>NC_071990.2:162950000-165450000 GCF_028885655.2 Pongo abelii
TCACTCCACCTGCCCCACCCTGGGTTATCATGGGCTCCTTTCACTCTCAGATGAGCCCTGCTCTCTCCTGCCTCAGATCCTCTGTACATGCTGTACCTTCTGTCTTAGCGGCCTGCCACTTTCTGCCTCCTTTTTCTGGGCAATTTCTTCAGAACTTTTCTGTGTCAGTTGAAATGCTCCTTCTTCAGAGAAGCCTTCTTTTTTGCCATCTTCCTAGTTTTCCAAGTTAGGTCCTATCTGCTGGTGGGCTTTGTCCCAGCACTTCGTTCCCTGTAATCTTCCTTCATAGCATAATTCATAAGTATACTTGAAATACACTTGTGTATGTAATTCTGTGCTAACTCTCCAGTTCTCTATAGATTGAAAGCTCCATGAGGGCAGGAACAGTAATGTGTTTTTTCCTCTACTCCTTGTACACCTCTTGTCTGGTGGGGTCATTGTTGAATGAAATAAAGACATGACTGTGATTTCCCTTGAGGAGCGAATAGTGTAATTTGACACACAATGTGGTATGAAACAGATAATGTGTATTTTCACCTGTAAATAATCAAATTATTAGAATAAAGACCCAAGAAAACAAACAAAAAAAAGTGAATAAAAGAAAATGGTGTACATTTAACACATTTATATCTTCTTTGTCTCATCCCTTATAGAATCCTGTTTTCAATGAAAAAGAAAAAAAAGAGTTGTTGTTAATTCAGAATTACCGTTCTCTAGTTTAAAAGCCTGTTTTTTATTTCAACACACACACACCGACACACGCCCAGGCTCATGTGAAAGGAACGGAGACTCAAGCCTGATCTGATGAGGGTGTGTTCGAAGTGCTGCACATTGACCTTCCCGGAAGGCAGAGTGTATTCCCTGCATTTGGTACGGAAGATAAATAGCTATCTGAAGGAGACGATTTCAGTTAGACCTTTTATTTGACTTATACAGATAAATAAACCAGGCAGAATCCCCACTTTTTCTCTCATTTAACCTGTAGCCAAGCTAGGTCTCCCTGGAGCTGAATTTAGATGCAGTATCTTATCCAGAGTAATACCTTTATTTATCGCTGAGGAAATTTAGATCTAGGATGGTTAAAAACCTTCACCAAAGATGTGAGTCCTAGAGCAGACCAGAGAACTGGCTCTCTGAACTGCCAGTCCATACTTCCTCCTGCTATGCTCTCTCTCCACCTGGAGGGACTTTGTCCCACAGGGGAAGTGATCCTTATCAGTGTGAGCTACAAGTGAATGGTCTGCTGAAGATGGGAGGGCCTTGGGCCTTGGAGTTAGATCAGGATTCCAGTTATGGCCCAGACACTTGCAAGATGAGCCATCCTTTTCCCTACTCTGGAGCCCAGGAATTATGCTAGTACCTGTAGGAGTCCGTGGGTACCTCGCATGTAACAGAGCACCTCTCATCATCAATAAGAATTGACCTCCTGTGCAAAGGATCCTTCCCTAAAATGGTTCTGTAAGGTTCTGGTAAAGATGAAATGAGACTGTGTATGATATCGAGCATAGTACTTACCAAGCATGGTAAGTACTCTGTGCCTAACGGTAGCAATTATACTGTTACAGTGAAAATTCTTCATAACTTTGTGGGTAACAAATTATACAGCTGATTCAAAACATAAACAAGTATAAATGTTTTATTCCCATTTAACGTAATTTTATTGTTTTTTGACCATTGTCTTAATTTTGAATCTTCATTCATCTGTCTTTTTGCAGCTTTATATCAAAAGGTAACACTGGACTTTAACTAGTACAGAGTTTTTCAGTCTTCCACCATCTGTGTAACACCTTATAATTTTTGCTATATCCTTGTACCACCTATCCTATTACTTTCCTTTTTTCAAAATTTATTCTTTTTAGGAAGTCTATTTTAGAAGGAAACTTTGTCATGATAGTAAACATGGAAAACCTAAATAATTTTGCCATAAATAGAAAATAATTGTAACAATAAATGACTTTAAGCACATTATACATGTGCCTCCAGAAGTCTTGTAAATACCACATTATGAAAAACATTGCCTGTGGTCTTCCATCATGCTGACCTAGAGCCGTTAATCAGTATGTTTAGGTTATGCTTCTTCACTCAGCCTCCTGGAGGAGGAGTGCTAACTTCTCCATGAGGATGGAAGAGCAGAATTTGCTGTTAAAATAGGAAGAAAAGACATGATTTATGGCAGTTGATCAGACTCTGTTTATGGCACTGGTCCACGGATCAGATGCTCCTATGATGATTGTTACAATAAATATTTCCAAGCCCTGTTTCAGACTCTCTGGTCAGAATTTCTTGTGGAAGATACTGAAATCTGTATTTTTAACAAGAAGGTCAAAAATTCTGATGCACATACTAGTTTTGGCAGTCACTGTTTTAAATGGCATTTTTTCAGCCTATCATTTTGAAATTGTTTACAACCACAGTTATCAGTGTATCTATGAAGAATTGCTTAATTTTATAATTTTACATTTTTAAGTTTAGTTTTGGCTCTTAGTCTTTTATGCCTGTACAGTAACATCACAATTATTAAGCAGTCATGAAACTATTCTATGTACTATAATTAAGTCTTAAATAAACTTTTAATTTTGGAATAGCTTAATTTAAATTTTCTCTTTTTTTTTTTTTTAAGAGACAGAGTCTGAGAACTCAGTTGCCCAGACTGGAGTACAGTGGTGCGATCATGGCTCACTGCAGCCTCGAAATTTTGGGTTCAAGCGATTCTCTTGCTTCACCCTCCTGAGTAGCCCGGACTACAGGTGTGCAGCACCAAACCTGGCTAATTCTTTTGTTTTTTTTGCAGAGATGTGTGTCTCACGATATTGCCCAGGCTGGTGTCAATCTCCTGGCTTCCAGTCATCCTCCCGCCTCTGCCTCCTAGAGTGTTGGGATTACAGATGCAAGCCACCACACCCAGCCCCTAGAGTAGTTTTAGATTTAGAGACAGTTGCAAAGATAGTACATAGAATTCCCCTATACCCTATGCTCAGTTTCCCCTTTCATTAAATTTTATATAACTTTATACATTTGTCATGACTAATAAACCAATATTGACACTTTGTTGTTAACTATACTCAGAACTTTATTCAGATTTCATTTGTTTTCCCCAGATGTTCTTTTTCTGTTCCCAGATCCCATCCAGGGACCAAATTAGTTGTGTCTCCTTAGCCTCGTTGGCTGTTAACAGTTTCTCACACTTTGTTTTTGATGACTTTGACAGTTTTCAGAAGTAATGATTAGGTATTCTGTAGAAGGTCCCGCAACTTGGGTTTGTCAGGTGTTTTTGTCTTAGTTTGAGGTTATGGGTTTTTAGGAGGAATACCACAGAGATGAAGTGACCTTGTCATCATATCATATCAGGGGCACGTGCTGTCAACATGGCTTACCACTGATATGTTAAGCTTGATCGCCTGTTTGTTGTCAGGTTACCCCATTGTAATGTTACTTTTTTTTCCACCTTTCTGTCACCAAAAGTGTAGCCCACACTTAAGGGGTGGAGAGTTCAACTCCACCTCCTTGAGAGGAAAGTATGTAAATTATTTGGATTTTTATTTTCTGTACAGGAGATATGTATGTTTGTGTGTATGTACCTGTCTGTCTGTCAGACTGTCTGCCTGTCTATCCATCCATCCATCCACCCACCCAGCCATCCATCCATCCATCCACCCACCTACCCACCCAGTAGTTATCAATATGGGCTCATGGTTGTAATCCAGTGTTACCTCATTTGTTTTGTTGCTCAGAGTGTCCCAGCTTCGGCCAAATGGGAGCTCTTTGAGTTGGCTCCTGTGTCTCTGTAACATACCTGGCAGTTCTGTTTTTGAATATTCCTCACTTGCTGGTGATGCAGGATGCTCAGCTCAGGCTTATACTGCACCTTCCTTGCCCTAGTCCCACAATCAGCCATTTCTCCAAAATTCTCTATTGGAGAGTGGTACTGGGAACCAAGATCTAGTCCCTGGATGAACAAGCTCTTTCTGTGCCGTCAAAGCAAAGGTGAGAGATTTTTGTGCCCAGATTGTCCTGATTTGCCTTCCCTACCCTAGTTTCCATTTTCCTTCACCAAATACTTGGGAGAATATGTCATATGCTCATATTTCCTTGTTTTATCCTCCCAGCAGTTGGAACTAATATTTTGAATGTGTGATGTGTGTCATAGGCCATATTTACAGTTAACTAATTTTGTAATCCAAATTTGAAGAAAAAGTAACTTCAGCTAAGGAGATCCAGGCAGCTCATCTGTCCCCTACAGAGATGGTTCTTCAGTTGCTTGATTTCTAAGAATGCCAATGATATAGAATGTTTTTTCCACAAGTAAATTTAATTTAGAATAAGGAGATTTTAAAAAATGTTCTTATTTGCGAGAAAAGAGAGTGGGTAGATGGTAATTCATTCTTGAATGAATTAACCTTTAATTAAAGTTTTAAACATTTTTCTTGTTTCTCTGTAAACTCTTTTATGTTTTGTCTTTGGCATAAGCCCCTTTGTTTGTTTTTCCTCCCAGCTTTGACAGTTTTTTATCTTCCAGATTTTCCTGTCTTAGCCCTACAGTTCTCTTTAGTTAAGCCTAAAGCAACTGTTTGAATGAATCGTGATGTTTATTTTTTGTTGCTTTCCTTTGAATAGTTTTTGGTTGGCATTTCATGGTAGAATGTACCCACAGTGATACTGACGTGTAATAATTCTTTTCTTGTGTTTCAGGGACATGCGCCCACCTGTGCTCCCTGCTGCACTGCTGTGTGGTCAGGCCCAATCTAAGAAGGAAGGCTTTGCTTTTTTTTTTGAGATGGAGTCTTGCTCTGTGGCCCAGGCTGGAGTGCAGTGGCGCGATCTCGGCTCACTGCAAGCTCCGCCTCCCGGGTTCAAGCCATTCTCCTGCCTCAGCCTCCCGAGTAGCTGGGACTACAGGTGCCCGCCACCACGCCCGGCTAATTTTTTTTTTTGTATGTTTAGTAGAGAGGGGGTTTCACCGTGTTAGCCAGGATGGTCTTGATCTCCTGACCTCGTGATCTGCCCTCCTCGGCCTCCCAAAGTGCTGGGATTACAGGCGTGAGCCACCGCGCCCAGTCAGAAGGAAGGCTTTTCTTACAGTTTTGATTTTCTTCTCACTATCCTATACGATCTGGTATTTATCCTCAAGACTTTGGGTGAAGATATATATAGACACACTCACACAGTTTTTGGAGGTAGTAGATTTGGTAAAAAATAAAGCACCCCTGCAATATGTCTTATTCTTTGTCCTCTGTTTTTAAGTACTCAAGTATTTGCAACAAAATTGCAAAAATAACAGAAATAATTATGTTTGTCTTTTTATGTGTAATGGGACTCATTTGTATTGGAATGCCCAAAGGGTTCTCTCTCTCTTTTTTTTTTTTTTTTTTGTAGTTCTCATTGGAGAGTCTTTCTGGTTAACCAGAATTGAATTAATTAGTATGAAGTCTTTAAAGTGTTTTGTTATGTTGTATTTATATAGTTTTATGAGAGTTTATTTTCTGAAAGCCTTCATCTGAATTATAAACAGCTTATAACTATTTTTATTTCTAATGATGAGTAAAAGTTTATCCATGTGGGCTAATTTGTCTCTTTATATATATTTGTTTTCTATCTTTATGCGTTCTTTTTTGTTTTATTTAGTTCAGGACTGATAAAATATGCTATATAAAACAGAAGACTTTATACCAGAAGACATAAATCAGGCAGGCCTCATCCACTTACCTACTTTTCGAAGACCTGATCCTGTTCATTTCTTATATAAAACTTACCAACTGATGTTCACAGCATCATGAATGCTGATAGCTAATAGGCTACTCTAGAATACAGAATGTGATACAGGCAGTGATTTTTCTGTCCCCACCAATTGAACTATATACTTAACAAGAGTTTCTGGTTAGTTCCTAAATCTATTTAGATCTTTACTTTTTAATTGTGATTGTGTAACTCAGTAGACCGTTATACAAATCTATGAAATGTGAATGTGAAAGAGAATTGTAGCTTCTACATAAACTAACTTGGAATGCTTTGCAAAGTGTCAGTATAGGTGAGTAACATGCAAAAAAAATCGCCATCAAATTAGGTGTAAGAGAGAACTGTGAAAGCTTAGGAAGAAAAATCGTGAACATCCAGAAAAATCGCTCTACAAAAGTCTTTAAATTCTTGTTCTATTTTAGAGAAATAGAGTGGAGATTGTAGATGATGCATTGTGCAACATCTGATAAGCCACAGAGTTGACTTGGAACTTCCATCAGTGGACCCACACTAAAAGACAAGACTCTAGCCCTCATCAAAGTAGTGGTTGATTAAAATCCATTCATGGGTTTAAAGCAAAAATAAAATGTAAGGTTTGTATGTGTGGCAGTTACGTATTACAGTTTAACAAACCATACCAATGTTTAACAGCTTAAAATAAAAACTATTTTTTAGCTGTCATGGTACTGAGTGGTTTTTCTGCTACTTACAGTGTTGGCTGCAGAGCAGGGACAAATGGAGATCCAAAATAGCCTCACTCCATAAGGCTAGCAAGTTAAGTTGGTGCTGGCTGTCAGCTGGGAGCTCCTTAAATTTGGGCTAGCTAGCTTCTTCTTCATGCACTTCTCCACCTAAGTTGGGCTCCTTACCTGGTGACTAGCTTTCCCAGCAGTACACAGGTGGCCTTCTGAAGGTTTAGGCCCAGGACTGGTCCAGTGTCATTTTTGCTACATTGCATGGGTTAAAGCAGTCACAAAGTCACTCCACATTCAAGCGTAGATATGCAAGTTTGTGACCATGAGGAGGCCGGTTTCATCAAGGACCCCCAAAGTAACAGCTGCCACAGTATATTTTTTTGTCTGCATGTTTCATTTTTAATGTTTTGTATGTATGTTTAATTAACTGTCCAACCACAGGTTCCAGTGGCATTGGATAAGACTTCTAAATTAAAGTGTTCACAAGAAAACAATAATTTGATTCAAACTTGTATTCTTACTAATAAGTGTGGGGGCGTAGGGATTTCATTATTGGCAAAAATCAACAATCTTTCATTCTTGTAGCCTTTAAAGAATATATTTTAAAAATAGTGAAATGTTATTGTATTTTAAAAGGATTTGGATAACAATTAAATCCAAAGTATAAAAGATAAACTTACTTGATTTGTTTATTCAATCAGCAAGTAGTTTTGAGCACATAATCTGCACCAGCCGCTGTTCTAGACACCGGAGAAGCAGTGGTAAGGATGACAGGCTCCTGCTCTTCAGTAATTGTTGGGGAGATAGTTTCTTACTCATTTCCGTAGGAAATCTTTTTTTTTTTTTTTTAATCTACATTTGTTTTAAAAAGATGAATTTTCATTAAAAAAACAAGTCTAAATGTCTATCTTGAAAAATAACCAAGATTAGTTAGGTTTGTAAAGACCCTATGCTCTGAAACAGTGCAAAAGTTAGATAGTACATGTTGGATAAGCTCGAGGTTTGACCGTTCACCTGGAGGTGAGCTGATAAATGTTCAACTCTAGGTTGATGATAAAGATAACTAACATTGATAAATTGACTTGTGTAATATGGATAACCTATTAATAAATTGGCTCTTGTAATATGAACCAAACATACAACCTCAAACTGAGCTTAGCTCTCTTTGATTAATACTTCAGGCCAAGCAAGCTATACAAATTGTTTAAAGAAAAAGGAAACCTAGAAAATCTATCCTTTCTGCCTATGTCCCTCCTCTCTTTCCCCCAATAGCAGAAATCTCGCTAATACTTATTACCTAATAGAGAGTAGGTGGAGGTGGATGAGAGAACTTCACACAGAAGAATATTATACTTCACAAGTGGTTAAAATACCCATTTATTTCGAAGGATGTCGCTAAATGAAGTGTTTTGGTTTTTTTTGGTGGGGGTGGTGTTGGGGGGCGGGGGTGGCTTTTGCAGAACCACAGATGTTTTCAGACTCATCTAATCCGACTTCATCATTTTACAGATAGCTATTTCAGGCACGATTGTGGTTTACCTAATATGTCAGAGCAGAACTATTTAACCCCAAGTAACTTGAATTTTTGTTTTGTTTTCTTTTCACACATTTTTCCTTTAAAACCTACACCGAACTCCCTTGCGTTGAGTTCAAGACATACTTTGCCTAGACCAGATTGTAGTGTAATAATAGTACTTTAGCAGGGTTTTATGGTAAAAGAGTGAAATGTTGTTTTACCTGACTGTCAGAAGTTTAGTACCAGAAAGACATTTCACATTTCCATGTTATTAAACACAAGTAAGACAGATGTTTCAGGGCAGCTGATGTAGACCTTGTACTACTTTCCTCATCCCAAATCATTGGTATCCATGTAAACATTCTGAACTGGTCGGCTGACCACATTAGCTCATCTCACATGAACGATTACAAAATGAGGTTTTGGATGCTTACGGTTAGTTAATTGAAATGGTGCAAGTTCTTTTGAACTTACCACTAGTATTTTTCTAGATTTTGTGTATAAGTGTTTTGTTTGTTTGTTTTAAAGAAAAAAGAATAAAACTTTGCTTGATTTCTTCTCTCCTATTATATGTTAGTTACTTCAAAGCTAAGGCCCTCAAACTAAGTTTTCTCTGGCTGCTTTTAATATTCTTCTCTTCATCATTGGTTTTCAGCAATTTGGTTATGATGTACATAACAACAGACTGGGAGTTTTCTTTATAGTTCTTTAGCTCAGAGTTCGTTGGATCTGTGAGCTTATGGTTTTCTCCAGATTTGAAAAATTTTCAGCCCTTCTTCAGAGATTTGTTTCTGTGCCTCCCTTCTCTAGTTTTGGACTCCAGTAACACATGGTTAAACTGCTTGATATTGTCACACAGGGCACTGGTACCCTGTTTTTTTATTTCTCCCAATCTTTTTCTCTCTGATTCATTTTCTATAGTTTCTGTTGCTGTGTCTTCAAGTTCACTGATGTTTTTCTGCTGTGTCTGATCTGCTGTTAAACCCATATTTCAGATATATTTTTTATCTTTATAATGTCTACTTGAGTCATTTCTGGTCTGTTTCTTTCGGTTTTTTTCCTGGTTTGGATCATATATTTTTTTCTTTGGTATTTTTGTTTGTTTGTTTGTTTGTTTGAGACAGGGTCTTGCTTTGTCACCCAGGCTGGAGTGCAGTGGCGCCAGCTCAAGTGATCCTCTCGCCTCCGTCTCCTTGAGTAGCTGGGACCACAGGTGCATGCCACCACACCTGGTTAATTTTTTGTATTTTTTGTAGAGATAGGGTTTTGCCATGTTGTCCAGGCTGGTCTCAAACTCCTGAACACGAGCAATTTGCCCACCTCAGCCTCCCCAGGTGCTGGGATTACAGACATGAGCCATTGCACTTGGCTGGTAATTTTTTGATAGGATGGAAAACATTGTGAATGCTATTTATTAGGTGCTAGACTCTTTTTAAAAGAAAGTTTCTTTAAATACTGTTGGATTTTGTTCTGACATGTAGGTGTTACTAAGTTGCTTGGATGGAATGTAAACCAGTATCTTTTCCAACAAGTGAGAATACCATGCTGACTGCATTAAGTAAATCCTAAGAAAGTATTAAATTCATTTTAATTATGAATTATAAGTATAGTGGCTGATAGTACTATATGACATTTTCCTAACTCGTTTTCTGTGATGCTTAATGAGTAAGGAAGGATAAAATATACTATGTTTTGTCTTATTTTAATATTTTGTTTATGACAGTATTCATCTTCGTTTCAGTGTGACTTTTAAATGTTTACTGTTAGAATAATTAGATAATTTAGAAATACTTTGAAGTCAGTAGTTGTTCATTGTGTCTATGTGAATGTATAAGGATAAGACAAATGACTTTTGCTTTTGTAATAAATGCAGATCGGAAAACAAGGGATTGTTAGCTTCTATAGAATTATTACAAGGATTTATTCTTGTACTTTTATTTGAGAGTACAGCCACATTAATTTTTCCATGTGTAGAGAAATAATTTGTCTACAGTTGGAGGATAGCACAACGCAAATATTCTTCTGGGTCCCCAATGTAAAGTCTTCATAAAAGTTAGCCTTTTTATTATATGTACTTTCTTAGACCCTCTTTATCTGCTAAAGCACAGGACTCAATTCCCATGGCATGTAGATCCCACAAAGGTACTTCTTTATTTATTTTTAAAAAATCAGCTGTGCTTGTCTTTTTAGATCGTGGTGCTCCTCAGGTCGGGGGGGCTTGACATTTGGATCACTGAGGTTTGATATTATCAGTCCCTCTTCACAAAAATTCTCCTCCACTTTCACTCTGCATTGCATTAATTCATCATCCACACAGTACTGCTAGATATTAGCAAAACAGACCATTTTATATTTTTCATAGCCCTTTATTTCCATTACTTTAATTTAAAAAAAAAAAAAAACCTTTACAACTGAATTTCCTGAAATAGTTAGAATATAGACCTTTAAAATTTCAAATTATTAGTCTTAATAGTCTTAGAAAGATTCAATAACGGATGCTTCACCCATCCAGGACGGCTGAGACGTGGCCTTAGCTTCTGAGTTCACATTCCTCCTCACCACAAAGGATGTGTTTTGAAAGAGATTTTGTTTGCTATTTCGTATCTGACTTCATTTTTCTAATTATCCTGTTATTCCCTGCTGTCTGGCTTTGATGCATTTAACTGACTAAACATTTGTGCTATAGTTCCCTGGCAGTTACCATTCTTATGTGTTAAGTGCATTATTATGAAAAGCACTGAATGAGAGCCCTATGCTGGACACTCCTGGAGATTCAAAAGTAATAAAATACAGTCTTTTCTTAGCGTTTCCTTTAAGTATATTAAGTGTGGAAATTAAATGAAAACAGAAACCTTGTAATATTGAGTTCGAAAGAATTCAGCAGTTGTTTCAAACGTTAAAAGTGCTTCCAGGCCTATACCATGCTCAGCTCCTAGGTGAGCTTCTCTCTTAAGGTGAAGCAGATGAGCAAGAACTCAGGTTCCCTCACTGAGCACAGTGACTTCCAAGGCCTGTGATACGAGTGGTATGAAGCGTTCAGTGAACACTTACTATATTCTGACTCTTTTGTTAAGTATACATTATTGGATTTAATCCTCATAGGAATAAGTATTTATAAGTCTAAGTATTTATTATCCTTATTTTGTAAATGTACACGGTAGAAATAAAATTTGTCCAAGGTCCACCCAGCTAATAGGCAGTACAGCTAGGATTTAAACGTGAGTCTACTACACCACCAAGCCTATGCTGCTTTTCATTCCAAACAGTGTTATTAACCACTGCAACGCATGGAAAATAAATAAATGATTTTGGTGCTTATAGCCATGTTCTTTAATCAGTCAAATCAACTATTACACAGTGAGTGTAAAAGAAGTGGGTGTAAGAAATTTCAAGTTAATCTGTAAGTTTACACTTTATTGTGTGATGTTATGAGACTTAAATAATGTAGTTTAAGGAAATAGGTGCATTTAAAACGTATTTCTAAATTTGCACATGGTTTAAAGTTAGCTTTCAGGGCATTTAACTTGCATGTCTTGTGTGTACACATGTTTAGGAGCACATATGTACTCTCATAAAGTATTTAGAGTGGTCTTTAAAAATGCAGTTATTAAAAAATCAGTTTTTGACCTATTAGGGGTCTTTTATAGATTTCAGTACTGTAAATTTTTTATAATTCTGCAATATTTTTATTTTTCAAAAGGTAATTTCTGCAGTTTTGTCAATCTAATTCAATAATAATGGGATCATACATTTTAGAGTAGCTTTTCTCTTTCCCTCATGACTTTGAAATAACTTTGATTTTATATCAAGATATAAATTGCCAGGAAGAAATGGATTATGTACTGGATATAATTTGGAGTTATGTTTATAAGATATAAAGCATATTTATATAAATATGAAGCATATTTTATAAATGTTCAGAAAGAGGTAGACTGATGGTACATATTTGGAAAGAATTTCATGATTGATTCCTTCTGGTTCACTTTTTAAGAATTGTATTTGCTCTCAATTTGTATCATTAAATTTTATTTTGTTAGCTTTGTAGAAATTGAACTTTGTCAAAATAGTGATATTATTTGAGAAGTTGGCTAGGGATAGAGAATTGGCAGGCAGTGTTTTTAGAGAACAATTAATGAGAAATTGCATTTTGAAGGTGAAAAGAAACAATTTTCTTTTTCCTCTTTTACATCATCCTTCTCCCCTGCACCTTGCTTGAGCTCTGCACTGTGGTTTTTTTCTTCCCAATTTTTTATTGTGTTAAAATACACATAAGATAAAATTTAATGTTTTAATCATTTTCAAGTGGTTCAGTGGTATTAAATACATACATAATGTCTGCGCTGTAATTTTTATCAGAGAACTTAGGAAATGGACCTGCCATACTTTCTCAGTACTTCCTGCTTTGCTGTGTGGATCATAGCAAAGTGCTCCTATACATTCTGTTTTCTGTGTGTTTCAAAGAGAGAAAGAGGCGAGGCACTGAAGTTCAGAGCAGGACTGAGCTTGCCCACTCATCAATTAAGCTGTCAGTAGCTAGCACATAAGTACATTTTTAGTTCTGTCTGATTTGTATCTTCTAGTCCGTCGCTGTTTTTTCCTTAAGGCGTAAGTTTTTAGTTCTGTATTTCATTTGTGTTAGAAAGAGCTCTATAAACAAGAGAAACGGAAAGCATAACAGCTGTACCCACGTGGTACTCCTTGTTCATGGTAAGAGCAGCAGCAGTCACAATCATTACTCTCTTCAAGCAAAAGAAAAGTTCTCCTTTTGAGTTTTCGCAGGTAAAAATAAGGAGGAGCACAGTGCTGAAGAGATTTTTCCATACAAAAGTTTTACAAAGAATTATTTAAAAAATTATGAGTAAATTTGAATTCACTTAATTGTGTTACTGAATATTTTCCCTGCGCACTGTCTTTCATAGGCAAGAGGGCACATTGGGAGATTCAGCTTGCAAGAGTCCTGAATCTGATCCAGAAGACTTCTCCGATGAAACAAATACAGAGAATCTTTATGGTACCTCTCCCCCCAGCACACCTCGACAGATGAAACGCATGTCAACCAAACACCAGAGGAATAATGTGGGGAGGCCAGCCAGTCGGTCTAATTTGAAAGGTGAGTCTTGTACTTTAAAACAGATGTACATGAGAGGGTATGGCACTTGACTGATTCTTTCTACCATAAAGTTAGCAATTTCTTTTATTTTTAATTTGATTTTAATGCTCCTATAAAGTTCAATTTTTTTATTTTTGAATTATTACCATTAGTATTAATAAAAGAGACACATAGTTTTCCAGAGATAGAAAGGTTTGTCCTGAGTAATGGTTAAAGCCAGCAATGCACGGGCATTTGAAGATGTGAAAGAGGGCAAATGTTTCCCAGTGTACTAATCCAAGATGGCAGCTGGTTACATGGGATAGATGGCCTTCTATTCTTTCAGTCTCTTAGGCTGAAGTTTCTAGATTTCCTCTGCCCAGAAGTGGTGTATTGGGGATTTGAGGAGAGACAGAGCCAGGCTGTCTTCCCCTGGATTCCCTCTGCTCTCTGCTGGTGCCCCGGGGTGCTGTCCTTAGTGTGTAGGGCTCTCTTTTTTATACTAAGCACAGTGACCCCACACCTAACAACCATGACAGAACCTGCTTTCTACTTTTCTCTTTATTTAGGATTGTAAAGTCCACATATTGCTCTATTAGACACGGAGAGTTTCGTGCTTTTTTTTTTTTCCTTCAGCCTCCTTTTAGTGGGACGTAACTGTTCTTTTTTTGTAGTAGATGAATTGAACGATACTGCACTGCAGCCTCCTTGTACCCTACGTGATGGCCTGGAACCTTGTGGTTTTAGAATTTATCTGTTAATCTCAGCAAACCACTTGTCCTAAAACAAATGCCATATATTCCTGGAATTTATTCAGCTATTACTGCATGAGATGCGGATTTTAGTCTTCATCTTGTCTGAGAAATTTCTCCCTGTTGACCTCACGCTCATTTCTACCTCTCCCTTTCTGTAGTCTGTGTTCATTCTTCCTCTTTGTTCTGCTTCCTCTTTCTGTAGATTTCTTCCATGTATTGAGCTTTGATGGCTGTTAGTGGCATCTTCACTTTGCATTCCCATCAGAGCCCTTCCTCAAGAGAGAAGGAGGGCAAGAGAAGTGGGTTTTGTTGTGTTGATTTGCTTGAGTGAGATGCTATCCAAGGGAAGTTCCCAAGCAGGAAAGAGTCTTTCCCACAAATGATTTTTCCACATAAGATACTTCTTATAAAACTTGATTTGCTGTAATTTTTTAACCTATGGCCTGTATTTACCCCTTTGGAAATTTCCCATTGCAGTTTGTCATCTTGAAAATCATTTCTTGTGCATTTTCTCAAATTTCTCAAATGACTATAGAAGTTTCTTATCTATGGTAGGAATCAGTGAAGTAGTATCTACTGAATCAACATTAGTTAATAAATACTTGCTTTGTGTTAGTAAAGTAAGAAGATGCCGGCAGTACACTTGCTTTTTCTTGTTGATTCATACTATTTTAGAACATGAGTTGAGAACACAATTTCTGCATTTTATAGATTGAGAAACTGAGGCCCAGGGTTTCAGAGCAACTCTTTTTAAGTCCAGAAGGCTTGAGATAGTGTCAGGACTATTTGTAGCACTAGTTCTCATGGTACTCTATTTGGACTTTTTCCTAGTACAAGCAACAGTGGTTACACTTATCCGAAGGCAATATTTGAATTGACTTTATGGTCTTTCACTAATCAGTGAGACAGCCAGTCACTAGATGTTTGTTGAGGTTCTGCTCTCCTCCTGGTCTGTGTGAGAGAGAGAGGGAAGGGAAAGGATTGGCCCTTTTCTTCCACAATTTTTAAAATTGTTTATTTTATGAAATTATAGAATTTTAGAGCCGGAAGAAGCCTCAGAGATCATTTGCTCAAGTTCCTGCCATTTTTCAGATGAAGAAGCTAATGCTCACAGACCCTTTGGTTTATAGCTATCTGATAGCAGACCCAGGACACCAAAATCCTTAATAACTTATTATTTTTCTTATTGCAAAAGATTATGTGTTGGTTGCAGGAAATTCAGAAAATACAGACAAAAGAATAAAAATACCCATTAAACCCAATGCACAAAAGTAGCTTCTTTTACCATTTGTAAAAGCCTGACTACAGACTCTCTAGCTTTTTGCTATATATGTTTATGTTGTACTATCTTTACTATTTTATAATGGCTTCTTAAATTTAATGTTTTATGAACTTTTTTTGTCACAGAATAGCCTGTGCTTTTAATTTAAATGGCTGCTATATCATTTGTAGCAGCATCTTCACAGTTATCATTAGCAATTACTGGGTGCTTACTATGGGTTAATCACTGTGCTTAACACCTCAAAAGAATTATCTTTTGAATACTGTAATAATCCAGTGAGGTGTTGGTCTTATATAATACAAATTGAGTATCCCTAATCCACATGCTCCAGAGTCTGAGGCCTTTTGAATACAGACATGATGCTCCAAGGAAATGCTAATTGGAACATTTTGGACTTCAGATTTTCGGATTTGTGGTGCTTACTCGGAAAGTGTAATGCAAATATTCCAAAATCCAAAACACTTACGGTCCCAAGCATTTCAGATAAAGGACTTTAAACCTATCCTTATTTTACGGCTGAGGAAACTGGCTCAGAGAAGTTTGACGGCTTTTAGTTTTAACTGTCTCAGTCACATGTATATTAGAAAGTGGCTTCACATGTATGCCAGCTGGTGAATTATTTCTTGCGGACATTCTTGTTTATGAATACCAAGACAAGGTGGAAATGGGACGCCAGTGGTAGACAAGTGGGCCATTTTAATGTTTCAGTCTTGCGTTGTGGTGGTGAATAGTCCTTGAGAATTTTATTTGTTCTCAGACTATTGCAGCACAGCATGGTGGACAAAAGCAGAATCTTGGTTGCTCGATCGCCCAGACTCCAGTCCTGGTTCCGCTACCTTCTGCATATGCAGCCTCCATATCTCGTTTTCTTTATCTGTAAAATCATCTGCCTTATAGTGTTGTTAGGATTATGTATTCCATATTAGTTATCATCATTATTATTGTAAACTCAGGATTTTTTTTTTTTTTTTTTCCGAGACGGAGTTTCACTCTTGTTGCCCAGGCTGGAGTGCAGTGGCGCGATCTTGGCTCACTGCAACCTCCACCTCCCGGGTTCAAGCGATTCTCCTGCCTCAGCCTCCCGAGTAGCTGGGACTACAGGCATGCACCACCATGCCCGACTTTGTATTTTTAGTAGAGACGACGTATCGTGGCCAGGCTGGTCTCGAACTCCTGACCTCAGGTGATCCACCTGCCTCAGTCTCCCAAAGTGCTGGGATTACAGGCATGAGCAACCGTGACCGCTGTAAACTCAAGATTTCTTCTCAACACTTACTACTTTCTTTCTTGACTTAAATCTTAAAGCAAAATTAAATAATTACATTGTTGACATATCCTTATTAGATGGTGTTCCCATTTTTAGGACCCTGAGTCTTAGATTAAATGATTGTCTCAAGTCATGTAGCTACTGTTCCTGCTTATGTCCTGCCTGGACTACACATTTCCTTGTATGTCTTCCTAGTCCTTCGCTTTATCTCACTACATATGCTGCTAGGACATGTTTTTGTTACTGTTGCTGTTGACTGTCTTTCCTTCCTTCCATCCTTCCTTTCATCTTCTTCCTTTCTTTTCTTTCTTCTGCCTTTCTCACGCTTTCTCTCCTCACTCCCTTTTTTCCTTTCCTCCCTCTGTTCTTTCCTTATTTCTCCTCCATTCTTTCCATTGAATCAGCATTTGAGTGACTCCGTAGGCATGTACTCTTTTGGAAGATGAATAAGACCTAGTTCCAGGTCAAGTAGGGAGTACACAAATGACCAACAGTACAGGCTCATCTGGATGCACACAGGAGGCAGCACTGAGAAGACCTGGGCTTGGGAAGACTTCTGGAACAAGTGACATTTGTGCTGTGACCTCAAAGCAGAGTCAGGAAGACCAGTATTTCAGACTAGCATGTGACTCATAATAATATATTGGCCCCCTCAGTATTTTGAGGAGCTTTTTAGAATTAATTAGATTGGTCAGATTTATTTAAAAAGCTGTCCAAGGAAATGTGAACTGTTACATTATTTCTTTCTCACTGCAACAGGCAAAGGCTCTCTGAGTCATGCTATTAACTTTAGAACTGCAGTCAGAGTTGGACTCATCTTTTAAACAAACAGTCACCAATAACATTTGCATTTTTCAGATTATCTATTGTTGTGTAACAAACCACTGCGAAACTTAGTGGCATGAAAGAGCAATTATTTTATTGCTCATGATTCTGTGGTTCAGGTGTGTAGGCAGGGCACAGGTCATCCCTGTCCCAGGATGTCTGGAGCCTTGGCTGGAATAGCTCAGTTGGCTGGAAACATCCTGGCTTGGCTGGGGCCCTAAGTCTGAGCCCTCATTTTTTTGTCCGCATAGTGTCTGCTGAATCTCAAACGTCCACGATGGCTCCCTCAGTGACATATGTGTGTTAACTTGGGCTGAGAGGACAGGAACAGCTGAGGGCTGCTGGCAGTTTTCTTTCCATATGATCTTCCTCATGGCTAGCCCAGGGTGGTCCCTGGGTAATTGGACTTCTTACATGGCAGTTGTCTTTCCTCAGAGCCAGTGTTTTGAGAGACCGAGGTGGAAATCGCAGGCCTTCTGAGGTCTTAGCTTCCGCGGTCGTGCAGCGTCACTTCTGTTGTGGTCTCTTAGTTCCATGAGGCTGGCCCAAATTCACTGTGGGAGGCGACTGCTCAAGGCAGCGGTACCAGGTTGGGTTTGTCGGTTACTTTGGGAGGTTAACTCCTACATGCATTCATTGTAAAGCTTTGGGGAGTTAGAATCTGGTCAGTCATACTGTCTTTGCTTCCCCTAGCCCCGAACCTGCAAAAATGCAAAAAAAACATCAAGTGCATCCCTGAAGGAATGTAAGGACTCAGAAAGGTAACTGAGGGGACTATTTAGAGGAAGAGGTATTAACCAGCAATACTGGCTTTTTAGCTTTGGTAGCCATGCTCATGAACTGATTATACAGGTATGATTCTTGAAATGTTATTACCGCTGTAGGCTCAGAGTAGCTACTAATGTCATGTGTTTGTTTTTTATAATTGTAAATTCAGATCTTGAGAAAATTGGTAGCCCTAATTGTGGTGCATATGTGTGATTAGACAGTTGACTCATTGAAATTATTTGATGGAATTATAATAGTGCTAATTTCCTGCAAATCATTATCAGTGACATGTTAGAATGGGAAATTATGGACAGGAGAAATTAGAGATAAAACATTGGTACTAAGAAGAATGCCTATATATTAATAAGCCTTTAGTTTTTTAAAGATAAGAGAGATGCACACCATAATGCAGCATTATGGAATTTTACAAAGTTAGTTGAATTAGAACATCCAATATATAACTGCTCTTTTCTACCTAGTAATAGGTGGAGGTCATTGTTCTGTGTAAGCACATTTAAACTAAGATATTGTTTGGATCATTATAACCATGTTCCCTATAGCGTGTTTCCATATTTTCAAATAAAAAATACTATTGTGGGGAGCATCTCTGTTCATTTATCTTTACTCATATATGGAGTATTTTTGTAGATTAGATACCTAGTGGTGGAATTGCTGTATTGAATGGTATGTGTGTTTTAATTTGGTAGATATTGTGCATGTCATTCTGCAAAAGGACAGTTCATTTTGAAACTCCTACCAACAATGTATGAATACCTTGTTTCTTTGTCTTTTCTATATTATTAATGTTTAAGAATCTGCCAGTTTAGCTGTTTAAATTTGCCTATTTCTCATTTTATATTTATCTTTACTAAGGAGAATATAGATGGGGATTGTGGTTGAATGCATAAGGCCAGTATGAAATTTACTGGAAATATGAGGCTACATACAAGTACTATATATAGACATTTATATGGTGTGTGTGCAACCTACACACACACAGATATATACAGCTTTAGAAATGTCTCACTTGAATCACAGTATTTAATTGAATGCAACTATTTACAAAATGTGAGGAATCAAAGAGAGTTCAAATTATCAAAGCCCTATTACTTTATATTGCAATCATGAGGCTTGTGGGTCCCCGGAAACTGAATGCAGATTTTATTATGTGCATGTGTGCATTTTTGTAAGGAGTCCATAGTTTTCATCAGATTCGCAAATGTAGTCTGTGACCCAAATAAAGTTAAGAAGCATTGACCTAGGTAACATTTACCATGAATTTAACAAAATTGCTCATCCTGACATGAGTTGCACTGAAAGGATAAAGCCGTCAGATGCATAGCAAATTCAAAATGAGTGCAAAGGCTACAAGGTCTCTTCCACACTAGCCAAGAACAGAGATATTCTCCCAACTCCACATTTGCTGGTTTTACAGAAAATGACTTTTTAAAAGGTCACAAATGTCAACAAGTTTGTTCAGTAAGATGATATTATCTTTGTGCAAATAGGGATAGAAGGGAGGCAGTGACTCCTGTGAGGTGCACCCACTTTCTCCCTATTGATCAAACACTGTTCTCCATGCCGCTGGCCAGTGGGTTCTGCAGGTGCAGTTAACCTCCCTAACCTGTTGATGTTGAGTTAATGAAAGGGAGATTGTCTTCCACGGGCTGGCTTAATCAGAAGCCTGGGAGCCACCTGGAGGAGAAGGCGAAGCAGCCATGGCCAGAGCATGAGTAGGAGAAGGCTGTGGGTAGGAGAAGGCCAAGGTGGAGCAGAGCTAGAACTGCTGCCCTGGAAGAAGGGCCTGGTGGCTTCCAGCCCAAGAAACAGCAGGAGGACCAGCCCTACCTCCAGCACCTGCCCGAGGGACATATAGCTCTAGGACTCACTTTCTCAGGACCCAACCTGACTACCTATCGGCAAGTCCATGAATGCTGACCACGCTGATGCCTTCCCAGCACCTGTCTGTGGGTAACTATCTCTAACAGGAGCCCCTGGGGGCTGGAGTGCAGGCTACTGGCCTCTCTAGGCTGTCAGTCATCCCTGGTTCCTCCCCTAACCCTGCTGAGGCCCAGGACCCTCAGCCCACAGGCATCTGTGAGGGAGCAAGGAAGTGAACCCCTGAGATATGGCCATTTGCAGGGCTGTCGCATGGAGGACTTGCCTCTAGGGGCTCAGCTGGTATGGGGGCAAGGGTAGGGCCGGGAGCCTGTTGTGGGCAAAGGCTCCAGAGAGGACCACAGCCATCGCAGCAGCAGCTTTAGATCTGGTGACTTTCAGGAGCACAGGAAATCATCTTCTTGATGCCTCTGGGACATGGCCCCCAGGTGCACTTGGGCCTCAAGTGGGGCTGCCATGTGTAGCTACTCCCACTACAGCTTGTGCAGGGCTCTAAGCTCAGTGCCTTGTCTTGGACCTTTTAGACCAGTGTGGCTGTTACAGAGAGAGTTGATTAGCAGAAACTGGTATCTCCACTTCAGGTGTGTACTACTTGTGATACCAGATGGACAGAAGGTGGACAGACTCCACCCATGGACAGGCAGATGCTCTCAGGGAGGGTAAAGGCCTTCAGTTATTATTTCTTTTTTTTTTTTTAGAGATGGGGTCTTGCTATGTTGCCCAGACTGGCCTGGAACCTCTGGACTCAAGTGATCCTCCTGCCTCAGCTTCCAGAATAGCTGACCCTCCTGGTGCGTGCCACCACCACAAGTTTCAGGCCTTCTTTTAAAGGGCTTTTATGTGATTAAGTCAGGCCCACTCAAGAAAATCTCCCTTTTGATTAAACAAAAATGAGCTGGCTAAGGACTTTAATTATATCTACACAGTCCCTTCTTAGCAGCAGGATGTTAGTGTATGTTTGAACAGTGGAGAGAAGGTGCTGTGTACTACAAAATGGCTGCTGCGTCTCATGGCCCAGCCTTCACCAAAAGCTGAAAATTCCTGTTTTATTGGGTAAACTTTCTTAATTTATATGATAGTCTTAAAAAAGGCATTTTATCTAAATACTGTGTTTGAGTGTTGGGTAAGGATGATTAGCTCTGCATTACCTGGAAGTCTGCTATCTGACGTCCCAGTTGATGTAACCTACGAGGTAAACTCGAATGAACTCAGTGAATAGGCTTGATTTCATACCGTGATGAGTATTAAATTTAACACCACAGGAGCTAGCTGTGGTGTTACTTGAGGTTATACTTTTGGATAATGGTAGTCATTACCAATTTATAGCAATTAAGATTTTGATAAGTTTTGGACAATATTTAGTCAAATATAACTGTTTGTTCTTAAGGTTGGTTTAAGAGAAAGACAGTCAAACCATTTTTTTCCTTAAATGTTTGTTTTCTTTTTAATATAGCAGAAGGAAGTACATTCAGTTTATCTCATAGTTTAAGTAGGTTAAATAGGAATTTAAAAGACACCCAAGCCAAAGCCCTTTTCACGGCATTGCTGGGTGATCATTATCAGCTTCATTTTGCATTTCTATTCTAGTACTGCCATAGCGGGATGGTAATCAGCCATAGCTGGGTTACAGAGGTAGAGCAAATATTTTGCAATTTATATGAGAATTTGCACACACACACACATCCCTGTTAGGAAATATCTCAAGGTGTGTGTGTGTGCATGCATGCATGTGTAAATGTGTGTGTGTAAATGTGTGTATCTGCCAACAGTAAAATTAGAATGTTTGATTTTTAAAGAATATCATACCGATGTAAAATGGAGCTGGTAAAATGGTTACAAGTCAGATTCAATCTATATAGCTAGTGAAATGTTTGTGTCAACCAGAGTGGATTTAAATCCGTATTTCAGCTCTTTAGTCCAAACTTAGCCTGACTTTCAGGGTTCTGGTTTGTGTTTCCAGGCTTCCATATACAGACTCAGTGTTCAGCCACACTGTTTTCTTTGCTGCTCTTGTGTCTCTTTGCTGGCTTCAGATATGCTCTTGCCTTCTTTACTTCCCTTATTTAAGCTTCCATTCTTTGAGGCCCCAAATCAAGTACTTGCTTTTACTTTAAGCCTTTATAGACTAGTTAGACTGTGTAATCTTAGCTGTCTTAGCCTTTCCTTGGTCAATTGGTACTGCCTTGCAAGCACCTTTGACAAGTCCAAGGATGGTGTGGTGGCACCAACTTGGCCTAGGACCCCTGTTCTAACATTAACCATCTGTCTAACCATCTGTGTTCTGTGGTAATCTTCATCATCATGTTGTTATGAAAATTATGGCAATGTCTGTGAAGCCCTTACCTGGAAAATGGAAGCTGGTTAAAGCAATTTCTCAAAATGTGGAGCCATTGTAGCCGTGTCAGATAGTGGAAGCAGGCCCAGGAATGTGCACTTTAGCAGGAACGCAGTGATTTCGAACATACACTGAAATTTGAGAAGCTTGAATTAGATGATCTCTAAGTCCCTTCAGGTTACTGACTTGTCTGGTATTCTAGTTCATCATTACTCTGAAGATCATCTCATACTTAAAGATTATCCATCTGTTTACATCTCATTTGAGAGCTCAAATAAGGCTGGTTTATAAAATTTGGACAATATATGGGAGAACATAAAAATTGCAAGAGTTTGATTAAAAATACGATTAATACATATTCTAAAGAGCCATTTTTAGTTGTAGATGGTGGGAATTCATTTGTTTGTCTTATATCCGTCAGATGAACCATATCGCTTGTCATTGGTTCCTTTCAGTTTCATTATGAAGTTTTCTTTTAAAAAAATTTTTATTTTCTTCTGATTTTACCAGGATTATTGGTGATTGGCCAAAGGAAAAAGTGTTCCAGAGGTTTGCTTTAATTGTGCTACAAAAATCACACCATTTAATTTATAGTCACTTGAGAGATCAGGTGTCCCATTCATCTTAAGTTATTAGGAACTATTTTTGTAGTCCTGTAATTAGAACTTGCCAAATAAAACATTCTATATAGCTAACCCCTGTACTTTTTATTCATTTTCCTTTTCAGAATTCTGCTCTGTTTGCATTTGACTTTTGTTAATTGCAAAGGAATTTAGTATTAATAGGAAACCAAAAAAGCAAGCACACCTGTCCATCAGTAGTAGGCTTTTGGTTGTTATTAAAAAGTTCCTTAGTCATGTCAGAGTGGATAAAGACAAAATGTAAAAATGCTCAGGGAAATGACTGTATCTAAGCCTATAGACTACCCCCCACCCAACACCCTAATGTTGTTCTCAGATCTCCCTTAATTGATAAGTCCCTTATGATTTTATAGAGGCCTAACTGGTCATCAGTTGCCAGAAAGCACTCTCGGGTTTACTCTCTGTGTTAGTCCATTTTGCGTTGGCTATAAAGGAATACTTGAGACTGGGTAATGTGTAAAGAAAGAGGTATATTTGGCTCATGGTTCTGTATGCTATACAGGCATGGCACCAATATCAACTCAGCTTCTGGTGAAGCCTCAAGAAGCTTTTACTCACGGCAGAAGGTGAGGAGGAAGCAGGCATGTCACATGGAGAGAGAGGGAACAAGAGAGAGCTCTCACATGAACTAATAGAGCGAGGACTCCCTGGTTACCATGGAGAGGGCACTAAGCCATCCATGAGGAATCCACCCCCATGACTCAGACATCTCTCATCAGGCCCCACTTCCAACATTGGGGGTCACATTTCAGCATGAGATTTGGAGGGGGCAAATATCCAAACCAAATCACCCTCTCCTTCTGTCACAAGTATATTATTTTAAAAATGTAGCTACTGCTGTGATAGAGTAATTGGTATATCCTTTTTGCACAGTAGCTAGACAGGAGTTTGTCTGTTTTAAGTTTGAATTGCATCATTATTTAAACTAAGATGTGTGAATTTATGTTTTGTATATATTTTTCCAAAACCAACTTGGGTTTTGTTTTGGGGGGTGGGGGGAACAAAAAGCTTCTCTGTCCCATCTTGCTCCTTTCCTAATTTGCTTTTCCTTAAACCTACTATGTAGGTCCAAATATTAAACCATTGCTTTATGTGAACACAAAATTTCAAAAAATTGTGTAATAGACTGTTTTGTATGCTGTGAGATAAACTTAACAAGATTTGTATTTAACCTGTAAAAGTTAGTTTTTCAGGCTTGCTAAAATGAGATTACGTTTATGTGGAAAAAATGGGATTGTGGCATTTTTTCTTAGATTGCTTTCATTGTTGGAATAAAGGTCTAGGGTGAGAAGCTTCATCTGTTATTATTTTCATGTTTTGCCCCTGGTACATGTAGCATAGATTTGGAATAATGCTTGTAGCCAGTCTTCTGGGACTATTAAAGTCATTTAATCCTTAGTTTTCCCTTAGGACCTTTCAATCATAGATTAGAAGAACTTGAATAAATTATATAAGAAAAGTAATACTTTTTCACTGTCAACTATTACTTTCCAATTATAAATTGTATGCAGATAGTCTGTGGTCATTATCAATAATGCACCACATTAGTTTTATAAAGTATTTTAAAAATCCCAAAACCTAAGCCAACAAGATTGTTTTTTATTTCACAATTTTTTGTTTTCTTTGACTCAGAATCATTTATTTGGGTGTACATAATAGTTGATACACATTCTATTCTAGGTCTTCATTGCCTTTCTTCTGCACACTTTTCTTGGATGTTCTTATCTACTATCACGATATTAAATAATATCTGTACATACTAATAATTTCCAAATCCATTTCTCTGGATTTCTCTCCTAAGCCCAACATCTATGTTTTTTTAGTACCTATAGATATTTCCACATGTATGTCCCATAGGCACGTCAAATTCAGTGTATTAGAAACTAAACTCATTTTCTTTACCTCCAGTCCTACACAGTGATACAATGTATATGTCATTTTGTGTTTCCCAGTAATAAAGTATAATATAAATTATCTTGAAAAATATAGTGGAGTTAAATGTGGAAGCACTGGTCATTTTTGCTTTCAAAATACCATTGGTTAACCAAATAGTATGTATGCGCTCTGTTAATAAAGGTATAAAAAACACAGAGTTAAACGCATCAGAGCAAGAGAATTAAAGTTGGTCTAAGCAATTTTTTTATATAAATGAGAGTTGATAAGCATTTATAGCTAGAAACAAACTATGAAGAAATTTTCTTAAATGGACTATATAAAAAGTTTAAAGACATTTAGAAGTAGATTAGTACTAAAGATAAAAATTCTATCTTAAAAATTTTAAATTTAAAAAATAATAGTAATATTTGTATACTAAAATAAACAGCAAAAAATCTCTATGGACAGATTGGTTTAAAACCTTTTTTGATGGATCATAAAGTAAATTATTATTTTTTTTATTTATTTTTTTTATTTTTATTTATTATTATTATTATTATTATTATTATTATTATTATTATACTTTAGGCTCTATGGTACATGTGCGCAACGTGCAGGTAAGTTACATATGTATACATGTGCCATGCTGGTGCGCTGCACCCACCAACTCGTCATCTAGCATTAGGTATATCTCCCAATGCTATCCCTCCCCCCTCCCCCCACCCCACAACAGTCCCCGAAGTGTGATGTTCCCCTTCCTGTGTCCATGTGTTCTCATTGTTCAATTCCCACCTATGAGTGAGAATATGCGGTGTTTGGTTTTTTGTTCTTGCGATAGTTTACTGAGAATGATGATTTCCAATTTCATCCATGTCCCTACAAAGGACGTGAACTCATCATTTTTTATGGCTGCATAGTATTCCATGGTGTATATGTGCCACATTTTCTTAATCCAGTCTATCATTGTTGGACATTTGGGTTGGTTCCAAGTCTTTGCTATTGTGAATAATGCCGCAATAAACATACGTGTGCATGTGTCTTTATAGCAGCATGATTTATAGTCCTTTGGGTATATACCCAGTAATGGGATGGCTGGGTCAAATGGAATTTCTAGTTCTAGGTCCCTGAGGAATCGCCACACTGACTTCCACAAGGGTTGAACTAGTTTACAGTCCCACCAACAGTGTAAAAGTGTTCCTATTTCTCCACATCCTCTCCAGCACCTGTTGTTTCCTGACTTTTTAATGATCGCCATTCTAACTGGTGTGAGATGGTATCTCATTGTGGTTTTGATTTGCATTTCTCTGATGGCCAGTGATGGTGAGCATTTTTTCATGTGTTTTTTGGCTGCATAAATGTCTTCTTTTGAGAAGTGTCTGTTCATGTCCTTCGCCCACTTTTTGATGGGGTTGTTTGTTTTTTTCTTGTAAATTTGTTGGAGTTCATTGTAGATTCTGGATATTAGCCCTTTGTCAGATGAGTAGGTTGCGAAAATTTTCTCCCATTTTGTAGGTTGCCTGTTCACTCTGATGGTAGTTTCCTTTGCTGTGCAGAAGCTCTTTAGTTTAATTAGATCCCATTTGTCAATTTTGGCTTTTGTTGCCATTGCTTTTGGAGTTTTAGACATGAAGTCCTTGCCCATGCCTATGTCCTGAATGGTATTGCCTAGGTTTTCTTCTAGGGTTTTTATGGTTTTAGGTCTAACATTTAAGTCTTTAATCCATCTTGAATTAATTTTTGTATAAGGTGTAAGGAAGTTTCAGCTTTCTACATATGGCTAGCCAGTTTTCCCAGCACCATTTATTAAATAGGGAATCCTTTCCCCATTTCTTGTTTTTGTCAGGTTTGTCAAAGATCAGATAGTTGTAGATATGTGGCATTATTTCTGAGGGCTCTGTTCTGTTCCATTGATCTATATCTCTGTTTTGGTACCAGTACCATGCTGTTTTGGTTACTGTAGCCTTGTAGTATAGTTTGAAGTCAGGTAGCGTGATGCCTCCAGCTTTGTTCTTTTGGCTTAGGATTGACTTGGCGATGCGGGCTCTTTTTTGGTTCCATATGAACTTTAAAGTAGTTTTTTCCAATTCTGTGAAGAAAGTCATTGGTAACTTGATGGGGATGGCATTGAATCTGTAAATTACCTTGGGAAGGATGGCCATTTTCATGATATTGATTCTTCCTACCCATGAGCATGGAATGTTCTTCCATTTGTTTGTATCCTCTTTTATTTCCTTGAGCAGTGGTTTGTAGTTCTCCTTGAAGAGGTCCTTCACATCCCTTGTAAGTTGGATTCCTAGGTATTTTATTCTCTTTGAAGCAATTGTGAATGGGAGTTCACTCATGATTTGGCTCTCTGTTTGTCTGTTATTGATGTATAAGAATGCTTGTGATTTCTGTACATTGATTTTGTATCCTGAGACTTTGCTGAAGTTGCTTATCAGCTTAAGGAGATTTTGGGCTGAGACAATGGGGTTTTCTAGATACACTATCATGTCATCTGCAAACAGGGACAATTTGACTTCCTCTTTTCCTAATTGAATACCCTTGATTTCCTTCTCTTGCCTAATTGCCCTGGCCAGAACTTCCAACACTATGTTGAATAGAAGTGGTGAGAGAGGGCATCCCTGTCTTGTGCCAGTTTTCAAAGGGAATGCTTCCAGTTTTTGCCCATTCAGTATGATATTGGCTGTGGGTTTGTCATAAATAGCTCTTATTATTTTGAGATACGTCCCATGGGCAAGTTTAATACAAGATAAACCAAGCTATAAGTGCTCTTAGGGAAATTTGTTTAAAAATCCTTATTTTAAGACTAATTTGAATCGATTAGGAAGTAAATTGGTTTTAAGCAAATTTTCATTGGTGCATTGGTTTGTGGTATATTGGTTTGTAACCCATGTAAATATACCCTATTCCATCAAATCTGAAGATATACTAATATGTCTTTAGATATTACATTCACAACTAATCTCTTATATATTCACAAGTAATCGCCTAAAACTAGGTGATATTATATACTAAGAAAATTGTATAATAATTTCTTAGTATAATTATTATATTAATAATATATATAATAAAATTCTTAGTATATAAGAAATATATACTAAGAGATTATAATATATTCTAAGGTAAAAACAGCTTATAATTGATGATGTGTTCTTATAATTGGAATTTTTATTTATTTAAAGAGATCTTTTATACTTTCTGATATGTAGATATATATTTCACTTATGCATGTATATATATGTTTAAAAAAAATGGGCCGGGCATAGTGGCTCATGCCTGTAATCTCAGCACTTTGGGAGACAGAGGTGGGAGGATTGCTTGAGCCCAGGAATTTGGGACTAGCTTAGGAAACATAGTGGGATCCTGTCTCTACCAAAAAAAAAAAAAAATTAGCTGGGTGTGGTGATGCGTGCCTGTGGTTCTAGCTACTTGGGAGGCTGAGGCGGGAGGATCACTCAAGCCCAGGAAGTTGAGGCTGCACTCCAGCCTGTCTCAGAAAAAAAGAAAAATGTAAATGAAAAATATTGGCAAATATGTCCCTAAAACTTACTTATATCATCATTGATTATATATAGCATTCTAATTTCAGAGATGTTAACATATGAAAAAATATGTGTCCTAGTTTCAGTGAAATAAACTATGCCTTTCCTTAAGTGTAGAGGGTAGATTGAGATGGCGTTATAGGTTTGGGCATTATCGATATATGATGTGGAAATGAATGAGATCACCCAGGGAGAAGAGATCTAAGATTAGCACTTGGAGAAACATTAACATTTTATGTAGTGAGCAAAGCTCCAAGGAGGTATTTGAAAAGAAGGGACTTAAGGAAGTGTAAGAACCCAGAAGCAACAGAATGAAAGGATTTCAGTAACGTAGAGCAATTAATAGTGTTAAAAGTGCCATACAGGAAGGAGGATGTATGTGTGTTCATTTCAAAGCTTGGAATCGGATTATAGAACCTTTTCTAGTTGTTTGAAAGAAGTGGGTGATTTTTGCTTTTTTCGCATTAATTGTAAATGATTTTACATGCCAGTATAACATACTAAGCAAATTATACCAAATTAGTCTATATGTCTTCAGTCTTGCTAATTTTAAATTTAAAATGTTATTGCCCACTTGTTTGTGGCAAAGGAGAAATAAAGGAATAGAATAAACTAAGGCCAGTGTTTTTGTCTGTCAACTGTCTTTCAGTTTTTTATGAGAATAATCTTAGGGTGCCTTAAGTATTCTTGCATCAATGTGCCTGATTTTATCAATGAGAAAAGTAATCCAGATAATTTATGTGATTTCCTCTTAAGTTTACACATTTAGCTAATGACAAATGCAGGAATTAAATATATTTTCTCATCCAGGTGTCCGTCAGATCTCCCATGCTGTTTCTTCCTTCTTAAATTGAAGGTGATTACTTATGGAAATTTGGTTAAATGATTTGATAACTGTGCTTTGTAGCATAGAGAGAAATAAACAGCTAGTTTAGGTGATTAGTTGTGAATATAAGAGAATACAGCAAATACTGGAAAAATGGATAAATTTTTTTAAAATATAGAAAATGTCATATATTTTTTGATTCCTTTAATTTTTAGGATATGGTATGCTTTTTTTTCTTCTATTAGCAGTCTGAAAATATAAATACGTGTGAATACCAGTTTTATTGAAAATATTGAGAGTAGCTTCATATTTTAGAGTTATATAATGTTCTGTTTATTTTTTTTTTTAATAGAAAAGAATGCACCAAATCAGCCTCCACATAAAGACACTGGAAAAACAGTGGAGAATGTGGAAGAATACAGCTATAAGCAGGAGAAAAAGATCCGAGCAGCTCTTAGAACAACAGAGCGTGATCATAAAAAAAATGTACAGTGCTCATTCATGTTAGACTCAGTGGGTGGATCTTTGCCAAAAAAATCAATTCCAGATGTGGATCTCAATAAGCCTTACCTCAGCCTTGGCTGTAGCAATGCTAAGCTTCCAGTATCTGTGCCCATGCCTATAGCCAGACCTGCACGCCAGACTTCTAGGACTGACTGTCCAGCAGATCGTTTAAAGTTTTTTGAAACATTACGACTTTTGCTAAAGCTTACCTCAGTCTCAAAGAAGAAAGACAGGGAGCAAAGAGGACAAGAAAATACGTCTGGTTTCTGGCTTAACCGATCTAATGAACTGATCTGGTTAGAGCTACAAGCCTGGCATGCAGGACGGACAATTAATGACCAGGACTTCTTTTTATATACAGCCCGTCAAGCCATCCCAGATATTATTAATGAAATCCTTACTTTCAAAGTCGACTATGGGAGCTTCGCCTTTGTTAGAGATGGAGCTGGTTTTAATGGTACTTCAGTAGAAGGGCAGTGCAAAGCCACTCCTGGAACAAAGTTTGTAGGTTACTCAACGCATCACGAGCATCTCCAACGCCAGAGGGTCTCATTTGAGCAGGTAAAACGGATAATGGAGCTGCTAGAGTACATAGAAGCACTTTATCCATCATTGCAGGCTCTTCAGAAGGACTATGAAAAATATGCTGCAAAAGACTTCCAGGACAGGGTGCAGGCACTCTGTTTGTGGTTAAACATCACAAAAGACTTAAATCAGAAATTAAGGATTATGGGCACTGTTTTGGGCATCAAGAATTTATCAGACATTGGCTGGCCAGTGTTTGAAATCCCTTCCCCTCGACCATCCAAAGGTAATGAGCCGGAGTATGAGGGTGACGACACAGAAGGAGAATTAAAGGAGTTGGAAAGTAGTACGGATGAGAGTGAAGAAGAACAAATCTCTGATCCTAGGGTACCGGAAATCAGACAGCCCATAGATAACAGCTTCGACATCCAGTCGCAGGACTGCATATCCAAGAAGCTTGAGAGGCTCGAATCTGAGGATGATTCTATTGGCTGGGGAGCACCAGACTGGAGCACAGAAGCAGGCTTTAGCAGACATTGTCTGACTTCTATTTATAGACCATTTGTAGACAAAGCACTGAAGCAGATGGGGTTAAGAAAGTTAATTTTAAGACTTCACAAGCTAATGGATGGTTCCTTGCAAAGGGCACGTGTAGCATTGGTAAAGAACGATCGTCCAGTGGAGGTAGGTTTCCAGTAGGTATTAATACAATGATGTCCTTAGTTCCATTTATTTATTGCAAATTATAATGTTGGTGTTATGTACTTTCATATTCTAATATTTTTGAACACAAATGGCGGTTATAAATTGCACATTTAAGCATTTCTGTAAAGTACTATGATCAATAAATAGATCTAAGAAAGCTGCATGAAATTTAGTGAATTAAGTGCAGGGTGGTATGTGGAGGGAATAAGTTCAACCATGTAAATACAGGATGGCAAAGGACAGGCTGGGTATAAACAAAGATGGAAGGAAGAAAGCCATAGTCATGGATGTCCACAAGCTGCATGTGAGTCAGGAAAAAAGTCCACGTCACACAGGTGTTTATAAATGAATAGGGCACCCAAGGTCAAGGAGAGAGTTCTTTCTCTATCCTTTGAAGTTGTTTTCTCTGTTTTGATTAGCGTGTCAAGTTTTGGTCACTGTATTTGAAAGAGATGTAAATTATAGAGAAATGTCAGAATGATCAAAGGGAAAAAGCCAACGCTATCTCGCAAGGTTAAAGTGTTCAGTACAGATGATGAAAGTTTAAGGGAAGTCCTGATTTTTGTCAGATATGTGTTTCGATATGTGTAGATTTTTGTGAGAGGAATGTGCCCACTAGAGGAAGTGACTTGAAGACGGTATAGATTTGCTTTTGATAGCTTGATGTGTTATAAATTCCTTATTGTAAAGGATGGTAATACTAGACAAGGGCATTTTGTGGGATATCGTTCTTGAGAGTCCAAAATAGTACTGTACAAGTGATTTTGCTTTTCTGGTGAGTTTGCATGTTCGTCTGGCTAAAAGTGAAACCCAAATCTTTGAAATACCTTATACCCGTCTTAAGTCTGTGATTCTGAATTTTAGTAGCTGTATACATACATATGCACAATCCCCTCGGTATCAGAGGAGGTTTGGTTTTGGGACTTTCCACGGATCCCAAAATCCGAAAATGCTCAAGTCCCTCATACAAAATGATGCAGTATTTGCATATAACCAGTGCACAACCTCGTATGCTTTAAATAATCTCTAGATTATGTGTAATGACTTATGTAATATAAATGCTATGTAAATGGTTGTTAATACTGTACAGTTTAGGGAATAATGGCAATAAAAAAGTTTATGCATGTTTAATACAGATATAGTTTTTCTTCCCAAATACTTTTGTTCTGCAGTTGGTTGAATTCATGGATGTGGAACCCACGGATATGGAGAGCCAACTGTATATACTTGTTATTTTTATTTTTTTAACTTCATTTTTTTTACACAGCCTGGCTTGCTTTAAATTCATTAACGATAAACAACTTGGAAACTATGGAAAACACCTGAAGAGAACTTGAGTTTGCAAGAATTTAATTTTTTATTCTGACAGCCGGATTAAATAAAATCCTTAGGAGGAAGGAGTTAAGCATTTACATAAATTCAGGAAGATGTTTACAACATGAACCAGTGCTTTGTAGCTATATTTTAAGAGGTTTACTTTGAATATTATTTTGATTAGAAATCTTAACCATGAATGGCTGGAGTGTTTTAATTTCATTAAGGACATATGTGGGCAAGACAGGATTGATGTTTAATTTGTATTGTGACCACTGGTTTTGAAGTAACATGAATGAAGAAACAAGTCCTGGCGGTACCGACATCCCTTGGTATCTCATCCCAGGGGGATTTGTTCCAGGACCCCCATGGACACTCAAATCCTTGGATGCTCCAGTCCCTTATATAAAATGGTGTAGTACTTACATACAACCTATGTGTATCCTCCTGTATGCTTTAAATCATCTATAGATTACTTATAATACCTAATACAATGTAAATGCTATGTAAATAGTTGTTATACTGTATCTTTTTTATTTGTATTATTACTATTACTATTTTAGAGACGAGATCTCACTATGTTGCCCAGGCTGGACTCAAACTCGTGGGCTAAAACAGTCCTCCTGCCTTAGCCTCCCGAGTAGCTTGTATTACTTTTTATTGTTGTGTTCTTATTTTTAATGTTTTTTCAAACATTCTTGATCTGCGGATGCGTATCCCAGGGTTTCAGAGGGCTGACTGTATAACCCCACCTCTAATTCAGTGGTTCTCATAGGACAGCAGCACATGAGAAGAGGCCACGGTGGGGCGGGGGTGAGTTGGACATGTCAGGCTTCCGTAAACTGCTTCATCCACCCTCCCTCTCCAAATTGTCTTCCTTCCTCTCCAGGCTCTTCGTGGTGATTAACTATTGCTACTAATGAGGATTGTATCCCTTAGATATGTTATAGCAAGAAAAGATTGAGAACAAGTGCCCTACATCTTATATTAGAACTCATGTTGAAAAAAGACAGTAATAGTCTCCCCAGAGTTCTGAATTATCTCATCTGAGTTGTAGTTCTTTGGTTTGACCAATTGAGATTTCGCTGAAGAGGTCATCTTTGTTATAGAAAAAAAGAAACATGAATTCAAAGTTTATAAGGTATATAAATGAAAGACTTTATTAGAATTTTGTGTAGATTGTTTGCTTTTCAAAAAATGAACTACAGAAGCCCCTGTTGTTTTAAATTTTGGTTCATAAGATGCTAAGTGTTCATCAGATAATGAAAGAGTAACAGAGCGAAAGTGGGACTTCTTCAGTATTGGCGATTAATCCAAATTAACAAAAGATAAGGCTCTGCAATTCTAATTAACTTAGTGGGAAAGTAAGATTTTATTTTTATTCCCACTTTAGGAACATAATTTCTATAAAGGGAGGCGTGTGTGTGCTTGTGTGTGTATGTGTGTGAATATGTGTGCAGTCCCCCACTCCCAGGTTTGTTTTAGTAGTTTTATTTGGTATGTCAGGAAAAGAGTCACAATTTTGAAGTCCATTAACTGGGTTTCATTTCTCACCATGACCCTGTCTTACCATAGAATGTTGTAAATAGGAATCTTTCTGACTCGAAGCTTTTGCATTTTAGAGTGGATATAATACTGCCTTCTTACCTACCTCACAAGGTGGTTGTTGTGAGGCTGAAAAAGATGCGGTAAGTGGTGTTTTCGTTCCCACACTGCTATAAAGAAATGTCTGAGACTGGGTAATTAATAAAGAAAAGAGGTTTAATTGGCTTATGGTCCCATAGATTGTATAGGAAGCATGGCAGGCAACATCAGCTTCTGAGGAGGCCTCAGGGAACTATAGTCACGATGGAAGGCAAAGCCAGAGCAGGCACTTCTCATGGCTGGAGCACGGGCGGGGTGAAGGTGCTCCATTCTTTTAAACAAGCAGATCTCTTGACAGCTCACTCACCATCATGAGAACAGCACCAGTGGTATGGTACTAAACAGTCACCTCCCACCAGGCCCCACCTCCAACATTGGGGATTACTGTTCAACATAGGGTGGGGACACAGATCCACATCTTATCAAATGATAAAATGCTCTACAAATCAACCATAAACTTTTACTTTTAGAAGTTTTATTACTTTTTCTTCCTTGAAGCTAACTGTAAATCCATATGGGTGCAACTATACTTTTATTTTTAAGATATATTCTGCCTTTTAACCTCTGCCAAATAATTGTACATTTTAAGGGCATACATTTTAGGCAGTAAAACCTTTTAGGTTTGAGGACTTTTTTTTTGTTTGTTTGTTTTTGAGACAAAGTCTCATTCTGTTGCCTAGGCTGGAGTGTAATGGGAAGATCTCGGCTCACTGCAACCTCTGCCTCCTGGGTTCAGGCAATTCTCCTGTCTCAGGCTCCTGAGTAGCTGGGATTACAAGCGTGCACCACCATGCCTGGCTAATTTTTTGTATTTTTAATAGAGACGGGGGTTTCACCATGTTGGCCAGGCTGGTCTTGAACTCCTGACCCCAAATGATCCACCTGCCTCAGCCTCCCAAAGTGCTGGGATTACAGGCGTGAGCCACCGCGCCTGGCTGGTGTTTTTGTTCTTAATTGTTAAAGTATCTGAACTGACAAGGTACCACAGATTGTACATAATGCATATTTTGCAGTTTTTGTGGTTTCGTGATAATAGGAATGACTATAGGTGAAGGATTTTGTAGAAAAGAAGAAATACACGTGTGATGTTTGATTTTTCTTATCTATGTCTTTATATATTTTTTGATTACGTTACTTATAACCAGTGTTTGCAAAGCACATGTGATCTTACATTTAATTTCCCTTTGTAAGCATGCTTTACAAAATTATTTTTTTTTGAGACAGAGTTTCCCTCTTGTTGCCCAGGCTGGAGTGCAATGGCGCTATCTCAGCTCCCTGAGACCTTTGCCTTGGGGGTTCAGGCTATTCTCCTGCCTCAGCCTCCGGAGTAGCTGGGATTACAGGCATGTGCCACTATGCCTGGCTAATTTTTGTATTTTTGGTAGAAATGGTTTTTCACCGTGTTGGTCAGGCTGGTCTCAAACTCCTGACCTCAGATGATCCACCCGCCTTGGCCTCCCAAAGTGCTGGGATGATAGGTGTGAGCCACCGTGCCTGGCCCAAACTAATTTTTCTCTAAAACTTTATTATATTTCAAAATCTTTTAAAAGAACTGCAACTAGCGATACTAAAAAAAAATCTCTTTGCAGTTTGTTTTCATAATATGAATGCCATAAATACTTTTAATGATTTGTTCAAAATTATATGAAGTTGTAGCTCCGTACCTTCTGTGAACTGATTTCCTCAGGACACATTTCTAGTTACATAGGCAGTCTCTAATTGAAACAAATGGATTAGTTTCCAAAGTCCACTTGAATAGGCAGTTGTTTGAGATCTTGAAAATACTTATCTATAGAAACAGTGTTGTAAATAAGAGAGTCTCAGATTATCAAATGAAACTTATTTAAATCCATGTAACTGAACTAATAATACCAGCTGCAGTTTTATCTTGGCTGTAAGGACTACCATGATGGGGAAAAATAAGAGGAAACCTTACCCTCCCCCATATCCATTTGCGGACCCAGATACAATCCAAGATCTTTTTTATATTTTTTCATTTATCTTCTACTTCTCTTATTCCATTGCTGTTTAAAACATCCCAGGATCTTATTGTTTGTACTTCTTTTTCCCACTTTGCTGTAATACCAGTTCTTCTAGTCTGAGTATTGTTGATCTTGGGTCTTAGGGATGAATGTATCAGCCATTTCAGAATGTATCATGGTCTCCCTATGATAGGGATTGTCTTGCCTCCAACTCTTGCTCCTCCTTCATTAGATGTGCTTGTATGGTGACCCTTCCCCACCCTGCTTAAAAGTTAACAAGAGTCATCTCAGCAGTCCAGTAGTTTCCAGGTGTCCTTCCCAACAGTTACTGTAGCTAAGGATGAGTTTTGTAATACTATTTACAGTTCAATTTAGCTTAGAAATTAAGACCAAGTAAACATATATAAAAGATTTATCCTTAATATCAAAACTACTCCATACAATTGTATTTTTTAGAACAAACTTTTCGTCTTGGAATAATATCAGATTGATAGAAAGTTTGCAAAGATAGTACAGAATTCTTATATGCTCTTCATCCAGCACTCCTTAATATTGACTTCTCACTTACCCTATGCATTTGTTAAAACTAATAACATTGATACAGAGTGCTGTTAACTAAACTACAGACTTTTATTTGGATTTCCCACTTTTTCTACTAATTCCACTAATTCCCTTTTCTGTTCTAGGAACCAGTCGAGGACACCACATTGCATTTAGTTGTCATGTCCACGAATCTGGATTTGTCTGATGTGTTCCCATGATTAGACTGGGGTGATGGGCTTGGGGATGGATGCCACAGAGTTGAAATGCCCTAGTCGCATTACATTGTCACTGGTGTTGTTAACCTTGATCACTTGGTTAAGGTGGTGTCTGCCAGGTTTCTCCAGGAGTTACCATTTTTTCCTTTCCATACTCCAATTCTTTGGAAGTAAGTCACCACACACAACCCACTCTCAAGGGGAGGGAAATTAATCTCTACCTCCTGGAGGGGGGAGTATCTAATGTATTATTTGGAATTTCTCCAGATAGAAGTTTTGCTTCTTCTCATTTATTTGGTCATTTATATCAGTATGGACTTATAAATGTTTGCTGTTGTTTTTACTTTGAGTTATAATCCAGTACCATTGTTACTGGTTTTGTTGCTCAAGCTGTTCTTGTTTTAGCCCATTGGAGCTCTTTCAGTTGCCTTCTGTGTCGTTTGATATGCTCCCCTCCTTTCTTGTATTATTTTCCTTTTGATTTGCTTTTTGAATCATTTCTTACTTTCTGGCACCACAAGATGCTCTGGGCTTGTCTTGTATTTTCCCTCTTTCTGTCCTAGGATCAGCCATTTCTCCAAGGAGCTCTGGTTCCTTTTACTGGATAATGCTATTTAGAAATGAAGATGTGGGCACTGGGTGTGTTCGGTGCTGTTGGGGTGTCATTGCTTTTAGGCCTTCTCAGTGGTAGAATTAGAAAGTACAGGTATGTCTTCTAACCTGTGTATACACACAGATCTATAATTCCCTATCTATCAATCTAAAATTATCATGAGTTCATACTGATGTCTCTGGCTCTGATTCAGCACAAGGTTCATTCTGACTTTCCTCCTTTGCTTATCTGTAACTTACTTCTCTTATAATGAGAAACCTGGCACCCATTACTACAATTAATTACATGTTTGTTCAACGCTACCATACGTGTAAAGTAGTTTCAGAATTACAAACCAGTACCCCTGTGAAGAATAAATTTATCAACTAGGGTGTAGTGTTTCAGTCAAGTTCCTTTTGTCTTTAGCCTTTTATAGTCAAAACACTATTCTCCAAAGTAACTTAGGTCAGCACCTTTTTCCTTCACTTTCCTCAGTGAGGTGGTATCATACTTTTGTAATTTAATTAGATTCATTTATTTCATCTGCGTTGCATCCCGGGATCCTCCAGAATCCTGACTGACTTTTTAAAATGTGCATACTCTAAAGCTCACTCTGTAATGTATAGTTCTGTGGGTTTTGTGCAATTTAAAATGTTAAATACAAAATACTGTAATATGGTTATTTTGTGCTCCTCCTTTTTTGATTTCCTTATGAACTTTATTTTCAGAAGAAAAAGATGAATATATTGTAATGTAGTGTACAAAATGTATAATTGTCTGACTTTGTTGCCTCAAATACTAGGAATATTTTTGTTTTGGTTACTGTCTTAATTGCTTTCTTTGGAATTAGAAACTATCATGTAGTTATTATAAAATTAATGGCCAACGAAATACTCTTTGTCTTTGGATTCTCACAATAGTTGTGCTAATTTTTTCCTGTACACACAGGAAACACTGAAGAGGTTGCCGTTTATATTCAAAGCAGACAAAGCATGTAGAAACTAGGAAATCAATAACAGCAGCTACCATTTATTGACTCTTACAGTGTTCCAGACTCAACAACCCTGTGAGGTGGTGCATTTTCCAAATGCAGAAACCAGTTTAGGTACAGTAGATAACTTTCACAAAAATCACAGAGCTATAGATTGTCAGAGGGATTCAAATTCAGGATTCTGGGGTACCAGACTTTATCCTAAATGGTTTCCAAACCTGGCTGCACATCAGCATTACCTAGAGGGCTTTTAAAAATACGTGTGCCTAGCCATTCTGAGAGTAGGACAAGTCAGAATCTCCCAGTGGGGGACATGAGCACTGACATTGTTAACAAACCTACGTGCCTCATGTGAAGCCAGACCAGCAACAGTGTAGTTCTGGTACTCACTGGAAACACTGTTGAGGCTCCAGTGCTCTTCCGCCCCATGCCTTTAAGATCATGCTGCTTAATACAGTTGTTAGAGTTAACTTTTTACTTGTTTCAATCATTCCCTGTCTGATTTCATAAGATTACAAGAACTTTGTAATTGAATGACACACTAACAAGCACATACTTGCTCATTTGCCTTTAGGTTTTCTGTTTTCTTAAACATGCAGACATACAAAGGAAAGCAGGAAGTTGTGTACGTTATTTTGGACTATAGTGAGCAAACCGACTCAAACTGATGTAATATCACAGGTAGGATAGAAGTTATCAACTTTGAGCTGAGAACTGGATCCCGTGATAACAACAGCACAATAGTAATATTAAGAAGACTAGTAGCTAGCATTAACTGAACACTCGCTATATGCCAGGGCAAGGAAGAGGGCTAAGTAACTTGATCAGGTCACAAATCTAGAAAGTGGCAGAGCCAGGATATGAACCCAGAGCTCTGGCTATAAAGCCATGTATGCTCTTGACATATAAAGCCATGTATGCTCTTGTGGGACAAAGTTCCATTTTGTCCCACACAGTGTTTGAAATATTTTTTTTGACTTAGTGTCTAACATTTTTAAATGGGAAAATCCAGATTTTGGGTTTTTTTTTTCCTAGAAATACTGGGAAGTCTGTCAACACTGGCTCCACATTCCCACATGACTAGCAGCATAAGGGCTCCAGTTTACCACGGTATCCATCATTTGTCTTACGGCCAGCCAAGTACACCTGTTTACATGACTTACTGGGCCTGTGTAGGAATTTCAGTTCGTGATAGGATCCCAGTATAGAATCACACAAACTGACTTTTGAAGGATAATGTAAAGGCTGTTTGTATCTAACACTTTTTTAAAAAACAGTATGCTTTTGTTTTATTTATTGGAGTATATTTTTAAAGTCCCTGTCCTCTGTCACTGCTCAGAGTAATTATCATCTGGTTTATATTTTCTAGAGTTTTTTGTGACTCTATAAATTATGACTTTGTTATGTAGCACATGTAATTTTTTAAAACAAATGTGATAATGCTATACATATCCTACTACAACTTGAAGGGTTTCCCCCGTGCTGTCTACTTTGGATCTGGAAATGTAATTTTTTTGCTTGTGTAAACAATGTAGCCACAGACATTCTTGTACACACCCCTTAATGAACTTATTCTGTTGTTTTTGTAAGAATGCTTAATTGAAATGGAATTGTTAGGTCATGGGGTATATGCACATTCACATCTTTGATATATGTTGCCAAATTGCTCTCCAAAAAGGCTATACTAATTTATACTTAAAACACTATAGGAGAAATTTGATTTTTCCTCATTTTTGTAACCATGATCAGCAAAAAATGTAATTTCATTGATTGATTGATTTTTTTTTTTTTTTTAAAGTCAGAGCCTCACACTGCTGCCCAGGCTGGAGTACAGTGGCATAGTCTCGGCTTACGGCAGCCTCCATCTCCCAAGTTCCAGTGATTCTTATGCCTCAGCCTCCCGAGTAGCTGGGATCACAGGCGTGTGCTACCACACCTGGCTAATGTTTTGTATTTTTAGTAGAGATGGGGTTTCATTATGTTGGCCAGGCTCGTCTTGAACTCCTGGCCTCAAGTGATCTGCCTGCCTTGGCCTCCCAAAGTACTGGGATTACAGGCGTTGAGCCACTGGCACCCGGCCTAAATCTTTCTCTTCATTTCTAGTGACACTGAGCCTGTTTTTCATGTTGATTGGCCATTTGCATGTCTTTTCGTTTGCTTATTTATTTTGCTCATTTTCTGTCAGGCTGCCTTTCTATTATTGATCTGTTGGAACTATTTATGAATTTTATTCATTTTTCTATGATGGTTGTAAATATTTCTTTCAATTTGCCTTTTAACTTGTTTAGGGTACTTAACACTGTATAGAAATTTCACATTTTTATATAGTCATGTCTGTTATTATTTTATGACTATTTTATTTGTACTCAGATTATTTAAAAATTTTATAATTGTCATGGTTTGCTTTTTACACTTTGAATCAGTTTGCAAATAATGTCCATGTGTTGTCATTGTTCATTATGTTTCTAAAGTGTCTTAAGTCTGTAGATTCCCCATGCCTTTTTTTGCGATATATGAAGAAGCAGGGTCATTTATCCTGTAGGGTCTGAATTTTTATGATTGTATCCCAGGTGGCCCACATGTGTCTATTTTCTGTGTCTTCTCTGTGAATTGGCTGTAAAATAGAGTGGTTTGATCAAATTCAGGATTTTTTAATTGGTTGATTGTATTAACACTGCCTTCCCAGGACACACACATATCTATCTGTGCCATTAGTAGTAGTTGATGAACATTGCCTAGATTCCTTAATTCATTAAGGGCTGAAAAGTGAGGATATTCTAATTCATTCCTTCATTTATTAGCTTCTTTATTATTTATTTCATTTATTAGATATTGCTATAAGGATAAACTTTTCCTCACCTATTATATGGTTACTTAGTGGAATAGTTGACACAAATGGCAAGATAAATGTGCTTGATTCTTTCCCTTTTATTTACTATTTTAAAAAATAATGATGTGGTTTATTGGTGACTAATTAGTGTTATTAGTATGATTTTGAACTCATGAATTTAAACATATTTGGTATGTTTCAATCCATGGATGTCATTACTGTAATGTATTGAAGTAATTATTGTAATTAATGTTCACGTCCCATCTTTGGACAATGGGAACATATTCAATTGGCCTGACTCCGTTTTTCACAGTCCTTTGATAGCTTCCATGTTATTTAGTGTAGCTGGCTATTCTAGGCTGACATTGTATATCTGTTCCAGGTTGAGAGTCAGATATATTTTGTTTTCTTTTTTTTTTCTTTTTGAGACGGAGTGTCACTCTTTTGCTCAGGCTAGAGTGGAGTGGCGTGATCTTGGCTCACTGCAACCTCTGTCTCCCTGGCTCAAGTGGTTCTCGTGCCTCGGCCTCCTGAGTAGCTGGGATTACAGGCATACGCCACCACGCCCAGGTAATTTTTTGTATTTTTAGTAGAGACGGGGTTACACCGTGTTGTCCAGGCCGGTCTCAAACTCTGACCTCAAGTGATCTGCCGGCCTCGGCCTCCCAGAGTGCTGAGATTACAGGCACGAGCCACTGCGCCTGGCCGCTGAGTATCAGATACATTTTTAAGGAACCCTAGTTCCTTTTATTGAGAAATGGTATATTCCAAGACCACAGTCTGTACACCAGCGTTGTTCATTGCAACTGAAATTGTGGCTGGTCATTGTTTTACTCTTTAGTGGACAGATGAAAACACATACTCAAAATGCATCAGAAGTCCTTTCTGATACTTCTGATTCATATTCAGGATTTGAGATTTTTGCTTAATCTCTTCTGACTTAATCCATGTATTACCGCCTTTCTTTTTTATTGAGAAGCCCAATTTTCTGTGATACCAGGTGTGACAGAATATCATATACTGACTGTATTCCAAAATAGACAATCATCTCAGTGTGATTACTGGAAAACAGTTCAAGTTTTGTTTTTGACCGTCCTTAGGTTATAACCCTCTATGGATGTAACATCAGATAACTGCATTTTAAAGACTTTTGGAACATTTCTTCTCGTGGCTCTGCCACTGACTAGATATACAATTAGATTCTCTTTTCTACTGTATTTCCAAAATAATAGCTTTATTGAGATATAATTCACTTAGCATAAAATTCACGTTTAAAGTGTTCAGTGGTTCTCTGTATTTGGAGTTGTGTAACCATCGCCACTGCAGCCATCCTCACTGTGTAACTTTGGAACATTTTCATTGCCCCTAAAAGAAGTCCTGTACCCTTTAGCTGGCACCTCCACAATTCCTGTGCTCACTAGCCCATCCCTAGGCAACCACTAATCTACTTTCTGTCTCTTAATATTTGCCTAGCCATGTAAATGGGGTCATATGGTATGTGGTCTTTCGAGACTGGCTTCTTTCATTTGCGTAATGTTTTCAAGGTTCGTCCTTGCTGTGGTATGTATTGGTGCTTCATTCCTTTTTAATGGCTGAATAATATTCCATTGTATGGCTATACCACATTTTGTTGATCTATTCATAGATTTCTTAAAATTTTATTTTTAGGTATTGGTTTTTAATTTGTTTTTTATAAGAATTATGTAAAGTACTTGGTTTTACAAGAAAATCTAAATGTATTCTCAAAGAAGTTTAGCTTCTCTGACAGGGATAATCTTTTAAAACATTTTATGTTTTGTACTTCTGTTTTTTAATGTACGCTTTTTGGAAGTATGTAGTTTTGTTTATTTACTTTTAATGTTTAAGATGAGTTTATTTCCCCCCAAGATGTCTTTGTATTAATATCTTTACATAATACCCTTAATGTCCCCCTTCAATTTTTTAATCTGTTTATTCCCAACTTTGAGCTATATTGGAATTACCCTTTTCTAAACTTTTTCTAAAGTTTCATTTGAAGTAATTTTCTTTTACTGCCAGTGAAATGCCAAGGTATTTCATATGCCCTTTCTTTTCCCCCAGATAGTGGTGGTGTGGTATATCTGTATTATCAGATCATACAGCCATGTATGACAGTACTTTCTCCCCCAAAGCTGTCATTTAGTCTCAGTTCTTCAGGGTTGTGTGTATGTGTGTAGATAGATAAAATATTTATAATAGACATGTAGGTAGAAGTTTCAGATTTCGTTTAAAGGCTCATTTTTAATTATTATATCCCAGTCTCAAGTCATTCTGGTTGAGGGACACCTGTTCTTTAGTAGATTTCTGAGTAAGGGCTCAGGAGGACAGCATTTCCTGAGTTCTGCCGTGTTTCTAACAGTTTGCAGCATTTATACTTGGAAGTTTGTTTGGCTGTCCATAAAATCTTTGGTTTATATTTTCTTTCCTTGGATAAATTTGTTATTCATTCTTTTGACAGGAAGCATTGATGTTGAATGGTCTGATGACAATGTGATTTTTTGTTTACACTTACAAGACCTTTGTTTGTTTGCTGAATATCTAAAGGATTTTTTTTTCTTTAAACTCTACTAGTTTAACATGGTGTTGGTTTTTCCAATTTGATATTTTCAGATACATGGTATACACTTTGAATAAATAGTTTTGTTTGTCAGTCTGTTTTTAAAATTTCTAGTGAGTTTCTTAACTTACAGTTTCACATTTTTGCTTCACTGACTCAGTTCTCTTTGGGAACTGCTCTTTATATATTTTGGATCTACTTTGCCTGTCTTCTCTGTCATTTCATTTCAGATCTTTTCTTTTTCTTAGTTTCTTTTTGAGTTATAAAGTTTTCTTTTGTTGACCTCATTTCAGTGAAGGCATTATCTGTTCTATTTATTTGCCTTCTAGTTTGTTTTTGATTTGGGAAATAAAATTGATTTGATTTTTGATTAAAAAATTAAATTCTGAGTTCTATCACTGAGTTTTTTTTTCTAATTCTAATTTTTGTTATTCTTTTATATTTTTTATGATTTTCTTCATTTCTTTTAGTTTATTTCAGAAATCGGTCTACAATTCTCATCTGCTTAGTGGACATATCTTTCTGGCAAGTGCTTACTGTCTGGAGGGTTATTCTCCTTTTTCTCTTCTTATGATAACCTTGTGCTAGATTCTACTACAGTTCTTTTCTGTTGCTTATTTTTAAACATAATACTTGTTTCCATGAACTTAAAGGAGAGAGGGAGTTAGGAAAGTGTTTGGGATCGAGGCTCTGAGTACCTTCTTCTCAAGTTTCAAACCGTCTTCTCTGTTATTGTTTGAGGTCTGTAGACTGTTCTTCTTCCCATGTTCTCGATCTCCTCTTCCCTTTCCTCTTGTTGTCCTTTACTGGGGAGTTGGATTTCACTTTTTTTTCTTGGTGTGGAGCCCAGAATTCCTGGAAGGGAATTTTGGGTACTAGTTTTAAGATATTATGGGGCCTAAACCACTCCAGCCCTTTCAGACCTTACTGCCAACCCCTTGTCTTCACTCATGAATAGTGCCAAAATCATTCCTAATTTCACAGAAGTTCTCTGTAGACTCTGAGCTTTTCATAGAGCACTCATCGTGACTTGGGAATCTGCCTCTTTACACCCTTCAGACACCCTGTTAATTTCCTTTGCTTCCCTCTGCTAATGCTGATACCACATGGCTCTTGGAATTGTTCATGGTTTTCCCACCACCTCTTCTCTTTGGGGAGTCATGACGACCCCTTTTCATCTAGTTTTGTTGGAGGTTTGTCTCACAGAGTTTTGGTTTTGCTGTCCTCATTGCTTCATTTTTATGAGAGGGCGTTGAAGGGAAATTGAAACCCTGTTGCCACCACTTTTTCCCAGAATTCTTTTTTTCAATTTGACCTGTACTAAATTGCCAGTATTTGATCATTTTCGATGAACGAAAGTGGGAATTTTTATATAGTTTAACCTAATGCAGAGCTCTATCTTTAGATTTTACTACATTGGGAATTTCTTTTTCCAAATATATTGTTCAACATGTATTTTTGTGTTTAATACATACTTTGATTTCCCATAATAACCAGTAAGAATTTCTAAAACAGCTGCATAATTTTAGAAATGAATACTTGTGATACTGTGAGGTGTAGTATGAGGTAAGCATGTCATTATTTTTCTGTTAATTGCTTATAACATACATTAGATAACCTATTATTTTCCAACTTCTTAAGCTGCTGCCTACTTTTTTTTTTTACATTAAATTATAGATAATTGGGTATGTTTCTGTGTTCTGATCTGTTTATTACTGTGCAGGGTTTTTCTATTTTAAATAGAGTAGTCTTATTAGTAAGGTTTGGTATCTTGTAGGGCAATTTTGCCCATTCTTTCTTTTCAGAAGTTTCTGTGCTGTTTTTATTTTTGCACATTACTTTCTTCCACATGGACTTTATTATGGATTTGTCAAATCCACACAACATGACATCAGAATTATTATTGTAATTACATTGCATGGTCTTAATATAGAATCTCTAAGATGGAGAGCACCCTTTCAGTGATTAGAAGAGACACAAGATGGAAATAAAGATTTTATTACTTGCAGGTTCTGGAGGGTACACGGCACGCCTAGAGGCCACTCATGCAGAGGTCAGGAAGTGCAGACAGGGAGAGAGGGAGGGACCCATGGGCCAGTGCCTTCATGGAGTCCAAGGTATTGTCCAAACAGGTTTCCCTCAGGGAGGTTTAATTGGTGGGTTTAAAGCAAGCAGGCACAAGTTCCAGGAGGTTAGGCTGTTACAGAGGTAGTCACAGTGCTGTGTCTGCACTGTCCGTGAGAGGTATGAGGGTCAGGGCCAGTGAACCAGTCGGTGTGTAGCTGTCCATAGGGAGGTGGTCACCAGGAGGAAGTTGTATAAGGCAGGTATCGGGATCAGCCTAGGGAGGTGGTCACCAGGAGGAAGTTGTACAAGGCAGGTATCGGGATCAGCCTAGGGAGGTGGTCACCAGGAGGAAGTTGTATAAGGCAGGTATTGGGATCAGCCTAGGGAGGTGGTCACCAGGAGGAAGTTGTACAAGGCAGGTATCGGGATCAGCCACATTGAGGAACTGGGAGGCAGTGTAGACCTGCACCCTGTGTCAAGGGTGACAGAGCCCTGCTTCTGCTATGAGAAGGTTCCACTTAGATTCAAAGTGCGCACCAACGCAACATTAAATTATAAGAATTTACTATGCATTTTATCCATGTCCTTATATTATTGAATCTTCCCAGTTTGGCTAGGCTTGATCTGGGGTTTTACACTGTGTTTGATCCTGTGCTCTTCACTGGAATAAGATGATAACAGATATGTGTTCCTGCACTGCACTGTCCCTTTCTCCGCTCACTGGTTTTATTGTAATAATTTGGAATGCAAGATCCAGGCCCTTTCTTTATAGTGTACTTAAAATTGTGTTTTTAATATTTCATTCTAGAACTTGAATTGTAGTCAATAACCAAATTATCATCGTATAGTTGTATCTGCCTGTACAGATTGAAAATCCCTTATCCAATATGCTTGGGACCAGAAGTGTTTTAGACTTCAGCTTTTTTCGGATTTTAGAATATTTGCGGGCCGGGCATGGTGGCTTACGCTTGTAATCCCAGCACTTTGGGAGGCCGAGGCAGGTGGATCACGAGGTCAGGAGATCAAGACCATCCTGGCTAACACAGTGAAACCCCATCTCTACTAAAAATACAAAAAATTAGCCAGGTGTGGTGGCGGGCGCCTGTAGTCCCAGCTACTTGGGAGGCTGAGGCAGGAGAATGGCGTGAACCCGGGAGGCGGAGCTTGCAGTGAGCTGAGATCGTGCCACTGCACTCCAGCCTGGGCGAAAGAGTGAGACTCTGTCTCAAAAAAAAAAAAAAAAAAAAAAAAAAAGAATATTTGCAGAATGGATACCAGTTGAGCATCCCAAATCCAACATGTCAGTGCTCAAAAAGTTTTGGATTTTGGAGCATTTCAGATTTTGGGTTTTTGGATTAGGGATGCGCAACCTATATAAGTTTTGTTAAATTTATGGCTTTTCTCTTCGTTTGCTATTTTTCTTTCCCTATCTTGTGATTTTTTTGTTCCAGTCTAGTTGTCGTTTAACTAGACTCTACCATAACCATACTTTGAATAGTTTTTTAGAGAAGGTAAGTGAATTGTACTTTGAGATCATCCCTATTCAGAGGCTGCTGCTGCTTCACATCTTAGTGGTGTTTTGAGTATGCCAAATGCTTTTCTCCCCTTTTCCTTTTGTTCTTTATGGAACTCTGATTGTTCTTATGTTAGAGCCGCTAGATCTGACTTCCATGTCTCTTGTTTTTACTCAGAGTTTCCATTTCATCTTTTTTTTTTTTTTTTGCTCTGAGTTATAGTAATAATTTCTGCAGTTAATTCTAGATTATTAAATCAGTTTTAGCAGTGTTCATTCTATTTTCACTGTCTTTCTTGAGTTTATTTCAGAAGTCTTAATTTGTTATTTTCCAGAGGACTTTAATGAGATCTCGTGTTAGAGTATTTTTATTGTTCTCTCTTGTTTTCTACATTAAATCGATATTAATTGAACCCAGCTATTCTGATTCTTCCCTTTGGTCTCCTCTTAAGGAAATTGCTGTTTCCTCTGAAGTGCTGAATTTTTGAAACATCTGCTCCTCTCTGTCTGGACATGTATTGAGATACCAAGCTCCTCCAGCAGGAAGGGGTTTCCTCTGTGACTGTGGAGGTCTGGCTGTTGGCTCTCCCAGGCAATGTGGTCTTGCACTTTTTTGAGAACTAGGGATTGTGCCTTTGGCTCAGTGAGCCTGTAAACAAAGTCAGCAGGCTGGGACTGTTTGGAATGCCGAAAGAATTATTTAGAATTTTATCTTAGAAAGTTTGCTGAATTTTATAGAGCTTTTATAAACATTGTTTTCTGATATCGTTATACCGGAGGCGGTGGAGGGAAGCATTTATAGTGTCTAAAGCCTTTACTTAGACATACCTTAAGCTGTGAACCCTGAATATCTGAGACAGGTCTGTTAATTTAGAAAGTTTATTTTGCCAAGGTTGAGGATGTGTGCGCCTGTGACACAGCCTCAGGACGTCCTGACGACATGTGCCCAAGGTGGTCGGGGCACAGCTTGGTTTTATACATTTTAGGGAGACATGAGACATCAATCAATATATGTAAGATGTACATTGGTTCCATCCAGAAAGGCAGGACAACTCGAAGCAGGGATGGGGCTTGCAGCTCACGGGTAGGTGAGAGACAAAAACGTTACATTCTTTTGAATTTCCGATTAGCTTCCTCATGCGTCCATCTCAGTGAGCAGAGGGAACAGGATGGGAGGCAGGTTTACCCTAAGCAGTTCCCAGCTTGACTTTTCCCTTCAGCTTAATGATTTGGGGGCTCCAAGATTTGTTTTCCTTTCACAACCCTGACCACATTTATCACAAGTAATTATTTTAGTGGCTATTTTAGAAATTCTTGCCTGTTAGGGAAACCCAAGTGTGTACTAATATAAGTGCAAAAGTATGTATTAAATGTAGAAGGATAAATTAATTTTGTTTTCCTTAGTGCTAATGCAGATTACTACGTGGAGACGGTGTGTTCTTCCAACTTTATATTTTAGTGGTTATATACTAACATTGTTTGATGTCAGGTTATAATAGACTAAACGTCTGTGTTTTAAGAGACAAGAATTTTTTCCTTTCAGACGTTTAATCTTGATGGTAATTTTATACTAAGAAGAAGGCATATCCTCGTTTCTGTCATTAAGTGTATCTCAGTTATGCCAAGTATATATGTTATTCTTTTTGAAAATCAAAACATCCACTTTTAAAACTATAGACCTTGTCAATCTATCACTAACATAATTACTGTTGGCATTAAGGAGTACAATAGGGAATTTGAGAACTAAGAGCTTGTTAACAAGGTTGATGATATCATATGTTCCATTCTTTAGTGTTAGATTGTTAATAGCTGGGGAAGAAGAAACACTGGCACTTTTATAGGAGTATTTACCTATTAATTTATTCATCAAACATTTGTTCAGCATCTATTATGTGGCAAGTACCGAGCTAAGTTTTAGAGACCCATAGTCAACTGGAGATAAACAATCTTTTTCATGGAACTGATGGTCTAATGGGTAAATAGATAAAATAATGCATTACAGTACAGCATGATAAATACAACAGAGGAAGCATTTGCAAGGCACAAAAACTGTGAGAAAAGGGAGAGATTAAATGAGTTATTTGAGGCAGTCACAGAAAACTTCATAGAGGAGGGTGGCATCTGGGCTTCTTCCTAATGAGAGGAAGAGTTCACCAGGGACAGAACACTGTCAGCAGATCAGGACTTCTGATAATAAAAGGGATTAATTTGTGCAAAAGCACAGAGGCAGGTTTGTTATGGGTAAAGGAGAAAAAGGTGGTGGCAGGAGATAAGGATCAAGATCTATGCAGAGACCAGGCCATTAGGCTAAATAAAAGTGTCTGACACTCAGGGCTGTCAGTGAAGCATTGCATTTTAAATTAGAAGGGCTAAGACAAGCCTTCGAACAAAATCACTTTGTGGGTTATTGAGAGGTCAGTGGATTGACGTGTTGTAATCAGAAAAACAGTTGAAGATCCACTGTGAGTTAAGGCAGAGTGTAGAGGAGAAGGTGGATTTAAGGAGTATTTAGTAGAACTGATAAAGCATGTTAAACGTCTGCATGTATGGTTCAAGGAAAGAAAAGTGTGGAAGGCCATGAATGAGCATTAATTAGTGAAAGCCAAGCTGTCCGTTGGAAATGGGAAAACACGGAAACAGGGAATCATCCTGAAGAAGATAATAGCCATAAAAAGTAGTCCACTCTGCAGCTGAGGCTCTTTGTGATTCCTTGAGTCCTCTGACAGTTCTAGATATGGGAGTTTATGCAAACCTGACTTAAGATATGGCTGCTTCTATTTGCTGTAAAGCAACTAATGGTCCAGTAGGAGAGCCCAACATGTTAACAGTAGTGATTTTACTAACGTTATATGTAGTATGTTTTTAGGGGGTTTTTCCCATGTATATGGCATGCTGTTTAATCTTGATAAGAGATAGATGATGGCTCTATTTTTAAAATGAAGAAACCAACCCCGAGGGACTACTCAGTGCTTCCAGAATCACATCACTAATTGACTCAAAACCAGCTTTTCTGATTTTTGCACCTTGGTTGTTTTCTCATTAAGCCACACTGTCTCTATCATGAAAGTCAAGGTAAACTCAGGGTTTAGAGTATTTTAGTAGGCATGCTGTTGGGGGCGAGAAGAAAGTCACTGGAAAGGTATCATGAGGTGAACCTTGAAAACTAAGGATTTTGAAGTGGAAAATAAAGAGGCGAGCATTTCCAGGTGGGGAGGCAGCATGGGCAGCGAGGCTGGTGACAGCACACATGTGTGAGGGTTGGTCGAGAGTGTCAGGTGGAGGCAGGAGAGAAGGCAGCACTGGAGGGTGAGACTAGGTCAAGGAGGGTCTTCCATAGCAGCTCAAGTTGTTTGGGTCATATTTGGTAGATGGGCAGGTCGGGGGCAGCGCTTGGAAGTGTCAGATGAGGATATCATTCATGAATGCAGCAACAATTACTGTCTGCTGTAATTAGTGCCAGGCGTGGGGACGATCCTTTTAGTTTAGTGGTAAGGAAGTGAAAGTCCTTGCCCTCAGGAAATTCTGTCACCAAGTTATGGTGGAATGTGAAATACTCTGATGGCAGGGAGTAGGGGTTCTGGTGGGGAATGATGGGGAGGGGAGAAATAGCTTCCATGGAGCAGGGAGAAGGTGGGTGAGAACCAAAGGGAGGAGAAGCAGGGGCCTTGGGGAGCCAGGAAGGAGTGGCCAGGCAGAGAGAGAGTGCTCCCGACGTTCCAGATCCCCTACTTTATGGGGAAAGATGTAAGGAATTTGAGAGGAACAGCTAAAAGAGCGGGGGTGGGGGCGGACAACGCAACACTAGGGTTCCCGGGAAGCATCACATAACAGATAACTGAGTCGTGCCAACCAGGTTGATCTTAACGATTTTTTTATTTTTCTATCAGCATCATTCATTACAGCTCAGGGGAACAAATGGACAGAAGAATTAGTGGAACTGATTAGTTTTTATGTTTTCATGAATGGCTACTTAGGATGAGCTGTTACTTGATTTTGTAATGTTTTCTCTAATTTTAGTAATTCTGTGGTTTTTTTTTCCAGTCTAGAGATAGTTGTGGATAGTACTGTATATAACCTGAAAAATAAAGTGTTCTGATCATTTTAAGCGTGAGGCAAAAATGTTAAAGATGAACCTGATTCTTTTTCTAATATACTTCTTTGATAAAAGTATTGCAATTTGGTTTTAGTTCTCATTATGGTATCCAGCATTCTTAGAACTTTTTGGATCTATGTTGAAAGTGTTGAGTTATTAAATTCATTAAATTATTAAATATTCTTTTCCCTGTAAAATTAGAATTTTTGTAGATTTGTTAGCACGTTGTAGAGAATAAGAGTTTATAACCACAACCATGGGACGTTGTCTTGTATGCTCTTTTAATCTCTGCCTGTTGAATTTTTGTTATAGTTTTCTGAATTTCCAGATCCCATGTGGGGTTCAGATTATGTGCAGCTGTCAAGGTCACCGCCTTCATCTGAGCAGAAACACAGTGCTGTGTCGTGGGAGGAGCTGAAGGCCATGGATTTACCTTCATTCGAACCTGCCTTCCTGGTTCTCTGCCGAGTCCTTCTGAATGTCATACATGAGTGTCTGAAGTTAAGATTGGAGCAGAGACCTGCTGGAGAACCATCTCTCTTGAGTATTAAGCAGGTTTGCTTCAAAGACTCTTTAAAATATTTAGCAATTATTATATTATCCTACATGCTTATCATTTTTAAGAGTTCCTTTTTTTTTTTCCTTAATTGCCGCAAATAGTGAAAAATGAGTGTTTGTCCATGGTTTTAAGCTGTATTTTTTAGGGTAATTAAAAATGTTCTTTATATGCAGTCCTCAAAGGTAAGATTGTGGTTCATCTTTTCTGTCATCCACTTCCTTGTTCTAAGTATTTTAAAGTTTCAGTCTTTGAAGACTAAAATTTAAAATTCATTCATAAGAGGTAGAGTATAAGATTCTTAAATTTATTTTTTTTTTCTATTTGAAGTACATGTAAACAGATAAATGTCTAGAATAGGCATAGGGGAGGGGTTTAGACTTTTTGCTTGCTTAAGCAGTGGTGTGGTTTAAACAGTAGTGACAGCTTATGATTTCTTCGTTGTTGTTCATTCTGGATGGGATCTTATGGATGTTTGATATCCCAGGAGCAGCAGAGGAATGGGTGGAAGCAGTTGTATCCAGCAGAGTGAGTGCTGAAGAGGGTCTGTATTTATTATTTATGATATTAACATATTGACATTCACCATATAAAATAAAAATTTCCAGACCTTGTCCCCAAAAGAAGGAAGGTTGGTATGTTTTTCGTAGACTGTACGTGTCTATCCCATAGGGATTGGAAGGCTAAGAGCTACCCGGCTCTGTGAATGGTAAGACAAAGCATAGGTCAGCAGTACAGATTGAGGAAAGGCAGGTGAATACAGGTCATACAGTAGGTACAAAATAGGATTTGTTTGTTTAATTAGGAGTAGAATAGAATGACTAATGAAAGTCATTTGGAGATTGTCCCCTGCATCTCATTTCTATCCCTTTGGTTTGTACCCAGCACCAGCCAGAGCTCTGTTTCCACGTTAGCTCCCCTTCCTTCTCACCCTCTTGTTTCTGGTTATTGTCTTGCTGTCCACTTTGGCCTTGCTTTTTAACTCATCCTCAGCATTGCAGTGGTTATCTAGGACATTTTCGTAAAATACTTCTCAGCTCCCTTCTTTATAAAAGAAATACTTCAGAAATATAGCCTGGTGAAGCAAGGTGGAGTTTATCTTTTGTTGATGGGGCTATTGTGAGGACTAAATAGTAATGTATGTTGTAATACTTTGAAAAATAAAAACAATACTTAGATTAATGTAGCACTGCTAGAGTAAAAAGAAAGCAGAAATTTTGGATTAAATGCATTCAAAGATCAGTTATAAGCACCTAAGGGACATCTTTAATAGAGAAATTGATAATTATATAATCTGAACAGAACACTTTTTGTTAGATTTAACTGTAGCCATAGCTCTCTTACAGTGGATAATTACTTTTAAAACATTTCTGGGAGAGACTTCTGTCAATAAAAGCAATCCATGTTTATTTTAGAAATTTAGAAAAGTACAAAAAATGATACAAAAATCAAAATCAAAAATAATTTTTAAAACCCTGTTATTCTGACATTCAGAGATAACTGCTATAACATTTTGGTGTATTTCTATCCATTTGTTTTTCCTGCACATACATAACTTCCTACACATACAAGTAAGTATGTATGTGTGTGATTTTTTTCCCTTTAAGTATTTTTCAAAAGCAAGAATTTAAATGGCTGCAACAGTATTCTACTGTATAGGCACATCACAATTTATTTGGTTAATCACCATTAATTTAAATAACATTGTGATAAATATGCTTGTATAGAAATCTTAGTTTAGATCTCTGATTATTTCTCGAGTGTAAAACAATAATAGATGAGTCATACATACATTTTTAGACTCTAGAAAGTTTGTATCAGTTTACCTTTCTATTAGCGGCAGTGAAGGGTTGGCTAACATGTATGAAAACGAATGTGACTGTGTGATCTCATATTACAGTCCCTGTTTATTAGAATTTGTGTACATTGTGTCTCAGTCTTTTTGTTAATGCTAAGGGCTTTCCAGGTTGTCTCATTTCAACCTTCTGCCCACGTTTGGCAGGTTATTACCTATTCGATCTATATATTGCAAATTTGCCCATTTTTTGTTTTTTCCATTGATTTTTATCTAATTTCATCACATAGTATTAAGTTGGTTGGTTGGTTTTGGTGGTCATTTTTTGATGGTAGACTGGGCCACAAATCACAGTAGGTAAACTATGCTAAATCATAGCGAAGGCCCCCTGGTTTTTGGTATATAAGTACCTTTGAATCTTTATTATGTTTTTGATCATTAGGAGGTTTTTCTTTCTCACGTATCTCGTAATGTAAATTAGTAGAAAAAATGATTTTATTCCATGGGATTTACTTTCTGTATAAGTTTGTTGTTAAGAGAATTTATTTTAGCAAAGCAGTAATTGCCTATATGGTATTTTCTCTGTGTATCCATGCTGTAGTATTAAATTCTTTTATTTTCACTGTTTTGTTGCTACTCAATTGAGACTACTAAGGTATTCACATAAAATGAACTGATCAAGAATCTAGAAACTGTTGTAGGTTTTTTAGAGACAAGGTTCCCTCTGAGTTTTTTGAAGATATAAGTAGGAAGATATAAAACACGGATCATCTGGTTGGAGTTTATGGCTGCTGGACCTGTGTGTGTTGTTTTGCAGCTGGTGAGAGAGTGTAAGGAGGTGCTGAAGGGCGGCCTGCTGATGAAGCAGTACTACCAGTTCATGCTGCAGGAGGTTCTGGAGGACTTGGAGAAGCCCGACTGCAACATTGACGCTTTTGAAGAGGATCTGCATAAAATGCTTATGGTCAGAAGCAGTAGGGAGGAATTTTTCTTTCTTTCTTTGTTTCTTTTTTTAAAAAAGTAAGCCTGTATTTCCTTGTTTTGCAAACAGCGTTGGCATACATATTCAGATAAACTTCTCTAGTAATGAATTATAGAAATGATCCCTGAAAGTATAGCTTGTGTGTGTGTATTGCAGGGGGCGGTGGTGGTGATCTTGAATCAGAGTCTTTCCATCTGGTATTAGATTACATTTGTTTCTCTGAAATCCACATTTAAAAAATTCTCAATTGTTTTTAAGTTGGAAGTTTTTGACAAATGTTAACCTAGTTCATTCTTTACTTGTAGAGTAGTTCATCTTATGGCAGAATGGCCCAGAAGTAGAATCAAAATATGGTCCTATGTTAGTGAACCATCTGTCATCAGCCATTTTTATAGTACCTAGGATGTGCTAGGGACCTTGCATGGCTCTGGAGTGTTGAAGATCAACAAGACACTCAATAATCTGGTGGGACTAGGCATGGTAGATGCTGACGCCCCTGAGGGCTAGGTGCTAGCAGAGAAGCTTGCTGAGTTGTCTGGGAGGCACTTCCAGTGAGGAAGCTGAATCTTAAAAAGATGAGTTAAGGGTTAGTTAAGGAACCTGGCACATTTGAGGACTTGTAAATAGTTTGATTGGGCAGGAGTAGACCTATTTTTATTTTGTCCTAAAAAGAGACCACCTGTCTTCTCACGTACACTGAATGTGCCCTGTGCTTTTAACCTCTGTTCACATTCTTCTTTCCTGGTAGAAATGCCCGCTCCTCCACTTTATCTGCCTATTTAAGGCTTACTTTTAGGTTTTATTTTTCTCTAGAAAGCTTTATCTGACAGTTTTAACTTTTAGCCTATGTTTATCTATACCTTCTTTGAACTCTTTTTAGCAGTTACAATTAGAACTATATGATTTAACATTTAAACAGAGACTCTTTTCTCAGGTTGCCCTAATTAGACTGAAAGCTTCATGAGCCAAGGGCTGTAACTTGAAATTCTCTTGTTTTCCATAATATCTGATAGTGTTCATGTATCGTAAGTACACGTTAGATTCATTAGGGTATATGCATAGATGATTACGTAATGTGACAGGTTAATGAAATAATAAAGAAAACTGTATCCTTATAGGTGGGGTGCATTCATTCTTGCTTAACATTTACTGTGTCCTGCCTAAGGATGGCTGCAGCACCTGCAGATACCACTCTCACTTTCTAAGCAGAAAGAAAAGGGCAAACAGACCTTACCAGCTAAGTCCAGACCTTTTTATCAGAGCAATAGGCGCTCTCCCGGTACCCCCACCCAGCACATTTCCCCTGCCTCTTGTTGACCAGACCTGTTGCATGGCCTCACTGTTGCCACAGAGGCGGGAATGCACATGTTGAGCTTTCCAGCCTCTGTAGTAGAAGTAGAGAAGGAAGAATGTGGCTGGGAATGAGACATATTATATCTGGCATATTGCAAGAAATAATTTTAATGAGTTAGAAATTATTCTCTATATAAAAGACCTAAGTGTGTAAAATGGCTGTATTTTGAAATACTATATATTTATTTTCTTTTTTGAGATAGGGTTTTGCTCTGTCACCTAGACTGAAATGCAGTGGTGTGTTGACGGCTTCCTGTAGTCTCAACCTCCTGGGCTCAAGCGATCCTCCTGCCTCAGCCTCCCTAATAACTGGGACTACAGGCGTGTGCCACCACACCTGGCTAATTTTTTAAAAATTTTTTGTAGGGTCAGGGTCTCACTGTGTTGCTCAGGCTGGTCTTGAACTCCTAGGCTCAGTGATCCTCCCGCCTTGGCCTCCCAAAGTGCTGGGATTATAGGCATTAGCCACCACACCTGCCCACTATATATTTCTTATGTCAAAAAAATCTTTTTCTTGAAAAGTTGTGGAAAAAAGCAACAAGCAAATTATTATTTTTCTCTCTTTATGGGTAACTAAACCAGAAGTTTAAGAAGACAGAATATGCTTTGCTTCGTAAACTGTCTTTGCTGGCCCTTTATCCTGTAGTGGCAGGGGAGCAGGGTGAGGAGCATCAGGCGTGTGAACCACGCCTTCCTGGTCAGCCAGTTTCTGTGCCATTGGTGAGCCTGTGTGATAGTGGAAGCCTAGGCTAAGTGACTTACCAACATTCACAGCTAGTTAGTTTTAGAAAGGCTTAGAGTTTAGTTTTGGCATTACTGTCAATTATCCACATCTCTCTTCTCACAGAGGAAAAAACTAGAAACTGTCAGTGTTTTAAAATTATGGCCTATAATGTGCTAGAAGGATCAGGGCAGAGGTGTGTTCTGAGGACTAGGGGAGCCCAAACAAAATCAGTGTTTCTATTAGGAAGGAAGGAAAGAATAGCAATTGAATTGGCAATCAAATTATGTTTAACACAACACCCTTGTCTGGAAACCCACCGAAAACAGCAAATGGAAAAATTCCTTCTTCAGAGAAGGAGGAAATTGGCCACAATATCCTTTCCCATACCCTTCCAAAAATAAAAAGACTGTTAGAATTATTTGCCTTGAAATGTAAACTAAAATGAAGGTGAACCCAAGCTCTGAATACTTTTCCGCCTTAGGCCCAGAAGGCCCACCCAGAGATTAACTAGAGCCTTGATATCTAGGGGTGTGACAGCCGTGACCGAAGCCGAGCCTGTCTCTCCAGGGATTCTGTTGTTGACTGAAGAGCTGCCCGACAGAAGGAGCGCAAGCGACACTGCAGCCTTCTGTGGTTGCCAGGAAGACTGCCGGATGGGAGCTCTCTTAGCAGGGGGAGGGGAAGCAGTGATTAGCAAGTTATGATGCAGAAAGTCTGTGACCTTGGGGGCTTTACTCTGTGTTATGACATCCACTGTACTCGAAAAACTGAGACACTTAAGCATGTAGGCCAAAGGAAGTAACTTGGTGAGCATTTGGAGCGTCAAATCTAAATCAAAGCTGTGAATTGTTCTCTCATTTCCTGGGTCCCTGGCCTCAGAAGTAACCAAGACAATAAACATAATAATACATGATGTAGGAACATGTGATAGCCTTAAGGAAACCACTTAAAAGGATTTATAAGGATTGAAAATATGAAAATGATGGGTGAGATGTGGTAGTTGTAGAAGAGACACAAGAGAGCTCACATATACACAATTTGAGTTTCTGCAGAAGAACAAAGAGCAAAGGAGCAGGGAAGCTCTTAAGTTTTCATCCCACAGATAATTATTGGGTATCCACTGTGTGCCAGGCAGGCACCATGCGGGGACCAAGGAACTAGTGCCGAGCGTAAACTCCCTCTTAGAGTTTAAGAATAGGGGGGGCCATGGTGATTGTAGAACTATGTGAACAAGACTACAGCTGAGAAAAATGCCCTCAGGAAAGGCACAGGTCTTTTGTGGACTGCGGTTAGATTCAACTTTTTGTGGAGGTCAGGCTTCTCTGAAGGGGGAGCATTGCAACTTATCGGAAATTTATATACGTTATAATCCAGTTTAGGTAACAGATGAAAAACGTAGACCAAACAATACTATATATTGTAGTTTCTATAATAAGAGTTTGTTTTAAAAAGCTTATAGACTAGAAGGAAATGTACTCAGTTCATGATCATTGTTGCCTCTGGGGAGGGAGGAAAGAGATAGAAGTGAAGAGAGAACAAAGGAGAAACTAACTTTCTGGTGTCTTATTTCTTATTGAAAAAAACATCTACATGTACCCCGGAACTTAAAAATTAAAGAAAAATCAACAACAACATATCTAAAGCAAATATGACAAAATACTAACATTTGTTTATTCTGGGTGATACTTGTAGAATACTTTTTAGAATTTTTTTAGCCTCTTTGCTTTTTAATTTATAAAGAGATTAAGAGAAGCCCCTTTTTTGTAGCAGGTGCAGTCTGCTTGGGGAGCCTGGCAAAAGCAAGGGCACCCCAGGCAGCCTGTGGGGGCTCTGGCTGCAGGTGGAGAGTAGGCTGGGGGTCCAGAGCAGATGTGAGAGGAACAGTTCAAGGCCATTCCAGGAATGCACATGCAAGTCCTTGGATTAGAGGGTGTAACATACATTCAGAAAGAAGTATAAGGATTCAAAGGAAACGTAGGCAGTGAAATGGCAGGACTCGGGTGGATCAAATGTGGACAAGGTGTTGGGAGTGACTGTGGGTGTCCAGCTCCTGCAGCTGGGTGAGTGGTGAAGATGTGAGTCCGGTGAGGAGTTTTAAATTGGGCTGAGGGCATTTGAAAGCCCTCAGGCTTGACTTTGCAAACTAAGGGGAAAGAGATGGGGAAAAAAAAATATATATATATATATATGCACATATATATGTATATGCATACATATATATGTATTAATATGTATATATGTATATGTATATATGTATATGTATATACGTAATATGTGTATATACGACTTCTGGAGGAGATGGGTCTCAAACTCAAAGCACAAGCTTTGGGATTAGGAGGAACAGTAGTTCCTCTGCTATAAAGAAGGGAGGAAGAGAGGATGTAACCCTGTAGGTCTGCATGTGTGGGACCAGGAAGATGAAAGATTTTATACCAAATGACTTCTATTTTTGTGTGGAGAGGTAGAGATCGTCTGCTGAGAATGGGTGGGGGTGGGTATTGGCAGTTGGAGGAAAACGGGGAAGTTTCAAGCTAGTGGCTCTAGAGAGAAGGAAAGTGAGCTAAGTAGAGATAGAAATATAACTCCCAGAAATGTTATGTGGCTGATGATTATGATTAGTCCCCCCAGCTTCTTGAGTGTGGGCAGGGGGAATGGGATGGTTAGGGTTAAGCCAGCTTTGGGGTCTCGACCAACAGGTGAGATGAAAAGACAGTAAGGGGCTGCAGGGTGCAGGCAGCAGCGGGGATGCCAGCATGCTGATAGCAGTGCTGTTGAAAGGATAAGCCCATGGGATCTGAACTGAAGCCTGAGGAAAGCGAACAAAGGAAGGGGTTGTGAGTTGCAGAAAGATGAGCAGTCAGTCGACTGGGTTCCAGACAGGGCTAAAACAAGTTGCAGTGGTAGTGGTTGAACAAATCTCCTGGAAGGAGGAGAGGGGGCTTTATCATCAGGTGTTTGAACTGGTGATTTGGGGGTTGGAGCAGTTCTGGCAATGACAAGATCCAAGGTGGAACCCCATCAAAAGTGGAGGAAGGGCCACTGGAGATGGAGGCAGTCAGGAAGCTGGACTGAAGAAGTGTTTGGTGGGTTTTCCGCATGATGCTAAGCCACGGCAGGGTGGCCGAGCCCGAGATGGAGGGAAGACTGTTAGATGAAGGCCGATTAGAAGTCCATAGGTGACAGTCTGAAGAGGGGGCCAGTGGTGTGGCTGATGACATAAATCTCAAAGGGGCAGGGTCTTTTGTTTTGCTTTCTAAAGAAGAATATATACAAATTATTGTTTAAAAGGAGCAGTTGGGGCCGGGTGCGGTGGCTTTCGACTGTAATCCCAACACTTTGGGAGGCCGAGGCTGGTGGATCACCTGAGGTCAGGAGTTCGAGACCAGCCTGGCCAACATGGCAAAACCCCATCTCTACTAAAAATACAAAAATTAGCCGGGCATGGTGGTGTATGCATGTAGTCCCAGCCACTTAGGAAGCTGAGGCAGGAGAATCACTTGAACCTGGGAGGCGGTGGTTGCAGTGAGCCAAGATCACGCCATTGCACTCCAGCCTGGGAAACAGCAGGACCCTGTCTCAAGAAAAAAAAAAAAAAAAAAAAGGAGCAGTGGGAACAGGAGGAAGTTGACTTTGCAGCCTTTGAGTGCATAGAAAGACAGAGAGTTGGCCGGACGCAGTGGTTCACACCTGTAATCCCAGCACTTTGGGAGGCCGAGGTGGGCAGATCGCCTGAGGTCGGGAGTTCGAGACCAGCCTGACCAACATGGAGAAACCCTGTCTCTGCTAAAAATACAAAATTAGCCGGGTGTGGTGGTGCATGCCTGTAATCCCAGCTACTCAGGAGGCTGAGGCAGGAGAATCACTTGAACCCGGGAGGCGGAGGTTGCAGTGAGCCGAGATCACGCCATTGCACTCCAGCCTGGGCAGCAAGAGGAAACTCCATCTCAAAAAAAAAAAAGAAAAAGAAAAAGACAGATAGTTGCCCCTTGGGGGCCGCAAGGAAGAAGCTGTCCTCAGGAAGGAAAAACACGGAGATGGGGGAGTCCACCAAGAAGTGAAAGGGCGGTTCTGAGCCAGGTGCTGAGGACGGTAGACCCATGAATTGCAGATTCTGCACACACAACTCTAGTCATAACAGACCCAGAAGTGCAGAGTCACACCACACACCTGGAGGATGGAGGACTCAGACACAGTGAACGATACAGCAGAAGAGAGTTGTCTTGAAATAAAGAATAGACTTCAGATTTGCCTACTGAAAGTTATTACTAGATCTCAGAAAAATATCTTTCCCAGCAATGAAGTCTGAGATGTAGCCTGGTGAAAACACTGAAACCTAGGATAGAGAAAGGAATCCTGTAAACATCTGAGTGTGGAAACCCGAGTGTAGTCACCTTCAGGATGTGGGAGAGCAGTGGTGGGTGGGCGCTCAGGCTGGCGACAGACTGCTTCATGCTGAGTCACACTTGGGGCTGGAAGGGAGTGGAGTGATGTCTGAAAAGTTCCGAGGGAGAGAATGTGTGACTCAAATATCTCCTACCCCGTCAAGCTATTATTTTAAGTAAAGGAGTCCATAGACAGGGTTGTTCTAGAAGGTGGCCATTGCAAACCTGTTGAGAAAAACTGCTTGATAGTTGAACCCTGCTGACCACGGGATAAATCCAAAGGAGGATTTAAGAACGGGAAAGCTGTTGTAATAGGACTTGTGGTGGGCATAAATCCCACTTCAGAACAACTGGATATTTTGGTTTTAGATCATCATTTATATGTTGCAAGCCTTGAAAACATTTTATCACGCAAATCCGGATGTTAGGAAGGGGTGGTTCAAAGAAGGGTGTTGACGTCCTCCTCTCTGCACATAAGGCACCATTTCAAGCCAAAGTAGGTCATTAAGTGAAGATCCTAACCTCTTAAAGGAATAATGTTGACAGTACATTCGTAATGAAAAGTTCTGGGTGCTGTTCTTTTGATTTTTTTCCCCTTTATTGTAGATTGTGAACATTTTTGTTGTTTTGTTAGGATTTTGAAGGGGTTGTCAATAATATGTTAAATTGCTGGGGAGTTAGTTTTGTGATTTTTTTTTTTAATCCTCATTTAGACCTCAGCTAACAGTGGTGAGAACCTTGCTTCTCTCAGTGCCGCGTGCCTGTGACATCCCCCCCCCGCCCCAACTTTACCCTGCTGATGTGTAGCTTTCAGGTGAGAGCGCTGAGTTGCCAAGTTCTACTCTCTAATGTCTCCCTTTACTTTTTGTATTTTAAGGTGTATTTTGATTACATGAGAAGCTGGATCCAAATGCTACAGCAATTACCTCAAGCATCGCATAGTTTAAAAAATCTGTTAGAAGAAGAATGGAATTTCACCAAAGAAATAACTCATTACATACGGGGAGGAGAAGCACAGGCCGGGAAGCTTTTCTGGTAGGAATCCTTGTGCTTCTGAACGCGACGCTCCCACCTTCTCACTCTCACACCATTTACTCATGGATTCTCTCCTATGTGTTTGTATGTTTAGTTACATGAAAATTGCAGTTATCCTTATCTCATATGTGCGCCCTCTTCCAAGTTTTGAGTGGTGTTTCTCAATCGGGTGATTTTTTCCCCTTGGGGACATGGGGCAGTATCTGGAGACACTTGATGGTCATGACTGGGAAGATGCTCCTGGCAGCGAGTGGGCGGGGGTAGGGAGGCTGCTGCACATTCATGGCACACAGAACGGCCCCACAACAGAATTATCCACTCAGATGTCAGCTTTGAACTTGAGAACTTCTGCCCTAGAATAAATCTTTTTCCCCCTAATAAAAGGAAGGAGATTGTAAGTCCTTCAAGAGTAGAATATACCCGCGTATGTCAGTCTTGGTGGGGACATGCAGAACTTAAGAAGTATTTTAAGTATTTTTACTGCCACTGTTTGGGGAATGTAGTGCTCATCACAGACTCTCTTTATGAGTTGGGTGTATATAGGGTGAAGGAATAGAAGTGTAAACAAGGGGGAATCATGAAGACAGCAGTGCAGAGTCGCAGGGCTGGTCTGTCAGTTGTAGGAAATGAACATCTTGCATGCAAGCTTGGGCTTGCTGGGCACAGGCCGCGTCTCCGTGGTCTTTACTGGTGGCCACTGCACCTCGGACTTGCTTTGGCTCAGATGAGGATCAGTGTCCTTCTGTGCTTTAGATTCTGCTGCTGTCTTTTGGCACCACCTTCTCCCACTTGTCTCATCAGGCATTTTATTTTTTCTGTATCCCTTTTATAAAGTCTCATAAGAGCACGCCTATTCTCGTCCTGGACCCCATTGCATTTTGTCTGTTGTATTAGAGCAGCAGCTTCTGCTGCCTACCCTGTCTCCCGGTTCCGTCCGTGTGACTTCTACAGGACTCTAGCTTTAGCTTTGTTCTTGACTCTGCCGATCTCTCCTATGTTCAGTCTTTTGGAATCTTGTATCCACTTCTCTGTTCTAATGGCCAGTTCTTTCTACATCCTCTCTCTTTATTTGGAGTGGACAGTGAACTTGCTCTCCTCTCATAACTCCATCCGTCAGGCTGTGATCCCTAGGCTGTCTTTGCTTGTCTGTTCAGCTTGGTGCCCATAGTCAGCCTTTTTAAAAAAGGCATTCATTGTCATTCGCAACATGTCTCCCCCCTTACTTTTCCATGATTCTGCTTTGCCTAATTCCTTCTGTTTGCATTTTCTGTTTCCAACCTGTCAAGCTTCGTTGAATAAATGTTTTTAAAGGTTACTGTTTAGTTTCACTACAAATTCATGTTGTTTAGTGTCACTGTACCCTCACTTCCTCTTGTCAGTCTTTGTGTTTCTATCTTTTGCTTGTCCTTCAAATTCCCTAGAGTGCAGTCTCTAGCCTTTGCCTTCATGATCCTTGCCCTGAGAAGCTCCAGGGCTTTTTCATTCCCCCTTCTTGTGAACAGTCCACTTTTATTCTAGTTCTGGACTCCACTGCATTTTATCTGTTGTATTAGAGCAGCAGCTTCTGCTTCAAACACTGTTTCTCCCAGGGTCAGTCAGTGTTGGAATCAACCCTGACTCCTTTATTTCCTGCACACACTACCTGGACTCTTTTTGGCTGTCCTTTGAGGGTATATCCAGAATCTGACCTCTGCCTCTCAAGCACTCCACACTTCCACTCTTCCCAGGTTGTCATTTCTCACATATGCTATTGCAGTAGCTCTCTAAACAGTCTCCCTGCTTCTGCCTGAAGCCTCCTGGAGTTTATTCTCAACACCACAGCCTGAATGGTCTGGTTAAAGTGTATGTTAGACCATTGTCTTCTCTCAGTTTCCCAGTAGCTCCCCATCTTACTCAGGAAATGTAAGACTGCCTAACAATGGCCCGCAAGGCCTGACGTGGTCCTATTTCTCATCACGTCTTTGTCCTCTGTCTAGACCCTCCTGTGCGCGCTTCCCAGCCACAGTGGCTTCCTCACTGTCTCAGGCCAGGCATGTTCCAGCCTCAGGCCCTTTTCACCAGCTGGCCCCTCTCCATGGAGTGCTCTTCCTCCCATTTATTTTCATGACTTGTTTTCCCACTTCCTTCAGGTCTTTATCCAGATGTTACCTTCTCAGTATATTTAAGATGGAAATTCCTACCCACAACTCCTTAGCTTTTTTCTCTGTTTCTTTTCTCCATAGCACTTACCAATAACCTAAAATACATTTCCCTTTTTTGTTTTATTTATTGTTTTTTTCCATTCACTGGAGGGCTTTTACCAGTTTTGTTTGCTGCTGCTTAGTACATAATAGGCACTCAATATTTGTTGAGTAAGTACATTCTAGTATTTTTGTATAATGTTCTTTTTAAAAGCATGTTTCCAATCAGACCCCTTTCCCAATCAGATATTTTAAAATTTACTCTCTTTGCTTATCAGACGCCAAACTAATGAGCATGACATCCATTGCCCTCCACAGCATGGCCCCAGGACTTTCCCCGTCCCTCTGTAGCCTAAATACCCACTACTCTTCAGATGGATGGTTTTCTTTTTTCATGAACATGCTTGCTTGACCATATCTTCATGCTTTTTAATCATATTTATTGTTCTTCCCGGACTTTCCTTCCGCCTTTTCCATTTTCTTCCTCGCAGATTTTCCTCTTCCCACTACTAGTCCACCTGTTAACATTCTGCATTTGCCTGCAAGGCGCATTGCAGGGCTTTCTGGACATGAAGCCTTGCCTTCAGCTAGGTCTGAAACTGTGCCTTCGGGGTTGGTCTTTCTCCTCCTCCGACAAGCCTAACACTTACCTCCTGCCGCATCTGATATTGGTTCTATGCTTACCTGCTCTCTGTTACTAGATCATAAGTTTTTTTCCTTGAACATCCCAAGTCAGTAAACTGTTGTTGAATTTTACTTCACTCGTTTAGATTCATTTTATATACTGGGGTGTACATTTTAACACTAGTATTTAGAATTGTGTACTCAATGAGAAGGATCAGCCAGATAGAGTGTTTCATGTTTATTGACTATACAAAGCTAATTGTGGGGGAAATTTGTAAAAACAGTTGCATTTAAGGAATTCACTTTCCCACTTATCCTGTCATTTAGTTTGAGGCCACTTTATACCATTTTTAACATTTAAGATGGAAATAACATTTGTGTACTAATCCCATAGCTATTATGAATACAGTTTAAGATTTTCAGGTTTATATTGAGATACTGTGGTAATAGAACAAAGGTAGGTACATGCCATAATCCAGATTCCTATTTTTGCACATCCAGGGTTTTATATTAAAAGAAGAGAAATTTTTCATTTTTGATTTTTAAACCATTAGAGCAGTAGCTGAGCCTTTCAAGTTTCTCAGTCAAGAATTAGGCTATGAGTAGGGACAGTTTTCTTCTCTGTTTTATTTTTATTTTTGTTCCCTTAGTGACATTGCAGGAATGCTGCTGAAATCTACAGGAAGTTTTTTAGAATTTGGCTTACAGGAGAGCTGTGCTGAATTTTGGACTAGTGCGGATGACAGCAGTGCTTCCGACGAAATCAGGTTGGAGTTGTGCTTCCTTTCCTCTTCCCCTTGTTATCTCGTAGTTTTCTTCCTCATGGTGAGATCCTAGAAGGAGGCTTGTTCAAACCAAATTGTGTTGGCCTGGAAGAATTTGGGCAGTAGATGTAAAGGGATTTATTATAACTGTCTTGTCTTTTCATATGATTTCTTAGTTATGGTTTTATGTGAAATTTTCTTTGAAGGGGAACTTAGAATTTATTTAGTGTGATAAAAATAGTGCCAACTGGCTGGGCGCAGTGGCTCATGCCTGTAATCCCAGCACTTTGGGAGGCTGAGGTGGATGAATCACGAGGTCAGGAGTTCAAGACCAGCCTGGCCAAGATGGTGAAACCTCGTCTCTACTAAAAATACAAAAAAAATTAGCTGGGTGTGGTGGCATGCACCCATAATCCCAGCTATTCAGGAGGCTGAGGCAGAAAATTTCTTGAACCCAGGAGGCAGAGGTTGCAGTGAGCCGAGATCACACCACTGCACTCCAGCCTAGGTGACAGAGCAAGACTCCATCTCAAAAAAAACAAAACAAAAACAAAAACAACTAAAGAGATAAAGTTGACTAAAAAAAATGAGTAGAATTTTCTTTATTTACATTGTCTGGGATGCCTTTTATATTAGTTTCTGTTCTTAAAAAATCTGTGTAGTGATCCATTAATACATTTTAATGACATTTGGTACATTTTTATTCTTAGTGCATTCCTTCTGTTGAACTTTAAACTTAAGTGTATGAAACTATGGTTTCTCTGTTGAATTTCCTCCAATTCTGTGCAGATAGTATTTAGGTCGAACCTTTTGAAATTGCTACTCTTTGTGGTATATATATCAGGCATGTAGCAACTTTGTGGCCATAGAATCAGCAAGGTCATATGAGTCAAACTTAGCGAAAGCTCAAATAGAACTGACTTCTCCAAAGCTAAAATGTTTTCGCTCACCATTCAAGGTTTGATGAGAAACACATTTTGAGTTTCAGAACACCTAGTACGTTTTTATGCCAAGGTTAAAGAAAGAAGTTCCCACATGGGTTCTCACCTGGGAAAATATTGAATAGCTGAGAAATTGAATAAATAAGTTTGTAGGTCTTACAGTTTTGAGAGCTAACATGGTGGGTTCAGAATAACCCCAAGCATGTAGATTCCAAAGAAACATGAGAAGGCAGGAATGAAGATAGTGAACTAGAGAGTGGCTCCAGTTCAGGGGGCCATGGGCAGTGGTGTGCTGGAGCTGCTTCTCCGGGCTTGAGAGAGCTGATCATGCACATCTCTTCCCATTTCATTGCTCAGTAACATCATACTGCTGCCTTGAAATTAGCTATGATGGGAGTATTTACACCACAGAAATCAGCGTGCACTACATAAGATAGTAATTTAGGGGCAGCCAGTTGTTAAATATTTCCCAGATCACACTGTATATATTTCTTTTTAGATTATGAGCCAGGAGTTAAGAACTTAACCTTAAACTCCAAGAAATGATCATAATGAAATCTTAAGAAAATTGAGCTTCCTATTATTTGAAGGTTATTAAATGTGCCCTGCCTACATTGAAAGGATACGAATATTTTCTACAAAACTGTCAGGAGCAGGCTTCTGAATGTTTTGACTACATCTTCAATAATTGTTTGTTCCCATTTAAAAAATCCGCAGTCTTTATTTATTACTGTGATTTGGAATTTGCTTCATCTTTATTGTTAAATCCCTGTTGCACCTCTGGAATATTCCCTAATGTGTTCTAACTGGACTTGAATCCACTTGGCAGGAGGTCTGTTATAGAGATCAGCCGAGCCCTGAAGGAGCTCTTCCATGAAGCCAGAGAAAGGGCTTCCAAAGCACTTGGATTTGCTAAAATGTTGAGAAAGGTGAGCTTGGAATCCTGATTAATTAGTACCTTTTTTCTTATTTTTCTTTTATCTTATTTTTTTAATGCTAACCGTAAAGAAGTTTCTTTGTAACTGTGATCCTAGGACCTGGAAATAGCAGCAGAATTCAGGCTTTCAGCCCCAGTTAGAGACCTCCTGGATGTTCTGAAATCAAAACAGTATGTCAAGGTAAGTACTTCAAATGGTGTGATTGAAACATTTTGCCTTTCCTTCTTTATTCTAAAACAGGCAGACTTTTTCTTGAAGGTCCAGATAATAAATATTATAGGCTCTGAAGGCTGTACCACAACCCCAGTTGTAAGACTGTCCTGTAATTCACCAGTGGAATAATGAAACAGTCTTTTTCATACTTGACTTACTAACTTGTCTTCAGAGTGTAGATAAATAATAAAAAGTTTATTCATGCTGTTTATTAATTTAGTTACACATATTTAAAATAATGTGTATAAGGAGATAATATTAATTTTAAATAATGGTTTTGTTTTTCACCCTTATATTTCCTGATGAGGTTCAAAGGTTTTACAGTGAATCTTTGACATCAAGATCCTGGTCATCACTAGAGCCACTTTTTGAGTCAGCAACTTTACTCCACTTTGTTTGAGATTTAGCACTGTTAGAATCTGTATGTAATGTCATCACTGGACATTTTATCCCAAGCCCGCAGTTTTATCCCGCTTCCATGCTGAGAGTGGGAGGGATGACCTGCACCGTGCCACCACATGGTGTACCCTTTGAGAAGTCGATCTCAAGGAGCCTCCTTATGATGACCCCCCGGATCCCTGCCCTGGAATAATTAGAGAATCTGTATTAACAATTTTTGCCTTTTTCCCAAGCCAGGTGACTTTTTGTAAGCATCACAAACTAGCAGTGATTGAGGTTTTTTCAGGCTGTCTTGCCTCCCCGTCGAGTATTTTCTTTGTTGTTGAAAATAAAGCAGTGAGGAGGATGTCCAGTAATCGGGGAGACTCTGTAAGGCCTCTCTTCCAGTGCATTCACAGACTCTCCTCCTCCTGCCTCCTTCAGTCACACTGAAGCCGTCTACCTGCAGTTCCCTCACTGCTCCAATTCATGCCCTTCCCACATCCTCTTTCCTAAACCTGCCTCTCCTTTCCTAGGTTTGTTTTAAGTAACGTATTTCTCTAATGTAGTGTTCCTTAAGACTTTTGATTATTTCTTTTGCAGGTACAAATTCCTGGGTTAGAAAACTTGCAAGTGTTTGTTCCAGACACTCTTGCTGAGGAGAAGAGTATTATTTTGCAGTTACTCAATGCAGCTGCAGGAAAGGACTGTTCAAAAGATTCAGATGACGTGCTCATCGATGCCTATCTGCTTCTGACCAAGCACGGTGATCGAGCCCGTGATTCAGAGGACAGCTGGGGCACCTGGGAGGCACAGCCTGTCAAAGTCGTGCCTCAGGTGGAGACTGTTGACACCCTGAGAAGCATGCAGGTACATCTCATCTCCAACTTTTCAGCAGTGTTACTTAAAGGACTTTTAGTAAGAATGAACTGTTAGCTGCTCATGAATGAGAGGTTTGATTACCCTAGTAATCACAAGTATATACTTCCCAAAAATATGCCTCAATGTCATTTTGCAGCATAATTTGTACAATATATCATTCTGTTAAATTATACTGGAATATTTGAAATAAACCATCTATCTGGTTTATATCTTTTCTTAGTTCAGTCGTGTAGTTAGATCTGTGGAGCTATGATCTAAAAGGAATTATGTCACTAATACAATTTGTAGTTCCAGAAATCCCAGTTCTCCAAGTACTCAGGTTTACTGGTTATTTAATTTTAATTTTTTGTAGTGAAGGCTATCCCCTCCCTACCTAACAGGGACCTCGTGACAGTTTCTGTAACTCATTAGTTATAAACTATGAGAAGCTTTCTCATTTATCTGTGTTCAGCTCAGGAACAGTCATGGTGAGTGTTCATATGCACCTTGAGCTCAGCCTCACCAGAACTGAGTATACACTGGCCTGCTGTATCCCTCACCCCAACAACTCTGCTTTTATATTCTGTCTCAGTGAATGGTTCCGCGTTCACTCACATGTTTAAACCAGAAGTGTGACAGCTAATATGAATTCAGCCTCCCATCTTTCCAGTTAATACCTTGCCCTGGCAAGCCAGAAGCATTTCCAGTAAATGATCCTTTCCCTGCATCCCCAGAGCAGCTGCTGTAGTCAGCACTTTACCATCCCTCTCCTGAACTATTGCAGTTTCTTACTTTGAGTTTCCCTGCTTCAAACCTCACCTTCTGTCTCTCCAATTCTGTTTGTTTTTGTACTTCTAGAATGATCATTATAATACATCTGCATCACAGATCTACTTAAAATACTGCAAGGATTCTTTATCTCTTGAAGAACAAAAGTAATAAAGTCTTGATTTCTTAATGTTTTATATAAGGCCCCTCATCTGATTTCTGTCTTATTTCTACATTTTCCTTCTTCACATGCTGCTCCAGTACACACACACATGCACACGTACACACACACTCACACACACTGTGCACTAGCAGTACTGAACTACTTCAAGTTCTAGGATATCTCAAAGATGTCATGCCTGCAGTCCCAAAGGGTTCTTCTCCATGGTGCTGAATATCCCAGCTGTCAATGCCCACTGAAGTGTGTTGCTGTGTAGGAGAAGCTTTGTTTAAAAATGACTTTCTGATCAGATGGTTGTTGGCCTGGTATGCCTGAGATTGGCATTGTTTTTGGACTGGTGTTGGACTAGAATAACAACTAGTAACTGGGTTGGTTTTTATGTCCTGTGCTTGATTTTCCTCCCAGGTGGATAATCTTTTACTAGTTGTCATGCAGTCTGCCCATCTCACAATTCAGAGAAAAGCTTTCCAGCAGTCCATTGAGGGACTTATGACTCTGTGCCAGGAGCAGACATCCAGTCAGCCGGTCATCGCCAAAGCTTTGCAGCAGCTGAAGGTATTACACTGTCCTCTACATTAGCTGAGATTTTTCCTTTTTGATGAAAGTCAGTGTGTGGTAATGTGTGTAAGGTAATACCATCCAAGGAACTTGAACTCTTAAATTGCCCACCCACTCATCTCTCTTCCCAATATGTATTTTCTTATGTCTAAACTACAGATTCTGAGATTCTTCCTGAAGCTGTAGAACTTTATAATTGGAAAGGATAGAGAATTGAACTTTATGTGACTTATTCATAATGGCTACATGACTGGTTAGTGGCAAAGTTGAAAATTTAGTAATTTAGGTCTCTTCATTCCCAGTGTAAATTTCATTCTCCTTTCACAATCCCCAGTATTTACTAGAGGTACTCCATATTAGCAGTGTGTAATAGAAGATTTATTTATTGTTTTGTTTAATAAATAATTCAACCAAATTAAATATAATAGAAAAAAGTTGCAGAGAAGCACAAAGGCCTTTCAAAGTTTATGACAAGCCTCAGCCTGGCTGTCTTTTTCCATTATTTTCTGTTTTTGACACTTTCTATTTTGTATCCCATTTATCAGTCTTGATCTCATCCACACTTTTCCAGGCCATCAGTTATGTCTTCTCACTCACATTAAGGCTTAACTTCTTGAAGAAGAAACACTCTCTGAAGTTACAAGTCATTTCGTAAACATTTGTTTTTCTTCTGTCGGTCTGATTTATCTAATTTATCTATAAACATTTATTAACTAAATATTTAGGTTATCTTTCTCTATTGCTGGAAGAATATTTTGTAACCATAGTAAGGGGATTGCCTGATGGAGACCTTGTGTGCACTCGTGTGTAAGGGTGGGTAGAAAGGGAGACCGATTTGGAGCTATTGTGGTGTTGCTGACAGAGGTGACAAAAGCTCGAGCTAGGGCAGGGCTTCTCAGCCTCTTCAATGTGGACGTTTGGGCCAGTAATTCTTTGTCGTGGAGGTCTGTCCTGTGCATTGTAAGACGTTTAGCAGCATCCCTGGCCTCTACTCACCATATCCCAGTAGTTCCACCTTTTCCTCCAAGTTTTGACCATCAGAAACTTTTCTGGACAACATCTCCAGACGTTGAGGGGAGGGGGAAAAATCTGCCCCAGAAGAGAACCCCTGGACTAGGGAGTAGCAGGGAAATGAGGACAGCATGATTTGAGGAGGTCGTCTAGAAGTACATGGACTTTTTCACCATGTGGAATTGCACCCGTACTTATGGTTGAGCAACCGTCCAAGAGGAGAAAACAACAGGTGGTTGATGTATAAAAATATTGGAGATAAAAGCATCTATTCCAAGAGCAGATTATAACTAGCCTGTATCATTTTAAATGCATTTTTTCTCTTCTATTTAAGAATGCCAAATAAAATGACATAATTTCTTCTATATTTGGTAATTCCTTTACCACGTGGCTGAATTGTTTGTAATGGTTAATGTCTGTGTGATGATGAACGAAATCTTCCTTTAAAATGTGGTATTACATGATTTTCTTCATTTTGCATTAATCATGGTTTGGACTCTTTAGAATGATGCATTGGAGCTATGCAACAGAATAAGCAATGCCATTGACCGCGTGGACCACATGTTCACATCAGAATTTGATGCTGAGGTTGATGAATCTGAATCTGTTACCTTGCAACAGTACTACCGAGAAGCAATGATTCAAGGGTACAATTTTGGATTTGAGGTAGGTTTAGAATAAGAGGAAACACACGGTACAATTTAGTAATTGCTTGATAACTTAGAGAAAGTTTTTGGAACCTTTTACAGTAAATCTGATATTGTAATCACAGCTTAATCAAGAATATCATCTTATATCACTGCTGTATGTCAGAGATGTTAGTTTACTTTTAAACTGTTAGGTAATTGTCCAACTTTTATTTTGTGCTAACAGCCATCTACTTATATTTTAAAACTTTAAAGAGATGTTTTATATCATAAAAGCACATTCTTAATTTAAACTCAGGAGTAAAACATTTATGAAACTGCATTTTGAAACACTATACTTTCCATAATTCTTCATAATATTCAAAATATAAAAATTTTAATTGGATTTCACTTTTTGTTTTTAAAAAACATTTTAAACAGACATGGCATTATAGTGTGTGATATTATTTAATGATCATTTCCTTAATTTTGATATACATGAAATCTTCTTACAGTATCATAAAGAAGTTGTTCGTTTGATGTCTGGGGAGTTTAGACAGAAGATAGGAGACAAATATATAAGCTTTGCCCGGAAGTGGATGAATTATGTCCTGACTAAATGTGAGAGTGGTAGAGGTACAAGACCCAGGTAATGACCAAGTAGGATGTTTCTGAAATGCATCATGTGGGGTTGGTGGTATTTGTTCATATATGTTCTGTGGGATTCTTTTCGAGCAGACGACACAGAAGGGAACACTCTAAACTCTTCGGTGATCAGGTTTTTTTTTAATGGAAAAATATATAGAGAAAACTGCATAACTCTTGGGAAAAAATTTTTTTTTTAAATTTGTTCCAAATTGGAGTTACCTTTAAGGGAACTCATGTGCTCCTTTGACAAGTCTTCCTGATGACTAATGTATTTTCCTCCCTCATGAAATTTATTCATTAAGAAACCATTTTGGAATTTTCAGGGGTGAAATGGGTGAATCATCTGTGAGGCTCAATAGTAGCTCCACTAAAGTAAACATAGTTATTAAAGTGTCATGACTATGTGAAAAATAGCTGAGTGTTCTGTAATTTGTAATGGAGGGATAACATGGGGCACTTTTTTAAAGTCATTAAGCAATTTCTCCAAGTTAGAGAAAACACATTTGCTGCGTCTGAGACTCAAAGTAGGAACTTTGGGCTACAAAACTCATAAATAATTGTTGAATTACAAATAAATAATTGTTGAATTACAAGTGGCACCTATCATGTCTAAAATCCTCTTCCATGCTTCCCATTGGTTTCAAAACAAAATTAAATTTTAAAAAATTATTCTCCTTTCCAAAAGGTCACACTGTAAACTTACTGAACCCAAGCAAAAAAAAGTGTTTTGTCCTAAATAGTAATTATAATTATGTTACTTTTCAGTATTGTACAGTCTAAAACTGCTGCGGCATTTTCTGGGTTGTTATGTGATTACCAAACTTTTTCATGTACCAGGTGGGCGACTCAAGGATTTGATTTTCTACAAGCAATTGAACCTGCCTTTATTTCAGCTTTACCAGAAGATGACTTCTTGGTATGGAATATTCTAAAGTTTTTTTCATTATAAAATAAGCCAGTCACTCCATATTTTCTGGTTGTATGTGTTTTATATGTAATAGTGGTTTGTAAATATTTTTTGTGTAATGATAATGCTGAGAAATTAAAGTACTCCTCATAGCAGAGTAAGATTTTTTTTCTTTTTGTAACATTAGTGTTCAACTAAGTCAATGTCTAGTTTGTAAACCCTGGTCCTTCTAAAATATTTGTTAGATTTATATTTTTACTGCCATCATAGCTGCTGCTTTGGGGCAGAACAAGGATTAGCTCTTTTACCTCAGTGTGCATCATTTGAGAGCATCATGCTCGTGTTAAATATTATCACTGTTAGTCTGATAAGTGTCATCAGATTAGCATGATGTTGCTCAAAGTGTGAATTCATTTATTTTATTCTCCCAGTAGTAGAGACGATTACATGAAAAGTTCTTTGCTTGTACACGTTATTGTGTTATGGGAAATTGACAGCTAATTTGCTTTTACTTATAAAAATGAAATATACTATATTATCTTAAATTACATACAATTTGTGTTTATACCTATTTTCTTTTAAACTGAAAATATTTTGGGTAGCATGTTTTTAAAAATATACTGAAAATTAATTTGTGCTACTTACATAATTAAGAAAGTATGCGTGTTTTCTCCTTACCTTTCCCATTTTCTTTTGGTTTCTAGAGTTTACAAGCCTTGATGAATGAATGCATTGGCCATGTCATAGGAAAACCACACAGTCCTGTTACAGGTTTGTACCTTGGTAAGACAGCCGTTACAGCATTTCTTCTGGAACATAATGATTTGAGTGGACAAATCCTTTCGTAATTGCAGTCGTTTAAAATGGTATAAAAGGTATTTTAACAGTATTTCAGGAAAACGACAATGAGAGGGACAGAAATGAGGTGTGTAAATAGAGAACTCCACAGCAACCTTTCTAAATCCAACAGGAAGATTAAAACATCAGCCATAAGCTATTCCATGCTAGCCAGCAGTATTCAATTATACATTTTTTTCTATAGCAATACTACCATTCTTTTTTCCCCCTTACCATCTTTTCTGATGGGGAGGAAAGACTGGAAGAAGGCATTGTCTGCCAAGCAGCAGGAACCGCCCCTGCTGCAGGTGGCTGCAGATCACTTCCCTGTCCCGCCTTCCTCACCTTTGAGGAGGGCAGTGTCCATTTCGCCACAGCTTTCCCAAGTACCCACCTTCCCACCAGCTGTAGTAAATTCCGATTTGGTTTTACTGTTTAAAAAATCAAGTTAAGTTACGCTGCTATATATATTACTTCAGTTACAATTTTTGATTACAGTTTATGTACAATTTTACAGTCACATTGAATGATTAACACTTTTATAGTATATGTTGAAATGTTGAAAACAAAATATATGTCTAAAAAAGCTATGTCTAATGCCGTTCTTGAGATAGTTTGTAAATAAAACAAAACTGTATTTGTAAGTAATAAACACCCAAAAAAGAAAACTTAGAAATTTTATGCAATTTAAATTACACAAAATATAATTCATAAATGGTAAATTTATTGAACACCAACTGTATTTCATATAGGGTACTTGCTAGCTGCAGAAAATTCAGTAGAATGGGTTTTAATTGTTGGTTTTTTAATCTTCAGTTTATACCTCTTTTTCTCCCAAAGTTGTTGTGAAAATGAAAGTTACCATTTGTAAGACTATTTGAGCATTTTATATAAAGCATGCTATTGTCTTACCAGGCTTTTGCTTAAGTTATGAATAATTTTGATTTTCTGATCTCTTAAAACACTTCTCTAAGAACACATGATCGATAATTCAGTAAGAATTACTTTAAAATATTTTATTAGATAAGGAATCATTTTCATTGTGGAAAAATTACAACATAGAAAAAGTATCTAGAAAAATATGGAAGATGTTCATTTAGAAAATTTATCAATGTAGAAAAAGATTACAAAAGACAAAATAAAAATGACTCATACTTCCTGAATCCAAAGGTAGTCCCGGGTAACATCTGAGTCGCTTATCTTTCAATATGCCTGCCACTCCAGACTGCAGTGGGACAGTTAATTAATAGCACTCTCTGGAGACTCACATGGTCCTTTGTCCTCTCAGCCACTATGGGTTAGTGGAACTGAACTGTCGGGGGCCTGGACAGCAATTGACCTGGGGCTGCTCATTTAACATCATTGAGCCTCTCTTTTTAATGAATGAAACTGGATGCTAATGAGGATTAAATAAGTAATAACATTGTGTAAATTCTAGTGTTCCGTACTCAACAGGGGTCATCATTTGGTTTTGTGTTCTTTTCTTACAAAGGAAATGAATGAAATTGAGAGCACATCAACTGTCATTTTGTTGTTATTGTTGCTTACTTTCTTCCTTTCCCTCTGTTGTAAGCACATAACAAATAACAACCTGGTATGTAAGCTTCCATATTTTCTATAGATTGATATAGTCACAGAAATGCATTCTCCCTGTACCTTTCTCTATGCCCATTTCATCACACAGTCATATATAGGGTGGTTCGTTTACAATTGGAGAAATGTCTCCATGTCAACAGGTATTGATCTCACTTGTTCTCTTTATCGGCCACACTGTGGCCGTCATGAATGTACTGTAATTCTTTCTACCTTTTTTTTATGGGCTTTTGTTTGTTTTGACTGTGAAAAGCATCTCTATAATCAGTGTTTACCAGTAGTGAAATTTGAACATCCATTTTGTTTATTAGCTATTTGAATTTTCTTTCCAATGAAGTGGAAAGTTTTGCAGTGTTACATATACCTACTATTAAAATAATTGTTTTATTTCATGCAAAACATAATATGTGCACATGGTTTTTTAAACAGAGTGTCTTTATTTGTAGGAAAGTTTTTACTAATTTTTGACTAGTTCCCAGTATCTTTGCTTAAAGACTCACCAAATCTTTTGTTTTTTTTTAACCTTTGTTACTATTGAATTTCTTCCATTTGCCATTGTAATAGCTAGGATAATGAATCAGAGACACAAATTGCCTGAGGTTTTTTTGTTAACAGTCTCTTAAGTTTTGTTTTGTAAGTTCTATAAGGGAACTTCAGATCTCTCCATTTTTACTTCTGTCTCTCTTGTTTCCCCTTATTAATAGGAAACAAAATCATGAAGAAACAGGATTTCCATGTAGGATAAAACCTATTTGGGATAAAACATATATAGACTAAAATTATTAACATGAAGAGAAAATATGACATTAAAAAAATACTAAGGAGGGTTAAAACAGAGTGTTTAAAAGTGAAGAAGAGAAAAGCATGTTACGGAGAGTAGGCAAAATATAACACATGTCACTAATATTGACATGTAGTTATTGGGAAAGTGGAGTTGTCAGCATATTTGTATTCACTAGGTAAGATCTCTAATTTTAAATTTTATCTAGTTTTAAATTTTTATTTTAAATTTTATTCATATTTACCTATTACCAGAATATGTAAAAGAAAAAGAGAAGAAAACATGCTCTTGAAAAAATAACTCAGTTAAATCTACCTGATCTGGTTTAAAGGAACTGAATAAAACTCCATGCACTCAAGAAAATGACAGTGACCTCCTCTCGAAATGTCGCCAGTGACCACAATCTTTTTAACATGCAGACAACATAAAGAACTCCTTTTTATTAGGGAGATACCACATTTTCATGTATCTCTAAAATAGGTTAAATCATTTGGTTAGCTTACATTATGTATGTTTTACTCCAGGATTTTTAAAAATGTTTTTTGATGGAGAAAACTGTAAATATATAATGGGGCTTTACTGACTTTTAAAAAGTGACATTTTCCATGATATTTGTATATGTAATATTATTTTTTACTTATATAAATGAACTTACCTTGGTCATCGGCCAAAATAAGTTACATTCTATTTTCCATTTGACTGTTTGGTTTGATGATTTTCTGTGGACCATATTAACAAGTTGCATTTGTTGCCATTTTTGCTGGCAGCCATTCATCGGAACAGCCCCCGTCCTATGAAGGTACCTCGATGCCATAGTGACCCTCCTAACCCACACCTCATTATCCCCACTCCAGAGGGATTCAGGTATTTGGTGCTTATCTAGTCATTTGCTTTACAGAGTGCTCTCCGATATGCATGCTGATACTTTTGAAACTACTAGATGCTTGCTCTGAGAGCTAAATACCTTTTCTGCGTTGTTCGTACGTTTGTAAAAGCTCTTACTTGCATTATCTTGAAGGCTTTAGTCGCAAAAGAAAAAGACATGCAAGTTTAAAACAGACCTGCACCTTTCAAGATAACTTCGTTTCTCAGCTTATTTATAACCTCAAGCTACTAAATGCTTTCTGGCTGTGGAGTCATTTTTTCCTTTCCTGCCTTTGAAAAATAACCTTTGGAAAACAAATTTGAATGTGGATAGTGTAGTCAACATTTGAAAACAATACTAAATATCACTAAAAGTGGAGAAAAACTAGAATGAGCTTTCCAGATTCAATTTTTATCTGCATATGTAATTACAAAGCAACTTAAACACTAAGTGAATTCAGAAACTATAGTACATTCACGATAACTGCCTTGAATGTGGTGGCATTTCTGCATCTTGAGGTAGTGAGCACCTTCTCTCACCTGTATAATCACTTTTTAAAAGTTTAATTTTATTTGACAATATTTGCTAGATAAGGACCACAGTTATTTTTTTTTTTTTAAAGCTTTGAGGGGACCGGGGTGCAGTGACTCACGCCTGTAATTCCAGCACTTTAGGAGGCCGAGGCGGGAGGATCGCTTAAACCCAGAAGACCAACCTGGGCAACGTAGCAAAACACCGTCTCTACAAGAAATACAACAAAGATAATAGCTGGGTGTGGTGGCCGTGCCTGTAGTACCAGCTACTCAGGAGGCTGAGGCAAGGAGGATCACTTGAGCCCAGGAGGTCAAGGCTGCAGTGAGCTATGATTGTGCCACTGCACTCCATCCTGGACAACAGAGTGCGATGCTGTCTCAAAAAAAAAGAAAAGCTTTGAAGTTAGGTTTTTTCTTTTTTACACCTAGACTCAAATCTCAAAGAACAATTTGAATTTTATATTTTTAAATATATTTCACCCCCTTGCCATATTTTATTCTTAATTGAAAACGATTTTCAAGTCCGTTCCCTCTTCTCACATGTGTTCCTGAAGCTTTTCTTCTTGTCTTAGCACTCGGAGCGTGCCTTCCGACGCGCGGAGCCATGGCAGCCCTGCTGCTGCTGCTGTTGCTGCCAGTCGGCCCAGCCCCTCTGGTGGCGACACTGTGCTGCCCAAATCCATCAGCAGTGCCCATGATACCAGGTAGTCTAACCCCACCAGCGTCCCGTACCATCACCACCCCTCACATGCGCTTGCACAGTAACCAGAGTGTTAGGGTGTGTGCCGGCTGTGGTTGGGCTTCTTTGCTGTGGTGTGTGAGTGATGCTCTAGGGCCTTCCGCAGGTTGTCACGGCCCGAAGGCTCTGGCACTGACCAACACGAATAGATAACTGTCTGATGTCAGTATTTCTTTGGAGGTGATATTAGCCAAAATGACCAAAGACTTTGCGAAGAATAACTTGATGGAGTATTATAGGAAAGGACTGGTCCATAACAGAAGGGGACATGAGCATTTTGCCTCACAGAGCCTGGAGTCACGAAGTGGTTAAAAGATGGCATCTAGTTAATGATCTGAGGTGGTAACATTTTATTTTTTGGGGAGATCAGTTTTCTAGCCAAATACTCTGTTTTAAATAATTGTTGATTAGAAGTAGTTTATAGAAGTGGAAAAATGAGTTCATGGGGTTTGTATGTCATATGGAGAATAGATCAGTACTTGAGAGAACTCTCAGACAACTTGGCAAACCCCAGAACAATTAAGTCTCACATTGTGTTTTGTATAAGTAAGGAGGGTCTTGTAGGTTTTCCCATTCTGGTTATATTTTGGCAGAGGATTTCATCATGTTCTCCTATCCTAAGTGGAGGAAGAGCTGTTGTTCTCTCTAAATTTCACCTTTGTACCTAAGTAGGAGGAACGCTGTCAGTATTCCCATCTTCCAATGCAAGTCAGACCAAACTATTTAGGTTGGGGGTATGTAATCTAAAAAGATCAACTTGTGATAGAACCCAGGGCTCTGTGTTCAGCCCCGAGGAGAAAATAGTAGAGTTAACAGGAAGATGCTGCCTGGCTTTAGATTTTAAAATAGACTAAAATGTTTTTACACTTACTTTAATAACAGTCTAAAATTTCTACAAATATTTGCAGTCTTTTCACTCATTAAAATAATTAATACTTCTAAATTTTAGTGAGAAATGTCTATAACCTAAAAAATATCAAAGCATTTTACAGCTTAAGCAGTCAACTAAAAAAATTAACAACATTGAACAAATTCCCATTTAACTTCCTAGTTTTTACGTTTAGAGCTTTTCATGGCAAATATCTTTGTATATGCTTTTATATCCCTGTGAGGGCTGCCATAACTGTCTTCTTTATTCATGCAGTACAGACTGAAGAGAAGTGATCTGGCCTAAAACACAGTCGTCATTGAGGAGGGCATTGGCCACCCTGTGCCCCCTGCCTCCCACACCTGCTGTGTCCACGTTCACATGAGACTGCTCCCGAACTGGACAATGGGGAGTGACCTCCCTCTTTTTAAAGGTTGATGCACTGTGTTTTCAGGCATTTGTAAGTTGGTAGTGTGGTACATTATGTGTATTTTAGTGTAAGAGTTAAATATTACAGTTAGCCTTTTCATGGAGTTTAGTCTTTGCAGAAGCAGTTTTTCAGCATTTCATCTTAAATGCTTATCAGTAGCATTTCATTAAGTATTCATCTTAAGTTTGTACATACTTAGACAATCTTTGATGTTTAGAAATTTTAATAGTATCATAGTCTGGTATCTTGAAGGACATTTTTTACACAGGATTCCCGTTTACTTTATGACCGTCTGTGTGTGAGAGACGGTAGGTAGAGAAGAGCACAGCCACGTGAAGAGGTGTGGGGTGGTTGCCAGACTCCGTCCTGCATTCAAGCCCTGCGTAAGCCTCATGGTTCGTGGGCCCGTGAGTCACTGGTGGATTCAGGTCACTGCTCCCGAGGCAGACTTCACATACCCAAGGGCTTGTGTGTCAACACAGCTGTGGCTTTGTAAATGTGCCACGGGGAGGCAGAGTGACACCAGTGTGTGCATCCCTGCCACGGCCCTTGCCCGTCTTACAGATACATCAACCAAAGTTAAACTTCACTTGACCCTAGAGGTTTCAATAAGTATTTTTAATTGATTTTACTTGACCTAGGAAATATCTGTTCTGGGCTTGTTATCTTACTATCGTTTGCAAAAACACTTTGCAGTGGTGCTCTTGCTGAGGCTTGCTCCTGCTGGCTCTCAAGAGCTGTTGGAGAATGTTTGAGAAATTTTGCAAGTTGTTATGCCACAGAAATTGGCAAAGTCTACAACCCACCTCCCCATCCCAGACATCCCCCACCAGAGCTAGTCGTTCAACATTCCCCAATATGCCACTTCATGAGTATATGTTCTTGCCTTTTACCCATGCAAAAATCTCTTAAGGACATGGAATTAGCTAGTCTTACTTGTGGGAAATCGGGAAAATTAGAGGTGTTTAGTGACTTCTTGGTCTCACCAGTGGTCTTTGGTGCTGCTTAGGAGTGGAATAGGCTTCCTCACTTCAACACTAGTGGTTTTCCCGTCAGATAGTGCTGAATTTTTGATGAACTATATGGCAGTAGAAATGTCCCCATCACTTCAGACTTAACAAGTACTATACTAGATTTGAGGGCTTAGGGAAATACCAGAAAAAAATGCATGTTTTATAATTTGTAAATGTCTGTGCAATAGATCATGTTGCCTTCAACCTATCAATGTATAATAAGAGCATAAATGCTACCATACTTCATTATGCCATTCACTTAAAAATATACACTAAATGACTTTAATAAACTAATGCCGTATTTATTTGAGGTTCTTTGATTATTCGAATTACAATTTTAACACATTCCCTATTTAGTTTTAGTTTTTACTCTTTATAGGTTCGTTCTGGTTGCTGAATATTTCACTTTATTCAGAAAAGCACCTCATTAACTTTGTTCTTTGATATGTTAAGCTTCCTGCTCTTTTGCACTTTTGCTTGGCTACTGCTTGAGAAACCTTTAGGTATTCCCTTCCATTTTCTTATTAAGAGATTTGGAATCTTTTGGACCATGAAATGATTTTAGTACTTTAAACATAATTAAGTACATAAATATAATTTGATGGTAACTTTAAAGATCAGCAAGATTTGGTTAATACAGTTTTATTCACCCTGGGCTTAAGTTATGGAGCTTTTCACATGTCAGTAACACTTCAATAGTGTCGTGTTTTTATTTCTATTGTTAATATAAGACAAGGTTTTATGCAGGCAGGTGCTCTCAGGCTCGGGTGTTGGCTATGAAGAGATGAAAATGGAGCCCTCCTTCCAGACTTTAGAGCTCTAACAGACTCCAGAGGACGGTCTCCACAGCAGCGCTGTTCACTTAGGGGGATAATTCTGGTGGGTCTGTCCTGTGCATTTTCCGCTGCCCACTAGATGCCAGTAGCACCCTCCCAAAAGTGTCTAAGACATTGCTGGAGGCAGAGTTGTTCCTGGCAGGCAGAGTTGCCCCCAGTTGAGAATTATTGCTCTAGAAAAATCTCACAGATCTTTCATTTTAAGTTCTATTGAATTGATAGCTCAATTGTTAAAAATATTAAAACAGGGGTTCCAGCGTCCCTGAAAATGATCGGTTGGCTTCCATAGCTGCTGAATTGCAGTTTAGGTCCCTGAGTCGTCACTCAAGCCCCACGGAGGAGCGAGACGGTGAGTGTTTTAAGGTGTTAGCTGCATTCACAACCAGCCTAATCATTTGTCTCAGTTCACCAGTTTCTGTTGTTAATGCCTTTATGAGGATTCCTTGAAGATTTCCTTTTTTTGGTCCTTTCTAAAGGAATGAAGAGTAAGAAGCACAGAGCTTTATGAGTAAGAAGCACAGAGCTTACTGCTGAGCACATTGGCCTTCTAATACAGATGCCTTTTTAGCTCTGTTAGCATTTTATAGGTCTACTTTTGTTGCTTTAAAAATATTATTATTCTAGATATTTTAACTGTTAAATACTTTTATTCATTTAAAAAATACAAAAGTGACACTGTGTTTGTTGATCGTATGTGAAAGTTTATAATGCAGCCCTCAGGAACCTTTGCTCAGGAACCACATTGCTGCTTCCATTGGAATAGGGCTGGGGCTCCTGAAGCCGACATCTTGAATGAAGTCCCTAAGGAATCCACTTTTTGCACAGTATTCTGTTGTCTGTTACTCATGAAAAGATGAGTGTAGTTAAAATCCTGTAACCCCATTAACTTCTTAGTTGGTGCAATTTTTAGAATTGATTGCAAAGATAGTTTCTCACACCCACGTCAAACACACTAAAAATTAATAACCAGAAAGGAGAACAGGTTGCTTTTAACCATTACTTTTCCTTTCAGTTGTTCTCAAATAAGCATATTTATTTCATAAATCTTAATTTGTATAAAAATAACTTGCTGCAGAACCAGCATATCCAAGAGGAGATTCAAGTGGGTCCACAAGAAGAAGTTGGGAACTTCGGACACTAATCAGCCAGAGTAAAGGTGAGAGAAAGAGTGTTGAAGTTAAAAAAAACAAAAAACAAAAAAAAAACACGGGTACACATAAGGGGAGCAGTTTCAGGTAAAACTTGATTTAGCTTCTGAATTATTAGACCTCCTCCATTACTATTTTGTGATCTCACACCTCTGACATCACTTTCTATCATGTACTGTGTTTGTGTACATTTCCTATTTCTTGTAACAAACTACATGCTCCTTTGGGTCCATAATATGTTTTACTCATCTTTATATTCTTAAAGCAACTTAGCATAATTTTTTGTCCATGGTAGGAATATAATAAACATTTGTGAAATAACCATTCATAAATTAGACATTGAGGGAAAGAACTTACGAAGCAGGTGATTAATATTAATCAAAAGAACAAATAGCAGAAAAATCATTGGTCTAGTATTTAATGATCTATAAAATGCTTTCATGTCTTTTTTTGCACAACAATATTGAGCAATAGGCAAAATAGATGTTCTCATTTTATAAGTGATAGTTTCTAAGCAGCCCAACAATTTGGCCAAGGTAGCAAATGACAGAGTGAGGACCAGAGGGCGCTTCTCTCAAGTCCAGTGCACTCCATGGCAGCTTCCCTTTGAACTATGTGTGACTGACCAGAAGAGTATTTATCTTCCAAGGCCCAGAGATGTCTGGAAGGATTTTGTGGAGGGAGGAGACTGGGCTGGCCCTTTGAAGGGATGACAGGTCTGCAGCAAGCCAGGAGGCAAGGAATAGAAGGAAGTGCACCCGGAGGCCTCGTGACTACAGAGGAGAGCCACTGGGCGCAGATGCCAATGCAGGAGAAACTGGAGGGTGAGGGGAGATCAGATCATGGACAGCTGTCAGCGACTGGCTAAGTAATGAAGGCTTTGCCCAGAGGTGGTGGGCAGCCCCAGAGGCTCTTGAGCAGCTGGTGTGTTTGGAAATGTGGGAGGCTGGGGATGAGTAAGACACTGAGATAGTATAGTCTGCTAGCCAGAATTGAGGAGAAAGTGGGCAGATTGGTTAAAATGCCATTGCAGAAATTCAGTATAAGTAATACAATACTGGACTAACATGGGATTTAAAAGAGGTAATGGCAGCAAGAAACAGCTTTGGTGCAACCATTGACAAGCCTGGTTGTCACCAGAGTAGGTATGTGTCGAGGGTTCAAGTGGGGGAGTTTTCCGAGGCTTGAGCCTGGTGACAGGAAGACAGTCTCTTCAGTGGCTCACATGGAATCAGCAGGTCCCACAGATACAAGGTCTTTGCCGTATTTTTCAAATCAAGTACTTTGGTCAAGTAAACTTGGGAACCACTTGGAATTATGTTTCTCTTGTGAGAGTTACAGTTCACATTGACATAGTAAAGACCAAGGGCTGGGCGCGGTGGTTCACGCCTGTAATCCCAGCACTTTGGGAGGCCAAGGCAGGAGGATCACCTGAGGTCGGCAGTTCGAGACCAGTCTGACCAACATGGAGAAACCCTGTCTCTACTAAAAATACAAAATTAGCCAGGCAAGATGGCGCATGCCTGTAATCCCAGCTACTCAGGAGGCCGAGGCAGAAGAATTGCTTGAACCCAGGAGGCGGAGGTTGTGGTGGGCTGAGATTGCACATCGCACTCTAGCCTGGGCAACAAGAGCGAAACTCCATTTCCAAAAAAAAAAAAAAGAGAGCAGGCACAGTGGCTCACACCTGTAATCCCAGCACTTTGGGAGGCCGAGGCGGGTGGATCACGAGGTTAAGAAGTCGTGACCATCGTGGCCAATGTGGTGAAACCCTGTCTCTACTGAAAATACAAAATTAACTGGGCATGGTGGTGCGCACCTGTAGTCCCAGCTACTCGGGAGGCTGAGGCAGGAGAATCTCTTGAACCCAGGAGGCGGAGGTTGCAGTGAACCAAGATCGTGCCCCTGTACTCCAGCCTGGTGACAGAGGGAGACTCCATCTCAAAAAAAAAAAAAAAAAAAGGAATTTTGAGAAATTTTTTTTTAAGCGTTTCTCAGAAATATTTGTCAGTGGAGCCCATGGCCTCACTGCTGTTAAAATCTTGCCCCGTGCTGGGTAGATTTGCAGTGTAGTATATTGAGGCAAAGGAAACAAACTTGGATCCATATTTTAAAGAAATGAGTGTAATAAGAAATTATAACTGGACCATTATAAATCTTTTAGAATTTCTCTTTTCAGATAAACCTTAGAGTCATCCCAGCCTTCAAAGATCTCTTCATCTGAGCCAGAAAACATAGGCTCTTGGGTAGCTAATTAGGATATGGTATGAAAAGTGTTGTCAGAGAGAAGTGGACAAACCATGGTTGTCAAGTTATGGGTTGTGAACCATTAGTGGGTTGTAAAATTTTAGTAGGAGTGATCAGCATTTTTTAAAAAAGAACAAGATGAAATCAGAATCACATGTAGTAAGGGTAACAGCTTACAGAACTGTTAAATGTGTGAAAGGTGTTTCTTACTATGAGTCATGATAAAACAAGTTGGAGAAATAGAGATAAATTGCCTGATGAGAAAATGAGGAATAATGGCAATAGCTAATATTTATTGAGTTTTACTGTGTTCTAGCCACTGGGCTAAATGCTTTACAGGTATTATTTCATGAAATCCTCACAGTAGGTCTGTGAGATAGGTATTTTTACCTTTATTTTACAGATTAGGTTTTTAATGTGTGAGGAAGTTAATTACCTTGCCCATTGTCAAACACCTAGAAAATGGCGAGGCCAGCATTTTATCCCAGGCATTTTGATTGTAGAGCCCTTTTTCTGTACTCTTCCCAGAGAAGGGAAAATCCTTCTTATCAGTGACGGCTTCCTAGAAGAGGCGTGACATTTCAGCTGCACTGTGTGAGTAAGAGTCACTCAACAGATACTCAGGTATGAAGAAGATATTTTAGGCAGAGGGAAAGGTGTAAAAGTAATGGAAGTGAAAAGTAGTTTGGTGTGTTCTGTAAGAGTCTTTCAGTTTGGCTAGTGTGAAAACATAGAAAAGACAAACTGGGTCCAAATTCTGCAGGGGTTTGCATATTTGGTTAGTAGGTAGTGGAGAACCATGAATTAAGTTTTTTTTTTTTTTTTTTTTAGAGAACTGGTCTTAACTCTGTCACCCATGCTGGAGTGCAGTGGTGCAATCTTGGCTCACTGCAACCTCTACCTCCTGGGCACAAGGGATCCTCCCACCTCAGCCTCCCAAGTAGCTGGGACTACAGGCCTACAGGCACACACCACCACACCTGGCTAACTTTTGTATTTTTTTGTAGAGATGGGGTTTTGCCATTTTGCCCAGGCTGGTCTTGAACTCCTAGGCTCAAGCGATCTGCCCGCCTCACCTCCTAAAGTGCTGGGATTACAAGAATGAGTCACTGCTCCAGGCCTCGTGAATTAAATTTATGTAGGACAGTAACAGGATCACATTTTATGTTTTAATAATATGGCAAACGAGTGTGGAATGGAGAGAGGAGAAACTAGAGACATGTATATTACTGCAAGATTTTAGCCAACGTTCTTGGGAAAGGAAATCATTTTTGTGTGACTAGTTTATATTTTATGTGTGTACTGTATAAGGGGTGGCATATGCTGGAATTAGTAGCGTTTGAAGAACTTTAATTCACCTGCTGTTTATCTGAATAGATAATAAGCTTTACTATAATGGAGTGCTAATATATATTGCTCTATTTTTATTGGTTTGTCTTTTGGAAACTGACTTGATAACAGTGATTGGGACTAATGAGGTTTTGGTTCTCTCTGCAGATAGTGCTTCTAAACTAGGACCCATAGAAGCTATCCAGAAGTCAGTCCGATTGTTTGAAGAAAAGAGGTACCGAGAAATGAGGAGAAAGAATATCATTGGTCAAGTTTGTGATACGCCTAAGTCGTATGATAATGTTATGCATGTTGGCTTGAGGAAGGTGACCTTCAAGTGGCAAAGAGGAAACAAAATTGGTAAGGAAATTAAGGAGCATGATGTCAAGATAGTCCCTGTTAGAAGTAGCAATAGTTATACTTCTTTAGGTTGAATCCTATAGAGTTGGCCCTTTTTTCTTGTAGACATAGCAAATATGCATTGTTATCTTTTTGCAGAGTGGTCTGGATTTTTTTTGGTTGTTTAATTTGTAAAATGTATTCTAAGAGCAACACAAAATGAGATTTTAGAATGAGAAAGAGATTTCTAAATGGTTCATTGCATTGGATTGTTTTGCTTAATAACCCTGGAAGTTGCCAGTGGAGAGGTACCAAAATTTGACCCATTTGTTCTAGTTTCTCTCTCAGTACACACACACACACACAAACACACACGCAGAACATGATTTGAAGAGAGACTGGATACAAATGAGGGCAAGACAGCCTTCTTTTCTAAAACATTGCCTCATTTATTAATTAATTTCCAGGTGGAATTGCTTCATGTAAAATAGTCGTAACTTATGTGAGGGAAGAAGTCTTGTTGTGTTTCAGATCCTTTCCTCACTTAAATGTATTTATCTGTCACACATCTAGGTCTGACGGGGGCGAACACAGTTGTATCAATAATATGGGACTTTGTCAGCCTGAGGAAACCTGATGTTTCCTTAGAGCTATCAAGGGGAGCAAAAACCACTGAAAACAATCAAGTACTTTGTAAATTGGATTAATTATTGTTATCAGTCTTGTTCAGGCACATATCCTCTTGCTTTAATGTCCCAGAAGGTATGTTAGGGGAACGTCTGCTCCCACACACTCCTGGACATGTGCCAGTGAGGTAGACAATGGCCAGGCTTAGTCCTGGCTGTTTTCTTCTGCTCCCAGCCCCAGCCAAGATCTCCTTGAGGGTTATGAGGGCTCAGAGGTGTGCACCAATGCTGCTTTTATTGGTCATTTTCATGCTTCTCCTGGAATTTACCAAAGTCGGTTCTGCTCTATTTAAAGATACTTGTAGGTAAGACATATTAAAGAGATTGCCTAAAACTTTAGTTATCAGGGAACATTTAGAAAAATTTTGGATCTTGCAATAGTAAACATAATTATAGATATATAAATATACGTCCAAAATAATTGGACAGTATTATTACAAGTTTAAGGAACGTAAGCCAGCCCCCTGCAGTGGCTGGAAGTGCAGCTTGTTTGCATTGTTCACAGGAGAAGGCCAGTATGGGAAGGTGTACACCTGCATCAGCGTCGACACCGGGGAGCTGATGGCCATGAAGGAGGTGAGTCACCTGGCTCCCTGGGGCCTTTGGGCCTGGCGGCTCTGGGTGATAGAAATTCCGTATAGACGCTGGTGGTGATTCAGTTCTCTGTGCGTAGAGCTGTCTTCAGCACCAGCACTGCGACAGTCAGGACCAGCCAGGCAGATGCACTGAGATAACACACACAGACAGTGAAGGGGCCAGTGATTCCAGAGAGGATAATAAGTCACAGGCAGTTCTGACAGCACAGGTGTGAGAAGGGCCTATGAGGGTGGTAGAGCTAAGTCCGATGAAGGCTTAGAGGAGAGGATTAACAGTAGTGTCTTATGGGGACACTTTGGGGGAGAAGATAACATTTATGATAAGCTTCAGAAACAAGTGGCATTGAAACCGCTGGAGGTAGGATGGAGAAAGGGCCAGGGAACCTGAAGTAGAAACAGGACTCACTGCTGTCTGTGGAGACATCCGGTTTGACGTGGAAGGAGGAGACGAGTGGAGAGGGGAGGCTCCAGTGTCTTGCACTTGCTGTGGAGCCGCTTCCTCCTCCACACGGTGCTCCTCAGGGCCTCGGAGCAGGGCCTCTTCCTCCCCTGTGCCCGGGACCTACCCGCACTTCTATGACTTCACTCCAGCTTGGCTAAAAACTTCCTTTTTACTTAATTTTTTGTTATTTTTAATTGACAAATCATGATTACATATATTTATGGGGTGCAAAATGATGTTTCAGTGTATGTGTATAATGTAGAGTGATTGAATCAAGCCAGTTAACATTTTTGTCACCTCACTTTACAGATTCGATTTCAACCTAATGACCATAAGACTATCAAGGAAACTGCAGATGAATTGAAGATATTCGAAGGCATCAAACACCCCAATCTGGTTCGGTATTTTGGTGTGGAGCTCCATAGAGTAAGCCGGCCCTAATGCCACTCTGTGTGTGAGGAGTCAGTGAGGGTACAGAATGGAGTCCTGTTCTACATCACAGGTCTTCTCATTTCAGAGCACAGTAACTTTGCCTAATTATCAGGAAATCTCCATGAGTTACATCATTTCTGCCTTCTCTCTGAAACTAGAGGAGTTCTTCCTAAAATGTAAGTTGTAGACTGTAGTCATTAACCCGACATCATAAAGCACTGAAACCCATCCTGCCATTCAGAAGATTCTTCTAAAACGCCCCTTACACCACTTCTTGTGACTTTTTTTTTTCCATTTTTTGCTGAACCTCTGTTGAGTACACTGTTAAGTAATACTGGTTTTTCTCTTGTATGTATTTAGGGAGCCATTGTGAAATGAGAGAAAATTCAAACCTCAAATTGAGTTTCCCCCTTGTGTTTAGAAATAAACACGTCGAGGGAAAGAGGATAACTTGGAGCATCGTGGTGTAGAGCATGAGCTTCCAGGGGAAGTTGGAAATGGATCATTTTTAATGTTTTTACAAATTATGTTTAAAAAGGATGTGTTTCAGTACTTAATAATGTATTTGTAGGGACAGCCCTGTTGGTCCCTGTCTGAGATTATATAGCAGACTTAATTTCAGAGGATAATAGAAATTGATTCCCTGTGATTTGGAGATGTTCTTATCCCCAAGAGCTGTATAATTCCAGACAGAGGAGACAGGCAGACACCTCTATAGAGGACTTAGAAACGACTGTTGTGAGACACATTCGGTACTCAGGATGGCAAGTGTAGTATACCGTTAGAAAGAACATTCCTTTGGGGTGTGGCCTAGGAAGTTTTCCAGATTTTTCACTAGCGTAAATGTAAGGAAAACCGTAAACACAGAGCTGCCCTTTATTCCTCCCACAGGAAGAAATGTACATCTTCATGGAGTACTGCGATGAGGGGACTTTAGAAGAGGTGTCAAGGCTGGGACTTCAGGAACATGTGATTAGGCTGTATTCAAAGCAGATCACCATTGCAATCAATGTCCTCCATGAGCATGGCATAGTCCACCGTGACATTAAAGGTAATCCCACACCCGCCTGGCTGCTGTGGGCCAGAGCCACGGGTACCCAGCACGTGGGAGGTGCTCTGAAGACACTCATCCCATTCCCGCGTATGATTTCTCTAGATGGAAATACCTTTCATTGAAATATGCCTCTATAAGGATCCTGTATTCAGAAACAAGGTAGAACTCATGTCTCTCTACCCAGGAGTCCGCTCTGTCTTTCTGTTCAACATTGCTTTTAGAGAAATCTGTTTTGCCAAAATGAAGTTTGCTATTTTTATAAGCTGATTTGGCATAGCCCGTGTACTTACCGGCATTCGTGATCAAAGCAACCTTTTTTTCTCTCGTGTCAGGATTCTTGTCTATTTATATATGAAAATCATGAATATGTAAACCGACAGTAAATCAGATCAAAAATGCACATATAAATTTGAGGCTACGTTTTTCACACAAGAATGGGGGTTTGTTTACACAATCCTTGAAATTGAGTTCTGCTGAAGGTTAATTTGGCCATGCTGATGGATTAAAAGTGCTTTTCTCATAGCACGAGGGGAATAGCTGGGCTTCTGTCTCAGAACGGTCACCGTGGCATTTGCCTTAACCACGCCATGCCCCTGACCTTTGTATTTGCAAGTCTTGAGGATAATTAAAATGGGGAAGTATTTGTGTGCCTAATTGGCCCTAGGCTGAAGTTTCATTCTGTCCTGTAGTCTGAGGCTAACCTAAACACATTAACTTAGGAACCGACCTGACTTCTGACCAGGGACGAGACGCAGCGTAGGGGTTATTTTGGATTCACCAGTCTGCTTTGGTCTGGGCGTAAGAATTGTTCGTGCTCTGTAATGTGGCGCACCCTGAATCACCCAGCATACACTGGTCTCATTGGCTGCCTGCCTGTCCACTACCTTGCTTTGGTGTTTGGGGTCATCCTGGTGTTGGCTTAACTGGCTCTTTCTCAGGTGTAGCATTGCCCATTTCTAGTCGTTCTGCCACAGACACCATCCTCAGTCTCTGTCCACTGTCACAAATGGTGTTTGCACGTTTTATTCCATGGCAGGAAGAGACTCCCTTAGAATCTGAAGCAAGTCAGCTTACTGGTGTCCTTATCCAGTGCTTTCTAGTTCAGCATGGCTAAGAAGGTACAGATGTACAGTCGTTCGAGAAGATCAAGCTGCCCCTCGTAGTCAATTGTGGGGAGCATCAACTCTGGGACCACTGAGTTATGAGGATTCGCTGTTGACCTCAGCTCATCAGATGGCTGCTTGTCTGACTCCATTGGCTCTGTGTTGCTGCTTTTCGAAGGAGGTACCATAGAACACGATGCCAGAGATGTGTGACGTAGTTGGAGCAATAATATCTTGCAGCCTAGAGCAAAAGGCCAAGCTGTCCTGAGAGATGGACAGTATTCCCAAATTCTACCCAGACTACAAGCTAAGCATATATGTTGCTTGTAGGAATATTTGAAAATTGCAGAACAGTTTTCAGTCACAGTCATATAAATCCAAGGGCCTCAGCTGAGACTCTGAAGAACTGCAGTGCGTGTGCAGCTCTCATCTACATGTCGCTTCCTATTTCAGACGCTGCTGATTGTACACATCTCTAATTCTCCAGACTGCCACCACAACAAGCACTTGTGTTTTGTATGCGATTTCTTTTTAAGTATCTCTGTGGGTTATTAATGTTGGAATTTATGCATGTATTTCAGTTCAGAATTTATTGGTCAAGGCTACCTGCACCGGTGTTAAAATTTTGTTGCTTTGTATTAAAATTTGTGAATAAGGCTTACAAATCTTCCTATGATTACACTTTGTAAGTCAAGTTTCATAAGCCTTTCGATTGTTTAGCTTGTGAATGAAGTTCCTGGCAGTTTAGATTACCATGTAACCTTGCCCACATTGTGTTTCAGAGGCTGCATAACAACTGCTTCTTTCTTTTTAGGTGCCAATATCTTCCTTACCTCATCTGGATTAATCAAACTGGGAGATTTTGGATGTTCAGTAAAGCTCAAAAACAATGCCCAGACCATGCCTGGTGAAGTGAACAGCACCCTGGGGACTGCAGGTAGGGACCAGCCTGGTTGTTCTTTGCACTCTGACTTCATGCAGCCTGCTTGGGGGCCTGCATGTTCCCTTCACCTTTGTTTGTCAGTAGAGATGGAAGAGCAGGTAAAGGTTTTCAGTCGTGAGAAGGACCGCTTCGTCACACACTTGGGCTCCCACGCAAGAGCACCTGTCAGATTGGTGAATTAAATGACTCCTTTTAGGTTACAGGAGAGAGGAAAGCCTCTTTTTCTCACCAGAACAACTCTTTTGTTGTTTGCATGAGAACAACTCTTTTGTTGTTTGCATTGTTTTTCTTAAAACTTAAAAAATGTAGACATTGTTTGTGCTCTGTAGTGTGGCTCCTCCCGAATCACCCAGCACACACCCGTCTCGTTGGCTGCCTGCCTGTCCACTACCTTGTCTAAACAACACTATGATTAAATGGTAATGATTCATTTTGATCACTTAGTGCCATGAAATTTTGCCTCCTCCTTTGCAGGTTAAATTTTCCATTTTCATTGTGAATACAATTAATTTGAAAATGTGTACATTCAAAAATTGTGTTTTAAAAAGAGAATTTGTCCCCTAAAAAGTTCGTTCAACAAGTTGATTTGAACTGTCTGTAAATTTTTGATATTTCTCATTACTTAATGCAGGAAAATAATATTGTACAATATTAATTTATTGCTTGGCTCTATTAATACATGGTAATGTGTTTATAACCCATTACTCTCAACATATCTGTGACTTTTAAAGCATACATGGCACCTGAAGTCATCACTCGTGCCAAAGGAGAGGGCCATGGGCGTGCGGCCGACATCTGGAGTCTGGGGTGTGTTGTCATAGAGATGGTCACTGGCAAGGTAAGCGCAGCCCCCACACCTGGTGGAGCAACTTCAGAAGGGCACTGTGCATTGACAGAACAGTAGTTATGGATTATTCATTACAAACACTGTGGACACTAAATAGCGAACATTATTAGAGACAAAAATCTGATCCATCGAAAGAGATTATAAGACAAATGACAAACCAGGAAACAAATATTTGTAAGATATCTGCCACAGAGAACTCTTATGAGTGAATTTAAGAAGCATAAACCTCTAATTAAAACACAGGGAAGCAAGCAGTTACAAAAAGCAACATTAAGTTGGAAACATGTCCACACAAAAACCCGCACATGAATGTTTACAGCAGCTTTATTCATAATTCCCAAAACTTGGAAGCAACCAGCATGTTCTTCAATAGATCATTCATACAAAGGAGTATACTGAGCTTTAGATAAAAAGAAACACGCTATCGAGCCACAGAAGGACATGGAGGAACCTTAAATGCATGTGGCTAAGTGATGAAAGATGCCAATCTAAAAAGCCTGCACACCGAGCGATTCCATCTGACGACATCTGGAAAGAGGCAAAAGCACAGGGACAGTAGAAAGATGAGTGGTTACCAGGGACTGGGGGAACAGAGAGATGAATAAGTGGAGCATACAGAATTTTTAGGGGAGTAAACCTACTCTGTAGGATACACTGATGATAGACACATGTCAGTATGTGTATGTCCAAACCCATAGAATGTGCAACAGAGTGAACCCTGGTAGAAACTATGGACTTCAGTTAACAATAGTGCATTGACATTGGTTCATCAGTTCTAAAAAATGGAGCACACTAACGCAAACTACACATAGTAGAGGAAACTGTGGAACAGAGAGGGGGATATGGGAACTCTCTGTACCTTCCAGTTAATTTTTCTATAAACCCAAAACTGCTCTAAAAAGATTGTCTGTTAACAAAAGAAAACATGAAAAGATGACAACCTCATTAACCAGAATTATATATTTAAAAGTGAAATCATTTTTTTTTTACTTAGCATATGAGTGACCTTTTTTTTTTTTTTTTTTTTTTTTGAGATGGAGTCTCGGTCTGTCGCTGGGCGGGAGTGCAAGTGGCGTGATCTCGGCTCACTGCAACCTCCGCCTCCCGGGTTCAAGCAATTCTCCTGCCTCAGCCTCCCAAGTAGCTGAGATTATTACAGGCACCCGCCACCATGCCTGGCTAAGTTTTGTACTTTGGTAGAGACAGGGTTTCACTGTGTTGGCCAGGCTGGTCTCGAACTCCTGACCTCATGATCCGCCCACCTCAGCCTCCTAAAGCGCTGAGTGACATTTTTAAAGATTGAGAATACTCACTTTAGAGAGTGTATAAATAAACAGACATGTTTTGGACAGAAATTCCACGTGGTGGGGCTGCTCTGGAGACATTTCCAATCTCTATCAAAATTTTAAATGTGCATAGCACTTAAACCAAGAAGTTTTCTGCTTCTGAAAATGTATCTTATGATGATAATATTAATGAGCAATTATACAAATGTATAAAGACACACAAGAACTGTGCATGTGTAGCTTACTGTACACATACACTATTATAGCAAAAAAGTTAGAGACCTTCGTTTCTAAGTTAAAAGTTAGTGTTAAGTTACTAGTAGGAAATCAGTTAATTATAATGTAGCTATGCCTTGCAGCTGCTGAAACAGATCACATATAAGTGCTCAGTAAATATTAGCTAGCATTATTTCCATTAGCATTAAAATAGAAAGGCAGTTGTGATATCTGTGTTATTCCAGTAAAGCCACACATAGAAGAACAGCTTCTCATATTGAAGAATACATACTGGCAATGACGAAACAATAGCATAGAAATTAGAATGCCATACACACTTAGTTCCTTCCCCTATGAATCTCATTTTTCATAGGATCATAATGAAATAAGCTTTGCACTAATGGAATTTTTATTTTTCAATAAGGTAGCATATTAACCATCCCTATAAGAGAATTGGGTTTTATAGACTTTTTTATGTCATTTTATATATTATATTTTTTAGTTGCATGGTGATGGCTTCTAGATAATGTCGGACTAAATAGTGCACCCCAAATGGAGTAGGCAAACTATGCTGGCCACCTGTTTTATAAACAAAGTTTTGTTGTAACAGTCATACTCATTTATATGTTGTCCATAGCTGCTACCGTGCTGCCCTGAAATAATTGAAGAATTGTGATAGAGATCATATGGCCTGTCAACCTAAAATATTGTTTGGCCCTTTCAGTAAAAATTTGCTGTCCCCTGATATATATTAATTATGTGATGCTTAAAAAGAGACTGAACATTTGCATTGTTTGTGCTGTATAATATTAAAATCTGATTTTTTAAAAACATCTTTTTTAGAGGCCTTGGCATGAGTACGAGCACAACTTTCAAATTATGTATAAAGTGGGGATGGGACATAAGCCACCAATCCCTGAAAGATTAAGCCCTGAAGGAAAGGACTTCCTTTCTCACTGCCTTGAGAGTGACCCAAAGATGAGATGGACCGCCAGCCAGCTCCTCGACCATTCGTTTGTCAAGGTTTGGCAGATTACTGGATAGTCTTTCTCATGTTTAAGTGTTTAAGTTCTGTTTTGCATCAAGACGTTAATGAAATTTGGAAACTTTAAAGTAGCTATATCTGAAGTGGAAAGGAACTAAATGTATTATTATGCCAGGGCTTTTTGTATGTGTGTTTTCATTTGGAAAATGTTCATTGAGGTTCTTCTACTTGATCTGTTTTGATGGTGCGTTTGAGATACACCAGAGACAGTAAAATGGACTTTTAGATGGGACTGGATGAAAGAGTTTCCACTCTTGAGAGTGTGTAGTCTACTTGGAGGGTCAAGACGGTAATGACTAATGATTATACTAAGAGCTGTGATAATGGTATATAAGGTTACTCAGAAGAGGAATTTAATTAAGTCAGCCAATCTCAGTTCTTTTTTCTCTAGAATGAGGTGCCTTAGTTGTTTAAGAGCCACGGCCAGGTCAGAAGTGGGGAAGGAGGCATGGAAGACAAAGTAAAGAAACTTGGAAACGCTCACCCTTCAGGGAGAGTGGGATGGTCACAGAGCCCTGTGTACGTAGATCCTGGTGAACACAGGATGTGGACAAGGGTAGGACGATAAGGCTGGAACAGTAACCAGGAGCAACATGAAGGAGTTTCCATTTTATTATAAAAACATAAATGATGACATAGTGTTTTAGAAAGATCACTCTAGAGGCAAAGGAATTGAGAAGGTTCTGATACAGCCAAGGGGTTGGGAGAGGGCATTCTGGGTGAGTGAACAGCGGCATTTAAGAGTTAGAGTGCCGTGGCTGACCCCTGATTGGATGTGAAAGGTGAGTGAGGGGAGGAGTCTAGGGTGGCTCCCAGGTTTCTGGTGTGTGTCATCAGGTCATAGACTCCATTTGCCAGAGTAGAGAAAGAAGCAGCTGGGTGAGGGGTGGGTCGGGAGGTGGTGGGTCCTCTTTGGTGGATGAAGCTTGGGGTACATTTGGAACATCTGCTTGGAGATTTCACATGGGCATTTGGATATCTGGGGCTGGCACTCAAGAGGGATTTGGGGTAGGGCACAGGTGTGGGAGACAGAAGTATTGCTGGGAGGGTCGACAGAGGACAAGGGAATGAGAACAGAGCCCTGGAGAAAAGAGCCTTGCAAGGGCCCTGCAGGAGAGAGTCCCTGGGAAAGGAAAGGAAGGGGCGGAAGAGTGGGGTGATGCTCTTATTGGTAAGTGGGAGTAAGGGGCAAGCAGCTGGATCAGCTATGGAGACATTAGGGATTTGTAATTAAATAACAATTTCTGTCTTAGTTATGAAGTGCATAACAATTTATATTGACCTGAGAGTGCATATAGGCGTTTTAGAAAATGCTTTCATAGTGAATTCCCAGGCTTAACTTTAGAGCAGTAACTTACCTCTGCCATTGTTCATTACATTTCTTAAGCCTTTCCCTCTGTGCCCAGTACAGTGCTGGGAGCATCAGGATGAGTGGATGGGGCCTTCCCCGTAAGACTCATACTGCGCATATGCACAAGCACACACCTGGCTCTGCAAGGGCTCAGCTCTCTCCTGCTTCCTCACAGGTTTGCACAGATGAAGAATGAAGCCTAGTAGAATACGGACTTGGAAAATTCTCTTAATCACTACTGTATGTAATATTTACATAAAGACTGTGCTGAGAAGCAGTATAAGCCTTTTTAACCTTCCAAGACTGAAGACTGCACAGGTGACAAGCGTCACTTCTCCTGCTGCTCCTGTTTGTCTGATGTGGCAAAAGGCCCTCTGGAGGGCTGGTGGCCACAAGGTTAAAGAAGCTGCATGTTAAGTGCCATTACTACTGTACACGGACCATCGCCTCTGTCTCCTCCGTGTCTCGCGCGACTGAGAACCGTGACATCAGCGTAGTGTTTTGACCTTTCTAGGTTCAAAAGAAGTTGTAGTGTTATCAGGCGTCCCATACCTTGTTTTTAATCTCCTGTTTGTTGAGTGCACTGACTGTGAAACCTTTACCTTTTCTGTTGTTGTTGGCAAGCTGCAGGTTTGTAATGCAAAAGGCTGATTACTGAAATTTAAGAAAAACGTTCTTTTTTCAATAAATGGTTTATTTTAGGAAAGCTCAGTTATATTGTCTTTTAATGGTTAACAGCTTATGAGCCAATGCAGTATGATACAGAAGTCTGTCATTTTCACTTATCTGTTCCTCAAAAGGAGGAGCACAATCATGTGTGCTAAAGATGGTCACTGGGTTTGGCGTCCCTTTAGGATCGCCTCGCTGAAAAGCAAAGGAAATAAATGAAGCAACACTAATGACGTAAGGTGGTTCCTTTTAATTATTTTCTATTAACCAGCAAATTTATAACAGATAAAAGTTTAAGCCTTGTTATCACATGTTGGGAGTTCACTTTATTTTTAAACCAAGATGTATAGGTGCTAGGTCAGTGTAAATACTGCTGAATGATCTGATGAGAAAGCATCTTTTTCAGAAGTAAACATTTCAGCAGTTAGCTTTCCAAAACAGCCCAAATTATACATCATTGGTGTTTTGTTTTGTTTTTGTTTTTGCTATTAAATTTTTTAAAAAGATTGACCATAAAGCTTCCTGAAATCTTTTTGGAAGATCACTGACTCTCACTCCTTACACATAGCCATTGACGCTGGGCAAGTAATTTGTCAAGCAGGTTTTGTATTAATGTTCAGAAAAGTAGATCCGTTCAGCCAAGAAGTTAATGTCCAGAGAATATTGGCATCACAAAAGGATTTATACACCCACTTAGAATTTTAAGACTTCTTAAAATACAGCTTTTTGAGTTATATTTTGCATAATATTTGAAGGGTACAATTCAGCAACTTTTAGTTTAGTTACATAGTTATGCAATCATCATCACAGTCCAATTTTAGAACATTCCCATAACCCCCAAAAGAAATCTCATGTCCATTCGCGGTCACTCCCCATTCTCACCCCCAGCCTTAGGTAACCACTAAACAATTTCCTATTTCTATAGATTTTCCTATTCTGGACATTTCATATACATAGAGTTTTATAATATATGGTATTTTGTATCTGTCTTCTTTCACTTCGCATATTTCTGAGATTGATCCATGTTGTAGCGGGTTTCAGTACGTCATTCCTTTTTATTACTGAGACTGTTAGACTGCCACACGTTTATTTATCCATTTACTAGTTGATTGGGTTGTGCCCACTTTTTGGTTATTATAAATAATGCTGCTTTGAATATTCCCGTAGAAGTCTTTGTACAAAAATGTTTTCATTTTTCTTGGGAGTAGATTTGCTGGGTCATGTGGTATATCTATGTTCAACATTTTCAGAAACTTCCAAACTGTTTTCCAAAGTGGTGCACCATTTTATACCCCCACTAGCAATGTGTGAGGGTTCCAGCTTCTCCATCCCCTCTCCAATACTTGCAATTGTGCTTTTTTTTGATAATGTCCATTCTAGTTAATGTAAAGTAGTATCCTGTTTTGATTTGCATTTCCCTAAACTTCCAAACTGTTTTCCAAAGTGGTGCACCATCTTATACCCTCCAACTAGCAATGTATGAGGGTTCCAACTTCTCCATACCCTCTCCAATACTTGCAATTGTGCTTTTTTTTTGATAATGTCCATTCTAGTTAACGTGAAGAGGCATCCTGTTTTGATTTGCATTTCCCTAATGATAGTGAACATCTTTTCATGTGCTTGTTGGATATCTTCTTTGGTGAAACATCTATTCAAATTATTTTAAAATTGGGTTATTCATCATCTTATTATTGGTTTGTAATAGTTGTTTTATGTGTTCTGGATATAGGTCCTTACAGGACATATGATTTGCAAATGTTTTTTTTTTCCCCAGTCTGTGGCTTGTCTTTTCATTTTGTTTTAACAATGTCTTTTGAAAAAGTACTATTTAAAAATTTTTTTTTTGAAGTCCAGTTTATCAACTTGGTCTTTGTTGCTTGTGCTCTTAATATCATATCTAAGAAATCATTGCCTGACCCAAAGTCACAAAGATTTACATCTATGTTTTTTTCTAAGAGTTTTGGAGTTTTAGCACTTACATTAGGCCTGTCATCTATTTTTAATTTTTGTGTATGATATCACATAAGGGTCTACATTCATTCTTCTGCATGTGGATATTTATTTGGCCCAATATCATTTGTTGAAACGGCTATTCCTTGTTGAAAATCAGTTGACCATAAATGAAAAGGTTTATTTCCGGACTTACAATTATATTCCATTAATCTCTATGTTTATCTTACGCCATACTGTCTTATACCATCCTGTCTTGGTTACTATAGCTTTGTATTTAGTTTTAAAAATGGGAAGTGTGCGTCCTCCAATTTTGTTCTTCTTTTTCAGGATCATTTTGGCTATTTGGGGTAATTTGCATTTCCATATGAATTTTAGGATCAAAATGTCAATTTCTGCATAAAAGCAAAACAAAACCACCTGTGATTTGGACTGGATTGCAAAGAATCTGTAGAACAACTTGGGGAGTATTGTTTTCTTAATCTGAAGTCTTTCAATCTGTTAACACAGGATATATCTCCATTTATTTAGGTATTTCTTCAGCACTGCTTTGAGATTTTTGTCGTGTACCTCTTGAACTTGTTAAGTTTATTCCTAAGTATTCTTTTTATTGCTACTATGGGTGAAAATAATAATTTCATTTCCAGATTGTTCATTGCCCCCCCCCATGTATATATATGTGTGTGTGTGAGTGTATGTGTATGTGTGTGTACTCTCCACACATATACACACACACACAGTACACACACATACACACACATATATAGAGAGAGAGAGAGTGGAGATATATATACACACACACACAATTGATTTTTATATGTTTATCTCTTATCCTACGCTGAATTCATTTTATAGTCCTATTAGTTGTTTTTGTAGGCTCCATAGGATTTTCTACAAATAAAATAATGTTTTCCATGAAGAAAAAGTTTTACTTCTTCCTTTACACTCTAGACTGTAGATACCTTTCATTTCTTTTTCTTGCTTAATTGCACTGGCTAGACCTTCCAGTACAGTGTTAAATAGTGGTGATGAGAATGGACATCCTTGTCATATTTTTGACATTTTTATCTTAGCTGGAGATTACTCATTCTTTCACCATTAAGTATGGTGTTACAGGTTTTTCATTAATGCCCTTTTTCCATTGGAGGACGTTCGCTTCTATTTCTGGTTTGTTGACAGCATTTTTGTCATGAGTGGGTGTTTTATTTTGTCAGATGCTCTTTATCTATTGAGATGATTGTAAGGTTTTTTACTTTACTGTGTTGTAATATGGTATATTACATTAATTGATTTGGGGGTGTTAAATCAATCTTGTATTCCTGAGATACGTCCTAGTTGATCATTGGGTGTATTCCTTTTTATGTGTTGCTGCATTCATTTGCAATATTTTGTTGAGGACCTTTGTTTCCATATTATATGAAGGATATTGCTCTTGTAGTTTTTATTTCTTGTGATGTTGTTTTCTGGCATTGGTATCAGGGTAATGCTGGCCTCATAGAGTGAGTTTGGAAATTTCCCTCTACTCTGTTTTCTCAGAGATTGTGAAGGATTAGTGTGTGTGTGTGTGTGTGTGTGTGTGTATTTTTAACCAGATTCCTTTACATGTTTGATAGAATTCAGTAGTGAAACTAGCTAGGCATGAGTGAGTTCTCTTTTTGGAAATATTTTAAGTTACTAATCCAGTCTTTTTGCTTCTTGCAGGTCTATTTGGACTTTATTTCCGTGTGTGTGTGTGTGTGTGTGTGTGTGTGTGTGTTTTTAAAAAAAAAAAAGTTTTTGGGGAACAGGTAGTGTTTGATTACATGAATAAGTTCTTTAGTGGTGATTTCTGAGATTTTGGTACACCCATCACCAAGCAGTGTACACTGTACCCAATGTGTACTCTTTTATCCCTCACCGCCCTCCCACCCTTTCCCCAGAGTCTCCAAAGTCCATTGTATCATTCTTATGCCTTTGCATCTTCATAGCTTAGCTCCCACGTAAGAGTGAGAACACACGATGTTTGGTTTTCCATTCCTGAGTTACTTCACTTAGAATAATGGTCTCCAATTCCATCCAGGTTGCTGCAAATGCCATTATTTCATTCATTTTTATGACTGAGTAGTATTCTATACGTATTCCTGAGTATTCTTTTTTTTTCTTTTATTATTATTATTATACTTTAGGTTTTATGGTACATGTGCGCAATGTGTAGGTAAGTTACATATGTATACATGTGCCATGCTGGTGCGCTGCACCCACCAACTCGTCATCTAGCATTAGGTATATCTCCCAATGCTATCCCTCCCCCCTCCCCCCACCCCACAACAGTCCCCGAAGTGTGATGTTCCCCTTCCTGTGTCCATGTGTTCTCATTGTTCAATTCCCACCTATGAGTGAGAATATGTGGTGTTTGGTTTTTTGTTCTTGCGATAGTTTACTGAGAATGATGATTTCCAATTTCATCCATGTCCCTACAAAGGACATGAACTCATCATTTTTTATGGCTGCATAGTATTCCATGGTGTATATGTGCCACATTTTCTTAATCCAGTCTATCATTGTTGGACATTTGGGTTGGTTCCAAGTCTTTGCTATTGTGAATAATGCCTGAGTATTCTTTTTATTGCTACTATGGGTGAAAATAATAATTTCATTTCCAGATTGTTCATTGCCTCTCTCTATATATATACATATATATACACATATATATACATATATACACACATATATACACATATATATGTATATAGAGTGTGTGTGTATATATATACACACACACACACACACATGCATACATACATACACACTAGATATTCTTTATCCACTCATTGACTAATGGGCATTTGGGCTGGTTCCATATTTTTGCATTTGCAAATTGTGCTGCTATAAGCATGCACGTGCAAGTAAGTACCTTTTTCATATAATGACTGCTTTTCCTCTGGGTAGATACCCAGGAGTGGGACTGCTGGATCAAATGGTAGATCTACTTTTAGTTCTTTAAGAAATCTCCATACTGTTTTCCATAGTGGTTGTTCTAGTTTACATTCCCACCAATAGTGTAAAGATGTTACCTTTTCACCACCTCCACACCAACATCTATATTTTTTAATTTTTTATTGCCATTCTTGCAGGAGTAAGGTGTTACCTCATTGTGATTTTGATTTGCATTTCTCTGATCATTAGTGATGTTGAGCATTTTTTTAGGTTTGTTGGCATTTGTATATCTTCTTTTGAGAATTCTCTATTCATGTCCTTAGCCCACTTTTTGATGGGATTGTTTTGTTTTGTTTTTTTTCTTGCTGATTTGTTTGAGTTCCTTGTAGATTCTGGATATTAGTCCTTTGTTGGATGTATAGATCGCAAAGATTTTTTCCCACTCTGTGAGTTGTCTGTTTACTCTGCTGATTATTTCTTTTGCCGTGCAGAAGATTTTTAGTTTAATTAAGTCCCATCTGTTTACCTTTGTTTTTGTTGTATTTGCTTTTGTGTCCTTAGTCATAAAGTATTTGCCTAAGCCAATGTCTAAAAGCGTTTTTCCAATGTCACTGTCTAGAATTTTTATGGTTTCAGGTCTTAGATTTAAATCTCTGATCCACCTTGAGTTGATTTTTGTATAAGGTGAGAGATGAGGATTCAGTCTCATTCTTCTACATGTGGCTTGCCAGTTATCCCAGCACTATTTATTGAATAGGGTATCCTTTCCCCATTTTATGTTTTTGTTTGCTTTGTCAAAGATCAGTTGACTGTAACTAAGTGTTTGGCTTTATTTCTGGGTTCTCTATTCTGTTCCATTGGTCTATATGCCTGTTTTTATACCAGTATCATAATGTTTTGGTGACTATGGCCTTAATAGTTTAAAGTCGGGTAATGTAATGCCTCCAGATTTGTTCTTTTTGCTTAGTCTTGCTGTGGCTATACAGACTCTTTTTTTGGTTCCATATGAATTTTAGAATTGTTTTTTTTCTAGTTCTGTGAAGAATTATGGTGGTATTTTGATGTGAATTGCATTGAATTTGTAGATTGCTTTTGGCAGTGTGGTCATTTTCACAATATTGATTCTACCTATCCATGAGCCGGGGATTTGTTTCCAGTTGTTTGTGCTGTCTGTGATTTCTTTCAGCAGTGTTTTTGTAGTTTTCCTTTTAGAGGTCTTTCACCTCCTTGGTTCAGTGGGTTTTTTTGTTTGTTTGTTTTTGCAGCTATTGTAAAAGAGGTTGAGTTACTGCTTTGATTCTCAGCTTGGTCACTGTTGATGTACAGTAGGGCTACTGATTTGCGTACATTAATTTTGTATCCAGAAACTTTGCTGAATTCACTTACCAGTTCTAGGAGCTTTTTGGAGGAGTCTTTAGGGTTTCCTAAGTATGCCTTCATCAAAGGCAAACAGCAACAGTTTGATTTCCTCTTTACCAATTTGGACGCCCTTTATATCTTTCTCTTGTCTGATTGCTCTGGCTAGACCTTCCAGTGCTATGTTGAATGGAAGTGGTGAAGGTGGGCATCCTTGTCTTGTTCCAGTTCTCAGGGGGGAATGCCTTCAGCTTTTCTCCCTTCAGTATAATGTTGGCTGTGGGTTTGTCATAGGTGGCTTTTATTACCTCAAGGTATGTCCCTTCTATGCTGATTTTGCTGAGAGTCTTAATCATAAAAGGATGCTGCATTTTGTCAAACATTTTTTCTCTTTCCATTGAGACGATCATGTGATTTTTGTTTTTAATTCTGTTTATGTGGTGTATCACATTTATTGGCTTGTGGATGTTAAACCATCCCTGCATTCTGGTATGAAACCCACTTGATCATGGTGGATTATCTTTTTAATAAAGATTCATGTTGGATTCAGTTAGCTTGTATTTTGTTAAGGATTTTTGCATCTATGTTCATCAGGGATATTGGTGTCTAGTTTTTTTTGTTATGTCCTTTCCTGCTTTTGGTATTAGGGTGATACTGGCTTCATAGAATGATTTAGGGAGGATTCCCTCTTTTTCTATCTTTTGGAGTAGTGTTGATAGGATTGGTACCAATTCTTTTTTGAATGTCTGAAAGAATTCAGCTGTGAATCTGTCTGGGGCTGGACTGTTTTTGTGTTGACAATTTTTTTATTACTATTTCAGTCTCACTGCTTGTTATTAGTCTGTTCAGAGTTTCTCTTTCTCCTGATTTAATCTAGGAGGGTTGTAGATTTCCAGGAATTTATCCATCTCCTCTAGGTTTTCTAGTTTATGTGCATAAAGTTGTTCATAATAGCCTTGAATGATCTTTTGTATTTCTGTGGTATCAGTTGTAATATCTCCCGTTTCATTTCCAGTGGAGCTTATTTGGATCTTCTCTTTTCTTATTTTGCTTAGTTTTGCAATTGATCTATCAATTTTATTTACCTTTTCAAAAACCAGCTTTTTATTCCATTTATCTTTTGTATTTTTTTGTTTCAATTTGATTTAGTTCTGCTCTGATCTTGGTTATTTCTTTTCATCTACTGTGTTTGGGTTTGGTTTGTTCTTGTTTCTCCAGCTCCTTAAGGTCTGACCTTAGCTTTTCTGTTTGTGCTCTTTCAGACTTTTTGATGTAGGGGCATTTAATGCTATGAACAGGATTTCCTCTTAGCACCACCTTTTCTGTATCCCAGAGGTTTTGATAGGTTGTGTCACTATTATTGTTCAGTTGAGATAATTTTTAAATTTCTATCTTGATTTGATTGTTGACCCAGTGATCATTCAGAAGCAGGTCATTTAATTTCCATGTATTTGCATGGTTTTGAGGGTTCCTTTTTGAGTTGATTTCCAATTTTATTCCACTGTGGTCTGAGAGTACTTGCTATAATTTTGATTTTCTTAAATTTGTTGAGACTTGTTTTATGGCCTGTCATATAGTCTGTCTTGGAGAATGTTCCATGTGCTGATGAATAAGAGCAGTTGTTGAGTGTAGAATAGTCTGTAAATACCTGTCATTTGTACTAGGGTATAGTTTAAGTCCATTGTTTGTTGACTTTCTGTCTTGATGACCTGTCTAGTACTGTCATTGGGTTATTGAAGTTCCCCCTAGTATTGTGTTGCTGTCTGTCTCATTTCTTAGGTCTAGTAGTAATTGTTTTATAAATTGGGGAGCTCCAGTGTTAGGTGCATATATATTTTAGAATTGTGGTATTTTCCTGTTGGTTTAGTCCTGTTATCATTATATAATGTCCCTCTTTGTCCTTTTTTTTTTTTTTTTTTTTTGAGACAGAGTTTCACTCTTGTTGCCCAGGCTGGAGTGCAGTGGTGCAATCTCAGCTCACTGCAACCTCTGCCTCCCAGGTTCAAGCGATTATCCTGCCTCAGCCTCCCCTCTATTTGTCTTTTTTAACTGCTGTTGCTTTAAAGTTTGTTTTATCTCATATAAGAATAGCTACTCCTGCTTGCTTTTGGTGTCCATTTGCATGGAATGTCTTTTTTCACTCCTTTACCTTAAGTTTATGTGAGTCTTTATGTGTGAGGTGGGTCTCTTGAAGACAGCAGATACTTGATGAATTTTTAGCCATTCTGCCATTATGTATCTTTTACTGGAGCATTTAGGCCATTTACATTCAATGTTAGTATTGGCCTTAGAGATACTGTTCTATTCATTGTGCTGTTTGTTGCCTGAATCCCTTTTTTTTTTTTCATTGTTTTGTTTTATAGGTCCTGTGAGATTCCTGCTTTAAAGAGGTTCTGTTTTGATGTGTTTCTAGGATTTGTTTCAAGATTTAGAGCTCCTTTTAGCAGTTCCTGTAGTACTGGCTTGGTAGTGGCAAATTCTCTCAGCATTTGTCTGAAAAAGACTATCTTTCCGTCATACATGATGTTTAGTTTTCCTGGATACAAAATTCTTGGCTGATAATTGTTTTGTTTAAGAGGGTAAAGATAAGACCCTAGTCCCATCCAGCTTGTAGGGTTTCTGCTGAGAAATCTGCTGTTAATCTGATAGGTTTTCCTTTATAGGTTACCTAATGCTTTTGCCTCACAGCTCTTAAGAGTCTTTCCTTCATCTTGACATTAAACAGATGACTGTGTTCCTAGGCAGTGATCTTCTTGTGATAAATCTCCCAGGCATTCTTTGAGCTTCTTTATTTGGATGTCTAGATCTCTAGCAAGGCTCAGGAAGTTTTCCTTGATTATTCCCTCAAATATGTTTTTCAAACTTTTAGATTTCTTCTTTAGGAACACCAATTATTCTTAGGTTTGCTCATTTAACATAATCCCAAACTTCTTGGAGGCATTGTTTTTAATTCTTTTTTTCTTTGTCTTTGTCAGACTGGGTTAATTTGAAAGCCTTGTCTTCAAGCTCTGATGTTCGTTCTTCTACTTGTTTGATTCTGTTGTTGAGACTTTCCAGTGCATTTTGCAGTACTCCAAGTGTGTCCTCTGTTTCCAGAAGTTGTGATTGTTTTTTATTTAGGCTGTTTCACTGGAGATTTTTCCATTCATATCCTATATAGTTTTATTTAAGTTGGACTTCACCTTTCTCTGGTTCCTCCTCGATTTAACAGTCGACCTTCTGAATTTTTTTCTGGCAATTCAGAGATTTTGTCTTGATTTGGATTCATTGCTAGTGAGCCTGTGTGATCTTTTGAGGGTGTTAAAGAACCTTGTTTTGTCATATTACCAGAATTGTTTTTCTAGTTCCCTCTCAATTGAATAGACTATGTCAGAGAGATCTTGGACTCAAGGGCTGCTGTTCAGATTCCTTTGTCCCACGGGGTGCTCCCTTGATATGGTGGTCTCCCCTTTCCCCTAGGGATGGGGCTTCCTGAGAGTTGAACTGCAGTGATTTTTATTTCTCTTCTGGATCTAGCCACCCATTGGAGCTACTGGGCTCTGGGCTGGTCCTGGGGAGTGTCTGCAAAGAGTCTTGTGATGTGATCTGTCTTCATGTCTCTCAGCTGTGGATACCAGCACCTGCTCTGGTGGAGGCATCAGGGGAATGAAGTGGACTCTGTGAGGGTCCTTGGTTTTATTTTTGTTACGTGAGCTCGCTTTGTGTTGGTTGGCCTCCAGCCAGGAGGTGGTGCTTTCAAAAGCACATCAGCTGTGGTGGTATAGGGCAGATGAAAAGTGTATCAGCTGTGGTGGTATGGGGTGGATGAGGTGGTGGGCAGGGCCTTAGAGCTCCCAAGACTTTATGTTGTCTTCAGCTACCAGGGCGGGTAGAGAAAGATTAGGTGGAGGCAGGGTTAAGCGCATCTGAGCTCAGCCTCTCCTGGGCAGGGCTTGGTGTGGCTGCTATGGGGGACAGGGGTGTGGTTCCCAGGCCAATGGAGTTATGTTCCGAGGGGGATTGTGGCTGCCTCTGCTGTGTCACACAGGTCACCCAGGAAGCAGGGGAGAGCCGGCAGTCGCTGGCCTTAGCTCCCAAAAGGCCGGTCTCATTCCCACTATGTCCCCTACAAAAGCAGGGAGTTTACTTCTGGGCAGCCAGTGAGCAGGGCTGAGAACTTGCCCCAGGCTACAAGGCTCCCAGCTGAGAAAGCTAGCACTCACAGTTCGTTGGCTGCCCACAGAGCTTGCAGCGACAATCCACCTCCTTCAAAGGGTCTGTGGATTCTCTTCGCTTATCCTGGTATGTGTAGTTCTTGGAACAAAAGTTTATGATGTGAGTCTCCACACACTGCTCTGTCCATCTGAGAGGGAGCTGCAAGTTAGTCCTGCCTCTCATCTGCCATTTGCCCTCCCCAGACTTTCTTCTCTAGTTAGTTTCAGTAATTTAAGTCTGTAGGAATTTGTCCATTTTAGCCGAGTTGTCTAATTTGTTGACATACAATTGTTCATGGTATTCCCTAATAATCCTTTTAATTTTTCTAAGGCTGGTAGTGATGTCTGCTTTTGTGCTTTCTCTTTTTCTTGGCTAATAATCAATTTTGTTGGCCTTTTCAAAGAATCAAATTCTGATTTCATTAATACTCTCTCTTGTTTTGCTGGTTTCCATTTTTTTTCCATACTAATCTTTATTCTTTCCTTCTGCATACTTTGGGTTTAATTTATTCATCTTTTTAAAAGTTTCTTGAGACAGAATGTGGTCAAGACAAAAATGATGGTAAAAATAATCTTCCAGAGCATTTTTTAAAATAGTTTGTAAATAGAGCTTATATCTCAAACACATTCTAAAGGTGGTTTCTCAATAAGAAAAAAAAAGTAATAATATAAAATCAAGGGGTAGCTTTTTTTTCCCTTCTACATATCAGCTTCAGTCAGCTTATATTCCTTAGCGCAGGGTTGGCGGCCCTTTCCAGGAAAGGGCCAGAGAGTGAATATTTTGGTCTTGTGGTCCATACAGTCTAGGTCACAACAACTCAGCTCTGCTGTTGTGGCACGAAAGCAGCCATAGATCATGTGCAGGTGAATAGATGTGGCTGTGCCCAGCAAAACTTTATTTACAAAGCAAGCTGCAGGCCACGTGGGGCTGTAGCCAGAATCAGCCAATCCCCGCTCTAGAACACTAAACAAAATTAAGAAACAGTGCATTCTTCTTAGTCTAGCAGAGTTTATATAAAAGAGTATCCTCTTTCAGAAGCAATCCCCTCTGGGAGCTGGATGTATAATGCTATACATTATACTTGTTTTCTATACTACAGTAAAAGGGTGGACTATACTCTGCTCAGGTGTGGTGGCTGAGATAACAAGACTGGTTTCCTGGGCTTATACAGGATACTGAAGGCAGCTCTAAAGCAGGGCTTTCAAAGGCATGTTGTGTGGTGACACGGGAAATGAGGTGTCATCTCCCAGGGCACAGCAGCCATTAAGATCCGTGGACATTCCTTTATGTTTACAGACTCTGTTTAGGTTTTAAAAGCTTTTACAAAAATCCAAAATGGCCAAGAAGAGTTTCAGCTTGCTGTTGAAGACTGCATTTCTACCTATGGGAGTGTAAGTCTGTCCTTTGAAGCTTGCTTTTTTCCTATTAAAAGATCAGTGTATTTTCCCAGAAGGGATCAGTTTGTTATTGGCCATGTGATGAAGCAGGTAACTTGTGAGTGTGGTGTCTGAGGTCACGGCGAGTCACAGATTTAACACTGTGATGGAAATTCCCATGACGTGCTGCTTGAAATGTTTATCACGTCATCCGTCCCTGTAACCTAATAGCCTCGCAAATTCCCAGCCTCCCCTGAATTAACAGAAGGGTCACAGGCTTTCCACTCTGGGGCGAGTCCTCTGGGTAACCCGCTCCAGTGTTCTGGCATTTTGTCAAGTCACTTTTTCTCTTCTTGAGACAGCTATCGTCAGCCATAGGAGCACAGTTCTTTCCATGTCTCGTTAGGTGGTTTGTTCCTAGTCTGTTGGAATCATTCCTGCTGCATAGTGACTTACTGCAGACACATGTGCAACTTCAGTGGTTTTCTAACCACCTTCATTTTCATGTCATCTGTCCTTCTCAAAGTTGACAGGGTTGCTTTGTCACACAACTCCAGGATATACTGTTTCTATTGCATTTTATTCTTTACTCGTAATCTTCCTCCATTGCCTCTGCTTCCACTTCAGAGTTAATTACTGTAAAATATTTTTTTGTTTTGGGCTGAAATCAACCTCATCATATTGCTTGTTCATGCTGTCTATACTTGACTATTCCTGTACGTATTTGAATACTGCTGTCTCCCCTCACTGTAAGTCATTGATCTCTGCTTCCCAAGTTAATAGTTTTCTAAAACTGTCTTGGCTTTCCCAGGCCTCGCTTCAGTTTGTCGATACGTTTTTAGAGACTGACAGAACCGACGGTTGCTGTAGGTGTTCTGACAGTAGCAAGAGCGCTGCATTCTGTGCCGTGGATTTACGCTAATCTTCATGCAACAAAACAGACATCCCTGCCCTCATGGAGTATATAGTCCATAATCAGGAAGACAGACAGATCTTGCATAGGTAGTTAAATGTGAGACATGCCCCCACCCCGGCCCCACCCCCAGCCTTTTCTCTCATCCTGGTAAGAGATGATGGGGAATTTGGTAAGAGATGATGGGGAATTGGCCTAGAGAGGGAAGTTCAGGCAAAGGCTCTGAGGAATGCAGCCATAAGGAGGGAGAAAGAGAATGAAGCCTGGGGAGAGGGGCGGGGAGAGCATGGCATCATGGTAAAGCTGGAAGAGGTGGGGCAGTGACGCAAAGGGCTAGAATGGCCCAGACCAGGCAAGGGAGGTAGCAGGGGTCCACTGCAGGGCCATCCCACTTTCCCTGCAGATACTGAGTGAGGCAGTGTAGAGACGTGCATTTTTCCAAGTTAAAGTTTCAGTCAATTTTATTTCATCCAATCCAGTAAGCTGTGCTGTCTAATGGTATCCACACATACTTTATTAGTTTTATCTTTGTTCAACCCACCAACAAAAATTTGGAAAGATTGCTACACATGACAGAGCAACAGTACCCTAGGGTGACATGACAGCCCATATATCAGTTCTCTGTTTCACATTAAAAAGTTACCATTCATTCAATCCAAACATCCACCCAATCCACACATTCTCTCAAAGACTAGCATGGTTCTGTCCAATACCTTGCTCTAATTCCAATTCATTCGTTCTCGTAACTTATTTGAAAAGGCACATTTGGTCAGTCTGATGTCATTCTTAGGGCATCTGCTCCCTCCTGGCCATTACTGCTTGCTTTTATATACTGAAAAGTCATCCACTGAATGGTCTGTTCCTGAACGTGGCCACAAAGCAGTCTGTAAAACCCACTCACTTTTCCTCCTTAAATTGCCTCCCTCCAGGTCTGTTTCCTCAAAGATCGTCCCTTAGTGGGTCACAGTAATCATGAACCCTGGGTACAACTGATACAGGCTGAGAAGTAAGAATTCACTGTTCACTCAGAGCAACTCATTCCCTGACCCGAACCGGGTGTGTTCCACCCTTGCCCATGGTTAGACGTCATCTTTCCTTGATAGAACAAGCAAAAGAGGGGCTGATCCATCTCCCGTGAACATCTGTTGACTGTGGGCGGCCTGGGCCAGCCTTGCTGTGTTTGCCTCAGATGAGAGTAAGGAAGCGCCAGTTGTAGCCTTGGCGCAGCCGAGGCCATGCCATTGTTACCCGGAAGCTGGCTCTGCAGCGTTGTGACTTAGACACTTTACAAGTCTGAGCCATCCCGTACTAGTTCATCAACTTTCCTTCCTCATCATCTGCAAAGATACAGAGAGAATGGCATTCCGAAATCCCATGGATGACTTTCCTGAATTTCCTAGAATGTTTGGCAAAGATCTGGCTAAAACTAGTACTATGGAATAGAAAAGGAAAAGTGACATTTGTGTAATTTATTTTGGAAATGCAAAGGAATTATTATGCAGCAATCTTAACTTTGCGTACGTACCACTCACCTCTCTTAAAATTCAACAGAACCAGAGGTGCCAGAAATGTCAAAAAATATCTAGTCATTCCAATATGTAAAACAAGACTGCCTTGTTTTAAAAAAACAAATTAAATGTGAAAATTGTATGACTCTTACCCAGTGAAAAGCTTTACTAACACAGCCCTGGGTGCTATTTCCAGATACTGAAAAGATCTAAGTAGGTGCTTAAGAACTGCTTTTTAACCCATTCACAACCTTCATATTAAACTAGGATGAGGCTGCAGGAGCTGAGGAAGGCAGGCCTGGGTGGGAACCTGGATGTCCTTTCCTGGAGAAGAGCTTTGCTATTTCACTGGTAACTCCGAAACTTCAAAATATTGACTGTACAAAGTACTCAAGTTTATTTTGGCCTAATTATTCTTAAGAAAGGTGGTTCTTTTTTAAAAAAGGGAAGCAGAAGAAGCTAATTGAAATTCCATTACTCAGGCCTCTAGTAATTACGTGTCCCCTTCTTGTAGTCACTATTCACTGAGGGCCATGATGGTGAGGCCCTGCTGGGGGGCAGGGCAGGGCAGGGCCGTGAGCTCAGGAGCCCATCCCTGTGCTCAGAGAGATGGGACTCCAATGAGGAGACACAATATTTAGGTGCAATTTCTGATTTCTTAGTTTTTGAACAAAATAGCAGTAATTTCAAACAGTTGAATGTCGTGATTGATACTGTGTCAGTTGGTGACGAATGCTGTGAATGGTATTGAATGTCCTGGACCAAGAGGAACAGCAACATGTCCATAGTCCTCGGCCTAAGAAGTCCATCGAGTCCTTCTCTCAAGTTGTACGTCTGTTTTCAAAAGCCATTGTGACAGGTCAAAACCCTGGAGTATTTGGTTTCTGTTTAAATGTACTTGACACTCCGGAAACACTCAACCTAAGCCCTGGATGCGGGAGGCAGGGATGCTGAGGATGTGAATTCGGTGCTGGGATGTGCTAATGCCTAGGGAGGCATCAGGCACTGTGCTGGCTTGGGGGGTTCTGTGATGACTGGGCCCTGGGCCTTCATACGGGCTCCGGTTTTGGAGTGCAGAGGGATCGGCATTTGTCAAGATTGCTTGCTTACCCTTTGTCTGGCATGCACATTCAGGATGTGACTTCAGCCTCACTCATCCTGGCCAAAAAAAAAAAAAAAAAGTTCAAAAAATTGTTTTCAATTAAATTTCTGAAGATATTTGTAGGGAAACACCCTTCTGAGATGCAACCAATTTCTTGTCCACACAGCCACCATATCCTTATATAGATGGGGAAAAATCCAGAAAAGGGGGATTTTCAGCAGCTGGCTTGAAGCCCCTAAATGGTCCCTTGGCAGAGGCAAAGAATGAGCCCAGAGCCTGAGATTCAAGATGCCGGTCTCTTCTGAACGCACCATGGAGCAACGCGGTGCACCTGCGGATGCTGCACCCAGCAGCCTGGAATGCCAGCTCTCATGCCCTCACCTAGAAACGCCTTCTCGGCTGAATGGCTGTTGTCTGTCAGCAGCACCTGTCAGCATAGCTCAGCCGCTTCTGCCCCGTGCCAAGGCGTGACTAGGACCAGAAGAGTCAAAGCATGGTGGAGTCCGAAAGCATGGCAAAGCCAGCACGTCTGTGAGCATGTTACACATGGGCTTGCCTAAGTAAGTATTTCCTTCTCTGTAAACATCACTTAGGAGCTACGTCACTTAAGGCATCGTAAGACACAGGTGTGGTGGAGGCATTATGAGGGGACTACTCCACAGGACCTTGGGGAGTCGCATTTTGGGAGGCTTTCCTAGAAGCTCTGGGGGGGAGGAAGCAGTGGCCTGGTCAGCTACAGACACAGGCGGGTTAGGGCCTGTCTTGCTTTCATGTTCTTTTAAACACAAATGGCAGCTCACAAATATTCCTCTAAATATTCCTCCGTACAGCCTAGGGCCCCTCAAGAGACGTGCAAACCAAAGTATTTGTTTTTCTGACTTTAACCTAGTACGTGAAAGTCTGGCCCATTGCTTTAGAGAAAGCCGGATTAAATCTCGTTTTGAGCAGTAGAGACCCTAGAGAATCTTCACTGGATGCCTTTCTTCACACTTCGGTCAATATTTATGAGTAAGTTCTAAAGCCTATGCGAAGCCCATTCTGTTTTGCTTGGGGACCAGCCAGACCGCTCCTCCGCTCCAGTGGGGCCTTCTTTGTGTCTTTCACATCACTATTACAAGTTTTGGCTGGACAATTAATGACATCTAACTCACTGTCCCACATATGGATATATTAGAAAAACCCTAATGTTTTAACATTTTTTTTAATCGGCTACTTTTACAAGGCTTTGCATGCATTTGTTTAGGGAATACAGCAGTCGAGATACTCCATTACTACTGTGTGAGCATATGAAAAAGGTTGGTTTTCTCTCTGTCAAAGTCAATAGGGTGGTAGACTAACTCACAGAGTGCCTTACTTTTTCCTCCCGATTAATCGTGTTCACTATATAGTGGCAGAATCAGTCCAGTCCCCAGACCTCAAGCTGCATCTTCCAAATGGTTGGTGTCTTTTAACAGAGTCCCCGTGGGCTGGCTTTCCTGGAAGAAGTCCACTAAATTCCCTGCCTCTATAAGCTGCAGGAGTCGCCTAGGATATGGCCCCTCGTGTCTGGGGCTGACCCTGCACTGCTCTCCAGATTTCACTCAAGGTTCGTATTTTTCTCTGCCACCTTGAATTACAGGACAGGCTCTCAGTAGCGTGATAAGCTTTAAGCTAGCATGAGATGGCAAGGTGGGAAAGACAGGAAGTGTAGCTCTTAGTCCATGGGGCTCTCCTTAGGGGACAAAAAGATGGCTTAGGCTCCGTGGGTTTTCAGCTCGTAGAAAAACTAATACCCGGGGGACCAAAGCAGTTCTTTGCTGAGGAGATGGTGACCTCCGTGTGACCGGAACATGGGTGAAGATATTTGAGGAGTGATGAGCTTCCGTCCGGGAGTACCCGTGGTTGTCTGTGTCATTAAGGGTACGGGGTGGAAGGAAACCAGGTTCCCAGGCCGCATAACAACGTTGTTCTTCGTGGACAGGTCAAATGACTGATGAGAAAGAGGTCCAGATCTCTCCCCAGCACGCCACATTCTCTTTCGGCTCTAAGGCAATTCAAAACTTAGCGCTCACTTAGTTATTATTTCCTAAGAGAATTCTGCCTGCATTCCTCCAGCCTGGAACCCAAGGCCCTAGCAGGCAGCCTGTTTGCGTGCTTGTGTGTTGTGTGATTCCAGAGCCAATTCAGAAGAAAATTGAATGTCTGTGGCCCCCGGATCTATGTTTTTAGAACTTACTTAGATTACCTCTGTGTTGAATGGAAGAATGAAAATGAGAAAAATAACAAACACATTTTTAGTACGACAAGAAAATTTCTGAGCATTTTTGAGAAGTAGCAACATAGAGGCAGCTTTCTAGTCTTTCATCCTTGGCTTAGTGCTTTAGGATTCTTAAAGTGTGCCTCTTTTACCCTTGACACACCCCAAGAGGTAGATATCGTCACCCCCGTTTTGCAGATGGGGAAATTAGCAAGGAAAAGTGTCTCACCCAAATCCTACAGCCGATGAGCTGCAGAGTTCAGGTGAATGGCGTAACTCAGCATCACGGACCCCCCTCCGAGAGACCGGCCGATAATCCAGGCGCAGGTCCACTAGGGCGTGCTCACACACACACAAGGCTACACACCATGCACACCTCCACTTCTCCAAGGGCCCCTCTTGCCTGAAGTCACGTCCTGGGCTTTTGCCCACAGTTCTCTGCACACAGTGCTTCACGCCCTGTGCAGGGTGGGCAGACGTGCTGGGTGCTCCCATCAAGCCTGCCTGCAGGGCCGCCAGCGAGTTAACTCAGGCCCTGGGCTCTGCAGTACGCTCTTCCCACAAGTCAGCCAGGATTTGTTCCCTTTTTCACTTCTGCGGATTCAAATTCATTTGTATCAACAGTGCATTATTGTCCTGTAAGCAGCGGGAGCGTCTCTAGAGCTGTCTTGTAACTCCTTGGCTTATCTCGTTTGGTTGTGCTTGATAAACAATGACTAAATGAGCAAACAGCCAAAAACATGACTGCGTAGAATAGGCCTTATAATGTGTGGCCAGTTTTTGTCTGGAGCAGTTCATTCCTTCTTCATGTTACCACAGCAACACAGGCAGCTTTTCTCGGCAACTTGCAGCTGCACACCAGGAGAAAGACGTATCCTTCCTGACTCACGCTCCAAATACCCATCGGTCCAAGTGCCATTGGTGTCTTGGCCTAAGATGACTTAATAGCTAGTATTTAATTGTTCTGCAAAAATAGCACTGCTTTTAGTTTCTTCTTCTTTTGCATTTTTGGCACCTGTTGGCTGACAGCAGTCTGCAAAGGCCGCTGGAGATGCTACAGGGCAGAACTATTCCACGGAGTAAAATGGGAGCAGACAGGAGCCCGGAAGGAAGGCAGAAGCCTGGGGGTTTTTTTGTACATGGGATGTCGGCTCTGATTTGACCCTGATCAGAGCGGGACCTGGCTCCTTTAGGGCTGCAGACAAGCTCTGCATGCTGGGAAGGGGCGAGGCATTTTATAAAGTGAACCTGCATTTTATTAGGGGTGACTTTGGCTGTCACTGCTGAGAGGAACAGTCGATGCAAGCTCATCTCACAAATCAGTACAGAATGCCCAGACTGTACGTTCATGACGTTTATGTTCAATTTCAAGATCCGTTTCTTCAGGGAGTTGGGTACATCTTCAAGACTTACGCTGGGAGACTGCACCGCAGAGACCGAACGAACCTCTCCCTTGCTGTGTGCCAGGGACACGCTTGGTTGGTCTCCACGCACGTGCTTGCCATCTCTGCCCTCACAAATGCTCATGGGCTCCTGGACCTGTGTCTCCTGCCAGGAGCTGTGCTGGCCTGCCCACCCCTCTCAGCTGCCCACACCTCCGCGGCAAGCTGCCTCCTGTGAGCAGGATCTGAAACACCAAAGCCACGGGCAAGGGCAGGATGGAGGGGCAGCGGTCTATGTAAACATACATACACCACAGATGACCCAGACAAGCACTTTAATTTTTTTTTTTTCTTGGAGGCATAATTTAGTCATCTCACCTAAAGCACTTTTCACTTTATCTCTGGCAACCAAGGGTTACAGAAAACTCAGCACCAAAGGATGAAAGGGGAACTTGTCCCCTTCGGTCCCCAGCCTTGCCCTCCCCTGCAGCCTAAAATACCGTTTCCATGACCACAGAACAAAGTTCACACTCACCACACAGCCACGCTCACACACACCCACACAAAAAGAAAACCAAAGCCCACGAAAGCACATGGGGAAAAAAAGACTACAAAACATCTTCCTCCCCATCCGGCCTTGAGACTCGACTCCCTGGCTGGAGAGGTCGTGACTTCCGCCGTGCCCAGCAGGGGCTCACCCAGCCTTCGTCACCGTGTCCCACTAAGGAGGATATGCAGAGGCCACCAGTTCCCCAAGGTTCCCTTCGGATGGTGACACCTCCCTGAGTCAGTCATTCAGTTTCTGCTTGCTGTCAGAGTTGCCGTAGGCAGAGCCCTTGTCAATTTCCGTCACACCAATCATCCATCGAACTCCCACGGAGGCTGCAGACACAAGGAGAGCAGAGTTAGTTAGGAGAAGCCCGAACTGACTACAGGGCCGTTTGCCCACAGAGCATGTGAGAAGGCCCGTGGCCGCAAATCACAAGCACCAGCTGAGAGCTGGCGGGTTTGAGGTGCCGTCATCCTCCTGGCTTTACAGTCATCCTCGAGTGTGGACATCTATGTGACATTAAGACAAAGCAAGGCTGCTCTGGTGGGGGTTTTCCTCCTTGGACCCTGAAGGTGAATGATTTGGCAAGCCATGCACAGCTGTTCGCAGGGACTCAGAGAAATCCCTGGCTTCCTCTGCTGGCCCCCAGGTAAAGAGGATTCTTTTGTGAATGAGGGACAGGAAGTTAACAGGGCACGTTCGGCCAAGTTTTATAAAGAACAGACCAGGAGCCTGGAAGATGCAAGAGCTCGAGTATCGAGTGCCCAACAAGTTTCAGCACTGCTTTTGGTGCAAGTGTTAGAGCAGTGAGAAAATCCCCACCCTCTCCTCTGACGGCAGGACCCTCGTGGGAGCCCAGTTTAATATAGGAAGCTGGAAAGCAGGGCCTAATGCTCAGAAGTTGCAATTTCAACTACTCCCTCTGGAGAGGGCAGATTTGGTGAGGTCCTTGGGTGCAGGGCCCAAGACTTAAATCATTTGATGTGCTCAGCACTGGGCATGGAGCTTGGAAAACAGTCCGTTTATAATACATATTTAAGAATGGATAGATGACTAAGTGAATGAAATCCCCCAAATCATGATGCACAGGATTACCTAGCATTAGCATCGTGGTCGATAAACTAACTGGGACATGGATGGAAGAGCCTGGGATGGGCGAATCCAGCCCAGCCAGCAGGAGGCACGCATCTCCCATGGGTCATTTACAAACGGGAGGGCTCCTGCATGGAGCGTAACAGTAGCAGTGGGAGTGGAGTTATCATAGAGCAGAAAGTAATGAGTAAAACGTGGACCGTGTGGCCTTGGAAGAGGAGTAAGACACAAACACAAAGTCCTTCAGGGAAGAATGCAGTCAGGCGCAGGCTCAGAGTAACGGGGCAGGGCAGTCAGCTCCTCAGATGATCCTGGAGACACCCTGAATCCACGCTGCACCCCTCAGATGCTCCTGGAGACACCCTGCATCCACGCTGCACCCCTCAGATGCTCCTGGAGACGCCCTGCGTCCACACTGCACCCCTCAGATGCTCCTGGAGGCACCCTGCATCCACACTGCACACCTCAGATGCTCCTGGAGGCGCCCTGTGTCCACACTGCTCCCTGAGCAGTGCTCAGGCTTTTTTTGGTACTCGCTACACACACCTGAGTGGCCCTGTCTGCAGCCTTCATCCTGAAGAGGCCCTTCTCCAAGACGGCATGGGTCTGTGTGTGCCTTGCTGTTGCCTGCTACTGAAGCAGAAGGGCTGAGCTTGCCCCCGCCCTACCAGGGGCCCTGACATCTGCAGCCGCCCTGGACCCTTGGCCAGCCTCAGCCGCATGGCGGGGGTTGGGGGTGCCCCTGGGCCTGCCTTAAGGAGATGAGGTGCTTTCTTCTCCATCCTCTTATTTTTCCTTACAAGGTATGGGTGTTGTTTTAATATTTTAATTTTTAACACTGAAATACATCATCTTCATCTTTCAAAAGACTATATAGTAGGGTCTATTTGAGGAACAGGAGCCAGCTTGTCTACTGCACCCATATGCTGTAGAATTGGTTGGCTCAGTCAGAATGAATGAGATAGGTTTATGTGCTGTGACCTGTTTTGGTGGTTATGATTCATTAGGTGAAAAGGCGAGTTGAAGAAACTCCACTGATATGAATTTATACATGCACATATGCTTGAGACTGGAACAACCATGTCCATCAAATTGTCATTAACGATTATCTGGGAAGTAGGCTCAATGGGAATTTTCTCCTGACACACTTTCCATTTTCTGCGCTTGTATATTGCTTGGGCCTTTTATAGTGAGCATACCGCATCTTTGTGTTTGACAGAAAATAACTGAGTCCTGTCCATTTGGAAGAAGCACGTGATCTCTGTGTGCTTGGACAATGTGCCATCTCTCCCGGGCTCTCCAAAGCCTCAGAGAGGATGCCAGGCTTGGGGAGACAGGGCCTTTCACAAGGAAACCCCGAAGTCTTCCTTGGCTCTAGGAAGCACGGGCCTGCTGTTCATAGGGCAGGAAGCAGACACGACAGGCTGCCCCACCACAGAGGCAAGGAGCAGGGTGCACAGAGGCTTGCTGCCAAGAAGCAGCAGTAGCCCGAGAATACTGGTCACCTGGAGCCGGCGCAGATCCGTGAAAAGCTCTGTCACCGAGCGTCTCCACTCAGTGTCATCCACCTGCAGCAAAGGAGAAGCCACAGACGCCCCCAGAGGAAGGCAGGGAGCTGCCCATCCGTCCCCGCCAGGCTCCAGCACAGGGCTTTCTTCAGAAGCAGGAAATTATGCCAATGAGCAGAGCTGTCTGCGGAGGACAGGGAGGGAGCACTCCCAGCTGTCAGGGAGTGAAGTGGCAGCTGCATCACCACCCAACAAGGAACGTGTGGAATCCAGCCCCGGGTGGGAGGCTGGACCGTCCAGGCTGCGGAGTGGGTCCCAGGCCTGGTATTCAAGGGCCTCGTACTCATCCTGAAGTCTAATTTTTCCCTGTGATTGCAAGCTGAGCCTGCTCCTCATCCACAGCACAACTCCCTACACAGATGGTCTTGGTCCCAGCCCTGATGCCACCTCTCCCAGGGCGGTGCTGTCAGCACCCACCAGCCCCTTGCCGTCCACTCACCCACGAAGAAGACGAGGATGAAGCTGGCCAGCGTCAGGGAAGACCCGCTCCTGATCATGCTGACCAGGAACTGGAAGAAAGGGTAGAGCACCAGCGAGGCCCAAAACAGCCAGTTCACGAGGGTCCAGGGCCGCCGGGGGGGCACCATGGGCGTCTCTGGGAAGGTGCCCGTCCTGTAGTACTCCTCCTGAAAGGCATCCTGGGGAACAGGAAAGAGAACCCTCAGACGCCACACAGGGCTCGGTGGCAGGTCCCTCCCGAGGCCCCGCTTCCAAGGGAATCACAGAGATACACAGGTGCCACTGGGGCTCAGCAGAACTGGGGTCTGCTGCTCCTTCCAGAAAGCACTTTGTAGGCAGCTGCTGTCTTCTCAAAGCTGCATCTGGCGGCCCCTCCCACAGGGACACTGGGAGTGGCAGGGCCGCTGCAGCTGTCACATGAGCCCTGGCGCCAGGCCAGCCTGGGCGAGGATCCACCCTCTGTAGGCAGGCACCTGCATCCCTGAGCCCAGGCCCCAGTCTGTCTAATGGGGCAGCAGTGCCTTCCACGATAGGTCGGTGGGAGAATGGAGTGGATGCTGGGCCGAAGCTGCCCACAGGGGACAGTCCGTGGAGACGTGGCCCGCAGTCAGGAGGAGCTCGCCGCACAGCCCAGCCCGGCACATACCCTGCCTTCCCGGCCTCCACAGCCAGTTCACCTCGGCTCCTGTGGGGCAGCCCACCCACACCTACCACCCTGTTTGCCACTGGAGGGCTCTGAGGGCCGTGATTCAAGGCATCATGAATCATGACAAAGGGCTTGAGGGCTGCTGGGTGTGGCTCTCAGAGGTGACAGCACACTCAGGACTGGGTGTCCAGGGTGACTCTTCTAAGTGATTGTTAGACCCTGTGAAAGGTAAACAGGCTCATGTCCTTCCACTAAGCAGATTCTTAGTGGGAACCATGTACTCATCCACATCCACCCACAAGGTGTGTGTGTCACCGAGCAGCTTGCAGAGCAGTTACTCCAGAGCCTCATGGCGCTCCTTGCAGTCCCTAGGTGAGAACAGGGGACTCACGGCTCCACATACGCAAAAGAACACGGTGGCTCTTCCCTGGGTGTCTCATGTCACGGAGCTCCAGCTCAGGGACTGGAGCTCAGCCACAAGGAGCTGCTGGACACAAGGGAGGGACCCAGGAACCCAGGTCAGCAGGAGTGCTCAAGCGGCTGGGAGCTGAGCTGAGCCAGGACCTGGGGGGGAACAAGGGGCTGTAGCACCAGGATGCCCGCTGGCCCGTCTAAGGGCAGGTCCTGGCCGTGAGGAGGGGCCAGGGCAGGAGCTGCCTCCAGAGAGCAGAGCTGAGCCAGGCAGCCACCGGGAATTGCCCAGGTTGTATGGCGGGCAGCTGCCTCAGCTATTGTAAAAGCTGCACGTGGCCGATAGCATGCACGCCACACAAAAATGGGTGTGGGTCACGGTGAGGCCCAGTTTGTGTCCCGTGAACTAGCCTAGTAATGTCCCAGTTCTCTAAGGAGTCGAATTTTCTGGAAAATGAGCTTCCATATAATTGGAACTTATACTACCTTAAATGCTGAATATTTTCCTTTAACAACTTGAGATAGAAAAGTCTAAAGTATCTCATACTTTTCTTCTTTTTCATTCAGGGTGTACTGAATCATAGGCTTTCTTGGCCTCTCAGAGTCACTTTTAATAACAGTCCACACACTAATTAGGCCATTTTGGAAGGAGAACCCCCAACTCCTTCCCTGGGCAGTTCAGGTGCCTCTGCTCTGTCCTCCACCCCCTGCAGCCCATTAACAAGCCTGGTCCAAAGTGTCACTTGTCACGTGACTCTGCTGTTGGACATCAGCCAAGGGAAGCCATGGGGCTCTCAGGGGAAGTCACATCATCAAGCAGTTGAAGAACAATCGAAGTGTGGGCCAAGCACTCCCACCCTCAACCAGTGACAGCGATCAGATGGTGGAGGAGACAAGGAGGTGAGCACTGTGACAGTCAGCAGCACAGGCAATGCCCAGAGAGGTGGCACCCGACTCTGCCAGGGAAGCAGCAGCATTCGCCCGCCCACCAGAACGGGGTGGTTTTCTTATCCCAGGTTGGGGCCACAGAGCACCTGATAACTAGACAAGGGGGGTGATATTTTTGTGCCTTGTTTAAAAAAAAAAAAAACAGCCTTCTTAAGGTGTCATTTACATGCCATAGAACTCACCCATTTTAAAAAATGGGCAAATGTGGCTTTTGAATTTATTTTCCTTAACAGTCTTTATAGTGCTTTTTTATAGTAATATCACAAAGGGGAACTCACCATGGTGCCTTTTCTGTCTTGTTTCCAGAAAGACATTTGCTAGGCCAAGATTTTTTTATTTGCACCTCTAGCAAGAAGAAAAAAGCACTCCCTTTTCTAGGAGCTGCCCAACTCAGAACTTCCCATTCACTTTATTTTATTTTTAAATTTTTTGAGACAGAGTCTCACTCTGTCACTCAGGCTGGAGTGCAATGGCACGATCTCCTCTCACTGCAACCTCCGCCTCCCGGGTTCAAGCGATTCTTCCACCTCAGCCTGCTGACTACCTGGGATTACAGGCACCTGTCATCATGCCCAACTAATTTTTATAGAGATGGGGTTTTACCATGTTGGCCAGGCTGGTCTTAAACCCCTGACCTCAGGTGATCCTCCCGCCTCAGCCTCCCAAAGTGTTGGGATTACAGGTGTGAGCCACTGCGCCCAGCCCCATTCACTTTAAAGTTTTCTTTGTCTGTGGTTTAAAACACTAAATCTCACCCCCTCCCCTCACTTATGGCCCGTAACATTGCCGCAGGACGTCCCACCGACTGTCGGGGAGAGAACAGCACCGCCAGCTCTGGCCAGACTCCAGGCTCTGGCAGCAGAATGTCCACAGCCGATCTTGGTTGTGGACCCATTTTGTAATAAAATTTGCCCCACAGGGAAAGGACACGTGTTTTTTGTTTCTGTGTGTTACTGTGTGGCATAGTATAAAGTTGGAACTGGGAAATGTAGTTATTGAACGAAGGAGAGTTGGTTTGTTTCCAGAAAGAAGCATCAACCTACAAGCCGAGAGGAGGACGAGATCCTACCGAGAGGCGGCAGATCCCCGGACAAACACCCGCTGCAGCCCACAACAAAGGCACTAGGGAGGAAGCGTGTGAAGGAGATGTCCACACAGCACATCCGCTCAGCTTTCCCAGGCACTCAGCTCAGCAAAGAAATTGTGTCTTAGGGCCCGGGAGAAGAAAGGAGGGAGAAAAGGACGGGAGGAAGAACAGGAAAGAACAAAGAATAGAAGAGAAAGTTGGGGAACAGAAAGGAAGAAGTGGCTCCTCTTAGTCAGCAAGCCTGGGCGGGGAGAGGCTCCGTGAGAAGCACCCGCAAGCCTTGGCCTCAGCCCACAGACATCACCCGAGTGCACGGCCAGGACTTGCAAAGGACTTACCATGGGGGCCAAGCCTTGAGGCTCCCTGCTGCCCTTCTAAGGAGCAACGCCCTTATGCTTTAAGTGAAAAAACAATTGCCAGTCCCCAAAATGGTTCTTGTCCTTGAAGGCCAGAGCAGGAGAGCACAGTGTTTCCCACGGGCCACCATGCCTGCACCCCGAACTCTGCACCCCACCCAGAGCTGCTCCCGACCTTGGCCTCCACAAGACGGCTCTGAATGTAGCTTTCTTTCACTTATTTCTCCTTAGAGACAGGGTCTTGTTCTGTTGCCCAGGCTGGAGTGCAGTGGTGCAATCATAGCTCACAGTAACCTTGAACTTCCAGGCTCAAGCAATCCTCCCACTTCAGCTTCCCCAGTAGCTGGGACTACAGGTGTGTACCACTAGGTGCAGCTAATTTGTAAAAATTTTCTGTAGAGAGGGATTCCCATTATGTTGCCCAGACTGGTCTCAAACCCCTGGCCTCAAGTGATCCTCCAGCCTCAGCCTCCCAAAGCACTTACTCCCAAAGGGATTACTGGCATGAACCACTGTGCCCAGCCTCACGTATTTCTTAATTTGCACCATTAATGGCCAACTTATAGTCCCTTCTGCAAATGTCAAATTACAACCTGAAGAAGTACTTTAAGTTAGAAATGAAAAGTTAGAATCTGTTCACCCCATACAATTAAGAAACCATGATGGCTATCGTGACCTCCTGGAAAAAAGGGGGCTCTGAGGTTGTAGGTTCAGCCTCAGAGCGAGTTCATTTGGGAACTGCTTTTGTCCACAGAAGATCACACAAGGACATGAATGGTTTCTCAAAGCCTTCCAACAACATGAGTCCCAAATGCTGACGAGCAAGAAATATTGTGCATTTTTCATAAAGCTAAATTAGGTCAACTCAAAGGATGGCCCTGTTTTCAGAGACGATGCCTTTCCCATATTAAAGAGTATAACTGTGTCAGTGGTAGATGGCGAGTTTCTCTTTATTTATGTCCATGCTTGGAAAGACCAGAATGTTGGCACACCTCTGTTGGCTGCCTGCCATCCCCTCCCATTTTGCAGAAACTTTACTTGTCCATGAAATTGAAAAGTCAGAGAACTACTGCCCTAAAATCCCAAGGTCAAAATCAACAGAATTGTCTTTTGACATACACCACACTTCTGACTGCAAGGGTAATCATTAAAATGAAATCCCACTTTGACAAGCTTGGTCGGGCACCCATATTTGGGGCATGTAAAGCTTTAGATCTAGGCTGCTAGCAAAATAGGCTGATACAGAAAGGAATTGTCCCTTGACGTCTATTCACCACTCTGCTTGGAGAGACCATGTCCCACTTCCACTCGCTGGTCAGCGATCTTCTCGGAAGGGCAAAGGGCCAGCCTCCCAGGCCTGCTCACAGACACATACTGCTTAGAGAACTCGGTGTTGCCCCAGCCCTGCACGGACAGAGAAAGGGCCTGGGCTCCAGCACCTGGCTTTAATCAGTGAGCTGGAAAACTGGGTAAAGCACTTCATCCTTCGGACCTGAATTTCCTCATCAGTAGTGTAAGAGCTTTGGAGTAGATGATCATTTTGAGAACCCTACCACGTTGAACACTGTCATTTAAATGTGAACATAGTTTAGAGGAAAACACCCTAAGAGACTTTTAACAAGAAGGAGATGTGCCTCTTAGCTTGGTTTACACGATGACCACGTTCTGCCTGAATACAGGAGAGGAAGGGCCCGTTGAGAAAAATCTCCTTTGCCTTGATGGGCTTGAGGGCCCACGTTTGTTGTAGATTTGTTTGTGTGGCTCTTTACAAAAGAGGCTCATTTTCTAACCCTTTCCTTAGCAAACTCTGCTTTCGGCTAAAAGTAACATTTTAGGCTGGGCACAGTGGCTCACGCCTGTAATCCCAGCACTTTGGGAGGCCGAGAAGGGCAGATCACAAGACCTCATGAGATCGAGACAATCCTGGCTAACATGGTGAAACCCCATCTCTACCAAACATACAAAAAATCGGCCGGGCGTGGTGGTGGATGCCTGTAGTCCCAGCTACTCGGGAGGCTGAGGCAGGAGACTGGCGTGAACCCGGGAGGCGGAGCTTGCAGTGAGCTGAGATCAGGCCATTGCACTCCAGCCTGGACGACAGAGCGAGACTCTGTCTCAAAAAAAAAAAAGTAACATTTTATATGCTGCCTCAATGATTAGACCAGAAAACAGAGCAAGAAAAATACTGCCTCATGCATGAAAACAGAAGGGGGGAATTCATATGGTTTTGTGTTTCTCTGTCAGGGCACATATGTGCATCAGCGCAGAACCTTGATAACTTAGAATCTTGTTGTTAAAAAGCTTCAGGCCTCAGACCATCTCCATCAAAGCCATCTGCATCAGAAGCAGTTTGCTAGAAGTACACATTTCTAGGTTCCACCTCTAACCTGCAGAGACAGAATCACTGGGGTTCGGGCCCGGGAATCTGCACAACTCATGCTCTAATGACAAGGTAAATGAGTCCATACATACAATTTGTAATTTGTGTATTTGTGAGGGGAGACCAGAGAGCTATGCCCATAACCCACATAGGAAAGAGGCCCACATGCCAGCTCTGTGCAGTGATGGTATAAAGGCATCATCAGGGAAAAAAGGTATCAGGATCTTGATTCCAAAAACTGAGCAAACTTATAAGAGCTTCTCTACTAAATGTGATGGCAAGTCTTTTGGACTGAAATTTGCCTAAAGGAGGCAAATTTAGCTTATCCATCACACTAGAGTCTGTTAAGAGTCTTGTGGACTAAAATCCTAACACATTCCCAAGTGTAGGTAGGGTTAAAGTTCTTATTCAGCGGCAGAGGACATCCTGCAAAGCTCTGGGTAATTCTCTCCTTTGAGGAACAGAGAAAAAGAGAACCCATGTCAGCCAGCCTGCATTTATGGAATTTGGGGAAAAGGTCATCAGAATCCTATAGAATATATCTGATTCTAGGGAATGGCTTGTTTGGGTTGGAAACATATGGTGAATCAGAAATAACTGTTTACTGGTTAATGAGACCTGGTCATAAAAATGCTTTTCTCACCAAGTGGAAGCTAAGCTTCACTCCTTCATAAAATCCAGTAGTTACGAGACTCCCCTCCTTGCATACGCCTTTGGAGGAGAGAAACCAATGAAAGCAAAGGCCTTGCTCAGAGAAAGGACAGAACAAGTAGGCGGACGCTGGGGAACTGAACCACAGACAGGAACAGGACAGGGGGCACCACAGCAGGTTCGAACCCAGCCAAGACCAAGGTGGACCCTTGTAGGGCTTTATCCTGCTTATTCTGGAGATGCTTTGAGATCAGATTGACAACCAAATTGTTGATCCAGAAGCAATCAAGACCATGTCCATTGCTGCGGAGAACATCCACCCCACAAGCACATCCTGCCTTAGGACCAGAGGCAGGAAAATACGAGCAGGGGCGATTGGGGCCATTACTTCTTTCTTGGTCCACTACACCTAGAGAATAGCTTCACTGTGTGTGTGTGAACCCTCCTTAAAAAATATTTTGTCATGTTCTTTATTGCCAAGAGAGGGTCAGCTCCAGACTCATTAATAACTGGCTCTGTGAGATCTCGCCCACCGGAGAAAGGCCTGCTACCACACAGCCACACGGCGCATCCACAGCTGCAATGTGAAGGGACCCCTGGCACCCAGTGCACTGACCTTCTCCTGGTAGAGCTTGTGCAGCCAGGCCGAGCACTTGTCATCATCTTCAGGGATGTCTTCCAGTGGGATCCTCCTGCAAAGGCAGAGAGCAGCTAGCAGGGAGGAGGTGATGCCCACCCCCAACATACACTTTCCAGTAATGGTGCTGCCATTTTTTGTTTTTATCTGGGTCGCCTAAATAATGTGGAAGTGAAGAGAGTAATGCAAGTGATAGAAAGAAGGAGCGTTCCACATCCACACTGGAGAAACACAGGCCAAAATGCAATTATGACCCACGAAGGAATAATCCAGGGTCCAATTAAATGGCACAGACAGATGCTGTCAGAACAGGGGACACTTGCCTCATTCCATCTTCCCTCCCACCTCACAAAAAGGCCCCCAAAACCTGATATTTGCCTCTTCCAAAGAGGACAACACTGCCTCAGTTTCCACATGAGACAATCCAATATACACAGAATCAATGCATTGGAGACAATATCCTAGTAATTTCTTCTTAGCCAAGTAACCGACTTACTGGTAATGGCAGATTATCTCCCATCAAATGATTCCTCTGGCCTCTTGGTTAGCCTTGAGGCAGACTTTCTGCAAAGGTTTTGACAAGTCAGTGATGTGGATGGTGGGGAATTAAAGTTCTCCCAGATGGAAGTAGCCAGGGCATCTACCCCAGGCTCCATGGCTCGGACGGGGTCCTGAGTCACTGTGCACCAGCAATAGCTCAGAGACTTGGGTGGCTCTGGGGACTGGTGCTGGCAAGGGCTTGCCACTCGATCATTTGCAAAGAGCCCATACTGAATATGGGGAGAAGTCACTCTGCCACCTTTGCCGTTCCTATTTGTTCTCAGGTTGTTGGCTCTTGTGATTTCAAGGGACGTTCATTTATACTCAATTTTGTCCATGTCAAAAGTCTGCATCTGGCTTGATTTCCCAGGTCATTTCACTCCCTACTATGGCCTAAGAATATCTTAGTAAGAAGATTTTGGAGCTTATCTATCACACTAGAGTCTGTTAAGAGAATAAAGGATGGGATTCCATCTTATAACAGATTATAATGAGCCACTTCCTTTTCAAGGCAGTATTGTACAGAGGTAAGTTTTTCACATAATTAGAACTTACCCCATAAGCTCCTCCAGAAATATTCTTTCACCTTTTCTGTTCCTACGCACACTGTACTTCTCTGAATCCTCTACTTCTTTGCTCTTTGACCTACTCTGCTTTGGAAATGAGATCTCTCAAGTCTGCCTAGTATTTCTTTATTTGGATAGTGGGAATGTAGTAAGTTCTGCCCTTTTCAGCAACTTGACATTATCGCCCTTGATGTTTCAGTGCTTTGTACTGATGTATGTTCAGAAAAATGCCTCAATCATTTTTAATGGGCAGCTACAACAAAAAGATGTGTGTTGAATAGCATCAATGCTAACCTTCCTCTGGGGACAAGAAGGTGATCTGGCTTCGGTGAGTGAACGTGCCAGTATCATTTTTGGGCTGATTCTCACATATGCTTTGGAGAGTTGCAGCTACCTGAGAGGTGAAATAGTCTTGTACACATCTTGGGGTTTTCCCAAATAACTGAGCCCAGCTGGCCATCGAGTGGAGCTCCTGCCAGCTGTCAGAGAACATGGGGAATAAAACCTCACTTTACTCCTAGGAGAAGGTCTAAAGATCTCCTTCAGGCAGGTGAGTGATTCTCCTGCCTTCATATGCCACAGAACTGAGTCACAGGGCAGACTCTTCCCTGCACCATCAGACAAGAAGTCAGTGATGATGACGATGCTGTCCTATTTTGATGGGAAAGCCAGAGTCGTTTTTAGATCAGAAGCTACTTAACTTTGGCCGCCAGTCCACCAAAATATCTCCCAGGAAAGCCTGGACATTTGGTGTGGGGTGGGAATGTAGGGCCCCTGGATTTTCTTGGTGCTGTGTTGTAATGTGGCTTCTGTAAGGTCTTGAATCAGAAGGTTATATGCCCCTGGATTAGTTCTCCGTTAGCGGGCATTTCAGATTCTCTTGATTAGCATTCAGAGAAGATGACTCACAGCACAATAAACCAATGTGATCCCTGACCCCTGGGTTTTAATGCGTGAACTGCCATTGTGTTTACTATCTGCAGCACCTTCCAATTCTGTTTCCCACTGATTTTGGTGACATGCTGGAGGTGTTCAGCCCTCATTCTATAAGCAGGCAAAGAGAACTAGTTTGACTAATACGTTCTGGAAGTGTCTTCAATAAAATCATTAATAGCCTGGAACATAACACATAAGCGAGACACTGCAAAAGAGTTTTGCATTTGTGTCTAGACGGCCTTATATAAATACACATCTGTGTGTATTCCATACAGCAGACCCATCGCCCAAGAAAAGGGTCAATAACATATTCTCTTCACACCAACACCAAAATAATTATAAAATATGGCCTTCCATTTGTTCAGCCGAAGCTCTTTGATATGAAAGAGCTGGTTACAGAGGATCCGGAAGGAGCTGGGATGGAAGGAGACTTCAGCAGATCATTCACAATAGCAGGATGTGTCAAGTTCAACGCAAAACAGACTGCCAAGAAGACAGTGTGACCCAGGGATCCCTGGAAGATAGGTCATTTGTGATGTGTTTACTTTGAAATGGGCACTGTCTTTTCTGGAAAGGAAACAATTGTACTTACCTAACGTACAAATCTGCATGGTATTTCTTTCCGTTTAGGACTCCCAGCAGTGTTGGATTTTCATTATTTCTGAAATTGAGTGTACAGTCATATACAGCTGAAACTATAAAAAATAAAACAAATACAAAGCAGTATATAGCGTGTGAACCCAATTTTGTTCTGTAGATACACACATTGGAAGACAATAATCAAATGGCTAACTGCTTATCTAGAAATGGTGTGGTCAGATTTCTTTTTTTTCTATATGGTCCACATGTTCCACACTGAATGTGTATTATCTTTTGTAATCATAAAATCCCACTAGAACTTAGTAATAGAAAACAGGGTCATTGCTGAAGCCAGATCACTTTTTCTTTCCTTTCTTTTTGTTTATTTTTGGAGATGGAGTCTCACTCTGTCACCCAGGAGTGCAGTGGTGCAATCTCGGCTCACTACAATCTCTGCCTCCCGGCTTCAAACAATTCTCCTGCCTCAGCCTCCCAAGTAGCTGGGGTTACAGACACCCACCACCATGCCCAGCTAATTTTTGTATTTTTAGTAGAGACAGGGATTCACCATGTTGGTCAGACTGGTCTTGAACTCCTGACCTCAAGTGCTCTGCCCGCCTCAGCCTCCCAAAGTGCTGGGATTACAGGTGTGAGCCACTGTGCCCAGCCCAGATCACTCTTAAAGCAATACTGCAAAGTCAGGTCTAGAGGTACTACAACGATGATTTGTAACTTTCTAATGTGCCCAGCCTATCATTTCAGTCAAGAAACACCGAAATTTGAACAAGTGTGGATGGTAAGAAAAATTATTCCAAAGGAAACTAAGGATGTGTCTCAGTTACAGCAGCATAACCATTCTATGAGCATTATTTTCCCCTAGAAAAAGAAGATAGCTACAAATTATCCTAGGAGAAGATACTGATGAGAAACTCCTTAAGGAATTGGACTGTAGTCAGTTGAAGCTTCTTGGATCAAAGGATGAAAGAATATAGGAAGGAACGAGTGAGGGAACAGAGGAGATAAAATGCACAGTGGAAACTGGCCACTTGCTGAAATGTAAGAGCACCAGACGGTAGGAGGAACGGGTGGGAACCCCAGCGGCTGCCACCTTTTCCCACCGGTGGGATCTTCTCTTGGGCAGCTGGGGCTAGGTCTTCTCCTGGAGAAGAGAGCCTCTGTCACACAGTTGCTGAGATGACAGAGGTCAGGCACTTACTGCCGGGCCCAGCACATGGTTTGTGTTCAATAAATGATGAGCCAGACACTTCACTGGGAGCTTTACATACGTGCAAGTATTAATAAAAGGAGTGGGAGAATCGCAGGAAGGAGGAAAGGCCCTTGGTCTGGTTGGGAATATGTGGAACCAAGATTCAAAAACAATAAATCACCATCTGTTTTCTTCTACCTGCTGCCTGACCACCGTGCAGGGTCTGCAGGTCCACTGTCTGCTGCCCTGCAGGAGAGCCTGGAAGCGGGGCCCAGAGTGCCCGAGACCACTCACCCCCCTCTCGGGGCTGAAGGCGGGACTGTTCTCCTGAGCCCTCCTGAGGAGCAGCTGCCTGGTCAGGGTGGCTGGGAGAGAACCTGGATGCTTATCACATTTCCCAGGCATTTTAAAGCATAAATGGGTATCTACAGGAACCGCTGTTCAGGCTGTGTGGACCATGACTGTAGTGTCCTAGGGCTTCCCAGTAAGAAGGGGCCACAGAGCTTACATAGTTCAGCGGTTTTGACACCTCCTTTCCTCCGACCTGCTCACATGGGGACCCATGCAGACAACAGAAGAGGCTGACTCTGGTTAAGCAAAGGTGGGGAGAACCCACGGATTCCCCAAAGAGCCACCTAAAAATCAGTGACTTGTCCAACTGTCTCATTTTCCAGAGGAAAATCTCAAAAAAAGTGTCTTGAATGGACAGCCAGCCTGATTCTAACTGCAAGGCGCATCAGGAGTGAGAGCAGCCGCTGCCAGCCCCCGCCAGCCAGGAGCAAATCCCAGCTCGCCATGTACTGGCTGAGTCACATTGCGCCAGCTCCTTAACTTCTATGAGTCCCAATGTCCTTATCTGTGAACTGAAAGCAAAAAGAAAAAGCAATCTACCTTCCTGAGTCCTGTGAGGACATCCTACATGCACAGTGCGTACAGGGCCTGGCGTGTCAGATGCGCCTGAGACTGGTGGTGGCTGTTATTGGAGAGAGCCTTGTTAACTCTCCGTGATGAACAGCGTAGAGCTGGACGGCCTTGCGAGGCAAAACTGAGGCAAAGCTCAGTCAGGGAGCCGCGCTGGTCCAACCCAGAGGGGATGGATCAGGAAGGCGACACGCAGCCCTGCAAGCTGGGCAACCCCACCAGGGGCAGAAGGTGAGATGTGCAGTGGGAGGCAGGCAGCCCCTAACAAGAGCAGCCTTTGATTAAATGTTTATCATGTGCCAGGTGGGATGCTGAGCCCTTTACCCAGCTTTTCTCATTTAATCCTCCTTGCAACCCTAACAGATTTTGCAGAACTCAGAGCAAACTTAGGACCAGAGAGGTAAGGTCACTCGCCCAGAGTCACACAGCTGGTCAGCAGAGGAAACAGGATTCAGTGAGGTCTCCCGATCAGGGAGCGCACAGGGTCTTGACGCTGCTGGACAGTGCGGAGCGCAGCAGCCTGGGAGGTGGAGCGGGGGACGAGCAATGGGGGCATCCTTGGCCCTGGGGCCCAGGGTCGGTATAGAGGCAGGGACTGCAGGGAGCAGGATAATTCTGGCCCTTGGGCTGAGCCCAGAGCAAAAGAGACATTTAGGCAGCTAGTGCCCCTCTGTGCCGCCGACCTTCTAAGAGGCTGGGCAGAGGGGAAGGACCTTGGAGGCGGTTTGCCTGGTGGGCCCTCGGTTCTGCAGGCCCGAGTGAGCGGCGGAGACTCCAGAGCCTGCTTTTCTCTCTTCTCTCTGGGAGTAAGAGCTGCCTGCCAGGATGTTGTGGGGACTGAAGGTGACACTGTGTGTGGAGTACATGGCACCGTGCCAATAGAGGTCATCAAGGAACACTGGTGACCAGGAGAAGAGGGATGAGGAAGCAAGGGAAGAATGTGGGGAAGAAGAAACTGGTTAACAGGGCTAAGGGCAGGGCAGGCACACAGAGCGGAGAGGGGGCCGGGGCATAGCCCGCCTGGCCTGGGTTCCTGCAGCCCCAGAAGGGAGCGGGGCTGGCACTGGCCTGGGTGTGCGGGGGTGGTGTTAAACAGGCAGCAGGGGCCAGCAGGGAGGGCTCCCTAGGGCCTTCAACCACCGCTGCAGCCGGTGGGTCACCTGGGGACTTTCAGAGGTACAGATTCACCAACTCTGTTGCTCCAGAGGTCCTGGTAGGGGGTCGGCCAGGGCTGGAGAAACCAAGGAGTCCCAGATGCACGCGTGAGGAGGAGTTCGGGGTCCCCTGCCCTTTGCCTCAGAAGAAGGAGAGGAGACAAGAGGATAAGGCCGAGGAAGGCGGCAGCGTGGGGCCGGGAGCCGCATTCAGCTGGGTTCTAGCTCCCTCCAGGAAGGAGACAGCTTCGCCTGAAGTGCTTTGCCTGAGAAGGAGCACAGGAAGCGGCCCCCAGGGCCTGGAGCCCACGGAAAGGGCCAAGGGACTGCAAGGGCGTGGGGAGGCCGGCTGTGCAGAAGGAGACACAGGGTGTTTCTGAACTAGAGACAGAAGGGTCAAAAAGAAGACAAAAGCATGACAAGAGGCCAGAGGCAAGTCGTTGCTATTTTCTTCTTACTGATGGCCATTTAGGGTTCCAGACTCCGAGGTCAGCTGTGACAGATCACAAGGTCAGAGTTCAGCTGATGCCAATAGGTGGGCAAGAAATGCCCCTCCAACCCAACTGTGCTGTCTTGGGCCTGCAGGCCTGGACCCAGGTTACCCCATGGGCCATCCAGGCACCCAGCACATTTGCACAGCAAAGGGCAGTGCTGGCCCGGGCACCCCAGGAAAAGCAGGCACAGGCCCACCCTGGGTGCCAGCCAGGGGTGCAAATGCCATTTGACCTTGGTTCCCTGTCCCAGAGACCGGACTTGAGCAGCCACTCTGAGCTCCTAGCCTCAAGTCAGCTGGGAAGTGCTGAAAGGAAGCAAGCTCTGCCCATCCGGAGCTGGGGCTCGTCTTCCTCGCTGCCACGGGGAGGCCCAGGGCCATGCACTCTTCCTTACCTACATTTCTCAAGCTCCTCACGGTGATGGCGAAGCCCTTGGTTCGCGGCAACAGGTGATGCTTGAGGCGAGGCAGCCCCTTGGTCCGGGCCACCTGCATGCTGATCTCATGCTTCTTCTCTGTGAACCGCGTGCCCTCACAGTGGATCAGGAACTGGAAGGAAGGAGGCAGGAGTCACATGCAGCCCCGGGGTCACACACAGCCCTGGGGTCACACACAGCCCTGGGGTCACACACAGCCCCGGGGTCACACACGGCCCCACAGTCATACGTGGCCCCACGGTCACACACAGCCCCATGGTCACACACAGCCCTGGGGTCACACACAGCCCTGGGGTCACACACGGCCCCGGGGTCACACACGGCCCCACTGTCATACGTGGCCCCACGGTCACACACAGCCCCATGGTCACACACAGCCCCACAGTCATACGTGGTCCCAGTCACACACGGCCCCATGGTCACACACAGCCCTACTGTCACACACAGCCCCGGGGTCACACACGGCCCCACAGTCATACGTGGCCCCACGGTCACACACAGCCCCATGGTCACACACAGCCCTGAGGTCACACACAGCTCCACAGTCATACGTGGTCCCACAGTCACACACGGCCCCATGGTCACACACAGCCCTACAGTCACACACAGCCCCGGTGTCACACACAGCCCCGGGGTCACATACAGCCCTACGGTCACACACAGCCCCGGGGTCACACACGGTCCCACGGTCATACACGGCCCTGAGGTTATACACAGCCCTATGGTCACACACACCCCTGGAGTCACACGCCACCCCACAGTCACATGTCCTTTGGAAGTCACACGGGGGTCCCACAGTCACAGTCCTGCAGGAGCCCTTGGGACACAGCTGCTCTGGTGCCTACGTACAAAATACTTCTCGGGGTAGTCCCGGAGGTGCTGCAAACTGGTGGCAACCGTCTTGCGATCCTGCTCCCACTTGCGCGAACAGAAGACCATCTCGGTGAAGTACCACATCCAGCCGATAATTGGGACATAGGCCAGCTCTTTCTTGGCCAGGACCTTGGAGCCCTGAAACAGAAGGAGCCCAGGTGCCCATGAAGGAGACGTCAGAGCCATCTCCCGGGGCTGTTGGAGACTGAAGTGAAAAACAGGAGGGGACGTTCACACCGGACGCCTCGGGACAGTCCCAGAACACACGTTGTCGAGGCCATGGACCCTGGTGCCCTCCCCACCTTTCAGCTAGAGGTCCAGGTTGTGCTCGCCCTGCCAGTGTGGGAGCAGGTGGCAGGGGCACCCTGGTTCTCAGCGCAGACGGCAGGAGTCAAGAAGGCAGCAGGCAGCAGTCACGGGTATTCAGGGTCCTGACGATGCTCCCACCACCATCCAAACGGTTTCTAGGTTATCACCGGCACGTACTCGCTAAGCCCACCGTGCAGCTGTGTGACACTAATTTGTGTACCCCTTTTCTGCAGATCTCACTGAGTTTTGTGATATTACAAAATATAGTAATTCTTAATCGCTGAAAATGTCAAATGCTAGAAAATGTAGCATTCCGAGGCGTGAGGTTAACATCCTTCTCGAACGGTTGTTGGCCAAAGATTCATTTGAATCCAATTTTTCCGAGACAGCTCGACCCACTCTGCTGAGCTCTGCAATTGAGGCAAACAGGAGTCTCCGCTCACAGAGCAGGCTGCGGAGCCCAGTGGGATCTCCGGGTCAGCTGGTCCAAGCTGGGAGTAAAACTCAGACCAGGAGATGTGCTCGGTACCCTCCACACCCGCTGCCAGCATGTCCTTGAGGCTGAGATGGGGCAGAAGCACCTGCCAGAGACCTTCTTGAGCCTGACGCAGGTGCACGAGCTAGGCCCCAACAGGTCCCCTCTGGGGAGTCTCAGGGCAGTCCTGCGTCCCCAGAGCTCGGTGTGGCCCTCCCCAGCCAAGTGTCCACCACCTCAGTCCCCCTACACTGAGGAAGACCAGGGCTTCAATGGGATGGACGGGGCAGCGGAGACACAAAAACTGCTTTTTATCTGATGGATGTTTATCTTTTCACCTTAATTTTGGAACTGGCTAAGATGCTCCTTGATCAATGGGTCGATGACTGAGCCGGGGATATCAGCCGTCGGGGCAGCCCTAAACCTAGGATGCCCACAGCGCGGAGAGCTCCGGCTTCAACACAGCCCTCTCTCCTCTCCTCCCCATTACACCCATGCCCTTCCGCAGCTCCAGCTCAGCACAGGGTCAGTAAGCCGTGTCCCCCAACCTACTGGCAGAACAGAAAAAGGTCTAAACAGCCAATTGCTACCCTACTTTAAAAAAACAAGAAACTTCTTCCCTCACATGGGGTAGAAAAGGCAGATACCTTCTAGGTTTAGCATCTCCATTTTCTGATGGAATTTGTTTTTCACACAAATCCAACATGCAGATTCTCTCCAAGAAAACTTAGCCATGAAATCAGAGGCCCTATCCCCAGGGGACTCCAGGAACATCCGGTGGGTGGGTGAACCCACCAGTGTGGGTGTGAGGCTTACCGTGTGCTGTGCCCATGATATGATATTTTTTAAAATTATATTTACCTGAACTCATTCCAAACATGCAGCCATATGAAGGAGCTATAAATGATGATTGGTTCTGCAGCCAGGAGGGGTCCACAGACTAAAGCAGCAGCTGTTGGCCCTGGGAAGGTGAGAGGTCCCATGCAGCCAATCATGGCTTCTGCGGGGAAAAGCACTCTCAGGGATATTTCCCGTTCACAGTTCTATCCTGCAGGATCCCAGTGGGTCCTAGTGGTTGGCCTCTGATGAGCTGCTGCTAAATGGAAACGACAACTTTGACAGTGATGCGGGTATCTAGACCCGTAGATGGTAACCTGGGACGGGAGTCTCTATCTCCATCCCTCTTAGATCACCAAAAATGTTTAGATGCCCCACGGTAGACACGTCACGTGGGTTACAGTGTGTAGCAGATCTTGTACAATACTAGAGAGGAGTCAGCAAGCTGCTGCCCTCGGGACAAGCCTGCTCCTCCACCTGCTTTTGTAAGTGACGTCCTGTGGCCACACAGCCTCTTGCTCATGTGCCTATTGTCTGCAGCTGCCTTCATGCTACACACAGGAGTGTTTTTTGACAGACACGCTGTGGTCCACAAAACCTAAAATATTCATTCTCTGGCCCATTCCAGATGACATTTGTCAACCCCTGATTTAGGGCCACTAAAACTTGTTTTCTATGAGTTTGTAATGGCTAGGCAATTGTTTATTGTATAATACTAAATTTTTAAAAGATCTGGAACAAAGATGAGTCTATAGCATGATTATGACTTTATGAAAAAAGTAAAGCAGAGAAAAATAACAGTAGTTGTTGCTGGGCTGTTGGGAACAGGCCCCCCAAAATCTGGCCATAAACTGGCCCCAAAACTGGCCATAAACAAAATCTCTGCAGCACTGTGACATGTTCATGATGCCCACGCTGGAAGGTTGTGGGTTTACCCAAATGAGGGCAAGGAACACCTGGCCCACCCAGGGCGGAAAACCGCTTAAAGGCGTTCTTAAACCACAAACAATAGCATGAGCGATCTGTGCCTTAAGGACGTGCTCCTGCTGCAGTTAACTAGCCCAGCCTATTCCTTTAAATCAACCCATCCCTTCGTTTCCCATAAGGGATACTTTTAGTTAATTTAATATCTATAGAAACAATACTAATGACTGGTTTGCTGTTAATAAATACATGGGTAAATCTCTGTTCAAGACGCTCAGCTCTGAAGGCTGTGAGATCCCTGATTTCCCACTTCACATCTCTATATTTCTGTGTGTCTTTAATTCCTCTAGCACCGCTGGGTTAGGGTCTCCCTGACCAAGCTGGTCTCGGCACTGGGCATTTATAAGTGATTTTTATTTTGTTAGATTTTCCAGTTTTTTATTATAAACATATTTCACAGTATCCCTGTAACAACGTCACTTTTAAGAAGGGGTTGACATCAGCATGCTTTCACCATCTACTTTGGGAACATAAGTGAGGCTCTGGGTCAGAAACAGTTTTGTTTTTTGTTTTGTTTGGTTTTGTTTTGAGACGGAGTTTTGCACTTGTCACCCAGGTTGGAGTGCAATGGCACAATCTTGGCTCACTGCAACCTCTGCCTCCCAGGTTCAAGTGATTCTCCTGTCTCGTCCTCCTGAGTAGCTAGGATTACAGGTGCTCACCACCACGCCTGGCTAATTTTAGTATTTTTTGTAGAGACAGGGTTTTACCATGTTGGCCAGGCTAGTCTCTAACTCCTGACCTCAGGTGATCTGCCTGCCTCGGCCTCCCAAAGTGCTGGGATAACAGGTGTTTTTGATGATCAAAAGGAACAGAAGAGACATAACTTCTTTATACTAGCTTAATCCATCTTTCAGCTTTAAAATTTTGGATGTTATCAATACGTCTAGGTTTTGATGTTAATTATGTTTGGTAAGAAACATGTTAAAATATTAAAGTAGAAGCTTTTACTTCTTCAAACTGAAGAAATGTCACTCAATTCTTTCCCTGGCAGGGCTGCATGAAAAGCTCTGGAATGAGACAGTCCTGTTTCTAACCAGGCTCTACCATGACCCAGCTGTGTGACTGTGCTCAAGACACCCAGCCTCCCTGAGCTTCTGTTTCCCCTCTGTGTGATGAGGAAGACAACACATATCCCCTGGTGTCCCTGTAAAGATTGAATAATGTACGGAAACATCTACAAAAACACACAGTTGAGACTCTGACATGGGCATTCAATAACTCGTAGCTATTATTTTCATCCCAGAGCAAGCAGTGTCTGAACACCTCCTTATTCAACCCATGTTCTAAGCCATGCTTTAGCATAATGGTAACGACAATAGATTACATTTATTTAAGCACAACTGAATAGTCACCATGCACAGACAGTTGCCCAAGTTAACTCACTTATGACAAAGAGACTAGAAACTACTATTAAGACATACTGACAGTTCCCCCGGCAAAAGGTTCAATACGCTGTAACTATCATGGCTTTCCCAAGCCTCTCAGAGGCTTCCATGTGTGATGACAACAGCTTTCAGAGAGAATATACAAGAAAATATACCAATTTCATCAATTCCGGATTTATTTCACAGGTCAACCTGAAAGGATTTACTGATAAAGTTAGATTTATCAACAGATCTGTCTAGATACAAGCATACTTAGACAATCTAAGATTTTCATATGGAGTAACCCGCTATGGAGAGACAGAGTGAAAGAAAGAGTTGTCTTAGGGCAGGTGCTTGGGGCTAATCTAGTTGAGTGGCCCATCCTGAGGATCCCCACAGCTCAGGGAAGCAGCCGGCCCCATGACCTGGTCTGCATCTCTGGCAAGTGGGCCAGCCCTTGCAGAGACCCTGGACGTTGGGAAGAGCTGATGCAGAGAGGGCCTGAGACCCAGCACTCTGACCCTGACCTTCAGAAGCTCCACAGCCTCTGGGGTGAAAAGGGATCGGAATGAGGCCATTCTAGTTAAGGTTTTCTCCAAAATGGCTACTCATCAAGGCTTCAGATGAAGATTCCAAACCCCGGTGCTGCATGCAGCATGGCTAGGAGCAGCAGGGTGTCCTGCTCCTGCACCACCTCCACCCCCACTAACACCAGCAAGGAACCCCTCAGGGGCTGAGGCTCTATGGCCAGCTTTGTTTGCAAACGTCCAGTCATTCGTGAAGGTTTCCCAGTAGGGTTACCAGTTAGTCAAATGAGCCAAGGTCATTTATTTCTACTAAATATATAAAATGAGGTATCTTAAGTGGAACTTCAAAAACAGGTGAGATGTTCCTTAACAATAAAGCAGGCTAAACAGCCTGCCTTTGAGTCCTTTGTTTTCTTGACTACCAGCTGGAGCCACTGTAGCAAATGTTTCAGTTCCCTGGAGCCAAGAGAGCCATCCAGCCCTATCATTCCAGGGTCCTCACGAGTCCCCCCATAGCACAGCCTCCATTCTGATGTATGGTGCGTAAGCTCATCAGATTGGAATCTTCAACCCAAGGCTGCTCCATCTGTGCAAAGGCATTGATTAAGAAGCCCCCTATGCCAGGCATTGTGCAGGTGCTGAGAACTCAAAGCTGGTTATGATTACCTGTGGCCTTGAGGTGCCCAGAGTCTAGTGGGAAGGGAGAAGCAGAAAGCTTTCAGTTTCTGTGTTCCACTTCTGCCACTAAACTCTGCCAGTAAGTTGTTGTACAGACCCCTTCTGGCAAGAAAGGTGTGCGCAAGAGAGGATGGTATGCGCCTGGAATCTCTGAAATCTGTCCCTAGTTACAGCAAAATGCAGAAAAGACTGGAGCTCAAAATAATGAATCAGTTTGTTGCACGCATGCATGTGTGTGTGTGTGTTCATCAAAAGGTGAAAGACTCCATTCTCCTTTTTTTGAGACGAAGTTTCACTCTTGTTGCCCAGGCTGGAGTACAATGGCACAATCTCAGCTCACTGCAACCTCTGCCTCCCGGGTTCAAGCGATTCTCCTGCCTCAGCCTCCCGAGTAGCTGGGATTACAGGCGCCTGCCACCACACCCAGCTAATTTTTTTTTTTTTTTTTTTTTTTTTTTGTATTTTTAGTAGAGACAAGGTTTCATCATGTTGGCCAGGCTGGTCTCAAATTCCTGACCTCAGGTGATCCACCCGCCTCGGCCTCCCAAAGTGCTGGGGTGATAGACTCCATTCTTGCCAACTGCGGTAGCACAAGTGTGCCTGGCCTTGCTCACATTGCATTCCTTTCTCTTGCTTTCTGCCTTCTCTGATGCTGAGAGGAAAATGGTGTAGACCTTACACTGCCAGAAAAATCTCAAGAGAGTCTTAAAACAAAATGTACGCTGTTCCACAATCAGTCAGAGCTGCAGGGGAAATGCATAAAGCAAACATTAAATGAAAGCACTCTCTAAGAATTCACCTCAGACTGGAATTAGAGACTTATCCTCTATCCACGTGGGGCAGAGTACGTGGGGTTCTTGCACTCCTGACTGGCCTCCTCCAGCCAACCTCCCTCCATTTACCAGGCCCCAAACTATTCTGGGTTTGACAGTCATGCAGATGTGCAGACAGAAGAAGACCATGCAGACCTGAAGCAGCAGGATACTGATCACTACTGGCTCTGCTTTGAGGGGTCACGGTCACGGCTTTCAGGACACAAAGATGGGAGAGGAGCTCCCTGCACACAGCCCTTGTCCACCCTGCCTGGACACAGGTCCTCATGGCCCCTTCCCAGTTTCTCTTCTGAACGGGCAGCCCAGCCCAGCCCTTGTGGGATGGCATTAGCCCTGCAGATGGGAAGACAGAGCAGAGGCATTACAGGGGTAGGTGGGAAAACAGGATGTTCCCAGGGCAGAAAGTAATAGGAGCGATTGGCCTTGCTCAGCACCCTGTAGCTAATAGGTGCTTGCTAAACAGTTGCAGGAAACACAGGCAGACGGGGATCAGAGGGCCCTAAGCACAGAGCAGGTGGGAGTGAGAAAGGGGGACAGTTCATGGGATGATACCAAGTCGGTGTACAGCAGACAGCACAGGCTGTGACTTTTTGCTGAGGGCTGTGCACAGAGGAGGAGGAAGCCCCAAGCTTTCAACAACCCTGGCTTTATGAGCAGTGGGATCAGACTCTGGCTGTTAAAGACACTGCCAGAGGATCCTGGTCAACAAAGACGAAGACCCTGGTGTGTCCAACGTGGGACTGGACTTTCACAGATGAGCATGCACTACCACCTCCAGGATGGTAGTCGGTATGAACCCACGGTGCAGCCATAGTCCCGTGAGCTGCCCACTTCCTGCCCTGGCCAGTGGTTCGCCTGCTACCTCGGTCGTCACCATTATCGGGTTCCTCATCCATGTGATTCCAGATCCCAGCACACCTGCCAAACCAGTGAATGGGAAAAGAGGCAGAGGGTGGCGTCCCAGCCCACTCCTAGTGCAAGGTCCGTGCCTGCAGAGCTGATGAACTCGCATGGTGGCGGGCAGCACAGGGCATCTGCCATACGCTCAGGTGATGCCAGCGGTGAGGAGGGTGCAAGACCACCCTACAGAGCTGACAAAACCATGGCGGTGGGCATTTCCACCGAAAACACCCCTCCATATCTGGAAACTTCTAACTTCTCTTCAGCCAAAGAGCCCTTGACAAGTGCATGTGTATGAAGAAGCTGGGGTAAAGGTGGTGAAACAATGCTGTGTTGCATGAACACGGTCTCCTAGAGAAACCACACACAATCAACACTCGCTGCACACGTATTTTGAAGGTGTATCGATTGCTATCGTTGTCGTCATCGAAAATCCTTCGTTTAAAGAGGCAGTACAGGGTTTTATGGGCACCCTCATGCACAGGCACTCTGCCTAGGAGGGATAATGCCACTCTCCTCCTCTCACCTTTCTCTGTGCAAAGAAATGCAATGCTGCTATTTTTCATTTGTTTTATTTATTGATTTATGTTTATAGAGACAGGGATCTCACTATGTTGCCCAGACTGGTCTCGAACTCCTGGCTTCAAGCCATCCTCCCATCTTGGCCTTCCAAACCACTGGAATGACAGGCACGAGCCACTGTGCCAGGCCAGAAATGCAACATTTCCATCTGTGTTCAGGCCCAGCTGTATTACATATTTACTAAGAGGGCAAGGGAAGGTCTCAGACCAAATGTCATGTCACCGTGGGCTGGGCAGCCACCAAGGGGCCCTGTGATCCTGGCCTTCTGGCATCCACGCCCCTGTGCACCCCACCCCACATCCCTGGGGCATGGGCTGTGCTTACTAATCCACTTCCAACAAACAGTATGGATAGAAGGGATGGGAGGTCTCTCCCGGGTCCCGGTTACAGAAGCTTCATGGCTCCTGCCCCGGGCACCCGCTCTCTCTCTCTTGCGTGGCTCACCCTCAGGGGTGCAGTTGCCATATTCCGGGAAACCCTGTGTTTTAAAACAAGCCTGTGTGGCGAGGGATGGAGGTCGGGCAGCAAACCCGTGAGCAAGCTTGGAGGCAGATCACACACAGGCCCCTCCCAAGAGACCCTGCCAGATCCCCCGCTCAGCTGCACCTGGATTCCTGACCCTGTACACAGGCAGGGAACCTTTATAGCACGCTTGTTGTTTTAAGCCGCTATGTTTTGGGTCTCATCACACTGCCATGGATAACTAACCCACGTGGCTTCTTTAAGGATCTGAAGACAAATATCCCAGTTGGCCCGGTAGATAAATATTGATAATATAATAATAGCTACTGCTCATGGTGTGCTTGCTAGGGCCTGGCGCTGCCCAGACACTGAACGATCATGCTCTTATGTAACCAGCCGGGGCCTGCTAAGGGAAAAAGATAAGCAAATGGGGACATGAAGCCTCAGGAACCTGACCTGCGCTTGCACACCACGGTTTGTTGGGCACCTTAGTGACCTGTGCCCCAGCTGACTGCGTGTCACTCTCATCTCCAGGGAGGAAAGGTTCAGCGTGTGACTCCAAGATCAACCAAAGCCTTCAGAGCCCTGGCACACACCAGGAAGCATCGGCTCCCAGGAGAACCAGAGCCTCTGGGGACAGGCACTGCAATGAGCAGTGGCCTCATGGGATCTTGAGTACATTTAAAAGGTTGAAAGCCTCTTTGTTAAAAAGACAATTCCATTACTTTCCCCAAAAAGACCAATTTTACGTTTAAAAATGTCACCTTCGTGAATTTCTGCAAATTTCATTGACTTCAATTTAAACTCATTTCCTCTTGGGCTGTGATAGGTAAGGATGAAAAATGCCTGGTCAGGAAACTTCTTCTGTTCCTTTCCTCTTTAAAAAGCAAATTCCACAGACTCCAGAAGGATCTCAACATCATGTGTTATTTAAGAAATAACAGAGAGATGAATGAGGTTTTTTTTTTTCTGAAGGTCATTGAAGACAAAAGATGTTGCTGAACAATGAATATAAGGCAATGCTGTTCCTTACCCCTTCCAGGGTGACAGAGATGAGCACCAGGCATCTCACCCACCGTCATGTGGCCACCTGGGCCACAGCTCTCCAATAGATGGCAAAGCTGTTCCCTGTGACATGGGGAGGGGGTTCCCTGGGAGGGTGCAGGCCGGCAGCTCCCATCCGCCCCAGCCAGCGCCTGCCATGTGCCTGCCCCACTCTGTCCTCTCCTGGCGCCTGCTCTCTCTAGCACCTTGCTTTGTGAGAATGTGCACAGCAATGGCACTGGCTGTTTCTGAGGTGTTTGGAGAAGAGAGGACTCAGAGCTTAAGGAAGCACTTTAGCAAGAATCCAGAAACCCCAAGGCCCCCACTGAGCAAGGCTCCCAAACTTCCAGTGAGAAGAGAAGAGGCATCGTCCTGGCTCCAGGCTCCTAGACCTGCCTATTTCACCTGTAAGAAGAGCCTCTGAAGACTCTAATCCTAAGCACAGTCTCCACCATCAGTGGCAGGGCGCAGACCCCCTTACACACAGCATTAGTTGTTTGGGTGTTCATAGTAGTGAGTGAAGTCCTACAAACAGAGCATCACGGATGAAATCAAGGGTGGAGAGGTGCGGTCCCTATGCTGCAGGTGGGATGGGCGTGCTGTTGACTTGCTTTCCCGCCATCAGCGCTCCCGCCCTTATGCTCAGAGTTGTAAAGTGATCATGGATTCAGAAGCCTTTGGGAGCAAAACCCTAAATGGTGCTGAGATTAAATTCTCGCTCCGTGAATGTCTCTTCCCGTCCTGGGGCTATGTCCTCTCTCTGGGCCTGGGTCCCTCCCTGCATGTGTTGCGGGGCTCACCTTCTCCCTCATGTGTGCCTGTCCCCGTGCCTGCTAGTGCTGGGCATCTGGGTGCTTCTCCAGCATCTCTATGCATGACCCTGCTCTGCCAGCTCCTGCAACTCCATCCCCAACCCCATGAAGGTGCGGGTGACTTGCAGCCCTTGAATGAGGCCTTTGCACATCACAAGCCACGAAGGTATTAGAAGCCTGGTCCCTACTGCAGCTGGTCTGGGTCGTTTTAGGATGGTCAGCATCCTGTTTCTGGAGCAGGTCTTGGGCCTCAGGGCCCCTGCTTTTGTAACCCCAACATCTTCCAGGGGAAAGAGTAGAAGCTTTGAAAGCAGACTTAGGAGCTATTGTCCTCGGGCAAATCACTCAGCCAAACTGAGGCTCTGGGATTTTATTTATAAAATGTGGATAATATCCTAAGGATTAGAAATTACAGAAATAAGGTGAACAGCACACGGAGTGAGCTCATGGGCATAACGCCACCAAGGGGCAAGCAGGGATTGGAAGGCACCCCCAAGTTCAACAGGCTTTCTGCTCTACCTCAGAGACTCCTGGTCCACGAATTATGAATGTTTGCACATTCTAAGCATGAACACTACCAGTAGGTACTTACAAAGCCTGGAAAGTCACCAGCTGCCTCTAAACTACAGTTTGAATTCCAGGAGACGCTGGCACCTCAGAAAGCCTAGCTGTAAAGGTGGTAAGACAGGTGACCTGACAGTCAACACGCACCGGCACCCCATACCCTTCCTCCTGGGCAGGAGAAGAACCCTGCCATTCACCCCTGGCATCCATGACGGGGTTAGGACCACGACATTCTAAGGGGCGATCTCTCATCAGAGAGAATAAATCCACAAAGCTGTAACTCAGATCTCTGCCCAAGTTCTCCATATCAGAGAATGGTAGTTACTAGAATGTTTGCTCTTGTTCCTAGAAATACATTTGCACACACACACACGTGTACACACAAGAAGATATCAAGTTAGCACTGGGAGAATAAATAGGAAAACAAAAGGAGAAAACAGTGGGCAGGAGGCTATCTTCATCTGCCTCCAGGAACCAGACCCACTGAACCTTCTAGTCCCCTATGTCCTCCATGGCCTCATAGCCCCTGTCTCCAATCTTCTATATTCTAAACACCACAATTTTGTCTTCAGGGGCTGCCAAAAAACAAGGTGATTTCAGCAGCCCCCTTATCTATTCTACAGGGCATTGTTCCCAGGTGCAAAACCTGATCTCCAAGTTCTGGTGCAAACTCTTAGGACCTTTTCTGGCCCCGGACCAATGTACACTGTGTACACTGTGATTCCTACAGAATACCTGAGTACCGCAGATGACTTTGATTCAGCTGTGTGACACAGGCTCAACCGCTACACGCTGCAGTGTGTTAAAGATGACAAAAGTCAACTGAAGAGACCCAGTTCCAAAGGCATGCAAGCTACATGCAAGAAGTCAAACTAGTTGGAAAAAAAAAAACAGAATTTCAGAATAATTCTGAATTTTGCAGTTCACTCTCTCACTTAGGGACTCAAAGTTCTTAAGCCTTCAACAATCAAAATGCAGAGGTGATGTCTGCCTGTTAGCCGAGGAGGCGGTAGAGCACGGAATTAAGAAATATGGATGGGAGTGAAATCCAAATCTAATTACAGCTGTGTGACTCTGAGTCGAATATTAAGCTCTGTATAACTTAGTTTTTAAAAAATGGAGTGTGGCACATCATCTATTCATGTTGCTGTAAGGATTAAATAAATGAATCGTATGTAAAATGGCCGGCAGGTAGCAATTGTTGAGTACCTCTTATGATTGCCCATAAGAAGCTGTTAAGCCTGACTCCAAGCAAGAATAAAAAGCAGTTTATTAGGACCATTTCATCAAGTAGAAACTCTGTTGATTATTCTGCAAGTTCTGAATGACCAGGAGCAAAAAGACAAGTGGTGGGGCTGAACCAGAGAAATGTGTGAGGCAGGGGTGAATGCACTTCTGACTTACCCCTAACAGCCCAAAGCGTTCGGACAGGCTCCAGCCACACAGAAAGTCAATTTCAAACTTGTGGTTGAGAACCACGATGGCATTTTCCTTCCCATACTTGAGGTAGGCGCGCGGGTCCGTGAAGATGGTGCATTCCGTGCCCGACCACCACTCCAGCAGCATCACCAGCTCTGGAACAAACCACAACAGACAGACGTTTACTACATGCAGCCTTGTCCTGGGAGCCCTGCTGAGAGCAGGGCTCTGCCCTCCCAGCTAGGGGAGAAAGCAACTTCTAGGGGCAAAGTTATGGATCGCTGCAGCACAGACCTTGGTCCTTGAAAGGGTTCAGAAGTGGAAGGAAAAACGAGAAAGACTTCACAACATTCTCCAGGGAAGAAGAGGAGGATGCCTGGAGAAGGTAAATGACTTACATTCCTTGATTAAGTACCTTGGGGGAAAATAAATCAGAAAGCCAGAATCCGTCAAGAATTCATGCCCTTGTGTTTACAGAGCTCTGAAAGGCAGCGTGAGATGAGGTATAGAATTCTTAATATCCTGGAAAATGACTAATTGGGATACTTACAAACTCCATCAAAGAATATTAAATACCCAACTTTCCTCTCCCATTTCTGACACTTGAAGGGAGGGGAAGAATGGAGAACGGTAGATCCAGCGGCAGGAACCCCAGCACCTGCAGGGCAGGGGGAGTGAGAGTCAGCCCACGGCAGGTCTGAAGAGAACTATTGAAATAGTCTTCGTAGGGGCTTGTGAAAAGAAAAAGATTCTTTTTTCAGGCAATGATAACCACTTGCAGTTTATTCTTCAGTGATACCTCCCATCCAGGGAACCTATTCCCAATCTGGCAGGCTCAGGAAAAGCCTCTAGGGTAGAAACTGTCCAGAAAAACAGTTGAATGTGGGTGATGGACTTGGAAATGGACTCTTAGAGTTGACGGTGTTCAGTAGGGGGTGGGCGCCTGAGTGCTCTGCGAGGGTTTTGCCTCCTCCCCCTTTCTTTTGAGATGGGGTCTTGCTCTGTCACCCAGGCTAAATGTAGTGGTGTGATCACGGCTCACTGTAGCCTCAACCTCCCAGGCTCAGGTGATCCTCCTACCTCAGCCTCCTGAGTAGATGGGACTACAGATGTGCATCACCAGGCCCAGCTAATTTTTTTGTATTTTTTGTAGAGACACAGTTTTGCCATGCTGCCTACTGGGTAGACTCCTGGGTTCAAGCAGCCCTCCCACCTTGGCCTCCTAAAGTGCCGCAATTACAGGCGTGAGCCACCGTGCTGGGCCATGTGCCCCCTATTTTTAATCACCAGTTAGTGAAGCATACATGCAGCAGAGGACTCACTCCCTCCCCACCCCATCCCTACCCTACAGGCAGGTGGATCTGTCCTTGACTCCAGTAAGCCTAGTGTTGTAGCTCAAGTGGCTGTCCTTGGAAACTTTTCTCCTCCAGGCTGGAGGCTGGAGGCTTGATGTGGAGCACCAGAGCCCTCTAGAAGGCATCACAGTCTAGTTTTTACACAGTGAGCACTGTGGGACTTTGGACAAATTAACCTCCTAACGCCACAGTGTCTTCATCTTTAGAATGGGGTTGCCCCAAAGGGTTTTGTGAGCATAAAGCACCTAACACACAGTATGTGCTCAGTGTAGAGCACATTGTAAGTTCCTAGCAAATTGAAGCTATCAGTCTCCTTAAAAATAAAGAAAACCACTCCCCTTCCTTCTCCAGAAATGAACAATAAAAAGTGTCTACCTATTTCTAGGAACTGAGAAAACATCAAGCTCCCATTCAGTTGTCCCACCAGGCCATAGCATTGGTGGAACCAGAAGCACAAGTTAAGGAATAGTGACTCGTCCTGGGAGTTGGTTGTGGGGGCAGGAGTGGGGAGGGGGGCTAGGGTAACAACATGCAGCCCGGCAGGGCAGCCTGACAAAGGGACGGAGGGACAATTTGTTACCATGCGGTGCAAAGATGCCTGTAGTGCTGGGCTGAGTTTTTCCAAGCACGAGGATGGGAAGGATCAATCTATTCCATTACTGGCCAAGCAGCACAGATAAGCACCAAAGCACAACTCCACAGGGAGTCAGGGAGACGAAGCTGATGCGTCCAAGAGACTCACATTTCCTATGTGTCACAGGCCAAATGCCTCTCTGTGGGACTCCTTCCTGCCTAAGGCCACTGTCACTGCCCCCTACCCCATTCACACATTCCCCAGCACCCTCCACAGCCCTATCACAGCTGTGACCACAGCGTGAGGTTATCTCCCCTACTATAGAGCACGGGTGCCATGAGACAGCAACTGTACTGTTTGGTTCATCCCGACCTTAGCCTCGACTCCAAGACTCAGCAAGAGCCTGGCACATGGATGCTTTCAACAAATGCCGCGTGATTACCTAACGCGTTCAAGCACTCTGTGAGGTACAGGAGATGATTAAACATTAGATCAGATCCCGGCCCCCCTCCAGCTTACTGTCTAGGGAAAAGACAGCTACACAACCACAAAACAACGTGACAGGGAAAGGAGAAAGGCCTGCTAATAGGATGGCTGCTGAATATTGTCCTCATGGATTTGGGAGTCAGACACATCCAGGCTCCGATCCTGGTGGAGCCACTTACTAGTTGTGAGACTTCTGGCATGTTTCTCAATGTCCTCCCTCTCTGTAAAATAGGGACAGGTAAACGCCGTTAGAGATGCTGTGGATATTAAATAAGAGCATGGACTCAAGGCACCTAGCATGACATGGGGCATAGTAGGCAATCAATAAATGAACAGCTTTTTAATTACTATTATATGCATGATAATTTTATCACACACAAAGGCTCTGTGACCACTGAAGGGGAGAGGAAGGGTGAGGAGGAGACAGAGGCAGATGGAGAGAAACCCAGAGACAGAGCATCACAGAGACTTCTGGGTTACCAGAGTAAGGAGTTATGATTTATGACTTCATTCTAAAGGCAATATAAAAACCACTGGAGCATTTTTAAATAGACACACACCAGCATCCAATTTGCATTTGAAAAAAAAATCACTCTGACTGAAACAGGAACAGACTGGAATAGGGAGGCCAGTTAGGGGGTGACTACATTAGTACAGCGAGAGGGGATGGTGCTGGGACCAGGTTGGGGAAGACCAAATTTCCCACTCACCTCAGTAGGCTGTTCACTAGACAACTAAACTCTGAACCTTACTGGATAGAAGAGTTTCATTTCCCTTTTTTCTTTTTTCCTTTCTTTTTTTTGAGATGGTGTGTCACTGTCATCCAGGCTGGAGTGCAGTGGCCCAATCATACATAGCTCACCGCAGCCTCAAGCAATCCTTGCACCTTGTCCTCCCAAAGTACTGGGATTATAGGCATGAGCCACCGCACCTAGTCCATTTTCTTAATCTAATGATTTCACTTCTTTTTTAATTCACAGAAACACATTTATACAGTCACATTGTAAAATGATTCAAACAACCCAGAAGTATGTACAAGAAAATACAAAATTCCTCTAAATAGCTTCAGGATGTGTTACGTTGGCCTGGACTACATTTCCCAAACTTCCCTTTCTTAGATATTTCTGGTTAGAGGGCACCACAAGAGACACTCTTAGGAGGTTTGGAAGCTGTAAAGGAAATACTACCATTTTGTAGGTCACGCATGTTTTTGCTGATCTGCTGATTCATGTCTTCAGCACAAAGCAGCAGCTAGGCCTGCTACTGCTCCTCCTTCCCCTGGATCCCCCGCCAGCTTCTCTGAATCCCAGGCCAGGTGGTTGTGTTTTGCTCTGTGATGAAGATCCCAGCTTCTGCAGGACATCCACACCATCAATGCCAGATGCGAAAGAACTGATGCAAGTTTTAGCCCATTCTCATGGGGCTCCAGCTTGTGCTTGGTGGTTCCAACATCTTGATCTCTCCCAGTTTCTATCCATCGCCCCTCCCTGACCGCCTGCCCTGTGGACTGCAAGCTCCAGCATCACATGCAGATACAACTTCCCTACAGAGATTGCTAAACAAGCCCCCACAGCTGAATAAGGCCAATGAGATGATGTCCACATATCTCCCAGTGGTTTTGCTTCTCTTATTGAACCCTGACTGAGAGACACTTCCTCTTTACCTTCCCAACCTCCCTCCCTTCTCCAAGGTTAACCATTATAACAGTTTGGAAAATAGTCTAATAGTTGTTTCCCCTAGGCATTCATACACATGCGCGTGCACACATGCACACACACACACACGCATACTCAAAAAGCTTTGCCTTTAGTTGAATGGCTTACCAGCTGATGTTTTAGTTGGATGTTCTTATGTAAACACACTGCACACAACTTAAAATATCTCCATGAATTTAGGTTTCAATTCCTCTCCTGTGTGGTTGTTTTCAATGCTATCAGCCAGAGCCTTCTCTCTACAGCCGCACAGCCAGCTACACCTGGCAGCCCCTTCTTGTGCTGAAGAGCCCTACAGGAGCTGCTTCTATTTGAGGTGGGATGTCTGTCATTCAAATTAGATGCCTCTTTTTACCATCATGCATCAAATGCCAGGGCTTTCTAACTGCTCAGGGCTCAGGGCATGCAGCATTTCAGGCACGTTCAGCCTGTCCCTCCACTCTCACCATCAGCTCACACTGGCTGCAGATCTTGGAATTGCTCCACCTCGTTCTCTTCCCACAAGATTCTGTCCCTGTACGCTCACTCCATGGAAAGGGCAGTGTCACTTCCTTTCAAAGGACATATTACTTAGAACCTCCAATTTAACTTAGAAAGTTACCAATGGGCACCTGAGCAATCCATCCTAACCAGAAGCTATCAGCAGGTGCTGCACAGCAGAGAGGCCTGTGAGAAAGCAGGGCTTTCTGTTGTTTAGTTAAGGGAAAATCACTTGTTGAGAGTTTCAGGTTGCAATCCTGTAACTAGTGTTACAATGCCAGGAGCCCTACCAGGGTAAATCTAAGAGAAGCAAAGATAAGGTATTTGCTGTTTGTGTTAGTCCACTTTATGCTGCTGTAACAGAATAGTTGAGACTGGGTAATTTATAAAGAACAGAGATTTATTTCTTATAGTTCTGGAGGCTGGGAAGTCCAAGGTCAAGAGGGCTGCATCTGGCAAGGTCCTTCTTGCTGTGTCGTCCCATAGGTGAAGACAGAAGGCAGAAGGGCAACCAAGCATGTACTCAAGTGAGAGAAATAAGGGAAAGGGGCTGAACTCATCCTCTTAGCAGGAACCCACTCTCTGCATAACTGACCCACTCCTGAAATAATGGCATTAACAAGGGCAAAGCCCTCATGAACTAATCACCTCTTAAAGGCCCCACATCTCAACACTGTTGCATTGGGAATTAAATTTCCAGCCGGACATGGTGGCTCACGCCTGTAATTCCAGCACTTTGGAAGGCCAAGGCGGGCAGATCACAAGGTCAGGAGATCGAGACCATCATGGCTAACACAGTGAAACCCTGTCTCTACTAAAAATACAAAAAAAAAAAAAATTAGCTGGCCGTGGTGGCGGGCACCTGTAGTCCCAGCTACTCGGGAATCTGAGGCAGGAGAATGGTGTGAACCCAGGAGGCTGCACTTGCAGTGAGCCAAGATCGCACCACTGCGCTCCAGCCTGGGTGACAGAGCAAGACTCCATCTCAAAAAAAAAAAAAAAACACCAAAAGTTTCCAACACCTGAACTCTGGGTGGAACTCTGGGTTCCAACACCTGAACATTCAGAACATAGCACCCCTGAAACATTTACCTTCTTGTCTAGGCATCCAAACTAACACACATTAAACAACGAGAAAAAGCAACCAAGGCTTTAACTTCATAAGAATTGGAGCCATTTGGTAGTTAATTGAAAAACAGTATATCTGGGAATGAAAACAATGCATCAAATCAGAATAAAAACAGGAGAAGAGGAAAGAGGGAAGGACTTATGACCTCATAGAGAAAAGCCCAGAAGCTGTAAATGACCTGCACTAAGAGGAACCCTCAGTGGGAGAAGTGCAAGGAGGAAGGACATGGTCAGCGGAGATCCCAGGATCTGGAGATTCTGGGTCTTGCCCTTTAGGGTGAGTGAATGCGTGGCCCAGCCACAGACATGTCCACTCAGGGCAGTGCCCACCACACCTGCCGAGCACAGGGGGCACCCCATCCAGGCCTGGGGTACACACAGACTGTGGGACTCACCACAGTGTGGAGAGGGCATCCCAAGGTGCACACACTACAGGAAATCCCAGAGAGCTAGGGCCACCAAGGAACCCTGTCCCTAGCCAGTACGGCCACCTGGGAAAGGCCAGCTGAACAGAAAGGCCACAGGACAGAAAGGGAAGCCTGCCACCTGCAGAGATGTGGCCAGGGCTTCTTCAATATCATATGGCAATTTTTGAAACTTTTGTCTATTTTTATTTTTTATTTATTATTATTATTATACTTTAAGTTCTAGGGTACATGTGCACAACATGCAGGTTTGTTACATATGTATACATGTGCCATGTTGGTGTGCTGCACCCATCAAGTAGTCATTTACATTAGGTATATCTCCTAATGCTATCCATCCCCCCTCCCCCCACCCCACAACAGGCCCCGGTGGTGTGATGTTCCCCTTCCTGTGTCCAAGTGTTCTCATTGTTCAATTCCCACCTATGAGTCAGAATATGCGGTGTTTGGTTTTCTGTCCTTGCAATAGTTTGCTCAGAATGATGGTTTCCAGCTTCATCCATATCCCTACAAAGAACAGGAACTCATCCTTTTTTATGGCTGCATACTATTCCATGGTGTATATGTGCCACATTTTCTTAATCCAGTCTATCATTGATGGACATTTGGGTTGGTTCCAAGTCTTTGCTATTGTGAATAGTGCCACAATTAACATATGTGTACATGTGTCTTTAGAGCAGCATGATTTATAATCCTTTGGGTATATACCCAGTAATGGGATGGCTGGGTCAAATGGTATTTCTAGTTCTAGATCCTTGAGGAATCACCACACTGTCTTCCACAATGGTTGAACCAGTTTACAGGCCCATCAACAGTGTAAAAGTGTTCCTATTTCTCCACATCCTCTCCAGCACCTGTTGTTTCCTGACTTTTTAATGATCGCCATTCTAACTGACATGAGATGGCATCTCATTGTGGTTTTGATTTGCATTTCTCTGGTGGCCAGTGATGATGAGCATTTTTTCATGTGTCTGTTGGCTGTATAAATGTCTTCTTTTGAGAAGTGTCTGTTCATATCCTTCACCCACTTCTGATGGGGTTGTTTGATTTTTTCTTGTAGATCTGTTGAAGTTCTTTGTAGATTCTGGATATTAGCCCTTTGTCAGGTGGGTAGATTGTAACATTTTTCTCCCATTCTGTAGGTTGCCTGTTCACTCTGCTGTGCAGTTTCTTTTGCTGTGCAGAAGCTCTTTAGTTTAATTAGATCCCATTTGTCAATTTTGGCTTTTGTTGCCACTGGTTTTGGTGTTTTAGTCATGAAGTCCTTGCCCATGCCTATGTCCTGAATGGTATTGCCTAGGTTTTCTTCTAGGGTTTTTATGGTTTTAGGTCTAACATTTAAGTCTTTAATTCACTTTGAATTAATTTTTGTATAAGGTGTAAGGAAGGGATCCAGTTTCAGCTTTCTACATATGGCTAGCCAGTTTTCCCAGCACCATTTATTAAATAGGGAATCCTTTCCCCATTTCTTGTTTTTGTCAGGTTTGTCAAAAATCAGATGGTTGTAGATGTCTGGTGTTATTTCTGAGACCTCTGTTCTGTTCCATTGGTCTATATCTCTGTTTTGGTACCAGTACCATGCCGTTTTGGTTACTGTAGCCTTGTAGTACAGTTTGAAGTCAGGTAGTGTGATGCCTCCAGCTTTGTTCTTTCGGCTTAGGATTGACTTGGCAATGAGGGCTCTTTTTTGGTTCCATATGAACTTTAAAGCAGTTTTTTCCAATTCTGTGAAGAAAGTCATTGGTAGCTTGATGGGGATGGCATTGAATCTATAAATTACCTTGGGCGGTATGGCCATTTTCACGATATTTATTCTTCCTATCCATGAGCATGGAATGTTCTTCCATTTGTTTGTGTCCCCTTTTATTTAGTTGGGCAGTGGTTTGTAGTTCTCCTTGAAAAGGTCCTTCACATCCCTTGTAAGTTGGATTCCTAGGTATTTTATTCTCTTTGAAGCAATTGTGAATGGGAGTTCACTCATGATTTGGCTCTCTGTTTGTCTGTTATTGGTGTATAGGAATGCTTGTGATTTTTGCACATTGATTTTGTATCCTGAGACTTTGCTGACTTTGTTTATCAGCTTAAGGAGATTTTGGGCTGAGATGATGGGGTTTTCTAAACATACAATCACGTCATCTGCAAACAGGGACAATTTGACTTCCTCTTTTCCTAACTGAATACCCTTTATTTCTTTCTCCTGCCTGATTGCCCTGGCCAGAACTTCCAACACTATGTTGAATACGAGTGGTGAGAGACGGCATCCCTGTCTTGTGCCACTTTTGAAAGGGAATGCTTCCAGTTTTTGCCCATTCAGTATGATATTGACTGTGGGTTCGCCATAAATAGCTCTTATTATTTTGAGATACATCCCATCAATACCTAGTTTATTGAGAGTTTTTAGCATGAAGGGCTGTTGAATTTTGTCAAAGGCCTTTTCTGCATCTCTTGAGATGATCATGTGGTTTTTGTCTTTGGTTCTGTTTATATGATGGATTTATGTTTATTGATTTGCATATGTTGAACCAGCCTTGTATCCCAGGGATGAAGCCAACTTGATCGTGGTGGATAAGCTTTTTGATGTGCTGCTGGATTCGGTTTGCCAGTATTTTATTGAGGATTTTTGTATCAATGTTCATCAGGGATATTGGTCTAAAATTCTCTTCTTTTGTTGTGTCTCTGCCAGGCTTTGGTATCAGGATGATGCTGGCCTCATAAAATGAGTTAGGGAGGATTCTCTTTTTTTCTATTGACTGGAATAGTTTCAGAAGGAATGGTACCAGCTCCTCCTTGTACCTCTGGTAGAATTCAGCTGTGAATCCATCTGCTTTGTTTACCTACTCAAGCCTCAGCAATGGCAGATGCCCCTCCCCCAGCCTCACTGCCCCCTTGCAGTTCGATCTCAGACTGCTGTGCTAGCAATGAGCAAGGCTCCGTGGGCATGGGACCCTCTGAGCCAGGCACGGGATATAATCTCCTGGTGTGCCATTTGCTAAGACCATTGGAAAAGTGCAGTATTAGGGTGGGAGTGTCCCGATTTTCCAGGTACCGTCTGTCACCGCTTCCCTTGGCTAGGAAAGGGAATTCCCCAACCCCTTGCACTTCCCGGGTGAGGCGATGCCCCGCCCTGCTTCAGCTCACACTCACATGGGCTGCACCCACTGTCCGACAAGCCCCAGTGAGATGAACCTGGTACCTCAGTTGGAAATGCAGAAATCACCCATCTTCTGCGTCACTCACACTGGGAGCTGTAGACTGGAGCTGTTCCTATTTGGCCATCTTGCCATGGTTGATCACTTTTGTCATATTTTTAAAATTTCAGTTTTCCCAGTTTTGCAGATGTTGTTTTGACTGTGCTGCTCTCTGAGGGCTCAGTGAATGCCATCTCTCTACAAAGCAGTCACGCTCGGATTCTGCTCTTCCAGACACATCTGGCTCTGACCAGTTGCTGCTGCCTGTTCTACAAACCCCAACTGGAAATCTCACAGAGCTGGTGCCCAGTTCCTCAGGGTGATGACTGGAGAGGGTGCAGAACACAGTAGGTGACCTCTGCAAAGCCCAAACCATTGCTTGCTATTTAACCATTGCCTGCTATTCAACCATTCCCTGCTATTTAACCATTGCCTGCTATTTAACCATTGCCTGCTATTCAGGGGCTGACCGAAGAACAAAACTCAGGGGGCCATAAAGAGGTATAATCAGAGGCACAGATTTGGTTTTATTATATTTACTATGGTGCTGTTCAGCTTAAGAGGTTACTAATAGGAAAAAGAAGTAGATAGACAAAAAGAAAGTGAGGTTAAGGAAGAGAAGCCCCTGCTGTCCCAAGATGGAGGAGGAAAATGATGGCAACTAATGTTTACTGAGTTCGTTTCCCACATGCATGGGTTGTGGCCCATGCCCCCAGAGTTAAGATGTGTGTGGCTGGGAGCTGAATCCAGACACAAGGGCCCAGCACCACTCTCTAAGGTTGCTGAAGACACTAAAAGCCATGATTATATAAAAGACGATTACGGTGCGGGGGGCTAGAGAAGGGAAATAAAAGGAAGATCAGAGAATACAATCACACCTTGACCTCAGGCAGAGCTGTGGTCAGTTCCTTACCTACGACATAAAGATTAAAATGCCCAACTCAAAGGTCTGGTGTGAAGAGCAGATGCTAAAATATTTAAAGCACTGAATATGCACCCTGCATCAGCCAGTACATTTTTCTTCTCCTGATTTCTACTACATTTGACCTTTGAACAACATGGGTTCACACTTCATTGGTCCACTTATATACAGATTTTCTTCCACCTCTGCCACCCCTGAGACAGCAAGACCAACCCCTCTTCCTGGCCTCCTCAGCCTACCCAACGTGAAGACAACAAGGATGAAGACCTCTATGATGATCTACTTCCACTTATGAATAGTACATGCATTTTCTCTTTTTGATGATTTGCTTAATCATGTTTTCTTTTCTCTAGCTTACTTTAGAAGAATACCAGATACAACACATATACAAAACACATGTTAATCAACTGTTTGTTATTGGTAAGGCTTCCAGTCAACTGTACGCTATTAGTAGTTAAGTTTTAGGGAGTCAAAAGTTACATGTGGCTATTTGACTCCAAAACAAAATAAACAATTTAAAATCGGAGAAAGACATGAAAGAACTTAAGAAGCATGCCCTGAATCCACTTCTAGGCAGCCCTGAATCTGCTATCCCCAAAGCCCTCCTTATTCTCAGCCCCTACTCCTCTCTAAGTAGTTGCAAGACCTGGCTGCATTCTGGTCAGGATCCCAGGGGTCCCTATCCTCCCTGGAGACCCCAACAATATTTCAAGCCTCCAGGCAAGCTCTTCCTGACACAGGTAGAGAGGGGTCTTAGGCTCCCCCTCCCCACCATTCCCCAAGGCTCCTGCTCCTTCCTCGCTCCACCGGGTGGGCCCAGCTCCTCTCTGCAGCCCATCCCAGAAGTGCCATGGAGAATTCTACTATAACAGGGGAGGCAACGACTCTGTAGGAAAGACCTCACAATCCAAACACTGCAGATGGAAGCCTTGAGGAGTACACAGTTCATTGTTCAAGCACATGCCAACAGTCAGAACCTCCCATAGCTGCAGATATGGGCGCCATGTTACACGGGGAAATGGCCTTATGATCATTAGCTCTGTCCAACTTTAACAATTATATAATTACATAGGTGATTGCTATGAAATATGACAAATATGTATAATTATATATTTATAATAACCTTTTATCATTTAGCTTTTAACTGATAATAATTTAGGTTAAAAATTAAAGCCCTCATCCTCAGAAGCATCCAAAATGCAAAAGTGAAGCTACTAAGTCTCTGGCACCTGAATGTGGTGTCATTCTTCCCTGTAGCGGTGCTGGAGGGCCGGGTCTCTCTCCTGGCATCATAAGAAGGCTTGGGAGACAGGACGGTGCCTTCACACTCACAACACCCTCACCTGGAGGTCAGTCGTCAAGTTACAGGGTGCCCACCAGACCCTCTCTGTGCCTGATAAATAAAGCCAAAACAGATTTGGTTTTATTATATTTGCCATTGTGCTGTTCAGCTTAAGAGATTACTAATAGGAAAAAGAAGTAGATAGACAAAAACAAAGTGGAGTTAAGGAAGAAAGGCCTCTGCTGTCCTATCTGTAAAGATGGAGGAGGGAAATGATGGCACCCTCTCCAGTCATCACCCTGAGGAACTGGGCATCACCTCTGTGAGAGGGTCTGGTTTTTATTAACAAAAATTAATAAAAGCACAAAGTGAAACTATTAGCATGGCATAAACAGAAAGGTGCCACCCAGCTCTAGCCCAAGAGTTCTTGCTGCAGGTGTTAAGTGGGCCCCAGCAACACTGTGAAGGGGAACAGTATTCAGCAGCCCAATGCGTCTCTTGTGTCCTGGTACTCAACACAGTCTGGGATTGCTGAGGAAGGCGGGCTGCCTGCTCCTCCCATCGCCTGCAGGTTCTGTTGTTGTGCCAAGCAGTCCCTTTGTGCACTAAGCAGCTAGCTCCAAGCTGTACCACACTTACACTTCCTCCCTTGTCCCCACTCTGTCCCCTATTCTAAGCTTCTCCATCCCTCCAGGCTCAGTTCACACCCATACTTCCAAGAAACCTCCCCTGGGTATTAGGCCATGCAGACATGGCGGCGGGGGTTGGGGGGGTGCTTCCTAACTGCCCAACACTAAGTGAGCTTGGCTCCTGTGGGCATGTGCTGGTATTTTATTTTTACTTTTAATTTTTGTGAGACAGTCTCGCTCTGTTGCCCAAGCTGAAGTGCAGTGGCACGATCATGGCTCATTGCAATCTCTGCAACCAGATTTCAGCACTTTCTGTGACACCAAACTGGGAGCCCAGCTGTGTCTGCCCCATCCCAGAATCTCCCAAGCATCTGCTCTTCCCACTCACACGTCCGCACCATCAGATGGCGCTCAGGCTAGAAGCCCAGGGTCCAAGAAGGCCAAGCTCCTGAAAGCCAGCAGGATTATATTAGGGGGTGATTTTGCCCCCAAGGGGACAAAAATTGGTTCTTGGAGGGGGCGTGGGGTGGACAAAAATCTTACTCTTTTATGTGTAAAACACAGATATGTCCACAGCACATGAATGATAGTCCCTCTGCAGTACTAAAGCATCATGGGAGATGATTAGGGAAAAAGTGTCTGAAAAGGCTCCTTGGAGGGGAAATAATGAAAATATTTGAGTAGCATCACAACCCATCTTTGACCCCGACCAGTCTGCTCTGAACGGGCAGCAGGGCAAAGCAGATTCTTGGTGACACCAGTGCTCAGCACAGCCCAGCCCCTCGCCCCAGCACCTCGTCCCAGCCTCTCACCCTATCCCCTCACCCCAGCCCTGCATCCTAGCCTCTCACCCTATCCCCTCACCCCAGCCCTGCATCCCAGCCTCTCACCCTATCCCCTCACCCCAGCCCTGCATCCCAGCCTCTCACCCTATCCCCTCACCCCAGCCCTGCATCCCAGCCTCTCACCCTATCCCCTCACCCCAGCCCTGCATCCCAGCCTCTCACCCTATCCCCTCACCCCAGCCCTGCATCCCAGCCTCTCACCCTATCCCCTCACCCCAGCACCTCATCCCAGCCTCTCACCTTATCCCCTCACCCCAGCCCCTTGAGGTGCCCATTTCCATGCTGCATGTGCCCCTGGCAGGAAGTGAAGGAACCAACTCAACCTGGAGTGCTCTCTGGAGCTCACGGGTAAAGGGCTGCTGTCACAGGCACTACGTCCAGCTTGGCGCAGCCTGGCTCCTGGAGCCTTCCAAAGAGGGTGGGCAGCCAGCAGCTGGTACAATAAGGCCTGAGAGGCGGGCACTGCTGCTCCCTGCCCATGACACAGCCTCCAAAACCCAGGAGAGGGACACTGGGCACTGCTTTTGGGAGAGAGTCCTGACATCTGGAGATTACCGCACATGGACATGGAGTGGACAACCTCAGGAGTGGACACAGCTTCCCACCCCATGGTGGAAAAAAGCTCACAGGCAGAGCTTTCAGAAGAGGAAGCACCGAGGCATGCCACTGGCTTGAGTAAGGATAACAAGAGGCAGAGAGAGGCCCGGCACTTCCCACCCTCAATGCACCTCAATGGGAGAAGAGGATGAGGAAGGGCCTAGAGCTTCCCCCCACCCCCACCACCATTGCCACTCTGGTGCCCTGACATTGAGATTTTAAACTCCCTTCCCATAGAGCAGCCCAAGATCATGAAGCCACAACACCATGTGTTTCTGATGACCCAGGCCTGGACCAGTCCATTTTCTTATCCACCAGGTGCTGATGTGGAACCTGCTGACACCCAGGGCTGCACAGGAGCTTGGATGTGGCAGGGAGCAAAACAATCCTAGTGGCCAAGCAATAAACACACAGCCAGTCACATAACTATAGAAAGTGCTATGTGAGATGCCAGGTGCAGAGGCTCACAACTGTAATCCCAGCACTTTGGGAGTCCCAGGTGGGCAGAGCACTTGAGGCCAGGAGTTTGAGACCAGCCTGGCCAACATGGTGAAAACCTGTCTCTAATAAAAATACAAAAATTAGCTGGGCGTGGTGGCGCATGCCTGTAATCCCAGCTACTCGGGAGGCTGGGACAGCACAATCACTTGAACCCAGGAGGTAGAGGCTGCAGTGAGCTCAGATCACGCCACTACACTCCAGCCTGGGTGACAGAGAGAAGCTCTAAGGGAAGGGAAGGGAGGGGAGGAGAGGGGAGGAGAAGGGAGGAGAGGGGAAGAGAAGGGAGGGGAGGGGAGGGGAGGGAAGCTGATCCTTTTGGGCAGCCCAGAAGGCCTCTGAGATGACCCGTATGTGAGACGAGACCTGAGAGAGAGGGGAGCCAGCCTCGTGGCTATCTGGGGACATGGGGAAGCAGGATGGGCTTCCACATTCAAGGACAGCAAGGAGGCCCAGGAGGGTGGAGCTCAGTGGGCAAGGAGGAAGGGAAGGACAGGGTGCCAAGGGGCCTCTGAAAGGGGTCCGGCTCTTACTCTTGGTGAGACAGGAAGTCACTGGAAGTTTAGCGTGATGTATGACTTGATCCACCTGAAATACGGTCTACTAGAACCTGTGCCACAAAGGGATTAGTTTTGCCCACTGGTGTACATCCAGTGCCTGGAACTGGGGACACATTTCAGAGCATGACTTTGGCTGCTGTGTGGAGAAAGAAGTGCAGCAGGATACGGGTGGAAGCCAGGTGCTGAAGCAGGCTACTGCAGTCAGCCCGAGATGGGTGGTGGACTCGGAGGGCATGGTGGGAATGGTGAGAAATGATCATATTTAGGAGGATATATGCTACAGGCAGAGCCAGTGGAACTTGCTGTTGGGTTCGACGTGGTGTAAGAGACAGAGGAGGATTCAGGAGTGAAGTTAAGGTTTTTGTCCTGAATAGCTGGGTAAGGACTTGCTGTTAACTGGGTTGGGGAGCATGGGGGAGAGCAAGGTGTGTGGAGGGAGATAGAGGGGCAGGTGATGGAGGAGTCTGGCATTTGGGTTTGAACACATCAGTCATCCTTGGCTTAGTGGTGGGTGCTGGCGATGTTCTGTGTAGCCCTGGCCTCCCCTGGCCCTGCCCCAAACCCCCGTTCCCACTCGTCATCCTCTGGCCTCTCTGTCCGTGCTTCCTCCCAGGCTCTGTGGTCCACCTCTGCTCCTCTCCTACACCAGCACGTCCCTCACAGCCTGTGCCCAGTCAGTCATCAGGAACAGTTTACCTGCCAGGTTCCCAGCCATCTAGGCACTTGGCAAGACTAGAAATCTGACTACATCAAGCCTAGGAGCGATGAGAGCTTGGTATCCATAAACACCGTCAGCCCTTAGATTTTGTTCTCTAAACACCGTACCTGTGGTGTGTGTAGTATTCCTGGGAAAACTGTCAAACTCAAAGTATCAAGCACCCATACGTAACTTCTAGTTCACAGGCAGGTCGAGAGGGAGGATAGGTTAAACACCCTCGCGGTGAGCATCCACACACCCAGAACACAGGAGGTTCTACCAGGCAGTGCTGACCTTTTCACAAATTAAGGAAAAAAGAGGTTGGGTGGGGTGGGGTGGGAGATCTGTTCTAAATTAAGAGAAACTTCAGAGACATAAAAACGAAATGCAATGTATGGGCCTTATTTAAATCCCTATTTAAATACTCCAAATATTAAAAAAAAGAGAGAGAGTTTGGAAACAGAGAAATGTGAATATAGGTAGTATTACATTATTATTAAGAATACCATTAATTTATATTCTTTTGATGATGACATTCTGATTATGTTTTTAAGATGTCTTTTTTTTTTTTTTTTTTTTTTCAAGACAGGGTCTCACTCCATCACCCAGGCTGGAGTGCAGTAGTGCAATCTCATATCACTGCAGCCTTGACCTCCTGGGCTCAGGTGATTCTCCTGCCTCAGCCTCCCAAGTAGCTGGGGCTACAGGCCTCCCAAAGTGCTGGGATTACAGGCCTGAGCCACCACACCTGGCCAAGATGTCTTGAATCTTTATAAAACACATCTCATGACAATGTGGGGTGATATTTCATGACATACAATGTCTGGAATTCAATTTTTACATTTTCAGCAATCAACTTGATACCTGCCAGTAGGATGAAATATTTAAAGTGAAATCTAGATTCTTTGACTTTGGAGAATCCTTACGCTGTTCTCTCTACTCTTACATAGATTTTAATTAAAAAGTTTAAGAAACAAGTTGCCTCTTCCACAGAAAATAAGTCCAGGAAGCAATGACTCATCATGGCAGAGGCATCACCTGAAACCTCTCAGTCCTGGCTTGGGCACTGCTGCCTCTTCTCTAGGAGCAGCTGGGAGAGAGACAAAGACAAAAATGGCATAAAACTGTTCATCTCTAAAATATAGATCAAGGCCATGCCTGGATTTTCTTTTTTTTAATTTCTGAAAGAGATGAAGATTACAATGCAATTTGAAAATACTTTGCATTTCAATGCCACTATATTTGAAGCGATTAAAAGGTCTAAAGTTCCCGAAGAGTAAAAGTAGTCCCTTTTCTGCCCCTCCTTTGCTTACTGCATGGAGTAGTGAGAAATTCTCAAAATCTTCCATTTTCTCCTCACCGCATTAACAAGGAAAGTCCCATTGCCTACTCTGGGCTACAGAGCAGTCAAGCCACTGAGGTTGGACCTTCGAGCCCCCCCACTTCTTGGGAGGCTGACTGACTACGGGCAGCTCCAACCCCCATGCCTCAGTCTCCTGATGGCTAACCTGGAACACTCATGCTTAAGATGAGTGAATCAGAGCCTGACTAACATGATGATGAATCACATTTCTTAGCCTACAAATCTGGGAATCAGACTCTGGAACGAGGTACAAGCAGCCCATGAGAAACGCTGCCACCTTCCTGCTGTCTCCCAGGGCTCCTCTATTTGCAGCCACATGATATGTTTCCAAGAATTTCAACTTAGAGCAACTCGTGCTCCTGTGCACACCACCGACGGCCCCTGCAGTCCACCGGCTCGCTGCCGTCACTGGTTCTGTCCGCCCACACCTTCCATGTCCACCACCGCCTGTCCTCCCTTCCATCTCCGGTGCTGCCCTCCTTACCCCTTGATGACCTTCTACCCAGTCTCTCTGCCTCCAAAGTCACCCGCTCCGCATGCCAGTCTCATGCCTTGCTGCTACTTCCTCCTGTTAGATACCTCTGCTGGCTCCGCACCATCAACCAGATGACTGCAGGCTCCCCAGTAAGCCCCAACTCCAGGCCACCCTCTCCTTCCTCCACTTCTCCCCACCGCACTTCCTGAGCTAAAGCCCAGAGCAACTGCAGCGCTGTTCCTGGAACTACCTAGAATTCTCTGTACCTACCCCAAGCTCTGGGTTCTTGCTCAAGCTGTTCTCTTGGCCCAAAAGACCCTTCCTTTCTAAACGATGTCCAGCCTTTTCTGTTTTCCCAGTTTCAGTTCAAATAAGACCACCCACTGCCCCCTCACCTCCCTTAGGAGTAATGTCTCTCTCTTCAACTCTCCAAATCCCCCATGAGGGACACAGACTCAGACTCTGAAGTCAGACCTGAATTTGAATTCCCATTCCACGATTTACTAATAACATCGGAATATTACTTAACCTTGCTGACTTTCAGTTTTATCTGTAAAAATGGAATAATATGATAATCACTCACAGAACTGCTGTGAATATCTAAGAAGAGAAGACTAAGGTTTGCAAAAGAACTGTGAGTGGCGATGACGTTGGTGGTCACCTTTTCCCGGAACCTCTCACTCCGCTTTCCGTACTTTCTTTCTCACCTTCTAGTCACAGGCATGTTTTGTCTTGTTCAGTATTCTACCATAGAGTGTGCTTTCCTCAACAGGAGGGTCTTGTCTTGTTCATTTCGTTGTTGTTGCTGCCCACAGCATGCAAGGCAGGGTTTGCCCAACCATGGGTCTCAACAAATATTGGAATCCAACAGTATGGGTGACAGCAGGAGTTGTGTAGCTAAGGAAAAATTCACCAGGATCCAAATCACAGCAAAAATCAGTTAAGGATGGTATGGTCCTGAAGCCCATTTATTTATTTATTTATTTATTTATTTATTTATTTAGAGACAGGGAGGGTCTCGCTCTCTCGCTCAGGCTGGATGGAGTGCAGTGGCGCAATCTCAGCTCACCGCAACCTCTACCTCCCACATTCAAATTCTCCTGCCTCAGCCTCCCAAGTAGCTGGGATTGCAGGTGTCCACCACCACACCCAGCTAATTTTTTTGTATGTTTAGTAGAGACAGGGTTTCACCATGTCGGCCAGGCTGGTCTCAAACTCCTGACCTCAAGTGATCTGCCCAACTCAGCCTCCCAAAGTGCTGGGATTACAGGCGTGAGCCACCGTGCCCGGCCCAACTGTTTTTATTTTAAAAGCACCATTATAAAATTACTAACCTGTTTAGGAATATTTAAAGCAAACTGTAAAATCTACATAAAATAAATACCTGCTCTAAATTTTCATCTAATTAATGTCTTCTCTCACCTTTCCCTTATTGAAATATAATTCAGCTTATTTTCATTATCCAAATTCATTACCCACAGAGCAGAGAAATACATACACATTAAAATGCAGTTTTAATATGTATAAATATATATAATAAAATGCTATATATGTACATTCTAATTTTGAAACGGATAAATTAAGACGCTAAAATGCACACAATTACCAAAATAATTTTTACAGGCAGAAATGTGGAAGGGACTCTATCCCAGCACTGTTTTTTAAAAAACATTTCCTTCACATGAGACATTGATTGCTTCCATATCTCAGCCTAGGAAGCCTCAGGATATTTAATTTTGTCTCTCTTCTAGTAGAAAGCCAACTTTTTCAGTAGAGCAGCTTTTAATTATTAAGGATTATGTATAAATTGCTCATTTTTCTATCAGACTTGTGATAAATTAGGTCACCAGATAATTCTGAGATCCTCTCCTTACTTCACTTGTTTCAAGTGAAACTTCCCAGTGTTTCCAACAACGTAATATTCTGTCCCTATTAAGATGACCAGGTAGAATACAAGGTACCCCGTTACATTTGAATTTCAGATAAATTACACATTACTTTTTAGCATAAGTATGTCCCACGCAATACTAAACGACATTATGAGGCATGCAATATCTGGGACACACACTAAAAAATCATGTGTATATGAAATTTAAATTTAGCTGGGTGTGCTGAATTTTTATTTGTTAAATCTGGCGATTCCAGTCCTTGTTAACCCAGCAGTCGCCATGGTAACAAGCACGGCCCTGGCTCTGGGAGGGCAGCTTGGGGAGGAACTGAACAGGGCACCTCTGGGTTGAGCAGCCAGCGGCCGTCGAATGGGATTTCCATAAACATCATTCCCTAGAATCCCGAGAGCCACCTGGCGAGATCGGCATCGCTATCTCATTTCAACAATGGCAAATGGAAGAGAGATGGCTTTCCCAAGGTCATGTCCATTCTGGAGAGCAGAATTCCTGTGCCAGCTGCTGCTGTCCCTGATGCTGAGGGCTCAGTCCTCTTGCTTTGCTGGCCTCGTGCACGGGCAGAACACGTGTTTCTTAGAATCTTAATAATTTTGAAGTAATAAATCTGTGCCTATTTTATATCCCCATCTTTAAAACATCCCTAATAAATCACTTTGCCAGGGTTTTATCTACCAGGTGAGCTTTATCTAATCAAGCTATGAGGCTGGTGAGTGGGCATGCAACAGTGCTGCTAAACCCGGATTGCCTGGCAGCCCTGGGAAGACCAAGGCCAGGAATCAGGAGGCTTTTCCATCTGCGGACTGTCCCGCCTCCTCCGCATCTGGCTCTTGTGGTGAAGTCTAATGAGTGTACCAAGACCAGCAGGGTGCCCTGAGGTCACAGCTCAGGTAATAGGTGGGGTCCAGGGAAGGGGCACGAACAGGATGGAGGAGCAGGGAAGAGGAGGAAAGCATTGAGGAATCGGGGTGAAGAGAGAACCCACATGTATTGTACACACACTGTAGCCATGCAGTGAGCGAGGCTCATCACATGCAGAACTCACTTACTTAGATCCTTAGTTGCCTGTCAGGACTATCCCTCCTCTGCACAGATGAAGAAGCTGAGGCTCTGAAAGTCTTAGCAACTTGCCCCAGGCCACTGAGAGGGTGTGGACTTCTGTCTGTGCTGTGCACCTGCACACGGCAGATCCAGGCCAGCTGCACATCCGTGGGCTCCTCCATCAGTCTCTGGCCCCCTCTTCCACCTCACTGTCTTCACCCGCCCCTTCCTCACCCACCGCCCTCCTAACCCCTCTCTCCTCCACCCAAATAAGGGCTCAATGCCAACCTGAAATGCAGTTCTCTGAATATTTGTTTTCATTTTCAAGATAGCACTGGGTTTTCTGCAGGCCCAGGCTCTGTTCTGTCTTATCAGTTCTGAAATGCTCCGTTGGTTCACATTTGAACATGCTGAAATCAGGGTGTGTCTCACTATTGATGGCATCCCTTAGTTTAACTGGAGCATTTCTTTTCCTTTCTTAGAGATGCATAATAAATGCACACCTTAGGATCGATGACTAGAGTCTATGAAATGCAGGAATTAAAACAAAACAGGGTGACCTTAGGAAGCTGATGTCATTCAGATAAGCTGTATCTGGAGTGCAGGGTCAGGGGAAGGGAGGGATGAATAAGGAACACGGGATTTTTAGGGCAGTGATGCTCTGCTGCAGGACACTGTCATCATGCGCACATGACATTATGCATTGGTCAAAATAATGTATCGATATCAATATTGGTTCATCAATTGTAACAAATGTACCAGACTAATGGAAAAGTGAGCGAGCAAGCAAGAGAGAGAGAGACTGAGTGTAAGAGAGTACATGGAAACTATCTGTACTTTCTTCACAAATTTTCTGTAAACTTAAAAGTGCTCTTAAAAAATAGCCCATTAATTTTTTAAAAGGCAGAGTGATTTGATCCTTTTATATTTCTCCCATTAAAAAAGGTTAAAGAAAATACATAAAATACTATTTTATGTTTCTGATTCTCCCTCTGCCTCCCAACTGGTTTTAGCTATCTGTGACCAATCCACAGAGAGCTCATGGGAAGCTTTACCTAGAAGAAACCAAGGGGGAAAAAAAAAAAAGCGATCCTTAGACCTTCAGATATTGATCAAAGGAGTAGAAAGATTCTCACTCCACCTTAACTTCTGAATATTCCAAATCTCACTCTCTAATCGTGCCAATGGGAAAGAAAGACAAGCAATATGCCAAGATAGGTCTGAAGGAAAAAGGAACAATTTACATATGATCTAAAATACCCATCTCTAGAATAAAGACAAGCAGAAATAATCATTAAAAAGTCAATTTTGTGGCTCTTGGGTAGTAATTAGATGTATTTAGCCAATAGACTGTAATCTAAGGTTATAACAATAGTCAGACTTTGTTCTTTGTTCCCAATAAATATATCCAGATGTCCAGAGGAAAAAAGTTTTTTCCAGTCTGGATTTCCCATGAAGACAGACTGGTTAGACCCATGCTAATCTTGGTTCAAATCTCCTCAGCACCCCTGCACTGGTTTTTTAACTCCTTAAGAACATAATATGGAGAAGGCTAATCATTTGATTCCAAATACAATAACATTCATTAAGTGCTTACTATGGGCCACACCTAGTGACAAATGTTTTACAAACATTATCTATGTAACAAAGCACTTAGCGTATACTTGACAGACGAGAACACCAAAATGTAGAGGAGTTAACATAAATACCCAGGATCACAAAGCCAGCAGATATCACACCCAGACTCAGCCCAGGCCTGTCTCACTTCACATCCCACACTCTAACCCACTGTGCTGTGCTGCAAATTAGGAATAAGAAGTATGTAAAAGAGTTAAAATGTGGTACTTAGGAACTGAATGAAACCAGGAAAATAATACCATTGCCATATAAATTCAGTAGGAGAGACGTCATTCTGAAAGCTGGCTCAGACCAAGGGGGCCAATCCCACCTGCTCCACCATGCCCCTAAAATTAGAATATCAAGGGGAACCAAGTATCTGAGATACAAGGAGGGACACTGTCCACTTCCAGCAGCTCTGGAAGTGGGTGAAACTAGAGCCAGAGAGGACTAAAGATGTATACATATTTTTTCTACCTGTCATAGTCCTGAAGATGTTGATTAATTAGATTAAAAGTACAAGGTTAAATTGCAGCTGTTTGACTTTTGTGGACTGACATTTAAAATATCAGAAACAAAGATTGTGTCAGATACAGATTACATGAGTTGGGAGACTGTCTCTACACCAATCCATTCCGTAAGGATGTAGGTGCAGAAGATACTTACACATAGTATGGACAAAACTAAACTGCAAGGGGGCCATTGTTGCCTCAACAAGCCAAGGCTGGTTTGATTTCCTGACTACAGTATTTTCTAGCTGACAATCTTGAACAAGTGATTTAACTGTGTTTCTTTCAATGGTGCTTTCAATTCTCAATTCACCTTCCTCTCCACTGGTTAGGACCAGAGCTGGGCAGTGTGTAGGGAGGTGTAACTGTTCTTGGATTTACAAGGATTGTCCTATTTTGTGCATTCTTTTTTTTTTTTTGTCTCATGTTTCCAAGTTGCCTTTCTTCTCTCTTCCTTCTCACCTTCTTTTGCAATAACCATTTTTTCCCTCTACTAGTTTAGAAGTTACACTTTTTTTTTGAGACAGAGACTTGCTCTGTTGCCCAGGCTGGAGTGCAGTGGTACAATCTCAGCTCACTGCAACCTCTGCCTCCCGGGTTTAAGTGATTCTCCTGCCTCAGCCTCCTGAATAGCTGGGATTACAAGTGCCTGCCACCACACGCAGCTAATTTTTATATTTTTAGTAGAAACGGGGTTCCCCCATGTTGGCCAGTCTGGTCTCAAACTCCTGACCTCAGGTGATCTGCCCACTTCAGGCTCCCAAAGTGCTGGGATTACAGGGGTGAGCCACTGTCCCTGGCTGGAAGTCATGCATTTTTAAAATATCTCAATTTATCCTTCCTAGTGTCTTTTATGTTATTCTGGCCTAATGTTCTAATATTGTCCTTCTAATTTAACTCCACAAGACTTTATGATTGTTTATACAGTGTTCATTTACATCATCCACATATCGCCTTTTTTTCTCTTCTTTCATTCTTGTATCTCAGGTCATCCATCTGAGATCTTTTTCCTTTTCCTGAAAATTTATCTTTAGCATTTTCTTTAGTGAGGATATGATGGTGAAAAACACAATTACTATTTATCTGAAAATGTGTTTATTTTGCCATTATTCTTGGAAGTTATTTTTGCTAAGTGTAGAGTTCTAGACTCGAACTTCTTTTTCTTTCAGCACACATTAAAGATACAATTGCACCATCTTCTGGCTTCTGCTGCAGCTGGGAAGAAGTTAGGCTTTAGGGTGTCGCTCTTTGGAAGGTGGTCTGTCTTTTCTCTTCTGGTGACATTTAATGTCTTGTATATTTTGGTGTTCCACAATTTCACTATGACGCATCTACGTGTTACTGTTTTTTTCTTTTATTTTCCATGGGTTTCACTGGGCTTCTTGAATCTTTGGATTAGTATTATTTGTCAGTTCTAGAAAATTCTGAGCCATTGTCTCTTTAAATACTGTCTCTTTCTTCCCTCCATCCCCATCTTCTGGAAGGACATACTTAATCTCTTTCCCATGTTTGTTAAAAAATATTTTTTCATGTCTGTATCTCTGCTGCATTCTGGATATTTGCTTCTGATGTGTCTTCCAGTTCACTAACAGTCTTTCCAGCTGTGTTTAAGCTGACATGAAACCCATACGGTGAGCTTTTCAATCCAGTAGTTTCTTATTTCTACAGGTTCTTTTGATTAATTTTAAAACCTCCTAGGTTTTTACAGTTTATTGTTTCTGACATGTGCCACATGCTCAGTCCAAGACTATCTGAAGCTAACATCATGGTTGGAGATTTCCAGAGCATCCAGGGGATCTGAATACACACTGCAAATCTGCAAGCAGGCTGCTCTGTGGTCACCACTTTTCAGAGACTTTTATTATCCTCAGCTCAACTCAGACCAATACAAACTTCCTAGGTGGTCACTAGACCTGTGGGGTGATCAACCTTCCTTTTGGTTCATCTTTACATTGAGGTTACAGCCTTTCACGGTTCCAGTTTTATGGAGGAAGAATCCCTGTTAGACTCCAAGGCAGACTCTGGGCTTTGACATCTGTGTTGACACTGCTGGAATGCTGACAATCAGATTTTCTTGGCTTCGTGTATATCCTCAGCAACGCTGCGGTGCCCTGACTGTCTGCATTATCTTCCCTTAGATTTTGCCTGGTATGTCCTTATTATCTTGACAGCTCTTTGATACTTTTAAGAAGATTTAAAAATATATTTTATCCAATATTTTTAGAAGAAGGGTTGGGCAAAATAACTTAAGCCACCATATCATTGAAAATGGAAGTCAGTTCTGCTGAAGGTACTTTACTTTTCTAAGCCACAATTTTCCTGTATGTAAAAGAAGGTTACATGCAATCGTTGTCTACAGCTGTGCTGTCCACTCCATTAGCCACCAGCCACATGAGGCTGCTGAACATGTGAAATGTGACTAGTCCAAACTGAGATATGCTGTAGGCATAAAATACACACGGGGTTTTGAAGATTTCCAACAAAAAAAGAAAATGCCAAATATCTCATTAATTTTTATAATGGATACATTTTGAACTGGTAATATTTTGAATAGATTATGTTAATCAGATATATTAAAATTAATTTCACCTATCTCTTAATTTGGCTACCAGAAAATTTAAAATTACATGTGTAGTTCTCATTGTAATTTGGATGCACGACACTAATCTAAAAGATACAGCTTCTTGGCAATGTTATAACAATGCTTTATGAGCTGCTCTTGTCTCCTCTGTCAGCCAAACCTGGTCCCCATTCCTCTCCAGAGTAGTGTGTGTGTGTGTGTGACAATGTGTGCATGTATGTGTGTATATGTGCGTGTGTGCATGTAAGTATATGTCTGTGTCTGTGTATCTATGTGTGTATGTGTATGTGCGTGTATGTGTATGTATGTGTCTATGTATGTGTACGTGTGTATGTGTGTGTGTATGTGTACGTGTGTATGTGTATGTATGTATATGTGTTTATAGATGCGTATGTATGTATTGTGTGTGCGTATGTATGTGTATGTGTATGTGCGTATGTGTGTGTGTATTTGCATGTCCTTACATGTGTCCTCGACAAGGCTGTTTCTTGACAGAGGAAACTTATTTTGTTTATCTTTAAGTTATCAGACTTGGTGCCTGTCACATTGCAGGAGCTCCTTAAACACTTCAGAAATTAATGAATAAAATGGTTTCCATGGATGATCTGATACACTTAGCTTTTAAAGAGGAACAACTTCCTTACTTCTAGTTTCCCTTAGAAGGAATCCTTCTTTAGATAAATTCCTGCCTTCCTGCACCTTACTTGCCCTGGGAGATGCTTTGGCCACCACCTTCCAAGTCCTTGCTTAATTTCTCAAATTGTTTAGAAATATAACTGTGAAGAATACTATTTATTGAGGCCTTTCTGGGGATCTCAACATTAAGTACAAAATTAAATATATTCTTCTTTTCTCCAAAAGAATATAATACAACTTAATTTAACTACACCAGAAACATAATTCAGAATTTGAAGCAAATTTCTCATTTAACCAAAAACCAAGATGAAGGATAATTCAGGACAAGAAACTGGCTCCTATTTTCAGGGTAAGAGTCCAGCTTTCCCTTTCCAGTGGCAGTCTTCTCAAAATAAAAGAAAAAAAGTAATTATTCAGAGAAGACAAGCACTGCAGGACAACCATTGGGCGGGTTATAAACACCTTTTAAATGAACATTCATTATATGGCATGTCCTGCAAGGAATGCTCCCATCATTCCAAGATTTAAAGCCACCTAGAAATACAGCAACTTCATGATCATCAGAATCAGAAGTTTGTACAGTAGCCAGTCATCTTTAAAAGCCCAAAGTGCTGTCTAGCGCACACTTCATGTAACAGTTCACTCAGCACGTCCATGATACCTGTAGTAAAAGCAAACGTTGCAGAACTTCATCACTTGGTCAGAGTCGCAGAAGGAGAAACAGACCTTGCATCAGGCTGTGTCATGCCTCAGTCACCTTTGACTATTCCAAAGAGGAAAGAACTCTAAGAAGGCTACCCTCTGTCTCTCAGATCCAAAACTATACATGCAGAGAACCTGGAGACACTTAGGGAGGCATGCCACGCCCTCAGGGCTCGTCACACAGGCATGGTTCTACGCTGCTCTCTGGGGCAGGTGTCAGGGCCAGCAGGCAGGCTGATTGTCTAGCGTTGGCATTAGGGCAAGTCTTGAATGTGAATGTTCTCAAGGTCCGCTCTGATCCTATCTTTTCCCAAAGCTTCCTGACATTGTTCAGGCTCTCCCCACCTTGTGCAGAGGCAGCTCACACCCACAAGGCTCTGTGATTCATGTGCTGGATATTCTAGAGCCCTTGAAGGTGCCAGGCCTTTAGGACTTGCACAACTTAATGAGGCTTAATGACCCACAATCCCAAGCCAGAAAGATAACCCTGACCTCTTTCTAGAATGGTGTGGTTCGTCATCTTGGAGCACTGTCTTTCTAGGAGAAAAGAAATGGGACCTAGTAAGTTAAGGCATCAGACACTGAGCGGTGACACTTTACCAAATAACTGCAATGTTAAGAAAAAGCCAGGAACTGGAGAAGCTAGGGGCTAGAGGGAAATCTGCAGAAAAGGTGTCCTGGAAACTATGAAAGTGTTTGAAAGGGAAAAAAGGAGGCAGTCAGGGCAAACCCAACAGATAAGCCACATCAAATAACACCTAGTGCCTGGGTTGGGGATGATTAAGTCAGTGAGGGGTAGGACTGTGGTCCTACCCAGGGTCCGAAATAGGTCTGAAGCAATGGAGTTAGGGTAAAGACTAGAGTTACGAGTCACAGTTCAATCTAATGTGTTAAGAAGCAAGGAGAGGGTCACGCGCGGTGACTCAACGCCTGTAATCCCAGCATTTTGGGAGGCCGAGGCAGGAGGATTGCTTGAGGTCAAGAGTTCGAGACCAGCCTGGCCAACATGGTGAAATCGTGTCTCTACCAAAAATAGAAAAAATTAGCCGGGTGTGATGGTTTGCACCTGTGGTCCCAGCTACTCGGGAGGCTGAGGCAGGAGAATCCCTTGAACCTGCGAGGCAGAGATTGCAGTGAGCCGAGATCGTGCCACTGCACTCCAGCCTAGGCGACAAAGAAAGACTCTATCTCAAAAAAAAGCCAAGGAGAGGAAAAGCTAGAGGAATGAGTGGTCAACTGGATGGTCAAGAAAGTCACATCAGGACTTGCTCACTGAGCAAACACTTGGGCACTTACTGGGTGCCCGGAACTGCTCCAGGCGCTGGGGAAGTCAGCTGTGAACAAGAGGCAAAGTCTCTGTCCTCTTAGAATTCTGTGTCCAATGGAGGAGGCAGCAATAGAAGTGCACAAGAGGTGAGTGCTTTACAGGAAAATGACACCAACCACTTTCCCAAACTTGTTTCATGGAACGGATCCAGGAACACTTTAATTTGCCGATACTAACAAGTATTTTAGGAGATGGGTCATTTGGAAAAAAATGAGATAAACCAATGCTTTTCCCCTTGGCCTTCTCCGAACATTGAATGTGCTAATGGACAGTGAGCGCTTTCAGAGAGGGGCCAGGGCACGTAAGCCCTGACCTTGCATTGCTAGGGACATTAAAGAACTAGCGTTCCATAAAACCGTTTGGGAAATACTGCTCTAAGTGATTCTTGATGGAGTAAGTACACCTGCTTATGTTTCTTAACATGTTATTCCATGTGGTCGTGGTAAATATTTTCAACATCTAAACCTAGTTGGCCCCTCCTCTGGGAAACCTTCCACAGTGATAGCTGCCTCTTCCGACTCCCAAATGCTCCCAATGCACCCAACAGGCTCTCTCTCCTCCTACCTCAGCCCTGTAGGAATGTACCGACTGATGTATGCATTACTCCTGGGGCTCATGTTTTCCTCTCCCGAACCACTCTGCCTCCTTGCCAGATATCTTTACATTCCCTGCTGCTCCTAACCTAGAGCCGTCGTCTTGCAGGAGCTCCTAGAAGGACTGGACAGGTGGAAGGGTGGGAGGCTAGGAGAGCCTGGGAAGGAGACCGCTGGCCTAGCCCCAGGGAGGTCACCCACAGTGGGCACCCAGGAGAGTTAAGTGCCTGCCGGAGTTCTGGAAATAAAATTACTTACCTGGAATCTAGAGGAAATGTCATCATCAATAAATACCCACTGCTGATTGATTGAAATGTGGTCTTGGCCTCACTGTCAATAGCAATGAAAAGCTACACGTAGGGTTTACCCAGACAATTCGGGCTGGCAACTTGTTGGTTCTATTTTAATAAGTTCTCTTTTTGACACGATGCATTTTCTATTTCTGTTTCCCCCAACTCTTCTTCAGTCTCTCATACTTCATTCTTCCCACTCTTCTTTTGTTTAATATTTTAAAATATTTCCCTTCACTGTTCCATAATAAAGAACACGTTTACTGTACTAACTAATATGCTTATTGAAGAGTTTTGTGTTTCTTATTCTCAATATTAAAAGTGGATATGCAAAAGATATTTATATTCTTTCCTAAATAGAATAAAACCCTCTAAATTATGCTTCTTGCTTGTACCTAAATATAATCTTCAAGTAATTATTCATGCTTTGGCAAGTGGCTCTCAGTTGAGAGTGATTTCACAATCCCCTCTCCTCCGCGACATTTGGCAATGTCTGCAGACATTTTTCATTGTCACGGTTTGGAAGGGCATGCTATTAATTAAGGGTAGGAGCCAGAGATGCTGTTAAGCATCCTACAATGCACAGAACAACCCCATGACAAAGAATGATCCAGTCCCAAGTGTCAACACAGCAGAGGTTGAGAAACCTGTCTTATGGCCATGACAGCGAGAAAAATAAACCAGGTGGCAAACACTACCTTTAGGGTAGAATTTAGACCCATAATTGCTCAGGCTGGGTTAAATCCTGGCCCCACCATCTACTACTTGTGAGGCTTTGGACATGCTATTTAACCCGCTGTGCCTCGGTTTCCTCATCTGTCATGGTTGTTATTGGGTTTAAATAAGCTCACATGTAGAAGGAACTCCGCAGAGTGCTGGGAACACTATATGCAGTCTGACTGTTTTTTCCTTTACACTGACGGAGTGCATGAATGTTAATAGGGAAACTGACCTGGAACGTATATGTTGTTTCGAGTAAAGACAAAATTACATCGCTTATTACGGGGTAAACATCTTGTTTATATTATCCAAGATTCTATATTTTAAACTCCAGAAACTCTTCAAATATATGCCAGAATTACTGCTGATATTGATTCCTTTTTTTGAAGCCCTAAGATTTGCTTGTTGAAATTCATGATGCAATAAGCCTTTGGGACAGATTATGTATACTAATTCTAAAGAACATCTGGATATAACAGAAATGCTTAATAATGTAGGTTTTAAAAGGATTCTAGTTTGGTAATTATAGAGGAATTACAAAAAAAAAAAGCCACATTAATTGGCCTCAGTCTTTTCTGCGTAAATAGCACATTGCAACACTGTGCATCAGACTTGCAGAAACATACAGAAAAGCTTTTCTATAGGACTGCGAACGTCGTCAGCAGGCATTTGTTCACCATCTCAAAACATCTTCTTGTCATGCCCGCTCCTCCTACAATTCTTTCAGTGTTCAAAGCTCAGGCTAATGAGACCAACTTCAAGGGCTCAAACCACATGGCTGGTGTGACGGTCAGTTTTATGAGTCTACTGACTAGAGTAGAGACCCAGTTATCTAATTAAATACTAGGTGTTTCTGGGAAGGCATTTGGTAGATGTGGTCATACACACACACACATTGTTTCTTAAGGGAATGACAGATTCTGCTGCCAACACCGGCCCCTTGTTGATGACAGTGGCAGGCCAAGCTGCCTGGGGTTATGGCCCTGGGCATGTGATATGGTTTGGCTCTGTGTCCCTACCCAAATCTCATGTGGAACTGTAATCCCCAATGTTGGGGGAGGGGCTGGTGGGAGGTGACTGGACCATGGGGTGGATTTCCTCCTTGCTGTTCTCATGACAGCAAGTGAATTCTCATGAGATCTGGTTATTTAAAAGTGTGCAGCACCTCCCCCTTCACTCTCTCCTCCAGCCACGTAAAGATGTGTCTGCTTCCCCTTCATCTTTCGCCATGATTGCAAGTTTCCTGAGGCCTCCCCAGCCATGCCTCTTGTACTGTGAGTTGATTAAACCCCTTTTCTTCATAAATTACCCAGTTTCAGGTAGTTCTTCATACCAGTGTGAGAATAGACTAATGCTGCTTGACATTAGTGCTGTGTAAAGACTGCCTCCTGTCCCCCGAGAACACCGGCTTGTTCCCTAAAAGGCTCCCAAAGGCACAGACTCCCTTAACACTGCCAGGGCAACAAGGGGAAGGAGAGAGGGAAAGGAAGGGCACTAAGGAGGGCTTCTAAGGGCCTAACTTTGCATTGCGACGAATGTGGACAGAAAGAGGAAGGAAGAAATGAGGACAGACAGCAAAGGGAAAAACTAGAAATTCTGTGTTCATCCTTCAGCCAGGTCCCCATGAGAAAAATGTCAAACTGTACATCACTTCTATGAGAAAATCACAGCAGAATAATGCTAATGAATGAACATTTACCTATTGATTACTCATGTAGAAAGCATTCGATAAGTGTTAACTAATATTTCACATTAAGGCCTGTGTGCCAGGCACTATAGGAAGGGATGCACAGGAAATGATGGAGTGCGCTGTCTGAATTCAGAGAGTTTTATCTTAAATAATATGACATTTTATCTCCAAATAACCACAGTATAATCCTAATTATCATGAGAAGGCCGGCACTCTCTTTGGCTCCTTCCATTTCCACCCAGTATCTAACCAGAGCTGGTCTGGACAAAGGGAAAAACAGTGTGTGTGCTTGGACATAACCACAGGGCAGCGTAATCTCGTTTTTTGATCGCTCAGGATTACTCTGGAGAGAATTATCAGCACCTCTTCTTTTCTTCAATAATCATATTTACTGTGTTGACTAGGGACACCATAGGTCCCTCCTCTGCTCTTTGTAAAGAACCGGGGACAAACAAGTGACATATTGGAATTCAAATGAGGCTCCATCTGTTCCTGGAGCCATACAGTCCATGTGTTACAATGCCCTCGCAGGATGGCTCTTGTCTCTGAGAAGGTTATTCTATTTGGCCACAATTTCTGATCCACCCAAACTCATAAACACAGACACCCTCTATTGCCTCATTTTAGAATGGCAGATCCCAATCACACTTTGCATTTTGGCTGGAGCTAAAACAACACATTTCAGCCTGGGGTCACTGCAAAGCTGGGCCAGCCTGTGATCCTTTCCATCAGAGCAACAGGGAGAATGACAGCTTCCTGCAAATGCATCATCTTGCTCTCTAGCCTGCCACCGTGATTACAGCTCAGCCGAGGAAGTCATCATGAGCCAAGCGGTGTTGCAAAGGAAATCTTGTCCCATTGATCAACTCAGGTTCCTCTGCAATATTGATCCTCCAGGTCCTTTCTGGAGAAAATGAGCTGGCAGGGGAGTGGGGATTGGAGGCTGTTCAAGAGAGACTTAATTCTGCACCTAATCAGATAAGGTGAAGGTTAAGAAGCCATTAATGAAAAATGACAATTTTCTTTGGGACTGGATTAATGAGCTCTACAGTCCCAAGGGAGAGGTTAAAGTACCAGAAGAAGAGGAAATTACAGGAACCAATTTACCTTTTTTTCCAGTCTTATTTTTATTCAAAGAGCACTTCAGGTTAAAAATAGAACCTAGAAGTAAAAAGTCATTTGTAAAAACCAGGAGAAATGGTTTTCTGTTCTTTAATTAGTTACTTCTGGTTTTCAAGGCTGTCATCCAAATTTCCCCACCATGAGCCCTACCTGCGATGTTCCAGGAACTCTCCTGCAATACAGAGCCTCTGTCTTCTTCAGCAGGACTTCTCAAACTCTAATGTGCATTTGCATCATTGCAACTTGTTACAATGTAGATTCCTAGATCTGGAGAGAGGGGCCTGAGACTCCCCATTTGTAGCAACTCCAGGGTGATGCTGAGGCCGACTTCAAAAGATAGGGGTAGCTAAATTACTGTGGCCCAACTAGGGCCAGGTCCTGCTCTCAGTTCTTTAGATACATTGGCTCTCTTCATTCTCTAACCAGTGCAAGAGGAAGTCCCATTTCACAGACAATTAACTGTACTTTGACAACCATTCACCCATAATTCTTTTCCCATTTCCAATGTTCCTGGATATGCCAATGTTCACATTAGATGTGTGAACTTCGATATGCCAAGTAGGATGCCAGTAAGAAAGATGCTTACTAAAGGCCATTTAAGATTTATCATAAGTGTTCCTCCTCCAGGAAGTCTACCTGACCCGGGAACCTGGACAAGGTGGCTCTCATATATACACCCAATACACACTCCTGCATGCCTATATGTCAGGCTGTAGGTACTGGTTATCTATTGCTCACAACCAAAATATGATGGCTCAAAATAACAAAAACACTTATTATCTCCGACAGTTTCTGAAGGTGGAGAATTCAGGACTGACATGGCTGAGTGGTTCTGGCTTGGGGTCTCTTGGGATGTCGCAATCAAGATGTCAGCTGGGGCTTGCCTGAGGCTGGCAAGGTGGTGCTGGCTATTGGCTGTAGATCTCAATTCCTCTTCTCACGGGCCCGTCTGAGGAATGCTTGAATGTCTTCATACTTGAAAGTCATGGTGGTTGGCTTCCTCTGGATGACAGAGGACAGAGGGCAAAAGACAGAGGAAACCAGGCAGAAGCTATGGCCTCACCTCAAGTTACAAAGCACCGTTTATGTCACTTAGTTGAAGAGAAGAGAGTTACTAGCCTGCACTCAAGAGTTAGGGAAATGGGGTTTCACTTTTTTCAGGGAAGATTGTCAAAGACATATTTAAAAATTACCATCTACAACAGACTGTATTTTCCAAAGATGGCTACAACAATATTGCATATCCCGCAGGCTCTTCTAGAATGTAAGTCATTCCCCCATCAAGAGGTGAAATGGAATTTCCCCTTTCTTGATCTAAGAGGGCTACTAACTTGCTTGTAACCAGGATAATGTGGCAGAAAAAAATGCATGACTCTCAAGGCCAGGTCATAACTTTATGCCCCATGAATGGGGACACTGACTTTTGGAGCCCTAAACTACCAGCTAAGAAATGCTACTCCCTTGAAGCTGCCTGCCATGGGGAAGCCTGGGCTACATGGATAGGTTGCTCCAGTTGACAGCCCCAGTTAAGGTCCCAGCCAACAGCCAACATCAGCCTCCAGGCTTGTGAGTAAAGATACCAGCCCTTGATTTCTGCCCCCTACTCTGGAGTCTCCCCACTGGGAACCACGCATCCTGGAGCAGAGCCTAGCTGTTCCCACTGGGCTCTGTTCAGAATCCTGACCCAACGAATCCATGGGTACAATGAAATGGTTATTTTAAGCCTATAAGTCATGGGGTCATTTGTTCCTCAGCATTTAGTAACTGGAATATATCCTGCATTATCATTGTCTGTTATAGTCTCTCTCTCCCATTAGGTTGTCAGATTGTAAGTCTTCTAGGGCCTAGGGCTGTGCCTTACTCATTGCTATAAAGCCAGCACCCAGCATAATGCTTAGTATGTAACCCATGCTCAACAAGTGTTCGTTAAATGAATAATGAATCAATAAAAGTGCTTGGAATTTTGTGGAGAGTGTTCTTTTCCTTTTCCTTTTCCTTTTTTTTTGTTTTTTTTGAGACAGAGTTTCACTCTTGTTTTTCAGGTTGGAGTGCAATGGCATGATCTCAGGTCACTGCAACCTCCACCTCCTGGGTTCAAGCGATTCTCCTGCCCCAGCCCCCCAAGAAGCTGGGATTACAGGCGCCTGCCACCAAGCCCAGCCAATTTTTGTATTTTTGTATTTTTAGTAGAGACGGGGGTTTCACCACGTTGACCAGGCTGGTCTCAAACTCCTGACCTCAAGTGATCCGCCCGCCTCAGCCTCTCAAAGTGCTGGGATTACAGGCATGAGCCACAGCGCCCAGCTGGTGCTGGGATTACAGGTGTGAGTCACAGCGCCTGGCTGGGATAGTTTTCTTTATCTGGAATTTATGAGACCCCACTGGTTTGAAGTCCTCTTGTTGAGTTATAACCATCTACCTGTCCAGGTCAGTATTATATGCCATTTCTCCACCCCTTGTAGAGTTTTTGTTGGTTGGTTGTTTTTAGTTTTCCCCTGCCCTTCGTTTGACCTTCTAAATTCACATTGAAAGCATTCAATCACGGACTCTTTATGATGCTACGCAAAGACTTGCATACCATTAACATAAATAAACAGTAGTAATAATCATAAAAATGGTTGTGACCTTGAAGACAAAGACACTCATGATTAATGTTGATTCTAGGTTGTTAAATGTTTAAAAATAATTTCAGACTCTTGAGTTGACTTTACCTTCTCAAGACTAAACACATACTCAGGAATGTGTGTTTAAAAAAACTTACCAAATTTTTCTCAGTTGCATTTGGAGATGAATGCATTTAAACTTCTCATTAGTAAGTGTACATAAAAGGGATTTGTGTGTTTATTAATAATTTTGCCTATCTTTCTATATAAAGGTAGAGTATACATTAAATATGTCTGAAATTTGAGGAGATGATCTCTAAGTTAGCCTGAATACATTTTCAATCACTGCATTCTCAAAATTTCTTTCAAACTGAACCAGTGCCTTATTATTTTATTGGATTTAATAGTGATGCATGTCTCCAATTTAATACATAACCAATTTTATCACCAGCTCCAACCTTAAAGGTAAATACTTCAGTTACTACTTAGTACCCCCTCCAAAATTCTCCCTTTCCAGCTATATTTATCCTTCAGCTGAAGACAATTATCTAGAAACAGCACTGGATTCTTATTATCTCATGATGAAGTTTAACACTCCCAAATTTTACAAATGTTAATTAAATCCTAAAAGGCAAACAAAATGTCAATCAAAATTGATGTACGGTTGTTTGTCATCAGTAGCTGTTAAAAAAAAAAGTTCCCCAAATTCACAGAATATGAGTGCTACAGTGCCAAGCAGAAAGGATACAGACCACGATGGGGCTGATCAAAGAGGCAGGAGCTTTTTCCCCAGAGTGAAACACATATTTTCAGTGAAGTTATTCCCTTTTCTCCATTGTGCTACTTTGTAATGATTATAGAGTCAGCTATAAGAAGAATGTCAATTGTGGTTAAGAAAAAAGAGTCACCTCCAAATTAGAATGATCAGCAGTTTTTTACAATAAACCGGGTATGAACGACGACATGACGCTGTTGATGAAAAGACACTGGACAGAAACCAGGAAGGAAGCCAGCCTCAGCCTCACCAATGGGGACTGGGCAGAGGAGTCTGAGTGTCGATCTGCAGGCACTCTGTGCTGGAAGGGACGTTTGGGAAGCACAGCAAAGCCGTTTTGCTCAGAGTCAAAACACACCACGATTCTCTGGCACGACTGATCCTAAAATGCGTATCTTCCACCTCTCGTCCACCTGATCTCCCTCCTGGCTGCCCCACCACAGAGAGTGGGCATGCACATCCCACTGACCAGAGGGCCTTGTGCCAAGCCACTCTCCAGGCATGGTCAAAGAAACTCAACCAGTGGAGCCAAATGGTGAGAACCAACCCAAAGAGGACATAGGGCATTCTTAAGGCTCCTTTCTCCTCTATGTCCTGTGGTGGAGGTTAGAGTGTTCCTTTCCTGCACTGATGCTGAACAATAACTCAGCCACTATCAAGAATGACCAAGACGGACACTCAAAGGTCAAAAGCCTGAAAGAGCAGCTCTCCCCAGCCAGAGAGAGCAGAGGCACATTTACAGCACATCTCATGGGGAAACTTAAAATCCACTTACTTGGTTTCTACTCAAGATGTCGCCAATTACCATGGAACATCAACTAGATAAATACCTAGTTTTAAAGCAAGAAGCAATCGCACTTTCAGGGGGAAAAGCAGTATACAATTTTCCACTGGAAGATCACAAAATATCAAAACACAAAGTTGAATGGAAATCAATTCTAAGAAACAGATCAGAAGAAAAAAGCCACAGAAAGGGTTGAAATTACAATAATAATAATAACAAACATGCCAACATAAAACCTTTTATTCTTTTTTGATCTTCTTTTCAGAGTTGTTTCTTCTAAAACAGGAAATTAAAATAGTTCTTCTAGATTTCCAGTTCTGGGATAAGACAGAGTAGGCACACGTCTTCCTATTCCACCAAGCACAGCTAAAAACCCTGGACACTACATACAAAATAAACATAAGAGACTCTGAAAAGTGGAGAGAAGAAGGCAGACCAGCTAGGGAACACCTCAAGATCTGAGGAAAAACATGGTGGTGAACTCTTTGTACTCGTATGTTTTTTCATGCCAGTGGGGTGTAGACAAAGCCCCAAGAAAAGCCTACTCCCACTAGCTAAAGGATCAGGAAAGTGGCAGCCTAGCAAGACCGAAAACCTCTAGACAGTAACTGCCCTACACCAACCAAACTCATGGAAAAACTGTGGCCCTACCCCAACCCCCTATCAGCAAAGGTTGGGGTGGGGACTGTAATTTCACATCCTCTACCTGCTGGGTGACCGATGTCAGAGAAGGCTAAGTGGGGAGCTGGAACCTCCATCATCCCCCAGTGATAATGAGACCACCCTTTTCCTCAACATAACAAAGCACTCCCTCCGCTCCCAGCCAGCACACCATCCTGGAGACCTGGTGGGAAATCTGAACTCCCACCTTTGCCCAGCAGTAATGAGACACCCTTCTCCCATCCAGGTGTCACTGGAGGCAGAGTGGAGAACCTGGACTTCTACCCTTACCTGGCAATAACAAGGTGGCATCCCTTGACCCAGTGACACAGTGTCAGAGAAAATCTGTTAAAACAAGTTTAAGTAAGACCTATAGTCTAATAACATAATTCCCCAAATGTCCAAGATACAATTGAAAAATCACTTGACATGCCAAGGACCAGGAAAATCACAACTTGAAAGAGAAAAAGACAACTGACACATGCCAACCCTGGGATGACACAGACATGGAAGACGTTTAAGAAGAATTTTTAAATGGCCATCATAAAACTCTTCCAATAAGCAATTATAAACACACTTGAAACAAACAAAAAAAAGAGTCTTCACAAACAAAAAAAGGTTTTCAAAAAAAGAACCAAGCGGAAAAAGTAACTGGTCAAAATAAGAAACTCAATGGATGAGCTCAGCAGAAGCGTGAAGGAGACGGAGGAAAGAACCAGTGAACTCACAGGCAGAACAACAGAAATTAGCCCATCTGGACAACAGAGAAAATAGGCTGAAAAATAGTCCTTTCAGTTATCTAATGGATATTCCATGGACTTCCTGGTTTCCTTGAAAGTATAAAGCTACCGGCTAGGGATTTTTTCCAATGCAGATATGAATTTAAGAGTCTTATGTTTCCACCAAATCTTTGTAGATAGTGTTATCTCTCTTTTGCAAAGAAGTGTGGACAATCAATTAGTGATTCCAGAAATCCTCTGGAAGTAAAATTGCTAAATGTCTTTGACAGCTTAAAAGCAGTAATGAAATCAGTCACTTAAGATATAAGAGCTCCTCTCGCTCCTAAATGCTCTTTTTGTATCCATCTTCTCTCCAGTGAGTACCAATGCCCTGCCTAACACAAAGACAGGATCCGTGAGAAAACAAAACTCCTGGGTTACGTGATCAGTCTCCAGGCTTTTTTGGGTACCAATTACCATGCAGTACACTGGGCCACGCTGTGAAGATGCTATAAAGCTGGGTGAACACATTTAGTAAGAAGATAAAACAAGTATAGTGCAAGGAATTTATGCTTTCAACAAATATTTATCAGTGCCTGCAAGGTACAAAGCACTGCTCTCTACAGTTGGAGCCCTAGACAGAGATCCCTCCAACAAGCTCCACTTCCAGTGAATGGGGACCTGCGGAGGCGGACAGAGATGACAGTAAACCACCGCCATAAAAAGTAACTGAATTAGTATGTTAGAAAGCGATATTCCTTTGATAATAGAAGGAAAGGTAGAACAGTAGAGGGGAAATGGGGATGGAGTGGAGGCTGGATATGGGGCAAGGAAGATGAATTCACTGAGAGCAAGATTCAGTGACCCAGTGTTGGGGAAAGGGAAGTCCTAGGAGGAGTAGTTACAGGGGAGAGAGGGATTCTGAGTAGCAGGTTGAGTGGGTGGGGACAGGAGTGTGACCCCAGCCAGGAGTGGAAAACAGCCTGAAGCTTGAGTAGGAGCCCAAAGCTTAGCAAGATGGATGCGGATCATTCAAGGCATGCCTTGAAGACCTTTATCTTGGATATTCTTATGAGAGGTAGAACAATGAGAGCTGAGAGAGATGGTAATAATCCTTTCCTAGGCTTTATTATTAATATTTCCCCCACCTCACAATCCTGTTAGTCCTGTTCAAAATAAGGCTGGGCTGAGTTCCAATTCTAATAAGAAAAAAACTGAACTGTCAGAAAAACAGATTTTCTTAAAATCAAGTATGTATTTTACATTTCAGTCTCCTTTTTTATACGAACGTTAGCTACCAAGACAGGCACTGTGTTACTAAAAGTAAGCTACTCAGTATTCAGAGACTCTCTCCAGATGTGCCCTCTGTGGAACTACCCTAACAATGTGCTCTTGTACATTTATCGTCTTTCTGGCTTTGGCAAGATCTCCCTTTTGTTCCCACCTTGAAGGCTTCTTGTTCTTAACAGCTCAATGAAACTCATGTACATACTTATGTATACAAATGCACACACACACATCCCCCCAACATCTGCAGGTTTAAGGATTTTTTTTTCCATAATGTTCACAAAGTTTAAGACAAAACCCAATAAAGCATATGATAACTGCTATCTCCTTAGGTCAAATTTGAATTCACTTAAAACAACAATAACAAAAAAATACTTGCAATGAACAACTTGGTTAAAAAAAAAGGTAACTATCATTCACCACTCAGATCTTCAAGATTCACAGCAACAGAAAAAACAATTAAGAAAAAAGAAATGCAAAAGAAGTCTATGTGATCAAAAGAAAACTATTTGGTGCTGATTTATTTAAATAAAAAATTCTTTCCCAAGTATTTACATAAGGCACAATAAAATTTGATTTGAAGTCTATCAATTCATAATTTGTAACAATTCAAGCAGAAGGCCAGGATGAAATGCACAGCTGCCTAACAGGAAAAAAATCATTAATAATCAGGTGAAACAACGTAACCAGAACTACCATTGGGGAACACAAGCAAAACCACACCAGAAAGAGTCCCCAAAACGGTAATCATGACCTTGTGTTAATTACTGGGGAAAAAAAATGCACATCAAACAGGAAAGGCTGACTTTCAAGGAAACAAAAGTGTAAACCAAATGAAAGAAGTTGGGTTGCCCTTAAATCAGCTTGAAACCTGAGGATAAGTGGGCAGACATCATTTTGGTGCTAGAATGAGGCATTCCTCATCAAAGTGGAACTTTGATGAGTGACATGAGTTCCCCGACTCCAGCACCCTCTGGAGAAGAGCTGAGCAGAAAGCCACAATCAGGAATCCCAAAGGCTTGCCTGGAGGTGATGGCTGCTTTCTTCTCTACTGGGCTTGAATTAATCCATGGGCACCTATCAATTTCACCAACAGCTGTGACACTGTGCGTGCCATGGGGCTGGATAAAAGGGCTTCATTACCACTCCTCTATGAGGAAAGCCTTGCCAAACCGCTAGAAAACTTTTTGCAAATTTAGCTGTAAAATACATTGATGGTTCTAACAAAGGCAGAAAGAGAAGGGAACTTCTCTGTTCCCTTTGTTGCTGATCCTGATACTCTGTTCCACAGCCTTGGGCATAATGAGGAGTTGGGACCAGTAGAACAGGGGGACTCTGAAAGCACAGACCAGGAGAGACCTGAACTGAGCATGTTCATAGCATGTTCATAGCAAGACTCCATGTCAGACCCTAACAGGCTCCTCGAGGGTCAGAGAGGCAAAGCCTTGGATTTGACTAAAATAGTTGCAACAGAGGTTACTCTTGGATTTTTAAGGAAGAGTATGGTTTAGACACTTAGGAATGTCTTCGTTTAAAAAAAAAAAAAACTTTTTAAGTGCACTGTAAAAGCGTCCAACCTCATAATAATTCTCCCTTTTTGAAGACCCAGGATTCAGTGTGGGTTTTGCCCAGAGCTCAGAGATCCAGTTAAAAAATAGGAAGTCCCTATCTAAATAAAACTGGTCTCCTTATACAATCCTATGATAGATTTCTATAATTTTATGTTTGATTTGGCATCCATCTTTAATTTCCCTCTAGTACCACCAGACTTTTTCTCTCTGTACTTTATAATGTCAATTTTGCTATTTGATTTTCACCTTAGTTGTTTCCTTTAATATGCAAATTTAAAGCTATTTAGCTGACAACTGCCTAGGATTGTGAAACAGGTTATCAAGAATCTGAAAGTCTAAGATAGGATAAAACAAAAAAGGTTTTTATGAATCTATAAGATGTACTTCTATCGGCATGCCTAATATGTCTATGTATTTATGCGTTGTGTACACAATGTTTCACTACTGAAAATATATAAAGAACTCCAATTAATTAGTTTAAGAAAATTAAAGCACTTGAATCTAATACTTTATCAGGAAAAAGGAAGAGACTAGTCAAATGCTTTTTCAAGTTTATGTAACTTAAGTAATATATCTAATAAATAAGCTAGCTTTAAAATTATTGGTAAAGTAGTATTAGAAATGTCTTAAAAATCGCCAGCATATATTTTTGTTTGCATTTATTAATCAAGCAATTTCATACTTATCCCTGCCAAATACTGTAAGGTGTCAAAAATCTGGCATAGGGGTTACAAAACTATAAACCCAGCCCAAATCAATGATCTTTTCTTGTGTAATCTTTAATAAATAAGATATTAATATTGGTTAAATAAAAATAGCTACATCTCAAATTTAGTAAGATTACCATAACTTCTAATCTTGTGGCTTTAGGCAGTCTAGCCCACAGGCAGTAAAATTTGCTATCATCTTTGTTTCAAAACTAAACTATAAACTAAGTTCCTCCAAAAGTTAATTTGGCCTATGCCCAGGAATGAGCAAGGACAGCTTGGAGGTAAAAAGCAAGATGGAGTCAGTTAGGTCAAATCTTTTTCACTGTCTCAGTTATAATTTTCCAACAGCGGTACCATAACTTTAAATGATAACTATCACAGTTTCCATAAATAATCTAGGTAAACAAATAAAATACTTAGGTAAATGTTATAGGATAAATACTTGTAGACAAACTCATCATAATTTAGAATCTAAAGTTATGTTAAATTAAATAATAGATATTTCATTATTTGGGTATTTGCCAATAAAAATATATTTGTAGGAAAACATTCTCTCTAAAAACAAAGTGTGTCCTTCTAAAAAAGAAGATGAACAATTTTTGTCTAATTCAAAGCTTATTTAGAAGTCATGTATGAAACAAGGTAAAAGGAACAAGGAAATAAAACAGATGTAAAGAAAGTTATAAAAATAAAGAGGTTTCTTTGGCAAGAAAGCTTGAAGAGAAATAATTTCATATGAGAAAAAAATCTTGTATGGTAAATTTAGTCCTAGAGTAAAATGACTGGTTATTTAAGAAAGAGCGATGTTCAGGACAAACTAGAAAGTCCAAGCATGTCATGAACAGTCTGTGTGAGTCACAAAAAGAAGATTCATTTGAAAAAAAAAAAAACTTTTATATGATCAAGTTGTCATATTATTATTAAGCTTGGTTTACTTAGGAAAAAACTGAGATTAATTTTTTTTAATTAAGGTTATTACATCCATGTATCTCTCTGTATGCACTTTTAAAGTACTTGTGACACTGAGTTACAGGGCTTTGAGTCCTGGGTCTAAAAACGACACCAAATCCTACTAAATTTTAAACACTGACAGCAATTAAACCCCATCTTCAGGTCTCCTAGAAGATGCCAATCAAAATAAACTACATTCCTGAGACACAGGGCCAGAAATTAAAGCCATTTCAACTCAAGGCCCAGAGACTATTGTGGAAGAGGTGGGTGCATGAGATTGTAAAGGTCGATTTTGAAAGACAAAATAAGTTCAGTTTCTCTATAAATTAATCATTAGTGTTGAAGGGCACACTGATGCAAGACTAGCATATGGGCCCCCGTGTCAAATTAACAAAGTTCTCTTGAAGCATTAACTGACTCTTCAATAAATGTTATAAAGGTTATAAAAGGCTTATGGAAGCTGTATCTTATGGTCAAGATTAAAATTTTATAGATTGTTTACAAAATTTTGAAAAACAAATTTAATTGACTTTGTGCTATTTTTATTAGGGCTTATTGTTTGGAATATTAAGTCTCCTCTCTCAAAGAATGAAGATGTTTGCCTTTTTTGAAATCCTTGAGTTATCACTTTGGTTAAATGAATGACCCTATTTTATGATATCAAGAGTATTAAACCTTTGATATTTGACAAACTTTCCAAAATCAAATTATAAATTATGTCTTTTGCTTACCTAATTAATCCTTTAGGACATTAGATTCCCTAAAGTCCAAAAGTGACATAATTTGGCTTACTTGGTATAAAAATTATACAGGAAACATTGTCAAATATGAAATGGTGTTTGGTTTTCTTTAGGTTGTATTTGTATAAATATGTTATTGGTATGTGTTCCAAAATCAGGGTAAACTCCTATAATTCTAATATGACTTAATGTACATTATCAGCGATAATTATAATTTTTATGTTAAATTGTTGTGTGCCACAAGGTAATAAATTTCCTTGTCAACTGTGTCTTTCACTATGGCTACCCTAAAACGTTTTGTCATCCATGGACAATTGTCTTGTTTTAGTCCTCCTTAGAAGGTGGTTTCATAATCAGCTATAGAACTCTAACAGGTGTTCTTAAATGCAGGTTTCTGATAACTAACTTATGACAATACAGTTATTTGCATAAGTGCAATAAGAATCAATTTTCACTTGTAACAGGCCACAATCAGAGCAACTGTTTATTTTACCAAGACTTTGACTGGAATGGTGTGCTTTCCTTTAAGGAATCAAACTTGACTTTTGAAGCCAATAAAAACCCCTTGGAAAAAAACTGGCCTCATACCTTTGTCTACACAGCCCTTGCACAGGGTTCCTGACCTGTGGTAGGTAAACAATGTCACTTTCTGACAGGTCCAGGAACCTCAAGTTTATCTTGGAACCTCAAGAGGAGCGGATCACCCAACTCATAGGTATTTGATGCACAAATCCATGGCTGGGCTCGGCTTTAAAAAAGTCTTATCTGAGATTCCTCCTATGGAACACAGTTCCATCAAAGCCAATTTAAAAGCCTTTGTAAAAATAATTATTCTTGCTGCACTGTATACAAATAATTAGGCCAAGTATATATACAGCAAACCAGTCCTACCATGATTTGTCTTTCGTAAAAATGGGAAACTGAAGAGAGAATAATTATGTTTCAAAACTATAGTACACCTGTTGTTAGATTCTAGTCTTATCTAATGTTTTTCAATTTTTATTATTTTCTACAGTTTAGACTGAATTCTAAGTTTTCTGGGCTACAAGTCTTCAAAATAATGTTTTCAATTATTTGTTCCTTCCTTTTTTTCCCGATTTTTCCTAATTTGGAGTCACTGAAAACTAAGCTGTGCTTTTGTAAAGCCCTGTGAACTGAAGCCAGACAACTTAAACTGCAAAAGAAAGTAACAACAATCTATTTACATACATAAGCCACTTTCATACCTGCCTACTGATGTGTGGGCTTCAGAGTAATGTGGCCTATATTGATTTTTCCAGGACTGTTCTTTTGCTTGTTGTTGTTTGTCTTCCTTCCTCTATTTTCTCTTCATAGAACAACCTTATAAAAATGAGCTTTCCTAATAACTTAGATCCTACCTGTCTAGGAATAAGCCATCCTAGTCATGACAGATCAGACAAAACCTGGGAACAGAGACTCATCTTCTTCTAAAATGCTTTCTCCAAAAAAAATTTTTTAAGTGGGGACGGGAGTGTTGGGGAATGTGAAAGGAAAATATCTTAGGCCCCCAAAATCACTTAAAGGGAAAATTCAAGCTGGGAACTGTTTAGGGCAAACCTGTCACCCATTCTATTCAAAGGCATCCCTCTGCTCACTGAGATAAATACATATCTTACTGCCTCCTTTCGAGAGGCTCATCAGAAACTCAAAAGAATGCTACCATTTGTCTCTCACCTACCTGTGACCTGGAAGCCCTCTCCTTCCTTTGAGTTGTCCTGCCTTTCCAGACCAAACCTATGTTCATGTTACATCTGTTGATTAATGTCTCGTGTCTCCCTAAAATGTATAAAACCAAGCTGTGCTTTGACCACCTGGGCACATGTTGTCAGGACCTCCTGAGGCTGTGTCACAGGCGCGCATCGTCAACCTTGACCAAACAAACTTTCTAAATTTACTGAGGCCTGTCTCAAATTTTTGGGGTTTCGGAAGCCTGTTGCTCCTAGGCTGCTCACCTCTACAGCGTGTGACTGTACTGAATACTGTAGGTCACCGTAACACAATGGTAAGTATTTGTGTATCTAAACATAGGGCTGGGCACGGTGGCTCACGCCTGTAATCCCAGCCCTTTGGGAGGTCAAGGCAGGCGGATCAATTGAAGTCAGGAGTTCGAGATCAGCCTGGAAAACATGGTGAAACCCTGTCTCTACTAAAAGATCCAAAAAAATTAGCTGGGCATGGTGGCACACACCTGTAGTCCCAGCTACTCAGGAGGCTGAGGCAGGAGAATCACTTGAACCCAGGAGGCAAAGGTTGCAGTGAGCCGAGATCGTGCCACTGCACTCCAGCCTGGGTGGCAGAGGAAGACTCCGTCTCAAAATAAATAAATAATAAAATAAACGTAGAAAAGGTACAGCAAAAATACTTTATTACAATCTTAGCAGACACCGTTGTAAATGTGGTCTACTGTCTGAAAAGTCATTATGGGGCACGTGACTGTATTTCAAAACTATCTACGTTGACCTCTAAACCTGTTCTGCTGGCCTTCCTTAGATAAGACTGAGAAAAAGGCAACAGGCCCATCTGCAGTTTCAAAAAATCAGACCATATCTAGCTTCACACTAACAATTTTTTCTTTGGTAAGACTACAAGCTATGTTTTTTATGCGACATTTTAAATACTTATTTAAATACCCCATAGAGACTGTCTAGATGCTTCACATTTATATAGGCTTGAGTACAATTTTAATACTATTACAAGAGTCTTCACAATTTGGCAAGCTACATTAATGACCCTATTTAACTTATGATCTACTCTTCCATAACTCATACACTGCATGTGTTGTAATCCGTTGCCTAGTTAGCAAATGTTTCTGTAGAATTAAGCTTCCCCGTATCTGTGGGTTGAAAATGTTTACACATCCCAACAGACATATTTGTGCTGAATCTCAAGGTTTTTGAGGCCATGGCTCATTCCTTCTCTGCCATTTCTCATACTCTTGGATTTACAAAACATACGCATATACCCAGCAAACACAGACTGACAGTGACTCACCCTGATCTCACGCTTGGTAATCAGGTTCAGATATCTTGGTCCTTCAGCATGAGTGTGGTTCTCAGGTCTGTCTCTCTGGCACATATTACACGCAAAACCCATATTTTAAATGCATAACAAGCTCTTTTTGAACCTAAAACATTCTAGTCTTTATATTCTGAAGCCTAGTACATGCCTGAAACACTGAGATCCTTGCAATGGCTGAGGGGTATACCCGCTTGAACCACACAGTAGAATAACCTCCCTTACCTTAAAAAAAAAAAAAACACAGAATACACAAAAACACAAGATCCAATTTCCTGTTGATAGCTCAAGCTCTAAAAGTTCTACCAGCCACCAACCCATTATAATTTCTCCTTTTTAGGTAGATATACCATTATTTTATTCTTAATACAGCATTACCTTTCAAACTATACACCAAATTGAGTAGAGTAGACACAGTCAAGTTCATCTGTGTCTGCAAGCAAAACTTTTCGCATGCACCCTGCCATGAAGCATGGCTATCAACACTCCTCTACCCCTAGAGCTGGAAAGCTGTCCAGGCTCACACATACTTGCCTGTCTTAACTGCTCCATGTCCAGTTGACGAGGATTAAAGAAAACAAACAAAAAATACCATTCAGCTAAAGCCAGATTTGCGAGGCTGCCAAGAGCACGCTTCCCTCCTGCCTTGACAAGGCTTCTTCATAGTCTGACAAAGGAGACTAACACTCTTAGACACAAATACAAGTTGGAGATGTCTCTGTTTCAAAAAGGGTTCTGAACCCACGTTGGGGTTGGGTGGGAATAATTCAATGGATGACTGAAGCAAAGGGTCAATGCTTTCAGGGCTCTCAGAGTAAAGCCATGAAACAGAAGAGGCAACAGCAGCCCCAGTCTGTTCTGTCCTCAAGCAAACGTCTGCAACAAGTGCGTCTCTTGTCCAGGATGGCAGACAACCTCTGCAACTGCCTTCTTCAATCTTCAGGCTCCCTCTCCTCAGGACAGTGAAACGCTGCCGGGCAATCGTTCTTTCCTCATTCTTTCCCAACTTCCTCCCTGTGCTCCACTGGGGAAGCCAAAATGCTGGGGCAGCATCAGCCCCGACGCCCCGGGCCCCACCCCAGCACGCTCTTAATTCAGATGATTTTCCCCAGTGTATTAGTCCGTTTTCACACTGCTGATAAAGACATACCCGAAACGAAACCAAAAAAGGTTTAAAAGGTTTAATTGGACTTACAGTTCCACATGGCTGAGGAGTTCTCAGAATCACGGTAGGAGGCGAAAGGCTCTTCTTAAGTAGCGACAGCAGGAGAAAATGAGAAAGAAGCAAAAGCGGAAACCCCTGATAAACCCATCAAATCTCGTGAGACTTACTATCACGAGACTAGCACGAGAAAAACTGGGCCCCATGATTCAACTACCTCCTCTTAGGCCCCTCCCACAATACGTGGGAATTCTGGGAGATACAATTCAAGTTGAGATTTCGGTGGGGACGCAGCAAAACCGTATCACCCAGTGATGCCAGCTTCTGTCTTAATTTGACTTTCTCCTCACACGTGGCTTTGATTCACCTTTGCCCACCTGCTGATGCGGTTCTCATGTTACACGTGTTCTTCACCTTCAGGCTTTCCTGTCCTTGTCACAATTTCCATTTAGGTGTTTTATCATTAGGGCCTGACTCAGCGTTTCAGCAATAAAAGATGAGCGGACAGTGGAGAAGGCAAGCCACGGGAGGGGCGGAGTGAGCACAGGCGTGGGGACGCGAAAGGACGGGAACACCACAGAACTCGGTCATCCGCTTGGGAGAAAGGGAGATGGTGAGCTGGAAAACCTAGCCTCGAGTCAGAACTGGGCTCCCATCAATGCCTGGTACATGGTAACAGAAGGTGCTCAATAGATATCTACCAAGTTGAATCAAAGGGCATCTCACTGTTGAGCGTGCTTTAAAAAGCCTTATGGTTTGTCAGATGGAGGACGCATTGGGAGAGGCTGTGGTGGAGACCTGTGTTAATAGCCTGTCACAGCGTTGCAGGAGATATCCAAGCCCAAAAGGCATGCTTCTCCCTGTGTGTCCCTGGGGGAGTCCATCAGGTGCATGGTAATCCAGTATGAAGGCATTGGCGTTATGCCTGCGTTTTCTCTCACTAATCATGTTCAGCTCTAGTTGGAGACATAGGTATATATAATCTGTTCCTTTCCATTTAAAGAAGTTGGCTACTGGTGTAGAAATTGTACATGAACAATCTCAAGTTATGAACATCATAATTACCCTGGTGAAAGGACTGGCTGGGAGAGGCATGGCATATTCAGAAATCCTCAAAGCCCTGGAATTGGATCAGGGAGTCCAGCCAGAAACCTCCTCCCCTGACCCCGCCTGCCCAGGCCACTGCCCTGGGACAGGACTCACAGGCAGCACAGCTGGTGCCTCTGTTCCTGCGGGGCCCTGCACACACCAGCTCTGGGTTTGTTCTTGTTTGGATAACATGCAGAGCTCACCATCACTAGACTGTGACTGGGTTGAAGGACAAGGTCTCTTCCTCATCTCCCAACTCACCTCGTAGCATAGAGCATGTTCTATGTGATGCCTGCAAAGACCAACTGAACACGTATGCATTCACCTGGAATACCCTGTGATGGCTGGTGTCTGTGTCTGATGAGTTGGTGCCTTGTTCTTCTGGCAAGAGAACCACATGCCCTGGGGTGGGCATGCAACCTGCACAAGATGACTGTAGATCTCTACCCCCATCCACAGTGACGGTGCCAATGGTGCTGTGCTGGAAAATGTTTAACAACCAGCTCTTGTGTAGCAGGGGAGGCAGCAGGTGGGAGGAAGAAAAGCCCTGATTTATAGTTCTGCCGATTTCTATGGTGCAAATATTCCCACAAAGGTCAGTGTCAAGCTATCTATATGAAATCAATGAAGAAGAAGTTGGGAAGAGATTACCAAGTTACCAGAGCTCCCTTTTAAAACATGCACGACTCCATCTGTCGGCATGATGGTCTAAGTTGGAAAATCACAGCAAGAATACCTTTACGTTTGTCTAGCACTTTACAATTTATTTCCCTCATCTTACAATTAAAAAACCAAGCCCAGGTAAGTTGACTGTGTCACCAAGGTGGTTAGGCCACTGTTCAGAAGCCAAGACTCCAGGCTCCAAGTGCGTGTTACCATAACACCAGGGCAGGATCCTCTGCTCCACGGCCCTAGCACAGTATGTCCACATGAAATCTACCCAAAAACAGCCACTTGGAAGCTATAAAGGGAGCCATAAGGATGCTAGAAAATAACTGCTCTCCTCAACACTTTCCATATCATGTAACCATATACTCTTGAGGTGGCAGAGGTGAAAAAACACTGTATCTACCAAACAGTATGATAAAACACTGTATCTACCAAACAGTATGATAAAACACTGTATCTACCAAACAGTATGATGAAACACTGTATCTACCAAAGCGTTTCTAGGATTTTTCCTTCAAAACAGACTGTGGAATTGGAGAATACTTTTAATCTAATATTTTCCCTCCTTTCAGGAGAACCAGAATAGGACCAGAGAAGGGAGTTCTCAAAATGTTTGACAATGCCTCAGATCCCATCTGGGCCCAAGATAAACTGAAATAGAGAAAAATACAAAAATACTTTTTGCCATTAGGATTCTCTTGCTTTAGAGCTTGTTTTCATAAAACCTATTTCCCCCTTACTTTAAGTGTGATATTTAAATTCTATCTCCAGTATGGTGAAACTGAAATCCATAGGCTAAGGCAGTGGTCTTTCAATGTTTTTGACTCCTTAAAAAAAAATTAAATATGCACCATTATCATATACAACTTTTATATATGTAAAATTTGTATTTTATATAATTTAAAAAATATATAAAATGTCCTATCCAGACATTTATGATATGATATAATATGATGGTATGATACGAGATGAGATAAAAGGAACATAAATAGAAGCTCTCAGGTTTGTTTTTTCTATACCCCAAAGGCTTGTCTTGTTTACCTCCTGGAAATATCCACTGCACCATGAAGACCACACACGATCACCTTATAAAGTTACAAGACACCAAAGTCAAACTCACAACCTAATTTGAAAGCCGTAACTTAAGTCACAAGTGAAATTTAATGCTTCCAAAAACAAATGGGCACTTTGTCTGAGAATTAATTTATTTATAAACCATATGAATAGCTAAGACAACTTGACTTAAGCCAAGCATCCATTCATACAATTCAGTATCACATGTGTTTTCCTAAACTTGCTGATTCTTTAGGGCCACCTGTTTGAAATTTAGAGTGACTAAATTCCCTATTTAAAACGTAAGGTCATTTCTTGTACCAGGAACACAGATTCACAGTAAAAAAGATAGAGATAGATAGATAGATAGATAGATAGGCAGGCAGGCAGATAGATATATTTAAAAAATAAATGGATTGTTACTCAAAATACACAAGGCTTGCTATCACAGTTACGTTATTCCTGTTAAAAACTTAGAACTCCAGTGTCCTTGCTTATCACTCTCCATTGAATCAGCTTCATGAGACTGATTCATTTGGATATTTAATATGCTTCCAATCACCAGGCATGTCAGCCACACAGCCTGCGCTATCACCAGATGACCTGAGCTAATAACACACTAATGTCATCATCAGACCTCACTCCTAATACCCCCTTCTTTCTCCTAAATAAACAAAAATGTGTTGGCATGAAGGGTTCATTTTGGAATAAGCATCATATGGAAAAGTTTAGCCAAGTAAAAGCCCAATTCTAAATAAAATCATTTCACTAGGAATTGGGCCAGAGTGTAACAGTAACTATGAAGAGAAAACATTACATCTGAAATGAGCTGGAAAGGCAGATAGACAGCTTCCTCAATACTTCAGATTAAAAACCCTAGAAGTACATGGAACAACAGAATGGATGGCCTTGGTGAGATGACTTCATTTTACAGTTCCTCAAGCAGAGCAAGTAGAGGAACCAGATTTGTTGCCCTCTTTTTGGCCAAAGACGCTGCCAGTAAGACAGAACCGAATATTGCAAAATGGCTAGGCAATGCCCCCACCTGATTTGTGATGGGTGTCCCTCTCCTATTGACCTTCTGCCTTTCTCTACGTTTGAAGGACAGAGTTTCATTCTATCTTTCCTACGCAGACTGCCCCATTGGTTGTGCAAAGCCATTCTGAAGACTCGGATAGCGTATTTATATATTTTATTTTATTTTTATTTTTGAGACAGAGTCTCGCTCTGTCACCCAGACTGGAGTGCAGTGGTGCAATCTCGGCTCACTGCAACCTCTGCCTCCCGGGTTCAAGCAATTCTCCTGCCTCAGTCTCCGAGTAGCTGGGATTACAGGCGCCCGCCACCACGCCTGGCTAAATTTTTTTATTTTTAGTAGAGACGAATTTACCATGTTAGTGAGGCTGGTCTCGAACTCCTGACCTCAGGTGATCTACCCGCCTCAGCCTCCCAAAGTGCTGGATTACAGGCGTATGCCACGGCACCTGGCCCCAGACAGCGTATTTAAAGAGATGACACAAACGCTGGATGAACATGCTGAGCAAGGAACACATGGTGAAGGAAACGTGTGAGGCTTTCCCTCCGGTCAGCAGAAAATCCACCCCTCGAGGCTGGGTTTCCAGCGTGGCAACCACTGGCTAGACCTGAGTGGGGCAACTGGCCCCAGGTGAGGTTCCTACACAGTTTATATACAGTTTGTCACCTTCCTCCACATCCAATGTCACCAGCCAGCTGCACTTTACTCCTTTGAGTTCCTTTATATAAGAGGTGGGAAAAAGGATTTCTTGACCTCGTCCATGGATAAAAGCAAGGTATTTTATTGTATAATCTCTCATTTCCTATCTTATCAATAAAATAAAGGTAGGGGTGGGAGAGATAGAAAGGAGGAAAAGGGAGAGGAGAGAGAAATAGATAACACATTAATGTGTCATTTATCAGGAAACTGGACTTCACTTCGGACTTCACCGCCATAGTAGAAGAAAAGACTTAGAACGCAGACTGGATTCATTTCCTGGGGCTGCCAAAGGACCACAGACTGGGGAACTTAAGTCACAGAAATTGATTGTCTGAGTTCTGGATTCCAGGAACCTCAGATCGGGGTGTTAGCAGGGTTGGTTTCTTCTGAGAATGTGAGGGAGGATCTGTGTCACGGCTCTCTCCCAGCTGCTGGGAGCCAGGTGTTCCTTGGCTTGCAGGTGACATTGTCCTCGTATGTTCACATCGTCTTCCTCTCTGCATGTCTTTTTCTGTGTCCACATTTCTCCTTTTTATAAAGACACAGTCTTGTGGGATTAGGGCCTACCCTAATGGCCTCATCTTAACTTGATCACCTATGAAGACTCTATTTCCAAACAAGTTCACATTCACAAGCACTGGGCTTTCAACATCTTGAAGGGACATAATTAAGCCGTGACACCAAGCATCCAGCTCTTTCCTCTCAGTTCCTTTCCACAAATGACTGCAATATTTGGGACGAGGGTTGACTATGCTCTGCTCAGGTCCTGTAAGGCGGGGCCTGAAACACCTTCCTTGTCACCCCTGGTCCCAGGGCCTCTGCCACACCCAGCCTGGAAGACGCAGTCAATCCATCCATCAATCAATAAAAGGTGCTGATGAATTTCAGCACACTTGATTTCACAATGGGCTCACTTTATATTTTCCTTTTCTACTCATTCCATAAGCTGTTCCTTATTTTGTCCTTTTTTGGTGTTTGGGTTTTATTTTGTATTTTTTCCAGTTTATAAAATACATGATCATTGTGTAAAATATAAGACATCCAGATAATAAGACAATTTTCTAAAATCATCTCTAATTCCTAAAAATAGCACTCTGATAAGTTTACTTCCAGTCTATATTTATAAAATTGGTATTAGAATGTACCAAGAGTTTTGTATTGTGCTATTTTTACTTAATAATATTTAGGGTATAACATGGTTCAAGGAAATAATGACCCAGCTGGGCATCTTTTTATAAAAGATTATGCATGAACAGATTTTTTTTTTTCAAATTCCAATTAACAGTTTCTCAAGGCACATTTTGAACAATTGTTCAGGTCAAGACAAAAATAAATCTTGAAGTAAACCGATGGTCACAATTATTGAAATTTCTGAGGGATGGATACTCGGAGCCCATCTAGTGAGAGGGTCAATGGCTGCAAGTTGCTGCTAGGCGCTACTGTATGCCTGCCCGCTCTCCTGCAGGTGTCTGTGGATGCTTCCTCTGGCCTCATTCATTTGCACGGCGGCCTCATGACACAGCAAGGTCATGATGACATTTGATAGGTCCATCTCCTTTGGGTGCCCGGCTGCCTGAATAAACCCATTTAGCCACTTGGTGATGTCAGCATAGGCTCCCGCCACCTACTGAACCACCTCTCCTCTTGCCAACATCTCACAATTCCTCTCATTCCTCAGCACCTGGCTTGTGATGCTGCTTCACGGGGATGTCGCTGCACCCTGCACAGGATGGCTGGGCTGTCCCGTTCCCTGCACTCCCTGTGTACCTCCAGTCTAATCGTCAACTCACTGCTCTACCATGCTGGGTCTATGAGCCTTCTCCACTATACTGGGTCCCTACCGAGGACAGCAGCTGCACCCCTCTCATCTCTGTTCTCCAGGTGCTGACCCCAGTGCCTGGCCCCCTGGACTGAGCTTGGGTGCACGTTTGTTAAAGAATGCCTGCTGGGCAGCGACAGGCATTCTGCAGCGAATTAGCACGCACAGGTTTGATCCTAGCAGATGTTTGCTTAACATCATCCTTGGGTGTTAAAATAAAAACTTGCATAGCATTTGACATTTGCTTATTTCAAAGTGTGGTAGAAAAATGGATTTTGGAGTCTCAGCTCTCCTCCTCTCTGTTCGACCTTAGGCAAGTCATCCAACCTCTCGGCCTCAGTTAACAGGGGAATTGCCTGTTCACAGAGTGATGGTGTTAGTAAATGAGGTAATGGCTAGGAAAGGTTTAGCACAATGCTTAATACATAGTCAACACATGACAAATGTAGCGAGTGTAATGACTGCAGCTGAAAATAACTGCCCATTAACGACTATGCTTCTCTTTTTATTCCATAGCCCCGTGGAGTGGCACCTCAGAGGTCACAGGTTTGAGAGCACATCACTTACTACACTGACCAGTTGGACACATGGCCTCACCTCCAGAGCTTGGCTCCTCAAATGCAGGGCAGGGCTGGGTTGTGCTAAAGTGAAAGGCTCCCCACTCAAAGACTTCCTGGCCCCAATTTCTGCTCCATCACTTTCTGTGTGACCCTGGGCAAGTCACTTAAACTCTCTGTGCCTGACTACTCAAAACAGTTCCTGGAACAGTAAGTGCTCAGTAAATACTAGCTGGCTAAAGGTTCATAGAATAAAAAGGCAGAATCAGGAAGTGTTGTTCCTCTTAGCTTGCACAGATCGTGATTCTTCCTTTTATTTTTCTCCCGTCTATCATTCCACTATCTTGTAAATTCAGATACTTAAATTCTTTAACTTGACAAAGAATTTTAAGTGAGATCTAAATTAAAGCAACTTCTGGATTGCTTCTGCTACATTCCATTTGGCATGCCGACTTGCTAGCCTCGTATGGTCTTTTATTGTTGCTTGTTTGTTTGTTTGTTGTACTATACATACAGCTTTACTAAGAGAGGAGAAAACAGAATAAGGTCCATTTGTGCCCAAACATGGGATGGATGGATGGTTCTGTCCTGTTAATGCTGATTAGTATAACATGTGGCAGGTAGCACCGTTTTGTAAGAGATTATGATAAGATCTTTAGAAAACCAGACTGCAGCCAGACGTGGTAGCTCACTCCTGTAATCCCAGCACTTTGGGAGGTCGAGGTGGGAGGATCACTTGAGGTCAGGAGTTCAAGACCAGCCTGGGCAACATGGTGAAACCCCATCTACTAAAAATATAAAAATTAGCTGGGCATGGTGGCACTTGTCTGTAATCCCAGCTACTTGGGAGGCTAAGGCAGGAGAATCATCTAAGCCTGGGAGGCAGAGGCTGCAGTGAACCGAGATTGGCCACTGCACTCCAGCCTGGGTGACAGAGCAAGACTCCTTCTCAAAAAAAAAAAGAAAGAAAGAAAACCAGACTGCAAGCTCTTTAAGGGCAGGACAGTAGCTGCCTTTGCTTCCCACTATTTCCCAAGTACCAAACGCAAGGCCTGACACATATTAGGTGCTCAATACTTATTGAATAAATCAGAAAATGACATAGATGTAAAAGTGACATCTTTGTTGCTTGATTCAACATAGCTTTCCCATTTCATTGGTCCAGTTGTAGATTCTGTTAGATATGAGTTCTAAATTTCTTTTCAAAGAGTCAGTATGTCAGTATGTTCAATTCTTTGCCTTTTACTTTTAATCTTAACTTCCTCGTAAAGCAACCTGTTTCGATTACCTGCTCCACCCTGAGTCATTCCGATTACCTGCTCCACCCTGACTCCTTCCGATTACCGGCTCCACCCTGACTCCTTCTGATTAGTACCCTGTCATAACCATTTTTCTCGCCAAACCACTCACCCCCTCACTCTCTTTAAATTAGCCAATCAGAACTAGTTTAGCCTGTGCAGTCTAACCCTAGCCAACATGGGAAGGACACAGCAGCAGGGGCCATGGTCTTCAGGGATAAGAACCCATTCCCCTCTATTGTCCAAGTGCGCGCTCACCATTGCTCCATCTATTAGGGTGCGCCCTTCTATAGAAGTAACTTGCCTTGCTGAGAATTAAAAAGAAAATTTTATATTCCAGTGCTATTTCTTTTGCAGCACCGAAACTTTATTTATAACAATTCCCTGTCACTTCCTGAGGTCTCCCAGGAGATACACCCCTTAGAACTAGAAAAGAAAAGAAGGAAGGTTGCTTTTCGTCAGTTTTTGGAAGCAACCCCGCTAGCCCGTCACTAGTGGAAGCGGAGGGATCTCGTGATGTCGAGCGTCACGGTGTGTGACTCCAGGTGAAGTCAGGCAGTGTTTGCTTGTTTCAGCTGTGCAGCGTGGACACACTTCAGAAGTAAAAGGTACCCACAGGTGACAGAGGAAAAAGAGGAAAAGGCTGTCCCAATAGATAAACTCGTGGGCCGCTTGCTCAGTCCAGGAGGCAGGGCTTTGCCTTTGGGTTAGAATCTTAGACCCACAGGCAGAATTAGGTCTGGGCGGGTCTGAGAGGCTTTAAATTCCCTTTGTCATGGGTCATGGGTCTTTTAAATTCCTTTTCATCTGACTTGACTCACCAAAGCCACTGTTGTGCAGCTACTCTGAAGGGAGAGATGACCAGTTTTAGGATCATGTCCACCTACAGCCGGTTATTGAACCCTCTTCTGGGAAGGCGATCACCATCTGGGAACTGATACGGATGACTCTTTGGACCTTCAAAGAGGGGACCCAAATTTGAGGCTGTGTCCTCTCAGCAGAGGTAGCCAGTAGGTCCTGCCCAACTCCACATTTTGACAGGCTCAAAGGCAGTGATATGAAGGGTTAGGACAGGGGCCACTCAGGGACACTCCCTTTCTGACATCTTGGAGCTGAGTTAACTACCTATCGCGACAAGTGAAGGAGTCAAAGAGCGAAAACTCCTGCTTAGATTGAATTGAAATGAGAAAAAGCAGCCCTGTCATTAATCAGGCAGGGAGGAGAAGCACAGAGGAAGCCGGCTGCAGAGTTAGCAGAACAAACTGCTTCTCTCAAGGTCATGCAGGGGTTGGAAAAGCCACAGCGACACTCTCTTTGGGGGATCAACAGCTTTCTTACCGAGGACACCACAGACTTCCCTTGTATTTTCATTTGTGGGGTAGGGGGGTGGCCCACACACAGTTGTTGCCTGGTCAAGTTGACAAACATCAGGAAGCTGCCGCCCTCCGTCTTCTCTCACTTCTCACAGAGTCAGAAAGGCAGCCAGGCAGGGCTGGAGAGCTAGGTTCACTTTGTATACACTTTTAACACATAGAATGAAAGCAGATGATAACACATTGATGCGGCCAGGCTTCCCCTCAGAGAGGTTACCATAGAGGAGGCTCCTGAGAGGCCACCTTGCTTTCCCTGTGCTGCTAGGCAGGAGGGTCTGCAGGGGGAAGGAGTGTCCCCAGCCCAGCAATGACAGCAAAATGAAAGTGCTGGCCCAGCACCCGCAGCATCATCCTGAGGCCATCAGAATGACAGCTGACCTCCCTCGGGGGAGCTCCTAGGCAAAGCAGGGAAGAAGAAGAAAGAAAGAAGAAGGAAAGATTGTTTTGTTTCACAATTTGAAAATCCAATGTGCAAAAAGTACTTTATCCATAAGGAGGAGGAAATTCAAATTCAGGCCTCACCTAGCAGGTCACCTGACAGTCACACACCTGGAGACAGTTTCCAGTGCTGGCAGAAAAGTGAATCAGTCTGCTAGTCTCTGGGATTAGAATGGCATACACAGGAAAGCACACAAAACCAGCAGGTCGCACACCTTTCAGGGCGGAGATTCAGAAACACCGGCCTCTAGTAGGTCTCATTTTATGACTCATGTGCCAAAGACTGCTCTGTCCCACTAGCTTGTCTTGTTAGGTTTTCAGACCTACCTGGTGACACCTTGGTCGATAAGCACATGAACAGATTCAAAATTGAGGCACCCTTGCCCAGAGGAGGGGCTAAAGCACAAGTCCCCAACCCAAATGGAAGACCTGACTGCCTTTTTGCCCCAAGGCTCGGCTGGGTGGAATATCTGCTTCCTCTCAGGAAAGCAGAGTTGAGGACTCCCATTCTCCATGGTCGTTAATTTCAGACAGGTTCTAGTAATCACATGACTTGCTCTGCAGTTTCTCCAGCAGCTCGGAGCTCCCAACCTTCTTACACGCACAGCCCTTGCTGGCGCTGTTCCTGACTTGTTACCAGGCCCCGATCCCACCTTCCAGATAGGAGCAGACCAACTTCTGCCAGGCCTCCTGGCCACTGCCAAATCCCTTCTCGACTAGCAAATCTGAAGTCACTTATACATCCTGAACTATGTCACAAATGTTTATTATTATTCCAGCGAGAAACAGATATCATTTTCACCACTACATGCAGTAGTGTTGTAAGAGGCAATATAGAGCTTACTCTCCTTTTGTGAGCCTTATACAAATACAGCGGCAGACACTCATCAAGTGTGGGGTGCGGTGGGGGTGGTGAAAAGGAAGTAAACAACTTCCCAAGAGGAAAATAAAAAATTCTAAACCCTTTATTAGAAAACTATTGGAATCTTGGTCAACTCTATTCCATCCCCTTTACTTCAAATGTAGCCGAGTGTTTTGAAGTTACCTGTCCAAGTGATGAACCAATGGGAAGAAAGATCAAGACACCCTTGCCCTTGCCACCTCCCCCCGCCACTCTTCCTCCTTCCATGGACACAAATTCCAATTTTAATCGTAAATTTGATGTACTTTAAGGAATTTCTAAAGCACTTTCAGACAGAGTATCTCATTCTGCATTTTGAAGCAGCCATTGTAATTGGCCCTGTTATTTGGACTCAGAGTTTCTGTGGCTTGCCAAAGGTGACGCAGCCTGTAGCAGGGGAGGCAGGATGTGTAATTTTGCAGGCTGGTGCTCCAAATTCTCACTCCCTTTTTGCCACCATGTGGCCTTCCCCATTAAAGGAAGATGTGTAGCTGTGCATCCAACAGCCGTTTAAAACCATAAGCGTCACAGTCCAGGAATATTCAGTGGCAGGCTCCAGCTCATAGAGCCTGTTCACAGCAACACTGAATTTGGAAGCAGGGCACCAGGGCTGGGGGGTATAGAGGGGTGGTGGTGTCCACTGTGTTTCATTTCATTTCACTGGCCCTTTCCAGGACAATTAGGTCATTGGCAATCCTTCCCACCCCCTGCCTTGTTTTTTTTTTTTTTTTTTTTAACCCTGATATTAATAGATTCTCCTAATCTTTCTGTTTTGTTTTGAAACTCACAATGTCAGAGAGGTGTAAAAAAAAAAAAAAAAAAAGCCAGTCTTGGCTACCTTTCCCTAGAGATTAAATGGCATATCCTGCTTAGTGGAAAGGCAATGAAATTGTACCCTTCACTCCACTTCTTCCAACTTTCTTCCTTCTTTTTACCTTAAAGAAGCTGGCTCCATCCTCCCTTCCTCCTTCAGCATGCCAAGCCAGTCTGACTTGGCCTTTCCTGCCTACAAATCTAGGCAAAAATAAGACAAGGCAACCCTCTCAGAATCATCCATCGAGATTACATTACTTTCAAGTTGTTATTCATGAGGTTGGTTGCTGCCACTAGAATAAAATTCTCTGCTCAGTGTCTCAGTGTGTCCTGCTGTTAGCCAGGCTGTCTTTACTGCTTGTTTTGTCTCTATTTGTCTTTTATATCAGCTTGGCCTTTTGCATGACAGCTTTACCATGCCAGGGCTGGTAACTGCTTTGAACTTACTTGGTAACACATCAAGCTCTTAACAAATATTCAATGAGAAAAGAGACAAAGACATAGCTCTGCTAGACGAAAGCGAACACAGAGATGGAAGGGCTCCGTGTCTCAAGGAAACATTTTTTTCTGCCTTTTCCTTAGAAAATCAGCTGCAAATCATGAATGCTGATGACTGTCTAAGCTCAGAGTGACTCATACGCCAGAAGACACAATTAAAGCCACGAACGGTTTCTATCTTAACTCAGAGGGAAGCAGAGGAGAGTTACAGCACAGACGCTGCAGAGTCATCTCCTAGTTAAGCTGCTGAATTCCCCACAAACTGTCTCCTCTGGCTGATCAGTAGCCCAGCAAGGCTTCCTGAACACTCTTTTTACATGGACTTGGTTACCGTGAAGTAATTGACAGAGAAGTCTGTCAATTATCTAGAGCAAGGAAAAGGAACCAGGAAAAGCGAACAGCCCTGCTAACACCTATGGGGATACCAGAAACGGAGAATCCTGGCGAGGATTCTCTCAAACCTGGGGATAGTTTGCACTGGCTTATCACCATGAGCTGCCCATGAGCCACCCAGGATCATCACCCTCCCTTTCTACTGTATTCTCTTTTTCCAGCAGCCAGGACTGCTCCTCTAGAGGGAGAAATCTTCCCTTCCCGCTTCAGATTGTTTAAAAATGCTTCTACTATCACTTGGCCCAAAGCCCTAGGAAGCCTTCCTCTGGGGACATAGGCAAAGGTCATTGCTGGGGTGCACCTGGATGGAGGTGCTTCCTCTGGGGAAGAAGGCACAGAGCATCACTGGGTATACCTGGATGGAGGTGCTTCTAGGTCCTTCAGTGACATTAGACTGCCTACCCTTCATTGCACCTGGCATTGAGATGCCAGTTGTCTTCGATGGTTAATTCTTGAGTTTCATTTGGAGTTTGTTCTAAATAATTTAATTAATTTGTGAAGGATAAAAATCTGCCTTGCTTCCGAATTTGTTGCCCATCTTAATTTCCACCAGAAACAAATACGCTAATGCATCCTGAGAAAAATATCTCCACAAGCCTGCCATAAACTTAGCATGTCTTTACCATCAATCAAAAGAAAAATATAGTACTCTTGTGGACTCTGATTCCAAATCCTGTTTCTTATTTCTTAACTCCAAATGAGAAACCCAATTCGTAACCATCCACTTGAAATTTGGGTAGGGGTTATGACAGTAGAAACATACAGGATTTCACATTGCAAACTAACAGATTTTGGAATCTCCATAGGTGTATGCAAGTCACATAAATGCAGGTTTCAATGAAAAAGCGTAATCAGTATTGCTTTGTTAAATTTAAATTCTGCTTAAATAGAGACCAACTGCTAGAGGGTAAAAAGACATTTAAAATTATAAACATCTTTTAAATCTCAGTCAACTAGCTCCTTTCCCTTGATTACACAAACTTATCTCTCTTCAAACAGCTACAGTTCCTGTCCAAATCATCTCCTACTGTCTGCCCTGTTTGGACAAGTTCTTCCTTTTTCTCTACCACTGTAGAAGCGTACATACTTGGAGACCAATGTTGAGTGAAGTCTACGGCAAGGAAAAGTACATTGCGTCGTATTGGATTGAATTGGTGGTTGTACCCAATAGGCCACAGGCAAACAGACTAAAGTTGCTGTTTCACAATTATAACTCAGTCTTAGGATCTTATGAACACTTTCAAGACATATTTCTATAAAGCATTGTAATACAAGACATGGAAGGTCTTGCACTTAAACTATATCCAAAATAGTATCAGGCCTATCTGCAGGTTCTGAGTTGGTGAAAAAAGTCATAAATAAAGATATGTCTATGACTTTTTTTCCTTACAAGTTAGTATTCTGAAGTTTAACAAATAAGACTGGATCAGTGGTAATCCATTTGGATAATTATACATAGCTTGAATTGTCTCGATTCAAATTCAAATTTGATCCTTTTATTTAAAGGGTATCAAAAATATATCAGTTATTTTGGACTCTTGGCATCATCTTAGATAGTTGATATTTTTAATAGACAAATTTTTAAAAAGCTCATATTTTGAAATATATTCATACCCACTTATATTATTATTAATATCACACTGCATTCTCTACTTTTAAGAATAGGTATAGGCTTAAGGCTAATCAATATCAACAGCAAAATGCATTTCTAGATGTCCCAATACACTCATTCATCTTTTCAATTGTTGAAACTCAGGCCAGTCAAATTAGTCATGTATGAAACAACCTAACATAATCAAACATACACGGACACATACACACACACAAATGAGTGTACTTAAAAGTGGAGAAATAGGAGTAAGGTTGTGGATTGTATCAATGTCAATTTTCTGGTTGGAATATGCTATTCCATTTGTGCAAGATGCTACCATAGGGAGAAACTGGCCAAGGAGTGTACAGAATTTCTCAGTATTATTTGTTACAGCTTCATGTGAATCTATTATCTCAAAATAAAAAGCTGAAGAAAAAAGGCAAGGAAGAAAACAATATAGTATACTGCCACTTAGTTTTTCAAAAAAATATATGTATGTATATGTATCTATATAGATATATACACAGAAAGATGAACATGCATTCACAAGTATAAGAGTTATATGTATACTATTTCTGTAAGGATAACTAAGAAATCATTAATACTGATTGGTTCTGAGGAGAACTAAAGAAACTAATGGAATGCGTATTTACTTTTCATAGTATACCTGTCTGTGGCTGTTGAATTTTGAGCTACTGGCATTACTCATTCAAAAAATAATTTTGGGGCATTGAGAACTAAATAGCCATTTCAAACCTAAAACAAAAACAAAACAAAAAACAGCTCAGCACACAAGGAAAGCCTAGTGAATCCATATCAAGAGCTGTAATTCTGATACACACATCCACAATGAAGACGAAAATATAGAGTCTTAAATATCTTACGGCTTGAGATGCAATAGGACAGTCTGCAGTTGATCTTCCGGAAGAGCTGCTTGTTAATTGGCCAGAGGAGGAGAGTGAAGAGCTGAATGGTGTTGATGATTAGCCCCGAGGCAATAAAGACGTAGCAGAAGACCAGGTGGCACAGGAACTGAGACTTCAGCAGTCCCACGAGGTCCATGATGCGTGGACGCTCTTATTCAGAAATAAATAAATACCCACAGTCAAAGATTTCCAGAAGGAAGAAAGATCCAGCACTCAGGAAGGCGTCTAAAACACAAACAAATAGGAAATGTTAGCAAGAACACGATGTGCTTTTAGAGTCAGAAAAAAAGTGCTCTGAAAAGAAAAATATACACTTGAGGTTAAACTCGTTGTGCGTTGGTTGATTTATCTTTATTTTGCAAACATTGATGTAGTGCTTACTTCCTGTCGAGCATAGTCTAAGCCCTTTAACAATAATCCTTCCTTTAATTCTCCCAATATCCTCTGAGGTTGGTACTTTGATTACAGATGAGGAAATTGAGGCCTGGAAGGTGGAGCCACTAGGCCAGTGTTCACCGCTTCCCAGCTGGGCAGTAGCTGAGCCAGCCACGGAGCCCTGGGTCCCACTTGAGTGATGGCTGCCCACAGGACAGGCCGCAAATCCAGTCTCCCCTCCTGCTGCCATGGAGGCCTGAGCCCCATTCTCTCACCCCCAGCCCCACGCCATCTCCCTCCTCTCATTCTCCTCCTCCAGATCCCTGCTCACCCCTCACTTCCAGCAGGACTGCCTTGAAGTCAAGCCTGACCTGGACAAGGACGAGGACATACCCAGAATGGGTGCCACCCCTCAAGCAACCGGGACTGGGGAAGCATTTACTTGAAAACCACCGCTGTTTCTCCAGCACATGAGAGCCATCATTGGTACAGGTGGGAGTTTAATTTTTAAAAATATTTGTAGAATGATTTAGTGAAGGTATACAAGGGCTAAACTTTGAGGATATCAGTAAATACAAATAACTAGGAAGGTAAGAAAACTACCCCCACCACACCCTGGTCACACACACACAGACACACAGACACACACACAAACAACACACACACACACACATACACACAGATACACACATCCTTAAGGGTTCTCAAATCAGAAAGAAACTCAACACATACATACAGTTAGACTCACAGTCCTGTAATCAGTCTCCAGCTCAAAACAGAATAATGAAATGACTTTACAGTTTGGGAAATAAAAGGTTTCCTTTGAGGAAAAGGGCAGGAGATTCAAATACTTTGATGAAAAGGAAAGCTGAAAGCAGCAGACTCGCTTTTCCTGGAAGCAGAAGAGCCTGGCAGACTACCCCAGGAAGACGTCTAATGTTACGACAAACTTTCTAACAATAATAGTTGAGAGGCCCTAAAATTGTTACAATCTTTATTAATAATGAACAATCTGTGTACACATGGTCCTTGACTTATGATTCCACTGAAAATTTCCAGCTTTACGATGGTGTAAAAGCAATATCCATTCAGAGAAATTTTAATTCGAGGCCATACAACTATTCTGGTTTTCACTTTCAATACAGTATTCAATAAATTACATGGCCTATTCAGCACTTTGTTATAAAATAGGCCTTGTGTAAGATGATTTGGCCTAACTGTAGGCTAACGTAAATGTGCTAAGCATGTTTAAGGCAGGCTAGGTAAATGATGATGTTTGGTAGGTGAGGAGTATGCAATGCCTTTTTGACCTACAATATTTTCAATTTAAAATGGGTTTATCGGGATGTAATCCCATCATAAATTGAGGGGCATCTGTAAGAGTTTCACACATATGATCTCATTTTAAGGCTCCTATGAATCCCACAAGACGAGTATTCTTATCATCCCATTTTTCAGAATAAGAAACTGAGGCAATGGTGAGGTTGGGCAACTTGCCTAAGCTTGCCACAATCGGTAACTGATCTTGGGGCTCAGTTTTAACTCTGAGCTCTTTCTCCTGCACGTGTCAGGGGTGTTTTGCTCCTGAGATGTGAGGCGGGAGCTCTCTTGGGCTCACAACTCCCTTTTGCAGAGCAGCCCAGAACTTCCCCCAAGGGCAGAAGACAGCACAGCTTTGAGTGGAGTCACTCCTGGGTCATGCAGGTTGGCTCTGAGGACGGTTTCGGGCATATGGAGAGTCACAGGGAGGCATGTTTGCACTTACTGGGACTATCCGGAAGGCAGGCTGCATTCCTGCAAGATTCCTATAAGTTTCTAATAGGAGGGAAATGGGAAGAAGCTTTTGGCCTGATTTCTCTGAAAGCATCTTAGCTCCACTGAGACATCCCATTCTCTAGGCCCCAGAAGCTCCACTCTCTGGCACAAATCCAGGCCCTGCAGGGTCTGAATCATCACATCTCTGGCCTTTCGCAGACGGCATTTCCACAGATATTTCCAGGCTGGAAAACTCCTTACTGAGTTTCAACACTCCCAGGCTCCCACTGAGGAATAGGCGTTAAGCTGGCAGCCCCCGCTCAGTGCACTTGACTTTGGGAGCCACATAAATAGGAGCGGTTTACATGGGTTTGCAGCTTGGCAGCAGAAACAGTTTGATGTTGAATATTCATGCAATTTGCTCATTGTCCCCGGATTAGCCACTAATAGCGTCAAGACAATCTGGCCAGGCCAAGCTTGGTTTTTCACTAGGTTTCTGGGGTCTAGCGTTTGTAAATTACTTGACAAATCCTTCGCTTTGCCAAATCTACACTAAGAAAAGGAAGCCAGCTGACATCAGAAATGCAGGGGGTTAAATGCTGCCTTCCTCAGTGTCCAGTTCCATATTAGGGCATTAGGAAGAAAAATTAAGAATTCTTTTTTCCTTATAAAATTTCAAGGTAAATTGAAATTTTACCGTGCCCTCGGGTAAAACCCTCACTAGCAATGCATGATGCATGATGCATGATGGCATTGGTGAAGTGTAAAGAGGAACCCCAAGCAGATGAGCCTAAAGAGAAATCAGACAAGGCTTGGTTTGTTTTGGGTCTTGAGTTTCGGCTCCACTTCTGCCTTCGAGGCCCATTTCCTAGCCTGGTGTGGGGTGGTTGCATGTGGGCTGGAGAGTTCAGCTGCCCAAGTTTGCAGCTCTGCCCTATCTCTTATTAGTTGTGTATTGATACCCTATTCTGGGCACATTAACTATTCTGCACCTCAGTTTTTCCATCAGTAAAAAGGGACAACAGATTCTAATCAACATCCCAGGGAGGCTATTGCTTTTTGATTTCATGAAACTTAGGCGGATTCTCAAATTTATATGCAAATGCCAAAATAAGAATAGTCAAGGCATCCTCTGAAAAAGAAGGTGAGAAGTGCTTGAGTTGTTAAATAATTTAACTGACTTTAGAATGAGGGCTGATTATTAAAAGAAACATGGCTGAATTATATAGAGGTGTGTCTGGAGGACAAATGTGTGACGTATGTCTTAAGTTCATTCCAGGTAGACGTTTTGGGGACCCATCTGGATTAGTCCATTCTCACACTGCTATAAAGAAATACCTGAGATTGGACAATTTATAAAGAAAAGAGATTTAATTGGCTCATGGTTCTGCAGGCTATACAGGAAGCACAGCAGCTTCTGCTTCTGGGGAGGCCTCAGGAAGCTTTTACTCATGGCAGAAGGCAAAGGGGGAGCGGGCGTCTTACAGGGCAGGAAGAAAAGCGAAAGAGAGAGAAGGGGGAGGTGCCACACACTTTTAAACAACCAAATCTCAAGAGAACTCACTCATTATACAGTACCAACGGGGGACGGTGCTAAACCATTCATGAGAACTCCGCCCCCATGATCCAATCACCTCCCAGCAGGTCCCACCTCCAGCATTGGGGATTACAAATTCATCGTGAGATTTGGGCAGGGACACAGATACAAACCATATCAGCATCTTTCCCATCTTGACTAAAACAGCACTTTCTCTTCCAACATGGCAATTAGCCAATTTCATGTCATGGTGAGGAAAAATGGTATAAATATCTGGCCAGCGATGAAAATAGCTGGAAAGAAACATTTTAAAAATACTTTGCCTGTTTCCCTTTTAGCTTTGCAAGTACCTAGAATGTGATGGAAAGAGTCTTTCCAGCAAATCCACTTCAGTGGCTTATTATATGAGGCAAGAATATGACAAAGAACTTATGCTGTTTCTGAGCATATCAGAGCAGTACTTATAGAGTTTCTAAATCAACAGAGAACTAGGAAGCTGCTGCTATGCCATATTTGTGTGAAAAAAAAAAAAGGAGATGTTTCTTACTATCAAGGCCAAAAATGATGAACTCATGTGCTTGACAAAGTAAATATGATGTATTGCCTTTTTCTGGGTTTTGGTACTTATGAAATGAAACAGCAGGTGTTTTCCCATCAGTGAGCTCAGAAGCAGCGTTTAACCTTTACTTTTTCCTGAAATTCACCCCATGACCTTGAGAGACCCTAGGGATGGGAGTGCAGGAGGCCATATCCTACTGGGAATTCTCTTTCAACAGGTTCACACAAAGAAATCTGGCTACAGAGGTTGGCACAGTTACCTCTGGGGGCAGACAGGTGACCTGATGAGGGCTTAAAGCATTAAAAGGAAGGGGGAAGCCGGGAGCAGTGGCTCACACCTGTAATCCTAGCACTTTGGGAGGCCCAGGTAGGCGTATCACTTGAGGTCAGGAGTTCAAAACCAGCCTGGCCAACATGGTGAAACCCCATCTCCACTAAAAATACAAAAAAAAAAAAAAAGCTGGACGTGGTGATGGGTGCCTGTAATCCCAGCTACTCAGGAGGCTGAGGCAGGTGAATCACTTAAACCTGGGAGGCAGAGGTTTCAGTGAGCCGAGATTGTGCCACTGCACCCCAGCCTGGGTGACAGAGTAAGACTCCACCTCAAACAAAAATAAATAAATAAAAGGCAGGGGGAGGCTTCTCTCCAGATAACAAGTCCCAGACAAATCACAACCTAGTGAACTAAGGCAACATGCAAAAGGGATTACGGAAACAAAAAGACATTTTTAAATCATAGAGAATAGGAAAAATGCCAGGAAACCCTATCTGGATACATTATTGGAATTTTCCAGAAGGCTGCATCTGACCCATGAGCTCAATATAGATCACCTGAAAATGACTGCACCAGCATTTAAAACATAGACAAAAAGCAGTTGTCACTAGGAATCACAACAGGTTCAAGGAGACATAATCTAATCCAAATTACCTTTATTTCCCAGGCCACTGGTAGATTAGTAGATATTGAATTTAGCCAATCATTTGGCAAAGTCTCTGGCAGTCCTCAAGGGCACATATTGAAAAAGTGTTGGCTATGAGTCTGTGTGAAAGGAGTTCATGGCTATTTGAGAAAGTGGGTAACCATCATTAACATTAGCAAGGTTTCTTACTGAATACCAGAAGGAGTCTCCTTCAGCACCACTTGGACGTAAAAACTGAGTCATTCATATAAGGATGGGAGAGACAAAGGGGGTTAAATACATAGCAGATGTTGACTATGAGCCAACAGTGTACCAAAGGGGTTAAGTCAGCGGGTATAGACCTTTAGAGAATATTAGAATACACTGAGTGAGAAAAGTTCACAAAGAAGTATAATTCTTAACTGTAAAATAATAATGTGCATATATGTCATTCATACCTACATCTATTACTATATCTATAACTATCTATTAATAGTGGCTAAATGTTGGCAGAAGGATTATGGCTGATCTCCTTTTCTTCTCTGTGTTTTACAATCCTTTTTTATGACGAGAATGAAATCCACCCCATTCTGGGCACAGAACTGGACAGAGTCCGTTTCCCAGCCCCCGTGAAGGTTAGGTGTGGGCAGATGATGGGCATATGCCACAAAGGTGAGACGCTTACAAGTCTCTGAGGGAGAAAGGGTACACTGCTTGCTAACTTGAGGAAGGACCACAGGGTTGGCATGCTCTATTAAAGTGAGCAGAAAGGTGATCATCCAAAGCACCAGACAAGAGAAATTCTGAAATGTGCAAGCAACGCGAGACCACCTGGAAGCCAAGCACTGCTGTGTGTTGGGGGGGTGGGGGTGGGGGGTAACGGGAGGGTGGAGGGTGGAATGCAACATAGTTGTTGGAGCTTCCTCTGTGGAGAGGGCACTGAGAGTCAGGCAGTCTGGCTACAAATCCAGGCTTGGCCACTTTACAGCTATGGAAGTTGATTAACTTACTTGGCCCTCACTCTCCTCATGTGTAAAATCAGAACAATAACTTCAGCATGAGGTGGTTGCAAGGATCAAGTATAGTAAAGCATTTGAAACACTTGCCAGGATGCCTGGAAAAGGGAGCACCCAAGTAATGGGAGATTTTTCTATCATTTGCAAGAAGGCAAAGAAGGAGCAGCTAAGACAGATGACTTCGTCTCTCCTGGGAAAGCCAATGAGACAGTCGTCAACTCAGTTTTCCTTCTCTACACATCTAGATCAAGACATTGTCTCTGATTTACCTGTAACGTGTTAAAGCATCCTCCCCCATATGTTTTCATTCTAACCTATACTTTTCTGCTAGTGACTCAGAAATGGGAAATAATGCAGTCACAAGCACTCACATGTACTTTACCTTCCTTAACTATGTAATCTTCCCAAAGCGTGGGATGGAGATGAGGTGATAGGGTTTGGCTGTGTCTCCACCCAAATCTTACCTTGAATTGTAGTTCCCATAATCTCCACGTGTCGTGGGAGGGACCCAGTGGGAGGTAATTTAATCATGGGAGAGGTTACCCTGATGCTGTTCTGGTGATGGTGAGTTCTCATAAGATCTGATGGTTTTATAAGGGGCTTTTCACCCTTTTGCTTGGCGCTTCTCCTTCCTGTCAGCATGTGAAGAAGGTTGTGTTTGCTTCCCCTTCTGCCATCATTGTAAGTTTCCTGAGGCCTCTCCAGCCCTGCAGAACTGTGAGTCAATTCAACCTCTTTCCTTTATAAATTACCCAGTCTCGAGTATGTCTTTATTAGCTGTGTGAGAATGGACTAATTAATACACATAAGAATATGTTAAAGTGCAAGCGAGACAAACACTCTCACTCTAGCACTGAATTTCTCAGGTACCATTTGTACCATGAAGTTCTACAGACACAGACAGCCAGGCATACACACTCCAGCACAGCGTTTGGTTGATGGGACTCCTGAAGTGAGTTATGTATGGTGTAAGGCAGATGGTACCATATGCTGCCCAGCCTATGTTGGTGAAAACATAAGCAAATGAAAGAAAACTCAGAATTTCCCCATGAAAGAATCCAAACCGCATCCTTCTCTATATAGAGAGCTGTCAGTTTAATGCATTAAATTAGGCAACAAGATAACCTTAGTTAAGACTTCATATTCTGTCTTATTCAAAATTCTGAAACTATTAAATAAGCATGAACTTCAGTCATACTCAGGAAGACAGGCTAAACCTGAAATGGGATTAACTCTGCCACTAGCTAGATTTAAAAGGTATTTATTTGTTTGTTTTTAATATATATTCACATTGCAGCACTCAACCAGGTCAGGGTTGTAGAAGAGGCAAAACTTTCTTTCTTCCGAAGAAATCAGTCCAAGAAGAATTGCTGAAATAATGCTCCTGCCCATTTTAGCATCATCATTAAAATCTAAACACATTATTGAAGCTCTTTTGACCTCAAAATCCAGAACATACAAAAAGAGATCAAAGAAATGAATGCAAATTCTTTTATACTACTTTTTACATTCCAAACTAGGCTTTTTGTTTTTAATGATAATACTCCATTCTACAGAGACGAGGTAGAATGGGACCCCTAGCCTCAGTGTGAGTACAAATCCATCTTTTTAGTAAGCAATTTCACACACATTAGGGCCTTAAACAGCTTCATACCACCTAATAGTAAACCAATTTCTAACTATCTTAAGGACAAAATTAACTTTCAGAAAATTCCCTATGTATAAAGATATTCAACCACTACTGTTTCTAATGCCAAAAATTAGAAACAATTTGTATTTCTGACATAAGGAAACAAAAAACTGAATTATGGAAGACCCACCAAATGGAATAGGTAAAGTGTCACTAAAATAGGTTTGTAGTAAAATGGATACATTTTCATTATGATATTAAGTGACAGGATACAAAATCATGTGGGGAAAATAATCACAACTCTAAAAAAAAACCGGAAGAAAAGAAAGCCTTACCAAAACACTAACAGCAGTTATCTTTGTGTACACACACACACACACACACACACACACACACACTTATACAAGTCTGTCCACCTGGAAGCCTGGGCTGGATTCAAGACTACAGCTTCAGCATCTTTATCCTTAGGAAGAAACTGACAAGGCACACTCCAAGATCCCTTCCAAGTCAAACACACGGCTGCCTTCCCAAGGCAAGCTTTTTCCTCTATGCCACTGCACTCTTCCTCAACGGTGATTAAGAGATCCAGCTCTGCCACTCTTCCCCAACTCCCATCTACAGAGAAGATTCTCAAGTGGCCCAGGTTAACCAGACGAATAAAAGAAAATAAAAACTTCAGGGACTGGCAAAGAGAGCAGCACAGCTAAAGTGGGGGCAGCTGGCAGATTCTGTTTCTGAACCAATATTTTGGTCTCCAGGATACAGAATCCCCAGGTACTGTGGTGCCCGCAGAGGAGAGGGGAGTGGATACAGTCCCAGGAGAAATGAGGGCGCTGGTGTCCAGCACACACTACATTCAGATCACCAGCACTCCTTCAGGTCGGATGAATGTGGCCAAAGTCTCCACCTGGGCAGCAACTACCTTGTGCAGGCCTGAGGAAGGTGCTCAGTTCTCACTCCTGGCAGACAAGGCTGGGTTCAGTTTTGGCTCCCCTGGAGTTCAGTTGGCCTAATTCCTACAACCAAACAGGAGAGAAAGTATTCTAGACTGGATTTAACTGTCTTTGAGACGAGCTCTAAGTAACATAGTCCTCAATTAAAAAATAATCATCATCGGCCAGGTGCAGTGGCTCACACCTGTAATCCCAGCACTTTGGGAAGCTGAGGTGGGCGGACCACGAGGTCAGGAGTTAAGACCAGCCTGGCCAACATGGTGAAACCCCCATCTTTATTAAAAATACAAAATTTAGCTGGGTGTGGTGACAGGCACCTGTAATCTCAAGCTACTCGGGAGGCTGAGGCAGGAGAATTGCATGAACCCAGGAGGTGGAGGTTGCAGTGAGCCGAGATTGCGCCATTGCACGCCAGCCTAGGCAACAAGAGTGAAACTCTGTCTCCAAAAAAAAAAAAAAAAAAAAAAAAAAAATCATCATCTAATGGTATGGCAGAAGCCTATACAAAATTCACGTATTTTAAAATTTCATAGAATAGTCCTTTGTCCAGTACATGATGTCTGTTAAAACAAACCAAACTCTGAAGAAACCGTAAATCATACTTAACTTTTTCACTATGTCCTCTAATAAATAACCTTTAGTCCCTCTTCAAAGCCCCACTGTTGCATGATAAAAACTCAGGTCTATGGAAAACTGATGCTTCTAAGTTTATATTTAATAGTTGGTTCTGAGTAGCTTGTGAGAGAAAAACAAATTGGCAAGAGCTTTTATACCTAGTCCACAGAAAGCTAGACTCAGAAGCAAACACAGATGGAAAACCTTGGTAACTTATTCTGTCATGAGAAGAAGTAAGGCAGAAGGAAATTAAGTGTTCTCTAAGGCTTTCTGTAGCTTTAACTGCTATGAGATGAAAATGTTTTTGTTTTTGTTTGTTTTTGAGATGGAGTCTCCCTCTGTTGCCCAGGCTGGAGTGCAGTGGCGCAATCTCGGCTGACTGCAACCTCTGCCTCCTGGGTTCAAGCAATTCTCCTGCCTCAGCCTCCCGAGTAGCTGGGACTACAGGCATCCACTATCACGCTCGACTAATTTTTGTAATTTTGGTAGAGATGGGGCTTCACCATGTTGGCCAGGCTGGTCTCGAACTCCTGACCTCAAGTGATCTGCCTGCCTCAGCCTCCCAAAGTGCTGGGATTACAGGCGTGAGCCACAGCACCTGGCTGAAAATGTTTACAGTTAAACATCACAGGGCTTCTGAATCATAACCAGTGCAGCAGCATCAGTATAAAAAATGTTTAGCGTATATTATCCCATTAGTTCTCACAAAAACTATGGAAGGTATTGCCATTCTCACATTACAGATGTGAAAACCGAGGTTTAGTTAGAGGAGGTGAAGTGTAAAGGGCTAATGGTGAGTAACTGTGGGGGCCCGGCCTGGGCCAGTCTCACGCTTTTAACCAGTCTCACACTCTTAACGCTGCCTATAAGACAAGAAGCCCAACATGCTAGACTTCATGAACTTCAGCCTTCCGGGACGCCTGGGATTTCAATCCATGGTCTTGTTTCTGACTGTTGGGGTGCTCATGAGTATTTAAGTGACTTCCCTTTCACAGTCAGTCCTGGGGAGCCTCAGTGGCACCTTTTCTCCAAGTAGAAGGCCACAACCTCCAAACCCCATCCAGCTCGCCCACAGCCTCGTGGGGCTGGAGGGTGCAGACCTCAGAGTAGGTACACCTTCTGAGGGTGCCAGCTGGCTAGATGCATTTCCAACAACCGAGGGTGTATGAGCTATTTTAAACAATGCTCAGCAGAAGCATATTTTAAAATTATGCTCAGTCTGTGAAGTCTCCAAAAAATTTTATCAACTCCTGATGAAAAATCCAATATGATAAATCCAAACAGAAATGAGAAAAATTAATCTTCCAAACAGGGGAAACGTCCACAACATTATATTCTGGTTAATAAGGAAACTTTGGCCGGGTGCAGCGGCTCACACCTGTCATCCCAGCACTTTGGGAAGCCGAGGTGGGTGGATCCCCTGAGGTCAGGAGATCGAGGCCAGCCTGGCCAACATGGTGAAACCCCGTCTCTACTAAGAACACAAAAATTAGCTGGGCGTGGTGGCACGTGCCTGTAATCCCAGCTTCTCGGGAGACTGAAGCAGGAGAATTGATTGAACTCAGGAGGTGGAGGTTGCAGTGAGTGGAGATTGCGCCACTGCACTCCAGCCTGGGCGACAGGGCCAGACTGTGTCTCAAAAAAAATAATGAAACCTTTTCAAACATGGAAAGAAGGCAGAATGCATGTTGAAATTGTCAATTTCATCATCATCATTGCTGCTACGTGGCCGCGGCTGTCAGCTCAATACTAAGCCTGTGAGGGCTGGAACGACATGGGAGCTGGGGACAGTGAAGGGGCAGCTCTCCCCTTGGGGTTACCAAAGTAGGGAAATGGCCCAAGACCCGGCCCTGGGCCGGCAGAAGCAGGCGTGAGGTGGCTGGCATCCCCAGCCGGCACTAAAAACAAAAAGAGAGAGCTTTATTCAGCACCTAAACCACCTCCCACTCTACCCCCACTGTCACCAAGGCAACGTGGTCAGGACTGGCAGCTCACGTCAGAGCCTTGGCCATCCTGCGCACTTGGCCCACCACAAGGCTGGGTGGCCAGAGCCTGCAGGAGAGGCCCTGTTTCCTAGCTGTGCAATCTTGGGTCAGTAGCTTATGCTCTCTCAGCCTCCGGGTCTGCATCTGCTAACGGAGGTGAAATTCCCTGCCTCCCACCGTGCTGTAACAATTACACACAGGAATGCACAGAAACAGCGCAACGGCTGCAGGAAGAACCCTCAGTTGAAGTCCTTGCCTCCCTCCCGGGCTGACCGGTCTCCCTCCTTCCCTCGACCCCTTCTCCCTGACCCCCAACCATCACCAGCTTTTCTTACTCACTTCTCCACTGTGGATCTCATGATCCGTTTGTTTATTTCAATAAGATTTTCCTCAGGTGGACATTTTTATCCTGACATCCACTCATCTCCAGGGTGACGCTGAGCTGAAGTGACTCCTAAGACCCTCAAAGCCCACTCACAAGTTTTAATGAAATGATTATGTCCTTATTCCCAGCCCAGAGGAAGGCAGTTCAAAGTCATTGGTTTTGAGGCTCTCTTCCTAATAACAGGTTAACTGTCAATTCCCTGCATAAATCTCATTGAAGAAATGAGTTGCATATTCGATGTAGGCCTTGTTTCCACCTTGTGGAAGGGAAATAAACACTGGTATTGAGAAGACCAAGACCCTCATCACTTTGGTGCTCTCTGAATGTACCTGTGTTTTCCTGATCTCAAACAGACTTACAGCGAGGAGCTGAGGACACGATTCTAACAAATACAGAAGATGCAAAAAACAGGTAGGTCACAGCGCCGTCTGCCTCCTGCAAAGAAGCAGGAAGTCTTCCAGGCAGGGGTGAGGACGGGGCTGACACCAGTGCAGACAGTGCGTTCCTACATCACCAGCAAATCGTGGCACCAAAGAAGACTTTTAAATAAAATCTGATCTTTAATATTTCAAAATACAACAAAAACAATAAAAAGCCTTTAAAGTTAAGGTTTATGGTGAAATTTAAAATGTTGGCAGTTTCCTTAAGCTTATTTTATCATTTAGTATTTTCATGTTTAATAACCATTGGGGAAAGGGTTACAAGCGTAATCTTTTCCGTATTTCAGCACTCTACAACCTTTAAGCTGGCTCCATTATGGCTAAACAAACTCACATTTTGATGCTGTGTCAGTGGACCGGCCAGGAAACCATGAGGATAATAATACTGAACCACTAAACAGAGACAGCGAACTGCATTCTCTGACATCTCCGATCCAGTAAAGCCGACAAGGTTGCACACATCTCTCCCTTTGGTCTGGCCTAGCCCACCTACTCTGTCTGGGTCAACTGATCCAGTAAGAGTGACTGATGCCTTCCACCACTTAGCCTAAGATGAAACACTGTCTTTGGCCCCCTGAGCAAAGCTCCTAATCAGTAAAGGTCACCAACCATAGACAGATGGGCCAAAACCCCAGGCCTGGGGAGTCCCAGTGTCAGAGGCAGGCTATCTCAGAAAACCAAGGAGATGTGAAGTGATAGCAACCAGAGCCAAAGGCCACGTAGCAAAAGCACGTGGGCATGAGAACTCTCCCGCAAATGCTAACTTAATTTCGCACACATGCCTACTAGCAAGCCGTACACCAACTGGCAACTTATTTTGCACTGGCCTACGCCAACCAGGGTAGAAACCTCCTTGGGAACCGAGAAATTGCGACTCTATTCATGGTGGAATAAATAAATGCAGCAGGGGAGGTAGCCAGTATTTAGAGTCAGGGGACCTGAGTGTGATTCTCGATCATCGATCCTCATCCCCTTGGTCACGTCACCTCTGCCGTGCTCAGCTTCCTCCTTTGTCAATAGGACGTACTGACATACACGCCGGCCCCACAGGGGTGGTGGGAGATTTCAGGAGGTGATGGATGTGGAAGCCTTCTGCAGGGCAGATGCTTAGGCATCGGGTATCAGTCCCAATTTTATGGTTCTGGAAAATGGGAAATGGGGCCACTTGTGCACGTGCCTTTAACCACAGTGCTTCTGATTCATGGAAACTAAGGTGGCATTAAGCACCCTAGAGGGCTCGCCAGGAGTAGAGCTCAGAGGAAGCACTCTGCTGCCTCTATTGAGGCCACAGGAGCTCACTTTTAGTGGGGTGGTTCAGTGAGGGACTGCTCAGGGGAGCAGTTTAGGGGGACATAAGCAAGTGGCCGTTCATTTTCTTCTGCATCTCAGATACCAGAAACTGGGCTCTTTTCTCTTTGGTGGGCCCTCCCTCTCCTCCTCACTGTCCATGAAGTGCCCTCAATCCTTGAGTTCTCGGAGATCCTGTCATTGCCAATCCTAGTTTCTGGTAAGGAGTGCGAGGAAGGCGGGAGAATCAATGTGGCTGGATTTTAAATCTCTCATTTCTTTGATTTTCATAAAGGATGCCAAATGAACCCAGGCAACTTCCCCAACTTGATTCATGCATAATGGACCTGAAGAGAGACTTATTAGAAAACAAATGCACTTAAATGCTTTTCTGACATGAATCATTTATTGAAGACAGAATTGCTGGCTTCGAGTGCCCAAAATAAGTTGACTTGCAGTATCCTTGTTTCTAGATAGCTCTGAAAAATGGCCACAAGAATACTGAAGTACTTGGATATGAAGGATGCTTTTGAGGGCATTACAGACTGGCTATTCCTCGAAAAGTTTCATTAGCAGCAGCAGTGATCAAACATGTGTCAGGGCCTTCTCTCTCTTTTCTTACTTCAGTCATCAAGCTCAGAGCAAAAGATGCTTGGAGAAGTGGTGAGGTTCTTTCCAACTTTTAAGCAGAATCCAGGACAGAGTTGTTTAATTCATGCATACATTCATTCGTCCATTGAGAAGTATATTCATTCATTAGGTTCCCATCCAAGGAGCTACCCATTCATTCATTCAGCTAAAAATTCATTGATTCATATTTAAGTTCTACTATATACTAACATTGCATTAGACTTCTGAGCACAGGCACAGGGGATTCTTTTTTTTTTTTTTTTTGAGACAGAGTTTCGCTCTCGTTGCCCAGGCTGGAGTGCAATGGAGTGATCTCAGCTCACTGCAACCTCCACCTCTCGAGTTCAAGCAATTCTCCTGCCTCAGCCTGCCGAGTAGCTGGGATTACAGGCATGCGCCACCACACTCAGCTAATTTTGTATTTTTAGTATAGACGGGGTTTCTCCATGTTGGTCAGGCTGGTCTTGAACTCCCAACCTCAGGTGATCTACCACACCCGGCCTAGCACAGGGGATTCTTACAGAGACCCTTGCTAGGTTTTAAGTGGTAAGTACCATGCCCAATAAACTAAAGCACTTACTGAGTAATATACCCTGGGCCGGGATGACTTCCACCCCTTCCACTCCTTACAGAACAGATGCTCAATAAATACTGATTCCATCTGAGTCTCTAGATGACCTAACATAATTTAATTTTCATAGTGGTAACACTGAACTGTCAAAGACAACGCAAAAGTAAGAGCATAAAGTGACAAAGTCCTGGGTTTCTTTCCCATTACATTAAGCACAGGGCAGATGACGCACCAAGTTATTCTCCCTGCAAAATCCACGCAGATGAACCCACAAGATTGCTCTCCATACCTTTACATGCTGTAAGCAGCCAAGTTGAGTCCTCTTCCTACCAGCCCTGAAACTGCATGAGGCAATATGTTAAACTGACATGAAATTACTCAAATAAAAGTAAATTACCTGCAGAATCCCCTGTAGATGAGGAACTCAGATGTTGGTTGAGGAACACAGAGGCGACTTTTTTTAAAACAAAGAATCTTCTGTTAAAACACAAATCCAGTGAAACTAAAGGAAATTATACTCGCCGTGTAAATCACTTAGGCAAAGCCAGGAATTTCTTGAAAGGTAAAGTCACTCCATTATAACAGTAATTCATTATACAAAATGTGTACAATTCTAAAATGTAGATATTTTACCACCTAGAACAGCTATTGACAACATTTTGGTTTGTTTTCTTCTATTCTTTGGTGAATACATAAAGCTTTCCCCTCCCCTTTGCTAGATAAAACCATTTCAGAGGCTTTTTTTATTTTTAAATATATAGTAGTTGAACTCCTTCATGTTAAAAACTCTCAATAAAGTAGGTATTGAAGGAACGTTACTTAAAATAATAAGAGCCATCTACAACAAACCCACAGGCAACACATCATACCGAATGGGCAAAAGCCGGAAGCATTCCCCTTGAAAACTGGCACAAAACAAGGATGCCCTCTCTCACCACTCCTATTCAACATAGTATTAGAAGTCCTGGCCGGGCCATGGTGGCTCACACCTGTAATCACAGATTTCAGGAGGCTGAGGTAGGTGAATCACTTGAGGTCAGGAGTTCGAGACCAGCCTGGACAACATGGTGAAACCCCATCTCTACTAAAATACAAAAATTAGTCAGGTGTGGTGGTACCTGCCTGTAATCCCAGCTACTCAGAAGGCTGAGGCAGGACAATCGCTTGAACCCCAGAGGCGGAGGTTGCGGAGAGCTGAAATTGTGCCATTGCACTCCAGCCTGGGCAACAGAGTAAGACTCTGTCTCAAAAAAAAAAAAAAAAAAAAAAAGTCCTGGCCACAGCAATTAGGCAAGAGAAAGAAATAAAGGGCATCCAAATAGGAAGAGTGGAAGTCAAACTATCCCTCTTTGTAGATGACAGGATCCTATAGCTAGAAAACCCCAGTCTCAGCCCAAAAGTTCCTCAAGCTGATAAACAACTTCAGCAAAGTCTCAGGACACAAAATCAATGAACAAAATTCAGTAGCATTCCTATACAGCAACAATAGACAAGCCAAGAACAAAATCAGCAACAAACTCCCATTCACAACTGCCACAAAAAAGAATAAAATACTGGCCGGGCACGGTGGTTCACACCTGTAATCCCAGCACTTTGGGAGGCTGAGGCAGGTGGATCATGAGGTCAGAAGATCGAGACCATCCTGGCTAACACGGTGAAACTCCGTCTCTACTAAAAATACAAAAAATTAGCCGGGCATGGGATGGCAGGCGCCTGTAGTCCCAGCTACTCGCGAGGCTGAGGCAGGAGAATGGAGTGAACCTGGGAGGTGGAGCTTGCAGTGAGCCCAGATCGTGCCACTGCACCCCAGCCTGGTCTCAAAAAAAAAAAAAAAAAAAACCTAGGAATACAGCTAACCAGGGAAGTGAAAGATTGCTACAAGGAGAACTACAAAACACTGCTGAAAGAAATCAGAGATGACACAAACGAATGAAGAAACATTGCATACTCGTGGACAGGAAGAATCAATATCGTTAAAGTGTGCATACTGCCCAAAGTAATTTACAGATTCAATGCTATTCCTATTAAACTACCAATGACATTCTTCATAGTACTATTAATAGAAAAAACTATTTTAAAATTCATATGGAACCAAAAAAGAGCCTGAATAGCCAAGGCAATCCTAAGCAAAAAGAACAAAGCTGGAGGCATCACAGTATCTGATTTCAAGCTATACTACAGGGCTACAGTAACCAAACGGGCATGGTACTGGAACAAAAAACAGACACATAGACCAATGGAACAGAATAGAGAGCCCAGAAATAAGGCCACACACCTACAACTATCTTATCTTCAACAAAGCTGACAAAAACAAGCAATGGGGAAAGGACTCCCTATTCAATAAATAGTGCTGGGATAACTGGCTAGCTATATGCAGAAGATTGAAACTGGACACCTTCCTTATGCCATATACAAAAATTAACCCAAGATGGACTAAAGACTTAAGTGTAAAATCCAAAACTATAAAAACCCTGGAAGATGACCTAAGCAATACCATTCTGGACATAGGAATGGGCAAAGATTTCATGACGAACACACCAAAAGCAATTGCAACAAAAGCAAAAATTGACAAATGGGATGTAATTAAACTAAAGAGCTACTACACAGCAAAGGAAACTATCAACTGAGTGAACAGACAACCTACAGAATGGGAGGATATATTTGCAAACTATGCATCTGTCAAAGGCCTAAAATCCAGCATCCATAAGGAATTTAAATAAATTTACAAGAAAAAACACACAACCCCATTAAAAAGTGGGCAAAGGACATGAACAGACACTTTTCAGAAGACATACATTGAGGCCAACAAACACATGAAAAAAAGCTCAACATCATGATCATTAGAGAAATGCAAATCAAAACCACGGTGAGATAGCATCTCACACCACTCAGAATGGCTATTATTTAAGAGTCAAAAAATAACAGATGCTGATAACGTTGCAGAGAAAAAGGAACACATACACCATTGGTGGGAGTGTAAGTTAGTTCAACCATTGTGGAAAACAGTGTCGCAATTCCTCAAAGACCTAAAAACAGAAATACCATTCGACCCAGCAATCCCATTACTGGTTATACACCCAAAGGAACATAAACCGTTCTATCATAAAGACACATGCACACTTATGTTCATTGCAGTACTATTGCAGCTATTCACAGCTATTCACTATTGCAGCTATTCACAATAGCAAAGACATGAAATCAACCTCAATGCCCATCAATAGTAGACTTGATAAAGGAAATGTGGTACATATATACCATGGAATATTATGCAACTATAAAAAATGAGATCATGGCCTTTGCGGCAACATGGATGGAGCTGGGGGCCATTATCCTTAGCAAAGTAACGCAGAAACAGAAAACCAAACACCGCGTGTTTTCACTTACAAGTGGGAACTAAATGATGAGAACACATGGACACATCGAGGGGAGCAATACACACTGAGGCCTACCAGAGGGTGGAGGGTGGGAGTAGGGAAAGAATCAGGAAAAATAACTAAGAGGTAGTAGGTTTAATACCTGGTAACAAAATAATCTGTACAAGAAGCCCCATGACACAAGTTTACCTATATAACAAACCTGCACGTGTACCCCTGAACTTACAATAAAAGTTAAAAATAAATATACAGTAGTTGAGATTTTATTTTAAATCTATTTTATATGCTCTTTTCTAGGCTTTAATGTGAAATCATATTCAGTTGCCATATTAGAATATAAATACCCTTCTCGTAGTTATACTAGACATATCATAATTATTACCTAATTGCCTCATTATTATATTTAGGCTTCTTTGTGTTTTTTCAAGAATAAATAGTGCAATGTTTAACAATTCTGGGCACAAACCTTTTTTTTTTCTGAATTTTGGGTTATTTCTTTGCAATATATTCCCAGAAACAACATTTCTGCATTCCAGAAACAAACATTTTAAGGTACCTGGTGAATATTGACAAATTGCTTGTATTGCCAAATATTGCCAAAATATTTGTAGCTGTTTATATTCTTACTAGCAACATATATAAATACCCATTTCACTACATGTTTGTCAGCAATAAGAATTCTCATTTAAAAACAATGAAAAACAAAATTAAATCTTTATACAGTCTTACATTAAACTGCATTTCTGAATGGCCATGAAGCTGCATGTTTTAAAGTATTTATTAAATGCTGTTTCCCCTTCATGACTTTTTTATTGATTGTGCCTTTATCCCTTGCATATTGCTTTCTTAAATAGAATAACATCTAGCCTATTCCATTTAGAGTGACCAACTTTTTCAGTTTGTTTATTTTTATTCTCAGCTTATTGGAGGTTTAAATCATGATGAAGTAAGAACTGTAATTTCTTTCACAATGTTTAAACTTAGGGCTTCCTTCTATGCTTATTTCTTATCCTGCAGAAAACTGACAAAGGTTCACTCATTTTATCTAGTTTTTCTATAGTTAATTTTGTTTTTAGCTACTCGATCCATCTTACACTTCTTTTTGGTTACAGTCCTCTGTGAAGATTTAAATGGATTTATTTCCAAATAGCTAACCAGTTGCATCCAAGGCATTTGTTGAAAGATCCTTCTCTACCTCATTGATTCCTATGCAGTCTCTCCTACATTGAATACCAATAAACAGAGATGAATTGAACTGTAGGGGTCAATTCTCTAACTGTTCCTTTGATAGATGAGAAAGCTGACAGCTAGAGTGTTAAGTGACCTGCCTGTCACTCAGCTGGTCAGGACAAAGGAGGGCTCCACCAAGCTTGTGTGCCCCCAGCTCTTTCCTTGGCTTTGCTCTCTTGGCCTCTCCACCTGACCTCCTCTTCCTCTCCCAGAGGCTGCACAACGTTACCCTGCATTAAGACCAGCCTGTCCAGCCACTGGTTAAAGACCCGCAGGGAGGATGGAAGTTGCGCCTGAGAGCTCCTGTAAATTCATTTGTGCCAACGCATTCCCAGGTGGGAAGGAGGGGAGCCAGTTGGATGCCAAGCCCACTTCCCGGGCCTTACGTTTCCCATTCGAACATGGGAGACGTGCTCTTGATACACATAAGGGCATTGATAGTTTACAAATCTACCTATAGGGCAGTTTCTGCAGGAGGAACAAAAGCAGAGAGGGGGAGCAGCAGTTTAGATTCTTCTAAAGGGATACATTACCTGTTACAGATTAGGGAATGGAAGGCCTATGATGGTAGGGAATTGTAATTATCTTCTTAACCCATTTATGCTGGAGAGTGTAATTTTTTGAATTTTTGCACAAGTGAAAAATCAGACCTTGGTGATGACCTTGAGCAGGAGGATATAAATAATTCCCACATGCTTAGCGTTCCAATAATGGAACACTAGGCATAAGTGGGTTAATGGTTATAACTCAAGTGCCAGAACAGGAAGGTGTGCAGCAGTAGAGGGCGTGACGAGGCCTCTAGAGGCCCTGAGACCACCTTCCTTTGACAAAACTATGGCCTCTGACATGAGGTCGTGGGCAGCAGTCAGTGACTCGTTTCTTGCAGTGGTAATGGGAGAGACCTCTCTCCAACCCAGACATTTGCTTGATTCATGGTTATTTTGGGTAAAAGTAAATAAAAGTTTCATGTTGCGAATTCCCAAACTTTGGGGAATTCCTTCATAAACTAGATGAATTCTGTGTCTCTTGAATTCTGCTTTTGCTTTTAGGTTATGAGCTCCTTCAGGGTCAAATATATTATAAATGAATTAGAAAAAATTGTGAACAATTATAGATGAATAAATAGAAAATAATTATAAAATCTGAAAAGGAAGATGCAGCAATTTTGCTTCTTCTAGAATTCTTTGAAAATACAATTGGATGGGCACAGAAGCTCACGCCTATAGTCCCAGCACTCTGTGAGGCCAAGGCGGGAGGATCTCTTGAGCCCAGCAGTTGGAGATCGGTCTCGGCAACATGGTGAAACCCTGTCTCTACAAAAAATACAAAAATTAGCTGGTCGTGGTGGTGCACATCTGTGGTCCCAGTCACTCAGGAGGCTGAGGTGGGAGGATCACCTGAGCCTGGGAGGTTGAGGCTGCAGTGGGCCAAGACGATGCCACTGCATTCCAGCCTGGGTGACACAGTGAGACTCTGTCTCAAAAATAAAGAAAATACAATTAAGTCGGAACAGAATGACTTAGGAGGGTCAGGAAAAACAATGAGGAAGGGTATTTAGTGACACAAAGACGCTTACAATACAGAGTCAACAAAAATGTATATGAGTCCGGGTGCAGTGGCTCACGTCTGTATCCCAGCACTTTGAGAGGCCAAGGCAGGCAGATCATGAGGTCAGGAGATCGAGACCATCCTGGCCAACATGGTGAAACCCCATCTCTACTAAAAGTACAAAAATTAGCTGGGCGTGGTGGTGGGCACCTGTAATCCCAGCTACTCAGGAGGCTGAGGCAGGAGAATCTCTTGAACCCGGGAGGCGGAGGTTGCAGTGAGCCAAGATTGAGCCACTGCACTCCAGCCTGGGTAACAGAGCTAGACTCCAACTCAAAAAAAAGAAAAAAAATAATGTATATGATATGATCCAACTTTTTTTTTTTTTAATTTTTTGAGACGGAGTCTCGCTCTGTCGCCCAGGCTGGAGTGCAGTGGCGCGATCTCTGCTCACTGCAAGCTCCACCTCCCAGGTTCACGCCATTCTCCTGCCTCAGCCTCCCGAGTAGCTGGGACTACAGGCACCCGCCACCACACCCGGCTAATTTTTTGTATTTTTAGTAGAGACGGGGTTTCATGGTGTTAGCCAGGATGGTCTCAATCTCCTGACCTCTTGCTCCCCCCACCTCGGCCTCCCAAAGTGCTGGGATTACAGGTGTGAGCCACCGCGCCCAGCCAATATGATCCAACTTTTAAAAGGCAAAAAAAAAAATGTATCTCTCTACTTAAATTTTAAAAATTACAAATATTTTATTTGTAACATAAATAAATACATTGCAGCCCCCCAAGATTGAAATTCATGTTTCCTTCTGTTTTTATTCTTTTACTATATTATTTAACATATGTATTCACAAACAATGTGCAATTTGTAATGTTTGAATCCTTTCGTGAGCTCCTTTCTACATTCAACACTGCGATTTTGAAATGTTACATATCTAGTTTTAGTTATTTTAATTGCAAAGAGTATTGTTTTGGATGACTACCCCAAAATTAATCTATTCCCATATTGACGGACATTCACATTACTCCCAGTTTGTTTTCAGTGCTACAGACAATGCAGTAATGAACACTGGACTTGGAACTGCTGCCTCATTCTGACATGCACACCTCTGATTTTACTATATATTAACAAATTGCTTTTTAAAATGGTTGGACAATTCACACTTCAGGTGGATATTTGGGGTTAGTGAGATAATAGGAAATACTCATTTTCTTCCTTACGCTTCTCTGTATTTTCTAATTATTCTACCAAGAGTATTAACCACTTGGTTAATATATTTAACTTTTTTTAAAAAGAAAAACTTTTCTACTGCATTTTTTAAGATCACGTGAGTATGTTAACATATGTCACTTGATATTGAAAAAGCTCTGTGACTTAATAGTAGACCCATTGTACAGCTAAGAAAATAGAGGCTCAGGGAAGTCATATGACTTATTTTCTTTGGTCACTAACCTGCTCAGGTCCCTACCTTCTCTGATCCTCAGCTTCTTCCTGTCATTCACATCAGCCTAACTGATAACACTATTGAGGGCATAAAGTAAGATGAACAATTAGAAATACTAAAAAATATTAAGTGATTCACATACGTATATACATTTAGATACAACTCGTTCAGCTAATATTTATAGAGCCTCCACCGCGTGGCCCTGGTGATCTTTTCTCATGGCCATGTTCTTTACATCCTTTCACTCCTCTGCTTACAGTAAGAAATAACTAAGTATTGGGAAATCGAGGAGAAAATGCCTTCTTACAAACCCTCCAGCTTCCATTCCACTCAGTCCTTCTCATGGAAAGCAGCATGGGTTAGCAAATCCTTAGATTTACTGAGGCTACTTACAACTTCCTCTGTTAATCCTTGGTTCTAAGCTTTAACATTCATTTAATTCTCAAAGATCTGTAAATACTGACTCAATTTAGAGAACAAAAATGGATTCAATACTAAAAGCCAGTGTGTTTAGGTTTCACATCATTGTCTTCACAGGACTTCCTGTTTTCTAAGAAAGCAAATCCTGGCAAGGCTGGAGAGCTCCAGAAATCCAGTGCCTGGGCTCACAAAAGTCAGCCCTGACTTCCCTAAGAAAAAGCCTCAAACTGCAGAACACACCCGGCAAGCTGTTCTTATCATTCCAAGGCCATTGCAGAGCCAGACACGGTTACGCAGCCCTTCTGAAGCAAAGATACACTAAGTCTGGACAGGCCCTGGTTCCCTGTGAAAAACTCCAGATCATCACCACCGCAGGGCCCTGCTCCCAGCTACTTCATCATTCCCTGTAATATCTCACACATCCAGTTCTCCTTCATTAGCTCTATGATAATAACTTGACGTAGGTCCAAAGAGCAAAGCAACTTGGATTTGAAAGTCCGAGACCCCTCTGTAAAATACCATTGCTTCTTTCGCTTCAGAGAAGATTTTGGGAAGTGAATGAAACACATCCAGCTGTAGCTCTTCTGATGTTAGAGTTACCATATGACCCAGAAACTCTACTCCTAGGAATCTACTGAGGAGAAATGAAAACACACATCCACACAAAATCTTGTACACCCAAGTTCACGACAGCATTGCTCTCAATAACCAAAGGCCGAAACAGCCTCAGTGTTCATCAACTGATGCGTGGATAAATACAATACAGTATATCCATAAAATGGAATATTCTCCAGCCACAAGAAAGAATGAATGAATTACTGATACATGCTACAACACGGATGAACCTCAAAAACATGTTATATGAAAGAAACCCGTCACAAAACACCACATACGGTACGATTCCGTTTATATGAAAGGTACGGACTAGGCCCATGCGTGGAGACAGAAAGTGAACTTGCCGTTGTCTAGGGCTGGAGGGGGCAGGTCGGGTGAGTGACTGCTGATATGTACGGTTTCTCTCTGAGGTGCTAAAAATGCTCTCAAAGTAGATAGTGGTGATGGTTGCACAACCATGAATATACAAAAAGCCATTGCACTGCACACTTGCAATGGGTGAATTTTATGGTATGTAAATTATATCTCAATAAAGCCGTATGTAAAAACAAAGGAAAAAAAAAAACCACTGGCGGCCGGGCGCGGTGGCTCACGCCTGTAATCCCAGCACTTTGGGAGGCCGAGGCGGGTGGATCATGAGGTCAGGAGATCGAGACCACCCTGGCTAACACGGTGAAACCCCATCTCTACTAAAAATACAAAAAATTAGCCGGGCATGGTGGTGGGCGCCTGTAGTCCCAGCTACTCAGGAGGCTGAGGCAGGAGAATGGCGTAAACCCGGGAGGTGGAGCTTGCAGTGAGCCGAGATCCGGCCACTGCACTCCAGCCTGGGAGACAAAGCAAGACTCCGTCTCAAAAAAAAAAAAAAGAAAAGAAAAAAACACTGGCCCCACAGAAGACGAAACATAAGCACAGTCAGACTTCAGTCCACACAGCCATGTCAACACATAGAGGGACATGCTGTTTAGATGAAGGAAATGAGCCGCAGAAAGGAGTCAGGGAGTTTCAGCCTGCAGGAAAAAGCCACTCCGCCCTCACCCAGGCAGGCAAGGTGTCCAGGCCAGGCCCGTTGGCAGGATGTTACTGCCCACCACAGCACTTGCAGGAAGTAAAACAGACCCCCCTCAACTGGAATGGTCTTGGAGACTGGTCCATAAGTAGGACTGGCCCTTACCCTGGATCCTGAGTACAGGCAATGGGCAAAGCTGGAAGGATACGAAAACCTGGCTAACACCCTAAGTTTCCCAGGCAAGAGGAAATCAACCCCAGGCACGCATGGTGATGGCAGCGACCGCCACCATCTAGAAGAATTAGGCTTTGTGCCTAAGATCAGGGGAAAGCCTTCAGTGGATCAAATATTTTCTTCTCCTTCCTGTGAGGCTGCTTTGAAAAGCTGAGATTAAATGCTCTGCTGATGTTCCTCACCACCAGCGCTGCTCTCTGCCGGGTGTCATGGATGAACACGTTTGCTGTGTTCACATGAAATGTGGGGAGAAGTTTCAGGGCTGAAATACGTGACAGACATGACACTCGTGCTATGAAACCAGCTTCCTCTGATAGCCACAGAGCGGAGCTGACACGTCCTCCCTGGAGCAGGCTCGGGAGGCAGAGACGGCGTCTGATGGCTCCGTCGGTCCCTGCAGCCTGTACACAGTCGACACTGACAAAGAGGGTTCCCGAAAGGAAATCTGATGGATTGCCAAAAGCTTCATTAATTAATGAAATCAGTGGGGAGATAAATAATTGAAGGGAAAGAAATGGGTTCATCAGTTTGGCAACACTGAAATTTTCATGCATTCTGCCTAGGAGACGAGTAAGCCCACAAGACAGGCATCAAGAATGGATGTGCCCTTTTCTCCAGTTTTAGGTCTGGGAGAGTTTCCACTTTCCCAAAAGCCAGCCTTTGGCATCACGTTGGAGACGCCTGTTGCGATCTCCCTGCAGACCAGCCACCTTAGCCAGTGGGCGTGGAGGCGGCGGTCTTCACTTTTCCTCTAAGTCCTTACTAAGAATTTTCCTGTGCCCTAAATGAGATGTTGGAGATGGGGGTAAAGTGGCAATGAAAACAGCACTTGTTTCTAACATGTACTTTGGAACAGGATAAAAGTAGTAAACTTAAAATTAGATGAATGCTAAAACATTCCAAATATCCATCACCCGGTGAATGAAGAAGCAAGAGATGGTACAGCCACAGGACGGAAGACCACTAACAAGAAGGAACCAGACCCGGCTCCATGCACGCCATGGGTGGACCTCAAGCATATTATGCTAAATAAATAGAGCCAGACACAGAACAATACATAGTGAATTATCCCACTGATAGGCAATACCTATATACAAAGGCCAAATTACAGACACAGAAACTGGATCACTGATTGCCTGGGCTACAGACACATGTGAGGATGGATCCTGTGGGCATGAGGAGACTTTTGGGATGAGAGAGGCGTTCTAAGCTGGATTTTGGTGATGGTTACACAACACCAAATTTACCAAAACTCATTGAACTATACCCTTAAAATGGGTGAATTTATGGTATGTAAATTATATCTCAGTAATGCCGTTAAAAAATTAAATGAAGACAGAAGTTTTTAAAACTGCTGAAATCCAACATCAAAAAAATGATCAAAGGGTTCTTGAAATATAAGAAGTCAATTTAAATTAATTTTCTTCATGGAAATTAAAAAGGAATGTGGACAAGAAGGAGAAAAAGATGAGAAACAGAAAAAAAGAAAAGACAGCGTTAGTCCCGCCTTCTATTTCATATGGAAGTAAATACAAGCTTATTCTGTTGTTCCATTAGCTATGAACCCACCTGGTCCCAGTCCCCAGGCCACCATCATATACACAAGGATGTGGTGATGCAGTCTGTCAAATGTTTACTTTACAGTATCACCCTTGTTCTGGCACTTTCTCAACTGACTCACCCAGTAACGGTCCCAATGAAATAAGTGAGGTTAACTCAACATGATTTCGTTTCGGTGCACACATGCTGGCTCCATGGGATCATTTATTACTTCCTACGTTAAGACACTTGGAAGGAAAAAACTCCTGCATGCCAGAATGAAAGTTCTAGTATTTATACTTCCCAACTTTTAAAAACAGAGAATTTTACTTATCTCCAGTCTTACGATACTTTTCTTCCTCCATGAGACCTCAAAGACTGAGAGTGGCAGTTCAGAGATAAAAACTCTATGTCCATTCTCTTCCCTAAAAAGTGACTTCCCTTGGCTGCTATAACTGAAATAACTCAAAATGACTGCACTCCCATCTTCAGGCTGTTCTGTCCTTTCTCATTTGAAAACAAATTTCCCGCAAACGGGTTGGCAGATTCTCCAAATATCTGAGAGTATCCAACAACCATTTTTAGACTTTTGTTTTGTACAAAGTTATCTTCTCTGGATCTATAAACTTCCACCTCGGTGGAAATTTTCAAATGTGTATTTATGTTCATGTCTTGAATCATAAGACAAGCAAAATACAGAAAGAAAAAACATAACTAAAATTGACACAAGAGAGCAATAACCTCTCACAGTCCTAGAAAACAGGAGAGTTCTCTTACCTGGGGCAACTTCAGCCTTGGACTTCACCACCTATATATGTTGGGAGATGGTTCTTATTTCTTCTCCCCACCCCACTCCCCCCAAAAAACACAGAAACGCCATCCACAGAGAGTCATTATTCAAGCCAGGTTGTAGCAAGACTTGGTTGAAAGTTTAATCACATGGCTAGATGTGAAAGCCTTGGGGACTATTTTACCACAAGCATTACTTTTTTTTTTTTTTTTTTTTTTTTTTTTGAGAATGAGTCTCACTCTATCGCCCAGGCTGGAGTGCAGTGGTGCAATCTAGGCTCACTGCAACCCCCACCTCCCAGGTTCAAGAGATTCTCATGCCTCAGCCTCCCAAGTAGCTGGGATTACAGGTGCCCGCCACCAGGCCCAGCTAATTTTTTGTATTTTTAGTAGAGACAGGGTTTCACCATGTAGGCAAGGCTGGTATCAAACTCCTGACCTCAAGTGATCCTCCCGCCTCAGCCTCCCAAAGTGCCGGGATTACAGGCATGAGCCACCACACCCGGCCTTAAATTTTTTTCAATTGACAAATAAAAATGGTACATATTTATGGTGTACAACATAATGTTATGATACATGTTTACATTGTGAAATGATTAAATGAAGCTCGCTAAAGTATCGATCATTTCCCATACTTATTTTTCTTGTGATGAGAAAGTTTAAAATCTATTCTTTTAGCAATGTTTAAATACAAATTATTCTTAGTTATGGTCACAATGCTGTATAACAGATCTCTGCACCCGTGAAGCTTTAACAGCACCAATCATCCTTTCCATACTGAGATAGTCCTAATATGGCCTTGGCTGTCCACCACGCGTATGCTTTGAGTTGCTGGTGATCACGGAGTTTTGTAGAGCCACCCGGTCTTTTGCAGGGCAGTCTGGAGTTGGTTGAGTCTTGAGTTAGTGAGTTTTCACACGTGCGCCACACTACCAGCACGTGTGAAAACTCACTAACTCTATACTCAATGCAGGAAAGGCTACATCATTTGCCAGGCCTGGTCAAAATGAGAATGTGGGGTTCCTTTTTCAAAAACTATCAAGAATTTCAACAAGGGAGAGCAGAGCCTTACCCCAACTGTGGGGTCCCAGGTCACCGAACAGTTCACATGCCCAGGAGGACTCTCTGGCTCAGTGGCACCTTGGGCTTACCAACAGGGCAACTCCTCAAATGTGACCGACTCAGGAAGAGAGTTAAGAACTGCCGAAAGAAAATGAAAGTCTTCTGGACAGGGGTCCACTATTTACAATGTCAGCACCTAGCTCGATGGTATCTATGTGCACGCTGCACCCCCAGGGCCGAGTCGTAAGTTCACCATTGAGTCACACCCTGGTTCTTGCCTCTCTTCTCAGACCCATCCAGGAGTTGCACTGGAGGAAACTTCCATTCGCCTGGCGCTATACATGTTCAGGGCTGGGGAGTCTCTGGAAGTGAACTGCATGCCATTATAACAAGCCAAGAACAGCATGTGGGGACAGGGCTTTAACAAAAGCACAGTGGGATCCAGCAGCCTCTCACTGCTTCAGGCTTCAGTGAACTGCTAGGATGACGGAGGGGCCATTACTCCCACCGCACACGGGAGCGTCCACTTTCTCTTAGCCCTTTCCATAGGCGACGCCTTTCATTCCTGCAGACAGCGTTCACGAAAGAACCAGCCTGGGGAATGAATGAACACTGACCAGTCCTAAGGAGCTTGTCAAACTGCAGGAAAGCAAGATAAGAAATTCAAGTTGTAGAGTCCAAGACTAACTGCTACTCTCCTGGAATGTGCAGCGTGGTTTGAAAATAAAAAGCCAGGCCTGGCACAGTGGCTCACACCTGTAATCCCAGCACTTTGGGAGGCTGAGGCAGGCAGATCACTTGAGGTCAGATGTTTGAGTTCAGCCTGGCCAACATGGTGAAACCCTATCTCTACTAAAAATTAACCAGGCATGGTGGCACACACCTGCAGTCCTAGCTACTCAGGAGGCTGAGGCAGGCAGGAGAATCGCTTGAACCTGGGAGGCGGAGGTTGCAGTGAGCCAAGATTGCGCCACTGCACTCCAGTCTGGGCCACAAAAGCAGACATCTCAAAAAAAAAAAAACAAAAAAAAACAGGATTCAGCCTGGGCAACATGGCAAAACAACCTCTCTACACAAAATACAAACATTAGCTGGGTGTGGTGGTGTGTACCCGTAGCCCCAGCTACTTGGGGAGGGCTGAGGCAGGTGGGTCACTTGAGCCAGGGAGGCCAAGGTTGAAGTGAGCTGTGTTTGAGGCACTGCGTTCCAGCCTGGGTGACAAAGTGAGAGCCTGTCTCAAAAAAAAGAAAAAATAAATAAACGTCAGGGTTAGGACACCTGATTTCACCAGGCAGGGCCATGAGGACGTCAGGAAATCTCCTTAGAGGAGTGCACACTGAACCACGTCTTCGCCTTCTAGAATTTCCTGAGCAGGGCTCACTCTGGTGCTCCGAGCTCGTGTATTCCGTTCCACCTGCCTGATGCCCTTCCCTCCCCCTTTTCTCCCACTGTTGACTTGCCAAACATGTGTTTATCCTTCCAAACCCTGCTTAAGCCAGCTCCTTCTCCTCCCTGCCTCCCGCTGAACAGTCAGGTGCATCTTTCCCTGTTTCTCACGGCCCTTTCTCTATTAGCCATGGAGCTCACTGTCACAAAATGTGGCCACTCACTCACTGCACGAGTCCATGAGACAAACAACAGAAGAGACCCAGCACAGTCCTGGGCCACATGATATTGACAAGTGCTATTTCCCTTTGTGTGTATATCTGCCATCCCACAAAGCAGGCTTCCTGAGGAGCTAAGTGTCTTTCACCATCATATCCACAGCTCCCAGCACAGACCTGGCATGAGAGGTGGTTAATAAATATCCATAGAATGAATGAACTGAATGGTCAGTCACATCCACCACACTGCTCCAGGGAAACGCCTGGCTCATGGCTGACTCATGATGGGACCTGTCAGAGGGATGTAGCTGCTACCCTGCGACACGGTAAGGCATCATCATTAACAAAGCCAAAGGAGGGATATTTCACCTTCCACAAATCCAACTAATCATGTAGTGTTTGTAAACTACATTTGACATGGGACAAGTCAGTAATTGAGCTCTACCTCTTTTCTAGGAATACGCGTTTGTAAGGGGGTTTCCTCTGCCTGGTTTTGCCCTCTTTATTCCTTTTCTCTTTCTTTATGAGTGGACCTTCGGCTTCTGACTGCGTTTTCCTAGCACAGAGCTGTGAATGCTGCATATTCAAAGAGGCTGGAGAGTGAACAGCCATTGACCTTCACACCTGGGTAGGGGCTCCTGGGCCAGAGACCCAGTTTGCCTGTATGAGCTGTGCAGCCCTGGGAAGACTGCTGACCCCCAGGCTCCCCATCTGTGAAGTGGAGATAAGAAGAGTTCCTAGTCGAGGGCTTGTGGCAAGGATTATCCGTAGACCTTTGCCTGGTACATCAGCTTAAATGTCGCTGTGGTCATCATTATCATCACTGTGCCATCACCACGGCCTGGGTCCTGGCTCTGGGGTTTCTTTTTTTCAAAGTCACCCTCTTCTTGCTAGCCACCCTCCTTCTATCCTGAGGTTCCAGTCCTCTCAGCCCATAATCATTTATAGAACTTAAAAAAAAAAAAAATGAACCTGAATTTGTTGGTTCAAGGTGGGGCCCAGGGAGGCCTTTTTAAAATGCTTCCTAGGTGATCCTCATGTGCAGGCAATGTTGAGAACATGGGTTAGACTCTGCTGCCAGGACCTGAGAAGCGTGATGGAGCTGCAGCCACGGTGGCCAGCTGCCGCGTCTGTCCCCGCCACACAGGGGCTGCTTCCCACTGCTGTGTGTGAGCTCCCCAAACCCCAAACTCTTCCACAGCTGGCTCTATACTAGCTCATTCCTTTTTTTTTTCCCCTCCTCATTATTCTCTCATAGCAAATAAAACTTGGTTTGCTTGTCCCTGGGCAAAGTCCCCAGCCCAGAGTTCCTCCTTCCACATCTTATTGTAAAAACACAGGCTTACTGGGGCTGTTAGGGGCTGAGTTCTCCCCTTCTGACCCACCACAAGCTCTACTCCACTTCTTCTTTGCTCAGAAGGTTTGGGTCCAATTATTCTTCAGTCTCACGGGGGAGTGAGACCCTCATAGCGAGGGGCACCCTTTGGGTAGCTTCTTGGGACTTGAACTGGCATATTTCACATGCCTCTTTTGTTTCGAGTTCAAAAGATAACTCCAGTGAAAAAAACCTCTAGGAGAACATGAGGATAATGTCATAAACAGTGCTGATGAAAGATGCCAGCAAGCCGTGAGAGCTGAGGCGGCCAGTCCTTGTCTCCAGGGAATGACAGAGAAAGAGAGGCCAGGAGGAGCAAAGCAAGCCCTGGGCTATTCCAGAGAAAGCGAGGGAAGGCCCACGAAGGTCAGTGACCAGAGGCAGAGGAGACAGACCCAAGCCACCCTCCATCCACCCATCAGACCATTAGGAGAGACAGAGAAGGAAAAAGAGCAAAGGCAGACATATTCTCGGCGGCGGTGAGCGGGGTGTTTCTCACACCTGCCTGCCCCACCCCACCCCACCACCGAGATTCCCAGCCACCTTGGATGCTTAAGGAAGGTGCATTTTCCCTGGTGAGGAAAGCTATATAGAAGCTGCTGAATAGACCAGGCTCTCTTTAAAAAGACAAACAACAGGCTGGGCGCGGTAGTTCACGCCTGTAATCCCAGCCTGGCCAACATGGTGAAACCCTGTCTCTACTAAAAATACAAAAAATTAGCTGGGTGTGGTGGCAGGCACCTGTAATCCCAGTTACTGGGGAGGCTCAGGCAGGAGAATTGCTTGAATCCTGGAGGCAGAGGTTGCAGTGAACCAAGATCATGCCACTGCACTCTGGCCTGGGCAACAGAGCGAGACTCTCTCGAAAAACAAAAACAAACAAGAAAAAGACAACAGTTCAGCCACTGGGGAAGACAGAAGGAATGGAAAGCAGGAGATAAGTCCTAATGTGGCAAAAATTGGAATGAATATAAATAATTAAAAGAATTAGGCACATTTAAAATATCTCTCTGGTCCTCTCCCCCCACTTCCTCTCAAACTTTAACCCTATTATTCTTCTAGAGATGGAGGCCAAATGAGGATTTTAGTGATACCACAACATCTTCATTACATCATCTGGTCTTAAGTAACTTCCAGATTTCCACATGATTTGGGGGGCTGTGATGGGAAGTTTCTGCACATTTTGAAACAATGAGAAGTCTTTTCACCCTAAAAGAAAATTCAGGAAAATTTCAGGAAAGGCAAGAATATGAAATGCAAGTCCATGTGATTCTGTTACAATATTTAGTAACAGTGTGCTCAGGCATTGCTAGCTCTGGGGCTTTGGGAGAGTTAGTTAACCTCTCTGTGCCTCAGTTTCAAATTAGATTAGAGAAAATAATTGGCAACCCACAGGGCTGGGGGCAAGCTGAAATGAGATGCTATACAAAGCAGACAGCTTCTAGTAAGTGCTGCATAACACATGTTGATTACAAAGTACATAAATGATTACCTTATAAGGTGTAATATGATAAGTGACCATTTGGGAAGAATATGATTGGAAAGTGACCTTTTTTCCCCCTATATTTACTATCTCAGGGCGTCAAAGACACCCTCCATACAACAAGTTACCAAACCCTGCTGGCTTTCAGACCTCTGCCTCATCTGCGCCTCCCCTCCCAGAGCTGCAGGACACCCAGCCTCTGCCTGCTTCCTGCCACGCCAGCCCACCTCATTCCTCCAGCCTCCCGCCCTGTCCCACCTCGCCCACCGGCCCACTCCTCTGGTCTCTGGCACTCCCTGAGAAGCGTGCACACTGGGACCAATACTCCCCACTTCCAGACCTAACGTGGGGGCCGTTCTTCTCTAGGAAGTATTTCAGGAAGCCCAGACTGGGCAGGGGTGGTGAGGCGTTCCCCCTGCTGTGCCCGCGCGTCCCTGCCCTGTGAGTCTTATCTACTGCGTGGGAACCCGTCACTGAGGCTTCCGTCTCGCCCTCTGGGCAGCAGGCTCCTCAAAGGCACTCGCAGGGTCGGCTTCCTCTTTGTATTCCCGTGGGCTGAATGCACGGGTTCCCTAAGAAACGCTGAAAGGGGATTCTGGAGTTGGGTGGGGAGTTGGAATAACTGACCCCACTTCTGTCGACCTTTGAGACCCTGAAAGCGAGAAGGGAGAAGGGAGATAGGAAGATAAAAGGGAGGGACACAGCAGTCATGGAACCCCTAAGGTCCCCCAGGACTAGTTATGGGACCCCTAGGGTCCCCCAGGGCTGGGGAGCTGAAGCCTAACTTCAGGCAGGGCAGGGTGCTGGTCCTGGGAAGGAAGTAAAAGTGGCCCCTCCTGTTAAGTGAGAAGCACCAGGGACGGAAAGGGAAAGAAAGGCTTGAAATACCAGCAACTGTGGTGATGGATGCTAGGAGGCAAATTAATACTAGTGAGACCTGGGTGGTGGACTAGTACCCACTGCTGGACTGGGTGGTGGATTAGCACCCACTGCTGGACTGGGTGCTGGATTAGTACCCACTGCTGGACTGGGTGCTGGATTAGTACCCACTGCTGGACTGGGTGCTGATTAGTACCCACTGCTGGACTGGGTGCTGATTAGCACCCACTGCTGGACTGGGTGCTGGATTAGCACCCACTGCTGGACTGGGTGCTGGATTAGCACCCACTGCTGGACTGGGTGCTGATTAGCACCCACTGCTGGACTGGGTGCTGGATTAGTACCCACTGCTGGACTGGGTGCTGGATTAGTACCCACTGCTGGACTGGGTGCTGATTAGTACCCACTGCTGGACTGGGTGCTGATTAGTACCCACTGCTGGACTGGGTGCTGGATTAGCACCCACTGCTGGACTGGGTGCTGGATTAGTACCCACTGCTGGACTGGGTGCTGATTAGTACCCACTGCTGGACTGGGTGCTGATTAGTACCCACTGCTGGACTGGGTGCTGATTAGTACCCACTGCTGGACTGGGTGCTGATTAGTACCCACTGCTGGACTGGGTGCTGGATTAGTGAAGGTCAAGGAAACAGTAATGAAATCCCCAGGTGGGAGCAGGTTTGTGAGTGCCTCTCTCAATTTGTTCTTGAGATATGTTAATCTGTTCACTCCAGGGAGGTTTGGAAAAGGAGGCTCCCTTAGCTGGTGGGTGGGGAGGGGAACGAGGAGGGCTTGTCTGCACAGATCTGGGTGTGGAAGGGGTCCTATCAGACCACCAAGCCTGGCCCAGTTCCTCACTGCCCCGGGCTGCCTTGGTGACAGCATGACCCCCACGCAGACTTATCAGGGCAGAAAGCAGTAAATATTTGAATACTTTACGGCCACGTGTCTACTTTTAAGTTCGTTTACTATTATTTTTCAATTCCTATGTAAAGTATTTCTTCATTTAAATTAATGAATTGCCACTTTGGTTGGGACCCTATTAGTCCTCAGAAATGGGTTTGCTTTGATCGGACCAACCGGATTCCTGAGTGTACCTGACAGAGCCAGGAATTCCCCCTCAAGCAGTGAGTGGTTCTCAGTTGTGGGCAAGTTTGTCCCTCTAGGGGATTTTTGGCTGTCACAAGTAGGAGTGGGGTGACTACTCCTGGCATCTAACAGTTAGAGGCCAGGAATGTGGCTGAGCATCCTGCACAGGTTGACCTCTTCCACAAAAAAGGATTAATGGGCCCAAAATCTCAACATCCAGATTGCGAAACACCTCGCCCTCAAGGAATGTCACCCTTGAGGCCCTGGCCAGGAGGCCAGTGATGAGGCAACCCTGATGACCTGACTTCTTGTGCCCATCTCTTCTCTAGGCCACAACACATATTCAGTGCTGGGTACTCTGCTCTATGCTACAGACGATGCGATTATACCTCCATGCCATCAATGAGCACCCAGTGCAGTTATGAAGAGAGGACTGCAATCATTGTCATGGAATGTAATTGTGCATCTAGAAAGAGTGACTGTTTTATGAAGAATGAATGGGGTGATGGGAGAGCGTCATGAAAGCAGAGGCTGGAGGCAGATGCTAGAAATGGACTCACAGGCATAGAAATGGTTCCTATGCAGGCTACCCACACAAGAGGCCGAAGAATCTGCTCACCATCCGCCTTGCAACCTGCCCTTCCCCCAGCAGAAAAGAGACAAGAAAAGAAATGAGCCCAATGACTTACTCCTGGGAGGCAGGACACAGTCTGAGATGATTGCATTGATTGTCTGCTGATGGCTGCAGTATCCTGGGAAGAAGATGTGCTTGCATAGACAGATAGTTCCTTAAAATTTCATCCGCCTCGGTTAACCTCTACCCACAGAAGACTGACAGCTCACAAGGAGCCCATGGAGATGGGCAAGAGACCAAATTTCACTCCAGGATCAATTCAAGTCTCCCATTCTCATTTCATAGTTCATCTAAGATAAGCACTGGCAGGGTCTTTGCAGATAATAATCTGCCTTTAAACTCAGTGGTGGATTTGTGGAAAGTCCACTGAAGAACAGAAAGCCTCTGACTCCATCCACCCACCACCTTGGGAACTCTGAGAGCAGCCACCACAGGTGTCCTTGAGAGCAGCTGCTCAGTCAAGTTCTATCCTTGGTTAAACATTGGTTTTGAGAAGAGTTCATCTTTAATTTAATGTATGTACTGCATTGTCACTCAGATGGTTTTAATCACAAGGCCCTTTCCCTTCTTCCACCATCTCTGGCAAAACCACAATAAAAACAACACTCCCTGAAAACTATAGTAGCTTGTCTTATAAAGTACTGCTGTTAGTTTTTCTCCAAGTTCTAAAATACTACTCTTTCTTGCAGTAATTTTGCTGCTCTTAACAACTGGGATGAAAGGCATGCAAAGGTCTACACGGTAGAGATTTGTTCATTATTTGAAAAATATTAGCTGGGGGACGGGCACAGTGGCTGATATCTGTAATCCTCGCACTTTGGGAGGCCACACTGGGCGGATTGCTTGAGGTCAGGAGTTCGAGACCAGCCCGGCCAACATGGAGAAACCCTGTCTCTACTAAAAATACACACACAAAAAAATTAGCCAGGTGTGGTGGCACACCCCTATAGTCCCAGCTACTCAGGAGGCTGAGGCAGGAGAATCGCTTGAATCCAGGAGGCAGAGGTTGCAGTGAGCCGAGACTGCGCCATTGCACTCCAGCCTGGGCAACAAGAACAAAACTCTGTCTCAAAAAAAAAAAGAAAAGAAAAATATTAGCTGGGTATGGTAGTACACACCTGTAGTCCCAGCTACTTGGGAAGCTGAAGCAGGAGGATTGCTTGAGCCCAGGAATTCAAGGCCAGCTTGAGCAACAAAGTGAGACTGGCCTCTTAAAAGAAAGACCAGTTTCACTTTTCACATTTTAAACAAAACTAAAAAATAAATTTCCTACACATCTGTTACGTGCCAGGCTCTGCACTGGGCATGGGAGATAGATTGTGGAATATGCCATGGCAAGGTATGAAGGTACAGGGGAAAGCAGAGCCCAGATGATCTGGGTTCACATCTCAGCTCTGCTCCTTCTTATGACCTAGCTGAGTTGCTTAATCTCCCTCATCTTTACTTTCTCTCTCTGTAAAATGGAGCGTGATGAGAGTTTTCACATGCTAGCTTTGTTATGAGGCTAAAATGAGTTAATAAATGTGAAGTCCATGTACTGGCCCATAGGAGGCCCTCAGTGAAGGCAGGCTGTCATCATTCTCGCATATCCTGTAGGTCAGCCAGTCACCTCAGTGTCTAATGACCTCTGCAGGTTACCTGGCATATCCTAGACTGAGGCATCACCTCCTACAGGAATTTTTTTTTTCTTCTATAAAAATAAAAACGGGATACACGTGCAGAATGTGCAGGTTTGTTACATAGGTATGTGCGTGCCATGATGGTTTGCTGCACCTACTGACCCATCCTCAAAGTTCCCTCCCCTCACCCCACTCTCCAACAGGCCCTGGTGTGTGTTGTTCCCCTCTCCTTACAGGAATTTTAGTGTCTGGCTTCAAACTAACATAAAATTCAAAACGCACCTCTCGTCTTGGAGGATCCCACACAGAAATGACCATGAAGTAGTTACGATGTTTAACCTAAACAGAGCAGAGATGCCCGTGGCAACCAGAGTTATTAGGAACAGCTTCATGCTGGTATCATCTGAGTTTAAAATAACCAAGAAAAAGAAGAACTTGCTAAATGTTTTCTCCCAAGGTCAGCCAAGCAGAGGAGTGTGGTTTTCCAGAGAAACTTTGTCATGTTGCCCATATAATTTCCAGGCTGACGGTGGAACTTAAGTGGGGGAAAATAATTCTACTAAGAAGAGTTTCATGACATCAGAAAACACAGAGAAAGTGCTGCAACAAGGTCTCAACACTGTTCGTGTTGGGTCTCTAGAGCCTCCACTAGTTTCTGGATGCACTGCTGTTACTATTAAGAAAGCTGTAGGGGGTTGAAACCCACTTGTTTTTATCAGAACAAGACAGAGACTTGCCGTGTATTATGGGAAATCAGCTCCAAAGAACATGAGGACATTCAGTGAACTAATGGGTATGTAATTGGACACAGGTAGTTTTTCTTTTTTAAAATGCTATACTTCGAGTCAATGTGGGGTAGCTGTTGTCACCTGGAAATCTATGAGTAATTCACTATGAATGGGAACCTTGAGAGATTCTCTCTCTCAGCTTGTTCTTTGAGAAAGAGAATACACAAGCCTTCTCTTCCTCTGTGTCTCCAGCGTTAGAAATTCCACTCTTCCCATTTAGTTAATTAACAAATGTTTACCATCCTTATGCTCAACCAGCATGGAAGATACAAAAAATATATAAAATGGACAACAGTCAACAGCTAACCACTTGATCCCTCCCTGCCCAGCACAGTTTATGCTGTGTGTGAACAATTTATAAAATTGTTCAATGAAAGAAGTATCCTGTTTCATTAGCCAATAAATGCTTCTATTAGAAGTAATACCCCCAGGGCAGGCGCGGTGGCTCAGGCCTGCAGTCCCAGCTGCTGGGGGAGAGGGGCTGAGGCAGGAGGACTGCTTGAGCTTAGGAGTTAGAGGTTGCAGTGAGCCATGATGGTGCCACTGCACTCCACTTGGGTGACAGAGCGAGACTCTGCTCACCCCCCAAAAAAAGTCATACCCCCATGGTTTAGGGGCTGTTTCCACATTGTCTTCCTGATAGTTCTTAAGCTTCTTTAAGGAAAAACCACTTTCCCGTTTATTGCTGTATCTATAATATATAGTGCCTGAGACATGATACTCAACACTATTTGTTGAATAAATGAAGGGATTGGGGGTGGATAGCAGACAGATGGATGTATCATGTATGTGTGAATGGATGAAGGAATGGTGACTAAAAGGTAGGACTTAGGATCAAAGGAAGAAGTAGAGCAAATTAGATCGGAGAAACAAGATAACGACAAACAATGAAAACGATGGGAAATCTTTGTGGAGCAAGAGTGTGCCAAGGAAAAGACGACAGGTTGATGGATTGTTCCATGATAATGTTAAAAAAAAGTATACTCCTTTTAAGATATTTCCTCTTATTCAGTCATTAGAAGAAAATGGGTATCTGCCAGTTATGGGGTTTCCCTTGTAAACCCATTTGAAAACTATAACTATTTAAACTGTATCTTGTTTTGCTCACAGTTGCATCTGTGGGACCTGACGCCTATTAAACACATAATAAACAGCTGTTGAAGTAAGAGTTCATGCTTTAAGCTTCTTCTTTCCTACAGCCTGGCAGCGATTGCAGACCTTCTGAAGCCCATGCATGAAGCCAGATTTCAGAGTTCCAGCGCCTCCTTACCAAACTGATTCTCACACAAAGAATAATGAATTTGAGTTGCCGAAGCTCTAGGAAATGTTACATGATTATTATGATTATATTTCAAAATATGAGTGATGAAAGGCGTTTCTCCAAAGATTTAGATGTCAAACACCATTCAGAAATGTGAATGTGGGCCGGGCGCAGTGGCTCGCGCCTGTAATCCCAGCACTCTGGGAGGCCGAGGCAGGTGGATCACCTGAGGTCAGGAGTTCGAGACCAGCCTGGCCAATATAGTGAAATTCTATCTCTACTAAAAATACAAAGAAATAAAAAATAAATTAGCTGGGCGTGGTGCCACACGCCTGTGATCCCAGCTACTCGGGAGGCTGAGGCAGGAGAATCACTTGAACCCAGGAGGGAGAGGTTGCGATGAGCCGAGATCACACCATTGCACTCCAGCCTGGGCGACAGAGCAAGACTTCATCTCAAAAAAAAAACAAAATGTGAATGCGGCTTTGTCCCATAACCATCAGACTTCCTTTCCATAATAAAGGAGACTGCACAAAATGTGTGACATTTACCAAACCCTCATTTGAGCATCCAATAATTTAAAACAATGGCAATGGCAGGAATTATGAAGATGACATTCTGGGTAAGTTCCTGGTTCCCTCTTCCCCAGTTTCGTACCTGTTTAAAGTCTAGTGTAAGTCTGGCCTTTTGTTGTTAAGTTGAAGCTAAAAAAGTATTGGATTAGGAAGGATTCTGCCTTCTGTTCAGTCTTTCTTCTAACAGTCTTTCTTTTCCTGATTGAGAAAAACTTCTGTCCCCAAATTTACATCTACTTATGCTTCCAACCAGCACCGAGTATACCTGCTCTACTTCTATACTAAAGACTGACTTCTCCCTTCTTGGAGTTAAGAACCCTGAACCATGATCCATTTCTTACCATCCACCTTTGCTACCTAGGACACCCTCTCCTTCTTCCCTTGAACCGTCTGCCTCCTCTCCTCTAAAGCTTCAGCAGCAGGATGACGACTCTCCCACTAGTATTCTTCTCATACTAATTGCATCTCCTTGACTGGCTGTTGCCTCCCCCTTCCTTCCAGCTGGGTGCTCTTCTCTTTTCGCCACCCGTTTGGTGGATTTTAAACTTGAGAGCACAGACTACAACTGCTGCCTTCTTCACCAATTTCACAGCAGAGCCTTGCAGACAGTGAAATCCCAATAAAATGACGACTGACTCACCCTCTGGGTGTCACCTCTGTCAGCCTCTTCCATGGGACCCTACATTTACTTTATACTCACAGCTCCACTTACCTTCCCCAGGCCAAAGCTGCTAACTGTTTTAACCTCTACTCAGCATCTGAATATCAGACAGTGTTTTGTTTGTTTATTGGGTTTGGGTTTTTTGTTGTTTTTGTTTTGGCTGTGCTTCCGAGGAAGTCTTGCTTTTTCCTTTGAATTCGATTCCATTAGGCTTTTTGCTGTGAAATTTTGAATCTGGAAACTCAAGAGAACTGACATCGCAGACTTTGACTTACATGCTGTCAATCTGCTTTGGAAGGTCATGTGGCAATCTGCCCTTGAGGACCATTTTCAGGCAAGAAAAACAGTAATTTCAGCCTGGCTGCTTTTCAGAATTCTTTGCAAACATCAAACACTCACAAGCCAACCGTTTCTCTGTGTACTAATATGTGCTTTTCAAAATGAGTGTCACATTCTTTTTAGTAATACTTTTCTATGTGTTATGCCCTTTAAATAGTTCTCGTCTTTAACTCCACGTAGCTCTAGTTTGTTTTGTACCATGCTATTTTGCCCCATTTTCAGGTAACTTTTCTACCTGAATTACTTAGGACCTCTGGATTTATAGCAGATTTGATAAGACATAGATGATAGCATATTTAGATAAGGATCACAGCAAACAGAACCTCACTGAAACCACCCGTTCTTCCTCCCTCCACATGGCAGGTTGCTCAAGGTTTATAAGTAATGATTTTGGCTTTAGCAGCCGGAAGGTATGAGGGCTAAGTGACCTTCACACATGTTTATCTTAAATTATAGATAATTTTAAGAGTCAAGAATGGGATTACTACTTATCTATTTTATAAAGGCTAATTATTTGGGATGCCCATCAGAAGAATGGTATCCCTTATCAAACACTTCCTTAGACGTACTGAATAAAAGCATCAGTTTAGCTGGTACCTGTTAAGTGGACTGTTAAGACATAGGACTATGTCTTTCTAAGAGATGTGTTATTTGATTCTAATTATAATTAACTTTGCTTATTACTAAGAAGATAATAATTTTCTCATTTCATATTTTTTCTGAATATCAATTTTTCTCCCCATAGAGAACATTCAGAAAATGGAATCCTTTTAACGTAGAACTCAAGATGTGCCCTGTTCTCCCTGCCCGCCCCCCATTTCCCTAAACACACACACACACACACACACACACAAACACACACATTCTCCCTTCTCTCAAGATACTTTTTTTTCCAACTGAGAGTGGTTGACTAGTCACAGATGAGTTAATCCTTCCACAGTTTTGAAAAAGTCTAGCAACCCTCACCTTGAAGAGAGTGAATAGCATGGCTAATCCTTCTAAGAACAATGCACGAAAACGAAAAACGGAGAATCCTGCCGGGCAGTTAATTTGTTACTCATACTTGTTGAACTTAAGATTTGGAGCTAAATAAGTGCAGATGAGAGCAAAGACCCGTCTTTTAAATATTTAAGCTTTTAGGCAAACCTGGGCAGGCAATATCACATTTATCAGTGCGAATTCTCCAATGCTCTCTAAAACTTTATTTCAATGACCTCACCTCCTGTAAGGAATTAATTCCCCCTTAGCTTGACCACAGGATCAATATCGTATCTTGAGAAGTGTTTAGGTTTTCTAAAAAAAGACCAGACACTGAAGACTTACATAAACATCAAAGCATTCCTTTTTTAATTCCTCGATATGGAGAAATTCATAGGCCGAAAATTAGGTAAATAGAGAGGTAATTACCAATGCCTGTTTCCTTGACAACTCCCCTCCCCCACCCCTCCTGTGATAGGGAAAAACCAAAATGAAAGTGAGGAGGGGTAGCCACAAGCCATGCTGGATTTTAGCAAACCAAAGCAAGAAGCAGAGCAGAAAGCTGCAAACTAGACACGAAATACAAATAAATCAATGTATATCGGGGCTGCATATTGTGTAGTATTTTTGTGGTTGCCATAGAAACGTCAGCGACGGAAGAACATGTTGCATGACACAAAAGAGAGCAATATGTAATAGGCACATTCCCCCCATCACCACCCCCCGCCCAGCTTCGTCTATAGCAGAGAAAATGCTTTAGCCCCGGGAGGGGGCTGGGTGGGTGGGTAAATGAAGCCAGGAACAGCAGCTTGAAATCACAGCCCAGAAAGGGACGCTCACCCGGCCCAGCACAAAGCGAGGATCCTTTTGTACCAGCAGAGCCTCTCTTCGCCTCCCTCCAGGCGCCCCCTGCACCTTTCCCCCGCCCGCCTTGCACTCCCCCTCCCCCGGAGCCTACCCCTTCCAGAAGTCCTAAGGAAATCCAGCCCAGGAGAGAAAAATATGATAGGAAGAGGAATGCAAACATCAGCCACACCCAGCGGGGAAGGTGCCTGCGAACGGCACCAGGACCACATACCTCCTTCCTGGCAGCCTTTGGCACATGGACTTAGAAACCAGAAGCTGAGACGGAGCCGGCTGGGTTCAGAAATTGCCACTAGTTTATAAGAGCTGTAAGTCAGCCAACACTGGAAAGAAAAAGCGAGACTCCACCCATGGGGTGGACCCTTCAGGAAGAAAAAAAAAAAAAAAGTGGTCCTCAGCTGACGTCTCTCCCCACCCATGTCACTTCCTTTTAAAGCTACAAGTTAGCAGTTGCCGAGAGGGAAGAGCGAGCTGGTGTAATATGAGTCACTCCCTTCCCCTTCCAATTAGTGTAAGGCAGTGCTTCAGTTGGCTTCACGTTTGAAATCTGGCTCGGGAAGCTGCCAGGATAAAAAAAAAATCAAAGCCCCCTAGAAGTGGCCTTGCCTTCTCTCCCCTTCTCCCAAATCCTGTTGCATCCCTGCGTCCTAACGGCTCCTCCAACCTCAACCCAGACTCCGGCTCCGTCTGTGTTGCAACCTGGAAATTGCTCAGTTGGCTCATTTTTAATTCAGCAAGCGTAGGATCAATATGCCCACCCTCAAAACTCTCCCCTCACCTCTCCTCGGTCCGCTGTGCTGGAAGGAGATTGCGTTGCACTCAGAAGAGTCCAAAAGCATCTTAAACAAAATAAGCCTCAGCACTCAAGAGATTGAGATGTTAAGAACTGGGATGAAAGAAGCTTGGAGGTCAATTGATGTATTTTCTGTTTTCATACCCGGGCACTATGGTTGATTACCACTGCACAGGCGTGCACACACACACTGTCGCATGCTCACATGCGCGTGGCATTTACACAGGTGTATTAGAGAGGGTCTGGGCAGACCTTTATAGTAAAATAGTGTCCTCACAATTTTAAAAAAGGGTGGGCTGTTGGAAGTCCAGAAATGCCAGGATCTAGAAAATTATTTCAATTTCCAAATACTGAGGTGTATTCCTTTCAAATGTCCACTATTACAGCCATTGTCAAAATAATATTTAACTATTTACTTGACTCCTGGGTTAACCCTGTTCTTTAGATGTTTATAATCTATAAAGGAAATACACAGGTGCTCACAAATAGCCCAAGCACATTGCAGAATTACTAAGAGCTATCCAAGTGTCAAAACCAGTGTGTCATCAAGACGGAATAGAAAGTGCTTTTTTGATTGCGATGGGGGAAGGCGCTGATCATTCGGGAAACAGGGTTTGGAGTGGATCCTATGGGAGGTGGCATTTTTCTTGTCTGTGATGAGAGAGAGGGAGGGTGAAGCAGAATGGGGTGGAAGAGAAAGGATATGTGAGGCAAACAAAAAAGGATCAGAACAGAAACCCATTTGTAGCAATAACTTGTTTTAATATCCATGTGAAAATAAATTTGATCACAGAGTAATGCTTATAAAAGACTTTTATAAAAAGTTCCTTGTAGTCATCATCTCTCATAACTTTTCGAACTATGTTTTACGACCCATGTGCTTCTAGGTTTGGTGGAAACTTGAGTTTTTCAAAGTGTTTTTCAAGTAGAGTTACACTGTTTTTCACGGTTGATTTCTGAATGGTAATTTATTTCAAAACCTACAAATTGCATAAATTCCTGCTAATATTATAAGTACGGTCAGTGATTTCAGTGGAAATGATAGGAAATTTAAAATTTGGATAATTGTAACTTTTATCCTGATCTCAGCACTTTAACATCCTCATTCCATTATTACATTACAATTATTATTACGCTTATTATCACCAACACTTTGCCTGTCTAGACAATGTTGCTCAGCCTCAATTATCTCAGATATAGCTGAGAAATATGGGAGAAACAGTTACTATTTCTAAAAATTTAGCATAGAAATTCAAAATTCATGGATTAAATCCTATGCTTTTTTTTTGAGACAGAGTCTTGCTCTGTTGCCCAGGCTGGAGTGCAATGATACGATCTCAGCTCACTGCAACCTCCACCTCCTGTGTTCAAGCAATTCTCGTGCCGCAGCCTCCCAAATAGCTGGGATTACAGGCATACACTACCACACCCAGCTGATTTTTTGTGTTTTTGGTTGAGACAAGGTTTCGCCATGTTGGCCAGGCTGGTCTCTAACTCCTGACCTCAGGTGATCCGCCTCCACCTCCCAAAGTGCTGTGATTACAGGCGGGGAGCCACCATGCCCAGCCCTATGCACATTATTGAGTGCCATTTAGAGTCTATCCTTATGGGCCCTTATTTAGCTATTTCTATCTATACAAGGAATTGTGAATATTTCCAGGTCACAACGTAACAACTCAGTTCAATGAATGTTTATTGAGCACCCATGTTAGTTGCTGAAGATACAAAAACACAGATAAGACATGGAAATGGCCCCAAAGTGCTCAAAGTCTTAGAAGGGAAAGCGAAATGTAAACACTTAAGACACAATGGAGGCAATGATTGACATTTGTACAAGGTTCAGAGGTGGTTCAAGAATGGGAAAAGGAGAGGAAGGATACGTCTACATAGTTTCTTAGCTAACAGTGGACTCTAAAAGTGGTGGGGGTAGAGAGTATACTCATCGGTGAGATGGTAAGAAATAAATACTGGCAGTTGGAGAGAGGAGAAACAAATTGAAAAGGAGACACAAATCATAAATTGGTAACCTAAAAAAGATATAAAGTGGTCCATAAACAAAGAGGCAACCTTACATAAAAATACAAGTCACAAAGTAAAGATGTTATTTCTTTGCCTAGTCACTTGTCCAACACTCAAAAAGCTAGAACATGCAGCACAGAGAAAGCAATGCCATGGGTTCTCTCTTCTGCTGGTGATGGCTGATTGATACAGTCTCTGGAATTCAATTAAACAAGATTTTTCATGAGCCTTTAAAATGTTCATACCCCTTAATCCAATAATTCGACTCAGAATAATTTATACCAAGGACATAAGCAGAGATAAATTCAAAGATTTGGGAACATGTATATTCATCAGAGCCATTTATAATAGTAAAGTCTGGAAACCATCTGAGTATCTGAAGTAGCAGGTTAGCTATGGAAATGATGTAATATTCATATGATGAAACACTCTACAAAAAATTAAAATTCTGTTTTTGAAAGACCTAGGGAAATTCATGGTATCCTAAGTGTAAAGGGAACTAAGCTAAATATAAATTATGGTCCCCTTTTCATGATTCTATAAATATATATTACAGTGTGTGTAGTGGGTTGAATAAGTGTCCCCCACAAATTCATGTTCACCCAGAACCTCACAATATGAATTTGTTTAGAAACAGTCTTTGCAGATGTTAATCAGCTGAGATGAAGTCATTCTGGATTAGGATGGGCTATAGACCCAATACCTGGTGTCCTTATAAAAAGAGGAGAGGATGCAGAAAGACACACACATAGAATAAGGCCATGTGATGGCAGAGGCAGAGATGGGAATGATGTGTCTATGAATCAAAGATTGCTGGCAAACACCAGAAACCAGGAGAGACGCATGGAACAGACTCTCTGAGAGCCTCCAGAAGGACCCAACCCTGCTGATGCCTTAATTTTAGATTCCTGGCCTCTTGAACTATAAGAGAGTAAATTTCTGTTGTTTTAAGCTACACAGTCTGTGGTAATTTGTGATGGCAGCTCTGGGAAACTTAATGCAGTGTGTTAAAAGATCATGAAACTGTTAATAATCATTACTTCTGGAGAGTGAGATTGAGGATGATTTTTATTTGCTTCTTTATATGTGATTGCACTTTGGAGAACTTTCTACAATGGATGAACATGTGTGACTTTTACAGTAACAAGATTAGGACTAAAAATCAAATAACCCAGGTTTCTGAAACTGTTTCTGCAATTTAGAACAGACATCAAAAATAATCAGTGATGCTTACGACATGGTGAGTCCTGAGGAGTAACATATTCTCAAAGCCCAGTGAGAAGTAGAAGTCTGCATATCTCAGAAACTTCTTTAAACCTCAGTTTTGGTACTTAAAATGATGGCTATCACTTATCTGAAATGTGAACTTACACACTATGTATTAACTGTTGTGCTAGATAGTGGAGTCACTGATGGCATTGTTACAAATTGCCCATTCTGTCAGCACAATGTTATTACACATTAACAATATTGTTGCTTTATTTCCATTTGCCTGGTGTTGTGAACATAGATACAATATCCACACAAACCTACATACTGAGTTTAAAACTGTTCTCAAGTTATAAAATATGAAGATATAGATTTGCAACTATGATGACCTCATTATGTGCTACATTGGAAATTGTGGCTGCTTAGAGGAGACAAAGGAAAATTGTAAATGCTAAAGTTAATTTGATATTTGGGGTCTATAATCTTATATTTAATAGTTATATATGTCAATAAAAACCCAATCAAGTTTTTAAAATGTCATATGTTTTTATGACCAACAAACTCTTAAGGCTCTCTTGTTATTATTACAATCATTTCAAGTACAAAGAGGTGTAACATTAACATCATTGGGGAAAGTGCAGAGGAACTAAGAAAAATTTCCTTCTTTATCAACAATGGTTATGACCTAAGTTATTCCCATAAGATGGATGTATTTACAGAACCTTTGGTTCTATTGATTAGCTCTCAATGAATCTTAACACTGAATTTTATGCTAAAAATTGTTCTTGATATTTACTTAGCTTTTTTCTCTTATTGACATCTTCAGGTCAATTCAGCCTGGCTGAGATGACCCCAAAAAGCCATCCACTACCCTGTCCTGAATTCAGTCAATGAGCAACTTGAAATCATACAATGCAGAACCAAACCTACCACAACAAAAGGAACTGAATTCAAATCAACGAATGCATAACTGATTGGCAACAAATTGAAAAAGATACCAGTTCCACAACCTGATTTTAAAAGACAAGGTAATACGACGCCAATACTGAAACCTAGCACTTGTATTCTTCATAGCCAAGTGACAATAGAGCACATTAGTTCATGTGGTATTTAACTTGGGATGATTTTTACTGTCATTGCATGGTATGTGATTTTTTTAAGAACAATTTTTGTAAGCATGCATTACTTTTACAAACAGAAAAGTAAAGCTATATTTGCACCAGCCTGGGCAACATGGCAAAACCCTGTCTTTACAAAAAACACAAAAATTAGCCAACCATGGTGGTACACACCTGTAGTCCCAGCTACTTGGGGGACCGAGGCAGGAGGATCACCTGAGCCCTGGAGGTCGGGGCTGCAGTGAGCTGTGTTCACGCCATAGCACTCCAGCGTGGGTGACAAAGTAAGACCCTGTTTCAAAAAAAGAAAAAGCTATATTTATTTTCTAAAATAAGTATTTATTGTTATCCATTGTTGACGTAATGCTTTTCTTTATTTGGTAGCTGTTATAGCTTACAGCATGATGGCACCTTGGAGGGTGGCCTAATTGGAGTGTGATCCTAAGCCAGCAGCATCGGTATCACCTAGGAGCTTGTTGGAAATGCAGAGTCTCAGGCCCCACCCCAGGTCTGGTGAATACATACTGCATTTTAACAACATCCCCAGAAGATTCACTAAAGTTTGAGAAGTACTTGTGTCAATCCAAATCCCTCGTTTAACAGAGGAGGGATCAGAGCCAGGGAGGCTGGGTTTGCCTGTCCAGTGTCACACAAGTAACAGGAAGCAGCGCTGAACCAGACTCAGTGTTTAATGGTTCTCACTACAGAATTCTTTCCACTATATTTCCTAGGATTTCAGATCCAAAGGCAAGGCTGAAACAAAATTCTATTAACATGAAAGAGTAAAAAGAGAATTTCTACTTAAACTCATGATCATTCTACGAAGTGTCATTAAAAGTCCATCTGTAGTACATGCGTTTTGAGTTTATATAGAGAGAGTCAGTTTTACACCCAAAAAATAGCACTGAAATTAGGCAACTATCAGACAAAAGTTGGCAGAAGGTATAGGAGATCTTTTCTCCATGATCGCTCATTTTATCTTGGTTTAAAGCCAAAGCTATGTCTAGTTCAATGAAACTTAGCTTCAAGATTGATTTGCAAGAGAGGCAGCAGAAAAGGAAAGGATCCCAGCTGGCCTCCATGTCTCTGCTCTTGCCCCCTCCAGTCTGCTTCTCACCCACAGGCTTTGCAAAAGTGAGTTTTGCAAAACAAAAATGAGAACATGCTGCTCTCCTCTCTGAATTTGGGTACCCCGAGAGTCCCCTGTATTCTTATAATAAATTCTATCATTAAGCTAGCTTTGTCATTTGCAACCAGAGTCCTAATTCTTAAGTTTTGGAGACTCACGTTCCTTATACACGAAATTCATGGGTCTAGTTGTGAGGTTCAAATGAGACAGAATGTGTGAAGCACCAGAAATAATGTAGAACCTCAAAAAATGACCACTCTTTCCTCCTCCCTTCACCCCATCCATTAATATACAGGTAACTTTCAGATCTATATTTCCAGTTGGCATTTTTTCCCTAAACCTCAGGCAGTTATCCAATAACCTGGTAAATATCTTCATTTATCTGTCCTAAAGGAAGCTCAAATTGAACAAGTCCAAAAACAAATCTTTTGGCCCCAATTTGGCCAGTTCTCTGGAGTCCAATTTCCCAACTTTCTAGTTCCACACTTTGGTGCAACTGATGACTTTGAAGTTATCTTCTATTCTTCCCTGTTCCTCTTGCTTCTTTTCCCCCCACCAACCCCTAAAGCATCCTATTAATTCTCTTCCCTCACAGCCCTCAAAGCATCCTGTTAATTCTCTTCTCAAAGATATTTCTCCACAGTCCTCTCCTCTCACCACCACTGCTCCTGGGTTAGTACAGGGCCCCTCTACTCTTGAATGACTTCAAAGAAACCTCTTCTTCTACTTTTTATTTCAGGAGAAAAGTCAAATTATTTAGAGTGACATGCAAGACGTTTCATGATCCGGCGCTCTCCCTCTCTCTCTCTAGTTTCATCTCTTATCTCTTTCCATACTGTCTGAGTCTGTTTTTCATTGCTATAGCCGGTTACTACAGACTGGATCATTTATAAAGAACAGGAGTTTACTTGGCTCACAGTTCTAGAGACTGCGAAGTCCAAGAGCATGGCATCGCATCTGGGAGAGTAAACCCATGGCAGAGGTATCACATTGTAAGGAAGCATGCACGAGAGACAGAGAGAAAATGAGGACCAAACTTATCCTTTTATCAGTATCCCACTCCCGTGATAGCAAACCCACTCCCCCAAAACAGCATTAATCCATTTGTGAGACCATAGCCCTTATGACCTAATCACCTCTTCAAGGTCCCACCTTCCAGTTCTGTTACACTGCCAGTTAAATGTCAACATGAATTTTGGTGGGAATGTTCACATCACAGCACATACTTTTCCAAGGACCACCCTTACCTCACCCCTCATCAGTTAGCTAACCTCCCATAGCCTGTAAGACTAGCTTACCATTCCCTCTAGGAAGCCCAACTCCTGTCAAAGATAGTGTTGCCTTGTATTAATCTCTATTAATGCATTTCACACAATGGAATTTAATTGATTGTTTTTATATGTTTATTCCCTACTAGTTTGTGAGGGCAAGATACTTGTTTTCAAAGATCTGAAACAATAGAGTCCAATAAATGTTAATTGAATGAATGAACATTATCACTTGCATCTTTTTTTTTTTTTTTTTTTTGGTGAGACAGGGCCTTTCTCTGTTGCCCAGGCTGGAGTGCAGTGGCACAATCATGGCTCACTGCAGCCTTAATTTCCTCAGCTCAAGCAGTCATCCCTCCTTAGCCTCCTGAGTAGCTGGGACTACAAATGTGAGCCAACATGCCTGGCTAATTTTTAAATTTTGTTTTTGTAGAGACGAGGTCTCACCATGTTGCCCAGTCATGTCTCGAACTCCTGGGCTCAAGTGATCCTGCTGCCTTGGCCCCCAAAATTGCTGGGATTACAGGTGTGAGCCACTGCACCCAGCTGTGTCACCTTTTACCAAGGGCAGGTGGGACATTCTGTTTCCACTCGTATAACTCAAATGAGTTTCTTTTAGACATCACTTTTATTCTTGGTTTTTATATATTATACATACATTTAAGACAAAGTTTTAAGTCTCCATAAAATCATCTTTCTCCTTTTTCTTTATCACATTCTTTTCTAGTCTTTGTTTATATGCATGCATATTGTATTTAGCTATAATCATAGTGGATATAGAAAATTGTTACCATATTTTTACCTAGCACAACCTAAACACATTAACTTATCAGAATTGTCCTAATTATCTTCTCGATGTTTTTCAAGTATTCTACCTACTTAGCATACAGTATTTTTCTTAATTGTCCTCTGTGGGATGTTGTGCGTGGCCAGCCTTCGCCGGCTATGGTTCATTCTTCAATGGTACTTGCTTCTATGTAATGGGCACTAAGCACTTTGTGTCAGATATATTTTTTTTCTATTTTATAAATGAGGACCTGAAGCTTAGCTTTGTTTAGTCACTTCCTCCAGGTTAGCTAGTAAATATCAGAGGCAGGATTTCAAGTCAAGTGTGCGTAACTCAGAAGATCATATTCTTTACCTCTATAGTATACCACCATGACAACACACACATTCTTCTTCTTTTGGCTAAATTTCTAAGATGAAGTCCCAGAAGAAGAGGGTTTTGTGACTAATTACATGCACTACTGAATGTACCAATACTTATCACCACTTTGCTAATGCCTTAAATATGTTTTGAAAATGTTACAATTTTGATGAACATCAATTTTAATTTTTGTACCTTACACGTGAAGTTTAAGGTCTTTCAAAGTGTTTATCTATCTTATTATTTACATTTATTATTGTGTAAAACCTATCCTTATTCTTTATTTATTTATTTATTTATGTATTTATTGGAGATGAAGTCTCACTCTGTCACCCAAGCTAGAGTGCAGCGGTGTGATCTCAACTCACTGCAACCTCCACCTCTGAGCTTCAAGCAATTCTCCTGCCTCAGCCTCCCAAGTAGCTGGGATTACAGGCGCTTGGCACCACGTGTGGCTAATTTTTGTATTTTTAGTAGAGACGGGGTTTCACCATGTTGGCCAGGCTGGTCATGAACTCCTGACCTCAAGTGATCCACCCACCTTGGCCTCCCAAAGTGCTGGGATGACAGGCACGAGCCACAGCACCTAGCCACCAGCAAACATTAGAAAAGATGGTCAACCTCACTTGAACACATCCATCTGAATGATTCAAATACAAAAGATGAAATACACCAGCTGTGGCAGGAATATGAAGCAACTGGAGTTCACATTTCTGGAGCAAAGAAAAGGAATGCAACTTGTGTGGGAAAGTCATGCAGTGGGTTCTTCTCAAGTTGAAGATAGGCATACCTGTGACCTGGCACTTCCACATTTAAGCACACACCATTATAAACAGCACTGGGCCGGGCTCTATGGCTGATGCCTGTCATCCCAGCACTTGGGAGGCCAAAGCAGGCATATCACTTGAGGTCAGGAGTTCAAGACCAGCCTGGCCAACATGGCAAAAACCCATCTCTACTAAAAATACAAAAAAAATTAGCTGGGCACTGTGGCGCATGCCTGTAATCCCAGCTACTCAGGAGGCTGACGCAGGAGAATCGCTTGAACCCAGCAAGCAGAGGTTGTGGTAAGCTGAGATCGTGCCACTGCACTCCAACCTGGGCGACAGAGTGCAAACAATTGCAAACAAACTGATATTCATAAAAACTAGAACAAGTAAATAAATTGTGGTATACTTATGCTATAAGATACTACTCAGCAATGAAAATGAATACAACTCAGCTAAATGCAACAACATGAAAAAATATCACAAATATAATTTGGACCCAAAGAAGCTAGACACCAAAAATTATCACGCTATGATTCCAAGAGAAGGTTAAAACTGGGGACAATGAGTCTATGTGCCAAGACAATGTTACAAGTCTTTGTGGTTACCTTCGGAGATGCAGGTGGGGTGGGGAGTGGGAGGGGTAGGAAGGGGACTTCGGAGGTGCTGGTAATATTCTCCTTCTTGTTGGGGGTCATCATCACATGGCTGTATGCACTTTGGGGAAATTCATTGATATGTGTACACTTATGGTCTCTGCCCTTTTTTGTATTCATGTGATTTCAATAAAAAAGCTAAAAAGAAAAATTATTCACTCCAACTTCTCCATCTGTTGTCCAAGAGAAAACTCTAGATCTCCCTCCAAAACAACATATTTTAGTCTCTCCCAGTCCCATACTAATTTTGAAATATATATCTCTTTATTCAGGTTACCCAGGAATGAAGTTGATTCTAGCTTTGGTTTCTGAAAAGGGCTTCAGGAACACTATCATAGGTAAGCCTGGCCTATGTGATATGATTGGCATACACTATAATAGTTTGCATTTGCTGAGACAACCTTTGCCATTATTCTGGTTTTTTTTTTTTCACCTGGATCTGTTTGGACACCTTTCCTTATTATAACAATATGTCATATAATTTAGTATTCTTTTTAACAGTAAAAAGTATATTTTATCAAGCCTCTGCTACTTGATACTTGAGATGAAGGCTCACTGCAGTCTCAAACTCCTGAGTTCAAGCAATCCTCCCACCTCAGCCTCCCGAGTAGTTGGGATGACAGGCACACGCCACCACGCCCAGCTAACCATACCTGGCTAATTTTTCTAGTTTTTTTTTGTTTTTTTGTTTTTTTGTTTTTATAGAGACAAGATCTTGCTATTTTGCCCAGGCTGTTCTCAAACTCCTGGGCTCAATCGATCCCCCCACCTCTGCCTCCCAAAGTGCTAGAATTACAGGCATGAGTCACTACACCTGGCCCGAATTTCTTTCTTTCTTGGGACAATTGTTACATTGTTTTCTTAGAACCCAGGATCTAGGAAATGGGAAGATATTTGTCTAAGTGCATAAACTCAGTTAAAAAATGAATAAGTTCTGAAGACCTGATGTACAGCATGGTGACTACAGTTAATAATGCATTCTATACTGGAAATTTGCTGAGAGTAGACCTTAAGCATTCTCACCACAAAAACAGGAATTATGTGAGGTGATGGATACATTAATTAACTTAGTTGTGGTAAGCATTTTACAATGTATTCATATATCAAATTTTTATTTGTCATTATGCCTCAATAAAGCTGAAAAACAACACAAAAACCCAGCAGTCCGCTTAAATCCCAAAGAATTAAATCCCAAAGAATGAGAGTCTCTGCAGTTTATTGTATACTCACCCTGTTCCGGGAAGAACAAATAACATATGCTAAGTATATTGCGTACGTATTTCATTTGTTTTTGTGTTTCACAAAGCTATGCTTTGATATAGCATCACTGATTTATCGAAGAAGAAACTGAGGCTCAGAGAGGTTGAGAACTTCCTTCAAGGGGAAGCAGAACTGGACCTAACTCCAGGGCAGTTAGGCTGTAACCCTCAGAAGTTCTCAGAGAGGCTGAGAATTCCTACAAGGGTAAGTAGAGCTGGACCTAACACCGGGGAAGTTAGACTGTAAAGCCTGTTCCCTCGGGAACCATGTTCCCTTCCCTGCTCCACGTTCTCACTAAGTAGATTCAGGGGTTTGTCTCCCTTGCATTTTCTTTTTTGTCCAGATGCACAAGTCATTTTAGCAAACAATCTTGATAATTTCCTCTCTTATTTCGTCCCCCAAAACATGACATTCTAAGGATCCTCCAGAACTAAAACTGACAACTTCAGAAAATACCTGTGATGGTCGGGCACAGGGACTCATTCCTGTAATCTCAGCACTTTGGGAGTCTGAGGTGGGCGGATCACCTGAGGTCAGGAGTTCGAGACCAGCCTGGCCAACATGCGAAAACCCTGTCTCTACTAAAAATACAAAAAAATTACCAGGGCACGGTGGCTTGCACCTGTAGTTCCAGCTACTCGGGAGACTGAGGCAGGGGAATTGCTTGAAGCTGGGAGGTGGAGGTTGCAGTGAGCCGAGATCGCAGCACTGCACTCCAGCCTGGGGGACAGAGCAAGACCCTGTCTCAAAATAAATAATAAAAAAGAAAGAAAGAAAGAAAGAAAATACCTGTGGTGAGCCAAGTAACCATGCTTATAGCCCCAATCACAGCAAGATTGATTTCAGTGTATTCTATTGGTGCCTGTGGCTCCCCGTGGGTGCCTTGGCCTCTTACGTGTGAATATAGAGCCACAAATCTCAAGAACAAATAGCCGTGACACTGATGACTGGCCTAGAGAAGCTTGTCTCTGGAAAAGGCTGAGGTGGCTCAGTGGTGATATGTCACTCTTTCCTGGGGAGTCCACCTAGCTGGAGGTACAGGGCAACCCCTCTTCCACCTGCATTTAACTGTGAGGGACGGAGGAGGCTGGTGGGGAGAAGAGTCAAAGGTTAACTTCTACAAACGATTTCACCCAGTGCCCAGGAAGGAGCAGGTGTTTCCTGCAAGCAGCTTAGTTTGCACAAGCCTCATTCATTCACTCATTCATTCATTCCACACACATGTGCCTGCTGGGAGGCAGGCCCTCTTCTGGGAGCCTGGCATTCTTCAGGGAACCCAACAAAGATTCTGGGCATTGTGGAGCTTTCCTTTCTAGTGAGAAGAGACTGAAAACAAAGGACAATTATAATGAAGAAATTGCCTAATAAGTTAGACATTGATATTTATGGAAGAATGAAAAAGAAGAGTTGAGAAGGAGTATCAGAGTCCTGGGAGGTGAGCAGTTTGGAATGTGAATAGGTCAGTGATGAGGTCAGCGCCGGCCTCACTGAGGTGAGGTTTGAGCAGCGATTTGGGGGCAGGCAGGAGCTATCTCCATGATGCACACCTGAGCCAAGAGCATTCCGGGAGGAAGGAAGGAGCCAGGGACACAGCTCCGCAGCAGGAGCATGGTGGCTGGTGGGAGCACCCAGGAGGCTGCGGGAGAAGGAGTGGTCTGGAGGAAGAGTGGAAGAGTTAGGGTTCCAGAGACCACAGAGTCCCGGGGGCTTTGCAGGATGGGGCAAGGACCTTGGGATTTTACGCTGAGTAACATGGGGACCTGCTGCAGGGCGATGGGCTGAAAAGTGACATGGCATGATAAATGTTTTGAAAGAGTCATTCTGGCTGGCATGTTGACAAAAAAAACCATGTGAGGCACAGGACAATGCAAGGAAAGGAATGGGAGGTGGTTGCAGTGACCAGCAAGAGGCACTATTGGTGTAGCCCGGGAGGACCAAGGACCTCCTGGCAGATTGGATATGGGGTGTGAGAAGAACAGAGTCAAGGCTGAGTGCAAGGCTTGTGGGTGAGCAGCTGGGGGGACGAGACTACCTGTGAGAACTTCAAGGAATTGGGGGAACAATGAGTGCTGTTTTTGATGTGTTCAGGTTGAGACACCTATTCATTACCCAAGTGGCGATGGGCTGGAGGCAGCAGGAGTCTGCAGTTCAGGAGAGAGATCTAGGCTAGAGATAAACATTTTCGGAGGAGTCACTATAGATGGTATCACCACGAAACTGAAATCATCGTAGGCTTGGCCGATGAAACCCAGCGTGCCCAGAGACATTTGGACTCAGACAAATAGTGAATACTCTTTAGCATAAGTATGTCTTGTGCAATTTTTACTTATTAACTAAGTAAATATTTGGGGCCATGCAATATTTGGGACATGCTTATGCCATAAAACTCTTTGTCGTTGATCTGAAATTCGATGTCACTATGAATAGGAGGGCTGGATTTTTATTTGCGGATGCTGGCAGTGCTGCCTTGGGACAGACAGCAGGCAGGGGAGGGGTCTGAGGATGGAAACCCGGGCTCTGCAGCACTCAGAGGAGGGAGAAGAGAAGGAACAAATGAAGGAGTCTGAATGATGAATGAGGCAGAGGAAATGATCCTAGAGTAGGGCATCTTGGATGCCTGGGTTGGGGGTAAAGAGCATTACAGAGGAGGCAGTGATCCGCAGGCCTCCAGTCAGACAAGGACTGGAGTTAACTGTCCGATTTGGCAATGGGGAAACCATTGGCCACCCTGACAAGGAAGTTGCCTCCCAATAGCCTGAGCATTTTGGGAGCTTTGCGTTTCCCGCAGCAAGGGCCTGCAATGCTCTAAATTAGTTCATCCACACTCAATTGGTAAAAGCATTCAAGGTGACTTTCACCTTTGTGCTCGCTGTAGATTCTTTTTTTTTTTTTTTTTTTTTCGCCCAGGCTAGAGTACAGTAGTGAGATCTCGGCTCATGGCAACCTCCGCCTCCCAGGTTCTAGCACTTCTCCTTCCTGAGCCTCCTGAGTAGCTGGGACTATAGGTACACGCTGCCACGCCCAGCTAATTTTTTTGTATTTTAGTAGAAACGGGGTTTCACCATGTTGGCCAGGCTGGTCTCAAACTCCTGAGCTCAGGCAATCCACCTGCCTCAGCCTCCAAAGTGCTAGGATTACAGGCATGAGCCACTGTGCCTGGCTTTTTTTTTGAGACAGAGTCTCACTCTGTCACCCAGGATGGAGTATAGTGGCACAATCTCGGCTCACTGCAAACTCTGCCTCCTGAGTTCAAGCGATTCTCCTCCCTCAGCCTCCTGAGTAGCTGGGATTACAGGCGCAAGCCACCACCCTGGCTAATTTTTGTATTTTTAGTAGAGACAGGGTTTTGTCATGTTGGCCAGGCTGGTCTTGAACTCCTGACCTCAGGTGATCCACCCACCTCGGCCTCCAAAGTGCTGAGATTACAGGTGTGAGCCACCATGCCCCACCTGAATCTTTCCATCTTGAAGAGGCCCTAGGGGAACACAATCAGTGGAGTTTTCAATGGATTCACCACTAGCACCCTTCAGAAAAGGGCAGCCTTGCATATGGGTGAGGAATTGAGTAGATAAATGGTAAAGTGCACTGATAAAAATAAGGAACTGGCCGTGCAAGGTGGCTCACACCTGTAATTTCAGCCCTTTGGGAGGCCAAGGTGGATGCATCACTTGAGGTCAGGAGTTCAAGGTCAGCCTGGCCAACATGGTGAAACCCCGTCTCTACTAAAAATATAAAAATTAGCTGGGCGTAATGGCACATGCCTGTAATCCCAGCTACTCGGGAGGCTGAGGCAGGAGAATCGCTTGAACCCGGGAGGGGAAGGTTGCAGTGACCCGAGATCGCGCCATTACACTCCAGCCTGGGTGACACAGCAAGACTAAAAAATAAAAAAATTAGGAAACTGACTGACAATAAAACTGGAGGAGTTTCCCATAGGGAGCAGCAGGAAGTGAGGCCCATCTGGAAACTGGAGTTTGGCAAGAGCAGAGGGAGCTGGAGGTGCCCACCACCTACAACACACCAGAGCCACCTTCCAAAGCTCAAATCCCACATATATTTTTCTGGAAAAAGTAAGCATTGTTGGTACCACTTGAATCTTCTACATCTTTTAAAATACAGTTGTTTCTGGCCAGGCGCAGTGGCTCACGCCTGTAATCCCAGAACTTTGGGAGGCTGAGGTGGGCAGATCACTTGAGATCAGGAGTTCAACACCAGCCTGGCCAACATAGCGAAACCCCGTGTCTACTAAACGTACAAAAAAATTAGCCGGGCATGGTGGCGTGCGCCTGTAAATCCAGCTACTCGAGAGGCTGGGGCAGGAGAATTGCTTGAACCTGGGAGGCAGAGGTTGCAGTGAGCCAAGCTCCCGCCACTGCACTCCAGCCTGAGTGACGGAGTGAGACTCTGTCTCAAAAAAAGAAAAGAAAAAAAAGAAAATTAGCCTGGGAGCACATCTGTACACAACTGCAAATTATCTACTTGCCTTTAAAAAAAGTTTACTCTCACAACGTTGTGACTAACTATAGAATCCATGTACTTAAGTCTAAATTCATTTGGTTATCATGAGTTATCCCCCTAAAAAACTGAACGACATAACTTTGAAAAATAATTTGCATAGAGCTCTATAAGCAAATTATTATACGACTATTTATGAAAGCATTTTGTGTATTGCACATTTAATCAGAAAGGGATGTCTGGTTAACTGTGCTGCTGGTTCTTTAAAAAATAATGTTTGGTCAAACACAGTGGCTCTCGCCTGTAATCCCAGCACTTTCGGTGGCCAAGGCAGGAGCATCGCTTGAGCCCAGGAGTTTGACACCAGCCTGAGCAACATAGTGAGAGTCTGTCTCTACAAAACAAAATGTAATTAAAAATAATTATTATTGACTTAAATGGAAAATATTACGTATTTATAAATTGTTTGTGAAAACTTACTTATTCTGGTACTGAAGCTAATGTGTCTAATGTATTCTTTCCAATATTCTGTGATTTGTTTTGAAATAAGTATTATTTACTCTTAGTTATCTGCCTAGTAGTAAAGTGGTGAGGCCCTATTCCACACATTCTGTGACTGAAGCTTTTTGTTTCTATCAAAGCAGTGGCTATAAAACTTCAGAATACACTCGAATGCCCTGGAGGGCTTGTTAAATCACAGAGTTTCTGACTCTGTAAGTTGGCAGGGGGAATTCTGAGAATTTACCTTTCTAAGTTGCCAGGTGATGTACCTGGAGAATGACTGTATTAGAGCATATTTATTCAAAAGTTCCCCACACAAGGCCAGGTGCCGTAGCTCAAGCCTGTAATCACAGTACTTTGGGAGGCCAAGGCAGGAAGATCACTTGAACCCAAGAGTTTGAGACCAGCCTGGGAAGCATAGGGAGACCCCCATCTCTACAAAAACAAAAATAAAAAACTAGCCAGGCGTGATGTTGCACACCTGTGGTCCCACCTACACAGGAGGCTGAGGCAGGAGGATCACTTGAACCAGGAGGTCGAGGCTACAGTGAGGCATGATTATGCCACTGACCTCCAGCCTGGGTGACAGTAAGACCCTGTCTCAAAAAAAAAAAAAAAAAAATCCACATCCACAAATAAAGTTCCCCATACAGAACCACGCAGGGGCCATGAGGAACATCTGTCCCCATTTCCTGCTTTACGGATGAGAAAACCATGATGCAGATAACCATGATGAATAAATGTCAGCATCGCTCCAGGGTCCATGTCCAATCTCCCACAATTCCAGAGGAGCTCATTGCCATTTCCATCCACTGACATTTCCCTCATATCTGTTCCAGGCAGAGAGGAACTAATTTTTTTTTTTTTTAATCTCTCTTAGTCAAAAGGGAACCTATTTTTAAATATGTTTAAATTATGCAAGTTTGTTCTTTCTTCTGATAATAGGCAGAAAGGAGTTTGAATCAGGGCTAGAAGAAAGAAATAGCCTTTGTAAATATCGAGGACTTTCACGTTTCTGGCTATCCTTCTTCGAACTTGAACCTCAGCCTTGCTTCTCCATCTGAATTAGATAAGCCACACCTTTGATGCCCATGGTCCTTTGGGAAGTTCCTCCCCACAGACCCCTGAGGAGGTGCCCTGAAAAAATCCTAGCCGCTCTCACACACGGCTGCTAATGTCTTGGCCTGTATGACTTTGTCCCTCTGATTAGAGGAAGGGGCTCACTCCTGTCACCAGGGAAGGCATTTGGCTGCTCCCTGAGCCCTCCCAGGACCACCAGAACTCTACAAACCTGCCCCAATCCCTGCTGCCTGGCCCCCACCCGGGCACCCCTACTCAGGTCCTGGTGGCTTGGGGAAGCCTGGGGGGTCCCCATGGACATGGGGCACTCATTTCCCCCATGCTGGGATATCCACCTATCTGGGGGGTTCTGCTGCCCCCAGTCAAGGTTCCACACAGGAGGCTGATGCAACAGGCAGTAGGTCTCCTCTGACACACTTGAAAGAGCCTTTGCAAAAATTATAATTAAGGAAATTATGACAGTGAAAGAGATCAGACCTAATTGACTCCATCTTGTTTGTCACCGTTAAGCTGTCCCTGTTCATTCTTGGGCATAGGCCAAACTAACTTTGGGAAGGAATTCAGTTCATGGCTTGACTCTGAAACAAAATAGATAACGGCCCTTTCCTGAAAAGACCACCTTTTTATCTGGGGACCGGTCTGTCTTTGTAGGACTAACAAATGAGTTACAGAATTAGACATTATGGTTTAGGGGTCGTGTAACCTCTGGCTCCAAGAGGCTGAACCTCTCCAAATTGTTCTTGGGGATAACATCATTATTGTAAAACCTAAGATCACTGCTTGAGATATTTTGTAGACCCTACACTGGATGGATCAACTAACATCACCCAGTCCTGTAATCTGAACGAGCTCTGCCATCTCACCCAGGAACAGAAGACAGTAAGGAAACCTCACTTCGACCTCTTGTGATTCCATCTGCAACCTGACCAATCAGCACTCCCCAATTCCTAAGCTCCTACCCACCAAATTATCTTTAAAAACTCTGATCCTGGAATGCTCAGGGGGACTGATTTGCATATCAATAAAACTCTGGTCTCCTGCACAGCAGGCTCTGCATGAATGACTTTCTCCATTACAATTCTCCTGCCTTGATAAATCGGTTCTGGGCAGTGGGCAAGGTGAACCCAATTGGCAGTTACAATTTTAGGGGCTCATTTGGGATTGCCCGTGGCTGCCCATGGTTTGGTAGCCCCGCTCTGGCAATGGATCCAGAGGCCAGCCCAAGCAGGTACCTAGTTTTCTTGAACTGGGGGCTGACTCTGGAACCGGCCTCTACCAGCGGAGCACTGCTGACCCAATGAACATGGATTTAACTGTAATGGAAAAATAATTCTGGGGAAACATCCCATAACTATTGCCCTATCACAGGGTGTCTGTCTGTAGTCGCATGGTGGGGTGTCTGATTTGGTGAGTATCCTGGGCGCTGCCAACAGCCTCTTCCTTCTCCTGATTTGTTGGCGTCTCTGGAGGTGCTGCTGTCTCTTGGTAGCCTCTCAGGGTGTCTGTCTGTAGCCCTATTATGGGGTGTCTAATTGGACAGAGAATAGGATACTTGTTTGAAGGAATACTCTTGGTTTGAGACTGGGTCTAGAATCTGTGTCGTGAAGGTCTTCTGTTCATCTTACTCTGTGCGTATGTGTGTTTATACGTGCAGAGGAATTGCTGATGGATGTCCAGCAGGCCTAACTCAGGAAGGCTGTCTGTTCTTCTGTGCTGCCTAAAGACGTCACTGGGTCCCTGGCCAAAAGTTATCTCTCCTCCCTGTGAGAGAATTGCAGACAAGGACCAACAGGAGAAAGTTTGAACCTTGCCAGGTTGATATTGGGTGCCGAATGAGGTGAATAGTGTCTGTTTTGTTATGTGTATTTTGCCTTTTTTGTGTACTTTGTGTATTTATTTTAATGTATTATGTATATTTTGTTAGTGTATTTTGTTACATGTCTTTTACTGGGATGGAAAATGTTAATTTGATTTCCCATAGCCTGCTGGGCAGCATCTTGCAAAATTAAGAATCTTTTGCCTATGATTCCATAAAGCAGAAAAGGGTGAATTTTTTTTTTTTTTTTTTTTTTTTGGTTAAGTGGCTCGATCCCCAAGAGCTAAGACACAGGGAACAAGGTAATCAAAAGCCGCTTTGTTCTTCTGGAAGCTGCAGAGAAAGGGAACCTGGAAACCTAGTGTGCTTGCAAAAAGGGTAAGAATGTCTTACTAGCCAAGTTTCTGGTAACTTTCTCTCTCTCTCCGCGTGTGTATGTGTGTGTATTTGAGTGCAAATGGTAAACATCACTGTTTGTCTCCTCTGAAAAGGTTTGATTAATAGAAAAAAAGGATTTGTGGGACTAGTCTTGGGGTATAACAAATCTGGTATACTTTGTGCTAAGAATTTGCCTTTCTGTATTGTTCCGTAATGGAGAGAGGGTTATCACGAGATAAAATGTGAGCGTAGAACCCCTATAAGCCTGCTTTTCAAGCCAGCCTGGCAGGCTGGTCAGTTACAAACTTTACTGAGGGTCCCTGAAACCAAAACCAGATGAAGTTTCTCTTTGTTTTATGTCCTTGAGAGCTTAACCTTGTGAGCATGTGGGGATACCTTAGTCTCTGCCATCCTGAGGACTAGAATTTTGGGGTTCATGTCATAGTTAGCCCTAAAAATCATCTTGAACAGTTAAAAGCCTTTGCAAGCTTGAAATGGACTCCTCTAGACTCCTTCTGGAGTGAACAATGAAACCCACTCAATTCTGTAGCTCAGTAGCCAAGGCTTTGTCTACTGACAGTGCTCAGATTCAAATCTTGGCTTAGAGAATGAGTCCTTTCTGGTTTCTCATTTGTGTAACTTTTTGCCACTTATTGATTATTTTCCCACCATGGATAGCTTTTGATTTCCTGTCTTGAATTTTCCTTTCTCTGAACTACCTTGGGGAAGATTCTCAAACTTATTTAAAAAAAAAAAAAAGAAAGAAAGAAAAGAAACTGCTTACTATCTCTTTGGGAGACCTTATGTGTCCCTGGTTAGGTAATAACCTAATATTTAAAACTTACTAATTTCGGCCAGGCGTAGTGGCTCACGCCTGTAATCCTAGCACTTTGGGAGGCTAAGACGGGAGGATCACAAGGTCAGGAGTCCAAGACCAGCTTGACCAACATGGTGAAACCTCGTCTCTACTAAAAATACAAAAATTAGCCGGGTGTGGTGGCTCGCGCCTGTAATCCCAGCTACTTGGGAGGCTGAGGCAGGAGAATCGCTTGAGCCTGGGAGGCAGAGGTTGCAGTGAGCTGAGATCGTACCACTGCACTCCAGCCTGGGCAACAGAGTGAGACTCTGTCTCAAAAAAATAAAAAATAAAAAAACTTACTAATTTCACATAAGAGGTTACCTGTGGTAAAGTTCAGAAGCCAGAAATATTGTCTATCCTGACTAGAGTCTGATAATAAGAAATTTTTAAAAAAATTAAAAGAGCTCTATGGTTAAAATCAGCTTAATTAAAAACAGATATCCAAGCGCTCTCTCTATTTTTTTTAAAGGGCTTTATTTTTTTTTCTCAGATCTTGGTTGTTTTTAAGAAAAAATTTTTATTTGTTTGTTTTTCTTCTCAGTCAACTGAATTATTTCTTCATTTTGCCCTCTTGCTATCCTCAATGCCAACATGAAAAAACCTAAGATAATTTCTAACAACTTCCATTATGGAAAAAACAAAATACAAACAAAAAAACCCTCTGTTTTCCTCATGGAACCCTGGAAGTTGGAAGCAGATAAATTTCTCTCAAAATCTAAGGCTTTGGTTGGTTTGACATTATGTTACCTAACATTTTTTTTTTCTGTGACTTTTGGGAGCATCAGCAATTTCTTTACATTATGGGAGAAGTTTTAGCCTTGGTGTGTAATGGCATTTCTCTCTTTTTTAGGATCCGGGATACAATATAAAAATGGGACCCTTAACTTTGGGGATTTGTTTTTTCCCTTCCAGCTGTGCCTACTTATTATCCCCTAAAACCTACAGGCTCTCCTCACCCCGTCCCTTGAAGGGCTCCACCCTGAAACCATAATCCAATTAAGAAACTAAAGAATTGGCAAGTGAAAAAAAAATCTTACAACTACTGGATCTTCTGTCTGTATTTATATGTGTTGTGCATGTATTGTTTATATAAAAGAGCTCTAATTAATTGGCTTAAAGAAATAAACACAAATATTTTGTCAGGAAAATTAAAACTAATGCCTTTTAGTTCACATGACTTTAAAAATCTTTCAGAAATAAAGACAGTTTTACAGGTTATTGGTAAAATATAAATGCCTTCAAAATTTAGACATTTGGTCTAAATTAGGTCAGATATTAGGTTTACTAAATGCTTTAAGGTCATAAACTGCTTCTTTGACTTTTGAAAATTGTTTAATTTATCTACCTTGAAGCCATTAAATTCTAGATAAGGCCTAGAGAAATGTAGAATTAACCATGCCCCCTAAATATACAAAAAAAAAAAAAAAAAGGTTACAAAGAAAAGAGATTTTATATAAGAAAAGATCTTGTCTGGTAAATTCTTGTCCTAAGGTAAATTAACTGGCTATTTAAAAATAGAGACGTTTAGGGCAAGACAGAAACTCCAAACATATCATAGATGGTCGGTGTAAGTTGTAAAAAGATTTGTGAAAGGGAATTTATATAAGAAATGTTGTACAATTCAAAGGTTGTTAGGCCTCCTAAATGCTTCATAAAATACTTCATAAAATGCCACTATGACTCTTACTGTACAATTTGCCTACTTTACAACTAAATAAGGCCTGGGACATGTGAAATTAACTGTGCCCCCTAACTATACTGGAAAGAGTCAGACCTTCTGGTGTCCCACATCCATACCTGGTATATAATTATCACTAACCAGGTTTTTTAACAAAAATAAAGTTACTAAGAGTTAACAGTGTAACACATATTTGAGACTACTGAATAAAGAGTTCTACACACAAGGTGTGTAAGGAAAGTAGAATATACTTTTGGTATAAGAAATTATAAAAAGATCTGGGAATGCGGATTTCTTGCCTCAATTTAGAGGCTTAAAGGATTGTTTTCAGTGGGATAGGCAAAATCTAAAGGTTTGAACAAGTTGTGGAAGGTTTATAAAAAATTAGTTGTAAAAGATTCTGTGTGTGAACGTATTGACTAAAGTTCAAGTGACGTTACTCAGTTCTCCCGTAAATTGGACATTGGAATAAAAGCACAACAGAGTTTTCCATGAACACTGTTCTGCAATAAAAAAATATAAAGGGTTATAAAAGGCTTATACAAATCTTAAGGTCAAACTAATCAAAACTGGATAAATTTATAGAATTTTATCAAAAACTAGCTTTAGAATTAAAGATGCACTAATACATCCATGAAATTAGTTTTTTTCTTTTGAAAAAGAGTTTTACGTAATATTGAGAGACAAGAAAGATTTTTGTTTGCCTTTTAAGTAAACTACAAAAATAAGGGGAGGGGAGGGAAGAGAGAAGAGGAGAGAAAACTGCCTCAAACTATATTCACTGGGACTTGTTGTTTAGAAAGTCAAGTCTCCTCTTCATCAGAATAAAGGTTCTTTTTCCTTTTTAAAATTTTTGAGTTATCACTTTGGCTAAATAAATGACTTACAGTAACCTAGAGTTCTATTTAGTAATCTCCAGTGTTTTAAATCTTTGATATTTAACCAACCTTCCAAAATCAAACTTAAGTTAAAAACAAGAAAAAAAAATTAGGTCCCCTGAAGCCCAAAAAAGACATATTTGACTTATTTAATGTATTAAAATCATACAGGAAATGTAAAATATAAAATGGTGTTTAATTTTCTTTGGTTTATATGCATATAAATTTGTTATTAGTATGTGTATACATAATTACATAAGATTCCTATAATTCTGATATGCCTCAGTATATGTCATCAGTAATAACTATAATTGTTATGTTAAATTATTGTGTGCCACAGAGGTAACAAATTTCCCCGTTAATTGTGTCTTTGACCATGGCTTCCCTAAAATTTTTTGTCATCCACAGAAAATTGTTGTCTTGATTTGGTCCTCTTTAAAAGTTGGTTTTATAATCAACTATAAAACTCTGACAAGTGCTCTTAAGTACAAATTTCTGATAACTTTAAAGATTATAACATTAGAGGAAAGGAAAAAAACCTTTCAAGGCTCTCATAGAGAACTAACATATTAATGAATATCAAACAGAATAAGAATTACCTAAATGGACTGAACTAATAGAAAACTGAAGTAATCTTTTTTAACTTTTTTTGCTTAAAATATTGCTGATCCTTTTCATTTTACAGATCCAAGGAGACTTTCTTTTGAACTATTTCCAACTTCTAACAATTGAATAAAATATACTCCTGTGAAAAAAATTTAGAACATATATTTTTTCTCTCTACCTAATTTCTCCACAATTTTAAAACTTTTGTGAGCATTCTTTACTTATGACAATATGGTTATTTACATAAGTATAATAAGAATATTTTCTTTTACAACATAACACAATTAGAGAAACTGGTTATTTCACCAAGACTCTGACTAGAATGACATACTTTCCTTTAAAGAATCAAACTTGACTTGTAGAACCAATAAAAACCCCTTGAGAAAACTGGCCTCATACCTTGTCCACACAGTCCCTATACAGTGTTCATGACCTGTGATAAATAAAGAATGTCACTTTCTAACAGGCCCAGGTGCCCCATGGTATCTTGGGACCTCAAGAGAAGAGGAATTTACCCAACTCATAGGTACTTGAGGCTACAAACCCATGACAGGACTCGGCTTTAAAAAGTCTTATCTGAGATTCCTTATGGAACAGAGTTCCATCAAAGCAAAATTTAAAAGCCTATGTAAAAAATAACTATTCTTACTGCACTTTATACAAATAATCAGGCCAAGTATAATAAAACTAAAATTTATTTTACAAACAAGTCAATCCTATTATGATTTGTTGTTAATAAAAATAAGGATTGGAGAGAGAAAAATTGTGTTCCAAAAACTATAGTATGCCTGTTGTTGATTGTTTTTGAGTTTTTATTTTTATTTCTCTTCAATTTAGACTTAATCCTAAACTATTTATAGACTACAAGTCTCCAAACTAATATTTTCAAATCTTTACTTTTAAAACTGAGGATTATACTCCTTATCCTATAACTCATTTTTTACCTTATAGTACATTGTCCACTTAAATCTGTGCTAAAACTATAGATGGGAATACTAACACTTTTGTCATAAAAGCCTTGGAGGCTGGGTGCAGTGGATCACGCCTGTAATCCCAGCACTTTGGGAGGCTGTGGGCGGATCACCTGAAGTCAAGAGTTCCAGACCAGCCTGGCCAACATAGAGAAACCCTGTCTTTACTAAAAATAAAAAATTAGCCGGGCGTGTTGGTGCATGCCTGTAATCCCAGCTACTCGGGAGGCTGAGGCAGGAGAATTGCTTGAACCAAGGAGGCGGAGGTTGCAGTGAGCCAAGATCATGCCATTGCACTCCAGCCTAAGCAACAAGAGCAAAACTCCATCTCCGAAAAAAAAAACCTTGGACTCCCAGCCCAGCCTATGTGAGTATGCTCAAAAAACTCAGACAACTACAAAGTGGTTCCACTCCTCTCACCTGGTAGTCAACTCCTACCCCCACTATGCCCCCTGTCAGGAGAAAGAAGCCAGAGTGATTGATGGCTGTTTCCCGTCTGCATACCCCACACCTTAAGATAAGATGCTTTGAAACCCAAAGGGAGGGATTGAAACTGCTTTTGCAAAAATTATACCTAAGGAAAGTATGACAGTGAAAGAGATCAGAACTAATTGACTCCATCCTGCTTCTAACCTTTAAGCTGTCCTTGTTCATTCCTGGGCATAGGCCAAACTAACTTTGGGAAGAAGTTCAGTTCATGGTTTGACTCTGAAACAAAATTGATAATAGCCCTTTCCTGAAAAGACCCCCTTCTTGTCTGGGGACTAGTCAGCCTTTGCAGGACTAACAAATTAGCTACAAGATTAGAAATTACAGTTTGGAGGTCATGCAACCTCTGGCTCCAAGAGTCTGAACCTCCCCAAATTGCTCCTGGGGATAACATCACTATTGTAGAACCTAATATCAGCACTTGAGATATTTCGTAGACCCTACACTGGATGGATCAACTAACACCACCTAGAATGGTAATCTGACTCAACTAGTTCTGCCATCCCACCCAGGAACAGAAGACAGCAAGAAAATCTCATTTCAATCCCGCTATGATTCCATTTCCAACCTGACCAACAGCACTCCCCACTTCCCAAGCTCCTATCTGCCAAATTATCTTTAAAAACTCCAATCCCTGAGTGCTTGGGGAGACTAATTTGAGTAATAATAAAACTCTGGTCTCCCACACAGCTGGCTCTGCATGAATTACTCTTTCTCCATAATTGTACTGTCTTGATAAATCAGCTCTGTCTGGGCAGCTGGCAAGGTGAACACATTTCCTCCCCAGTCTAGAGAGAGAAAACAGGATCTTACATTATCACGAATTTTCTAAACTCTTTTACGACATAAACTCAGCTCTGGAAATCCTATATCTCATTCTCTTAAACTATTATCTTGGTTTATTTTGAAAGTCAGAAGCTAACCCAGCATGATTTGCAATAGCCAAAATATGGAAACTATCTAAACATCTATCAAGAGATGAATGGATAAACAAAATGTGGCATAGCCATACAATTTAATGTTATTTGGAAATATAAAATAAATAAGTACTGACGCATGCTATGACATGGATAAAGCATGAAAACATCATGCTGCATGAAATCAGCCAGACACAAAAGGACAAATATTGTATGAATCCACTTATATGGGCCTAGAATAGGCAAATTCATAGAGACTATGTGATAGAGGTTACCAGGGGCTGGAGGCAGTGGGTACAGGAAGTTATTATTTAATGGTGTTTTAGTTTGCTATGGCTACTATAACAAAATACCAAAACCTGGCTAGCTTAAATAAAAATAGTTAAGTAAAAATAGTTAAAATGTTAAAATGCATTTTCTCATAATTCTAGAGACCAGAAGTCCGATATCAAGATGCTAGCAATGTTGGATTTCTTTCTCCTTGGCTTGCAGATGGCTGTCTTCACATGGTCTTTCCTCTGTGGCTGTGTCCAAATCTCCTGGTTTATTTATTGATTTATTCATTTTTGAGACGGAGTCTCGCTCTCTCGCCCAGGCTGGAGTGAAGTGGCACGATCTTGGCTCACTGCAACCTCCGCCTCCCAGGTTCAAGCAATTTTTCTGCCTCAGCTTCCCGAGTAGCTGAGACTACAGGCATGTACCACCACAATTTTTGTATTTTTAGTAGAGATGGGGTTTCACCATGTTGGTCAGGCTGGTCTTGAACTCCTGACTCAAGTGATCCGCCCACCTCGGCCTCCTAAAGTGCTGGGATCACAGTCATGAGCCACTGTGTCTGGTCCAAATCTTCTGTTATTATAAGGATACCAGTCGTATGAAATTAAGGCCTACCCCAATGACCTTGTTTTGACCTACTTACCTCTTGGAAGACCATGTCTCCAAGTACAATTACATTCTGTGGTACTGGGGTATAGGACTTTAACATAGAAATTTTGGAGACACAGAGCAGCCAATAGCAAATGAGGACAGAGTTTCTGTCTGGGATCATGAAAAAGTTCTAGAAGGGAATAGCCATGATTGTGCAACATTGTGAATGTACTTAATGCCACTGAATTGTACACTTAAAAATAGTTAAAATGATAAATTTTACGTTATGTTTTACCAGATTTTTTTTCAAAGAAAAAAATCAAAAGCTAAGCAACATCTCTTTTGGACTCTTGATGTGTGGAAAGTCTTAGCTTCCTGGGCTGGAGGGAAGTCCAAGGGTGAAGGGGGAACACAAAGCTGTCTTTGTATCTCAGTGTTGACAGCCGTCATGTGCAGAAGAGCAGACTGTGTCCTTGTCAAAGCCCACGGATGTGCCAGTGCAAGAGCTACCACCTGGGGTGTCGGGCATGGAGAGGGTGGGCCTTCAAGCTTGGAAATAGCACATGCCCAATGCGTGAAGCTGCACAGCCCGCTCCTGAAGCTATGACCAGCAACAAAAGACAGGAACCCTCGCATGCTCAGGCCAGGACTTCAGTGGCTGGATTCCAGTCCTGTTCTGCCAGCAACGTATTTCATAACCTCTCCATCAGGCAAGTCCCTTCTCTAGGAACTGAGGACTAAACTCTGATGTTTTTTATCTTGCCCAAATTCCTATCTAAGGGGTCTGGGGAGTCATGCCTTACAAACCATAAAGTCTCATCAGATGGATTTTATTTAAATCCATATATCATGGCTTACTTTCCAAATTGACTCTGGCATAACATTACAAGACAATCAAAGAAAATAAAAATATTTTACCCCAAAGCATGTTTCTTTGCCATATCTTGAAATGGCCCTGCAAAACAGTCATTTGTGGGGGAAAATTTGCATCTGTAAAGAATCTCTATTAGCATAGCTAGATCTTTTTCTTCCAGGCCCTCCCAATCCTAATGAGATTAATTAAAATTTAGCACCTTTTAAAGGTCTGAACAGGAAACATTTGTCATCTATTGCCTCTAAGGGCAGCCACGATGATAAGACTTCAAAAGAACCTTGGTCTCCACAATCTTACAATCTTTTTTTTTTTTTTTAATGAAGTCTTGCTCTGTTGCCCAGGCTGGAGTGCAGTAGCATGATCTCGGCTCACTGTGACCTCCGCCTCCCAGGTTCAAGAAATTCTCCTGTCTCAGCCTGTGGGACTACAGGCACCTGCCACCACACCTGGCTAATTTTTTTGTATTTTAAGTAGAGGTGGGTTTTCACCATATTGGTCAGGCTGGTCTCGAACTCCTGACCTCAGGTGATCCACCCGCCTCGGCCTCCGAAAGTGGTAGGCTTATAGGCATGACCCACTGCGCCCAGCCAGTCTCCACAATCTTTATTCTTAACCTGAACATTCCCTTTCTATTCATTCCAGGTCTTTACACAAACTCATCCAATTGTCAGCCAGAAAATGTTTAAATTTACCTATAGCCTGGAAGGCCCCCCACCCCCAACTTTGAGTTGTCTCATCTTTCTGGACCAAACCAATGTATTTCTTAAATGTATTTGATTGATGCCTCATACCTCCCTATAATGTATAAAACCAAGCTGTGCCCTGACCACCTTGCCCACATGTTCTCAGGACCTCCTGAGGGCTGTGTCATGGGCCACGGTCACTCATATTTGGCTCAGAATAAATATCTTTAAATATTTTACAGAATTTGACCCTTTTCGTTGACAGAACTTTAGTTTTCTCACCACCAAATGAAGGCACTGGACCAGATTATTTTTCTGTCTTCTCGAAACTCCAACGTTCTATGAGTCTACTAAAACATTAGTGTTCTGACAAATGTTTGTTGAATGAGTCAATGTAAACAGAAGGATTTGTGTTCCCTTGAGAGAAAACTGGGGGAGGTCCTAGGTCCCTTTTACGGCAGGGAAGAGCTGGATGAACCTGGGCATCTGCCGCCCTCGCCAACGGGAGTTGTGGGAGTGCTCCCTTCCCCAGGAGGTCACAGAAAACAAGCATGTCCAGCGTGCCAGAGGATTCAGACTGAGAGAACTACTCTTTTCCTTTAAGTGTGATTGTTCATCTCAGGATAAAATGGGAAAGGAATGACCAAACCAACGGAACATAAGAAAGAAGAACTCGGAGTCCAGGAAAGTCCTGGTGAGTGAGGGTGGAGGAGACAGAACTGTGGAGACAGGGGCATGTCCTCAGGAGAGGCCAGGTCTCTCCCTCCTCTGGACTCTGCCCTGGGTTCTGCAGCTGTAGGTCAGGCGGGTAGGTATCTGTGGGCGTTGTGGTGGTGCTCTTGTCTATTTGGAGGGGTGTGGATTGAAAAACGAAGACGTCATGTGGCTTTAGCTAAGAGGGAGGGAACAGAGATACAACCACTAAATCCCTTTCTTTTAATTTTGCAATAATTGCAATTTTTAAATAATTTTAAGACAGATAGATTCTCGGTATTTGGAAAGCACTGAGTTCTTAGGAAAGAAGATGCTGACTGCATTGTAAATACCCAACTTCTGTTTTCTGGGAAAATCCAATTTTCTGAAAGAAAATTGGAATTAGATATGGCATGTCAACTTTAAGTGCTATTATACACACAATTATAATATGTTCTTTTGGCCTCGGAACTCTCAACTTGAAAAGGCGCAATTTGCAATCTCCTTGTGCCCAGAAGGCTCTGAAGAAGAAACACAAGTGAGATGGGTACAGTTTGTGCCCATTGTGCACCATGGGGGATAAGAACCTCCACTAAAATCAATTTTCCCCTATCTGAACCTTTCATCTGGAAACAACAAAACAGTTTTCAGATTCCAGTAACTTTGAAACATTTACACAATAGAGTACAGGCTTGCCTGTTCTCCTAAGTAGCATATTCAGAACATAATTTAACCTTTTTCTTGTTGACTCACTATGAATCATCATTATGAATCAAAACTATAGAATTTCAGTACAAAAAGAGACCCTAGAGATCAGCTAGCTCTGATTTTTCATATTCTAGATGCCCAAATGCTGGTGTGATTGGAACTGGGTGGGGGGAGCTGGTCTAGAACCCACGACTTCAATTCTTGTCCAGACTCAGAAGGCCGTGTCCTGGGCCTGGCGCTCATGGCATGTTAACGGTGGGGGAGTGCCCCTGTGGCTGTGGGCGCCACCCAGGCCAGCTGCCTGCTGGCGACATGGGCTTGGTCTCTTCCTGCTCCGCACACTTTGACATCGGCTCGTTGTGGCTCCCTGTCTCTGTCTCCCGGGTGGCCGGTGACCCTGTGCGGGGTGCAGCGCCTGTGCTGTCTGCTTCTGAAGGTAATTCTCCCCTCCTCAGGGTACTCTGTACACTCTGCAGGCAGGGGCCTCCCAGGGCCTTTCCTCTAGGAACCCCGACCGCTCTCAGACCTGCTGCCTCTGGGCCCAGGGCCTGGGTGGCTTTCTTTCCTCTTAACAGCCCCGTCTCCCACACTTTCTGCTCCACTTACAGACTGGCCGCCAGGTGGGCCGCTCAAACCACAGACTGATTTCTCAGATCTAGAGGTTCAAGGCCCAAGAGCAAGGTGTCATCAGGGTTGGTGTCTCTGTAGCTTGCAGACAGCTGTCGTCTCCCTGTGTCCACATGATCTTCCCCTGTACCTGTCTGTGTCCCAATCTCCTCCTCTTAAGGGGACATCAGTCATATTAGGGCCTACCCTAATGGCCTATTTGAACCCAATCAACTCTTTACAGACCCCATCTCCAAATACAGTAACTATATGTCAGGACTTCAACATACAAATTTGCAAGGGTCACACTTCTGCCCAAAACAGGCCCCTTTCACCTTTCAGCTTACCGCAGATCACTCTGAGGAAACACACTTTTAAGGTTCTAGAATTGTATAAAATTCTTACAGCCAAGATCTCTGAATTATAGTTTTAGTCTTACTGGCAAGATGGTAAATGGAATGAGGAAGGATGGATGGAGTCACTCACTAATTCCATGAGGATTTTTTCACACATCATTGCAACACAGGCAGTAACTGACGCCAACACCTTTGCCCTGAAGGCTGGTTTCTGGGCCCTGCCGGTGAGGGACATAAAGGCCAGGTGGCTGCCTCTGGGCTGCAGAGCAGGAGGCACAGGAAAAGCTGGGGTTGGGGACATCCAGGAATGGCAGCCCTGGAGCCAGGACACGGGTGGGGGCCTCCTGGGTTGGCAGTATCACTGGGGGTTTTAACCCCTTTCTAGTCCTGGGCCCTTCTGCTTAAGTGATAGTGGGCGAAGAAAAGGCCACAGAAAATATACTGGTCACCTGGGTGCTAGGGAGTAATTAAAAACCAACTGAGGCTGGGTGCGGCAGCTCATGCCTGTAATCGCAGCACTTTGGGAGGCTGAGGCGGCTGGATCACCTGAGGTCAGGAGTTCAAGACCAGCCTGGCCAACATGGTGAAACCCCATTCTACTAAAAATACAAAAGTTGTCTGGGCATGGTGGTGGGCACCTGTAATCCTAGCTACTCAGGAGTCTGAGGCAGGAGAATCACTTGAACCCGAGAGGCAGAGGCTGCAGTAAGCCGAGATCATACCACTGCACTCCAGCCTGGGCAACAAGATAGAAACTCTGTCTTGAAATAAAATAAAATAAAATTAAATAAAATAAAATAAAATTAAATTAAATTAAAACCAACTGAAAGTCAGGTGCAGGGGCTAATGCCTGTAATCCCAGCAGTTTGGGAGACTGAGGTGGGGGGACTGCTTGAGCCTAGGAGTTAGAGACCAGCCTAGGCAACACAGCAAGACTCCATCTCTTAAAAAAAAAGTTAAAAATTAGCTGAGCATGGTGGCACATGCCTGTCGTCCTAGCTACTTAGAAGGCTCACTTGAGCCCAGGAGTTTGAAGGTGAAGAGAGCTATGATTATGCTACTGCACTCCAGCCTGGGCAGCAAATGAGACCCTGTCACTAAAAAGAATAAAATTAAAAAAAATATAACTGAGCAAGTTTTTCTTCTCAACCATGTCTGAGGAGAACAAAAAGTTCTTTGTAGGTACAGTGGATTCAGAACTCGTCATCTGGTCCCACAAAACCAGATGTTCACCCAGCTGAGCCCAGGACCCCTGGGTGCCTGTCTCTCCATCCTTCCTGATACAGACCTCGGTGCCCGCCAGCCTGTCCTTCTCAGTGTCAGGGAGCTCCATCCCAGCCCTTCCCACATCCTGCCCAGGACTGGATGTGCAGGGAAAGTCACCCCTCAGTGTCTGCCCACTCTCTAAGCCCTGGACCCAAGCAGGGCACCCAGGCCACCCCTCTTTCTTTACTCATTTTCTTATTCATCTTAAAAGGAATAACTGAGAAGCTGGAGACCAACCCTGCAGGCTGGATGTGCTGCTTGAGAACTAACAGCCCCCAAAGAGAGATCAAAGATGCCAGAGAAAAGGGGAATAAATAGAGCAACCTCGCAGAAGATGCATGAAGGATGCAAGAACAGAGATGACAGAGGGGTTGGTTTTATCAGCAAAAAGAAATAATTCTTACTCAGCAAAAGAAGGAAAGGGGAAGGAGAAAATGGAGGGGCTCAGTTTACCTAAGGATGTGGGCATTAGCAAGAGGTAAAGTCCAATAATTTTTACAACTAAAAGGGACCTTGAGGACCCCCTGACCCAGCTTTATATGCAGCCAGGACTCAGAAAGAACAAGAGCAACAAGAGCATATTGCAAGTTATACTGAGGCCTCATTGGAGCTTTAGGGCATGCATTTGGGGTGGAGCAAATCTACCAAAACAGAATTCTGGGGTTGGAAATCCAGATGGTAGCAGGGCAGAGGTTGGAGTTAGGTCGTCTGTGAGGGTCAAGGATGGGGGCATCATCTAGGACTGCCAGCTGAGGTGGCCCAATAGAAGGCATTAGAAGGCCAAGGAATGGCCAGGCATGGTGGCTCATGCCTGTAATCCCAGCACTTTGGGAGGCTGAGGCAGGCGGATCACAAGGTCAGGAGATCGAGACCATCCGGCCAACGTGATGAAACCTTGTCTCTACTAAACATACAAAAATTAGCTGGGTGTGGTGGTGAGTGCCTGTAGTCCCAGCTACTCAGGAGGCTGAGGCAGGAGAACGGCATGAACCCGGGAGGCGGAGGTTGCAGTGAGCTGAGATCCAGCCACTGCACTCCAGCCTGGGCGACACAGCGAGACTCCGTCTCAAAAAAAAAAAAAAAAAATGTAGAAGGCCAAGGAACCCTGAAGTTGAGGCATGTATTTGTCAGCATTCTGTAGAGGGACAGAACTAAACTAATAGGATAGATGTATATATGAAGGGGAGTTTATTAAAGAGAATTAACTCACAAGCACAAGGTGAAGTCCCACAGTAGGCCGTCTGCAAGCTGAGGGGCCAGGAAGCCAGTCAAGTCCCAAAACCTCAAAAGTAAGGAAGCCAACAATGCAGCCTTCAGTCTGTGGCCCAGGGCCTGAGAACCCCTGACAAACCACTGGCCTAAGTCCAAAAGTCCAAAAGCTGAAGAACTTGGAGTTTGATGTTCCAGGGCAGGAAGCATCTAGCATGGGAGAAAGATGGAGGCCAGAAGACTCAGCAAGTCAGCTCCTTCCGCCTTCTGCCTGCTTTATTCTAGCTGTGTTGGCAGCTGATTAGATGGTGCCCATTTGGATTGAGGGTGGGTCTGCCTCTCCCAGTCCATTGACTCAAATGTTAATCTCCTTTGGCAACACCCTCACAGGCACACCCAGGAACAATACTTTGCATCCTTCAATCCAATGGAACTGACACTCAGTATTAACCATCACCAGGTGTCAGAAAGGTCAACCTGAGTGCGAACATTGCTACGTGTGATCTGGCTGGCTGGCAGCATCACATGCCATCTTCCAGAGCCTTTTGGAAAGCCCTTCTGAGCCAAGACGAAGCAGGAGGTTTGGTACATCTTCTTTCTGATTTATATTTATAAGCGTCCTCTCTGCTTTCTCCTTTACTAAATACCCATCCAAGTGCTGTTGGGCCATCCACATCTGTGGTGCACCTGCAGCATGAAGGCCTGGCACAGGCTCAAGTGAGGGACCCTGCATAGCAGGGGCCCCTCTCCAGGCCTCCTTTGACTTGGCCAGGAGACCCTGTGATACGGCTCCGATAAGTGAAGGTACACCAGGTTCTTCATCTCACGTCAAATTGGAAAAAATGACAGGGACACACAGGGAATGGTTTTAAGGAGCGGAGAGTTTAATAGGCAAGAAGGAAGGGAGAAGAAAGAAGGAAGAAGTTCCCCTGTTCAGAGACAGCGGGAGATGGGCTCCAAAGCCTAGAGAGAAGACCCCACATGCTAGGTACAGGAAGAGGCTGGAGGAGGTGGTGTCTGATTTGCATAGGACTCAGGGGATTGGTTTGACTAGGCATGTCATTCACATAGCCCGGGAAACAAACTGGCCCTCCCACCCTAGCCTTTTAATATGCAAATGCAGGGCACCATGATGTTCTACGCACGTGGGGATATGCAGGGGCAGCCATGTTGCCAGGCACATGCGAGGGCAAGGAGAAGAGGGCGGGAATCACCATGTTGGAGTGGAACCAGTTTCTAATGGCCTGCATTTGCATATCAAAGGTTGCCTGCCAGGCTGTAAATGCTGGGGCTTTCCTGTTAGAGAAGAAATGTTTGGGCCAGGCACAGTTGGCTCATGCCTGTAATCCCAGCACGATGGGAGGCCCAGACAGGTGGATCACTTGAGGTCAGGAATTCAAGACCAGCCTGGCCAACAATGGAAAAACCCTGTCTCTACTAAAAATACAAAAAATTAGCCGGGCTTGGTGGTGGGCGCCTGTAATCCCAGCTACTCGGGAGGCTGGGGCAGGAGAATCGCTTGAACCCAGGAGGCGGAGGTTGCAGTGAGCAGAGATGGCCCACTGCATTCCAGCCTGGGCAATAAGAGTGAAACTCCAAATATTTTTTAAAAAAAAAAGGAAAATAAATAAACATTTGAGGAGCTGCTTTAAAAGAGACGAAAACTTTCCAAGGACCCCTTTTCCTCTCTATCTGCCTAAAATTATTTCTTAATAACTCCTACCACATTTGGACTCTTGGTCTTCTGAGGGCCTCCACTGTGGGCCAATGAGTCTGCCCTGTGCCCACCCAGGGCCCAGCCCAGTCCTCAGGAACCTGCTAAAATCTCTGGGCAGAAGCCGGGGCTCAGGTGAACCCAACCCATCTGCCACAGTCCCGCCTTCTGGAAGTTGGGGTTTGTGGAGGCAGCTTACTCGTGCCCTACCAATGATTTCTGACCCTATGATCTAGTCCTCTTCATCTTTTTATTAGAAAAAAATATTTCATCTGTAGATTGTAAGCTCCTTGAGATGAGAGATGATATCTTTTCCTCTAATTTTGTGTTGTGAAAAATTTCAAAACAACATAAACAGGTGCATGATAAATACAACGAACACCCCTAGACTCTTCATCTAGGTTCACTGATTTTTAATATTTTGTAATATCTGCTATCTTTTTTATTTTATTTATTTATTTATATTTTTTTGAGAGAGTTTTGCTCTTGTTGCCCAGGCTGGAGTGCAATGGTGCGATCTTAGCTCACCCGCAACCTCCGCCTCCCAGGTTCAAACAATTCTCCTGCCTCAGCCTCCTGAGTAGCTGGGATTACAGGCATGCACCACCACACCCGGGTAATTTTGTATTTTTAGTAGAGACGGGGTTTCTCTATGTTGGTCAGCCTGGTCTCCAAGTCCTGACCTCAGGTGATCTGCCCACTTCAGCCTCCCAAAGTGTTGGGATTACAGGTGTTTATAAAGTTTTGGAACCGCAAAAGAAATAGCACTCAAATATAAGATTTTCTTTTTAATTCTCAGCAAGGCAATGTACTTCTATAGAATGGTGCATCCTTACAGATGGAGCAATGGTGAGCACACACTTGGACCAGGGAGGGTGAGCACACACTTGGACCAGGGAGGGGAAGGGGTTCTTATCCCTGACTCGTGGTCCCTGCTGCTGTGTCATTCTCCTATTGGCTAGGGTTAGACTGCACACGCTAAACTAATTCTGATTGGCTAATTTAAAGAGAGTGACGGGGTGAGTGGTTTGGCAGGAAAAATGGTTATGACACAGCAGGAAATTGAAATGAGTCAGGGCGGAGAATGAACAGGTAATCTGAACGAGTCAGGGTGGAGCAGGTAATCGGCATGAGTCAGGGTGGAGCAGGTAATTGAAAAAGATTGCGTTATGAGGAATTAAGTTTAAAAGTAGAAGACAAAGAGTTGAACATACTGACATATTGATTCTTTGAAGAGAAATTTAGAACTCATATCTAACAACCCCTCCTCTTGCATTTCCTTACGGTTCTTTCTCTTCAAACTTCTTTAATACATATTAGCTTAGTTGTTCTGCTTGATTTTCTAAAAGAAGAATCTTCTCTGGATAAGGTGGAGGATAGTTAAGGGAGGTTTTACTAAGTGCCGTTTTTATGAGCCTCTGCACCAACCCACGGATGCATGGTGTGACACAGCACCCGACAAGAATAAGTACACCCGTTACGGCTGCAAGGGAAGTAAGAATTGAGACTATTATTCCTTTCCATTTACCAAACCACTTTTCTAGCCATCCTGTAAAGGGGTCATTTACCCTTAAGTTGTTGGCTAACTCACTGGACAAAGCAGTCAGACCTTGCAGTACCTTTGTTATACTTCCATCAGGGGCGATGTTGTTTGGGATGAAGGTACAACATTGAGTTTTAATCATGATGCAAACTCCTCCTCTTTCTGCTAATACCATGTCTAAGGCTACCCTATTTTCCCAAGCCATCTGGCCTATAGCCCCTAATTGCTCAGCTATTCCTTTAACAGCATCTCCAGTGTAGTTACTAAATCACTTTTGGTTGTAGTAGATGTAGTTTATCCAATCTACATTTTTATTAATTGTCACCCACCAAGATATTGGCTCAAATTCTGCAGCTATTTGATTTCAGGCTTTAAATTGATCTGGTATTCCCCATGGGACTCCAGTTGCATTTAAATAGACATGAGAGTCAAAAGACCCATAAGGGGCTTCTCTCGCATTATGATGTCTTATTTTTCCTTCCTCTGGTTGATGAAATGCCAGGGTGAAAGGGATAGGCAGTTGGACTAAAGCACAAGTGCCACTCCAGTTATTTGGCAGTGTCCAGTAAAGGTCCACCACAATACCACCACACATCCACTAGGGGATGAACAAGGGCTGACTGATTGATAAGTTCTTGAAAATTCTTAAGCTCACTGCATCCCCTCAGGTCTCCAAGGAATGCTGTTTCTTTCCTGTCACGAGAGATATGAAGTTAACTTAGTGTTGAGAGACAGAAGCTGGATGGCCCTCAGGGGCTGGCCCATAGGGTACTGGACTTCGGGATATAGCAGAGAGAGAGCATGACACAACTTGTTACTCCAGACTGTAGAATCCTGGAAAAGAGCTACCATGCAGCCCACTCCTGGTCAACTGGAGGACCACCCTACTGGAAAGGGGACAATCTGGGCCTCTGGCCTGCCATGCGCACAAGCATAACAATTGCTTTTGTTTAATGTGCGGACGGAATATTTGATCCATTCCAACCAGGCATTTGCATCTTGGTATCTTGTTTCAATTGCCAACGCTTGTAAGGAGCAATTATTCCGTTGTGAGAGGTTTTGGAAGAAGGCTTAGAAGAAGGTGCAGGCAGTGGGGGATCAAAGAAATGCATTTTGAAGAATCCAATATGGTCTGTCCCTCAAACCTCAGCCCCCATACCATAAAACTGGCTTAAAGGAGGGAACTGGCTTAGAAAAGGGGAAGAACTTTGAGGATTTGAGATAATAACCTGTATAGGATTGCACTGGTTTAGCTGACACTTAGTGGGGGGCTGTCCCTCTAGTAACATGAATGTACAGTTTTAGGAAATTACAAAAACCGGTTGGGGCAGTCCATCCTTGCTCTTTAGTGGTCCACAGAACGTTGGACCAACTATGGCATAAAAGCTCTACATCAGGAGGGCAAGACTCCTGGTTGACGCCGGGGTCTTTATCAAAATCTCCTCGGATTAAATGATTCCAGTTCACTAATGCCTAATCTGAGGAGAGTTAGCAGGGACAGAGGTACTTTTCTGAAGTAGAGAGCTGTCTTTGACTTGGCAAGTTCCCAGAGGGTATAACAAGGCAAGCATCAAATGCAATAGTTTGAGGTGAAATTGACTTGGTTATGTTAATAACTAGATGGTCAGCAATAGAGTGAGGAAAGAAGAAAGAGTAATAGAATAGATGAAAGAGAGTTACATTTTTCTTAGCTTTAGTTTGGTAGGGTTTTCCCCTGGGACTATGGCCCACGACTCTGGAGGGGGCGGTGCTTTCTTGACTCGGGTGTGATGAGTCCATCCCCTTTCTACTGTACGAACAGCAGTCTCAGTGATTAGTAACACAAGGTAAAGTCCTTCCCAGGCTGGCTCGAGTTTTCCTTCTTTCCACCCTTTGATGAGAATGTGATCCTCAGGCTGGTGCTGGTTTACCGGAAATTCTAGGGGTAGTACCTGTGCTAAAAGACTTTTAGTTTTGAGGGAAAGGAAAGTAGAAGATAAACCAAGTATATAATTTCTAAGAAATTGATCTTTTGTTTTAAATGTGGGGACATCAGCAATGGACTTTACAGTCCTTGGCACCTTCTTGCTGAGAAATTTTCTTTAGCACCTATTTTTATTATTTTTTAGACCAAAGAAAGCCAAACACCGTTTTATATTTGCCAGTGCTTCCTGTATGATATTTATACCAGATAAGCTAAATTTCACCTTTATATTAGTGTGTTATTAATGTTCAACTTAATTTTAATAAAATCTTGTAGCCATATTTATCCAATTTTTAATGTCTGACCATAAGATTTGTATAGACGCTTTTTAACCTTTTATAATTTTTGTTAAAAAGCAGGTTAGTGCTTTAAAAAAACCTGTTGTGCTTTTATTTTAATGTCCAGTTCTCAGAAAAACTGGGTGATACCCCTTTAACCTTAGCCAGTATGTTTACACACAGAATTTCCTTTTCAATTAACATTTCAAAACTTGCTTAAACCTTTAAAATGAAATATTTTTTAACCGTTTAATGTAGGTAAAAATCCATTCTTATGTCTCCTTATAATCCTTTCACCAAAGTACATTTTACTTTCCTTACACACCTTGCACATAAACTGTTTCTTCAATAGTTTTACATTCAGGAGGCCTGATTACTTTTAAATTATACAGCATTTCTTGCATAAATTCCCTTTTATAACTTTTTTTCACAACTTTCACAGACAATTCTTCAACATGCCTCAACTTTCTGACTTGTTGCAAACATCCCTTTCTCTAAACAACGAGTTCATTTATTTTAGAACAAGAATTTACCATATAATATTCCGTTTTACATAAATTCTCCCCCTCCTTTGTTTTTTCTCAAAGATGATAACCATTCTTTTCCAAATCAAACTTCCTTCCATTTCTGTGGACTAGACTGTCTAAGGCCACAAGATTAGAAGTTAGGATAATACATGTTACACTCTTAACTTTTAGCAAACTTTACTTTTGTTGAAAACCTTGTAAGTTTGGGATTTCAATTATTCTTTGCTATTAATAAGACCTCGTTCAGTCCATATTAACTTAGAATTGGTATAGATGACTCCTTCCTGATTCTGTAAGTACTTTAAGGCTTGGCTGAGTGCAAACAGCTCACAGGCACGTTTGAGCAGACCAATTGTTAGGCAATTTTCCTAACTTGGCTTCTCCAAGCGTTTCCTTATCACTTACTGAATACCCATTGTGTTTTTTTCCTTCAATCACCCGGGAGGAACCATCTATGGTCCTGTCCTGAAGGTAGTTCCTCCTAGGTCTGGTTGGACCTTTGTATGGTAATTAAGATTTAGATGCCCTGTTAGGAAACCTGGTGGGTTAAGGGAATTTTCAGTGGTTAATGTTAAATCATCTTTTTCTAACAGAATAGCCTCATACTTTAAGGTTCTTGAGTCAGTAAGCTATCTTTTTTTTTTTCTTTTTGACTTAGGATAGTTCTGACCTGATGAGGTGTGCTCACGATGAAGTTTACTCTAAAAGTTATTTTTCTACTTTCTTCTGTTAGCGAAGCAGTTTCCGCTACAGATTGAATGCATTTGGGCCATCCACGGGTTACTGGATTAAGGATTTTTGATTAGGAAGGCTACGGGTTGTCAGTCACCTCAGTGCTTTTGGGTTACAACCTTGTTTACACTGACAACAAGGTGGTATTGCAGTGTTATAGGGTCACGGAGAAGACCTTCAATTATTATTATAGGTTTTAAATTTACCCTGGCTTTTAAAGGGATAGGGTACACTGTTTTCTCTTTACTACTTCTCTCTGTGTGTCTCTCTCTCTGTCTCTGTCTCTCTCTCTCTCTGACTCTCTGTCTTTTTCTCTGCCTCTGCCAGCTGCTCATGCTGCTGTTCTCCCCTCTCTTTCCCCTTCCCCTAAGGGAGGGACTGGTGGGAGTGGAGCTACTCTTTCTTCCCCTGAGAAGAAAGGAAAGCGGAGTTCTGAATATTTTTCTTACTACAGGAGGTTTGTGTGAGGTTCAACCCCCTGAAATTTGCGGAAGGCTCAACCCCTCAAACCAGGGGCGTCTTGCCTTGCCTGACCCAGAAGCCTCAACCCCTCAAACCAGGGATGTCTCACCTTGCCTGTCCCGGAAGGCTCAACCCCTCAAACCAGGGGGTGTCTTGCCTTGCTGCTCTAGAAGGCTGACCTGTTCCTTCCCTTTCACCCTCTGAAGGTCCCTTGCACATGTCCCACTCATGTTGTCCTCTCTGGCTGCTCCCCTAAGGGAGAATTAGGCCCCTCTTAGTGTTAGCGTGCCGGTATAAATCCCATGGCAGGATCTGCCCTAAGCTATATGAGGTAGCTACGGAACCCCGGAGAGGTCCCACTCACTCTGTCCAGCAGTAGGACTTGTCACCATCCACATGAAGAACACCACAAGTAGGGTTGTTTGTGATCATTCACGCACACACACATTTAGCCCTCCAGAATTTGACCAACAAGGAAGTACTTTACCGGCTCCCGCGGCTTCTCCTTCCTTGGTCTGTGCAGAGAGTCCTCGCCGCAGTATGTGAGGATCCTTTAAGCTAGGTTGCTGGCCGGTTTCTTTCTGCGTTGCTGAGAGCTCGGGTTATTCCTCGAACTAGATGGGTCCTCATTTCTCACCCCTGAGGCCCCCACAAGGCAGCGGGGCGCACATCCTCACCAGAGAGAACCAGAGACTGCCTGGAAGGGGAATGTATCACGAGGGAGCCCCCAAATTGTTATAAATAAAGTTTTGGTGCTGCAAAAGAAATAGCACTCGAGTATAAAATTTTATTTTTAATTCTCAGCAAGGCAATGTACTTCTATTGAAGGGTGCACCCTTACAGATGGAGCAATGGTGAGTGCACATTTGGACCAGGGAGGGGAAGGGGTTCTTATCCCTGATGCACATGGCCCCTGCTGCTGTGTCCTTCCCCTATTGGCTAGGGTTAGACTGCACAGGCTAAACTAATTCTGATTGGCTAATTTAAAGAGCGTGAGGGGGTGAGTGGTTTGGTGGGAAAAATGGTTATGGCAGAGCAGGATATTGGAATGAGTCAGGGTGGAGCAGATAATCGGAATGAGTCAGGGTAGAGCAGGTAATCCGAATGAGTCAGGGTAGAGCAGGTAATCCGAATGAGTCAGGGTGAAGCAGGTAATCCAAATGAGTCAGGGTAGAGCAGGTAATTACAATGAGTCAGGGTGGAGCAGGTAATCGGAATGAGTCAGGGTGGAGCAGGTAATTGAAAAAGGTTGCTTTACGAGGAAGTGAAGATTAAAAGTAGGAGGCAAAGAATTGAATATACTGACATATTTATTCTTTGAAGATAAATTTAGAACTCATATCTGACACAGGCGTGAGCCACCACACCCGGCCCGTATCTGCTATCTAAAGAGATACATATACACATTTTATGTATATATACGTATACGTGTATATATATATACGCACACACATATATATATACACACACACATATATATATACACACACACACATATATATATACACACACACGTCCCTCCCAGTGGGACCAGATGTCAGAAGACAGTGATATTGGTGATCCTGACCCTGTGTGATCTTAGGCTTATGTGTGTGTGTTTGTATATTAGTTTTTAAGAAAAGTTTTTAAGAGTTAAAAAAAAAAATTTAAAAATAGAAAAAAGCTGATAGAATAAGGACATAAAGCAAGAAAATTTGTTATAGCTGTACAATGTGTTTGTCTTATAAGCTGTGTTATTACAAATGAGTCCAAAGGTTTTTTAAAAATGAAAAAGGTTTTAAAGTAAAAACGTTACAGTAAGGTAAGATCAATTTATTACTGAAGAAAGAAATTTTTTAAATGAATTTAGTTTAGCCTAAGTGAACGGTGTTGAGCGGAAAGTCATATCCTCAGCCTTCACACTCACTCTCTGCTCACTCACTGACTCACCCAGAGCAACTGCCAGTCCCTCAGGCTCCAGTCAGAGTAAATGCCCTACACAGGTGTACCAATATTTTTCTTTTATACTGTATACTGGATTTTGCTGTACATTTTTTTTTTTTTTGAGATGGAGTTTTGCTCTTGTCATCCAGCTTGGAATGCAGTGGCATGATCTTGGCTTACTGCAACCACCTCCTGGGTTCAAGCAATTCTCCTGCTTCGGCCTCCTGAGTAGCTGGGATTACAAGTGCCCGTCACCACACCCAGCTACTTTTTGTATTTTTAGTAGAGACGGAGTTTTGCCATGTTGGCCAGGCTGGTCTCGAACTCCTGACGTCAGGTGATCCACTCACCTTGGCCTCCCAATGTGTTGGGATTACAAGCATGAGCCACCACTCCTAGCCCTTGCTGCACCTTTTCTATGTTTAGATGCACAAAAACCATTGTGTTACAATTATCTACAGTATTCGGTAAAGTCCCATGCTGTACAGGTTGGTAGCCTGAGAGGAACAGGTGCGTCATGGGCTATACCATCTAGGTTTGTGTAAGTGCACTCTATCATGTTTGCACAACAAAGTTGCCTAAGAATGCATTTCTTTCTTTTTTTTATTTTTTATTTTTTATTTGAGATGGAGTCTCGCTCTGTTGCCCAGGCTAAAGTGCAGTGGCATGATCTTGGCTCATTGCAACCTCCCTCTTCTGGGTTCAAGCGATTCTCCTGCCTCAGCCTCCCCAGTAGCTGGGATTATAGGAGTGCACCACCATGTCTGGCTAATTTTTGTATTTTTAGTAGTGACGGAGTTTCCATGTTGGCCAGGCTGGTCTCGAACTTCTGACCTCAGGTGATCTGCCCTCCTCAGCCTCCCAAAGTGCTGGGATTACAGGTGTGAGCCACTGTAACAATGGATTTCTCAAAACACCTGGCCCTAACAATGGATTTCTCAAAACATATCCTCATTGTTAAGAGAGGCATGACTGTATGTACACAGTATATACACATTATATGTGTGTGTGTGTGTGTGTATGTGTATATATACATATGTGTATGTGTATATGTATATATAGTGGCAATGATTGTGCTGTCAGGTTCTACAAAATCCTCTTTGTACCCGAACACTGCCGATCCAATGAACGTGACCACAGTGGAATCTGTACGTGTACATATACACACACATATGTATATACTTTTTGCCAAACTGTTTGATGTCGCAGACATCATGATACTTTACCCCTAAATATATATCTCTCAAGAATAATGACATTCTCCTACTGAATTACCATATAATTATACTCTTTGGGAATTATACATTGCTTCAATAGTAGGATCTAACACAATGTCTTCTACAGCTTGTTTTTTTTCCAGAGATGATGTAATTTTTAACTTTGATTCTGCTCTTTTGCCCCTCTCTGCTTAACCTGCTCTACTCAGGATCTAGCAAGAGATGTCACACATAAGGCCCCAAATAACTTAGGGAGTTGAATGAATGAAAGGATGGATGCATAAATGTGAAAATCCTTTCTGATGTGTCTTCAGGACGTGGAAAGCTGCATGACCCCATGTGGGAATTCAGTGACCTTCAAGCCCTTCTCATTGGTCTAGACAGAAACCTTACACCTGGCAGGATATGTATTTTGCAGCTGAGGCTCTTTGTGAGTAGTTTGGTGATATTTAAGTTCCTGGTGATTAGGGAAACCGTCAGGAGCTTGGCAAACCTATTCAAAAGTACAACATATTAAAATTCCTGTTAATCATAGATCTTAAAAGCACTGGGCTACAACACTTGGTTAAAGTACCAAAAATGCAAACCAGTTATTATGAAAACAAAGCCGGGGAAGTAGGTGGCACTGCATTGCAGGAGTCCACATTCAGCAACAAAAGAGGGCACAGGCTCTACTGTGGTCACATTCATTGCATCAGCAGTGTTTGGTACAAAGAGGCTTTTGTGAAACCTGACGGCATGATCATTGCACAGGCACACCATTGAACGAAGGCAGACTTTCCCCTTTTATGAAAGGATAATTTTCTTCTCATATTTGACACCAATTAGCTCTAGCAGAGAATTCTATTTAAAGCAATCCCTTGAAATTAGACCATGTATGCCAAGGGCAGGGCTGTGTATTCAGCCCTGTCTTCCTAGCAGCTTTAGCGATGTGTCCTAAGTATGGGAGGAGGGCACTGAAAAAGTTAGGCATGAAAGAGATATATCTAATAATCATGACTACTTACTATCACAACTTAGAAGAAACAGTTGGATTTCAATCTCTTTTCCCAATCTGACGGTTTGTTATTTTCCTTTTTTCTTCCAAAATTTCATACGCATCCCAAGTTTTAGCATAATGATATCAGCAGCAAGTTGTTAAATAAGTTCTGTGGGCTCATCAAAGCAATTATCTTAAAGTGTTCTATTAAACAGCATTGGTTTAGTGCTGATGCATTATAAACTTTGAAATGAAGAGCACTGCACTTTAGAAACTCCAGGTTATGAAGAATTTTCTGTTTTTCATTTTGGCCTCCTTCTCTACTAACCAATGTGTTTGAAAACCTATAATGTGACTCTTCAGGTTAGAGGGTGAGTTTTTTAACCCTTCCCCAGCTCTCAACACTATCCCTCTCCATCTCCAGCCTTTGAGTTCTGTCTAGCACTCACCATAGGATATGTCCTGATGAAAGCCGTATTGTTCCACATCTGAGAAGATCAGTTGCTGTGCACAGCTGCATGGGAACTGGATCCAGTCCCCATCTGGATCTAGGAACAAATCGGTCCCTAGCAGCTTGACAACTGCTCATTGTCTAGTGAAGGGGGTTGCTTTCTTTTCCTGGAAAACGTCTTCCAGGGTACATTTGATATGAAGTTTTCACTGCTCGTAAAGTTAGGGGGAAGGAGACTGGAAGCTCAAGGCAGAGGTACCACAGTTATCAAGTTCTATTTGTTTTGCAAACTCTAGGTTTTCTTTATTATGTGTTTCCTTTGTCCACATGAATCTTGTGGACATTTCTTAGTCTAAATTCATGGTATTTTCTCCTGAACAGTGGTTCTTCAAATATTACCCAAAATGAAGGAGGGAAGGATCATTTTTAAGAATCCCAAGTAGTTCTATTTTATTTGTACAAGTGAATAATTTCCTACAGGATAAAATAAAAGACATTGATAATAAGAATACTAGTATCTATTGTTTAAGAAGCAAGGTTACTATTACAATAGTGGAATTTAAGGACATGTTTTGGTTATTTTATAAATTGCATTATTCTATCCTGTATCTTTTAAATTGAGTAATAGATTTCTTAAAAGAAGCTTATAAGATATTAGTTAGAACAATCAGCATATTTGATAAATAAAATGACAACCAGTAAAACTGCCAACTCCCTGGATGAAAAAAGCATTGTATTATTCCCACTGTGAAGGGAGGATAGTGACATTAGATAAGAGTTAGGAAAGTGAAATTGTTGGCAAAATCAGCCGGTGTCTTTATGAAACATTGTCTTCATGAAACATTGTCTTGGATGACATTTCACCTAGTCACCAGTGTCTTCCAGTGATGCCACCTGTTTGCTTTCATGCACCTGTGGGAAGACAGAATGTTTGATTCTGGCATATTTTTTACAGTTTGAATTAAAACCAACTGACTGAACTTGATGGATTGAGTGAGAAAATAATCCTTGTAGGATAATCTTCTCCACCTGGTAGTGATGCACTCACTTTGAGGCTAATGATGCAGGTGAAAAAAAAAAATCTTTGCTGTGACAACTCCTGTCCCTAAAGAAAGTACTGAGCAGAGAAGCAGTTAAGATCCCAAACCCTGGACTCCAACAAAGTAAGGTTAGACTACTTTCTAGCTGGGCAAACTTTAGTAAGTTAACTTCTTCAAGAATCTATTTCTGCCGGGCGCAGTGGCTCACGCCTGTAATCCCAGCACTTTGGGAGGCCGAGGCGGGCGGATCACAAGGTCAGGAGATCGAGACCATCCTGGCTAACATGGTGAAACCCCGTCTCTACTAAAACTACAAAAAATTAGCCTGGCATGGTGGCGGGCACCTGTGGTCCCAGCTACTCGGGAGGCTGAGGCAGGAGAATGGCATGAACCTGGGAGGCAGAGCTTGCAGTGAGCCAAGATCTTGCAAGCCAAGAGCTTGCAGTGAGCCACTGCACTCCAGCCTGGGCGACAGAGCAAGACTCCATCTCAAAAAAAAAAAAAAGAATCTATTTCTTCCTATGCTAGGTGAAGTCAACTCTTTCAGAGGGCTGAAAGAGAAAAGCGAAATTAGATCATAAGTATGAAATTATTACATGGTGCCTGGCACATAAGTGCTTAATAAACAATTGCAATTAGTATTATTAACTCTAATCAGATATTGTTGTTTTAAACAAGGGAGCCACTCAAAAAGGTATATGCAGACTTCTCTGTAAGAAAAAAATATATATATATGTTTACACACACATACACATACACACACACACAAATATATAAGGCTAGGTCTTAATGCCTCTTTCCTCAAATCAAAGCAAAAATCTGTTTCCTTGTCCAGTTACTTACATTTAGTTTGGGAAGTAGGCCTTCCAGTCCATGCATTTAATTCTATTCCTGGCCTGCTTAAATTAGAATGAGCCTCAAAGATAGAAGACAAAGACATACAGGTACTTGTATACCTATATACAACAAGGTATATAGGTATTTATTTTCATATTCAGAAAAAAATCTAGTTTTTACCAATACATTCATTCAAGACACATTTATTAAACACCATATTGGTAGCAAGAATGAACATATTATTAATAATTTTTCTCTCAGAAAGATATATCCTATTTTCTATATTTCTTTTCTATAGATTCTCTTTTAATGTTTGTTTGCATCTTGCAAATTTCCATGTTACTTTCTGGCTTAACTACCTCAGGCTGGGCACAGGAGATGATTTTATGGAGAGTTAAAACTTTTTCTTTTTCTTTTTCTTTTTTTTGATACGGAGTCTTGCTCCATTGCCCAGGCTGGAGTGCAGTGGTGCGATCTCAGCTCACCACAACCTCCGCCTCCTGGGTTCAAGTGATTCTCCTGCCTCAGCTTCCTGAGTAGCTGGGATTACAGGTGCCCACCACCACACCCAGCTAAGTTTTGTATTTTTAGTAGAGATGGGGTTTCACTATGTTAGCCAGGCTGGTCTTGAACTCCTGATCTCAGGTGATCCACCCGCCTCGGCCTCCCAAAATGCTGGGATTGCAGGCATGAGCCGCTGCGCCTGGCAAAAACTTTCTTAAATATATGTATAATATATAAAAACCAAGGATAAAAGTGATGCCTAAAAATAAACTCATTTGAGTTATAGGAGTAGAAACAGAGTGCCCCAAATGTCCGTGGTAAAATATGATGCACCCAGGCACAGTGGCTCACGTCTGTAATCTCAGCATATTGGGAGGCCAAGGCGGGTGAATCACTTGAGCCCAGGAGTTTGAGACCAGCCTGGGCAACATGGTGAAACCCCCATCTCTACAAAACATTTTAACAAAATTAGCCAGGCGTGGTGATGCACATTTGTCCCAGCTACTCAGGAGGCTGTGGTGGGAGGATCGCTTGAACCCAGGAGGTCAAGGGTGCAGTAAGCCATGATGGTGCCACTGCACTCCAGCCTGGGTGACAGAGTGAGACCCTGTCTCAGAAAAAAATGAAAATAAAAGTAAATAAATAAAACAAAATTTAAAAGCCTACCTCATATTTGAAAACAAAGTCTGTATCACTGTACTAATTTTATGTCAAGTCAAAATTACAGATTACCCAATGCTTGTGAACATTTTTAAAAGGTTTCTAGAGGGACAAAAATGCTAGCACTCATTCTATTTGTGAGCAATCATCTTTTCTGAAGTGGAAAATCTAGAATGTTTCTCATCTAACCTAGAGATTCTGAAATGCCCACTAATGGAGAACCAGTCTGGTGGTGTATAACCTTCATGTCTGACCTGGGATTCTGTGGATCATGTGTCTCATCCACTGTATTTCAGTGGTTTTGTTTTGTTTGTTTTTTTGTTTGTTTGTTTTTGTAGAGCCGGGGTTTCACCATGTTGCATAGGCTGGTCTTGACTTCCTGGGTTCACCCACCTCAGCCTCCCAAAGTTCTGGGATTACAGCAGTGAGCCACCATGCCTGGCCAGAATGGCTATTATTAGAAAGATAAAAAATAACAGATGCTCAGGAGGATGCAGAGAAAAGGGAACTCTTATACACTGTTGGAGAGGGTGTAAATTAGTACATCTTCTATGGAAAACAGTATGGATATTTCTCAAAAAACTAGAAATAGAACTACCATATGACCCAGCAATCCCTCTACTGAATATTTATCCAAAGGAAAATAAATCAGTGTGTCAAAGGGATACCTGTACTCACATATTTATTGCAGCACTATTCACAATAGCCAAGATACAGAATCCATCTAAGTGTCCATCAATGAATGAATGGACAAAGAAAATGTGGTACTGATACACAATGGAATATTACTCAGCCATAAAAAAGAATGAAATTCTGTCATTTGCAGCAACATGGTTGGAACTGGAGATTACTATGTTAAGGTAAACACAGAAGGACAAATATCACGTTTTCACACATATATGGGAGCTAAAAATGTTGATGTCATGAAGGTAAAGAATAGAATGATAGTTACCAGAGGCTAGGAAAAATGTGTGTTGGGGAGGTGGCATGAAGAGAGATTGGTTAATAGGTACAAACATGCAGTTAGATAAAGGGAATAAGTTCTAATGTTCCATTGCAGAGTAGGGTGACTATAGTTAACAACAATGTATCGCATATTTCAAAGTGTATATTCCAAATAGCTAGAAGGGAGGACTTTAAATGATCCTAACACAAAGTGATGAGAAATAGTTGAGGTGATGAACACCACAAACACCTTGACTCGATTATTATATAGTCTCTGCATGTAATAAAATATCACTTCTACCCCATAAATATGTACAAATATGTGTATCAATAAAAAATTTTAAAAACAACAAAAAAGCATGAATGGTAAAATTCCACCCTACTAATCATCTCTTGATCACCAACCCAAAACATCTAGTAGGCAAGTTCTGGCTTATATCCAAAGAAAAGCCATTGCTTACTTCAGCAAATTGAGGTTTTTAGCTCAAAATCCAAAATGGAATGGAAGACACAGCTACTTAAGAAGTGGTACTGGTGGCTGGGCGCGGTGGCTCAGGCCTGTTATCCCAGCACTTTGGGAGGCCTAGGTGGGTGGATCACGAGGCCAGGAGATTGAGACCATCCTGGCTAATACAGTGAAACCCCGTCTCTACTAAAAAAGTACAAAAAAATTAGCCGGGCATGGTGGCGGGTGCCCGTAGTCTCAGCTACTTGGGAGGCTGAGGAAGGAGAATGGCGTGAACCTGGGAGGCGGAGTTTGCAGTGAGCCGAGATCATGCCACTGCACTCCAGCCTGGGTGACAGAGGGAGACACCCATCTCAAAAAAAAAAAAAAAAAAAAAAAGAAGTGGTACTAGCCAGGTGCGGTAGCTCACACCTGTAATCCCTGCACTTTAGGAGGCCAAGGCAGGCAGATCACCTGAGGTCAGGAGCTGAAGACCAGCTTGACCAACATGGAGAAACCCCCTCTCTACTAAAAATACAAAATTAGCCGGGCATGGTGGCACATGCCTGTAATCCCAGCTACTTGGGAGGCTGAGGCAGGAGAATCACTTGAACCTGGGAGGTGGAGGTTGCAGTGAGCTGAGATTGCACTACTGCACTCTAGCCTGGGCAACAAGAGTGAAACTCCTTCTCAAAAAAAAAAAAAATAATAATAATAATAATAATAAAATAAAAAAGAAGTAGTACTGACAATAGAAAATGACATTACTATATGTAGGTATCTGCCAAGTATGTAAAATGAGAAGCACTTTGGAATCACAGACAGTAGACTCCACTTGGTATTGTGAAAATAATGTGTGATAAGAGGTCCTGTGGATGAATTTTTCACTTGACATCATTTTGTACCTGGGAAAGTGATTTGATAAATAGAAACACTAAAATATGCCACAGTGCATTTTTATTTATACAAACAATTCACACAGTCTTTTTTAATTTGCAGAACAACTTGACAATTAGAAAGTCCTCAGTGGAGCTGGGAAACTGAAAACTTTCCAGGGGAAGCAGAAACCCAGGTTCTGTTAATTTGCTTCTGGAGACTTGAGCTTTGATTGTAAGTGAATTCCAGACCTCTTGGCAGGTAGGGGAAGGAGCCCGGGATACTCCTATATAGTCCTTATTTATCCACAGGCAAAGTACAGCCTGCTGAAAGATTTTACTGAATTGCCTTAATTTTATGTTTTACCTCTGCTCTGAGGCCAGTTCTCCTGTGGCTAAAAGAGCTGTGTACAATTCACTACCAGAATAACCTGGGCTTTCTCCAAAAATGGTCATGCCCAGTACATCTTCCCACAGGAATTACACTGCTGTTACCAGATGATTTCAGCCAGATGAGAAAACAGTCTGCAGCCAAGAAATTTAGGTCAAAAAGTGCCCTAGTGAAGACATATGGGAAATTTGAAAGGAAGACATGAAATAAATCTAAACATACAATGTTGTAGAAATAGTGTAGGGCATCACATTCACAATGGGGAGGTGATTTTGCCTCCAGGGGACATTTGGTAATGTCTAGAGACAATTTTGGTTCTCACAATTGGGGGTGACAATGAGGGTGCTACTGGCATCCAGTGGGTAGGAGCCAGAGATGCCACTAAACATCCTACAGTGGACAGGACAGCCCCACAGGAAAGAATTCTCCAGCTCAAATGTCAACACTGCTGAGCTTGAGAAACCCTGTGTCGGAGGAAGCAAAGTAAGTTTGGATTCACGGGACAAATGTGCCAATGAGGAGTCTGCATGGATTTTTATAGATTTGTGAATTTGCAGGGGGCTTTTTGCATAGCTGTCTTTTTGCAAAGAGTTCACCGCACTCTGACCTGAATCTGGGGTGCAGATGAGAAGGGAGACTGTCCCATGTGAAGCACTATTTGGGGCAGCCACCTGAGATTTTTCCAGATGTCTGTAGTGATGATGGTTGGACAGGTGGAGCACTCTCACTGCTGGCCCAGGAAGAACCACCCTGCTGCCCCAGTCCTTTGAACACACCCATGTCTGGGGGCAAAACATGGGCTGAGACACAAGCAGGGCTGAGACACAAGCTTTATGGCTGTGATCATGTGATTCCAGGTTGGACTAATCAGAGTGTGGACCCAGAAAATCTGAGACAGTTCTCAGTTAATTTCGAAAGTTTATTTTGGTAAGGTTGAGGACACGTGCCCATGACACAGCCTCAGGACGTCCTGACAACATGTGCCCAAGGTGGTCGGGGCACAGCTTGGTTTTATACATTTTAGCGAGACATGAGCCATCAATCAATAAATGTAAGAAGTACACTGGTTTGGTCTGGAAAGGAGGGACAACTCGAAGCAAAGGCAGGAAGACTCAAAGCGAGGAGGGGGCTTCCAAGTCACAGGTAGGTGAGAGACAAATGGTCACATGCTTTTGAGTTTCTGAATAGCCTTTTCAATAATTAAATTTGTTTTTCAAAATTTTGTAAACCTATAACATTTTAATCTTGATCATAAGATATAACTTCCATAAGCCTTTTATAATCTTTATAACTTTTATTAAGGAATTGGTTAATGTTTCAAGAAAACCTTGTTAATCTGACACAGGAGTCCATACGCTGGTCTTGCATCAGTGTGCCTTTGACATTAATGATTAATTTACAGAGAAACAACTTATTTTCTCTCTTAAAATTGGTCCTTATAATCTCACATGCCCCCCTCTTCCGTGATAGTCCCTGGGCATTGAGGAATTGAATGGCTTTAATTTCTGGCCCTGTATCTCAGGAGTATAGTTTCATAAAGATGAAACTTTGATCAGGCACGGTGGCTCACACCTGTAATCCCAGCTCTTTGGGAGGCCGAGGCGGGTGGATCACCTGAGGTTGGGAGTTCAAGACCAGCCTGACCAACATGGAGAAACCCCATCTATATTAAAAATACAAAAGTAGCTAGGCGTGGTGGCATATGCCTGTAATCCCAGCTACTCAGGAGGCTGAGGCAGGAGAATCAATTGAATGTGGGAGGTGGAGGTCGCAGTGAGCCAAGCTGGCACCACTGCACTCCAGCCTGGGCAACAAGAGTGAAACTCTGTCTCAAAAATAAGAAAGAAAGAAAGAAAGAGAGAGAGAAAGAAAGAAAGAAAAAGAAAGAGAAAGAAAGAAAGATGAAGCTTTAATTGCTGTCAGTGTTTAACACTTAGCAGGACTTGGTGTCCTTTATAGACCCAGGAGGCAAAGCCCTGTAATTTAATGTCGTGAGTACTTTAAAAGCACATGCAGAAAGACACGCAGATGTAATAACCTTAATTAAAAAAAATTTCAGTCTCAGTTTTTTCCTAAGCAAACCAAACTTAATAATAGTAGCATAGAAGTTATTTTGATAAAAATAAAATCTGTTAGGCCAGTTACCAAAAGGCAAAAGAAAAAACTTCAGTAGTATACAGAATACTATGTTGGAAGAAAACATTTCCTTTAGACCTTTAAGAAAACATGCCCTTTAAAAGGGGAGAGAAAGCCAAAAAACCTGGGATGCAATAAAATTTGAACTTTCGGTTAAAAAAAAAATTAAAATCTCTTGTAATTTATTAAGAGTAAATCAACCCTTAAGAAAATCTCATTGTTCTAACCAATAATTTAGGGTGTAAGTGTTTTTTTTTTTTACAAAAGCCCAGTCTCTAGGAAGATCATTATAATTTCCCTTTAATTATAAACAATTTGATCATATAAAAGTTGTTTTTTTAAAATAAATCCTCTTGTTGTGACTTACACAGACCATTCATGACATGCCTGGACTTTTGGTTTGTCCTGAACATCCCTCTTTCTTAAAAAACAAGTCATTTTATTTTAGAACTAAATTTACCATACAAGATTCTTTCTTATATGAAATTATTCCTCTTTGAGCTTTCTTACTTTTTTTTTTTTTTTTTTGAGATGGATACTTACTCTGTCACCCAGGCTGGAGTGCAGTGGCACAATCTCAGCTAACTGCAATCTCTGCCTCCTGTGTTCAAGCAATTCTCCTGCCTCAACTTCCCCAAGTAGCTGGGACTACAGGTGTGCACCACCATGCCTGGCTAACTTTTGTATTTTTAGTAGAGATTGGTTTTGCCTTGTTGGCCAGGCTGGTCTCGAACTCCTGACCTCAAGTGATCCATTCACCTTGGCCTCCCAGAGTGCTGGGATTACAGGCGTGAGCCACCTTGCCCAGCCTAATATAACTTTAGATTCTAAATTATGACGAGTTTGTCTACAAGTATTTATCCCATTGCATTTACCTAATTATTTTAATTGTTTTCCTAGATTATTTATGAAAACTGTGATAGTCATGATTTAAAGTTATGAAACCACCATTGTAAAATTATAACTGAGACAGTGAAAAAGATATGACCTAACTGACTCCATCTTGCTTCTAACCTCCAAGCTGTCCTTGTTCATTCCTGGACTTTGGGAGGAACTATAGTGTAGCTTTCAAACAAAGACGGTAACAGTCCTTTTCCAAAACAAACCTCCTTACTGCCTGTGGACTAGACTGCTTAAAGCCATAAGATTGACATTATGGTAATTTTACTAAATAATTCAAGATGTAACTATTTTTTAAACCAATATTAATGTTTTATTTATTAAAAATTACACAAACAAGGATCATTCTGTCTTGTGCTGGGTTTATAGTTTTGTAACCCCTGTGCCAAATTTTGACACAGTATCCCTGAGAGTATTTGGGAGGGATAAGTATGAAATTGCTTGATAAATAAATGCAAACAAAAATGTATGCTGGTAAGTCTTAAGACGTTTCTAATATTACTTTACCAATAATTTTAAAGCTAGCTTATTTATTAAATATTTTACTTAAGTCACATAAACTTGAAAAAGCATTTGACTAGTCTTTCCCTTTTCTGATACAGTATTTAAATGCCTTTATTTTTCTTTAAGCCAATTAATTAGAGCTCTTTTATATATTTTCAGTAGTGAAACATTGTGTACACAACACATAAATATAGGTGTATTAGGCATGCTGATAGAAGTACATCTTACAGATTCATAAAGACCCCCCCATTTTTTCCTGTCTTAAACTTTCAGGTTCTTGATAACCTGTTTCACAACCATAGGCAGTTGTTAGCTAAATAGCCTGAAATTTGCATATTAAAGGAAAAAACTCAGGTAAAAATCAAATAGCAAAAATATTTACATAAGGTACAGAGAGAAAAAGCCTGGTGGTGTTAGAGGGAGATTAAAGGTGGATGCTAAATCAAACATAAAATTATAGAAATGTATCATAGGATTGTATAAGAAGACCAATTTTATTTAGATAGGGACTTCCTATCTTTTAACTGGATCTCTGGGCTCTGGGCAGAGCCTATGCTGAATCCTGGGTTTCCAAAAAGGAATTATTTTGAGGTTAGACTATGTGATGTTTTTACAGTGCACTTAAAATTTTTTTTTAAGTGTAATCCCAGCACTTTGGGAGGCTGAGGTGGGCAGATAACGAGGTCAGGAGTTCAAGGCCAGCCTAACCAACATGGTGAAACCCTGTCTCTACTAAAAATACAAAACTTAGCCAGGCGTGGTGGAATGTGCCTGTAATCCCAGCTACTCAGGAGGCGGAGGCAGGAGAATTACTTGAACCCAGGAAGCAGAGGTTGCATTGAGCTGAGATAGTGTCACTGCACTCCAGCCTGGGCAATGGAGTGAGACTCCACCCCAAGAAAGAAAAAAATAAAAGGACATAGTCCTAGGAGAGAAAAAAGAAAAACAAAAACATGAAGGCCTTTTAAATACAAACACACACACACACACACCTTGGATGTTAGCTTTTAATTAAGCTGCTTTTTAACCATTGAGCTTCTTTTAAAAAATATTTTTAAATCTCATTACTATATTTCAGCTAGGACAAATTGCTGCTATTTCAGAAGCACCAATGTACGACTTCCTGAGTTTTGTCACAGGCACATCCTTAACCTTGGCAAAATAAACTTTCTAAATTGATTGAGACCTGTCTTGGATACTTTGGGTTCACAAATTGGTAATCAAGAAGGGATTGTGAGTGGAGAGGCCCCTGACCTTTGATAAATCTGTCGTTGCTTGCTACCAGCTTGAGCTATCCCTATGGCTCAAACCAACAGGAAAATTTGCTGAGGCCTGGGCGCCCCCTCGCTCCAGAGTACCACTGTTCTCTCAAAATTTGGTCAAGTTCTAAAGTTTATTTTGCTGTGCAAGTACTTTTGTGGAGTTTTGCTTGCTTCCAACAATGAAGGCAAGTTTTCCTGCTTCCATGATGATGGAAGGCAGGCAACTCCTTTCTGGACTTGCAGCTCACTTTCAACAGGCAAGGCAAGTTTGAGTTCTTCTCCTGTTTCTAGGATGGTAGAGAGCAGTCTTCAACCTGGGACCCATTCCTAGATAAGTAGCTGAATTGTTCTTTTTTTTTTTTGTCTCAGAAATTCTTCTTAATGACTAAAGATTAACAACCAGCTAGTATTAATTATGCCTTACCTTTAGAGTGCTCAGTAATTGTATAAATTGGGCAATTGTTTGTTTTGCTTAACTCTTTTGTTGTTGTTATTTGTTTCTGTTTTGTTGTTGTTTTGGTCTTTTTCCCATTGGGTTTGACCAACTCCATCCAACTTGATCAAATCCAAAGAAAAACTTCAAATTATGGGGAACAAGACCTCTGAATTGGCTAAATTCCTGCAGCTGGAAAAAAAAAAGGAAAAAGAAAAAAAATGGCCAGCAAAAGGGAGAAAAAAGGGAACGATTTTTGATTTTGACTACCCTAGGGGCTTTATTTCCATAACAAGGCCACGTTTTTGCTAGCCAAGCCAGACTGAAAGACAGCAATGGCTGTCGCCCCACACTGCAGTTCAGTAGCTTAGTTCTGCCCTTTTTTTTCACTACTATAGCCTGGGTTTGATTTCCTAAATCAAGTCCTTTTCGGTTTGATATTTGTGCTACTTTTGAAATATCAGCAATTTGTCCCAGCTAAAATATGGTAATAAGATTTAAAAAATTTGTTTTAAGGAGCTCAGTGGTTAAAAGTCAGCTTCATTAAAAGCTAATATCCAAAGTGTGTTTGTGTGTGTGTGTGTGTATGTGTGTATTTAAAAGATCTTTTTTTCCTCTCATAGAACCTTGTTTTTATAAGAAAAGTTTTTTCTTTTTTTCTTCTCAGTCGACTGAAATCTGTTTTCTACGTTAACTTTTGCTGCCTCTCCTTGCTCTTGACACATTGCTACCTGAGAGACCTAAAACATTTTCTAACAGCCTGTGATTCCTTAAAGAAAACAGAGAAGGTGTCAGACTCTCCTTTGGGGTAAACCTCTGTTTTTCATTTTGGAACCCTAAAAGTATAAACAGACAAGTTCATCCCATATCTTAAATTCCTTGCTTTTGTATTGTGTTACCTGATTTTTTTTTTTTTTTTCTGACTAAAATAGTTACTTCAGCAGAGGCTACTCTTGGGTGTTTTACTTAAGGAAGAGTGTAGTCTAGACACTTAGAGAAATGTCTTTATTAAAAAATAGGTGCATTGTAAAAGCATCATGTGTTCTAGTCTCAAAAAGTTATATGTTTTGGGAGACACAGGATTCAGTGTGGGCTCTGCCCCGAGCTCAGAGATCCAGTTAAAAGATAGAGACTAAATTTAGAACTACCTATCTAAACAAAATTGGTCTCCTTATACAATCCTATGATAGATTTCTGTAGTTTCATGTTTGATTTGGCATCCGTTCTTAATCTCCCTCTAGCACATCAGACTCTTTCCCTCTGTACTTTGAGATGTAAACTTTGATATCTGATTTTTCCCCCTAAGAGCTGTTTCCTTAATATGCAAACTTAGGGCTACCTGGCTGACAACTGGCTAGGGTAATAAAACAGGTGTAAAAAGTAAAGTAGAGTTTCCTCTTCAAAGACTTTCCTCCCCATCTAATTAAGAATACACAGTAACTTCTCTTAGAAGCAAAATTTATTCAAAGGCCTGTGCTAACATTCTTAAGTATCTGCTAGCCGTAATAAAGAAATCAATGTACTTTATGGTCTTAGCTCCCACAATTTTGCCTAAATATTTGCCCTGACACGCTTATACTGGTCCAAGCAAGCATTAAGTCATAGCCTGTTCCTCTTCCTTATTTGAAGGTGTTTTTACCTTTCTCAGCATTCCACAAGTTACTTCCTCCTTCCTTTGTTCTCCTCTGCCTTTGCCTCTTTTTAAGAAGTTGTAAGTTGCTAGCCAATCAGGACAAATACAGAATGTGAGGTCCCGTTCCAGCCGATGGAAACCACGCACAGCAGTAAGTTGGATGCGTCAGGTTATAAAATGACCCTGTCTCCTTTGTTCGGTGTACTCTTGTGGCAAAACTGCTGGCGAGTGTACCCTTTCTGCACAAAGTAAAAAAATGGCCTTGCTGAAGAAATTAAATTTATGTTCAAGTGCTATTTCTTCACAGCACCGAAGAACAAACATTTCTTTTTTTTCTTTTTTTGAGTAGACAGTTTCTTTTTTTATTATTATTATACTTTAAGTTTTAGGGTACATGTGCACAATGTGCAGGTTAGCTACATACGTATACATGTGCCATGCTGGTGTGCTGCACCCATTAACTCGTCATTTAGCATTAGGTATATCTCCTAATGCTATCCCTTCCCCCTCCCTCCACCCCACAACAGTCCCCAAAGTGTGATGTTCCCCTTCCTGTGTCCATGTGTTCTCATTGTTCAATTCCCATCTATGAGTGAGAACATGCGGTGTTTGGTTTTTTGTCCTTGTGATAGTTTACTGAGAATGATGATTTCCAATTTCATCCATGTCCCTATAAAGGACATGAACTCATCATTTTTTATGGCTGCATAGTATTCCATGGTGTATATGTGCCACATTTTCTTAATCCAGTCTATCATTGTTGGACATTTGGGTTGGTTCCAAGTCTTTGCTATTGTGAATAGTGCCGCAATAAACATACGTGTGCATGTGTCTTTATAGCAGCATGATTTATAGTCCTTTGGGTATATACCCAGTAATGGGATGGCTGGGTCAAATGGTATTTCTAGTTCTAGATCCCTGAGGAATCGCCACACTGACTTCCACAATGGTTTAACTAGTTTACAGTCCCACCAACAGTGTAAAAGTGTTCCTATTTCTCCACATCCTCTCCAGCACCTGTTGTTTCCTGACTTTTGAATGATTGCCATTCTAACTGGTGTGAGATGGTATCTCATTGTGGTTTTGATTTGCATTTCTCTGATGGCCAGTGATGATGAGCATTTTTTCATGTGTCTTTTGGCTGCATGAATGTCTTCTTTTGAGAAGTGTCTGTTCATATCCTTTGCCCACTTTTTGATGGGGTTGTTTTTTCTTGTAAATTTGTTGGAGTTCATTGTAGATTCTGGATATTAGCCCTTTGTCATATGAGTAGGTTGTGAAAATTTTCTCCCATTTTGTAGGTTGCCTGTTCACTCTGATGGTAGTTTATTTTGCTGTGCAGAAGCTCTTTAGTTTAATTAGATCCCATTTGTCAATTTTGGCTTTTGTTGCCATTGCTTTTGGTGTTTTAGACATGAAGTCCTTGCCCGTGCCTATGTCTTGAATGGTAATGCCTAGGTTTTCTTCTAGGGTTTTTATGGTTTTAGGTCTAACATTTAAGTCTTTAATCCATCTTGAATTAATTTTTGTATAAGGTGTAAGGAAGGGATCCAGTTTCAGCTTTCTACATATGGCTAGCCAGTTTTCCCAGCACCATTTATTAAATAGGGAATCCTTTCCCCATTGCTTGTTTTTCTCCGGTTTGTCAAAGATCACATAGTTGTAGATATGCAGTGTTATTTCTGAGGGCTCTGTTCTGTTCCATTGATCTATATCTCTGTTTTGGTACCAGTACCATGCTGTTTTGGTTACTGTAGCCTTGTAGTATAGTTGGAAGTCAGGTAGCGTGATGCCTCCAGCTTTGTTCTTTTGGCTTAGGATTGACTTGGCGATGCGGGCTCTTTTTTGGTTCCATATGAACTTTAAAGTAGTTTTTTCCAATTCTGTGAAGAAAGTCATTGGTAGCTTGATGGGGATGGCATTGAATTTATAAATTACCTTGGGTAGTGTGGCCATTTTCACGATATTGATTCTTCCTACCCATGAGCATGGAATGTTCTTCCATTTGTTTGTATCCTCTTTTATTTCCTTGAGCAGTGGTTTGTAGTTCTCCTTGAAGAGGTCCTTCACGTCCTTTGTAAGTTGGATTCCTAAGTATTTTATTCTCTTTGAAGCGATTGTGAATGGGAGTTCACTCATGATTTGGCTCTCTGTTTGTCTGTTATTGGTGTATAAGAATGCTTGTGATTTTTGTACATTGATTTTGTATCCTGAGACTTTGCGGAGTTGCTTATCAGCTTAAGGAGATTTTGGGCTGAGACAATGGGGTTTTCTAGATATACAATCATGTCGTCTGCAAACAGGGACAATTTGACTTCCTCTTTTCCTAATTGAATACCCTTTATTTCCTTCTCCTGCCTAATTGCCCTGGCCAGAACTTCCAACACTATGTTGAATAGGAGTGGTGAGAGAGGGCATTCCTGTCTTGTGCCAGTTTTCAAAGGGAATGCTTCCAGTTTTTGCCCATTCAGTATGATATTGGCTGTGGGTTTGTCATAGATAGCTCTTATTATTTTGAGATATGTCCCATCAATACCTAATTTATTGAGAGTTTTTAGAATGAAGGGTTGTTGAATTTTGTCAAAGGCCTTTTCTGCATCTATTGAGATAATCATGCGGTTTTTGTCTTTGGTTCTGTTTATATGCTGGATTACATTTATTGATTTGCATATATTGAACTGTATCACAGGGATGAAGCCCACTTGATCATAGTGGGTAAGCTTTTTGATGTGCTGCTGGATTCGGTTTGCCAGTATTTTATTGAGGATTTTTGCATCAATGTTCATCAAGGATATTGGTCTAAAATTCTCTTTTTTGGTTGTGTCTCTGCCAGGCTTTGGTATCAGGATGATGCTGGCCTCATAAAATGAGTTATGGAGGATTCCCTCTTTTTCTATTGATTGGAATAGTTTCAGAAGGAATGGTACCAGTTCCTCTTTGTACCTCTGGTAGAATTCGGCTGCGAATCCATCTAGTCCTGGACTCTTTTTGGTTGGTAAGCTATTGATTATTGCCACAATTTCAGCTCCTGTTATTGGTCTATTCAGAGATTCAACTTCTTCCTGGTTTAGTCTTGGGAGAGTGTATATGTCAAGGAATTTATCCATTTCTTCTAGATTTTCTAGTTTATTTGCATAGAGGTGTTTGTAGTATTCTCTGATGGTAGTTTGTATTTCTGTGGCATCAGTGGTGATATCCCTTTTATCATTTTTTATTGCGTCTATTTGATTCTTCTCTCTTTTTTTCTTTATTAGTCTTGCTAGCGGTCTATCAATTTTGTTGATCCTTTCAAAAAACCAGCTCCTGGATTCATTAATTTTTTGAAGGGTTTTTTTTTTGTCTCTACTTTCTTCAATTCTGCTCTGATTTTAGTTATTTCTTGCCTTCTGCTAGCTTTTGAATGTGTTTGCTCTTGCTTTTCTAGTTCTTTTAATTGTGATGTTAGGGTGTCAAGTTTGGATCTTTCCTGCTTTCTCTTGTGGGCATTTAGTGCTATAAATTTCCCTCTACACACTGCTTTGAATGTGTCCCAGAGATTCTGGTATGTTGTGTCTTTGTTCTCGTTGGTTTCAAAGAACATCTTTATTTCTGCCTTCATTTCGTTATGTGCCCAGTAGTCATTCAGGAGCAGGTTGTTCAGTTTCCATGTAGTTGAGCGGTTTTGAGTGAGTTTCTTAATCCTGAGTTCTAGTTTGATTGTACTGTGGTCTGAGAGAGAGTTTGTTATAATTTCTGTTCTTTTACATTTGCTGAGGAGAGCTTTACTTCCAACTATGTGGTCAATTTTGGAATAGGTGTGGTGTGGTGCTGAAAAAAATGTATATTCTGTTGATTTGGGGTGGAGAGTTTTGTAGATGTCTATTAGGTCCACTTGGTGCAGAGCTGAGTTCAATTCCTGGGTATCCTTGTTAACTTTCTGTCTCGTTGATCTGTCTAATGTTGACAGTGGGGTGTTAAAGTCTCCCATTATTATTGTGTGGGAGTCTAAGTCTCTTTGTAGGTCACTCAGGACTTGCTTTATGAATCTGGGTGCTCCTGTATTGGGTGCATATATATTTAGGATAGTTAGCTCTTCTTGATGAATGGATCCCTTTACCATTATGTAATGGACTTCTTTGTCTCTTTTGATCTTTGTTGGTTTAAAGTCTGTTTTATCAGAGACTAGGATTGCAACCCCTGCCTTTTTTTGTTTTCCATTTGTTTGGTAGATCTTCCTCCATCCTTTTATTTTCAGCCTATGTGTGTCTCTGCACATGAGATGGGTTTCCTGAATACAGCACACTGATGGGTCTTGACTCTTTATCCAATTTTCCAGTCTGTGTCTTTTAATTGGAGCATTTAGTCCATTTACATTTAAAGTTAATATGGTTATGTGTGAATTTGATCCTGTCATTATGCTGTTAGCTGGTTATTTTGCTCGTTAGCTGATGCAGTTTCTTCCTAGTCTTGATGGTCTTTACATTTTGGCATGATTTTGCAGCAGCTGGTACTGGTTGTGCCTTTCCATGTTTAGTGCTTCCTTCAGGAGCTCTTTTAGGGCACGCCTGGTGGTGACAAAATCTCTCAGCATTTGCTTGCCTGTAAAGTATTTTATTTCTCCTTCACTTATGAAGCTTAGTTTGGCGGGATATGAAATTCTGGGTTGAAAATTCTTTTCTTTTAGAATGTTGAATATTGGCCCCCACTCTCTTCTGGCTTGTAGAATTTCTGCTGAGAGATCCGCTGTTAGTATAATGGGCTTCCCTTTGTGGGTAACCTGACCTTTCTCTCTGGCTGCCCTTTACATTTTTTCCTTCGTTTCAACTTTGGTGAATCTGACAATTATGTGTCTTGGAGTTGCTCTTCTCGAGGAGTATCTTTGTGGTGTTCTCTGTATTTCCTGAATCTGAATGTTGGCCTGCCTTGCTAGATTGGGGAAGTTCTCCTGGATAATATCCTGCAGAGTGTTTTCCAACTTGGTTCCATTCTCCCCGTCACTTTCAGGTACACCAGTCAGACACAGATTTGGTCTTTTCACATAGTCCCATATTTCTTGGAGGCTTTGTTCGTTTCTTTTTATTCTTTTTTCTCTAAACTTCCCTTCTTGCTTCATTTCATTCATTTCATCGTCCATCACTGATACCCTTTCTTCCAGTTGATCGCATCAGCTCCTGAGGCTTCTGCATTCTTCACGTAGTTCTCGAGCCTTGGCTTTCAGCTCCATCGGCTCCTTTAAGCACTTCTCTGTATTGGTTATTCTAGTTATACATTCGTCTAAAGTTTTTTCAAAGTTTTCAACTTCTTTGCCTTTGGTTTGAATTTCCTCCTGTAGCTCGGAGTAGTTTGATCGTCTGAAGCCTTCTTCTCTCAACTCGTCAAAGTCATTCTCCGTCCAGCTTTGTTCCGTTGCTGGTGAGGAACTGCATTCTTTTGGAGGAGGAGAGGCGCTCTGCTTTTTAGCGTTTCCAGTTTTTCTGCTCTGTTTTTTCCCCATCTTTGTGGTTTTATCTACTTTTGGTCTTTGATGATGGTAATGTACAGATGGGTTTTTGGTGTGGATGTCCTTTCTGTTTGTTAGTTTTCCTTCTAACAGACAGGACCCTCAGCTGCAGGTCTGTTGGAGTTTGCTAGAGGTCCACTCCAGACCCTGTTTGCTTGGGTATCAGCAGCGGTGTCTGCAGAACCACGGAATTTCATGATCCGCGAATGCTGCTGTCTGATTGTTCCTCTGGAAGTTTTGTCTCAGAGGAGTACCCAGCCGTGTGAGGTGTCAGTCTGCCCCTACTGGGGGGTGCATCCCAGTTAGGCTGCTCAGGGGTCAGGGGTCAGGGACCCACTTGAGGAGGCAGTCTGCCCGTTCTCAGATCTCCAGCTGCGTGCTGGGAGAACCACTGCTCTCCTCAAAACTGTCAGACAGAGACATTTAAGTCTGCAGAGGTTACTGCTGTCTTTTTGTTTGTCTGGGCCCTGCCCTCAGAGGTGAAGCCTACAGAGGCAGGCAGGCCTCCTTGAGCTGTGGTGGGCTCCACCCAGTTCGAGCTTCCCAGCTGCTTTGTTTACCTAAGCGAGCCTGGGTAATGGTGGGTGCCCCTGCCCCAGCCTCGCTGCCGCCTTGCAGTTTGATCTCAGACTGCTGTGCTAGCAATCAGCGAGACTCCGTGGGTGTAGGACCCTCTGAGCCAGGTGCGGGCTATAATCTCCTGGGGTGCTGTTTCCTAAGCCCGTCGGAAAAGCGCAGTATTCGGGTGGGAGTGGCTGGATTTTCCAGGTGCCATTTGTCACCCCTTTCCTTGACCAGGAAAGGGAACTCCCTGACCCCTTGTGCTTCCCGAGTGAGGCAATGCCTCGCCCTGCTTCGGCTGGCACATGGTGCGCTGCACCTACTGTCCTGCGCCCACTGTCTGGCACTCCCTAGTGAGATGAACCCGGTACCTCAGATGGAAATGCAGAAATCACCGCCTTCTGCATCGCTCACGCTGGGAGCTGTAGACCGGAGCTGTTCCTATTCGGCCATCTTGGCTCCTCCCTTGAAGAACAAACATTTCTAACACAGGTTATCAAGAAATTGGAAATCTAAAATAGGAAGAAAAAATAAGAGGGCTTATGAATATATAAGATCTACTTCTATCTGCATGTCTAATATGTCTATGTATTTATGTGTTGTGTATATGAAGTTTCACTACTAAAAAAGATATAAAAGAGCTCTAATCAACTGGCTTAAAGAAAAAAAAGCACTTAAATCGAATACCTTATCAGAAGAAATGGAGACTTTAACAAAGGCTTTTTCAAGTTCATGTGACTTAAGTCCATCTTTAATAGATAAGCTGATTTTTAAAATATTGGTGAAATAGAATTGGAAATGGCTTCAAAATTGTCAACATACATTATGGTTTGAATTTACTGGTCAATTATTTTATTTTATCTTTTTGAGATGGAGTTTTTGCTCATGTTGCCCAGCTGGAGTGCAATGGCGCCATCTTGGCTCACTGCAACCTCCACCTCCCAGGTTCCAGCGATTCTCCTGCCTCAGCCTCCCGAGTAGTTGGGATTACAGGCATGTGCCCAGCTAATTTTGTATTCTTAGTAGAGACGGCGTTTCTCAATGTTGGTAAGGCTGGTCTCGAACTCTCCACCTCAGGTGATCTGACCGCCTCAGCCTCCCAAAGTGCTAGGATTACAGGTGTGAGCCACCGTGCCCGGCCTTGGTCAAGTATTTTTATATTTATCTCTGCTAGGTGTCAAAATTTGGCAGGAGGATTATAAAGCTATGAACACAGCCCGAAAAATAATTATCTTTGCGTAAAATTTAACAAACAAGACATTTAACTCTAGTTAATGAAAACAGCTAAATCCTGAGTTACTGGCAAAACAGGAAAAAAAAAAAAAACAAAACACCTCATTTATGTAACCTTAAGATTTTCTTAGGAAAACCTTAAATTCACAGGCTATAAAAATAGTTAATGGGGAAATAACTTTAAATGATAACTATCGCAGTTTTCATAAGTAATCTGGGTAAACTATTTTAAAAAATTAATTAGGTAAATGTAATGGCATAAATGTCTGTAAATAAACTTGTCATATAGTTTAAAATCTAAAGTTATATTAAGTTAAATAATAGAGTCTAATTAAATGTCTAACTTCCAATTTTTAAAAAATTATAGGAAAACATTTTTCTAAAAAATGTGTTCTTAAAGGAAAATAATTTTTGTCTAATTCAGAGATTATTTAAAATTTATTTATGATGGCCGAGTGTGGTGTCTCATGCCTGTAATCCCAGCACTTCGGGAGGCTGAGGCAGGTTGATCACTTGAGATCAGGAGTTTAAGACCAGCCTGGCCAACATGGTGAAAACCCGTCTCTACTAAAAATACAAAATTTACCCGGGTGTGATGGGGCATGCCTGTAATCCCAGCTACTCGGGAGGCTGAGGGAGGGGTATCTCTTTAACCTAGAAGGCAGAGGTTGCAGTGAACCGAGATTGTGCCACTGTACTCCAGCCTAGGCGACAGAGCTCTCAAAAGAAAAAAAAAGAAAAAGTTATTTATGAAACAAGGTGAAAGTAACCAGTAAATAAGAGCAATATAAAGAAAGTTACAAATGTAAAGAGGTTTTTTTTTGGCAAGAAAGATTAAAAGGAAAATAATTTTGTATGAGAAAGAATCTTGTATGGCAAAATTTTATTCTAAAATAAAATGACTAGTTATTTTATTTTTTTCTTTCCTTTTTTGTTATCTTTTTTCTTTATTATTTCTTTCTACTATTTTCTGCTGGCAGGAAGTGGCTGGTTATTTAAGAAAGAGGGATGTCTAGAATAAAATGGGAAGCCCAAGCATGTATAAATGACTTGTATTGAGTTTTCTATAATTAAAGGGAAATTATTTATAATAATGTTTCTAGAGATTGGGTTTGATATAAAAATACACTTATACACTAAATAATTGGTTAGAACAATGACATTTTTAAATGTGCTGATTGACTCTTAATAAAATTGCAAGAGATTTCATTTTTTTTTTAACCCAAAGTTCAACTCTTATTGTGTCTTGCTGTTTTCAGTTTTCCCTCCCCTTTGAAAAGCCCTGAGATAATAACTCTCTCCTTCAAATCATTATCAGCTCCTGGAATTTTTTCCTCGGGTTCTAACTATTTGTTGTAGCTTGATGCTAAAAATGTTTTATCTTAAAGTTCAAAAGGAAATGTTTTCTTCCAACATAACATTCTGTGCTTCTGGCTTTAAATTGTTCTATGAATCTGAAAATTTGCACTTATTACCCAGGAAACACTCTTCTTATGTCTAACTAATTGAAGTACTCTTTTCATTAGTTTTGACTTGGCAGGTTACCTAAATGGATTCCCCAGAGGGAACAACAATCACACTGTAGAAGGTCTTCTCTTTGCCTTTTGGTAACTGGCCTAACAAACACATTTTATGTTTTATTGAAATAATTGCTACGCCATTGTTATTTAGTTCTGATTTTGCTTAGAAAAAAAAAACTGAGGTTTTTTTAAACTTAAGGTTGTTACATCCATGTAACTTTCTGTTTTTTGCTTTTAAAGTCCTTGTGCCATTAAGTTACAGGGCTTTGACTCCTGGGTCTATAAAGGACATCAAGTCCTGCTAAATCATAAACACTGAAAGCAGTTAAAGCCTCATCTTCAGACCTAGTAGAAGATGCCAATCAAAATAAACTGTGTTCATAAGACACAGGGCCAGAAGTTGTAACTATTCAACTCCAGGAACTGCTGTGGAAGAAGTGGGTACCTGAGATTGGAAGTGCCAAATTTGAGAGAGAAAATTAGTTCAGTTTCTCTGTAAATTAAACATTAATATTGGAGACACACTGATACAAGACCAGCATCTGGGCCCAGTGGCAGATTAACAAGGTTTTCTAGGAGCATTCACCCACTCCTTAATAAAAACATTGTAAAGTTTATTAAAAATTTATAGAAATTATATCTTACGGTTAAGATAATTAAAATTTAATAAATCTGTTTATAAAATTTTGAGATACATATTAATTGGCCTCATGCTATCTTTATTAAGGCTTATTGTTTGGGAAATTAAGTCTCCTCTCTCAAAAAATAAAGGTTTGTTTTTTTTTTTAAATCTTTGGGTTATTGCTTTGGCTAAATGAATGACTTATTTTACAGTGACCTGTGATCCTATTTTGTGATGTGAAGTGTTTTAGACATTTTTTTTTTTTGAGATGGAGTTTCACTCTTGTTGCCTAGGCTGGAGTGCAATGGTGCGATCTCGGCTCACCGCAACCTCCACCTCCCGGATTCAAGCAATTCTCCTGCCTCAGCCTCCCAAGTACCTGGGATTACAGGCATGCACCACCATGCCTGGCTAATTTTCTATTTTTAGTAGAGACGAGGTTTCTCCATACTGGTCAGGCTGGTCTTGAACTCCCGACCTCAGGTGATCCACCTGCCTTGGCCTCCCAAAGTGCAGGATTACAGGCGTGAGCCGCTGCGCCCGGCTTTTTGTTGTTGTTGTTGCTTTGTTTTGTTTTTTTTGAGACGGAGTCTTGCTCTGTTGCCCAGTCTGGAGTGCAGTGGTGTGATCTTGGCTCACTGCAACCTGTGCCTCCTAGGTTCAAGCGATTCTCCTGCCTCAGGCTTCTGAGTAGCTGGGATTAGAGGAGTGTGCCACCATGCCCAGCTAATTTTTGTATTTTTAGTAGAGACTGGGTTTCATCATGCTGGTCAGGTTGGTCTCGAACTCCTGACCTCGTGATCTGCCTGTCTCAGCCTCTCAAAGTGCTGGGATTACAGGTGTGAGCCACTGTGCCCGGCCGAAACTTTTTATGTTTGACAAACTTTCACAAATCAGATTCAAACTTTGGTCCTCATTAATATTTTGATATTAGATCCCCTGAAGTCCAAAAGAGACATATTCAAGTTATTTGATATAATAAAATCATACGGGAACTATTGTCAAATATGAAATGGCATTTAACCTTCTTTGGATTATATTTATATTTATATAAGTGTGTTATTAGTATGTGTTCCAGAATTGTATGAGATTGTTGTGATTCTGATATGTCCTAGTATATATTATCAGTAGTAACTATTATTATGTAAAATTGTTATATGCCATAGAAGTAACCAAATTTTCTTGTCAATTGTGTTTGTTTAAAAGACTGTTTTAAGACTATTGTTATCCACAGTTGTTGTACTGGTATCCTTTTCTAAAGGTGGTTTTATAATCAGCTACAGGACTCTGGCAGGTGCTCTTGAAGGCAGGTGTTTAATAACTTTGGAGACTGTGACACTAGAATAGAGGAAAAACTTCCAAGACTCTCGTAGACAGGTAATGTATTCAAAAACACTGAATAGAACAAGAGCTAACTATGTAGACTAAACTAATGGAAAACTGAAATAATCTTTTTTTGACTTTTTTTGAAACATTACTAACTCTTTTGTTTCTGAGTCCAGAAAACCCCTTGTCTTTGAACTATTTACAGCTTTTAACAATTGGGTTAACTACACTCCCGTGAGCAAAATCTAAGGCATATTTCTCTCTACCTAATTCCTCCAAATTTGAAAGCTATTTGCAAGCATACTTCTTAATTTATATCAGTATAATTATTTGCATAATTCAACAATAATCTGTTTTCTTTTGTAACAGGATACAGTTGAAGACAATGGTTATTTTACCAGGTCTTTGATTGGAATTGCATACTTTCAGATATAAAGAAACTGCTTTAAGGGATCAAAGTTGACTTAGCCAATAAAAGCCCCTTTGGAAAGCTGGCCTCCTACCTTGTCTACCCAGTTCTTGTACAGGTTTCTGACCTGTGGTAAGTAAAGAATGTCACCTTCTGACAGTTCCATGAGCCCCAAATTATCTTCGGACCTTGGTGAGGAGTTCGCCCAATTAATACAGGTATTTGCAGGCACAGATAAATCTGTGGCTGGGCTCAAGTCTTGGAAGTGAAATCTGGGATTCCCTATGAACAAAGTTCCAGCAAAGCCAATTAAAAAAATAAAAGAGCCTATGTGGCAAATAATTATTCTTGCTGACTTTATGCAAACACTCAGGCCAAGCATAAAAAGAATAACACTTATTTTACACATAAATTTGTCCTATTATTTGTCTTTAGAGAAAATGGGTACTGGAGAAAGAAAAATTATATTTCAAAATGAACTATAGTACACCTGTTATTAGATTCTAGTCTTTCCTAATGCTTTAAAGTTTTCTTTGTTTTCTAGTTTGGACTGAATTTTAAAATTTTTTCTGGCTACAAGTCTCCAAAATAATGTTTTCACTTTTTTCCCTTCTTTCCTCTCTGCCCCTCATTTTTCTTGATTTGAAATTACTAAAAATTAAGCTGTGCCTTCTTAAAGGCTGGAGCCTGGAGCACATGAGGAGAATTCACAGAAGTGCCTGGAAAGGGAACTGCGGTGGATCTTACAGAGCCTTGAAACATGTGGAGGAGTTTGGCTCTTATTCATAAAGGACAAAGTGCTGCCTCCACCTCCCCACCTTTCTAGTTTTATTCAGTGATGTCTATCCTCATGACTTGGGCCATTTTCATCATCATGTCTATTTGGTTACCTAGGTCTGCCATTTTTTTTTTTTCCCAAATGCTTTCCACATAAGATGGCCTGGTTGTCAATTGCTTATCTCGGTGGAATCATTTCTACTCACCTATAAAATGGGAATAATAAAAATGCTATGTATCCAATTGTTGTGAGGATGAAATGGGAATTCTTGGACATGGGGCCTGGTTGCTGGTGTAGGCGTCTGCTCTATTCCCTGCTGCATCCCTCACTTCCTGCCATCCTCTTGCCCCACTTCTGCAGTGCTGAGTGACAGGCCCACAGCCTCCATGCCCTCCTGTTCCTTCCTTCTCTGCTGATCTTTTCTTTTTCCAGACACATCTGCCACTACTGTCTGGTCCAAACACTCTTTCACCTAGGAAGTTTAAGCAGGTTGTTGAACTAGAAATAATTTATTAACTCAGTTACTTATAAACACATTCTTTTCCCACTCATTAAAAGTGGTTTGAAAAATTTATTTCATAGTTCTTAAAGTGCTGAATCAAGTGTTTTTCCTTTGGATGGGAAAGGCCTTTGCCATTTACCTTCATCCACTCATTCATTTGTGAAGATGTATGTGCAGGCCCTATGGTGACAGTGTCTGTCTGAAGTGAAAAGCTCAGCACCCAAACTCTAGAACATCTGAAAACATAGCTAGATCATGTGTTTTCTTCTCTAACAGAGTTAAAGTTAGGGTGCATTTACTCAGTGCCAAGGGGGTGAAAATGTGCGGTTCAGACTTCGACCATGTGGGTGCTCTGTTTTTACCCGGAATACTAACTGATTCCAGGAAAGAGTATTAGGAGATTCAAGATTTCTATTTCTTTTGAACATATGTTATTAGAGTTAATTGTTAGGAAACTATTTTATAGATAATTATTTGAATACTGAAAATGGCTTTGATTTCTAACAGGAAGCCAGGCTCACTTGTTACTTCCACATAATGTGATGAAGGCAAAAGACCACAGTTGTATACATTTGGATAGTTATCCTTGAGACTGGAAATGTCTATAAGATGCAATTGATTGACTTGCTGATTGTCTTTCCTCATGTGAGCATCTTTTCCATGTTCATGACCCACCACTGATATTCTGTGGAACTGAACTAAAACTAGGGTCCCCAAAGCCTTGTTGGGGGTGTGGAGGAAGGCGAGAGAGTGGAGGGGAGGGGATGGACAAAGTATTCCTGTCAGAGTGCAGCTGCAGCTCTGCTCCGATGCACACTTTTCCTCTGGATTCCACACAATTTCTCCCGGGGTCATCCTTCTCCAGTAGCAGCCCCTCCACCCGGAGCATCACTGGTGGGCAGTCTCTGCCCTCATCTGCTCTGGCTGGGGCAGCAGGATTGATTTCATTCAAAAAACAACTGGTTTTCATGGCAGGGGAAATAGTGAGCAGAGCAGAGAACAGGCACTTGGGCGTCCTACTGGCTTTCTTCTTGCCTGAGGCTAGTCCTCCTTGAGCCAATCCTATGTCTCCTAGAGCACTTAGTTGCTCCTCTGTACTTTCAACTCCTGGCTCCTGCCGTATAGTCATAAATGTGCTAGAGGCTTAAAACAAATGCCTCGTCACCACCTTTTATCTCTCCTACCAACAAGTACCCCCCCAAAATTAGGGTTAGCTGACCATGGTGTCTCATGCCTGTAAATCCCAGCACTTTGGGAGGCTGAGGCAAGAGGATCACCTGAGCTCAGGAGTTCCAGACCAGCCAAGGCAACAAAGTGAGACCCTGTCTCTAGAAAAAAAAAAAAAAATTTAGCCAAGCTTGGTGGCACACAGCTGTAGTCCCAGCTACTTAGGAGGCTGGAGGATTGCTTGAGCCTGGGAGGTCAAGGCTATAGTGAGCTGTGATTGTGCCACTGCACTCCAGCCTGGGCAACAGAGTGAGACCCTGTCTCATAAAAAAGAAAATTAAGGTCATATTTGCTGTTTACTTCTCTATCTTCCGTTCATTTCTTTTTGGTGACAGCTTAATTGAGATAGAATCCAACATATCATACAATTTACCCATTGAAGTGTATAATTCAATGGTTCTTAATATATTCACAGATTGCATCACCCCCAAAGGAAACTCTGTGGCCATTAGCAGTCACTCCCATTCCCTCCTTTGCCCAGCTGTAGGTAACCACTGATCAACTTTTTGTCTATTCTGTACCATTCATATAAATGGAATCATACATTAAATTCATGGTCCTTTGTGTCTGGCTTCTTTCACTTTGCAGAATGTTTTCAAGGTTCATCCATGCTGTTGAAACAGGTTTTATCATTCTTCATTTAAAATATCCACATGTAAAGTATAATACATGTGTAGGGATTCAATTCTTTGGGCCATTGGCAAATAATTTAGCTTATGCACATGTAGTACAAGCAAAATTAAGTACAACTAACGAGTATTAATATAGAGAGGTAGCAAGGCATAGGAAAGAAAATTCAGCAGTTGAAGAGGTTTTGTGGCCTGAAAGTCTTTATAGAATTGTTTGATCAAAAAGGCCCTGAGATACCCTCAGGTACATCATCGGATCTGCACAGTGGCCATCCATGCCACCACCTGGTGTGGGAGGGCCTGGTGATAGTTCACTCACTAATCAGACCCATTTGAAGACATTCAAGACAACAGAAGCAACTTCAACTCTAACAGAACACCTGGGGCACCCCGGACACCATCAACTTCTCTACCTCTGAGGACTACCCAAGTGGAGACTGTAGTGTAGCCATATTCCCCACACGAACCTCAGCAAAAACTCTCTACCACATATTCACAAAGGAGGCTGGTAGATAGATTTCTACTGGCCTTCTCTCTTTTAAGTAATGACTTTCATTTTTGTCTTTGAAAATGATGCATCCTTGCAATAAAAATATTCAAGTGATATAGAAAAGCATAAAGAAGCAAAGAAAAATCACCCCAAATTTCACCACCATCCAAAAAGCCAGTATCACCTTTGGTAAGCATCATTCCAGTCATCAATGTTGGCCAAGCATACAGATGGAAGGGTAGATGGACTGTGGCTAGAAACCGAAAAAACAATTATTTTATTTTATAAAAAGGAGATCATACTATATGTGCTCTTTTTTCATGTTAAATAATAATTTTTGGCTGGGTGCGGTGGCTCACACCTATAATCCCAGCACTTTGGGAGGCTGAGGCAGGTGGATCATGAGGTCAGGAGTTCGAGACCAGCCTGGCCAACATGATGAAACCCTGTCTCTACTAAAAATACAAAAATTAGCTGGGTGTGGTGGGGGGCACCTGTAATCTCAGCTATTCAGGAGGCTGAGACAGGAGAATTGCTTGAACCCAGGAGGCGGAGGTTGCAGTGAGCTGAGATTGTGCCACTGCACTCCAACCTGGGCAACAGAGAGAGACTTCATCTCAAAAGAAAATATATATATATATATATATATATATATATAAATGTTTGTTTCATAGGAAATTAGAAGAAAAAGAAAACAAATGAAATGGACTGGACTGCTAAAATTATGTAAGTATTTCTTCAGATTAGTTCACAAAAGTTGCCTCTAATGTTACATAATTACAATAACCACAAAGGGGTCAAGACTCTATATTCTTTTAGCCACAGGTTTAAATTTTAGACAATCTGGATCAACTCTGCTCTATAAAACCAGGTGAGAAGCACTATTCTACCTCTTCCAACCTCTCTTCCCCAGCCTCCTAATTTTTTTTTTCCCTTATGTACTGTAAATGTAATTCCTCCAGGGTTGGTTTGTTTGCTGTTACTTAATTATTTCTTTGGGTTCATGCCCTGGGAATCCATGTTCACCTTAAGCCGTGGCTTCTGTTCTTATCACTGAAATTATATGTTCATCTCTCATCAGATTATTAATTTGGAAGGAAAATATTTATTCTAAAATAACAAGCAATTAGAGATGTACTTCTAATCTTGTACGAGTAGGTTAACATAACAAATTCTCTTGAGTCATTCCTTTACAATTTTAAGCTATCATCTAAAATTATTATTTTGAAGAGTCTATTTATTAAAAATGATTCATTGGTGACACAAAGAGCTACATAAAAAGTATTTCTAGGACTCCTCTCCTAAGATTCAAGTGTTTCCTGAACCTGACCATTGGAGGTCTCGCAGACCGTCAGATTCCAGCAGGTGTAAATAGAGCCACCTTTTTCCTGCCACCCCCGAGTCTCACAGGCAAACTTGGCTCTGGCTCTGCTCCTGTGCTCTGCAGCCTGGCTCATGGGACTCCAGGCCCACAGCCATCCAAGAAGAACTTAAGGCATATCCCAGATTCCTCTCTTACTCCTTGGTCACATCCATTCATTACATAAGTAGAGACTTACGGCCTGCAAAGCCTAAATTATCTACTATCTGGTTAGTACAGGAACATTTTGCTGGCCCCTGGAATGGACTATGCTTTCTAGTCTTCATGAACACACTTGAGTTCTGGGATTCTCTGATTTCATAATGTTATTACTAAAGAATTTTCAGACCAGCATCGTTCCCTTGCATGACCATGGCTTGGCGAACTTTGCAACTGTCATTTCTGGAATACTTTTTTCGCTATCAGTGTCACCATCAGGGACGGGAATAAACATGCATGGGTGAGCCAATTCAAATAAAAGTCTTGCAGTATCTATGAAGCAGGTCTGGGAACCATAGGACCTAGTTGCTGTCACCTTGTAACTCACTCTTTCACATGAACCTGCTAAGCAATCATGATTCTTCTAAGGGGTTGAATGAGGAGGCCAGCATCCTCTGACATGATTGGATGATGCTGTTGATAGGTCACTACCAGTTATCAACTGCCAGGCATGCTTCCAAGTGCTTCTTGGTGTTTGGTGACCCACAGTAGAAATGAGCTATGTTCAGAGTTACTTACTTACTAGGATGTGATTGCTATGTGTGTCTCTGAATTCTACCGTGGTGTCTCTGATTCCCATCTTGTGCCTTATTCCTGGTGCTTAGAGTTCTTGCAAACACTCGAAACTGAAAAGTGGTTTTGCATCTATGTTTTTGTTATTGTTGAAATTATGCTGCCCTAGGGGTTATCTGTCAACTACTTTCAGAGAGAAAAAAAAAAAAAAACTGGTGGGAGGTGCTGCATCCCATTCTTCAAAGAGAGGTATCTAGTATTTTCTAAACCAACTAGGAGACCCATTTTAACTAACATTGTTTGGGCTACCAAGATAAAATGAATGAAAAAGCTTGGTGACTAAAAAACTTCACCTAGAACAATAAATAAGCAGGAAAGGCAAGAAAAGAAAAGCAAATGATAATGACTTTTCAATTACACCCAAATTAAAAGGAACGATGGCAGTTTTTCTAAATGATAATTTCGCTGGTGGCACTTGGCATGTGTGGTTCTACAATCCCACAGTTTCCAATTGTTTTGCACAGATCCAAGGTGAGTGGGCAATGAAGGAGGGTGGAGTGAGCCCCTTAGCTGATGATTGTTGATGACTGGTCTCTAGTCATCCATGAAATCAATAAATGTATTGCCCTCATGGAGTTAGCACTCTAGCTGGGGAGACCAGCAAAAACCTAATAAATAAGTAAAATGTATAATATGTCTAGACATAGGTGAGCACTATGGAAGTGATGGGTTGACCTGATAGGCCTTCAGGAAGGGAAGAAGCAGACCGATGTGTGGCAAGAGCATGCCAAACCTAGAGACCCACGGGGAGCTCATTCCAGGAAAATCCGCTGGAGAAAACGGAGACTCAGTGATGGCTACATGGAACTCCAGTGAAATCATGAAATCTAAATGCCTTTGTGAAAAATGGTCCTGAAGATAAAGCCAGGTGCTAAAAGAGAGCTGTTTCAGAATTGAGAGATTCTCAAATACCACGTGGCAGGTCCTTTGGGAGTATGAAGCCTTGCCAGGCTTCAGTTGATCCTGTTTTTAGTGGGATAAACTTCTTTGGGAGGCATCAGTATTGGAAGTGTCAGCCTCTTGATTAGTTTGGCTTGAGGGAGGATGGGGGTAAATTTCAGAGATTGTTAAGTAAGCAACCTGAGCCAAAGGGTGCTGAGCCTACAAGGGGGCCTGTGAGTGCATGTTGCTGTTTGGGACCTGCTACTCACAGGCAGGGTGACCAACCCACTCCCCTTTGCCCCTAACTGTCCTGGTTTTATTTTATTATTATTTTTTTGAAGCAGAGTCTTGCTCTGTTGCCCAGGCTGGAGTCCAGTGGTGCAATCTTGGCTCACTGCAACCTCCACTTCCCGTGTTCAAGCAATTCTCCTGCCTCAGCATCCCGAGTAGCTGGGATTATAGGTGCCCACCACCACACCCAGCTAATTTTTTATTTTTTGTAGAGACAGGGTTTTACCACGTTGCCCAGGCTGGTCTCAAACTCCTGATCTCAAGTGATCCACTCACTTCAGCCTCTTAAAGTGTTGGGATTATAGGCATGAGCCACTGTGCATGGCCTGGACTTTTAAATTAGATATGGAAATGTAAAAGAAACACTTATTAAATTAATCAGCATGCAGTAGGTCATAATGAATTCCTGAAAGAAATGTCACTTTAGAAATCTATTGACATGGAAAGATGCTCATCATATATTTTTAAGTGGAAATAAGATGCAAAATTATTTCTAGATGTTAGTTTTTATGTTTTCTTTTTTGCCTTTTTTACTTTCCATAATGGACATGTAACCATGTAATAATAATTTTGTAATAAAAAAAATATATAGGCTGGGTGTGGTGGCTCACGCCTGTAATCCCAGCACTTTGGGAGGCTGAGGTGGGTGAATCACGAGGTCAAGAAATCGAGACCATCTTGGCCAACATTGTGAAACCCCATCTCTACTAAAAATACAAAAATCAGCTGGCCATAGTGCTGCACACCTGTAGTCCCAGCTACTTGGGAGGCTGAGACAGAGAATCGCTTGAACCCAGGAAGTGGAGGTTGCAGTGAGCAGAGATCGTGCCACTGTGCTCCAGCCTGGGTGACAAAGACTCCGTCTTAAAAAAACAAAAAACAAAACAAAACAAAACAAAAAATATAAAGAAAACCTTACAGGGAGAAATACTGAGTGGTGATTTGATGCTAAACAGCATCTCTCAAAAAAGACACTCTTTGAGTTTGAAATTAAAAATCCAAGAATTATGGATGAAACAAACTGTACACAGAAACACACTAGAGTTTCATTCTGCACATGCAATGGGAGCTTTCAGGAACACCCAGCATTCAGTTGAGATGACCTGAGGCACAGGGGAGCTGGGGGAGGAGCTCCAGGGCAGATCCCTTTGACCAGGTATCTCAGGGACTCTTTGAGATAAGATTACCCTGATCTGAGAGCAAAGGTTTCCAGTCTGTGCTAGACTTATCTTTGTAATGGAATTTTTTTTTTTTTTTTTTGAGATGGAGTCTCACTTTGTTGCCCAGGCTGGAGTGCAGTGGCATGATCTTGGCTCACTGCAACCTCCACCTCCGGGGTTCAAGGGATTCTCCCACCTGCCTCAGCCTCCCGAGAAGCTGGGGTTATAGGCGGGCACAACCACACCCAGCTAATTTTTGGATTTTTAGTAGAGATGGGGTTTCAGCATGTTGGTCAGGCTGGTCTCAAACTCCTGACCTCAGGCGATCCGCCTGCCTTGGCCTCCCAAGGTGCTGGGATTACAGGCATGAGCCACTGCGCCCAGCCTGTTATGGAAATTGGTGCATCTGGGCAGGTGACACTATTCAATAACATCATGCAGTTAACGTCATTTAGCTCTGAGTCTAGGCTCAACAAGAAAGCTTTCCACTATTATTTTATTTTCCATATAGAACTGCTCAGAATTTAAAAATGCAATTTCATAGTGATAGAGTGTGGTCTATGCTAGGCATGGTGCTAACTTTACAACAGTGAGTGCATAGCTCTCTTCTTCTCTGTCCCTAGGGGAGCAGAGGTAAGTAAATAAGTGATTAAAGTGTTACACGTTCAGTGCTCTAATTGGGGAAGTAAGTGCACACCAAGAGCGTTAATGTAGATCACGAGTTTAGCAAAGATTTGCTGGACAAATTCATCAAACTGAAACCCACAGGTTGGCCCGTCAAAAGGAGAAGGCAAGGGTTTTAAAGAATGGCTCCAGGCAGATGGAAAAGCACGTGTGAAGCATCAGGAGGGAAGCTTCTCATGGTAAATATAAAGTGTAAACTGACATTTTAGTTTTTATACCCCATTCTCTTAAAAGTTATATTAGCGTTAGTCTTTTGGGGCCCAGTCACCTCTTGATATAGTGACAAAATTGGTCCTCTCAGCCTATGCAGCTGAGGATGAGATCAGGGAGCACAGTGGGTCCCTCAAGCCAGTGCCACCCATCTGCATGGTCAAGCAGGTCTTCCCGCACAATACTCCCTGCTTTTTTTTTTTTTTTTGCATGGTTATTTAAACCGCAGCAACGTTTCTTAAATATTTTGTGTGAGACAGTTTATTCACAGTGGATTGAAAATAGGCTCAATGTTGTTTTGAAACACGATTTTCTTAAAAAAAACTGAACATCAATATTCTCCACGCTATCAGAAATGTTCTAGTAAGGGCAGATGGAGATGAAGTATGTCTACTACCCAAACAGGGATTGCCGGCTTTACCCCATGTCTGATGGTGTTGAGAGGTGACAGCGTGCTGGCAGTCCTCACAGCCCTCGCTCGCTCTCGGCGCCTCCTCTGCCTGGGTTACCACTTTGGCGGCACTTGAGGAGCCCTTCAGCCCACCGCTGCACTGTGGGAGCCCCTTTCTGGGCTGGCCAAGGCCGGAGCCCACTCCCTCAGCTTGCAGGGAGGTGTGGAAGGAGAGGCGCCAGCAGGAACCGGGGTTGCATGCCGCGCTTGCGGGCCAGCTGGAGTTCCGGGTGGGCGTGAGCTTGGCAGGCCCCACACTCGGAGCAGCCGGCCGGCCCTGCCGGTCCCAGGCAATGAGGGACTTAGCACCCGGACCAGCGGCTGCGGAGGGTATACTGGGTCCCCCAGCAGTGCCAGCCCACCAGCGCTGTGCTTGATTTCTCACTGGGCCTTAGCTGTCTTCCCGCGGGGCAGGCCTTGGGACTGCAGCCCGCCATGCCTGAGCCTTCCCCCACCTCCGTGGGTTCCTGTGCAGCCCGAGCCTCCCCGACGAGCGCCGCCCCCTGCTCCATGGCACCCAGTCCCATTGACCACCCAAGGGCTGAGGAGTGCGAGCGCACGGCGCGGGACTGGCAGGCAGCTCCACCCACCTGCAGCCCCGGTGCCGGATCCACTAGGTAAAGCCAGCTGGGCTCCTGAGTCTGGTGAGGACATGGAGAGTCTTCATATCTAGCCCAGGGATTGTAAACACACCAATGGGCACTCTGTATCTAGCTCAGGGATTGTAAACATACCAATCAGCACCCTGTATTTAGCTCAAGGTTTGTGAGTGCACCAATCGACACTCTGTATCTAGCTGCTCTGGTGGGGCCTTGGAGAACCTTTATGTCTAGCTCAGGGATTGCAAACGCACCAATCAGCGCCCTGTCAAAACAGGCCACTGGGCTCTACCAATCAGCAGGATGTGGGTGGGGCCAGATAAGAGAATAAAAGCAGGCTGCCCTGAGCCAGCATTGGCAACCCGCTCAGGTCCGCTTCCACATTGTGGAAGCTTTGTTCTTTCACTCTTTGCAATAAAGCTTGCTACTGCTCACTCTTTGGTTCCACACTGCTTTTATGAGCTGTAACACTCACCGTGAAGATCTGCAGCTTCTCTCCTGAAGCCAGTGAGCCCACGAGCCCACCGGGAGGAATGAAGAACTCCAGACGTGCTGCCTTAAGAGCTGTAACACTCACCGCGAAGGTTTGCAGCTTCACTCCTGAGCCAGCGAGACCACGAACCCACCAGAAGGAAGAAACTCCGAACACATCCAAACATCAGAAGGAACAAACTCCAGACGGCGCCACCTTAAGAGCTGTAACACTCACCGCGAGGGTCCTCGGCTTCATTCTTGAAGTCAGTGAGACCAAGAACCCACCAATTCCGGACACGGTGTCTTCTGCATAAGCATTTCACATTTGTGCTTATTCATTTCCACTCACAATATTAACCCGCATTCACACCCTGGACATCATCTGCATATATATAGCGCGCGCACACACACACATATACACACAAACACATACACACACACAGCTAGCATAGCAACTTACCCTTATAGGAACACTTCTGGGGGTGTCTAGAAGATAATGCAATATACGTATATGCAACATGAGTCACCCGCCTCTAACATGAATCCCTAAATCTACAATTGTGTGCTCAAATAGATATTCCTGGCACTTGTCATCACTTTGCATTAGTTTTGTGTTTTCTGTTATTTTATTCCATAGTTTCCAGTGACTGGGTCATTTTTTAATAATAGCGAACAATTACACCGTGCTTTGTTTATCCTATGCGCTGTTCTAAGTGCTTTAGGTAAATTAATTAATCGTCACAACAACCTAATGTGGTGCGTGCTATTATTGTCCCCGAAGTTCTTACACAGGTGAGTTTTGGAGGTGGGGTTCCCACCCTGGCGCCCGGAGCTCACCCACTTTCTCTGCTCCCTTTTGCTCTATCATCACCTGGGCCACCATTCCCATGACCTTTGCATATCCTCGGAGTGTTTCCTGTGGCTACTGGCACCCAGAGGACCTCAGTGCGTGCCTCTTTGCCTAATGTATGTGCAGGCCCTATCTCGGAATGTTCCATTCCAGATCCCTCCACCATGGGCTCATTGTGAAATAAACAATGCGTGGCCACTAAAGCAGTTCTTTGAAAATGCAGTGTCAACACACCCACATTGACAGCGATGCAAAGTCACTGAAATTTTCTAGAATGACATGAGAAAAAATCCTTACAGATAGTCTTTTCCAATGCAAACTTCTCTTTTAAACAGTTTTATTAGAAAAGTTTGCTAATAAGGCAGGAAAGTAACTTTTAGATTTTTTTGAATGAGGGTTTGCTTTTTGGAACCCTTTCAAATTTTGATAGCCTTAAAAAACTACTCTTATTTAACAAAGAGAAACAGCCAGGGTTAATCTGGAGCTTGGAGTCGATATGAGAACGGCTATTTCATCACCAGGCAACTCCTCCAGGCCACGAGTGAGGCCCATGGAGTAACACAGCCTGTGATTCCCTCCCTCACCCTTCACATTGATTGAAAGTGTATCTTCAAAGACAGACTCAGAAGCTCTTTTGATGCTTTTGTTGACAATTTAAGTACAATCTTAGAGTTGTCAGATAATCTCAACACACTTCAGAGAAAAACAGATTTTTTCTGCAAAGACTTTATTTCTATTTTTTGATACATTCATATTTTGTTACACCCTTCCTGTGCAAATAATACTGTGATTCATGTTCATGTGTAGTGGATGATCTTGCTTTTTTTTTTTTCTTTGAGACAGAGTCTCACTCTGTTGCCCAGGCTGGAGTTCAGTGGTGTGATCTCGGCTCACTGCAACCTCTGCCCCTGGGTTCAAGTGATTCTCCTGCCTCAGCTTCCCAAGAAGCTGGGATTACAGGCGCCTGCCACCACGCCCAGCTAATTTTTGTATTTTTAATAGAGACAGGGTTTCGTCATCTTGGCCAGGCTGGTCTTGAACTCCTGACCTCGTGATCCACCCACCTCGGCCTCTCAAAGTGCTGGGATTACAGGCATGAGCCACCGTGCCCGGCCTGCTCTAACTTATTTTAAGAATCACTGTTCTATTCTGGAAAGGGAAAACACCACCACCAAGAAAGGAAAGGAGACCATGCTGGACAGCCTAATAGTCTAACAGGGGATCCTAGGGTGCCTGAGCTCGTGGGAGCAAACCTTGTTCAGGCACCGCAAGCCCAATGCAGCATGCAGACTGGGAAGGCACAATAATGCAAACATCATCAGGAAGAAAGCTGTGGCTGGTGGAAAACACTGTGTGCTCCACGTGACAGAAGGGAGCCACCTGATTTGTCGCATCGGGCCAGTGTAAGGAAGTGTAATTTAGTGGGATTGCCAGTGACACTAAGTCAGGCCCTGATCAGGGTCTGGACTCAGTATGGACACAAGCCACTGGGTGCAGGGGCTCATGCCTGTGACCTCTCTTTTTTTCCCTTACTATAGAGACTTTGATCTCTCCACCATTTCTATGTGAGCTTTGGGCTTCCTGTCGCAGGTCTGTTGTCACCGTGGGGCCATGTTGGAGTCGGTAGATTTTCAGACAGTGAAGCCACATGAAGCTGTGAATGCTGATGTGGCTGCTGCAGAGCCCAGTCTCTCCCCGGTGCAAGGCCTCTAAGAGGACAGGACTGTCTTCAGATGGTTGGAAGAAATGGGTTATCTTAGGCAGTTAGGAAAAGAGGGACAGGTGTCCCGGGATGTGGAAAATTTGAGTTCATCCCCTCTCTTCCCTCCAGCAAGGATTTCAGGTGCTACATCTAAAAAGAGAAGCCCTGTTGCCGATTTCATAATTTATAGAGTCTCTAAATCCAAAAGCGCCTCCATGCGCTAGTGAGACTCATGCCCTCAGTTATGTGCACGATCTTCCTGAGAAGTCAGACAATACAGGTAGAACAAAAGATAGTGGTTGTACTTTCTCTTCTGCGTAGTGTGCGTAAGAGCATGTGGTTTGCCGCATGCAGTGTTGTTAATCTTTTGATTGTGTTGTGAATGGCTGAAAAAAAAGCTGAAAGTTTGACCGAACGGAAATCCAATCCATGTCAACATAAGGAATACTCTAGTGAGTTTACTGTCCTAAGAGAAGGTCTCTCGTGGGGAACCCCTGGTGTGCAGAGCTCTCTGGGACTTGCAGATTGGACAGAGAGGGTGTGCCAAAGGGGTATAAACCCTTCTGATGGAGAGAGTCAGGCATGTCTTCATTTTGGTAGTTCTGGAAAGGCTCCTCTTTAAAGATTCTGATTTAATAATGTTCACTTTTGTTAAGATTGAATATCATTTTGAAATCATTTCTAAACATGTCTCCTTTATAGGCACTTTATCCATTAAATTTACAGTGGAGCCAAATGTATTAGCAAAATCTCCAAGCTGCAAAATGAATACTCAAAATCAAACTAAAGATTTTTTGGTGATACTTTCAGAAAAACAATTTCTTTCTAAAGTTGCCAATCATGAAAGGGAATGAAAGTACATTAACTTGATTTCTTCCCTGTAATTCAAACATTCAACATTCAAATTAACTTTCATAATTTCTCACTTAGTTGACAAGTTGATTTATGCATAGTTGGTATTTCATTAATGCAATTTATATAGATGGAATTCTTAGGGATAAACACGTTTTTGACTATTGCCTGGGGTTCTTTGGCAATAGATGCTTTCTGAAATTTAAATAAGAACATTACTGTCAAAGCCATGAATCTAGTTTTGAGAACCCACTGCAGTTCATTTTACAGAGAAACACCTTGTCAGTAGCATCTTCATGGTATTTACTGAAGGTAAAATGCAGGATATTCAATGTGAGAACTCTCTCTCCAGCTACTGATTCTGCCTGACTCGAATTTAGGTGAGAATGACCCATACAGATACGTGGATTTCACTTGAGTCTGTGCTCCAGTATTTGTGTCATCCGGAGGCTGAGAACGCCTGTTGGTGGTGGCACAGATGGCTCTGCTGTTTTGTGTGGACAAACTGAAAGGGATTCAGGAGCTTCTTCTGTAATTTTGCTCTGCTGTTTTTCATGGACATAGTGAAAGGGATCCAGGAGTTTCTTCTGCAATTTGGCTGTAGTTGGACTTTGAAAAAAAATTGAAGAGTGTGTATGTGCGCGTGTGTGTGCGCGTGTGTGTGTGCGCGCGCGCGCGCGTGTGTGTGCGTGTGCGTGTTTGAAAAGAGAATTAGCAAATGAAGATAGGACACTGGGTATGCTCCCCCAGGATGGGGCGATGCGGCGCCCGGCTGCCCTGGCTACACGTCGAACCAGTGGTCCCCCATGCAGACGCGGTTCCACTCGCAGCCGCAGTTCCAGCACCACTCGAGCCTGCACTGGGGCTGCGGACACTTCATGTGCATGCAGCCTCCTGTTGGGAGCAGAAAACAAAGGTGTGGTGGGTTCGCAGCAAATACCTGGAAAGCACGCATTCCCAAACCAGCACGCTAACCTAGACGTTACTTTCTAAGTGAATAATCACAAGCAATACAAGGGCAGAGAGAAACTTAACTGAGGGGGAAAAAATCATAAAGCACAATAGGGCAGCTCTAAAGTGATGATATTCATTAAGAAATGAATGAAATTGAAGCATGTCACTTTTGCCGGGAACAAGTTTTATTTGTAAATCTGACTTTATTCTCCTGAAAGGGGATTTAGAGACAAACGCTTCATGTTTCATAGATAGGGGTCAATTCCTCATTTAAATATATTCAAATATTAATATATTTATATTTGAATATATATTTAAATATATAGAACACCTAGCATTATTGGTTACTTCCTTTCTATCCCTCTTATCTTAATTAAAATTTGGGATAGCATTAAGGAACGTATTCCCTATTAAAAATAATATTAAAAATTATATATATTATTATATATAATAATATATAATATAAATATATGTATATTTTATATATAAAAATATAAATATATTTATATTTAAATATATTAATTAATAAAATTTGATGATATAACCTAATATAATGTATAATAATTTAAATATATTTTGATTTATTTTTGCTCTTTCTATAGTGCTACTTACTTGGCTTGGCCAAATTCATAAAACAGGAACTGGGATAGCATATTATAATTATTATTATTTCTATTTTTTTGTTTTTTGAGACAGAGTTTTGCTCTTGTCGTCCAGGCTGGAGTGCAGTGGTGTGATCTCGGCTCACTGCAACCTCCACCTCCCAGGTTCAAGTGATCCTCTGGCCTCAGCCTCCCAAGTAGCTGGGATTACAGGCGCCCACCACCACGCCCAGCTAAGTTTTGTATTTTTAGTAGAGACAGGGTTTCGCCATGTTGGCCAGGCTGGTCTCGAACTCCTGACCTCCAGTCATCCTCCCGCCTCGGCCTCCCAAAGTGCTGGGATTACAGGCATGAGCCACTGCACCCAGCCAGCATATTATTTTTAATAGGGAATACGTTCCTTAATGCTATCCCAAATTTTAATTAAGATGAGAGGGAGAGAAAGGAAGTAACCAATAATGCTAGGTGTTCTATGTATATTATCTCATTTGCTTCCCAAAGCACTTTGAGATAAGAGCATCACTCTGCTATAGAATTTCCCCAAGGTGAAGCACTTTTAAATGGTGAAGACAATGATTTCACCAAGGTCTGTGTGATTCCAATGTCCTTTCGTTCACAGAACAGGTTCTTTTCAGCATGAGAGGAAAAGTCCCTTATCTTGGGACTTATTTTGGAATTATTCACCTCCCTCACTTGTTAAACATAGACTCCATGAGTTTCTGGAGTGCACACACCCCTGCTTCAGTCGCTGTGGGGGAACTGAAGGGAGGAGGAAGTGATTTGTATGAAGATGTACAGAGAACTGTTTCTGTCCAAATTTCCTGGATAACCCCGGCAAACGCAGTTTCTTTGCTTGAATCCTACCTAGCGTTGAAGGTGCTCCATTACTCACTCTTACCAATTATCTTGTTAATTGATTTTTCCTGCCAAATTTTCCAAGTAATTGGTTCGGTGCTGTCTCACTTTTATTATTAGAAACCTGGCATGAGAACTTTCACTAATTTAAAATATTTATGAATATATAGGAATAGGCATTTGTTTTAAGATAACTTGCCGACATGTAAAATCTCCTGTTTTCCTAATCCTTTCTGGCTTGTTTTAAAGATCATAAATTACAGATGTGTGGAAAATAAAGGAGAAAACTTACAACACTTTTATCTTCATACTTTCCGCTTAGGTTTGTGCCATTTTCAGCACATACTGAATGGTTGTATATTTATGATGCAAATAATATGTTATATGGTGTGACATAAAACCACTTAAGTTTCTCTAAAATATCATAAATATTTTATCATATCATAAATATATCATTATTATATCATGTATTGTAAAATATATTCAATCTAAATTATTGAGCAATACATTAAAACTTAATGAACTATTAAAGCAATTCTAAATGAAAGGGTAAGAAAGTTTCCTATTGTGATATTTAATATATATAAGCATATATAAACACAAATATGAAGTGTGTGTATATATAAAATATATTTATATATAAAAATATAAATATATATAAATATATATATAAATATATATATATATATATTTTTTTTTGAGACGGAGTCTCGCTCTGTTGCCCAGGCTGGAGTACAGGGTGCGATCTGGGCTCACTGCCACCTCCGCCTCCCGGATTCAAGCAATTCTCCTGCCTCAGCCTCCCGAGTAGTTGGAATTACAGGCACCTGCCACCACGCCTGGCTAAATTTTGTATTTTTAGTAGAGACGGGGTTTCACCATGTTGACCAGGCTGGTCTCAAACTCCTGACCTCGTGATCCGCCTGCCTTGGCCTCCCAAAGTGCTGGGATTACAGGCATTAGCCACCGCGCCTGGCTGATAGATGTGTTTTTCATACACAGTCCCTGGCTCATAACTCCCATAGCTCTTGTTACAGTCTTTTGTCATAATGTTGGGGCAATTCAGGCCTCAGAATTAGGCCCCAGAAAAGAGAATCTCTCCCTCTGACCTTTCCTTGCTCTCCTTTTACCAGCCCAGGGCAGGACTGGAACCTTCCGCAGCTGTTCTGACTGTGGGTTATAAGACCCGGATTTCAGAAAGAGTCCTGCCCGTCCCCTGGAGGAAGGAATGCTGCACAGGGAGGCCAAGAAGAATCTAGACCGGCAGGCCTTGCAGGTTCTCCCCACTCCATCTTTTAGCGTGAGATCAAAGCCTTTCTGTCCCATCGCATTTCAACACGGCTGTCCGTGCGTCCATCGTGCCTATCCCAGGAAGTCTCCATAGAGGGCCCCAGAGGACAGGGTTTGGGGAGCTTCCGGGTTGCTGAACACACGGAGGTTTCTGGTAGGCGGGGCACCCAGGGAAGGCTTGGAAGCTCCGCGATCCTTCCCCCATACCTCGCCCTCTGCATCTCTTCATCTGTATCTTTTGTAATATCCTTTATAATAAACTGGTAAATGTGTTTCCCTGAGTTCTGTGAGCCACTGTAGCAAATAACAGAACCCAAGAGGGAGTCATGGGAATCTCAACTTGAAGCCAGTTCATCAGAAGTTCCAGAAGCCCAGACTTGCGACCGGTGACTGGCAGTCCTGTGGGACGGAGCCCCCAGCCTGAGGGATCAGACACTATTTCCTGGTAGACAGCGCCAGGGTTGAAGAGCAGGACACTCAGCCGGTGTCCATTGCAGAACTGATTGCTTGCTTGGTGCGTGGGGAAAAACCCCCGCACATTCCGTCACAGAAGTCTTATGTGCTGACTGTTGTTATTGAATGAGAGAATAGAAGAAGCATGTTGTTTGTTCTACACTTAGACCGAATGCCAAAAATTAATACCAAGCATTTAATGAATCTGGGATACTAGTATTGTAAATAATATCTTGTTACAGAAGCTAGAATTACAATGGCCTGGTACAGTAAGAATGGAAATGGGAAGAGAGGATATTCACGTTATTAACTTTCCTCCCTAGGGCTTAATATACACAAGGCCATAGAGCTAGACCCCAGGCCATGGAGGAACACGGAGGACTGCAATTCTAAAAGCTTTGCCAGCTTAAAAGTAAGTGCATCCAGGAAGCCGCTGAAACTTCACGCAGATTTGTGGATATAGACATGAAGGGAATGTGGCTTCCTTTGTAGTGAGTTCTGTCTGCAGATGGACACTCAAACCATGAAAAGCTCAGCCTACGCTGGGCAGTCGACATCTGGCTCTGGCCAGCAATTCTTCCATTAGATTTAATGAGAGCATGGAAGTCCCTGAACAACCTGAAGGCACATTTGAGGAGCAGCACACACTCAGTCAGGGAATGGAGCCAGAATCTCATCTGCTTGGGATAGAAGTGAAGACATTTCTGGAGACTGGAGAGGATTATAGGAGAAAGTACCAGGGTTTAGCCTGTGCTTAAGATGGAAATTCCTCGCGTTATCATTTCAACTTCTCTGAGGGAAGAAGGGCATTCCTGAAACACAGCTGAGTATGTAACAGGCCACGAACCTTGATGAGAACCAGGTAACATCCTTGGTCATAGAGGCTATGTCGGTTTCGGTTATAGTGATGCACTGTTAAACAGTTTAGGCCATCGCTAATAAGCTTCAAGTCTCAGCTTTTCCGTTTGTAAGTTAAAAATTTGGAGGTAAAAAATTAGTGCTTTCATTTATGTACATCACAATATTTTCAAGAAATAGCTCAACGGGGAGAAACTTTCCTACAGTCACGAACCATTTGACTCCTACAACTCCATCTTTGGAGGCTGCCGGCATGTTCTGAGTCCAGGGCAGATATGATGAATAATTTTCCTGCTTCTCACCCTAGACTATCTCCCTGCCTCACAGGATCAAGTCCAAGCCCCAAAGCTGCCATTCAGGGACCTAAATTCTGCATCCTACCTACTGCTTCAGCTGAGGCTCCTGCATGCGGTGCCTGGAACACCAGCAGCAGGGGCTGCCTCCACACACCGGGGCGCACACACCCTGTGTCTTTGCTCATGCAGTCCTGGGGCCTGGAACGCCTCCTCCTGCTCCTCCTTGCCTCGCTCATATCTGCTCATTCTTCAATTCTTGGCTGGTATCATCTCTTCCAGGAAGCCTCCTCCTCCAGGTCTGTGTGCCCTGATAGCTTGCTTCCTCTATGTTATTTTATTAAAAAGATCTGTTTATGTGTGTATCTCTAAACTTTACAAGCTAAGTTTTTGTTTGCTTGTTTGTTTGTGTTTTATTTATTCTTTTTGAGAAGGAGTCTCACTGTGTCACCCAGGCTGAAGTGCAATGGTGCAATCTTGGCTCACTGCAACCTCCACCTCCTGGGTTCAATCAATTCTTGTGTCTCAGCCTCCCGAGTAGCTGGGATCACAGGTGCCTGCCACCACACCCAGCTATTTTTTTTGTATTTTTACTAGAGACAGGGTTTCATCATGTTAGCCAGGCTGGTCTTGAACTCTTGAACTCAAGTGATCCGCCAGCCTCAGCCTCCCAAAGTGCTGGGATTACAGGCGTGAGTCACCACACCCAGCCTACAAGCTAAGTTTTAATTCAGCAAATATTTTTTGTCTGGGCTCTCTTCTGGGATTCGGGCCTAGACAGTCAAGGTCCCTGATCTCACCGGCTTATGTTCTAAAGAGCGACAGACGGGGAACATGTAAATGAACAAATTAAGCAATGATCTGGGAAGGAGGTGGTGCTGTGAAATTATTATTAAACTGGTGGGTGGGACTCGTTGGGTAAAGGGGGAAGCAGGCACTGAGATGGAAAGGAGGAAGGCAGGCTAGGCAGAGGAGAAGCCCAGCTCAGGCACAGCCTGAGAGGCCTGAGCTGACGCCCAGGAGCTCTGGGGCTGGGGCAGCTCTCAGGGTGGTCCTGAATTTGGTTAGTGGGTTGGGTATTATGACCAACCAGTAGTCATGGGACATGAGCTCTCCAGGGAAGGGGAGGCAGCCAGAACAAATTCTCTCGGCAGAGGTGATTGCTCAAGGCCATCCACAGGCAGGCCCCCTGCAAAGGGAACGGCAGTGCCTCCCCCTCGAGAGGTGGGATGGTGCTGACAGTGCCCCCCCACAGGAGGGTCTTTGGCAGGGTGGTAAGGGGCGGTCTCACTGAGGAGAGGTCAGCTGGGCTAAGATCTGAAGGACAGGAAGGAGCCAGTCATGGGCAATGACGACACAGAAGTGTCCTGGGAAGGAGGAGCGGGACCCGTGTGGTTGCAGTGTCAGTGGGGACCCCCGGGGGGAAGGGCAGGACTGACATGGCTTTTGAGAAGTCTACACGTCTATGTAGAAGGCGGATCATAAATATGCGAGAGTGGAGGCGAGAGCACCTTTAGGAGGCTGTGCTTGGAAGAGGAGGTGGGCAAGCAGGGCACTGGCTGGGGCTGAGGAGTCAGAGGTGGGCAGACGCTGGATCAGAACACAGGGAAGGCCGTGGTGACTGGGGATTGAATGCAGGGTGAGGAAGAGCGTGGAATGAAGGATGAGCTTTAGCTTAGTGGCTTGAGGAACTGGGCGGTGCTGTTGACTGAGGTGGGGTGCACCCTAGAGGAAAAGGTTTTCTAGGAGCAGCTAGCACTCTGCTTTGTGAAATTTGAGCTGTCCATTGGACAATCTGTGGAGACACTAAGGAAGCAGCTGGCTATTGGAGTCGGACCCAGGGGTGAGATGAGGGTGGGGTGTAGATTTGGGAGCCATCAGTATGTGGCTAGTATTGAAGGCCACAAGACTGGGCTGTGTGTTATGTGTCGCAAAGGTGAAGTGTCTCAGGTGTCCCCACAAGCTGACAGTAAGTGCTGAACCAAACAACCACAGAGGAGAGAAACAGAAAGCAACAGGTCCAGGCTCGCTGACCACTTCATTATTTTTTTTTTTTTTTTTTTTTTTTTTTTTGGAGACAGAGTGTTGCTCTGTCGCTCAGGCTGGAGTGCAATGGCATGATCTCAGCTCACTGCAAATTCCACCTCCCAGGTTCAAGTAATTCTCCTGCCTCAGGTTCCCAAGCAGTTGGGACTACAGGCATGTACCACCATGCCCAGCTAAATTTTCTATTTTTAGTGGAGACGGGGTTTTGCCATGTTGGCCAGGCTGGTCTTGAACTCCTGACCTCAGGTGATCCGCCCACCTTGGCCTCCCAAAGTGCTGGGATTACCGGTGTGAGCCACCATGCCCAGCCTCGCTGACCACTTCTTATCTTGCAAACTGCCACCACCAGAGCCTGGGCTAACGAGGAGGCCACTAAGGCATGGACCCCACACCTGCTGGGTAAATTCTCCACCTGCCGTGCCTGTGACGCCTGCCACAAGTGGGAACATGGGTGGGTGTTTAAGGAGCCCCTTTCCCTCCCCACTGCAGACAGAGACCTGGCTGATTTTCACTAATTTTCTAAGGTTATACATCACACATGTTTATTACAGAAAAGCATAAAAAGAAATAAAGTCCTCTTTGGTCCTATTATGCCTAGAGCTACTCACTATGACATGGTAACATCTTGTTTCCAGTATTTTTCTTCTGATTCTATTTTTTCCCACACATACATTTGTTTCAAAACAGACATCATGTGCCACTTGCTTTGAAATTCTGATTTCTCACTGAGGATGGATGTAAACCTTTCCACCATGCCTTCATAACCTTCATCTACACGAACCAGCCCATGTCTCATGGAGCATGTTTGATACACTGTCTCCATTACTCCTCCTGCCCATGCTGTGAGGAAGTCCCATTGAAACCCATCTTATGAACGAGGAAACTGGTGCTCACACAGCCACAGTCCATGGCAGAGTCCTAACTCCTGCAACACTGCAGTGCCGGGCTGTGTGAAGCTTTACCACAGATTTATCACAAAATAAACCAATCTTTCTCATACTGAGGCCTTTAGACACTTTGATGATTTTCAGTTTACCCTAATATAAATAATGCTGCAGTTGGCACCTTTTTTCCTAAAATGTGTGTGGGGGTGTGGGTGTATTTGCCTATTATATATTTCAGGTTAGTTCTTTAGGATAGATTTTCAAAGGTAGAATTATTGGGTCAAATAATAGAAAGTCTTTATATAGGTATTGCCAAAGTGGTTTCCAGAAAAGTTACGCTAACTTATGATGTCCTCCCCAACCTTGAGAATTATTATTAAAAAACAAAACAAACAAAAAATTAAGGCCGGGCACAGTGGCTCACACCTGTAATCCCAGCACTTTGGGAGGCCAAGGTGGGTAGATCACCTGAGGTCAGGAGTTCGAGCCCAGCCTGGCCGACATATAGTGAAACCCCATCTCTACTAAAAAATACAAAAATTAGCTGGGTGTGTTGGCGTACACCTGTAGTCCCAGCTACTTGGGAAGCTGAGGCAGAAGAATCTCTTGAACTGGGGAGGTGGAGGTTGCAGTGAACCAAGATTACGCCATTGCACCCCAGCCTGGGCGACAGATCAAGACTGTTTAATCTCTGTGCTTTACACCCTTGTCAGTGAAATACCAGGCCTGTTTATCCCAAACCATCACACATCTTCTCCTGGGAAGGACCCTTCCGTGTTCTTTCCCTCCCACTTCCCAGTGCACCCAGTGGTGGTGGAAACTAGAGAAGCTCTTTCCTTCCATTCCATCAGTGCCTTCTGCTCTTTTTTTTTTTTTTTTTTTTTTTTTGAGATGGAGTCTTGCTCTGTCGCCCAGGCTGGAGTGCAGTGGTGCAATCTCGGCTCACTGCAAGCTCCGCCTCCCGGGTTCACACCATTCTCCTGCCTCAGCCTCCAGAGTAGCTGGGACTATAGGCGCCCGCCACCACACCCAGCTAATTTTTTGTATTTTTAGTAGAGACAGGGTTTCACCGTGTTAGCCAGGATGGTCTTGATCTCCTGACCTCGTGATCCACCCGCCTCGGCCTCCCAAAGTGCTGGGATTACAGGCATGAGCCACCGCGCCCAGCCGCCTTCTGCTCTTTATAGGTGCACGCCAATCCCTGCATTTTCTAGGAGCATTGCTGCATGCAATGGAGTAATAAGGACACACTGGGTAAATTCTTTATTTTCTCTGCAGGAAGCCACTGATACAGCACTAAGGACTTGGACTGAGCTAAGCCAGCACCTGCGGCTCTGGGATGTGTTCAAGCACACTCTTGTTTGTATTAATGAAAACTTCCCGAAAGACATAACTGAAAAGAGAGAGGCTTGAGTGCCCATCCTGGGATGGCCGGGCTTCCCTCTCACAAGTCAGCCCTGGTCAACCTGCCAGCCAGGGCGCAGCTGATGTTCATTGAGGAGAAGCTGGGAGAGGCTGCACCTGGCTTCGTGTCATTGCTCATCTGTGATGGTACCGCTGACTCTGCCTTGCACACGTACAAGTGCACCACATTGAGAAAGGGCTCTCCGACCACTGGTTGTGATGGCTTTGCCCTGAGTGGCATGTCCAGGATAGACAGCAGGAAGACCCCCACTGGTACTGTGAGTCATCAGGGGCAGGCCACAGGGATCTTTAAATATAGACGAGAGTTTAATTTCGAATAATGTTGCGAAGCTGGGGAAGGCTACAGACTGATGGCCGTCAGACAACAGGATCATACAGTGCAGTCATCAGCGCTGGGGAAGGTCACTAGGGAGGACGGAAAAACCACAGCTGCCTCCTGACTGCCACTTATCCTCAACCACATTCCATATCTTGGTTCCAGTTTCTATATTTATTCCCTTTCCAACCACATAAATGCTAACTGTGTGCCTCACGTAGCCATGGAACTACTCACTCATTAAATATTTCTGTGTAACAAAAACAATAATAACGATAATGGGTAACATTAATCGAGGGGTTACCCAACACACCAGGCACCTTCAGACAGTGTCGCATTTAATCCTGGAATCCCTGACGGGTATGATTCTCCCCAAAGAGCCCACGACATCCTCATGCTCTGCTCAGCACAGACTCACCATTTTTTTCCACTGGTACATGGCAGCGGGGACAGGGCTTGGTGGTTTTCTTGATGGTTTCTTTGGAGGCTTCTTCCCAACGAGCCTGCTCTGCGGCTCTTTCATCGACTCTGTAGGCCTGGGGAAACAAAGAGGAAAGGCGTTTAATCTCAGCTTTCTATTACTGGGATTGAAGTTTAGGTTCCCTGTACACTGGTACAGGAAATTCTTGAACACAGGAGTGCCTTCGGGCAAGAGGCCTAAATATCAACGCACTTGACAAATGCTAGACAGCTGTTGGGCAGCTGGGGATGCTCTCCCTGGCATGTGGTGTATGCGTAGGAGCGGGGAAGAGATTGTTCGGTTTTGTAGTGTGAGCTCCTCTATTCTGTTGTTTTGCATAATTGTAATAAATAACACCTATCAGGTGCTTAATATGCAGGCAAGGTGATCAGTGCTCAAATACGCTTCTCATTAGACACTTCATTAGATGTGAAGTGAGGATCTAGTTTTTATTCCACATTGAGGATTAGATGGGTGATAACATGGCCCAAAGCTGGTAAGTGGGAGCATCAGTGTGACTCTGGAATCTTTGCTTTTAAACTTTGCTCTACATCTTGTTATCCTTCCTTGCACCTGGCAAATGGGGAACTCCAAATGTTGTCACGGAAGGGACAGGAGCAAGAACAGGAAATGAAGTCGATGTGCCAGAGAGGGCAGTGGGAGCTGTGAGTGAAGATTGTGGCCCTGGAACCAGCTGTCTGGTTCAAATCCCAGCTGTACCCAGAGAGGTGACTCTGGAAACATTCCCTAAGCTCTCTGACAGTCTTTATCTCTTAGATGAAATGCCTTGTGTATTGGGGGGTATGGAGGATTCTATGAGTTAATTTCTTCAAAGACTCAGAATGACTCCAGTGTGGCAAGCTTTTAAATACATTTGCTGACATTATTCATGTCACCGAGAGCTGGGTGGTGCCTGCACCATCATGTATAAGGAGGTTTTCTGGTGGGAGTGGAAGCAAGAGGTCCTCGGCTAGCTGTGCTTGACATCTGTGACCTTAAGGATCAGCCATTCGCTGATTATCCCCAGATAAGATGCAGAATCACCAAAGACATGAATCCAAACTTTGTCGTTTCATTTTCGAATTCCAAGCCTTTTTGAAATGTTAAAGTTTTTGAGTCTTTATAGATGAAGTATTATGAGGAAAATAACTGTACTGCATTTAATAGTTTCTTTAGGAATTAGTGTTCATGTTTCTGTTATTTCTGTGGAAAGTCAATTCTTCCAGAGCCAAGATCACATTTGAGACATCCTCATATCTCCAGTTTCTGGCATAGAATCTGGTACACAGCAGGCGATCAGTACATTTCAGGTGAGTGAATGAATGAATGACGCAGCCCAGGAGGGCACTAAACTTTCAGGGGTTACCAAATTTCAGGGGTTACCAAGCTTTCAGGGGTTACCACTAAACTTTCAGGGGTTACCGAACATCCAAAATAGGACCCCGTGAAATGGGCAGGGCACGTGGCTGGCATCCCTGACAGTGGTGGGGGCACCACAGACAAGCTTTGCCTAGGGCTGGTCACTGGGTGAAGCCAATTTCGTTTTTGTTAATGAGCCATCATGGGTACAAAGGAAACACCCTTTGATAACTGCCAGGGTGTCACGTGATTTGTGAATACTTTGTTAGAATAACGTGCGGAGTCAGCTGCTAGGAGGCAACGGTAGGTCAATGAGTGCTTCCTTTGCTAAGATCCACTCACGGCAGAGGCCCAGTGAGGGCGCTGTGGTTAGTGAGGGCCATTTCACAACTTGGTAACTAGGTATGCATCTTCATGACACGTCTTCCATTCACCACAGAGTCTTGTGTCGTCCTAACAGTCAGTGACACGTGGCAAACACCCATCCCCCCACCGACCTGCACCCCAACGCCACCCTGGCCTCATGTTCCATGCTGTTCTTTTTCAGGTCTAGGGGTCTGTAGCTCTGTAGCAATGGTTTAGATTGCTTGCTGGTGGCAAGTTGGTAAGTCATACAAATTGGAGAAAAATACAATTTTACTTATAGAAAATAATTTCAAAACACCATTTTTTAGCAACATGGCATACTGCACATGAAGGGCAATTTCTCCCAGGTCCACACACCTAAAAATGCTGGATCAAATATGGAAAAAAATCTTTTTTAAACGTACGGCTGACAGGGTGGGAAGGTAAAGGAAATCCTTAAAGATAGCAAATCCTCCTGGTTCGGGAGGAAGGAGCCTGGCATTTGCTGTGGAGCCATCTTCTTAGTCCCGGGCTGCCCATCATCCGGGTCTTCCCAGGCCCTAAGGGCACAGGCAGGAGACAAAGCCTCTGGCCAGAGCAGGGTGGGAGGTGGAATCCAGTTTTACTATACACAGAGGACCTGGACTCCTGAGGGTGATGTTCTCAGTGGAGGAAGCCAGGGCAAAAGCCTGCCCAGAAGAGATAATTGACAGATATGTGCTGGTCTCAGGCTGGGTTCTGTGATGTGGCAGGTTTGGAAAACATTTTTCTGAACATTCCTAACCATGAGGCCTCGGACACGAGGGTTGGTGAAAAGAATTCACCCTATCTGATTAGCTTTAAAAAACCTCAAGCCAAAAATTAATTTGAAATATTACCAGATTGGCATATACCCTGGAACCAGGCAGAAGCAAAAATATCTTTTGTGGAGCACAGCACTTTAAAAAGCCAAACCTCAAGGAACTTACACAAATAAAATTCTAAGAAATCTGGGATCATAATAAAAAAGTTAAAAAGTCACCTAATACAGGAGAAAACTAGCTACATGAGTGAAAGTCACAGAATTACAGAAACTACAGAATCTAACCAGCAAAGGTTGTAGATATTGGAATGGCCAGAGACAGTACTGGCCAGGCATGGTGGCTCACACCTGTAATCCCAGCACTTTAGGAGGCTGAGGCGGGTGGATCACTTGAGGCCGGGGGTTTAAGACCAGCCTGGCCAACATGGTGAAACCTCGTCTCTGCTAAAAACACGATTAGCCAAGCGTGGTTGTGTGCACCTGTAGTCCCAGGTACTTGGGAGGCTGAGGCAGGAGAAGTACTTGAACCTGGGGAGCAGAGGTTGCAGTGAGCCGAGATTTTGCCACTGCATTCCAGTCCCAGTAATGGAGTGGGACTCTGTCTCAAAAAAACTCAACTAAGTATAAACTAAATATGTTTGTTATATTTAAATAAATAAAGGTCACGATAATGGAATAAGAGACTGTCACAATTAACCAGGGAGACATAAAAAAGAAACAAATTTCTTTGTTTTGTCCATTTTTCTGGACATGAAACACTAATAATTAAAATTAGAAACTCAGTTGATGAGTTACATAACAAATTAGATACAAATGAAGAGAGAATTTGTGAACTGAAAGATGGAGCTGAAGAAATTACGTAAAATGCCAAGAAGTAAAAAATACGAAAAGGAGATTAAGAGATGGGGGGATAAGGTGAGAAGGTCCAGTGTTTTTCTAATTAGAGTTCTAGAAGGAGATAACAAAGAGCATGAGAGAGAAACAGTGTTTGGAGAGAGTGGCAAAAAAACCACACAAATTATCTACAAAGAAGTTAGAATTATTCCCCCAGCTGATTTCTTAATGCATGGGTGCTGGCAGACAGTGATGGTATCTTCAAAGCACTGACAGACAATACCAGCCCACTTAGAATTCTATCCAAGCAAAATTAATTTTTAAGAATGAGCATAAATAAAAACACAGTCATAAAAAACAGCATTTCCCATCAACAGAAGTTCACTAAAGAAACATGGATTTGGGGCCGGATGCGGTGGCTCACGCCTGTAATCCCAGCACTTTGGGAGGCCAAGGTGGGCGGATCACGAGGTCAGGAGATCGAGACCATCCTGGCTAACATGCTGAAACCCCATATCTACTAAAAATACAAAAAATTAATACAAAAAATTAGCTGGGCATGGTGGTGGGCGCCTGTAGTCCCAGCTACTCTGGAGGCTGAGGCAGAAGAATGGCGTGAATCCGGGAGGCTGAGCTTGCAGTAAGCCGAGATCGTGCCACCGCACTCCAGCCTGAGTGGCAGAGCAAGACTCTGTCTCAAAAAAAAAAAAAAAAAAGCAAACAAACAAACAAACATGGATTTGGGAGGCCGAGGCAGGCAGATCACGAAGTCAGGAGTTTGAGACCATCCTGACCAACATGGTGAAACCCCGCCTCTACTAAAAATACAAAAATTAGCTGGGCGTGGTGGTGGGCGCCTGTAGTCCCAGCTACTCAGGAGGCTGAGGCAGGAGAATTGATTGAACCGGGAGGCGGAGGTTGCAGTGAGCCAAGATCATACCACTACACTCCAGCCTGGGCAACAGAACGAGACTCCATCTGCCACCACCCACCCCGCAAAAAAAAGAAACATGGAAATAGGAAAAGTCCAGAAGGAGCCAGGAGCTGCAAGAAGAAACTGTGAGAAAAGAAAAAGAAAATGGGTAATGTATGGTAAATCAGGAAATACTGATTGTATAAAACTGTAAACGATGCTTAATTTGCTGGTTTTAAAAAAAAAATCCAAGTAGGCTGTGTGTGGTAGCTCACGCCTGTAATCCTAGCACTTTGGGAGGCCAAGGTGGGTGGGTCATCTGAGGTCGGGAGTTAAAGATCAGCCTGGCCAACATAGCGAAACCATCTCTACTAAAATACAAAAATTAGCTGGGTGTGGTGCACACACTACTCGAAAGACTGAGGCAGGAGAATTGCTTGAACCTGGGAGGTGGAGGTTGCAGTGAGCCAAGATGCTGCCAGTACACTCCAGCCTGGGCAATGGAGTGAGACTTTGTCTCAAAAAAAAAAAAAAAAAAAAAATCAAAGTAGAACTAGATGCCGGATAAGAATAGCACAGAAGTGTGAGAATTGGATGATTCTAATGTGCTGGCATGATTCAGACAGAGGGTCATGAGATTTTTTTACATTAATATATGTTTACATTCTAGGGTAATCAATAAAAGAGAAAGCAATTTGCTTTTAAACAAGGAAAAATACAGTGGAAATGGCAAACAAAAGAGTCAAAAGAAAGGCAAGAAGTAAAAGTAAAACTATAGAAATGTAGAATGTAATAGAAAGTATAAAATAAAATGGCAGAAATGACTGCAAATATCCCAGCACTCCCAACCCGTGTGGACAGATTATCATTGAGGGCAGGTCTTGCTAAACTCTAGAGTCTTAGCACTTATCTGGGAGGCCTTGTATGCAGGAGGAGCACTCAGGGGCTGAAGTTTCTGGCTCAGGTGTGTGCACACCTAAAGCCTTTGTTACATGTTGCCAAGTTAAGAGCATTTTCAACTGGGCGAATACAATGTTTATTCTAACAAAGGATGTTATACTCAGCCCAAGAGAAAGATTCAGAGCTCAACTTCAAGAAACCACCTGCCTGTCAATAGAGCACATTACTGGAGAGGAATTACAAACCGGAAAATTGCAAATTTATATTAATATGCTTTGTTCTGTCCAGGAAGAAAGATTAAAGTTATAGCAAAAGAAGAGAAATAATTACTTTTCAAAATACCAATTTTCTCTGACTTCTGATCCCCCAAGCACACAAGGCAGAGAACTTGCAGGCCCACCAGAAAGCCACTAGGATTTCCCCAAAGGGCTCTGGATGTAACACCTCCAGCAGCAAGCGTCCTTCAAATTAGGACACTGCAAGCTTAATACCTAGGAGTGATTACAAAAGACTCCCCGTGTAAACATTTCCACACTAGTGTGCACTGAGCTACTGGATGGGCCAGTTCACTCAGGGGAGAGGGAGGTAGCTAGGAGGGTTTGATCCTTAGACTGGAAGAGGGAAAATTGAGAGCAGCAATATCTGTTTTCACCTGCAAGGATATGTACCATTATCATTTCCTTCACAGACTGCATCGGGGCCAATGTTACTTCTTCCCCGGATCGAAATGTTGAAATCCTACCCACCAAGGTGATGCTACTGGGAGGTGGGACCTTTGGGAGGTGATTAGGTCATGAGGGTGGAGCCCTTATGAAGGGATTCATGCCTTTATTAAAGCAACCCCAGAGAGCTCTCTTGCCTCTTCCACTGTGAGAAGATGCAGTGAGATGCCAGCAGTTTGCAGGAAGAGAGACCTCCCCAGATCTAGAGCCTGAGGTTGAGGCATCCTGGGCTGAGCTTGGGTTCCTGTAAGCCATGGGCAGCAGCGTGGGTTGAGAGGCACCCTCATGTCCACCCCACAGGACACCGGAGCTGCTGAGGGGCCGAGGCGCACGTGAGCCAAGGAGTCAAGGACCCCCTCATGGAGATGCCCACACTGAAGGTCAGAGACAGAGGAGAAAGCCTGGGGAAGAGAAAATACCCCAAACCCTAGGAAAAGACCAAAATGCTGATATCGCAAAATGGTTTTTAATACTGTTAAACTAAGTATGGCCTAAGAAGGACTCCGTACTTCTGTATTTGAGTCCTTGTGGTCGAACTTAGCCAAGATTGAAAACCCAACTTAGGAGTGTGTCTAACTTAATACGTAGACAGGATTGAAAGCCTAACTTTAGAGTATGCATCTGTAACAACAGCTGGGTCCTGGCCAATCCCAGCAGCCATGCTTCAGCCACTCATACACTGCTGAGTATTCAAACTGTGTTCAAATGAGGCCGATGCCAACTTGTAACCAGCCCGGGTGTTTCTGTACCTCACTTCCGATTTCTGTACGTCACTTCCCTTGTCTATAAATTTGTTCTGACCCCGAGGCACCATAGGAGTCTCTCTGAAACTACTGTAAATTGTGGAGGCTACCAAATTTACGAATCGCTTTTTTGTTTTTTTCTTGCTTGATTAAACTCTGCTAAATTTAATGTGTCTGAAGTTTTTTGTTTTTTTTTTTTTGTTTCTGGTTTTTGTTTTTTTTTTTTTGAGATGGAGTGTGGCTCTGTCGCCCAGGCTGGAGTGCAGTGGCACAATCTCGGCTCACTGCAAGCTCCACCTCCTGGGTTCACGCCATTCTCCTGCCTCAGCCTCCCAAGTAGCTGGGACTACAGGCGCCCGCCACCACGCCCAGCTAATTTTTTGTATTTTTAGTAGAGACGGGGTTTCACCATGTTAGCCAGGATGGCCTTGATCTCCTGACCTCGTGATCCACCCACCTCGGCCTCCCAAAGTGCTGGGATTACAGGCGTGAGCCACCGTGCCCGGCCGTGTCTGCAGTTTTAACAGTACCAAGCTAGGGGAGTGTTTTTTAGCCGGCAGGACAGCTACCCACTTTCTTTTGCAGTGGGGGTGGGGTTCACTCTGACCTCCTGGGACTGACAAGGGCCCAGGTAGATCATGGCCTTGATTGGAGAGTTAGGGGTTAAGGTGTAGAAAACTGATAAGGTGTGTCTTTTCTTTTTTTTTTTTTTCTGGTAGACAATATGTGCTCAGAGGTTATGGTTTTATTCCTCCATAGGGCATGAAGCAGTTCTGTTATCTAACTTAGAAGTCAAAGTTCAGCATTCCTTTTCCAATGAACGACATGGCATTCTGTTCCTCAAACGCTACTTGTGCCGATTTTCTCATTAATTTGATGACTCAGACCTTGGCACGGGCTAACACAGAACTGAAGGCATGGCGCTGGGACAGCTGCAGGGTGTTAGAGGGAGGGGCGGCTGGTGGGTCCGGGATCCCGGTGCCCAGGAGGGGAAGGCTTTGAAGAAGAAAAGTAAGGACGCTTCTGTTACGTGAGGAAGGGCACTGTGCGGCGGGGGCTCTGCCCACATCACAGAATGTAGTAACTGTGCATCCCTGAAGGACGGAGCTTGTCATTAACTATTTCAGCTGGAGAGATCAGAGTCTCAGGAAACTAAATAACTTAAGACCCAGGGCGCCTGGCCTGCAAGCAGTCGGTTCAGAATCGGAGCCCCGAGCTGCCTGGGTTCATACTCCAGGGCCCTGCAGCCTTGATTTCTTCCTGTGATTATCAAGTCACATACTACAAAGAGGGCTAAGGGACTAAGGCTAAGATGCTGTCATGGAGATCTGGAGGTACCTGGGGACTTTTGAGAGAGCAGTTTTCAAACAGCTTGTGGCCAGGTGTGGTGGCTCACACCTGTAATCCCAGCACTCTGGGAGGTCAGTGCGGCGGTCAGGAGTTCAAGACCAGCCTGGGAAACATGGTGAAACCCTGTCTCTACTAAAAAAAAAAAATATATATATATATATATATATATATACACACACACACACACACGTATATATATGTGTGTGTATATACATATGTATGTGTATATATATGTGTATATATACATATATGTATGTGTATATATGTGTATATATACATATATGTATGTGTATATATGTGTATATATACATATATGTATGTGTATATATGTGTATATATACATATATGTATGTGTATATATGTGTATATATACATATATGTATGTGTATATATGTGTATATATACATATATGTATGTGTATATATGTGTATATATACATATATGTATGTGTATATATGTGTATATATACATATATGTATGTGTATATATGTGTATATATGTGTATATACATATATACATATATATGTGTATATATGTGTATATATACATATATGTGTATATATACATATATATGTATATGTATATATGTGTATATATGTATGTGTATATATGTGTATATATACATATATGTATGTGTATATATGTGTATATATACATATATGTATGTGTATATATGTGTATATATACATATATGTATGTGTATATATGTGTATATACACATATATATGTGTATATATGTGTATATACACATATATATGTGTATATATGTGTATATACACATATATATGTGTATATATGTGTATATACACATATATATGTGTATATATGTGTATATACACATATATGTATGTGTATATATGTGTATATACACATATATATGTATGTGTATATATGTGTATATACACATATATATGTATGTGTATATATGTGTATATATACATATATATGTATGTGTATATATGTGTATATATACATATGTGTGTATATGTGTATATATACATATATATGTGTGTGTATATATGTATATATACATATATGTGTGTGTGTATATATGTATATATACATATATATGTGTGTGTGTATATATGTATATATATAGTGACCTCGGTCTTAAGTTATATATATATATATATATATATATATATATATATATATATATATATGCTGGGCCTGGTGGTGCACACCTATAGTCCCAGCTACTCAGGAGGCTGAGGCATGGGAATCACTTGAATCCAGAAGGTGGAGGTTGCACTGAGCTGAGCTCGTGCCACTGCACTCCAGACTGGGTGACAGAGCAAGACTCTGTCTCAAAACAACAACAACGAAAGCAACTACCACCACCACCAGCACCCAGCTTGTGGTAAAGGCAGTGGGAGAAGCCACCCAGCCCCCCTCCCCTCACCGCAGTGGCCCACCTGCCCTCCACTTGCCTGCTTCCCCTGGCACCAGCACTGCAACTCCACTCCCAGCTTCCCACCCGCCCTTCTGCCCTGGGCCATCACTGCTGCCCGGCCGGTTCTCCCTTCCCCAACCTGCCGAAAGTGCTTTCAAGAAGGACCAGGAGGCCCCGGCTGCCAAAGCTCATGTCCTTTCTTTGTCATTGTCTCCAACTGTCCCACTGCACCTAACATGTGGGACAGGGTCACCAAGAAGGCCCTTGGAGTTCCTGCCCTTCTCAGCGTCACAGCTATTCCTGTGCTTCCTATCCTCACCCAGAGGATCCACGGGGAGGGAGGGGAGTCCCAGACCCAGTGACTGCTGCCAGCCCTAGGGACCCTGGGGAGCAGGAGAAGCAGCTCTACGACACCCCGGGAGTGGGCGGTGCCCAGGCCACTGGTTTAGACCTTTGACTGCCACTTCCGAGAGGGGATTTCTACCAGGATGAGCACATCTTTGCTTTGCTTCCTTCATGAGTGTCTTAATGCTGATGTTTAAATCCTTCTGGAGTGATCTCAAGCAGTGGCTGGGTGCCCACAGGTTCAAGATCACCAAAGGGATTCTAAAAATGATCCCAAGGCTTGTCCAGACTCTGGAGATTGGGATTCAGTAGGTATGTGGCTGAGTACAGAAATTAGAATCCCTAAAAATGCCCTAAGGTGTTGTAAGAGGCGGGAGGTTTGGGAACCATTCATCCTCTGTAGGGCGATTCTCCCTTTGGGACTGAAGAGGAGTATGGTTAGCTGTGTAACTTACCCTCTGTTCCCGCCTTAGTCATCAAGCTCTAAAGCAATGCCTGCTTATTGTGTTGCCAGGAGGGGAAGGTTTTGTTGTGATTCAGCATCACTGCCTGATTGTGCAATAAAGTGTGGCTCTCACGGGGCAGCGTAACAGTTAGGTAATTGCATAGAATTCTGTGCCTGTCTACTGCTCACCCACGGCAGGAGGAATTGCATGCGTGCATGTGTGTACGCGCGCGTGGTGGAGGTGGGGGTGGAACAGGACAAGTCTCTCTCCTAATATACTTCATGGCTGAAAATAGCAATTTCATATATATATGAAACATCTATATATATATTATAGATGTTTCATATATATATTTCCTATGATTATAGGAAATATATTTCATATATATATATATAGAGAGAGAGAGAGAGAGAGAGAATCCAAAATTCCTTCCGAAAGGTAAAGGCATGATCATCCATCTGTGGCTCAAGAGGAATAATCTCACAAGGGTCATCGTGAGTAAGATCAACACACAAACGGCTTAGCACAGAGCCAGGTGCACCCTGAATGCTAACCGTGTGTTTTCTATGATCACCACCATTATTACTTTGTTATTGTAATCATCACGATCATCTCTAAAGAGATGGGAATATGAGCCTATGGGAGTTTGTACACATGGAAAAGACCACTGAAGGCCTGGATTGGCCTTAAATCTCCTTTAAAAACACAAGTATGGGAGGCCGAGGCAGAAGGAACACTTGAGTCTAGGAGTTCAAGGCCAGACTGGGCAATATAATGAGACCCTGTCTCTATAAACACACACACACACACACACACACACACACACAGAACTCTACAGGCAAATCAAAATGTACTTATATAGGTTTTAAAAGCCGAATTAGGCTGGGCACGGTGGCTTATGCCTGTAATCCCAGCACTTTGGTAGGCCGAGGTGGGTGGATCACGAGGTCAGATCAAACCATCCTGGCTAACACGATGAAATCCCATCTCTACTAAAAATACAAAAAACAAACAAACGAACAAAAAATTAGCCGGGCATGGTGGCAGGTGCCTGTAGTCCCAGCTACTTGGGAGGCTGAGATGGGAGAATGGCTTGAACCTGGGAGGCAGAGCTTGCAGTGAGCCGAGATCACGCCACTGCACTCCAGCCTGGGCGACAGAGCAAGACTCTGTCTCAAAACAAACAAACAAACAAACAAACAAAAAAGCTGAATTAGCGCCTAGGAGACACATTGATATATATTGAAGCTAGAATAACTTGAGGAACTGCATATGTGTTATCTTTCCTGCTTTAAGAGAAACTCGTTTGTGACACCTGTGTAGCCAATAATTAGACAAGTATATTCTAATCCTAAAAATCCATTTAAGCCTGTTTTCCAAAAAAGAGCAGATTGCCATTAATCATGAAAACAGAGTTGGCTTAATTCAGCTATGAATGCTTTCAGGTGAATGACAGCTTTTAAATGTCAGCTTTCTCATCAGCGCTCACCTCTCTTCTCACAGACACTGAAATCTTCCACCTTCGCAGACAGCGGCAGGTGGGCCAGTTGAGCACTGCTGCGTGTGAGCAGCCCGCCTCCTGCTGGTGGGTAAGAAAATGGCATCACTTTGCAGGGGCCTTGAGCTAATCAATGTTACTGCTTGGCAATGGGTGTCACCAAAACATGTTTTGTTTTTCTCACATTGTCTTATGACTATCTCTTTTTGGAGAATATGTATATATTTAAATGTATTTTGTTATTTTTTTTTGAGACGTTGTTTCGCTCCTGTTGCCCAGGCTGGAGTGCAATGGCGAAATCTCCGCTCACTGCAACCTCCACCTCGTGGGTTCAAATGATTCTCCTGCCTCGGACTCTCAAGTAGCTGGGATTACAGGTGCCTGCTACCACACTCGGCTACTTGGGAGGCTGAGGGAGGAGACGGAGTTTCATCATGTTGGCCAGGCTAGTTTTGAACTCCTGACCTCAGGTGATATGCCCACCTCCGCCTCCCAAAGTGCTTAGATTACAGGTGTGAGCCCCTGCGCCCGGCCTATTTTGTTATTTTTTTTTTTTTAAAGAAATCATCAGAGTGTTGGGATTTAATGGGGTGTCTAGCCAAGGGCTCGGGGGAATACAAGGCTACACTGTAAGCAATACAAGGCTACTCCACTAAGCTCCAAACTCCCCAAGCCATGCTTTAGAATGCAATTCAGAAGGGCATTTATTTTTTTTTATTTATTTATTTTTGAGATGGAGTTTTGCTCTGTCACCTAGGCTGGAGTGCAGTGATGCAATCTCGGCTCACTACAACCTCCGCCTCCTGGGTTCAAGCGATTCTCATGCCTCAGCCTCCTGAGTAGCTGGGATTACAGGCATGTACCACCCCACCTGGCTAATTTTTGTATTTTTAGTAGAGATGGGATTTCATCACTTTGGCCAGGCTGATCTCGAATTCTTGACCTCAGGTGATCTGCCTGCCTTGGCCTCCCAAAGTGCTGGGATTACAGGCATGAGCCACCATGCCTGGCCCAGAAGGGCATCTTTGACAATGATTCTAACAGTGGTGATTTCTGCTAGGAGTGGAATGTGTGCCAAGTGCCACAGACGAGATCTTACAGAGTCTTGCCCCATGGGGCCTTAAATGCTTCCTGAAGGGGAAGTGAAGTAAAATAATATCTATCAACCTATTTTGAGATTAATGGGGGAAAATGGAACAACATAAATATTAAGTAGCAGAATTATTAATAGGTACCATTTATTGGTTATTTTAAAAGTGCTTTGTGTTCAACTATTGTTACAAGTTGACATATGGGAAAAATCTACACTTGAGCTAGAAAATATGCTGATTTGTATTTTTGATAATGACATTCTCTAGTTTGTGGTTGGCTTAGGTCAGCAGTGACCAAAATTATCCACATAGATGGGATTCTGAATGCGGAATCATCACTAATAGGATGCGAGAGGGGTCAAAGCCGACGACAGAGCCTACCTTTTGTGCAAAGTATAGTTATTCTGGCACAAAGTAGACTATTATTTTTGCTAGAGTGAATGCAGAAATATTTTCATTCAAGAAACATGTGTTGGGTGTCTAAGATGTGCCAGGCACTGTCCTGGACCCTGGGGATACATCCCAGTAAACAAGAGAGACGACAAATAGCAAGCCAACAATCCCTGCCTTGTGGAGCTTCCCCGTTAGCAGAACAGCGGCTCTCAAACCAGTGGCACCGGAAGCGCCTGTTAAACACACATTGCTGTGGCTCCCCCACTGCGCCTCTGGGTCTGAATCCGTAGGTCTGGGGTTGTGCTCAAGGACTGGCAGTTTAACAAATTCCTAGGTGATGCCGATGTCGCTAGCCTGCAGAGCTTCAGAGAACCACTGCTTGCAGAAGGTCTGCATACACTGTGGTCAACAAAGACAGAGAGATCCTTTTTTTTTTTTTTTTTTTTTTTTTGAGACAGGGTCTCACTCTGTTGCCCAGGCTGGAGTGCAGTGGCAAGATCATAGCTCACTCCAGCCTGGAAATCCTGGGCTCCCGAGTAGCTGGGACTACAGGCACATGCTTCTGTCCTCTGCTAATCTTTAAAAAATATTTTTTGTAGAGATGGGGTCTCACTTTGTTGCCCAGGCTGGTTTCGAATTCTTAGCTTCAAGTGATCCTCCCAAAGTGTGGGGCTGCCACCACACTCGGGAGAGCAGAATTTTTCTCTTCTCTGGGAAACCGACGTCTTTGCTGTCAGGCCTTCCATGGACTGGGTGAGGCCCACCCACATTATAGAGGGTCATCTCCTTGACCTCAAAGTTAACTGAGTATAGATGTTAACCACGTCTACAAAAATACCTCCACAGTGACACCTTGACTAGTGCTGGATCCAACAACTGGGCTATGCGGCCCAGCTACGTTGATGCAGAAAATTACCCACCACAGCTAGGCTGAAACTCATGCTTAAGACTAGATCTGTTTGACTTCAAGCCCCTTCTGCTTGTCTTGGATTCCTCAGACACAGGTGGGAACACCTGGTCCTTGCTGAAAGAAGGTAAATGCAACCCTGGAGAACAGCGGTGCTGAGCCTAAATGGGCTATGCCTCTGTGTTTGCAGGGGTGATGAGTTTAAATGTGCTATACCTCTGTGTTTTGCAGGGGCGATGAGTTAAATGGGCCATGCCTCTGTGCTTGCAGGGGTGATGAATTAAATGGGCTATGCCTCTGTGCTTGCAGGGGTGATGAATTAAATGGGCTATGCCTCTGTGCTTGCAGGGGTGCTGAGTTTAAACGGGCTATGCCTCTGTGCTTGCAAGGAACAAGTGTAGAGCAGGTGAACCGTTTTCCTCACACATGGTCAACATGCTTTTCTGTGGAGTGACAATATTTTGTCCCCTCTGCAAGCCCCATTTTTAATGAAGGATTTATGGGGGCCAGGATCTAGCTGTTAGCTTTTCAAATTTGCACACCTCTCAGAAATGCTGCTCCTGGGGACACAGTCCTTCGATTTCCTCCTGCCTGTTGTCGGCTGGGCCACTATGCAGGCATAGCTGGGGTGCCTTTCAAAGTGGCATTCACTCCCTTTTCCCCCAGGTCATTTTATTTTTGTTTCTGGCCAAATCCAGCATTTTCCTTAAGGGTTTAGCGCCATCTGGTGCATCAGAGGCGCACTGCAGCTGCTTGCCTTCTGATACTGAGTGGGGTGTGCAGAGAATTGCCAGGGGCGCTTTCTTTTGAGGAGATCCAAATGCCCGTGGGGTATGTGGTGTGTATGTGAGTGGCGAGTGTGTGCAGTGTTATGTATCTGTGTGTGGTATGTGTTCTGTGTGTATGTGTGTTGTGTATATGTGTATGCTGTATGTGTAGTGTGTGTGGTGTGTATGTGTGTGTGGTATATGTGGCGCACATGTGTGGTGTGTGTAATGCATGGTGTGCATGTTATGTGTGTATGTCATGTGTGTTATGTGTATATGTGGTGTATGTGGATGTGGTGTGTGTTATGTTTATGTGTGTGTGGTGCGTGTGTGTGGTGTGTGTGATGGGTGTGTGGTGCATGCGTGTAGTGTGTGTGATGGATGTGTGGTGTGTGTGATGGGTGTGTGGTGTGTGTAATGGGTGTGTGGTGATGTGTGTGGTATGTGTAATGCATGGTGTGCATGTTATGTATATGTGTGTATGTGTGATGTGTGTTATATATGTGTGGTGTGTATGTGTGATGTGTGTGTTATGTTTATGTGTGTGGCATGTGTGATATGTGTGTGGCATGTGTGATGTATGTGTGGTGTGTGTGTATGTGTGATGTGTGTTATATATGTGTGGTGTGTATGTGTGATGTGTGTTATGTTTATGTGTGTGGCATGTGTGATGTATGTGTGGGGGGGGTGTGTGTGTGGTGTGTAGCTGTGATAATAAGTTTCCACACAAATATTTTCCACGTTGTGAACTTGTTCTAGCCACTTGTTTATGGAGTCTAGTACACAGGGTATACAGGGTATACACTTGCAAAATCAGATTCGGAATTTACATTCAGACCTTTTTTTACCAACTCTGCTGGGATCCTAAAACCCCTCTGGGATCCAAAAGCCTTCAGGACAGCATCATTTTCAGGGAAGGGTCCCATGTGTCAGGCCGGGCAGGCATCTGTTGGAGGCTGCACTGTGGCCGTGCAGAGGAAGACTCAGGGGACCCACAGGCCGTGACCCCCACAGGTGAGCGAGCTCAAGGGATCTGCAGGCCGTGACCCCCACAGGTGAGTGAGCTCAGGGGATCCGCAGACCGTGACCCCCACAGGGGAGAGAGCACAGGGGATCCGCTGGCCGTGACCCCCACAGGTGAGCGAGCTCAGGGGATGCGCAGGCCATGACCCCCACAGCGGAGAGAACGCAGGGGACCTGCAGGCCATGCCCCTCAAGGCAGAACTCCTGGGGGTGGAGGGAACCCCCTGGGGGTGCTGAGGCTCCTGCAGAGGGAGGACGCCCCTGGCTGGAAGCTGCCACCCCAGGGAAGTGCGGCGCAGGGGCTCGGTGCTCTGCCGTGCTGGAGTGACAGTCCAGAAGAGAAGAAGGGTTTCTGCAGTACAGGAGTGCGCTTGGAGAGCCCCAGCCCCAGGTCTGCATGGTCAGGATCAGCCTCCAAGGGCAGGGTGGTGCCACTGTGTGTGTGCGCACGCAGCATGCCTTCACTTGTCTTTCAATCCCAATCAATCTTATCTTTCCTTTCCTCTCTCCACAGTGCCTGACATTTTTAGCATTCAGCCTTAAAAACTCAAACCCCCAAGTTTCACCATTTTGTAATACTTTGCAACTTACAAATGGCTAAACACACACTCATTTCATTATTTATAGCTTGGTAGATCTTACTGGCTCTGTGTGGCAGGCGACAAAAAGGCTGTGAGCCTTTCAGCAACTTGCCTGGAAGAGGAGGAAATCAAACCGGGCCTTTGACGACCTGTCAAGGGCCATTTCTGCTGCCCCAGAGCAAACCTTCGCACACAAGCTGAGTGCCTTGGAAACGCACTGCAGAGGGGCTGGTGCTGTCCTGGCACTGACTCAGCTTTTCACAGTGCAAGGCTGAGCCCGAACGACGCGCTGGCTTTAATGGAGATCTGTCGCAGCCGTTCCATCCCATCTGCACATCCACTTAGGTGGCGGGTCCAGGGTCATGGATTCAAGAGAAGTGGCATCAAACCTGCTTTACTTAAACCAACAAGCGGTTCAGAAAACACACTCCCAAATAACCGGGGATCTAGATCTCCGGGAATAATAAATTACACCCGTCTCCCAATACTGGGACTGCACTTGTGTGTGAAGGCAGTCAATGGCTGGGAGACGGCTCTGCGGTGAGATGCTGGGGCAAAATATATCAAAAGATCTCAGCTCCCTGGAGCCACTGCTGCTTCAGTGTCTTCCACTGAGGGAGGTGCACCTCCTAGCCTCTCCTGGACTGTAACTCTGAAGGGGTGGGTGTGGGTGTGGGGAGCATGGATAAGGGGCAGTTCGTTGGAGATTGTCAATCTTGCATCTTGATCGCTGGCACCAGCCTAGATTCTCCTCTGAGGTGGTCTAGGCATCCACTCCTTTCCCCACTGAACCCCTAGCTGAGATGTCCACAATGAACGTGTGTCTCCCCGAACAACCTGCTTTTGTTTCTGTCTCCTCTTCCAGCCAGTGGCACCACCATGGTTCCAAGCTAGACATTCACGCATCAACATTAACCCGTCACCTCTCATCCTGTCTTCTAATCCACTGCCAAGTTCTGCAGATCCTACCTCAAGCCCATCCCCTCCTCTGTATTCCCTGACCGGATTCCTGGTGCCTAGTGTGTCTCTGGTTTGGCCCTTTTAGGGGGTGCTCTGCTGTGCTCCCAGCCCAACCACCTTGGGACTCAGGTCACATCGTCACATCACGGTGGTGGGGCGACTCACACCCAGTGGTAGAGGGTGGATGTGAAGGGCCCACCTCTAGCCTCCTACCTCTGGCTCCCCTCAGTCTTCTGTGGCAACCACACTGCAGTGGGACTCCACCTCTACCCAATCCTGCTTCCTTCTCTTCCTGAAGGTGCTGTTGAGAGCACCCCTGAGACACTCCCTGCCTGCAAGTCTCAGAGCCTGTTCTCCTGGGAACCTATAACCTGTGGCACTTGGTGCCTGGACAGTCCTAGGAAGCAAACTCTAAAATGGAGTTAGAGCTGGAATCTCTCCCGCCAGTGGCCAAAGAGGAGCCTGTCACTGTTGGAAGACAGTGCTGGAAGCTCTGAGTGGGGCCCCGAGGAGCAAAGGGCAGGGTCAGGCGGCATGCAAGCACCCTGTCTCTGTGAGTGTGCATGCAGGCAGACCCTGTGGATTCCAGGTGTCTGTGGAGGGAAAAGAGGTCACATGGGGCTACCTGCAGGCCAGTAAGAGCATCCCAGTAAAGATTTTGGGGGTTCAGGAGCTGAGAACGATGGACCATTTGAAAAAGAGCCCCTGGCATGCTACTGAGCCCTGTGGAATTGAAGCATCAGTGCAGCAATTATTATAAGACACGAGTGGGGCATCCAGGCCCAGGCCCAAGCAGGCCCACGGGGCATGAGTGAGCTGCACAAGCAGGTCCTCAGACCCCCGTGCCATCCACACCGTGGCGTGACTGCCTCTCCTTGGGCTCACAATCATGGCCCCATGGTGGTGGTGGCTGGGCTGGGGGGATTCCTTATGACACAGTGAGGGATCCAAGCTTGGGTCACAACTGAGTTAGCTTAACATACGGCTGCAAGCCAAAAATGCGCTGTTGCTATCCTGTAACCCTCGATAGGGTTGAAAGAGAGGGGCAAGGGGAGACCCTGTCAATAGGCAGAGCCTTGGGTAACACAACTGCTATGGTCTGAGTGTTTGTGTCTCCCCAGATTCCTATGTGGAAACCTAATCGCCAAGGTGGTGGGATTAGGAGGTGAGGCCTTTGCAAGGTGATTGGGTCATAAGTCAGAGCCCTCAGGAATAGGATTAGTGCCCTTATAAAGAGAGGGCATTAACCAGTCACCTCTCATCCTGTGAGGTCCCAGGGAGCTGCCTTGCCCCTTCCACCATGTGAGGGTATAGCTAGAAGACGTCATCTACAAACCAAAAAGTGGTCCCTCATGAGACCCCAAATCTGCTAGTGCATTCATCTTTGACTTATCAGCCTCCAGAACTGCAAGGAATAAATGTGTGTTGTTTATAAGCTAGCCAGTCTATGGTATTGAGTGACAGCAGCCCAAACAGATGAGGCAGCAGCTGACAGTGGACTGTGTGTGGAAAGGAAAGAGTCCTGAGTTAGGAATAGATACAAGCTCCTAAGCAGTGGCAAACGTCTTGGCAGCCTCCTTAAGGGCAGGGATGGAGAAAATCTGGAAGACTGAGGACAGGTAAGACAAGGAGCTCTGCAGAGCAGGCACGTGGACAGACCCGTGGGAGGGGCAGGACATGTCCGCATGTTTGCACAACACGGCAGAGCTCACAGGAGAGCACTTCAGCAAGCAGATGGAGCGACCTGGCCAGTGGACCGCTGCCAGCCTCCGTCACTGGCCACAGCAGTCCTGGGCTGGGGCACTCCTGCGTGGAGCAAGAGTGGTGATGGGGTGAAGCCATTCCAGGACCCCCAGCTCGGGCATCCCCCCATCTGCCACACTGCCAACATTCAACCTGCCGGCAACAAAGTGCGGCACCGAGTCCTGTGTGTCCTCCACTCCTCGAGGAGACCAACTAACTGGCCAGTGGGTGTCAGGTGGATCACACTGACACCGGGGAAGATGAAGACACTCCATCTTGACAGGAAGTGACTCCTATTCTGGGTGTGGGTTTGCCTTTCTTGGCAACAGAGCCTCAGCCAGCACTAGCATCTGCAGGCTACCGGCACCCTGCATGACACTACATTGTGTCCCAGTGGGCGCACGCCCATGGGAACACTGGTCCTGTCACACATCCTACTGCCCAGAAGCTGTTGACCTGATGAGACAGATGGACCAGGCTTGCACGATGCCTCTGGAGCTGCACTGTGATGTGGGCGCTGTCTTCTAAGGTGAGGTTTACACTCTGAATCAACAACTACCATGGTGCAGGGTGTGTCTCCAGCAGGTAGAACGCAATGGTTCAGGAATCAAGGGGTGGAAGTAGGGATGGCCCCACTTCTCACTCCCAGTGGCCCACTTAGAATTTATGCTCTCCATCTGTGCAACCTGGCCTTGCATATGTAGGGGCCCTGGCTTCCAGCATGAGAGTACTTTTGCCAGAGAACACAGCAAAAGTTCTGGTCACTTTATGTTGCATTTGCCAAGGGATTAGCAGGCTACAAAGGGAGTTGCCATCCTGGAAGGGGTAACTGACTCTCAGGAGCAGGCAGGGCTGCAGTTATAGAATGGGGTATTTAAATGGGAAGAATGCATTTGGCACCCAGCTGGTTCACTGTGGCATCTCTTGGTCCTCCCCTGCCCAATGTTGACAGCAAATCATTTAGTAGTCATGGCTTTAGAATGGCACCCAGGAGCCTGGACCCATCAGGGATGATGTCTGTGTCACCCCGCAAGGTAAGCCACTTAGAGGTCTTCTCTAAGGGCGAGGGGAATCTAGAATGAGTAGGCGAGAAGGAAGTCAATGGGAGTCAGCTGCAACTTCAAGACCAGCTGTGGCAGCATGAGCTGTATATATAGTGTACCCTGCTAACCTTCCATCTGTACATTTCTCCAGTCTCTCTCATTCCACAAGCAAATGTCTCCAGGCAGTGCAAGGGGTAGACAACAGCAGATGCTGTGAGGCTGGCCAGACCCCTCCTCCAGGACTGATATCCCTGCTGCTGGGTGTGTCCACAGCAGACAGCTCTCTGCCAAGTCTCCACTCGGGAAATGCCCCCAGCTGAAGAAAGCTGCTTCACCCAAAGCCATTCTTCCTTCTGGGGGAAGCCCACATCGAAAACCTGGTCTATGCATGGGGATGTAAGGCCTGACCACTCTGTGTCCAGGCACAACAACTCAAAAGGCTCATCCAGCTCCAGAGCTCCTTCTAGGACCTGCTGTGGCAACTGCACGGCAGTTCAGCCTTCCTTCAATCTGCTTCATGCGATTCCCCATAGCATCCTCCAGTACACAGTCTGCACTCGAATCTCAAGCAGCTCAGGGTTTTCTTCCTGGAAAACATGTACTACTACAATTCCCTACTAAGTGTTTTTCATATTACACAGAGATCTTTCGAAAGCACCCATCTGATGATGTCAGTCTTTAAAAAATCTCCAGATGCCTTCTCACTGCCCTAAATCCCAAACTCCTGCCTGTGACTGATAAGGCCCTTCATTTTGTGGCTCCATCTCCATGCTAGTCTGTGGCCACAGCCACCATCACTTTATGGCACAATTAAGGGAGTGTCTTCCACCTCCCTGAACATGTCATTCGTGTTCATCTCCAGAACTTTGCACACCTTGTCCCTTTGCTGAGGACACCAATAAGTTCCTTCCTTGCCTGGAGAGCTCATCCCTGTAGGTCTCAAATTTCACTTCTTTCAATGAACAATTCCTCCAAACCCATGGAGAACTGGCCAGGTCCCACTTTTATGCTTCCAAAGCATCCTGAACACTCTCTCTTGTGCCTCTTAGCATACAACATTTTAATTATTTGTCAAACTGTTTTTCTACTTCACTAGATTACAAACCCTATGAGAACAGAGGCCAAGTCCAAGTCTATCTTTTTCTTTTTTTTTTTTTTTTTTGAGATAGAGTCTCACTGTTGCCTGGGCTGGAGTGCAGTGGCAACCTCCGCCTCCCAGCTTTAAGCAATTTTCCTGCCTTAGCCTCCCACCAAGTGTGTCTTTAATGTTGTATCCAAAATGCCTAGTACTATGCGTGGTAATAAAAGGTGCTTTATAAACGTGTACTGAGCATCCTTCTTCTTCCTTCTTTCCACTAATTATAAGAAATTCACAGTCGAAATGAGGTTCAAAGGCACATAATGTAGGAAGTGTAACACAACGTTGCAGCCAAAATTCCACTTATAGATGTGTTTAAGATTTTTAAAAAATGTTAATTCTCAACATTTAAAAATAAAGATATTTAACAAAAACACATGGATTTTATGCTACTGACATCACAAAATCACACTGGAAGGCCTGGTACCATTGGGCTCACATTTCTGCTGGGTAAACATGGACCTGAACTGGGGAGCTGTGTAGCAGCTGTCTCCCCAACACCCCACAACAAGCCATGCCCACTCCAGTTTGCCACAGACCACTCCCACCCGCCCCGGCATGGGGCTATGTGTCATTATGCTTGCAGGCTTTTGTGTTGATGTGTTTTTGTTGTTCTGTTTGTTTTAATAGGAAAAGCAGAAGAAAATGAAATTTATCTTTGCATCCTTATCAAAATATTGACAGGTCCATGAAGCAGGCTTCAACTCTGCCTCACTCATTTAAGGGTTGTGTTGCTGTTGGCATCTGAGTTGGCCATCCCTGGTATTGTGTTTGACAAGCCAACAACATCCCACTCATCCCCCTCTTTCAAAAGGCAGAGTGACCAGTAAGAACAATGGAAGCGCATTTCTGCTTCACTGGGACTGGAATGGTCATCAGTGCTGGCTGGTGCAGCTCCCAAAGACCTGGGTAAAATCACGGTCTGGGGCTTGTCAACTCTATGTCCCTGGGTGGCCACTCTCCCTCACTCTCCCTTGCCTCTGGACAAAATCTATCACAAAAACTTGAGATAAGGCTCAGAATAAGATGGTGTATTTGAAAGCGCTTTGTAATCAAGCACGATACAAGTGCACATTATTATATTTATCCCAAGCAAATGTTGGGTTTATTTTTCTAATTTAGGAGGCAGATGGAAGGAACTGAGGTTTACTGTGAAAATCTAATTTTCTTTTATGATTCAAAAGATTACTGAGACATAATCCAGCCCTGAAGCTACGGTCCATTCTTTTCCTGTACTTACCCAGCTTCATGGTAGGAAGGGAGGTGTGTGGATGAAGGAGGGATTTGTCATTCATTCAACAAACACTTAATGATCACCTACTCTGTGCCAGGCACTGAAGAATACAGGATGCGACAGGCACAAACCCTGCACTAACAGAGCACAGACTTTTTAGGCCGGGTGCGGTGGCTCACGCCTGTAATCCCAGCACTTTGGGAGGCCAAGGCGGGTGGATCACGAGGTCAGGAGATCAAGATCATCCTGGCTAACACGGTGAAACCCCGTCTCTACTAAAAATACAAAAAATTAGCTGGGCACAGTGGCAGGTGCCTGTAGTCCCAGCTACTTGGAAGGCGGAGGCAGGAGAATGGCGTGAACCCGGGAGGCAGAGCTTGTAGTGAGCCGAGATAGTGCCATTGCAGTCCGGCCTGGGCGAAAGAGAGAGACTCCATCTCAAAAAAAAAAAAAAAATCAAAACAAAAACAAACAAACAAAAAAAAACAAACAAAGCCCAGATTTTTTGTGAAGAGACAGAGAAACAATATTTCAAGTGACGAATGTATCAGAATGTACAGTTGTCTGAAAGCTTACAGGATGTAGTGGGGAGGGCAGATGGCTTCTGGGAGGAGGTAACATGATCTGGGCCTAGAATGTTGAGCAGGAGGCGTGGTTGGCAGGCAGGCATAGGCACATTCCCCTCAGAAACTATAGATATATTAGAGAGAGCAGTTGCTGATCCCCAACTACTTAGATAAAGTATAGCCACTGAAATTGATCTCCTCTGTGGCTTTAGATAGCACCACTAAAAATCTGGAAGTCTCAGTCTGCACTCCTGTTGAATAGCGAGAGGAACATCAACTACTTAGAACCAGTTTATGTGGCTTGCAAGAGCAAGTGTGTAGTTATTAGCAAGTCTCCAGGGGGAATACGCAGAAGGAACTGGAACATGGGGAGGAGAACAAGCATGGAAAAACAAGGAAAGCAAATGGGATTGGACTCTCATTAGTCTGTGATGGATTGATCTTCTGTCACTGCTTTCCCAAACTCCCAGCAGTTTCAACTTAAAGCTTGCTCAATATTTTAAAACCAATTTAAAGCCAATTTTTGAGTTTGCTTTAAAAAAATTATTGCATTAATCAAAAAATGCATTAAGTTTTAGGTCCAGCGGTCTAACTGATAGGAAAAGCTGATTGGGACTCAAGAGAAATGGGCTCGCCTGGCTGGAGCATGTAATGTGCAAGAACAGAAACCAATCAACGCTAAAGGGAAGAACAGCAGAAACGAGTCACAAATGGCTCAAAGCAAAGAACCCCGCAACTGAGTGGAATTGAAAGAAAGTGTGAAGAGGGCTGATGAGGGTATTTAGTTATTATTAGCAAAATTCAGATGTGAGAACACATCTAAAGCCTTCAGTTCCAAGGGAGGCTGCAATTGGGCTTTTATTGTGAGATGTATAGAGTGTCATCCTTTCAAAGATTTCAGGTCAATGAAACTGCAGAGGTTATCCTCCTGGAGACCATGCTGCTTGAGAGAAATGTAGGGAACAGAAAATAAGCCAGCTCTATGAAAATAAAAACCCTTCATTCTGTTACTAAATCGAATTGGGTCATGAAATTTGAAGAAATAGCTTGTTTGGTTCATGCCTTCCCACATCCAAGAGCAGCTATGGTTGAAACAAGGAAGTTGGGAAGATCGGTAAATTCGCTCATAGAGAAGGTGCTGGTGATTCTGTATTCTTCCCCCTCTCTGCTTTGCATCTGGAAGGCTGACTCCCATGGGCTGTGCCCCTAGGATCCCTTGTGTCTGGCTTTGGTGGGGTATGGCCCATGGGAGACATTAGCAAGAGATCGGATGGCAGGAGGCAGGAGGCAGGATGTCCATGCTCGCTCCCTTCCTGTGTGGGGCTATTTCTGGGCAACGCTGGATGCCCCATGATGACACCTCCTGTCATGAGGCCCCTTCTCCACGGCTGCAGCTCACGGGGTTCACGGGACTCTTCCTCCCCCTGCCTCTGCAGGCCTGGGGTGGTCATGGCTCCCCATTGATGCTTGCTCCGGGGCCCTCAGCCCTGTGATGGTTCCTGTGGCCCCAGCCCGCCTCTGCAGGTCATCCCTTCCATTAACATCTCCTCCTGTGCCCATCTGGGTTGGCTTTTCTCTCCTGAGGGACCCTGATCGACTCAGAGACGTAGGAAAACAGGGCAGCAAAGACCCCAGTTAGTTGCTTTCCGTTGTCTGGCAACTGTTCACCAGCAGACATCTTTTTAGTTTGGCTGGTTGGTTTGCTTTGTTTTAAAATAAGAGGAATTGGAGGCTGGCCCTGTGATCAGTAACTAGAAGCAGGAAGGGCCTCATCTCCTGGGGGGGTCTAACTGCAGGCCTGTTTCATCCTGAGTTCTTTCTGGGATGACTCTGATGTGGATTAACTATACCTCCTCAGAATTCCTATCATGTCAGTTGTTTGTGCAACCTCTGTGGCATCTACTGAAGCCATAGAAACTCCATGGGAGCAGGGATGTTGTCTTACTCTTTGTCCCCAGGGCCTAGAACCATGCCTAACATATTACGGGTGTTTAATGCGTATTTGTTGAATGAATGAAATAATGTCTCATGGGGCGCAGTGGCTCACGCTTGTCATCTCAGCACTTTGGGAGGCTTGCTTGAGCTCAGGAGTTCAAGACCAGCCTGGGCAACATGCTGAAACCCTGTCTCTACAAAAAATACAAAAAGTGGCCTGGTGTGGTGGCATGTGCCTGCAGTTCCAGCTACTCGGGAGGCTGAGGTGGGAGGGTTGCCTGAGCCAAGGATAAGGAGTCTGCAGTGAGCCAAGATCGTACCACTGCACTCCAGCCTGGGCAACACAGTGAGACCCTGGTTCAAAAAAAAAAATGAAATAATGTCTCTTTCTTTATAGATGCTACCACCACTCAACAAACCATCTATTAAATGTCTGTGCAACAGATGTCATCTTGGGCCTGGAGACGCAGGGGAACAGAGGACACAATCTGGTTGAAGAGGTTCTGGCCTCTGCAACTTTGCCCATGTGGCACCCTCTGCTGGAATGTCCTTTACCACACTGTCCTGCTGTCCTGACAAACTCTGACCCATCTTCCGTGACTTTTCCAGGGAAACCTGGAAGTGTTTTATATAAAGCTATAGAGTTGCTAAGCTTTGCTTTAGCATATTACTGTAATTACGATATTCATTTTCCAGTAAATCTCCCCCCATGGCTCCCCTATGAGCCTCTAAAGGGAAATACACTTTTCTTTTCTTTTCTTTTTTTTTTGGGATGGAGTCTCGCTCTGTCACCAGGCTGGAGTGCAGTGGTGCGATCTCAGCTCACTGCAACCTCCACCTCCCGGGTTCAAGCGATTCTCCTGCCTCAGCCTCCTGAATAGCTGGGATTACAGGTGTGCGCCACCACACCCAGCTAATTTCTGTATTTTTAGTAGACACGGGGTCTCACCATGTTGGCCAGGCTGATCTCGATTTCTTGACCTCATGATCTGCCCACCTCGGCCTCCCAAAGTGCTGGGATTACAGGCATAAGCCACCGTGCCCGGCCGGGAAATATACTTTTCAATGCATTTTTCTAGAGAGTCTAGCAGCTGCTTGACCCACCCAAATGCTCAACTTAATGTCTGCTAATTGACACTGTTTGCAGACACAGTTCCCCTGATGCTGGACATCTATGGTTTAGGTCATCTCTAACTTTCTTTTTCCTATTTTTCTGAATCCAATATTAAGGTTTTAACAATTTAAAAGCATTTAATTTGGGCTACCTCAATCTTTAACACCAAAGCTGGATGGTTCCTCTTGACTGAAGAATGAATGGGATTAGAGGGAGGGTCAGGCGCCTGGATGGCTTTAGGTTAAGCAATGCTCTTCTTTCCCTTACAGCTACTGTTTCCAGATAAATACTGTAGATGCCAGAGTATCACTTTGTGGAAGCCTCTGCCATGTTTGCAGTCTCAGAGCATATGGATGTAAATTGCTAGACTAACTCCATTTCCCAGAGCCTCAGGTATACCCGCCTCCATTACAGCGGTCCTGAGGCAGCGGTCTCTGGGCCATTATTGCTTTTGCTGTCAGTACCTGGTAAGCTCTCGTTTGAATGTCCCTGAGCTAAAATAAAATTAATGGAAAGAGCATTTGCTGCCTGGGCTATGGAAATGGCAACTCAGTCCTAAATCCACTCATACGCTCATGGCTGGCAATTTAGGAGCAGATGAGAAGACCCAAATTCACCACTTCTATTTATTTAGTTATGCTAATATTAGATAAACTCATCTGCAGAATTCCATATAGGGATGCACTTATTCATGCTCTGATTTTAGAGCATTCAGATCTTTAACATTCTCTACTGTAAAATCAAAATATTCTGGGATTTCTATGTCTGTTTACTAGGTTCCTATTAGTAAAATGGCTAAAGGATTTATTTGCAAAGATTTGGTGTTTAAACCCTTGTTAACATCTACATTGGGAGAAAAATAATGAGCAAATTCATCTACTGTGATGATGTTTTTACTCTTTTTCCCTGAAGGTTTGGTCGATCCTAATTAATAAATAAAATAAAATATATTTGCATTTTCCTAAGACGGAGATAGGACCTTAGAGAGTGAGGCTCAGTCAACACATTCTTTACTTAATGAGGACTGAAACACCAGTTAGCATAGGGCATGATGCTGCTAAAAGACAATGATATCCTTACATAATGTAATCTTTCTGTACATGCCACTCATAGAGGTATTTTCACCAGAGATTCTAAACTAGGGCATTAAAAAAATTGAAGTAGAGTTAGTACGGATTTCTCTGATTTAGAGACTGTTAAATTGTTTTATTTCCCCTCTAAGGATGCCTTTGAAAATGCTCACATGCCTTGTCCCTGTTCCATATCTGCCCAGGGAAAAGCTATTTTGGACATGCCCCAAATGGCCATTGGGAAGTCTACACTGTGCCCCAAGGAGGGGAGTCATTCTGGGAGAAGCCAGGGTGCCATTCCCATGGCTGTCAGCTACCAGTCTGCTTCTTGCTTTTTTAGAATGGAACTCTCCATGACCTCCAGGAAATGGCTCCAGTCCTCCACCGTGGCCGGAGCCGTGCTTGGAGGAATGAGTAGGGCATTCTGTACCTGAGTAGTTGTTCCTGAGGCTTCAAATAGGGCACTGCACTCCCCTTCATGGTACGCTTCTTTACATTCCCGGCAGAAGGCAAACTGCAAAAGAACACACATCCATTAATTAGGGACATTAGGTTGCATTTGGCAATAACACATTTTTCCTTTTCCAAATTCATTATAGTCATTCCTCTGGCTTGTGCGATAGTTTCTGTATCAAATTACTTTTTTTGCAAAGAGAAATCAAGTTATATTTTGATGGGATTGTTCACTCTTTACTCAAGAGTGTTCCAAGCACCATAGCAGGGCTACAGAGATGACGGGTCACATTTCCTTCCCTCAAGATGTTTCCAGTCTAGTGGAAGACACAGTGATATGGTTTGGCTGCGTCCCCACCCAAATCTCATCTTGAATTGTAGTTCCCATAATCCCCATGTGTCATGGGAAAGACCCGGTGGGAGGTAATCGAATCATGGGAATGATTTCCCCCATGCTATTCTCGTGATAGTGAGTGAGTTCTCACGAGACCTGATGGTTTTACAATGGGCTTCCCCCTTCGCTCGGCTCTCATTCTTCTTCTTCCTGCCACCATGTGGAGAAGGATGTGTTTGCTTCCCCTTCCACCATGATTGTGAATTTCCTGAGGCCTACTCAGCCCTGCGGAACTGTGAGTCAATTGAACCTCTTTCCTTTATAAATTATCCAGTCTCAGGTAATTCCTTATAGCAGTGTGAGAACAGAATAATACACACAGTAATGCAAATAAATACCCACAGCAAAGATTAATTGGTATTAGAATGTAAGGAAAAAACTTCATTCAAGACATTCACATTCAATATTTGTTTACATTCAATATTTGTTTGCATTCACAGAAGATTTATATGCCGATGTCAGTGGACTTACTTTCGTATTGAAAGCCTATTATGGAAAAAGAAATGGGTGGCTATGGGCTGAACCGTGCCCCCTCATAATGGATAGGTGGAAGCAGCACCTCAGAAAGTAACTGTATTTGGAGATAGGGCCTTTAAAGTGGTAAAGGGAAGATGAGGTTGTTAGGGGAGGCTTTATTCAATCTGACTGGTGTCCTTACAGGAAGAGGAGATGAGGACAGAGACACACGGACTGAGAGATGATGAACAGCATTCACCGTGGGACTGAAGTCGCCCAAGGGACCAATGCCCTCTACCCGCCATCTTACAAAGAAGAAAGCTGGGAGAGTGAATGCCAGCAAGGCTCGCTCAGGGCTGTCTGTCTGGGATCCATGGACCTCTCCAGAAAGCACGTCCCATTCTCATCGCCACCAGCCATGCTCTGAAATTGCTGTCACGGTTGAGTTGTGGGTCAGCAGTGGAACACACCAGACTCGAGTCATCATCCCATCCCCTGCCACCTGAAACACCTTGGGAAAGCCACCATGGTTTCTGTGCCTTGGTTTCCCCCTCAGAAATGCCAGGATAACAGTGATAGCTATCTCATATGACCCCTGGGAGAGGTAGTGAGATAGCACATGCTGAGTGGCTGCAACCACAGCGTACAATGTGTTCTAAACTTTAAGGAGATGAGAACAACAGGGACTGTTTTGCCCCTACTCCATTTTGTAGGAAGGAGTTTCCTCACCAGAAAACTGGTTCTTTCAATGCAATTTTCTTTAATAAGTTGTGGGCAATATCTCCCACAGCAGAAACTGTATTCAGAGAAGGCATTTCAGCAGAGGAGAGAGTGCCATCCACAAGTATGGTGTGTGGATGATGGTGGTGGTCTTAGAGCACAGAGGCAAACTGACAGTATCCTCTTTCCCTTGAGAGGTGGGCTTTATGTCTCTTCTGCTGACAGCCAGATGTGTGGAGTACTTGACTACTAGAATATGGTAGAAATGATGGTGTACCACTTTCTAGGCCCAGGCCTCAAGAAACCAGAAGCTTCCATTTCCTGTTGGGACACTTGCTCTTGAAGCCCAAATGCCATATGGTAAGGAAGCTCAACAGCCCACGGGAGGCCCACATGGAGAAGAGCTGCAGTCTGAGCTTTTAGTAGACAGCCAGCACCAACTTGCCAGCTATGTGACTGGGTCATATTCCAAGTAGACTGTTGTTATTTGAAATCATTAAAGTTTAGGGTGGTTTTTACACAGCAATAAATAACTGATACAGTAATAAATAAGAATATAATATGCTGAAAGTGGTGTCTGGAAGATTCAAAAATTTACAGAGACTTAAAAGTTCTCAAACTAATATTTTATAGTATAAGTTAGGAATTTAGCCTAATTTGGCTTAAGACAGGACTGATTTGAATTGAAAAACAAAAATAATAAAAACCAGGATATAAAACCAACTCTATCCCAAAATATACCATAATTCCTCCTTGCCTCAAAAAAGAATAGCTTTTACTCAACACTATTTTTCCTTCATGTTGTCTTCACCATGTGAACAGAGTTTTCTCCTTTCCTATGTCCAACTTCTTGTTTTAAAAATTCATCTGGAAAGTATTTTAATCTCAGGACATCAGAAACAAAAAGGAAAAGCATTTTATAAGGAAACAATCTCTTCAGAGATATGCCACAATTGATCTTCAAGCCATCACTTTTAGCATATTATATTCTTATTTCTTCTCACAGCAGAGAGACTGAACTCAAATTTAGTGAAATGTAAACTTTACTTAAAGGTTGGTGGGACAGCGTGTGTGCGTCAGAATGTCCTTACACAAATCACCAACATTACCTGGTTTCAGCTTCTGACATCTTATTTTCTCTTAACTAAAAGCGAATTCACTGAATAGTGAGTTGAGTTCTAGGATTTTCTCCTATTTTTAAAAACATTTATCTGTTAATACTTGGGTCTGCCTCACACTCATTCCTCTGCTCTTACATGCTTTGTTGGAAAAATGTGGACGGAAGGCCCAACCATGGAGAACTGGCAATGGGGTCTCAGCCCACTGCTTTCCAGAGAAGCAAATCTGATCTGTTAGTGTGAAAGGGAAAACCGTTCACATCTTATTAGCTCGTGGATGAGATATAAAATCAGTTTCATGGTAGAGGAACACCCTGGAGGCTGATCAGTTTGTCAGAATAAATAGGCCTTTCCTGACACAAACATTAAATTCCCTTTCACACCAGTACTACAAAGAATGGACTATTGAGAAATAACAGAAAGGGAAGAGCGTATCAAATGAAAGCCTCCCCACTTTAGCATGCAAAAGACAAGCAAATGCTGCAGGAATATTCCGGTGATGACTTCACAGGGATGCACTAGCTAATTTGCTTCTATTCAAAGTATAATTTAAATTTAGATCTATCATGCAGTGGTCCTTCCCAATTAAGTAACATGAATCTGTCTCGTGCAATGGGGAAATGTCTAGAAGGTCTGATTTGATCTTGAAAATGTTTGGGTTTTCAATTACATTATCCAGGACTCAAGACTCTCAACCTTCAGTTCTCACACTACGCACCAGAGTGCCGTGCAGTACTGTAACAAACTCATAGGGGTGCCTGGGATATTCTAGAATTTTAAGTAAAACACAGCGTGGCTGATGAACACTATGTGATTTATTAACTCAAGGTAGTTCCCAGTGTTAATGCAGATTGTGCTATTTTCCTTTTGGTGACATTGTATCTTTGCAAAGCTGGGCTTTTGGAAGTTACCAGAATAGAAAACAAATACTATGTAAACATCCATTTGGAACAAAGATATGATTTATTTATTTATTTATTTATTGAGACAGAGTCTTGCTCTGTTGCCCAGGCTGGAGTGCAGTGGCACCATCTTGGCTCACTGCAATCTCCAACTCCTGGGTTCAAGCAATTCTCCTGTCTCAGCCTCCTGAGTAGCTGGGACTACTGGCGCCTGCCACCATGCCCGGCTAATTTTTGTATTTTTAGTAAAGACGGGATTTCACCATGTTGGTCAGGCTGGTCTTGAAATCCTGACCTCAGGTGATCCACCAGCCTCAGCCTCCCAAAGTGCTGGGATTACAGGCGTGAGCCACCATGCCTGGCCAAGATGTGATTATTTTTAAGAATAAAATAAAGCTAATTTTTTCCTTCCATTTGTGTGAATTATCATTTCAGATAACTATTAAGTTGTTATGACACTAATTCTTACTATGCTATGTGGTACAAAATCTTTCATAACTACAACTGTTAGGCATTTCTTTTGGCCTAGAAATGCCGTGAAAAATGTACTGAGCTGCTAAGGGCATGGTGAACAGAATTCTGGGGAACTCTGGGTTAGGCAGATACAAAACTCCTTCTTAAGACAGTGTTCGGGCCAGTTTGCAAACACATCCCATGGCATAGCTGTTTTTAGAGAAAAAGCTTGCTGGGGAAGAAAGCAAACCTAGCTCCAACATTTTCACATCCATTCTGCTGACCTGCATGTCTCATATCTGGGGCGCATGGATCCTTCTTTAACCAACCATGTAGAAGGCTGAAATTTACCCAGGGATTTGCTGTTACTTAAAAATGGTCTTACATTTGCTGAGGCTCCCTTAAGCTGCATAATGCCTCTCCAAACCTTATGAGTAAACATTAATCGAATGGAAGTTAGTATACCAGGAAACATGGAGTACTGTTTATACCGTATACATTTTCAGGATTATCTTCTCTTGTGGGGAATCTAACAAATGCCGCCCATTTCTGTAGAGTTTTTTTTTTCTTTGAGAAATATTAAATGTCTTTAAACAATTATAAAAGTAATACATACTTATTTCATTGGCTCTCTAAAGTCTATTCCTTTATAGATTTGGTTAGAAGGCAATCAAACACATGGACTATATTATAGTTCCTGTGACGAGAGTTTATGTATTAACTTGGCGAGGCTATGGTCCTCAGTTACTCAAGCAGACACTAGTCTTGGTGTTTCTGTGAAGCTTTCTTGTAGATGTGACTAGGATCTATAATCAGTTTATTTTAAGTAAGAGAGATCATCCTAGATAACCTGAAGGTGGCTGATTCAATCCATGGAAAGGCCTAAGAGCATAACTGAGGCTTCCCTGAGGAAGAAGAGATTTCACCTGTGGACAGCAGCGTCAGGCTGTGCTCAAGAGTTCCAGCCTGCCCCTCCTGATGGCCACTCTGTGGATTTAGGAGGTGCCTACCCAGCCCTGAAACCATGTAAGCCACTTCCTTCCAGTAAATCTCTCCATATATATGTGTATATACAGATCTATAGATACAATGTGTGCCTGCATGTATATATATGTAGGGATATACACATACATATGCATATATGTGTATATGTGTATGTATATTTGATATAAGCATCCTGCTGGTCTGGTCTCTCTGGTGAAGCTCTGGCGGATAAAGCTCCTATAGAAAAAAATTATTTTTAATAGAGACGGGGTTTCATCATCTTGGCCAAGCTGGTCCTGAACCCTGACCTCGTGATCTGCCTGCCTTGGCCTCCCAAAGTGCTGGGATTACAGGTGTGAGCCACCAATACAAAAATTAGCTGGCATGGTGGAAGGCACCTGTAATTCCAGCTACTTGGGAGGCTGAGGCAGGAGAATCGTTTGAACCCAAGAGGCAGAGGTTGTAGTGAGCCGAGATTGTGCCATTGCACTCCAGCCTGGGTGACAGGGCGAGACTCTGTCTCCAAAAAAAAAAAAAGAAAAAATTTACCAAGGTCACTCTATTACCAATCTTTTGCAAAAGAACTGATGTAATGAAAACTATTTAAACTTTCCCTGTTATTTGCAAAATTATAGTTCAAACCTCTCTCTCTCTCTCTCTCTCTCTATATATATATTTTAATTCCAGGTAGCCATATGGCAAATTCCTCTCAGAATTCAACACCAGGAGAAAGTTCACCACTTCCAACAGTGTGGTGGTTTCCTTTTATTTGACAATGAACATGGTCACCTAATACATTCTCCTTGGTATGTTTTCAAGCTTGAGAGCTTGGTGCCACACTTTTAACTTAATTCTAGTCATCAGCTTATCCTAAATGCCTAAAAGGAGGTATAGAATTTAAAAAAAACTATTAAATAAAGGCTAAATTCAATAAGCCAATTTTTTTCTATTGCATAATAGCTAAACTATTCTTAACACTGAAGTCATATTTTTGTCTTCCAACTAATATGTGTTGAGTATTTACTTTCAGGATGAGTAAAATCTTGGCCCTAGGCAACATATAAAAGAATAGCACATTTTAATCTGTGAAATCGTGTACTAGATCTTTACATGTTTAAATACCAGATGTAGATTAGTGTTCAGAAGTGAACCCTTTGAAGTAGAGAGCCCTGGAGTCTGAGGCCTCCTGGATCATTTATTATCTGTGTGATCCCAACATCTCTTTGCTTGAGCTTTTTTGCATCTACAAAGAAGAAATAATAAGGTAATGAATATTTAACACAGTTTCTGGTACACAGTAAACACAACAACACAACAAATAGTTTTCTCCATGGGGCTATGATGTTTAACAAGTGGTAAGAGTCAGCAGAAAAATAAGAGGTAGTAAGCGCCTTGTTAATTAAAGCAGTTCCCAGCATACTGATAATAATGACTGTTATGTGAATCTCGGGTGAAACTGACACCTCCCCGGAAATGCCACACTTGTAAATGACTCATAAGATGTAAGACTGCTGTCTAGAAAGGGATGAGGCCTCTCTTTGCTGGCATACATGCTGAGGTTAGTCACTGTCAGCCCCCTTAGACACTCTGTACTACCAGAGAGCTATGTGAATGGCCCATGATGCCTCTCATTCAATATCATGTCAGTGCAGTAGTCATTTGATTGATGTTTGAGTTTGCTTTCCCATATTTCCATAATGAACACATTCAAAAGGGGCTGTATGTGTACTTTCTCTTTGGAAGCATGAAAAGGAACCAAATGAACAGCTTCTAATGCAATCGGAATATTCCAGTGGCTGCTGATCAATCAGGTTGAGAGCCAGTAGGTACCTACAAGCAATGACCCTTAAAATAAGGCTTGGATCCTTAAAGTTGAATGATCTCTCTATGAAAGCCAAGATTTCTTTGTGCCTGTTTTCTATCATGGCTGCATCTATTATAAAAGCATTCTATTATGTACCTTTATTTTCTTCCACAGCTCTGAAATTCTGTGTTAAAAGAATAGGAGAGAATCAAATACCATCTTAGTACCCCTTACTACAGTCAAGGGAAACATCAAAGGCATGAAGCACACATTTGTACTTCTTTGGGAATAGATGAAACATTTTTCTTCTTGGTGTGTAGCTTTCCAGAAGATGGCAGCAGAGATATGTAAGTCCAGCCTCAGTTTGTTAAAAAGAATATATCAAGAGAGGAAGTCTCCCTATGAGTGACCAGCCGCTGATATATGCAAAACTCGTTCTGACAAGACAGTGCCACAGAACGGAGATGGTGTTAGATTATAATGCATTAAAACACAATTTTGAAAAGAAGAAAGTAAGGTTATTTCCTTTCAAGTACACAACATCTTAAAATCACAGACTCCCATGGTGTGAGGCAATCTTAAACTGTGTTAAGCTCCAAATGCAAACAGATGAAGACAATGTTCTATGTGTGGTCTCCAAAGGGCTAAAAAGAAAGAATTTTCAGGAGGTTGGATACAGCTCTGTAGAGTAGCCACGTTCCTTTGTCTTTCACAAATTCCGTACTAATCCCCAGGGATATTAAACAATGCCAATTAGTTTCCCACAAAATATTGTGACTTCTAACACCTCGCAGCCCTAAGCTTATTTTTGTTTTAGGTTTGCTCTTTGAACAGGCCCTTACTTTCTTTGGCTTAATTTCCATTCACGCAAGCTCTTAAAAGATCCCCGAAAATCCCCTTTTCTTACACCAACATCTATCATCAAGCGCGTGCACGTAACCATCCCATCTTTCAGTTGTGCAGTCTGCACTGACCCACTCACTATGAGTACCATCTAGTAGGAAACTTTAGTACCACCTGTCTCAGAACTAGGGCCCCTCAGAGAAGATGAGTTTATGCAGTGAGGAGAAAAGACCCATTGAGCTTACTTTCAACAGGCTGACCTCAGCACCTCACATTAAAAGATACATGATAAGGTGGTGCTCCTGGCAATGGTTCTGCTGGGAATTAACTATCCACTCTATAATTATGGACAAAGACATTTACATTTACTTCCTACTCCAAAATAGTTTGGATTTTTACCATAACTTAAAGGGAAAATAAACTTAAAAATCTTTATTGGCCATTTATTTTTTTCTTTTCTTTAAGAGCGTTACTGAAATATCATTTGCAGAGTCATGGGTTTTTAAAAAGTAGGTATTCTTTGAATGCAAAATACATGCAGGTAGCAAAGATTCAAAAGGTACATTGTGAAAAATGTCTCCTTTCCTCCTTGGTCAGCTACGTAGCTTCCCAGAGACAATCACTGTCACCTGTTTGTATAGGTATTGTTCCAGAAATATGTTCTGCACTCAATCATCAATTTATGCTATTTTTAAACAAAAATACCCTATAAAATATTGTATAATGTGCTGTACTCTGCTCGCTGGTTTTTCATTTAATGCATGTTACAGATGGCTGTCTGTTAGTACACGGAGAGCTGCTCCATTCTTCCTGAACAGCCACACAATATTCCAGTGGATAGATGTGCCTTCGTTCATTTCACCAGCTCCTCCGATCAGCATTTAGGTCCTTCCAATATTTTGCCATGACAAACAAAGCTGCAGGGAATGTCCTGCTCTTCAGGTCATTTCACACATGTGAAAGGAAATCTGTAGCAGAAATTTCTAGACATGAAATAGCTGGGTCCAAGGGCATATGGACTTTCCATTTTGATTGCTTTTGCGAGCCTTGTCAGTCACAGGCTTAGCAGCAAGGTGTGTGGAAGCTGCTTCCCCAACGCACCGTGGTCTCAACGACCACCTTTGTCAAGTTGCTTTAAACGAATATCAAATACATCCCAGCACTTTTGCTAAGACCTTCTTTATACATGTTTTGTTGCCACAGAATTGTGTTCCTAGCCAAAGCAATTATTCTGAGCCATGTTTGAGTCTTGTCTACACAGCCAAACCTGGGTCAGCAGTGGCCTGTGGTCAGGCCCACTGTGACCTTCCTCAGCTCAACACACATGGAGCTGGTCATCTCATTCTGATGGGCCTGAATCTGGCCCGCCTGCCAGGAAAGGACTTGTAATGAATTTAAGCTCAGTGGCTTTAAACACAGACAGCCAACAAATTAGAGGTCCAGGTTAGAGAGAAAGAAACAGCAAATGGGGGAACGGCAGCTTCCCTCACTTGTGGCTGTGTCACGAGCCTCAGCTTCGCAGACTTGGCTCTCAGTGTCACTTGCCAGGTGCCTTAACTGCAGCAGTCCGCCAGAGGACAGGGGAAGCTGGGGTGGGAGTGCTGTATGCTCTCGGTCCCTAATCCCCCACTTCTTTTCTTACTCTCTCTTTACTGTAACCATTTCTGAAAACAATTCCTATGGGGACAGTCCTTATCTTCCAAGGTCCCCAGCTCTGGCATTTGTGTCATGGCTTACCTTGTTCCCAAAGGCTAAGGTAGGACCTGGTTGCAAGCTGGAACTCTTGTTCAATGATATGTTCACACCATCCTGTTCATCTAAACAAACTTCTTGGCGGGTGAATTTCTATATCTAACTGAGAATTCCCTTTACCATCCTGCAAGGCCTGCCCAATTTTGCTTTAAAATGGGCATTTCTCAGACCTTATGGAGCAGTTGGCTCCTTCTAGAACTGGAGCACTGGTCACACAGTATCAAATTCAATGCCACTTTCAAATATCGCCATTCATTAGTGGGCCCATTCAAATATTGCCATTAATTAGTGAACACGTTTGAATACGGCCATTCATTAGTAAAATGCACAGCATATGTCTTCTATAATTTTTAACTGGTCTCTAATCCTCGTGACCTTATCATTTACAATCTGTAGCAAGGCACTAGACTCTGTAAAAATGATTATGCTACGCCAGTAAAAATGTGAAATCCAAGCCATATGGCAATTTGAGCCCAATTTGTCCCATGTGCCTGTGGGCATCCTTATGCTCTCTAGCACAGCAGGGGAGGCAAAATGCTTTCCCTGAACACCTGGGCCCGCCCTGGGCAACTTGGGGCAAGGCCAGCTTTGGAAAGAGGCCTGAACATGTTTGCGGACACCCTGCCAGCACATCTTACAGACTTTTGTCTTTGGAGGTTTCGCAGCTCCTCAATGATCAATCAATCAGTCAAAATGATATATTAACCCTTTATTGTATGTTGAGCAGTCTCATAGGTGCCCTGCAGGTATACTGTTCTGGCCCCTTTCCTCTGCACCTCAGCCAAAATGATCAAGGTGTTTTCTTCCCAAGCACTGTTTCTTACTCATACCTCTATTAAACTGTTTCACCCTCTATATGAAACTGTCTCCACCTATCTCCTCTTCTAAATGGATAGGATTTGTATCTTATTCATCTTTGTCTTCCCAAGATCCAGGTGCTAGAACATAGTAGGTGATCAGTGTCTCTTTGTGGCAAGCCAGGTGCTGGAGTCAAGTAGCTTACAGCTAAGGTGGATGTTTATAAAGAACAAAAGAGCTGAAGGACAATTGTGTACTCCATGATACAATGTACAGTCATGGGTTGAATTGAGTATTCTTGTGTAAGTCTCAAGGGTCCCATAGAAGAGATCCAGGTGGGTTGAGGTCAGTGGGCAAGAGCACGTGGAGCTGGCATTTGTTTTTCTGCCCTTCACATTTGCCCCTTCAGGGAGCATTCTAACATCAAGCTTAATTGACTGCCTCTCTTCTAATAACTTCTCAAATTCTATTCCACCCTTCCCAACTCCTCTTTTAAGATGCACTTTGCCTATTGCATATGTCCATTTGGATAGGTTGCAGTCACCTCAAATTCAAGTCAATTCTAATTCCATGTGATAATCATGAAGTTGCAAGGACCTAACAGAGTAATGGGAATCATCAAACCTTTGCAGAATGAACAAGCAGTAGTAGCTGGAAAAGCCTCAACTTCTGAGAAGCAGAAGAGGACAGCGCAGTGTTAAGGAAACCCAGTACTGAGAATGGAGAGGTCAATCCTGAGTACAAGATGAATAACTAAGACTTTCTGCCAGGGAAAGTACTTCAGTGACCTTGGAGGCCACAATTTTGGTCCAATGGTTCAATGGTTAGTTAGATTCAGAGGCTAAAATCACAGGCATGAAGGGGTGGAAAAGGCTTCACAACAGAGAGCTCTGAATCAGTTTGAAAACAACAAAAGATGATGAAAAGAGAGAGAATGAAGATGCTAGCAAGACAGGCAGAGGGATGGGAGTGAAGTCCCAGAGAAAGTCGAGGCTAGGGGGACACACTCAAAGGTTCATGGCTTTCAATGGAGGAGGACAAGGTTTTGCAGCAAAATCCTAAGAGAGTCACATTGATGACAGAGTTTTCTCAAGGAAATGACACCCATTCCCTTGGTCTTCCTAACAGAGCACCATAGCAGCTCTGAATCTTCTGGAGTCTAGGGGGAGAGGAGAGTCACAGATAGGAGGCTGAAACAGTTACTGTCAGTTGGAGCATCCATGAGACATGAATTGAAGGGACGCCCATCCATGTCGATAACTAAATTCACATCACAGCACGGCTCTAGTTAGTTCCCTAGAATGTGGTTCCCAGACTAGCAGCATCAGCATCCCCCAGGAGCATGTCAGAAAACCCGAATCTCAGGCCCCACCCAAAAAGTACTAGACCAGAATCTTTCATTTTACCAGGATCCCCGAGTGACTTGCATGCACCATTTAGAGACCCTGTTCTAGCTCATTCATTCAATCAAAAGTTTCTACTCAGTAACTCCACTCAGAGTGTATGCTGTGCATTGCTGGGGCCTGCAAAGATGCAGAACATATGTAATTTCCAGTTTCAGAGGAGTCACAATTCACCTCTGCCTTGCTCTACCCAACCCTCCCTCCATTCCACAAGTACTCATCAAGCATGTACTGTGTGTGAATGGTAAGGCACTGCCCATTCTTCATGGCCTCACACAGTTCACAGTCAGCTGTGTCCTGATCATATGACGGATGTGAGGTTCCATGGGAGCAGTGTTGAACCTGGGAGGTGCAGTTTGAAGTGAGGAGATAGGAGTGAGGAGGTTACAGACAGGAGACAGGGGAATATTGGGTAGAAGAGGGCAGTTCCCCAGCAAAGGCCTGACCCTCAAGCCTTGAAACCCACAGCCCTAAATGGGAGCAGGCATTCCTGTTTTCACACCCAAATGTTGCCTTTTGGCCTGTCATGCCCCCCTATCCTGTCCCTATATAAACTCCAAAACCCCAGGCTCCATGAGCAGAAGAGCAGCAGAGAAGGAGAGAAAAGAAGGAATATCTGAATGTCGAGAGGAGTTCTGATGCAGACAGTTAGAGAGGAGATTGGCTGCTGGACGGCCAAACTCCAGGGGAAGATCATCTTTCTACTCCATCCCCTTTCCAGCTTCCCATCCATCCATCCCACTGACAGCCACATCCACCACTCAATAAAACCCTGCATTCACCATCCTTCAAGTCCATGTGTGACCTGGTTTTATTGGATGCCAGACAAGAACTCAGAATATGGAAAGCTGTCACACTGGTCCTCTACCCTTGCAAAAAGGCAGAGGGTCCACTGAGCTGTTTAACACTTAAGCTGTCTGCAGACAGCAAAATTAAAAGAGCGCACTGTAACACACAGCCACTTGGGCTTTTAGAGTTGCAGGCACCCACCCCTAGATGCTACCGTGGGGCCAGAGCCCAGAAGTGCTCGTCCCGGCGCCTGCACCTGCCCATCTGCATGCTCCCCCTCCCATAAGGAGTTTGAGCAGTGGTGGTGGCTGAACTGATGAGCCATACGCCTGTTGCAGGTCCTGCGACGGGGGTGGGTCAGGGAACTCTCCTGTTTCAGCAGGAAGAAGAGGAAGGTGAACTGGGACCAATGGAGTTTGCTGGAAATGATAGCCCCCAGAAAGTACCAATCCCAGTGCCAGGGATGATGCCAGCATTCTAGTGTAATTCACTCTGCTAGTGTAATTCTGCAACACTTTTGTCTTTTTGATTTTGAAACCACCGTGAAAGGATACAGCCTAGAACAGTGCTGTCCAATTGAAAGAGCAATAATTTTTAATGGTCTAGTAGCTATATGAAAAGAGGAAAAAGAAACAGGTAAAATTAATTTCAATATTTTACTTAACTAAATATATTCAAAATTGTATCATTTCAACATGCAATCAATATAAAAATTGGTAATGAGTTATTTTACATTCATTTTTACTAAGCTTTTGGAATCGGGTCTGCTTTTACTCTTTCAATGCATCTCAGGTGGGACTAGCCCTATTCTATGGGCTCAGGAGCCTCACGTGGGCACCGTGTTGGACAGGAGCCTCATGGGGCTGGTGGCCACCACGCTGAACTGTGCAGGTCTACAAGGACCCTGCAGTCTGAGGACTCCTTGCACCATGCAGAGTTCAGTTAAGGGGCCACAGAACAAAAGTGACAGAACACCTCCAATATTTTAGAAGAAAGTAGAAGGAGGTGAGGTGGGGACACGGGGAAGATTAGAAAATTAAACCTAATCTTTTTTTTTTTTTTTTTTTTTGAGATGGAATTTAGCTCTTTTCACCCAGGCTGGTGTGCGATGGCACAACCTCGGCTCACTGCAACCTGTACCTCCTGGGTTCAAGCAATTCTCCTGTCTCAGCCTCCCAAGTAGCTGGAATTACAGGCGCGTACCACCACACCCAGCTAATTTTTGTATTTTTAGTAGAGACAGGGTTTCGCTATCGCCATATTGGCCAGGCTGGTCTCGAACCCCTAACCTCAGGTAATCCGCTCCTTCAGCCTCCCAAAGTGCTGATTACAGGCATGAGCCACCACACCTGGCCGAAAATTAAACGTATTCTAAGACAAAGAAATTCAGATTTTTTTTTTTGAATAAAGGATGCTTTGTTTATTTTCAGCCTTTGGACGACCCATATGAGTTTCACTTCACACTGTGTTGAAGAAAAGAGCTGCAGGGGACAGAAAAATCAGTCAAATTAAAGAAAATATGAGGCGTAACTGCCCTGCAGTGAGAGCATATGAATTTTTCTGTCACACACTCTGAGTCATTTGTTAAAGAAAGCCAGAGAATAAGAACTGTCTTGGGTTATCGCTAACTTTCACTGTGTCTCTGGCTGTCTGATTTACTTGTTTGCACACTTTGTCAAATCTTGGACCAGGGACAGATAGCGTCCAGGCCATTACTCAAGGGGAAGACTGTTGATCAGAGTATGTTGCAAACAAACATCTGTTTCTGATGGCTGCAGTACCATCCTTCATTATAGAGTAAGCTTAATAAACACTAAGTCATAGAAATCCACCATTCACATAAGTCTTGGTCTGTTGTTATTACAGTCTCTTAATTTAGCCAACAAAGAAGGTTGGGTCAAAGACACCTGCTTTTGCATGTAAAGTTTCAGGCTGGAAGGCTTGGTTGGGCATGGTTTTAGCAACAGGACTTTCGTTTGTGATAGTTCAGTCACGTCCTGGGGAATTGAGGAGAAGATCCACCCTACCAAAGGCCAGTCATGCTTTAGCACCAAAGAATTAATTTTAAAAGTTAGAGTTGGCCGGGCATGGTGGCTCACATCTGTAATCCCAGCACTTTGGGAGGCCTAGGTGGGTGGATCACCTGAGGTTAGGAGTTTGAGACCAGCCGAGCCAACATGGTGAAACCCATTCTCTACTAAAAATACAAAAACATTAGCCAGGTGTGGTGATGGACACCTGTAATCCCAGCTACTCAAGAGGCTGAGGCAGGAGAATTGCTTGAACCTGGGAGGCGGAGGTTGCAGTAAGCCGAGATTGCACCACTGCACTCCATCTTGGGCGACAAGAGCAAGATTCTGTCCCCAACCCCACCCCCCCAAAAAAAAAATTAGAGTACTGATCTGGATTTTACCCTTGAAGTTAAGCACACATTAATGACAGAAGCTGAAATAAATCCCCCAAATGTCTCGAACACTTTCCAGGCTCGTGTCTCTCCATGAGATTCTCAGACAGCTGCATTTGGATTTCCGGGGGCTGGACTGGACCTCAGATGTTTCTGGCCCAGAACCTCTGCCCTAAATGATTATTCATGAATGTTCTGGCTCAAAGAAGGAGAGAGAAGATGAGAGATCCAGAGGTCTGACATGTTTATTCACACACCAACCTCTGGAGCGGAAGCCGTTAATGCTTCTACTTATATTCTTAAGGCCTCTTAAAGAAGGTTCCCAGCTCGGGGCTGGGTAATAATGGTGGGAGCATTTCCCACATTATCCTCCTGATATGCATCTCTGCCCTCACTATCAGACAATGGTGAGAGCCAGAACCACTTAGAAAGCTGATTGTCATCATGGCCCTGACAGTCTCAGCGGCAGGCCAGGCTCTATAGGCTCCTCTGGATGCCTGTTGGCCAAAGATAACTCATGCCTCAGGGGTTGTGAGCAGGAGGTGAAGCCAAATGCCTTCAGTGACCTGAAAAATGCTATCTCCCAGCAACATGCACACCTTGCAGTGTCTTATGAAATTATAAAATAAAACCCAGACTTATAAGACTCTTCCCCTGCCTAAGTTTTCTTTTTCTCTCTCTCTCAATTTTATTGCTTTGCTAAGGACATAGAAAGCAAACTAATTAAATGACAACTAAAGAGCAAGTACCTCGACTGTGTCCCAGGGCAGCTGAGATAATGCGCGGATCTCAGGTGAGTCGAGGAAATGCCACAGACATTGCTGCCCCTCTACTAATAAATAGCTTTTTGGTCCCATAACATGAGAGACATTCTGGAAGCTGTGGGGGAGCAAAAGATGGCTTCCCTCTACCCTCCCAGGTTCTTTGGCTGGGCTATTGATTAAAATGGCATATAAACAGATTAACAGGAGAAGGAGTATATTCAATTCTGTACACATGAGAGTCCCACAGAATATGAGACTCCAAGAAGGGTTAGATGATGGAAGCCTACAGAGCTATATCCTAGACACAGAAAAGAACAGGGGCTTGGGGATTCTTGTGGCAGGGAGGAGATTAGAGGAGGGTGAGGAGAAGAATTGTATGGTGAATAAAGGTTGTCTTGTTATGTAGATAAACAATCTTTCAGGTAATAAAAGTTGTCTCTGAGCAGCCCTGAGCAGAACAGGCAGTAGTCTCTCCAGGCATGGTGTCCACGTACTCATCTTCCCCAGCTGATACAATTCCCTGGGAGGGGATTCACGACAATTGAGATCCATCAATTGCATTTGCAGAGAAGTAAGTTCAGAGAAAGGCCCTCCCTGAATTTGCTGTTCCCTAAGTGTCCTCTGTTAAGGAGTCAGCACACCAAAGCACCATATTTTGAGGTGGCATTTCCTGAACTCCTGCAAAGCTGAATAACAATGGAGAGTGAAGCATCAACTGTTCTCAGTGCTGGGTGCCCTTCCTCCCTCTCGATTTAGTGGCACAGACTGTTAGAACTGCAGGGCCCTCAGAGAGCTGATCATCTGTAGGGTAGAATACTGCCCCTTTTTCTTCTGGCTCTCTTACTAATATTGGGACCTAATATTCTATATTTTTAAAAATTGCCTAACGACATAGATCATGGCAAACACTAAAAAAGCACAAAAAAGCAAGATTTTTTTGAATAATAACAATGATCTAACTCCTTATTCCTTGAAATCCCATCTCTGTGATGAGAACCAAATTTTCAAAAGGCTAATGGCTCATAAAGGGCCCTTTACTGTTGTCCTGTGGAGAAACGGAAAAACGCTCATGGGGTCAGTTATTGTTGCAAATCAAATCATTCCTTTATCTCACAAGCATTTGTTGAGAGGATGCTTCTCTCTGGCAGTGCAGGGCCTCAGGGCAAGAGCATGTAATGACCCTACCTCGTCTCTGTGAGAATCACTCTCTGGAGAGCCATGCTGGTATCCTCTGCTCCTCAGCCTATCTTCTCCCTAGCCCTCCTTTGCCTAGATGACTTTGAATAGGGATTGCTATGGTTTGAACACTTGGCCTCTCTGGAACTCATGCTGAGATTTTATTCATGTGAGGTCTTTCAGAGGTTATTAGGTCATTAGGGCTCCACCCTCATGAATGCGTTAATGCTGTGAGGTGGGAGTGGGTTACTGTGGGAGGAGCCTTGTTAGAAACCTCTCTCTCTCCTTCACACGTGCCTTTGCCCTTCTGCCTATCTGCTGTGGGATGATCCTGGCCAGATGCCAGCATCATGCTCTTGGACTTCCCAGCCTGCAGAACCAAGAGCCAAATAAACTTTTCTTTATAAATTACCCAGTCTGTGGTATTCCATATAGCAACAGAGAACATTCTAAGGAGTACTCTGATTCCCCATTGGGAAATCCCTTTGGGCAAACCTCCCTGACCCCCGGCCTGGGTTTGCTGTTTCTCCTGTGTGTTCTCACCACTCTGTACTGACCTGACCCTAAATCCCTCCACCTTCCACTGGGTATTTCCTTATCCATCATCCCCACTAGACTCAAGTTCCTGGCTGTCTCACCCCATGTGTTCTGAGAGCTGCTATCCAAGTACTTGGCCCTGAGTAGGAGCTTAATAAAGGTTTATTCTAAGAAGAGAAAGAACAACACAGGCACCTAGACAGAAAATTGTGTGGCAATGCATAGACGGGATGACAGAGGTTAGAGCAGTCACAGAGGAGGAGATGATTGCTGTCCCTGGACAGTCTGCCCAAATTCCACAGCCCCAGTGACACTTTGTGTCTTGAAGGGTAAACAAGATTCATCAAGACGCAAACAAGACAATTCTATAAACTGAGCTAATATCATCAATGTCCATGAGCCACTGAACGCAGCTTCTTGTCTCAATGACCCCAATGGCATCTTCAAAATTTAGTTAAGATTCAAAATTAAGAGAACAAAAGTGTGTCAGGATGTCTCTAAGTTTACATTACCTGTAATAATTCATTTCTATGGCTCTGTGTTCAGAAAGACTTTTCTGCAGGAAAATTTATCATGGTGCATATCACTCCCTGCACAATGACACAAGCCAAAATGAAATATTTTCCATGGGAAGGCTCCATTTCTAAGGATTGAAATGCTTATTCAGATAAGTCACTGAAATGGCACAGATGGCCACACCTACCCCTTTATTGCTACAGAGAACCTGACATCCTCTTTAAAGTCAGTAGCAACATACTTCTAAAAAACAGAATGCAAAGCTGTAAACACTGCAGTGGAATGGAGTTCCAGCAGAAAAGTATATGTTCCTGTAAAGTCATAAAAAGGGGGACAAATTCTTCTCTTACTGGGATGGTCTGATATAGGTTTAATGTTTTATATTTTCACTGAAGGCAGGAAGATTGACTAAATGATAACATTGCTTCCCACCTTCTCCTCCAGCTCTGACTCTTTAAACTGAATGCTGATTTATCTCCCCAAATATCTCACAGGCCTTCACTTTATTATGGGACAGGAACAAATGGCAATGGGTGAAATAGGCTTGGTCACACAGTGACAAGATTTACAATGGGATTTGGGGGAAAAGTCATTAGTTGTCATCTGTCATCCTGTGTTCATGCCCCTCTTTTTCAAGATTGCTGTTTAAAAGTGGGTCTGACTGGGCATGGTGGCTCATGCCTGTAATCTCAGCCCTTTGGGAGGCTGAGGCAGGTGGATCACTTGAGGTCAGGAGTTCCAGACCAGCCCAGCCAATGTGGTGAAACCCCGTCTCTACTAAAAATGCACAAATTAGCCAGGCATGGTGGCGCATGTCTGTAATCCCAGCTACTTGGGAGGCTGAGGCAGGAGAATTGCTTGAACCCAAGATGTGCACGTTGCAGTGACCCAAGATGGTACCACTGCACCCCACTCCAGCCTGGGTGACAAAGCAAGACCCTGTCTCAAAAATAAAATAAAATTAAATTAAAATTAAAAATAAATAAATAAATAAATAAATAAATAAATAAATAAATAAATGTGGGTCCACCATAATCAGCATTTTGGGCCAGCTTCCAGGAGAAAGGGAAGGGAAACAGGGTCCATGAGTGCTCACAGCCAGGCAGGCTCGTGTTCCAAGTCTTGTACCCGTTGGGCCATTTGAGAAGTGGCAACAGGGGATCAGCAGAAGGGTTAACTGCCAAGTCTACACCTGTTCCTACCAATTTGGCAGTCCAAATAGATTTTTCTTTTAAAGTAGACTTTTGCTCCCACTAATTTGGAAAATGATGCTTTTCTTTGCTGAAGAGGAATGTCAAGTTAATTTCAAGGATCTAAAATAAACATACATCTGACACTGGCTCAGCATGAGAGTAAATCCACCTCCTTAAGAGCACTGGGAAAGAACCTGATAAGGGAAGCTGGGGATTTGTCTGTGGATGGAAACGACCCTCACAATCTCCTGGCTTTATGTTTTTTTCCTATATACATACATATATATACACACACACATATATATACATATATACACACACATATATATACATATATACACACATATATATACATATATACACACATATATATACACATATATATACATATATACACATATATACATATACATGTATATATACGTGTGTGTATATATATATACTTGATTTGAGGTAAGTGTTGGTTTACAGTAAAATCTTCCCACTTAGCGTCTACTTTTCTCATTTTTTTTCAAAGTCATGAAGTTTAGTTTGACGTTATCTGAAAGGGTGCTGATCCACTATGGGCACATTTTAGCTATTTTTCTCAAATCCACCAAAAACCTAAGGTGGTTGCTTTCAAGTTCTTCTTTTAGAGAGAGATGTCTGCTCAGTATATAGAAAATCTTTAAATGCTTCAATCACCATAACTTGATAGGAACTTCCTATTTTGTTTCTTTGAATGGTACCCTAAGTTCTGCTTTATAACATCAGTAACAACAGGATTTTGAGTGCAATGCTTTATATAGCACAACAAAGTGGCTTCTTAGTATTAGCCCAAAGGAAATGTGTTTTGGGTTAATGGCAATACAGTGACTTTCAATAAAAACTCCTTTTGCCCCGGTTATTTCCATTCTCTGCAGGCAAAATGGATCCTTCTCTCTTTGTGTTCAGGGATGAGCAAGCATTTCAAATGTACATACAACTTGTTTCTGTCAATCAGTGATTCACGCCGAGTCATGTTCAATCATGTTACCACAATCTGGAATTTGCAAATCTGTAAGCATTTCTCAGGCAATGAATTATGTCAACACAATTGCACCATCATTGATGGACTTGGAAATGCAGATAGAACTGAAGAGGAGCGTCTCGGCACTGCTGCTACGGGTAAGGACAGAGCTTCTTGCTGACTTGGAAACATCATGAGCTTAGGCCAGCCAAGGTTTAGGCTCGTTGGATATTTTTAACAAAATGGGACTTCAGAGAAATTTAATTAAGATTTATTTCAAATTAAGATCACCAAATTATATTTACATAAAAGCCTCTATAATGAGTATCCTATATTTGTCATTAAAATGTCTTTATATTTTTATAAATATGGTTTCACAATTTTTTACAGAGTCATAATCTACATGGAAAACAAAAAGTCATACCAAAATTATAACTGCTAAGAGATATGTTAATGGTAATTAATCATGAGTGAGCCATAAATATAGAAACGCACTGACTTGATAAATAAGAAACAATATTGCTTCTCATTTGGCAAGACTGAAAAGGGAGGGGCTGGGGAAGGGGGCGGCTGCACTCGGTGGGAGGCTCTGCACACTGGCACAATTGTTTGCTGGGAGGTAATTTCACAGGACTGAAATGCCTTCATTCTAAGATGACATTAATGGTAAAAAGCACCTTCAATTTAATAGTGGCTTGACCAAAGAAAGAAAAGCTCCATTATACTACCATTGTAAACATCCACATCAATTTACAATATCCTGATTTCAGAAATGTTAAAATACACAAAAAAGTACTTCTTAGAGTTGAGGATAAGTGTTGGATGCAAAGCTGTCAGGCCTCTGAGTCGAAGCTCAGCCATTATAACCCCTGTGACCTGCACATATACGTCCAGATGGCCTGCAGGAGCCAAGAAGTCTGAAGCAGCCAAAGAAAAACCACAAAAGAAGTGAAACAGCCAGGTCCTGCCTTAACTGATTGACCAACCTTACGACATTCCACCATTATGGCTTGTTCTGTCTCTGCCCCAACCGATCAGTTGACCTTGTGACGTTCTTCTTTTGGACAATGAGTCTTATGATCTCGCCACCACGCACCTTGTAACCCCCTCCTCTGCTAACAATAGATAACCTCCTTTAACTGTAACTTTCCACTGCCTACCCAAGTCCTAAAAGCTGCCCCTCTCCTATCTCCCTTCGCTAACTCTCTTTTCGGACTCAGCGCATTTGCATCCAAGTGAATAAACAGTTTTATTGCTCACACAAAGCCTGTTTGGTGGTCTCTTCACAGGGACGGGCTTGACAAAAGCTTTAAAAACGTGCACATGCTTTGACTCTCTAACTTCCTCTTCTAGGAATTTTCCTTTTTAGAGAAATGTCAGGAACACAGGAAAAATTCGGCCATGGGAAAATTATCATCATTCCGCAAGATAAACATTTACGTAACTCATGGCACACCCTGACGGATGGTCATCATTAAACACGGCATTAGAGAAATGCAAAGATGTTTGTGACACACAATTAAGGGTGAAAAACTGTAAAAAAGCCCATCAGCATAAACTCGTCTCTGTTAAAATTACGCACATGTGGGTTTGCGTATACATGTAAGACGTATCTAAAAAGCTCTACAGCAATGAGTCAAAAATCTCATGTCCAGTCACGTGGGATTATGTTTGTTTTCTAGGTTTTCCTTTTTTTTTTTTTTCGGTACAATTTACTGACATTGTCTAATGAGTATGTATTACTTTTGTAATAATAAAAACTCTTTCGTTTTTCCACTTAACAATACCGAGGGCTGATGAGCCTCTGCCATTGGTCAGGGGGTCGGCGAGGCTGTACCGGGAGTGGACATGTGTAGAATGCAAGAAGGATCTGCAGGAAGAAAACAGTTGTGGGAATGCTGTTGGTGGCAAGATCTGCAGCGTATTTTTTGTCCCCATACAATGTCACCAGAAACCATTCACGGGCGTTAAAAAAGAATCCACAATGACATCTCTTTTCATTATTTCATTAAAATAAAACATTAGGAAATAGCCAATGAAATCTTATCTAAAATGAGGTGGACTTTGCCCATTTATATGCTATCCCCCCAAGTAATTCACAAGCATGCAGCAAGACTTGCAGATGCTGTATTAAGGAGGCCACATTTTAATTTTAATTTTTATTTTTTGAGAGAGAGTCTCACTCTGTTGACCAGGCTGGAGTGCAGTGGCGCAATCTCAGCTCACTGCAACCTCCGCCTCCTGGATTCAAGCGATTCTCCTGCCTCAGCCTCCCGGGTAACTGGGACTACAGGCTCCCATCGCCATGCCCAGCTAATTTTTGTACTTTTAGTAGAGGTGGGGTTTCACCATATTGGCCAGGCTGGTCTCGAACTCCTGACCTTGTGATCCACCTGCACTGGACTCCCAAACTGCTGAGATTACAGGCATGAGCCACCACACCTGGCCAGGAGGACACATTTTTAAACTCTATGGTAATGGTTGAGAATACTCTTCATTACTATAAGCATTTTGGACAGAAAATATCTGAGACGATGAGGGCATTGTGTGTTCTCTAATGTGCCAGGTTATAATGGCCATATGACTCCCTGAGTAGGATCTTCAAGAAGAAATTACCAAATGGCACACAAAAACGCAGTGTGCTGACACTAATACATAAAGTGGGGAAGGACCCAGTCTTTCTGGACCGCCCCTTTCTCAGGGCATAGACAAATAGCTTTCCTACTGACAGCACCTCTCAGTTCAAAGGAAAGTGGTGTGCTTGCTGGATATTTTTAGATTGCCAGAATGTTCAGTGGAATCACATAAGGCCATCACTATAAAAATGAAAGCAAGCCCAACCTTGGTGTGATGTTTTGCAATAAACAGCAATCCATGGAATAAGAATTTAAGACCCAATTTGAGGTCACGTGCTGCAAACCCAGTGTTCTTTCAGAGCCTGGTCGCTGTTAGATGACAACCCCTTCAGCACCAGCCTGAAGAAACCCGCAGGCCCAATGGCAGTCTGCCTTCTGTTTATTCCCAAGGTTCTCAGCGTTCCTCAGATCAATAGAACTGTGATGTATCTATATAAATCTGAGTAGCAGATCCATTCTCATAAAGTTTACCCTGTCTTGCTTTTCAGGTGAGAAGCAGAATTGGAAAATATTTCAGGGAGTATTTGAAACAGGAAGATTAAATTCTGTCTCATGTGTATCGTGAATAAAAGTGCTAAGCCAGGCACAGTGACCTTTCCTGTACCTGTGCTAGGATGAAAAAGATCATAGGTGTAGGCTGTGGGCAGCCCGTGCGTCTGCTGGGTCAGCGATCTGGCACTTTTTTTGAGTGTCTGCTGCCCTTGAAGAAGGGGATGGGGAAGGCTTGCATAAGTCATGGCAGGGGGCCTGGGGCAGGTGGGTGGCCAGGAATCTGAGTGAGAGTGAACATGAGTGAGAGTATGAGCATGTCTCAGCTGGTAGCCCTTGTCCCAGAGCCGGTGGCCTGCTGTGTCCTCCTCCAGTGTATCTGGGAGTGGTGGTTGATGTGAACGCCATGCTGAGCCCTGCTCATACCCACTGGGCCCAGCTCTTTTTCAGTCCTTTCCTGGCCTGGGGGAGGCATGTACAATCCCCGAGCTATGAACAGTGGCACTGGCTTTTAAGTAAGGATGAGGGCTTCCCAACCATCTGTAAGGGGGCTGCTGGTTTGAGCTTTCCAGGCTGCACAGCAAGCTCATGGTCCCCTAAGGCCCTGCTCCTGGCAGATACTCTGAGGAGCCCGGGTCTGAGCTGGACACACACAGCAGCGAGAGGGGAAGGGCGAGCTATTTCCTCCACTCTGGTGCTCATCATGGCCATGCGTTGGTTACAAGGAAGCAGATGGAGCTGGGGAAACATGGAATGGAGGATGCGGAGGATGCAGGGAGGAGAATCGGGGTCACTGTGAGGGAGGGGCAAAAGCGCCATGGGAAATGCATCATTGGTGCCCATGACAACGGCACGCCAAGGGGCTTGATGGCAGCAGCCTCAGGTATGGGCAGAACGTTGAATCCTCAGAATGATATGGGATTCCTTAAAACCAAGCAAAGCAACTCATCACCTACCCATAATTATAGAAAGGGCCACTCAATGGTTTGGTAATATTTACAAAATCTGGGTAAACAGGAAGCTTCATCCTGAAACCGGTTTCCTCATGTGGAAGGAAGGCAGTTGACTCATCCTGCTTCCCCGTAGTAGATTTTATTTTTCAGATCAAAAACCTAATATTATCAGCGGTGATATAAACCAGTGCAGGGCCTCCAGGATGCTGGCACACTCCAGTTTCACTGTGAGGCAGGATTTAGGGCCTCCGTTTTTACTCACAAGACCCTGCAGGCTCTAGGTCAGTGACATGGCTTGGCTGTGTCCCCACCCAAATCTCACATTGAATTGTAGTAATCCCCACATGTCAAGACTGGGGCCAGGTGGAGATAATTGAATCATGGGGGTGGCTTTCCCCATACTGTCCTTGTGGTAGTGAATAAGTCTCACAAGATCTGATGGTTTTATAAAGGGGAGGTCCCCTGCACATGCTCTCTTGCCTGCTGCCATGTAAGACGTGCCTTTGCTCCCTCATTGGCCTTCCGCCATGATTGTGAGGCCTCCCCAGCCATGTGGAATTGTGAGTCAGTTAAACCTCTCTCCTTGATAAGTTACTCAGTCTCAGGTATGTATTTATTAGCAGTGTGAGAACAGACTAATACAGTCAGAGAGTCTGGGGGCCATGGCAACAGGGATGCCTAAGAGACCAACACAGTGTCTGTCTGTGAACTCACTCATTCCTTTCTCACTCACTCCTCCACTCATTCATTCCTTCCTTCCTCATTCCCCCACTCACTCATTGCTTCCTTGCTCATTCCCCCACTTGTGCATTCTTCCACTCATTCCTTCCTCACTCATTCCTTCCTCACTCATTCCTTCACTCACTCATTCCTCCATTCACTCGTTCCTTCCTCACTCATTCCTCCACTGACTCATTCCTCCATTCACTCATTCCTTCACTCACTCATTCCTTCGCTCACTCATTCCTCCGCTCATTCATTCCTCCACTCACTCATTCCTCCCTCATTCCTTCCTCACCCGTTCCTTCCTCACCCGTTCCTTCCTCACCCGTTCCTTCCTCATTCATTCCTCCACTCACTCATTCCTCCACTCACTCATTCCTCCACTCACTCATTCCTCCCTCACTCATTCCTCCACTCATTCATTCCTCCACTCACTCCTTCCTCACCCATTCCTTCCTCATTCATTCCTTCCTCACTCATTCCTCCACTCACTCATTCCTCCCTCACTCATTCCTCCACTCACTCATTCATTCACTCATTCATTCCTCCACTCACTCATTCCTTCTTCATTCATTCCTCCACTCACTCATTCCTTCCTCACTCATTCCTCCACTCACTCATTCCTTCTTCACTCATTCCCCCACTCACTCATTCCTCCACTAATTCTTTCCTCATTCATTCCTCCACTCACTCATTCCTTCACTCACTCATTCCTTCCTCACTATTCCTCCACTCACTCATTCCTTCCTCACTCATTCCTCCACTCACTCATTCCTTCCTTCCTCACTCATTCCTCCACTCACTCATTCCTCCTCTCACTCATTCCTTCACTCACTCATTCCTCCACTCACTCATTCCTCTGCTCACTCATTCATCCACTCACTCATTCCTTCACTCACTCATTCCTGTCTCACTCATTCCTTCACTCACTCATTCCTCCACTCACTCATTCCTCTGCTCACTCATTCATCCACTCACTCATTCCTTCACTCACTCATTCCTGTCTCACTCATTCCTTCACTCACTCATTCCTTTCTCACTCATTCCTTCACTCACTCATTCCTTCCTCACTCATTCCTCCCCTCACTCATTCCTTCCTCACTCATTCCTTCCTTCCTCACTCATTCCTCCACTCACTCATTCCTTCCTCACTCATTCCTCCACTCACTCATTCCTCTGCTCACTCACTCCTCCACTCACTCATTCCTTCCTCACTCATTCCTCCACTCACTCAGTCCTTTCTCACTTATTCCTCCACTCAGTCATTCCTCCACTCACTCATTCCTTCCTCACTCATTCCTCCACTCACTCATTCCTTCCTCACTCATTCCTCCACTCACTCATTCCTCCGCTCACTCATTCCTCCACTCACTCATTCCTTCCTCACTCATTCCTCTGCTCACTCAGTCCTTTCTCACTTATTCCTCCACTCACTCATTCCTTCCTCACTCATTCCTTCACTCACTCATTCCTCCACTCACTCATTCCTTCCTCACTCATTCCTTCACTCACTCATTCCTCTGCTCACTCATTCCTTTCTCACTCATTCCTCCACTCACTCATTCCTTCCTCACTCATTCCTCTGCTCACTCATTCCTCCACTCACTCATTCCTTCGCTCACTCATTCCTCTGCTCACTCATTCCTCCGCTCACTCATTCCTTCCTCACTCATTCCTCCGCTCACTCATTCCTCTACTCACTCATTCCTTCCTCACTCATTCCTCCGCTCACTAATTCCTTCCTCACTCATTCCTCCACTCATTCATTCCTCCACTCACTCATTCCTCCACTCACTCATTCCTTCACTCACTCATTCCTTCCTTACTCATTCCTTCACTCACTCATTCCTTCCTCACTCATTCCTTCACTCACTCATTCCTTCCTCACTCATTCCTCCACTCATTCATTCCTTCACTCACTCATTCCTCCACTCACTCATTCCTTCACTCACTCATTCCTTCCTCACTCATTCCTTCACTCACTCATTCCTTCCTCACTCATTCCTCCACTCACTCATTCCCTCGCTCATTCCTCCACTCACTCATTCCTTCCTCACTCATTCCTTCACTCACTCATTCCTTCCTCACTCATTCCTCCACTCACTCATTCCTTCCTCACTCATTCCTCCACTCACTCATTCCTCCACTCACTCATTCCTTCCTGACTCATTCCTTCCTCACTCATTCAGTCAGCAGGAGCTTATTAAGCAGCAGCTACGCATGTGTCCCTGTGGCCTGTGCTGGAGAAGGAACAGTAATAGAGACAGGCTCTGTCTGCTGTAGCCTGCCTTCCTGACTGCTGGACTAGAATCTCACAGGGATTGAGCTTTATTCTGGCAGCAAATTCAGCTCCTTTGGAAATTATATTACCTTTTCTGAACACCTAAATAACACCAGGAGGTCAAGTACGTGGAAGTCTGAGGGGCGGAGGACAGTGCATTTAGGGCCGTGGGACCCCTTCCCATTTATTTGTGGAAACCCACTGTCTCCCGGACACTGGCCTCCAGGGCATGGTCTGGAGGGTCTGTAAGACTCCCCGTGACATTCTTGTTCCTTGTTCCACTGCCAGGGCCCTGTCCTCCCTCTGCTTTCCCTTCACTTCCTGAGTCTCTTTCCATTAGAAGAAAAATTCATATACACATGCTACAGCAAAGGGAATGACAGCTGTAGCAGGTCGCCAGTGCATCAACACAGGGCAACCGAATACATCAGAGAGGACGTAGGGATCTGGCCAGCTGGGAATGGAAGCCAAGTGGGCATGCTGCAGTGAGAATCGGGGGAGAAGGCCGGAACCTGGCGGGCTCATGTGGGCACGCTGGCCATGGTGGGATGGCAGCGTGGGCCAGGAAAGCCTGGGAACTGGGGGTGTTGGCATGAGATGAAGCTCACAGAGGCATGGGCTGCACCAGGTCCCAGGGACACCTGAGCACGTCTCAGGGCGCCTTCTGTTCACAGCTTCCCACAGGAGTCCAGCTGAGAAGGAAGCCACACGGCCATTCCTGAGAACAAGGATAATGCCAGACCAATGAGATGTTCCAGCTCCCTAGCTCTGAGGAAGCTCATTCAAAAATGCAATTTTTAATTAAAAGGGAAACTTCCTGAGAGGACAGGGAGCATTTACAGCATGAAGTCAGGCAAGGTGGGCCTCACCCAGCTGCTGTTCCTTTCTCTTTCCTGCCTTCTGAAGAGGAGACTGTGGAAAGGCAAGCGAGGCAGAGGTGGGAGAAAGAGATGACAACTCCAGGAAGGAAGGGGTGCCCGAGAGAAGCAGCCAGGCAGAGCGGTGGGATGTGAAACTCCTCGACAGCACTGTGTCCTGGGCCGAGGTGGGGAGGGTCAGTGAGGGCAGGGTACTGGTGTCATTTTAATTCAGACTTCTCTCTTTCTTTGCTGCAAATGGCTCTCTGGAGCACAAACTCTCAACAAGGTGGAAACTCAACACTATGCTCTCAATCTCCATGCACAATTTTGCAGAAGAGGTTCTTTCCAGCATTTTCTCCCCAGATGTCAGAGCCGTGCACCCTTCTCCGGAAGGCTGGAGGGTGTTCAGCGTTGTTTGTCACAGGCAGCGGCCAGTCTCTGTGTTCTCGGGCGCTCTGTGTCAGGTCCTGGTATTTATTCCCAGATTCTGTTTAGACGCACCCGAGGCCCCAGGCAAGGGTTTCTACCTGAGACAGTCCTTGGCCGCCAGCCACGGCTTCCGTGCCATGTCCCAAATGCAAAGTGCCACTCTCAAATGTTCTCTGAGCTCCTGTTCGAAGCGAAGAACAGAGTGCTAAAATCTTACTTAGAGGAGTTGCGGTAGAATTATTTATTCACTTCCAGCCTTTTGGCTGAGACTGTTTTGAAAAATAGAAAATGGCAGGTAATTCAGGTGTCACCCTTCTATGGCATGTGTTCTTCTCGATGCTTCACAGCTACTGCACATCGGGTGAAGAGGATTTTTTTTTAACTGAGTAAGGTCATCTTTTCCTGATGAAGCCCCAAAGCGCAAAAGGCATGAAAGGCACATTATGCTTCTCCACCAGAGGATGGTCTCCGCAGGCAGGGCAGCCGCTGAACAGCACTGGGAGGGTCTGTAGTTGCCAGACTCTATTATTGTGGGCTATAAATTAAGAGGCTTCCGTTTCAAAAACAAACTCTCTCATCAGTCACAGGAAATTAAATGCCTTTTGAAAGGGAGCTAGGCATAGGAGGAATTCACTTTCTTCCACCTACACACTGTTGGCAGCTCCTCAGAGGGAAGGACGGAGCCCGCCATTCTGCGGAGCGTCACCTGGTTCTTACCCACGACTTCACCGTGAGTGTGGAGTCAACAGGATTCCAGAGCTGGCCTGACTGCAGGGCAGGCTGCTCCCAAAGAGACGTGGGGAGAACATGGCTAACTCAACAGAATAACACCGGAGAGGAGCACCAAGAGAGTGGTGATCACATAATTGAGACCTAGTCAGATCCAATAACATCTTACCGTGTCCGCGAGGAACCATTCATGCAGAGAGGCCTCCCCATTTTCTGCCTTAAACTCATTTTATATATGTGGGGAATTGAGACTTCGAGATTACGAACATTTTCAAGATCCTCTGGCTAGTAGGTGATTTAGCTTAGAGTCAAATCTAGGTTTGAATAACTCCATAATCATTATAATAAACAAAAACGACACTACCTACATTAACTGAGCAATGATTAAGTAGTAAGCATGTGCCAAACCCTTTACGTGAGTCAACTTAGTTGATCCTCAGATAATCCTGCGGCAGAGTGATTGTTCCAGCCACAGATGAGGAAACGCAGAGCCTTCGAGGTGTTATAACTCTTTTCTCACGCCTCTCTTACAATCCTCAGGAAATGTCGCCCCCCTACCCCCACCCCCTGCCAGCCCCCGACCGCCTGGAACTAAGCCACAGCCACCTCTTGCCCTGGTTGCTGCAATAGTCTAATCTCTCCTAGAGTCTGCCCGGCCCCTCCTGACCTTCGTCCCAGACAGCAGCCAGAGCAGGACTTCTGATGTTGTCAGTTCTGCTCTCACTCCCCGCCACTGCCCATTTCACTGGGAATGAGAGCCCGGTGTCCTCACCAGGCCTCCCCACTGCGTCCCCCTCTCCCCACAGTGTCTCCTGGAGCTGCATTGCTCTCTGGGTGTGCCAGAACATGCCGTGGGCTTTCATCCTACGTCACTCGACTGGGAACGCCCTGGGATCCTGCAGGTGCCCACCCAGCTGGCTCCCTCCGGGTCCTGTCTTTGCTAAAATCTCACCTTCTCGATGAAGTTTACTCTGAAGTTCAACCTGCACTTCCCATCCTCCCACCCCAGGCGCAGCAGATCCCCCTTAACTGGACTCCCCCACTTCGCTTCCAGGGCACCTATGGAAATGGTCTGACACAGAGCTCAGTGAACCACTTTATAATCACATTTTACTGGGACACAGCCACACCTTTTGGTTTGTGTATTGTCTGTGGCCACTTTCACGGAATGATCAGTGGCCCTCAGAGCTAACAAACGCACTGCTTGGCCCTTTACTGAAAAGTGTGGCCACCCCTGCTCTAACATACTGGAGAGCTTGATGATGGATTGGGCTTGTTTTTCTCGGTCTGTTTTCCCTCGAGGAGAGCGCACACAATGGGGGGCAGGAACTTTGTTTCTTTTGAGTACTGATGTCTCCCAGTGCCTAGAACAGGACCTGGCTCATAGATGATGCCAGTTCATATTTGTTGAATAAATATGTGAATGAGGCATGTATTTGCTAAACAACTTACCCAAAGTCACTCTAGTGATAGGCCCATCAGCTCTCGGCATCCAAATTCAAACCCAGGCAGACCATCAGAGAGTAATAGCAACAGAGACCCGTTCTTACCAGCGAACCCCGACCAGCCTCATCCATGCCTGCCTGCTGCCTCGCAGGAGACAGTGTCCTATATTTGCTCATAAAAACCAGGCAGGGAAAAAGGCAAGCTACCAGCTTTTAATCTTATTAATATGGGCCAGAAAGAATGGTTCATGGTTCTGACCGTAAGACAAAGTGCTTTGAGGCAAGGCTTGTATCAACCGTGCTACGGACTGCGGTCACACCAAACTGTCACCTGTCCTCCTGCCCAGGGGCCTTGGCGTTTTGAAGACTCCCCCATCTAGACGTACAGCAGATGCTGAGCACACAGGAGAGAGGTCGGAATGCAGGATTTGCATTGAAAGCCACGTCTATTGGGGAAGCAGCTAAAGCTCTGGGATGAGGTACCAGAAAGAGAAGAAAGGAAGATGGAGGAAAGAACTCTGGAGGGAGATGGGGCCGAGGAAGGAATAGGGGGTGTGGATATGCTAGCTCATGCTCACCCCTCGTTCAAGCTCCAGACCCGGGCCAAGAGCAAGGAGAGAGCTTGCTTGTGGGCCCAGAATTTCTGATGGCAGTGGGTTTTTGATGGCCTGTAAAGTCATCTAATGGACCGGGCACAGTGGCTCACACCTGTAATCCCAGCACTTTGGGAGGCCGAGGTGGCCGGATCACGAGGTCAAGAGATCAAGACCATTCTGGTCAACATGGTGAAACTCCATCTCTACTAAAAATATAAAAATTAGCTGGGCGTGGTGGTGCGCACCTGTAGTCCCAGCTACTTGGGAGGCTGAGGCAGCAGAGTCGCTTGAACCTGGGAGGCGGAGGTTGCAGTGAACAGAGATGGCGTCACTGCACTCCAGCCTGGCTACAGAGCGAGACTCTGTTTCAAAAAAAAAAAAAAAAAAAAGTCATCTAATGCCTCCAAGACCGTGCACTATTGATTTAATCTCTGAATTAAAGTGTATAAATGTACCTTCTCCCATAACTCTGAGAATGGGGTTTGTGTCTTAAAAAAGAAAAAAACTCACAGGGCTGGGGGTTACATCTATTGCTTCCTGTAATTGTCACAGCAGTACTCAACACACGCATTTTCACAGGCAAGGAAACTCAGGTTAAATAACTTTCACAACACGTTGGAGATTTAGGCTGCCAATCAGTCATTCCTCCAGCCCCCCTGGGTTTTAACCTCTAGACCCAAAGAACCAAATTAGATGAAAATACCAGCTTTTGTAAATCAACAGCGTCTAATGATTCCCCAAGGACAGGGCCCTAGGCAAAGCTGAGCTGGGGGAATGTAGACAGACCTCCTACTTTCCACTCCAAACCTAGACGCAGACTCAGTGGCCCACCCAGGGGCGTGAGTAATGCTGGGAGCTGCAGGCTGGCCTCCCACGCTCCCTCCTAGGCCTGGCCCCCAGGCCTGGCTGACTCCATGGGGAGCCTGGCAGTATCGCAGCACAGGGCTCTCACGCTGCCAGCAGAGCAGCTGTTGTGTTTTCAGCTGCTTATTCTCACTAAAACTTCTGATAAGGCCATCTGGAAAAGTATTACTGTATATTAATAAAAATATTTAAATAAAGTTACAGAATGGAGAGATTTACTTTGGAAGTATTAATATGTAATGAGTTAGACAGATAATGTGTTTGAAGCAGCCTCTGCCAATCTGTTTACTCCATGGAGAGAGGAAAAACAGGTGTGTCAAGCCAAACATCTTTCCTTGGCACTTGAACTGCCTTACTTGGAGCAGCTCTGACAAGCTTATTTTTGTGGTGGTGGTTGGGGGAACCCAGCACTTTTAGAGAAGAAAAGAGCAATCTTCACTCCAGAAAGTGAATTTGTCTATATTCACGTATCGGCCTTGACGTGGTTTGATTTTTCTTTTTAACTCCAGTGTTGGGTCTTTGCTCTTTGAAATCAAAACATTCTGTATTATTTCTGGGATTATACGCAGCAAAGTGGGAACAGGAGCTTCTTTTAGTAAATAAATGTGATCATCTTCCACCAGTAGGTGTCACTGTTCATTTAGCACAAACCATACCCGAAAGCCAAGGCAATTACCTCGGCTAAAATAACAAGCATGTTTTCTGGAAATAAAATAACCAGTAAGTACTGGGAAAAAGATTATTTTCTTTCACAGGTGTCTCCAAATCAAAGCTGAAGTGTGAACAACAATTCACTCTTTCTATGGCCTCCCACATAGTATTTGCTTCTAGAACTTTAGCACCATTGTAAGAATTCCTTCTAAACCATGTTTGTATCTCAGATCTAACTGCCTGACCCTATAAACATTTTGCGGTTGACTTTGCTTATAAAATGCATTGGCATTTTCACATACAGGTGGTGGAGTTTTCTAGTGTTCCAGCCTAAATCGGAAAACAATGTCTGGTGTTGCCTACACAGAAACAATCGTATATCGTAGAAAATTAGAAGTGAGGCAGCAAAGTGAGTCTCTGAAAATATGCTCGATGTAAACGCATCGTTTACATGAAGGACATGGAATTATAAGTTCACACAGCGACACACAAATGTGTAAGGTCATTAGTGTTCACTAAATGCATAGCTATGTAATGAAAATGGTGAGAATCCTTTACGAGCTAACGTGCTACACAGAGAGTTTGATGCTTCACGTGCGTGATCTCACCTGTTCCCCCCTTAGGTGACCATTTTACAATGAAGGAACGGATGCTTAAAGAGGACAGTGAGGTCCCTGGGCCACAGCGGTAGAAAGTGACCAACTAGCACTCAACCAGGTGATTTTGACCCTAGAACCTGAGGTCCTAACCACAACACAGAGGGCCTTTCCTTCTTTATTTTTTTTTTAAACGGAGTCTCGCTCTGTTGCCCAGGCTGGAGTGCAGTGGTGCCATCTTGGCTCACTGCAACCTCCACCTCCTGGGTTCAAGCAATTCCCCTGCCTCAGCCTCCTGAGTAGCTGGGATTACAGGCACGCACTACTGCGCCCGGCTAATTTTTGTATTTTTTAAAAAAACGGGATTTCACCATGTTGACCAGGCTGGTCTCAAACTCCTGACCTCAAGTGATCGGCCTGCCTCTGCCTCCCAAAGTGCTGGGATTACAGGCATGAGCCACCACACCCAGCCTCCACTGACTTTTGTAAGGGAAATAATTAGACTCTGTTTGTGTAGAATATTTCTAGCCAGGCCCGAGTTCAGTTCTAGTCCCCCTGCTTCTGACTGATAGTGGCTCTGAGTAGTTCACTTACCATCTCTGAATTTCCATTTATTTCACTGTGAAAGGGGGAAATTGGTACCTACTTGTGGGATTGCTGTAGAGATTCAAATACCGTGTTTAAGAAAGTTCCTAGCACTGTGCCTGGCACGTGAAAGGCACTTGTTTAAGAACTTGATAAGGCTGGGCGTGGTGGCTCACACCTGTAATCCCAGCACTTTGGGAGGCTGAGGAGGGCGGATCACGAGGTCAAGAGATTGAGACCACCCTGGCTAACATGGTGAAACCCCGTCTCTACTAAAAATACAAAAAATTAGCTGGGTGTGGTGGCACGCACCTGTAGTCCCAGCTACTTGAGAGGCTGAGACAGAAGAATCACTTGAACCCAGGAGGCGGAGGTTGCAGTGAGCTGAGATCATGTGCCACTGCACTCCAGCCAGAGCCACAGAGTGAGACTGTGTCAAAAAAAAAAAAAAAAAAAACCAAAAAAACAAAAAAACAAAGAAAACCCAACTTGATAAAGTAAAAAAACCTGATTTTTGAAATAAATTAAGAGTAATGAATATGCAATAAAGCATTCTTTTCTGAAATGCATTATGAGAGGTCAGGAGTTAGTCTTAAGCAGTTTTCAAAGGTGCAAGGGCTGGAGTGGCCTCAGTTTATCTAGATAAAATGACTATATATGAACAAACAGAGATGCCAACTGCTGGTGCCAGGCATGGCTCATGGATTTTTGGCATGATGAACAGTTTTCTTTATTTTCTTTTATTCTTTCTTTCTTTATTTTTGAGACAGGATTCTGCTCTGTCGCTCAGGCAGGAGTGCAATGGTACAGTAACATCTCACTGCAGCTTCCATTTTCTGGGCTCAGTGATCCTCCCATCTCAGCCTCCTGAGTAGCTGGGACCACAGGCATGCACCACCATGCCTGGCTAATTTTTGTATTATTTGTAGAGAGAGGGTCTCCCTATGTTGCCCAGGCTGGTTTCAAACTCCTGGGCTCACGTGATCCCCCGACATAAGCCTCAGTTTTCTTTACTTTTTAAAAATTAAGATCCTGATTTTACAAATGAAGAAAGCTCAAAGATGAAGTTACATGTCCAAGCTCACATAGCTGAAGAGAGAATTTGCTGGGCTGCCGGATCTTGTTTTTTCCATTTGCCGTACTAAATCATGTGCTACAATATTTGTGGTTTTCCTCAACTCCACAGAGTTTGCTTCTCTGAAATTCTTACTCCTTGCTAACCCCTAATTTTGTACATGAACCATTGGAGACAGGGAGCACAAAAGGACAGCAAGAGGCAAAGCAATAAACTAAGTAGAGAAAGGAAGGATCCTCCTGGTCCTTGTGCCTTTGAGTGATGATGTAAGAAAATCATGTGAAGTTCACCTGGGTGAGCCTTTACCCTCCAGGCACTCGAGAGCCCATACCCCACACCAGGAGAGTTGAGGCATTCCTCATCTCGATTTTGAATTGATGCTTGAGTGGGGGTACTTAAGTATTAATTGAAACGTGCTGAATTCCCAACATACATGGAAATTCTCAGGTGACTTTGAATGGCAAAAATCAGTCCTTTCTAGACAATTAATGAGTACATATAGAATTTCCATCCAAAAGTTGTAGAAAAGTGGTTAGAAGGGGGTTGGGTATTTGGCAGTTATGCCTGGAGTTTACTTTCTGGGTCAGAACCAATGTCTTGAGTCCATGCAGAAATCGCATTCGATCTTCACTAAAAATTAAGCAGGACCAGCATGAGGGTGGATAGAGAGTACGTTGTAGCTTCTGCAGTTACAACATAACGTTCCTTTCCCCATGTCCACAGTACCATTAACTGGGGAATGGAGGGGACTCCCGAGATCACAGGAAGAGTTTCTTCAGATAGAGACATTTACCTCTTGAACTGTTTCCAACCCTGGCTGTTGTATATTATTCTAAAGAGACTACATCAGATATTTAGGGAAAAATTAAGGATAGTATAAAGTTAACGTCAGAAGAACTTTTGTGTAGGGTCTACACAGAAGAAATCACATAAAGAGTTTAAAAAGAATTTTTTAAAAAGTTAAAATTTTGAAATATATTCTTGAAATTCTGGATTCAGTATAGTCAGAGATTTACTATCAGTGGTGTTGAAGAAATTCTTGGTATATTCTTCAGCAACAGAGTGGCTATGATAATGGAAAAAGGTTAGAATTTAGTGAATTTCAGAAGTAAAGAATTTTGATAGAAAAGACAAGTTCTTTGGATTTCTAGGCAGCATTTCTGTTTAACGAGTTATCATTATAGAAACATAATCTAGTAAAGGAAAATATTTTTCAGGTTTTACTCTAAGAAATCATTTGAGATAACTGGGGCAGGATCCACATAAAACTTATTAGCCAAGGATTCTACTTAGTTCCGGTTGAAAGCAAAACAGTAACAACCCAAAATAACTGACTAAGGAAACACAAATAAAATATATATATATACATATATATATATATTTTTTGAGATGGAGTCTCACTCTGTTGCCCATGCTGGAGTGCAGTGGCATGATCTCGGCTTGCTGCAACCTCTCTCTTCTGAGTTCAAGTGGTTCTCCTGCCTCAGCCTCCCAAGCAGTTGGGACTACAGGCACCCACCACCACACCCAGCTAATTTTCGTATTTTTAGTAGAGATGGGGTTTCACTATGTTAGTCAGGCTGGTCTCGAACTCCTGACCTCAAGTGATCCACCTGCCTCGGCCTCCCAAAGTGCTGGGATTACAGGCATGAGCCACTGTGCCTGGCCAGAAAACACAAATAAAATCGTAAGAAAATTAACTTTACACCTATCTCCTCTCTTTCTTTGACTAATGCCTATATTCTCATAGACGCTCTGTTTATGCTTCATTTTCTTGTTTCTTTTTTATTCCCCCTTTCTCTGCTGAAAGAATTATGAAGAAGGAAGAAAATTTGAAAGATAGAAGAAAAAAGGAAGGAAGGAAGGAAGAAAGGAAGGCAGGCAGGCAGGGAGCAAGGAAGGAAGAGAGAAAAAGGAAAAAATGCCCCAGAGGCAAATGACATATTTTCAAAACTACTTCTTCTTCTAGGCTGGTAATTTCCCAGTGCTCTGACCTTGCATTCTAGACTTCAATAAATAAACAGGGATGATGCCAATGATCGAGACGCCAACAGCAGCCCTTTTCTAGGGCTGACATCGACTGCCACATCACTCACAGCGTGTGGACCAAAATATGAGACAAGCTGGGCATGCATTCAGACATTTTATTTGTGTCTTTTAGAAAGCATTTATATTTCCTATAAATCCATTTACATGTCAGTATCATAGTAAGTGAGAAATGCACGCACTATGAGGCCTTGAAACATCAGGAGCCACAGCACTCTTAGAGCAGACTTGACAGCTGCTTTGGGTGTGAGATATCAGCATCTTTAATGTACGACAGCCTTGCATGGGTTTGGTTGGACGTCCTCATCTGAGAAGACGTGGCCCCCAAATGAATAGGGAGGCACTCACGTTAATTTTTCTCAACTAGTATCTGAAGGGTTTTCATGCTCTCTCTGTTTTCTAATGTACATAGAGGTGTCTACATGCAAACGGATAGCAACTGAGACATGCTATGTAACTTGCAGCTTACGTGTAAATAATTCGGAGGTGAGTACTGAGATGCAGTTACACATCGTAACCACCTGAATTTTATGGGGGAAACCTTCTGCACGTATTCATGCATGAAGAACACACATTTGAACGGGGCATAGGCAGTGTTTGCCAAGCTCTGGAATGTGGATGACAAAGGACATCTTAAAATTCCTTGATTTGGGGCCAATGACAAGCAAGACATTTACAGATTTAGATGACTTGTCAATCCCAAGCTGGAATTCATGAAATTTGCTGGTCTGTTTAAAGCTGCCTCTTTCTGGAAGCCTCCTCTGTATACTCTAGCTACAGTAGGGCCTTACCATGCCTCATTGTCCCACCAGTCCCTTCCACTGCTCTTGTTCCTGCTGTCATAGGCTACATCACAACCACTATCATCTTTCTCCACCATTTGTCTAGAAGAGGGAGGGTACTCTGCCTAGGTCTCATCATTGTGTATGAATTGGCAGAACAGTGCCCAGTTTACAGGCAGTGCTGAACACAGATCAGTTAAATTAATGAATATGATCTTTACTATTAGGTTTCTGTGATTTTCTAAAGTCTACAGACAAGAAAAGCACTGGCCAACGAAGGTCAATGTCAAAGCACAAGGCTGGTATTGAGACTGGAGTACAGCATGTAGTGTTGAAGATACACTGAGGCACATTAATATTAAAGAGTTGATTTGAGGCCAGCCATGGCGGCTCATGCTTATAATCCCAGCACTTTCGGAGGCCGAGGTGGGTGGATCACTTGAGTTCAAGACCAGCCTGGCCAACATGGCAAAACCCTGTCTCTACTAAAAATACAAAAATTAGCTAGGTGTGATGGTAGGTGCCTGTAATCCCAGCTACTTGGGAGGCCATGGCAGGAGAATCGCTTGAACCCAGGAGACAGTGGTTGCAGTGAGCCAAGATCGTACCACTGCACTCTGGTCTGGGTGACAGAGGGAGACTCTGTCTCAAAAAAAAAAAAGAATTGATTTTGATTTGAGCAAACAGCAATCATGGGTGGGCCAGCTCTGGATCACAAGTGGTTCATGGCTCCACAGAAGGGGCAAAGAGGAAGGCTTTTATGGGATGAACTCAGAAGCAAGGCAAAGAATTCATCCCAGTGGAAAGTCCCAAGTTAGGGCCTAGCCGGCTGTTTCAGATTGTCCTAGAACATGACCACTGAGTTGGGTTTCAGATTGCAGACACAGGAACTCAGGGCATTGGGGCCACCTTGGTCTAGCAGGCTTCCATTTAATTACTTTAACAGCAGGAACCACAGGACACCTCTAATTGTCCTTCAGAGTGTAATTATAGCTCTATGGCCATGCCCTGTACTTAAAGGAGGAGTGGAGAATTTGGAGAGGATGCAGGCGAAACCACTGTGAGCAATCAAAGTATCAAAGGAATTAATCCATCTAGGAATGTATGTTCCTTATTCTGCAGTACCTGGAAGGGCTTTTGGTGTGTGACAACAATGTGAAGTGTCTTTTTACATCTTAATTCTAAGAAACGACAACCACGATGTGGGAAGAACTTCCTAGTTAAATTTGCTCTAAAAAGTTGGACTGTATTGTTGGGGGAGACTATGGGAGTTCCTTTGTTCAGAAACACTTAAGAAAGTACTCGTAGGCCCACATTAAGTAAGTGATGCCTACAGGTGTCTTCTGTTTCTGTGAATCGGTGTGGAGAACCCAATGTTTATTGAGCGCCTGTGTGCTGAGTTAGGCATGACTCTCTCTTTCTCTGTCTCCTCTCTCTTTCTCTGTCTCCTCTCTCTCACACACACTCACTTTAACATAGGAGGAAATTGCATCCTGAGAGGCTCATATAACTACTTTGACCCCACTAGTCTTGGAAGAGCTGAAACTCCATCCTAGATTGAACTGTACAGCCCACCATCTTTCTACCGACTCGTGTTAGAGAGCAGTGGGCAAAGAGTACAGATGGCATTGAGGTTCTCTACTCCACAGCGTTGCCTTACAACACATCAAAAATGTGGCTCCTGAAAGGTTATCACTGCACCCATTGCAATCCTGATCTGAAAGTTCACAGTACTTGTTTGTCCTGTCTACCAGCAACCCTTCAGAAAGAGTCTCCACTGACTTATTTCAGAGGCAACAGAATGAGCTTCAGGGAGAGATGGTGCAGGTCCGTGGTACAATCAGTGTCCATCGCTGGTCCCAAATGTCTCAGTTGTCCTTGTCTTTTGAGATCAGAATCCACAGATTTTCATTTCTGATGCACCAGATCAAGGACTAGTCCCCCTTGGATACTTCCCCGTCAGACACGATAAAGATGCCTCATCACCCACTGGAGAGGTGCCTTTGGGGGGAAGTCAAGATTACAACTAAGGACCTTTTGGGCCAACATGTTTGTAAAGTATTATGAGGAGATGAATTTGTCCAAATACTCAAATTTTGTGCTTTGTAAAACACAGTAGGTTGTATAATATAGACAAGACGCATTGCCACATCAGTAATTCCCCCATATTCACACGGTGTCCCTGTTCCTTGGAAGACATGGTATTTTTTTAATAGCTCATGTTGGGCCCACAGGATTCCTGAAAAGTGCAGTGGTCTGTCCTGTCCTCCTTTTAGAGAATGATACCCAGCCTCAGTTCCAACACTGAGCAGGAGTGACAGTGGAGTGTTCCCACACTGGATGTTCAGGGGAATTAACAAAGATGAGTGATGGCCTCCCAAGTGGTTAAGGGGGTGCCTGTGTACAGAGTTGTAGGAGCAAAAAATGTGATGGGGTGACAAATTTAAAGGAAAACAAAAAGAGGAAGAGAGAAAAACAGAGATTTGTAAAAAGCAAGAGAGAAAATGAGATGTCCCTCTGCCCCTGAATACCCAAGGGGGCGTGCTGAAGTACCTCAGGGATATTATTTTATGTTATTGTGATGGTTAATACTGAGTGTCAACTTGATTGGACTGAAGGATGCAAAGTATTGATCATGGGTGTGTCTGTGAGCGTGTTGTCAAAGGAGATTAACATTTCAGTCAGTGGGCTGGGGAAGGCAGACCCACCCTTAATCTGAGTGGACAGCATCTAATCAGCTGCCAGTGCAGCTAGAGTGTAAAGCAGGCAGAAAAACACGAAAAGACTAGACTGGCCTAGCCTCCCAGCCTACATCTTTCTCCTGTGCTGGATGCGTCCTGCCCTTGAACATTGAACTCCAAGTTCTTCAGTTTTGGGACTCAGACTGGCTCTCCTAGCTCCTCAGCTTGCAGACGGCCTATTGTGGGACCTTGTGATCATGTGAGTTAATACTACTTAATAAACTCCCCTTTATACACACACACACACACACACACACACACACACACACATCTCCTATTAGTTCTGTCCCTCTGGAGAACCCTAATACAGTTATTTATTTATTTACTTATTTATTTATTTTTTGAGACAGAGTCTCACTCTGTCACCCAGGCTGGAGTGCAGTGGTGCAATCTCTGCTCACTGCAAGCTCTACCTCCCAGGTTCACGTCATTCTCCTGCCTCAGCCTCCCGAGTAGCTGGGACTACAGGTGCCTGCCACCACGCCTGGCTAATTTTTTTCATATTTTTAGTAGAGACGGGGTTTCACCGTGTTAGCCAGGATGGTCTCGATCCCCTGACCTTGTGATCTGCCCGCCTCGGCCTCCCAAAGTGCTGGGATTACAGGCGTGAGCCACCGTGCCCGGCCTACTTATTTATTTTTTTGAGACAGGGTTTTACTCTGGTCCCCCATGTGGGAGTGCAGTGGCGTGATCATAGCTCACTGCAGCCTCAACCTCTCCAGTTCAAGCAATCCTTTCACCTCGGCCTCCCTGGTAGCTGGGACTACTGATATGCACCACAACACTCAGCTAATTGTTTGTATTTTTAGACAAGACAGGATTTTGCCATGTTGCTCAGGCTGGTCTTGAGCTCTTGGACTCAAGCCTTGGCCTCCCAAAATGCTGGGATATTACATGTTATTATTGGGCCCTAAACTAATGCTTTATGCGAATCATCTTTTTTAATTCTCGCAGCCACCCTAACTGGTAGGTACTATTATCATCCACATTTTTCAGAGGAGGAAACTGAGGCGCACAAAAGTTGAATAACTTACTCAAGCCTACCAGCTTGTAAAAGACACAGCTGGGATTAGAACTCAGGTAGAACTGACCCAAGGATTTTCTATTTCCTTCCAGTTGCTGAAAAATCACTAAACTTATGAGGCAATTTCATAAGTCTATATCTTGTCTGGGTTGCTAGTAATTAGCAATTATTACATGAAATCTGACATATGAAAGTGAAACACAATTGGAAGATATTTTGTGACATGGATGTAAAATATATATTTCTTGAGGGTAGAGTTGTTTCACTGCCACTGTGTTCTACATTTAGGCCTTTGCTGAGATTGGAAGTATTCAAATAGATAAATAAAGTCATATAATAATCCCATGTATCAAATGTCATGGAAGAGTACGCAGTCAGGCTTTTGATGAATCCCACGTTTCACTTGCAGTCTGCAGATTTCCATATGCTGTGGCTCAGCGATTTGCACTGGCTTCTCAAGCAAATCAGTCATGACTCCAGGTGTGACTCCAGCCTGAAATCACTCTTGTCGATATACCTGAAAACAGAGGTTTCACCACTGGAGAGAAGCTTTGGTATGGGGATGGGCTCAGAGGGTCCCAACAGAGGGTGACACTTGCGTGGCTGCAGAAGGAAGCTTGCTGCAGTCTGAGTGCGTCTCCGTGGAGCTCGGCATTTGGACACAGCTCACACGCATGAGTGATGCTCTTCCACCTGCATCTTCTGGCGCTTGCACTGTGGGAGCCTTCCTCAAAGCCGTGCGCCTCCATCCCAGGGCAATATAGGGCAACTTCTTTCTTCTACTCACATTCTGAATGAAATACATTAATAACTGGCTTAAAAGAATCCAATCCTTTATCAAAAGACTCCAGCATTTTTCCTTCCATTGACTGCTACCTGATATTGAGGAAGGTGTAAGGTGTCAGATTCCTGCTGGGACTGGCAGAGAGGGGCAGAGGGAGGCAGGACGGGCTGCTGGGGTGGAGAGTGCAGACAGAAGCCTGCCATCCACCGGAGTCTGTGGGCTTCAGGGTCCACACGAGCCTCACGGAGAGACAGGCGGCTGCTCCGTCCATCTTCTAATCCGGCTGGCATCGCAGATGCCCGTGCGCGGGGCAGCAGCCATAAAGGTCGTGGCACCTTCTTGCATCTCTAAGTGTGTGGCATTGTGGCTGCCTTTGATTGTTTGGAGGTTTGCTGTGTTCTCTGAGTGTTTTTCTGCACATCTGAAGGGCAATTCTTTGTCAACTGTTACTGCCTTGCTAAAGAATCAGCAATTCACACATATAATAAAGCTCACAACCAAAAAAAGCACATTCGCATTTTTTCCTTTCATTTTTCTGCCTGAGTACCTCTACCTTGGAAAACCTCCATCTTGTCGTATATGGGCAAGCGTTCATGTATTTCAAATCATGTTTTTGCAGGCAGATGACTGTGTAAGTCCTACATGGCCACCCTGCCAGTGTTTCAAGCAGGCCTCTATCATGTGCTGACCTATGGCTAGGGGTCCCTGGTTTCTCCCACCTTCTTCCTGATGGCCAGGCATACATTCCTGCCCTAAGACTGGAAGGCTGGCAGACCTTCTCAGGTCAGCTGGTTCAAGAAGGGGGAAAGTTTTGCTCATGTCCAAGAGATCACGTAAGATGCTCCTGAAGCTAAACTTCTCTTAGACAGGATACCTGCAGATAGCACCTCTGCTAACCTTGATTGTGCCTTGAGATATTCACCTTTCCTTCAAAGTGAATTCTCCAACCACCTATATCACACTTCATATGATGTAAGATATAATTTATATATTCTTGCTCATTTACTCATTTATTCATTTATACATTTACCCAACAAATACTGATCAAGTGCTGAGACATGCTAGGTGCTGGGCTAGGTGTGGAATACAATGGTAAACAAGATAGAGAAAGTTCCTGCCCTCAGGGAGCTTATAATCAGTCATGGGCAAGTAAACAGGTCATTATAACAAAGCAGTGCCCTAAGTGCTATTGCTCTGTGTGGGAAAACTGGCAACCCGGGGAGCCATGGGTAAGAGGGATGGACAAATAACACGAATGTGGTGAGGCAGGGTGGAATCCCCAGAGCTGAGACCTTGCAATGGCTAGGATGTTGCTGGAAGAAGGAAATGGAAGCAAGTTCCAGAGCTCAGAAAACGTTCTGAGATGGAACTAGAAGAACGTGGATGTGAAGCAGGAGGGCCAGGGAGGTCACGGAGATGGCTGCTGGTTTCAGGTTTGGGCTACAAGTAGATCAATGGAGAAAGAGGAATCCAGAAGTTCAAGTCCTAGGGTGTGTGGGAGGAGGGTGCGTTTCAGAGTCATTAATGGGCCTTTTCTTCAGTAATTCAGAATACTCCTAAGTGAGTATGGCCACTTGGATACCTGGAAATATTCATGGCTCCAGGTAGCTACCAAGAGAAGACTTCATTTTAATTCTTGTCAGGAACTGTGAAGGATCTAAGATTTTGCTTTCTTTGCAAGCTAACAAGTTAGTCTGCTCAGTTTTACGGAGGCCAGGAGAAGACCAGAGGTTCCTGGGTCAGAGACAAAGGACCATGCATTATTTACAGCAATATCTTTTTTCCTGTGCTGGTTTCTCAAATCCCAGTTCTCACAGGGTGGTTTGAAATGGACCAGATGGCACCCACACATGGCATGGGTTGCATTACAGGTGTGAGGACCCTGACTTTAGGGAATCTGAGTCTTTTATAATGGGCCGTGAGCAGGCCTGCCATTGTCAACAGAGGGAGACATTGTCTTTGTTATAAGCAAACTTCCCCTTTGCTGTGGAAAGAGATAGTATCTCTATCTTCCAAGGCTGTTCACTGTATGATTATTATTGGAACTATGTTATGAAACACAGGGCATTAATGCATCCACGAGGATAGAGTCCTCAGGACCTAATCACTGCCTAAAGGTCCCACCTCTTTACACTGTTACGCTGACAATTGAAGTTCAACATGAGTTTTGGAGAGAACAGTGAAACCACAACAGAATGACAGCAATTTTCAACAACTTCTGTTTAATTGCTTAACCTCTTCTCTCTTGGGATTGTCAGTAAATGCACTGCCCCTGGGGAAAAATGTGGTGACAGCAAACACAGAGAGAATGGATAAGAAATACTGAATGCTGGCCAGGCGCAGTGGCTCATGCCTGTAATCCCAGCACTTTGGGAGGCCAAGACAGGCAGATCACCTGAGGTCAGAAGTTCGAGACCAGCCTGGCCAACATGATGAAACCCTGTCTCTACTAAAACTACAAAAAAAATTAGCGAGGCATAGTGGTGCCTGCCTGTAAGCCCAGCTACTCAGGAGGTTGAGACAGGAGAATTGCTTGAACCCGGGGGGCGGAGGTTGCAATGAGCCGAGGTCACGCCACTGCACTTCAGCCTGGGCTACAGAGCGAGACTCTGTCTCAAAAAAAAAAAAAAGAAATATCGAATGCTAACATCTGTTTTCGCATGTATTTAATGTAAGCAATTATGATTAGCTAATCTCAATACTTATTTGTAGAGTATATCATTAACCGGAAAGAAAGAAACCTTGAGCCATTGAAGAAATGGCTTTTTCTATAAATTAAATAGTCTTTCAAACATAACAAATATTTTTAGGAACTATGAAATTTTAAAATTTAATACTAGATCAAATCAGCAGATAAACGTTTTATGTGGTTCCTTTTAGACGCAATGTGCATTATTTAACAAGGTAGTTAAAACCTGTTTTATTAAATCACATCATAAAATTTTTATTCCAAGTGCAATCAATACTCATATTTTTATATTATAAAGTGTTTAATATTTTCCACCTCTTATTAACAACAAATTAAAATGGTTTGCTAGCTGCTGAGTCAGAATATTTTCTTTTCTTTCTTTTCCTTTTTTTTTTTTTTTTTGGAGACGGAGTCTTGCTCCGTTGCCCAGGCTGGAGTGCAACGGCGTGATCTCAGCTCAGTGCAACCGCTGCCTCCCGGGTTCAAACCATTCTCCCAGCTCAGCCTCCCAAGTAGCTGGGATTACAGGCGCCTGCCACCACACCCCGCTAATTTTTGTATTTTTAGTAGAGACGGGGTTTCACATTATTGGCCAGGCTGGTCTCAAACTCCTGACCTCAGGCAATCCACACCCGCCTCAGCCTCCCAAAGTGATGGGATTACAGGCGTGAGCCACTGCACCTGGCAATAATATTTTCTATCTACAGCCATATCTACATTTAAGCTTTTCACTTTCTTGACAATGTTTGATCATGAATAAAGTTATTTCTCTTTATTACATGACTCTTACTTAATTATTCACAGATGCCAAACACTGGGGTGCATTTAATGCATGCATACATGTGTACCCACCAAAGGACTCCAGACTATCCTTGCTTCATAAATAACTATAATTTCAGCAACACATAATATTCTTTTATTACAAATAAAGTACAAGAACAGATAGATTTATTTTAGTTTGTTAAACTTTGTGAAGCGGTTAAATGAATATTCTATGTCATTCTGATCCTGACTGTTTTTCATAACTCATCTTGCAAGATGGGTATCTACTTTTTAGTGACCCCCAACAATATTCCTTGGAACACGTTAGCATATTTTGACATTAACAATATTCACTTGCTCTGATTTTTTTTTTTTTTTGAGACGAAGTCTCACTCTTGTCATCCAGGCTGGAGTTCAATGGCGCCATCTTGGCTGACTGCAACCTCTGCCTCCCGGGTTCAAGCGATTCTCCTGCCTCAACCCCCAAGTAGCTGGGATTACAGGTGCCTGCCATCACCATGCCCAGCTAATTTTTTTTTTTTTTTTTGTATTTTTAGTAGAGATGGGGTTTCACCATGTTGGCCAGGCTCGTCTCTAACTCCTGACCTCTGGCAATCTGCCCACCTCGGCCTCCCAAAGTGCTGAGATTACAGGCGTGAGCCACTGCACCTAGCCTCTGATTTTAGCTATTGGTGTGAAGACTGAGTTTGTTAAATATTTTACCTTTTCTATAAATTAAATGACTCAGCAGCTTCCATTTGGGTAAGAATATATTTAAAGCACATGACAAAAATATTTTATCAAGAGATACTTTACTGGCAAAGGCGTATTGAAAATAACAATATTTAACATTTTTTCAACTCTTTCTGAATGTATTAAATGAAGGGTTTCTAAATGTACAAAATAAAAGGTACAATTAACAGTTATTTGTTAGATCCTCATAAAACCTTTACTGCATACTTCTAAAAAACTGAAAAGGTAAATTAGCGTGCCAATAATTTCATGGCAAAGGGCAAAAAATACTTTTGCTTCTAATTCTTTGTTCCTGAAAATTTTGAAAAATAAAAATAGGTTTTGATGATAGACTATCATGTGATTTTGGCATATAACTGCAAATGACTTTTAAAAAATAGAATGATATTGCTAAAAGACTTCTTCCATTGTAATCTACTTATTTATATGAACAAAGTTATTTAGTGCTTACATTAATTAAAATGAAAAATGGAAGAAATTCATATTGAACCCTGTCTTATTCCAGCTGTAAGTAGTATGCATCCACAGCATCTCAGTAAGTTGGATATTCCCGTTGCCATTTTATTTTTTGTTTAACAAGTATTCATCAAAACTTATCATGTATTTTTGTTGTTTTGATTAACTGTTTACTACTAATAATTTTAATAACTCAGGTAGGAGAAAATGTTAACCAGAGAACCTCGTTTTTAATTCTAGAAATTAAAAATTAAAGGCTTTGTACATATTTTCATTACAGAGATATATACTGGATGACCAATAAAATATTTTCAAATATAAACATATGTTAGAGAAAAAGAGAAGTGAAATGGACTACTAGGAGTATGAGGCCTAATATAAATCTCCCTTTGATAAGGAAGAGCCCATTCATGTGTTTACAAAATGAATGTTGTGGACCCTCTGGTGTTCAGATTCTATTTCTGTCATTTAAAAGATTGCTGTGTCTCTTCTTTTATAAAAAATTTGTCAGTATTAGGCCGAGCACTGTGGCTGTCACCTGTAATCCCAGCACTTTGGGAGGCTGAGGCAAGTGGATCACCTGAGGTCAGGAGTTCAAGACCTGCCTGGCCAACATGATGAAACCCCATTACTGCTAAAAATACAAAAATTAGCCAGGCATGGGGGCACACACCTGTAATCCCAGGTACTCGGGAGGCTGAGAGAGGAGAATTACCTGAACCCGGAAGGCAGAGGTTGCAGTGAGCTGAGATCACGCCATTGCACTCCAGCCTGGGTGACAAGAGTGAAACTCCATTAAAAAAAAAAATTGTCAGTTTTTATAATACTCCAGGAGTTTCACTTTTTGCTACTACTTAAGCCTAGGAAAAATTTTACTGATGGACTTAAACACTTATGAGGAGGTACATTGTTTTCAAAATTTTGTACGTGGGGAATATATTATTAGGAAAACAGTTTGAAGACCACCACTCCATACCATCCCAATAGTAAGTGTTCTATTCACTTGCTATTTTACTCAAGAGATTTTGCCAGTATGCTCTTCCAGTTCAACATTGCCATAGATCATAGGGAAAACCATTACTTATTTCTGTGTCTGCTTAAAGTTTTCTGTGTGCTTTTTTCCTCTGCCATTATCCCAGGCTAACGCCACGGTGCAGGGTGAGGGAGGCTGGCATCTGCCTGCCGGGTGTTGGGGAATTTCCCTGAGTTTCTGCTTTGCACCCAGACTCCGTCTTCTTGAAGCCAGAGCCACCCAAGCTTCAGGAACTGGACCCTGATTCCTCAGAACAACATCCTCTCCAAGGCTGGGGTGTGAACTGACTTGTGTAGACACAAGACTATAATGCAGACTGTTCTAGAATCAACACACAATGGGGTCTTTATTTTCCTACTTGTGTAATTGCTGAGCAAGTCATATCATCTCCTGGAGGCTTGATTTTCTCATTGTAAAATGAGGATTTACAAAGCATCTTTCACCTATCTCTTCAGGATTATAGCTGAAGTAGGGAAAGAAAGCTCTTTGAAAAGTTTAACGCAATTTGAAACATGAAAATCTTCAAGGTCCTAAAATTGGGGGGCATGCTGAAGGAAATTCAGTATCGTTTCTTTCTGTAATATATTCATTTTTGAAAATAAAACAAAAAAAGACCACGAGTTTGGCGTGGAAAAACACCAAGGGTAATGTATCATGTGTGTTTCTGGGAGGAAGGAGAGGGGAGGGTTAAAGAGTTCCTGGGAAGAAGCCCAACTTCTTGGCTGAAATTTACTGAAAGCCTTTGCCCAGCATGATCTTGCTCTCTTGTGCTCATGACAAAGAAATGTAACCTTCGGCCAATTGCATTTTTGTTCCACTGGTAACTAGGTTAATGTGAACAGACAGGTCTGGTGAGACAGCATGGGAAGAAATAACACATGGGCTTTTTTGCAGCTGGATATAATGAAGGTAAACTGGGTGGAATTCAAAGATTTGCCAGAAAAAAGAGAGATGATTTCAGTCTAAAATCATTTTGCAAGATAATATTTTACAAGGAACCTTTTGGATGTGCATTATAAGCTGTTACATTCCCATTGTCCTAAAAAACTCCCTGCATACTTGTACTCTATTTTTATTAAGCCATGATCTGACACCTCCTTTCTGATTGGCGATAATCCCTAATGCAAAGGGTTCGTGTGAAGGTAAGTAAAGTCATTTTGTTAATGTTGTTTATAAAGAAGCACTGAGCTCCTACTTTGTGCAGAGAGCTTTACAAATATTAATATGAGCTTTACGAATATTTACAAAAATTGGTGCATTAAAAAATAAAATGTGTTCATTTTAAATATAATAATGTAGGTGTCATTGCTATCCCCATTTTGCCATTGCAGAAATGGAATTTCAGAGGTGTCAGGGGCCAGCTCAAGGTCACTGATGAGTCAGGACCCGCTTATCCAGCTCTCTCTGCCTTCAGAGTTCTCTTTTCTGCATCACTTCCTTTACCAGGAATGATATTTAAATTATTCCAAAATGTAAAATATAGTTAGTTTTCCAGGCAGTTGTATTTATTTCTAGATTTTTTTTTCCCTAAATAAAATCTGTATCTACATGAAAACTCCTCCAGGATTTCCTTTCCTCATGAAGTGTGTGGTTTCCTCAAGAACTGCCTGGGAGGCCCTGAGGCCTACCCACGCCTCCCAGCAATGACTTGGGGAGGAGGGAGTGGGGGAAGGGCAGAGAGCAGGGGGGTGGGATGGGAGGGCAGAGATGAGGGGGAGGGATGGGAGGGCAGAGGGGAGGGGGCGGGATGGGAGGGCAGAGGGGAGGGGGCGGGATGGGAGGGCAGAGGGGAGGGGGAGGGATGGGAGGGCAGAGGGGAGGGGGAGGGATGGGAGGGCAGAGGGGAGGGGGAGGGATGGGAGGGCAGAGGGGAGGGGGCGGGATGGGAGGGCAGAGGGGAGGGGGCGGGATGGGAGGGCAGAGGGGAGGGGGCGGGATGGGAGGGCAGAGGGGAGGGGGCGGGATGGGAGGGCAGAGGGGAGGGGGCGGGATGGGAGGGCAGAGGGGAGGGGGCGGGATGGGAGGGCAGAGGGGAGGGGGCGGGATGGGAGGGCAGAGGGGAGGGGGTGGGATGGGAGGGCAGAGGGGAGGGGGAGGGATGGGAGGGCAGAGATGGAGGCAGAATGGGAGAGCAGACAGCAGGGGAGTGGGATGGGAGGGACAGAGAGCAGAGGCTGGGATGGGAGGGCAGAGAGGAAGGGGCGGGATGGGAGGGACAGAGAGCAGAGGCTGGGATGGGAGGGCAGAGAGGAAGGGGCGGGATGGGAGGGACAGAGAGCAGGGACTGGGATGGGAGGGCAGAGAGCAGGGGGCGGGATGGGAGGGCGTGCTGTGTGCCCTCATCAGGTGGATTTCATTCTCTGGGATGGAAGAGGAGGCATGGCATAGAGACATGAAGCTCTAGAATGTTTTTGGTCACTCTGCAAACTCAAGACTTTTTTTGTTGGCGGGGGGCGGGGGGGCGGAGAGTGCAAATAATGCCTTTTTGGAGTTGTAATTGCTCCCTGGAAGGGTTAAATTTTTGGTGATTTGTAATGTCCTGGTAGGTTCCTGCATTCATGAACTGCTCGGGTGAATGGCTGTGATTTGGAAGTGAGGATGGGAGAGAAAGAGAGAAAGGTGTGATGGGAACGTGGGTCAAATTGAAACTCCTGCTCTCACCTCATCCCTTCCAGGGCTGACTCTTATTATCCTCGTTGGCTACTTGCAGGCATGTCTATACACAGGCCACCTGGATTAAGAGCCATTCCTCAGGGTCTCCTGGCTCTTGAAATGTCTGTATCTGTAAGAGTAGCTTTCATTGTCTGAAATTGGCCTTTCCTCTCTCTCTGTGTGTTAGGTTCCACCTGGTATTCACTTAGGGAGACCGGTCACTCTCTACAGCTCTGTCTCACTACTGGGTACAGTGAAGAGGTTTACAAGCTTGGTAGCAGTGCCTATGAAAATAACAACTAGGATGCTTTTGTTACTATCACAATCACTCCCATTATCCAAGGGGGATACGTTCCCAGACCCCCTATGCTGAAATCACGGGTAGTACCGACCCTATATATGCTGTTTTTTCCTATACATACATGCCTATTACAAAGCTTAACTTACAAATTAAGCAAAGTAAGACATTCACGACACTGCTACAGCAGAGCAGGTATAATGGTGCGAGGACTGCGACACAAGCTACGTGAATGTGGACTCCCTCTCTCTCTAAATATCTCATTGTCCTGTGCTCATCCTTCTACTTGTGATCTATAGCTCTGCTATCCCAGATGGCTACTAAGTGACTTCTGGGCGCGTGGTGTCTACAGCGTGGAGATGCCAGACAAAGGGAGGATCCACATCCAGGTGGGAGGGTGTGAGATTTCATCGCACAACTCAGAACAGTGAGCAATTTAAAACTTAGGAAGTGTTGAGCTGGTATTTTCCATTTAATATCTTCGGGCCTCGGTTGACTGTGAATACCAGAGACTGCAGGAATCGAAACCGTGGATAAGCGGGGACTCCTGTATGCGCTTTGGCAGTGACTGGTGGCGTGGATGCCACAAGGCAGGGGAGCCTGGGCTGGGCTGGTTGCTGTCTGGAAAAGGGGCCCCCTTTGGATTTTTACACGGGTATGGCCAAAGGATGTAACCTCACCTGAGCTGGGACAGGCTGTGTGTAAAAACCAAGCATCATGATTCTGACATTGTATATTAATGTGTTCCTGAAAGGAATATTAAATAATGCCTTTCTCAAAGTAGTAACATTAGTGTATCTACTAAGCTCACCTAAGCGGGGCTAGTCTGTGACATGCAGAAAATAAGCATAATGTAGTCAAAGGCATATTCTGAAAGTGACCATTATGCAACTATTAAAATAAATAATACCTTTCCCCAAATAGGAACACTAGTATATCTACCAAAGGCAGGTTGCTGGTGACTACTTGATTGGTAAACGTTTGTTTATTCTTCCCTTGTAATTGACACAGTTATTATATGAGCCCACATCTATCCTCATCCGTTTAAATACAGAGCTGGTTTGAATCCTACTAAGTCAGGATGATGGTATGTGGGTCCGTGATGCTATATTCCATGGGTTAATATAATCTGTACATCATTTAACTAATCCACCGAGGGAGCTGGTCTGTCCCAGAGTTTTGTTATTAAATGGAATAATCAATGTTCTTGTTTTCTTACAAATTCACTTATAGGGAGAATTCTGTTAATTTTTTTTTTTTTTTTTTTTTTTTTTTTTTGAGACGGAGTCTTGCTCTGTCTCCAGGCTGGATTGCAATGGCGCGACCTCAACTCACTGCAACCTCCACCTCCTGGGTTCAAGCGATTCTCCTGCCTCAGCCTCCTGAGGAGCTAGAACTACAGGCGCACACCACCACGCCCAGCAATTTTTTGTATTTTTAGTAGAGACGGAGTTTCACCATGTTGGTGGCCAAGATGGTCTCTATCTCTTGACCTCATAATCCGCCCACCTCAGCCTCCCAAAGTGCTGGGATTACAGGCATCAGCCACTGCGCCCGGCTGAATTCTGTTAAATTTTATATACAGCATTTAGGGCAGAAGACATACTTTATACTCATAGGTTTTCTTACTTTCACTCAGAAAGTAAGGGAAAACAGTACAATTCGGCGAAATAGGAAATCTAAATCTTTCAATGCATGAGTCATGTGGAAACCGAGAGGGAGAAGAAAATTGAAAAATAGATGATGGATGTTGTTAAGGAATTAGTAAACCGTTAAGTGCTCTATCATTATTGGATATTCGGGTGATCATCCCGCATGTAGCTATTTGATCAATGCTGCTTGTAAATTGGCTTAGGAAAATTAACATACATTTTATTAAACTGACGAGTATGCCTTTTACAGAAAGCAAGGAATAGACATAGCCATTTTGTTTAAGAAATATAAGCACATGAGAGGCTTAAAAAAGGTAGGGGTTGTATGTTCTCAGCACTGCAGCTAAATTCTTAAACGGAAACTGTTAGCAATTTCAGAGTAGGCTATCTCAAGCTGATTGCTACAGACTCAAATTTTAAGTCGCATTTCTTTCAGAAACAGAAGGAAGGTCAATCTCACTTTCGAAAAGAGAAAGTAAGGTGACTCTTGTCATAGTAACATAATGCAGCAGGTCCCAGGTGTAATCTGGAGGAAAAGGCAGGCAAGGTCCTGCGACGCCGCAGCTGAAAGGAAGCTGACGCCAACGGGCTTCTCAGAAGAACAATGACTCATTAGGCCCGGGCTCACGGCAGATGCGGTCTCCCAACAACTGGCCTCCCTCCAAAAACAAGGTGGAAATCAAGAGGGCAGAGCCGGGAAGGAGGCTGCCTCCCTCGCCTGATGGGGAGCACTCCTAGCAGGCACAGGGTAATCAGAAAAGTGCTTTGGAATCACAAAATTAAAAAACAAGTGTCAGCTGTGGGAGATGTAGAAATGCAAATAAGTACGAATCCAAATAGGCCGGATAAATGACAGTGTGCAATCACCCAAAGCTCTGTTTACAACCCGAAGGCAGCTCCGTCTGTAATTATCTGGGCGCCATTAACTGCGTGGGAGCAGCTCTCAAGGGGGTACAAGAGAGATACCACCAGAAGTGAAATGTCCTCTCTCCCATGATGAAGCCAGATCTCCGAGCGATTCCATCTACACTGAACTAAACCGGTTTGTGCTAAAGGGCTAGAAGCGTACCTTTGGTGAAATGAGGAAGCTAGGTTTTTATTGCTTACTGCGCATCTTAACGTAATTCTTGCCATTAATTAAGAAAACGGATGATAAGAGATTTGGCTTCAATAAACATGTGCTGAAAGCTACCACATCATTGAGTTTAATTATGCAAGCAACCTCGTGGGGCAGGTACTATGAGCTCGGATAGACTTGGTCAAGGTCGTCCCAGTAGAGCTGAGATTGGAGCATCAGTATTTTGGGCCTAGGTTTTTGGTTTTTTTTTTTTTTTTTTTTTTTTGACGGAGTCTCACTCTGTCGCCCAGGCTGGAGTGCAGTGGCGCGATCTCGGCTCACTGCAAGCTCCGCCTCCCGGGTTCACGCCATTCTCCTGTCTCAGCCTCCCGAGTAGCTGGGACCACAGGCGCCCGCCACCACGCCCCGCTAATTTTTTTTGGTATTTTTAGTAGAGACGGGGTTTCACCGTGTTAGCCAGGATGGTCTTGATCTCCTGACCTCGTGATCCACCCACCTCGGCCTCCCAAAGTGCTGGCATTACAGGCATGAGACACTGTGCCTGGCCTGGCCCTAAGTTTTTACTCTTCCCATTATGTCAGAAGTTCTCAGTTGACAATGTCTGGAGACGTTTTTCATTGTCACTACATTGTTGACTACAGAGTGCCACTGGTGTCTAGCAGACAGATGCCAGAGACTCTGCTAAACATCCTACAATGCAAAGAACAGTCCCCCTGACAAAGGATTATCCCACCCCAAATATCAAGAATGCTGACACGGAGGTTGAGAAGCCTGGCATTTCCCCACTGCTGCCGCTGGGAGGCTGCCTCTCGGGATAGATTGAATTGTTCTGCAAAGACATGGTCAGCAGACACAGAGGGTCCCCTCACCAGGGGTCTGGGAGTTGCTGGAAATGGATAAGAAAAATACTAGTTCTACCTCGCAGACGGGGAGGAAGTGAAGAGGTGAGGCAGTAAAAATTCATAACATATCTATCACAAATGCATTCTGAGATTGCTTGGATCTAAATTGCCCTTTCCAAACCCAAGAGACATTTCCAATGCCACCCGAAGGTCCTGAGAGCTCCCTGACATCATTCAGGACTGAAGGTAGAAAGTAGAATGGCCCTGGGTTTTCTGAGGGTTCTTTATTTGTCTTCCAGAATATTAAAGACCAGCATCTCTCCAGAATACAAATAAGAGTCTAATGTGATAAGAGGCTGAACTGAAGGTGTCCCTAGAAAATTTAAGACTAAAATGTCAGCTGAAAGACAAAGAGAAAGATGGGATTGTTCTTGCAAAATCTCATTGGTAAAGAGAGAGAGGATTTTCCTAACAGAAATGCTCTGAACTAAAAGCATCTCCGAGGGATTTTTGAATTTCGACCAGCTAAACACCATCAGGGGTTCTGGGGGGTTAGTCAAATAAAGTCAGAAAGGGCCTGTCGCGGCTCAAAACACAGCACAGCCAAAGCTGTGGCCACCACAGGAGGAGCAGCAGAGAACCTGGTGAAGAGCAAGAAAGAGCAGCTCAGCTCTGCGGAGAAGCGTGGTGCTCAGCCATCACTGCTCCAGTGTGAAGAGAAGCGCAGTCCATGGCAGTTTGGGATGTGGTTGGAAGCTCTGCATCGCAGTTCACATATTTACTAATTTTGTTGATTTGTGAGCTACAGAAAGAGTCTGGGGTCCCGTCCAGGTGCGGTGGTTCATGCCTACAATCCCAGCACTTCAGGAGGCCGAGGCGGGCGGATCACTTGAGGTCAGGAGTTTGAGACCAGCCTGGCCAACATGGTGAAATCCCGTCTCTACTAAAAATACAAAAATTTGCTGGGCGTGGTGGCACGTGCCTGTGATCCCAGCTACTCGGGAGGCCAAGGCAGGAGACTTGCTTGAACCTGGGAGGTGGAGGTTGCAGTGAGCTGAGATCATACCACTGCACTCCAGCCTGGGTGACAGAGCAAGACTCTGTTTCTAAAAAAAAAAAAAGAATCTGAGGATCTGGGGTCCTGAGAGCTCCAGTTCTTCCCCGCAGTTCCCGGAGCTGCTCCTGCAGATACAGGTTCTGCTGCCAAGGAATCCCAGGGACCTCAGGGCCAAGGCTGCAGCTACCGCCTGCCTGGGGGCTCCTCGGCCATCCGGCATCTTCCCTCCCTCCGTCCCTGGCCTGCTGTTCTGAGTCTCTGAGAAGAGGGTCTGGTGGCTGGGAAAGGTGCTACCATGGAGGAATGGTCTTCAGGAAGTGGATAAAGCTGGCCCTGCCTCATGCCAATCAGCCCAGCAAGCAGGGAGGACATCGCCAATGAGTTTCTGGTTTTCACTTCAGAAGTTATGGAGACGATGTAAGATGAAATACTGTTCAGTGGGCTAATGCAGCCACACGAGTCAGTTTTATTTTCATCCCTACTTTAATAAACATACATGTGCCAAGCTGGCTCTGAATTATTTAAAATTATAGCAGTCAGAAGAGAGACCTTCTCAAAGTCTGTCAGAAAGATTTTTAATCATCTTTAAGTAAACTTCAATTTCTCTGAAATTGAAGGAGAATTATTTCTCCACTTCAAAAGTCAGTACAGAGCCATTGAAGGGGCTTTCCATCTCCTACGATAAGTAAAAACATAAAATGATTAGCACAAAAAATACACCATGAAATGAGTTTAAAGTCCTTAATCTTGAAGGCTAGATTTAAGGCACTATTTCTTACTGTCCACAAACAGGTTTACTTTAGTGATCATAACAAATGGCTTTTATTTGGAACCATTTCTCAGTATGATTTTAAAATCCTGGGCTTCATCTTTTGGATAATTCACATGACCTTCTCCTTAGTGGGCGAGTACAAGAAAGCACTGAATAGCGTGCCGTTCCCCACCACCAAGCAGAAGGGCAGCACTGCCTGTATCTAAGGTGGCGACCTGGACCAGGGGTGGCCTTCGCTGGCTTGGACTGGATGGGCTGGACTCCCAGCTGAAGGTGGCTTGGAATTTAGCTGTTCCTGCGGGGCCCTGCTTACACACAAATACCCATGAATGCTTTTCAACGAAGTTGCTAGAATGCAGCCATGGAGACAAACGGCTTACCAAGAGCCTCTGCCAGGAAGCAAAAGAGAGGTTCTTTTCCCTTTCATTTTGGACATCGTAACAACTAAACGGAACATTTATACCATTCTCTGTCAGCAGTTTAACATAAACCCTCTCATTTACTGCCGATGTGTCCACCCTGCTCCTTAGGCAAGCCATTCTCCCCAGTGCACAGATGAGGAAATGGGGGCTCCGAGAGGTTAACTGACCTGCTCAAGGTGAAGAAAATGAGTAGGGATTAGAATCAGGGAGCGAGGCCGGGCACGGTGGCTCACGCCTGTAATCCCAGCACTTTGGGAGGCCAAGGTGGGTAGATCACCCGAGGTCGGGAGTTCGAGGCCAGCCTGACCAACATGGAAAAACCCTATCTCTACTAAAAATACAAAATTAGCTGGGCGTGCTGGTGGTGTATGCCAGTAATCCCAGCTACTTGGGAGGCTGAGGCAGGAGAATTGCTCGAACCCGGGAGGCGGAGGTTGCGGTGAGCCGAGATCACGCCATTGCACTCCAGCCTGGGCAAAAAGAGCGAAACTCCGACTCAAAAAAAAAAAAGAAAAAAAAAAAAAGAATCAGGGAGTGAAGTTCCTCCAACACGCGTGGTCTTATACTATGTCATTGTGCCTTACCACATGCCCTGCATGGGGCGGGGGAACTGGCGTGCATTGCCTAAATCAAGCGCAGGAGTTTGATGGTACCACGAAGCGCCGCAGGGTGTGGGAGCCTGAGAGGTACTCACGCAATGCCCACTGGAAGATAAGTTCATTGTCACACAGACTTTGTAACATTGTGAGGAAAGAAGCCTGACAGTACTTTTATAAATCACACCATATAAATTATTAATGGTAAAAGATAACCCAGAGTGGACAGTACATACTGCAACTTATAAGAACAACCAGTTTTTTAAAATGGTCATAACCAAAAGAAAAAAAAAGAAAAAAAGAGAAAGAAATCCTCTGCAGTCATTAGTTCAGTCAGTTTTACCTTTGGTAGAAATAAATGTGCTTCAGCTGCTAATATTACTCCTGCCTAAACTGATGCCCCAGTAGGCAGACCCAAGGGGTTAATGGAAAGAGTGGAGCACGCTGAGCATTTTGCCATCACAGATGCCTCTCTAAGCATCTCTAGCTCAAGTAATAACGGAGCTGCCTAATTGCAGTCATTAAGGAGCCTGTGACTTTAAATGACAAAGGTAGAGATGCTGGCATCAGCAGCCTGTTAGCATTTAATTTACATGAAATGCGATTCAGTGTGCACGAGCTAACTAGGAGGCGCCAGGCTTAGGACTTAGGCAGACAAAGAGCAAAAGTGTGGGAGGCTGGGTGGGGCCGGTGAGCTCTGGAGCTTCTGGCTCCCGGACTGGGAATCGGCCAGGCCAGGCCCAGCGGGTGCGAGCTGCAGATACCACTTCTCCAGGATCCATCCCAGGGCAGTTTCATGGGATGGGCCTGGCTGAGTGAGCTTCCTAAGGAAACCCTCTTGCCTGGAAGAGGCTCCCAATAATCTGTCAACTTGTCTTTCCTATTTAGCAAATGATTGAGATTCTCTTCCTTAAAGACACATTCTCTGATGAACAGAATGTGCTCTGTAATAGGTTTAGCCAAAGCATCCCCGCCACCTTCCTCCAGGAATGTGTATGTCTGTGTGAAGTCTTCAAGGTCATTAGATCTCATGAATTTACTCCAGCATTTCCATTTCCATGCATGCTTTTTCTATTTAGACTAAGCTAGCGCTTGGGGTGCTTGCCATGCTCCAAGAAGTCCCTGCAACCCCTGGTTAGTGGGAGACGCAGAGCAGGCATTCAATCAGCAAATATTAATTGACGTGGTGAGGTTGTGCTCTGAAAAGCTGAGTTCCTCCTGAGAGGCTAATTCACTGTGCTCAGCCTGTCCGCGGGTAGCGAGGGCTCCTGAGTAACAGCGAGCTTTGGACGAGCGCTACCGCATGGCGGTGGAAACATTTGTTCCCCTTGATGAATGAAACGGCACTCCTGACATGCTGTATGGACAGAATCTTTACATGTCATTTATTTTGCATTTCAATTGCTTTGAAAAAAGCCTTCCTGTGGTTTTGGCCAGAGGTATTTGTTATCAGTTTAATGGATTTATTCCTGTTTTGCTAAGGTAAGTAATAGTTATTTATTTTAAAAAAAAGCCAATACCTCTCCAGTCTTCATTTTCATTTATCCTTAGCATGGTCGTTTCTAATAAGAGTGTTTGGCACCACATCTATTTTTTTTTTTTAATTTCTCATAACCCCTGCCTACATTTTACTCTGGATTCCAAGAGTAGACTGGGCTTCAGGGACCAGATGCCAGGGCTGACACATCTGCCTAAAACCCATAATTCTTGAACTTGACGTGCTCAGCCTCTCCAAAGTCACGGCGCTGACACAGCTCCCCCCGCATGAGTGTACAGCAGTCAGACAGGAACGGGGAGAGGGGGCTCAACCTTCTGACGGCCACTTAGAGGCTGCCTGACCCGTGAAGACAGGACCGTAAACAAACACTGCATGCGACCTGCTGGTGCTTGGCACTGACCCAGGGGAGGAGGGCCACTTGGGCTGGAATGCAGTTGCTGGGGCTCATGAGGGGCTCAGTGGTGCCCCTGGCCACCGAGTCAAGCAGCATAGATTGATCAGAGGAGCTGAGAGCTGAGGCCCACCCTCCCCTTTCTCCTACACATGGACACCTCTGAGTGGAATAAGGGAAGACTGTCCTTTCTCCAAGCTTGAAGGAAGATGTCTGTGACCCGTTTCCTGGACTTCAAGGCATCTAAGTGTCTGCTGGCTGCCATCCCAGCGGCTGACAGGGCAGCAGGAGAAAGAGGCCACCTGTATCATCCACCCGTGCTGCAGCTGAATGGGATCGGTGCAGCATGATTGAGGCCAGCTGCCCCGCACCAGGTCTGTGTGTCACAGGGCAGAGTGCATGGTCTCCCTTCACGTGCGGGGCCAGGTGACTGCATGGAGTGATGAGCTGGGCCCACTTTCCTGCTATTGGCTGCCAGCAAAGAATACAAGGGGTTTCCCTTCCCTTCCCTATCGACAGCCTTGCAGGGTGGTGGTTTCCTTTGCCCGGAGAGTTCAGAGGCCTTAGTTCTGGAAAGCCTCCTGTGGGGAGATGGAGTGGCAGGGATAGGGACCAGAGCAGAGAGGGCAGCAGTATAAACAAAGAGAATAGGCAAACTGTTTGAGCCCAGGAGTTTGAGACCAGCCTGGGCAACATGGTGAAATCCTGTCTCTATAAAAAATATAAAACGTAGCTGGGTATGGTGGCACATGCCTATGGTCCCAGGTACCTGGAGGGTGGGGTGGTGGTGGTGTGGTGGGAGGATCATCTGAGGCTGGGGAGGTCGAGGCCGCAGTAAGCTAAGATTGCATCACTGCACTCCAGCCTTGGCAACAGAGAGAGATCCTATCTCAGAACAAAACAAAAAAATCGGAGAAGAGATTTCTCTGATTTCTCCGATATCTCCCTTTGGGAAGGGAGGCTTGGAGGCTGCCTGGGGCTGAGCAGGGAGCACCATGCTTGTAGGCCTTTGGGGAGGTTTCGAGGTCCAAAGTGTGACTTGGAGGAACTGGGAGATGCCAGCAGACACAGCAACCCAAAGGGGCCTGGCTTGGGACCTATGCAGCTGTGGGAGGGGAAAGGCCCTCCCCGCTACCAGATGCAGACTCTGGTGCCCTGAAGCCTGGCATCTGAGCCAGATCTGACTTTGTGTAGAAGCATAAAAGGAATAGGATATTTGTGATGGCTGAGCGTCATGGAGGAATTCATACCTGTTCCTGGAGCAATCTATTTTTAACCTTGTTAACCTGAACTATACTTTAAAATTTAAACTAAATGCAGCCTCTTTTCTATCCATGATTTATTAGACCTCCCCTTTCTATCAAATTAAAGCTCTGCACAAATGAAACAATTTATCCTCATCTAATTTATAACCACTCTCCCACACTAGGAATATGGAGCCAGGAACCAGGGAGGTTCACGTGGCAGGCAGCAACTGCAGAACAGACAGCTCTTTGGATTTCTTTAAATTGCCATTTAATTCCATCCATCAACCCATTTTTCTGCTGTATACATAGAAAAGGACAATAGCCACTCCCTCAACCAAATATCCCTACATTCAGTTAAAAGCTACTCTGTACCCCAGGACATGGGAGCAGCTCCTATCCTTCCCAGGTGAAAAAGTGGGCTTTTTTTCCCCCTTAAGGCTAAATAGGATTTCTTTTCTGTTAGCTATGGGTAGGTGACTTCTTAATGATCTTTAGGGAAAGAAGCCAATACAAGGAAATATCCTTTTTTAATCCCATTTTCCTTCTCGCCCCAAGCTGAGCGTTACTATAGCAACATCTTTCCTGCTACTAGGACAGTTAAGTCCCCCTGTGAAGTTAACCGAAAGCTGCTTTTTCACTCAGAGAAGGGGCTGCTGTTCATTGACCAGCTTTTCCCTGCGTGTCTAAATTCTTCAGTTCTCTCTGATGTGCTTAATCTAGGGTTTCCCGTGGCTAAACCCTAAAATTCACTTCGAAACTCCTAACAGCAGAATTCCCCAAACCTTTTCAGAACTGAACTCATTAGAAATGAATTTATATTTTGATTTAGTTATAAATAACTTTTCTTCTGTGTATTGGTTTAAGTTTAGAAAAGGCCCCCTGCAAGGAAGAGAAGTCGGGGAATAATCTCCCATACTCCTCTGCCATCCTTTCTTTCCTTCCTTTCCTTGAGATGGAGTCTCTCTCTGTCGCCCAGGCTGGAGTGCAGTGGAGTGATCTCAGCTCACTGCAACCTCCGCCTCCCGGGTTCAAGCGATGCTCCTGCCTCAGCCTCCCAAGTAGCTGGGACTACAGGCATGCACCACCACACCTGGCTAATTTTTTGTATTTTTAGTAGAGACAGCGTTTCACCGTGTAAGCTAGGATGGTCTCGATCTCCTGACCTCATGATCGGCCCGCCTCGACCTCCCAATTTGCTGGGATTACAGGTGTGAGCCGCCGTGGCTGGCCTCCTTTTTCTTTTAAAACACACATACATATATGTAAAAACAAAAGAAAATTTCAGGACCTTCCAAATTTCATAGGCCTAGAGGAAAGTTAAGCCCTGGAAATGGAGTTGTGAGAGCAGGCTGTTTTTCCTCTCTGGTGCGTGACCACTACTTCCTGATTTTTGTGTTGAGATCTTAGACATTAACCAGACTTAGCCTTCATTCAAACCAGACTGAATGATGTGGGAGGTAGAGACCTTGGTCATTGTTATCTCTTTATAATAAAATGCTAAGCAACTCCCTTAGAGTGAAATCAACAGTAGCCAATCAAATCTTACATCTGTGTGTTAGCCGTTGTATGGAAAACGCTGTGATTCTGCTCAGCACCTCTCTTTTGCCTCCATAAAAGATCTTCACTTTTCCCCACACCAGAAATATTTCACTGGATTCTTGGAATATCAGAAATTCATCATTCTTTGGTGTCTGCGTATCTCTGAACGGCCACTCTCACACAGCCCTTGAATGAATTATTTAACTGGATCCTAAGCATTTTGATTATTTTAGATGGACATATACACATGCATATACATGTATGTGTACATACACATATGTAATGAAATTGTTCTAAAACACAGAAAATACAAAGACTAATGTAATCAGGACTCACATATCCACATCTTAGATTTAATGCTGATTTTGGGGGGCATTTTTGCTTCAAATTTGTAAAAAGCAAAGGTTACAGACATAAAGATCTTGTGATTTTCTTATCCCAGTTTCTTCCCTCTTTCTTCTCTTCCTTCTCTTTCTCTGTCCCCCGAGGTAGCATCTATGCTGACGTTCCTGTATATCTTTTCCATCCAAATATTTACATTTTTGCTACACGTTATGTGCAAGGCTTTTATCTGCTTCCTCCTAATTTGTGGGGGCAAGAGGCTAGACATCTCTGGCTGGAAAGGCACTCCCTGCAAATCTGGGAAGCCACGAGCCACAGGAGCATTAGCTGTTCCTCTACCCTTTCATTTCTTTGCTGGACAATCCTTATAAGCTGGAGTCCAAGTTAACCTTCCCAAATGAGTGGCACTATTATTTTAAAATAAAAGCGTTCAAAGTAGAGGATGACTTTGGGACTCTGGCAACACAGGAAGCCCAGTGTTTTCTCCCCAAGGTCACATTAAAAAGGTGGTGCACCTGAGATGCTGACTGCTCAGAATAAAGTGATAAGGGGTCAAAAGGTGGATGGCTTACTTACAGGTGTTATGAATGAGACCATCAGGGCTCAGGTAAGAACATTGTCTGGGATAAATGGTTTGTGGTTATTGATCTGGACCAACCTGACAGAAAAGAAGCTGTGTGTATTATTATTACAATTACTTGGTTTATGCTTGCAATTTATAATTTGTACGCTCAGTCAATTCTGCCAATATAAAATAGTAATGCCCTGGTTTCAAAATCTGACATTGGATTTTGTCCCATGATGTAGCATGTCCTCTAAGCAAAATGACTGTCAAACCAGGTCACTTGCCTTCAACAACTTAAAACACAAGTAACTAGGGAGAAAAACAAACAAAGAAACATAAACTCAAAGAAGGTTTCAAGATTGACATAGAGAAAAATCTTTTTTCATCTATCCGTGTGTACTCTCCCACTGCTCATCATGGGCCCCAGGGAAATGTGATTTTATTCAAAGAAGGTAACTCTGAACATACTCAGGGCCGTAATATGTGAAATGTCTCCTAGTGTTTGACAAAAAGACTCTCTTTTCACGTTCATATTCCATGGAAATCTAAGTCAAAGCAACAATAAAATAAGCTGACCAGTAAGTGCACATGGTGAAGACGCTCAGCCAAGAAAAACTGTTTGGTAGTTGCTGAAAACTGGCATCTAGACCTCAAAGAGGAAATCAGAACCAAAGTGGAGACTTGTCCCACCAGAGATGGTGGGTGTTGGACTGAGTCAGCAACAGTGAGGCACTGACTAGACTTCTATAACCAGCCATACTTTCTAGTTTATAATGACATTCATGGTTATTGTTCTACACAGACAGGTGTAGGGAAGCAATGAGAAAGTGCAGGAAAACAGAAGCATTGGGAATGGAACATCTTTGGTTTCTCCATTTCATTGCACTGCCACGACCCCCACACCCACCCACGAGACTTTAGTTGTTCCAGAGCCAAGGGTGCCTGCCTCTTTGCTGATCCATTACTCATCCTCCCTACAGCTGCCTCACAGATTTGGCTCCCAAGAGGTAAGGTACAGGTGGTCTGGCTGCCTGCATTATCCTCCAACCTCAAAATACACGGGGAAATTAAAATAAGCAAACTGTTGATTCCTTGAGCTTAAGAAGGCCTCGTTGTGTTCCTTTATACCTTTTCGAGTCTCTCCTAAGATCAGAGAGAGGAGTGAAGAGGGGGAAGGTGTATGGCCAAAGGAGGACTTGCCCTGATTGCCATTGGCAAAGATGCTGAGCCTTAGGGACCATCCAGAGGCATGCAGGACCCCTGCTGCAGCATTCTTGAAAAATGACGTCTTCCTATGCCTCCCTGACTCAACCAGAAGCTCACTGGTAAGAACACATCCCATGTTGCGAAGCTCCATCTATTGTGAGAACTTCTGCCCTGCCAGCTGCCTCTGACATGCCACATGCAAGCGATACCATTTACCCCACTTTGCAATACATAACAATCTGCACTGGTGTTTCCAATGCCCAATTGTTTTCTTGCCTCCTCCATAAGTTTCAGCCTATCTATAAACCACTCATACCATGATTTACTTAATGTTTTCTTTTTCTTTCTGTTTTTTTTTTTGAGACGGAGTCTCGCTCTGTGCCCCAGGCTGGAGTGCAGTGGTGTGATCTCAGCTCACTGTAACCTCTGCCTCCCAGGTTCAAGTGATTCTCCTGCCTCAGCCTCCCCAGTAGCTGGGACTACAGGCGCCCGCCACCACACCCAGCTAATTTTTGTATATTTAGTAGAGATGGGGTTTCACTGTGTTAGCCAGGATGGTCTCAATCTCCTGACCTCGTGATCTGCCCACCTTGGCCTCCCAAAGTGCTGGGATTACAGGCGTGAGCCACCATGCCCAGCTTGTTTTCTTAATTTAATTAAAATTATTCCAAAATAAATATCATACCATTAATGTAAATAGAAAACACTGAATTGTGTTACTTGCCACACATAGAAGACAACTGCAAAAAATCAACAATATGAACAATATGAAAGTCAAACACTTTTGCCTGTGGAAGAGCCCAGGGCCTACTTTCTTGTTTTTAAAGAGGCAGGTAAGCAGGTAATAGAGAAGCCTTGAGGACTAGAACAGAACCGATGGAAAGAGAACTGGCAAGGGGCTAACTTCTGCATGATATGTTTCCATGTTATTTCTCTTAGGTCCCGGCACTGCAGAAAATCGTCTTGAACACCTCCCAAGGCCAATCTCCCATTGCAACAAATGAACTATTAAAAACAGGGGTCTCTTTTATCCTACCGTCATCTCATTTCCAGATAAAATAGTTCCAGTTTCTTCAATGACTTCCACAAGAAGACCTCTCTAGAGAGGTGTGAACATTGTCTTCTGTCAGCTCCCTCTTGATTTTGGGACCAAGCATTGAATATAAAGTTAGGATGTGGCCTGATTAGCATAGGCAGAGCACTGAGAAGCATTCCTTGTGTCTGTCACTACACTTCCATCAACAGATTCCATCAACAGGAGGCAAGGCAGCCTCAGGATGCCACCTGCCCACGGCCTGCCCGAGGGAACCTGCTGCCCACAGCCTCTGCTCCCAGAGGGACCTACCCTGTCCCAAAGCTGAGGCACCACCCATCCTTGAATGGCCAGAGTAACCTGTCTCAGGAATATGAGCAAGATGATTCCAAGAGAAAGTGGCAGTCAACAGTGGTTTTGTACAATGCGGATAAATATTAGAAAGGCCATCCAGGATGCGTCATTTGCAAGCTTGGGTGGACAGGGAGCTGCCAACAGTGACAGCAGGTGGCCCATGAGCGAAACTTAGAGAATTAGGGGACTGCTTTGGTCTTGGCAGATTTCCTGGCCAGTCCATGGAACCCTGAAAATAGGTCCCTTAATTTTGTAGAAAAATGGTGTCGCCTTTAAACGTTGTAAACTGCATTTATAAATTTAAGACATTCTTTTTTTTCTTTTTTCTTTTCTTTTCTTTTTCAAGATGGAGTCTCACTCTGTTGCCCAGACTGGAGTGCAGTGGCATGATCTTGGCTCACTGCACCCTCCCCCTCCCGGGTTCAAGCGATTCTCCTGCCTCAGCTTTCTGAGTAGCTGGGATTACAGGCACACCACCACACCCACCTAATTTTTGTATTCTTAGTAGAGATGGTGTTTCACTGTATTGGCCAGGCTGGTCTCGAACTCCTGATCTCAAGTGATCCACCCACCTCGGCCTCCCAAAATACTGAGATTACAGGCATGAGCCACTGCGCCCAGCCTTAACACATTCTTAAATACTTCCAAAGTCTGACTTAAAAAATAGTTTTTTTTTCCTGAGGACTTAAATAACTTATGAATAAATCAAAGCAATAGATATAGTGGGGCTTAAGTTCTCCAAAAGGCTTTGATACTGTTTACAAACTTTGTCAGAGTTCAACTTAATATCCCCAGCTTCAATCAATTACTCAATTGTGTTTCAGGCTAAGTCACAAGGCTGAGCTGTTTCATTAATTAACCACATTCCTTTAGAAGTTCAAGTATGTATAAATTCCTTAACACAAAATATTGGTTCTGTGTTTTTTTATTCTTTAAAACATTTCTCTACTTAATTCTAAGTCTTTTAGGATGAAAGATGATTAGCTACGAAGGAAACTATTGCACCATCCCACACAACTATTTTAGGTTATGTTCCTGTATTATTTTTGGGACTGTCCTCTCAATTTGCCTGTAGTTGCATTATAATCAAAACGTTTAGCTGGGGTGCTGACTAGATTCTTCATGGTGACCTAAGTGGGTTCCACGGAGCCCTATTTATGGTTGCCATAGTGATGATTCCATAACTCACAGGCGAGGGGCAGGGAGCCCTTGACTTTAAATCCAAATTCTCTCTCTCTCTCTCTCATATCATATATATTTTATATATATATAAAATACCTCCACTCAAGTCACTTGGCAGAATTTTGCACTATTGTGCTCTTAAGACATATAAATATATTTCCATCTCAAGATCACGTCAGGCTTAATAAAATTCTGTATTGTCATAGTCTGTATAGGACTACACATATTTTTCATGTATTCAATCGTATTTTTGATATCTCTCATAGCCATTTTTGATAGTTGCAAATTCTAAGGCCATTCATTCACACAATCTATTTGATGAAAGTTTTTAAAAAATGGAATATTCAATCCTTTATAGCCAATGAGGGCTTGAGCCTTGAACCAGTGAACAGTACTGAGCAGCAGTTAGGAGGGTGGGGAGTCAGACTGCGTGGGCTTAACATCTTGGCTCTGTCACTCATTTCATATTCTTAATCATCATACTATAGAAACTCTCACAATCTGTGTGTGTGCATGTGTTATTAAATCCTTCAAATACTTCTGAGACTCTTGCCTGTGTAGATAAACAACGTGTGTTGTGTATCATCTTGGCTTGTCTTTAGTACCCGGTTTTTTAACCAAACATTACTCTGGGTGTCGTGGTGAAGGTATTTTGTAGATGGGATTAAAATCTACAATCAGTGGGATTGCCCTTGATACTTAACGGGCCTCATCCATTTAGTTGAAAGGCCTTAACTGAGGTTTCTCAGAGGAAGAAGAAATTCTGTTTCAAGATTACAACATCAGCTCCTGCTCCGTTCCCAACTTTCTGGCCTGCCCTGTAGGATTCAGACTTGCTGGCCTCCATGGCTATGTAAGTCAATTCTTTGAAATAAAGAGAACTCCAACTAATGCACAATGGTCGGTCGGTCCATCCCTCCCTCCCTCCCTCCCTCCCTCCCTCCCTCCCTTCCTTCCTCCCTTCCTTCCTTCCTCCCTTCCTTCCTTTCCTCCTCCCCTCCCCTCCCCTCCCCTGCCCCTCTCCCCAAATTCAAAAAAAGTTAACTTCATGATTATCCTTTCTGGGAATACTAGTAGTTACTATACACATTATTCACATAGAAAAATCAGTAATGTACCAGTTGGTAGTTGAATTCTTCAGAGGGAAAGATTAGTATCTTATTTTTCATTTGGTGAGATGAGGAACTAAAAGAGCATTACTATTCTTTACTACAATATATAACAGACGTGTTTTCTTGGTGTCTGCAATGCAAATTCTGATGTCAGTAAATACATTGAGAGACTAATTTGTCAAGCAAGCACAGACCACACATGGTTTCTTTTTCTTTCTTTCTGAGATGGAAGGAAACCTAAAGTAACAATGCACGCGACTTGCTAGGGTTGCCAGCAGCATTTTGGCGATGTCCCCTTGGGTCATAGAACGGCGGCATGGGTTCTATAGGTTGGGGTAGCATTAGCACTGACGGCACATAGCCTGTGTCTTTTGAGCTCACTTTCCATATTATCCTAGGTCCTGTGAAAGAAAGACCTCAGGCTCACGTTATTAGATCCTTGGGTAATTCTCCATACTCTGAAGTTCTTGAAGAAGGCACTGGCTGGGGTTAGGGTGGCTTTGGGAAACCCTTGACTGCTTGAGGAATCCTTTCCAATTCCTTCCTTAACCAGGCAGGAGGAACAGCAGTTCATTTGTGGTCTTGAGTCCAGGTTCCAGGTTCTAAGCTTGGTCTACGCTTTTGGTGTGCTCTCTAAGTCAACGATAATGATAGTCACGGAAGTTTCTTAATATCTGGGGTTTTGAAACTGTTAGCCCCTGGAGCAAGCCCAAGTTTATTTTGGGGGAACTTTGCGCCAGCATTGTAGTTATACTGAAATTTAGAATATGTGGGTTGAAAAGCACCAAAGCCAGTATGAGAAATCCAGCCCACCATTAGGGCTACTGAAGTCCCATTAGGTTGACTACACTCTGGAGGCCAATTGCACTTAACTTGGATTCCTCAGTGACTTTCTCTGGTCCATAACTTCATCTAGGTCACTGCTGAGACATCACCTCTCCAGTAAAATCATCTAACCTGTCTAAAATCATCCTTCCATTCCCCCAATTGTCTCAGTTTCTCTGTCTTTTCTTCCCCAGCTATATTTTTCTTCATAACACTGGTTTCTCTAGACATTATATTACATCTAGATTTGTCATATCCTGTCTCTCCTATTAGAACATAGACTTCTTGAGACCATGGACTGTCAGTTTGGTTTAATTTGACACGTGTTTTTTTTTTTTTTTTTTTTTGAGACGGAGTCTCACTCTGTCGCCCAGGCTGGAGTGCAGTGGCGTGATCTCGGCTCACTGCAACCTCTGCCCCCCGGGTTCGGCGATGCTCCTGCCTCAGCCTCCCTAGTAGCTGGAATTACAGGCGCCTGCCACCGTGCCCGACTGATTTTTGTATTTTTAGTAGAGACGGGGTGTCACCATCTTGGCCAGGCTGGTCTTGAACTCCTGACCTTGTGATCCACCTGCCTCGGCCTCCCAAAGTGCTGGGATTACAGGTGTGGGCCACCACGCCCGGCCTGACACACTGTGTTCTAAACACCCAGCACGATGGCCAGAATGCAGAAGATACTGCAGAAATATTTGCTGTATGAATGACTTGCTATTTACATCAGCCTACTAAATGCTACCCAGTGAGTAGAAAAATTTCAAATGAAAGCATCCTAATCATTCCTTTTTTTATAGAGGCCTATCAGTGTAGGCTATTCTAGCTGAGGAAATCACATCCGGTCCCTGGTGCCATGAAGTTATAGAAATATTAGGTGCAGGCCAGGTGCAGGGACTCACGCCTGTAATCCCAGCACTTTGGGAGGCCGAGGCAGGCAGATCACAAGGTCAGGAGATCGAGACCATCTTAGCCAACATGGTGAAACCCCATCTCTACTAAAATACAAAAAATTAGCCGGGTACGGTGGCACATGTCTGTAATCCCAGCTACTTGGGAGGCTGAGGCAGGGGAATCTCTTGAACCCGGGAGGCGGAGGTTGTGGTGAGCTGAGATCGCGCCACTGCACTCCAGCCTGGCGACAGAGCAAGACTCCGTCTCAAAAAAAAAAAAAAAAAAAAAAAAAAAAAAAATTAGGTGCATACAAATAAATAAATATACACATACTTTAACTCATATCAACATATTATAGAGAAACAAATATTGAAAAGAATTTCGAGGCTGGCCATGTGTGTTTATAGTTTCTTCCAGTTCAAAATCACTATGAAAAAATGTTTTTCTAAGGAGAACGTTGGCCTCTAGGGGAAGCGAAAGGCTCCTGCATTGTGGCGGTTAATACTGAGTGTCAACTTGATTGGATTGAAAGATGCAAAGTATTGTTCCTGGGTGTGTCTGTGAGGGTGTTGCCAAAGGAGATTAACATTTGAGTCAGTGGGACTGGGAGAGGCAGACCCACCCTCAATCTGGATGGGCAAAATCTAATCGGCTGCCAGTGAGGCTAAGATAAAAGCAGGCAGAAGGGCGTGGAAGGCCTAGACTGGCTGAGTCTTCCGGCTTTCAAATTTCTCCTGCATTGAAAGCTTCCTGCCCTGGAACATCAGACTCCAAGTTCTTCAGCTTTTGGACTCTTGGACTTACACCAGTGGTTTGCCAGGGGCTCTCACGCCTTTGGCCACAGACTGAAGGCTGCTCTGTCGGCTTCCCTACTTTTGAGATTTTGGGAGTCAGACCAGCTTCCTTGCTCCTCAGCTTGCAGACAGTCTATTGTGGGACTTCTCCTTGTGATCGTGTGAGTCAATTCTCCTTAATAAACGCCCCTTCATATATTCATCTATCCAATTAGTTCTGTCCCTCTAGAGAACCCTAACTAATACATCCATTCTCCCACATCACCAGCTTGAATCCTGCCCAAGAATAAAGAGGATCAAGGACAGGGCACTGAACTGTCCCAAAAGAAAGCTGCTCTTTGGGTTTGCGAATGCTGACCTGGGTCTGCTTTGTACGGGTGGTCAGAGGGCGAAAGGGTCTGGGGTACATGCATATGACCCTTCCTCCTCCTCTTCCATCCACATGGCCAGAGAGCTCAGGACTTCCTCAGGAGAAGAGATGGTCTCATTGCTCAGGGAACTTTATCTCCTAGGCAAACCAGAGGTAGTGTGGCAGCTGGAGGAGGCCTGGAGTGGTGCTTGGACTTTGAAGCCAAACGCTTGCCCTCTCAGAGCCTTTGCCTCCACTGTGGTCCTGCCAGAGAGCTGAGTTCAGGACCTGGGTTTGGGCGTGGAAGGGCGGTGTGAGAGCAAGGCTGAATAGTCCAATTTCCTCCTTTAACAAACATCCACTGAGCGTCTTCGCTATGCAAGGCTGTCTTCCAGATCTCTTGGTTCTTAGGAGTCCAGGAGTTCTCCACTCGGTACACCCAGTTTTACCAAAGTTCAACCCATGAGATTTTGTAATAAAGCCAAGGCTAATAATAATGCATTCCATTACTTTTCCTACACATGTGTCTCTGTTAAGCACTTTGCAAGGAGGGTGGGCAGCTGGGCCAAGGCAGGACCCAACTATTCAAGATTCCTCCACTTACACAATATATTGACACGTACTCTGAATGCATCCCCACTGAATACAGAACTCTAGTAATTTCTACTGAAAACATCAAATAAAAAAGCTACTAATTTAATAGAAATTACCTCTTCTAATTGCCCTACAATGATACAACTGTATTCTGAAAGGATACATGGATGCCATACAAATAATTCAAAATTTATGTTTATATTTATGTACAGTGCCTACAACAATGATAAAACATGACTGCTGAATGTGTGGATAGATGGATGGGAGGATGAATGGATGCATGAATGAATTAATGAATGCTCTGTGATCTGAGGGCTGAAGATAACATTACTGAAAACTCCAAGAAAGTCAGAAAACAAAATCAAGGAATATGAAAATCTACTGTTAGGTACAAACGTGTCTCTAGAGAAGAGACTGGTTCTGAAAATAGGGAGAATGGGAATCACCAACTTCCTGTGTGTGTGTTACCATACTCTTAATATGAAAACATGTGTGATAAGAAGTCCAACATTTTGTAGATGACCACACATGTAAGTTAAAGAAAAAGTGGCCTTCTTTTGTCTTTCGTTTGTAGTTTTTTGGGAAAAGGATGCCAATAATCAAAAGACCTGCAAAAAAGGTGATTTGGTGTTTCAAGGGCTGTGGGCTTTTATGGGACACGAGCTGAACTGTCATGCAGACAATGACCGCCTTCTGATTTACTTGGGCTGCTCAAAACTCTGGAAAGAAAAATAGAATATCCCAGCTGTTATGGGAATACTCATAAGAAGAAAAAGAGAAATACAGCTCTTTGTACATTCAGATTCCCTTAGCTAGAAAGAAAAAGGGTAGCCTCCTTTAAGAAAACCTTTGGGTTGACAGAACATAAATAAATCTTAGTGCAGCTGCTTATCGAGCTAAAGAAGGCCTGGTGTCTCTGCTGCCACTTACAGATTTCAGAAATGTGTTGTCATTCTTTAATCATGATCATTATTGGAGAATATGATTGAAATTTTAATTATTAAGTAAGGGGAATTGTGAAGCACTTTCATCCAGCATCTCGGGTGCCTGGTGTGATCGACCATAAGTACAGCTGATACAAACCTGGAAGCCGTTATCACAGCTCCCCGGCCCTCGCCGCGGTGGAGGCAGCCGTCTGTCTACCTCCTGCCGGCTGCCTGTCTCCTAAAATGTCTGCATGCTGTTTACTGCAGAGCCAGTGTTTGAACCAAATGCTCAGTAATGTGAAAACATCAATTATTTCCTTCCTACATTTAAATGAACTATGATTACCCTTGATTTAATAGCAAAGGAGCATTTCCAAGGTACAAAAACATTTCAGCCATTAAGCTCAAAGGTTGTGTTTAAAATATATGTTTGTTTTCTTCTATAGAGCAATGGGTACTAAATTTATTAACTTCGTGCTCACAATGACAGTAACTCCATGTCTGTGGAATTCTGTACTGTCTGCATGTGTTAGGCTGTGGGTAGGCAAGCTTGTCAATGGAGAAATACTGACTTTGCCAGAAATTTGTAAATTTTTAGGAAAGTGAAGAGCATATGGTCACTATGACTTGCTAGTATCCTTGGTCTAAACCTTATAATTACCACAAGCCATTTTCATGTCTTTTTTTTTTCTTTTTAAAGTGCATATCTTTATTTGGACAGCCTCAAATCCCTTCGTCTTATCTGGAGGGAAGACAGGAATGAAAACCATGAAGTATCCAGGAGGGATTTTAAGGCAAGGCTGAGCTTTCTAAAGCTGCAAGCGCTTCCTTCCTCAGAGAGTGTCTGCTGACAGCCAGGGCCCTGTTAGTGGCCCAGTAGCCAAAAGAAGCTACTTTCAGATGTGGTACTTAGCACCCGCCCTCAGTGATCACCATTTTTCAGGTAAGACTTGTTCTCCAGGTTAATTACAGTGGAAACCTGATCGAATTTGACAGTCGGTGTGTTTGTGGGCTTCTCTTCCTGCCAGTCTGCAACCTAAAGGAAATGCTGTGTTTTCTCTCTCTTAAGAATGAGAACATTCTCAGAAATGCCCTTGAAGTGACTATTAATTCCAGAATATGGTGTGAATTAAGTAATTCATTTGGTTTTAGTTTACTTTTGAGAAATTCCAAGCTGTGCACATGTTGAAATAAATCAGAGGCCTGTTTACAAATGGAGCCACCATTTCTTAGTGTGGAGTGCAGGGACCTGGTTCTGAGCAAAGTAGTGGGAAGGATGGAATTTCCTGAATCCCTGGATCTGTTCACAGGAATGCCTAAAGCTTCTGGCCCGCATGGTAGCAGGCCTTCCTGATGCCCCAGCTTCTCTGAGATCCACCCTGCTGTCAGCCCTAGAACTCCCTCACAAGCAAGCTATTTTCCTGATTTTCTCATCTCTGTTTAGAGGTTTCCACTTATATGTAGATTTCTCCAGGGTCCTAGGAAACTAGCTAACTGGTGCCACTACAACATTTTCTATAATTATAACAGTTCAGTTATTTGGTTTTCTCTTTGTCTCCTTCTTCATAATTTAGAGGCTTTCAATGACTTACCCCTAATGGGAGATTTCTGGCCCAGAAATGGGTCAGCAGAAATTATTACATTGAAAGTTGGTTTCTTGGTGCTGCTTACATTATTTTATTTAGATAGGAAAATGGCTGTTGATATTTTGTAAAAAAAATCTATTTATCCATCAAATCACATATGTTTCTTTCCTTTAATTCAACTATCCATCCATCAGTCCATCCATCCATCCATTCATCCAACCATTCAACTTTTAATGTGTCCCCACAGGATGAAGCAGGCATGGTGCAGGAATAGTATGAACAAATATAAACAGCAATTGATCCTACCCTCAATAAGTCATCTGCTTAGAGTAGAGGACAGATTTGGAGGTAATACAACCAAAGTTTATAATAGGACTATAATCTGTGTTATTTTAGGACATCACAGAGGTTGCAACAAAAGATTATTTAATTCTTATTGATGGGCACCGTGTGTTTACAGAGGAGAGTGCCTTTGACCAAGATCTTGAAAAGTGGGTTAGACTTTGCTTGGGAATAATGGGCAAAGGAGGTGCAATACTCCCTCTGGATAGTCTCAGGCCCAAATATCCATTTAGGATCTCTGGAATATAACGGGCTACACTTGGCATTGGAGTCATTTAGAAGGACACAGGACAAGAAGCAGCATATCAGCAGGGAGGGCCAGGGGACACTTCTCTGAACCCCCGTGATCACTTGGGTTTGGGGAAGGAGACATGCTGGTAGGTAAGGAGCAATGCTGGGGTAGAAGCCCCAGGTGCCACATGTGCTGGCAGGAGTTCCAGGGGCACAAGGCCAAGCTGAAGAAGACACAACTTCATCGCCGTGGGCATGACTTCCAGGGACGTCCACAGCTGTGGCTTCTCCCTGGTATTTATAGTTCATTCACAGTCCTGCCTGTCAAAATCCCACACACCAACCAAGAGTTATCTTTTTTTTTTTCTTTTTCTTCAGATGGAGTCTCGCTCTGTCGCCAGGCTGGAGCGCAGTGTCACGATCTTGACCCACTGCAATCTCGGACTCCCTGGTTCAAGCAATTCTCCTGCCTCAGCCTCCCAAGTAGCTGTGATTACAGGTACACACCACCATGCCCAGGTAATTTTTCTTTTTTCTTTTTTTTTTTTTTTAGTAGAGACAGGGTTTCACCATGTTGGCCAGGATGGTCTTGATCTCCTGACCTCGTGATCTGCTGCCTCGGCTTCCCAAAGTACTGGGATTACAGGCGTGAGCCACCACACCTGGTCCAAGAGTCATCTTTATCATAAGTACTTACTGCCTATTAACCCCATAAACATTCCACCTGCATCAGTTTTCCAGAAAACAGAACTGAAGGTCAAGTTTGTCCTCAGGGACAGAGAAAGAGTTTTGCTAGCCAGTGGCTCAGAGGAAGCAGCAGCCTGTGCAAAGGTCTGGAGGTCTGAAAACTACTCAGTGAGTTCCAGACCCGGAAATGGTTCAACATGAGTTAAGTATAAGGTGTTGCTGGAGATGAGGGGGATGGTGGAGGGGGAGGGTAGGTACAAGATGAGGCCAGAGGGTCCAGAAAACAAACTAGATGGTGTTGAGGAGCTGAGGTTTTTAAGCTCTAGGGAATCACTGCATGGGGGGTGTTATGATCACATTGTATGGTATGGGGATAAAGGATGGATTACTAGGGGGAATACACTGAAGGCAGGAAGAGTATAGATTGTTCCAGTAGTTGAGGCAAAGAGTGGGGGACCCTGAGCTAATAGGAAAGAGGAGGTGGATGCAGGAATCATTGGCCTTCTGGAATCAATCAGTTACCAGTCAGCCACTGGAGATAAAAGGGTCTGGAATACATGCATGGAGGATTCTAAGTGCCACTCATTGCAAGGACGGAGGTAAGAAGAGACAGGACGGGGTTGCATGTGGGTGAGGGAAGAGGTGGAAAAATGAGCTCAAATATTGACATTTTACACTTGAAATGCTTATGAAAATTCCAAGTGGAGTTATCCAGTAGACAATTTGAAGTATAATCCAGGAGCTCAAGAGAATGGTCTAGTTAGAGACACAGACTTGGGGTCTATCAACTATAGGCAGTCAGAACTGCAGAAATACATGAGAAGGTCTGAAGGAGGGCTTGGCTTGAAGAGAGGACCAAGGATGGTCACCTTGAAAATAACAGTGGTTAAAGGGCAGGTGGAAGACCAGCTTGTATTGTGGGCTGTGAAGGATGGCAATGGGTGGGGGAAGATGGCTGGAAAGGCAGGTGAGAAGGGCACCCACAAGCTAGCAGGGGAGGGAACAGTCAACAGTGCCAAATGCCGCCACCTGCAATGAGCGGGGACTCACTATGGTAGGGACCTACACATGCTTTGTCTCATCCTTTTTATCTTTGCACAATATTAGCCTCTACTGTCTTCCAATATGACCAAAGTCTAGTCCATCTAGAGAGATCAGATCAAAAGTGAGCCTGAAATCGTTTACATCTAACAATGTTATCTAGACAACATGCTTTTATTCTGAATCACCTGAACTTCCAGCTATCTGTGGTTTATAAGCTGGCATTTTTCAGTCGAAATACCACAGGGGGAGGTATTTTAGGAGCTGATTTGGTATTCAGTTAATACTGTAGAACGTGCTCTTCCATTACCTTGAAGCTAATGACTAGCTAAATTAGTTATATGGCCCAAAGCAAAGATAAGACGGTTAGTATGTTTGACCAGTCATTAAAGTGTGTCTTCCTGGAAAAATATTCTCTTAAGTGAAATGACACCATGATGTCTGATCAGCAATATAGCTCACCCTTATTAAAAGGTCTACTTTGAATGTCTCCCCAGGGTGATCATATTAAAAAAATCAAAATTTAATATGTCGTTAACAGAAGTTGACTTGCTGAAAAATAAGCTGAATTAGTTGGGAATTGCTGCTAAAACATTCTGTAGCTGGAAAATATCATCCTGTTTCTCTGGAGAACTGTAGCAATAAAAACACACAGAATACGCTTTGCATCCCAAAATTGGCATACTTTAAATAATCCATGTTTTTTTGTTCAAAACTGGCTTAATAGGTCTGAGGCCAATAATATTTTCTATTTCCTCAGGATTTCTTCACTCAATCTTTTTGTTTGGTAGAGCACTTAGTATTAACAAGGCACTATAGTAGGCTATAGGGGTATGAAGATGTCAGAAGTTCTGTGTATAGTAGACTGCAATGTACTAGAAGCACCAGGAAAGTCAGAGAGATAAATTCTTACATAAATACTAAATAGAGAAAAAAACTACCTAATGAGAATTACGGGTGACTGAGCACCAAGGGGTTCCAAGGTCAGTGTGAGCCCTTCTGGCAGGAGTGGCCCGTGAGATATTATTGAAGAAGGTGGCGTGGGGCACCAGTAGAATTCCTGAGGCATCCAGATTCAGCACGACCTCTGGAAGGTGACTGCCAGGTCAGCTTCACTGTCAGCTGGTGCCTCTCCTGACCCCTCCTCCCTTGTTACCAAGGATGCCAAAACTTTCCCAGCTTTCAGAATGACGACTGTTTGGTTCTACCTGGCTTATCCTTTCTGATCCTGCCTAATTGGCTCTTGAATCATGTTTTCCAGAGGTCAACTGAGTCCAAGAAGACATTAAAAATCCTGAAATTGGCCATATCATCCTGTCCTTCCTTGATTTTGGACAGGATGCATTTGGGATCTGGCAGCACTTTTCTGAGGGCATCAACTACCAAGGTTGGAGGGATCTTTCCATCAACCTACACTATACCTACCAGATGCTTTCTTTGACCATTTTGATATCCAGATATGGAGTATTCCAATTTCTTGGTTCCCATGGACTGAAACTTTACAGGTAAAGGCCAAAGTTTTGATTCAGCATGAATCAGAAATTCAATGTACTATAAGCTGGAAAGACTTGGCTGAAACTCAGCCCCAGCTAAAGCAACATCAGAACTGCATACACAGTGGTAAAGATCAAGTGTCCACTTTGGAAGTATAATCTTTATCTAGTGATCACTTTTCCAACATTTCCATCCAAATTTTGGAAGCACCTAAATCCAAGCCCTGCAACTATCCCACAATATTATAGTATTATTCACTTACATTTAAGATACTGTACTCCATAGAGCTAGGATGGTAGACATCAACATACACAGACCTTTAGGTACTTTTTTTTTTGAGAAGGAGTTTCACTCTTGTTGCCCAGGCTGGAGTGCAATGGCATGATCTTGGCTCAGAGTTTCGCTCTTGTTGCCCAGGCTGGAGTACAACGGCGCAATCTTGGCTTACCACAATATCCGCCTCCTGGGTTCGAGATTCTCCTGTCTCAGCCTCCTTAGTAGCTGGGATTACAGGCATGTACCACCACGTCCAGCTAATTTTGTATTTTTAGTAGAGATGGGGTTTCTCCATGTTGGTCAGGCTGGTCTTGAACTCCCAACCTCAGGTAATCTGCCCACCTCAGCCTCCCAAAGTGCTGGAATTATAGGTGTGAGCCACTGCACCCAGCCAGTACTTTCTCAAGTCAGGGATTGGATTGGGAAAACTGATGGAGTTGGCCAATTCCTATGGAAGTCACATTTCATTCCTGGAAACTTTGAATCTCAGATTTTTTTTTTAAAGACACTTCATCTAGATATCATTTATATAATATGAAATATGCTAATTTTAATTGTATACTTTGATGAGTTTTGGCAATATATGCACCACTACAATCAGGATGTATTTTATAACCTTTCCATGTTCTGAAAAAGGTTTTCTCACGCCCTTCTGCAGTCAACACCGTCCTATGCCCACCTAGCCTAAGGAAATCACTGAACTTCTTTGTGTAACTACAGTCTTGGTATCGGTAATTTCTCAGAAAGTATAAACTCATGTTCATTAGCAGACAAACAGAAAAATGAATTACCAAATAATTAAATAATACCTTGAAGGGCTCCAAAGTCAGTCACACCTCAAATTCTGATATACAGGCCCCTAAGGTCTCTTATAAATCCTCAGTGAAACAAATTATTCAAATGTCAGGTAAAACCATCAGGCAATACATAACAAGTTCCTCCACCTTGGCTTCCCCACCTGTTGCTTGCTGGGTCACTTGCTCCCCTTTGCTTAGCCAGTTCGACCCACAAAATATCCCCTTGGAAACCTTAGCTCTTCGAGGAGGTGACAACTGCTTCTGCAGAGCTCAGGTCCTTGTGGTCAACGAAAGCAATAGGCTGCGATCTTCGCTAGCTGAGCTGCAGAGGTTAGAAAGCCCTTCAATCACTGACTCTTGCAGCTTGGAGTATGCAAAAAGTGGCAGCGATAGAGACAGCAGTCTAGACGGTGAGTCTTGTTTCATACCGTGGAGACTGGCCCATGCAGGACCTGCTTTAGGCCTTTCTGCCTCAGCATTTGTTTACTGCTCTAGTTCTTTTTGAAAGGCGACATGCTTTCTGGCTTGCTTCTTTTGGTAATAATGATGACTTCTTAACATTGGGATTTTTAAAAATCATCTTGGAGCTGGCCTACATTTTTATACGTTCTGATGTTCCTCATTCCTTCCTACATATCTGGGCTTCACTTCATATCCTTTCAACCTGCAGAAGCGATTTTAGTATTTCATGCAGTGCAAGTCTGATGGATTCTGTCAGTTTTTGTCATCTGAAAATGTTATTTTTGGGGGCCTTTCTTTTGGGGATTTTTTTTTTTACTAGATATGGAATTTTAGTATACATTTTTTTCTTTCCATATCATTCCATTGTTTTCTGGCTTCCATTGTTTTTGATGGAGAAGTTAGCCCTCATTCTTATCACCATTCCCTCCATACAAAGAGGTTCCCTCTGGCAGGTCTTAACATTATTTCCTTATCTTGTGTTTTCAGCGTTTTGACTGCAGTTTGTTTTAACACATTGTTTTCTTCCTATCACTACTGCTTAAGATTCACTGTGCTTTTTGGGTATTTAATTTGATGTTTTCCATCAGTTTTGGAAAAGTTTTCACCATTATCTCTTCAAATATTTCTTCTGGCCCATTCTCTTTCTTTTTCTTCTTAGATTCCAATTACACAGTGTCTGATATTCACCAGATCTTGGATACTCTGGTCTATGTTTATTACTTTTTTTCACTTTGTGTTTCCTTTCTCTCCAGCTTTATTAGGTATAATTGATAAATAATAATCTTATATATTCAACACATACAACATAATGACTTGATATCTGTATACACTGTGTAATAATTACAATCAAATTAATCAACACATCTATCACCACACATAGTTATCCTTGTGTGTGTGTGTGTGTCTGTGTGGGGAGGACACTTAAGACCTAGTCTTAGCACATTTCAAGTACACAATACAACATTATTAACTCTAGTCACCATGCTGTACATTAGATCCCCCTGTGTTTCTATTTGAATAGTTTATATTGACCTCTCTTCAAGATCATTAATACTTGCCTCTTCTGCTCAGTCTTCTGTTAACCTGTTGAATGATTTAGTCAATTCTGATAACATTCTCTTCCAGGAAAGTCTTATTACTTTTAGTAATTTTCTTCACTTAGGTTTTTTTTGATCTCAGCTCTCTGATGGGTTAAAAAATCTCTGAAACTATGTAAGCTGTTTGGCTTGTTCTTTTTGTTATGGTAGAAATCTAGAAAATAGTTTTATCATTTCTCCTTCAGTCAACTAGTTTCTATTTTTGCACTCATCTGCTCTGATCTGTTTAGGCAGAAGCTTAAACAATTCTGCTTGCTCAACTAACTCAGACACTGTGGATGTTAGGATTTGAAGGTACAGTTTGCATATTAAAAGATAAGCCAGTACATCTCTGAGATTTGCCATCCTCTCTGGTGAGCACTGCACTCAAAGTAACAGGAGGGCCTAACCTTAAATAAATATGCAGCCATACTGCTAGGGCAAACATCCACACACAGACACACAGACATACAAACAACCCAAGGACAGGCTTTCTCACAAGTGATTGATAGATTTATTTCAAAGCTGTCAAGTAGAGCCCCAAAAGAGTGGAATCTCAGGGTTCTCTTGGCAAGACAATGGTTCTCAGATAGACATACAAGCTTTTTCCTTTCTGTGACAGTCACACAAAGTTAGATAATGAGGGATTTTTATTTTTTTGTTTCTGGTGGCAGAAATAAAATATTCTTTTCAGGGCAAAGGAATGAAATCTCATCAAGAGGTTCCTGTCTAGATTAGCATCCTTATATACAAGCCAACTTCTCTCTGCAGAATGTTCTACATCCCAGAAACCAGGCTTGTTTGCCACTGATTTCATTTTTCTTCTCACTGTTGCCTCTGGATTAAAAAGCCTCTCTCATTACTGCTCATCAGTGTCCTGCTGCTGGGGGAGCCATTTGTGCCGATGAATAGTTGTTTTTTTCAATGTACTGGGAAAGTGGCATTTTGCGAGAGACTTCTTCCATCTACACCCTTCTGTCTTAAGTATAATTCACTCATTCATTCATTCATTCATTCATTCATCCATTCATCAGTAAATATTATTGAGAGTGGACTGTGCGCCTGGCACTGTGCAGTGAATTTGATATAGACACATAATACGAACACGATTCTAGCCCTATGGAGTATATACATTATTAACTGACAAGTTCAGTTCAGCACACATTTACCAAGTTCTTGTATGTGCTGGGCATTTAAGAGTGTAATGACGAGTAAGATGGGCATTTCTCTGTAAGCGTATGGTCCAATGGGGAAGACCTAGATACAATTTTAATACAATGCTTTACTGTTGTATAACACAGAAACATGCAGATTGCTATGGGAATGCAGGTTGAGAGGTCCTGAGCCTAAAAGGAGGATACAGGGAAGGCTTCCTGGAGATGATGATACTTGAGAGGAGTCTCAAAGGATGTGCAGAAGCGACAGAGGCTGCAAATGCCTGCCCAATATTCATGTTCCTCTTCTTCCTCAGTAACAGAACACCAACTATGTGCCCAGCAAAATTCTACTTTTCCAGCCTTGCTTGCATTAGGGCTGATCAGTGAGCTGTGAGTAGAGGGTTTCCTGGGGATTCCAGGGAGCTACATTCTCAGGAGGAAGGGCCATGGGTCCCTTGTGACCATGGAGGTCCCACACTTTCCCTCAGTTGCATAATTCCAGCTTTTTTTTTTAATGTGAGAAAGAGTAAAATTCTATTCCTTCTCACTCCCTTAGCCTATCCTTTATTTTTATTTTTAGTTTTTTTGAGACAGAGTTTCACTCTTTTGCCCAGACTGGAGTGAAGTGGTGCAATCTCAGCTCACTGCAACCTCTGCCTTCCGGGTCCAAGCAATTCTCCTGCCTCAGCCTCCTGAGTAGCTGGGATTATGGGCGCGCACCACCACACCTAGCTAATTTTTGTATTTTTAGTAGAGATGGGGTTTTGCCATGTTGGCCAGGCTGATCTGGAACTCCTGACCTCAGGTGATCCGCCCGCCTCAACCTCCCAACGTGCTAGGATTACAGGAATGAGCCGCCATGCCTGGCCTCTTACCCTAAACTTTAAAACAAAAACAAAAAAACAGCCAAACCTAATCTTCAACCTGAAATAGTGTGCTAGGCCAGGTGTAGGCAGGGAGAGAGAAGAGGCAGTGGGTCTGGGAAAAACAGTCTCTGAGGTTTCGGGAGGAGCCAGGCACAGAGCTGTGACAAGCAGGGTGGGCAGCACAGCACTGTGGTGTCCCCTGAGCATACCGTGGGAGCTCAGCACAGTGGGAGATGAGGCCGGGAGGGTGGGCACGAGGGCCTCCCACACCCCACCAAGGAGCCTGTGCTTTCTTCTGTAGGGGGACAGAGGTGGTGTCAAGATTGTGTTTTTTCACCTAAGAATATCCATCTGGGGCCGGGCACGGTGGCTCACACCTGTAGTCCCAGCACTTTGGGAGGCTGAGGTGGGCAGATCACAAGGTCAGGAGTTCGAGACCAGCCTGGCCAACATGGTGAAACCCCATCTCTACTAAAAATACAAAAATTAGCTGGGGGTGGTGGCAGACACCTGTAATCACAGCTGCTCGGGAGGCTGAGGCAGGAGAATCGCTTGAGCCTGGGAGGCAGAGGTTGCAGTGAGCCAAGATGGTGCCACTGCACTCCAGCCTGGGTGACAGAGCAAGATTCTGACTCAAAAAAAAAAAAAAAAAAAAGAAAAAGAAAAGATATCCATCTGGGAGGAGTAGAGAAAATGCATGCAGGAGAGACTTGGGCGTTCACACGGTAACTATCACACACAATAAACAGACAAACCTATTCAAATACATGCAGTGAGGTGGCTGGATTTCTCAGGCATTACGGTGAGTGGAAGAAGCCAGACAAAAAAGAGTAGGTACAACACGGCTCCATTTAGAAGAGGTTCAAAATCAGATACAACTCACTGATGGTGACAGAAGTCAGAATAGGGTTACTTCTGACTAGGAAGACACGTGAAAGAGCCTTCTGGGATGCTGGCAATGCTCAATTTTTAGATATAAGAAGCTTAGATCATGCATTAGAGCATAATATAGTTATGCTCCTGTGAGAGGGGATGGGTGAGAGAGAGGCACACTGTCCGTCAAAAGGCATCTAGATTCACCTGTTCCTGTTCTGTGTGCTTGAACACATTACACATCCGTGTGCCCATGCCCTACCTATAACACCTGCAGGAAGTAATGAGATTATTGTAAAACTATTAGAATAAATACAAGGCCCCAGAGAAGACATCATCTTTAGTCTATCCTCCCCCGACAATAACAAGAGGTGTGACAGAATTTTCCAGCTGGACAGTTTTAAAAAATTTCTTATTATAGTTTGGCATAAAAGAGCAACTGAGACAGAGGCCATTCTGAATGGGAACCCAGGATACACAGTGATTCTCAGGGGGTTGAGTAGAATGATACTGAGTGAACTTCATGAGCTAGAAGCTGAAGTCTACAGAATAAATACAGGGACAAGCAAGAACTGGCTCCAAGGCTGGAATCACATGTGCTTTATTTAAGTCACTCGATTATGGGGTTATGTGTTCTCTGTTGTCCTTGTTGGCTAAAATTAATTATGGCAGCCACCAGAGAAGGCTGGACTAGAATAAAACCACTGAGTACTTACTCAGCCTTGAAAAGTCAACCATAATAAATGTCAAATCCGACAGAGCATCCTTTAAATGGCAAGGGGGTACTTCAGCCTGACTCCATTTTTGCCTCACTCCCCATTTATTGACATGTGCTTATTAATATGTTTAGAAACTGAAAGTTAAAAATGCATTCATCCTTTACTGAAATCTGCCCAGTGTCACCTGCTATTATTTCAAATACTCATATTTCAGGAAGGCTGAAATTTAACTGAAGGTGTCACCCCAGTCTAAGTTACCATCTCCCATCCTTGCATCCATGGCCTGGGAATTACTCTGCTATTTGCGACTAATGCAGCTGCTGGGAGGACCCAGCCTGAGAGGACTCGGGTATGTTCTTCTCAAGGACAGGGAAGTCACGCACAGGGTGTGTTCATTCATTTGTTAAGTTGTTCTTGTGGCCACAGGTGAAGGCCCTCACGCTCACTGTCAGCCTAGACACCTGTCAGTACTTCCCATAAGACATACTGAACACTAACCTGGTTAACTGATAATGCTGACTACAACCAAGGCAACTTCCTCTTACTTCAAAACCCAGCAGTACACAAATGGGCGCTCCCTACAGGCCAAGTAAAATTCCTTCATGCATCTCCTAATGACTCCCCACCAAAATGCTGCCAAAGAGTCAATACTGCCACCCCCCCATGTCTGTGTACTCATCCCCGGAACTTGTGAATATGGTAGCATTCATGGTTTGGTTCTGTGTCCCCATCCGAATGTTACCTTGAATTGTAATAATCCCCTGTGTCAAGGATGGGACCAGGTGGAGATAACTGAATCATGGGGGTGGTAACCCCCAGGCTGTTCTCATGATAGTGAGTGAGTTCTCATAAGATCTGATGGTTTTATAAGAGGCTTCCCCCTTCACTGGGCACTGATTCTGTCTCCTGCCACCCTGTGAAGAGGTGCCTTCTGCCATGATGTAAGTTTCCTGAGGCCTCCCCAGCCATGCAGAACTGTGAGTCAATTAAACCTCTTTTCTTTATAAATTACTCAGTTTCAGGTATTTCTTCATAGCAGTGTGAGAACAGACTAATACGTTGCAAAGGGAGTTTGCAGAAATGAGTAGATTAAGGGTCTTGAGGTGGGGAGATAATTCTGGACTATCCAGGTGGGCCCAGTGATCAAGAGAAAGAGAGAGAGAGATTGAGAGAGAGAGAAAGAGAGAGAGAGAAAGAGAGAGAGATTGAAATCTGAAGATTACTTTGCTGGTTTTGAAGATGGAGGAAGGGACCTCAAGCCAAGGAATCCAGGCAGCCTCAAGAAGCCAGAAAAGGGAGAAAAGAGGATTCTCCCCCATAGCCTCCAGAAGGAATGCAGCCCTGCGACACCTTAACTTTAGGACTTCTGACCTACAGAGCTGTAAGAAAATAAATCTGTGTTGTTTTCAGCCATTACATTTGTGATAATTTTTTATAGCAACCACTGGAAACTAATACACATATTATTGAACTGTGAGAGGTAGAGGACAACTAGCCTGCATTTTCTCATAGATGATATAGCATAGCATTAATAATAGTGGTAATAATAATTGTTCTACTTAAAAATTAGCTAATGCTTACAAAAGGCTTACTATGTACTGGGCATTGCTAGGCTGAGCATCCAACATACATGGTTTCCTTCAATTCACCAAGGTAGGCACTCTTAAAAAATACCCATTTAACAGAAGAAGAAAGTGAGCCATAGAGAAGTTAATTTGCTCAAAATTACATAGCTAGGAAGTGAACTCTGGCTAGGGTCTAAACCTAGGCAGTCTGAGCCTTGTAACCTATATGAAAATAATGGTGTACAGTCTATGCCACATAATTTTTGTGTTTGATTATATGCTTTAGTTATATTACTACCTTTGCTGTCATAGGCCCATTAGGGTATTATTTAATGTAGTCACCCATCTAAATCTTCATTCCCCTCTTCAACAGCTCTACCCAGTGCTCATCACCCTTCTGCTGGAGCTGGGAGTGGTGGAAGACCTGAGGTCTTCCTCTAGGTAGAAGGAACTCCCATTATGAACACTCAAGAGTAATTCTCAATGGATCAGAACTTCCTAAGAGCAGGACACTCTGGATTACCTGAGAATCACTCCAGTCTAACCCTTTGACCCACTCAAGAGATGTCCCATGTCTTAGAGGGTGCTGCCCTGGCCCTCCTCTGGCCATACCCCTCTTCCTAGAGCAAAGAGTCTGTGGAGCTAAAAAGCTGCACCCACAACAGCACGTGCTCGCCCTTCAGACTATGCTCCAGGCACCCGAGCCCCAGAATTCCCTGCCCAAATGGCCTGGGCTTGATTCAGGGCTTGTGCAGGCAGCTTCCTCCCATCTGTCCTTCTGAGAGTGGACTGCTCCAGCGATGTGCCTACCCTGAGCCCGAGGGCTGCCTGAAGGGCTGCCACATGTAGGGGATGTGGATGAATCTGAGATTTGTGGGCTGGGTGTCTACCTATGTGTGTGCAGAGAACCTTCTAGGCAGGGCAGAGCTGGACGAGAGAAGGGGTCTGGGCTGACTCTCCCAGTTCCACTAAGTTCCGGTAAAGAATTCTGAGGGGTCAGAGAATTCTAAGTTAGAATCTGGCCTCCAAGGTCCTTATGAAGATGTACTCCTTAAGGTAAGAGGATAGCATGTATTTTATTTAACAGCTTGCTAGTGTGATTTAGAATTTTTAAACATTGAGATGAGGGCCATGTGAACCCACACTTGTCTTCTTATCCCACGTCCTGCAAATGTTAGGACTGGACTAACCACTCCCTCTCAATAGAGGGAGAGACAGAGAAAGGCCAGGTAATGAACAGAGTGAAAAACGTACTTTAGAAAAATGGTATTTCAAAAAGCCTAGAAAGAAATATAGCCCAACATTAGCAGAGTCTGCAATATCTGAGTTTTGGGGTTATGGGGATGTTGTTTTATTTCACTCACAGATATACACCTACATAAGCAGCTTTATAATAAGAAAATATTTGTTTATGAATTCAAACATGAATATTCAATGAGTTCCCAGTATAATGTCAGCATTAGACTAGGATGAAAAACCAAACTAAACCAAACCAAATCAAAACAACAACTCTTCAAGACATGAAAAAGAAAGAAATGGAGAGATATAGATTGGGTAATGAAGAATGTATCCTCTTAGGCACTTTCATTAACAACTTGAAAATAGACCTTGACAGAATGATGACCTAATTTCTATACGCTCTTGAATTGGACGGTATATCGGAAACAGAATCAGGATTCAAAAACATCTCCCCACTGTCTGACATCACTGGGTAATCTAACAAGATTAACAGAGCCGACTTTTAGAGAAGAGTTTAAATCCCAGTACTAGAATATATGTAACAGCTATATTGGCTGTGGGAGTTATAGCTTAACAGAACATGTGTCATAAAGAGAATTAATATACAATAAATGCATCTATGAAAGATTAAATTAATCTAAGGTAACATTAATAGAAAAATACAGCATAAACTGAAGGCGTGGATAGTTTTCTTTTGCTAGGTGGTGGCAAGACCTCACCTGGAATCTGTTTAATTTCAATATCAACTTTGGGAGACATTAAAAAAAATGCTGAAGCCTATGAAGAAGTTCTCTCTCATTTGAAAAATTTTTGAAAAACCTAATCTAGTATTTTGACCATGTTAAGAAGGAAGGACACATGCATGTTCGGACCAGGGTGTTTTGTAGAGTTGGTAATCTTCTTCATGGCCTGCTTTAATGACTGAAGGATAAGCCCTTCACAGAAGGACTAAGGCTTCCAAGTACCCCAGGACAACAGAGGGAGGTTGATTTTAGCTAGATATAAAGAAAAACGTAAAAATCAGAACTGTTTGAAAATAGAATGGATGCCTTTAGAAGAAAGCAAGTCTTAATTGCAGAAGGTGTTGGAGTTTAAGGAAACCCAATCCATGACACCTACTATCCCTGTCTCAGTTTGAAAAGAAAAATGGGTCAATTAATTTTTGACAAAGGCACCAAGAAGACACAATGGTATCCGGATAGGATAATCTCTTCAATAAATGGTGTTGGGAAAACTGGATATCCACATGTAAAATAATGAATTGAACTCTTAGCTTGTATCATACACAAAAATCAACTCAACATAGATGAAAGAACTTAACGTAGGACCTGAAATCATAACATTCCTAGTAGAAAACACAGGGAAACCTCATTGCCTTGGCAATAACTTTTTGGATACCACACCAAAGCTTAGGCAACAAAAGCGAAAATAAACAATTGGACTACACCAAACTAAAAAGCTTCTGCATAGCAAAGGAAGCAACGAACAGAATCAAAAGGCAGCTTACAGATTGGAAGAAAATATTTGAAAACCATGTATTTGATAAGGGGTTAATATCCAAAATGTAAAAGAAATGCCTACAACTCAATAGCAAAAAACCCCAAATAACCTTATTAAAAAATGGACAAAGAGCCTGAATAGACATTTCTCCAAAAAAGATATAAAAATGGCCAACAGGTATATGAAAAGGTAATCAACATCTCTGATCATCAGGGACAGGCAAAATGAAAACCACGAGATAGCAACTTATACCTGTTAGGATGGCCATTATCAAAAAGACATAACAAGTGGTAGCAAGGGTTGGAGAAAAGGGAACCCTGACACGTTGTTGATGGGAATGTAAATTGTTGCAGCCTTTATGGAAAACAGTACGAAGGTTCCTTAAAAAATAAAAAAATAGAACTATAACACTATATGATCCAGCAATCCCTCTGCTGAGTATACACTCAAAAGAAGTAAAATTAGCACCTCACAGAGCTGCCTTCTTATGTTCACTGTGGCATTATTTACAATAGCAAGATACGCAAACAACCTAAGTAAGCATCAAAGGATGAATGGATAAAGAAATTGTGGAATATATTATATACATATATATTAGGGAGAGGGGAGCATTATATATATAGATATCTATATATCCATAATTTATTTATATACATATATATATAAAAAATGGAATATTATCAAGCCTTAAAAAGGAGATCCTACCATTTTTGGCAACATGTATTAACTTGGAGGACATTATGCTAAGTGAACTGAGTCAGACACAGAAAAAAGTACTGCATGATCTTACTTACATGTGGAATCTTAAAAAAAAATGTCAAATATATAGAGACAGAATAAAATGGTGGTTACCAGAAGTGGTGGGCGGAATTGTGAGAGAAAATGGGAAGACATGGGTCAAAGCATACAAAGTTACAGGTAGGACAACTATTCTAGAAAGGTACTAGAGGACTATAATTATAATATTGTATAATGAAAATCTGCAAAAAGAGTAGATTTTAGGTGCTATTATTGTATACGTTTGAAAAAAGTAACCATGCAAGATGATAAGTATGTTAATTTGCTTGAATATAGTAACCACTTCACTATGTATAAATATATCAAAATATGTTGTACACCTTAACTATATATAATAGAAAAATAAGTAAATAAGAAAGGAGAGCAGGTGGAGTGGCATTTTTATATACAAGATAGCTAGGATGGAGGGCATGACTTGTGTATGTTGACTAGTGGGTTTTCTAATATCAAATTTTATGCTTGTGGAAATCTATCCACCCAAGCTTAGGCAGAGCCAGACTTCCTCGAAAAACAGAGCAGGACATAAGTTCTCTGCAGAGCATCTGCTACCAAGAAAAAAATGGGCGTGAAGTATGATCAGTTTACTCTTTCCAAACTTACCAGTAAGTCACTCCACCTCTCCTGCGGTGGCATGGATTTGTATTATGGCGCCACTGTTTACTAGTACCGTGTACAAGTAAATGGTGCAGTCATGTGAGGAATGAATTGGCTACTCTGCGGAAGTGCCCAGCACAGGGCCTGGCGTGTAGTGGCTCTTCATAACCCTTACCTTGTTGGCTACCCCATGGTTATTCTCCTTCATCTTATCTTTCCTGCTCCAACCATAGACTGAGTCTCTTGTTTCCTATAAGATTGAGACTGGTAACAGGAGTCCGTGGAGCTTGTGAACTTGGATGGGAATTAATTATATATTTAATATCACTAATCCCTTCCCGAAGTTTGGTGTTTCCTTCAGTTATAAATATAGGCATGAATATCAGTAGTGTTAGTGGTATCTGTGACTTAGTCGTAGATGAGAATCACAGATATTTTCATATGATTTTAGAGCAGCTGTAGACACGTTGAAATACCAACTATGTTCACTATTACTTTTTTTTTTTTTTGAGACGGAGTCTCGCTCTGTCGCCCAGGTTGGAGTGCAGTGGCACGATCTCGGCTCACTGCAAGCTCCACCTCCCAGGTTCCCACCATTCTCCTGCCTCAGCCTCCCGAGTAGCTGGGACTACAGGCACCCACCACCATGCCCAGCTAATTCTTTTTTTTGTATTTTTAGTAGAGATGGGGTTTCACCATGTTAGCCAGGATGGTCTCGATCTCCTGACCTTGTGATCCGCCCACGTCGGCCTCCCAAAGTGCTGGGATTACAGGTGTGAGCCACCGCCCCAGCCCACTATTACTTATTTTTATTTTTTGAGATGAAGTCTCGCTCTGTCACCAGAGCTGGAGTGCAGTGGCGCAATCTTGGCTCACTGCAACCTCCGCCTCCCAGGTTCAAGTGATTCTCCTGCATCAGCCTCCTGAGTAGCTGGGACTACAGGCGTGCACCACCATGCCTGGCTAATTTTTGCATTTTTAGTAGAGACAGGGTTTCACCATGTTGGCCAGGATGGTCTCGATCTCTTGACCTCGTGGTTTGCCTGCCTCCCAAAGTGCTGGGATTACGGGTGTGAGCCATCACGCCTGGCCCATATTACTTATACTTACAGTAGATTGTGTGTGATCGCTGCTGTCCTAGATGGAGCTGCCAACTGGGGGGAATGCAGTCACCTCTTCCCGCACTGGCGGCCCAGACATTCACGTTGCTTTCCAGCATATTCCCATTTGGGATTTGTCTTGGGTCATCACGAGGAAGAAGGGGTATCATTCTCGTGCACGGTTTATTGTTCTCAGGTAAGCTCAGCAAAAATGTTCCTCGCACTGGTATTTCTTTAAACAATAAAGTTTTACTTTAACTTGCTATATTGTAAATGTACGGTATTGACTTGTTATTTTTATTTACATATATTTTTGAGACGGGGTCTTGCTCTGTGGCCCAGGCTGGAGTGCCGCGGTGCAATACAACTTGCCGCAGTCTTGACCTCCTGGGCTCAAGTGATCCTCCCACCTCAGCCTTTTGGGTAGCTGAGGCATTTTTGTATTTTTTGTAGAGACGGGGTTTTGCCATGTTGCCCAGGCTGGTCTTTAACTCCTGAGCTCAAGGAATCTGCTCGCCTCGGTCTCCCAAAGTGCTGGGATTACAGGCAAGGGCCACTGTTCCTGGCCTGACTGGTTATTTAATTCATTCACAAAGAAACACATATTAAAAACCATGAATTTCTTTTTATTACTCTGATAACTGCATTTTCCTTTCAATCTTATATATTTTATATATTTAAAAATATAAAAATATTATTCAAGATAGGCTGGGCATGGTGGCTCATGCCTGTAATCCCAGCACTTTGGGAGGCTGAGGTGGGCGGATCACGAGGTCTGGAGATCGAGACCATCCTGGCTAACACGGTGAAACCCCGTCTGTACCAAAAATACAAAAAAATTAGCTGGGCGTGGTGGCGGGCGCCTGTAGTCCCAGCTACTCGGGAGGCTGAGGCAGAAGAATGGTGTGAACCCGGGAGGCGGAGCTCTCAGTGAGCTGAGATCATGCCACTGCACTGCAGCCTGGATGACAGAGCGAGACTCCGTCTCAGAAAAAAAAAAAAATTATTCAAAATAGTGTCCAAACTGTTCATCAAACTGCCAAATGGATCTCTAGTACAAAATGGCTAAAACTCTTTCCCAGGAGTGTGAGAATGTATATCAGGAAAATAATTACATCCTAAAAAAAGCTGCTGCTTCTGATGTGTGGGGAAATCAAAATTTAGGGAATTCAACTGTTTTTTATAACTTCCCCCCCAAGCTTTTGTTTGTGGGATTACTATTTACAACTGTAATTGGGATACATTTTCAAAGAAAACTTGGCTCAAATTTAGAACTCAAGACACTTAAGAAACTTTTTCTCGAGAAAATCTAAATATTTATGCGTCTCCAACTCACTTTCAAAAACATTTTAAAGCTTAAGATGTTATTGAGAGTTCCCTACTGTTGATGATGGTGATTAAAAAGGCCATTAAAAATGGCTCCCAGGAAAAGACCAGTTGTCAGGAAGTCAGGGCAGCCGGGAGGCAGAAGACCCACCGATTTGTTTCTTTGACACTGGCGGTTTAGTCACACAGTGAACGATTTCTGAGAACACTGGAGATGTGCTGGAATTACTGTGGAATTTCTACACTCTTTGGCTCTGACTGGGACATTCCGTCATTACAACGAAATGAGACTGTGCTTTGCTGTGTCGCATCCTCTGTGAAGACGTTATCCAGCGTGAAAAGGAAGGCAATGGAAACCGAGAGCCTGCGTACAGGAGCTGCTAACAGAATAACTGGTGGGCGAGCTGAGGTGAAATGGCTTGGACACAAACCAGTGCATGCAGTTCTAATGAGGCAGTAAGGCAGGCACGGAAGTGCGCATGATGTCTGCTAATTAACTTGGATGATGTTGGAGAGTGAGGTATCCTGAGGAAAAGCCAACAGCACTTAACTCACCAGTGTGGTTAATTATCAGAGAATGCTGTTCCTGTGTAGTTTCTTACCCAGCATTTTGAAAAGATACTTGGCTTTAAAAGTATTAAAAACACGAAGTGACTCTTCTTGCAGGCGATCAGCAGCTCGTATTGGTGATGGAAAAAAATAATGGGACTTGGCCAGGCGCGGTGGCTCATGCCTGTAATCCCAGCACTTTGGGAGGCCCAGGCGGGCAGATCACCTGAGGTCGGGAGTTCGAGACCAGCCTGACCAACACGGAGAAACCCCGTCTCTACTAAAAATACAAAATTAGCCGGGCGTGGTGGCGCATGCCTGTAATCCCAGCTACTCGGAAACTGAGGCAGGAGAATCGCTTGAACTCAGGAGGCAGAGGTTTTGGTGAGCCGAGATCGTGCCATTGCATTCCAGCCTGGGTAACAAGAGTGAAACTCCATCTCAACAACAAAAAAAAAAAAAAAGAAAAAAAAAATACTGGTACTTTTCCTTAGGATAAGGTTAATGAATCAAGGTGATGAAGATAGCCTTTCTTAATTCAGTTGCAGCATAGAAGAAAATTAACTTTATTTGGGGGGTAATCATTCGAAGTATGAAAGAATAAGTTGTTTTCAGATTGAATACTTTTTAGAAATAATTTTTAGTTTTCTGTATCACAAATGGGAAAATAGGAAAATTAGGAAAATTAAATAGATACATCGTGTTATTAGAATGCATAAGCATTACAAATGTAACTATCCTGATAATGGTAGCAAATACATTGAAGACGGCTCATGCAAGCCTTCCTTGCTTTCCAGTATAATCTGGAGGGGAAGATAATCAGCCTGGCAGGATGGAATAGAGAGGGACAAGACGGCGACCAGTCTCCAAAGCAGGAAAGAGCGTCATGAAAAGTGGTTTTAAATCAACAGATTTGTGTAAAGTGCAAATGAACTGTTGTACCTGAGCTGTATCACAGTGAACTAATTTAACAAGGAGCAGTTGCAATGTGTTCCATTTTAGCTATTCTGAGGACAATAAAATGACAATATACACAGGCAGATTAAGGATGTCTCTTTCAAGATTTGGGGCCTGGTTGATTTACTGATAAATCAAATGACAATATGATTTATTGTTCAACTGAACAAATTTGAGAGTGAAAGGGAACGTAGTAGCAGGTACTCGTGAACAATGGGCATAAAGCAGCTTGCCTCTCGCAAACTGAGTAGTGTGGCTCCCACCACTTCTCATGCTGTAGTTCCACAATTATGTGCCACTTTTTCACATGTATTATGCCTCTCTTTACAGTATGATTTCCACTGGAATGTGAGATTTACACATTGAAGATGCAGAATTATATTATTGCACTTATTAATAAAATAACACAAGTAGATAGGACATACAGTAAAATAATTACTCTTTACCATCAGTATAGTTACACACGTGATAACTGATTTACAAAATACTTTCCAAAGGATTATTTCATTTAACTCTCAAAATAGCTGTTATGTGGCTTCTTCAAAAAATTCTGAATGATGTGGCCAGCCAGGTGCAGTGGCTCACACCTGTAATCCCACCACTTTGGGAGGCTGAAGTGGGTGGATCATGGGAGTCCAGGGGTTTGAGGCCAGCCTGGGCAACATGGCAAAGCCTTGTCTTTAGAAAAAAATACAATAAATTAGCCTAGCCTGCTGGCGGGTGCTGTAGTCCCAGCTACTCAGGAGGCTGAGGTGGGAGGATCATGTGAGCCTGGGAGGTTGAGGCTTCAGTGAACTCTGATTGCGCCACTGTACTCCCAGCCTGAGTGACAGAGGGAGACCTTGTGGCAAAAACAAAACAAAAATGATGTATCAAATAAATAAGTAAATAAGTTTTATGTAGATATACTAATGCAGTGATACAGCTATAGTCATCATATAAATATGTAATTCATTAAACAAATAATATTTCATAAAATGAAATACTATAGAACAATGAAAACAATTTATACATAGAGTGTAACAATTTGGATGAAAGAAAAAAGATATATTTGCTTATAGATGTGCAGAAAATTTCTGGAATAACAACTGCTAAGTGGCTGCCTCTAGAACCTGTAACTGAGGCCTGAGGACAGGGAATTAAATCGTTCTATATGCCATATGATTGTTGTGTGGCAGGTGATTACTTAGCACAATGATGACATTTGAAAAATAGCATCATTATCACTATATTTAGTACATACATGCCCATAATAGAGCAGTTCATAAAACACTATCTACGCATTCACATGTATAATAATACTAATAGTTACAAAAGTTTCAAGTGTGGGTATGTATCCTAAAATGCCTAGAAAGATAAGTAATAATAAGTAGTGAGATGCCTGATCTTACTGGTTTTAGCTTTTTATGTTAACTTTCTACTTTTTCATTTTGCTTGAATGTGTTATAATAATACATTTATATTTTACAATCAGAACACAAGCAGCAATGCAATTTCCATCTTGAGGAAGTGTAATGAGGGAACCAGCAATGCTGGTTTCAGTGTCTCAGTCTGGCTGGAAAGGATTTAATCCTGATGCTGCAACATTAACTTTCTGAGCATATGCTCTGTCCCTGGGGAAGATGACAGTCAAGAGAATCATGAACTTCTTGGAAAATAAGAAAATTAAGGGCTTCTTTTAAAAGGTAAGTGATTTTACTTTTGAGCAATTTGGCTTGGCTTTGTTTTAGGAGAAAACTGAAATCTTACAATGTAGCCCTCTGAAGGGTGGCTTGGACATAGCCGGGGTCACTGGGGCACCCCCTCCCTGTATTGTGACAGTGTGGGGCTGGTCTTCAACATCCCTAGCCCCCTGCTTTCCAGGTGCAAGGTGGAAATGCACTTCCCATTCCCTTTGAAGTTAGACCAGGCCACACGATTTGCTCTGGACAAAGAGTGGTGAGCACCAGTGACAAGTGTCACTCCAGGTGAGAGCTTTCAGGGCCAGCACACAATTCCTTGCTCCCTTCCCTCTGGTGCAGGATCATGGAAGCCCAGGTGAAGGTGAGCCTCTGTCAGCCTCGGCCTTGATGAGGAGGGCAGCCTTCAGCCGTGTGCAGGCCATAGCATAAGCGAGAAATGAACTTTTGTTGGGTGAAGCCACTGAGATTCTGGAGTATTTATTATCACTGCAGCGTCTCCTATCTGATCATGACTATATAATTTGTGAAGCCCAGTGCAAAACAAAGACACAGAGCCCCTTCTTAAAAAATGATTTAGCATTTCAAGATGTTAGCAGTAGAGCCTCCAACTCTGTGGGGGGCCCTGTGAGGACGGGGCCCTGTGTGACTGTACAGGTTGCACACTCCAAGCTGGCCCTATTTTCCTATTCCACCATCACAACAATCCTGGAAAAGAATCTTAATTCTCTTATTTCACATATGAGAAAATTGAGAGCTTAAACAGCTTGCTTAAAATAGCAGACTCACAAAATGCCAGAAGCGAGAGTTTGATTCCATTGGTATTAATAACACTGAGATGATGGGTCTTTTGTGCATTCCTGGTTCTGGGCTTTGGGGCACAAGGAGCCAAGTACACTATTACAGGAAGCAGACAAGACTCAGGAAATATTGTCTCCTTTATAGGAAATCACCTAACTGGAACCTTCAATGGAAGGTAAGAAAGAGTTCATGTCTAACCCATTACATGCTAAGTGAATGTTTTCTCTTGCCAGAAAGTATAATTAGTAATTTCAGGCCTTATCTGAAATACCTGCCTCAGCACATGCTGAAAGTATCAATAAAGAAAAGCAGGCCCCGCTTTTAATTTCTTTGCTATAACTAATTAGCATTAGAGAAACCATTTTCATAAGCAGTGTGCTAACAACCCATTGGTAACTGGAAAGGAAAGCTGATGGTGCAGCTTTCTCCATGGTAACCGGGCAAGGAGAAAAGCGCTTCACAGCCACGAAGAGGGGGTTCCTGAGGGAAGCACGAGACGCAGGCTCCAAGCAGCAGTGCGTGGAAGTGGGCAGGCACTGCCCCTGACTTCAGATGCCACAAAGAACGCTGGCATATTCCAGTCAAGGGCAGTGTTTTGAACTGAAAATATTACATGCCACCATAGAACTGTTTTCTATATATTCCTTAAAAGCTATTCAAATTGTATCAAGGTTCTTTTTAGAAAGGGCTCCACCAATTAAAATCACGTTGGTTTTTCCTGAAGAATTCCTGTCAACTCTCCCACCCAACATATCCTACCTCTGTACCCAGTACAGGGGGCAGAAGGCATCCGGAAAAGTAATAAAAAGAACCTTTGGCCGGGCGCGGTGGCTCACGCCTGTAATCCCAGCACTTTGGGAGGCGGAGGCAGGTGGATGACGAGGTCAAGAGATTGAGACCATCCTGGCCAACATGGTGAAACCCCATCTCTACTAAAAATACAAAAAATTAGCTGGGCGTGGTGGCATGTGCCTGTAGTCCCAGCTAATCCAGAGGCTGAGGCAGGAGGATCGTTTGAACCTGGGAGGCAGAGGTTGCAGTGAGCTGAGGTCGCACCACTGCACTCCAACTTGGCGACACAGCGAGACTCAATCTCAAAAAACAAAACAAACAAACAAACAAAAAAGCAAAAACAAAAAAACAAGAAAAAAAAAGAAACTTTGCCGCACAAAGAGGGTACGTAGTGAATCTGGTAATTTTAAAAGGCAGCTGTCGTTAAATCCCGAGTTTCAAGATGAAATCTTATCACTCTGTTTGAGCACTTTATTATTGTTCTTACTGATTGTGCCCTAGAACATATTAGTGAATTGGCACAATTCCTCTGTCATTTTCTTCTCTTCATATAAACTTAGTTTGGGCAATTTTTCAAAGAAGGAAGGAAGAAAGGAAGTAAAGAAGGAAGGAAGGGAGGGACGGGGGAAGCCAAAAGAAACAAGGATTGAGTTTGTTAGAGTCACTTTAGAACATTAGTGCCACACTGGTCCATAAATATGTTCATTTTGCGGGGGGTGGGGGAGACTGCAACAACATCATACTATATCGATGATGAATTTAACAGTCACTTAAAATGAAAAATGTAGGTGGCTTTCAAAGAAACAATCTCAAGTAAAATTATTAACAAAACTTATCAATTTTTGAAAACTGTATATTCAAATAGATAACATAAACACAAGAATAATTTAAAGCATGTTACTCAACTAGATTTCATAACAAATGATACATTTAAAGTTTTATGGCTGCAATATTCATGCTTTAGGAACTGTGTGGCAAACATTTACTAACCAGGTTCTCATGACCTACTGACAGTGTGAAGAATATTTGTCAGCATGCCAGCGTGCTGTGTTAGGTTCTGTTAGGATCAAAACAATCTCCCTCGGGAAGCTTATATAAAAAGTTGTCCTTGTCCCTACTCTTAGGTCAAGAAAACATTGTCATCAATATGAATATGAATAGATGCATGAAATAATATGAATAAGTTCTTTAAGGGAGAAAGCCGCCATAGATTAGCTAGTTAGTTTGAGAATTGGCTTTTAAATACGTACTTTCTCTACATAATTTGGAATGTTTTAGAAAACAAAATGGGAACAAAGTACAATGTACATTAGCTGGGCAGGGAAGCATGAAGAATGCTTTCTATGTTACGGGTAATTCCCTGCAAGCTAGCCTGACTTTCAGAGCATTTGACTGAGTACTCGGCTGTTCTCAACCATGAGGCCAGCACGTGGTTAATGACCCCAATTCTGGCATTGTTTCTGGCTCTTATTTTTTTTTTGCACAAAGGTTAATTGAATTTTTACAAGGGTTTCCTAGAGGACTTGAACAACTTTTTGGTATCAAAACAAAAGGCCATCTTATAATAGACTTATAATATGACTTTCATAAGCACTTTAAGTATTTTAGCTTAGACTTTTAGTAACTGTGTGGCATATTTAACGTTGCATAGCTTTTTGAGAATTTCCACAGACATTCTCAGCATCTTCACTAAATTTAATCACGAAGTCTGGCAATGCAGAATTCTTCCTTCTCCCTCGGCTTCTTTTTAAGTTTGAAAGTGAATTTGGTTTTGTAAAAGTATGCTAGGGAGAAGATTCAAGGGACTTCTCAGCAATTTCTCTCTATGTGTTCTGCGGATAAACGATCTTTCTGGCTCATGACAACTAACAATCGTGTTTCAAAAAAAAAAAAAAAATACATGCATCATTAATGAGACTTCGCCAGAGATGCTGAGAGTTACGTGAAATAGTGATAACTATTTTCTTTTTTTTTTGGAGACGGAGTCTCGCTCTGTCGCCTAGGCTAGAGTGCAGTGGTGCGATCTCAGCTCACTGCAAGCTCTGCCTCCCGCATTCACACCATTCTCCTGCCTCAGCCTCCAGAGTAGCTGGGACTACAGGCGACCGCCATCACGCCTGGCTAATTTTTTTGTATTTTTAGTAGAGACGGGGTTTCACCATGTTAGCCAGGATGGTCTCGATCTCCTGACCTTGTGATCCACCCATCTCGGCCTCTCAAAGTGCTAGGATTACAGGCGTGAGCCACTGCGCCCTGACGAAATAACTATTTTCATAGCTGTACATTAATTGACTGAATTGGCTTTGTATTTCAGGTCAACTCCCAAGCACTGGTTAATAGTTATAAAAATGTTTCACAGTGCTCCATGTCGGCTTCCCCCTGAAAATCCATGATAAAGATTGAGCGTGGTTAAAAGGCTTGTCATGCCTAAGTGCTAATTAGCCCCAGGATGCTTGCCTTCATGATCTTTCAGTCCTCATCTATAAGGTCAGGAAAGGGGTCATAGCCAAAAGAATATGGACTTGCATTAATTCCCAGCATATAAACTCATGGATCCTCCACAGAATTCACTAAACTTCAATAAGCTACAATTCTATCCTTACCTCACACATCACATCCCTAAAGGTGACATCTACATTAATGCCCCTCATCCCCAGTAGAGACACATTAGTAGCTCAAATAGGCTGTTACTCACTGTGACCTCTTTTACTTATTTCTTAAGGCATGGGAGTGGCATAGTAAGATCCTGGCAGGAGCACTGTTCACAACAGCAAAGACTTGGAATCAACCCAGATGCCCATCAGTGATAGACTGGATAAAGAAAATGTGGTCCATATATACTATGGAATACTATGCAACCATAAAAAGGAACAAGACCACGTCCTTTGCAGGGACATGGATGAAGCTGGAAACCGTTATCCTCAGCAAACTAATGCAGGAACAGAAAACAAAACACTACATGTTCTCACCTATAAGTGGGTGCTGAATGATGAGCACACATGGACACATGGGGGAACAACACGCACTGGGGCCTATTGGGGGGTTGGGGGGAGGGAGAGCATCAGGAAGAATACCTAATGGATGCTGGGCTTAATACCTAGGTGATGGGTTGATCTGTGCAGCAAACCACCATGGCACACGTTTACCTATATAACAAACCTGCACATCCTGCACATGTACCCCGGAACTTAAAATGAAAAGTTGAAGGAAAAAAAAAAGATTCTGCCTCGCAGGGTTTTAGCTTAAAGAAAATTTCTGGGTTTTGCACATGGCCATTTTCTGATTGCCTATAACTGGATTTTGAACCAAAGTCCTCTTGGAATGCTGAGACGCACTGGAAACCTCCAGATGGGCCATCCAGCCTAAAGAAAGCCTTTGTTGTTGCTGCTATTTGTATCATTATTTCCTTTACTAACAATAACTAAGATGCACTGGGCATGTTATGTGTTAGGGAGAGTCCCAAGTGCTTAGTAAGCATCGATTAGTTTCATTTCTACAACCATCTTTGCCCTGTGAAATAGGACATGGGATTCACTCTTTTTAAAGATGAGACAGCTGATGCTTGGGAAGCTTAGGAAGGTTTCCCAAAGCAAGCTGTGGGTACGGACAGCATCAGAACTAAACGCAGGGAGTCTGACTCAGGGTGTTCAATCTCAGCACTACTGACGTTTGAGACCAGGCGATTCTCATGGGCCCGTCCTGGGCACGCGTGGTGTTTGGCACCATCCCTGCCTCTACCCACTGGATGCCAGAAGCATCCCCCAGTTGTGACAACCAAAACTATCTCCAGACATGACCAAATATCCCCTGGGGACAAAATTGCTGGCAGCTGAGCACCACTGCTCTGACTCAAAGGTGTCTGCTCCTAACCATCTGCCTCTCAAAGGTGTCTGCTCCTAACCACCTGCCTTTGCTGCTGCCGGCTTCCCCCTGCTTCTTTGAGGCAAAAATCAGGTCGGACTAGCATCAGTGGCAAAGGAACCAGTCAGACCAGCTCATGTGACAGCTTTGACAGACCAAGCATTTTCGTCACATATTAGCTTTTGAGAATCAATATGCATAGGCTGGAATGACACTTTCAATAAATCAACATTCAGGCTATAACAAACCTATTAATATTCTGGGGAATTCATTGTGTACCGAGCCAGTCATTCAGATGACTATATGCCTTAGGTCTTTTTATGAAATAAATTAGATTTAATTTGGTAGGCTAGGCAGAGTAGGCAGAGAGTGCCTTGCATTTCCTGGTTATACTAGTGTGTGGTGTGATAAAAAACTGAATAGGCATCTCCATCAAATGATTCCTGTAATGTCCCGATTGGCTCTTTTGAAGTAAAACCCGTGTCCTGTTTCCCTCTTCCTAATTCACCTTGCTCTTGCCTGTGTTCTATAATGGACAATGTGAACACTCAGACAGGGCTGATTTTCTAATCAATGGTAACAATTATAGTTATATATGAAAATATTATCGTAGTAAACTATATTTATTTTAAAGTCCATAGGCTAGTTTTCATCCCCTCCCAAACCACTCTAATTTATATAGGAGGGGGTCAAAGTTTAGAGGAATACGAAGATGTTTCTAAAATTTAGATGCAATATGTATAAGACAGAAGTTTCTACTTGTGATGAATTAGTTACAAATCAACATTTTTTTGGACAGATTCACTTGAGAGCATGAAGAAAATTCAAGTAGAGAGAGGTATCCTGAGAAAAACAGAATATTTTAGACTGAACTGGAATAATCTGGAGATTTAGAACAATAATATATAAGGCTTTATATATTATATATATTGCTTTATACTGAAATTTCTTGGAATTATTTTAGCTCTTAAAGTATAGGAAAATCAGTTAAAATGGAAATACTGATGAATCTAATGAGAATTTTAAACGTATAAGTTTATTTATCTTAAACTGTAAGATTCCATTAGGCTTTAAGACTATAATTTTATGGAATGTGAGAGTTCTAAGGTACCTTAAGATTATGTAGAAGAGATGTTTACTTTTTAGCAAAGAAAATATTATCAGAAACCCATTTTTTAAAAATAGATAAACTATTTATTTTTAATAAATTAAGCTTATTTTTGATGGACACAAACTTTTGAAATTTAGTTTGGTGAAAGACACATGTAATCATGTATTATTTCATTCTTTCTGTATTTCATTACATTGCCTAGGTCAAGCAAACACTGATATACCCAGATAAGTGTGGCAAACAGTTATGTGTTTTTTTAAACACCTCATTTTGCAATTTTGTAATGCACTTTATTAAACAGAAACTTTAGCTCAAGACTGCACAAAATAATGAATTTTTAGTTTCTGCTATGAGTATGTTTATATTGTTTTTGTTTCTAAATAGTCTATGATATATTTAAAAATGAAATTTGAAGTCAGATTTCATGCATAGAACCATAAGGATTTTAGGAACGCATTCTGACAAGCAGTGGTGTGAATACAGCTTCTCACATAAGAAGTGAGTTAACAGAGGCTCGGAGCAGATAAGTCACTGGTGCAGAGTCACAGGCTGGCAGAGCAAGGATCAGAACGTAGGTCCTCTGCCTTTTAAGCTTGTGCTCTTTTTGGTTCACACTGCCTCTATTATTAAATTACTTAATTTATCAGAGCAAAAAGCAAAACCTTAGGGATGCTATTAGCAATTTACTATTTCCAGTTCTTTTGGGAATCTGTTAATTGCCCTTTCATAAATGCTGCTCATTATGATTAAGACTTTGATTAAATGTGAAAGTCTAGAATTTATATGTTACAGACATATTTAATATTAATTTAAAGCACCAGAGCAGAATGAATTGTGCATTCCAATTTTTTAGCTCTATCATACACTCTTTAATCAAGGATTTTTCAAGAACTTGCTTTGTGCTAGCAGGACCGGATTTTTCCCCTCAGGAAGCTCACAGTTTAATTAAGGAGAGCTCATATTAGTAACAATACACATCAGTGTCTGAGTAAGAGTTCAGGGGAGGTGTAGCTCGGCTTCATGGAGGTTAGGGGCAAGTGAGTTTAGTGGATAGGTGCCACAGAGTGAGACGGGGAAAGACGGGTGTCCTGGTTGAGGGGCGATGAGGCAAGGATGACTAATGCTTATGGACCATTGCCTGATAAACACTGTGCCCAGGACTGTATATGGATCATGTTTAATCCAAAAGCAATTCTGAGTGAAGTCCTATCCCTCAACCCCTTTTACAGGAGAGGACATTGAGGCATAGACCCATGAAGTGGGCTTGCTCAGTAACAACTGCTCAGTGAAGGGGCTGGGACTCCCAGCACTTGCCTGGTTCAGATCACGTTACTGTCTCCTTCCTACACTGCCCCTTCGCCCATCCGTGTGAGCCAAGGCAAGGAAGACATCAGGGGCCTGTGGGATGGCAAAGGAACTTTCCAGAACTAAGAGTGTGTGTTGGGAAGATAATGAGATGGGTTTGGAAAGGTTAGTTTGGGTAAGGCTTGAAAAGCCAGAAAAAGGATTTTAGATGATGTTATAAGTCTTCACCATTTTGTAGACCATCTTATTTACATTTTGATGGTCACTTAGGTAAAATAAGATCTATTTTAGCCTTGTAAACAACTACAAGGAGAAATTAGTTGAATAATATTAAATATTGACTACTGATATGATAATATGTGTATTCATGTAGGAGGTAGGGGTTGTGCCTTCTTTTCCATTCATTCAGAAAAAGCGCCTATGGAGGCTCCCGATAGAGATGCACCATGCTCATTGCTTTGGGCATACCGTGCCTCCAGCATGAAGTCTGGCATTAGGAATTTCCCATTAATGTTCAGGGAATGAATGAATGGAATTTCCTGCCCTGCTCTTTGCCTCCCTCCCTTCCCACCTCCCTCTACCTTCCTTCTTCTTTTTCTTCCCTCCCGTCATTAAACACATATTTACTGAATACCTACAAAACATCTATGACTAAAACCAATGAGATTCTCCCATGAAATGGGGTGGAGAGAGGGGAGAGGCAGAAAATAAGCAAGGCAATTGAATCAATAATGTAATTCCAGTTAGTGATAAGTGATGAAGAAAGCAGGGCTGGCTTACGGGATAGATCGTGCAGTGGTTGGGGAAGGCATGGTCTAAGAAGGCCTCTCTTGGGAGGGGACACATGTTCAGAGGGCTAAATGAATGGAGGAAGCCATGCAAAAAGCTGAAGGAAGGTCCTCCAGGAAGGGAGAGTCAAGGCCCTGGGAAGAGGACAAGTCTGGTTCATTTAGAGAACACCATGAAGGGCCAGGGTACTGGCGCATTGTCAACAAGGGGAAAGTGATCGGGCCGAGGACAGAAGGCCAGGTCATGTAGGTCTTTGTAGTGTGAGAAGAACTCCAACTTTTATTCTCCGGAGTGGAGCTGCTTAAACTGTTAGGATAAATTATAATGGAATTTAAGTAATGTTCACAGATGAGTAGAGAAGATAACAGAGACCGAGAAGGATATTTGAATTTATTATTTTAATTAATTTTGTTAGAGATAGGGTCTTCCTCTGCCACGTAGGCTGGAGTGTGGTGGTGCCATCATAGCTCACTGCATGAATTCCTGGGCTCAAGTGATCTTCCTGCCTCAGCCTCCTGAGTAGGTGGGACTACAGGTATGCACCACCACACCTGGCTAATTTTTAAATTTTTTTGTAGAGGTGGGGTCTCACTATGTTGCCCAGGCTGGTCTTGAACTCACCCTCAAGTGATCCTCCCACCTTGGCCTCCTGAAGTGTTGGGATTACAGGCGTGAGCCACCACACCTGGCCTAACAAGGAATTTTTGACAGTGATTCTTGACTACTAAGAGACTAGGGGACCATGAAAGAAAACAGTACATTAACCAGGAAAAGGATGGCTGATACACTGAATGATGAAGAGGAATTAAGGCAGTGGAAAATTGAACACAGACCCTTGGAGATGAAGAGGTCATGAGTTGCCATTGGCTGATAACCCACTGTGAAGACATTTCTCAGGAACAAGGGGACTAGAAGAAAAACCTGAAAGAAAAGGGGGCTAAGAGTTTTCAGAATTCTCGCAATACTTTTTAAAAAGAGTCTCAAAAATCAAAACCAGTTTTGGCATACTGATTTCTAAGACAATTCATTCTCCTTCTTCCTATCCCTCCCTTCCTTCCTTTTCTTAATAGAAATTGTTTTATTTATACATTTTGTATTTTAGTTGCCTTGTCAGTTAAGTGATTATATTCATACTGGAAAAAAAAAAAAACACGGGCAATATAATCATAAAAATACAAATTTCTGGCCGGTCACAGTGGCTCATGCCTGCAACCCCAGCACTTTGGGAGGCCGAGGTGGGTGGATCACCTGAGTTCAGGAGTTCAAGACCAGTCTGGCCAACATGGTGAAACCCTGTCTCTACTAAAAACACAAAAATTAGCCAGGCATGGTAGCACACACCTGCAGTCCCAGCTACTCAGGAGGCGAGGCAGGAGAATCACTTGAACCCCGGAGGGCAGAGGTTGCAGTGAGCCAAGATGGCGCCACTTCACTCCAGCCTGGGCGAAAGAGCAAAACTCCATCTCAAAAGCAACAACAACAACAACAACAACAACAAACCCCAAACAAAAACAAATTTCTATATTTTAAAATGATGTAATAATTTTTTTTGCTATACTTGGAACTTTTCTTTTTTAATCTACTAGGGATCTAATACATGAATTATTTATGCAGGAATTCCTAGATTGTCATTACTACAACATTTATGGTATATTTCTTCCTTGAATTGTTGAGACCTGATTTATTATGTGAAGGATGACATTGTTTTCAAGGGAAAGGAATGCTGTTAAAAACCAAGCTGTTACACGAAGGCTTTCCTCCAGGCTCTGCAGGAACTCCCCAATTCTTGGCTTGATGCTGATTATGCTAACACCAACTTCTGGATTCATTTGAGTTCTGATGGCTCCTGCCATACTGCTTCCAATTACTTTAAGCTGGGCATCCAATTCCCACAGTAACTCCTAGGTTCTCCTTGCCCATCTGTTCCTGCAGTGGCATCAAGCCCCAGAAAGAAGGTAGCTGTTAGAATATTCCAACTTAATGTCTTACCAGGAGGACCTAGACCAGCAATTACAATACAATGATGTAAGCATTTTCCTCCTCTAGTCAAGTTGAAGAAGAAAAGAGGAGCTGACAAATACAAGGCCAAGGAGCATCCCTGGTCACAAAGGCTTTGAACTCTTACCCAGATGTGGAGAGCCATCTTTGGCGTGCTCCCTCCCAGCACAAAAGTGCCATGGTGGTGGTCTGTCCCTCTAATCTATGTAAATCTCTTTACTTTTTCTTTCTTTCTCTCTTTCTTTCTTTTTTTTTTTTTTTTTTTTGAGACAGAGTCTCACTCTGTTGCCCAGGCTGGAGTGCAGTGGCACGATCTCGATCTCGGCTCACTGCAACCTCTGCCTCCTGGGTTCAAGTGATTCTCTTGTCTCAGCCTCCCAAGTAGCTGAGCTTACAGGCAGGCACCACCACACTCAGCTAATTTTTGTATTTTTAGTAGAGATGGGGTTTCTCCATGTTGGCCAGGCTGGTCTCGAACTCCTGACCTCAGTTGATCCTCCCACCTTGGCGTCCCAAAGTGCTGGGATTACAGGTGTGAGCCACTGCGCATGGCCAGATCTCTCTACTTTTCACAGATACAGAGAGGGTTTGGCTGTGTGTCCCCACCAAATCTCATGTCAAACTGTAATCCCCAGTGTTGACTGGATCGTGGGGGTGGGGTTCTCATGCTTGTGTTAGCACCATCCCATCGGTGCTGTTCTCGTGATCATGAGTGGGTTATCGTGAGATCAGGTTGTTTAAAAGTGTGGTATCTCTCCTCCCTCTCTCTCTTCCCCCTGCTCCCACCATATGAGATGCTTGCTCCCCTTTCACCTTCTGCTGTGATTGAAAGTTTCCTGCAGCCTCTCCAGAAGCCAAGCAGGTGCCAGCATCATGCTTCCTATCCAGCCTGTGAAACCATGAGCCAATTAAACATCCTTTCTTTATAAATCACCCAGTCTCGGGTATTTCTTTATAGCAGTGCAAGGACTAACTGTCACAGATACCATTGCCTGTGTTCAGATTTCTTTAGAGTCGAGCACTTTCAGTTATATAGCAGATGACTTCAAGATCTTTTGAAAGGATTTGGTTCTCTTAGAAAGCTTTGTATGGACAGTTGGGTAGGTGGCTGGGCTGATGGGCAGGGTGATGCCTGAAGGAAGAAGGATCATACTCATTCATTTCCCCAAGGCTTTCTCGATTGCTCTGTGAACCACACAGGGAGCGTGAGAGGGCACTGATGGGGTTTGTTTCAGGATGCTCTACTGCACCTGGTTGAACATCGTTGGTTGGGTTGTTCTTGTTAGTCCAAAGGCAGAGGGAGTCTAAGAGTGTGCTGTGAGTTGGAATCTTAGAGAAACAACTTACAAAGCTTGTGATTTGGGCAAATCCACTCTCTGCACCTTTCAGTGCTGGCATATTAGGTAAAGACACACATTTCAGAGTGGCGTGTAGAGAAGTTTAAATCCAAGCCATTTCATTTGCTCCTGGAACTTTGTACAGGAAAGTGACTTAACTTCCTTTTTTTTTTTTTGAGATGAAGTCTTGCTCTGTCACCCAGGCTGGAGTGCAATGGCACAATCTCGGCTCACTGGAACCTCCGCCTCCCAGGTTCAAGCAATTCTCCCACCTCAGCCTCCCGAGTAGCTGGGATTACAGGCGCCTGCCACCATGCGGGCATACTAATTTTTATATTTTTTAGTAGAGATGGGGTTTCACCATGTTGGCCAGGCTGGTCTCGAACTCCTGACCTCAGGTGATCCACCCGTCTCGGCCTCCCAAAATGCTGGGATTACAGGCGTGAGCCACTGTGCCCGGTCTATGACTTAACTTCTTTAACCTTGTTTTTTATCCTTTCTAAGACAAGGGTCAAAACATTACCTTCCTCATAGGACTGTTGGAAGAATTAAGTAAGGTAAAACTCATAAGACGTGTAAGAACTGCCATCAAGTAAATGCTCAATACATGTTAGCTGACATCCATCTCGTTGTTGAGAACCAAATTAAATATCACTCTATAAGTGAAAGCACTTTGTTAAGACCTAAATCAATGTTAATTATTATAATGATGAGCTTGAGTATTGCTTCATCCTTGATGCTACTCTCCTCAGTAACTTTGCCAATGATTTAAAGATGTAGAAGCTATTCTTGTCAGAGGGATGGCACAGGCCTGGGGTGGGTCTCCTGGTAGGACAAGACCAAGATTATGGCCTTCCGGTGACAGTTGAAATTGATAAGGGGTAAAAGTAAAAGTTTCTTTTATATTCAAAAATGAGGTACATTAAGAACTCCTGGGAGGAGACCCAGCTTGGGAGCAGTCAATGTGAAAAATTCCTGGGGGTTTTAGTTGATGGTCAGCTAATGCTGTTTTGGACTAAAGACCAGAACTGCTAAATTCCGTCTCTAATCATAAGACAGTTGAAATTTTGTATTTTGTTCTAGACACCACATCTTAGGTGGGCCTTATTATATTAGGTAGAAAGAACCTTGGCAAGTCAGTGGTTTGAAAATACGGTGGGTGAACGAGCTTTAAATGTTTGAAGTTGCCATCTAAAACAAGGATTATACATGCTTCTTGCTAGCATGGAAAGTGAAACTGTGACAGAGAAGTGGGTACTGGTGAGAGAAAGAATATAATTTCACAAAAGAACAAACTCAGTAGTAATCTCTGCAGCCAAAATGGCATGCATTGATGAATGTGCTGTTCCCAGTGGATTTGAGTAGAGGCTGGTGATTGTGGGAAGATTCTCACCTTGGGTGTCATGTTAGACCAGATGACCTCAAAGGGCCCTATTATGTTTTACGATTTTATAGTACAGCAGGCTGTACAGACCATTTTTAATATAGTCTTAATTTTTATAAAAATGTATCCATGCATATATATATAGTTATAAAGCATAACCATTAAATTCTAGTTAAATGCCACCAAAGATGAAAATAATATTTAAGTAGCTTCAAATTGTACTTATTGCAAGGTGACCTATCTGAAATGTCTTCTCGGTCATATTATAAGAGGACTTAAGATGCTGAAGGGGAGGATCATAGCCTATTCATATTTCCATCTCCCACAAAGTATCTGGCACATGTGTAATAATTAAAGTAGACAATCTTTATGGAATGTTCTCTTGTTTAAAGAAGTATTTTAAGCCCATTATATTTAATAATTCATTTAACCATCAAAACTGCTCAATAATTTTGACAGTATCATTATTCCATTTGACCCATGAGGACACTGGTACTCACTGGGGTTTAAATGACTTGTCCAACATCACACATCTAGTAAGTGCCGGGGCTGAGATTTGAACTCAGAAAGTCTGGTTCCAGAGCTTGTGTTCTTTACCATCACACTCTACTGCCTCTCCTAATAGAAGGTACTCGGTCAGTGTTTATCCAGTTGATGAACTGATGGATAGATGGACGAACAGAAGGACTAATGGGGGCTCCAGCACAGAGTCACCTGAATATGTGGCAGTGAACAAGGAAGGGCACAGATTACACGAAGAGCAGACGCAGAAAGGGCCGATGAGGGAGGGACGCTGGGAACACCTCCGTCACTGCTCTTTTTTGAGTTGATTCTGCATAGAGCATCTTGGGGTGAAACAGAACGATGTCGTGCGTTAGCACAGAGAAGCAAGAGCTCCTTCTCTTGGGTTCCTCCTCTTCCTTTGCAGAGGAGATGTTTTCTGTCAGAATGACTAGTTAGAAGTGAACAGTGAAGTCCCTCAATTAGCATTCCTTCAAAATGCCATCTGTAAGTGACTAAAGAAGTGACAGCCAGAAGGCAGAACACAGGGCTAACTCCGTACAGACAAGACAAGAGCCGGGGAGGCAGGGCTGCTCGATCAGCCATTTCCAGCAATGTTAACGGGTCCACCCACTAAACTAAACAAATGCTTTCTTCCTACCATGGAGACAGCAACTGAAAAATAATTTTTGACAGCACTGTATGATTTAGTGGGTGCTTGCAGACACAGCCTATACTTAGTTTTACACCATATTTAATAGAACATTTCAAACTTTCATAATCATTTGGCAGCTTTTAAAAAACAAAAAATAAATAAATAAATAGCAAACGCCCCTCTGGGTTACTCATTGCGATGAAAATACCGTTATCATCAGGACTTTGTGATGTCTTGGCAACTCTTACCCCAACTCTATCCAACACCTGCTCTCCAGGTAGGTCAAGGTCAATATACTTGACTACTTCAAAGCCTCAACAAAAATGTTCTCCATCACCATGTTATCAGGTGTCCACGTCAGCTGAGAAGCCTGACTGGTCCTTTTCATGCCTGTGGAACAAGGGACTGAACCTTAAGGAGAGTGGAAACCTTGTGTTACTTACATTCTGCATTCAAGAAACTATTTCTGTGAAGTTTAATGATCAATGATGTTTTTTCCTTCAAAACTATTCAAAGACTTCAAATCTGTTTGTACAAGGAGCCATTGGATTGAACTGAATTTCTAGTTTCTTCATCGACTGGTTCCTTCATTCAGTAACAAAACTGAACATTTTAATGTGCTGACACTGTGTGAGAGATTTACACACATTAACTGATTTAATCAGTATGAAAATGGTCTGCAATAAGCACACGTATTCCCATCTTATGGGCACAGAAATGGGCTGGAGAGGTTTCAGTAACATGCTCCAGCTGGCTGAGATGCATCTGATGAACTCTGTGCTTCCAGTGAACTTGTAAGATCCAAGTCTCCAGCCGAACGTCAAGTTCTTCTAGGATTCGTCCCCAGCCTTTCCCCAGTCTTCTAGGACTCCTCCCCCTTGCTCTGCCTTGAACTCTGTTGTTGACACCTTTCTTGCCGTCTACACTGTTAAACGATTCTAGAGTGGTGCTATACATTGGAAATAAAATGCGAGCCACACATATAAATTGTATGTTAATAACCACTTTAGGAAAGCAAAAAGAAGCAGGTGAAAGTAATTTTGATAATGTATTTTATTTACCACAATATATCAAAAAATTTATTTCATCCTGTAATCAGCATAAAAATTACTAATAAGATATCTTATATTCTTCTATAGTATTAAGTCTTTGAAATCTGGTTTGTATTTTACATTTGCAACACACCTCCCTTTGGACTAGCCACATTTTGGGTGCTCCAAGGACGCTGGCTAGTGGCTACTGCATTGCCCGGCACAGTCCTGGGGAGGGAAGGAATCCTTAGTTGTTAACGTGTTAGACAACATGCTATGGCTCGTAGTTGTCCTCCTGATGTGTATCTTCTCCTCCTGTCTGCAGTATTAGAAGCCTTCACTGGGTACGTGTCTGCCAGGTACAGACTACATTTCCCGGACTCTCCTGCACTCAGGGTCCCATGTGACTGGATCTGGCGCCTGAGATGTAAATGAAAGTGAAGTGTGCCATTTCTGGGTTATGCCCTTAAAGAAGGCATGTGCCCACCCCTTCTCCTTCTCTCTTTGTGCAAGCTGGAAGGCAGGTATGGTGCCAGTCACCTTCAACCACCTGAGCACGCTCAAGGGACAGTAGAGCCATAGACGGGACCTTCTGTTTCCTCACCACAGAGCCAGCCATGGGGACCATGTCCTGAGAGAAAGAGGTTCCTGTTTTGTTCACACAACTATTGTTCATCTTTGACAAGCACGGTCATCTTCGTTTACTTTCATCATTTCTAGAACCTAATTCCGTGCTCTCTTGGTGGGGTTAGACCCAACTCTTTCTTCAGGTCTCAGTGAAGTTTTATTTCAGCAGGGAGGCCTTTCTAATGTTGTGAAGACTCGGTTACAGCCCTCAGCATCCGTGCACAGGGTTATTTAATGTTGGTGTTCGTTCTAGACCTCTGTGTCATGGGGGCAGGCCGTGACCATCTTCTGGGCACTTGGCACAGTGCTTAGCACATAGAAGTGCCAAATATTTGTTCAAAGAATAAATGTAATTAAGAGGCTTAACATGTAAGTGATGTGCTCTTGCCCTTCCCGGTTTGATGGAAATATAGAATCTCTTTAGATTTTCCTGGTTCCTGTTAGAGAGCATCAGAGTGACACTGCACACAGGCAAGGCTAGCTGGGAGGATCAAGTGGCCTGAGTGTCATGGGTTGAGTTGTATCCCTTACAAAGATATGCTGATGTCCTAACACCCAGTACCTCGGAATGAGATCTTCTTTGGAAATAGTGTCATTGTGGATGTAATTAGTCAAAGTAAGGTGTGTTAGTCTGTTCTCATGCTGCTAATAAAGACATACCCGACACTGGGTAATTTATAAAGGAAAGAGATTTAACTGACTCACAGTTCCACATGGCTGGGGAGGCCTCACAATCACGGCGGAAGGCCAATGAGGAGCAAAGGCACGTCTTACATGGCGGCAGGCAAGAGAGCATGTGCAGGGGACCTCCCCTTTATAAAAGCATGAGATCTTGTGAGACTTATTCACTACCACAAGGACAGAATGGGGAAAGCCACCCCCATGATTCAATTATCTCCACCTGGCCCAGCCCTTGATATGTGGGGATTATTACAATTTAAGGGAGATTTGGGTGGGGACACAGCCAAACCATATCATAAGGTCATACCAAAGTAGGTTGGCTCTAACTGAAACATGGCTGGCGTCCTCAGAAGAAGAGGAGGGAGACACAGCGAGAAGGTGGCCGTGAGATGATGGGAGCAGACTGGAGTGACACAGCCACAAGCCAAGGACTGCTGGCAAACGCCAGAAGCCAGAAGATGCAAGGAAGGGTTATTCCCCATGGGTTTCAGAGGAACATAACCTTGGAGGCACCTTGATTTCAGACTTCTGGCCTCCAGAACCGTGAGACAACACATTTCTGCTGTTCTACGCCACCCAGCTTGTGGCACTTTATGATGGCAGCCCTAGGAGCAAATACATCAACGCAGACACCCCCTCACAAACCTGCTGGCGTGCCCGTTCCTCCTGGCTACGACTCCACAGCCTGTTCCCCGGACTCAGCCCACAGGCCAGGGCCAGGCGGCATTGCTGGCTAGTGGCCTGCAGGAGGGGCACTTATCAGTACTTCCTCGCTCCCAACATGAAAAGTCAGGTAAAGAAGTACAGGAAGCTCTGCCAAGGAGTGGAAGGGATTTGTACCTCTTTAGGACAACTTCCCAGGGAAGGGCGAGTGGAGGACAGGGTGTCCCCACTACAGGAAGAAAGAGAGACATCATCATTCAGCTCTCACAGACATTCCTCCTTCAAAACAGACTCTCTGGCAAAGGTTATCCTCTAAAGAAAAAAAAGTTCTTGCTCCTCTGTCTTGAACTGGGAATAAATTAGGAGAGATAAGAGACAGATATTACTCCTTTTTAAAACTCTGTATTCCCATTGAAAAGAGTCAAGGCTACAATTCTCAAGTCTGTGTGTGTGCACAGTGCTTACATCTCTCTCTCTCTCTCTCTCTCACACACACACACAACCATATCCCACTTACAGACTGAATACTTTGCACCACAAAGTATTTTCAGCTGCTCTTCTCGCTCCTTTCCCTTTCAATTCAGAAGGCTAACTCCAGCTCAATTATCTCTTCCTTTTGACAGAATTCACATCAAATGCAGACGAGATGAGACCAGAATTCTGCCTGGTTCTGTTGCCAAGGTGGGTGGGAAGTCGGCAGCAGGGATCAGTAGCTGTAGCTGCTTCAGCCTTTGTTGAGGCTAACTCTCCTCCCAAGGTGTCTCAAATAGAAAGGCTTGTTCCTGATGCTTTCCAATTATTTTCACTTCAAAGAAATACTTTAATATATTTAGTTCAAATTGCATGATGGTAATTATACTTCTAAATCTGATCAAATGACGGGAGAGAGGAAACCTTTGCTTCCATGAGGGGATATTTGTTCTTCAATAGATGGGTCTAATTTTCCACAGTGGGAGGACTCACAAGCACTGAGACTGGCTTTTTTCATTAGTTATTTATAAAGCTCTTATTAGATTGGTTAAATTCACATGTGGGAAAAAAGATAAATTATTGTTAATCAATTTCTAACCTATCCTATTCATAATTTAGCTGATAGAAACCTCTGCTCACCAAGGGGATTTTTATTCAGGCTGCAAATCAATATCATGTTACAGAGTGTATTAATTAATAAATGGAATATTTAGCTTTTTATAATTAGTGTTTGTATTTATTATATTTGTTATGTTACTCCTCTCCTCAACGATCCCATTATAATTCCTATTCCTCAGTAAATAAAAGCTCACTCTCTGATTTGGAATTCGAGCCTCCTCCCAACACACCACACAACCCCGCGGTGCCGGCCATTCACACTGCTCACGGCATCTTCAGCTCCCTTCTCCCTGAGAGCTTGTGGGAAGGGTGCGCTGTCCCAACCCAGTTAGATGTCGTCAAATGCCTTGTTTGGCCAATGAAATGTGGGTGGCAATGACATGTGTAACTTGAGGCCAAAGCCTTTAATTGCTGGTGCTCAACTCTCCATCCCTCCCATGATCCTGCTTCCTGAAGGAAGGGCTCCACCTGCTGACCCTGATGGAGAACGAGGTCACATCAGGCTCCCTGCCAACCGTACTGGACAGGCCTTACGCGTGAGAAACAAACCTTTGTTGTTTCAAACCACTGAAATGTTGAAGTTGTTTGTTACTGCAACAGACTTTAGTCTGTGCTGACTAATATATCCAGGATATTCTTTGGGAATTCCAGTGGCTAAATTCTATTTTTCAAGTGAAGTCTGCTTTGGAAGACCTATACATAATAAAAGCAGAGATGGTCATGTTGAAGAGTGAGATGGGGTGAGTGTGTATGTATGGGGATGGGGGAGGATTGAGATTCTTCTTTATCTTCTACTGAAGTCCCCGATGCTTTGCAACTTCTGCTCATTTCTCAGAACTCAGGCTGAAACCCTGTGATCTAGTCCAAACCAATCTTCCCAGCTAGGGTTTCGTTCAAAGGTCACAACTGGTGGCCTGTGAGCAGGGTCTGGACACACACACACACACACACACTTTTTTTTTTTTTTTTGGCTCACAGAGTGCTTGAAAAGAATCTAAGACAACATTTACAGATTGGGAGATCAATGTAAAAGATGCATCCTAAACTTCCCTTGCTAAGGTGAAGAATGAGGACACCCTGGGCCTCCACTCCTTCCCTTCAGTTGCTATTTGTCATTACACTTAAATGTCTGTTGCATATAGGGAAACATTTCTGTCCCATGTCTCTATCAAAAGTGGGAAAGGGCTGTGTTTTTCTAAAAGTAAGAGAAAGAGTGTATTTCTTTGTGAAGTGAATAATTCTCCTAAGTATGAAAGTGAAAAGCTAAAGTCAATGTTTCCCACCCCTCATTTCTCTCGTTCATGTCACCTGTTGCTTCTTATTGGCTTTAGAATGTGGGACCTCTCTTCTAGCCTCTTGCATCTACCTCTATGGTTTGACTTCTGAAAATGTGGTCCCTGGTCCACCTGGATCCAAGTTAGCTGAGATGCTCGTGAAAAATGCAGATTGCAGGTTTCATTTCAGACCTACTGGATTCGAGGTGGTGGCGGTTTCTGCATTTTCCATAAGTAACCCTTTCCCTTGACAATTCTTAGGCACAATTAATCTTGAGAATTACTGCTCTGTGGCTGAGGTCATCATATATTCAGAACCAAGTTCCATGAATGGGTAAAGAATTTTTATTCTCTTCTAGCTTTGAGAGACCCTTCAGAAGGTAGAATTTGGATGTCAAAATACTATGATTTCTGAAATGGTGTCCAGGAATAATACAATGAATTATTTGAAACCGCAACTGTTCCCAAGATTACAGATAAACTGAATACCAAGTTGTCTTCTGAATGTTGCCCTCACTCTCCTCCTTCCCCACTTTTGTTCATGCAGTGTCTTTGCCAAAAGTCCTTCCACCATATTTCCTTACAAAATCTCACCCATCTTTAAGGTGCAGCTGAAATGTTAATGAAAATTAACGCATCCTTACTATCATCTAAAGTCAACTGTGTCAAAACTGTCTTTTAGAATTTTTCATTTTTTAATAGAGCTTATTTTTAAAGACAGTTTAATTTCAAAGCAAAATTGAGCAGAGTACAGAGAGCTCCCCTCTCCCCCATACACGCACAACCTCCCCCACTATCAATGTTTCCCATAAGAGGGGTACATTTGTTAAAAATGCAAAATGTACATTGACACATCATCACCCAAAGTCCTCAGTTTACATAAGGTTCACTCCTGGTGCTGTACTTTCTATGGGTTTGGACAAACGTATAACATTTACCCACCTCTGCAGTATTATACAAAAGAGTTTCATGGTCCTAAAAACCCTCAGTGCTCCACATACTCATCCTTCCCTCCCCAAACCCCTGGCAACCATGGATCTTTTTACTGTGTCCAGAGTTTTCCTTTTCTAGAATATCATATAGCGGAAACCACACAGTATGCAGTCTTTTCAGATTGGCATCTTTCACTTGGTAATATGCACTTAAGGTTCCTCCATGTCTTCCCATGGCTTGACAGTGCGTTTCTTTTTAGCATGGAATAATATCCCATTGTCTGGAAGTACCAGTTTACTTATCCATTCATCGACTGAAGGACACCTTGGTTGCTTCCAAGATTTGTCAATTATGAATAAAGCTGCTGTCAATATCTGTGTGAAGGTTTAGTTGTAGACATAAGTTTTCAACTAATTCAAGTAAATACAAAGAAGCATGTTTGCTAGATCATATGGTAAGAGTATGTTTAGTTTTTTTTATTTGTTTGTTTGTTTTTTTGAGACCAAGTCTCCCTCTGTCGCCCAGGCTGGAGTGCAATGGCACAATCTCGGCTCACTGCAACCTCCGCCTCCCGGGTTCAAGCGATTCTCCTGCCTCAGACTCCCAAGTAGCTGGGACTATAGGTACTCGCCACCATGCCTGGATAATTTTTGTATTTTTAGTAGAGACGGGGTTTCACCATATTGCCAGGCTAGTCTCAAACTCCTGACCTCGTGATCTGCCTGCCTCAACCTCCCAAGCGCTGGGATTACAGGCAAGAGCCACTGTGCCCAGCTGTGTTTGGTTTTCTAAGAAACTGCCAGACTGTCTTCCAAATACACTGTACCATTTTGCATTCCCATCAGCAGTGAATGAGAGTTCTTGGAGCTCCGCATCCTCCCCAGCATCTGGTGGCGTCCGTGTTTTGGGTTTTGGCCATTTTAGTAGGTGTGTAGAGGTATCTCATTGTTTTAATTTGCAAATGCCAAATGACATATGATGTTGAACATCTTTTCATATGCTTTTTTGCATCTGTATATCTTTTTTTGGTGAGGTTTCTGTTCAGATCTTTTGCCCATTTTTAATCTTGTTGATAGTTTTCTTACTGTCGATTTTGAAAAGTTCTCTGTATATTTTGGTAACAGTCCCTTTATCCGATAGGTCTTTTGCAATATTTTCTCCCAGACTGTTGAATGCTCTTTTTTTAATGGTTTGTCTGTTTCCAGGAATCAGAAATCAGGCTTCACACCCAGCCCAGATGTTCAAGTGGTTGTTTGACTTGTCTGTCATCTGCAACTGTCTCTCTTCTGCTTCGTACTCCACGCCTCTCAGATGCTGGAGAAACTAGTCATTCGTTCTCTATAGCATCTCACATTGTGAATTTGTACAAGGCTCAGTGGCTTCTTGAGCCATGGGTTGTGTGGGTCTATAAACCAAAGGGACAGGCCTTGGACAGACAGGGGTTTCCTTCAGGCAGCACAGCCTAAGCCACAGCAGCATCCTGAGGCTGAGGATGTAACACCAAGATATGAAGATATAACACTACGTTTCTAAGATGCGGCTGTTCTGGGGGAAACGCTGTCAGTGAGTGACATGAGAGAGAAAGTCTGCATGTCTTAGTTATCAGCCATGTGAGAAGGAATACCTGGATCACTGAATCATCTGGGCATAAAAGCTTTTTTATGAGTTGTGTTAAAAACTGCTTTTTGTGGATCACATGAAGCGACTCTGAAATGCGTTATCCTGATCATCATTGTTGCTAATCATGTCCATTTTGGGCCATGCACTGCACATGTTTATCATTAGTCAATTGATTAAGTTTGCACTCTTTGGGAGAGGCACTACTCCTATCCCCATGTTATAGCTGAGGACGCTGAGACATAAAGAGATTAAGACACTGTCAACCAAGCCAATAACAATATTTTCTCTAAGCTCATGAACAATGTTTGGCTGTGCAGAAAACCAATGACATCAAAAGGAGAGCTTCTAGAAGTAAACATGACTGATGGTAAAGGACCCCTTCTAACCAACCCTGGGAAATTAGCAAGGTTTCCCAGCACCCCAAGCTACTTGCCTTCCCACCCCTTCTCTTCTGAAGCAACATCCCGACTCTAGAATCCATTCCCACATTTAAAAAATGGGATAATGTGAGCTGTCATTTATGTGCATTGACTGGTACGGATGAGGGTAGCAAGAGTATCCTGAAGGAGGGGACCAGTAACAAGCAGGGAAGAGAGAAATGGGGGATTTGGGAGTAGCAACCTTTGGAGTACCAGTGCATTTATGGAAAGATAATAGTTAGAACACAGTGTTATAGGCTAGGACTAATGATGGTGGAGCAGTGTTGGTGAGGGTATGAGGTGGCTCTGATCCATGCTCAATGGTGAATGCGTGGGAAGGACAGGTGTGGAATGGTTATGAGTACATGCTCTGGAGTAGAAGGCTCTGGATTAAAAACCTGACTCCACAGTTTAGTAGGTGTGTAACCCTGGGGATATCACTTAATTGCTTTAACATTCACTTTCTTCATTTTAATTTTAGGAGGAGAACAGCACTTACTTCATGCATTTGTGGTGAGGATTGAGTCAGACGACACATATCCAATGTTAAGCATCGTGTTTGATAGAAGCTTCTTAATACATTGGAAATCTTACCATTTTATGGTTGATGAATAAATGGTTCTAGTGACTTTCAGGGTGTGTCTTCTGGCCCAAGGCTAACAGCAGGTGTGTATTATAAAGGCAAACTGATCTCCCATGCAGAGAGAGGACATGGGATCTGGAAGGCCTGGGTGCTACTTGTAATACTAGATTGGCTAAAAGAAGGGTAGAACGGGAGGGGGCTGCTGCTGTACCATAGAGTCATGATGAATTTATGGCTGTCATTCTGAAGATTTTAATCTTTTCTGAACAGTCATAAAAAAGTCTTTTATACAATAGCCAACACTCATGAACTTCTGTTTGCTGTACACTGTGCTCTTTCAGTGGGTTATTCAGGTCATTCTCACCACAAATATATGGGGTAAGTACCATTTTCATCCTAAATAACCTCTGCCACTAAATAACCTTTGCCCCCACCGCACTAAGACTTTTACATGTTTTAACTCACTTAATGGCTACAACAGCCCCAGGAGGTAGATACTTATTAATTACCCTCATTTAACAGAGGTTTATGGAGGTGAGGGACTGGACTGAGGGGGCTATGGGGTGACCTAGTCTAGCTGGGTTCTAAGGCAGTTGCTCTGCCCCCAGAGCCCTGCTTCGAGAGCGTCTATGCTTCTATGAAGGTCACAACCAGAAGCAGTCCAGCCTGCAGTTGCTGTTTTAAAAAAGAGGTTGTAAACATCACTCATTGCACCACAGGGTGGCCGCAACACAAAGTCTAATGTGAGAATTCTTTTAGAATCTACTGTGAGGAAGAGCCTGCTTCCCCCAGGAATCCATAGGCTTGTATTCTGATAATGACGATTATATCACCGCCAAGGTCCCCTTCAGTCTTGATCATTGAGACACCCTAGGCAGGAGGAAAGCATTGAAGAACCTCTGTGGTCAACCTAATTCTTTGCCATATCCATGATCTGGATTTTCAGCCTTGACTTCTAGTTTATTATGATAGTGTTAAGTCTGTCCTTGTTACATGAGGAAAGGTATTAATATATTTAAAAAGCTATACCAATGACATGGGTATAGAGACAGAAGATGTGACTTTTTATACTTAGAGGTTAAAAAGCTATAAGATATTCAATAACTTAGAGGCTTGAAGAAAGATCCCAAAGGGTCTCCAAGGCTGGAAGGACGGGCTGAACCTAACCACAAGAAATCTAATGAGGGTGACTTAAAGGCATGAACACAGCGTTATCTGCGCCTCAGAGCTGGACAAGGTCTGACTCCCTGAGGAAGAGCCGGGGGGGATTGCCGTGGGGACCACTCCCTGCCAGGCATAGCCTTTTCCCAACCCTGAGCGTCCGAGCAGGGTTTCAGGCAGGGCGGGTCAGAAACCTCAGGTGTGCGGGGATGGGAAAAGGGGGTGCACCCTGTGTTCCCCAGACCTGTACTGACTCAGTCATGTTACAAGTCAGGAGTTGCTGCAGGGATAAATGGGAACACACCAAACACTGTGGAACTTTCATTTACATTACCCGCAAACTCAACAGAGGCTGAAAAGTTTGTTGCCTATTTAATGAATTCATCAACAAATGCTGATTGAATGACTGCTCTGGGCTGGTCAAAAAGGGTCACAGGTGAATGACGCAAGTGCAGAAAGGAAGATGATGCAGGTGGGTGGGGCCCAGGAGTGGCAGGCAGCTGTGGGGACCTAACCGGGCTTATCGAGAGGCACACAGCCAGTGCTCAATAATGCTAATGGTAAGAGAGCAATATTGATTTATTATACATTTAATTCTTTACAGATAAGTGTGATATGGCTGCCCCAAAAAGCTTGCTCAGTTGTAAACTGGGCCATTGGTCTGCAGTACCAAAAAGTCAATTTGGGGAACCACCTTCTGCGAGACATTAACAAACTGTAACCCATTCGGGCAAGGCTGCCATGGAGCCAGGAGCAGCTTCACAGGAGGCTGGGGAGGGGCATTAAGCCTCCAGAGAAGAGACCCACAAGAGGATGTCACAGGCCGCCTGTTCAGCTACACCAAGCAGCTCCCAGGAGTGGGTCTCAGGCCATGAGCGCATGTTTCAGGGAGGCAATTTTAAGCCTCATGTAAGGAAGAACTTTTTAAAAATTCCTCTCTTCCTAAAAGACCTTCCTGAAAGATCTGAACTTTTCGCCACTTAAGTTGGACACCTGCCAAGGAAGGAAGGTGTGCGGAACCCATTCCAGTAGTAGGAAAGAGGTTTGATGACTGGGCTTTAAGTTCCTTTTCAGCCTAAGATTCTGTGGGGCTAAGAAGATGATCTGCTTAGGTGTGAGTGACTTTTTGTCAAAGTATCTTTTCAGTGTGGCATTTGTAATATTGCTCATCTCTGTGAAATGGAATGATCCATTTCCTATCAAGTGAATTTGGGGCATCAGTCCTCAGTTTTGACACAAATGACTTGGGCAGATTATTAAATCACATTATGTACTGGTCCGCCTGTACATAGCCCAATTTAATCCTCGAAGGTTGCTATGGGGTGGGGAACCGCCAATTATAAGCTGCAAACTCTTTTGCTAACTAGCATTCCACTGGTCAGGGAAGCTCCAGACAGCTGCTGGGGACAGCCAAGCTTTCCTCTCGGCCCAGCACGCAGCTGTTCAGGAAGGGATGCTTTCTTCCTTCAGAGCCCTTCCCCCGACCCTCCTTTCTCTGCCGCCTCTATATTTTGACTCTTCTCTCTGCTCCTGATGGTACCATGCACAGTTGACATTTTCTGTCAATTTAATCCCATTTTAGGTGGTATTTCATATCTTCCTACCCTCACTGCAACCTCTTTAAACATTCAGTAAATTATATTTTCATAATGGGTTTTCGCATCCAGCCTGAATCACTCCCCAACCACCCAAGTAAGCTCCTTGACTTACTTTTCCATCTTTGTATGCTCAGTGCAAAACATAAGTCCAGGTTTATAATAGGTGCTCAATACATAATAGTAGATGAAATAAATGACCTACCTTTTCTGACACATGGGAATGCCTTTCTATATTCTTATTTTTGGTAGTGAAGTTTCTGATAAAACGTATCCATGGAAACATGTTGCTAATAGAAGTATTGCACATGTTAGGCATAAAAGCTGTACCCTTTTTTAAGTGCCACAGAGGACTAATAACTGTTAGTTTGCAATCACAGACTACAAAAGAAATGATTGCATGAATAGCTGAGATTCCAGGTGTTAATTCAATAGCAAAAAAATGTGTGTGTCCTTGTACTTTAGTTTCTGATGGTTAGGAGCTGATGTGTACTTGCTTTTGAATTCACTAAAATCAGATTCAAGACCTTCTATAAATCTGTAGACTCAAAGGAATGGAAAATGTCCCCAAAGGTCACCTGGCACAAACCCTGCCTTTAGGCAGAACAAGATATAAAACTCCTTGTCGACTGTCTATCCTTTAAAAACCTGTCTCAAGGAGAATATGTTTGAGCATTTTCTTTTTTTTTTAACCTTGGAAATGCTTTTCCTGAGGGTCAGTCCTTATGGTTCCATTACACATGATAAAAAATTCTCCCCTGCCATATTATAAGATCATTTCCATTTGCTCTGTCCTCAGCAGAGCAGGAAAACATTGGTCAGCTTCCTCCATATCATGTCCCTTAATACACTGAATAAATCCACCCTGAGCTCCCTTTTCCTCAGACTTCATAAATCCAATTCCTCAAGCCAATCCTCACAGATCAATTTTGCAACTCTTTAATCATTTTAATAATTTTTGTCACTCTCAGTTGAATCATTTCCAACTTATCTATAGCCTACTTTTTTTTTCCCCTCTCAATTAAACACCATGGTAATGCAGAATGGACGAGAGCTAAGAATAGGAAAGTTTCACAGTTCTTGGGTGTTATAATTCCTTTTTTTTTTTTTTTTTTTTGAGATGGAGTTACACTCTTGTTGCCCAGACTGGAGTGCAATGGTGCAATCTTGGCTCACCACAACTCTGCCTCTCAGGTTCAAGTGATTCTCCCGCCTCAGCCTCCCATGTAGCTGGGATTACAGGCATGCGCCACCATGCCCAGCTAATTTTGTATTTTTAGTAGAGACGGGGTTTCTCCATGTTGGTCAGGCTAGTCTCAAACTTCTGACCTCAGGTGATCCGCCCATCTTGGCCTCCCAAAGTGCTGGGATTACAGGCGTGAGCCACGGTGCCTGGCCAGGTGTTATAATTCTATGACAACATCACAGAAACACTTTGGTATCTGAAGACTTTTTTTTTTTTTTTAAATTAGAAGAGTACCAGAAAACTTTTTCACCTCCTGTTCCTGGGCAACACTACCTTCCAGATCTTTCTCAGCAGAGCTTGAGAAAAAGCACTTAGTCCTAGTATTAGCTGTTTATTCATCCTCACAGAGAGAAAATGACCCACTCTGAGATCAAAAAGAATGGCAGAGCCTCAAAAAAGAGAGGTGAGAAACTCAAGGCTTTTAGAGCCAGAGAAGAGCCTGGAGAATAGAGGGCAGCCAGGTGAGCATGGTGACAGATTGGAAGCACCTTGCTGTTTAAAGGAGTGGACGGCCTTTCATGTTTAGCTGATTTTTTTCTTCACATGAGAATGCCCATCTAGTGTACCAGGAGCTTACTTTGGGGGGGGCGGGGGAAAGGCTGGGCACAGTGGCTCACGCCTGTAATCCCAATACTTTGGGAGGCTGAGGAGGGCGGATCACAAGGTCAGGAGTTCGAGACCAGCCTGACCAACATGGTGAAACCCCGTCTCTACTAAAAATACAAAAATTAGCTGTGTGTGGTGGCGCACACTGGTAATCCCAGCTACTCAGGAGGCTGAGGCAGGAGAATTGCTTGAACCCAGGAGGCGGAGGTTGCAGTGAGCTGAGATCGTGCCACTGTACTCCAGCCTGGGTGACAGAGCGAGACTCCATCTCGAAAAAAAAAAAGATAAGCCACAAATCTATATTTTAAATTTAAATATAAAATGGCTTAATTAAGCCATTTTAATCCATTGTGCAGCTCAACCCTGTGTGGGCTCAAAAAGGTGCATTTGCAGGCAAGGCTTTGCCCTTGGGCTCCTGCATTCATGCCCTTGCCAGGATGCTAATCCTCTACCGTCCTTATGATTTCTATAAGAAATTTCTGAAGACATATGCATCGTTGAGAGGCATGTTCTTTACACATGAACACTTTTATAAAATTGTGTTTTAAGAGGAGATTTTAAAGGGCAGGAACCTAAGCTCTTTACTCTCTAGTGATGAAATTCCAGATGCAGCAGCTACTAAAAATGACACAAATCTGTGGAGATGAACCTTCTTGATGCTTTGTAATAACTCAACCATCACAGGATGTGTGTTATCATGAAGTGTGACTGTCCCTGAGCTCGCCAGTGAGGCATCGTGAAGTGTGACTGTCCCTGAGATCCCCACATCAAGTTGTTGTTTCCAGTTAATCTGAGACCAACGCGAAGCCCATTGAAGAAATGCACCCGCTTGTGCTTAGTATTCTAATTTTCAAACCCAGCAGGTTCAATTCCCTTACAAAGGTTGGTCTAGGATAGAGTTCTGGATAGAGAAAGGCAATTTAACCAAAATGCTTTACCCTAATTACACAGCAAAGCTATTTGCATAAGTAACCAGTCTGGGTATTAAGAGACCCAAGAGAGTCAATGTTATTCCAGCAGAAGTTATGTTTTTGCTAACCTTCAAGAAAATAATAGCAAGTCAAGACTTTCAACGTTCTATTTGTAAAAGCAAATGATAGAGGATATAATCCTCTATCATTTGAATGAAATATGTTGGAAAGAGATTGGTCTCCATTGGAAGTGGGCTGAAAATGGCCCTCCTTTCCCCTGTCGCCATTTTTGCAGGAGAGGGTGTTGACCGTATTGAGCGTGGATAAGGGAAATAGTTTTTGTTATATCAAAAGAAGCCAGTCCAGACATGATTTTCTTCTTCCAATATGGAAAATGCTATTTTTAAAGAGGCCACTGATCTTTTGTTTGCTGTAGAAAATGAAGTAATCTCTTAGGGTAATGGACTCAAACTATAACAAAGGACAGGTTATCTTAAAATTTGATAAGACATTTCTAACAGGTAAACAGTGACATCGTTTACTAGGAAGGAAAATAAATGTTCTTTGTGGAGATTTTTAAAAATAGACAAAACAATCACCCGAAGAGATTGGCCCATGAGGCTTAAATCACGGCACTGCAGGAGCAGTTCAATTTGTCAGATTGGAAATATGATGTAAGTTTAAAAAATAAAGGAAAATAAACACAATCTAGATTGCTTCTACATACATAGTTCAGATGATTTAAACTTTTGCAACAAAATGATGCTTGGTATTTATGAGTTTTCCCTTCCAATAGAATATAAACTGCACGAGGCCTAAGACTGTGACGTCAACTGGAAACAAATCCCTTTATTTCTGGACTCCTGGGGAATTGGCAATAAGGATAAAGAAAATAAGTATTATGAAGGATGAGCAAAATAATAATGCATCTTTCATGGACTCCACAGCCATATCTGACACTGTTATTTTTGTGAAAGGTTTTAGCCCATGACAATTGACTGGACACATTAGGAATTATGGTCATACTGTCACCATCTATTCAAGAACACCAAGCCCTCATGACATGAGCAAATAACAGCACTGACCTGCCCAAGTGACCAGACAATCCTTTAAAGGAGTATCACTAAATTGCAGCATTCCCAGGCCAGGGGTCAAGATGAAAAAGAACGATCCGGACTGCAAGTTGCCAGGTTACTGCAGAATGAAAGTGGCAGATGGGTTGATCTTAGGAAAAAAAAAAAAAAATCTGCTAACTGGTGCAGAAAACATTAGTCTGGGAGAAGAATATCTCACTTCAGCGGAGACAGCTCCTGCAGTTCCATTCATTACGATCTGCGGGAAGGCTCGCCTTGCTGTGAGGGTTCAGCCAAGGCTCAGGCCCACGTTTCCCCCTAACACAGACACACATGTGCACACACACCTTCATTGTTGTCACTGTATGCAGAATCTCCTGCCAAGAGCCAAAGTGACAAAAATTATACAGTAGCTTGATGGGAATAAGAAGACGAGTGTACCTAATCTATTCAATGTAAGTCTGAAAATGGAAAGAGGTCTACAAAGAACAATATTACTAAAACAGTAACAGAGGTGGTTTCATTTTTATTAGTAAAAAATGCTCTAAAGCCTCTGACTGCTGCAAATATGATAAAACAGCACATCCCAAGCCCAGAAAAATGGTTTAAAACAACTCTAAGGAAATGACCCCCCTGAAAATCAAATGGAAGTGGAAACACACTTGGCCAAAAAGGGAGGCTCTGGTGCACAACAGACAGTATAATAAAATTATAGGGAAACAATATGATAGAAATGAATCTGATGAGGTGTGTTGTTATTGTAAGTAAATTCATGCTGGAGAAGTATTGAACAAACCACCAGAAGGGACACCCCATTGGTAGGGATGACACATTTGATATGCTAACAACTGCTGATTTCTCACGGTCAACAGAGTGGGCTTCCTTTCAGGTCACCATATTGAGCACACCTGGCTTGGACTGAAATTCCTGGTGAATTGGTACACAAGGTTTGTCATTAACTCTGCACCCAAAGTAACCACACAACCAAGAAGAAGCTCTTTCTACCTTTTAACGTTGTGAGATGACTGTTCTACACGAGAAAACAATCACGTGTGACTATGTAGAGCAAACGTGGAGAGGCAAGTGCCCCTGACTCTTACTTGCCATCCTCCTGACCTCCCTGGTGCACACAGCTATGGGGGCTGGAAGTTAGCATAATTACTTCCAATTAAATTAAGGTCGCACAGCTTTTTCCCCTTTCTCTTTGAATAGCTGTAGGCTTAAAAGATAATATCCATGCTGATGATATTCCATAACATTAGATATGGTTTCATCAATACTGCTAGGCATAAGAATTTTGGGAGTCATACATTCACCTGCCTTCCTCTTGCCTCTCAGAGCAATGCCCATCTGGCCTCCACAGAACCACTCTTGCCACGGTTTCTATTTCTCAGGTCAGGACCAGGACAAGTTCCACTCACTTAGGAAAGCAGACGTTTAGGAGTTTCCTATTTGGCGACTCATGAAAATGATAGACTGGTTTCTAGAAATAAAAATTTGGCTGCCTCTTAAGCTATTACATTCTCAAACTGTGATGGAATATTCCCATTTGAGCTTAAGATACACGTTTTTTTTTTTTTTTTTTTTTTTGAGATGGGGTCTCACTCTGTCACCCAGGCTGGAGTGCAGTGGCACGATCTCAGCTCACTGCAACCTCCGCCTCCTGGGTTCAAGTGATTCTCCTGCCTCAGCCTCCCGAGTAGCTGGGACTACAGGCGCATGCCACCACGCCTGGCTAATTTTTTTTATTTTTAGTAGAGACGGGATTTCACCATGTTAGCCAGGATGGTCTCGATTTCCTGACCTCGTGATCTGCCCACCTAAGCCTCCCAGAGTGCTGGGATTACAGCATATATATTTTTTTTTTTTGAAAGAGCCCGTTCTGCTTTTTTTATTTGTTTACAAGATAAATTTTTGAAGGTAAATGTGGGCAAGGAGGTAAACAAACTGAGCCAGTACATGGAGGAACCCGAAGTTGGACCCCTTCTAGGAGGTGATTTCCTACCTGATCATGCTGTACGGGCCTTGCTGCTGCTGTTGTTTTTAACTCAATAATGACTTTCCCCTGTAAGACATCTCATAAGAAGGCGGGGAAAGCACTACTTTACAATGAGCATGGGAGGTGGGCTTATCTCCCAGATCCATCACTGAAAGCTGGGCCATCTTGGGGAAATTATTTAACTTTCCTGACCTTTTGTTCCCTCCTCTATAAACTGGTGACAAATAGAATACCGTCCTGACAGGGTTGTAGAGAGGACTAATTGAGACAACCAATGTGCCAGCATTTTGGGAACCATTAAGGTCTATGAAAAGTTGGTGGTTGTGTAACCGTACCAACTGTATTTTAGGACCTCAGGAATTATGATCTTCTCAAAGCAGAAATGTATTTCTTTGTAACCTTATTATCTAGTATAGTTCCTGGTGCAACTAGGATCTCAGGAGCTGTAAATAAATAATTGATTGAAAGAACAAATGACTGAATGAATGACAGAACCAATGAAAAAGGAGTACAGAGAGTGGGGGAAGAAAAAAACCCAGAGGCCTTGCTTTCTCAAGATTTCTGCAAATGAAAGATATTTATTTATCCAACTGGGCAAGGACTCTTCAGGCAGGTTGCACAGACAGGAGTTGGATGGTGAATGTGGTCATGATCTTGAGAAACAAACCGGGTCTGATTTGCAGGACAGGGTCAGACCATGTAAGGCTGGGAATGGGACTCTGAACAGTTTTTGGGGGTAAAGTTTTATTTTGGGGAGTGATAGGGATTATGGGGAAAAAGGGTGAAGAAGGCAAGGTTTGAAAACAGAATAAAACCAAGGCCAGCTATTTTGAGGATGAGCTTGAACAGATCTGAAAGCGAGGGACAAGGCGACAAAAAGCGAGACAGGGTTAAGGATCTGCGTCTGTGACTCACGCTGGCTTAGGAGGGAGGTGATAGGTGGGGAGGAAACTGGAGTTGGGGATGGCCGTTTGTCCTGATGCTTACAGGCTGGTATCTGGGACCTCATTGTAAAGAGACTAGGTCCAGGGAAAGCGGACCCAGTGACTAGGGGCTGAAAGAAAACTTTGTTGCTGTGGGAACCAGGAGACCAGAAGGGCTCTGGTTCCAGGAGGACTGGGGAAAGGCCAAGAACCCACCCCTTGAAAACTGCACTAGGAAGTCCAGAGCAGCAAGCTCCTTAGTGCTGCTGTCATGGTGCCTACTATGGAGTCCTTCAGGTTCCTCTCCCCTGAAGCCAAGGGTGTCCCCTGGTCTCAAGCAGGACTGAACTTTGAGGTGGCAGTTGAGAGGCCCAATTGTCGGTTAAAGATGGGCCAGGGGGAATATATTCATCACAAGATGCATAAAAGCGACTCTATACATGTCTTATTTCCTTTAAAAATCATGAGGCCAGCGTGCAGTGTCTTCCAGGCTGTTTTCTAAATCGTGCCATGAAAGGGCACATTCACACTACTGACATGTCCTGCTTTTATTGTTACACCTTCCTCCAACTGCATCTACTGAACATCTATTATATGCACGGTACCAATGAGAAATCAGCATCCAACTGTTTCCCCCCTTCCTGTTATCTGAAAACACAGAAAAGCGTTAGATAATTTAAAATGAAAACAGCAAAAGTGACCAATAATAACACCGTATTAACCTGGTTAAGTTTTCTGGATTCTGGATTTCTTGTGAGTTTTTATCCATGTACATATATTTTTGTAATATTGCACTCATAGTAAATGTAATTTTGTGGAGCTTATTCTTATATGACTACACTGCCTTTAGAGATGAATCTTAATTTTCAGGCATTTGGTTGTGGGATGCTTAGGCTATGAGAAGCTGGATCTCAACATTTAAAGCAGGATCTTTTAAAATGAGGAGTCAATTGTGTTATTTCACATGTGTTTCATTTGAAACAGTATATCATTCTGCTACTATGATAACTACAGCAAATCCTCCTTAGGACTGATTTAAGCATTGAATAAATAAAGATAAAATTGAGTACACTGCCATTTTCAGTGCTTCTTGACTTCTACACACTTATCAACTACTACAAATCTGATGGCATCCACTTTCCAGCTGGTCACCTCGACAGGCCTCAAGGTTCTTCTGATGGGATTTTAGTCAATGGCAATCACCACCATTTGAGCACAGTCACCTAGTATAGCTGGATATTTAAGGAAAAGAAAAAAAAGAGAAGCTAATGGCTTTTCACACATGCACTGAAAAAAATTAATAACCTGATAATTTCTGGCAAAGGAGAAAATTTTTTTTCCTTATAAGATGGCAAAGTTCAAAATTATGTGATTTATCTCAGTGACCTGTAAGTAGTGCCTATAATTATTAAAAATAACCATCAAGCTGGCTTTTAAGTATCTTCATTATAGTACTGCTAATACAATGCCCAACTCCATTACTTTTTTCTATGTAACCTTAAAACAGAGCCAGTTCATTCCTAGTATTTCCAAGGTGTTACTTTAAGAAGAAAAGTGGGCCAGGCACAGTGGCTCACACCTGTAATCCCAGCACTTTGGAAGGCTGAAGTGGACAGATCACCTGAGGCCAGGAGTTTGAGACCAGCCTGTCTGACATGGTGAAACCCCGTCTCTACTTAAAAAACAAAAACAAAACCCGCAAAAATTAGCTGGGCGTGATGGTGGGTGCCTGTAATCCCAGCTACTTGGAAGGCTAAGGTAGGAGAATTGATTGAACCCAGGAGACAGAGGTTGCAGTGAGCCAAGATTGCACCACTGCACACTCCAGCCTGGGTGACAGAGCGAGACTCCTTCTAAAAAAAAAAAAAAAAAAGGAAGAGGAAAGAAGAAAGAAAAGAAGAAGAAGAAGAAAGAAGAAAGAAGAAGAAGAAGAAGAAAAGAAGAAAAGAAGAAGAAGAAGAAGAAAAGAAGAAGAAGAAGAAGAGGAACAGGAAGAGGAAGAAGAAGAAGAAGAAGAAGAAAGAAGAAGAAGAAGAAGAAGAAAAGAAGAAGAAGAAGAAAAGAAGAAGAAGAAGAAGAAGAGGAAGAGGAAGAAGAAGAAGAAGAAGAAGAAAAGTGGGCTAGGTGTGGTGGCTCACACCTGCAATCTCAACACTTTGGGAGGCCGAGACGGGTGGATCACCTGAGATTAGGAGTTTGAGACCAGCCTGGCCAACATGGTAAAACTCTGTCTCCACTAAAAATACAAAAACTAGCCAGGCATGGTGTCGCATGCTTATAATTCTAGCTATTCAGGAGGCTGAGGCAGGAGAATTGCTGAAACCTGGGAGGTGCGGGTTGCAGTGAGCCGAGATTGCACCACTGCACTCCAGCCTGGGTGACAGAGCAAGACTCCATCTCAAAAAAAAAAAAAAAAGAAAAAAGAAAAGTACAGGAACATGACTCTTAAATAAGCCACCATTTCAGTGGATGCATTTATTGAATTGATGCTTTCAGTAAGTTGTTTCTCATCGTATGTATCATTTTAAAAGTTGTATTTAATCCGCAGGTTTAATGATTAATTTTTTCCAATTAGGGTAAAAATATAGTATTATAGAGTTCACAGCAATAGTGTTGATTTCAACTTACAATGGAGTAAACAGGTTTTGTAATTGCCTTGGGAAAGCCAGAACAGAAAAAGTAATTCTATCAGCAACATGGAAGCAAAATGAGTAGATGCCTTCTTTTATCTGGGAAGCACATTTTCAATCATGAGTTCATGATTGACAAGCAGGGTTCCGTGTGACTGACCTATCTTTTTGGGTTCATTCGTGTTGACCAATCTTTATGGATCTGGGAGCAGCAAGTCAACCTAGAATCACCAAATTCGGTTACTCATATGGTGACATCACAGTGCATCAAAACGTGCATCAAAACCACTGAATCTGTTGGTTTCATGGGGCTCTGCTTGGGTAAGGACCCAGCCACACAGTTATAAGATGAAATCAAGAGTTGAGGTGCTAGGCCAGGCACAGTGGCTCACGCCTGTAATCCCAGCACTTTGGGAGACCAAGGCGGGTGGATCCCGAGGTCAGGAGATCGAGACCATCCTGGCTAACATGGTGAAACCCCGTCTCTACTAAAAATACAAAAAATTAGCCGGGCATGGTGGCGGGCACCTGTAGTCCCAGCTACTCAGGAGGCTGAGGCAGGAGAACGGCGTGAACCTGGGAGGCAGAGCTTGCAGTGAGCCGAGATTGCGCCACTGCACTCCAGCCTGGGTGACAGAGTGAGACTCTGTCTCAAAAAAAAAAAAAAAAAAAAAAGAATTGAGGTGGTAGTTGCACAAACCTACCTGTGATAAATAGAGCTATATGCATACACTGTAGCAAAGTCAGTTTCCTGGTTTTGGTACTGTACTCTAGCTATACAAGAGGTAGCCATTTGGAAAAAGCTGGTGAAGGGTACCTGGGACTTTTCTGTGCTATGTTTACAACTTCCTGTGTATCCATAACTATTTCAAAATAAAAAGTAAAGCATACATGAAATCAAGAGGGCTATTATTTCCTTTGGGAGACTGGCAGAAGTTGGCAGCACGGTGGCTTCGAGCTGGAGGGAGATTTGGCTTCTATGAGGGCATGTGCGAGTCTAGCTCTCCAGACACCTTAGATGAAGGCCACTGGCCTGGGGATGGGGCCGGGGGCACACAGTGACTCCACACCATGGGGCCGGGGAGGTGGCAACATAGGTGCATGAGAGGGGGACTGGCCTCCACCCTGCATATCTGCTGGTGCTTAAATTCTCTCAGGACAGCTCAGCCCAGCTTTCCAGAGGATGAGAGGACTTCACAAAGCTGCCCACTGCCACTGAGCAAACAGAATGTCCCATGCAGGGAAAGCAGCAGAAGGGCCCAGAAACAGCCAGTAGCCAGGCGCGGTGGTGGGCGCCTGTAGTCCTAGCTACTCGGGAGGCTGGGCAGCAGCCTGGGCAGCAAGGCCAAGTGCAGGCTGCCGTGGCACTGGGCGCTGCCCCTGGCTGTGCAATCCCAGGGCTCTGGGTGAGAGGCAAACCGAGACTCACATCTGCCCTTGCTGGGTCCCACCACCTTCTGGCAAAGAGCATTATTGGTGCAATATTAACGTCACGGCCTCCCTCCAGCAGCACAAGCCCAGCCTCCGCTCACCCAGCCCCCTAGTGAGGTGAACCATGGCTCCTGTCCAGGGGCCCATTGCAAGTTTCCACACATCCTCCTGCCTGCTGTAGAGGGCCGGCGGTGTGCCTTGACACTTGGCTATGCATCCCACCCACCTGTAGCTGCCCCTGGCAGCTGCCTTACACAGAAGAGGCACCTAGTGAACATTGACTGAATTGAGTCAAATAGAAAGCAGCTCTCACTCAGAGAGCAGCCCTCCACACCAATGTCAGGGAGAGGAAGGCTGAGCACAAGAGAATCTCCCTCTGTCCACAGAAATGCCTGAGCATGGAACTCTGGGAAAACTGCACTCATGTCCAGATGCAAGTAAATGATAAACTCCTCTTAAGACTTCAGACAGAGAGCACAGACGTTTATAGTGCAATGTACTTTTAACACCCAGAGACAATAAGCCCTCTTGCCAAGTCTTTGCTTTGGGAGTATAGGCTAATTGAGGGAGATTGCACTGTTAGTGAAAAAAGTGGAATGTTTAATACCAAGTAGGGAGAGGGTCTGCCTTTCCAAGCTGGGGAGGGAGGGAGGAGAGAGGAGGTTTCTGTGGATGGTGCTGTTCAAGGTTCCCCTCTGAATCCTGCTCACCTTTAAATACCTCTGGCAGGCCTGCATAAAGGGCCCATTTCCCTTCCTCATCTAGTAGAAAATACAAGCAGGATTGCTCTGAATGAGGAGACAGGAGCCTCCATTAAAATGCAGATGCCAATTACTCTGCAGGACGGACACTAAGCTTATCCTCCAGACTCCTACTGGTCTAGCAATGTTGATTAGTATCAGGGTAGTAACATATCTCCCTCCAAAGCGTGGAGAGCTCAGAGGGAAGGGATATAGTGAAAGACAGGTGGATTCAGCATGATCAGATCTGGATGGGCTGAGCCCAAGGAGAATGTGGGCTGGAGATCAGGAATAGGCAGGTGTGATGGAGAACTTACAAGGGCACCATGAAAGGGAAGAGATGTAAACAAGCAAAAAGATATGAGCTTATCTGTTATGTGTTTCTTTACAATTTCACATAAGGTTAGTCCTCATGGTATACTAGAATAATTTCCATTTATTTGCAGGGTAAGATTATTTTTTACATTTAGCCATCATCTTCATTGACGATGCAATTCTTAGAGTACCTTAGAGAATCTAGAGGAAATAGAGTGGTGGCCTTCAGCGCATTCCTCCATCTCATTCTCCTGCCCATACCCAGGACCAGAAGAAGAACACATTGTCATTCAGTCTGAAACCACCTCAAAGAAGCAGGGTTTGGTAACAATTAGAAGGTGAAAGAGAAAAATCACCTAAGCTGATCTAATTTCTTTCTAAGGAGGAGCGGCAGCAATGTCAAAAGGGAGGAAGTCTATTAATTGAGGGTGGGGAGGAGGAACAGCTTGAGGAAACTTGTGTTTCCAAGAAACAGCCTCACCAGCAGAGACTGTCTGTGGTTTGCATGTTCTTGCTGTAGGCAGGTGCACAGTTGATGGAAGGCCATGCTTATGAGTCTTCAATGACAAATGATGGGTACACGATGGGTTGAAACTCTCCTGAGCTTTCTTCACTCTTGGCTTCTCTCTATGCTCAAATCTCTCTATGCTTTTTTTTTTTTTTTTTTGAGAAAGAGTCTTGCTCTGTCGTCCAGGCTGGAGTACAATGGCGTGATCTCAGCTCACTGCAACCTCTGCCTCCTGGGTCAAGTAATTCTCCTGCCTCAGTCTCCTAAGTAGCTGGGATTACAGGTGGCCACCACCAGGCCCAGCTAATTTTTTTGTATTTTTAGTAGAGATGGGGTTTCGCCATGTTGGCCAGGCTCATCTCAAACTCTTGACCTCAGGTGATCCACCCACCTCAGCCTTTCAAAGTGCTGGGATTACAGGAGTGAGCCCTTGTGCTCAGCCAATAATTAATTTTTTATTTTGAAATATTCTAGGAGGAGGAAAAAAAAATCTGACCATATCCGAAGGTTAGTAGTTAATAGCTAAATATCAACAAAGAAGATATGGCTAAAGATTCCCTAAAGTTTGAGTCCTGGGTCTTATTTAATTGGTGACTTGAATAACATATTTGAAAGTAGGCTCATGAATCTACAGATGAATCTTCAAAATACCTTTATTATGATAAAAGAGAAATCCAATGCTGATGAGTAGGCTTGACTTATGATGAGAAAGCTGTTCTTCCAAATCAAAATGTAGTGAAGACATTTTACATAAAGACACAAGAAACTCCTCATAGTCATCTTTGTATCACAGATGCTTACCTAGTATCCGACATAGGGTCAATACCCATAAATGCTTCTTGAAATCAGGGTTCAGTTAGACACAAAGCTACAGAGCTTAAACATATAACAAGATCATTGGGCATTATTACGAATAAACTCATGTTTACTGGCCTCTTCTCCTGTATGTGAAGAGGGATTTCTTATTAATCCTGGGACTTAAATGAGTTTGTCCTCAGCAGGATCTCAAAGTCGTAAGAGAGCTACAAAGATTGACAATTATTAGACAGTGTCAGAGTTGAGGATGAGTCTTAGGTTGGGCTGATGAAGCAGGAGACTTCTAGTTCTGGACAAAATGAAGAATAAGAGAGTGATAAAAAATGACCATATATGAGCAATGTATTACCCATTTACCTACATATATTCATTTTGTACTATATGGAATTACATATTTTTCATTTCCAAGAATTTGTTACTCATCCATTGTTGCAGGTCTGACAAATTACTGAAAGCAAAGCATAAAATTAGGATAGAAATCCCACTGTATTAAAGTTCCATGGAAATTATGCAGAAACTCAACTGCACAGAAGAGTGCATTAAAGATACAGTGGTTGCCCTGGGGAAGCTTGCTTTCTTCTTAAGTATTAAACATGTCATTTTCATATTTGAGCAAAAACCTGAATAAACTCTGCCCTCAAAGAAATGAAAGATAACCACTGACTGTGCACTTCGTATAAGCTTCACTGCTGCATTTTAAAGTATCCTGAATAGTCCCATGACGTTAAGATAGCAACACTTTATTACACACATTACTAATGTGGCAAGCTCTGAAGGTCAGGGAGTGGCTGGCTGGTCTTCAGCTTGACCCATTTGGGAGGTCCGTTTTCATCTTTGGATTATCTGGCCTCTCAGTTTGATTACTGGGGCCATAAACAGCTTTCCCGTGAGAGCTGAGGTGAACATTTCTTGCTCATTAGGCCTCTTCCAGACAAGCCTCCCTTGCACGCAATGAATATGCACTTGATGCCCAAGGAACATGCACTTGATACCCAATCATTGCTCTTGACTTGACATTCTGGTTGATTATCAGACATGTACTCCATCAGAACAGAGACACAAACTGAGAATCTTGAGTTTTGTGAGTTTCATTCCAGAGAAAGCTCTGTTGGGGCTGGGTGGGGTGGCAGAAGGGATGTGGACAGCGAATATTGATGTGGTGCGTGTGTATATAATGTTCTCCTTGGAGAGGTGTTTCTTAAAAAGCCGAGTTGGTTTTCAACGTGATATTTAACTGAATGCTGCCAAATTGTGCTGCCTCCTCAGGGTGCTAAAAAAATCCATTAATAAAGTGTTTGTTGTTGTCAGAATGCCTATTCCAAAGCTTGGGCTGTGTGAAGGGCTGACTCCCCACAAGAGACCGATGATAGGCGAGGGAGGTAGAGGAGAGGGTTGAAGATGGATATGTGCTGCCTTGCTGACAAGTGGTGAGGACAAGCGAGGCGACGGATCAGTAGAATTTTCCATTAAATCAAGAAAAACACAACTTGCCCCCAACATCACCTCTGATGGTTTCTTAGACCAGCTGCTTCTCTGACTCCCTACTGAGGAACAAATTGCTTTCCTGGCAGGACATTTGGACACTACTGCATTAATAGATATGGATCCCAGCATGCCAAGCCAAGCGAGAAGGCAATTTAATATGAGCAACACTGTCATCTCAATTTAGGACAACAGCTAGAATGCCCTACAGGGCACTGCAACAGCTTCGAGAAGTACACGACAGAAGACATTCTCACTGTCTTGAGGCTACAGAAAGCTGGTGTTTCTAGTAAACAGTCAGACCAAGGATAATAGAAAATGTAATGCAAAGATGACAGCAGCATTGTCCTATCTGTGAACATCAGTTTCAATTCATGCGGCTTTCCCTTCTGTAGTGAACGGAGGTCCTGTGTAGGGTACTTCCCTTCTACCTCAATCCCATCACAAAGACACAAACAAAAAGCCCACTGACATCGTATCAATAAAAAAATAGGTAACATTAGATGACAGATGTTGTATACCTATGTTTGAGGAAGGTCAAAGTAAGAGGTAACTTCATGTTTGCATGTTCAAACTTACTTATCTATCTTTGATGCTATGCAAGACAAAAATAAATGGAAGCCCTTTAAATTTCCATCTCCTAACGCTTGCCTGTATGCAAGAAAAATATATTTTTGCTTTTTAAAAAAACTCTAAATACATTATGCTTTGGTACATACTTTAATATTAGTTTCTATTTTATTTTTCCATAATAAAGACATGGCTGAATCCAGTGTATCTATTATGCTAAGATAATTTATGCTAGGGTAATATTTTTGATAGGAATTCTCATAACAAATCAGCTTCATGTACCAATTACAAAATTGGGAGATAGCTAAATTTTTATAAAACTTTTTGGCAATATCCACTGATATATCAGTTTATTTTAAGTCAGTATGGTTTCTTATCAATCATATTGTGAGGGATTCATATATAAATTGAGAATAAAATATGTTCACATGTAACAAAAATACAAATGTATCTCCTGTTAGAGTCTCTCTAGATAGAGACAGAAAAAGTGACACAGTAGATTCACACTTGAGTTTGCTCACAGACAATGGTGATTCATATCAATTGCAATGCTTTTCATGGTGTCATTTTGCATTAGACACAAAATCGCAAAATAACTCAATTGGTCATTACCATGAACACTTCACCATGGAACTAGCTATGTGACAGCTCATAAGGCCATCATTATTATGTTGTCAAAGTCCCTACTGCTAACATTTATTGTATGGTTAAAAAGGTCTTTCCCCTGTCTCATGTGTGTTCAATGAGGTGACATTGTTTTATAAATCAATTTCATGGAGAGTAAGTATTTATCTTAAAATGTTATCCTTTTATCTTTCCCTGTTCCTCCTCTTCTCCCTCCTGTTATTATTTTTCTTCTTCTTTTGCAAAACGTTTGAACACAGAAGCAAACCCATTTTCAAAATACCATCTGAGAAACCCATCAAGCATGGATAGCACCTGTGACCAGAGAAGAGCCTCTCAGCAAGAGAGCGACTGGGAATAACATTTCCCATATCACTTGGGAAGTAAGAGGAAAAAAATGAACACAATTCAATCCATGAATTAAAAAAAAATTGTTCCTATCCAGATAGTTCTCAGTATTTTTTCATTAAATATTTTTTAACATAAAAATCCCTTGTTTCCACTATTTTCTATTTGTGAAAAGGCAAGAAAATAATACCAGTTTTCTGTGCATAGATCTATCACAGCACTTCCAAAAGTATGTTGGAATTATTTTAGATCATGGACTCCCTGAGCAGCAAGGGTGGTCTAGTCTTGTATTTCCAGCACCCATGAAAAATGACTCCATATAATATTGGGCAGAAGTGTTCTGAATGAAATGCTCCCAAATAGAAAAAAATTGTTTTGTGTATCTATAGGAAGATATTTCAGAATTATATATATTTTTTTATTTTTCCAGAGACAGGGTCTCACTCTGTTGCCCGGGCTGGAGTGCAATGGCATGAACATAGCTCACTGTAGTCTCAAACTCCTGGGCTCAAGTGATCTTCCTGCCTCAGTCTCCCAAGTAGCTAGAACTACGGGTGCATGCCCCCGTGCTCAGCTAATTTTTTAATTATATTTGGTAGAAACGGTGCCTCACTATGCTGCCCAGGCTCAAAACTATCTTTAGACTCAACAATAGTTAAAACCAAAAATAGTTTAAATTGAAGGCTTTGAATTCCAGAGGGATTATGCTTTTCAGAGCTGAATTTCCTCAAACAACTGTAACCTCATCTGCTTGCATAGCATATAATATTTATCAAATACTAAACAAAAAACGGTGAATCTGGAGGTGAAGAGATATTTCTGCAAAGGAGTCTTGATGATTGAAAGTTTTCAAAATTATACCTTCAACTCTTATCAGTTCACAGCATCGTAAGAGTTTAGACGGAGACACTCATCTGCTTTCCTTCCCAATGAGTAGGTGTACGTAGGATGGAGCCTGTCAGAAGAGCAGGGCTGGCTGCTGTCCTTGCATCCATTCGATGTAGGAGGTCACAGGAAACAATGTGAAATTCTGCAGCCTGGTTTTAAAATTTCTTAAAGTTTTTACACATTTCAAAACATCAAATATGTTTGTTGTAGCTTGTTCTTACCTCTACTCTGCCTAAGCAAATGATATTTCATCTCTTAATGTGAAAATAAGATTTTTCAGTTGACACATTCATTTATTTTCTAAAGGGTGTGTGTGTGTGTGCGTGTGTGAGTAGGGTTCTGTGTGAGATGGATGGGTGAAGCCATAAGGATATATAGTATAAAGCCATCCCTTATAAAACAGGACAACAAACATTACACTAAAAATTTGCTCTGTAGAGTTGCAAGCCTCAGAAAGTTTAGGAGTGTCACTGTCCTGTTCCTGGGCCTGGACATGAGGGTCCACCTCTCCCAAGTCCTGAGGACTTTCTTCCTGGAGCCTAGCCAGCCAGTGAGCAGGCTGCTCTGATCCCTTCTCCCTGCACTCCAACATCTTGCTTTCAGCTTTGCCCTCTAAATACTGGAATAAAAGGGCCAACAGGTCAGGGATGTTGGGAGCAGGAGAACTGTGGTGCTGCATGAATTTAAGGGATGTTTTTATTGTAAGACCAGAGAAGGAAAAATGATCAGAAAGCAAAGAGAGGAAACGTTTAGTTTATGACAAGGCTGTAAGAGGCAGGTTCCTGGAGCCTAAGTATTAAAATATGAACAGAGACAAGAGAACCTACCTGCACTTAGTATCCCTATACTTGGGATCTTTGAAAGCTATACTACTTTAAAAAATTATTCTATTCAATGCATTGCATCAGAAATGCTTCTATGTTAATCTGGAAATAGGTGTTCTAATTATAGATGCTAAAACTGTTCTGTATACTACTTGGCTATAGAATAGCCTACAGATATAATAAAAAAATAATTATTTAAAGTAATTTTTGGAAAACAACCCAATAACTTAGATAATGTTATTAATATGGGTATCAAATATTTTAAATCTAATTATACCAATGTCTCAAATATATAACAAATATAACACAAAAGATTAACTGAAAGATAGGTTTAAGTTGCCTGTAACCCAAATCTGTGTATATAAACAATTTAGTATTGTGTATCTTCTAAAGACCACCACTTGAATATAATCAAATGATCACTCACATATAGTAGTGGGCTGTTAAACCAGGTCTTTCCCAACCTTCCTAAAAAAAAAGGTCAGTCCCATAAATACTCTCATCACAGTCAGTTTCAAGCTGCCAACATGAAGTTGCTGAACATGGAGCTGGAAAAAGATGTGCATAACTGGCTCTTGTGAACCTGGTACAGCTGGCTTCAGCCTCCAGTAGACACTCATGTGTTCAGACACATGCATGTGCGTGCACACAAACACACCTGTTCAACAATTTCAGTTGCTTATTGTATTGTACTTGAGTATTGAATAATTGCTTTTTGCTTACTTTGAAAAGTACCTAAGCTACAACAATGGGCAAAAAGTTTCTCGAATGCAAACAAACTAAAACATTAAGTGATATTTTCCTATTGTCTTCTTTTTTGTTGTCCTGTCTTGCTAATTCTTTCTTCTTTACATGCTATAACCATTAGAAGCTCTGTTAACATCTTAAATAAAATAGAAATATTAAAAAATAAATATATAAATATAATTAATATAAATAAATATAATGAAATAAAATTTCAATGCATCAGCAATTGCTACTTGAGGAGCAAACACTCTGATATAATTTTACATTGACTCATCCATTCATTTGCAAATATTTGCTAAGCACTGTAGGGGACAGAAAAGACTTTCTTTATCCTCTGAAGGTTCAATAATGTAGTCTATGAAATAAACTGACAGTAGACAGATCAACATGATAAAATACGTACAAATTTATTACATACATATGCATGAGAGTCCCTCAAAATATAAGGCTCAAAGAAGGGGTAGGTAATTGGAGCTTATATAGAATCCCTGGGCTACAGAAAGGAATAGAGGTTTGGGGCCTCTGACTGGGAGGTGATGACAGGTTATGGAAGGGTGAGGGGAGGAAATGTATGATGAACAAAGGCTATCTTGTTATGCAGATAGAAAGCCTCATGAGTAGTAAAAATTGTTTCAGTACATCTCTCAGAAGAATCTGTGATCACCTGTGACAGAGTCTGTCTGGGTAAGGTATCACCTCCAATCTTATCTCCTGTGATAAGATCTTCTCTGGTTCATGAGATTCCTATGACAATTGTTTTCCTTTATAGATATAGATTTCTTTTACAAAAGAACAGCTATTCAGGGGCACTCCTGTGTCTGCAACTTCTCAGAATAACCAGCTCAAAATATGCCAAAGAAGTATATTCTGGGGTGGCATGTTCTGGTCTCCTACCATCATATTTTGGGGTGAAGTGTCTTGAGCCCCAGCAGCATCAAGTATGAACTTGGAGCCAGGGCTTTGGTGTACATTTCTGTAATTTGTGCTTTGCACAAACAATTCCACCTATAAGGCCAGAAGGGCTGGGAAACAGGGCATTCCCTTCCCTGGACCTTACAACCTGGTGGGTGCTATGCCCACATGAGGGAGGGGTGCCTTCTAATTCACAGCAAGATGCCTTCTGCTGTCAAGTGCTGTGGCCTCTCTCTGCCTGAGGGGTGGAGTGATGAACATCTGCCCATGGGTAGCACCTTGTAAAATCTAAAAGGTGGAGAGGCAAAGAGGACACACACTGCATCTTCTTCCCTTGCACTTCCTTTTACTACTAGAATGAGAGTTTCCTCTTTCCTTGATGCTCTAATATTCCTAGTCAGGCCAAGCTATTGCTAATCAGAACATTCTCTGGCTCCCCAGTCTTCTTTATGAGACTGGCCTCTACAGGGCTGGAGTCTCTTTTCTGACAGTGCCACTGAATCAGCTGTCCAAAGAACCCTTGCGGGAGACTGATGGACCTTCACAGACACCGTTCCTCTAGGTCAGCTCAGTTTATCCCAAGGCCACAGGCATTACTGCCTCCTTTAACACAGCACTGCTTTTAAACATTTCTTTTCCCCCACTTAGTTCCCAGAGACTTAGAGTTAACTTGAATAAATTCCTCTAATCTGAGACTGTGTTTTAGAAATCTCTTTATCCCTCAAAATACTTAACATACATTTGTGGGACAGAAGAATTTCCATAGATACAATACATGCATAAAATGTCACTGTTAAAGTAATCTTCAGGGGAAAGATTTTTCATTTGTGACTTAGCCATGTCATATTGAGACAGGATTTTATTCTGATTGGTAGTTTTTGGTTTTCTCTTTCTGTTTAGTAATGAATACTAGTAACCTCCCAGCTACAAATATCTCCTGATATGTTAAAGAAACAGAGTCTTCCGTAGCTGTAGTGGGTGCACAGCTGTGGGAACGCAATGTGGCCTCTCATACACTCCAGGAGCTGTTCCCCCACCCCTTCCATGAAGGAAAGGCGACGCCTTAACCCTTTTGGAGAGGTGAGCAGTCTTGAAGCCCTCAATAATATCCACTAGCACCCCAGCGAAAATGGGAAATAAGACAGGAACTTGGAGAGCTCCCAATGAAAAAAGATCCTAGAAATCACAGCAGAGTGGCAGGGTCTTTCTCAACTGTGTCCAAGTGGATATGGGGTTGTATACAAATAGGGCCCCCTCATATAACACGCAACTGACTCCAGGGCACACCCGTACTTTTAACATCTGATTGTTTTCAAGAATGCTGTGAAAAGTTGTTGTGAGATACATGGGATTGAGACTTCTGCAGTAAAGGGTTGAGGTTAGACACTGAGTAACTTCTTGTCAGTAAAAACAATTAAACACTGCCTCAGGAGATGGTATAATTATCTCCTGGGGAGGTGACTTTTTGTCTTGAATGATTAGGTGAAGTCCAATGAGAACCTAAGAAGCTGGATGAAAATTCTTGGAAATTAAGCCACAACTGAAAACAGGAGCCCAGTAAATGAGGCCTTCCCTGGGGCCTCATACTGTGTACCAAGGGCCGAAGAAGTAAAGTTTGCCTGCCTCATGGTTCTAGCTTAGAAGGCAGGAATCCTGCTTTGTTTTATTTGAATTATTGCATTGATATCCACAAGAACAGTCTTGTTTGAATATCTTAATTTAGGAGTCTGCTACTTAAAACGGCTGTCTTATATCTATGAGATAATGAGCCACAGCCACAGACTCTAAGCTGCGTTCCTCTCCCTAGTCAGCATGTGCCTTCCTGTTCCAGTGAAATTTAGGGTATTGAAAGGCAAGAGTCTTATCTTCCAGTATCTGATATGATGAGTGATTGCTGAAAGTGGATGCCTTAGGGAAGGTGAGAAGACAAGGATGGGGATGATGTTGACACCTGGTTGTGGCTGATGGCTGTGTCCCTCCAGCTGCCTCGCATGGGGCCGCCGTAAGCACCAAGTTCACAGGCTTAGTGAGGTGAATCACACGTTAGCCCATCTGCTCTGGTAATGTCAATACCAGCATGCAAGAAAGCTCCGGGTCTTAAAGATGGAAGAGGCCTCCTTTTGTAGAGGAACGGGAAACAGTGGCACAGGAAAGGTGAAATGGCTTACTTATGATCTCACAGCAATGGGACAGAGAAATGGCTGGTTTCTCTTCAAACTCACACAGTTTCAGTTCCAGTAATAAAACATCTAAACCTCCATATTTGGATGAAGTATTGTCTACTCATAGAATTACGGCAACTCAGTTTAAGTGAGGCTGTGTTGGAAGAGGCTGTCCTACATATAAGTTGTCTTCTGCAAAATAAGATACAAAAATAGTTTTGAAATCAAAAAAGATTTATAAACATTATTGGTACAACTGATTTTTATCTCTGGCTGGGAAATTTTTCATGGGTTAAACATTCTTTCATATATTTCTCACATTTGAGAAGTGGAGATTTAATTGCTTACATTTTGATGATGAAGAAAAATATCACTTGACACAAATTAATGTCAATCCTTGTGGGACCAGTTCCTTTTCCACGGCATATACAATAAAATAATACAGGAACATTAATCTACTTTGTAGAGCAGTGAAACTTATTGAGCATGTTATAAAAACAACAGAGCAGCAAAAGCATTTTACTTAAGAAGCATTTGAAAAAAAAAAAAAAAGCTTATTCATTTCACACCACTCTGATGTTTTAGCCAACTGTTTTTTCACTGGGCCGTGACTGTGCACACGGGCTTCTGGCCATCACTTAAATGGACACTTCTCAAACTCTCCCTCACAGGTGTTTCTGGACAGCAGAAGAAAGAGAACAAAGAGAACAAAAACTACTTGGATTGTCTGGAGGTCATAGCCCAAAGGAAGGGTTGTAAATTTAGACATTTTTTTGAAGATTTACATGTTTGGTTCAATATAAAAGTATCATTCCCCACCCAGACCTGTCCCAGTGTCTAGGGAAATGCACCTTCTCCTGTGACATTGCGTATCATCTTCTGTATCAGGTACCCTGGTTTGAAAAATCATACTTTTAGAAGAAATTGCCCTTTCCATTTTCTTAACTCCTCTGGAGACCAGCAGGAATTGGAGCAGCCTCATTCCATGTCTAAGAAGACCTATAAGGCTTGCTTCTTTTTTTTCTTTTTTTCTTTTTTTTTTTTGAGATGGAGTTTCACTCTTGTTGCCCAGGCTGGAATGCAATGGCGCAACCTCGGCTCACGACAACCTCCATCTCCCAGCTTCCAGCACTTCTCCTGCCTCAGCCTCCCGAGTAGCTGGGATTACAGGCATACGCTACCATGTCTGGCTAATTTTTTCGTATTTTTAGTAGAGATGGGGTTTCTCCATGTTGGTCAGGCTGGTCTTGAACTCCTGACCTCAGGTGATCTGCCCGTCTTGGCCTCCTAAAGTGCTGGGATTACAGGTGTGAGCCACCACACCCGGCCCAAGGCTTGCTTCTTTTAAGAGAAAAGGTGTCAATCTGCTCTACTTCAGAGAACAGACCAATTCTTGGAGAGCTTCAACAATTCCTTTCTAATGATAATTCAAATCTTTACCAAAATCCTAACACATCAAATTTCAGTTTCATATTTTCAACTACCTACGGGATATTTTATTGCTTCAAACAGAACATAGCACTCCACCATCTGATAATAATGTTTATTTTACCTGAAGGCAAGTTCCGTAAGTTCCATCATTTGCCCAGCCTTAAAAATAATTGTGCAAATGCCACTCCCAACCCTCGCCCAGCAACACTGCCGAGGAAACCGATGCACTCCCACGTTTTAATGACCCAGTGTTGGAAGAAATCAACTAAATGAGTGAAAAGTGTCCCAAGGTAGGTGGCCCAGTAAGACCACCCCAAAGAAAGGAACCTGGGCAGAATCCAACATAGGTTCAAAGGAGAAGATTTTCTCTTTAGGGGGCTTGTACGTGTGAGTGGACATAGACATATACACTGCAAACGTGTAGGGGATATTTAGGAGCACTGTCCCTGCTGCTCTAGGGCACCTATCCCTTGGAAAGAGTCAGGGTGCTCTGAAAAAAAGTCACGCCAGTCTTACCAGCAAGGGAATTGTAAACCTGAATATCAGATGTGCGGGTGGATTACCTGTGTCTGTTATCCAGGCTTGGGAAATAGAGGTGCTTAGGGATGAGAAGGATGAGATTATAAAAGAACAGCTTTGAGGAATGTTTTAGAACTGTTACAATGGATCCCACTTTTAGGGATACATAGAAAAAGTCTTCGCAAACACCAGAGATATAGGCACTACAAGGAAATTAGAGAGCTTTGAGGAATGTTTTAGAACTGTTACAATGGATCTCACTTTTAGGGATACATAGAAAAAGTCTTTGCAAACACCAGAGATACAGGCACTACAAGGAAATTAGACAGATGCCAAAAGTGTTTAATAAAGAAGGAGTCTGGGGTAAAAATTGGCAAATCTTCACCTTCGTACCCTTTCCTGAAACAAAAAACTAATTTCAATTTAAAATTTTCACTATGATTAGTTCTACTAAAAATCAATCAGTCTATCCATCCTCTCTCTCTCTCTCTCTCTCTCTCTCTCTATATATATATATATATATATATAATCTATCTATGTATCCGTAAGTACAAGATGCTTCTCCTTGCAGAAAAATTTGGCCTAGAGACTTTGGGATTTGTGTAAAACTAACTGGATTAAAATTAAAATTCACAAGTTTTAGGGTTCACTTAAGTAAAAAACTAACTTTTTCATTGGTAAAATGGTAAGAAATTTATTTCTGGATCTAGTTTGTAAACCAGGAGTGTGTATATGGGTGTGTGTGTAGGAGTGTGGGTATATGTATGTAGTATGTGTGTGTGAGTGTGTGTGTCTGAGTCTGGATCCAACTCCCTACTCAGGAGTTTACTCCATACTCTATCTGTTCCAGGGTGGGCTGTGATTCCCAGTGTACTAACGTTAAATGCTCTAGAGACATTGAAAATATCTAGGGTTGTTATAAATTAGCTTTGTGGGTTTTTTTTACTTGCTTTTGTTTGTATTTTTCAAATAAGTTAGTTCAGAAAAAAGCATCCTTGCTAAATAGAAACCATGGGTTACGAGAGTGGGAAGACACTCACGTGGTAATATGGCTGGAATGTCATGGTCAGAAGGTCTTTCCTATCTTTCACTTTTTCATGTTCACTGGTGCGTGCACGTGGATGCTGGGATATCTGAGTCAAGAAGGGTGGCTGCCACTGTCCACCCCTTACACCTGCCACCACTTCTCAAATACTGGTAGAAAGCCTCCTATAAATCTGCAAATCTTGTCACTCGTGGGACTTTCCAATATGAAACCCTCTTATATAATTATATGTGTGTTGGATACCATGGTGGATGTTGAGGAAACAGTAAGGAAAATTTGCTATTTCAGACTTGTAAATATTAAACTCATATTTTTAGATTAAAAATAAAAGGCAGCAAATTATGCAGCATAATCAAGATGGGTGAGTATAAATACTCTATAGTGTACCATATTCACTATTAAATATTATACAGAGAGTGGTTATGAATTCAATTTCTAAATAATCTCTAAAATAAAAGAATGATCTAAATCTTCCACATCCCTGAGATATTAGTCTTAAATGCATATGATATTACAAAACTAAAATTCTTAAAATAATTTCTGAAAAACGAGTGATATAGGAGTTAACAAGAAATTACTTAGGCAGTGAGGGTACGGAAGTTCTCAGTAAGGTTTTCCTCTTAACAAAAAGCAGCCCCCAAATCATTTTCTTTTCCAACTAAGAGCAGCCTGTAAAATCGAGCTGCAGACACAAACAAGCATGCTGGAAGCTTGCACGGGTACATGCTGGCAGTTGTGCCCATAGGAATATACCACCTGGGACAAGCCATGTTCAAAATGGTGGCTCCAGCTTCTCTTTTTGCCAGCCACATGTACAGTAAGGAGCAGACAAGATGGCCCCACCAAGTGGAAAGCCCATTTGCATAATAAGATTAGGGTGGGGCGACCAGCCTTCTCCGCATGCTAAGTAAACGTCACACCTGGTCAAACCAATCTGTGAGCCCTTTGTGTAAATCAGACACTGCCTCCTCAAGCCTGCCTATAAAATCTGCTGGGATCCGCCACCTTAACCCTTTTTTTTCAGACATCTCTCTCTCTTGCAAGGAGCTGCCCTCCTCTCTCCTTTCTTCTGCCTGTTAAACTTTCCACTCCTTAACCCACCCACGTGTCTGTGTACTTAATTCTCTTGGTGTGAGATAAAGAACCCTGGGGATTTACCCTAGACTACGATGCTGCTTCACTAGTAGAAAGAGAAAAGATAAATAGCAATTCCTGTTTTATAAGGTAGGAAGGCTGTATATTCACATGACACTCACCGTCACAGTGGTCTCTGTGACTTCAGTGAACCCCCTTTCCACCTGTCCTCCTCGCCCTCACACTAGATTACTTTTTCCAAAAGATCTGATCATGTCACTTCCCCTGGAAGCCCTTGCCTGGCCTCCATGGTCTGCAGGATGAAGTACTGAATCCTTAGCCCACAGGGCCGGACTCCCTTTCCCTCTCCTGCTCTTGATCAGGCACCATGAGCCCACGACTTCTCTCCATCGGCTACTCATTCCTCCCTGGCTGTGTTCTCTGCAGCTTCCTAGCTTTCTATCCCTACACTCTGTTGCAGAATCTTCTGCCTGAAATATTTCAGTCACCACTTCCAGGCCAAATTTCTCCATCCCTCAGTGCGCTTAATGAAGCTCCCCATTCTTGATTCCAAACCTTTTCCTTTCTCACTGCATCATTCATGATTGATACAACGATGAGTGTGCTGAATGCAGGGGTCGTTTTGCTGAGGATACAAAAGTGAATAGAAGGCAGCTCCTGCTCACCCAACCAGCGGCCCCACAGCAGCTCCACATGTGGGCAGGTGGTATGCACACAAGCAATGTGATACACGTGACTATGAGGTGTGTTCAAGGTGATGCGGAAACGGAGTACAAAGGCCCTTAAGTACCCTGGATTTCTGTGGGACATTCCCCGGCACAATTACATATTGCCATGTGGCTATGCTATTTCGCATAGACATGTCTTGTCTTCCCATTAGATGACGTGTTTCTTCAGCATGGTGGCTGTGACATCACCTCTGTGTGCCTGTAGCATCTAGCAGAGACCCACATACATACTGGATAACCAATTCATGCATGTAGAATAAACAATTTTCCCCTATAAGTATTACTGATTTATTTGAAATATAAGAAAGAATATACTGAATTCTCCCCCTTGGTGAATGTTTCTTATGAGTATAGCTTAGTTGCTAAAAACAGCATAATTTCCAGTGATTGTGGTAGAAGAATAAAAGCTAAAACTCCTAGGACTTCTGTTAGAAATGTAAATCAGAAGCTGATATTACTTCAAGTGCTACGTGAAATATCACATTCAATTTTTAACTCCAAAAGCTTTAGTCTGTGGTACATGTGGTTCTACATGGTTTAGTAGTGGCTTTGTATGTGACATGAGAACAAAATAATCAGCAGATGTAAACGTCCATCGAACTAGAGAATTTTCTAGAATTGTACCTCTGCTTTCAGTTTATGGCACTACTGAATGCGAACTCTATTTATCTGCACAACTTCAGAAGGTTATTGTGGCAACACCTTTTAATAGAAAGGGCGAATACAATTTTATGGGTATTATTGAGAGTTAGAGGTCCTAATTTCTCATGCCTGGGAATACAGAAAGTAAAAAATATATATTGTTAAAAAAAAGATCACCAAGGAAATACTCAATTCTGTTAGAAATAAAAAAAGAAGTAGGTTCTTGCCAGAAGACATTTTTCTTTTCCTGCATGAAAATATGAAACTCTGAGACTGCAGACAAGTGAATGGTATTTGAGTAATGATAAAAGGAGACAGAAAAGACACCAGATGAGGCAGAGGCTGACGTTTGTCCGCTCATCATCCATTCACCCTTTTCTTCATAGGAACAGTTTCTAGCTGGGCACATCGCACCCCAAATAAAGATATTTCCCAACTGATTTAGGGGCTGGCCACATAGCCTCACAAGTAACTTTTCTCTGCCAGAATATGAGTACAATGTTGTGTGCTACTTCCAGATTTGACCTTTAAAGAGACTGGGAATGTCCTCTTCTCTTTCCCCTTTGTTTCTGGTTGAAAAGTGGACCTGGGGCTGAGCCACCTTGCACCATGTAGATGAGGGCAACTAAAGGCTTGGTGGAGTGGAGCATCCCAGCTCCAGACATAATTTTATGAGAGAGAGAAATAAACTCCCATCCCCTTAAGCCACTGCAGTCTTAGGAACTGGCCACATGCCATGGAACTAATGTCAGAATAACATAATGGAGCCTACTACAATCCATTTAGCCAGAGAGGAACAAAAAGATTTTTTTTATTGCTGATTACAGTTACAGTGGACACAACAATATTATGGAATATAATAATCTGGAGGTGATTTTGTTTGCTACTGAAAAGCTCTCATCAAATGCTTCTTTTTTTTTCCAGTATCTCCCCAAAGTCCTTAGTAAATGAATTCCTTTGGTCATTATTAAGAGAAATAAATGCCTGTGTGCCCACTGAGAGATTTTGATTGGAGAAACAGAAAGCCCCAATTTAACTGGCTTAAATAGAAAGGAAATGTATCATATCCCATAACAGGCAGTCCAACAATGGAGTGGCTTCAGAGCTGATGAACTCAGTAGGGCAATGAATTCTAGAAGGGCCTGGATCTTCTCAAATCTGATCACTAGTAAGGGTCAAGGGATTAGCAAGACTGGTTTAGACTACTCAGAACTCACTACTGACCTGGAAAATGAGGTCATTTCCCAAACTGGTCCACACTTGGAAAAAAAAAAAATCTATTCTGTTAGCAAGAGAAAGGGGGAGATGGCCGTCAGGAGGGAAACCGACATTTTAGTCTATAGTCTGTCTGCTGCGCACACACAGATTCTAACCATGACCTGATAGAAACTTGCCCCTGCCAGCTGACAGCCAGGTGCTGGGGGTCATGCTCTATCAGCAAGCAGTTCTGTTTGTACAGGGAAGGTAAATAGCCTATAGAGTCGGTTTCATGCTGGCTATTTTATCCACATTCTGAGGTAGTTTGTGTCCCTGCAGATTTCTGATTATACATCAATGACGTTTAATTTGATGCTCAGAATATTAAAAGCATACCCAGTAAGTGTTTTATCTAAATCATGTTTACAAGGGAAGTTTTGTGCTTTTCTGAAGTCTTGCAAAAACAATCTTTGGTTTCTTTAGACCAAGAAACTAAAAATAGACACAGTGACATAGGCTCCAAACAGCAATTTTGAGATTGAAAACCTCTGTTACATCAACAATGTGAAGCAGTTCCCATCCATCCCATTACAGGAAGTTCTGGGTCAATAGATTTAGTCTAACAAAGATCTCATCTCTTTAATCCTATCTTTCTACTTCAACTTTTCTTATTGATTGAGCATCTTCTGAGCTTTACAACAATACAATACTGCTTGTACAAAGCCCAGCCATGTCTTCATATAAAAGAGTTTTTGAGAAGCCTACTTTGATTTAGATTTCTTTCTTTCCAAATAGCAGCTATCTTCCGAATACATAGCTTTTCTATGTACTTCCTATTTACATGTAAAACCATTTAAATGAATGGTCTAAACAAGGTTGATTAATCACTGGGAAATTTCTCTTTCAGGACACATCCATTACAAGCTCTACATTCTTTAAAAATCCAGCAAATAAAATTTCATCTTATTTCTGATGCAAATGACTAACTTATAAGTTGACTGGACTATCTCTTCTATTTCCTTCAAATAATCAGGGCAGGTCAAAATGCAGGCTTGTACACACAAAGAACAACACTTCAAGTTCTTTTTTTTCCTTCCTTTCTTTTTTTTTTTTTTTTTTTTTTTTGAGATGGAGTCTTGCTCTGTTGCCCAGGCTGGAGTGCAGTGGCGTGATTTCGGCTCACTGCAAGCTCCACCTCCCAGGTTCACGCCATTCACCTGCCTCAGCCTCCCGAGTAGCTGGGACTACAGGCACCCGCCACCATGCCTGGCTACTTTTTTGTATTTTTAGTAGAGATGGGGTTTCACCATGTTAGCCAGAATGGTCTCGATCTCCTGACCTTGTGATCCGCCTGCCTTAGCCTCCCAAAGTGCTGGGATTGCAGGCGTGAGCCACCACGCCCGGCCTCAAATTCTTAGAAGGACACAATCAAAAGCTTGCATTTGATAATGTGTGTAAGAATTCTTTAGGGATAAGTCACATTCTGCAAGTTGACTGGGTTCGTCTACATGGGGAGGTGACCACAGGAAGAGTGAACACAGACTTCCTCCAAATTACAGCCCTGCCAGTTTAGCACTAATACCTTGAGAGGAATTGGGAAAAAATCACTTGGCATCAAATTCCCAGACTGTCTCTGAACTCTGGTCAATAACCAACATGGCTTTGTGAAGAAAAATGTTATGTGTGTCAGGAACAATATTATTTCTGTCTGAAGGAGAGTAACAGGCAACTCTGATTGGAGAAAGAAACAGGCATTCTTGGCCTTCTACAGAAAGGAGGAAGAAAATTGCTTTTTGGAAGTGCAGCAATAGGCCCACTTGACAAATTACCTCCTAGAGTGCAAGAGTGAGGCTTATCTCCTTCTGACTGGGTTCCTTCTCACTTGTACACTTCTTCTGATCCTGGTTCAAGAATGGGCAAACAGACAGGCAAGGGTTATACATTTGACCTGGGCCTTACCCATGGACTTGTAGTTACTTGATGTTTTTCTTCTCCTTGAAAAAAATTCTTAAATAAATTGGACTTTAAGAAATCTCCTTCTTAGTCTCTATCCACAACATCAACTTCTTAATGGACAGTGGGGACAAAGGCCTGTATGGTAGGCTTGGGTAGTTCTCCCAGGTGTATCTCCTAAGGACCTCCAAATCTTAGGAGAGGTGGGACTAAAGGTCAAGCCAGGCCAGATCAGATTTGCCTAGGGGACACTTCAAGTTTCCACTTCTTGGTGCAAAAAGAGGCAAAAGTGAGTCTTTGAGGACCTCAACTGGTAGAACCCTGGGGCCCACTGAGATGCCAAGCGGAGAAGGAGGAAAAATGGCTGCATTTCTTGGAATCCTAGGAAATGTGATTTCTACAACTGTTGCAGATCCTTGGAGACCAGTGCCCATGGTTACTGGCTGGTCTTTACCCAAGAAAAGCCCTATTCCCTCCCAGGAGCTTGTAGAGAGAGCTGATTGAATAACTGATCGACTTAGCCTTTCCCAGTGGAATGTTGGACAAGCGAGAGAAATGCCTGTCACTCTAGTCCTGAGTGCTCATTCTGTGTGGGCTCCCTTGAACTCTGCCTAAATGTCATGAACAACAGGAATAACAGCAGTTACTTAGCGCTGACCTTGGTGTTCCTGTTTCATGTGAAGAGTGAGGGTGTGCTGCTTCTTCATCATGCCATGAGGCTAACATGAGATGTTCTTGGCATATGCTAGACAATCTCTGCCCTTACCCTCAAGGGGCACTAGCGGAACAAAAATAACACTAAAATCCCCTGTAGGAAGATGATTGCTAGAATACAGATATGTGCAAATTAGCATTGGGATATGTTTTCCTATAATGTAAGAACTATTTAAACTAAACATTTTGTATAATTTAATTAAAACATCACTGATTTGCATTGGCTGCTCAATACATTTGGTGACATGTTTCAGAGACCGTGTTTTGGGAAGGTAAATTAAATTTCCCAGTGGACTTCATTCTCATTAAAAAATGACATTCAGCTACATGGGTATGACAGGAGAGTTGCTCCTGACGCATTCCAGGTTTAAGAATGGCCAGCCGGGCCACCACCTGCATGCCTGGCTCTTTCTGGAACAGCAGCGAGGCTTCATGGAGTTGGTTTCTGTGCCCTCGGTCTCTGCCAGTGAAAAGCATATTTCCTTCCCACTAAGTTTAACCTCAAAGAAACACTATGCCTAAAAAGGTGTAAAATTCTACCTAATTTAATTATTGGTCACATTGCTTTTATTTTTAACATATAACATTACTAAGTTTAATTAAGAAAAAAAGTAATTCATAAACTCAGTCCCTAAGTAACCATCAACTACATGTTCAGAAACTCAAACATTCTAGAAGGTTATAAACTGAAAAGTAAAAGCTTCCTCCCTCACATCATCACTTCCTCTACCCAAAGGCAGCCACGTTCCCGGGGTGTCTTTGATTCTTTCCAGAAAATATCTTATACACTCATGTGCATGGATCCCCTTTTCATGCTGTCCTTACTTCATTCTGTGTATTAAAAGTGGTTCTGTATCAGGACATGGATTGACCTCACTCTTCGTAACAGAGTATTGTATTCCACTGCATAACTATGTCAAGAACATACTTAACTGCTATAATACTATGGAAAAGTTGATCATTTCCATATTTTTATCTATTACAAAATAGTGCTGGAAAGGGGAAGATCTCCATTCAGAATGCTGGGGGTTGGGGAGATGCAAGCTGCCCATCTGGTGGGGGGCCCCCAGGTCTGCCCGAGCTGGGCTGGACCCAAGCACTACATCCTTAGGATTGTTCTCACTGTTTGCAGAGGCACTTCTTCTGAGATGGAAAACAAAAACACAATGTACATGTCATTTTTGTTGTTATTATCATAATGCCCCATGCAGTTAATGTTTTTGAGATTGACACATGGTGACACTCACCCTATGAAAATATTTTACTTATCATTATATAACTTATTCTATGAAATTTTAAAATCTCTCATATTCATTTAATTAACCCTTGGAAGAAGAGTTACTAAGCATACATGATCACAAAATTTCATCCCATCTTCTCTAATTGATCTTAAACCCATAAAAATATATGTCAATGGCAGTGTTAGAAAGAAAACGATTTTACTGTAAAAATAAATTGTAGTCTCAAAAATACATTTGAGGCAAATAAACCATATAATTTAAAAAGTCATACTTTCATTAGTTCTCTACAAAAATGAACTATTGTGGGCCTAATGGCTCTGATTTTTGGGTATCACTTGCTCATTGTGACTAGCAGTATGCAACTCAGCACTATGGATTAAAAAAATAAAGCAAGCCATCCGAATCCCAAGTTGCTTCATAAAACACCTGTCTTACAAAATGTACCACACAAAAGGTAGTTCTTGCTCTATAGAGTTTAGGAAATGCTGAGTGTGCTGTTCGCTTGTTCAAGCAATACGTGTTTGCCTATTGAAAGTTTTAAGTCCTATAGGAAAAAATTGGTTTAATCTGGCTTACCCGGTGCCTGCAAATCTTGGATTGCAGATCTCTGCTCCATCTCTCTGTACCCCAACTCCTGCCCTGCTCCTGGCAGCATCTGTTGGAACCCGGATTGCATGATGCCTACTCTGGAAAATGCTGCTCTATATTTTTGTAGTCAAGAAATTGCTTTATTTCTGGAAAGTTTTTTCTTTTTTTCCCTCAACTACAGCTGAATAGCTCAAAGTGCTTGCGTTGAAAACACAGGAAACCTTGAGTTTGCAAATGTTACTCCTTGGACAGACGTCCCTGTCTTTTTCCAGACCGGAACTGTCCAACAGAACTTTCTGCAGTGATGAAAATGGGCTATATCTGCACTGTTCAATACAGTAGCCACTTGCCATGTATGGCCACTGAGCGCTTGGAATGTGGTTACTGTGATTGAGGAACTGACTTTTAAATTCTATTTACTTTCAAATAGCCATATGTGGCTAAAGGCTGCCATGTCAAACACACAGCCCCAGACAGAGGTCAGAGCATGACCAAAATAAATGCACAGAAACAATGCTATCTGCACAGAAACAATGCAATCTTCACAAGAAGTCTGTTTTCAGGACTCTTCTGAGCTCTCTGTAGCTTATAAAGCTAAAGAAGTTTCTCCAATCGATTTGCCATAAAACTGATTTTCTAATACATTATTCAAAAAGATGGATCTTACGATTTTGAAAGAGTATAATTATTGGTCAGGTGCGGTGGCCCACGCCTGTAATTCCAGCACTTCGGGAGGCTGAGGCGGGTGGATCGCCTGAGGTCAGGAGTTCGAGACCAGCCTGACCAACATGGTGCAACCCCGTCTCTACTAAATTTACAAAAATTATCTGGGCGTAGTGGCACATGCCTGTAATCCCAGCTACTCGGGAGGCTGAGGCAGGAGAATCGTTTGAACCTGGGAGGCGGAGGTGGCAGTGAGCCGAGATCACGCCACTGCACTCCAGCCTGGGTGACAGAGCGAGACTCCGTCTCAAAAAGAAAAAAAAAACAGTATAATTATTTCATATTTACCTTTATTTCAACAAAAACTGGCTGAAGACAATAAGAATGGCTAGTGGTCTGTGTTGGGTTAAAAAATATACTTTTCTATATGCAGCTGACCCTTGAACAACATGTGTTAGAACGTAAGTCCACTTGTATGTAGATTTTCTTCCTCCTCTGCCACCTCTGTAACAGCAAGACCAACCCCTCCTCTTCCTCCTCAGCCTACTCAACATGAAGACGATGAGGGTGAAGACCTTTATGGTGATCTACTTCCATTTAATAAACAGAAAATACATTTTTCTCTTCCTTATGATTTTCTTAATAACGTTTTCTTTTCTCTAGCTTACTTTATCATAAGAATATAGTATATAATACATGTGACATACAAAATACCTGCTCATTAGCCATTTATATTATTGATAAGGCTTCCCGTCAACAGTGGATCGTTGTAGTTAAGTTTAAGCTATCTGCTGACTTTCAGTTGCAGGAGGGGTTGGCACCCCTCAACTCCCAGTAGCTCATCAAAGATCAGCTGTACCTCAAAATCACAGAACACTTTCTAGGAATGTCTGCCAAGTGATAGATGCTTTCCAGATGAATGGTATGCAGAACTTGTTTGTACATTTGTGAACAGTTTCTTTAACTAAAATAAATACTCTCCAAAGCTTTCCATCTTTGCACTTCAAGCTGTCTCACAGGCAGAAAGTCTAGCGAGACTTATTTCCAATCTGCAAATGAGCTGATCTTAGAGTTTAAATTAGATTTTTGGACACATGTCAAATAAACATGGACTGCATATTTTTGACATTTCATAACACCAACTGCCTTTTTTAAAATGCTCTTTGATGAAGAACATCTTGGATATCAAAGCCTAAAGTACCAACAAGATTTGATTCCACTCTCTACGTGCTGGAGTGTCCAGGCGGTTGAGGCAAACTTGCATGGGGACAGCTGGAGTGAAGGCTCATGAACCCACAGTTAGTCATCCTGAGAAACACCTGTTCTTTCTGATGTCTCCCTGAAAACATCATATATTTGGAGACTAGATTTTAATCTCTAGTCTTAAAAAAACTCAATATGGTTTAAAAAATATCTAAGCATAATTTAATTAAATTACCTATTTTTACAAAAATAAATTAAAATTGGCTTAAAGAATAAGAAAAGTAACCATTTTCTTTTTTCCTTTTGTTATTAAATATTGATCATCTACATGTTTTCTCTTTCCAAGCTCCATCTGTTAAAAAAACAGCTTCACATCTATTTGTTAGTTTGGATTTTAAACTCAATAATTAGTTAAATCTTTGAGTAAAAGGGTAGGTATCACCATAATTTATTTTCATCGACTCCTTTCCTATGTAAAGGCTGAAAATGAGGTTCAGACTCTCATTTCACTAACACCTCCAACAGTATTTTAATGCTGTTGTTATAAGTCGTTCAAAATAACCATTTTCACCAAAAACATATACACATTTCTTTGCACGAAGTAGGTCATATCCTATACTTGCACAGGTCTAAAACCGCATTTAAGGGAGGCTTTACAACTTCATTTTTATAATTTTTGAAACCCTTTTTAAGAAAATCAATGCAAGAAGATGAACATGGTTAAGAGGATTTGGAAAGGGTCCATGCAAGTGAGGAGCCCAAGGTGAACACCTCATTAGTTCCCTGATAAATCTGCCTCCGAACAACACAGCATGGTGTTTGTTTAAGGACAGAGTGACTGTTAGATGCCTTAAGAAATTCTATCACATTTCCTTAACTTATGGTCACTAACATGATTTTTGAAATTCTATTTTCATTTAAATGTGTATTTTTCTGCAGTTGCTACATTTTGTTTCTGGATTTCTAATTAAAAACAGAAAATTCCTCATCCAACTTCAAGCCATTATTTTAATAAATTATCACCCAGACATGCAATACCCCAAGACAACATCAAATAAGATAAAGATGTTTTATTTATAGAGAACTCAGAAGGTTTGATTGCCATAGCTTTCTGCATTCCCAGGTTAGTGAGTATAATGTATTCCATATTTTGTTGCTGTTTTCCAGCACTAAACACATCAACATTTTGCATCGGAGTCATAAGTTTGTGAGATAGTTCTGATGAATAGCAATAAGGCCAGAAAAAAAGAATAATGCATAACATGAATTCTTCAGGAAATCAATTAATTTTTTTATGAGCAGTAGTAAAAATAGGATCTAGGGTTAGCAGAGTGAGACTAGACTAGTATTTGATACCAAAATACATTCTCTGTTGCGTTCTATCTATGTAAAAATATTCTGCGCTGAGTCAAAACAGAAATCTCAGTCCTCCCAAGAGTAAGACATTTTACATATCAGAATGTACTCTTTACTTGGCCATGTATGTAGCCTTTGATAGAGCACATCACTTCTGTAAATTCTGCAGTACTTTCAGGTTTCGAATGGACTTGTTGTGGATTCCTGAACGTAGTGTTATTTTGGTTTTCTGAATTATATACTATGTGTGCTATTAAAACACTGTATATTGTATAAGTATATAAAGGTGCTTACATATTTTTCAAAGAGCTCTTTGTTGGGGCGAGGTAAGCAGTCCTAATACTGGGATAAATGATGATTAATATTGGAAAATAAAAGTAATAGTTTATTGATATTACTCCTAGATTATTAAGATTCACTCAACCATTTATTGTATTCATTCATTCATTCATACACTTGATGATTGTTAAACGCCAAATACATGATTCACCAAGAAGAATGAAAAGGTTTAGGACAGGAATATAAAGACAGGAAACCAGTGTAACACTGCAGCTTGAATCCTGGGAGGTAGTACTTTCAAATAATTCTTTATAATGGTAATTTGCTGGATCCATCCCACATTTATCAGGCCTTTCCTAGGTGGACTGACATCATTATTTAAATGGAAATCCCTGTCTTCATTTATTAGTTAAGGTACATTGCTCCTCAGGGAAGAGATAAGCCTGTGACACAGTGGAGCAAAGTGTCTGGAATCTGATTTTCCAATGGACATTCCCATATGTTTGAACAAAAGAGTCATAAATACTAACTATAGCACCTATTTTACAGAAGCTCAACTAAAGACACAGAAGCCTTCAGATGGAAAGGATATACAACAGACACCATAGCTGTGCGGAAGACCACCCAGGCACATGGTAGTGGGTGAAATGACTAGAAGACTAGAATCCTCTGGAGCCTAGAGCTCAACACACAGGTGTCTAGCTCCGAAAAATTTTATATCCCACAAATGACAGAGAATTTGGTTTTCAACTTTTTTACACGCGATTTTTTTTGTAACAGCTAACATTTCTTGCATAGTAAGAGTTGTACTTTTTCTATTGTGATAATTGAGGGAAAAAAGTTAAGCACGGGTGAATTCACAGGCATCTTACAATAAATCTGTGAACCACATCCTGATAATCACTGGAGTTAATGACGTCTAGGGCTTTTTCCACATCTAGAACTCTGTAATTCTTCTATAGCTTTGCTACCAATGACTTTTCCTTGAACGATGTATTGAATGAGGCACTCACTTCTCCCCAAGGCAGCTTATTTTGTTCTTCGTTGTCCATACTGTTAGAGCAAAGAGTAAAAAGAGATTCATCTTCTTCTAACTTTTATGTATTGGGCCATGTTCTACTTCTGAAATGACATAATCTAACCACAATTTCTTCCAGACAATGGCTTTCCATTACACTCCTTAAACCCAGAAAAGATGGGCAGCTTACAAGCATGTACAAACCACAGCAAAACAACATGTATCAGGAAAAGGGGAAGATAAAGAAGGAAACAAGTAAAGCCAGGAAACCAGTTTTCAAATCCATTGTGTTTATGACCTCTATATATGCTATAGGGAGCCCACAGATGTAGCTTTAGATTTTCTAGCAGTCAACTTTCAGAGGAAAACCTTATCAGCTGGTTTAACAACCTTAAAGGCAACTTTCCTCAGGACAAGCATAAGTGTGCCTGGTACTCAGATCAGACTTGAATAGTCACCACTGTTCCTTGTGGAAAAGTCTGTTGGGATGTCCTGAACCACAGGCATCACATTTCCTGTGTAATGATCACAATATAAACAAATGGCATCATGGCAAAGTAGTATTTAGGAAAAGCAATTATTTGAAAGGCTAAAAATAGTAAGATCTAGGTGCCCAGTTTCCTGCTGTAGATTGGGCTACATCCTGGATTCTAGACTATTTGGAAGAGTATATCCAATGAAAGCCATGTAAGCAATCTTCCTTGAATGTTGGGTCTTTGGGTGAGCTTTGGATAAATATTCATTAAGCTTTTGATTAAATATTAAATAAATCTGCACTTAACTCTATGCCAGGAACTATTCTAAGTATACTAAGAACACTTATTATCTCATTTAGTATTCACAATAGTTTTATACAGAGTTGCTCACATAGATCCTATTTTCAAGATAAGAAAACTGAGAAAGATGAAAACCACTAATAGTTTGTGAAGCCAGGGTTTGAACTTCACACATTCAATGCAACCTCCTTTTTTAATCACTGTGGAATTCCTTTAGCATTCAAGTTAGGTGAATATCCTTCTGTGAAAGTTTGGGATTTGAAGACAAAGGTCAATGATGAAGTCAATTTATCTCTGCTGAGAAGTCAAAGCAATGGGAATGGACTTATGTCCATCCTTTAGAAAATCACTTCTCTGTTCTTTTTTCAGCTTCTTCAAATTGCAAACTGTGGTGGTTTAAAATATGTTCATAAATTGTTTGACACTCTTTAAGATGGAGCCCAACTCCCTTCCTTTTGAGAGTGAGCTGGATCTAGTATCTCACTTCTAATGAATAAAGTGAGAGTGACAGGTGCAGCTTTGGGGATTTGGTCCTACAAGGCACTGTAGCTTCTCTCTGTTCTCTCTTTTGGACCACTTGCTCTGGGGAAAGCCAGCTGCCATCATGGGGACAAACAGCCTAAGACAAGGGCCAAGTGGTGAGGAACCGTGGCCTTCTGACAACAGCTAGTGAGGAACTGAGGACTTTTTTTTGCCAACAGGCATGTGAATGAGCCACCTTGGAAGTAGATCTTCCAGCCCCAGTTAAGCCTCCAGATAACTGTGACCCTGCTAAACTGCAAACTCAGGAGGAACCCTGAGCCAGAACTACCCAGCAAAGCCACTCACGGGTGATTCCTGACCCTCAGAAACTCTGTGAGATGATACATTTCTATCATGTTAAATTGTTAGAATTTGGAGTTGCTATGCAGTCATAGATAACTAATACACAAACCAACAAACATACCTCCAAAACCAACAAATCAAAACAAATGAAAATAAAGTAAGAATACGCTACCTAGAATTGCCAAAGGACAAAGAAACCTTGAGAACATAGCTATCCTCCTTTAAGTAAAGTTGCCTGCAAACTCTTTTAATCCAAAGATATTACAGCATTTTGATTCACTTCTAAAATAATTTGTCATGATTTGCAGCTTAAGTATGTATGTTATTTACTTATAATTTACTTGTATAAAAAAGGGAAGATAAAGATATTCAAGATTTCACATTACATAAACCCTTCAACATTCTTAAAGCAAGGTCAACAACCAAATGCAAAAGATGGGCCAGCGAAATTCTCTACCTCCTAAGGAAAGTCAAAATCTTAAAATCCAGCTTTAGAGGATGGAATCACAGTAGGCAATTAGCAGGCAGAAGCACACAATTTAGCCAGTAGTTAAAAACAATTCGTTAAAAGCTCATTTTAAAAGATAACATTTGCTAGCATTCTGATCCCAGAGGTTGGCAACCTGCTGAGGCCACACACAATCAGTGCAGATAATTCAGCACATGATGATGACTAAGGCTGGAGAGTGTGTCCTGATTTCCATCGTCTCCAGGGAGAGTAAACACTTGAGTTTTCATTCTAATGCAATCACGATTATGAATCCAGAGGTATTTCTTTCCACTTAGGCACCATGGTATCTCATTATTTTTCAGTTTCCACTTCCTCTACTCCATTGCTCAACCCAGGGTTTTATGAGCTCCACTGCATGACATACAGGAAGCTTTACTAAGGGGAACCAATGCTAATTTATTTCTAGATGACTTACAGCACCCAGCCCCAAATCAAGACTGGCTAATACACCTCTGCTATCTGTGCTCCTTCTTGCACAAAACTCCTCATGAAGTTGCAATTGTAAAAGAAATGTTTCCCATCAAAATTCAATAGACTTTTATATGCACATACACTTTCTTACTTTTCCAGGCTGCATGAAATGTAATATCAGGATTATTATCCATTTGTCATTTTAACCTATAATTTAGTAAGCCTTTTTGTGTTTGAGTTATGCTTCTTCTCCCCTTGAGCCATCAGCTTACAGCCATAGATTCATTTGAAAAGCCGGCCAGGTCACATGGTTTGACCTCTTAGAACAAACATTTTCCACATTTCTTATTCTGCTTCCATAAGAGACACCATTCGTTTTGTTCATCTCTATTTAAAATGATTTTTATGACACAATAACATTTCAAGTTTTCCACATTAACCTTCATTTTATTTCTTGAAATACTCAGGCAAACAATGTCACTAAGATGTCACTGATGGAGAATTCTTTCTCCTTCACTCCTGTCTACTTAAAGGCAACTCTGAAGAAAGAATAAATTTTTGCTCTGGATCAGCTGAGTGCTGGGAGAAAAGTTTAAAAGTCTGGCCTAGTGGATCACAGCAGCTTAAAGTAAATACTTCCATAAGCAACCAAAGCAGAAAATCTTAATATAACTGTTTTCCCCAAAATAAATACATAAATTTTCAAATCTGGAGTCCTATAAAGGAATTTAAAATCTATTTTCTTATATGTAAGTTCAAAGATGTCTAAGTCCAAAGGGAAAATGAAAATAAAATAAAAATATAATCCCAGCCCATGTGCAAAAGCAAACAAGGACAGGAACACACCGCCCCAGGGGTGTGGGCAGTACTCACCCCACAGCCCAGGCCATTGCCCCCTTCGCAGGTGACTTTCCTTTGGTCAGGCTCCGGCAGCAGCCCCGCTCCACAGCCAGGGCGGGGGCATAACACGCCCCCCATCTGCAGGACACACTCCTCTGCACCATACTGCTGGTACCGGTTGTACTGCAAAACCCAAAAATCAGATTGAGCTTTCAAACTGACTGCATATTTCAGCCAAAGGGTTAGGAGCTACAGTGTATGGGATTTCTTGCTTAACCCGTTTCAGTAAAATAATGCATGTATGTGTGTGTGTGTGTAGGGGGAGGGAGAGGACCACGGGGTTGATAGGGGAGGACGAATATGGTTCAACGCAGAAAAAGTCTACCAAATTCAACTGGCAAGACATATAAGTGCATTTACTTTTTGCTTTTTTGTCTTCAGAAGATAGATTTTCCAAAGTTTTGTATTTTATAAGATTGCTTCTACCAACTATATTTTAACAATCTTATTTCATATACATTTTAAGGAACATATTTATGTATTAAATGATGAACACTTTTAATACATCACTATCAGTCTTATAAAGCAATATATTTTCATGCCTCTATTTAAAATTCAACAAGGTTTTATACTTATTTTGAAAATCGGCCTAGCATTCCACCTCATAATATTGGCAGCCCACACAATATCAATGAGCTAGAAGAAGACTAATGTTAAAGAATCACATTTTCCCTTTATAGTTTTTCCTATTCTTAAAGCATGATTTCTTGTGTCCCTGACGTCATTTCTTCCTATTACCGTTTTGCTCAATTTCCTTTAATGGTTTCCCCAGCCTGCAAATAAATTCCAAACTCCATCAGACCATTTTCAAGGTCTTCTTTGTGGCAGCCCTACATTTTTGATCTTACGTTATTTGTAATATAAACTCAGATCAAGTCAAATAGGTTTGCTCAATTATTAATTAAATAATGCAACATTTATTGAGAGCCTACTACCTTCCAGACTCTATCGAGGGGCTGGGGATACAGCACTGAATGAACAAACTTCTCTGCCTTCACCCACAGCACTGTAACAGTCAACACCGAGAGGTTACAATGTCTAGGATTTCCAATGGTGCTAAGTGAGGAAGAGAATCATCAACAGGGAAGACGGAGAGTCCAAAGAAGGTGGAGATTTCGGTTTTAAAGAGGTGATTACAGAATGCCTTACAAAGCAGGTGCCTTTAAGCAAATGTCTGAAGGAGATTAGAAATGCAAGTCACATGGATCCCTGGGGGAATAAGCATTCCAGACAAGCAGAGAACACTATAAGGGGCCAGAGCCCCAGTGTGCTGATGTGGTTGGCTGTTCAGAGTACAGCGAGGCGGGCAGTGGGGCGGAGGCAGAGTGAACAAGGAGGGAAAAAACAGAAGGTGAAGTTGGAGAGTTTGTGAGGATCTAGAATAGGTAGTTCCCTGACAGCTGCTTTCAGAACCCTGGGTGTTATTCTGGAAGATACCAGAACCACTGCAGAACTCTGAGGCTGAGGCATGACATAATTTGACCAATATTTTAAGGACATCCACCTGGCTGCTATGTTCGGAATACCCTCTGGAGGGCCAGGCTGTAGGCAGGAAGCAGAGAAGCTTATGTCAACATCTGTGACATAAGCAAGGAGCTTATGTCAACATCTATGCAAAAGATGGCACTGGCTTGAACCGGGAAGGTAGTGCTGGAGGTAGGATCAGTGTTTGAATTCTGGGTATAAATTAAAGGGAGAAATTGCAGAATTTTCAGTCAGGTTGGATGCATGGTGTGAGAGGAAAAGAGGAGTCAAGTGTGAGTGGAGTGTAGTTCCCTGTTTCCTGAGAAGACAGGAGGCGGGTAGAGGGTGGGGACAACTGCAGTAGAAGAAAGGGTATGTGTGTGCGCACGTGTGTGTGTGTGTGTAGGGAGTTGAGGCATGAAATAATTATTTCTATTGTGCTCATGTTCAGTTTGATAAGCTATTACACAGCGATGTCAAAATTTCCAGTATCTAATTGAATAAATAAGTGTAGTTTAGGGGAAAGGCATGGGTCCTAGATACAAATGTTGAAGTCATTAGCCTGAGCCTCTAATCCATTTTCTCATTCTTCTGTCCCCAGGAAAGAAAGAAAAAGATGACCTGGCCTCCTTGTAAACATGTGAATGGCATACACATACAGCACCTTTACCAGAAAAGAGGTCTAAGAGTTTGGATGGCAAACAAACCAGAATCTCTGAATTTATGGGGTAAGGTTCTCTGGACAGTGTCATAAGCTGTGCAATTACCAGAGGATACAATGAAGATATTTCATCAAGTAATGAATGATGAGACAGTTTATGTAATTGAGAGATTGCCTGTGAGTGATTACTGCATAGATTTCTTAGAAGCTTCATACATAACTCTTGCCCACAGCACAGCCCCAAATGCCAAGGAAGGACCTGGGGAGGCACGCTGACGACCTGAACGTCTCCAGGTCCTGCCTGAGTCTCAGGATTACCTGCATCCTTGAAATTATTTGTAGAGCTCGACACTAGGTTAGATCTATGACACTCTGACCATGTTATGAGGTCAGATGTGATTATCCAACCTCTGCAGGGAAGGTGAGAAAACACCAGCAAAGGAGACTGAGGAGCGGCAGCCTATGAGGCAGGTGAAAACTGAGGAGGACTCAGGTGTCCCGAAAGCCAAGGGAACACATCTCAAGGAGGCTGCCATGATGAGCTGTGGTTGGAGCTGGGTGTGTGGCTGCCATTGCTGTCTTGACAAGGGTCATTTCAGTGGAGTCATGGAGCCAAAAGCCTTTGGAGTGGAGTCCAGAAAGACTCGGAGGAGAGAAATTCAAAGAAGTGAGAATAGACACTTTTTTAAAGGAGTTTGCCGGAAAAACGGAGCACAGATGGGGGTGGCCATTGGATAGGACTCTGGGGTTGTAGAGGATTTTCGAAAATGGAGAAATAACGATATGATACTATGCTGAAGGCAGGACTGAGATGAGAAGCGCAGATGGACAGTTTAAGCCAGAGAAAGAGCTCTGTCCTTGAGTAGGTTGGAGAGGAGGATCTAAGGATGTGTGGAGGGTTGGCCTTCAGAGGGCAGGCAGCTATCCTTAGGAAGAGGAGGCCCGGCTGAGTGCTTAGGCCCAGGTGCGGACAGGCAGAGGGGGTACTGGGATTTGAGGAAGAAGAAACATATGAGTGATGAAGGAAGGGGAGGGTGGAGGAAGTCGGTATCACTGCTGGGCAGCACCCAGGACCTCCTGAGGTCAGAGATGATGAATTTAAAGGAAAACTGGTGACAGAGTCTTCTGTTTCTCTGCACCAACACTGAGCTGCAAAGGCAAAGTAGAAAGAATGCTGGATTTAAGTTTGGTTGGAGTTTTGCTGGATTTGTAAAAGGAAGCAGGACATCTCTCAATCACCTCCCGCATATGACTGTGAATGATCTCACAGTTATCCGCCAAGCCCCTCTCCCTCAGCTCTGTTCACCTCTCCCATATCCGCATATGATTGTAAATGATCTCACGGGTGATCCTCCAAGCCCCTCTCCCTCAGCTCTGTTCACCTCCGCCTATGACTGTGAATGATCTCAGTTTCCCCCAAGCCCCTCTCCCTCAGCTCTGCACCACCGAACTGCTCAACCTACTTTTTTGTCTTGACTTGTTCAAATCCTTCCACATTGAGAAAAAAAAACAGAAAACAAAAAACAAAAAAATTCTTACAGTAAATATCCCATAGAATAAGCTTAATACATTATAAAGTGACTAACTTTTTAAACACTACCCAGGCCAAGACACAGAACTTTACCAGGCCCGCCTGAAGCCCTCCGTGTATCTATTCTCATCACAACACCTTCACCCCTTCCTAAAAGACACCATGGTTTTTTTTTTTTTTTTTTTTTTTTTTTTAGATGGAGTCTCGCTGTTACGAGGCTGGAGTGCAGTGGCATAATCTCGGCTCACTGCAACCTCCGTCTCTTGGGTTCAAGCGATTCTCCTGCCTCAGCCTCCCAAGTAGCTGGGACTACAGGTGTGTGCCACCACACCCAGCTAATTTTTGTAATTTTAGTAGAGACGGGATTTCACCATGTTGGCCAGGATGGTCTCGATCTCCTGACCTCGTGATCTGCCCGCCTCAGCCTCCCAAAGTTGTAATCACTTTCTTGTTTTTCTTTATCACTCAAGGTTCATTTCTAAACACTACAGTTCATTTCGTCTGTTTTAAAGACGTGTTATTTAGTCCATCACCCTGCATTGTCTCTTTTTCCTTGCAATTTATCAGTTGAAGAAAGCAGGATATGTGACGTATAGAGTTCCCCAGTCTTCATTTTGCTGATTGTATCCAATGTTGCAGTTTATAATGCACTTTGATAATTTGTTTCCTATAAATTGATAATTGGTCTATAGGCTTCATTTAATTCAGATTCTTTCCTTCCTTCTTTCCTCTCTCCCTACCCCCTCTCTTTTCCTCCTTTTTTCCTTCCACCTTCATTCTCTTCCCTTCCTCCTTTTTTGGTCCCTCCCTCTATCCCTCTGTCCTCCTTTCTCCTCTTCCTTCTTCTTTCTGTCTCTCTGTAATACTACTTCATAGACGGTGTTTTGTACTTCTATCAGGAAGATCATAATGTCTTTCTCTCTTCTTGAAAGCTTAGCAGTCATTAATATTCAGTAACGACTAATTTATTGGGATTGAAAAATGATATTTTAATTCAAATATTCCTTCATTTATTCGTTAGAATACTTCTATTTTTTGGTTTTCAAGTGGTATTGTTTGAATAGGAAAGGCAGGATAAAACATTTGATTCTTCCTTTTCAATGAACATTTATAAACTCATAAACTTACACATAATATGTGTGAAGTGTGTTTTCACTCAATGCAGTGATTTCCTTCTTGAAGCACAACTATCTCATCTCTGGCCAATGGCAATCCTATCAAGTTGAGTTTCCATAACATGATCCTGACACCATTCAATAGCTTCCTCGCTATCTGCTATGGAAAATTACTCAGGTTCATCTTATACATTTCCTGCCCCAGGCCAGGAATTGCCTACTTTTAAAAGAAGCACTGCTTCTTAAAAATTTCAAGACCATAAATTGGGTGCTAGGCATGTTCAGTGGTCCTAAGTTAGTCATTGTTTCTAAGTCCTCTCAGTTCTTACTTTGAAGGACAGGTATCTCAGAACTACAAGGTTTTTACTTAACATTTTCTGTTTTACCTCTGTTGCTCCTTTCTTCCACACTGGTTCTCAAGAACACAGAAGATGACATAATTAAAATATTCCATAATTGCTCATTTGCTTTTTCTTACTTACACAATTTCAGAATAACAATACCATCACTGTGCCTATGATTTCTGAAAACTTCAAATATGTTTTCATATGCTCTACTCATTCTCCCACAAAATTTTTAAAATAATTATACTGTATCCACACCGTTAACACATGTGGCCATTTCAAACTATGCTCTCTTTCTCTTAACCTTCATGTTATCTTACTTCTACACACACACACACACACACACACACACACACGCATGCAGGCACAACCATCAGTACTTATGTTGATGGCTGATGTTTTCCCAGTAATTTTGATTGCTTGAATCTTGTTCTCTAGTAAATTCCTCACGAAGAGTTCCTGGGAAATATAGTCACTGAGTTCTTCTATAGTAACAGTTTATTTAGGGCTTTTATTCTTGATAATGAGTTTGGCTGAATAAAAAATCTTTATATTATACATAAAAAGAATATATGGAATTATAGTTTCTTACAGTATACATATAAGGAATATACAATCCTGATATATTATACATACAGGGATTGTGTATATATATATATATATATATACACACACACACACACACACACACACTTACATTTATACATATTTCCCCCTTGAGTATCTGAAATCTCTTACTTCATGTTCTTCTGGTATAAAGTATTATAGATAAGCCTGAAAATAATGTTTTTTTTTTCCTTTGTAAATTAATTGCCCTCTTTTGCCTAGATGCCCAAGGAATTTTTTCTATTTCTTTAGAATCCAGGAATTTTGTTAGAGTATATCTTGGTGCTGATCATTTTTGGATCAATTTTCACAAGCATACTATGTCAGGAAAGTTGTACTGAATTTAGTTTTTAGGGTTCACTTTGTTCTGTTGCTTTGATGTTTTTCTTATGTCATTTCTAGTATACATATATTGGATCTTCTTTACCTCACTTCTAATTCCAACAGCTTATCTCAAATCCCTTTTTAATTTTCTTATTTGTGTTTTTTAGAATTTTCTTCATTTTTCATTTTCTATTTCTTTTAAGACAATATCTATTATATGTATTTGTGTAATTTCCTAATAACTTGGTTCTCCTTGAAAAGGTTATTTTGGCTTTCCTCTGATTTGAGGCATTCTTCCATTGTCCATAAGGATGCTATTTTATTCTTCATTCAGTGTGTCATTTTAATAACCCTGTACGGGACTGAATCTTGCTTCTTTTCTGTTGAGTTTTACCTTGTTCCTTTGCTGTTGCTCAGTTTTACAAGAAATTAGTTCTCCTGAAATTTTACAAAGAGGTAGGATTCAGAAAAGCTGTAGACTTTTCTCTTCTGGTGTTTTACGCAGTGTTCAAAAAATATGGAGGCTTCCTTTCTGCAATCTCACAACTCTGTTACGCCATTTTTAACTGGCCTATCTCCTTCCTTTTTTTCTCTTCTATTCTGAGCAAATTTCTGCTCAGTGTGGGACTTTGTCCTGAGGGGTGCCTTTGGCTGGGTAAATCTGGTGAGTGCATGAGACTTAAAGTGCTCCAAGCCCTTTAAACCTTATTACAGACTTTTGCACTCATTCCTCTATCCTTTTGTGCATCCACATGCCGTGAGTTTGGCATAGTATCTTGTCAATACTTTGTAGACAGTAAATAATTGTAAATGAATAAAATCTAACTCCATTAAGTGACAATTAATTAAAGAATTCTAATAAGATAATCAATAGCAATGGAAATTAATAACAGTAACTCAGGATTATTTTACCTACATAAATAATTTTTAAAAATAAGTTGCTCTTAAGTAATTGACTATTTTCTCATTTGATAACACATCACCTAGTCTATTTAATTTAGTTAGGTAATTTTATTACTATGACAATAGCTTTTATCTAGGAAGAAGTTAATCTATGGACAAAGTCCAATAAAATTTAGAAATTCTTGTTGACTGCATTCACAGTGGTCTTAAATATTGATGGAATTTTAAAAATTATGTCCCCCTTTCCATTCATTAGCTAGGGAATTTATCAAAAATTATTGTTATTTATTTTGTTTATGATAAACTCAAGAGCATTTGAGCATACAATTCCTTTTTCAAAGGAAGACAAATATTTTAACATATGTGTCTGGGAATTTCTGATGATTAAAAAGTACACACAATACCTGAAATATGCCTACTGAAAGTATTACTTTTCAAAATTACATTGTGACATTTATAAGAAAAACACTGACCTAGAACAAAGAATGGGCTAGTATTTGTAGAAAGCTTAATATACTAAGGAAATAATTTAGTCATGTAATTATATATCATTAGCAAAGATCCTTACTTAGTTACCTTCGAGATATAATCCACAGTTTTCATAGATCCTTTTAACCATTTACTGGCACAAAGTTGAAAGATCATTAATGGAGATTTGTGACAAACTAGCACTAATACAGAATACTGTATTTATCTCAGTATAAAATACGTGCAATAATGGTAAAGTAACTAATAAATCTACCTCAATCGGTGGAAGGGAACAAACACTTCCCTTGATATTCTTGTATGGGTTCCAAGGGCTTTTTTACTTATCAATATTGAATAGCATTTTATAAACAGACTAACTTGGAGGAATGTGATTAATTTATAATGTGAACTGGGTTTACATAGAGTCCACCCTCAACTGAGCTCAAAAGTGGAAATTATCTAAAAAATCACTCATGCATGTTTTGTCTATGGAATGCACAGTGAGCATCTGTGTGTGTGTAGATATGCTAATATTTACATGTCAAACTATACTGACAGTTTTAAGCTATTAAAAATAGTTTGCAAATTTCTAGATATGCTTTCATAAAGTGAATAATCCACAGACAATTAAAATAATTTTGAATTGATTGTACAATATTTGCAAAAATATTTGAAAATAAATGTAAATATTCACAAAGAATACTACTCTGAACCTAAGGAAAACAATAAATGTTTTTCTCCTGTATTTTATCAGATTACAGCAAAAAATACATTTCATTAGTATGCGTTATGTAGGCAGAATCCTGACTCACTGCTATACTTTCTATTTTATTTCTTTGGGGAGTCAATTATTCAGTCTTTATGTGAATGCTCATGGATTCTCTTAAGAACAAAAAATATTCATTTTAAAGCATAAAATTCATAGAAGTTTCAATAAACTCATATTTTAAGAATTTAAACTATGGGTCATGGGAGAGTTTAATGAAATAGATATTGTATTTTGTTAGTCTGCAGGCAGTTAGGAGACCTGTATTTGGGTAGAAAAGTGTTCTATAATGAAGGAACGGTTGCAAGTTCAAGCCCCAGAAGGGCCAGTGAACGTCCCTCTTCTTGCTGGCTGTTGACTGCATGTTAAGTACATTAAAGGAACATGGGTAGTCACCTGAGAAGTGTGGCTATGGGGAAACCAAGCGTAAACATCCCCCACCACTGAAACACCATCCAAAAGGCCTCTCCTCTGCAGGAGAGGACCGGCTGCTTCACTCTGATGCTTAATTTGCATGCTTTCATAGAAAAAGAAAAAAAGAATCTAATTTTAAAAACTACAAGAAATGTGAAGTACAGCGATCCTAGGTAAAACCCAAGTCTGAGAAAAATGGCAAATGTTCTGTCAAAACGAGTCAATGCTTGCCAGCCATCCAGGAGCTTATGTGGCCCCCTTTCAGGTCCTCCAAGCTAAGGAGGTTGATTTTGTGCTGTCATGGTGTTTCCCAGAGTATCCTTTTGGGGGCACTCAGGTACAGCTCTTGGGTCTCCTTTGCTTCCCCACACCACTCCATAAATTCTAGCTCTTGTTACATCTCAGCCAAAAGCACTTCGGGGACTCCCTCCCCGGGCTTCTCCCTCAATCCCTCCTAGAGCAGAGGGGTCCTGATCAGGCTTCTGTTCACTGAGCTACTGCTGTGAACCAAACCACGGCACCGACACTTTGCTGCTTGGTTAATTCTCTGTCCACTCTGTGAAGTGATGGATGTGGCCTCAGAGCCACAAAGAAGTGCCATCTTTTGCTGACATCCACACAGGCAGAGAACCCACAGTGCTGCATTAGAACTAAGGCTGAAACTTTCAAGACCACGCTTTCCACAATACCCAGCTGCCTCTTTCTCTTATTCCCTTTTATTAAAAAAAAATTCAGTCAGGTGCAGTGACTCATGCCTGTAATCCAAGCACTTTGGGAGGCTGACGTGGGAGGATTGTTTGAGACCAGGAGTTTGAGGCCAGCCTAGGCAACACAGCAAGACCCCATTTCAACAAAAAATTTTTTAAAAATTACTTGGGCATGGTGGCATGTAACTGTAGTCCCAGCTACTCAGGAGGCTGAGGTGAGAGGATCATTTGAGGCTAGCAGTTCAAGGCTTCAGTGAGCTGTGATCACACCACTGCACTCTAGCTTGGGCAACAGAATGAGATTTTCTCAAAAAAAAAAAAAAAGAAAAGAAAAGAAAATTCAGCTCACTATTCCCCTGTCATCTTTTAGAAACTAATGAAAAATAGTTTATTATAGAACTTCCTCTTTGGATTAAAAAAACTATAATAACGTCAGAGAGGAACATCAGCTTATGATTTAGCCATTTCTCCTTGCTATGAAGATAATGTCCAATTTTCTATACGCATTAGAATTTTTTTTCCAAAAAAGAAGCACTCCTTAGATTGTCAGTAATCTTCATCTTCCTTTTTTTTCATTTGCAGGTAGTTAGCCTGAGAGTGTCTGTGACAGTCTAAGTGGTGGCCCCCATGACACTGCTGTTTTTCTTCTCTATTCTGTTGCTAATAATGTTTTCTTCATCCCTGAACATCTGTCAGCTACTGATGAAGTGAATTGGCTCGGGAAAGGGCTGGACCTTGTTAATTGCATAGAAAAAACTATCAAGATGGCCGAAATCAAATGCAAAGAGGCAACATCAAACAAGACCTAAAAAAAATTTTTTTAAAACCCAATAAACAAAAAAACAAGTAACAGATCATATCTGGAAGTACGGTTTATGAAGTTTTTTTTTTTTTTCCCCAGGTATTTCAGGTGAACCAATGCCAAAAAGCATCTCATCTTCTAATAGTTGTGGAATCTTCTGGAAAAGAGATCCAAATCAACTGGCTTCCTTGTCCCCTCTCCATGTGTGACACAGAGTAGCACCCACTGGAAGGGGAGGGCTACAAAGGCTGTTTTCCTCACAAGAGTTCCTACAGCTGATGTGACTTCAGAGACTCCTGTAGACTATGGAAACAGGGTGGTGAAGCCTCTCCTGGTGGAGCGCACTGCAGAAGGCAGGGTTGTCTGTGGCTGTAAATTATTTCACTCTTTGCTCTTGTCCCAGAGAAACAGCTTTACGTAGCACCTAAATCTGCAAATCCAAGAGCCTTGCCCCTCAGATAAATGAGCTTTGCCTCTGCCTTCCTTGAAAGGAGCTGGGGCACAGGTCACCGCCACCATCCTCCTCCTTGGCTCTCTAGGCTTTTTCTTTCCCTGAATTCAGTATTTTCACCTCTCTTCCTTCCTCTCACTCTCTAGAAGCTCTTTGTCCAGTCCTGAAGCAAATGCGATGGTTTCTAGGTGATTCTGAGGGAAGGGTGACATGTCATTGTCTGGAAGTTTTGTGTAAGGCTACGGGTGGGGCAGTGAAACGGGTTAGCTCCACTGAGCACTTAATGACCTAATTAGAACTTGGATGAACCAAAATATTTTTAAAAATCATCTGGATTGTATTAGATGGCTTCATATTCATAACTATCTGAAATGGACAAGCCTCGAACACTGAGGAAGCCTTTTGGGGTGAAGGTCGAGAAGCTGCCTTAATGCCAAGGCACACCTGAGCACAGGTAACAACAGCCAGGTGCTCTGGATGTCCACCTACGTCCCTCCAAAGATCATCACAACGCATCCCTCATGCCCCACATCATTGTTTCAGAGGCTCAAGCTGCCTGTCGTTTTTATCACCCAAACTCTCAGTCCCATATGGGTCCATACGTTTCCTAATATCAGCCAATTTCCATGCTTCCCTCTCTCCTAAGCCCTTTTTCTGTGTCCCCTGAAATTCTTGTTCATGATAAACTAACTCCCCTGTATAATCAGTCTTTTGAAAGGTTTCCCGGTCCACACTGACTTAACTGAAACTGATCCATCTCCCTTGCAACCTTTTCAAGTGAAGGCTGCTTTTCATTTCATATTCACATCTTTCAAGGCCAGAGGTGAAGCTGGTTGTCCCTTGGCTCCTTAACGATGCCCCCAAATGCTTGGGTTCCTCTCCCTTGCAAAACCCACCACTCCTTTGAGACCCATGCTTCACCCTCACCTCCTCACTGCTGCCCTCTGATCTCCTGGATGCAGCCCCTCATTCTTGGGAGACTGTAGCTTCAAGCTGTTCTCACCTTTTCTCCGATTCTTGTCATCATTCTGGGGACTTGCACTCCTGTATGAATAAGCCACCATCAATCTATCCTTGCTGTTTTACCTTCTCATCCTGCTGACCTTTTTCTCATCCTTCTATTCTCACGGTCCATCCCCAGGCCCTGTCATCCTGAGAAACTGTACCATCTCTGAAATCCCAATTCCAAATATGTCTCTTTCCGATGATCACCTCTTATCTTTCCAAATCTCTTGCTAAAGTATGAACATTGCTTAAATTCTTCAACTTCATCAAGACGTCTAATTAATTTGCCCCATATTTCCTCTCCAGCCATGGGCCTCTCCAAGCCCACCTTCCTTCCTGGTCTGACAGCTTCCGTCATCCACCACCAGAAGCATTGCCTGGAAAACACTGATCTCCATGGTCCTCTTTATCTGATGGCAAAATCCCAGGCCTGGAAAATGTCACCTCCACCTTCCCTGGGCGTGCACCCCTGCAACTGAACACAACAGCATGATGGCTTTCTCTTAAATAACTGACCACAAACTTCAAACGGGCATTTACAACTTCCTCAAGATTGTACTGTGTTTCTCTAGTGACATGTTTTCTCTTTTTTCTTCCCCTCAACCCGCCAAAAAAAGGGGGTGAAATAAAAAAGATGAAATGAGGATAGTTACAAAAGCATAGGAGATAGGTGTTTTTACATAGCAAGAGTAAGAAATAGTTTTATAAATGTTGGTAATAGTTATGATAAGTAGTAGAATTAAGATAATAAGTAGTTACAGAAGAGAATGAATTTATTACTTTTATTTGGAGTGGCACCAATTTTTTGGTTCTTAAGACCAATGTAGGTACGACCTGCCTCTCTCCAGCCATCCATACTTTATATTTCACTGAGGAGAGAGGAACCATAGCTGATATCCTGATGTGCTCAACAGATGTTTCCTAAGCATATTCTAAGTGTCAAGTACTCTTCTATGTGGAAGACACAGCAGTGAAAAATGACATCTGCCTTCGTGAAGCCATCAGACTCCATCTCTCCTCTTTGCATCCCTGCAACTACGAACACACTTGCACCTGCACTCACCCTCTCCAGCCCCTCTCACAACACAAAAACTGGCCTTCCTCCTGTTAGGGGCCGATTCCTTCCTCTGTGCTGGATCTGAGCCCTTCTTGCCTTCCAAAGTACTTCCCTTCTTCAGTTCTCGGATCTCTCTCTCAAATCACCAGGTAATTCATCTCTATGGAATCCTTCCTGTGAGTGTAAAACAAGTTCTGGCCCGTCAACCTTTGAAGAACTGTCTTGTGGTTGCTGCATTTCTCTTTCTCTTCATAGCAAACCCTCTAGAAGGAATTATCCTCCCCTTCTGTTCACTCTTCATCCCATAGAACTCTGGCTCCTGTCTTTACACATCCCCCAAAACTACTCATTATGGTCATTCGTGATTTTTGCCACAGTGCCACAGGTGAAGGACACTCCCTGACCTCATCTTCTGAAACCTCTCAGTAGCATACAACACAAATCAGCATTCCTCCTCTGGAAGGCCCGCCTTCTCGGCTTCCTCAACACCAAAAATCACCATTCCCCTCTGGAGGACCCGCCTTCTTGGCTTCCTCAACATCACAAATCGCCATTCCTCCTCTGGAAGGCCCGCCTTCTCGCCTTCTCGGCTTCCGCAACACCATATGGCCCTGGATTGTCTTCTACTTTCCTTGAGGTTCCTTCTTGGTCTCCTTTGCTGGTTGCTACTCTTTACCCAATTTCCAAACGTTGGTGTTCCTTACGGTTCATCCAATCATGGTCTCTCTTTTCTTGGCTTCTTCTGAGAATCCCCATGGGTTTAAAATTTCCTCTACATGCTGGTAATTCCAAAGTTATCTCTCCATCTTGGACCTCAGTTCTCACTGTCCTCCAAGCTTCCACTCACACATCGAAGTCCCGACTTATCTCCTTCTCCATGCTTCAGGCATAGCAAATGTGTTCAGAATTGAAGCTCAGATCCCATACCTCTGATCTCACCTGCCCCATTTTGTTCATCTCAGTCAAACAGAACTTTCAAACTCCTTCCTTTCCCTGACCCACAGCCAGTCAGTCACAAAGTCCTTGAATTCTGCCTCTCAAGATTCACTTCTTTTTGTCTCCGCTGCCAACTATCTTAATCCAGAGCCTCTCCATATTGCAACAAGATTGACAAGCTCAAAATGTAATTTGGATAATGCTAACCCCTTGCTTAAACCTTAAAGGATTTCCCACTGAACTCAGAACAAAATCCACATGCTTAACCCTGGCGTCCATGGTCCAGGTGGCATTCATCTTTTGGCGCTGTCCTTCCTGCTCAGTATTTTCCAGCCACCTTGGTTTAATTTAGTGTCTTGAATAAAGCAAGCTCTTCACCTCCTTGGGGGCACTGGATGTGTGCTTTCCTCTGCTTGGGATGCTCTTCTGCCCACTCCCATAATGTTAGCTCCTTCAATAGCTGGTGTCCCCTCAATGCTTAGTCTCAGGGCTCCTCAACCACCCCTCATCTAAAGTAGGTGACATCCCTATTTGTTTTCATCCTAGCATCAATTATGATCAGTAACTGTGACTTCCTCATTTACTATTTTATCCAACACTAGCACAATAATAGTACAAGAAGGTATTCAATACATTTTTGTTGAATGGATAAAGGTTATTTCCATAAAATTTTGGTGATTAAACCTAAGGTGGAGGAAGGTGGTATAAATGGAGGTACTTCTGAAATGCAATTGGTCCAAAGGCCCTGCACACCTATGGACTTCAGACATCACACCTGATTTCTGTAGGGCTCACCTAGAACTGCAGAGTGACTTTAGTTTCCTACAATGTGATAATGTCTTTGCCAAAGAATTTGGACTAGGGGGAAGGAGTGTTGAGAGGTGCTATATGAATATGAATTGTGAACACAAATCAGAGAAGGGGCTAAGAAGCTAATATAAATGTATTGTTTTAAGGAGTTTATTTTTATTTTGGGAAGGCAATGATACATAGCATTTAATTTTTAATCCAAATCTAAAAAATCAAGATACCTACTAAAGATCAATGAAAACAGAAAGGAACCGCATACAAAGAAATTAGAGGGCTGCTGTGGGTCTCTGCCATCCAGTAATGAATTAGTAATTAACCAGCTTTGTAGGTTTTATCAACTCACATTCCAAGTGAGTATTACGCTTACTTTACTGTCTATTTTGTTGCCACTATGTAAAGCTGGAATATAAACAGCATTTAAAAATCAGAGGAATTTTAGTATAGCACTGAATATTTGCAACTTACTTGGCATCCTATTTATTTACAAATATTCTAAGAGATTATTGAGTTTCACTCTCCCTTGTCTACAAAAAGCTAAGTTAGAGAGACAAAAATGATTTGTCCAAGGATGCTTGTAACAGACATTAATATAAACATTTTATTTTATCAAGTGATATCAGTTGCCTCAAGCATCCAGTGAGATCCCGAGAGTTTCGCCAGCTCCTGGAGCAGCTGCCCCCACTGCTGGCAGGAATGCTGGGACAAGAGCTCTCTGCTTCCTCTCAGGAGCCTCATTGCCACCATCTGCCTAGAGGCCAGTAGGTCTTGTCATGAATAATCAGGATATAAATGTCCCTGATTGATATGCCCTGTTCATGACAGTCACCAAAGAATGCCTGACTCCTGCGCCATCTCTCCAGGCTGAGTCCCAAGCTCCACATCCACTCTGTGTATCCTTTTTCCTACCACATATTCCAGCTGCCCCAAACCCTGAGACCCTTCCCCCATGCTTGGGGAACTCATGGGCAATCAGCAGTAACTGCCCTATGACTGCAATCTGCTTTCTCAATGTTTTTCTTATTGAAAACATTTCTTACTGTTTCCCTAACTGAAACAGGCATGTACCCGAGGACACTACTTCACCTGCAGCACCCTCAGATGTTTTTGTGACTGCAATCCCAGTACCACAAAGCATTGCTCTACAGTGTTGTAACTAAAACATTTTCGCTTTCTCCTTCTAAAACCCTCCAACTTTCCAATTCAACCCATCAGCCTACACCATGCACTATTTCCCCTTCTGCTGTCAGCTACTGACATCCACTTCTCTCTCTCTCTCTCTCATTTCTCAAATCTTCAGTTTGCAATTCTGGAAGATCTCAGCGTGCACGGGGGTGGTACTCCCAACTCTCCGACTTCCCAATTCCATGACCTTAACTTCTCTCGTCACCTTGTCCTCCATCTGAAATCAGACACACAGCCTCCCTAGGCCTCCTCCAACCTCGTCGGTGCTGACCATGCAGCTCCTCCACAAGCTCAATGTGAAGTCTTTCATTCTTTGGCCAATGCCTGTTTGTCCAGTTCAACCCTTCTAGTACTCAAATCCCGAAAATTCTTTGAGCCACTGGTGTCTGTAACCAACTTTCCCTGTCCTCTCTCTCATCTGGGTTCTCTGCTTGCCCCGCTGAAATTTCATGGTCAGTCATCATCACTCCCTTAGATTCACCCTCAGCTGACACTGTTGTTGTAACACTGTAAGATGAGATCCACCCTCAGCTTCTTAGCCTCCCTCCCTCTTGTTTTTGTTACATTTCAACTGCAAAACTTCAATGCCAGTGCCTTTTCTGCATCTGTGCCTACACAGATGAGTGTGTCAGAAAAACATCCAGTGGATTGACCTCACTCCAAATTCAACCATTTCCCAAGTTTATTCCCTCCTCACCCTCATAAATGACAATTTCATTATCCTCTCCTGACATGGTTTGGCTGTGTCCCCACCCAAATTCTCATCTCGAATTGTAATCCCCGTAATCCCCATGTGTCAAGGGCGGGACCAAGGGTGGAAGTGATTGGATCATGGGGATGATTCCCCCATGATGTTCTCGTGATGGTGAATGAGTCCTCATGGGATCTGATGGTTGTATAATTGGCTGGCACTTCCCCTGCTTGCACTTTTCCCTCCTGCCACCTTGTGAAGAAGGTACCTTGCTTCCCCTTCACCTTCCGCCATGATTGTAAGTTTCCTGAGGCCTCCCCAGTCATGTGGAACTGTGAGTGAGTTAAACCTCTTTCCTTTATAAGTTACCCAGTCTTGGGTATTTACTTATAGCAATGTGAGACCAGACTAATACATCTCCTTTCCCTGTAAAACTCTTCCCCCATCTGTACTCTCAGCTGATGAGCTAGCTTCCTGTTTCACCAAGAAAAGAGAAACAACCAGCAGAGATCTTACAGAAGGTTTACCATCAAATCCAATGCTCATATGTCTTTGCCTGCATATTCTGCCTCCCCCACTGTTACCAGGTGGAACTGGCCACTCTCTTGTCCAAGCCCATGCCTACATTCAAGGACACTGCTCCTGAATTCTCCCTTCCCCCTTCTGCATCATCGATCTCCTGATTCCTCTACTGAATCATTACCATCAGTACATAAACATGCTGCAATTTTTCCCATTAAGATCATTTTCTTATCTCCATCCCTCAGCTACCTCATTTCTTTGCTTTCCCCTTCAGCTAAGTTCCCAGTTGCCAAAATTAAAACGTCTGTATTTGCAGTCTCCCACTCTTTGGCTCACCTCCCACATGAACCCATTCGAGGCAGGCTTTCCCCTCACCGTCCATGGTCAAGGTTACCAAGGACCTCCACATTGTGGAGTCCAGTGCTCATTTCTCATCCTTGTCCTTCTTGCTGAGCATAGGACACAAATCATGATTCCTCCTCCTAAAGATGCCTTCTTCCTTTGGCTCCCAGGTCATGATACCTGCCTGGATTTTTTCCCACCTTATTATCGTTATTATTTTTCTGAGACAGAGTCTTGCTCTGTCACCCAGGCTAGAGTGCATTGGCATGATATTGGCTCACTGCAACCTCCACCTCCCAGACTCAAGCAATTCTCCCGCCTCAGCCTCCTGAATAGCTGAGATAACAGGCACCTGCCACCACGTCCAGCTAACTTTTGTATTTTTAGTAGAGACAGGGTTTCGCCATGTTGGTCAGGCTGTTCTCAAACTCCTGACCTCAGGTGATCCATTCGCCTTAGCCTCCCAAAGATCTGGGATTACAGGTGTGAGCCACCATGCCTGGCCTCCTCCCACTTTATTGCAACCCTATCTTATGCAATGTGGCTCCTCCCTCTTTGTTTTGCTCAGTCCTCCTCCCCTCCCCTCCACCAATCACACTTGTTTCTAGACTATTGCGAATGTTAAAGCCAGGCATATGATCACATTGGAGGCTCTGTTGTTGCTTCATCCACTCTGTGGAAATCTCCTTTCCCAGATGTCACCACGAGGCTTCTCTGGATACCTTTCAGTCTTTATTCACCTGTCACCTGCTCAGTGAAACTTTCCCTGACCACCTTATATAAAATTTCACCTCTTCCTCCAGTATTCACTGTCCTTGTTTTTGTGTATGTGTGTGACAGAGGCTCACTCTGTAACAAAGACTAGAGTGCAGTGGCACAATCTTGACTCACTGCAACCTCCACCTCCTGGGTTCAAATGATTCCCATGCCTCAGCCTCTAGAGTAGCTGGGATTATAGGCATGCACCACCATGCCCGGCTAATATTTTGTATTTTTAGTAGAGATATGGTTTCACTATTTCACTATGTTGGCCAGGCTGGTCTCGAACTTCTGGCCTCAAATGATCTGCCTGCCTTGGCCTCCCAAAGTGTTATCATTACAGGTGTGAGCCACCACACCTGAGCACTGTCCTTTTTCATTTCCTTTTTCTCCATAGCAATGATAGCCATCTAACATAATATACACTAAATGTGTTTATGTGTATATAATATGGTTTTCTCTAAGTAGAATATGGAGATTTTTCATTCCTCTATCCCTATAACCTAGGATGGTATATAGCACATAGTAGGTACTCAGTAAGTATCAGCTGAAAGAAGCAAGTGTATGTATGTCTGCGTGTGTGTGTGTGTGTGTGTGTGTGTGTGTGTGTTAGGAAATAGAGATCAATATTGCTGTGATGCCCTATATTACCAAAACTAATCATAGTGATATTAATTTTGATTATGGCTCAATTAAATTTCTAGGAGAATGCAAAGTGACCTGACCTTTATAAAGCAGATCTGAGGAGATGATTACTGTTGGCTTCTTTCCTTACTAATTACCCATGGACTGTAAAATAAAAATGGAAACACTCTGCAAATATTGGTACAAGTTCGAAGAGAAGACTCCATTATCTGAGCAGAACTGTCAGGGTAACAACCAGTGATTCTTGCTTTAAGAAGTCTTTAGGCTTTCACTGGAAAATGGCTGTGAGATCCAGGTGTCTTCATAAGGAGTTACGTTTGGGAGAGTCAGTTGTCAACTTTTACCTGCAATGCGGGATAACTGATTTCGCTTGTATTTGAATACACATTTATGCCTGCTATTCTGGAAACTCACAATATAGAAAAATGAAGGGGATGTACTGTAATACTCTAACTCCAGGATGTGGAAGTGATTCCAGTTTCTTATCCTCTCCTAACTAATCCTTTTGTTTTTATTCTCATATTGGAAATGGGCAGTTTTACTTTGCCACATACATATGCCAAACAAAAACACACAAACCAAAAACTCATTGATGAAAGTGAGCTGCCACATCTCCATTTGCATATTTCCTGGTCAAAGTTGGCAGAGACAATCTTTTTTTTTTTTTTTTTTTTTTTTTTGTATTTTTCTCTTTTTTTTCTTTTTTTTTTTTCTTTTATTATTATTATTATTATCATTACTATACTTTAGGTTTTATGGTACATGTGCGCAATGTGCAGGTAAGTTACATATGTATACATGTGCCATGCTGGTGCGCTGCACCCACCAACTTGTCATCTAGCATTAGGTATATCTCCCAATGCTATCCCTTCCCCCTCCCCCCACCCCACAACAGTCCCTGAAGTGTGATGTTCCCCTTCCTGTGTCCATGTGTTCTCATTGTTCAATTCCCACCTATGAGTGAGAATATGCGGTGTTTGGTTTTTTGTTCTTGCGATAGTTTACTGAGAATGATGATTTCCAGTTTCATCCATGTCCCTACAAAGGACGTGAACTCATCCTTTTTTATGGCTGCATAGTATTCCATGGTGTATATGTGCCACATTTTCTTAATCCAGTCTATCATTGTTGGACATTTGGGTTGGTTCCAAGTCTTTGCTATTGTGAATAATGCTGCAATAAACATACGTGTGCATGTGTCTTTATAGCAGCATGATTTATAGTCCTTTGGGTATATACCCAGTAATGGGATGGCTGGGTCGAATGGAATTTCTAGTTCTAGATCCCTGAGGAATCGCCACACTGACTTCCACAAGGGTTGAACTAGTTTACAGTCCCACCAACAGTGTAAAAGTGTTCCTATTTCTCCACATCCTCTCCAGCACCTGTTGTTTCCTGACTTTTTAATGATTGCCATTCTAACTGGTGTGAGATGGTATCTCATTGTGGTTTTGATTTGCATTTCTCTGATGGCCAGTGATGGTGAGCATTTTTTCATGTGTTTTTTGGCTGCATAAATGTCTTCTTTTGAGAAGTGTCTCTTCATGTCCTTCGCCCACTTTTTGATGGGGTTGTTTGTTTTTTTCTTGTAAATTTGTTGGAGTTCATTGTAGATTCTGGATATTAGCCCTTTGTCAGATGAGTAGGTTGCGAAAATGTTCTCCCATTTTGTAGGTTGCCTGTTCACTCTGATGGTAGTTTCCTTTGCTGTGCAGAAGCTCTTTAGTTTAATTAGATCCCATTTGTCAATTTTGGCTTTTGTTGCCATTGCTTTTGGTGTTTTAGACATGAAGTTCTTGCCCATGCCTATGTCCTGAATGGTAATGCCTAGGTTTTCTTCTAGGGTTTTTATGGTTTTAGGTCTAACGTTTAAGTCTTTAATCCATCTTGAATTGATTTTTGTATAAGGTGTAAGGAAGGGATCCAGTTTCAGCTTTCTACATATGGCTAGCCAGTTTTCCCAGCACCATTTATTAAATAGGGAATCCTTTCCCCATTTCTTGTTTCTGTCAGGTTTGTCAAAGATCAGATACTTGTAGATATGTGGCATTATTTCTGACGGCTCTGTTCTGTTCCATTGATCTATATCTCTGTTTTGGTACCAGTACCATGCTGTTTTGGTTACTGTAGCCTTGTAGTATAGTTCGAAGTCAGGTAGTGTGATGCCTCCAGCTTTGTTCTTTTGGCTGAGGATTGACTTGGCGATGCGGGCTCTTTTTTGGTTCCATATGAACTTTAAAGTAGTTTTTTCCAATTCTGTGAAGAAAGTCATTGGTAGCTTGATGGGGATGGCATTGAATCTGTAAATTACCTTGGGAAGGATGGCCATTTTCATGATATTGATTCTTCCTACCCATGAGCATGGAATGTTCTTCCATTTGTTTGTATCCTCTTTTATTTCCTTGAGCAGTGGTTTGTAGTTCTCCTTGAAGAGGTCTTTCACATCCCTTGTAAGTTGGATTCCTAGGTATTTTATTCTCTTTGAAGCAATTGTGAATGGGAGTTCACTCATGATTTGGCTCTCTGTTTGTCTGTTATTGATGTATAAGAATGCTTGTGATTTTTGTACATTGATTTTGTATCCTGAGACTTTGCTGAAGTTGCTTATCAGCTTAAGGAGATTTTGGGCTGAGACAATGGGGTTTTCTAGATATACTATCATGTCATCTGCAAACAAGGACAATTTGACTTCCTCTTTTCCTAATTGAATACCCTTTATTTCCTTCTCCTGCCTAATTGCCCTGGCCAGAACTTCCAACACTATGTTGAATAGAAGTGGCGAGAGAGGGCATCCCTGTCTTGTGCCAGTTTTCAAAGGGAATGCTTCCAGTTTTTGCCCATTCAGAACGATATTGGCTGTGGGTTTGTCATAAATAGCTCTTATTATTTTGAGATACGTCCCATCAATTCCTAATTTATTGAGAGTTTTTAGCATGAAGGGTTGTTGAATTTTGTCAAAGGCCTTTTCTGCATCTATTGAGATAATCATGTGGTTTTTGTCTTTGGTTCTGTTTATATGCTGGATTACATTTATTGATTTGCGTATATTGAACCAGCCTTGCATCCCAGGGATGAAGCCCACTTGATCATGGTGGATAAGCTTTTTGATGTGCTGCTGGATTCTGTTTGCCAGTATCTTATTGAGGATTTTTGCATCAATGTTCATCAAGGATATTGGTCTAAAATTCTCTTTTTTTGTTGTGTCTCTGCCAGGCTTTGGTATCAGGATGATGCTGGCCTCATAAAAAGAGTTAGGGAGGATTCCCTCTTTTTCTATTGATTGGAATAGTTTCAGAAGGAATGGTACCAGCTCCTCCTTGTACCTCTGGTAGAATTCGGCTGTGAACCCATCTGGTCCTGGACTTTTTTTGGTTGGTAAGCTATTGATTATTGCCACAATTTCAGCTCCTGTTATTGGTCTATTCAGAGATTCAACTTCTTCCTGGTTTAGTCTTGGGAGGGTGTATGTGTTGAGGAATTTATCCATTTCTTCTAGATTTTCTAGTTTATTTGCATAGAGGTGTTTGTAATATTCTCTGATGGTAGTTTGTATTTCTGTGGGATCGGTGGTGATATCCCCTTTATCATTTTTTATTGCATCTATTTGATTCTTCTCTCTTTTTTTCTTTATTAATCTTGCTAGTGGTCTATCAATTTTGTTGATCCTTTCAAAAAACCAGCTCCTGGATTCATTTATTTTTTGAAGGGTTTTTTGTGTCTCTATTTCCTTCAGTTCTGCTCTGATTTTAGTTATTTCTTGCCTTCTGCTAGCTTTTGAATGTGTTTGCTCTTGCTTTTCTAGTTCTTTTAATTGTGATGTTAGGGTGTCAATTTTGGATCTTTCCTGCTTTCTCTTGTGGGCATTTAGTGCTATAAATTTCCCTCTACACACTGCTTTGAATGCATCCCAGAGATTCTGGTATGTTGTGTCTTGGTTCTCGTTGGTTTCAAAGAACATCTTTATTTCTGCCTTCATTTCGTTATGTACCCAGTAGTCATTCAGGAGCAGGTTGTTCAGTTTCCACGTAGTTGAGCGGTTTTGAGTGAGATTCTTAATCCTGAGTTCTAGCTTGATTGCACTGTGATCTGAGAGACAGTTTGTTACAATTTCTGTTCTTTTACATTTATTGAGGAGAGCTTTACTTCCAAGGATATGGTCAATTTTGGAATAGGTGTGGTGTGGTGCTGAAAAAAATGTATATTCTGTTGATTTGGGGTGGAGAGTTCTGTAGATGTCTATTAGGTCTGCTTGGTGCAGAGCTGAGTTCAATTCCTGGGTATCCTTGTTGATTTTCTGTTTCGTTGATCTGTCTAATGTTGACAGTGGGGTGTTAAAGTCGCAGAGACAATCTTTAGGAGTAAAAATAAATAACGCTGGGCTGGGCGTGAGGGCTCACGCCTGTAATCCCAGCACTTTGGGAGGCAGAGGCAGGCGGATCATGATGTCAGGAGATCGAAACCATCCTGGCTAACACGGTGAAACTCCATCTCTACCAAAAATATAAAAAATTAGCTGGGTGTGGTGGCGGGCGCCTGTAGTCCCAGCAACTCAGGAGGCTGAGGCAGGAGAATGGCATGAACCTGGGGGGCGGAGCTTGCAGTGAGCTGAGATCACACCACTGCACTCTAGCCTGGGCGACAGAGCAAGACTCCGTCTCAAAAAATAAATAAAATAAAATAAATAACACTGGAAGTTAGGTCAACCAGCCTTTTGCCAACTCTTTAGTGTATTTTAAAGATAACTTGACACCTAGATTTAACATACTAATACAGAGTTTGTAGTTCCATATAGGGATCAAGAAACGTATTTTTAAGCATTCCATAATATATATGTGTGTACATATATATAATATTTAGCACCCTGAATTATTTACTTAGCATATCTATTTAAATTATGACATGCCTCACTGAGCACAACACAGCATTTAAATAATCCACTTCAAATGGTCACCCTTTGTATAGACGTCACATGTTCATACCCGTGTACAAAGAGGCTGCCATGAAATACAGATAACAAACACCCAATACAAAAACCTGGTGAAAAAAAAAAAAAAAAGCTCACACATCCACCCACAGACAGCAACTTAGGGATGTCTATGACCATCGATCCCTCAGGCGTAATTCATCTCCGCATTTATTTGCTCATCTGCCACTATGTGGTGCCTGCTTCCTGCTTGAGTCTTGAGATGAAATGCACTGGCAGATAGCAGATGTAGCAATTAATAACCTGTCAGGTCTGATGGATAGAAGAGGAAAAAAGTGTCCTCACACATATCTCCAGCATGGTTTTCTTCCCCATTTCAGGGAGCCCAGGGTCAGGAGACATACTCGGCCTCCCTGGGGAGCCCAAACTGTCTCATTAGCGTCTATCTTTCATGACAGTCTGATGCAGCCTTTGAGATGCTCACTCACCTGCTCTTCTCCCAGAATCCTGAAGTGATGGAGCTCTTTAATCAAGGAGTTGGGACAGCCAGCTGTTGGAAAGAAGAATTAATCACAAAAACATCATTTTCACTCTGTGTGGTTATATGATTTTACATACAGTTATGACTATCAACTGCCAGTGTTGCCTTTTGGGAGGACACAGATATGTACCTGAAAAACACACATCTAACCAACCACAAAAAAAGCCAAACCCTCAAAAGAGCTATGGCCACTGCCTGGCCTCCAACCACACCTCTTTAGAAAACAGTTGCATGTGACTCTGGCCAGGCTTTCTCTCCCCTCTGATTATGATCTGGCCTTAGGATATCATGCCACTCTGGTTCTTAGAAACATGCCCAGCATGTCACTGGTTCCTCATATATAGCCAGGATTCCGCAGGGCCAGAGTAGGGGAGTTGGTGACCACAGGCTCTGACTTATTCATCATGTCCTGTTTGCTCACCATCAAGGCCAGGGGCCTGCTCATTGAGAGCTAAGAGCAAAGGTCGGGTAGCTGGACATCCATTCTTTGGGGGGCTCAGCTGGCGGTTAGTACCTTGCCTGGTTTTGTCAAGAGGCTTTGTGAAGACCTATTAGATCTTGCATTTGAGTTTGGAAAGGGCATCTTACAGAAGGACCAAGAGAGAAGGCTCCAGCAGTTCTGGTGCCTATCACTTTCTCGTTCCACCCAATCAATCCAAGCCCCTTCAGACTTTCACCTTTTTGTTCTTCAGTTGTAAAACAAAGTAAGTAAATAGGTAAAAAAAAAAAAAATATATATATATATATATATATGCACACATACACACACGTAATTAAAATACATGTGTATAAAATATAATTATATAATATTTTATGTATAGATGAGTTATATATATTTTTATATAACTCACATATATAAATTGAATATGTAAATATATAATTTTATAGAATTATATAATTAATATAAATATTGGCCTAAATAAATATATTTATATATAATAACATAACATATATAATATATATTCTATGTAAAATAAAATACAGTTGACCCTGGAACAACATGGGCTTGAACTTTGTGGGTCCACTTATACACCGATTTTTCTTCTGCCTCTGCTACCCCTGAGACAGCAGGACCAACCCTTCCCCCTCCTCCTCCTCCTCAGCCACTAGCTGTGAAGAGAATGAAGATGAAAACCTTTATGACGATCTGCTTTCACTTAATGGATAGTTAATACATTTTCTCTTCCTTATGATTTTCTTAATAACATTTTCCTTTCTCTATCTTACTTTAAGAATATAGTATATAATACATATAACCTATAAAATATGTGTTCATAGACTATTGATGTTATAGGAGGGGCCTCTGGTCAACAGTAGGTTATTAGTAGTTAAGTTTTGGGTGAGTCAAAAGTTCCACATAGTTTTCTGACCTCAGGGATGTTGGTGTTCCTAAGCCTCACATTGTTCAAGGCCCAAATGTATAGATATGTAAAATTTAGGCCAGTATATGCTTAATATCATTTAAAATGTGTTGCATCCCTGTCTTTTCAATAGAACTATTCCTCGATATTAGGTTGTAGTCATTTATACTATTATTTTTTTGAGTCAGGGTCTAACTCCAGGCTGGGGTGCAGTGTGTAATCATGGCTCATTGCAGCCTTGACCTCCTGGCTGAAGGTACCCTCTTGCTTCAGCTTCTTGAGTAGCTGGGACTACAGGTGTGTGCACCACCAAGCCTGGCTAAGTTTTTAATTTTTTCCTAATATTTTGTAGAGATGGGGTCTCACTATACTGTCCAGGCTGGTCTCAAGCTCCTGGGCTCAACTGACACTCCCACTTCAGCCTCACAAAGTGCTGGGATTATAGGCATGAGCCACTGTAACTGGCTCATTTATATTATTCTCTCTGGAAACAAAAGTGATATAAAAATCTGTTTCTTTGAGATGAGACCTATGGATTATATAATCTGTTGAACTTCCTAGTAAGGAAACTGGATTGTATGCAGGACATATCAACTAAATTATGGAGCCATTTCTCATATTCCTCAGCATTGTGATGTGAGAGTGGTCAGAAGCCCTGAGAGTGTTTGTCTGGGGGAGGGCAGGCTGAGGAATGAGAAAACCTGTATTCACACAGGTGAAGGTGCTCATTGCAATAAAGATTAGATTTGTGCATTGTTTCAGAGAGTAGGATTTAAAACCAACAGAAGAAAATGGAATAAATTGCCTTATAAGATAGTAACTGCGGGTTTTTCAACACACGCTAAATGAATACTTATGCAGGATATTTTAGAGAGGAATTTTACTGGGTATGATGATGAATTTATGTGTCTACTTGATTGGGCTAAGGGGTGCCCAGATAGCTGATAACATGTTATTTCTGGGTGGGTGTGTGAGAGTGTTTCTGGGAGAGACTGGCATCTGAGTCAGTGGACCAAGAAGATCCACTCTCAGCAATGTGGGCAGGCATCGTCCCATCCACTGAGGTCACTGAGGGCGTGCACAGAACAAGAAGGCAGAGAATGGCGAATGCTCTTTCTCTTCTAGAGCCTTAAAGATCAGATTCTTTAAGGTTCTCAGGCCTTCTGACTGCAAGACATACACGACCCCCAAACCTGCCGCCCCTAGTTGTCAGGCCTTCAGACTCAGACTGAATTAGACCAAAGGCTTTCCTGGTTTTCCAGCTTACAGATGGCGGATTGCGGGACTGCTTGGCCGCCATAATTGTGTGAGCCCTTCCCCCAGTAAATGTCCTCTTGTCTCTTTCTCTTTATAGATCCTATAGACAGAAAGGTCCTGTTTCTTGGGAGAAGCCTGACTAATACACTGAGTTATTTCCAATTCCAAAATTCTATGGTAATGTAAAATGCTGGAACATAGTTTTAGCCTATATTATATAACATTTCATACTTTGAGAAATAAAAATCCTGGCCGGGCATGATGGCTCACACCTGTAATCCCAGGACTTTGGGAGGCTGAGGCGGGAGGATCACAAGGTCAGGAGTTTGAGACCAGCCTGGCCAACATGATGAAACGCTGTTTCTACTAAAAATACAAAAATTAGTCGGGCATGGTGGTGGGCACCTGTAATCCCAGCTACTTGGGAGGCTGAGGCAGGAGAATCGCTTGAACCTGGGAGGCAGAGGTTGTGGTGGGCTGAGATCGTGCCAATGCACTCCAGCCTGGGCAACAACAGCAAGACTCTGTCTCAATAAATAAATAAATAAATAATCCAAGTGAATATTTTAGTGGAAAACATAATACATTAACTTCCACAGGCATGTCTGGTACTGTAGAGAAGGAAAACTAGATCCTTCAAGTGAGACACAGATGCTTGAGCTGAGTGCTTCTCCAACTAGAGGCCACGGAGACTTGCAGGCTGAAGATTCTTTTTGAGAAGTTGTTGATTTTGGGATTGCTATTCTGATGATTACCTAAACAATAGTAAAAATATGTTCTGGATCATTTGACTGGCTTCAATTCAAACAAAAACTGCTATGAAATTCAGCCTCAAGTCAGTTCCTGTGCTTTGGATCTCTTTGGGAGCAAGTCATCATAGTTTAGTTTCCTGAAATGAGTGAGAAAAGAGTGGATAGAAGGCAAGGGAGGCTTCCCCTGCCAGTAACGTCCCATGGTCTGGGGCCGAGTGTCCGAAGGGTAGAGTCACAGGAGAAGTAGTGGGGGAAGGGAGGCAGCCAGCAGCTCAGGGTCCCAGGCCTGCTGAGATGGAACATTTGAATCTGGGCCAACCCATCAGGGCCCTGTTCGGATCCCAAGGACTGCTCTAGTGTCAGTAAAATGACAGCCTCTACCGTATTAAATTGATAGAGTCCATCAGAATATTTTGGTCTTGTACTTTCAGTTATACTTAATTGGTATGTTTTTATTTGGGCTTTCTAGTTGTATAAGCATAAAGTATTTATAGCTCAGTTTATATCTAGACACACTTAAGACATATTGTCTTAAAAATAACTTCATTCGGCCGGGTGTGGTGGCTCACGCCTGTAATCTCAGCACTTTGGGAGGCAGAGGCAGGCGGATCACGAGGTCAGGAGATTGAGACCATCCTGGCTAACACAGTGAAACCCCGTCTCTACTAAAAATACAAAAAATTAGCCTGGCGTGGTGGTGGGCGCCTGTAGTCCCAGCTACTCGGGAGGCTGAGGCAGGAGAATGGTGTGAACCCGGGAGGCGGAGCTTGCAGTGAGCCGAGATTGCGCCACTGCTCTCCAGCTTGGGTGACAGAGCGAGACTCCATCTCAAAAAAAAAAAAATATATATATATATGTATATATATATATATACACACATATATAAAACTTCATTCAACCTTGGATGTTTTGGAGAATTTTTTGTTTCTTTACAAGTGGTCTTTTATGTCACTCAAACTTGAGAAAAATGGCTTTGCCTTATTTTAATCCTGCGTAAAATAAGAAACACAATTTTAAATTAGCTTATCTTCAGAATTTGTATTCTGGCTGTCTCCTAAGATACATGTGAAAGGACTGATGTTGATGATAGCTCATATATAAACATCTTTAACAGAAGACTAGATAATTACTTGAAACACCTGGTAGGTTCAAAAAAACAACAAACAAGACTAGACACAGCATAGACTTAGATGAGAAGAGCTGGAAAGGGTCAAGATATTTGAGAAGACCGTGGACGGCTATCTGCAAACTGTGCTCATCACAGGAACATTAGTGTGGGAAATGGCCAGATATAAACTCAGTGTGAAGATGGGGCTTAAAAATAACAAAACTAGAACTGCAAGACGGGCACACAGAACGCATTCATGTAGGGAGACAGGAAAACATTAGTGGAGGGAGTGGAGGGGGCGGAGGTGGCAGGGAGGACAAAATGGGCCTGACGAATAAAAACCACAGTACTACTTCTGGATTTGGAGCAACAGAGATCATGTCCGATCCTTCCATGCCCTTTAAGCATCACCTCCCTCACGTATGGGTTCTTCTGCATTCATTTTTGGTAAATCTGCATTGACTCTTAATGACTGCATATTACTTTATGTAATGAGTATTCCTGATGTAATTCGTGAGTAAGCGCTCACATGATTTTTTTCTTTGGGTGTTTGATGGGTGAAACTGGTATCAAACTCACTGCTTTTCAACTTTTGAGATTCAATTTTTCCTCATTTTGAAAAGTTAAAAAAATCATCTCCAGAACTCTGAACTCCTTATTGTATCTCAAAGATTCCCGGCAGCATCTCTGAGACTATAATAGAAGTGTTTGGACATCTATTGGCATTTAAAATATTTGTATATGCCATATTATGTCATCACTTTTCTTAAGCACAAGGTTCTCCTTAAATTGTTATTCTGTCCTTTCTAACATGGGAAATATTCTCTTTGCTCAAGAAAACAGAACACACAGGAATCGAGTAGTGTTTTCACCTATTGACACTGTGTTACCTTTCTTGACAAGAGCCTATTCTTCTCTATCTTTTCCCTATTTTCTTGTCCTGGACTCCATTTTTAAAGCCCATCCTGCTGTCCTTGGCAATTTAAACGAGAATGTCACCTCGTTCTGTGCCATCCTCATGCCGTGCTCACAGGTTTGTGCTCTTCTGTCGTGTTTTTCCTCCAGTTATTAAACCCCTCGCTCATCTCTTGCCTGTGTTTTCTAAAAATCTGAGCTCATTGGTGTTCAATGAATACCAGCTTTTTGGTATTAAAAATGAATAAGACAATTTGTTAAAAAGCATATAAACACAGGATCGAATCTTATTTTAAAAGACAACTGCGAAACCGGGCCCTATATTTCAATTAGTATCTGTAATCAACATTTACTTTCATTCTGTTGCTGTACCATAAAGGTCACTTTATCATCTAACTGGGAAGCTCCTCAATGAAAATGTGTCACAAAGTTGTGTAGCATTTCCACAAAGTCACTGACAGCTACTGAGAAAAAGCAACCCCAAACAAAACAAAACAAAACAAATACCTTTGAGAGATTAACTGAGCCATAATGTTTTCAGAAAGGTTTTGGTGAATTTCCTCAACAATCATGCTGTAAAGTAGGGAAAACTCATTTGGAAAATACATTCCATTGAGAAGCATTAAAAACCACATGAGTCTTCAATCACTATTTTTTCTTTTAATTTCCTTGCAAATCATCACAGGAGCAATTGTGATATCCTTTGGGTTCAATAGAAAATCGTGAGCACCCAGGCTTGGGATAGAAATGGAAATGGATTTCAGCTCTCTGATGTGCTCCTGGCACTGGCCACATGACACAAATAATCTGCAATTTGCAGATTGCTGCTGTTTGGTGCGAAACGCTTTGAGGATTAATTTTTCTCTTGGCTATAGCTTAGAATCCCTAACGTGGGCTTGACAATTACAGTAACCTTCTATTTCCCCCCTAAGTACAACTTAGAAAAGGAAACCGACTAACGACGAAATGGCATCAAAAATAAATGATGATTCAATGTGATCAAAGACAATGCAGCGAGACTGAACACTGACCTCTGAGCACAAGCCAGAGAGCGTGGGCCACATCTGCAGGCTGGGCTGCAGCGGTGAAGGAATCCAGTGGGCGGCTTGCTACTCCAGCTAAGCCAGGTTGATTAGGGTCGCCATACACTGTGCTGAAGTAGCCATTTCTGAATTAGTCTGAGAGCCAGGCGTTAATAGGATCCATGGAAAACTCACTAAGCTATCTTGACAGAGCAATTGCATTCAGTCAGCAGTAGGACTTTATATAATCAAGTTCAAAGCATTATCATTTTCATAAATAAAGCCAAGCTTATTTTAATCATTTCTCTCTGCTGATGGGTTTTTATTTATAAAGGATTATTCATGCATTCTTTCTCTGTAGCCAATACTTGCTGTCTCAAGATATCCTAAGCCAGTTAAGGAGAATCCTGAAGATACTCACCTTCCACCTAACAATGTACTTACAGGTATACACACCGGAGAGAAACTTACATGGTTACACAACGAGATATGTAATAGAATATTTACTGCAACATTTTTGTAATAAGAGCAACAACAAAAGGACACATCTAAAATGACCATCAACAGGAGAAGAGATAAAATCATTCAACAAATAGCCATTGTGCACCCACTTTATGCCAGGCACTATTAGTACACTTGGGTCGCAGCCGTAAAAAATTAAAACAGACAAAAATCCCTCATTGGAGCTTGCATTCTAAAGGAGTGAGAGACAATAAAAATAAACTAATAAGTAGGTAAATGATGTAACATTTTGGATGGTCACTAGCACTGTGTGGAAAAGAGAAAATACAACAGTATAAAGGGCAGGGTTTGCTAATGTAAAATTAGGTGTTCATTTCTCATTGAGACCGTGACACTGAAGCACAGATTTTTAGGAAGTGAGTTAATATGAGTTAGCTAGAGTGAAATGTATCAAAACAGATAAATCTCAAAACCATAAAGTTGAGAAAAAAGTTGCAATCGTTTATGCACAATGCAATGTCATTTACAAAAAGTTTAGAGAATCTATTAAACAATGTCGATGCATACAAATATACTAAGAATATAAAATAATGCATGCAAATGATGAACGCCCCTGAAGTATGTATCAAATTCAGGGGAAGGGGAAAGAGGAATAGGACCATAGAAGGGTGCTGCTATTCAAATCTGTCTTAAAGTGTATTACAATAATTGTTAAAAAGAAAAGCTAATACTTCAATGATGCTTAGTAGGAACCAAACACTCTTCACAATGTTTTGCGTGTAATTCATTTAATGCTCACGACAACCCTATAAGGCAGGCACTATTTTTATCCCCATTTTAAAGATGGTGAAATCGAGGCAGAAAAAGAACTAAACTAATGAAATTATCAAAGCTGGGTATTGTGTACATAGACGTTGATTATGCTACTTTAAATATCTAACTGGATATTTAAATATCTAACTGGATGTCTGGAACTTTTCATAATAAAAAACTCTAGATGAAAACTTTAAAGTACATCTAAAAATAACCTTGGAAAAGACTGAATAAAAATTCAATAACATATAGACCCGACTTTGTGAACATATATGAGCATGAATGTAGTTTGGAGAAGGAAAACCTTCCAATACAACCACTAATTAGTAGGCATAACTTATCTGAGTAGTATAGCATGAAACTTTGTAAATTTTGATGCTTTCAGAATAAGCCGAAATAAGCCGTGAAATATTATTCATTCAATTTCTTACTTGTAGATGAGGCAGTTACCAGACCAGAAGCATGCGAAGTGTCTTTTAGGAGCTCAACATAGTGTGTATGAAGCTCAGATAGCTGTGATTTCATAATTTATATCAAAATTGACGCAGATTGGTATTTTCTGGCTTGTTGCAGCTGCTGTATTAATCCAAACATCCCTGCTGGGTCAACTTCTAGTGGCTATGAGACTATCCATCTTCCAATGAGGTACCAGGGAAGAATCAGTCTCATCAATAATGAGACACAATCAGAAATCTTCATTTCACAAACAATAATATTATCCTTATTGGCTGGAGGTGAATTCCAAGCAAATATTCATTGATTCTTCATTGAACAACTCTTAAGTGTATATTTACTATGCGTAACGCCAGGGACCATAGAGAAATCATAAGTGAATCAGACAGGGATTCTGCCTTCCTGGAGTTTGCAGAAGAAACAAGACGCACATCAACAAACCAAGTAGATGTAGAAAGAGCCAAGTGAGCAGACAGCAACCAAAGAGGTATAAAAAAAGAAAAGAAGGAGGTGGCTTGGAATCAAAGAGGCCAAACCCTGGAGTATTTGAGGAATCCAAGCAGCTGCCTGGCTGCGGATGAGAATTGAAAGCACCTGCATACACACAGCCTACCTACTGGGGCTGAGAACTGAGACCACTGAGACCTAATTATTTGTTCCAGAAAAATCCTGCCCTGGAAGATAAGCTTGTAAAGCAATAAATAACTTCACTGTTTGCTTCAAGAAACTCCTGCAAGTAATTTAACCAGACAGTTTGCTCATCTGAGTAGCCATCTCTCTTAACAGGAAATCAGACGGTTCACCTGGGCAATAGCTCTTGTATAAGACAACAGTTTCCTTATGAAGGCTTCCTTAGGACTTTGTCTTACTGTGTCCACTGACCCCAAACTACTATGTCATTGATCTGCTCAACTCCAATCAGTTTCCCACCTTGAAAGATCTGCAATAAGCGCTTAAGCCCAGATCCCCAGGCTCTATGAACACCCTCCCTGACCTCTGTTTCCTGTGACACCTCCATGACTGTCCACATGATGGTGTCACTTCCTGCACTAGATCTAATCAGCCCTGCTCTGCAATAGATTTTCTGTGGTCATTTGGGAGATTTGAGACAGAGGACAAGGTAGAACATGCAGTAACAAAAGATGAAAAACACTTCGTATTTTTCTTATTTGTATGTCATTACAATGTCAAAACAACTTAAATATTTTGAATTGTGCGTATATTTTTGGGGCTTTGCCTTCACCTTTGAATTTCATAAAGTTCTTCCTTTGTTATTGACCTATATTTTGAGTGATTGTGAAGATACATTTTAGAAGGCAGGTGTTTTCAACATCCAGCATCCCTCAGATCACAAATTTAATTCGGCTGGTCAACACACGAGTGGCCACTGGGAATGGGAGGCTCTCAGAGTGAAAAGGGATACTTATCCATTATTTTCTTTCTCCTGCTGCTCTCAAAAGTTTGTCCTTGGTTGACATCAGAGAAGGGAAAGGGAGGAAGTGAAGGAGATGGAATTTTGTGCTCCCTTTAATGTGTTTTTCCACAGATTATGGTGGTTGGTTGGTTACCTGAGTGAACATGTCAATGTCTAGTTAACGTCAGGGGAAAGAGAATCTGTGGGACTGTCATCCCCCAAGTGGATGCAACCAAAAATGGTACTTAGATTAGGCACATCCCTGTCAGATAAGGCCTAGTTAAATAGGGTCTAGAAGGTCAGCGGGGCACCCAGTTATCATGGTCAATGAGGTTTCTTTAGGAGAAAAGAATTCTGAGTTCCAAACAATGTATGGACATGAACATTTATGGAACACTCCCCTGTTTATAAACTGGAAACTTGTGGAATTTATATTTGTACCCTGTACTTCGCCATAGAATGTGTTCTGTAAACTGGCCTTCCTTGGAGGCATATTCAGGCACTATTAAGTTTGGGAAAATAAATCATATCCAAAACAATTATTAAATAGATATAAGTCATCAGACTTTAGGAATTGATGCAATTCCTTAAATGGAGGAATTTCTTAAATGGACACAATTCCTTAAAAATGAGGTAAAGAGAGGGGCTGGGGATAAAGTGGAATGGGGCAGGCGAACAGAAAAGAGTTTATAGTTTTACAAGTACTTAATGGTATTTTTTGTTTTTGAATTTTGTATTTTAAATTCATTTCAGTAATTTCTCTTGTCACTTTAGTACTGTGCATTTGGTTTCCTTTATTCATCTTGGCGTAGGCACAATTGCATTCATTACTGAAAGGCATATTTCAAATTCTTCTAAAAAACAAAACCCAATACTTTTGTAAGCACTCTAAATATTGCCACTTAAATTCATCACTGCTTTTATAGAGCATCACTGCTTTTATATATTTAGAGTGTATATGCTGGGGTGAGATACATTTGAAAGAGATGATGAAAATAAAACAAAAATCCAATTTAAAAGACAACTAATAGCTTCTATGATGGGGGAAAACCCACATAGCTTTGAGTTTATTGTTAATTACACCATGGTTTGATTGCCCAGATCTTTGCATGTTATCACATGAGAATTAGAAATTATTCTTTATTTTAATTAGCCAAAATGATGAATCTGAGTACTTCTCATCTGTCAGAGAGTTCTACCAATGAGCTCGAATTTGCCATTCATGTTTTGAAGTGCAGCATCACAAGCGTTCAACAAGGTCCCTCTAAAACACAAGACCTTGAGCCTTGGTATGCAGCTCAGGTGACTGCACCATGGCCCCAGTATAAGCAACTCTAGACAGTTAAATCCAGCCCTTCGTCCTGCACACTTTGACAAGAAATTCATTTATAGACAATTTGTTTTTTTGTTGTTGTTTTTTTGAGACAGAGTCTCACTCTATCGCCAGGCTGGAGTGCAGTGGCGCAATCTCGGCTCACTGCAACCTCCGCCTTCTGGGTTCAAGTGATTCTCTTGCCTCAGCCTCCCAAATAGCTGGGACTACAGGTGCCCACCACCTTGCCTGGCTAATTTTTTTGTATTTTTAGTAAAGACGGGGTTTCACCATGTTGGCCAGGAGGGTCTAAATCTCTTGACCTCGTGATCCAGCCTCCTCGGCCTCCCAAAGTACTGGGATTACAGGCTTGAGCCACTGCGCCTGGCCCAAAAATTTGTTTTAAGCAAGCACTTATCAACTAGAAAATGAAGCCCAATAGACATGGATATCATCAGCATGTCAAAGCTGAGATTATCCTAGGAAAAACTTTCATCCATCTGCATTTGTGTGTTTACAAGTTCCTCTATCAGCTGGACACGGTGGCTCACACCTGTAATCCCAGAACTTTGGGAGGCCGAGGCAGGCGGATCACCTGAGGTCAGGAGTTCGAGACCAGCCTGGCCAACACAGTGAAATCCTGTCTCTACTAAAAAAATACACCAAAAAAACAAACAAACAAAAAAATAGCCAGGCGTGGTGGCATGCCCTTGTAATCCCAGCTACTGGGGAGGCTGAGGCAGGAGAATTGCTTGAACCTGGGAGGCAGAGGTTGCAGTGAGCCGAGATTGTGCCACTGCACCAGCCTGGGCAACAGAGTGAGACTCTGTCTCAAAAAAAAAAAAAAGTTTCTCTATGTACCAATTTTTATTTTAAGAACTTTCATAGGGATGAGTAAAGCAACTGTAGTGAAAGAACCTGTCAAAGGTCATTTCACTACTTCTGTGCTGTCCTTTTGGTCTAAGTTCACAAAGTGTTTGTCTCCATTGTATTTGCTGTTATTGTGTTTGGTTATTTAGTGACTTTAAAAATGTCAATTAACTACCATGCCCAAGAAGTACATAAGCAAAAAGAGTTTTTTTGAGAAGCGTTAAGAGAGAAGAGGCCTGGAATCTGAAAACACAGATAATGTGCTGAACGGAAGAAGGTCACGGAAGAGGATATGCTCAAGTCTGAGGTTTGAGTCACTGGACAATCGGAAGCAAAGACTTACTTATGGACAAGGTGAAGGGCGTTGGGCCTATGTCATCATCAGTGAGCAAGAGACTGGAAATAGAATGGAAGAAACGAAGGAAAAATGGAATCGCTGGCCTGAGAATGAACATCAGCAATTGATGTTGATTCAGAAGGCTGAGATTCTGTTTGAGGACTTCCAGGTGAGGGATGGGAAAGTGGTCCCACCGAGCTGCTAGTGCAGAGGGTGCGGAAGCCATGCTAAGCTAGTGAGTTCTGACACAGGGCTCCTTTCCTGCTTCAGGTTTTATCACCGACTCAATATTTACTGTGCAGAGAGCTGAGGACACACATTAATGAAACAGTCCCCTCTTCACAGTGCTTAGGGCGTCCTTCACTCATACTTCTTTGAACATATCCACTCTCTTGTCTATTTTATATTATAACACCTCCAGATCAGAGAAGGAGTTTTTGACTTAACTTATTACTCCCCAGCTCACCATGCCTAGAGCTCCACACATGACTGAATGGTGAATTTGGAATCATTGCTTTCATCTACTGGTTTTTACCAAAGTGTAAAGTGCATTTTCTAAATGGCTCTCTGGCTCACAGAAAGTAACAGTTTTAAAGGAGATATTTTAAAAGGTAGAATTTCCAATGACAACCCAATTCTTTGGATAATTCATCTTATTTTATAATAGCAGAAACATTCCTATATGAGAACACCAACTCTTGCTAAAACATTGAGATTACCTTGAAACAATTTAGAGTCTCTAAAGTTGAAAGTTCTTCTTTGAAGATCTATACATTACAATGTTGGGTGCAGCAGATATAATCTGAACTAGGAAAGACTGCATCTGCAGACTATTATTATTATTATTATTGTTATTATTATTATTTTTTTTTTGAGACGGAGTCTCGCTCTGTCACCCGGGCTGAAGTGCAGTGGCGCGATCTTGGCTCACTGCAAGGTCCGCCTCCCGGGTTCATGCCATTCTCCTGCCTCAGCCTCCCGAGCAGCTGGGACTACAGGTGCCCGCCACCTAGCCTGGCTAATTTTTTTGTAGTTTTAGTAGAGACGGGGTTTCACCGTGTTAGCCAGGATGGTCTCGATCTGCTGACCTCACGATCTGCCCGCCTCAGCCTCCCGAAGTGCTGGGATTACAGGCGTGAGCCACCGCGCCTGGCCTGCAGACTATTATTAATTTTATAATAAGGATAAATGAAACCAGATGTAAGTGTCGTAAATGCATGAATTGAGTTCAGAGCTGTCGTCTTATGACTCAGATCCACGTTCACCCAGGTTGGGAAGCTCAATGCTGCATCCATGTAGCTGATCCCAGCATAGGCTTGACATAGGAAAAAGACTATGGGAGCCCTTGTGCCAGTGACTAAATTCCAACCAGCATCTTTCTAGTGAGATGGCCTATTCCAACACACACACACACACACACACACACACACACATTTTGTAAGATCTTGAAAACCATAAACCAAAATAGATCCATGATTTACTGGTTAATTTTTGATGATAAACTATAGAGCATTACCAAAAAGCCTAAAATGTTTTTCTGTTTGACTTTCATTCCTTACTTTTTTTTCTTTCTGGTGATATGATGTCACTCTGAGCACACAGGACATAGGTTATATACAGTTCCTTTAGATTCTCTTTAAAATTTTCAGGAACAATGAAAAGTAATATATTGGCTAGGTAGCAGTTAGGACAAATGGTGTTAAGCTCTTCTAAAAAGACAATGTTTAAGCTAAAAAACACATCTTGGGATAAGAAATAAAGAAAATTCAGTTACATAATGGCACTATCAGGGTATAGCATCAAGGCATATGTATTTTTCTCTTCTCTTCTTGGAAGCGTTGGTGTCAGATTATCATTTCCAGGTTTTTTTTTTTCCTATTTAGGAGAAGTTCAGGAAATGCTTAATATTTACAATTCCCTTTTTAAAGGTGTTTTTCAAAATTAAAATAGCTTTGTTTTCATTGCCATTATAAAATATTAAAATAGTTGAGAAAGGTAGAAATTAGCAATTTTACCACCCAGAGACAGTCACCAGTATTTTTTTATGAATCATCTCCTAGATAACTCATTGCATGCCCTTACATCAGTACACATAGGATTTTAAAGATGTTGCATCATACTATGCATGACATTCTGTAACTTGTTTTTTCCACCTAATAATAGGAATGGGCATCATTTCATGTCAAATGATACAGACATACATCATCGTTTTTAATGGCTACACACCTTTGCAATATCCTTGAGGCAAACCCTAATGATCATATTGGTGTCAGTGAGTCTCCCAGACATGCATATTTGCAAACCATTCAGAGGCATTAAATTGGACACACTCCCCAAAGTGTGACTACCACTTGGTTAAAGTATCGTTCCATTTAACATTTCCATCATTCCTGCCAAAACACTCTTCAGAATTTGTCTACAAACTTACACCACCAATCACAGTGAGGCCAATGTCCCCCACTTCCCCAGAGTATTAGAGACACAACTCTCCCCTCCTTGGTTGTATATGTATTCATCTCTTCTTACTTCCTGAGATGAAGCTTGGCATCACTCCACTCTGAGAGAAATGAGAACAGTTTTTGCATTCCACCTTAATCAGATCAGATTAGGACAGGTGGCAACCCTGCAGGCAACATAATTATGAAAAATGTCTGTGTTCAATACAGCCTGTCCTTCCAGCTTCCCAATCAAATAGGACACCAGAGCCCAACCTTTCTATTTCAGCTGGTGACTCATAGAGCAGTCACCCACATAATTGCTCTGAATATCATGGTGCTGCAAAATCTGAAATTAAACATAATATAAAAAGCACAAAAATCTATTTTGCAAGATTAGTTAATTTAATATAATAATAGTTCTTCTATTATAATCTTCACATGCCAAATTGGGGGGAAAAACCTTATGGCTGGCCTGTTATTAGAAGAAAATCTTTTAACATATCCCCCTTACACTTGCCATCCAAAGGTAAAAAGAAATGATGTTGAGGATTCCCTGGTTTTATTGTAAGAGAGTAGCTGTTGTCCTTCCAATAAAAAGTGTGCAATGAATATCTGTTTAAATAGATTTGAGATAAGCTGAAGCTGGATACAAAACTCCATTATACATCAGGGGGATCCTACACCCAGCTTCATTTAGGATATTGCTTCTCAGAAGACATCCCGAACACCTCAATAACAAATGTTATATTGAAAATGTGCTCAGTAACAATTGCAGGATGAGTCTCTGTGCAGCGATTTTTCAGCATGTCAAAATTATACTATCACACCATGGAAACAAATTAAACAGCACAAGCCTGGCTGCCGGGATGGCTGTATTAGCGATGCAGTGCTATTTCATAAAGAATGCATTGCTTCAGATCTGTCAACGAATGTCAACAATGGCTTCTCCATTTGTATGAAGCCCAATTTGTATCTGGAGAAAAACCAAACAGAACACTTCAGAATCTGGTTCCATTTCTTCCCAACATTTAGATTAAAAGAAAAAAGCCTGGTTATCTAATTTATCTGTAGTCGGAGTTCCTTTTCTAGGGAGGCACTTGGGAGGAAGCCTCAGAGTGTGAGTTAAGCACTAACATTCTCTTTCTGAAGCACACAGTCACCATTAAATGCTTACTGACAGCTCAGAGAAAACACAATCTATGTGATACACATCGTACAAGAAGGTTTTGTTGATGTATTAGATTCATATATGTGAGCTTTGGTTTTCTTGTATTTGTGAAATGTGGCTTAGCAGTGTATTATGGCTTTTTGTGACTAATGAGTGAGTCTTGCTTCAGAAATGATTACAGTTATGTCAGAATAATGTCAAATAATCAGTATTAGTAGATGAGCTCTTAGAAAACAGAAGCCCTCTTTTGCAGATAGATGTCATACCAAAGAGAAATTAAAACCCAAGACTCTGTTCTAAACCCCAAATAGAGGCTGCTATATTCACATCTCAAATTTTGTGTATCTAACAATTAAGTTAAATAGTGATTGTCAATTAAATAGCGTTCAAATTGTAGCTCAAACCGAATAAGAATTTCTTGTCCCTGGAGTGGATCTATGTAGACATCAACATTTTAAGACACAAAGGGATGATGAGTTTCAGGCTTTGTTGCAGAAGTTTGGACAGCCATTTGGCTCTTCCCTAGCAGTCCTGAAGCACATGAAGTAGGTGGTCCTCCTGCCTCTTGCCTTTTTATTTTCTACAGCTGGCTCTGATTACAGCCCTGAGGACTTGACACAGCAGAAGACAACCCAGCCAGGCAGCAGGTTCAATACACAGCTGAAATCTCACTGACCTCTACATATTTGGCTCCAGTAACCTCTTATGTATGTATTTATTTTTTAAGATCATGTTCTCAGTCTCCATAAGGGTAAATTTGTAAGGAAGAATCTCTTTGTTTTTCCAAACATGCAATTCTGTGCCTCAGTTGCTTCTTTTTTTAAAAAAAGAACAGATAAGATGTCACTCTGTCACCCACTGTTGAGATCATAGCTCACTGCAGCCTCAAACTCCTTGGCTCCTGGCAGCAATCCTCCCTCCAGCTTCAGCCTCCAGAGTAGCTAGGACTGCAGGTATGTGCCACCATGCCTGGCTAATTTTTAAATTTTTTATATAGAGACAGGATTTTGCTATGTTGCCCAAGCTGATCTAGAACTCCTGGCTTCAAGTAATCCTCCCACCTCAGCCTCCCACAGCACTGGGATTACAGGCGTGAGCTACTGTGCTCAACCTGCGCCTTTGGTTTTGTCACTATATTGCCATAGCAAAATCCAGGTCAGTGGGACTTGAGTTTTGGTTTTCTCCACTGAATTCCACATTCTTGCTCATCTTTACTCCAGTTACCCTGGTGTAGAAATGAAATTACCCCAGTCCTCATGATGCAAGCGCTTATTCTGTGCCAACACCTTAAGCTCCGCTTCTAAATGAGATTTTGTGAAATAAATAAATCAATCAATATTAAAACTCAAGACAAAAATCTCTCTGATTTTTGTTCTTCCTACTGCTATTTCCACTGGAAAAAAAAATTCTCTTTCATGTGTCCATGGGTAGAATATCCTTGCATTCTTTCTGTTGAAATAGTATGGTTCTAGTACTCACTAGCTATGAGATATTAAAGAACGGAAGCCATCTTCCTCATTATGTTTTATAACAGAGAAATACAACTCCCCAATTTAAATCTAAGTTCGTCTTAATAGCGCCTTATACAAAAAGTCCCTGAAGAATTACAACAGTTGGCCATTCTGCAAAGTGCCAAGGGACTGATTCTGAATCCGGAGCAACAACAATCAATGATGAAGAAATGGTCTCTGTGGCTAGTATGGTCTAGACACTAGCAAGCTACATATAATGAGACTGCTCTCTCCTTTCAAAGGTTGTGATTTAAATTTATAGGTGGGGCCAATGGGTTAATTTTCACTGCCTTGTTTTCACTACACTTACCGCTATTGAGGGGTCTTAAAATAGCTCTGCTATCAGAACTCACTAATCCAAATCAGTTTACAAAAACACTCTCAGATTAACAAATCAATGATACTTACACACCACAAAATTGGTTACCACTTAAAGGCTTTATTCTGACTAGATTTATAGCCTGCATAAATCCCATTCTCATGTAATTTAGATGGAAGACAAGCAAGAGGTATCTCTGCTATCTACTCACAGCAGTGTAGGCCAAAAAGGAGAGAGATTCTTTATTATTGATGTTTAGCAGCTTGTGTTTAAAAGCTATAAAGAAGATGCAATGAAAATACAATAGATCAATTCCTAAATTTCCAGTATAGTTTATAAAATTTTAAGAGGGATTAAGGATGCTAGTAATTAACTGAAAAGTAAGGGCATCATTATATGTCTGTGTAACAGAGATCATTTAAGAAACAAAAAATCAAGATTTTTTTTTCTTTTCCAACTCTAAATAAAGCAAAGCCTGTTTCAGATAAAATTCATCTGCCAAATACTTTAATGCTACCCTGAGGTTAAGAATAATAAAACAAGTTTGATCATTCTTATGGTAAAATGAAGGCTATTTAAAGATCAGTTTCATTCCTGCTTTAAAAAAAAAAAAAACTTTCATTTCCATAAGTTTTTGGGAAATAGGTAGTATTTGGTTACATGAATAAGTTCTTTAGTGGTGATCTGTGGGATGTTGGTGTACCCATCACCCAAGCAATATACACCGAACCCAATTTGTAGGCTTTTATCCCTCTCATTTTTTTTTTTTTTTTAAAGATGTTTTGAACACAAAAAACTCACTGTACCTAATATATTCTGAGCATTGGATTCTAGTAACAGTACCCCTTAAGATCATAAAATCTCTTCATTTTAGTCTCTGATGAGAATTAAAGACTGGTAAAACTAGTAATGTTTTTAGAAGCATATATTGCCATCTGAACTTGGGATTTCTGATTCAAAATTCAGAGTAATATTTTAGCTCTTGGGACTGCTACAGAAATATTCTATAAGCATTAATAAGACCATGTCAATACAGAGTTAATTATTAGGATTAAAAATTTACTCTATGGGTATCAATAATCAATGTGTTATTTTAACTCATTCTGTGCCTCATTCAATAAAAGGCTATGAAGCAATTTAAGGATATTTGCAACAAACAAGTTGGTTTGCTGGTGTTGCTCTTGCTTTTTTTAATGAAGGGAAGAGTGGTAAAGGGAAAGTGATGGCAATAAAAGTAAGGGCAAACTGGGAGGTGGGGGTTGGACCTCTTGGTACATACCGTAAAGCCCCACGATACTGATCCACGCGGGCCACCAACTTGGTTCTGAGTTTCCCAGCTATCAGAACAAAGAGGGCACCACAATCCCTAGAAAATACACCCAAAGTGGTTTTTGAGAGGACACCATCATCTCTAGAAAATAAACCCAAAGTGGCTCTTGAGAGAAGGACAGAGCTTAATTTTGGCACAAGCCTAGGATTGCCAGATTTAGCAAATAAAAATACAGGACACCCAGTTAAATCTGAGTTTCAGTAAAGTACCAAGTCCTTTTTTTTTAGCCTAAGCCTGACCCAGATATTTTTGTTAACCTGAAATGCAAATGTAACTGGTGTCCTCTAGTTTATCTGGCAGCCTTACTAAGCCATAATTCAGAGAGAATATCTGTAACAGAAGGCCATTTGTAGCATGTAGTTTTAGATCTTGGTTTCTTAAGGAATGACTAGAATGAGAAATAGTATATATTTCCTAGAAACAAAAGCTTCTAATTTCAGCAACATCAGGACATAGTATACGGCATGCCATCAAGAAAGCTGCTACTGAAATACACCAGCAGATCTGAGCAGGAGCAAGTGCTGCAGAAGCCAGTGTAAGGAGGACACACAGAGGCGCCCCGCTGCTGAGAGCGCCTGTGCTGCAGGGCCCACTGCAGGTCTGCACACCACAGAGTGGCTCACACCTGAGACGCCTGTATTTTAATTCCTTTCTCCCCTAAAGCCCTCAGCTCACTCCACTCTAAGGATTTAGTCGGTGAAAAATAAGATTATACTTCAGACAAGGCTCAACCAAACATCATCAAATAAACCTATTCTAAGAAATGAAGAGTATCTGTATTTGATAGTAAAAGTTTGAAAGGAAATACAGATTTTTTTGCTTTCCTTTCAAAGAGCTTGCTAAATTTGATCTCCCTTTTCAGGTAGATAACTCATAGTCAAAGTTTTCAAAAGTTTTGACATTTAAGAAAGAGGAAAATACATGTAAGGCACACAAAAACCATCTATTTTGTGTATGTAATTCCAAAGGATTTTGTTTCTTTCATGTAATTGCATGCAGATGTTTGTCTTATTTTCAGACACTGATAAGCCATTATCAGTATCATCTTTACCTGTGCACATGTTTTTTGTTGAATTTCCTTTAAAATACAATGAATTGAAGAGGATTAAATTCTTTTTTTTTTTTTTTTTTGGAGACAGGGTCTTGCTCCGTCACCCAGGCTGGTGTGCAGTGGTGCAATCTCAGCTCACCGCAACCTCCACCTCCTTGGTTCGAATGATTCTCCTGCCTCAGCCTCACAAGTAGCTGGGACTACAGGTGCCCGACATCACGTGCAGCTAATTATTATTATTATTTTTTGTATTTTTAGTAGAGATGGGGTTTCACCATGTTGGCCAGGCTCGTTTTGAACTCCTGACCTCAGATGATCCACCCACCTTGGCTTCCCAAAGTGCTGAGATTACAGGCTTGAGCCACTGTGCCTGGGCTAGAGGATTAAATTCTGAAATGCAATTGTAATTTTATTTAGGATATATTTTATGTCTAATTAAATAAATATCCTAAAATTAGCTTCACAGTGGAGAAACCTGACGGCCACCACTTTGACCAAGTAATCCAAGTTCATCCTACCAGTAATGGGACAAGCTGACATTGTGTGCCTACTGAGAAGGGTACAACATCCTCCTCCAACACTCTTGCCAAAAATGCACAACTTGGTTGGGTACGGTGGCTCACGCCTGTAATCCCAGCACTTTGGGAGGCTGAGGTGGGTGGATCAGTTGAGGTCAGGAGTTCCTGACCAGCCTGGCCAACATGGTGAAACCCCATCTCTACTAAAAATACAAAAATTAGCTGGGCATGGTGGTGCACGCCTGTAATCCCAGAACTTTGGGAGGCCAAGGCGGGCAGATCAGTTGAGGTCAGGAGTTCACGACCAGCCTGGCCAACATAGTGAAACCCCATCTTTACTAGAAATACAAAAATTAGCTGGGTGTGGTGGCACATATCTGTAATCCCAGCTACTCGGGAGGCTGATACAGGAGAATTGCTTGAACCTAGGAGGTGGAGGTTGTGGTGGGCCAAGATCATGCCACTGCACTCCAGCCTGGGTGACAGAGTGAGTCTAAACAGGAGGAAACATTAGACAAACACAAATTGAGAAATATTCTACAAAATAACTGTCCTATACTCATAAAAAATTCCACGGTCATAATAGACTAGACATAATAGTCTAGACAAAAGGGGTCTAAAGAGATGTGGCAACTGGATGCAACATGTGAGCTGGGATTTTCTTCTTACTATTAGGTATGTACTGAGGATAAATTTGTGAAATTTAAATAAGGTTTGTGTAAAGTATGGCATCAATGCTAATTTCCTGACTTCAATCGTTATACTGTGGTTACATAACAGATTACTCCAGTATTAAGAAAACATATTCTGCAATCTTCAGAAGTAAAGGACCATCATGTTGGCAACTTACTCTCAAAGGATTCAGAAAAAAATATATGCACATATGTACACAGATGGAGACAGGAAGAAACAAATGTGGTCAGTGTCAGCATGTGGGTATCTAGTTGAAGAATGTATGAATAATTCTTTCTGTTGCACCTTTTCTCATGAGTCTAAAATTATGTCAAAATTAGAAAGTTCAAAGAAAAAGACATTACCTTTGGTTAAAAAAAAGTCACCCAGTATCATTAGGGGAGGCGTCTGCTTTGTTTTAAAGCTTACTGGGCCTGAAGGAAATGACACTCGAACATCACAGCCAGCTATAGCTATAGCACAGAAAACCACCTCCACCCTCTCCCGCAGGAGGGCTTCCCGGCTAGAGTTTTCTGAATACTTACTGGATAGTTCAACATTGTTTTTTTGTTTGTTTCGTTTAGCTTTGCCTTGTTTTTTGCTTTTTACAGCTGAGAAAATTTTAGTTTCTACAACATCCACAGACAATCTGGACCATAATCAAGTCAGTGCAGTCTAAAGCAATGTTTCAAATATCCGAAGGTAAGGCCAGTTCTTTATTTTTTGATTGCTACTGATACTAATTGAATAGTGTTATGAATGGAGTCAAATGATGTGCTCAATCAACTGAATATCCAATAATTCCGTACAGCCTATTCTATATTATTTTTCTCTAACTATAAGATATTCTAATGGAGAACAAGGAAAGAAATAATGCCATTTTTACCTGGCCCTTTAGAAGACAAGGTAAACTCATCTTTTCTAACAGGATATTGAATATGCATTTTTTTTTTTAAGAATCCAAGCCTTGCCTGTACGGTTGTCCCTTGGCGTCCAAGGAGTATTGATTCCACTACTCCTTTGGGATGCCAAAGTGACAATTACTCAAGTCTGTGATATACAATAATGTAGTATTTGTGTATAACCTATGCACATCCTTCTATATACTTAAAATCATCCCTAGATTATGTATATCTAATACAAAGTCAATGCTATGTAAATAGTTGTTATATTGCAATTTTATTTGTATTATTTTTTATTGTTGTGTTATTTTTTATGTTCATTTTTTCCAAATATTTTGTATCTGCAGTTGGGTGACTCCTCGGACGTGAATCCCATAGATACAGGGGGTTGACAGACACTAGGTTGAGGTAATGCTTCATGATTGTTGTATGTAGGATTTTGGATATGCAGAAACGAATTTCTACCTTAAAGACTGAGGACCAAAATATAAAGAGACAATGCATTAAGCCCATCTGTTAATTTTGATTAGTTTTAATATACTCTTTAATATACTCTTCTGTTTATATAATGTGGGGCTGGTAGAAGAAAGAATATCAATATCATTTGATGATATTAATATTCTGATTATGCCTATATTCTGTCTACAGATATATACGGCACAAAATCCAAACGCCAGGAACTGGTCTAGATAAGAGGAATACGGACGCTTTAGACACAGTTCCTATGCTCAGGGGATTTACACTCCACTAGATGATACTTAAGTACACAAACTAAAGAGAGAAAACCCTAAGGGCTATGGAGAAACATGAAGCAGGGAAACTGCTGGAGGGAGAGGGAGGATCTGGAATATCAGCAAAGTCTTCACTAGGGAGGTCCCTTGTACAGAGCAAGGGACAGCCAGGGAGGACGAGGGAACGTAAGCAGAGCAGACAGGTCTGTGGGCCAGGGTGCGGCCAGGACAGGAGGGCTGGCGGGAGAGGCAGGTGGTCACTGCAGGACCTGAAGGAAATGACTCCTGGCCAGGGGCCAGATCGTGATGGTCTCAGGGTCTCAAGGGTTGAAGTTTAATTCCAAGAGTAGGGAGAAGGCACTGGAGGATTTGCACATGGTAGTGATGTGATAGCCTTCATATTTTAGAAGGCATTCTACATTGTAATAATGTTAGATTTACAGAAGAGTTGTAACGACTGCACAGAGCATCCTCAGATGCGCTGCACCCCACGTCCCCTGCTGTTAACATCCTACATAACCAGACCATCTTCCCATAATCCTCTATGTTTAAAAGGGGATCTGCCCCCTTACTGTATAGAAAATAATTACGAACTAATAATAATGACAATCATTATGAACTAATAACATCGCATGTCAACTGCATCCCAGGAACTGTTCCGAGTGCTTCGCATGGATCACCTCCTTAGTCCTCACAGGCTGCTTTGAGTGTGAGGGCAGGACTATTGATATTTTCATTATCCCCATTTAACAGATGAGGACAGTGAGGCAGGGAAAGGTGTATAAACCTGCCCAGTGTCACAAAACTAATATATGGTGAGGCTGGTTTCAAGCTAATATTGGCCAATCCCCAGCCCTGAACTCTGGAATAGTCTGGGGGAGCAAAACGAGATGCAGGGAGCCCAATTAGGAGGCTCTGGCCGTGGCCTGTGGTCAGCAGTGCCGCAGTCAGGTGGGAGGTGATGGTACCTGGGGGCTGGAATGTGAGGCCAGCAGGTCTTGCTGGTGGGCTGCCTCGCGGAGCAGACAAAGGAAAAGAAGGCAGGGGTCGCGCTGCCACTTTTATCCTGAGGAACCAGCTGGACAGTGGTGCCTTCTACTGAGAGTAGGAAGACTGGAGAAGAGCAGAGAGAGGGCTTGAGGAGTTCTGCTTCGGATGCCACATTGGCAAAGTTTACAAATTATCCAGTTGTAGCCAAGAGAAGAAGGTGAGTGTTTGGAGAGTAGAGAGTGACACACCAGGTCATGATGCTGAGAGGTCAAATAGGTGGAGGTGATAGAATTGACTGCTGGAGGCCGGGCACGGTGGCTCATGCCTGTAATCCCAGCACTTTGGGAGGCTGAGGTGGGCAGATCACGAGGTCAGGAGTTCGAGACCAGCCTGACCAACACAGTGAAACCCCATCTCCACAAAAAAAAAAAAAAAAAAAAAAAAACCCAGCAGGGCGTGGTGGCGCACGCCTGTAACCCAGCTACTTGAGAGGCTGAGGCAGGAGAATCACTTGAACCTTGGAGGCAGAGGTTGCAGTGAGCCAAGACCATGCCACTACACTCCAGCCTGGGTGACAGAGCAAGACTCCGTCTCAAAAAAAAAAAACAAAAAAAGAATTGACTGCTGGACTACATGCCAAATCTGTTTACAAATCAATTTAACACTCTTCAAGATGTAGAAATCAACAAAAATTGGTTCATCAATCTTCTGTCCTCAGCCTGTCTCCTCTTCCTCCCACATCCCCATCCCAGCTCTGTCTTATCATGAGAGAAACAAGGAAAGAGGGAAGGAAGGAAAGAAAGAGGGGAAGAGGCTGGGGGCAAGATGGGAGAAGACATCAAGAAACCCAAAGGCAAAGAAAATGATGGCTTTCAAGAAGAATGGCAGGCCACACCTCTTCCCTTTGAACAAGAAATTCATCTCACTTCTTTCCAATATCAAGACACCCATAGGAGACAATAATATATTTTCTCTCAGATTTCTGTTAGAATTCAGTCAAACTGTCTGCTTTAGAATTTATTATCTCATGACGTGAGCCTCTCATTACATGGTCACATATTTGATTTATGACATCACCAGTTAAGTTGTTTCTAGTACAACACACAGTTAAAATATATAAATATTTTTACATAGAAGTTATGAAATTTCAAGTTGACTGAATAACTTGAAGAACTAAAAACACTGTTTTTTTATATTTGAAAATGTAACTACATGTACAAGAAAATTATAGGTAATAAAACAATAGTGAAGAAAAGAAAAAATAAGTGAAACAAGAAAATAAGGAAATAAGTGGATTACAAAATTATACATTCTAGAGAGGAAAAACAGTCAAAGTCAGATAGCCAGAAGCAGGGATACCTAAATGAACATGGATCAATACAAGTTCTTCAACTACATGAGCACTTGTTGGGGGGTCCCCAAGAAAGCAAAATCCAGTGGAAAATGTGACTGTATTCGGTGGGTACTCTTTGTGCTATTCAAAAGGACAAACAATGCCGTGAGAACTCTAAACCTACAATGTAATTGTTGACTCCATATTGTGACTATAAAGTAGTGACAAAATAATTATATACTTGTTTACATTGTGTGTCAGATAAAACAGCACAAATTCTTGCACCCATATATTACAAGAACATCAAAGAACATGTTGTCAGTGTTCAAATACAGCAAAAACTTGAGAGGGAAGTTTTTCTGGTAATCTCTCACATTCAACAAACCACCAACAAAAAGATATTCCAAAGGAACCCACAATGTGGGGCGAGATGTAGGAATTTCGTACACACAGACAAGAGGCAGGGGAGCTATGTTATTCAAGCTCAAGAAAAGTATGAAAGGAAAGGCTTCTGTTATGCCACTGGGTTTTATCTGCTTTCCCATTGTTGTGTTACAAACCACTCCTTACTTTTTATTCTTTTCACAATCTATTTCCACACAGACCCTCCAGGTGGTTAGCTTGGACTTCCTGACAACACGGTGGCCTCAGCGTATCTGGATTTCTCATATGAAAGCCCAGGACTCTTCACGAAGGCCAAGATGGAAGCTGCCAGTCATGTCAAGAGCTAGGCCTGGCAGAGTGTCTTTTTCCACTGAACTCAGTGCAAGCAGGGTGAGGTCAGCCCAAATTCACAGGGCAGGGAAGTAGAACCTACTTCTCATTGGGAGGGGGGATCAAATTATTTGCAGTGATCTTTACTATGCCACCGGGTTGATCGCCTTTATGGCAATTTGATTGCTTATCAGGCAAAAAGGAAGGAGGTGGTGCTATAATTTATGGCGGGAAAGTGAAAAAAGAAAGAACATTCCTGGGTCACTTCTCTAGGCTGCCTCTGACTAACTCCAGTCACAACTTTAAATCCACATCAGAGGTTGCATTTGAAACAGAAAGACAAGAAATACCTGCAACTAATGTCCTGTGGAGTGGCCGGTGGCAGGGGACAGCTGAAAGATCCACACAGAAGGACAGAGGACTTGCAGACATGGGGTCGGGGTGAGGTGTGGGGACTACAAGGAGACTGACAGCGTGGAGCTGCCGTCTGTACAAAGCTTGCTATACCTATCAGGGTTGAGGACCCATTTTTGTGTTTTGACACATTCTTGGCACGTTCCCCTGGAGCATGAGGCAGAACGCAACTGCCTTTGCTTATTTTATCTAGAGAATGACGACCAAGGTGCTCTTTCCCTAAAGAGAAGGCAGAACAAGAGGAGAGAAACATATTACTATGGTTGGAGGTTAAAAAAAAAAACACTTTTCTGGAAATAAAAGTTATTCACCACTAAAAGAGTTTACATCTGAAAGTCAGAGAATCACTTATCTGGAAGATTTCTATCTTTACTAGTGCTTATTGTGTAGGAAAACAACTATTTAAACAATGCTCTTCACAATATGTATGTTTTTCTTTTTCTGACATTGTTTTCCAACTTTAGTTTGCTATTTTTTCCCTTTATTCCTCAACTTGTCTCCCACTTCTCAGCCTCCGTTCATGTCTGCCTTGCCTTTCACCCACCAGTGGTCCCAGCGATATCGACAAGAAACCTCTAGAACATTTAGCACACACACACAAAAAGCCTACTAAATCCCTTCCTGGTGGTCCCTATCCTCATAATTAAGTCGGTGCATTTCTGTCTGGAAGGAGAGTTGCACCAGACTATTTTTCTCATCATTTAAGAGCTAGTGCCCATTTGTTATAACAATGGTTGTAGGAGTATGAAAGTGCTGGCCAACTTCTATCTTTGCCTACACAATAGTTCCCTACCTCTTTCTTCCCTGAAGATGATTTGATGCAAGACCTGGCCTGAGAGCCTTCCATGTCTCAGCAGTAGGGACTCTCTGACTCAGAGAATTGATGGCTAATCTCAGTTTGCCTCAAGAATCCTATTCTCCATGTACAGTGACTGTATTAGGAGTGTTCATAGGACCCAGTCTTGGCCAATGAAAAGTACCGGGAAGGCTGCTGGGGGCTTCTGAGGAGTCTATCACTTCCTGATATCTAGAGAGAAATTCAAAAGAATGAGAGGCTTTTTGCCTCACACTTTTCTTCCTGTTTGGATTCTGGGGTGATGAGATGTTATCTTGAGCTGCAGCACCTGTAGGCATGGGGTGATGAATGCACGCCAAAAGGCAGAGCCCAGGGCTTCACAGAAGTGTTAGCTCCTAAGCAGAGCCCTCACCTGCCAACCTCTGGACTTCTTATAACTAAACAGCAAATGTTCTCGGGTTTCAGGCCTCAGCTGGTCAGGTTTTCTGTTTTTGTAGCTAAAGGAAGCCGTGCTCCATGAATATTTTTATATTTCACATTTCTGCAGAGCTAGGCCTTATTGAGTAAGGACTACTGGCAACCCAAGTTAAAGAATCACTGAATGGTGAACATGCCTTGGAATTCGAGATAGTGACTTGTTCCTGAGACATGTAAAGGCTTATCTCCTCTGCAGCCATTCACTTACCCAGGAGTAACAAAACTGGGGACCTTTCTCTCCTTTCTTCAGAGAAGACTTTTCCACATTCCTGGACAAAACTTCCTGCCTTGCTGCCTCCTACCCCCGACTCTCTCTCTCTCTCTCTCTCTCTGGAGTAGAGAAGGGACAAGTGTGACAGTTACTCTATGTAAGCTCCGAGTTTCATAATTCCAGAAGTCCTCTCCTGGGGGGAAAGCCCTGCCCATGCAGGCACATGTGGCCCTCACTGTACCACACCATGGGAGATTAGTGCATGAGGTACTGGTGCTGCTATGATGTTCTGTGCGTAAATAAAAGGTCTGTCCTCTGATCCAGCACACACACACACACACACACTCTAAACCCACATACACACATGTGTGCACACACACACAGTTAGGGTAGTTCATGTACCTACTTAAATGCATGCACAATTCTGTGTGTGCACTTTTCTTAGTGCAGAAGGGGAGAAGGTCCTATGGGTTTAATCAGATTCTCAAAGGTGTCAGTAATCAAAACAAAACAAAACAAAATTAAGAACTAAGTTACTAGAGTATAAATCTCTTGAGGAAAATAACACTGTCTTAATATCTGTAGGGCCTAGCACAGTGTTTGACATGCAGCAGATGCTCAATAAAAGCTTCCTAATTGAATGAATAAATAAATTAGTTGTGTGGTCCTCCAACTATGCTCGATGGCCTAGTGCTTTGGGTGAAAGAAACAAGTACATGACATTTAAATACAAACTCATAAGCCATAAACTCATAGAAACAGATGTATACATGACAAACTTGCATTTATCAGCATTAAAGTCTGATAAAGCTCTATATTGAGAAACATGCAATTGTATGATAGCATGGAACATAATTTTGTACATCAAAATGTTAATTATAAGAGAGAGAAAAGACCTGCAAATGAAAGAGAGAGATCACCATGAGTTATCTACTTAACATATGGGTTTGGTCACATTAAGCACTCATTCTGCATTTAAGCATTCTGAATTTTAAGAATTTTAATTTGCCTTCTTAGCAATGAGAGGCTGGACTAAAACCCAAAACATATACATGCATGTGATTTCTATATTATATGACTTTTGTATAAAACGTGATTATCTTTCTCTAATTCATTAGCTAGTTTATCATAAGCATCCACTCCATGGAATGTGTTTTTCTTCCTTCAAAGCATAAGATACAGGATATTTAACAATATATGTTATCAAAGTATGTACAGCAGATAGATTAGTAAACTTTTCTCGTAACATACTTCTTCCAAGTATCCTTTTTCTTTGGATGTTGGGTGGCCATGGATGTTATGGGTTGAATTTATTCCCCGAAGAGATATGTTCAAGTCTTAACCCTAAGTACCAATGAATATCACCTCATTTGGGAATAAAATCTTTGTAGAAGTAATCAAATTAAGATAAGGTCATGAGGGTGGGCCCTAATACAATATAACTGTTGTCCTTGTAAGAAGAAAAGAGACACAAAGACACACAGAGACATAGCCATGTGATAACAGATCAGCTGTCTGAGTGATGCAGCCACAAGCCGAGGAATGCTGACTGCTGGCAACACCAAAGCTCAGTTAAGGGGTGGGAACAGATCCTTCCCAGAGCCTTCAGAGGGAGCTCAGTCCTGCCAACAACTTGATTGCAGACTTCAGGCTCCCAGGACAATGAGACAGTAAGTTTCTGTTGTTTTAAGCCATCCAAGCTTGTGGCAGATTGTTTTTTGGCAGCCCTAGGAAACTAATACAATGGGTGACAATGGATATATTCTTGTGACTAAGATCCTGCTAGTGCAATGTTGATTTCCATCTGTCACTATATAAAATCATTGACACTCAGATGGGAGGAGATGGATCAAAGGAGATCAAATCACAGAAAATACAAGGATCTGAGGAGACCATTCTTTTAACATGCAATTGCCACTTAACCTAATCAAAAGATGTATTTTGTAATTTATCCTTAAGAATATTGTTCTGATAAAAATAACGTTTCTTTAGGGTTCTGAAATTCAAGAGCAAAATGATTGCCTCATTGGAATTACAGTTGACTTAAATTTGAGACAGGGCATCTTGCACATGTCATTTGAAAATAAGGAAGGCATTGGACTTCCCTTTATACCAGGTAAACTTTCATTAAATTCAACCAAAGCCTGGCCTTCAGCAATTTCCATGCGCCCATCAGCTTGAATTGTTCTAGCTGTGTGTGGCAGTGCTGGGATAGGGATTGGGTAGCATAATGGTCTCTCGCTAGCTACCCAGTTTTCTATTTCTCATTTGTTCTTAAAAGCCTCAAACACTCTTAAAGTATTTTCTTAAAAATTGGGCTTTCATTTATTTTTGGAAAGAAAACAATCAAATGTTGATGGGTGAGGAATGTAAAGAGACAGCAACACAGGGATTCTCAAACGTTTCTGCTACTGGGTGTCTACGATGACAAAGGCGAGACCCAATGGTGCAATTTTCCCAAACATCCCGCACACATGAAAACACCATGTTTGTTTCTTCAACCACTTCTTTAAAATCTGTTATATTAACATTCGATTAATGATATAATTTCTTTTTATTGCACAGTTCATTTTCTTAGAAAAGCTCTGGGCATTGAATTCTTAGAAGTTCCCCAAATTGCTGTTTTGAATAGCCTAATTTTTATTCCTTACTTGGTATTATTATTTCTTCTCTCTCTTATCCTTTTCTGTTATTTCTCTATCCCTTTTCTTTGTGCATTTTGATCAGCTAGAGTTATATTCTTTTCCACTCCCAGAGGATACTTCAAATCCCATCACCCTCTCTGAACCGTCTTCCTTTTCTATCCTCATTCATCTGGGTGGACTTCTTCCACCTGCATCCTCCTGTTCAAATCCATGCTTGCCTGGGATCACACTGAGTCAGTGATTCTGATGGTAATTTTTTCAACAAGCATTTGTTAATCATTCTCTGTCCAAGTAGTATGTCATAATAATTAGATACTTCAGGTAAGAGATAATTTAGGCCCAGTTTCTACCCTCCAGGTATGTCTTTATTGATCTACCCAGACAGTACTAGTTAGTTAATATACTCCGTATACAATATACTCTAGAAAATTACGGTTCTGTTGAATTGCCATGCTTTTGTTAATGCAGATTGATGCTACATCTCCAATACTAACCTCAGTTAAACTTTTTACCTAAGACAAGGCATATTTTGGGGATATATGTGTGGGAAGGCAGAAAATGTTCTCACCTACTAGACGGGTCTTTCTTTCCTTTCTTATTTCATTCTTTCTTTCCCTTTTCTCTTCCTCCCTGATTCCCCTTTTCTCTCTTTCTTCTCAGAAGACACTATTAAAGGAGCTAAGTCATAATCTTACAGGTCAGGGCAAAAATTAGAAAACTATTCAGAACCACTATTACCCAACCCTTAGGGAAAAAAATAAACCAAACTCCTATTAAAAAATTAATTACAGTTACCCTTGGGAATTATTCTTTCATCCATTCACTCATAATTCATCAGTGTATTTATTATTGAAAATTCCTAAGTGTCAGTTTACAATAAAATCATCCTAAACTATATGAATCTTTTCTAAATAATCAAGACTGTATCTCAAATTACTCAACATTACATTTCTAATAATTTACCATTTGACTTCATATCGAATATATTTGTTTTTCTATTTATGTCTTAGTCTGTTCAGGCTATTACAACAAAATACTATAAGCTGGGTAGCTTAGACAAAAAAAATTTATTTCTCACAGTTCTGGAGGCTGGGAAGTCCAAGATCAAGGCACTGGCAGATTCGGTGTCTGCTGAAGGCTTCTTCCCCATTGGTGGTGCTCCCTGCTGTGTCCTCACTTGGTGAAAGGGGCAAACAAGCTCCTTTGGGTCTATTAGATAAGGGTACTAATCCAGTCATGTGGACTCTGCCCTCATGATCTTGTCAACTCCTGAAAGGCCCTACCTCTTCATACTATATTTTGGAATACTTTGAGGAGAATTAACATTAATTCTTCTTTAAGTATTTGGTAGAATTCAGCAGTGAGGCCATCAGATCCTGGGCTTTTCTTTGATGGGAATGTATAGAAATGTCTAACATAGTGGATTTTAAGTCATCATTATTTAAGACACAATGTATTTAGCAAAACTAAAAACTTTTATTTTTTTAACAGGGTGCATGTAATGCTGTATTTAAATATCAAAAGAAGCTAATTCAATGTGACGAAGTAAAATAATTCCTATCACTTGCCATCTTTCAGTGGTTGACTAAATCTGTTATCTAATAACCATATTTTGATCTAAGTATATTTAGGGGAGATCTATCTATCTATCTGTCTATCTATCTATCTATCTATCCTATCTATCTATCTATCTATCTAATTTGCCTATCTATTTACCTACCTATCTTATCTATGTAATCTATTTTATCCAATCAATCAATCTAATCAACCAACCATTCAATGTATCTCTCTATCCATTTATCTATAATCTGTCTTCCAAAGTAACTTTCCAAACACAATTAGAATTTGTGCTAGTTCTACGTATGACACTGAATTTTTACATCAATTACTTAAGCTATAAAAAAACCTTCCACAGAAATAATCTTACTAAAACAAAACTGGGTGCAAGTGAAATTCAACACCGGCTTGTCTCCCAGTGGCCTTAGCATCTCTGCTGTAATTTACTGAGAGTATAACAGTGCTCATTCATTTGGACTTCTGTTTGTTGCATAGGGCCTGTTAGACATGCTATATTTCCTCAGAAAATGTTAACACTGAGTTGTCCCTCAAGGAACATTATAATGTGAGAGAGAAATGTCAAGGTTAGAACTGCTGAGAGATTTGCTCTCTGGAGACTGCTGGACTGTAAATAATCAGCCATCTGCAGCATCAAGTGATTGCTCAAAAGATAGGATTTCTTTCTCTGAACTTAAAAATTTAGCATAACTTGTATTTATTTCATTTAACATTTAGATCTACATTTCAGAGCACTTTAAGAATGTGTTGGTAACTTATTAGGCCAATATTAATGCAGCTCAACAAATGAATGCTTATTATGAGTAAATTAAGAACTCTAGGGAATATAAACAAGATCTAATCCTTGCCCTCAAAGAGCCCACAGCTTAGTTGAGGGGATACATAAACAAATATTTAAGTATAGTAAGAGGCAGACTGATAATGGTACTAATAAAGACTTCTGTTTTTATATAGGTCTACACAGTTTTCAAAGCCCTTCACCCACATTACTTCCCTTGACCTGAACAAGAAATATTTCCAGTAGACCAGAAAGACTGAATCATCCCCAGTTTAGAAACAAGGAAAATGAGAATCACAACATTAAGGGTTGGATCCACATTCATAAGCATAGTAGCAACAGTGCTAAATTGCCGATTTTTTGTTGGTACTATATTGACTATCTTCTGTTAAAATAATTAAATGGGAGGCCATCAGACGGAGGTGGCTCTAAAACCCGCGGTTCCTAAATCAGCAAACTGAACTATAACTCAGACTCATTTCCTATGATTCTAATTTAAAAGATGAAACTTGAACTCAGCTAATCACAGTCAGTCAACTGGGAATTAGTTATATTGTTCTGAACTTCCCATGGGAATCGTCCAAATAAGGTAATTGTTCAAACTTTAGCCAATTACATAATTTCTTTGCTTCCAAATTCTTCCTATAAAAGCTTTCCCTTCAACCACCTGTGGTGGAGATCTGACCACTTGTGGCTAGATTCATAAATCACCGTTTGCACACATAAGCTGTTTAAAATTTTAATATGCCTTAGTTTATCTTTTAACACTTCTATTTTATTCACCCTTCCCTCTGTGTTCTGAAATTTTGTTGACCTCTCTTACCTGACTTTTATCTTCTTTCTAACTCTAACTTTGTGTTCTTGTGGACTTACACTATTTTAACTCCTTCAGTATCATTTTGGTGGGGTTCGGGGAAGTAGCAGATATGTGGAACTTCTTCAGGAACCCATGTGGGAAAAAATTATTTCCATAAGCTCTGGGAATGCCTCACAGAGGACAGCAAATTTGACCTGGGCCTTTAGAAATGAGTAAGATTAGAGTGAGCTGCTGAGCTGAAAGGGAAATCCAAGAGAAGGAGGAAAATGGGAGAAGCTATGGTCTGAATGTTTATGTCTCTTATGAGTGTCCATGCATCTCAATTAGTACCCGTATAGAACAGCCCCTTGTACTATGTGAGAATGCATAAAAGGGCACCATCTATGAGGAAGTGGGCCCTCGCCAGACACCAAATCTGCCAGAGCTTTTGTCTTGGACTGCCCAGCCTCCAGGACTGTGAGCAATAAAATTCTGTTGTTTATAAGCCACTGGTCTATGGGATCTCATTATAGCAGCCCAGATGGACTAAGACAGGAGACTTTTAAGCCCACATGATAAGCTACATTAATATTATAGAGATCAATGCTTTTTTTTTTCCAGGGTTGAACCTTAACAAGAGGTCAACTATTTGAAACTAAACAAGTTCTTGTAAATTAAAAAAAGCACCTTCAAAACACAGAGACAATCCAGACCATTTAGTTGAAGACATAACTTTGAGCCTTTCAGCTAGAGCAGGTTTTCAAAGTAGGAGTCATGAAGCTGCCTCCAGGAGGATGGCATTCTTCACACAACAGAAAGCCTCCACCATGGTGATATGGCTGGGGGTGCAGAAGACAAACATAGCCTCCAATCTACTCTGCTAACAACTCCCTAGGCCTTTAGGGCAGAAAGGGTGGCCAGAATCGAAGTCAAATGCAGTTTATTCAGCTGGAGGAAGAACTTGCAGTATAGTTGCTCAACTTCAGGCCACGGATTTGGTCCTATTTTATAGAGATGAGAATGAGTCTCTGAATGCACAGTGTTTAGGTTAGAAATCTGACACACTGGCAAGCATGAATCGTTCACGCCTGTAATCCCAACACTTTGGGAGGCCAAGGTGGGCGGATCACTTGAGGCCAGGAGTTCGAGACCAGCCTTGCCAACGTGGCGAAACCCTGTCTCTACCAAAAATACAAAAATGAGCCGGGTGAGCTGGCACATACCTGTAATTCCAGCTACTCAGGAGGCTGAGGCAAGAGAATCACTTGGGCCTGGGAGGTGGAGGTTGCAGCGAGCTGAAATGATGCCACTGCATTCCAGCCTGGGTGACAAGTGAGATTCTGTCCCCAAAAAAGAGAGAAATCTGACACATTCTTAAGAGACACCATAAAGGGATTTACTTGTTACTGAAAATCTTAGATTAGCTTTTTTCTCTTAGATTAAAAAATAACAAATTAGAATAAAATACAGATTTACATTTCTATTCTATTTTATTCTACATTTTAGAGAAACATATTTGAGTTCCTCAACATCTAATATTTCTGCATTCGCACAGTATTTCTGTGATGTAATTTTTCAAAGGATCAGTGTACCATCCACCCCTTTCAAAGCTGAGAACTTCATATTAGATCATTGCAGTTTTGGAGAAAAATGCATTAAAATGTAACAGTTCACATTCTTTTGTGAGAAAACATATATGCAGCTATGTACCTGTATGTATATATGTGCATATATATTACATGTACATATAGAATGTACATGTGCACACAGACACATATACATTTACACACATATGTATTTTGATATTTCAAATGCTCAATGCAGCATGGCCATAGGTAATAGCAACCTATTCTATTTTTAGCAGTGGCCATGTCATACAGATGTTTTGACACCATTGTAAATAGCAGAAAGGGGCTGCCCTCTCTCTTTTTTTTTTTTTTTTTTGAGATGGAGTCTTGCTCTGTCACCCAGGATGGAGTGCAGTGGCTCGATCTTGGCTCACTACAAGCTCTGCCTCCCAGGTTCAAGCGATTCTCCTGCCTCAGCCTCCCAAGTAGCTGGGATTACAGACACGCGCCACCACGCCCAGGTAATTTTTGTACTTAGTAGAGATGGGGTTTCCCCACGTTGGCCAGGCTGGTCTCGAACCCCTGGCCTCAAGTAGCCTGCCTGCCTCAGCCTCCCAAAGTGCTGGGATTACAGGTATGAGCCACCACACCTGGCCAGACTACCCTCTCTAGAGAACAATGCCAAGCAGAAATTACAACCCTCTGATGAGTGGTATATAGAGAAAAGCATCCTATGGTATCAGCCAGAGGAGAAAATAGGGGCTCTACAGCAAGATGTGGACATGTGTGCAAACACCCCGAACCAAGAGTTTCCTCAGGAACCAACCACAAGCTCTTTGGGGGCCTGTGGTGGTGGTAGTCCTGGGAGGTGGAGATGGGGGTTCGAGGAAATGCAGAAGGTCTTGTATGTAATGAAGTGTTTTCTTTTCATGGACAGAGACTTTGTTTTTCTATCCCAAAGGTCTGGGGGAGCCATAAAAACATTTTAGCGAAAATGACATCAATTCCTGTTTTAGAGTTACAATGGCAGGGTTGGTGTGAAGAACAGGCTGATATTGGAAGGCCAATGTGGAAGCTGCTCAACTCTCCAGTTAAGTGTGATGTGAGCATACACTAAAGACACAGCAGGAGGAAGGGAGGCTGGGAGACACATTTAAGAGCTAACTAGTAGGTAGCACTGAGAGGAGTTGGTGACTACCTAGATGTGGTAAAAGAAGGAGTCTGGGATGACTTCAGGGTTTCCAATTTTGACCAGTAGGGACGGTGGTGACAGTAACTGAAAAAAGAAAAACAAGTGTTCCAGTTCCATGTGGCAGACTGAACAAATGTGTTTAAATCTCCTACTTCCTAAAGCCTGACTAAAATGATATTGGTGCAGAAGGGAAATAAATCTATAAGGACAAAGAGTTTGAGAGAGAAGAAAAAATCGGAAGAGAGATGTTAATCAAATCATAGAACACAGATGGAATGGTGGAACCTACTGTATTTAGCAGAGCAGAGAAAGCTAAAGCCTCACTGTCTGCAGAAAGGAAAGTCAGTCATAATCAAGGCCATTTAGGTGCAGCACCACCGGAAGGCCCAGGACTGGAGGATCCAGGTCCCTGGCAAATTCAGAGAAAAGAAAGGGCCCAAATGAGAATAAGTACTTGAAAATCTCATACAGTGAGCAGTAAGATGACAGCATCCCACCCCCCAGCCTATGAAGCTGGCAACTTTCCCTGCTTCCAGAGGCTGAAGACAAAATGTTCTTTTCCCAGAGTAGCCCTACAGAGTGGATCTGGGCTCAGGCCATCTGGCACAGCATGGGGGGAGATAAGGGGCTTTATTGAAATCAGGGAATTACATGGATGACTGCATGTTGATTGGTGATAGCTCAACCCCTTTGTTCTGCCTCCCTTCCAGACTGACGGCATCCAGATTTAATAAAACCCTACACCTCCCCACCACTGGGCAAGACATCATTGTAGACTTTCTATCTGCAGTTGTGGAGTCCTACCACCCTAGAAATAGTCCAGTGTTTGGGTGCTGGTGTGCCCCTTCCTCACATCCTGTTCACTGCTCTACTACAGGTACTCAGGTGAAATGCAGAATTTAACAAGCCTGACCTTGCACATGGTTTCCAATCAGTTTTTAAAAAATGCTTTTAAAAAAGTTATGAATGAAAAGCAAATGAAGACAAGACATCTGGAGAAAGTCTTCAGTACCAAAGGTAAGAGACCCCAGGAAATTGAAAAGGAAACAGAAAACAATTTAGGGAAGAGTAGAAGACTTCAAAAAATCAAACACAACAAACACTCAACTACAATCAATTTCTTTGAATAGATAAGATAATGGTATAAAGAAAAAATGTTTGGAGAAAAAGAAGCAGGCTTAAATATTAAAATGATGATGGCAGAAAATTTTAAAAATTTAGTCGGTTTGGAAAACAAGGTTGGAGAAATCTCTGAAAGAAGAGCAAAGAGGTAGAGGAATGGGAAACAGGAGATGGGAGATTTAAAGAAAGAAAAACAAAGAATTGACCTAACAGGTTTCATATCCAAGAAGTAGGAGTCCCAGAAAGAGAAAATAAAGTGGAGAAAAATATCAAATAATTAAATACAAAGACGTTTCCCAGTATAGAAGGTCATAGGTTTCTGGCTTCAAGGAGCCACTGTATAAGTAGGCCCAGAACAATGAATGAGGAAGGTCTGAGCTAAGGACAGCCGTCACAGTGAGCAAATGGATGATGGGCTGGAGGAGGACAGGAACAAGAATCAGGGTGGCCTTGGACTTCAGCCACCAGCCCTGAAAGCTTGAACAGAATGCCTTCAACATTCTGAAAGAAAATAGTGTCTTACCTAAGTTTCCCTGTTCCCAGACAAACCACTGATCTAGTGTTGGGGGACAATAGAGAGAAAAATCAGTGCAGAATAAACCCGGGATTCGGGACAATGTGGACGACAGTGCCCTCTGCTGTGCTGGAGGGTCCCGACTGCCTCAGGAGGAGAGGGGCCTCAGAATGCACGTCTCCAGTTGGAAAAATGGGGGAGAAAGTGATAGGTGATTTTTTGTGATTATACTAAGAGATTTATAATTCTATTAGAAAGTTTGGGGCTGAATTAATGACGACTTTACCAAAACCCAAGTGAACAAGCAAATGAAAAAATCAAGTCAATCACTAAACCCAAGAAAAAAAAATAGTTGTATAAGAAAGGGAATTATAATACCTAGTCTGAACGATGCTTTTATAGAGGAGGTGTGTGTGTGGATGTGTGTGTGTGTTTGCAGGCACATGTTGTATACAGCATTAAACCTTCATTGATCGTTCATAGCTAGAATTTAGCAGATAGTAGTTAAAATTAAAGTAAGAAAAAATAGCAGGATAGTCATACTATATTTATTTATTTTATTTTTTTTGAGACAGAGTCTCTCTCTGTCACCCAGGCTGGAGTGCAGTGGCGTGATCTTGGCTCACTGCAATCTCTGCCTCCCAGGTTCAAGTGATTCTCCTGCCTCAGCCTCCAGCATAGCTGGGATTACAGGTGTGTGCCACCACGCCTGGCTAATTTTTTTTTTTTTTAATTTTTAGTAGAGATGGGGTTTCACCATGTGGGCCAGGCTGGTTTCGAATTCCTGACCTCAAGTGATCCACCTGCCTTGGCCTCCCAAAGTGCTACGATTATGGGCATGAGCCACCGTACCCAGCCTAGAATTTTTTATCCTAAGATTCATCTTGGGCTTTTTCACTGATTTATTTTATTATTATTGCTAAAATTAGGCTGCAGCTTAGGTTGTCATCCAGGTGGCAATGCTGTCACAGTTGTCATTGCCTGCACATGCCCGTCAAACATACAGAGTAGCTGTCAGGAGCTTAGAAGAAAATTCCAAAGACAGTAGCTGCTCACTCCTTAACTAAGGGCAGCATCTTCAGCACTCTTGCTTGTTGAGAGCATGCTATTTGGAAACCATAGTTTCTGAATTATGGGACATAGGTCCCATATGTCCAATTATGGGACAACCATAATTCTGACACTGCAAGTGAGCTAGCTAGGAGACTGCATTTTGAATGTGTTAAAAATACCTTAATCTATTTTACTTTTAATTTTTTATACATGTACAAGGGGGATAAATAATGAAAAAGTACCTCATATATTTCTACTGTAAGAGCACTTTTGATAAGTATTAAATATAAGTCTGAGAAATTTGAAATGATACAAAGTCTTTCAGAGTTCATTGACAGTGTTTTTTTTTATTTTTTCTTGATGATGAAGAAAATGATACTGTTTTTTAGTTCAATGGCATCTTAATAACTATTTGGTGAAACTAGAAAAGAGTGAAAAGTGATTCTATAGGAATAAGGAAAGTGAGTAGTTTACAGATATTTAACACTAAACGACAAATGTGAGTATTTCTTTGATGAAATATTGAAATTAAATAACAGAAAAGCTTCTAGGAGATGGGGCTTCGGGCGGATGGTTGGCAAAGTTGAGCTGGGCCTGAGATGATAATACATGAAGTTTCCTTTAAGAACCTGTTTTTCCCTATTCCACCAAAACCAAAACAAAAAACCCTAAGAAAACACTGCAAGTGAAGATCTACTAACAGGCAGGTTTTGGACATGGAGCTTCAGGGTGAGGTCTGTGCTGGACTCAGCTTGGGGAGTCGCAGTGCCCGGGGGCTGGACTACGGTTAGAGTTCTCCAGTCACCAAGAACCTGCTGTTTCACTGAGGACCAGAAGCACACGAAAGGAGAATGCTTTTCCGATAGCTTCGAAGGAGTCGAATTGTTTTGAATAATTAGCTATGAGACTGTTCCCCACAGTTTAAAAAGAAAAGTCATTGACAGATTTTTAAGGTCATCATTTGATTCACAAAATAAGCAAAAAAAAATTTTTGAATGAGGCAGTGACTCAGAGTGCAGAATTATTTTATCATTATTCATGTAAAAAGATATTAATAAATTGTATTATGTGCCAAGCACTATGCTAGGAACTCAAGCTGAATTATTTCATCAACTCATCCCAACAGCAGTAAGGAATCGTTACTAACACTGTCCCTGTGTCACAAAGAGGGCAACTTGCCCAGAGTCGCATGGGAGCTGGCCTGTGGTGGGAAAGTGGGTTCTGACTCTGGGGGCAAAGCCGGGAGCTGGGATGTCCGCGGGCTGCTTCTAAACGCTGCCGATAGGAAGTTATCTTTTGTAAGGTCCTTCAGCACCACCAAAATATGCACCTTTAAAAATTACAGGCAAAACAGAAACAGGGCAGGTATTTCATTGGTTGATTGACCCACTTATTTACGAATTTATTCAATAAATATATATTAATATATAACTAAGAAAAATGTATATGTATATTAATAATACACACACACACATACACAAATTTAAGAACCTCTATGCACCAGGCACTGTGAAGAGTACCAGGGATATAACAGTGAAGAAGCGAAAATAAACACCTCAAACAACCCAGGATGTTGTGTTGCTTGATATTGGGTGCCGTAACAAGTAGAACAGGAGGAGCAAATAAACCAGGGAGGCAATGGGGCCAGGGTGGTCCAGGGAGGGTGTGGAGGAAGGTCTGGGGGAGGCTATCAGCTGTGCACAGTGCCCAGGAAAAAGGATGCCAGGAGGGGCCTGGGCTTGGCCGGGGTGTCCACAGCAGAGCCAAGGTGCTTGTGTTGGAAAGAAGGATCGTCCACATGGCCAGAGGTTGTGATAAGACAGGGGTGGTCACAAGGTGTCACCGAAGAGGTAGAGAGGAATCTGGCACTCACAGATAAATTTGTTTGAATTTTATTCTAATTATAAAGGGCAGTTACTGGAGCATTTTGAGGGCAGGGATAGGATCTGATTTGCAGCTGAAAACTATCGATGCCCTGAAACAGGAGCTTGAAGCCTTGTTCTCACGTCTAAAGCCATCCAAATACAGGGGCCACTGTGATTTTTGTCTGGTTTTACAACTCAGTTAATCCCAATGAATAATTGAGTACATAAAATCTATTAATTAGGACTGTTAAAAAAAGATGTGATGGAAAGATGATCAATGGAACCGCCAGGCGTGGAAATAATGAGAGTCTATGTGCATATGTGCGGGGCGAGCTTGAGCTTCACCCAAAATCTGTGGGTCTAGAACTTACTTCTCTCTTAGAGCACAGGCACACCTCTTTTTCTTGTGTGTCACTTCGCCACATTTTACAGACGCTGCAGTTTTTACAGATTGAAGGTTTATGGCAACCCTGCATCGAGCAAGTCTGTTGATGCCATTTTCCCAACAGTGTGTGCTCACTTTCGATCTCTGTCAATTTTTGGTAATTCTCGCACTATTTCAAATTTTTTGTCATCATCATATTTGTTATGGTGACCTGTGATCAGTGATCTTGGACGTTACCATTGTGATTGTCTGGGAGCACCATGAAATGTGCCCATATAAGAGGGTGGACTGAACTGGTAAAGTGTTGTGTGTGTTCTGACTGCTCCACCAACCAGACCTTCCCCTGTCTTGCCCCTTCTCCTCAGGCCTCCTTATTCCCTGAGTCATAACAATTTAAGTTAGGCCAATTAATAATCCTACAATGGCCTCCAAGTGTTCAAGTGAAAGGAAGAGTCACACAACTTCTACTTTAAATCAAAAACTAGAAATGATTAAGCTTCGTGAGGAAGGCATGTCAAGTTCTAGATCTCTTGCACCAAACAGCTAGCCAAGCTGTGAACTGGGAATGCAAACCAGGAGCTACTGAAGGACATTTAAAGTGCTACTCCTGTGAACACACAAATGATAAGAAAGCAAACAGCCTTATTGCTGATATGGAGAAAGTTTGAGTGTTCTGGATAGGAGATTAAACCAATCACAATACTCCATTAAGCCAAAGCGTAATCCAGAGCAAGGCCCTCTCTTCAATTCTATGAAGGCTGAGAGAGGTGAGGAAGCTGCATAACAAAAGTTTGAAACTATGAGAGGTTGGTTCATGAAGTTTAAGGAAAGAAGCCATCTCCATCACATAAAGTGCAAGGTGAAGCAGCAAGTGCTGATATAGAAACTGCAGCAAGTCATCCAGAAGATCTAGCTAAGATCATTGATGAAGGTGGCTACACTAAACCATAGGTTTTCAATGTAGATGAAAGAGCCTTCTATTGGAAGAAGATGTCATGGAGAAGTCAATGACTGGCTTCAAAGCTTCAAATGACAGGCTGATTCTCCTTAGGAGCTAATATACCTGGTGACTTTAAGTAGAAACCAATGCTCATTTACCATTCCAAAAATGCTAGGGCCCTTAAGAATTATGTGATATCAGCCAGGCACAATGGCTCATGCCCATAATTCCAGCACTTTGGGAGGCCAAAGCGGGTGGATCATTTGAAGTCAGGAGTTCACGACCAGCTTGGCCAACATGGTGAAACCCCCTCTCTACTAAAAATACAAAAATTAGCCGGGTGTGGTGGTGCGAGCATGTAGTCCCAGCTACTCAGGAGGCCAAGGCAGGAGAATTGCTTGAACCTGGGAGGCAGAGGTTGCAGTGAGCTGAGATCGTGCCGCTGCACTCCAGCCTGGGTGACAGTCAGACTCCATCTCAAAAAAAAAAAAAAAAAAGAATTATGTGAAATCTCTGACTGTGCTCTATAAATGGAATGGCAAAGCCAGGATGAGAGCACATTTGTTTACAGATGCACATGGTTTAATGAATATTTTAAGCCCACTGTTGAGACCTACTGCTCAGAAAGAAATATTCCTTTCAAAATATTACTGCTCAATGACAATGCAGCTGGTTACCCAAGAGCTCTGATGGAGATGTCCAAGGAGATGAATGTTTTCATGCCCGCTAACACAACAGATGAAGGGATAATTTCAACTTTTGAGTCTTATTAAGCAATATATTTCATAAGGAAATAGCTGCCATAGATAGTCCTCTGATGGATCTGGGCAAAGTACACTGAAAACCTTCTGGAAAGGATTCACCATTCTAGATGCCATTAAGAACACTCATGATTTGTAGAAAGTCAAAATATCAACATAACAGGAGTTTGGAGGAAGTCAATTTCATCCCTCATGGATGACTCTGAGGGCTTCAAGACTTCAATGTAGGAAATAACTCAGATGTGTTGGAAACCACAAAAGAACTGGAATTAGAAGTGGAGCCTGAAGATGTGACTCAATTGCAGCAATCTCATGATAAAACATGAACTGATCAGGAGTTGCTTCTTATGGATGTGCAAAGATTTTTTTTTTTTTTAAGTTGGAATCTACTTCTGGTGAAGACACTGGGAACATTGTTGAAATGACAATAAAGGACTTTGAAAACTACATAAACTTAGTTGATCAAGCAGTAGCTTTGAGAGAGTTTGAGAGGATCGACTCCAATTTTGAAAGTTGTTCTACTGTGGGTAAAATGCTATCAAACAGCATCACATGCTACAGAGAAATCTTTCATGAAAAAAGAGTCCAGAGTCCAATGATGTGGCAAACATCACCGTTGTCTTAGAAAATGCCACAGCCACGTCAACCCTCAGCAGCCGCAACCCTGATCAGTCAGCAGCCATCAACATGAAGGTAAGACCCTCTCCCAGCAAAAAGATAAGGATTTGCTTTATTGCAGTGGGCTGGAACTGAATCTGCAATATCTCTGAGGTATGTCAGTATCCATTTTCTACTGCCACTATAATAAATCACCATAAAACCAGCTTAAAACAATATCCACTTGTTATCTCATAGTTTCTGTGGCTCAGAAGTCTGGGCACAGGGTAGCTCAGCTTCTCCTCTGCCCAGAATCCCAAAGGCCAAGATCAAAGTCCAGCACTGCTCTGTGGGGCTCTGGAGAAGAACCTGCTTTCAAGCTCATTCAAGTTGTAGCAAATTTCAGTTCTGTGGGGGTGTAGGATTGAGGTCCCTTTTCCTTGCTGTCCACCTGGAGGCACCTGTACTCCCTGACTGCTTCACAGCCAGCAGGGGTGTCTCAAAAGCTTCTCCCGCTTCCCCTCCATCTCTATGTGTGCCTCCGCCTTTCTCTTCAGCCACACCTCTCTGGTTGCTTTTAAGGTCTCCAGGGGTGAGTTTGGAGAGTCTCCCTATTTGAGGTCTGTGACCTTTATAGCTGTAGCTGCATTCGTGTTTAATGGCATAACTAGAGGACAGAATCTTGGAGGACCCTCTTTACAATTCTGCCTACCACAATAAATATTTTTAGTGATGGAGACATTATTTTAAACTAATTCACTGAGGACCAAAGAGGGCTCTATTAAGCAACTCAACAACAACAAAGAGAAACAGATTTGAGACAAACATAATTTAAACAAAGCTAGAAAAGGCTTTAAAACATCTTTTAGCATGCCTTGTATTAGTAAGCACATGTGCTAATGTATGCCATCAGAAGGCTATGGCAATATCTATTTAGAAGTGCACCACCGGACTGAAATGTAGACTATGTTGAGATTGTATGTCTCAATATTTCTGGTATAGTAGATGTCTAAGACTTCTTATCAGTTATTTAATACAGACATTTAAATAGTTGATATTATTTCACATATATGTATAGACACTACAGTGGGAATGTCTAGTTTTATAAAAACAAATCTATCTGGTGCCACTAATACATGAAATTTTGACAGATGGCAGAAATCAAATGACATTTACAGAAATTCAAACAAAATCTTCACTTAATATTACTCTCCCTTCCCCCACCCTTAATCAATCTTGAGATGTCAGGCTGCAGGCAGCCACTGTGTCTATTTGGAGGTGGATACTGAAGCTGACCTCCCAGCATTTCCTCCTTCCAACTCCCTTGGCAACAACAGCAGTTTCTTATTTTTAGTTTTCTGGGAAAGGAAGACAGAGAGAGAGTGAGAGAGAGAGAGAGAGAGAGAGAACACTGAAACTGTATATTTCTATGAGATGCTGAAGTCTGACAGGTCCTTTGAAGAAAGAAGATGCAAAAATATTAGGTTGATGCAAAAGTTATTGCAATTTTTTCCATTACTTTTAATAGCAAAAACTGTAATTTCTTTTGCACCAACCTATAAATTTTTCTTTTAATGAGATGATAAGCATATAGAGAGGGGTCTTGAAACAGCTAGATGCCTTTTGTGTTATTTTGGGGCTTCTAGGCTGCCTTTCTGCTGCCCCCTAACCCTCCCTTCACCCCTCATCCACACTTTTAAAATAACCCCAAACCTATTATTAAGAACAAATAAAAAGTTGGTAGAATTTAAGAGATTGAAAATATTTTTCATTTCAGCGAAAGTTAAATATCTGGTCTAGAGAAATACTCAGGGTATAAATATGTCAATAATTTCATGGCTGTTCTCATAAAACTCAGCTCCGAGTTTCAACTAGGAGAAAACCATAGAGTGTCGATGAAGAGAAAAATGAAATTTCGGGATTCCTGAATGACCACTAAATTACCAATGCATCCAACTATGTTACAATAGCCACAAGCACCAGCAAACAGCCAGCCAGCCAAAGGGTGTGGCAGCAACGTGGGCTGCCAGGACCCTGGCTCCGGCCCCATGCCTCGCTCTCTTTCCACAAAGGGGGTCATGTGATACAACCGTGGCAATGCCACACGGCAGAATCTGCGGTGAGCTCCTAAGGAAGCTTTTGCCTCCCTCTCCTCCTGCATGCAATGGGGAGCTGATGGCTGCAGTGGCTGCAACATGGATCTGACTATGAAACAAAGGTGGAGAGAACTGCAGAGGAGCTGCCTTCATACAACATCATGAATCCATGCTAGGACCATGTACCCCGACCTTTTTGTTATGTAAGGAAAATCACCCTCTCTCGGGTAAGCATCTATAGTTGGGTTCGTGCTGCTTATGGCCTCCAACAGCCCTAATGGAAACACACACTTCTCACCAGGACTCCCTCAGGGTATCCCGTCTCTCTTCTGGCCGCTGTCTCTCCCCAGCCCTCCTCCTAGCTACCATCCCTTGCTTCTGATGCACTGACTTTGATGCTCTGCTGATCTCTTGTGTGGCCTGTCAACTTGCCTGAACTCCCTGTCCTGCTCTGTTAATTTTTACTCCCTCCTGACACATAGCTCTGCGTGCTTCTTTACTTGATAGCCTTTGCAGCTCAGAGTAAAGGTATTCCATTTGCAAAAGCAACACAGCACAACAGGTTTGCCCCCTGCTCTCCCTGCAAGGGGAGCGGCCGGACTCATCCCATCCCTTTTAAACTTTAAACCACTATTAGGACTGCTGAAGGGAAAATTAGTGTGTAAAAATAAAATGTCCCCAGTGATGTGCACACCCATTTTTCCATGTGTTCTTTTTTTTTTTTTTTTTTTTTTTATACTTTAAGTTCTGGGATACATGTGCAGAACGTGCAGGTTCATTACATAGATATACACGTGCCATGGTGGTTTGCTGCACCCATCAACCCGTCACCTACATTAGGCATTTCTCCTAATGCCATCCCTCCCCTAGCCCCCCACCACCTGACAGGCCCTAGTGTGTGATGTTCCCCTCCCTGTATCCATGTGTTCTCATTGTTCAACTCCCACTTACGAGTGAGAACATGTGGTGTTTGGTTTTCTGATCCTGTGTCAGTTTGCTGAGAATGATGGTTTCCAGCTTCATCCATGTTTTGGCAAAGGACACAAACTCATCCCTTTATGGCTGCATAGTATTCCATGCTGTATATGTGTCACATTTTCTTTATCCAGTCTATCATTGATGGGCATTTGGGTTGGTTCCAAGTCTTTGCTATTGTGAACAGTGCTGCAATAAACATACGTGTGCATGTGTCTTTACAGTAAAATGATTTATAATCCTTTGGGTATATACCCAGTAATGGGATTGCTGGGTCAAATGATATTTCTGGTTCTAGATCCTTGAGGAATTGCCACACTGTCTTCCACAATGGTTGCACTAATTTACACTCCCACCAACAGTGTAAAGGCATTCTTATTTCTCCACATCCTCCCCAGCATCTGTTGTTTCCTGACTTTTTAATGATCGCCATTCTAACTGGTGTGAGATGGTATCTCATTGTGGTTTTGATTTGCATTTCTCTAATGACCAGTGATGATGAGCTTTTTTCATATGCTTGTTGGCCACATGAATGTCTTCTTTTGAGAAGTGTCTGTTCATATCCTTTGCCCACTTTTTGATGGGGTTGTTTTTTTCTCGTAAATTTGTTTAAGTTCTTTGTAGATTCTGGATATTAGCCCTTTGTCAGATGGATAGAGTGCAAAAATTTTCTCCCATTCTGTAGGTTGCCTGTTCACTCTGATGATAAATTTCTTTAGTGTGCAGAAGCTTCTTTTGGTACTTAAAATGTTTTTAGTACTTCATTGGCAAACCAGGAAAATGCTGATGAGAAGAAAATGTACCTGTTCCGTTATTAACAATCTACATTTCCCTATACCTTTAAAATAGATTCATTGAGATTTTAGACTCAATTACTGTAAAACCAGCATACAGTGTATGGGACCAGGAACTTGCACACTGTGTGATTACCACAGAGTTTTCAAGGAGGAATATAATGACAAACTTTAGTGAGATGGGTCTGTGGTATTTATATTTTTTCCTATTTCTTTTTGGCGAGGTGTTTCTCATACCCAACATAAGTGGGGATTTGAATAAGCTAATAGATTATACAACGGATTTGAAGGTACAAACATATTTTACATATGAAATGGCATGGGATGGGGGCAACCTATTACAATCCCAGGAAGCCAGTGCCAGAGCTGCCAATCGGAAGATGTGGCCTGGGTCTTCCTGTTAAATCGGTAGATTCCTTGTCTATTAGAAAATGCTTTAATGTACTCATCAATGAATTACAGCAAAGGAAAAAGACTATGAGAAAGTAAAATCCTTAAGGCTCACCTAAATCTGACCAAAATGTGCAGGTAGAACCAGTGTATGGGACACCACACGGGTGCTGTATCTCTCCACTTCCACACTGAAGCTTGGAATTATGTATGAACATAAGAACTACTCTGTGTTCATGACAATTTGCTTAATCAATGTTACTTTGGATTTACTACACATGTTCTAGCAAATTGCAACATATATTTTTTTCCTATCGTACATGAAGTGTTTGGTGTGGAACTTTATTTTATATCCCATGCTCGTTAATTCCCTAAGCAGAGCTCCCATTTTTCAACTGCTGCTTTGAGAAAAGAAGTGATTTGGTTTGAGAATCCTTTCCCTCTCCTGACCTTGTTGCCCCAGGATGTGAACAACTTCAATAAGCAATGCACAAGGGAAGTACTTTGTGTTTTGCCCGGAAAGCCACAGAAATCTTTGAATGCAACAGACACTCTTTCAAGGTAAGAGACTACGTCCAAATTTTTTTTGCTTGCCCAAATTTTTCCCCAGCTTTTCCTTTTCTCTCTCACTTTTCTTTTTCCGGAAAAATACCAAAAAAATTACACTAAAGGTTTATTCTCAGTATTATACCCAAACCTACCTACAAACAATACATCAATATAAGACTAATTGTGCATAACATTCAAATTCTATTGCACTGCCACATAAAAATGCAAAATGCTTCAGTGGTATAATGTCTAATGCTGAGCCCAGTTCCATAAGAGCTGCCCCAAGACAGCTCGTACAGATGCAATTATCTCTCACACACTCAAACTGCTTTCTTTCACAACATTACTTTTATTATGCAAATGTATAAATCTAATTTTAATCCAAAAGACCATCTAGAAGATTAAAACCGCGCTCGTGTCTTACTTTCACTAAGTGTAATTAAAGATACTAAAAACGTTTTTCGTTGGAGGAAGGATTTTAGTCATCAGGTCAAGAAACCACAAAGGGCATCGTGGAGCTGCCAAACTGACTTCGCATTCATCTTCATTCTTGAGTGGTTCTGGTGAAGCAGAAGTGATAGAAAAATGAGCCGCAGTAGCAGCAGTTTTCAGTAGAGGGCAGCAGATGCTCTTCACTTGGAAGAGACAGAAAGTCCTGGCAGAGCCTGAAGTGGTTCTGAATCCCCCAGGTCTGAAAGGTCATTTTGTTAATCACAAAAAGGCTGAAGATCTACAAGGTAGCAAGGACACAGATTGCCTGGTTTCACAGACATATGGTCACCAGCACAAGGATTTTTGGCAAGCCTGTAAAGCAAGCCTTTACAGAAACTGTCTTCATTAAAAAAAAAAAAAAAAAAAAAAAAAAAAAAAAAAAAAAAAGAGTGACGCAATCTGGATGCCCAGAGTAGCTAAGGCCACCATAGGGAAAGTCATTTGCTAAGCTGCTGTTTTTTTTTTTTTTCTTCTCCTTACTTTCCTGTTTTACTGTTCTATGTCCAGGTAATGGTAGTTACAGCAGAAGTTTTTTATTTTTTTCAATACGTCTATCGATAATTGTTACACTATAAACTTTTCATATGATAAAATTGATAATAATGATATCTATATAACAATAACTAACATTTACAGGGTTCTTACTTGGTATCAGTTTAAGCTGTTTGTATAGATAGTTTTATTTTAAATCTCACAGTGACCCTGAAATATCACTATTACCATTTCCTAAATAAGGGAACTGAGGCTGAGAGAGCAATTTATCCAGTCACACTTGGTATGCAGCAGCAGTAGCCCTTGACTTGAATTGGGGTCTCTGAGACAGCAGAGTCTAGAACTGTACCCTCCAATATGGTAGCTGCAAGCCACAAGCGGTTATTTCAATGTGTCTATGCTGAATGGAGAGAGGACTGTGAAATACATGCTGGATTTTGAAGACTCTGTGTGAAATCAGAAAGTATCTCAATAATTTTTACATCGATTACATGTTAAAATTATAATATTTTGGATGTATTAGGTTATATAAAATATATTCTTAAAATTAACTTCACCTTTTATGTGGCTATTAGAAAGCTTACAATTCTATAATTGGTACACATTATTCTTTTTTTTTTTTTTTTTTTTTGGAAATGGAGTCTTGCTCTGTCTCCCAGACTGGAGTGCAATGGTGTGATCTCGGCCCACTGCAACCTCCACCTCCTGAGTTTGAACGATTCTCCTGCCTCAGCCTCCCGAGGTACCTGGGACTACAGGCAGATGCCACCATGCCCAGTTAATTTTTTTTTTTTTTTTTTTTTTTTTGTATTTTTAGTAGAGATGGGGTTTCACCATGTTGGCCAGGCTGGTCTTGAACTCCTGACCTCAGGTGATCCACCCGCCTTGGCCTCCCAAAGTGCTGGGATTACAGGTGTGAGCCACCGTGCCCAGCCGGTACACATTATATTTCCATTGGTCCTGTTGGCTTTAGATCCTTGACTCCTACGCTGTGCAGCCCATTGTTCCAAGACACCTTCTTCCTCGCCATTCTCAGGAAAATGAATAACGTTAAGAAATTCTGTAAAGTTTCTCGACCTGAACCTTGGTAGTTCCTCTCACTGAACTGATTTGTTTGATAGGAATTATGTCAGATGTAGGTATCATATGGAATGGAAGGAGGACAGAATTCAGGGATAAGAGGGAAGAAACCACTACTAGCATCACCTCTCACTGTGTAGACAGGAACATCAGAGGAATCTGAATCTCCACTTTGCATCGACATTTCCTGGACAGGATTACCTCTCAACTTGAAGACTCCAGCTTCTAGAGTTTACACAGATTGCTGGTCAGGATAGTAACTAAGGGATCCAACGCACGGATATTTGAACAACCTACAGTCATGGAAGGAAAATTTTTGTTTTGATTCATCTGTGTTAAAAAACCTTCAAGCTCTTCTTAGCAAGCACTGGGCCAGAGACAACACGTCTTTGGTTTACAGAAAAGTTTCCCCATCTTTTTCTTTTATCAGCACATCTCTTTCATTTCAACAAAGATTCTCAACCAGGAAATGGTCACCACGGAAGGCAGTGAGATGGAGGATAGGCTGTATAATTCCGATGACTATCCAGGGGGATTCTGGCAAGGTGCCTCCGGTCGACCTTTATGTTCGGTGCTTCAAGGACTCACTTGAGTTTCTGCATTCTTCTGTTGATGCTTGCCATCAATGTCCCTGACAGCCTGGGTGAGGGTGCAGGGCAGAGGCTCAAAGGGGCCAGGGTTTTGCTGTCTGTCATGCGCCACTCTATTAGTCAGGCTTCTCCAGAGAGGCAGAAGCAATAGGATAGATCTTTAGGTAGACAAAGATACATATATGAGGGGAGATTTCTTAGAGGAATTGGCTCATGTGATGATGGAGGTTGAGAAGTTCCAGGACAGGCCATCTACAAGCTGGAGACCCTGGGATGCTGGTCATGTGGCTCAGTCCAAATCCCAAAACCTTGGAACCAGAGAAGCTGATAGTGTAATTCTCAGTCTGAGGCTGGTGGGGATTGGGTGCTGATCAAAGTCCTTGAGTCCCAAGGCTGGTGGGCCTGGGGTCCTGATGTCCAAGGGCAGGAGGAGGAGAGTGTACCCCAGCTCCAGTAAAGAGAAACTAATTTGTTTTTCCTCTGTTTTTCCTCTATATAGGCCCCCAGGAGCCTGAATGGGGCCCATCCACATTAAGGGCTGATCTTCCCCTTCCCCAATCAATCCACTTGGACTCACACGCTAACCTCCTCTGGAAACACCCTCACAGACACACCCCAAAATAACACTATACCAGCTCTCTAGCTATTCCTTAATCCAGTCAAGTTGACACCTAAAATTAACCACTACAGCCGCACATTTTGGTTCATAGGAAAGAACTTTAAAGCTACTGATCTAGTTAGCCTTGCTGGTCACCCATAAATGAGAAAGGATGTGAATCAAGGAGGAAGGAGAAGTGCTCTACGACATAGGCCACCCACACTCACTCCTAGTATGTTACTAAGTGACAAATTCACACATCACATTCCATTGTAGAAAAAAAAGTCACTGCTTAATTTCCTCAATATCTGATCTCACCTTCCGCTTAAGCCACCCTCTACTTTTCTCCCCAGAGAGGATGTCTTACCACGTGTATGCCGCCTATCTCACTATCTGCTGGTGTAACGAGCGCTTTTGGTACCTGTTAGGCCCCCTGTCTCCAGCTCCTCGCACCTCCTTTCCAAGGTGGTGACTGGGTCCTCATGGTGAGTGAGAGGAGGGGTCCCCAGGCTGTTTGCAGATTGGGGGCTGCCCTCTATTCCTCACCAGCTGCTGCAGTAGTGGTCTCCCTGTCACCACGTGCTCTGGCTGCTAACTTCTTTGAAAAGGGAAAGTTCTCTCTTTGCTTAGGGCTGTGTAGCCTCTGAAGATCTGGCTGCCATTCCCATTCAATTCCTGGGCATGTAGGTCTGCCCTGTAGGCTCTGATGGTAGGCTCCGTTTGCTCAGTAGCCAGCACCAGGCCTGCCCCTTTCCAGCGACCTCCTTGCCCCTCCCCAGGCCCCTAAAGGAGGTTCTGGGAGCTGTGCCCAGGCGTTCTCTACCTGAAGCCACTGTGCTCCTGCCTGGCCACTGCGGCAGGCCCCAGCAGGAAGCAGGGCCACAAGCCCTCACTCTTATCCTACCCCACCTCTTATCCTCCCCCATACTCTATGAAGCCTTCTTGTCATGGACACGGGTCTTCCTTCCACCCCACAGTCCATGTGAGCCTGAAAGAGAGGTTCTGTTCCTCTTCTGTCTCTTATCTGACCAGAGCTTCCACTACCTCATGCCCTCTCCTGGGACTGTATTAACTTTAGGCTTCTGGGAAAGTTGATTTATGAGGAAGAGGAAGAGTGAGAAAGAATTGGAGAAACAAAAGAAATCGGAGAACTTGACAATTTTCTTGTTCCTTCTGAAATGAATTTTCAAGGTGACTTATTATTCTGTTTAAAACACTAAATTCTCAGAATGCTATGTACTTCTTGGTGCTAACAAACTTAAAAAGAATCAGACCTACATCAAACCTATGCAGTTTAGAAATCATCTGCTCTTGTAGCTCATCTGCGTTGCTCACTTGTCTTGGCAAAAGCATATCTGAGTTGGCAATGTCTCTTTTCTTTTCAGCTTTTTCTTAGGCTGTCTATTTCATGTGCTATAGCTATTTACAATAGATTGCATGAGCCCCAGCCTGTTTCTAAGAAAAGACAATAGAAAAATGTGTATAAAATTATAAAAATACAATAATGTACAAAGCCATAGTTAACACTCGAGAGCCTATGGGTGAGTCCACTAAGGGCACCTGCCAAGATCCTTAACCACAGAAGTCTGAGATATCCCCAAGCTGGGACTCCCATTACTTTCCCTATTCTGGCTCTCTGGTGTGCTTCCTACTGATATCCTAGTTTTTCTGCCTCCCTTCAACCATGTTTTCCCTTAAAAAAGATGTATATACAGACATAAATATTGTAAGTGAATGTATAAATAATAGATACAAAAAGGATTTTATTGTAGTATTCCCTAGCAACACAAAAATATGGGTATATACACTTCCAGTGTCACATTATTCAGGATGTCTTTTTAAACAGTATAAATATTATCCCCAACTGTAAGCAAACATAGACCAGTAAGGGAGTGACAAGACAGCTTTTTAAAAACTGCTTTTTCGAAAAGCATATCCAAATCAAACATTTGTTATTTTTTTTGCAATGTCAACAGAGCTCTTGAATAAAAGATTAGATTATGCTCCTGCTTTTTAATCTGAAAGTCATGTGGGTTTTGGTTTTATCATAACTACCTTAGTGCCTGTATATACTCTCTAAGTTTGGGCTGGAGCCACCCATTATTTTCCTAATGATTTAATGAAACTACATTGGTTTTGCAGATGAGCCAAAAATGGGTAAAAAGGAAAGAATGAAGACAGAAGTAAAACAGAAAACATGGCTTTGGCTAAGAAAGCACCTTTTCTTGCACTGTGCTTTAATATTCAGTAAACATACAGTTATCGTTAAAAGAAATAAGAAATATGTATGTTCATATTGAACTGGCTAATTTAATGGCTGCTTTGACTTCTACTAAAGGGTCATCTAGTATTTGATAATAAACACAACACATTAATTTGTCACTTTTCTTTGAATTACGGGAAAGAAGTCTTACTATGAAAAGCCTCATTATGAAAGGCCTCAGTCTGGTCTCAAATCCGCAGAAATTATACTCTTTCCTCTTGACATCTTGTAATAAATGAAACTTAATATTTTGACTTTAGACAAATTTCTCTTTTGCTTTCAGCAGCTAACAGTTATAAAAAGAGACAGTGCCACATTAGTTACAGTAATTTACTTTGGGGACACCAGCAGAAACACATAAAATTCATTAGTGGCGCCAACAGCTATTTCCAATTCTAATAAAAAGGCTAAACTACAATTTATAAAACGAGTCTTAAAACTTTCCTGAAGACAGAAGAGTTGAGATGATCTTTGGAATAACTAAAGCAAGAATCCCTACTGTACTTAAGCCAAAATGTTTGTTTTCACAATACCGTAACATAACGTGTTAACATTAAAATACTTTCTCATTGCCAAATGAATATAAACTGGGGAGATGCTCTCTCAGCTCATGCTCTTGGTCCATTAAGCCTGGGTTCCTGCCTCTGGCAGTGTTTCATGCTTCAAAGAAAGGCAACAACAAAAAAAAACCTTATAAGCAAAATTAGAATAAATCTACAGCTCTTATGATCAATCATGCAAGGTTAGCATTGGGAGAAAAACACATTCGCTTCTGTTTCCCATAGGAATTGCATGCCTCTGACTTTGAGATCTTGAGAAATACATTTTCATCCCATAGGAAACTCAAGGTTGCAGATGGACACACACATTCTACTAATATCATTTTTATTTAAACAGTTTGGTCTGATAATTTATTAAAAAGTGTTCCCTAAAGGAATGATGCTGCTACTAAAAACATTTTCCTGAATCACTTTTAATCTAAAAAGTGCTTGAGAAGAAAGCTGGAAGATATGATAGTTGAATTCCTACAGAAGCCTTGCCTTCTATTAATAATGAGCACAAAATATTTGGAAAATAAGACAATGGAAATAAATTGAAATAAACAAGTTGGTCTGCACTGGCTTTTCTTAGAATACATTATGCCACTCAACATTTCTTATTTAGAAATGTCCTTCTCCAGGAAAAGTCCTATGCCTTTTTTAAAGTAGATGATTTTCAAGCTACTATAAAGACACATGCACACATATGTTTATTGCGGCACTATTCACAATAGCAAAGACTTGGAAACAACCCAAATGTCCATCAGTGATAGACTGGATTAAGAAAATATGGCACATATATACCATGGAATACTATGCAGCCATAAAAAAGGATGAGTTCATGTCCTTTGCTGGGACATGGATGAAGCTGGAAACCATCATTCTCAGCAAACTATCACAAGGACAGAAAACCAAACACCACGTGTTCTCACTCATAGGTGGGAGTTGAACAATGAGAACATATGGACACAGGAAGGGGAACATCACACATCGGGGCTGGTTGGGGGATGGGGGCCTGGGGGAGGGATGGCATTAGGAGAAATACCTAATGTAAATGACAAGTTGATGGGGGCAGCAAACCAACATGGCACATGTATACCTATGTAACAAACCTGCACGTTGTGCACATGTACCCTAGAACTTAAAGTATAATTTTAAAAAATCAATAAAAAATAAAGTAGATGATTTCTCAATTATTTCTTCTGCATATAACCCATCCTTGAGGGGTAAGCGCAGAGGAGCAATGTGGCGGCTATGTAGAACCACTTCTTAACAGGGAGAGTAACATCTAACACTCGTGCTAAGATTTCCATGCGATCATGTGCACAAATTGCCAGCTCAGGGCTCAGCACACAAGCGTAAAATTTAAAAATGTCAGAACATTTCTGCTCAGGCCTATTCACATGCCAGGCATCCTTAGGTTTATCAATACCCTTCCCTGAGTCACAAAATTTCCTTACAAAGGGCCTATGGAATAGCAGTTGGAGGCCAAAGGTCTGGCTGCCACCTAATAAGACCCCGCCCAAAGTCATCCAGTATAAGAAGTAGGTTTCATTACAGTATAAAGTAAAATTAAGGCTGATTAAAAGCAGCAGTTTACATCTGTACATCATCTGATCTAATTTCCTCATTCCTGATGAGGAAACTGGGCCGTAGAGAGGCTAAATAAATTCCTCAGAAGTTAAGATCCTACATATTCCTGGTGTGGTTCACTGTGTATTCCTCACCGTGCACACAGTGTCAGGACAGGGCAGGCTCCAACTCCTTACTGTTTGGTGAATGAATAAGGAGGGAACCAGCCTGTTTTGGCGTAACCAGCTTACTGGCTGTGTGGCTGTTAGGATTCTGATTTCCTGTGGCTTTTTACTCTCTGTTACACTTCCCAAAGAAAGGATGGTTCTGGAAAGCATCACAGTGTGGGACAGACCAAGTGCAGACTGAACTACCACCCATGTGTACACGAACAGGGGCCAGTGACTCATGATGCTTCAGGTCCCGTTAGTGGGCACCAGTCCTTCCTTCAACCATTAAAGAAAAATAAAGGGAACACACTGATATTCTTTCCTTTCAACTGGGTGCTTGCTGACCTCAGAATCCTACGGCACATGTGGTTGCCAAACTGAAAGAACATGGAGTGTGTCTGGAGGATGCCGGCAAAACTGAAAAGCCAAACTCTGGCTGCATCCACTGATATTTACAGCTTTGCCAGCCTAGGCTCTGCTCCCACCACTCTTAGGTCAGACCCGCAGACCTTGGCTGAATGATAGATGAAAAAATGCACTCAGACACAGATATCTAGTGAAAGAGTGGGCTAGGGGACCGGGCTGCTTACAGACCCAAGGAGGGTACTGTAAAGAGTCAGCAGCCACCGCTGGCTGGCGCCGCAGGCATTTATTCAGCACAAATTTAATGACAAAGGCTTTGAGTCAACACACTTGTGGATAATTAACAGGGTCACCCTCCTTCCCCCACAACCCAGAGCAGTCCTGCTCGCAGATGATTAAAGGCCAGGTTCTGGGGCCTAAGTAAACTAACTTATCTAGATCAGTTTCTTTACATCCCCTTGTTACCTAACCTATGCTCTTAAGAGAATTCAGCTGCCTTCAGCCAAATTTTCTTTAGAAGCTTTGCAAACCCCCGGCCTTCCAAGAAGGTTTGCATCCTTCTACAATTTCTACAATTTCTACAATTGTTCCCACCATCCTGACCAATCTCCTACACACCACAATATGCATTTTCTCAAGGCGTTCTGCTGAAGGAGGTAGAGCATCGGAGAAAAGCCTAGGAAACAGAGGGCTCTGACTGCCTTATCAGTCATGCTAAGACGATCTTACCAATAATGAAATAGGGTCTACTATTATGTGATCTAATAAAGTTATACTTTTTTGATAAATAATTCAGCAAAGTTTCAGTTTTCTGAATCAAAGGGCAACTAAAGTACGTATTATTTTCTGAAAGAACTCTACCTATTTTACCAGAAAGAGAACACCACGGAATATGGTACACACATCACTGTGTCATGTGATGTACAGCCTTGGACTTTACATGCTACTTAAAATGGATTAAAAACAGTGTTTATTATAAAGAACAAGAGGAGTGTAGCGAGTGTCATCAAGTGCTTTCATAAAGCCCATAACCAGTCAGTTACAAACACTGAGAAGACCTCCAAAGGTCTTTATTTGTGGTGGAGAGTTCTAGGAAAGATGGGTGGAACCCACACCAAAAGACGTGCTGCTCTCTGGGGAGAATGAGTGGTGTTTCATGTCTTCAGCTGTTGACATGTTTGATCCCCAATTCAGGGAGCAAATGGCCACATCTTTTGTGTGGACCCCACTGGCGCAGAGATGAGCCTGCTCTACGACTGCTTCCAATGCACCAGGGTGACTAGGATAACTCTCAGTGTATTTCTGCTACATCACCTGGCCCTTCATTCAGTAATGATACAAAGCTGGAGGTTTTCAATTAAAAATTTCACTTAGGAGTAAATTGTGTTTCATGGGTTTACGATGCTCTAAAATGTCTCTGAGAATTTACACTTCCTTTGTTATTTTTTATTGTTTTGGCTTGTGGGTATTTGCTTTGTGGGCAGCTGCAAAATCAGTATTAGCCAAAACAAACTGATAATTAAACAAACATGATGGTGTCATGTATCATGTCAATTAATGTTGGAAAATGGAAGTATACAATACTTCTAAATATTGATTTATTGCTCTCCTTTTTCTTATTCTATAGAAAAACTAGATTAAAAATCAATGTCATTTACATGATTTTAGTCCAATAAAGAGTGTAATAATTTGGCTGTTCAATTAATTTGGTTTGAGGAAATATGAGTGTCTTAGTCTGTTCATCCTGCTGTAACAGGATACTATAGACTGGATGGCTTATAAGCCACAGAAATCTATTTCTCCAAGTCTGGAGGTTGCAAGGCAAAGACCAAGGTGATGGTGGAATCTGTGTCTGATGAGTGCTGTCTTCTTGTGTGTCTTCACATGGCAGAAGGGAGGAGAGGGCTCTCTGAGGTCCCTTTTATAAGAACACTAATCCCATTCCTGAGGTCTCTACCCTCATGACCTAATCACTTCCCAAAAGCCCCATCTCCTAATACCATCACCTTGAGGGTCAGGAGTTCACCATATACATTTTGGAGGGACACAAACCTTCAGTTCATAGCAGTGGGTAAACATTTAGTGCTTGAATATTTGCTAGTGAATGGATTAAATTCCAACTAGCCAAGAAGGTCACAAGCCAGCCTTTGTAGAGAAGTAGAGAAATGGCACTTAGAAGAGGGGGTTTGACATCTCCAGATCGGCGCCAGCTCTTACTGCAGTACCGTTCATTGTTAATTAATGCATTCACTCATTCATTCAACAGACAGAATCGCGCAGGGCTACATTTGGCCCTGTGGGGATGCAGAGGCGGGTAATAGGCAGGCCCTTGAGGCAGGAAGCCAATGAGAGTGTACCATGCGTGTAGATAACCAGAGTGCTGGGCAGGCAATGAAGAGAACCATTCGCAGGACACACAGCTTTAATTGAGTAATTTACAGTTATGGGAAATCTTCAATAATTGATATCTTGTAAGTGGGAGCTGAAACATAATGGGCAGGCAAAAGAGTGCAGAAGGCAGACACAGAGCTGGAAGACACTAGGCACTGAGGAAAACCAGCGCCAAGGAATGGCGTCTTCGTGGGACATGGACTGGATCAAGGGATGATGGAAGAGGTGGGGAAGGCAGGCTAGGGATGCTCATGGCATCTGGGCTTTGTTCAGGAAGCAGGACAGGCTCCTTGAAGGTGTTTGCTCAAAAATGGGACCTGATCAGACTCGTGTTTCAGAAAAATGACTCCTGTAGATATGAACAGGGTGATGTGGATCCAGGAGAAGTTTAGGACAATGCTCTCAGCCAGCAGAATCTAACTGAGAAGCAAGGGAGGAGGTACTGACATCGGTTAGGGTACAGTCAGGAGCGATTTCAGAAGCCGCACTGCAAGCCTCTCCCCTGCACCCTGGCAGTTGCTGCCCAATCACCCCTCCCTCTCGTCTAGCCTCTCCCAACCCAGGCTCCACATTCCATCAGTCACCATTTAACAGGCATCCACATTTAGCCCTTCTGCTTAAAACCTTCACTACTTGACCCGTGAAGTCAGGTTATCCAGCGGTCACAAAAGGCACCCTATACACGACTCTGCCAACCTCCCACCTCCCGTCTTGCCCCTCCCAGGCTGGCCCTGAACCACGGATGCTTTTTTAATGTTTTCCATCCTGGTATTCTCACCCAACCATCCTCCACACTCTCGCTCTGCCTGCCTCCTTCCCCACCCACCTAGCAAATGCCAATTTGATCTTCAGGAAGATGCTGCACATAAGCTTGTGCTGAAGAATCCAGTTAATGTGAGTGGAGCAGACCTAAAATCTTGGGGCGATAGTGGTTACCTAGTGACCCACATCTCTGTGATTTGCTAATGCTGATAAAAGCTTTGTTGACAAGCCCTTTCAAAGGCGCTCAGCTTCCACTCTGTGACAATAGCGCCAGGTCCGAGTCTCTAACTTAAGGGTTTGTGAAATGCTTTCAGGTTTTTCACTGAAGGAGTTCACAAGCTTTGGTGCACCCTGAGTGGAGCTGTGTCAATGAGCTCACATAGTGTTCATTGTGCTTACTCACCCGTGGTATCATAATAACAGAAGCCTTTTCAATTTTCAATTTGATTGAATTTCACCCTGAAAAGGCATAGATTTTTACTGTGTACTACAGTAAGTCCCACTCTTCCTTGGGAAACTCATAATATAATATGAAAGCAGAGCCTTTAGGGTCTGAAAAATTGAGATTTGAAGGTCTGACAACACCTACCATCTACCCAAGGAACTGCTGAGCCCACCAATAACTCCCTAGTTTGAAAACGTGGCCAATCAGCGCACCTCTCTGAGACCAAGCTTCCTTGTAGAGCCGTAGATGAGATGCTTTGAAGTAACTGGCGCTTGAGTGACACACATGGTATGTCCCCAATAAATGGAAATTACCATTGACATAGTTTATACTATCATCATAATAAAATTTCAGAACTGAAATTAAATAAACCAAATTTACTTAATTTAATGAGTTTCCAAAAGCAGAGAGTATCTTAAATCTTCCTGTACTTCCAAGAATTACATGGTTTTAAGATGTCTTTTAAAGCAGTTTCAGAAGTACCAGTGTGTTGCCATTTACCAGAGTCATCACACTTTCACAAATTCATCATCTTTAAGTTATGGCGCTCACTGGGTACTCTCTCAGCAGGCATCCACGGTTTTCTCTAGTCATCATCATCATCAGTGAAGATGTTTGTCCCCCACCATGTCTAGGGCCCTAGACTAGGCACTCGGGAAGAGAAGCAGTGATGAATCAAAAAAGACATGTGGTTCTCTGCCAGCAAAGGGCTTGTAAAAGACCACACAGTGACAGTCAACCACTTGGAAGAGAACCACATGACAGAGCAAGTTCGAGTGTCTAAGCACAAAAATGGTTTTCTTCCAAAATGTTAGTCACAGATAAAACAGGATACAGACAAAAACAATCCTTTAAGGGCTGTTTGCATCCCCAGGGGTGTTTGCAGGTAGCACTGCCCCAGAAGGGTGGGGCCATGCTTTCTAGGCAGGCTGCTCCTGCTACCCTCTTGGAACTTTGTGCTCCCAGCCACAGCCATGGAAGAGGAAGACAGGGTGGGAGCCAAACAATGGTTCAGTGGGGGTGAGTACCTCAGAATAACTCTGCCGTAGCAGACAGGAGTGCCCACCATGTGCCATGCATGAGCTAGTGCTTACTGAAAGCCTTCAACATTGTGGGATTCCATAGACAGAATTTTTTCTGAGAAACAGTTTTCTGATGGTTGTAAAGGAAACAAATTCTTTATCAAGCATTTAACATCTGCAAAGCACTAGAGTACCAGTAAGCTCTACAAGACCCGCAATACACTAAAGTACCAGTAAATCATACAAGACTCACAAGTAGCTCAGTCAGACTGGTAAGAGACAAGACAGGAGAAGAGTAGCTTTGCCACGTGTTTTATGCAAAGTGTCAAGTGACAGGTGCAACAAATCCATGGCACAAGTATCACAGGCCCTCAAAAGTAATGAGTGCAAATAGAAAATAAGATAATCTGGAAAAATAATTTCCTATGGCATGAGGCATCTTATTTATTTAAAAATGTATCCATCATAATATGAGGATGACTTCAGACTATGAGGAATTTATTAGACAGTTTTCATTCAATGGGGAGATAAAAATGCTTTTTGAAATGTCTTGCTATCTGTAGTCAGAGGAATATCCTCCTCTTCTTACATTTCTATTTCATTTTCTATATGCAGTTGCTAGGGGTGTGCACACACCCAGACAAATACACACACACAGACACACACACACACACACACACCCCCCACATACACATTCCTCAGGGCTTTTTATCCATTGGAAATTTGCCATAGCTAAACACAGCCACTGAAATAAAAGCATATCCTGACATGCATTCTTACCCAATTTATCCCATTTAGGACTGTAGAAAGTATCTGGGAAGAAAAACTAATAAAAAAATGTGTAAGTCATTAACTATTTCTTGTTGGGCTCTTTTCCCCCCAGCAGTACATTAAAATGGTCTGTACAAATTGATAGCTTCAGCATTCAAAGTGCATTAAAATAAACCAAACCAAGACTGTGCACCAATGTCAGAGAGCAGCTCCTGTTTCCAATTAAAAGAGACTCTCCAGTGGAACTGATGAGTCATGGCTCAACATGGCAGAGAGGTCTTATTTATTTTTTTCAAATTTTCTTTTTAGTTTTAATGATAGTCATAGCGTCACACATTTTTGTTCATTAGCATAGATGGGGCCTAAGGTTACAAAAGCTGTGGTAAGAATTGTCCTTAATTGCAAGGGTTCTTCTAGGATTTACATGAGAAAAAAACCCATAAATGGCAACCCAGGCAGACACAGGCGTCTGTGAGCATCTTGTAAAATATCTGTAACTATAGTGTAAATGCCAAAACGTTATCTAGTCTTTTACTTAATATGACATTTGGATGAAATTGCATCTTGATTCATTTGATCTTGCTGTTTTTCTTTAATATGAAATTAGAAAAAAATAGTTTCACTTCTGTTTTTAGTCACATTTTGAAATAACAGAAGTCAAAATAAATCCAGTTGTCTGAAAAATGTATCTGTTTCTAAATATTCTATAAACCATTGGAAACTGTATTAGCCTGTTCTCACACTGCAAATAAAGACATGCCTAAGACTGGGTAATTTATAAAGAAAAGAGATTTAATTTATTCACAGTTCCACAGCTCTGGGGAGGTCTCAGGAAACTTACAATCAAGGAAAGCAAACATGTCCTTCTTCACATGGAGGCAGCAAGGAGAAGAACAGAGCAAAGGGAGGGATATCCCTTATAAAACCAAATCTCGTGAGAACTCACTCACTATCACAAGAATAGCATGGAGGTAAACACTCCCATGATTCAATTACCTCCCACTAGGTCCCTCCCATGACACATGGGGATAATGGGAACTACAATTCAAGATGAGATTTGGGTGGGGACACAGTCAAACCATATCAGAAGCTTTTCAGATCATTGTCTCTCTCTGTTAGACCTATGGTTATTTAATTAAATTTCTATTCCAGGCTTTGCTGTACAAACAATACTGTATTCATTTGGTACAATAAAAATTAAAACAGAAATACTTGTCCTGGAAAATGTAAAGGTATGAAATACATTTCAGAAAAAATGCATGTTTATTTGTGTGTACGTGTGACTGCACACACACACACACACATACACTCCCAAAGGAGATAATTTAGTTGGTTTTCTTTGTTTTCTGATTGCCAAATAAATTTCTCTGCTGAATACATTGCAAGTCTACCCTCAGGATTCCAGTTTATCATACTGTGTTTTTATATTCCTTCCAGTTGAGGATGTTATGCCTAAACATACAATGTTCTAAAGAATCTACTTCACTTCATACTATATTCCCCTTAGCAACATTGAATCCTTAAGACATCTGTTAAAAGTCAGGTGCATTCAGTTAACAGCTTAATAGGGTTGGGATCTGTAGAAATTTGTCAAACAAATTAACATTATTGACTTTTAAACAGACACTGTAGACAGTTTCAAAGAATATCACGAGGATTTTGTAAAAGCCACATGATACTGTGGATATTAAATATTCCTCGTGGAATAAGATAGCTAGCACAGTTAAAAGAAACTGAGATATTGCAAGGCCAGGAGCACTGCTCTCCTCTGTTGCCCACGAATCTTCTAAAGAAAGAAAAGTGCTTTCTTGCCACTTCAGAGTTGTTTTTGGTTTCCTGAAACTGTCATAATTTAATTAAAGTGCTCAGTGTCCTGCCTATGTGACCCCATCTAGTTGACAGAATCATTCCACTCGATTTTTCTAACAGGGGACAAGACGCAGGTGCCAGGCAGCTGCTCATACAGTATGAGAATGGGAGGGGCCTCTGTCCAAAATGTCTCCTGTCAGACGAATAAAATGATTATGGGCTAAAGCTGGGTGTTAAAAATGTGTCTATGTGTGTACGTCACACAAGGAGGGGGCTTTAACCAAATGGAAAACTTAAACACACACACACACACACACACAAACACACACATCCCCCACCCCCTAAAACCCCAGCAACTTTTTGGGACTCATAAGACTGTAAGTGAGTCATCGTGACTGATGGGAATGGGTTCTGTCCCATAGGTGAGTCAGAATGGAGAATCGGATGCCTGTAGCAAGGCAGTGTTGTCAGAGACAGAAAGCACATCCCCTTGTCAGCCTGTAACCACAAGGTCTGGATGAGCTGAATAAAAAGAACAGTAGACACCCCTGGTGAGCTTCCCCACAGATGGGCTCAGTCCCCCTGAAGTCCTGCAGCAGGGCAGTGGGAGGGCCTTCTCAGGCTGAGTGGGACCTTTCCATAGGCAGACGGTGCTCTGAGCCTCCTGTATACAGTGGAATGGGCTCAGCACTGACCTGTGGCAACTCATGTAATCCCCACAAGTATCCCCATCTTACAGACAAGGAAGTGCGTTCTTAGGAAAGCTAAGCAACTTGCTGCAGGTCACACAGCTAGTAAGCACTAGGGTGTTTCCAAAGCCTAACTAGTCAATAGCACTTTTACTTTCTACTCAACTCACCCCAAGAATAGGCACGAGGACTCAAGGAGAGCTCGGGATCATCTGGACACGAGGATGGAAGAAGCTGAGGCGGGCTCGCCATGCTTTGGGGTTGGTCTTCCCGGGAGAGAACAGCCAAGGAATTTACCTGTAGATGTTCCGTCTTGGGCCTCACCAATTTCGAATTTGTTCATCATAGGCTGCCCTCCACATTAGTAGGCTTCAAGCAGGTCATAAGAACTCAAAAAAGTCAAACTAATCAACAAATGTGAGTACTTTCCCTTTTAAAATACGTTTTCACAATTGAGAGAAAGGAAGAGAAGAGTTAAGGATCTGCTGAGTGGCTGGCATTTCCTCAGAACTTCTCTATGTCTTCTCCCTAGAGCAAGCTGTGGGCTTTGCATAGCATCCCTGTTCTCACCCTGAAGAACCCGAGGCCAGGACAGTGATGCTGAAGCGGGCAGACGGTGAGGCCAATGCTCCTTCCTCAGGGCTGTAATTAAGACGGGGGACTTAGGAGCTGGCAGAATCCTTGGGAATCATTTTGTCTGACCTCCTTATTGGAGATACCATGGCCAGTGATAGTTGATAATTTACCAAACCCCAAATTCCTTAGTGGTGAAGTAGAAAAAAGAGAGTAGATTTCTGTTTTCTAATCCAGATCTCTGTTTCTTATGCTGTAAATAAGGTGCAAACAAACAAAAAACATCAACCAGAAAAATTTAAAAGCCAAAGAGAAATCATTTTGGAATATAGTAGAATCGCTTCTCTACATAACTGACTATAATCAAAGAACAGGTAGGCTCCTGTTCAAATGAATACTGTTAGAACATCTGGTCTTATAAAATGAGCCTATTTACATGTGCTGACAGATGGCCCACAGTGAAAATGCTTTGCTAGTCTGATTACAACAAATCCTAATAAACCTGAATCCTCTCTCAGGTGCCTTCCTCAGCCCCCATTCATGTGAGAGGCAATCTGTATTACAAGGACATCGGTGTGTAAGCATTTGTCAATAATTTGCCATACAACTCTATCTGAGCATCATCAAACGCACTGCATTGAAAGAATCCCAGATTTTATGCAAAGCTATCTTCATTGGGTTTTATTTTGCTGCTTTTTTTCCTGGAGGAGGGGCCCAGTGGAAGGAGGTTGACAGCTGCAGAGGCAGAGACTCAGTGAAAAGTGGAGAGTTCCAGAATCCCAGGTAGGTGAAGAGCTTGGGGGCCGTTGAATTGGTGGGGGATTAATGATCAAGGAAATCTCAGAACTTTAAGTAACTAACGCACTTCCCTGGACAATCCTGAAAGAGCTCTAATTAAAAATAAAGTAAATGTGTCCATGCCTTTTTGATATTTCATCAAATTTTTGCAGGAGGGGAAGTGTTTGTAAGAGCCCACCAAGGGCTGAATGTGAAGACAGGTGCCCCTTCATCCATACATGCCCCAGGGCTATGTACTCAACCCTGACACCCTGCAACCTCCTTCAGTCCTCTCCATCCCAGTGCCCCCGAAACATGAGTCTCCCATCTCGAGTGCTCTCAGGCACTATGGGCAGGCCGTTGTGCTGAGGGCAGCACAGAGCTAGAGACAAGGCCACCCTGAGGAGGCACTCTGCTGGGCATGTGATGGGCTGGGCACATGACAGCACTCACTATGTCAGCACAGGATAGCCTGGGGGAGCCGCATGTCCACTGCCCCTGCTCTATTCATAGCTCTGTGCAGGATGTGCATCTTTGTCACCCAGCCCTGATTTGTGGCCAGGAGGCTCAGAGAAGGGGCTGGCAGGAGTCAGTGGGCAGGAGGAGTGGGCAAGGCTCTCCCTGCCACCTCTCGCAAGGGGGCTGTCCATTCCGGAGACACTGGGCCGGACCACTGTGGATGGAATCCCCTGTACTTCAGGCTGCTGCTGCAGCTGCTGGTGAACAGTCATGGCATGGGGGCTGCTGTGAGTGAAAGCAGGCAGCATGGTCCTCAATGCACACGCGGGAGTGCCCCTTTGATACAGAGTTCCCCCGACTTAAATATTTGCAATGAAAGAGCCACTTGCCCCTGTTTTGGAATGCCCATGGGAAGGATGGAAATGCCAAAGAGCAAACTCACAAAGCCACTGTGGGAGGCTGAGGCAGGATGATCGCTTGAGGCAGGAGTTCAAGACCAGCCAGGGAAACATAGCCAGACCCTGTCTCTATGTATATATAAAAAAATACAAAGTCGAGATTAAACAGGAGGCCCAACAGAAACACAGGCCTGTGGTCCACACGGGATGTTTACAGGCTGTTTCAGAGCTTCAGTCTGACATACAGAAAGGCAGGAGGAGGGATGACCGGCCGCACGTCAACAGCCATAAGCACACTGGAGAACTGCCTGAGCGCTCATGTCTGTTCATGTTCATTTTAGATGAAGTTTTGCAGAAAAAGAACGCCTGTTACCAAAAGTGCCATGCCATCACATAAAATGCCTCATCAGAATTTATCAGCCACTGCAGCTCTGAGAGGCTGATGGAGCACGACCTCATAAAAGGCTTGAAATGAAGCTTAAAGTAAACCCCTGTTGGTGGAAGAGGTAAGATGTTTTCATAAACCGCTAAATCATGCTGAAATTGGAAGTGTGTCTACTGAGGATCTGAGGTTTTTCTAAGGTATTCATGCATGTAGGAAATGCTTCTGAGGGTCCCTTCACCCTGGCGACACCATGCTTCTGCACCGTCACTTAAAGGTACTAGGTGTGACTTGGGAGCCCATTAACGCCTGGCAGGCAAGGAGGTTACATCATGGGAATCCATTTCATTACCATAAATAAATGTCATATGGCTGCCATACATTTTATTGATTAAACTGTCAAGAACAAAATTGTGTAAGAACAAAAACTTTTTATTCCTGGGCAAAAAAAAAAAAAAAAAAAGGAGAGAAAGAAAAAGTAATGAAAATATCTACATAATTTAATGTCTCTGGGCCTCTAACTTCTTACCCAGAATAAAAGAACAAAGCCCAGCTTACTGCCCCCTTGGAGGCTGCAGCATGACCTGCCTTTCGTGTTTCTACAGAACAAGGTAGCCTTTTCTCCTCTGCGTTCCCAGGCCTGTTGTCAACTCTAAAGAACTGCTTAAAAGCGCCTCTTCAGGTAGTAGAGCTTATCTTGAGATGAAACTAAAAAATAGACTCATTTGCATTTTGTCCTTAAAAAAAAAAAAAAAAAAAAACTTACAGGTTTGTAAAAAGTTAAGTTCTTTGGATTGGCCCCAGTTCTGTTTAGGATACAGTTTTTCTACTTCCCTTATTTGAGAGCAAATAGCTGTTGACCTAGAGGCAAAATTTGGGTGTGGTCCCAGAGCGGAGGTGGCCCAATCCAAGGTGACTGATCCCAAGTATGACTGGGGCAAAGGTCTTGATCCCAGGTTTCCTGTCAAAATAGCTACAGGTAGAGTTGGCTTTCCATACAGTCTTAAATTTTTTTCTTTTGTGCTTGCTTTTATTTTTCTATCCCCTTATTGGGCCATGGTATTTTCTTTCAGTCCAAGGACAAACAATACCTCCCACCATCACAGATAATAACTACAAAACTCTACCTTTGCACAGAGCCTTGCAGTCTGCACTGATATTCACCCCTGATTTTTATTTATTTATTTATTTTTTATTTTATTTTATTTTTTTTACAGACTGAATCTCTCTCTGTCGCCCAGGCTGGAGTGCAGTGGCAGGATCTCAGCTCACTGCAACCTCCACCTGCCGGGTTGAAGCCATTCTTGTGCCTCAGCCTCCTGAGTAGTTGGGACTACAGGCACATGCCACCATGCCAGGCTTAATTTTTTTGTGTTTCAGTAGAGATGGGGTTTCACCATGTTGCCCAGGGTAGTCTCGAACTCCTCAGCTCAGGCAATCTTCCTGCCTCGGCCTCCCAAAGTGCTAGGACTACAGGTGTGAGCCATTGTGTCCGGCCACACTGCTGATTTTCTTAAACAATCTTATCCATCTATGAAGGCATTATTTATCCCTGATTTACAAATGAGACAGAGGCTCAGAGAAAGACTTGGCAGAGGCCACATGCCAGGAAGTCCTACAGCTGGGACTAGAAATCCCTAGTAATATGGTTTGACTATGTCCCCACTCAAATCTCATCTTGAATTGCAGTTCCCGTAATCCCCATGTGTTGTGGGAGGGACCCAGTGGGAGGTAATTTAACCACGGGGGCAGTTACCCTCATGCTGTTTTTGTAATAGTGAGTGAGTTCTCATGAGATCTGATTTTTTTTTTTTTTTTTTTGAGACAGAGTCTCGCTCTTTCAGCCAGGCTGGAGTGCAGTGGCACAATCTCGGCTCACTGCAACCTCTGCCTCCTGGGCTCAAGCAATTCTCCTGCCTCAGCCTCCTGAGTAGCTGGGATTACAGCAGGTGCCAACACGCCCAAGTAATTTTTATATTTTTAGAACAGATGGGGTTTCACCATGTTGGCCGGGTTGGTCTCAAACTCCTGACCTCAGGTAATCCACCTGCCTCAGTCTCCCAAAGTGCTGGGATTACAGGCATGAACCACTGTGCCCGGCCGATCTGATGGTTTTATAAGGGGCTTTTCCCCGTTTTGCTCGGCACTTCTCCTTGCTGCCGCCATGTGAAGAAGGACATGTTTACTTTCCCTTCCGCCATAAGTGTAAGTTTCCTGAGGTCTTCCAAGCCCTGTGGAACTTTGAGTCAATTAAAGCTCTTTCCTTTATAAATTAGCCAGTCTCAGGTATGACTTTATTAGGAGTGTGAGAATGGACAAATACACCTAGTCTCCAAGTGCAGAGCTCCTTCTAGACTATGCTGTGGTCAAATGACCATTGGGGATCAAGTCAAATGACCATACAGGATCGAGTACATTCACATCTTGAAAAGCAATTCTTAGCGCGAGGTCGGCACACTCTCTTTTCTGGCTTCACCTTTCCCCATGGAGGGTCACCAGGTAGCAGAAACACTCCTGGCCTCGCCTGTACTCCTCACTCCCTCTTCCCCAGGAAAGGAAAAAGGAGTGTTTGAAATTTGAGAGCTGAACCTGGTGATAATGCTCAGCCCTGGTCCTCCCGCCTCCTCAGCCCTGTTTGCCTGCACTGTACGCTGCCTGGACTGCACCTCCAGGAAATATGTTTGCTAGAGACAGCCCAGCCCCCATCCAGCCCCATGGAGCGGGAGGCCTCAGGTGTCTGCCCTGCATAGGACTAGAGTGAGACCCAGCATCAACCCTTTGTGTATCTTTGCCACATTCTCCATTATTAGTCTTTTTAGTCACAATCAACTCTGTCTCAGTTGGTTCAGAACTCAGGCAAGGAGGAGGGGCTATTTATTGGATTCCCTCATCCTGTAACACAAAGCAGTTGATATTTTTGCACAAGGTGCAATGCCTACTACCCCATCAAATTCTGCTCTGCGGGGGACTGCTGACTGTGCTACTCAAAAAACCATGAGGCTGCTTCTAGTAAAATTCTTTCCCAGATGACTAGAGGCTCCAGAGAGATTTCATTCAAAACCGTTGGCAAGTCCCCAGGGGGCTTGAGTCCTTCAAGAACCAGAGCTCTTTTAACGTCTCCTGGGGACTGCAGTGGTCTTGTGCTTAGGCTAACCAGCACTGTATGTATTTTATTCTTCTTTTGCACTTTTTGTTTATTTCCAACCACTTAATCCTTTTTCCATTAAAATTATGCAAAAGCCTCACTTTCCTCATTCATATGAAAATACTTTTTCTTCTCTTCCACCCCTAGTTTTCTGATTGTAGTTTTACTCCTAAAATCAGCAAGACTTGTTTCACATAATGAAAGAAGCTATTATATGTCTTAAAAACTTGCTTTTCATTAGCTTCTAAAACATACATAGATAAAGCGAAAATTGCAAAACTTTATGAAGCATTTTAGTTTTATGTGCTCTGGAAGGCACTCACTGGGGTAGTCTTGGAGCACATATGGGCACCTGAGCAGCTACTTATACTTAGCTGTGTCACACAGACAGATGTGATTATTAGTGTCAATGAGTCTCAACTGGTATGAAACAAGAGACAACGAGATATGGAATACAAAATGTTGGCCCACATAATAGGTTACCTCTTCAGCTTGAGAATAAAAAGGGAGTATAGCCCACTGGGACTCTGGCAGCAGTGGTTGACATCCTATTTTTTGACCAGGCTTGAGCTGACAGACTTAGCCATGGCCTTTACCACCGAGGTTTCTTTCAGGAAAGGAAAGACACCAAGTGAAGGGAAACTATTCAGGCTGGTGGCACCAACAGCAACAGCCACATCCTCCCCAGAACTAACACAGAATTGCTGTATTTTACACAGTTTTCTTAGGTTAGCGTGATCAACTGGAGAAAAAAAGCTAACAATTATATTTCTGAGGGACGGAAATAAAGTTTAAAGGGTGCTATGCTGAATAATTAACTTTATAGGAAGGGTACGTCCAGTGATCTTTCGAAGCCCTGAGCTCAGCGAGAAGGCTGGAAAGCCGGCTCCCTGCAGGATTGAAGCCACCTTTGTGAAAGTATAACTGAGAAAATTATTATAGTGAAAGAGATCTGACCAAACCAACTCCATCTTCCTTCTCATCTCCAAGCTGTCATTGTTCATTCCTGGGCATAGGACAAACTGACTTTGGGAGAAACTTAGTTGATAATATAACTTTGAAACAAAGATGGTAACAGCCCTTTTCCAAAACAAACCCCCTTCCTGCCTAGGGACTAGACTGTTTTTGCAGGACTAATAAATTAGCTACAAGATTAGAAATGATGGTTTAGGAGTCATGCAGCTGGAGGCTGCAAAATTCTCAACCTTCTGAAATTGCTCCTGGGTATAACATCACTATTGTAAAATCTAAAATCTGTGCTTGAGAGATTTTGCTGACTGTGCATTCAGTGGATCAGTTGGGACCACCCAGATGGATAAACTGGCTCATCTGCTCAGAAACTGACTCAGCACAAGAGGGCAGCTTTGATTTCATTTCTCCCTATGATTTCATTTCTGACCTAACCAATCAGCACTCCCCACTTTCCAACTTCTTACCTACCAAATTATCCTGAAAAGTCCCATCCCCGAGTTTTCTGGGAGACTGATAGAGTAATAATAAAACTCCGGTCTCCTGTACGGCCAGCTCTGTGTGAGTGAAACTCTTTCTCTATTTCTCTATCCCCAGTCTTGATAAATCGGCTCTGTCTAGGCAATGGGCGAGGAGAACCCACTGAGCAGTACAGGATGAGGGACTCAAACTCTTCATCTGATATTTTGCATCATATTCAGAATACTTTCACAGCCCCAGGCAAAAAGGAGTGTAACAAAGGCAAAGTGCCCTGTGGCGCTTAAAGCTCCTGTGCCATAGGCCATCCTGATGGTCTGGGTAGTACCATTCCTGCAAATTCCCTTGCAGACAACATTAAAAGGCAGGTCACCTACCAATGAACCAAGCTTATTACCAAACATTTCCCAACAATGTTGAAGCTTCTGCTGGTGTAAAGAGTTCACATACTTCTTTTCCCCTCCAGTGTGGTGAAGCAATTCTCTAAGAAAGAAGTTTAATTTATGAACGTCTGGCTGCCACAAAATAATAAGGGTTTTCCCCCACTACTGTAGATTAAATTATCTCATGAAATGGATTAGAAAGCAAAGGGTTTGTCTTATTTAAAATAATAAAAAGAAAAATCTTTCCAAGCTGATTTGAAAATCTACCTGGAAGTCATTTAGCTCTCTGTTCCTTTTGTTTTAGTATTTCCATCTATCAGGGAATTAGTTTTGTCCATAAATGTAATCAATATGGAATATAACATCATCAAATTAAAAAATAGATTTAGAGTTTTCATGATAAAGTGTACCTTTAACTTGAGTTAATACAAATGTAAATTAGACATAGATATTTGATGCCTTGCTTATTGCATTTCTTTGGTATGTGACAGAAAAATGATCACAGTGCTTGTTTAATAAAAAATTTGTTCTCTTTCTAGAATTATTGTGATGTTTATGGAATGTAATAGAGAATTTCTTATGTATACAAGAACACAATATCCTCTTTCATTCTGGAAATCAAAAGGAAGATCAAAGGAATCTTAACTGAGTTACTAGTCAATCACTTTTTAAAAAAAGACAAAAAATAAGGTGTCAGGTATGAAAAGGAGAGGTCTAAGAAGTCAGTGGAGGTATACGCGCACTACGTACCCACAGAAATTTTAAAAACTACAACAACAACAACAACAAAAAGTCAGTGGAGGAATTGGGGGACGTTGGAAAAAAAAAAGCTAAAATAAGAATTTCTGGTGAGAAGAGAGGCAGAGTCAACGATAGAAGGAATTCCCTACTATGATGTAAATGTGGTAGGTTAATCAGAAAATTGGTGCATGTTTTATTATTTTTAAAAACATTTAAATATACACTTATATATCAATCTTTTAATGGAAGATCAAAGCCTGTTTTATTTTTTAAAGCATGGATACACTTCTTGGAGTGTCCAGTCATCATTTTTTTTAAATCAGTTTTTCTAGTTTCTGGTTGCAATTTGTTTAAAGTAAAACTAGGACATAAGGACAGTAACAATGCAATCTGAAGTCAGAATTGGTTTCGAGTTTTAGATTCTTTTCTTTCATTTTTACAGTAATTCTGCATGCAAATAGCTCAACAGTAGTTTTCTGATAAACCTGCTTTATTAAATCTTTGCAAATCACTCAACTTAGTTTTTTGTAGAAACGCTTCTTTTATCATTGATGGTTCCCTGGCTTACTTGATTTTTTTAATTAAATTAAGACATCCATATTAAGCACAACTAGTAAAAACAGGTCTGCAAAGGAACACAACTGACTTGTTAAAACAAACAATTAAACCAGAGGGAGCAGAAATGCTGAAGATCTCTAGTCTCAAATATTTAGCATGCCATGGACATCACTAGGGATGTATTTCAGAGGAACTGAAGGATGTTGGTTAACTTTTGAGACTCTTCTGTATACATTGCTAGGAGAGCATTTTTTATGCTACTAAATTTAGATAACTCAAATTCAATAGTGTTTACTCTTGGAAAAATAATATATTCTAAATGGACATCTTTAACCAAAAAGTTAAATTCATTTAAACGTAGGCCAGTGAACAGATATTAAAAAGTGTACATTGCAATCTACTTTATTTAGGTATTCCAAAGATGTCATATAATTATCTCTTAATAGCTAAGATGATTCAGTTCTTAAATTTGGCTAACGCATTAGATAGAGAGGGCCATCAGTGTCATCTCAAAAATTATCTGAATCTTGAGTTTTATACCATCTATTCTCATTCATCTCTCTCCTGACCCACTTTTACTACTAAAACAAGTAAATTTTTTTTAAAAAACTTTCATATTAGGCATAATAATAACAACGATGACATCTACAAAATTACTTCCATTGCATAAAGTACTTTCTCCAGTATTATTTATTTAATTAGCATTGATTGAATGTCTGTTACATGCCAGTTTGACATGTGAGTTTTTTTTAGCCTGTCTTAAGATATCTTGGCGGGGGGTGGGGGGGTGGGCACAGTTCGTCAATGCCAGAGGAGCAAGTGAAAAACTATTAACTTCAGTAGCTGCTTCTTGTGACAACCGGTAGGGTCCTGCAGGAAGGAGAATCTTTCCTCCAAGGTGGGTCACCTCCAGTCTCAGAGGGAAAAAGCATAGTCTTTTTCAGAGGGGTTCTAACTCTTGGCTGTGAGCAATGAGGGATGCTTGGAGTCAGCTAATTAGGAGGCTTACAATTTGGAATACCCAAATTCCCTGACCCAAACTAACCAGATTGTTGGGTGCAAAGTTAGGGATTCACTCAGGTTAGGGCATTTATCTACAGATTGATAATCCATAAATATGATATCTAGATCAGGCTAGGAAACGCATGTCAGTTTTGAAAGACACAACTCATCTTGCTGTTATTGTATGTGAGAGAGTCGCGTATTAGTTAAGGGTAGTCTTTGAAGGTTTATAAATGGGAAGAAAGTACATTTGGATTCTGTCTGTCCTCCCTGGAAGAGGTGGTAGACACATGGATTTCGCCTGCCTGGCATGTCTTCCAGCAGCTACGTCTTTCCCTGCCCTTAGTTCATTTGATTCAAGCAGCCTTGGCTCATCTCCCACGTCCAAGTGTGGGCGCCTGACCTAGGCACTGCCATTCAGATCTCTCGTGTCTTCATGGTGTCTGTTGGCTTGGACATGTGGTTTTGGCTAAGCCAGGAGAATATAGATGGGGAACTACCTGTGCTCATCTCTGCTACCACCTGGGGAGAGAGTCTATTTGAGAGCAGTAAACATGGCATGAGAGCCAAGTGAAGGGAAGACAGACAGCTTCAAGACATCATTTGAGGACATGGACCCAGGCAGGCCAACAGCCAAGGTTGCCCAAAATGACTCAGCTGCACAAATAATTATCTTTTTTGTTAAAGCTAACTTTAGTTGGATTCTATTACAATGGAGATCATCCTGACTAATAAAACCAGACTGGAAGCAGAAGTAGGGGTAAGACCTAGAATCTGTCCTTGTCAACCTGCATATCATTTATCCTTATTGCCCACCCATGAGTGAGTAGAATTGGTTAGATTTTGTTTCTGTGACATTTTATCAATAAGAAAAAAAAATTCAAAGATGGGAAGCCAATGGTCCAATATTAGATGCTTAATATTTGGCAGAGCAGTGACTAAAACCCAGGTATTCTGACTCTACTTCCTACTAAAATTGTGCAAAATATATAATTGATGATGCTTTAAAATCTTACGGAATAATCTCAGGACTAATTTCCTCAATAAATAGCCAAAAAAAAAAAAATGAATTACGGAAACATACTAACCGATATTTGGGGATGTAGATACTTAAGTTAAACCACAGATACCATTCAACTTGTCAACCATGATCTGAAACGCACTTGACAAAGGTATGCTCAGGAAAACTCACGACGTCAGTTCGAATTATTGGTCTCATTTAATCATTGGAATAAATGATAACATTACTGAATTTCCAAATTCCTGAAAATCACTGTAGTCATTATAGCAATCATTTCAAAACATTCAACTTAAAAGTTGATAAAATGAAAATTCTTATTAAAATTTTTTTCTAGAGCATAATCCTATAAAGTAGTTTGATTGATTTGGTTTTATTCCTATTCAACTATTTTGCAGTTTCATTCAATTTATACTATGTTGGATGGATGTTAATGTCCTACCTATATGTGCATTTGGCATTGTCACCTAATTAAAACTTCCCTTAATTTATCAATGAAATCATGATAAAGTGTCCATCACTTTGCATTGCAAGGACGCGGGGTTTAAGGGCAGAATAATGGCACTATGCCCTCTTCAAAGTCATTATACAGATGAAATCATGCCAATATGTCCAGTAGGAACAGTCATGAAAAGGGAAATAAGTTAGAAAAGGGCGCTGTCTCAGCCATGACAGTGCAGGTGGCAGAGGAGGTGGAGTATCAGTGACAGTGGTCACTGCGTGTGCATGTGTGGCGGAGGAGGAGTATCAGTGACAGTGGTCACTGCGTGTGCACGCATGGCGGAGGAAGCGAAACGTCAGTGACAGGGCTCATTGTATGGATGGGTGGTGTTTTATGCAGCCTCCTAAGCCACGGATGCGTTTACAAATAGCCCCTATTGGTTAAGCGCAGTTGGACCCTGGGAGTTGAATGCCACAACCTCAAACAGGATTGGGATCTTGAGTTTAGAATCTTTAGACTCCTTTAGTTCTGGTCCCCTACAATTTATATTGATGGTTCCATTGCTGTTCTAGAATCCTGGGCACTTTAAAAAAATTCATATTAAATTTGTTTGGCCCCTGTAGGAAAGAAAGTACATTTATCTGTTTCAAATTTATTTTTGATAAAATACATAATTTCCTATTGGCTCTGAACTACGATAAGATCAGTGTTAATCAAGTGGAAATATGAGACATTGAATGTTGATATTTTTCTCTCTGAAAGAAATTGTGCTCATAATGTAATATGGTGCAGGGGAAATTGTATTAATAGTAACAGTCAGGTTGTGGAAGGTGTCCTAGACCTGTCCCCAACTAGCTGTGTAACTCAGAGTGATTCACCGAACCCTTCCCTGAGATGTACATCCTTACCTATAAGGATTTCCATTCAGAGCCTTTTAAAATATTGTTTCCAACTTTTATCTTCTGAACAGTATGCAGAGCATACAAAATAAGAGAGGGTCTGATAGGGTATGACCACAAGGGCAGAGCAAAAACTGGTTAATAGCATCTCGTTGACAGGTGTGGGTCTCTGCCCCTGCTTACCCCACAGTGGCTTCTTCAGGCAGGGCTGAGGTCTCTGATCAGCCATCGTGCAGAATGTGTGAAGTCAATGAATATTTAAAAACAGAGCATAGTAAGCAGAGATGACAAGTGGAGCCACCACCACAACTCAGTCAATTAAATCCTGCTGCCAGCACAAACTGCCTGTGTTTAAAAGTACAACTGGGTATGGGCCCATACTTAGAGAGTATGTTCCTTGTCAACATTTTTTTTTTCAATAGAAATAGTAAGAGTTTTCAGATTTGGGCTGTGCTGATACAAACATGCTCAAAATCCCATTGAGAAAAACATATTAGTCATCTAAACGAAGAAGTTTGCTAATGTTCTAAATCTTTCTATCCTGGGATATAATTTTGTTTTATTGAGTTTCTTCAGTGTTAAGCATATTGTGTCACAGAAATGCTTTTAGCATTAGGAAAAGAATCATGTTTTAATTTTAATCCTTTCAGATAATTTATTAAAACAAAATAAGAGCATGCGAAGAGCCTAGTTAAATTGAGCAATAAAGGCCTAGATATTTTCATGCCTCTAAGAAATTTAGTATGGTATGAGATTTGCTGGAATAAAATCAATAGTACTGGTTTTATCGCTATAGCATTGCTATTTCATCTCTTTGTTTACTTGGGCATTTATTACTGGTGTATGATGCACAGAATGGGTAGAAATGCTGAAATCTGGTCTTTTGGCTCTCTTCCAGCCAGGGATTATTCAGGTGAAGACAAAACAAGCTTGCTTCTCCAGTAAAAGATCTGATAGCCTTGAGATGCCCAAGGACAGTGGCCAGAAGTAATTGTAGTTTTGCCTTATTATTTTTTTAAACTCACACAGATATAGATTGTACAGAAATGCATTTTCATATTCTGAAAGTGTAATAAAAGCCTCAAAGTCAACAGCTCAGCAGTATGTAGACAAAGCTTTGATCCATAAGAGAGGTCTTACTGAGTATATATCCCTTCTGCCCATTATCCCAGTATATAAGCCATCAATAGATCTGGGGCAAGGGTGTGTGTCCATCAGAGTTTAATGAAACAGTAGAGAGGAGAACAAACACCTAAGCTCATGTTTATAGGGGCCAGGGATAGTCTGTGGACTTTCCTGCAACTGTCCGTGGAGCCAGCCCTATGGTTCTTAATTGTCAACGTGGATTCTCATAAAATTAAACAGTATTATTCTGTCTTCACTAGTAAGAGTAGCCATAGTAAATCACCTCCTCTCCAGTTTTCTGTTTTAACTGTGAGGTGTAGTTCATTCTCTGGATAGGGATGGCTTCTGTTTGCCTTTGTAATTCATTGCAGAAAACCTATTATTTGCATTTCAAACTTAGGTTCAGGTGTCTGCAGTAGATCAACAGCATAATTCTTTGTACTAAACTTAAGCATTCAAGCTCAGTCTAGAACACATTTCACAGAATGTCACAATGTCCTAGAGCTAAAAACACAGCCATAGAGCCAACCACGAACTTGGAAAATCCTCCAGAGTATGCAAAGCTATCAAGGGCAATGTCTCCTAGGAATAAAGCAATCAATTCAGAAATTAAATTTTCTACTTTACTCTTTCTGCAAGACCTTAGTCACATATATGACTTCCTTCAGGGATCCTTAAAACTATATTAGCCATCTGTGAGTTTGCAAGTAGCTAAATACACCACCTACAATTATTAGTTTAATTATTATAACATAGTATCCTCACAAAGCATTGGTACATTTGTCCAATGTGCTGAAATCAGTTCTAACCAGAGAAAGTGTTGAAAAGACACTGAGACAATTCTTCTCAAAATTGGAGGAACATAAAAGAGGCCCAGCTGACTCACATCAGTACATTTGTATGACTGACCTCCTCTCTCATATGGTCTCCTTACGGTGAGCGCCGTTCACAATGCACACTTCTGGCCTCTTGCTTGCCTTAGGGGCTGAGTGCACCTGTGCTGAGAACCAGGGCCATTCAACTCATTATTGTCATGATGCAACAGTGAAGCAGTACTTGAAACAGTAAGGATGCTTCTCTGGCTTAAAGAAAATGTTGAGTGATTTATGGTGTTGATTGCTTCTCTGTTTGCAACATGACTGTATATAAAATAAAGAAGTACGTGTTTGATGATTTTACCCAATGGCTGACAAGCATTTGGGACATACTTCTTAAGCTGCTTATATAAACCAGGTTCAGAATGGTTTAGAGACGTATTTCATGGACCTATTTCCTATGAAAACGACATAAGAGACTTTTGTGTTTTATTTCTTACTTTCTGAAGTAATATATTTTAAGGCTTTTAATCAGAAAGAATGAATTAAATGATTAAAATGCCAGACCCAAAATATGGCCAACTGTATCTTCCAAAGATGGCTGCCACATATTTATCATTCGAATGTTCTTCTCACAATGTCAGGTGGACACTCTGCCACTGAGTGGTAGGGACAATGTGGTCTCTCCCCAAGCTCAGGCAGAACACTGTGAGTGTCTCAACCAACAGGCTACAGTGACACTATGTGGCTTTTAAGGCTAAGGTCATAAACATGTCACGCACTTCCACCTTGTTTCCTTGACAGGACCCATCTTGGAACTCAGCCACCATGTTGCGAGGAAGCCCAAGCCACATGGAGGGGCCGCTGCCGGTGTGCCAGCCCAGAGTCTCAGCTGAGGCCTCAGAAGACAGCCAACATCTCCTGTGATGACGCCCAGACCATACCAGTCCCCAGAGGTCACGTTACCTCAACCTACAGGTCTTTCCAGATGATAACCCAGTAATTTTGCAACAAAGGCAAGCCAGCTCCTATGTTCTGCTTAGATGCCTGACCCACAGAGTCCATGAGCATAATGCAATATTTGTTTATGTCACTAAGCTGTGGTATAGTTTTTTACTAACTTTTCTTTATGAGTTTGTACAGGGGGAGAGAATTAAGGGACTCAGATGTCAGACCCTAAAGATAAGGTGCTGTGTTATGATAAGGAATTCTCCTTCCAGACATTTATAATTTAAGGTATGTTGATGTATTTAGTACCTGAATATCTTAGCATGGAATTTCTGTGTTTTATACAGTTTGTCTTTCTCTACTCCCCAGCACTACAACGAACATATGTACAAACAAACTTGTGTCATCAGAAATTGCAAGTGACATCTGCAAAGACAGAGATTGAGAGAAAGAGAGAGAGAGAGAGAAGACAAACAGAGACAGGGAGAGAGAGGCAGAGAGAAATGGAGACTGAGAGAGATTGATTTATTCTGTAAACATCCACATCACTTTACTTAACCTCTTTTGGTACTCGGCCTCTCAGTTTTGTAAAATGGCCAATGAGGAATTTCGGCAAATCTCATATCTAAGAAACCTAGGAGCTTGTGAAGTCCTTGTCCATCAGTGGCTGTCCATTCACTGGCTCCTGGCATGGTATCTGGTCTTGAGTGTAGACAGTCAGCCTTGGAGAATGTTTACTAAATGCACAGTGAAGGGAGCATGTGCATCTCACCTTCCTGGCTACCTTAGTTCTCATGATATCCTCAGAGGAGCTCTTTCTAATAATGGTTATTTGTCATTTCCAAGGGTGTGCTACATTTTTCATTTGTTTAACATCCTGAAATTGTTACATAATACGTTTATTATACTATAATGTCCTTTGTGTCTCTGGTAATATGCACTTTTGTTAAATTTTCATATGTATCAGTGCTTTATCTAATAGATTACATTTAAGACAAGCAATGGATTAAGACTGCCTTATCCCAGGGAAATCTAATGCTTGTCTTTAAGAAGAGAGGTTTAGCTTCAATTAAGACATATACATCTAAGATTTATCACTGCAAGTAGATACTTAATGTCTGTGTTTGGAATGTACTAATTGGGTTCCAATTAGCAGGGTCAAAATAAGTAAATCAAAAGCACTTTATCCCCTTTGATGTCTCTTTCTCCCCCATAACTAATTATCTGTACTCTTCTTGGTCCTAGCAAATACCAAGCACCATGTCTTTAAGTCTCTAATATGGTTTCTTCAAGTATGGGCCAGGTGCTGTCAACCTTTATGTTCCTCCTAAATAAATCCCTGAGGGTGGGGGCACAGGGTCTGCATTTTACCAAGAAGACCAAGTAATCTCAATGGAAAATATAGCTTGAGAAATACTAGTCTTTAGCCACTTAGGCATTTTCACTATGATATCTTTAGGGTTTATCTGATGGATACTTACCAAGTGCTTCTCATCTCTCCAGGGGCTGTGAGTAGCGTAAGAAAGCCTAACCCGCCACCCTATCCTGGAAGTGTGGACAGGTTATTAAGGTATTGCAGAGGACAATCATCATACAGGGCAGCCTATTCAGTCACTCAAAGAAAACCCTTAGTATTCCATAAGCTGATATACCTTTTAAAGTTCACTTCTAAATTAAACATTGCAAAAAGTTTCTTGTCAAAAGAGATTTCAGATGTCTCTATATACTGTTTCTTGTATAAATCACACACCCTTACCAAGAGCCCTGAGCTGGGACCCACAAATGGAAATCAAAGGTAATGTGTTCCTCCATTATATAATAGGAATTTCATAAAACCCATACGACAGTCATCTGTGTTATACAGAAAAACATTCATCACTGAGCATTTGAACACTTTGATGTTTCTTAAGTACAGAATTCATGACACTCTGCAAGTTTTTCCAACCAATTTACAAATTGTTTTCATCCCTCATCTTATTATCCTACCTAGCGTCAACTTGTTCTTTTGGCAAAATCAATCTGAATGACTGGTAAGGTTTCATAGTGCAGCACTTTAATTTATGCAGACATCTGCCCAAAAGCATCTCAATCACTCATAGCGTGAAACAGGGGCAGTATTAGCTTCATCAGGAAATGCTGTTTTGTTACACATGTATATCTAAAGACAGGGCTATTTATATCAAAGAAAGTCAGGGTAGTGATAGACAGAACTAATGTATCAATGTCAGGAGAAAATGCAAGTCAAGGTATGGGTGCAAAAATCAGCCTCACAAGGTACCTGAAATGCCATTAATTTAAAGCCCTTGTGGGGAAAGGGATATGATATAATCACTAAATTATCATTCATAAATGAAGGTCTATCAAGTAGATTATAGTATCATATTTACATAAGAAAATCTTTTCACCTTGCATTCACACATAGGGGTTTATGTTGCTTTAAGAATTTTTCTAGTTTTATCATTACATTCTTAAACTACAGTCCAATGTGTAATGATAAGGGATTACTGACATTTATAGTAAGTTATTCTTATTATTTTAAAACAATAGATAATATTGATATAGAAATTCAGAAATAACTTATGTATGTAGATATAAAGAAGTAAAACATGATATATGGTTCTAATGGAGAAGATAATGTGATACTCTCTAGCTATTTATGTGACTTTGGAAATTACCTATTGCATGCTAGAATATAACCAAACCAGCTATTAAAAGTTAAGAGGAGGTAGCAAAGCAGAAAATACTTTAAAGGAAACTTCCAAAGAGCCCTGGGTGATATAAAGTTATAAAAGCTGAATTTGCTTTTAATACCAATTCAACATAGTTTTTCAAACTGCCAAAAAGTACCTAGATGGCATTAAACCCGAACATAAAATCTGTCTGCAATGAACCATAAATCCTTCACTATCCTGTACACATCTTGCTTCATCGGAATCAACGTTGACTTGTTATCATGAGCAATACCTCTGATTCTTTAGAAGTATTTGCTACATAAGATACAAATCAGCTGGGCGCAGTGGCTTATGCATGTAATCCCAGCACTTTGGGAGGCCGAGGTGGGTGGATCACAAGGTCAAGAGATCGAGACCATCCTGGCCAACATGGTGAAACCCCGTCTCTACTAAAAATACAAAAAAAATAGCTGGGCGTGGTGGCGCGTGCCTGTAGTCCCAGCTACTCAGGAGGCTGAGGCAGGAGAATTGCTTGAACCCGGGAGGCGGAGGTTGCAGTGAGCCGAGATCACGCCACTGCACTCCAGCCTGGCAACAGAGTGAGACTGAATCTTCTCAAAAAAAAAAAAAAAAAGATGCAAATCAACAGTGCTGCATGAAGAAGTACTCACCCAGACTCTGGCTGGGTACTCATGGCATGCTCCCTCATTGAAAACCGCCATCATCAGTATTAGCCGCTCCACCTCACACACATCCTAAAATGCTCCCAGTAAATATCATCCGGGTGCATGCCATGAATTTCATGCAGTTCCTCTAGGAACTTTGTTCCACTAACTGCAACATTCTCTCTAGCCATTTAGGAATAACTAGTTCATGCTTCCCACTGTCTGTCCTCCACCACAGAATAGAGAAGTACATTGCATATATACTATAAATACTTCATTTGGTGATTTAGGTCTGATGTATCTGTTGTATATCGTGGGTCTTTATAGATTTTCTTTTGTTAGGAGTGCATATTTAAGGGTAAGATTCCAAAGATTGGAAACATTACTGGACTGAATATTCTTTGATGTAACTGTGAAGACTCCTAAGAGGAAAATTCTGCTTGTAAACTGACCGGCCAGCCTTCAGGGAAAAATGTCACAGGAGCACTCTGGGATCACACTGCCTAGCACAAAACAGAACTCTATCTGATAGTCTCTAATGTTATTTAGATAACTGAATAAAATGCATTTTTTTTAAAGATGGGGATCTTGCCATGTTGTTGAGGCTGGTCTCGACTCTTGGCCACAAGTGATCCCCTGGCCTCAGCCTTCTGAGTAGTTAGGAGCACAGGTGTGAGCCATTGCACCTGGCTCTAAAATGCATTTTTAAAAATGAAGGTGAAAACAATTTTAAAAAGTCGAGTCAATAAAAATTTAGCAAATTTTCACATCCAGAGAGTCATTTTTTATAAACTTAATTATGTTATTTTCCCTTTGCATTTGGGTTGGCCCTACCTGAAAATGTACACATCATTTGGTTTATGCTGACCCGTGTGGCTACTGTGAAAGATATCAAATCATGTACCCCTGAAGCCCTTCATTTATTATGGCTCCAGGGGAAAGGGGAGCAAAGGCCACTTCCGGGAGGATGCACTGATGACGCAGCAAAGTCTTCAGCAGCCATGAAGAAGCCTGGCCCCTGCAATGCTGGAGGGAGGAGGATAGAAGACGATCAAGGAAGGGCCAGGGGCTTGGACCCAGATCCCTTTCTTGGTCTCCTTTCTGGTCTGTCAGTCTGGAAGGTGGCAGTTTCTTAGAAAACTTCTAACATCTAAGGTTTAGGAAATCCCAGAGCAGTGGGGCTTTTAAAAGTTGCTTCGGATGCAGACAAGGAAACCTCAGGCCTACTGTGTGCAGCTCCCATGTGTGTATCTACGTAGGATGTAGAGAAGACAAAGGGACACAGTGAGCATGGTGGTGGGGAAAGGTCACCTGTCTCCCACGGAGGCATGGCTTCCCATGGAGAGAAGGAGGCCAGCAAAGGCCACGGGGGCATAACCAGCTTACCACACCCCCGGGAGGGACCCTTTCAGAAGAGACAAGGGTGGATGGCCCACTCCAGGAGTGCGGCCTTGCCTAGATCCTGGAAGACAGGGCGGTGTGACTATGGTGTGCCACTCAGCTCCAAAGGAACAAGGGTAGAAGCTCTGGTCTGAGAGCTGACAGGGTGAGGACAGCTGCAGCCAGAGCCAGAGGAGGTGTCAGCATGGGCCCAGTCCCTCATCGCCAGCAAGGTGCACCATCACAGAGGCATTCCTGGGCGCACCCAGGCTCTCACCGTCATTACCATGGGCCTGGCCCCTCATCACCAGCAAGGTGCCCGGTTACAGATGCGTTCCTGGGCCCACCCAGGTGATCATCTCTATCAGCATGGGCCTGGCCCCTTGTCACCAGCAAGGTGCCCTGTCATAGAAGCACTCCTGGGTCCACCCAGGCTCTCACCACCATTGGCACAGGCCTGGCCCCTCATTACCACCAAGGTGCCTGGTTACAGAGGCATTCCTGGGCCCACCCAGACTCTCACCTCCATCAGCACATGGAAGAAGAGAACAGGGAAGAGACCCCTCTGCAGACAGTCCACTCCATCTGGGGCTAAGCTCTGCCAAACCGAGAGAGAAAGGCTTTAAACTGTGAACAATGTCCACAATAATCACAATACTGGATTCAACTGGATATTGCCAAAAAGAGTCTAGGTTTTAAACCAGAAGTGGCTAAAAAATGATTACACTGATTTTACTGGGTTGGACTAAATTTAGTTCTCCTGCTGCTGAGAGAAACTGGCAGCTTGTTAAAGAAAAGTTACAGAAAATAAAATGAGTTGACACATGTTGATTATTGATTTCCAGTTCAAACTCACCACACAGGCACATCAACACACATGCACATGCACACACACACACACACACACACAGTCATATGCATAAATATTTCAGTCACATTCTTTGATTTACGTGCATGGTATAAATCAGAAAGCAACTGAGCATCTGCCTGGCTGCTTCCAGAATAAATTGTTACAGCTTTCTAGTCTGGGGAGACAGCCGGGGTAGCCCACTGCCTCCAAAAGCTGACTGTGGCAGCTCAGGTAACTTTGGAGCTTGTTTTCTCCACTTCAGAATATTAACTTGTGGGCAGATGACATTCTGAAAGAAGACCTGTTCTCCAAACTATTCTGTCAAGGAGCGAAATCATCAGCGATGGGCGTGCAGACTGAAAGTCAGCCCTCGGGCCCCTGCTGCATCTTTGAGTTGCTTCAGGAGCCTCCCACCTGACTGCTCTGCCATCTATCTGCGCCTCGCACACTTCTGTTCCTCCCCGTCTTAGGCCCCAGTGTTGCATGTCCTTGGGCTGATGCCCTGATAGGCTTCACTGGCTTTGATTTTCCACCCGCCTCCAGAACGCAGCATTAGGGGTTCTGCTACCAGTCTTCACAAGCTAACCCCACAGGACAGGGGCACTCTCCGCAGCAGCCCCAACTGCTCTGAGCTGTTGGAGTTGGGAGGAGGCCTGCAGAGACCTTCCAGGGAATCTGAGATGCCACGGAGCATCGCTACTGGTTCCTAAATCCAATGAAACATTTCGGTCCTTTAACCAGCATCTCAACGAGGACGATTCCAAATCTCTGTCTCTAGCCCTGACCTTTCTTTGAATTCCAGACCCTGGTGAGGGGCACAGAGGCCTGCCCTGAACTTGGTCAAGTAGCTCCCACCCTTGGACCCTTGGTCACTCTCAACCACAGTGTCCTAATTTATCTTCTCCAAAATACTCAACAGCATCTAAAATTATCTTATTGATTTGTTCTCATGTTTATTGTATATCCCCCTACCACTTCCCAAATTCACCAGACAGGTGATGTGATATTCTAAGGAAATCCTATAATACTGCTTTAGGGTCAAATAAAACACACGAATGTCAAAGAAGACGGGGACTCGTAAGTTGTGTGTTCCTGACCCTAGAATGGTACTTGGCACCAACAGATTCTCCAAAAAACACTTGGTTACTGACTCACCAATCTGTATCACAGAAGTCAGTAACCAAGTGTATCACAGAAGTCCAGTGACACTTCCACCGGAACATCTCTTAGACACTACAAATTCAGTCCAAAATTGAGTGCACAAGAGTTCTTTATTATCATTCTGTCTAATCATAAGCCAAGGGCACTACTCTCTGTTCAGTTCCAAATCCAGACCCCCGAGAATCACCTTAACTCTTCATTCTCTTTGACCCCCACATCTCAGCTTGTCCCGGTGACCTCATGGCTCTGGATCGCCCATGCTGCCACTTCTCATGTAGATTTCTGGGACAGTCTTCTCTCTGGCTGGCTTCCTATTAGGCCCTCTTCCACATCGTAGCCATAATTAGTTTTTTAAAGGTGAATATGAGTAAGAGGCTCTTTTATTTCAAATCTCCTCAGTGGCTTGCCACTGCTCCTAGGATCCTGCTCCACATCTCTGGAAGAGCATGCAAGGCCCTGTGTGAGTGGCCTCCCCACCCACGCCCACAGGCTGGCCTTTCCTGATGCTTTAGTTTTTCATTGGTAATTTTTTTAAAATCCTGCAAACACCTGTCTTATTTTCCTAAGGAGATGGAACTCACTTCCAAAACATTCAATGGGGCAACAACCAAATTGCTAACAGTCCACCAGTTTAAGGGCTGAGAATATGAACTCTGCTTCTGTTTCTTGACATAGCCTCACTCGACATTAAAAATAAATTGGTTCCCCATCTAGATCAACTTGAAACATGAATTAAAAACGAGTATACTAGGCTGGGCATGGTGGCTCACACCTGTAATCCCAGCACTTTGGGAGGCCGTGGTGGGTGAATCACTTTAGGCCAGGAGTTGGAGACGGGCACGGCCAATATGGTGAAACCTTGTCTCTACTAAAAATACAAAAAAAATTAGCTAGGCGTGGTGGCAGGTGCCCACTTGGGAGGCTGAGGCAGGAGAATCGCTGCAACCCGGGAGGCGGAGGTTGCAGTGAGTCAAGATTGCCCCATTGCACTCCAGCCTGATCCACAGACTGTGTCTCAAAAAAGAAAAAAAAAAAAAAAAAAAAGAAACAGAAAAAAAAACAGTATGCTAGTTGAAACTACTCACATTTTAAAAGGATGTCACACAAATCTCAGCCACATTGTAGAGTTTTCTTACTTCCATTTACCTTGCATGATAAACTCCGTCAACAAAAAGCAAGAGAATTAACTATGGCATGTATATATTAAATTGTATTTTTTTTTTCAGAAATGCAATTTCTTTCTGAGATTACTTTAATCAAAAGAATAATTGCATTATTCATGAGCCATGCTCCGTTAATTGGAAGTGTTGGTCAATTATTACATGAGATCGCATCACCTTTCAGTAAAGAGAAAAGAGTTCTCTTGTGCTGATCTTTCAACCACAATTACCCCCTCTCAGTCCAGTGACTTATAACACAGCAGCAAAGTTAATCATTTAAAACTAGAAACCATCTTTGAAAAGTCAACCAGTGGAAACATGTTTCTAAAAACAATAACAGCTGGAGAGTGTACTTTAGAGGAATTCATAAGTGCCTCTGCAACAGCATCTGGATAAAGGTCATATTTTTAATTACTATGGGTACAAATTTTACAAATCACACGCTGTCTTTACCGGTACAAAAAATTTATCAGAGGTGGAGCCTGGGGACATGTGAAATAATAGGGCTTTGAGTAGTTCCTCCAACTTTACAAATATTTCATCCTTAAGAAGCAGACATTAAAAAAAATTCACTGAGGAAGGGAATGCGATATTCTATGATACTCACAGCATACTGTTTTAGGATCAAATAGAAGAAATAAATATTCAACAGCAAGGAGCTGTTATTACAATGGGCTTGATTTTTAACCCCTTATGTTGTCCAGGTCCTGCACATTAAAAGTTCTATGTGTGACAATTCATTGTTTTATTCATTAATTCTGTCTGTCTAGAGGATTCTGAACCTGCTTCAGAGGGCATAGAATAAGAAACTGAGGACTAGAGGAGGCCCAGTGCTGAGTCCCTGGAACTCACGTTGTGCTAATCACAGCAGCTACCATTTAGTACATGTTTAACTGCCCCATAACTGCTGGTCTCTCCATTGTCCTTGACTGTGACTGCCTGACAAATCTATGTTCTGTGCTTCAGCTATGCCGAGCACCACATTCTCAGTTAGGTATAGAAGATGTGGTTTATATAGCACTGCTCACAGTGACTCTAAGTCAGCGCCACTTAGTATTCCAGGGCATTGAGATGTAAATGTATCCCGGGCACTTACAGCATGTATGCTGTGTCCCAATTGTTCAAAATTAATCATATATAATACTATTGTTAATATAGGAGTCCAATGGCTGCCTCTTTGAGGACTCATTTATTTTGAGCCTTGCGCAATGTAGATGACACTAAAAATGCATGATATGTTCAATTTCACACACATGTTTAAGCAGGCCCGGTGATGGTGCAGTGGTTGAGACTGTCCTATTTATCTACGTTGGCATGAGATTGAAGCACAGAGCTCTCTGGAAGGCTAGTTCACTGCTGAGGATACAGAGCAGTGCTAAATGTGGGGCAGACAGGGCCAGGGGCTATGGGCTGGGTGTAAGGATGGACAGGGCAGGACTCTCACTGGGAAGGGGCTGTGGGAAGGCGCTTGGTGTCACTCAAGGGACTGGGAGGGAGTCTGACACAAAAGCAGGTGGGCAGAGGCCCTGGAGGACATGGTCTCCAGGCCGGGTTTTGGAGTCAGACAGGCCTGAGGTCAGATTTCGGCTTGTCGTCACTGGCTGCGTGACCTTGGCAAGTTACGAATGGTCTTTCTAAGCCCCTGGGTATCTGCAGAAGGAGGTGGTGACTCAGGACTGCTTACTATCCACACTTATTCAGGTTCTACGTGTGGCTCATGAGATGCTTGATACTGAGTCTGGACAGAGATGTGTTATCTAAATGCTATTCATTACTGAGTTCATATAGTCAGAGTTCAGGTAGGGAGGGGTACTGGTTATAATAACTCTTCTTAGAGTTGCTGTAACAATTAAATGAGATGATGTATGTGAATGGCAGCAGCTGGGACTTATAAGGTCTCAAAAAAGCATTGTGACTGCTGTTGCTACGGCTACTACAACTATTACTATAATGATTAGAACTATTAGTCTGCCACACAACTATCACAGATAATATTATTTAATTAGAAGGGTAGTGGATGGTGGCCATGGCTCTGCTTGAATGAGGTGGTTTGGCCTGGATTCACGTAGTACGCATTGCTGAGCTGAAGCAGGAGAATCACAGAACTATAGCAGCGCTCTGGAAGCCTGGTACGGCTGCAGGACTCAGACGAGCCAGATGGTCAAAGTGGAAGAGTTGGTAAATCAAGGTTATTGCAATAACTCAGTTAGTACTAATAAGGGCCAGGCATGAATATGGTAGTTATGAAACTTGAAAGGACAGGCACAATTCTAAAAACCATTTCAAAGGAAAAACCAGGGATGGAATAAAAACTAAAAGGTGATTTCTGTGAAGATCAAAGACACACAGTTGAAGATTTACAAGGAAAAAATGGTGAGCTGGCAAGAGAGATGATGAGCATGGCCCGTTCCTTAGAAAGGAGTGTGGCTGTGAACAAAAGAAAAAACCAGACGTGAACAGCGGCAGTGGCCTCACCTCTCTGAGCTGCCTTCCCGTGTCCTGGGCCACTCTTTCCCCTTAGCTGTCTGGTCCTCCTCTCACAAGTCTGGACTCTGTTGCTGCAGGCTCAGGCTTAGACCTTGTTTTTGCTCTGTGCACACGCCCTTCCCTATCTCATCCATTCTTCTTGCCTTTAAAGACCACCTATTTGATGATGATGGCATGTCCTGTCTCAGTTTGAACATTTCATTGGATGCTGAATCTCAAACTATTGATTTTTACCCAAAACCTGCTCCTCCCACTGCCCTCCCTATCTCAGTAAGTGGACACTCAGTCTTCCGTGACTCAGGCCGAGTCCCACAGTGCCATCTTTCACTCTGCTGCCTGTCTCATGCCAGTATCTAACCCACATGCCTCTCGTATGGGCAGAGACTGGCGGCTTCTCACTGACCTCAGCATGCCCACTGTTGGTGGAAACCTCTGTCATCTCTGATCTCGGTTAGCACAAGAGACTTCTGTGTCGTCATCTTCACTCCAGCTATAGAATTCTCCCAGCACGGTAGCCCCTAAAGTAAGGTCTGACTTTCTGCTTAGAACTCTTCAATCCTTTCTCATCTTACCCTAAAGAAAAGTGGAGACCCTCACGGAGTCTGACAGGGCCCTCTGAACCCAGTGCCCTGCTACTTCTCTGCATCCACCTCATTCTTCTCCGCACTCACTGGGCCCTGGCAGGTTACATCCACTGCTGTCTACTCAGCCACACAGGAGCCATCTCAGGGCCTATGTGTCTGCAGCTCCATCTGCCTGGAACTCCCCTCCCAGATATCTGTGTGGCCGCCCATCCCAGTTCCTTTGGATCTATCTTCAGATATCATGTACCACAGAGGCCTTCCCTGACCACTTCCTAGACCGCAGGAACACCCTTCCCCACCACTACCTGCCCCAGCCTCTGTCATCTGCTTCCATTTTTTTTTCTGTAGCAAGTGCTGTGTCATTTCTGTATATTTGCTTATTAATTTCTTGTCCATTTTCACTACCAAAGTACGAGTTCTGTGATGGCAGAGGTGTTGTACTGTATACAGCCACATCATCAACATCTAGAACAGTGCCTGAAAGATAAGTATTGGATAAATGTGTGGTACAAGTACGCTGGGCACGGTGGCTCCCACCTGTAATCCCAGCACTTTGGGAGGCCAAGGTGGGAGGATCACCTGAGGTCAGGAGTTTAAGACCAGCCTGGCCAATATGGTGAAACCCTGTCTCTACTAAAAATACAAAAATTAGGTGGGTGTGGTGGTGGGCGCCTGGAATCCCAGCTACTCGGGAGGCTGAGGCAGGTGAATCATTTGAACTCAGGAGGCAGAGGTTGCAGTGAGCCAAGATTGCACCACTGCACTCCAGCCTGGGCAACAGAGCGAGACTCTGTCTCAAACAAACAAACAAAAAAACCATGTGGTACAAATAAATACTTAAAAAAAAAAAATAAGTATCCTATTCTGTATGGAAGGATGAGGAAAGAGCTGCACAGAGGGAAAGTTCCTAAAGTGAATGTTGGCTCAAAAAAAATTCTTCAGTAAGCCATCAGGGGTGGAATAAAAAGCTTTAAAAAGTGCAAGTAGAGGGGGTTCTAAGAGGAATGTGCTATGTTGTGATGAGATTTAGCCTGACTGCACTCTGCCTGTGCTGATCTGGATGCAGACAGTCGCTGCCTCCACTGAGGAGGGCGTGCATCTCTTCACCCACTTGGCTGAACTTCAGCAGCTTCCATAGTGACAGGAACAGATGGGAGAATGGACTTTGTTGTTTTGAGGGATGGTGGTGGTGGTGGTATTTTTATTTGCTTATTTATCTTGGAAGTATAGGGGCCACCTGGTGAGTGGCAGACAGTGGCACATGGCAGTGGCAGGTGCAGCAGCCTCCAGGGAGTTAAATCCTAGCCCTGCCACTGGACTTCTGACTTTGGCTAAGGGTTGCCTGGCGAATGGCAGACAGTGGCACGTGGCAGTGGCAAGTGCAGCAGCTTCCGGGGAGTGAAATCCTAGCTCTGCCACCAGACCTCTAACTTTAGCAAAGTCTCTGACCACTTTGTGCCTTTGTTTCCTTCTCTGTAATATGAGAATATGAATGTGGGTTCCTAACCCGTATCTGAAATCCAAGGTTTCAGAACTTTTCAGATTTTAGGAAGGTAATACAGAGTACAGGCTGTATTTTATGGAACACTCACAGCAGGGTCTAACCGAACACGAGTATATCTGTGGCGAAATACATGAACATTCATACCTAGTGGGATATATCAAGGATATTGATATGGTTTGGATGTGTCCCCACCCAAATTTCATCTTGAATTGTAGCTCCCATAATCCCCACATGTCGTGGGAGAAACCTGCTAGGAGGTAAGTGAATCATAGGGGTGGGTTTTTCCCGTGCTGTTCTCATGATAATGAATAAGTCTCACGAGAGCTGATGATTTTATAAAGGGGAGTTCCCCTGAACATGCTCTCTCTCTTGCCTGCCAACATGGAAGATGTGACTTTGCTCCTCCTTTGCCTTCTGCCATGAATGTGAGGCTTCCCAGTCACGTGGAACTGTGAGTCCATTACGCCTCTTTTTCTTTATAAATTGCCCAATCTCGGGTATGTCTTTATTAGCAGCATGAGAATAGACTAATACATGTGGCAGTGGCAAGTGCAGCAGCCTCTGGGGAGTGAAATCCTAGCTCTGACACTGGACCATTGACTTTGGTGAAGTCTCTGACCACTCTGTGTCTTTGTTTCCTTCTCAGTAATATGAGAGTATGAATGTGGGTTCCTAACTCGTATCTGAAATCTGAGATTCCAGAACTTTTCAGATTTTAAGAAGGTAACACAGAGTACAGGCCGTATTTTATGTAGACCCACAGCAGGGTCTAATCAAACATATGGATACAACTGTGATGAAATATATGAATATTCATACCTAGTGGGATAAATCAAGCATATAAACAGCCTCACCGCAGTTCATGCCAGGATTTGCCACCAAGAGTGCAGGCCAGGCAAGTTTTGTCTCCAGATGAGTTAGAAATATTAGACTTTATCTGTCAGGTTAATGTATTTAACAACTTGGACTTTTTATTAAACTGCAAAGGATTTCACTTTATGTATGATTTTAATAACAGTATTTGGCCTAAGTTAAACTCTTCCCTTCTCCCTCCATTCTTCCCTTGCCTCCTTCTTTTCTATGATTCTCTAAGCTCCCAACAGCCGGCCCTGTGGTGAGAGGGTGGCTGGTGGACCACGAGGAGCAGCCCCTGGGAGACAGGCTGGGATGCTGCACATGGGGAAGTGGCTTGGGTTGGCTTTGGCTCCGCCCCTAGCTGGCCCCAGAATCAACAGAACCCTGAGGTCAAAGCAGTGCTCCCGGGAGCTCTGCCAATGCAGCTTCTCTCTGGGGCCCGCTTCCACACTGATCTTGCCCCTAAACCCCTTTGATTTATCAATTCTGGCCCCATTTCTGGTAAGTCACTCCCTGGGAGGCAAGTTTCTCCAAGGCGTGGAAGTCAGGAGCCTGTGGAGGAGGAGAAGTGACCTGGGTCCCTTACGTGCTGGGCTATGTAAAGCGACCCCAGATGTCCAGCTGTGGGGAGCCCACCAGAAATGCCAACAGACAAGCACTTTTCAGGGAAAAATAGAGACACAGCTCCCTCTCACGGTTTAAATTTATTAGGTAGAGACAAGCAGAGCAAAAGACATAGAGGATCTTCCTGTTACGGGAAAGGGGCGTACAAATGGCACTTAAGTCAAGGATGTTCAATTTATTCTCACTGTCAACATAGGGTAAAGTGGTTCTGTTCAGCTTTCTAAATGGCCAGGCTGTTGGCTGAGTACAGCCTATCTGTTCGAGTAACTGTCACTTTATTTATAGTTATGGCAGCTTCTTAGAACTGGTATCCTTTAAAATACAGCCTAATACTAGAGCCAGATGGGAAAAATTCCTAGAGTAAAATATTAAATTGTGACTAGTCATTTAATAGAACAAAGTTATTCATGACCGCCTGTATATATCAAAGCCTATATGCTGGCTTGTCTATAAACTGGCAGATGGATCTTTTCCAAATACTGAGAAGAATTTCAATCTGGATTTTAAAACGAATAAGTTATTTCAAAACAAAACTGACCAATAAAAGAACGGGTAAAAATCTGTTTAAGCTTATTTTATTAAAAACAACAACTGACTTTTCTTTTCTTTTTTTCTTTTTATTTTTTGAGATGGAGTCTCGCTCTGTCACCCAGGCTGGAGTGTAGTGGTGCGATCTCAGCTCACTGCAACCTCCACCTCCCGGGTTCAAGCGATTCTTCTGCCTCGGCCTCCCAAGTAGCTGGGATTACAGGTGTGCACAAGCACACCTGGCTAATTTTGTAATTGTAGTAGAGACGGGGTTTCACCATGTTGGCCAGGCTGGTCTCGAACTCCTGACCTCGTGATCCACCCACCTTGGCCTCCCAAAGTGTTGGGATTACAGGCGTGAGCCACCACGCCTGGCCCAACGACTGACTTTAAAACTCGAAAGGCTTTAGTTAAATTATACTAGTAAAAAAACAAAAGAACATTCTTTTTTATCTTCTAAACCATGGAAATATTTAAATAATTTTATATTTTAATATTTAATATAGATTTAGTATTCTGTTCCTACATCTGGGATATGGCTATTTTTTTCTGTTGAAAAACCGAAAAAGGCCAACTCTATATATGGCCAGTATACAGGTAACTGAGGCTGATATAGAAGAGAGTTACATGTATCCACCAAACAAACTCAACCTATGAAGATCTTAAAAATTTTTTTTTCTATTGATTTTCTTGAGTTTTCATGACTATTGCATAATGGTCATGAAATTTCATGCAATTTCATGTGGATGACAGGAGATAATGTCCAACATCTTTTACCCCTACAAATCAGATCTGAAATTTCTTTATGATTTCTTAATACTATCACTAAGCATTCAGGTAGGCTCCAGGCTGGAAATTTAGACTCATCTTTACTGCTTCTTCCTTGCTCCCATCTTCTAATAGGTCACCCAACCTTGTTCATCCTACATCAAAATGTCCTTTGGAAGTTGGTTCACTCACCCTACATTAGTATCAAACATTTTAGGTCAAGGTGGCAATTCTGACTTCCAGTAGTGATTTTTATTTTTATTTTTATTTTTTTCTTTTATTGTAATTATTATTATTATTATTATTATTATACTTTAGGTTTTATGGTACATGTGCCCAATGTGCAGTAAGTTACATATGTATACATGTGCCATGCTGGTGCGCTGCACCCACCAACTCGTCATCTAGCATTAGGTATATCTCCCAATGCTATCCCTCCCCCCTCCCCCCAACCCACAACAGTCCCTGAAGTGTGATGTTCCCCTTCCTGTGTCCATGTGTTCTCATTGTTCAATTCCCACCTATGAGTGAGAATATGCGGTGTTTGGTTTTTTGTTCTTGCGATAGTTTACTGAGAATGATGATTTCCAATTTCATCCATGTCCCTACAAAGGACATGAACTCATCATTTCTTATGGCTGCATAGTATTCCATGGTGTAGATGTGCCACATTTTCTTAATCCAGTCTATCATTGTTGGACATTTGGGTTGGTTCCAAGTCTTTGCTATTGTGAATAATGCCGCAATAAACATACGTGTGCATGTGTCTTTATAGCAGCATGATTTATAGTCCTTTGGGTATATACCCAGTAATGGGATGGCTGGGTCGAATGGAATTTCTAGTTCTAGATCCCTGAGGAATCGCCACACTGACTTCCACAAGGGTTGAACTAGTTTACAGTCCCACCAACAGTGTAAAAGTGTTCCTATTTCTCCACATCCTCTCCAGCACCTGTTGTTTCCTGACTTTTTAATGATCGCCATTCTAACTGGTGTGAGATGGTATCTCATTGTGGTTTTGATTTGCATTTCTCTGATGGCCAGTGATGGTGAGCATTTTTTCATGTGTCTTTTGGCTGCATAAATGTCTTCTTTTGAGAAGTGTCTGTTCATGTCCTTCGCCCACTTTTTGATGGGGTTGTTTGTTTTTTTCTTGTAAATTTGTTGGAGTTCATTGTAGATTCTGGATATTAGCCCTTTGTCAGATGAGTAGGTTGCGAAAATTTTCTCCCATTTTGTAGGTTGCCTGTTCACTCTGATGGTAGTTTCCTTTGCTGTGCAGAAGCTCTTTAGTTTAATTAGATCCCATTTGTCAATTTTGGCTTTTGTTGCCATTGCTTTTGGTGTTTTAGACATGAAGTCCTTGCCCATGCCTATGTCCTGAATGGTATTGCCTAGGTTTTCTTCTAGGGTTTTTATGGTTTTAGGTCTAACATTTAAGTCTTTAATCCATCTTGAATTGATTTTTGTATAAGGTGTAAGGAAGGGATCCAGTTTCAGCTTTCTACATATGGCTAGCCAGTTTTCCCAGCACCATTTATTAAATAGGGAATCCTTTCCCCATTTCTTGTTTTTCTCAGGTTTGTCAAAGATCAGATGGTTGTAGATATGTGGCATTATTTCTGACGGCTCTGTTCTGTTCCATTGATCTATATCTCTGTTTTGGTGCCAGTACCATGCTGTTTTGGTTACTGTAGCCTTGTAGTATAGTTTGAAGTCAGGTAGCGTGATGCCTCCAGCTTTGTTCTTTTGGCTTAGGATTGACTTGGCGATGCGGGCTCTTTTTTGGTTCCATATGAACTTTAAAGTAGTTTTTTCCAATTCTGTGAAGAAAGTCATTGGTAGCTTGATGGGGATGGCATTGAATCTGTAAATTACCTTGGGAAGGATGGCCATTTTCATGATATTGATTCTTCCTACCCATGAGCATGGAATGTTCTTCCATTTGTTTGTATCCTCTTTTATTTCCTCGAGCAGTGGTTTGTAGTTCTCCTTGAAGAGGTCTTTGACATCCCTTGTAAGTTGGATTCCTAGGTATTTTATTCTCTTTGAAGCAATTGTGAATCGGAGTTCACTCATGATTTGGCTCTCTGTTTGTCTGTTATTGATGTATAAGAATGCTTGTGATTTTTGCACATTGATTTTGTATCCTGAGACTTTGCTGAAGTTGCTTATCAGCTTAAGGAGATTTTGGGCTGAGACAATGGGGTTTTCTAGATATACTATCATGTCATCTGCAAACAGGGACAATTTGACTTCCTCTTTTCCTAATTGAATACCCTTGATTTCCTTCTTCTGCCTAATTGCCCTGGCCAGAACTTCCAACACTATGTTGAATAGAAGTGGCGAGAGAGGGCATCCCTGTCTTGTGCCAGTTTTCAAAGGGAATGCTTTCAGTTTTTGCCCATTCAGTATGATATTGGCTGTGGGTTTGTCATAAATAGCTCTTATTATTTTGAGATACGTCCCATCAATTCCTAATTTATTGAGAGTTTTTAGCATGAAGGGTTGTTGAATTTTGTCAAAGGCCTTTTCTGCATCTATTGAGATAATCATGTGGTTTTTGTCTTTGGTTCTGTTTATATGCTGGATTACATTTATTGATTTGCGTATATTGAACCAGCCTTGCATCCCAGGGATGAAGCCCACTTGATCATGGTGGATAAGCTTTTTGATGTGCTGCTGGATTCTGTTTGCCAGTATTTTATTGAGGATTTTTGCATCAATGTTCATCAAGGATATTGGTCTAAAATTCTCTTTTTTTGTTGTGTCTCTGCCAGGCTTTGGTATCGGGATGATGCTGGCCTCATAAAATGAGTTAGGGAGGATTCCCTCTTTTTCTATTGATTGGAATAGTTTCAGAAGGAATGGTACCAGCTCCTCCTTGTACCTCTGGTAGAATTCGGCTGTGAACCCATCTGGTCCTGGACTTTTTTTGGTTGGTAAGCTATTGATTATTGCCATAATTTCAGCTCCTGTTATTGGTCTATTCAGAGATTGAACTTCTTCTTGGTTTAGTCTTGGGAGGGTGTATGTGTTGAGGAATTTATCCATTTCTTCTAGATTTTCTAGTTTATTTGCATAGAGGTGTTTGTAATATTCTCTGATGGTAGTTTGTATTTCTGTGGGATCGGTGGTGATATCCCCTTTATCATTTTTTATTGCATCTATTTGATTCTTCTCTCTTTTTTTCTTTATTAATCTTGCTAGCGGTCTATCAATTTTGTTGATCCTTTCAAAAAACCAGCTCCTGGATTCATTTATTTTTTGAAGGGTTTTTTGTGTCTCTATTTCCTTCAGTTCTGCTCTGATTTTAGTTATTTCTTGCCTTCTGCTAGCTTTTGAATGTGTTTGCTCTTGCTTTTCTAGTTCTTTTAATTGTGATGTTAGGGTGTCAATTTTGGATCTTTCCTGCTTTCTCTTGTGGGCATTTAGTGCTATAAATTTCCCTCTACACACTGCTTTGAATGCATCCCAGAGATTCTGGTATGTTGTGTCTTGGTTCTCGTTGGTTTCAAAGAACATCTTTATTTCTGCCTTCATTTCGTTATGTACCCAGTAGTCATTCAGGAGCAGGTTGTTCAGTTTCCACGTAGTTGAGCGGTTTTGAGTGAGATTCTTAATCCTGAGTTCTAGCTTGATTGCACTGTGATCTGAGAGACAGTTTGTTACAATTTCTGTTCTTTTACATTTATTGAGGAGAGCTTTACTTCCAAGGATATGGTCAATTTTGGAATAGGTGTGGTGTGGTGCTGAAAAAAATGTATATTCTGTTGATTTGGGGTGGAGAGTTCTGTAGATGTCTATTAGGTCGGCTTGGTGCAGAGCTGAGTTCAATTCCTGGGTATCCTTGTTGACTTTCTGTCTCGTTGATCTGTCTAATGTTGACAGTGGGGTGTTAAAGTCTCCCATTATTAATGTGTGGGAGTCTAAGTCTCTTTGTAGGTCACTCAGGACTTGCTTTATGAATCTGGGTGCTCCTGTATTGGGTGCATATATATTTAGGATAGTTAGCTCTTCTTGTTGAATTAATCCCTTTACCATTATGTAATGGCCTTCTTTGTCTCTTTTGATCTTTGTTGGTTTAAAGTCTGTTTTATCAGAGACTAGGATTGCAACCCCTGCCTTTTTTTGTTTTCCATTTGCTTGGTAGATCTTCCTCCATCCTTTTATTTTGAGCCTATGTGTGTCTCTGCACGTGAGATGGGTTTCCTGAATACAGCACACTGATGGGTCTTGAGTCTTTATCCAATTTGCCAGTCTGTGTCTTTTAATTGGACCATTTAGTCCATTTACATTTAAAGTTAATATTGTTATGTGTGAATTTGATCCTGTCATTATGATGTTAGCTCGATGTTTTGCTCGTTAGTTGATGCAGTCTCTTCCTAGTCTCAATGGTCTTTACATTTCGGTACGATTTTGCAGTGGCTGGTACCGGTTGTGCCTTTCCATGTTTAGCGCTTCCTTCAAGAGCTCTTTTAGGGCAGGCCTGGTGGTGACAAAATCTCTCAGCATTTGCTTGTCTGTAAAGTATTTTATTTCTCCTTCACTTATGAAGCTTAGTTTGGCAGGATATGAAATTCTGGGTTGAAAATTCTTTTCTTTAAGAATGTTGAATATTGGCCTCCACTCTCTTCTGGCTTGTAGGGTTTCTGCCGAGAGATCCGCTGTTAGTCTGATGGGCTTCCCTTTGATGGTAACCCGTCCTTTCTCTCTGGCTGCCCTTAACATTTTTTCCTTCATTTCAACTTTGGTGAATCTGACAATTATGTGTCTTGGAGTTGCTCTTCTCGAAGAGTATCTTTGTGGCGTTCTCTGTATTTCCTGAATCTGAATGTTGGCCTGCCTTGCTAGATTGGGGAAGTTCTCCTGGATAATATCCTGCAGAGTGTTTTCCAACTTGTTTCCATTCTCCCCATCACTTTCAGGTACACCAATCAGACGTAGATTTGGTCTTTTCACATAGTCCCACATTTCTTGGAGGCTTTGCTCGTTTCTTTTTATTCTTTTTTCTCTAAACTTCCCTTCTCGCTTCATTTCATTCATTTCATCTTCCAGGGCTGATACCCTTTCTTCCATTTGATCGCATCGGCTCCTGAGGCTTCTGCATTCTTCACGTAGTTCTCGAGCCTTGGTTTTCAGCTCCATCAGCTCCTTTAAGCACTTCTCTGTATTGGTTATTCTAGTTATACATTCTTCTAAATTTTTTTCAAAGTTTTCAACTTCTTTGCCTTTGGATTGAATATCCTCCCGTAGCTCGGAGTAATTTGATCGTCTGAAGCCTTCTTCTCTCAGCTCGTCAAAGTCATTCTCCGTCCAGCTTTGTTCCATTGCTGGTGAGGAACTGCGTTCCTTTGGAGGAGGAGAGGTACTCTGGTTTTTAGAGTTTCCAGTTTTTCTGCTCTGTTTTTTCCCCATCTTTGTGGTTTTATCTACTTTTGGTCTTTGATGATGGTGATGTACAGATGGGTTTTTGGTGTGGATGTCCTTTCTGTTAGTTTTCCTTCTAACAGACAGAACCCTCAGCTGCAGGTCTGTTGGAGTACCTGGCCGGCCGTGTGAGGTGTCAGTCTGCCCCTGCTGGGGGGTGCCTCCCAGTTAGGCTGCTCGGGGGTCAGGGGTCAGGGACCCACTTGAGGAGGCAGTCAGCCCGTTCTCAGATCTCCAGCTGCGTGCTGGGAGAACCACTGCTCTCCTCACAGCTGTCAGACAGGGACATTTAAGTCTGCAGAGGTTACTGCTGTCTTTTTGTTTGTCTGTGCCCTGCCCCCAGAGGTGGAGCCTACAGAGGCAGGCAGGCAGGCCTCCTTGAGCTGTGGTGGGCTCCACCCAGTTCAAGCTTCCAGGCTGCTTTGTTTACCTAAGCGAGCCTGGGCAATGGCGGGCGCCCCTCCGCCAGCCTCGCTGCGGACTTGCTGTTTGATCTCAGACTGCTGTGCTAGCAATCAGCGAGACTCCGTGGGCGTAGGACCCTCTGAGCCAGGTGCGGGCTATACTCTCCTGGGGCACCGTTTCCTAAGCCCGTCGGAAAAGCACAGTATTCGGGTGGGAGTGGCCCGATTTTCCAGGTGCCGTCTGTCACCTCTGGAAGGGGAACTCCCTGACCCCTTGCGCTTCCCGAGTGAGGCAATGCCTCGCCCCTGCTTCGGCTGGCGCACGGTGCGCTCACCCACTGACCTGCGCCCACTGTCTGGCACTCCCTAGTGAGATGAACACGGTACCTCAGATGGAAATGCAGAAATCACCCGTCTTCTGCGTCGCTCGCGCTGGGAGCTGTAGACCGGAGCTGTTCCTATTCGGCCATCTTGGCTCCTCCCAGTAGTGATTTTTAAACTCAATAATGACAACAATAACAAAACATGTCATCGGCCTTTTCTTCATATTAAGTCTTCTATGAACGTCCATTGTGTGAAACACTGAACTGATAGCCTCCCCTTTACCCTCTCAGCAGCCCCAAGGCATTCTCACCACTGATGGGGAATATTAGGGCCCTCTGTCTTGTCTTTTCCATCAGGCTGGATGTCTACCCACTCCAGCCCATGCCCAGCATGGCCATCAGAGTCTGCTCCTGCCTCCTGGCTCAGGTTCCTGGGGGCAGCGTGTAGAGCTGAGAAGACTGCATTGCCTGGATTCCATCCCAGCTGGGCGGCTTACTAGCCCATCACACCTGGGCAGTCCCGTGAGCCTCTTTTATCCTGTTTCTTCATCACTAAGATCAAGAATAAATTACAGTATCTATTTGGGGACATCCTCAGATAAACCCACTATAGGGCAGGGGGTCCCCAACCTCCCGGGCCATGGACCAGTACCTGTCCGTAGCCTGTTAGGAACCAGGCCGCACAGCCAGAGGTGAGTGGGTGAGCGAGAATTATCACCCGAGCTCCACCTCTTGTCAGATCAGTGGTGGCATTACATTCTCATAGGAGCATGAACCTTATTGTGAACTACATGTGCATGGGATGTAAGTTGTGTGCTCCTCACGAGGATCTAACTAATGCCTGATGATCTGAGGTGGAACAGTTTCATCTGAAACCACTCCCCTCACCCTGTTTGTGGAAAAATTTTCTTCCACAGAAACTGGTCCCTGGTGCCAAAAAGGTTAGGGACCATTGCCATAGGACCTTTGGTTCCTCCAACACTCACACATAGCTGCCCCTCACCACTATTTATTGATTTTAAGTAAGAAAAAAACCAGTGAGTCATTGCAACAAATAAAAACTACATGCAAGGCAAATTTACTACAAAACATCTGACTTTCCCAGAAATTATGATTGCTTTTTAAAACATATTTTATTAAAGAAAAGGAAAAAATAAAACCTCTGCCCCTCACTGTCCTGAATGATATAAGACTATCTGATTGGATACTAGTATAAGTCTAACGTTGCTGCCTGGAAGAAAGCAGTGAGAGGCGTCAGAACACTCCAGCACACTTTGGAATGGCCAGGGAGTTTTGCTGGCAGACACTCAGCTGAAGATGCCTTACACTCCCTACCTCACCAGCCCCCACAGTGGGCACTGGACCTTCACGTAATGGGAGACTCACACCTTCTGTGCAAGAGCCAGGCACATGGGTAACTCCAGGCTTTACCCCTTGCTGCATTTATGAGAAGAAACAAGACAAAGAATGAGCCTGTTGGGCCAGTGTCTGTCTTCTATGATTAATATAACCAAGGAAAGTCTGGCCCACAGAGAAAGAGCAGCCCTGCAGAAACACTAGTCCCCCTGAGCTTTGTGTTTCAGCTTTTCCAAACCCAACTCAATCCACCATATAGAAAACTCAGCAGGAGTTTTAGCCGTCATCATTATTACCCTGGACCTCACACCACTACAGGATAAACTCCACAGTTCCTAGCATGACTACAAGGCCCTCCACCCTGCAGCCCCCACCTTCTGCTAGACTTTCTTGCTGGTCCATTGCTGACAGGCAGCTGTACTCTGGCCTCAGGGACTCCATCCCTGGCCCCTTCCTGGAGCACCCCCTGATGCACATCTGTGGATCCTGCAAGCTTCGCATGGCCAGGCTTATCCCCACTCTTTCCTTCTCCATCCCACAGGTCAATCTCCTGCGATGCTTTCTCCACTCCTTCATGCAGAGTTTATTTTCTTCTCTAAGCTACCAGAACCCTTTGTTAATATCCTTGTTAGAGGGTTTATTGGGTGGTTTCATAATTACAGCCAACTATAAACTCCTAGAGGTCAAGAGCTGGTTTTATCAATCTTCGTATCTCTAGTATCTTCCCCAGTCCCTGATAGATGCTACATAATCAATAACTATGTATTGACCAAATAGATGATTAAGTCAGCATTATGTTTTAAATTTTATTTTAGTTCACAAAAAGACAACATATTATGACACAAAACTGTTAATAGTTCCTTAAATCCAGGCAGTGAAATTACAGGTAATTCTTATTATAATATTTAAACTTTTCTTCATTTCCTAAATTTCATATCACAGCAATAATCACAGAAAATAAAAGAGTGAGAAAAACCTGGGAGGGTTTATTTATTTAACATTTTAGATACTCAAATAATGTTAAGTACTAATATTAATGTTGGCCTCTCCTGCTAAATGTTATGGGAACTTACCATTGCTTACATGAATGTATGGATTAGTGCAATAAAAATTACATTGGAATTCTCTAGATCTTGATGTATGTTTTCTTAATTTATTCTGACCTAATTCATTAGCTTAAGTGGTTCATACATTTCACAGCTATAAGTCTTGCTCACTCAGCTGGGAATAAATCTTTGGTGGTATATGCTGACACTTACTAAAATGTAACAATATGATTCTATTTTTCTATTAAGACCTTTAGCCCAGAAATAACTCCCATTAAAAAAAAAAACAAAGAAACAGGCTTTTCATATAAAGAATAAAAGAAAAAGACTTCAGTACAATTGGCATCTTGAACGTCATGGCCAAAAATTAGAGTTCCATGAAACTGGGTACAGATCTCATTATGAGCATAAAAACAACACATGCTCTTAAATACAATGCAAAATTTCCTGCTGATTAAAAATACAAACAACAATGAACAAAGCATAATATGAGTACAGGAAAAACTCATCTATGGATTCTATGCTTTAGTCATGTAACATTTTCACATTAGGGCAGGTTCTAATGTTGATCATCATCATGACCAGAAAGAGTTGCACCAACATGAACAAGAGGTCCCTAAGACATTAAGCTCCATTAATTCTTCTCTGTGTAGGCAGTGAGGGTCGGACAAGTACAGGAGGGATGGACTTATTATAATGAGGCCTGGGATGGTTTCTTTTATAATAGTCTATATTGTGCGGAAAAAAATACATTATTCTTACAAATACATGGCACGTAGTAGATGAGTAATCAATATTAACTAATTAACAATCCTATGGCGCAGGAAGATTTTCCATAAGCATGTTATGGTGACAGTGACTTCTCACATGAGGCCGGCTGTCTATCTCACCCACATCCTGTGACCTGCTTCTGCCCCACTGTGACTAAGGCACTCCTGTCCACCTGCTGTATGGTCTGCATGTTTGTGACTCTCCAAAATTTCATGTTAAAACCTAATTTCCATTATGGGGGTGTTAAGAAGTGGGGCCTTTGGGAGGTGATTAGGCCACGAGGGTGGAATGTGGAGCCCTCATCAATGGGATTAGTGCCCTTATAGAAGAGGCCTGAGAGAGCTCATCTGCCACTTTCACTATGGGAAGTTATAGAAAAAAGACACCACCCTCCACAAACCAGGAAGTGGGCCCTCATCCTACACCAAATCTGCCAGCATCTTGATCTTGGACTTCCCAGCACCCGGAACTGTGAGAAATAAATGTTTGTTATTTGTAAGATACTGAGTTTATGAAGTTTTGTTATGGCAGCCTGAAGGGACCAAGACACCAGCTTCACGGTGACCGCCTCCAGCTGCTGCCCCTTTTAATCATGGGACTGCTTCCTCCTCCCCATCTAATTTGCACACAGGTGTCAGCCCCAGTCATTGCCTCCCCTGCAGCCAGAGCAATGTTTGGCTGAGCTTGGAACACCACTTGCTAAAAAATGACCACCCCTTGGGTTTCACTGTGAAATCTTATTAATGCCAGCATTGTATGTTTCCGATGTTCCGATGTAATGGAAGCAAAATTTACTAAGGATTGTTCTTCAAGGGTCAGCATGCCCAATATGTAACCTGTCTTACCACACAGAGAGACAGATTCATTTATGTCTCTTTAAAAATGGTTCTTCTGCTTCAACCTCTAGGGATTTTCAACTCCCAGAAGAAAGTGAAGGACTGATCATGCTATTATTTGCTGCAGTGTTGGTAACAACAGCTGACTGTGGGATGATCACTGTTTCTACACATGGTGTGAGGAGCCTCCATCTATTAACTCACATCACCTGGATGCAGTGATGTCATTAGTCCCATTTCACTATCCAGGTAACTGAAGTCACAGAGCTGGAAAGTAGCAGCAGGGGTATCAGGTGAGCCCAGCCTGCAGCACACAGGCTCTCAGCCCCCAGCACACAGGCTCTCAACCCCCAGCATGCTGCCCTTTTGCAGAACGGGCCCTGAGAAATGGGAATCTTTTGGTTTTCAAGAGTCTCTGGCACTCAGTCTGGCATCCAGTGTCATAGGAATGTGTGTTAGAGATGACTGAAGCTCTGAGAGACATAAGCGATGTGGCAGAAGTATTTCACAATTTTGACCTTATAACTTCTTTTCTGTTTTGAAGCCCTGGGTGTTGGCAGGTAAAGAACAAGAGTGGCTTAAAAGAAGTGACTCTCCAGGTACTATCCTCTGTGTGCTTCCCAGAGCCCAGCTGTGTTCAAGCCAGGACTTCAGGAGAGTAGGTAGGAGATAATGAAGGGACATGATTAGCTTCGTGGGACAGCCACAAACTGGGTGGCTAGAAACAACAGAAATGCATCCTCTCGCAGTTCTAGAGCGGGTGTTGGTGGAGCTGTTTCCTTCTGGAGGCTCTGAGGGCAAATCTGTTCCAGCTTCTCTCGTGGTTTCGGGTGGCTGCCGACAACGCTTGGCATTCCTTCGTGTGTGGACTCATCATTCCGATCTCTGCCTCTGTATGCATGTGAGTCTCCTCTTTGTGTCTTTGTGTCCTTTCTCTTCTTATAAAATACACCAGTCAGGCTGGGCACAGTGGCTCATGCCTGTAATCCCAGCACTCTGGGAGGCCGAGGTGGGTGGATCATGAGGTCAGGAGATCGAGACCATCCTGGCTAACATGGTGAAACCCCATCTCTGCTAAAAAATACAAAAAATTAGCCGGGCGTGGTGGCGGGCACCTGTAGTCCCAGCTACTCGGGAGGCTGAGGCAGGAGAATGGCGAGAACCCGGGAGGCGGAGCTTGCAGTGAGCTGAGATCCTGCCACTGCGCTCCAGCCTGGGCGACAGAGCAAGACTCTGTCTCAAAAACGAACAAACAAAACCCACCAGTCACATTGCATTTTGACCCACCAAATCCAGTATGACCTTATCTTACCCTGATTACAACTGCACAGACTCTATTTCCAAATAAAGGTACATTCATGGGTGTTGGGGATTAGCACTTCAACATTATCTTTTTGGGGGACATAATTCGACCCATAACAGGAAATGAAGTGTTTTTTCGTGTGTTTTCTTCTTGTTTTTTTCCCTCAAGCACTAAAAAATAATGCAATTTGGCTCCTGACAACATGTATCTAAAATCTAATTCTGTGAGCAGGACTCTCTGAGCCCGGGTGCAGATGGGGTACCTGCATGGGGAGGGGCTTGTGTCTTGCTCTCAGAAACATAATAAACCAAGAGATTCTGCTGCATTTTCAACACATCTCTAAGAATGGGCAGCAGTGCACCTCCTTCTTAGTGTCGGCAGTGAGGCTGACGTGACAGTCTGAATGGTAAATGCGTCCCAGGAACCTCATGTCATGGGAACAGAGGCTACAGCGCCTCACGCTGAAATAAGACGGGCTCAGACCCCCCACTGCAGCCGGCTGCATTGTCACCTTCTGGGGTACACATCCGTGGCATGGCGCTTCTTTATTCTGTTATCATCCAGGCTATGAGTCGGAGTGTTCAACATTTTAATGCTCCGTATATCAATAAATTAAGTGCGATGCTGTATGGATGTGACCTTTTCAATATTCCACAGTATGACTGACTGGCTACCGTAGTTCCTCCCCTGTTTGTAATTTGAGTAATCTGGATGGGGGACGTGAACTGGCCGGCCAATAAAAGTGAAGACTAGTAGAAAGAGCAAAGTCGTAAAGCAAGCACGGTCCTTCAGAGACTGTATTAAAAGATTATCATTTTGTATATCATTGCTTTTTCTTTCCAGAGCATGTAATCATAAACTGAAAAGAGAAGAGACAAAATGTAATGTTGACCAGAATAAACAACGCTGTGTTTGTCAGTTAATGTTATTACCCAGTCCCTTGGTTGTCTTGGCCTCTGTTTGTTATCATTTTCGAGGGTTTTATTCTAGACACATTTTTTGGTCTCAGTCGGATTTAGTACAGACTAATATAAAGTTCTGCTGCTCCACAGTGGTAGCCGACACTTTTGGAAACTGCAGTGAAATCTCATGAACTCGAGTTCACTCTTGCTTGCAGCGGTCCACACACTTCCTTTGTTTAAGCAGCAATGATATATCATGCCAAGCTGAGTTCAACTTTCTTGGTAACTCTTGAAGACAAATCAACCACACTAATAAATTATTCTGCCTGCAGGTTATATGAGTAACAATGGACCACCCTAAACTCTAGGCAGCACAGTCTGATTTCTGACAAAAGACAGGGAGATGTAGATAACGTGTAGATACTAAATGTATAAACTGTATTGTAATTCTGATAGGAAAATAAAACCCCAAACCCTGAACACCATTAATTTACCATATGTCAACTTAAAAAAAAGTGAATGCTAGATAATACATCTTTATGCCCATGTAAATGTCTAAACACAATTTTAATAACTATAAATAATGTAGAGATTTATTTCTTATTCATTTCAACAAGCTTTTCACTGAACTATGCTATGGTATTCTAATATTAATCTTAAAGATATCCCAGTACATTCGCAACTTAAAATTTAAAATATGGCTGGGTGCAGTGGCTCATGTCTGTAATCCCAGCACTTTGGGAGGCCAAGGCCAGTGGATCACCTGAGGTCAGGAGTTCAAGACCACCCTGGATAACATGGTAAAACCCCGTCTCTACGAAAAATACAAAAATTAGCTGGGTGTGGTGGCAGACGTCTGTAATCCCAGCTATTTGGGAAGGTGAGGCAGGAGAATCACTTGAACCCGGGAGGTGGAGGTTGCAGTAAGCTGAGATCACACCACTGCACTCTAGCCTGGGTGACAGAGCAAGACTCCGTTAAACAAAACAAAAACAAAAACAAAAACAAAAACAAAAAAAAATACGATGAAATAAGGCCTTTCCTGTACTAAACTATGAGCAATTTATTTCACAAGAACTCTTGAGTTTCTGACCTATTCTAGAATCATCCAAAATTGAAATTATTATAAAGTGTTTTCTATGAATTTCCTACCGACCAGGCATCAAATGACAGTATCAATGGAACATGCACAACCAAAAAGGATCTCGGCCAGCACTGATGAGATCCTTCATAACTATAAAGCAACAGGACTGATGAACCACACAGTGAATCCAGCCACATAACTTCATCATCACCCGTGCAGAACACACTTCTGGAATGCTGTCCACTCGGCCCGGCACTCCCTGAGGACTAGGGATAGAGAGTGAATCGTAGGGAGGTGGTCTCCACCCTCATGCACACTCATCCAAGAAGGCAAGACAGAGCCCACCATGCAGACCGCAGGAGACAACCACGGAAACCCAAGTCCCGGGGGTATAAGTGTGCGGGGTAGGGGGCTGGGAATGCCTGGAGAAGGATGCAAGTCCTCAGAGAAGACCACTGATGATAAAGTTGCTTTTTAGCAGAGACCTAAATGAAGTCAGGTGTGAGCCTTCTGGAAACTGGGAAAGGGTTCCAGGCAGAAGGAACAGGGTAGCAAGACCCTGACAGGAAGCAGATTGAGGTTTGAGAGAAAGGCTTGAAAGGATGGCAGTGACTCAGCAGGGGCCAGGGCACATTGGCCATGCACCCATTTTAACTACTTTGGCTTATTCCAAGGGAGCTGAGAAGCCACTGGAGTCTGAGCAGAGTTGGGACATTATTTGACTTCAATTTTAAAATGACTGCTCTGGCATCTGTTTGGAGACCAGGCTGGAAGGAGAAGCAGCAGAGAAGTGGGGAGGTGGAAGATCAGCTGGGAGCTGTTGCAGTAATCCAGGCTAGAGCCCATGGTGGCTTGGGCCAGGGTCCAAGCCATGGTCAGATTGTGGAAGGTGTTTTGAAGGAATTGTCTGCAGGATTTGCTGATGGGTAGCATGTGTGGTGTGAGAGCAAGGGAGGAGTCAAGGTAACTTGGAGATGATGCTTGTGTCCATTTATGGAGGTGATGACGACTGAAGCAAAAGAAGGATCACACATTCATATTTGGCGTTATGAAGCAGGAGACACCATTAGGAACTATGGGGAAGTCAGGGAGGCAGCTAGAGGTTTAATTTTGGGGATCAAGGGTAAAGTTGGAGCTAAAGCTATACATTTTGGAATTATCAGCATATGGTGAGTATTTAAATCAATGACGCAAGGATGAGACTACCTACGGAGGGAATACAGATTGGGAAAAAAGAAACAAAGGAGGAGAAGGGGTCTAAGACCAAGCCCCAGGGAACCACAATGTTTAGACTGAGTTCTGGGCTAGGAGCTAAAGAAGAACCACGAGATCATATAATATCATGAAGTATCCTAAGTATGAACTGAAGGCTTATCAGCTGTCAACATAGTAGACTGGCTGTCAAAGGATGGCTTGCCATATAATTGTTTTATTTTTAATCTAGTATCTCAAATAAATAAATTTAAATAAATTGCTCTGTAAATTTTAAATTACCACACTTACCTGCATTATCATTACTGCTACTATAGTCTCTTAGGTTAACCACAGTTGGTGGCTGTTCAAGGATTTACTCCAAGAATGATTATGTTTCCTTTATTCTAAAATGCACATTTTTTTCCACATTCTAACATCCCTGAAATCACGATGTATCATACAATTGACAGCATCTTAGAATTATAATTTTTTAAAAATTTAAATTTTAGATTCAGGATGTACATGTGCTTGTTTCATGGATATTACATGCATAATTGTGGGGGTTGGGCTTCTAATGTACCCATCACCCTAACACGGACATTTACGATAATAACCGATGTTATTTTTTCCTTCTTAGAGGAATACACAAAAAAGATACATCATATAATCTGTGACATCTTAACTCTGATCAAATAAAATATGTATTTCTAAAGTCACAGCTCTGTTCTATTGCCTTTGGTTGATGTACAAGTAGAAGAGTTGGTCTCTGCACAGCTGCTCACTGGGGCTAGTGTCTACTGGGATGATGAAGAGTCAAGGGTAGGAAGGAGGCAGCGCCAGGGAGCCCCTTGTGGGCAAGCCTCTTGACAGTCACCGTATTTTGCCTAGGGCTTGCTATTGATTAGCTCTGGGTGTCATACACCTCCAGTGACTTTTGCCTCAGCAAGAAGACAGATACAGTCAGAAACTTACACAAGGGCTTGCTCTGGTTTCATTCTCCAGGCATTCTTTTCCCCTGGAGTCATACATCCCTGAAGAATAGAAGCCGTGTCTCTATTACCTTTTAATCCCCAGAATTGAGCACAATGCATAAATATAGCTGGTGCTCAATAACTATTTTATTTAAATTGAAACCCAACTCCCCAGTATTTGGAAAGACTTGTGGCCTACAACCTCAGAGGAAATGTACAACAGATTCCCTCCCTGGGCCGCGGTAGTTGAAGATCACCGACTAACTACGGTCACATAAGGTATCATGTCTGAGTGCCCAGTACTAGAGCCTGGTGTAGTCTCCATGGAAACACAGAGAGGAGCGCTTATATCCTTGCAGAGAAACAACAAATGCATCCTTTATAATGATAACAAAATGCAGCATTTATAGAGAGGATAATCACCTGTGTTATGAAACAGGCAATTTAATAACTCTGATAAAAACGCAAAGACAACTGTGATGCTGTAATTTACTTCTGGGGGTGTCGGCGTCTGAGTTCACGGGCAGTGGTGTGAGCGGCAGGAATGAATCTTCTTCATCTCCTTGTCAATCTGTTACATGCTCTCTTGCTGCTTACTATGCCGTTTTGTCTTTTTCTCCTCATTATATTCCCCAGCTCATACATCCTAACCTACTATTCCACTTACTTCTTCCTTTGCATCATGACCTGTAGTCTATATTCCTCACAAGAAGGTCCTCAAGGAATTACAAAGGACTTTTAGAAATAAAGACATAAAATATTTTTTACAGTTCCTGCGGAAGGCTTTTTGTGAAGATTGTGCTTTACATGTATTAAAAACACCTCTGAGAGTAGCCATAAAAGTAAATTCGAAAATGCATTTGAAATGTAAATAGTGTTTGCAGCGCTCACATGAGGCTGCTTCAGGGCACAACAACATGTAGCAAGAGTTCTGCTTAAGTCTTGAGTTATCCTTTCCTTCCAGTTTCCTGAACTATGTGACCTCTGAGAGGCATTCTGAGTCCTAAATGGGTAGTACTCAGCAGTGACTACAATTCCTAAACAATTCCTGTCCTCTCTTTCACTCCAGGACCTTCCAGGCCTGCAGCCCCTGGCCGCACTCTGGTGCCACTAGAAACTGAGGGCCATGAAGGAGAGATGCCGGCCTAGGTTCGTGCTTGGCTACCCAACAGAAGTAGGATGTAGTGCTATCTAATAATATCTCTCCAACAAGGAGTTCTTGAGTTTCTTTTAATCAGGGACCCGCTACATTGATTTGCATAATCTGATCTGGAGTTCAATAGATCAATGATTCAAGGTAAAGAAAGGTCCTGCAGCAGTTCCTAGCCCAGCCATTTCCAAGCCAGCTAAAATGCCTTGGAGCTCAGGTCAGCAAACTGGCTCTGAGCTAAGAATGGTTTTTACTTTTTCAAATGGTTGGGAAAAAATTTCAAAGAATACTATTCCACGATGACAGAAAATAATATAAAATTCAAATGTCAGTGTCTGTAAGTAATGTCTGATTGGAACTCAGCAGCCTCACTCATTCGTTCATGGACTGTCTAGGGCTCCTTTTGTGCTGCGACAGCATGGTTGAGTAGCTGGGACAGAGACCCTATGGCCTGCAAAATCCAAAATATATAACATTATCTGGCTGTCTTCAGGAAAAGCCTGCAGACCCTTGCCTTAGAATGGCAGGCCTAGTCAAAGGCTGGCCTGTTTTGGGGACTTTCCAGCAATCTGGTTTCATGTAGGGTGCTGCTGTGAGACATGCTGATTGAATTCTGAAGGACAGGGTGAGACACAAGCAGGGAAGAACATTCTGGGAAAAAAAGTTGGCTCTGTCAGACTACAGGGATGAGAAAAAAAAAAAAGCTCCTTGGTGGTGTAATTAGTAGTTTAAGTAGCTTTGTCTGCAATGATGCTAGAGTAATCTGCAGTCTTTTATCATGTTCAAGGAGAGTGCACAAAACCACTCAGCTCACTATAATTGCAAATAGCCCTTAATGAATATATATTTGCTTTGGCTCCTCTGCTCTATTTTACATCAATTCTTGTGATTTTGCAAGTCATAAAATGCCCCAGATGCCTTTCATTAAGGCGTTTTCACCTGGATAAAAAGATGTCAACAGATTAGACCATTTCTAGGTGAGTTATCCAGGAAACAGGGGTGATACAAGTGGATTATCTATTTCCTGATCTGGAAAAGTAGGAGTGATATAGAAGAGAATCAATAGTTCTCTACAATGAAATCTTAGCCTTGGAGAAGTGTTTGGTGAGGAGGGTGAAGATGGGGGAAGTGACGTTGAGAGAGATGCAGTTACTCACTGATGCCTTACATGGTATCACGTGATGTCACATGATACTGTATGATATCACAAATAGAAATGCAGACTCTGATGAGCTAGAACTGAGTGTCGGCTTCTCCATCGCCATGCAGCCCAAGATAAACCACTGACTGCTGCCAAGCCTTGGTTTCCTTCTCTGTGAAGTGGTAGCACGAAGCCAGCACTGCTGTGACCTCCCAATGAGGTAGACGGAGCAAGGGTGCCTTCTATGCTGGCAGCTGGTGCTCACCTCGGCAGCACACGCACTGCACTGGTGAATGGGAACTTCTATGACTGACGCCAAAGAGCACACTGAAATTTGAACACAGTGTTTATGATCCTGAGGTTGAAATTTAAAAAAGTTTCTCAATGGTAAGCATCAACCTCAGGACATTAAGTGGAGAAAATGAGATGTTATTACCAAATCTCAAGCTTGACTAACATTAAGGTGCTTGACTTGAATCAGTGTTTCTAAAAGAAAAGGAAAACTTCTCCTTCACTGTGACTCACAAATAACCACTAAACAAGAATAATATGTTATAGAGGTGAAATCAGCTACTCATGGACTCAAATTTTCAGTTGTACTGAAGTTAATTGGGCAAAAAATCTTTTAAGAACTGCCGCCAGGAGTGTTGGCTATTTTGTAAATAGTCAAGGATGGTGGTTTTCGGACTGTCTAGATAACCTTAACCTCACCATGAAATGCAAATTATTTGCTTTAAATGGCAAAAAGTAGAAAAGCTCTATTTTGAATGGTATTTTGTTTTTAAAATACTCTTACTCTTTAAAGTAAGAGTCAAGAAATAAAAGACATTTATTTAGGCTTAGAACACAATTCATCTGAGATTTTATGGTAATAACAATATTGTATCACCTTTTTTTTTTTTTTTTTTTGGTGAACCACAGGCCCACAAGATCCTGGCTCTAATTCTGGCTTTACCATTCCTAGCTGTGTGAGAATTGGAAAATTCCTTAATTTCTCTGAGGCTCTTTGTTTTCTTCTATACAATGGGGACAAGTATAATAATGGTATTAACAAAGTGGTTGTAAACATGAAATAAGATAAGTGTAAAGCTTTTAGCACAAATTAAGAGCATAAAAAGTTATCAAAATGGTCATGTATCCTTGTTTATAAATACAGGTCATATATCAATTCTGGCATTTATTTAAGCAAAAAACCTTTAAATTCCACTCTTATTTTGGTGCCTGATTTTTTTTTTTTTTTTTTTTTTTTTGAGACAGAGTCTTGTTCTCTCACCCAGGCTGGAGTGCAGCAGCACAATCTCAGCTCACTGCACCTCCCGGGTTCAAGCAATTCTCCTGCCTCAACCTCCCGAGTAGCTGGGATTACAGGTGTGCACCACCATGCCTGGCTAATTTTTTTGTATTTTTAATAGAGATGGCGTTTCACCACATTGCCCAGGCTAGTCTTGAACTCCTGAGCTCAGGCAATCCACCCACCTTGGCCTCCCACAGTGCTGGGATTACAGGTGTGAGCCACTGTGCCCAGCCTAGGTGCCTGATTTTATTTTTAAAAATTAATTTTCAGGCATGGCAACAAATAAAGAAAAAACACACCCATTTCACGACGTTTATTGGTGACCCCCAGGAGAAGCATCTACAGTGTGAATTGAGCTATTTGAGGGAAGGACAGACACACACACGCACGTGCATGTGTGTACAGGTGCCTCTAAACATAGTATAACTAGATTATGCCAACCAGCACAGCTCCAGATGACAGTGTCTGATGCCACAGTGGCACATAATGAGCAGTCACCCTTCACTCAACTTCTAGCTTGAATAGAGGACAGAGATTTCAGGAGCATCGCCAGGTGATGGGTTTGGGCCTGGCAGATGTGATTCTAAGTAGCTACTGCAGCTTCGGTGCCTATAGGACTAATACTGCAGAGATACAGTGTTTTGTCTTTCAAAGCCAGTACATTCCAGGGAGGCTTGTCTCCTGGGGCTGCTAAAGACGCCTGCAAGACTGGCCTGGAGGAAATCCCGGGAGGGTCTGCTTCAGGCCACTGAGCTAGGCTGGAAACACCTGGGACAGCTGCGCCTCTCACCTCTGAGCCACCCTCGGGAGGAACCCCATGCTCAGGCAACAAGTACTCGGAATGTCCTAGTTAGGCCTCCCTCCCTCCACCACAGCCTCGGAAGGTACTTCCCGCTTGGGCTCTTTCTTGGCAAGCTGGAGTTTCAAGTCTTTTATTTTTAACACCAGCCTAGAGATCTCTAGACAGTACAAAAGTACTGGAAAATGGGAAGCAAGTTTTAATAATAGGTACCTTTGGTTTATAATAGAACTCCCCCTTTATTTTTAAGAACAGGATTTAAAGAAAAAATGTTTTCAGTTCAGAGCCAGCCATTTTTTTTGTTTGTTTGTTTTTGAGATGGAGTCTCGCTCTGTCGCCCAGGCTGGAGTGCAGTGGCGCGATCTCGGCTCACTGCAAGCTCTGCCTCCCGGGTTCAGGCCATTCTCCTGCCTCAGCCTCCCCAGGAGCTGGGACTACAGGTGCCCACCACCACGTCTGGCTACTTTTTTTTTTTATTTTTAGTAGAGACGGGGTTTCACCGTGTTAGCCAGGATGGTCTCGATCTTCTGACCTCGTGATCTGCCCGCCTTGGCTGGGATTACAGGCGTGAGCCACCGTGCCCTGGCCAGAGCCAGCCATTTTTAAGTGGGACAATTCCAGTACAATTGGCCTTGTTGCTGGGGAAAGACACTAGGATTCATTGTGCTGTTCTAAATAACCTTTTTGATCAAGAGATGGAAATGCACAACACATCATAAAGGATGTGAAGGAACCTTTCCCCTTTCTCCTTAATTAGAGTACTTGGTATTTGTGATGAATTAGGCTGACTCAGGAAACTACAGGACATAAATCTGCTGAACAGTTCTATTTTCCAATTGCTAGCTAGGTTAACACGCCTTAATAAACAAATAAATATCTCCATATGGACTATTATCCAAAGCAATTGTGAATCCTTACAGCACTGGGCAGCGTGTGGCGGTGACATCCTGTGAATGGCCGAGTTCTGAGGCCATCCTCGAGCGTCCATTTGAGTAGTGGCCTAAATGAGGGGTGCCCTTCACGGATGGAATAAGGTGACACTTTGATTAATGCAGTGAGCATGCTGCTGAATGTTACAGTGAGTATTAAAATGGCATGTGCTAATTTAAAATCTTAGTTGTCATTAGATTGGAGTGCAAAGGACAGTCACCTTTTGAGAAGACTTACTTCATCTCAGGGGGCAGAAACAAGCCTGTCTCTGTTTGGCACTGCAGGCGTCTGGCCAACAATGCTTGGGCTCTGAAAACATCCTGAAATATATATATATATATATATATATATTTTTTTTTTTTTTTTTTTCTAAAACAATATGAAAAGGTACTAAGCAGCAAGCAGCTTACTTGTGGAAATGTATAAAACTAAATCAAAGATTTTAATACAACTGCAAAAAGTCACCAAGTGGAAAAAGGGCAGAATTGAAAAGCAATGTTATTCATGTCTGGTAATAGGTTTTTGGGTTTTTTAAAATTTTTAAATGTTTTATTTTTTGAGACAGAGTCTTACTCTGTTGCCCAGGCTGGAGTGCAGTGGCACAGTCTCTGCTCACTGCAACCTCTACCGCCTGGGCTCAAGTGATTCTCCTGCCTCAGCCTCCCCAGTAGCTGGAATTACAGGCGCCTGCCACCACGCCCAATGAATTTTGTATTTTGAGTAGAGACAGGGTTTTTGCCATGTTGGCCAGGCTGGTCTTGAACTCCTGACCTCAAGTGACCTGCCCACCTGTGCCTCCCAAAGTGCTGGGATTACAGGCCTGAGCGACTGCACCCAGCCTTGTTAACAGGTTTTTAAAGATGGGTATGCTTTTGTGGCCAAAATGCAAAAGACGTATTTTTGTCAGCAACTAAATATTATTTGGAATTTCTTCTCATGATCACTAGAAAATACTTGATAAGGAAAAATAACTTGAGTTATCATTTTTACCTTTTTCCAATTGCAACTCTTTTTAAAGAGTCCAAATAAGTCTTTTTTTTTTCTCCTGATTGTCTTTGGAAGTATTGATCCAGAAATACTTCATTTCAATGGTTATAAGTAACAATAAATTTAAAATAGCATCTGATTTCCTATAATGCTCACTTATGTATTTATTTGAAAATTAGACCTGCAGGGAGCTATTATCCACACTGTGCTTTGACGCCAGGTGGCTTTGCTCCTGGTTCTGATGGGCAGCTCAAGTGGTGCTGGAGCTTTGGCTGGCCACACACTCACTGGAGGACCCTGTGTCAGATGGTGCATGGCCAATGACACAGCTGTGGTCAGGACCTGCCGCTGCCCTTTGGAGCTCACAGTCCCAAGGGGTATGCAGATATGTGTGGCCAGATAATGTACTAACTCACATTGTGTTCACCTGAAGTTCTTGTTCTTCATGCAAAGGGCATAGAGCCCTTTGTACCTGTGCAGAGGACGTCTGCAATGCCAAGAGCAAAGGGCTCTTGCAGTTAGACCAGGGACCCCCTCCTGTGTTCTGTGAAAGCTGCAGTTCACCCAAGAGCAAAGGGCTCCTGCAGATAGACCAGGGATCGCCTCCTGGGTTCAGTGAAAGCCGCAGTTCACCAAGTCTCCTGGACTCCTGAGAGGAAAGAGAGAGCCAGGGACAAGTGGCTGTGAGGGGAAGAGAAAGGACAGGGTAAAGACGGCAGACACCGAAAGAAGAGGAAAGGACCAGCGCTCTGCACGTACTGGGCTCAGCTCCCTGGAAGCCCCCATAGGAGGTGGCCAGGTGTCCACAGGGAGGGCTGCCCAATGGGCCCCACAAGGCAGCTCCACTGGGCATGGCAGCAGTGGAGCAACCACTTGGGAACACACAGGTGTGGAATAGGGAAACATCCAGAGATTTTTCAGATTCCATAGAGGCCTCCCTGAGGCTTGGGTGATGCTGGGGAAGAAAAGAGAGCCAGGAATGCTGAGATGGAATTTGCTGGTCAGCCAAGAGTCAGATTTAATTTGATTTTAAGAAACTAAAGAAGTATGGCATTTCTTGCACATTTAAGTTTGTGGTTTAAATTTTGAACCCATCAAAATAAGTACAGAAATTGTTAGGATGCATTGTGAGGACTGAGGAACAAGACTACCCTGGGCAGAGGCAGGAGAGTGAGATCGGAGCCGGGGAAAGGCCTCCTGTGGAGGGGCTGCGGGGAGCAGGCTTTTGAGGGTAGAGTGCAAGGGGGTTGGGTGGAGAAAGACTGGGGGGCATTCTCAGGCACTGCGTTCAGGAGAAGGGCCCTGGAGGTGAAACAAACAGCTTCTCTTTTGTCTTTTGTGGTTTCTCAGCCTTTCATTCGGAAACAGTTGGCAACATGGGAGGGAGCAGAGGGCCGCTCTGCAAGACGGGAGGCCTGGTGGGAAACCAGGCGAGAGGAGCAGAACATGGCCACGGCATGAAGAACCATCCCTGCACCACACAGGGATGTAGAGGGTGAGCAGATGCCTGGATGCACCCCAATCCCCCAGCAAAGCCCCGAGCTGCTTTGAGCCTCAGTTACCTCGGTGGCCCAATGGAGACTGCACTGTCTCCCGGCAAGGCTGCTGTGCAGCTCACGGAAAGGACGACTGTGAGATACAAGTGTTTTCTGCCTGGCAGTGGTGAGGGCTCCTCACATTTTTCTTTTATCCTAAAAGCAACAAGGAGCAGCAGCAGTTTTTAGGGAGGAGCATGCATGGCACGACCTACATGCCCTTTACTCATGTGGCAAGGGCCCAAGCTGAGTGGAATCTGACATCGTGGTAGAGCAGGTCCTTTGGGCCTATGAGGAGGCAGAAGGGAAGGAAGAAGGATGGCTTCCCAGGTGTTGACTCAACAATAAAGCTTTCACCTGCAGAGGAGGGTCGGGATGCTGAGAGCAGCTCACTGATTGCAATTCAATCTCTCTTGTTCCAGTTTCCCAGACATGTCTGGGTCCTGGGAAAAGAGGACTGGAGCGTCAAAATGGGAAAGAATCATTTCATTCTAATCTGCACTTGATCTTAGCCAAAAGTCCGAGAAGCAATTTCCATTCTAATTGTAAAACAAGTGGCAAGAGCTAGGCATCTCTGGGACTCCTTTAACAGAACATAAACAAACGGGAAAAACATTGCCTCTTTCTCTCAATCCCTTTCCTCTCCGCTCAGCTCAGATCTCCAGGTGGCTCCAGCAGCTCTGACATCACCTGCACCCATAGTGCTTGACAGGGCAGCACCTGAACGCTTGTAAGTCAGACCTGACAGGAGCACCTGTGCTGCTTGGCAGGGTGGTGTGGGGCAAACTGGAGTGAATCTGTCCTTGGGTACATGGAAAACATACTCTAAGGACTCCTGAAATTGAAGAAGGGGAACATTGAAATTGATGACTTAACTGCTGTGACCACGGCCATATTGATAGCTGTAGGCAGGCTGTTGGGGTGTGGTGAGACGGGCTTTATAGGACAGGGATAGCAGTGGCACAGGAGGACTGACGTGGACAAAGAGCCACAGCAAAAACACCAGCGAGAAGACAGTTGCCGTGATTTAAATGAGAGAATATAGGGCTCTGAAATTTAAAAACTGACAAGGGTGACACAAATTCTTCACTTAAATTTCATATCCCTGAATTATCTGCATAAAACAAAGGGTAAAAGGGAGAGGGTGCATTTTAATCTTAGCATGGAAACACCCATATTTAAATGTAAAGATGTGAATATATTCTAAGTATTTTTAAAAGATATATTCAAAATAATTAAAAGAAATAAGATGTCAGATGAAAGATGTTGGACAGTTATTCTTGAAAGTGGTCTAAGAGTGTTTACAAATCATGTCTGCTTGGAGAAAACATTTTTCAAAAAAATTTATTGAAAAAAAATTTTTCATTTTAAGGCTTTTAAAAAAATTTATTTATTATTACAACTTTTTTTTGTAGCGATGAGGTCTTGCCATGTTGCCCAGGCTGGTCTCAAGCAGGCCTCCCACCTTGGCCTCTCAAAGTGCTGGGATTACACATGTGAGTTACCCACCGTGCCCAGTCTCAAAAAAATATTTAATAAGGGGAAAATCCATGTATTGGCTCCTATCAATCACTGACCAATACTCAGCCTTTCTTCCCAATTGACTGAGAAATTTATGTTACATGATAGAAGTGAAGAAAAATTAAGTATATTCACAACGTTATATCTAAAGCTTTGTATAGTATCTAATTATTCCAGCACCAATAAAATCTGTTATCACCTATTAGAGGGAAAAAATGTCCACTATTTAGAAAATGTATAGAGAAATGACCTGGAAATAATGACCATTCTAAAGACACATGTAAATATCTATAGCGTTAAAGCATATTTTAAAATGAGATAATTTAACAAATAAGAGTTGCAATGATAAAACAATAATTATTTCACTAAAGTCTATATTTTAGGTCGTAGAAAGTGCTTTTTTAAAAGGAAAAAAAAAAAAAAACCATTCCTGTGCAGCATTTTACAGATTTCAAAGCATCATTAAACAACTGAGAAGTGAATTTCTTTTCAGAATAGAAGAGGCCATGCATCACTTACACCACATCTCCATCTATTTCATCAGCAGTTGAGTTAAAATTCCTAGATGAGGGATCAGAAACATTTGGAACTTGAAATCAGTTTGTTCTCAAGACTGGTGGTTAACATGATATCACTGACTATTGGAAACAACTGAAAAACTCTTTTTTTTCCTATTAGAACATCGAATACTTCTATTCTATAGAATATTTCTGTTCTATGTTCTAATGTAAAAATATTTATTTTTTAAATTTTTAAATTATTTTAAGGCTTTAAATTTTGACAGGTTTGCCAGTACTCTTGCTCGGCAGTTTTTTCTACTTCATCTATTAGTCTGCCCTCCTCCCTGTCTGGAATGATCTGCACATAAAGGATTGTGCAAATTCTCATCGGCCACAAACGTTCTGCTCACATGTACCAGATGACCTTAGTGCCTTGCAAGAAACTTGAGACCCATCGCATGATTTCTCCAGAATCAGATCCAACAGGATGCACCTCTCCTGCTGAACAACTAAGAAACGTTATTTTCAACCTCAGCTTGAAAACTTGATAGATAGTGTTTTCTTATTAGTAATGACCCACTGGCTAAGCCCTTTTCAGACATCTAACAGGTCATGAGTATGTGATTATCATGCTCAAATTTACACATATGAGGGGCCCTAGTATGGTTTCTCTCTTTCTATATAGTGCAAAAACCTAACGATTAAATATTGATTTAAAAGAGTGTTTGGAGCTCAGGCAGTAATTGTGCAGCCCGGTTCCTAACAGGCCACAGCCAAGTATGAGCCCGAGGCTCAGGGGCTGGGGACCCCTGATGTATACCACTGGTGAGGGACACTAATAATGGGAAAGACTACACATGTATGACGGATATGAGGGCAAAGGGTATATGGGGTATCTCTGTACCTTCCTCTCAATTTTGCTGTGAACCCAAAACTGCTGTAACAAATTAAGATCTTAAAATACATATATTACTTATCTTTATCACTGAGGTTTCTGATACCCCCTTTAATTTTGTACCCCAGGCCAATGCCTCAGCAACCTTACCCTAGTCCCAGGCCTGTGGCTCATCATGTGTTGTCAAATCATCGATGGGTTTTGCTTCTAGTGACTTGTGTAAATATAAGCATTATTTTACAATGTTTTAAAATTTAATTACAAAAATACTGCATAGTAAAAAGTAGAAAACAGCAAAAAAAAAAAAAGAGTGGGTAAATTGTTGACTGGTCATGATTTTGTAGAAAATAGTAAATTTGAGAGCATAAGAAGTTTGAGATCAGCTTTGAAGTTCCTGAGTTCAGGTCATCAGCATTTAATTATCAATGCCACCTTTCAGCCATGGTTCTCTATTTTTATAAATGGATGCCTAGAGCACTTGGTGGGATTTCAGCAATACTTTCATAGCTCTCCAGGTAATGTCAATGGCTAGGGTAAATGGTGTGAGTGACATGATACAGAACGTCTGACTTTCTTTCCCCTCATTCTTCGCGTATGTTTACATCCTACTTATCTACATAGATCAACCAGTAAACCCTTTGGGTAGGAATTACATACACACTATAATGCTTTTATAAATCTTCACACTTTGTTGACACTGAGTAAATATTAAAAACCATAAATCACAGAAAAAAATATTATTAAGTTTTCTTATTATGGGTCCAATCTACCCAGTGGCTTACCATGATCTACGGAATAAATTTCATACTCCTTAGATTTGAATTAAATGTCCCCAGAGTCTGTTGCCAAGATTTTCCAGCTTCTTTCAAACTACTTCCTATCCACACACAGGGCTCCCGTGAGTTAGGAATCATATTCTCCGAGAGGACCCTGGAATGTCTGCCTTCGTATCTTTGCTAGTTTTGTTCCTGTGACTTCAAACACACTTAGCCCAGACTCCCTATCCAAAGCAAAACACAGCCATCTCCTTAGGAAACCTTCTCCATTCCCCACAAGGGCACGGCTCCACGGCCCCACACTGCACACATCCCTACAGTATCAGGAACTACACCTGACCTTGGAGCTGGAGTTGTTTGTTACTGGCTGGTTTCCTCAAGGACAAAGTAAACTCACTGAAGACAGAGAAGGTTTCTTACAGCTTCTTCCTTGCTGTGCACTTTATAGAGAATGAAAAAGTGTTCCATTGAATGGAATTGAATAAAGAAGTCATGTTTGGATAACAGAAATGGAATGGACAATCCTCTTTTTTAAAGAATACAACACTGGCCGGTCACAGTGGCTCATGCCTGTAATCCCAGCACTTTGGGAGGCCAAGGCAGGCAGACTGCCTGAGGTCAGGAGTTCGAGACTAGTCTGGCTAACATGGTGAAACCCTGTCTCTACTAAAAATACAAAAAAATTGGCGGGGCGTGGTGGCATGTGCCTGTAATCCCAGCTACTCGGGAGGCTGAGGCAGGGGAATTGCTTGAACCAGGGAGGTGGAGGTTGCAGTGAGCCAAGATCGCACCACTGCACTCCAGCCTGGGAGACTGAGTGAGACTCCATCTCAAAAAAAAAAAAAAAAAAAAAAAGAATACAACATTAATAAAATAAGATATATCTTTTTTTTTTTTAATTAAAAAACATTTTATTTTTTGAGATAGAGTCTCTGTCACCCAGGCTGGAGAGCAGTGGCACCATCTCGGCTCACTGCAACCTCTGCCTCCTGGGTTCAAGCGATTTTTCTGCCTCAGCTTCCCGAGTAGCTGGGACTACAGGCGCGAACCACCACGCCCGTCTAATTTTCGTATTTTTAATAGAGACGGGGTGTCACCATATTGGCCAGGCTGGTCTCGAACTCCTAGACCTGATGATCCGCCTGCCTCGGCCTCTCAAAGTGCTGGGATTACAGGTTTGAGCCACTGCGCTGGGCCAAGATATATCTATTAAAAATATATTAAACATGTTTTCCTGTCTTTAGAGTCATATCCTGTCGTGTCTGTCCTTTCAAATGGAAACCTTGACACAGCTGCAGTACACTCTGCTTTAATTACTTATTTAATCTGAAGAATGTTAAGGTAAAATTGTAATAAGAAATTGTTTCCTAACATACTTTCCTTAGGTTCCCTGCTACCTCTTTAGTTTCATTTTTTAATTTCATTCCATATCTCCAATCCACACAGAATGAATTTTATTTCCTTCCCTTGTCAGTCGTTCAACTTCCCCCTCAATTCTCAACCCTGCAATTCAACACTCTGCTCCCAAACCAGCCTTCTTGTCACTTCCAACTCATCTTCTTATTTAAGCTGCATTGCTTTTCTGTGAATTAGACTGGATCTTAAGTGAAGGAGACACAAACCAACTGCAAATGATGAATAAACACCATCAGTGGGGACTTAGTGAATGGCTAGGTCATTTTCACCCCCAGCGCCAGGACCATCATGGGAAAGTCGTCCTTTTGGCTGTTCTGGAAGAAGTGACAGCAGAGTGACTTTCTCCTTTCCCTGTGGATAGCATGCAACAGGACCAAAGGGAGTATTCTGGGCTCCCAAAACATGGGGAAGAGCCTGTGCTCTCATGTTTGGACATTCCTAGCAACGGGCTCCATTAAAAAGTTGTCCTAAACTCTAGGCTTATCATGACTTTCACATAAAAAGACTATTGCATTTTTAAAACATAAATTTCATTCCTTTATGAACTTCAAATTTGCTGCTACTAAAAACATGATTGCTCTTGCTTCCATGGGACTTTTCTTCTAGTGAGTCTTTGTGGAATGCCTGTGATAGCCAGGTACTAGTATAGCTGGCGCAAATACAACAGCAAACTAGTCAGACATACCTACACTCAAGGAATTTACATTTGTGTTAGTGAAACAGGCAATAAAGAAAGGAATGACAAGCCCACCCTCTTGCTCTTGTTATAACCACTCAGTGAAGGTCCATGGGCTGAGGTGCGCTGTGGGTCACCTTGTCTGGTGCACCTTGTTCTGAAGCAAGGGCATCCCAACAGACAACAGCTGCCCTTGTGTGGCCCAAGGCTCGATACTGTCCTTGACGTGGACATGGAAGGAAACACAGAAATTTCAACCTCTGCTTCTGAGAAATGATTGCCAGTTCATTCAGAGGTTAGTTTGCAGAGCTGGCTGAGATCACCAAGGGAAACTGGAAGCTTATTGCCTTCCAACTTTATTTCTTTGAGTGCAAAGCCTATGAAGATAATCTGTTCTCAGTCAAAGAAAAATTTAATATAGCACTCCCTGATTTCTTCTATTTAATTCATAGTCTCCTGGCAATCCCTAAAGTACATTCACTGTGTGTTCAAGTTTTGCCTTGATGTTTGTTTGCATCAAAGAGAGAATTAAATTGTTCACACACACACACACACATACACACACACACACAAAGTGAACCCAGATCCCGGTTCCCTCAAGGCTGGCCTAAAAGTTATTGTTTTCATATCAGGTTTAATCAACAGCTTCTGTGGTATTCCATAGGCCACCTTGTTCTATTGCTAACACTTTTATTTTCTAATGATTAACCTTAACACACACAATTTTGCCTTAGCTTAGCCATTTTAGTTATATAATCATTCTGAAGGAAAAGGTCAAATTTATGAATTTCTAGACTGTTCAGCACCCTGTAGGGACTGTCAAAACCTTTTAAAATAAAAGTGATTATTTTCCATGCCAAGAAATCGCTAGGTCATTGGGAACAGTTGGTGCATCTTGCTTCCCATGCCAGCATGCCCTGAGTGTCCCTGGCCAATGCATTTCTAGGGGTTTCCATGCTAGATGTCCTCTTTAGACATAAACAGTTTTCATGCCCAGCTTAATCATTTATCCGAGGGTTCTTTAAAATGTGAAAGTCATTCTATAAAGAATTTTTTTTCTTTTGAGACAAGAGTTTTGCTGTTTTTGCCCAGGCTGGAGTGCAGTGGCGCGATCTTGGCTCACTGCAACCCCTGCCTCCCGGGTTCAAGTGATTCTCCTGCCTCAGCCTCCCGAGTAGCTGGGATTACATACAGGTGCCACCATACCCGGCTAATTTTGTATTTTTAGTAGAGACTGGATGTCACCATGTTGGCCAGGCTGGTCTCGAACTCCTGACCTCAGGGGATCCACCCGCCTCGGCCTCCCAAAGTGCTGGGATTACAGGCATGACACACCGTGGCTGGCCAGAATTTTAAAATTTAATTTAGAATTAAATGATTAAGAAAAATAAATTTTGCAGCTGAAGGTGGAAATTCCGTGCTCTAACTTCCCCAAGGCATCAGTGACTACACTGTAAGGTGGATCCTAAAACATGAGGCCATGTTTTAGGTGTCTCCTAAAACGGAGACACCACTCTGTGCCTCGGTGTGTGTCCCCCACTCTCTCTACCAGACTTTTTACTGTCTTGTCTTTGCCTTTCCATTCAGTCAGGGCTGTCCTGGCAATGGCGGGCACTGCTGCGCACCCTCCTTACCCTCTGGCCATTGCGAGTTTGGAGTGTAAAGGACAGCAGGGATTTACAATCCCACAGACACAGAGTTTGAATTGGAACTTTCCTCTAATGTCAGCAGGCTGAGCTCCATCATGGACACATCCCAGAGTTCTTACAAGAGGAAGAATCTGGAAGATGCTGGAATGGCTTGGATTTAAAGAGCCTTCTAACCTGATTCACTGTTAACTTCCTGTGATGGTTAATTTTATACATCCACTTGATAAAATCATGGGATGCCCAGATATCTGGCTAAACATTATTTCTGGGTGTGTCCGTGAGGGTGTTTCTGGAAGAGATTAGCATTTGAGTTGGTGGACTGAGAAAAGCAGATGGCCTCCCCAGAATGGATGGGAATCATCCCATCACTAAGGGCCTGAACAGAACAAAAAGGCAGAGGAACTCTGAATTTTCCCTCCACCTGACCTCTTGAGCTGGGACATCAATCCTCTCCTGCCCTCAGCACTCCTAGTTCTTAGGCCTCAGACTCTGACTGGAATGCACACCATTGGCTCTCCAGCTCCCAGGCCTTCAAACGACATCACCAGCTTTCGTACGACTCCAGCTTGCAGATGGCAGATTGTGGGACTTTACAGCCTCCATAAATGCAAGAACCAATTTCTCATAATAAATTTCTATTTATCTATCTATCTGTGTATCGATCGATTGAACAATCCATCCATCCATCCATCCATCCATCCATCCATCTGTCCAACCGTCCGTCCGTCCATCCATCCATCCTCCTTTCCTTTCCTTTCCTTTCCATCCATCCATCCATCCATCCATCCATCCATCCATCCATCCACCCACCCACGCCTATCCTATTCCTATCTATCCATCTACCCACCTATTCCTCCATCCATCTATCTTTCCTATTGGTTCTGTTTCTCCAGAAAGCCTTAACATACTGCTTTAGAAACCTCCATCTCTTCCACATACTGCAGTCTACCAGTTGGATCTTTTGTAGGCTTTAATCGTAACCTCTCACTTCCTGAGTTCAGTGCCTGGAAAAACAGCCTCTTGGGTCTAATCTTTTCTTCCGAAGCAAGGCCCTTGCAGGCAGCTCTTACCTGGGTTTGCTAGGCTTCATGGCAGGTTCAGTTCTACTTTTACTATGTCTCTAACCCATAAGTTCTGCTTTCCAAGACTTTTTCTAAAATTGGGGATCAAGAAGTGCTGGGGCTGAAAGCCTAACAAATATCTAGGAAGGAGAATCTACTTAACATGGGGAATAGAACTTTCTGTATCTCTGTTTTTGAATAGAGGTTATCTGGAGCCTGTCTAGGTTATCTGCTCATGCTGAGAAAGGCTTCTCTAACACATGTATTTTCTCCACAAGGCACATCACAGCCTTCTTGCACTTAGGAATACTAGACAGCACTATGCTTGGGGGGCATTTTAAACAGCAAGATCACCAACAAAAAGGACAAAAATGTAAAAACCACGGCACTAAATGGGCCATGAAAAGGACATCCTTGTTCATAGCATGAGAGCTGAAACAAGAAGGCAGAGCATTGCTCTTTCATCCTCAGCAGACAGCAAGAGTGTTGGGTGAGTCAAACTTTGTTGCTCTGCAAATGTCCAGGAAGACCTTAAAGGTGTCCGGAATCCTGATTTTGGGATTACAAATAAGACTTAGCGAGTAGGCAAACTGCAAAGACGGAATCTGTGATGACACTGTCATCACACACTTTGAATACAATGTTTTCTGAGTTTGCCGATTTGTGGACTATCCTGAATTTGTGCTCAATTTTTATCTCTCTCCAACTGCTTATGTTTTGCCTCTCTCTCCATGTCAACAGATTACACTCTATAAAGGAAAATGGAAATAAAGATGCAGGCGAAACTTGAATATCGGTGTGGGTTTTGCATGGCAAACACTGACGCCAAATTTGCCTCTACTCTGAATGCTCAAGTTGTGGGAGCGCTACTTTAAGATGGAAATATGTGCTCTAAGGGAAATAATAACCAGAATAACTTTAGTTTTAAAATTAAATACCAAGAGGAAAAAAAATAGTAAAAACCCAACTCCCTCTTACTAAGTTTTTAAAGAAACACTCAAAAAAGTAAAATTAAACCCCCAGACTGTAATTCCCATTCTAATGACCACTGTGCACGTCATTGCTTTTGGTTGATAAAATAAGCACATGTTCTTCTCTTTACCTCAAAAACTTGAATGATTTCAAAGACAACAAGTAGGCAGTAATTTAAAGTCTTTTTTTGTGAGCTTTGCCATTCTGCTCTTTGTGGGGATCTTTGTGAAGGGAAACTGTAAATACAGTTTTAGAAGTAAAAGCTTTCATCTTAATGACTATAGGATTAGAAAAAGATGAGAAGCTGCTATAGGAAAAGTCGGTGGGCTGAGCGCGGTGGCTTACGCCTGCAATCCCAGCACTGGGAGGCTGAGGGGGGCGGATCATTTGAGGTTGGGAATTTGAGACCAGCCTGGCCAACATGGTGAAACTGTGTCTGCTATCAAAACAAACAAAAAAACAAAAACAAACAAACAAAAAAACAAACAAACAAACAAAAACAACCCCCACCCCACAAAAATTAGCTGGCATGGTAGCGCACACCTGTAGTCCCAGCTACTTGGGAGGCTGAGGCATGAGGATGGCTTGAACCTGAGAGGCTGGGGTTGCAGTGAGCAGAGATCGTACCACTGCACTCTAGCCTGGGCAACAGAGTGAGACTCCATCTCAAAAAAAAAAAAAAAAAGAAAAAAGTGGATGGATATTACCACATATTTTAAAATAAAATTTAGCAATCCTGGTAGTTTTGGGTTCTTGATTTTAAACATAATATATTTCTGATTATAAAAATATTTTTCTGATCATAAAAATAAATGTCTTTAGAAATAAAAAAACACATAAACATAAAAAGAAGATAATTTAAAGAGCTTATAAAACATAGAAGAAAAGCTAGCCCTAAATATTTCTGAAAACCAATATAATGTCATTTTAAATGACACACAGAGCAATACCAACATAGATCTCTTTGTTTGAAAGACAGATTTCAAACATGGTGTATTTCTTTTCCTCCATTCTTTACAGGAGTATGGGTGTTTTATCTTATCATATTTCTTTCATGGGGAAAATGTATGTGACTTGGTCACCCAGCCAGGTGATGGTTGACTACAGGTGGACCAAGTAATGAAAGCTGGCAAGTTTGGGCACTTTTTTAATATTCAATTCTCAGGAAAGAGATACCCAAAATTATGTGTCTCTGCTAAACGATACATACAATTATGACCAGCAATAGGAGTTGTGGAGGCCATAGCTCTGGGGTTCAAAATGATCCTGAAATAAAGTATTAGAAACCCTCTCATTTCTTTCTAATATTGGAAAAGTCACACGTCTTCTAAAATTAACAACCACATTATCATGAGCAATTCTAATTTTCCCCAATGTAATAATCACAAAACCATTTGTGATTGACAGGTTTTCTACCCCAGATGTAAATTTTTGGAAATACTAATATACAATTACTTTTCATAATTGGTGCACAGCTACTAAATGATGTATGGCCAATTCCCAAAGTTTCAAATGGATAAATATTAGTCTAATGTGCTCAATCAATGCAGAGAAATAGCTCTAAGCCCTTTTCCTGCAAGGGAAAATATTCACCATATATCACAGATAGATTGGCCACAGGCACTAAGCAGTGATGGAGAAGCCTAGAAATCCTTGTAAATGTCCTTGTACTTCAGTGAAGGACATCCTCAAAAGACAGAAAGGGAAAAGAAAAGAAAACTCTGAATGGTGTTACCTCAAGCATTCTCTAAAGCACAGCACTTAGAATCAGACCTGCATCAGCACGTTGCTGCTTGACACACAGAAAGCCCCTTTGCATTTAACAACAACACAACAAAAGTTACAGAGAACTTTTGATATCCTTCATTTACCAGATTATTTCTTCCATCCATAGTTTACAGCACTGAATTAGAGATTGTTAATAGTAATAATAATAAGAAAAAAAGATTTTGACCATGGACTATGATGTAACCCATCACAGTGGATCAACTGTATACTGAGTCTGACTAGAAAAAAATCGAAACAGTAAAATACCAATCAGATGCACCTCACATAATTTTGTCCTTTTAAATTTTGAATTGTGGTACAATATACATAACATAAATACCCTTTGGGTTTTTTTAAAGCAATTAGGCACACAGTGTGCGATTTATAACTGCTATGAAATAACCCTACCCCTCTTTATTTGGGCAAAGGTCACTATGGATTTTTTTTAAAATTTTTAACTGTAGAAAAGGATGGAATTTCCCACTTTCCTTAAATAAGAAATTCCAGACAATCATATCATGTCCATTACATCCCAATACTTGGTTTTGACTAAGAACTGGATGCACATCTATCTAACTGTCCAAATCCCTTTTTGGATTCTCAAATAGTGAATCTTCTTGGAATCAGTGGTTAAATTTCCCACTTTTTCACGTGGACCGTATGGGTGACAGACTCCCTGTTTGCCAATATGAGGATGAGAGTTGCAGATTTCAATGCAAATTAAGGAAGAATTCTCAGCTGAGTTGTGCTGCGTACAAAACAGAATTGGCAGCTTTGTGAAGTGGGGGCTCCCAGTACTTAGAAGTCCTGAACTGTGGCTTGACACTCACTGGGGGATCAGAATCTGCTGGTAGGCATTCACTAAACTCAGATGCCCAGACCTCATCATTAATTGTCCTCGGTGGGACCCAGGCATCGGCATTTCTTAAAAACCTCCCCAGGCGATTCCAATCTACATTGAAGCCTGCCAATCCCTGTGTAGTCCCAGGCTAGAGGCTCCCAGGTCAACCCAGGTGGCCTCTGACATCCCTACCAGCCCCAGGACTGTGGACTAGGACATGGTTCTGCCTAATGACTGATTATATCCTGCCTTGGTTAAGGGCAATAGAATTGAGACGATTAGCACTGCCCCCAACTGGCTACAAAAGGAATGGAAAAGCTCAAAGGAAGAACCATGAAGGTAGAATATACCAGGAGCCAAGAAAATTGTTTTCAACCACCTGAAATGAGAGAGGTTCCTCTACAATGATGAACAAATGACAGAGAAAACAGTTTTGATCTAATAATGTCCAGTCCAGGGGTAAATGGGGTTCTTCCCCTCCTAACACTTTTGTTGCTCTTTGCCCACTTCTTGGTGTACTAGTAACCACCCTATTGGGCACTCAATGTCTTCCCGAATCCAGATGTGTTCTCAGCAAAGGCCTGATCTCAGTTATTTACACCAGAAAAGTGAATGCAAGTTTACCTGGTAACCTCACTCAAAAGTGTTGCATTTCGAGCCTTAACTCCACAAAATGAAGAGTCTGAACCATTTTGAAAGGAACCTAAAGACAATTGAGAAGGCAAGGACATCTCTGTAGAGCAGAAGTCTTTTCCTGTAAGTCTGAGATCTTTCCATAGAAGTGGCTGCTAGAGGGAAAGATGAGAGACAGGGTGAGGACTAATGGGGATAAAACCCTGGAAGAGAAAGTTGGAAACGGCACAGTCAACCGTGAGAGCACAGGACATTTACAGAGAAAAGAGTGAGGAGGTGTTTTTCAATTCCATAAAATAGAAAATAGAAAGAGTGAGCTTAGATCATAGCGTGATCAATTTTAAGCAAATAGACGATGAGAAATACTTTTCTGATTACATAGTGGACTGGCTGGCGGACAGAGGCTGAAGTGTTTAAAAACAGGCCATCCATTCTCATATCTGCATAGAACATCCAAGCATTACATACGACTCTCATTATTCCAAAGCATTACATACATCTCTCCTTAGAAGAGCAATGAAGCTATAGGACACAAGACCCAGTCCAGGATACAGCATGAAAGAGAAGATATAAAATAGCTAGCAGAGAGTCAGATGACAATCAGTAGATAAAAAGGGCTTGGAAATGGTAAGCATTATAGAATTTTGGAAAACCATTTTTTTCCCATAGCTAAGAGACCCCATTCTTCAAGGCCTTGATCCTGAATAATGTCCTTTCAGGGCTGACACCCTATTTTTATGACTTAAAATATTTGGATGGGATATTTGGAAGTTTCTAAACTCTGCTGAACTAAAATCTGCTGAACAAATAAAGGGAAGAACTCTGTTTAGTACCATGTAATTTACTTAAATGCCCCACTACAGTGTAGAAGTAGACTAGACCATTCACTTCATGCCCTCAGGTTTTCAACATTCCATATGTCCAGTTGAGGAACATACCTAAATCTAAGGATATTCCTAACTTCTTCTGCAACGTTTCAAGGCTATTGGTAATAACATATATTTAGTGGTCAACTTGGAGGCTAACGTTGGTCTTTCTATTTCTGTAACAGTTTGCACAGTATCATGCAGGCATACATGTGAGTCTAGATGTAGATCTAGACATATATAACCCAATCAGTGCATTTCAAGTACCTAATTCTACCCTCTTACAAAGTTTTATTTATTGTTAAGATTATTTCAGAAGCACCATAGATAGGAATATGTGTGTTAAATTTAGCTAATTAATGCTATTCACACAAATGCACTACTACTTTGTGATTTTATTGTAAAAAATGATATTTGCATGCTCAGTCAGCCTCAGTACTAAGCATTCAACTTCCCGATTTGCTGATTTTTTGTAGGTAGAACTGTGCATGACTCAGAAACTAAAGAGAACATGTAAGCCCTACATTCTTTCATTGAAACGGTGATTGCCTGGATCACATGAACAGAGCCAGTATTCATTGCACATAACGTAGCTTCCCTGTCCTCAATTTTCCCTGGATCTGGCAGTACCTCAGGGTCATTTAAACTACACAAACTTTTCAAGGATCCTGCACTTTCTGTCTGTGTGGCTCAGTGTGAAGTAGCTTGTTAGTTCCTTAGCAGCAAAGTATGAGTGGATCATAATATAGTATGTGAAATAAGGAAACTATAAGTGATTCTCCACTTGGGATGACATCTTTCTTGAAACTCATCCTCTGGTGATGTGGAATTTGAAGAGCTGATATTTGTAATCTTTAACTTTTAGGAGAGAAGGAAAGACAACGATATCATGGAATGCACACATTATAATATTTGCTGTGAGTTATGTGAATTATGCGCTTCCTATGAAAAGCTACAAAGATGAAGGCATCTCTTTCTCTATGTAGCAAATGTGCTCTAGCAGGCTGTTGCTTCAGTAAGAGCACTCTTTACTCACAGCCCCTGTGCAACCTAGGCTCCTACAATAAAATATTCCAAACGTAAACTTGCCCTCTCATAAAGTCCAACAAGTTCAGTCTCTAGTCTCAACGTTCTTTTATCTTTGTTGTTGGTTAATTTGCTCCTCTGAACTGACAGCATGTAAAACAGTATTCTTTCTCTCCCCAGGACTGAATAGCAGAATTAGAATGTCTCCCTGTCTCTCTTCTCTAATCTTTTAAGCCATTGGTAAGTTCAATATCTGTTTCAAACACATTGTCATTGACCATTATCTAGAAAAACTCAATTCACCATGACCTTTAAGTTGAAAATGCTCTTTAATTAAACATCAAGGAGGGACATTACTGAAAATCAATCCCTGGCATTTTCTAATTGTGGAACAATTTTTTAAATGTCAGGGTCCGTGTTCATGTAGGCGATTTTACATTTTTACTTTTCATTTTTATTAGTTTCCCTTAATTCTGTATTTATAGATTCATTACTCCCAACAACTACCCTTATAAAAGGTTCCAAGTGTTCCTTTTCATGTCTTGGATTAATGGGCCATAATTTCACACCTAACACTTTAGTCAAGAAACATGCTTACTTATAAAACATACAACATGGGTCAAAATCCAACAAAAGCTTCTAATATGAGACTAATTAAATTAAATTGTGATTAGATTGAAGGAGTGAATCAATTAAACTAACAATGGCCTAAATTTCAAATTACACTTAAAGATCTATATATTTAAAATGTCAACAACGTGCAAAAAAATCACACCAAATACAAATATGCAGACAGGCTACACGTAGACAGAAGGATATAATGGGATAATGGGCCTTATAGATCAACAAATTGGAGAATTTACAATGGAGAAAATAACACAAACACATAAAAATACTATACAAGTCAAGCAAAGGTAAATTATTCATCCATTGAAACAAATATTTATTCAGGATAATGGCTAGAGTCTAAATTTGTCTAAGAAACCACAGTAGTTAGAATAAATCCTAATTTGGAGAAATTGATAAACTGATTCTAAAGTTTATGTGGAAGGGCAAATGACTTAGAATATGTAAACTATTTTTTTAAAAGGACAAATCTGAACAACTAACACTATCTGCTTTTAAGACTTATTAGAAAGGCACAATTATCAGAATAATGCGGTATTGGTACAAAGAATAGATCAAGACAAAAGGATAGAGAGTTCATAGATAGAACCTCACATATATGGACAATTGATTTTTTGGCAGAAGTACAAAGGCAATTCAGTCAAGAGAAAACAGTACATTTAAAAAGTAATGCTAAAATAATTTGATATTCATATGCAAATAAACTTTGATTCACACTGATTTGCACAAAATGAATAATAGATATAAAGGTAAAACACTAAACTATAAAAGCTCTAGCAGAAACAGAAGAGAAAAGCATGATCCATAAACGAACAAACTGACAAACTGGACTGCATCAAAGTGAAAAGATCTGCTCTTTGAAAGACACTATTAAAAGACTGAAACAGCAACCTTTACCTTGGGAGAAAATATTTTCATTTATCTGATAAAGGACATGTAACTAGAATATAGAAATCACTCTAAAAACTTCATAATAGAAGTGTAATTAAATAGTGGCAAAAGAGTTGAATGGATGCCTCACAAAAGAAGATATAAGGATGGCAAATGAGCACATGAAAAGAGGCTCAACATCATTAGTCATTAAGGGAATGCAAATTAAAACCACACCTATTAGAATAACCAAAATTTAAAACATGAAGCATATCAAGTGTTGAGAACGAGGTGGAGGAAATAGAACCTTCATTCACTGCTAGTGGGAAGGTACAATGGTACAACCACTTTGGAAAACAGAAACATACACTATCCAAATGGCCCAGCTATTCCACTCCTAAGTATTTACCCAATAGAAATTAAACCATATGTTCATAAAGTTGTAAATAAATAGTCATAACAGTTTTATTTTTAATAGTTCCAAACTGGAATGACCCAAATGTCCACCAACAGGTAAGTGGATAACAAACTGTGGTATGTCTCTGAAGGAATGAATAAAAAGGAATGAACCATTCTATTGATATGTTACAACATGGATAACCTTAATATAATCTACAATCTCAATACCGTATATCTCAATATAATTATCCTGAGTGTAAAAAGCCAGACATAATAATTGTATTATTCCATTTATATAATAAAAATTTCAGGAAATGTAAAGTAATCTACATGGACAAGAAGCACAGTAGTTGCCCATGGATGGGGAAAGACAGGGATGTGTCAGAGGAAGGGATTACAAAGAATGAGGAAACTCTTGGGGGTGATAGAGAAGTTCACTGTCCTGATGGTGAGGGTGGTTTCACTGGTGTGTACATACAACCAAACGTATCAGACTGTACACTTTCAACATGTGCAGTTACTTCAACTATTTCCAAATTACATAATCCTTTGATTTTCCCTCCCGTCCATTATCTACAACTTTGAATTGGTTGGAGAGCTTTAGGAGCCTTTATTGGACACTATTAGTGGGCCTGCAGGGTCTGCAGTCATGGATATTTCTTATCTTCCTTGACCTGCTTTGTCTTCCTTTGCTTCCCACCTTTGTTGCTGTTACAAGCTCTTAAATCACTGCACTACTAGATGCCATCTAGTAGGATACCATGTTCCCCATCTTTGAACATCTTTTCCATCTTCTTTTCTAATTGCAGTGCCTGTTTGGCCCTTGTTTACCTCCCCAGCTCTCCCTGGCTATCCTAATTCCTCTTAATTCCTTCAACGTCCCCTACTTCACCTTGATTTGGGGTCTTCTTATTAGAAGTTCTCTATTTCTGGAAAACTTTCCTTCTCACCTCTTTGATCCTGGCTAATTCCTACTTATTCTTTAGGCCTCAGCTGCATGTTGTTTTCTTGGGAAAGTCCAATTATTTCTCCCACCACAGTTTGGCTTCAGTGGCCCTGATAGAAGACCCTGAACTTCCCATCAGCACTTCTCCACTCAATTGCATTGCCCTGTTTACTTACCAGTATTCCTCCAGGGCACAGGGTCACCTCAATTCAGATCTGATTAGGGACCTGATGTATATCAGGTAATGGGGTTAGCTGTTGGAGGCTACAACTTCCCCCATTTCCTGGAGTAAATTTAAGGATATGTCCAACTAAAACCAAACCAAACATTTGTTTCCTGCCTGTGAGCACAACATAAGAAATTCAAACTAGGTGACCAACTGTCTTATTAAACTTCCATTTGTACCAAAAGCAACTTCTTACTGAGAGGACATTTTGGTCCTGAGAAATTCTTCCCCTGTAGTGTTTTAGGATAAGGACATTTGGAATTTGAAATTGCAGTCTACTATGTCATTTTCTCAAACCTGGTCTGATTACACTGTAGCCAAAGAAATATGAAATGAAGATCTGATCCAATTTGGGACCCCCAAAAGGAATTGTAATGAAGGTTATATTTCAAATTATGTAGGCTGGTTACATGGTCAGTATGTAGCAGCTGACTGCCTGGTGTTTTATTTTATTTGTCTGTATAGATATAGCATATCTAAGAAAGACAACTTCCTTTTATAGAGTTAGAAAAACAACCCTTGAGATTTATTAGGAAAGTCTTGTGCCAGTCCATCATTCCTTTAAATATACACGTTGATCTCTAAATGGTAAGAAAGGTGATAGGAACTGAAATAACCAAAGTAGGAAAATGTCACAACAAACTCTTCTTGATCTTCTGCCCGTCCCTGTACTTGGCTCACTGTGCAGGAAAGAGTTCTTCCTTGGGTTAAACAGGAGCATGCTCAGCCTGAAGCAGAGATGATGTGCCTTTCAATTTTGAAACACAGTTTCCCTTATGTGTGACCCATTATGTGTGACCTCGTTTGTGGGTGACTAAAATGTGAGTGATTAGAATGTAATGTCCTCATAGTTACTCTCTCACTCCCTTTGAATTTCTTGGAATAAGTAAAACAATAATGTAAAATGAAAGTTGCTGATTTTTTATACCTCAGATATGAATTGCTGATAAACATTTTATTTAAGGCACAACCAATTCATATAAATTTAAAAGTAACCATAAGAAATGGATTTTTCACAGTTACATCATCTGTAGTTTTTACATTTAACCTATTACAACATAATAAATCATTGAACCATATTCTTTTCAGTGTCATAATCAATGCCAGATAATTAATTAAAAATTTAGGCGTATGTATTAACCAGTATAGATCAATGTGGCTTGAATACACAAAATACGTCCAAATTCTGTCCAAGATAAATAATTATGATGCTACATGGTTGTTGTGTATATATTTCATATAAATTTAGAAATCAGTATTTCAAGAGACATTACAAGTCATTATGTTCATTCTACGTCTCAAACATATTACGGGAACAGAAATACCTTTATTTATAAATAGCATGTATCCCAAAAAATCTATGGGAATTTAAATGGCGGGCATCCAGAAACTTCATGTGGTCGCCAGTGGGAAGTATATTTTTGACAAGCCGCATACACTTAGGGCCAGCCGTGGAACTAGTGCCAAACCAATGATGCTACTGCACTTTTACTTAGCTTATTGTGATTTATTGCAACAGTTAATTCTGGCTTTCTGTTTCAGAATGATCTAGTCATCTATATTTATAATCATTTTAAATGAATATGTATTTCATGTTTTCAGTTATTCATGATCCCTTAAAAAATATAAATGCCTTACTGCTAGACACATAAGAAGATCAGGTTCTATAATAGTAAAAATGCTATCGGAAGATGAGAGAATAGAAATTCTACCAAAATTAGGTAAAAAGATAAATTTTTAGGACTTCAAAAATAAATGCAAGGTGGAAGCAACAAGCCAAGTGTCCACGACTGGATCTGCAGCAGCCCATCCATACAGTGGAATACTGTCCAGCCTTGAAAAGAAGGAAATTCTGACACAGCCTATGACACAAATGGACCTTAAAGACTATGCTAAATGAAATAAGCCAGTCACCAAAGGTCAAATAGGTATAATTGTATGATTCCACCTATATAAGGTCCTTGGAGCAGTCAAATGCATAGAGAAAGAAAGTAGGATGGTGACCATAAGAGAAGGGGAGGAGGGGGAGGAGGGGGGAACTGGTGTCTAATGGGTACTGAGTGTCAGTCTCGGAAGATGGAAAACGTTCTAGAGATGGGTGGTGGCGAGGGTTGCCAACAATGTGAATTTACTCAATGCCACTGAACTGTACATTTGAAATGGTCAAAATGGTAATTTAATGCTATGTATATTTTACCACAATAAAAAAAAAATTAGAAGATTTAAGTGTAAAATGTAAAAAATGTAAAAGTGTTAAAAGAAAACACATTAGAAAAATCTTCATGACCTGGAGTTAGGCAAATAATTCTGAGGCCTGATACCGAAAGCATGAGCCATAGAAATAATTTGATAAATTGTATTTTAATAAACCAATTTTGATCTGCAAGAGGCACTATTAAAAGAATTAAAAGACTAACTGTAGACTGGAAGAAAATATTTACAAATCGTGTACCTACCAAAGAATTTAAATATATAAAAAAATGAAAACCTCTGAAGATTCAACAGTAAAAAAACAAACAAAGAAAACAATTTAAAAATGGATAAAAAGCAGGAGGATAGCTTGAGGGCAGGAGTTTGAGACCAGCCTTGGCAACCTAGTGAGACCTATTGCTACAAAAATAATTTTTAAAAAATTAGCCAGGCATGGTAGCACCTGTAATTCTAGTTACTTGGGAGGCTGAGGCAGGAGGATTTCTTGAGACTAGGAGTTTGAGGCTACAACGAGCCATGATCACTCCAACCAGGGCAATGGGCAGAGCAAGACCTTGTCTCTAACAAACAAAAAAACAAACAAAGGATAAAACAGACATTTTGCCAAAAGAGATAAATAAATGACAAATAAGCCCATGGAAAGACAATCAACATCACTAGTCATTAGTGAAACACTTCATTAGTGAAACACAAGTTAAAGTCCTGACCAGGTATCACTACATGCCCATTAGAATGTATAAAATAAAGTCCAGGTAACACCACGGGCTGGCAAAGATGCAGAGCACTAAAGACTCCAAATGACAAGATTGTATACACAGAAAATCCAAAATCATACAAAGCATTAGACAGCCACATGATTCCCACCTCACCTCCGCCAGGCTTAGCTCTAATGTTGACTTTTCAGGGAAATCTCCAAAGACCACCTTGTTTAATAAACATTGTAATGCCTCTCCAATCCGTTCTCTCAATCCTGGGTACTTTATCTCCCCTCTACACCCTTAGCATATGAAACTAAAGTCCTATTTACATAATTTGCATGTTTCTAGTTAGTTTCTACCAGCTGGAATGTAAACCACATGAGGACACACATCTCTTTTTTTTTCTTTTGACAGAGTCTTGCTCTGTCACCCAGGCTAGAGTGTAATGGCACGATCTCAGCTCATTGCAACCTCCACCTTCCAGGTTCAAGTGATTCTGCTGCCTCAGCCTCCCAAGAATCTAAGATTACAGGCATGCACCATCACACCTGGCCAATTTTTGTGTTTTTAGTTAAGACAGGGCTGCGCCATGTTGGCCAGGCTGGTCTTGAATGCCTGGCCTCAAGTGATCCACCCGCCTTGGCCTCCCAAAGTACTGGGATTGCAGGTGTGAGCCACCATGCCCGGCTGAGGACACGCACCTTTGCTTTGTTCAGGGATGGAAAGCAGAGCCCGTGCGGCGTCTCAAAGGCAGAACACTCCCAGTACATACTTGCAGAGTGCATGAAGGCAGTCTCAGGTTGTATTCTCTTCAGCTGTTGGACTATTTCCCCCCCATGAATCAGACTAAAATACCCCACCACTGCTTTGGTCATCCGCTCAGCTAACTAACCTAATTTCCCCTCATACTCTGACTCGTGCTGCCATCTTTACTCAGTGTACCTGTGTTCTCTACTTAAACCTCACCTTAGATTTTACCCACTCCCTGAAAATTAGCTTTCTTGGTTTTTCTTCTTTTTCTCACCCACTAAATCTGGTTACTCTGGGATTCCTTTCGTGCCCTTTTTACAGTCTTGTCCCACAGGTCTCATCTAAATCAAGGGCTTTATAAACTGTCAAATATAAGCAGAAAATCTGCACACCCAGGTCCTCCGGTTCCCCACCTAGGTTAAAGCTGCCTCATGGTCATCTCCCTGAGCCTGTGCAGGACCACACCAAGAACAAAAGTGCCCCATCCGGTCATTTCTGACCAGTCCTCTGGTCTGACTTCCCGACTGTATCCCTTTCTCTGTATCCAAATGATTCTTCCCATCACCCAGGGCTCAAACATTGCAATGATCTATGCTTCCTCCTTCTCTATCATACTTCACATCTGCTCAGCTATAAAGAGGGTTGTTCAGGGTCCCTCAGCAGTGCCACATTTCTCAGTTACACATGTGCTTTAGAATCTACAGGGGACTTTTCAAAGAACGTGGATGATTGGGCTCCATCCCAAATATCCTGATTTAATTGGTTTGGGGTTGAGTACAGGCATTGGCATTTCTTAAAGGTTCTCTGGGTGATGCCAGCATGCAACACAGGATGGAATTCACTGGTGATGACTGTGAGCTTTGGAGTCATGTATCCCCTTATCCAAATTATTGTGGGCATGACTGTTTGATATGCTGGAGCCTCAGATCCTCAACTATGTATAGAGGCTCCTCAACTTACAATGGAATTACCTCCCGATAAGCCCATTGTAACTTGAAAATATCATAAGTCAAAAATGCATTTAATACACCTAACCTACCGAACATCATAGCTTAGCCTAGGCTACCTTAAATGTGCTCAGAACACTTACTCTACACTGAAGTTGGGCAAAACAATCTCACATGAAACAAGTTTTATAATAACGTGTTGAATATCTTATGCAATTTGTTGAATACTGTATAAAAAGTGAAAAACAAGGTTGGATTGGTACTTGAAGTATGGTTTCAACCATTGTGTATCACTTTTGCACCATCATAGAGTCAAATAATCATATACTGGGGACCGTCTGTGGACGGATTCTAACATCAGCCTCAAAGGGTTACTATGTAGATTAATAGAGATAAATATTTAAAGTTTCTAATGATAAATGGTAGGTACTTGATACATAATAATTCTCTGTCTCCTCAGTTTTCCCATCTGTAAAGTGGGAATAAAAGTACTAAGTTCATTGGCTGCACTGAATGAAAGTAAAGTTCCCAGTGAGGCACCTGTCCCTAACTGTACCGTACCAAGCTAAAGGGACAGATGGAAGATGCATTACCAGGTTAGACAAAGGTTTCTTTGCAAACCTTGCTTCTTTGTCCATTCTCATTCTCTGCAATTTCTATGGTTCTACTGGTGCATACCCCTATGGTGTTGTACCTGCTTAGCTTCTATTCCATTGTCAGATTCATATTACTAATGCAGAGCTCCAACCGTGTCATTACTAAAACCCTTCAATGGCTCTTCACTGACCACCACACTAATCATATGCTCCTCCTGCTGTCACTGGAATGGAACAAATCAGTCCTTCTAGCCTTGCTTCCAGTAGCCCCACTCTTTCCCCTGCATACCAGATAATGTGGCCCTTCGCTGTTCCACACATTGCAGCCCACTTTCGTTCCCCTCTTTTCTCCCTACATCCTCAATTCTACCTAACAAATCTCTACCCATTTCGATTCATCCTTTCATAATGCACTCATCATCGATTGGATGCTGTCATGGCTTTCACGGGATCCCTGGGGGATATCATCTGAAGAAGCCCCACAGATCTGCTCTGCTGCAGGACAGCATCAACTTAGTCAGTCTGCAATACAGCAGTGAACCTCCTGAATTCAGATGTTTCCATGAGGAGCCCCAAGCCTTCGCCAGTCTTCCATTTCTGAGTTCTGAATTCTAATCCATCTCTTGGCTCAGAACTTGGCTCTTTTTTTTTTTTTTTTTTTTTTTTTTTTTGAGACAGATTCTTGCTCTGTCGCCCAGCCTGGAGTGCAGTGGCGTGATCTTGGCTCACTGCAAACTCCGCCTCCCAGGTTCAAGTGATTCTCCTGCCTCAGCCTTCCGAGTTGCAGGGACCACAGATGCCCACTACCATGCCCAGCTAATTTTTTGTATTCTTAGGAGAGACAGGGTTTCACCATATAAGCCAGGATGGTCTTTATCTCCTGACCTCGTGACCCGCCCACCTCAGCCTCCCAAAGCAATGGAATTACAGGCATGAGCCACCGTGCCTGGCCCGGAACTTGGATCTTACACGGGTAGGGATATTCCAGTGGGAAGGTACCACAGCCCTGCCACTGCCTCCCTCAGGGCCAGTCCCCTCGCTACTCTTCCTGTCTTGCCACCTCATCAGCACAGGAAGCCTCTGCTCAACACACTTTGAAGCCTTCTCAGGACCCAGAGGGCAGGATCTGAATTCACCTGGCTGCTACCCAAAGCCCGCTCACGTGGCCTGATCCTTTTACCACTGCATCTCTGCCCCACCACGGCCTCATTCTCTGGACTTCAGCCAATGGACCAATTCACACCTCTGTGTCCTGTCTCACCAGCATACCTTTGCCCATGCAAGATCCCACCCGCTTTTCAGGACCTAGCTCAGGAGTCACCTTTCTGAGGGAAACTGTCGCTGACTGGCCTCAGTGGTCTTGTGCCCACCAAGTGCTCCCATAACACCCCGAGTTCACTCCTCTCAAAATGCATCTCGGACATACTGTCAAACTTTGCTTCACTGTCATCTGCTTTTTGACAGCAGCAATGGTGCCTTAGTCATCTGTTCTAGGATACAACTGGCACATAGGAAGGAATCGATAAACGAAAGAGAAGGAGAGAAAAGCAGCATTGGAACCTGTGCTTGCAGTATTCCAGGTGACTCTTTTTTTTTTTACAGTCTCTCTCTGTCACCCAGGCTGGAGTGCGGTGGCGCAATCTCGGTTCACTGCCTCCACCTCCTGGGTTCAAGCAATTCTCCTGTCAAGCAGCCTCCTGAGGAGCTGGGATTACAGGCGTGTACCACCACACACAGCTAATTTTTGTTATTTTTAGTAGGGATGGGGTTTTGCCATGTTGACCAGGCTGGTCTCGAACTCCTGACCTCAGGTGATCCGACCGCCTTGGCCTCCTAAAGTGCTGGGATTACAGGCGTGAGCCACCACACCCGGACTGACTCATTTATTCTGTTCTTAAACATTAAAGAAATATTAAAACAGCCAGAAAGAGAAATTTTTAATGTTGTTTAACAATAATTAGGAAAGGTAAGAAAACTGTATTTTTAGGAAAAGTGATATCGAAAAACATTATAGAATTTTTCATGGTCCAAATTCTGATAGTCACATATTTCTCATAAACCTTTGAATTTTTCATGTCTCATTGTCGGTTTTATACATGTGTTTGGTAGATTCGAAGCAATGATAGTTTAGTTTAAAAAATATTGACTTCAACATCATAGCTAATTTCCAAGGGGATATTATACCATCTAGTTAAAAATAACCCTTGGAAATGTGGTTACTTGTGTTATTTACACATTTTAATGTTAGCAATAAAATGGAAGGTTGGTTACATTTAATGAATCTGTACAGTCATAAAAGAAAGACAGAGATTAATTCTGAGTAGGTTGTTGCTGCTATAATCAATAGAGTACATCATAATTGTGCGTTGAGGAAACGCCAGTATGCTAAGGCAAAAGAACAACAGTCATTAAATGAGTGGTCCCTTGGGAGTTAATGAAGAATCTCTTTCTCCAATAGGAAAGAAATGCTTTCTAAAATTTATAACACCATATGGACACTCACACATATGGATGGCTCATAAATGCTCTACATCAAAGTGTTATTTTTACATTTTCAACACAACAAACACACTAAACAGGTGTTTTAAATGCTACACTTTGAACAGCAGTAATTTAATCAACATAAAAAATTCTTAGTAGTGTCATTGAAATATTAGTGGGATAAAGATGTTTTATTTAGGATATGCTTCAACTATATATTCAAAGGCAGTTTTAGATTTTAACAAATTTAATTTTTGTACTCTAAGATCAGACTTTCCAATTCAGTGCTCTAATTCCTGTGCAATTTGACAGCAGACCAGTCCTCATCCTACACCTCCGTCACTGCCTGCTGCTTTTTTTTATCCAGGCAAGGAAGCTTCCTAGGGCTTCAAACATACAATGAATCCAAAAGGACTCTGTTGGCTACTGGCTCTTACATTTATAGATTAGAAATTTTCCTTAATAATGCCCTTCTCTGAAAGTCTAAAAATGATCTATATATTCAAAAACAAGAAAATGACTATCTCAAAACTCACATTTCACTTTTGGAATATGTTGCCCTCATTTAATGATATAATATTTTTAGTGTCTAGAATTATACCTAGCATCTGGAATAAAGTGATTCTAACTATGAATATGATTCTTCTCAATAATACAAAAATTATAATGATAGAATTAGTGAATACTAAGTTTAGTGAGAAGACCAGAATATGAAATTGTGCATATGGCATTGAAACACTATGTTTTTAGAAGCTTGTGAATTTTTTTAAAAAATCCTTAAAAATGACTGTCTGATGGTAGAACTTAGGGAACATTTATTTTATAATGTCTACTCTAGTGTTTTAATAATTTTCTTTTATGGAATTATAAAACTTTAATGTGAATTTAAACATCCAAAATATTGTAAATATTACTACTCTTTCTCTTTGCGTTTTACCACTGCTCCAATTACCTTTTTCTTTTCTTTAAGGTTCTGTAGAATTTGGTTGATTTCAGAAAAAAAAAAAAAAGGAGAAACATTATAGAAAATTGGAGGATTCTGTGTATGGCGGGGGAGGTATTTCTGGACTTAGTGACATTGCAACAGGAACGTCATTCACTTAACCTTTCTTTCAACAGACACTTACTATATTTTCAAAATAATTAAACAAGCAACAGTAACAGCTAGTATATAAAGAGCTCTTTCTATGTTCTGCATTTTATGCCCTGGATTATCTCATTTATCATTAGAACAACTTTGTAAGGAAAATATTAATTTTATTATAAAAGAGGAAATCAAGCCTAGAACAATGCAGCGACGTGTCCCAGGTTGCCCGTTAGCAGGGGAGTTGGTTTCTAGAGCCCACATGGCTACGAATAATGTTGCCCAACGCAACGAGGGGAGCTGGAAATCCCAGGTGAATAAAACCCAGTCTCTGTCCTCGAGAAAGTGAACAATCTAAGCAAAACCTCCCAGCAACACTTTTAGTGAAGGAAATGTTACACATCTGTGCGTACAGCATGACGGCCACTAGCCACCTATGACAACTGACCACATGAAACGTGAATTTTAAATTGTGTTTAATTTTAATTAATTTATACTTAACTTTAAAGAGTTAAATACGACTAGTGGATAAACGATTGGACATCTTAGTTTTAAAGGTTGAGGAAGATATAAAGAGGCATTTATAAAACACTGTAGGAGCTAATATGTTTTAAAAATAAAATAGTAATCCAAATACTCTTGAGAAAGGAGATCTTGCTACAATTGCAGTGTATATATGCTGCTTTCTGAGAATAATTTAAAGTTTCTCACGTCAACTGAAAATACAATTTTAATTCTTTTAAATGAAAATAACTGGCATTCAACTTGTTAGATGGCATATATTTTTATTTCTACTCTAACATGAATTTATCAGACTCAATTAATTTTATATGATTGTGCATGAGAGCTCTTTTTTCAGAGAAAATGTAGAAATATTTCTTGCTTTTCTCTCAGAACACATACTTTGTAAAGTACCAAAGTCTGAACAAATAATTCACATGGAAATTTTGATATTAATTTAAACTCTAGGAGTACAATTCTAACCTTTGTTCTAAGCATACAAATACTACATTTTGAAAGAAGAATTGTGGGCCAACTGGGTATGTATTTAGTTTGGTTAATAGCAGATCATGAGACTCAATAATCTGAATAAAGAGCAGAGACTGTTGAAAGCCAAACCCTTCACCTGTTATTTCCCTTATTGTATTTGATTTGCTGTCTCCATTAAATCTCAAATCTCAAATAACCTCAGAGTTTCCATGTATTAAGCTTTAAGCATTATATAAGAATTCTATATGTAAAACATCTAAGATAAAGCTTAAGGATGAATAAAATTACCCCAAAACATACAAATTACCAAGATACTTTAAATGTCTTTGGAATATAGCACAATATACATAAATATTTTTGTAGAAACGCAAATATATTAGAAAAGTTATTCCTCCTAAGCAAAAGTATCACTCTTCCTCAACAGTCAGTGCTTCATGGAGATTTCAATGAGCTTTCTGGGTGAACTTCTAATTAAATGGCTTCCATTATTAAGTGTAACTCAGCTCAGAATATTGCTATTTGCATATATTTGACAACCAAAGATGACAAGCATTGGAATAATTCCAATAAAAAAAAAACCTACAGAAAAGAAAGGGAATAATTCCCCATGAAGCTTTGTCAATTGTTCAATTCCTTCATCCTTAAAAAAAAAAAAAGAACCTAGATAATCTTATGTCATCCTTAAAACAATAGCTATATAGATGGTTCCTGACTTACTATGGTGTGCCTCAGGATGGTTCAGCCTTATGATGGTGTAATGCTTTCAGCACGCTCATTCACTTCCCATGGGGTTACATCTAGGTAAACCTGTCCTAAGTTGAAAATACTATTTGTGACTTAATTATATTTTCAATTTAGGATAGGTTTATTGGAACATGACACCATCGTCAGTCCAGGAGTATCTGTTGTATGTTTTTTCTTCTTCTTCTTCATATCCTCAGTTTTAAGCTAAGAACATAGGCGTGGAGTGTGTGCGTATCTGTGTGCATGTGTATATGACTGCTCACTGTTCTACAGGCATTTAAACATCATAAGAATGATTTGATGATCCAGTCTTCTGTTAGGGATCTAGAGATATTCCACTTCTACACTTCTAGAGAACTGTTCTAGGCCATCTGCCAACAAGCCAAAGCTAGCTGCTCACCACCGGGCTCTGTCCGCAGGAGTCACAGCAAGAAATAAGACATTTTCTTGCTTCTCGAATCTTGAATGTGCCTGCCTGCTTGCCTTCCTTCCTTCTTTCCTTTCTTCCTCCCTTCCCTCCCTCCCTCTTTCCTTCCTTCCCCCTTTCCTTCTTCCCTTCCCTTCCTTCCTTCCTTCTTTCCCTCCCTTTCCTTCCTCCTCCCTTTCCTTCCTTCTTCCCTCCTTCCCTCCTTCCTTCCTTCCTTCCCCCTTCCTTCCTTACTCCCCCACTCCCTCCCTCCCTTCTCCCTCCTACCCTCTTTTCCCCTTTCCTTCCTTTCTTCCATCTGATTGTAGACATGGAGAAAGGATATTTCTTATTTCCGTTGATCTGAAAGACAAACTAGACAAGAAATCTAAAAACCTATCTTTTCAGACACTTAAAAAAATAGGCACAAGGAGGGGGGTCATATCATCTGATGATTTTCATTATGTACCATTGTTTGGGTTGAAAAACATGAAAAGCATTCCAAGGACAAAAGAAATTACAGGTCTGGTTCCTGCCTTTGATAGTTTTACTGTTAGAACGGAAGAAAGGGAAATACGTATAACAATGAGAAAGCAGCATGATGGTAATGCAAATGGAGGAAGCATTGTCACTACAGTAAAAATGATGTATGTATACATTATACATGAATTAATACATATAGAAAGGTACATATATGCATTGTATGTCTATGACTGTGTGTATACAGAATGTGTCAGAAGAGAAGTTGTCATATGAGGAAAAGAGGTTTAACTGCTTCAGAATTCAAGATTTGTCTAAATTTGAATAATAATAAATACATTTAGATTGGGAGAGAGGAGAAATTTAGAAGAACAAAGTTGAGAGGAGTGATGGTTAATACTGAGTGTCAATTTGACTGGATTGAAGGATGCAAAATATTTTTCCTGGGTGTTTCTGTGAGGGTGTTGCCAAAGGAGACTAACATTTGAGTCAGTGGACTGGGAGAAGCAGACACCTTCAATCTGGGTGGGCACCATCTAATCAGCTGCCAGCACAGCTAGAATAAGGCAGCAGCAGAAGATGGAAAGAGCAGACTGGCTGAGTCTTTTGGCCTTCATCTTTATCCCATGCTGGATGCTTCCTGCCCTCAAACATCAGGCTCCTAGTTCTTCAGCTTTTGGACTCTTGGACTTAGACCAGTGGTTTGGCAGGGGCTATTGGGCCTTTGGCCACAGACTGAAGATTGCACTATCGGCTTCCCTACTTTAGAGGTTTTGGGACTTGGCCTGATCCACCACTGGCTTTTTTGCCCCTCAACTTGCAGAAGGCCTATCCTGGGACTTTATCTTGTGATCATGTGAGTCAATTCTCCTTAATAAACTCCCTTTCATATATACAACATCTATCCTATTAGTTCTGTCCCTCTAGAGAACCCTGACTAATACACGAGGGGAGGTAACAACTCAGCTAGCATTATGGTAACAGAGACCAGATGTTGAAAGTGGGAAAACACTTGGGAGAGTATTTCAAATGCGGACCTCAAGTAAATGAATTTCACATAAGAAGCAGTAATGGAGTCACTACTGACACTTAAAATGGCTGAAAGTTAGGTTATTAGCAAATAGGTTATTCTAATAGAAACAGTGGGGTTAACTGGATGAAATGTGGGTAGGAAGCTTGGTTAGGATGTTGCTATAATGACTCTGTAACACATAAGGATACATTCCATATCTTAGCTCTTAATACTCCTCAAAGAACATCTATGACACCTTTCCATCCAGTATTAGAATCCATTTTATGATACTACTGAAATTAGTCCATTCAGACTCTCAAAAAAACCTTCCAATACCTGGGAGCTTATGATTTCTCTAGGAATCTCATTCCATTTTTCAATAGCACTAATTCTAAGATTTGTTCTTATTTTGAATATAAATCTATTCCTTATTAAATTTACTTCCATATGGATCTAAGTTCTTCTGTAAGAAACAACACAGATGAACTCTACTCTCTTTTTCTCTTGACAGGACTCAAATATCTAAAAACATATACATATATAAATGTCACGACTATCTCATAGATTCTCCCCAATCTCCACCATATCTGCTCTGGAATAAGGAAAACAAAAACAAAAACAAACTGTCTTTGTCCTTGCACTCAGACACTCAACACAGAACACTTCTATGACCAGATGGTGGTGGGGGGGACTTGCCACATATACCAAGCAGTTCTCCAGTGGACAGCAACTGGGTATCCTATAATTCAATTCGATTCTGATTCTATCTACCTGGAAATAGCATCAGATCCCACAGATTGAGGGCTCAGCCCCACAAGACTAGAGACCTCAATCACAAGTTGGGGCCACCTGTACTTCAGATCGATGGGCTACAAACCAAGGTTCCCACAATTTCCTCAATGGGCAAGATTAATTTGCTGGGACAGTTCACAGAACTCACAGAACTCAGGAAAACACTTACATTTATTGGTTTATTCTAAGGGATTATAAAGGATGCTGATGCACACCAGACGAAGAGATGAATAGGGTGAGGTGGGGGGATGCAGCTTCCATGCCCTCGCTGGAGCTGCCACCCTTGCAGCATCTCTACATGTTCAGCACCCCAGAAGCTCATCAAATCTTGTTGTTCAAGAGTTTATAGGGAGATTGGTCCCTAGTACCCCCTTCCCAGAGGTCAATGGGTGGGGCTGAAAGTTCTAGCCCTCTAATCTTCAAATTACTTGGTCTTTCTGGGCCATTCTTGAGGCTCTCTAGGGGGTGCACCCAGAGTAAATGCATTAGCATAAACACAAGAGTTATCCAAGGGGCTAATTATGAATAACAAAATATACTACTATCACTCCAAAATTTCCAGAGGTTTTTAGGACCTCTATGACAGTAACTGGGGACAAAGAACAAATATAGTTCCTATTACACCACAGCTCTTCTTCAGACTAGACTCACACATTTTTCAACTGTTCCTTGTAGGACCTCACTGTCCATTACTCTGGCTCATACTCTCTTGTTCACATTTATGCTGCTCTAAAAAGGGTGCTCCAGGTTTGTAACACAGTGGTACGGTTTGACTCTGTCCCCACCCAAATCTCATCTTGAATTGTAGCTCCATAATCCCCACCTGTTGTAGGAGGAACCTGGCGGGAGGTAATTGAATCATGGGGCCGGGTTTTTGCCATGCTGTTCTCATGGGAGTGAATAAGTCTCATGAGATCTGATGGTTCTATAAAGGGCAGTTTCCCTGCACACACTCTCTTGCCTGTCACCATGAAAGATATGGCTTTGCTCCTCCTTCCCCTTCTGCCATGATTGTGAGGCCTCCCCAGCCATGTGGAACTGTCAGTCCATTAAACTTCTTTTTCTTTATAAATCACCCAGTCTCAAGTATGTCTTTATTGGCAGCGTGAGAACGACGGACACACATGGTGATCCAGTGGCTTGATCTGAGCAAAATACACTGTATTTCAATATTAGCAATAGATGACAAGCAACTATGGCCATGGTGAATCTCAGATGCTGAAAAGAGGGGAAGAAAGAGAGCCCCAGGCCTCACCATAAGGCTTAGAAGGGAGTGCTATGGTTTGAATGTGTCCCCTCCAAAAATCAGGTGTTGCCAGTGCAGTATTATTAAGAAATGGCTTCTTTAAGATGTGATTAGGCCACGAGGGCTCCTCCCCCATGAATGGGATTTAGATACTTATAAAAGAGGCTTTACTCCGAATTAGGCTCTCTTGCCTTCTGCCATGTGAAGACACAGCAAGGAGGTGTCATCGTGCAAGCAGAGAGCGGCACTCACCAGACACCAGTGCTGAAGTCTTTATCTTGGACTTCCCAGCCTCCAGAGCTCCGGGTGATAAATTTCTGTTCTTTATAAATGACCCAGTCTGTGGTATTTTGTTGTAGCAGCACAAACAGACTAAGACAGGGAGTGTCCATGTACTCCATGTAAAACACTTTTTTTTAAATGGCCATTTAAGACCGTAAACACAGAAAAGAGAAAAACAAAGACAACTTTCTCATTTACTTTCACACTTACAAAATATTTCTCAAATGAACACACAGAGATTAGTGAATGCATTACGAAAGAACGAAGATGGTAAGACACTTGTTCATATTCCCAGGACAAAACCGGTGAGAGATGTGTTCATTTTTGTTCCCCCCCGCCACCCCACAAAGACACATATCAGTGTTTACTTCCTTGAAATTGGCATTTTCAGGATTGGAATGTACCTACAATAAACTTCCAGATGCCTGCACATCTTTCAAATAAGGCCTCTTAAGGATGCCATATTTGAATGGTATTCTTAGCATTATTCTTTCTGCCTGCTTCCTAAAACGCTTTAATAACCAGAGATAATAACATTCCTCGTCTACAAGGCAGCTGCATGCCAAAGACACAAGCAGCTGCACCTCCGCTCAGTCCACATTGCTGGGTTTTTATAATGAAAATGTGCACATTAGACTTTTTTATGGTTTTGCCTTCCTCGAGGTGGAGTAGCTCTGGGGTCCATCATTCACTGATATTAGAAGGCTGCCTGTGGTAACACAGAACCCAATGTAGCAGATAACAAAAGGCAAATATAATTTGAATCAGAGAATGGCAGGACTGGAAGACTCAACAGAAAAAATCTCATTGTCTTCCCGACTTTCAGTGACGATCTGAATTATCTCTGAATATCTGGAACGCCATAGCAGCCTTTTCTTGGTGGTGGGATTATGCGTATTTCTTAGTTCTCTTATTTTTGTTTATCTGTATGTTATTTTTACTCAGTGAATATGTATCCCTCTTTAAGACAAATACATGTTTTCATTAAAAATAAAGGAGATTAGGTTAGTCATGATAGTTTTATGTTCATTTAAAGATGTGTCCTCCAAATAGCTTTTATAGATTTAGGGTGGCTGGCTAGTTATAAATAAAAACTGACATTGTTCCTTCTTAAAAATGAGGTGAAAACTAGAGGTTCACCACTGTTGCCCAGGCCCCATTTCCATCCAGTTGAGTTAGGATGTTGCTCAGTTAAATCTCAGCTGACAGATGACGTTACACAGCCAGCTGTGGCTGAGAGGATCCAGGGTTTCTAGAGCTGATGCAGAACCCCAGTCACTGGGGGGAAGGATGGGAAGCTTCTCAGTCCTCACAAACTCCCCTACCATCCACTAGGACCCTCTGCTCTGCTGTTTGCCAGAGCAGTAGCTCTCAAGGACTCCATACCAGCACCATCAGCAACGTCTATGAATTTGTTAGAAACTCAAATTATGATACTCCACCCTAGACAGACTGGGTGAGAAGCGCTGGGGTGGGGCCCTGTGATCTATATTTAACAAGCTCTTTTGGGGAATTTGATCTGGTTTATCGACACAGCTACCATGCTGTGCTGGGCCCATCTTACCGACTCCTCTCCTGAATCCCCCCAGAGCTCCTCTAAGCACCACTATGTCTCCAGTTCCTGGTCAAATAGAATACAGAGGAGACTGGGTTAATTTGATGCTAATAGCAACCTTGTGTCTGATGCTCTTTTCATATTATTGCTGTTGGAGTAATATTCTATTGCCAGATGTCAGTGCTGATAAAGAATTCAGAAATGAGGAGGAACTAGAGGCATTTTCTGGGCCTCTGCTGTTTCTCTTTATTTCCAACATGCCACTGGCATGAAATATAGCTGGCTGCATTGAAAGTAGCAGTGCTTTTTTCCCCCTAAATGTATAGAAATCTGTTTTCCTTATGTGTGGGTGGCAATTTGCTGCTGGTAGCTTCAAAACCACGGCTGCACTATGAACAAAAAAAAAATGCTCTTAGAGTCTGAGCCCTGTTAACCTCTTTCTCCCAAACAAACAAATAAACCTAAACCTAAGCCCATCTGTCAACAGGCATTTACTGAGTACCTATTGTGTTTAAGAGATTTTATGTGCAAGGTGTCTCAAGAGGGGGGAAAAAAACAAAGGCTATGTACTCAAGATATTTTCACCGAGGTTGGGCAGACAAGGCTTGAGAACAATTATCAGGAAATCTATTACACCAACAATGGTGAAAGAAAACAGTGCCAAGTGGACCCTGGAAGGCAGCGGCAATGCAGTGGGGGCAGCGTGGGAGGTGAAGTGGCCCCCAAGGTGGCATGGCCAGAGCAGAATGTGATGAGAGACCAGGCAGCTGGGAAGAGGCCTTTAGCTTAGAAACAATAAACAACAGGGAACCACTTGGAGTTCTTGAGCGAGGGAAAGACAAGATGAGCGTGGTAACTATAATTAGAGAAGCATCACACTGAAGTGTGGGCTGGTTATCAGACGGTAACACGGGGATGTGTTCTAATTGCTGTGTGCAGAGCATGTCATGTAGGCTGGGCTGGCCAACACCCAGCTGTCAGGGGTCTTATGTTCTACTAGGGACAGCTGTGAAACAACCGTGGAAAGAAAAACACAGGATGTGTTAGTCCATTTGTGGTCCTGTAAAAGGCTAACTGAGATGGGTAATTTATAAAGAACAGAGATTTATTTTCTTACAGTTCTAGACTGGGAAGTCCAACATCTAGAGGAGGCCATCTAGTGTGGGCCTTCTTGCTGCACCAGCCCATGATGGAATGCAGACGGGCAAGAGGACTGAGAATGGCATGAATACCCTTCACCTCCCAAAGGTCCCACCTCCCAACACTGGTGCATTTCAACACTTGAACTTTGAGGAGCACATTCAAACCATAGAACAGGATAACTTTACACCATAATAAGGGCTGTGAAGACACTAGAACACCATGAGAGAGTCAAAGGGTGGGGGTCCTGCTTCAGGACACATCTGTGTTCTGACATCGCAGTGCCCTGGAAGGCACCAAGGGCTGGTCTGTCTACAAGACTATGGGGAGCAGGAATATGAGGAGGAAGAAGCAGATTGTGGAGATGGTGGGGCGGTAGAGGGAAATGTCTTCTGGTGTTCCTAATTCGTGAATACTTTGATTCTTATTCATATCTTCTGGTCAGCAAATCAATATTAGTATTTGTATCAATCATAACATCTCACATTTGAATTATACTTTGTAGTAGCCATGATAACTCTGTGAAGTAGACCCAGAAAGTCTTTACACAAGACCTTCTAAGAGAGGAAGGGGGTGCCTGCGTGTCACGCCCGCGAGGGGTGGGACTTGGATCCTGCCTGAGAGTTTTGGCCCAGGTCCGCTTCCATCCCGCTGTGCTCATGCAGGTAGCTTTCCCCTTCCGTGGTGAGTGGAGCCTGCTCAGGTCCTCAATGTCATTGTGCATGCGAGTGAAGAGGATGCCCAGAGGGAAAAGCGCTCAGCTGTGTGTGTTTCCAGCAAAACAGACGCATGGCAGAATGTGGGGAGAAACACATCGACCAGAGCTAGCTACTACGTATCACTAAAATTGAGCAGTTTTATAAATATTTTATATTCATACCACGTGCCTTGTGATGGTTGGAAGATACATTTTTCAAAATGGCCTTTTTTCACTGCCCTTAGTTGAGCCTATTAAAAATTAAGGCAACTTTCTTAAATGAGAAAATGGATTTGAAAGCCGGGCAAAGTGTCGTGTACTGGGAAGAGAGGTTTCACACACTCTTCAAGGAGCACCCATAGCAATCACCAAGAGGCACCTCAGACCCTGACATCCAGGGTGCAACTGCAGCAAGACTGAGATGGGCGCTAAACATCATTCACCTAATAATTCCCATGTGACTCAGTTTCCCTACTGAGACTCTGCTCCAGTGTGGAGGACATGGGTGCTACTTCTTTATATCCCACATTAGAGAGTGCATGTAGAAGGTAACTGATAAATATTCTTTGGAGGCATCAGTGATGGTGCCTTGGGAACCAAGGAAACTAGTCAATGAAAAAAATAAATGAGTCCACCCAATTTCAGGGGGCTAGAGATGTGCTGGGCAAAGGTGTGGCCTTCTCAGGGTCATTCTCCTCATTCCCTAGGGTGGGCACCCTGAGAGAAACATCCCAGTGGCCTCGGGACTATCCCTAGCAGGCACCTGCCAGTAAGGCTGCATCCATAATAGACAAACCCTCTGATGGCCTGATACCTGTTGTGAACAGGTTATTAAATATTGTAAATATCACTCTTTCTGGAAACGATGGGGGCAACTGGCTTTTAAATCTTCTTCCCATTCAGTGACTCAAGAGGTCTTCTACCCTTCAAGTGTGTTATCCTGCAGAAAAAAAGTTTAAGAATAACTGCTCCAGAACATCTTCTGAGTCTCATGATTAGAGGGCCAGTGAAGGGGCTTTAGTGGCATCTCACAATTATAGATAATCTCCTCATGGAGCAGGCTAATTACATTCCAATCCCTTCACTCATAACTAAGACTGTTATCAATAAGCCTGGCATTATTGTTGATTACAAAGACTTTCTTATTTGCTCGCTGTTTTAATTACTCAGCTTTTAAATGTTCCTTGAAGAAAAGTTAGAAAATAGAGATAAACAAAATAAGAAAGGGGAAAAAAATCGCCCCTCATCGCCTAGTGAAGTGTACGGATTGCCAACATTCTCGAGTCTCTCCTTCCAGAGATTTCCCTGTTGTGCTGACAGTCTTCATTAATGGAGTTTTTTTTTTTTTTTTTTTTAAGTATTTCTCAAGAGTTGCAGGAGAAATAAAGAAAGTCAAGAGAGAAGAGAGGAGAGAAAAAGGAGAAGAGAGAGCAAGCAAAGTTTCAGAAGACTACCTTGCCAGGCATCTAGTCTAGGGTGGGCAAATGTTTTCCATGAAGGACCATCTAACCAACATTTCAGGCTTTGTGGAGCATACAGTCTCTATAGCAACTACCCAACAACACCTTTGTACCACAAAAGCTTTCTTGTCTGCAACACCGCTTTCAGATGTGACTAGGGCTATCATGTGTGATTATGGACATCATGATATAATTTAAGTCATCTCTGTGTGCACATTTAAAAATCAGGAATAAAATGAATTGAATATAATACTATTTAGCCTGTATCTTTCATAGGGTGTCCCTCTTATATAAGTCTTTTGTTCCCCTATTATGATAAGAGAAGCTCATGTAATACTGCCTGATTGCCCTTGCTAATCCAACTCCTGCATTCAAGCCATCCTCCTGCCTTAGCCTGCTGAGTACCTGGGACTATAGACGTGTACCACCATGAATGGCTATTTTGTTTTTTAAATATTTTGTAGAGACGGTTTCTCGCTATGGTGCCCAAGCTGGTCTTGAACTCCTGGCCTCAAGCGATCCTCCAGCCTTGGCCTCCCACAGTGCTGGGATTATAGGCATAGGCCACTGCACCCAGCCCGCTGTTCTAACCCACTTCTCTGGGTCCGTGGCTCTGCAGTCTTTCTCATGTAACTCCAGTTTTGCCTCCCCGTTTGCACTGTGCTCCAGTTTTCTGTGGTTCTGCTTCCTGGTCTTACCAGGATTACGGCACAATAAACCAACAGAGAAAACCACTGGATTCCACTGGAAAGTCGGAAAAAATAACTAAGGCTAAAGTATAAGAATAATCACAAGCCTGAAGTGCTGCTGCCTGATAATTATTAATCATACTAACAATAACAAAAAACATTATCAACAATTAAAAAGTTCAAAATAGTAGCAGTAGTCATTAAGAGCTAATCACCCACCAGGTATGATGTGAAGATCTTCATGTGCATTATCTCATAGCAGCCCTACCACAGGTAACTACTATCTCCCTACCTTATGCAGGAGGGTAACTCACAGCTGGTACCTGGAGAAATCTGAACTTATGCATCCTGCATTGGGACTCAGTGCTGGCAATCCTCCTGTGCCCCGACACTGCAGGGGCTGCTCTGGAAGCACATCTGGAGGCACTGCAAACTCATCTGCCCCACATTTCAGAGGGCGCTGATGGGCACAGGTGAGGGGGGCAGGTGGGTACAAGAAAGTCACCCCCCGCAGAGAAGAGGCCTGGCATTCAGCTGAGAAGGGGCTCTCCATCCCACAGACAATGTGCAACTGTCTTCATCAATAATATTGAAGGTTTAAATGTACGGTTTCCTAACCAGGATGATTAAGAAAAATGTCTGTCATCAATGAAAATGCACTTTGCTTTCAAAATAGAAAATTCTACAAGAAGTTAGTATATTCTCATAGGTACTTTTAAAACTATTATTATTATTTTTTTTTTACTATTTTTAAGTCCTGGATATTTCATCATTCATCCTGCAAATAAAGATATCTTGACCTTACAAATTAGCAAATGTTGTTCTCGATCAGTTCTACCCCAAAAGAGTAAAGAGAGATTAAGTGAACCTTATCATTTCAGAAGTATGCATCATTTCCTGTTTATAATGCAGACAGACTGTTTTTAATTAAAGCTTTTGAACTTAGGCTGGATTTTCTAGAAGGAATATCATGGAAAAACTTTCCCAATGGTTGGTAATCACATTTGATATGAATAAAATGAAGGTGCGACATAACATCTGATCCATGGGCAGAGGTCCCTCAAGTTTGTAAAGTTTGTCGTTTGGGAAAGATAAATTGTTATTGTTGTTATTTTTAACTAAACAGAAAAGTCAGATTAAAATGTGATTTTGATCTAACTGTGTATGTATAAAATGTATAAAAGTATAAAATAAAGCTGTCCCTAGAAGTATGACCAACTGATTTGTAAAAGTCAATTTCATTAGAATATGCAGAATAGAGAGAACATTTGAGCATTTTTATTTCAAAATTCACTTTGCTAGCGCATTTAGGACCGATGTTAGGGTGGGATAAATAGTTTCTCTAGCAGGGCAGCATCCCTGCCTTGCCCATGGCTTTCCTGGTGCCTGCATCTGCTCAAGGGCCAGCCCTCCTGGCTAAAAACGGAGATGTCAGATCTACATAGAGGACACTAAAGCTTTAAGGCTAAGTAGTGATTATTTACCTCCTGATAAAATAATAAAAAGTAATAAAAAATAAAATTTAAAAAGACTTATAAGGCCAGTTGTTTATGCAGTCCCATCACACCAGAAAATGCAAATGGATTTTACGGACGCACCTGTTCAGGACCCTCTTTGGTAGGCTCTGGGGCCCCCCTGTGCTGGGGTCGCGTGGATGGCCCGTCAGCCACGCCACCCACCATGATCTGCTGCCTTCAGAGGGCTGCTGCCTCCCTGGGTCGTGGTGTCACCCCTACTCGGTGAACAGAAAAAAGTTAAAACACTTAAAAGTCACTGCTCCCAAACACAATTCTGCTTGGGTAAGTGGCAGATTCCATGTGAATCTCAGTTTTTACAGATTAAGTGGAACTGTTTGACCCCAGCTTTCAGGTCTGGATAAAATGAGAAGTTTTTGAAAAGGAGATTAGAAAAAGACCTTAGAAGCACTTGGTTTGGAAGCTACTTTTTTTCCACTCAGACTCACAGGGAGGGAATCCGTTGAAAGCACCAATTACTCCTTCTTTCATAGTATGGGAAACTGGCCTCTAAATCTCCTCCTTTACTGGTAAGTAAGACTCAGAAACCCTCCTTAGGCTTGAGTTAAACACCTTAACACCTGCCTCTGCTCCCAACATGCACACAAACCACAAACAAACCAAAAAACTCTTTTCTGAGTATACAGAAAATTTGGGGGAAAAAACAGGAAAGCACAAATCCCCATAATGCACCCAGCATACAAATATCATTATATTTTTGTGTGCATTGATTTTTACATAATTGGATTCATAATGTATACATTATTTTACAATATCATTGTACTTAGTATATTTCATATTTGTAAATACTTATCTACAAGAAGGGTTTTGGTAGCACTGAGTACTCCTGCTAACACTGTATCAAAATTTAGTTAGCTCAGCACCTGTTGTTGAACTCTGACTTGTTTCCACTTTGTCACAGCTATAAACAACGCTCTACAGAACAACAATGAACATAACCCTGGCTACATATCGGGTAATTTTCTTAGGATAAATTTCTAACAGTCTATTTTCTGGTCCAAATGTGTAAACATTTTCAATATTTTGATATATCAGCAAATTTCTGCCCCACGAAGTTGATCCAATTTATACTCCTGTCAGTATTTTTTGTGATTCCATGAATCCAGGGCAAAATGGAACATTGAATGCATTTAAAAATATTTTGTAATGAGATAAAATGGTATTTTATTATTCTTTTAATTTGACATTAATTTGTCTATGCCTTATTTAAGGAATTGCTTGGTCTTGTATTTTTACAATTTTTCTTTAAAAATTCTCTAAGAAGTTTTTCTTTTTGAGGTCATTGGGTTTTCTCTCCTGACTTTACACTTTGAAATATTTCCCTCTACTTTTAGCTCTTGAAACATCTCCCTTAGACCTTTAAGTTCCCCCATTCTCCTAAAAAGAGTCCTCATTTAGGAGTTAAACAGTGCACGTTGGCTGGGCGCGGTGGCTCACGCCTGTAATCCCAGCACTTTGGGAGGCCAAGGCGGGTGGATGACTTGAGGTCAAGAGTTCGAGACCAGCTTGACCTACATAGTGAAACCCCATCTTTACTAAAACACAAAAATTAGCTGAGTGGGGTGGCGGGCGCCTATAATCCCAGCTTCTTGAGAAGGTGAGGCAGGAGAATCACTTGAACCCTAGGAGGCAGAGTTTGCAGTGAGCTGAGATTGCACCACTGTACTCCAGCCTGGGCAACAGAGCAAGACTCCCTCTCAAAAAAAAAAAAAAAAAAGTGCATGTCTACATGATTAAAGTGACACACAACAGATCACTTTTTATTACACATCCTCATATCTTTTAAAGTTCATGGTAATATGTTTCTGTTTTAACCCAAAGTCTCTGTTCCTCTCCTATTCCCACCACTACTTAGAGCAAGGATCTTGGCGTTGGAAAGCATTGGTGTGGGAGGGGAAACCTACAGTTTCTGCTGGGGTTGCCATCTTGCATATTTTGGCTTTCTGGCTCCTGTTGTTGGCGGCTGGGAGAAATGACCTATGCAGGGTCCATGGGCAGCCCTAGAGGTTGAAGTTCAAACTCAGGGATGAAAGACAGAAAGACAGACAATTTCTTTCATGACTGTAGACATGATCAATGGCCTGCACGAAACTGAGTCTATCACTTTACACCCAGGGCCACTAGTCACCTTGGAAACTGAATCACACACTCTCTGAAAAAAGAAAGTGGAGCCACAGATCTGGGCACAGTCCTCCCCATGCTCTGAGAATCCACGCAGGCTGCCTTTGCCACTCCCTTCTTTCTCCTCTCATGGGTGTTCCTGTGGATGCTTCCCTCAAGCTGGTTCAGCAGAAGACCTGTTCTGCCCTCACGGCCTCAACAGGGAAGACAGAGAACAGTAGGGGGCTCGGTCTTCAAAACGGCTGTCTCCACTGCCCTCTCCACTGCGCACTCACCTGCAGCTCCTTCCACTGTGAGTGCGTGGAAGCAGCTCCTTCCGCTGTGAGTGTGTTTTAGAAAACGTGGGAAGGTAGATGTTTCAGCAACATTTCTGCATTCAGTGATGCTGGGGGAAGTAGAGTTTCTTGCCTGGTGAGTCTGCAATGTCTAGATTTAAGGGTCCCCATCTACTGTCCCTGAAAGGATGGGCACATGGAATAAGAGTCCTTATCTGCCAAGTCCTAGTAATGCTACTGCAGAGGGGAACGGCTGAAGAGTTAATAGCTCCCTTTCATGTTAAATGATTCAAAGTGATCATGAATAGCACATTTTGATACAAGGATATTTCAACTTTCTAAATTTGAAAGGATATACATGTGCTAATGCAGAAAAGCTTGTGTATGGACATACTACAAGTGACAGTCATATTCTGCATTTGTAAAAGAGACCTGGTTGAAAAATATGGTAAGCGTTCATATTTTGAGGAATTGCTTCTGTCTCAGGAATGGTGCCTCTGATGATAGTGTGAATTGGAAAGCTGAAAAATTATACTCTCAGTACTGCTGGTTACATTTGAAATTTCTGCTCAAATTTTGATTTGTCCAAAGCCTGATTCATTTTATCTAGCCATCTAATATCATTTGGTTTCTGGATGCTGAGGCTATAATAATTTTCATAGCCCCGGTACTAAAATGCTACATTTTGTTTTTCTCCGTATTTTATCATGCAGGGTGAAAAATACGAACACATTTTTATAATTCTGGGACCAATTATATACGCGGGGGTCTGGCAATTACTAGAATTCCCCACCAATTATTAGAATGATAATATCAATAACTCAAGTTTAATTGTGGGTGATATAATTTGGAATTATGTCCCTGACCAAATCTCATGTTGAATTGTAATCCCCAACGCTGGAGATGGGGCCTGGTAGGAGGTGTTTGGGTCATAGGGGTGAAACCCTCATAGCTTGGTGCTGTCTTCACGAATAGTGAGTGAGTTCTCATAAGATCTGGTTATTTCAAAGTGTGTGGCACCTCTCCTTCACCCCACTGTCTTGCTCTTGCTCTCCCATGGGAGATGCTACTTTTGCTTTTCCTCCTGCCATGAGTCAAAGCTCCTTGAGACCTCCACAGGAGCCTAGCAGATGCTGGTGCCATGCTTCCTGTACAACCTGCAGAACCATGAGCCAATGAAACCTCTTTTCTTTATAAATGACCCAGCCTCAGGTATTTCTTTATAGCAATGCAGGACGGCCTACCACGGTGGATAAATGTTCAAATGATTAAAAATTTTGTTGAATGCAAACATTTAAATAATTCAACAAATCAGGTCTCTGGAATTATAAAGACAATGAGTAGGGTAACTTCAGACCAGTTCACTAGATCATAAATTGATTGAAGGCAGTAGACTCAGGACAAATAAAAGTAAGAACTACATTACTTGGTGCCTGACAAAGTGGGGAATCACTTATCTTCAAAGATAGTACCACCTAAATATTTCATTAGATTCCAGAAGGGTTCATGGATGATAGATGCAAAAGTGATTTGCTAAAGGGACAGGCAGGGAAGAGCCTGAATCTTTTAAGGTACAAATTTCAAAGACAACACAGGTATTCACAAAGCATCCCTTCTAGTCACTGGCTAACCGCATGGCTCACCCTGCCCATTTCCGCAGTTTGTGGCAGTCATTATACCAACACTAAAAAGAGCCTGCTGGGTTTTGGAGGTACCTGGAGCCCTGAGCCCCAAAGTCTCAGGAAGATCAATTAACTTTAATACTTAGCTTCCTCATCCACAAAATAAAGAAAATTCTTTGTTTGCAGGGTTGAAGTGGGCATTAAATGAGATGATTTTGGCAAGGATCCCAGCACCATGCCTGGCACATGCTGTGATTCCCAGGGACCAGTCCCTCTTCTCCCATCCTTGGTCATTGCTCTTGAGTTTTTGATCTTCCATATACTGTCAGAGCAGGAGGTTAACTACAGCAGCTCTGAGTTTTGTCCCTTCAAATGAAATATGTCCCACATTTATTTCAGCACATTCAATGACCATTATACCAGGAGAAGGCAGTGTCGTATGCAGCTGGAAATGAGGGCACTGACTTCACTTCACAAATCAGAAGGCATGAAGTTAGTCTGAGGCTCTCATCAATGTGCACCTTGTAAATCTGGGGCCCTGCTATGAGACACTCATTCCTGCAGAGAGGGACTGAAATAAAATTTAGTTCACTTCCTGTAGTAGAAATGACAGTTTTTCTATGTAAAAATAGCATTCCGGTGGATTCAAAGATGTGTCATATCATTCAATGTGTTTCTGGAAGCTCTGTTACTGTTAAGAATTCTGAGGACCACTTACTGTAGTAAAAATGGCATTTATTCTATGTAAACAGAGTAAATCTATAACAATACAGATCATTCATTTGTTGCACATGGAAAAAAAATCTGCCAAAGTAACCTATTTTGTGAAAGCACTTAATGTGTTATCCGGCACATGGCAGGTGCTTAGTAAGTGTGGGTTTCCCTTTCATTTCCTTTTCCTAAGGACTGATCCATGGGGTCATCTTGAGCTTGAATCCAAAAATGTCCCTCTGGGACCATCATTTGAATACAGTTTGTAAGAGTAAAAATAAATTCATCATTTAGGAGTAATTGATTTGCTAAATCATCCTCTACTTAGTAGATTTACATAAGTGACATTTACTAAATGAAAATATGCCAAAACTGAAAAACCATGACATACAAATTTGATGTGAGAGGCAAAAACAAAGATAATGAAAATAAACATGGAAGAAAAAAAAGAGATAGATGCCTGATAGGTCAGATAGAGAGATGCCCCAGAGGACCCTATAGGCCCTCCCAATCAGGAATCACAACTCACTTTCTGAAACTATGAAAATAAAATCTAGGATTGTATACTTTCAATTTAAGGAAGTTCTTCTAGTTCTAGATCTTTGTTTGGCTCTTCCAAAACAGTGATGCTGGCCAGTCACAGCTGAAAGTAGGCTGCTTCTGTCCTGGATGTTGCCAGTAGGTCAGAAACAGGGGAAAGACCCTGCCTTCTCGGTTCCCCTCTTCCCCTGCCTGTGGTGCCTGAACGAGGCAGATCTTTTCATTCACAAGGATCTTGTCATGGATCCTAAGAGAGCAGGAGATACACACAGGAGAAACCAAGGATGGTGATGGGCTCCATAACTCCCAGGGAGCTGCTGGCTAGCTGTCGTTTCTTCACAATGGGAGTCCTATTTTCTTGTCCTGGACAAAGGCGGGGGAAGGAACAGTCTCACACCTCTCAGCCGTCCAATGCATTTGTCCCTGCAGGGCAAATGCATTAGTTCCCGCTGTTATCCTGAGGACTGTTTCTCCGCAGAGGGACAGAAGAGGGAGTGCTCAGAGCATACAGTGAGCCGGGTCCCCAACCTTCCTCCTCTCCTGCAACTCACAGCGCAACTCAGTGACTGATCCTTCCTATAAATAACAGGGCCTAATGTGCTCATGAGAGGGGATTGCTTTTAGATAACAAGGATGTAATGGAAGCAGCCTCAAATGAAGAAACATGCAAATGATTAATTATGGATCAATAAAAGATGATCCAATTGATTGTAAAGAAAGTCTGCAGCATGACTTCCTGGATTCGCTCAATGTATGGTCTTTTTAAAATGCTTGCTGTGATCATCCTGTGTTGATGGATCTACTTCACAGGGAGGGAGAGTCTAAGTCCCCCTTTAAATCTTCTGTGTCTGCCTTTAGCAACTTAACACACAGGCATCAGAACACAGGACATTGCATTAGCTGTTATTCCTACCAGACTTCATGATGTCAATAAAGGAGGCCAGTAAAGGCTGTCACTCTGCAACTTACAAAGAGGTTTTGCTTTTTTGTTCTGTTTCAGTAAGACTGACTTATTTATTGCTGTGTATTCCTACTTACTTTTCTCTGAATAACGAGATTAATTCAATGAAAAGAAAACTCACTTCCGTACCCCAGAAAATGATCTTGAACATATCATCTTATTAAAAACAGATTTTAAAAATTAATAAATTAATTGAAAACTGGGGCCTCTGGTATTCCAGTGGAAGATGCCCATCATCACCCATTTTCACTTCACTGATGGGAATTTCCAAGAGCGAAAGGTTTGTCTCATCATTTCAGTGTAAAAATTAGTGCTTTGACAGTACTTTGCATGTGCTAAAAGATGCTGGGAAAGTTTTTGACAATTTGAAAAGATGTTTATCTGTTTAAAGTTCTCTCAGTTCTCAGCAGATGGAGCTAGGAGAATGATTGTTTTTCTCCTACCAAAATGTGAGGAAAAAAAACATTCCACACCTATAGAAATTTTAATCACAGAAAATGAGTGATTCTCAAAATGAAACCAATAATAGTGTCTTCTTTAGTTAGCAAATCTTGCATCTCTATTTTGCTTTTATTTTTCAAGAACAACCAGTCACATTAGCCTATACTGCCCTCCAAAACCCCGTGTGAGGGATCCCACCAGACTCGCACTGCACCTGCCAAGGTTGAGAGGAAGAGGGGCTTGTCACCTCCCCTCACCTGATTGAAAGTAGAACATATAGCAGGAGAACCAGGTTGCACATGTACTGTACAAATTTTGGAGGAAAATATTGTTTTACACAATCACATAATAGATGCTCATGGTTAAAAACAAACACAGGAAAAAAAGGAGAGGCTTTCTTCGAGTGTGTATTTATTTATCTTCTGATGGAATATTCTTTTTGGGCTTTTGAATCCAGCAATGCCTTCATGAGTGAGGGGTGAGGGGCATTTTGCTCCCCATGTTGATGGCATGTAGGCTCCTGGGGCACGAGGTAAAACCATCATATGAGTTCCCAGCTCCACTATTCTTCAAAACATAAACAGGCCAAACCAGGCAGGAGCCTAATAGCAGGAACATATTTTGTATTAGAAAAATACTTAACAGATCTCCTTACGCAGTGGCCCCTCTCCTGCAGGAAAAGTAATCATGGCATTCTAGAGTTTGCCTGCATTCAACCAACACAAAATCAAACTCAAATGTACCTAGATGTACATCTAAAGCCTCTGAAATAATTCTAACACTTAAAAAAGATGAATGAGATAAACAGAAAGAATTAACATACAACAATTATTCTTCCTTTGTTCAACTCTTCCCATGAAGTATAATTTCTTTCACTATTGTAATTCTCAAATTCAGCTTAGGCAGCTGAGAATGTGTATCACTGCTCTTTAATGAAGAAGGTTTAATATTATTCACATTGACTATTATACTCTCCTATATGCTTAGACACTTCAACTCTAATAACACCACAAGGTAACACTAAAAGGACACCAAGCTTTACATAAAACCCAAGGTCAAAAATAATTAAAGTGAAAAAAGTCAACTTTTTAAGAAATTCTTTGGACATAATTCTTAAAAATTAAAAATGACAGGTTTTTTCTGCACATATATGTAAAGTAATAGTTAAGTCAACTCTATTTTTAAGTGAAGATATTATTACATTTGGTTATTATAGGTTGGAAAAATGTCTTCAGGTAGAGGAATAACCAATTCAAAAAATGTCTTGCAACTTTACATTTGTAGACCATTTTACAGTTCGAGGCAATTTCTCATTCCTTATTTCACTTAAGCCAGTTAAAAAACCCAGTTTTACCTGACTTATTGAGATGTCTGACTCAGATGTGATGTGTGTCAAAAGGAGTCTGTGATTACTGAGGGAGCACTAAAATTGGCAAATTAAAAAAATATACTTCAAGAATATGTTCAAGATGAAACTTGTGAGGACTTCATTCTAAGGCTTTTGCTTTCTGATGTGTTACACATTCTGATGTGTTGCATTCTGACATGTTGCATTCTTCCTGATATGTTGCATATTCTGACACGTTGCATTCTTTCTGATGTGCTGCATTCTGCCATGTTGCGTTCTTTCTGATGTGTTGCATTCTGATGTGCATTCTTTCTGATATGTTGCATTCTGATGTGCTGCATTCTGATGTGTTGCATTCTTCCTGATGTATTGCATTATTTCTGATATGTTGCATTCTTTCTGATATGTTGCATTCTGATGTGTTGCATTCTTTCTGATGTGTTGCATTCTGATGTGTTGCATTCATTCTGATGTGTTGCATTCTTTCTGATGTGTTGCATTCTGATGTGTTGCATTCTTTCAGATATGTTGCATTCTGATGTGTTGCATTCTGATGTGTTGCATTCTGATGTGTTGCATTCTTTCTGATGTATTGCATTCTTTCTGATGTGTTGCATTCTGATGTGTTGCATTCTTTCTGATGTGTTGCCCTCTGATATGTTGCATTCTTTCAGATATATTGCATTCTTTCAGATATGTTGCATTCTGATGTGTTGTATTCTTTCTGGTGTGTTGCATTCTGATGTGTTGCATTCTTTCTGATATGTTGCATTCTGATGTGTTGCGTTCAGATATGTTGCATTCTGATGTGTTGCATTCTTTTTGATGTGTTGCATTCTGATGTGTTGCATTCTTTCTGATATGTTGCAGTCTGATGTGTTGCATTCTGAAGTGTTGCATTCATTCTGATATGTTGCAGTCTGATGCATTGCATTCTGACATGTTGCAATCTTTTTGATGTGTTGCATTCTGACGTGTTGCAATCTTTTTGATGTGTTGCATTCTGATGTGTTGCATTCTTTCAGATATGTTGCAGTCTGATGTGTTGCATTCTGAAGTGTTGCATTCTTTCTGATATGTTGCATTCTGATGTGTTGCATTCTTTCTGATGTGTTGCATTCTGATGTGTTGCATTCTTTCTGATGTGTTGCATTTTGATGTGTTGCATTCTTTCTGATGTGTTGCCTTCTGACATGTTGCATTCTTTCTGATATGTTGCATTCTGATGTGTTGTATTCTTTCTGGTATGTTGCATTCTGAAGTGTTGCATTCTTTCTGATGTGTTGCATTCTTTCTGATGTGTTGCATTCTTTCTGATGTGTTGCATTCTCATGTGTTGCATTCTTTCTGATGTGTTGCATTCTGATGTGCTGCATTCTTTCTGATGTGTTGCATTTTGATGTGTTGCATTCTTTCTGATGTGTTGCATTCTTTCGGATATGTTGCATTCTGATGTGTTGCATTCTGATGCGTTGCATTCTTTCTGATGTGTTGCATTCTTTCTGATGTGTTGCATTCTGATGTGTTGCATTCTTTCTGATGTGTTGCATTCTTTCTGATATGTTGCATTGCGATGTGTTGCATTCTTTCTGATGTGTTGCCCTCTGATATGTTGCATTCTTTCAGATATATTGCATTCTTTCAGATATGTTGCATTCTGATGTGTTGTATTCTTTCTGGTGTGTTGCATTCTGAAGTGTTGCATTCTTTCTGATATGTTGCATTCTGATGTGTTGCATTCTTTCAGATATGTTGCATTTTGACGTGTTGCATTCTTTCTGATGTGTTGCATTCTTTCGGATATGTTGCAGTCTGATGTGTTGCATTCTGAAGTGTTGCATTCATTCTGATATCTTGCAGTCTGATGTGTTGCATTCTTTCTGATAAGTTGCATTCTTTCTGATGTGTTGCATTCTTTCTGTTATGTTGCATTCTGATGTGTTGAATCCTGATGTGTTGCACTCTGATGTGTTTCATTCTGATATGTTTTCTTGTTGAGTTTAAAAGATGGAGCTGTTTGCAGGGTTACAGGAATAAGGCACGAACAATGGACCCACCCATGGGTGTGTAGCACATGTGTGGCCACAACCCATCTGGTGGGTCATGACTGAAAACACACTGTGAACTATTGCCTAGGCCCGCCTCATGGTTGATATCTTTCCTGCTACTCTGAACTCTCTGTGACTGTCTATAATAACCGTAGGCATTTCTAAACAACCAATAGTTTTTTGGAAGTAGGCTAAGATTTTTTACATGTATCATTAAATAAATTTACTTATTTTGATTTAACATAAAGCCTAAAAGATTTAAAAGTAAAAGTAAGTATTTTGAGTAGGTATTTCCTTACATTGTGTATACTGTATGCATTTTGAATGTTTGTTTATCTAATAAAAGTTTTAAAGACTTTTGGAAATATAAAACTGAATGATCCCCACATTTCCGAAGAAATGTGAATGGCAAATTATAGGATGAATGGGATGGATTACAAATCAGAAATTAAACTCTATAAAGATAAACAGAGACTGAAGAAGACAGAGAAATGCAATTGGAAATGAAGGCTAATTAAACAAAAGCACTAAATATGTCTAAGCAGCAAGCTACAATTAACATGGAAGACAAATTGTGAGCACAATTGCATTGTGAATATACACATACCAAATATAAATATTATGTTCATAACTGTGACGACTTGGTAGAAAGGTGTATGTTTCAGTAGGTATAGCCATTACATTTACTTTTTTTGGTTTTTTTTTTAACTTTTGTTTTAGATTCAGAAGTACATGTGCAGGTTTGTTACACAGGTAAATTGCATGTCACGGGGGTTTGGTGTACAGATAATTTCATCACCCAAGTACTAAGCCTAATACCCAACAGGTACTTTTTCTTGCCCTTTTTTTTTTTTTTTTTTTTTTTTGAGATGGAGTCTTGCTCTGTCACCCCGGCTGGAGTATAATGGTGCAATCTCAGCACGCTGGAACCTCCGCCTCCCAGGTTCAAGCGATTCTCCTGCCTCAGCTCCCTGAGTAGCTGGGATTACAGGTGTGTGCCACCATACCTGGCTAATTTTTGTATTTTTAGTACAGACAGCGTTTCACCATGTTGGCCAGGCTGGTCTTAAACTCCTGACCTCAGGTGATCCAACTGCCTCAGCCTCCTAAACTAACAGGTACTTTTTCTGATCCTCTCCCTCATCCCACCCTCCAAGCTCAGGTAGGCCCCAGTGTCTGCTGTTCCCGTCTTTATGTCAATGTGTTCTTATTGTTCAGCTTACATTTCTTCAGAGGTTTCTTTTTTTGTTTTTTTTTTTGTGGAGATGATTCACTTTTATATTTCCGAAAGCCTTTAAAACTTTTATTAGATAAACAAACATTCAAAATGCATACAGTGTACACAATGCAAAGAAACACCTACTCAAAATACATACTCTTATTTTTAAAAGTGAGAACATGTAACATTTGGTTTTCTGTTCCTGTGTTAGTTTGCTTAGGATAATGGCCATCACCTGCATCCATGCTGCTGCAAAGGCCATCGTCTCATTCTTTCTAATCAGCCATTACATTAAAGATGTCAGAGTTTTATGGGGCTATTTGAGCTTCAGTTAGCATCCAGGGTTCTTTGCATTGTCTCGATGACCTGGTCTCATGCAACCAATGTCTGGACCCACCCTCACTTGTTAGCAGTGTGCAGACTGAGTTTGCCTCATGAGAATTTTCTAGGGAGAAATGGAGATCTCTAATGTTGCCCTCATATTCCCCCTTTGGAGCAACAGCACCATAATGAGGGTGTAGGAACCTCTCAGTAAAGATTGCCTTTCTACTTCAGAAAATGCTGTTAACAGAAAAAAACAAAAACAAAAACGGATTTTTATCAAATTGGTAATGAAACACTTATTTCAGGTTACTGGGTATATGAGGTATTATTATCAGAAAGATATCAAACAGTTAAACTTCACCTCTACTAGCTACCTGGGAAAAATATGTCCAAATTTTATCTAATTTAGGACAATATGGATTTTTAAGTCTTAAAACTGATGGGAAAGTCTATGGAATCTCCTTATATGGAAAAGTATGAAAATAAGCCAGAATTAAAAGAACTGAGTAAGATAATCTCATGAAACCCTTTGCAGGTTTATAATTTTATTTTTTATTGTTAAAATGCCCATGGTTTATGAACCTTAACTTAAGAGTCCTCCTGTAATAGCCCTGTTGAATAAACAACACCCAGGTATAATCATCTTCAGATATGAAAGGCAACTGCATTCGCATTTCTTGGGATAAGAGCCAGAATATTACAGGTAGTAAACTTTGGGAGTGATTACCAAACCACCTAGGAGATAAAACTCCCTTAGCTTCCATCTGATGCCTTATTCTCAAGATTTGTCATGACATAATTGCCCAGAATGTAAGACTCGAGGTAATTCACTTTGCTTAACTGAAACAAAGCTTGATCCTAAAGAGAGAAAATTTTCAGTCCTTGCCAAGACTGCTGACCATTTCTTTCCAAAAATAGTGACTTCCATTTCTTTCCAAAAATAGTGACTTGGGGTCAGTGGATCATTTAATATCCCTGCTTAGTATTGTTGAAAATTCCCAGGGGGTGAAATATATATATATATATGTATTCCAAAGTGAATGACACAGAATGTGTAAGTGCTTATACTTTTAAACTACAAGTCTGTCTCCAAAAAGTAACTTTCATCTTTTCTAATAAATACTTTTTAAATGACCTCCCTTTTATTAAAAATTCATTTACACACACACACACACACACACACACGTGCTAATGGAAAAAAGAACACAACACAACAAAGAAGTGTATTATAAGGAAAGTTTCCCTGGAGTTCATCTGGATGTGGTTTTACATCATCCTTCCAGCCAGTGAACACACAGATGTGAAGACATGTGCAAGCCATGTTTGTTAATTTATAGAGTACCGTACCTTGGTTTTCCTGCAAATTTTAAAGCAACTGAAAATGAACTGCAGCATACATTGCTAACATTTTCCAGCCCACACAAAGTCATACGATAACCAAAAATCATGTTTCAACCCACGGTATTCCATACAACGAATGCTTTCACTCCAGACCTGCGAATTAGGCTGACATTTTCCCTAGCTGTAATATCTCCATCCCAAAATACGTTCATTCAATATGTTCATCAAACACAGTGAGAATTTCTATTTTCATACTGAGATTAGTATTGTTTGGAGCCACTTGTAGAGGATTACGAAAGGCAGAACGCAAAGTCTTGTGATGGTCAAGACCCTCTCTGATCAGCAGAGGACCTTGGTACTCAGGCCTGGACTTGTGGAAACTGAGGGGTAATACATTTGTGTTAAGTGTGTGGTAATTTGTTGAGCTGCAGCAAGAGAAAATGAATACAGTGACTAATTTCCCTAAAAATTTAGAGGAAATTTCTTGGCATAGGTGAGTTTTTAATGCTAAAATTTAAAACAGTTGCTTTTTTCACGTGATGTTTTACAAATTCAAGTGAATTGAATAAATCTTCCAAGCCAATGCTATTGAGTGGGACCTGAGTGAATAAGGTATGTACACTTTGTACTGAATATTTTTCATAGTTTTACCAAGTTTCATGTGTCCCTTTCCCATTTGCCTATATCACAATGATGATGCACCTAACAGAAATAAATATTAATAGTCTGAATGTGGATATCACCACTAATAATTTCCTTTTAATTAAACACATGGTTACAAACACAATTTCCTTAGAAAAATATTTTCTTTTTCCAACACAAGAGAACTTTAGGGATTATAAACAAGCAAAACAAACAAACAAACAAAAAAAGCACATGCCCCCTCCAGCATTAGTTGCTGCCTTCCTGTTAGGTGTCTTATCCAGCCTCTGTTCCCCTTGCACAGAGAGGCTGAGAAGGGTGGATCACAAGGTCGAGAGTTAGAGACCAGTCTGGCCAACATGGTGAAGGGTACAGTTGACCCTTAGATGACACGAGTTTGAGCTGCACACACAAGTCCCCCTTATGTGGATTTTCTTCCACCTCTGCCACCCCTGAGACAGCAAGACTAACCTCTCCCCTTCTTCCTCCTCAGCCTACCAAACATAAAGACGATAAGGACGAAGACCTTTATGATGATCCACTTCCACTTAATGAAGAGTAAATATATTTTCTCTTCCCTCTGATTTTCTTAACATTTTCCTTACTCTAGCTTACTTGAAGATATAATATATAATACAAATAGCATCCAAAATAGGTGTTAGTCGACTATTTTCATCATCAGTAAGGTTTTCAATGAAGAATCAACTATTAGTTGTTAAGTTTTTTGGAGAATCAAAAGTTGTACACAGATTTGCAACTGTGCAGGGGCTCAGAACACCTAACGCCTGTGTTGCTCAAGGATCAACTGTATTTTTAAAAGTGAGACCGTAAGGCCAGGCATGGTGGCTCATGCCTGTAATCCCAGCACTTTGGGAGACTGAGGAGGGTGGATCACGAGGTCAGGAATTCGAGACCAGTCTGGCCAACATGGTGAAACCCCATCTCTACTAAAAATACAAAAATTAGCTGGGTGTGGTGGAGGGTGCCTGTAGTCCCAGCTACTTGGGAGGCTGAGGCAGGAGAATTGCTTGAATCCAGGAGGCGGAGGTTGTGGTGAGCCGAGATTGCTCCATTGTACTCCAGCCTGGGCAACAGAGTGAGACTCTGTCTCAAAAAAAAAAAAAGTGAGACTATAAAAATCTGTTTTGCATCCCTCTTCTTAAAAAATACTTCCTTTTACAGAAAATAAGTCCCAATCAATACCTGTTACCTGCTATGTATAACACAGCACATCCTTCCCTGGAATCATGGGAAGAAAACAAATGTCTCTGTTCATTCATTCTTTCACTCATTCATCCATTCATTCATTTGCTGTTTACTGAAGTCTAAGCCTGTACAATGTGTAAGGGACATACAAAACACCACCTGTCAAAGAACTCACAATCTCATGGCAAGACTGATGTTCACATGAATTATCAAAGAGAAAGGGCTTTTGAATAACACAGACATCTGTGGAGAGCCTGCCTGTCCTGCTTGCAGCTGTTTATAATCTTGGCAAATTATGTAACCTCTCTGTACTCCTTTAATTGTCTGTAAAATGTAGAAAATCATATCTACCTTTCTGAGCAGCAGTAAAGGTGAGAAGAGATCACACATGTAGAACACATACTTAGGACTGTAGTTCAGCAGCTAATCGGTTGTGGAAGCCCTGGATAAACACTGTGACAACACATGTCTGAGAAGAGGGAGTTGCAACCAGCCTGCCATTCACTCCCTCCCCTTACCAGGGGCCATCCCCAGGGCAAAGAAAAGGAGGCTGAGACCTTGTCTAATCTCCTTGTCAACCAGGATTGTTGGGAGGAAGAAGCCTTATCTCTGAAGTCCTTAGCAGGACATCCAGCTAGGAATAATCTGTTAGTAAACAGAACCCAAGATCCCTAAGACATGACTTCCCAGAGAATGTCATGTAAGATATACAACTTTCTGGGGGTACAAATTAGAAATGTTTTGTATTTCGAATGTTCCCTGCTGTCTGAGACACCCCAAGACCTCATCTATTCTGGGTCAGAAGGGTAGGCCCAACGTGGGAAGAAAGGTCCTGGGGAGCTGTTCTCACTGCTCCAAATTTGTGTTTTGTCTGAGGCTTCAATGGCCTGAGTCTCTGACATGGTTTAGTGAAGCTCAACATTGTGTAAAGTCTCTGGTTTGTGTGAGTCGGGGCTCACAGTCTGACCAAGCGTAGCTCAGCGTTCTGCTCGTGCAGGAAGGAGTACAGTGAAGGGGAGGAAGAGGCATTCACAGGCAGAAGAAACAGATGCAGAGATGAGAGAGGGCATGGTACAATCAGGCAATGGGATGTGTTAATTCTGCAAGAGCATACAGGAAATGGGAGACAAAGGCCCGAGTGCAGGTGCACAGGAAGGGGAGGGGCTGACGGTGAGGTCCAGGCGCACCTGGTGAAGTCATCTGGCCTTCACCAGGAAGGCAAAGGGAATCCACTTAAAGGGGAATGACCTAAATCAGGGGACTGCTTGACCAGAACAATGTTCCTTAAGAGGGAATTAGGATGGAGTGATGAGGACAGCGGGCGCCCTTGCAAAGGCTGAGGTTCACATGAGGGACAGAACATGAATGAATGAAGAGCGGAGGCAGGGATGGAGAGGGGAGAACAATCTGAAAACGATCTAAGGATATATAAGACTTCAAAGCAGCTTTAATAAGGGAAAGAAAGTATGGATAGAGGTAAGTACAAAAAGAATTGTAAGAATATTAGATCACATTTTTGAGCTTTACATTATGGCATTCGATACTGTATGTGCCTGAAATATATTAACTCAATAAAACTTTACACTAACCCCTTGAAGTAGGCTCTGTTATTATCCCCACTTGAAAACCATGGTAAGTGAGGCCCAGCAAGATTACAGAGCTACTGAGTGGCAAGGCCTTGGACTGTCAAGCAAAACTGCCTAGAACAAAGCCATGACCATACCAGACGACTCCATAAACATGGCAGGAAACACAGAAGCCAGAGCGAGATGGCACTCAAAAAGCAATCGCTGTTCAGGACAGGATGCGATTTCTGGCTAGTTACATGAGGCTGATCGAGAAGAAATGGACTCAAGTTTCAGAACACTCTGCATTACATCCAGCGTATCACACATTACATCCCGTTGAACTCAATGAACCACTATTACCATTTGGAAAGGTTCTATCTGCATTCCTCCAAAATAATAGTTTTGGAAAAGTTCATTCAACGAGCCCTCCTATTTGAACCTGGCCTGCCTTGATTGATAAGACTTCAATATCAAATGTAGCAGACTTGAGTGTTGACTCTTGTTCAAAAGTGAGTTTCAAAAGTAGATTTTTCTTAAAAATGCAGATGATTTCCTCTATTTTACTATTTAAAGAAGAGAAAAAAGGTTTTCATTTCTCTGAAAAGTAACACCAAAGCTTCACCTATAAGAATAACTTATTACTGAATTGATGTCTTTCTCAGGAATTTAATCCAGGGGAAAACACCTTTGTCACTTGAAGGTGTATTCAAGCCAACAGACGATTCTAGTATCAGATGTCAGGAAGGACCAGGGGTGCTCCCGTCATCTTTAAAATCTTCCATTCTGTGCTCCATCTTCTGAATTCACATTTCATGTTCTCTATCTTAGTGGTGAGATGCTTAGCTTTTATAAACCTGAAAAGTCACTGAAATGGACCTAATATTGAAGGAAAGGAAGTAATGCGACATTATTGTCTTTAAGGTAACATAGCAAAGGGTAAAGTATGTCCCTGAGTAATCAAAGCACAGGAACCACATGCTCCCCATGCCACCAGCTCCCACACACGCAGATGCTGGAGAGGCATGGCTTTGAACCCGGTACCAAGTAGGGTAGATGACAACTAGTGTGTGTGGTCACCAGGTGCAGAGGCTGCTCCCCGAAACCCTGGGTGCAGTCACCACTGATGGGTTCTACATCCGTCTTAGACCTGCAGGTGGGGGTCCAGCATGTAGGCTGGCTAGAGCCTGCAACCACCTACTTAAATCAGAAGTCAAATGTGAGTGCTGGCCACAGTGATAGTCTATTGACCGTAAATCTGCCTGAGGTTCATCTTGCTGAGGCCTACACAGGTATCTACGCTGGAGCATCTAATAATTTCACTAAGTGTTAGAGAACTGACAAAAAATAATAATAAGGCAAACTGGGAAACAGGTATACAGTTTTTGTCAGCTAAGATGATGTGGGTTACCAGTCAAAGCCCCTACTGGAAATAAGAAGATATTGATATGCCAGGATCCTCTTACGTGATTTAAGCTAACTCATTTGACTTCACTAGATCTGTATTTTCTCCATTGTATATTAGGTGGAGAGGGGCAGGGGGGCTGGGTGCGGTGGCTCACACCTGTAATCCCAGCAATTGGGGAGGCCAAAGTGGGAGGATCACTTGAGGCCAGGAGTTCAAGACCAGTCTGGCCAACATGGCAAAATCCCATCTCTACCAAAAATACAAAAATTCACCAGGTATGGTGGCGTATGCATGTAATCCCAGCTACCAGGGTGGCTGAGGTGAGAGAATCGCTTGAACCTGGGAGGTGGAGGTTGCAGTGAGCTGAAATTGCACTACTGCACTCCAGCCTGGGTGACAGTGAGACTCTGCCTAAAAATTAATTAATTAATTAATTAAATTAAAATAAGCAGGAGATGCACTATTTTAAGTGCCTTTTATTTATAAAATTTAAAAAACATATTTGCAATATAAAAACTGAGTAGATGTAATAGTTACTAATACTTACATGTATAATCTGATTAGTCAGGAAGAGTCTGCATGAGTTGTTTAAATTCTCTCACCATCAACATTTCCTTTCACTACTTTTCCAAACTACTACGCTTGAAAGATGTTTGCCAAATAAACCATATTTCAGCAATTTTCTTTTTCTTCCTTTTTTCCTTTCCTTTCTCTCTGTACCTCTGTCTTTTTTTAACTCAAAGACACACGTAACAATTTTTTTTCTTTTTTTTGAGACGGAGTCTTGCTCTGTCCTGCAGGCTGGAGTGCAGTGAAGAGATTTCGACTCACTGCAACCTCCACCTCCCGGGTTCAAGCGATTTTCCTACCTCAGCCTCCTGAGTAGCTGGGATTACAGGTGTGCACCACCATGCGCAGCTAGTTTTTGTATTTTTAGTAGACACAGCATTTCTCCATGTTGGCCAGGCTGGTCTCGAACTCCTGACCTCAGGTGATCCACCCAGCTCGTCCTCCCAAAGTGCTGGGATTACAGGCATGAGCCACCCCACCCAGCCAACACATGTAACTATTGATGAGGACTTCAGATCAGCCTGAGTTAACCAATGTTATCAAATGATATGATATAATTTCTGCCCAAAGCAACTTGACATTTCAATTAAATTGTGCAGCCTTTTCAAAGGAAAAGATATACTTTCCTTTAAGTGCTTTTGAAATATTAAAAATGCACCTGGATGCCCATGATTAATTTTATGGATCCTGGAATGGGAGCTATGCATACGCACTTTGTCCCTTTCAACCTAAGGATGTTATTGTCCTGGTCTATATCAACTACGCACACAAAGTTTCACACCTGCATTTCCTGAGGCCTGGACCCCATTTCCACAGCTCATTACTGCTACTTGCCCTACCTGTTTCACTGGGACTGCAGGGCTCTTTTACCTGTGGCTTCCTGCCTCAGTTTACCCCAGGCAGTCTCTAATCACTTGGTCCAGACAGATATGCCTCTGGGCCAGCACTGCTCCCATGTAGGTGGCCTCCCTTGGTCCCAGGTCCTCCAGCAATAATTCTGAATGGGCCGTTTGCAATATTGATGAACACATTTAGAAACTGGATGTGGTAGTTGAATCAAGTTCGGGTTTTACAACTGTAATGAATGGCTGACACTTGGGCAGGCAGCTTTGCCATAGACAGGTGTGGAACAGGCAGTGGGCCCGAGCTTTACAGCTGATTCAGTGCAGAGTCTCACATCAAGACCTTTGACTTGTTGGTCATTAAGGAATTTATCAGGGCAATAACTTTTAGGAAAACAGTGAAGAAGAAAGTCTATCAAAAAACAGACAGTAGGCCCGTGTGGTGGAGAAACGACAAGCTAGATTTCATTCTGATCCAAGGAACAGGTGGGCTTTCCCTATGCACAAAATTGTCTCACTCCCTGGACTGAATTGATGGTCCAGAGGCTTTAAAATCTCATGGACCTAGCTTAGGAATAACTGGGTAAATTTACAAATAATCGACAACTACTCTGTAAGGGCCAGAATTAACCCAAACAAACACATTTGCTAGTGTATCCACAGCCATACATTTTCATTCTTCATTCAGCCTATTCTCCTGGGTTCACGCTGAGTCCAACTTTTGACATCGTCCTTGCGGTCATTCATGCAACTCTGTCTATCTACTCTAAAAAGCTGAAAGGCATCTGTCAACTAATGAGACAATTTCTCCAACAGCTGGTATTCATGTGAGGGTAATTCCGTGGATTTATTCAGTGGTCATGCCATCTAATAGTTTCCCCGAGGACCTGATTCAAAGCCCTCAAAATTGAAGTGTGGGAACAGAAGCATAAGAGTAACAAGACACTTGATGAGACAAATCTCAGAGGCAGGGCAAGGAAACTGAATGGAGTTGACACCAAGGCCGAAGGTGGCTGCCTTGTACTGGATGGGTAATCCGAGGATCAAAGTATCTTGTGGCAAAGTCTCCCTGGGGATAGTGTCTATGTGCCCTAGAGCATCACATCAGGAGGGCCTCTGTCTTTCCAGAGAGGCAATCAGGTTCTTCATCCTTCAGACACGATCCCCACTGACCTGGGAGAAATGCTTGTCCCAGTATCAGCCCCATGGATGAGGCCTGAGCAGTAAACGCACCACGAGGGTTCAAACTGGTCTGAAGTGGTCCTCTGTTGAATACACAAGCAGATTGATTGCATTCAACCTCTTTGTCTCGGGAAGGACATTACTTACACCATCCCAAATTAATAAGAACTATCCTCCAAATAACTCCCATGTGATATGGTTTGGCTGTGTCCCCACCCAAATCTCATCCTGAATTGTAATAATCCCCACATGTTAAGGGCGGGCCCAGTGGAGATAATTGGGTGGTTTCCCCCATACTGTTCTCATGGTAGTGAATAAGTTTCATGAGATCTGATGGGATTTATTTATTTATTTATTTATTTATTTAGAGACGGAGTCTTGCTCTTGTCACCGAGGCTGGAGTGCAGTGGCATGATCTTCGCTCACTGCAACCTCTGCCTCCCGGGCTCAAGTGATTCTCCTGCCTCAGCCTCCTGAGTACCTGGGATTACAGGCGTGCACCACCATTCCCAGCTTATTTTTGTATTTTTAGTAGAGACAGGATTTTACCATGTTGGCCAGGCTGGTCTCGAACTCCTGACCTCAGGTGATTCACCCGTCTCAGCCTCCCAAAGCGCTAAGATTACAGGCATGAGCCACTGCGCCCAGCCCTGATGGGTTTGGGAGTTCCCCTGCACAAGCTCTCTCTTGCCAGCTGTCACGTAAGACACGTGTCTTGCTTCCCCTTTGCTTTCTGCCATGATTGTGAGGCTTCCCCAGCCATGCGGAACTGTGAGTCAATTAAACCTCTTTCCTTTATAAATAAGGGAAAATCCTGGGTATGTCTTTATTAGCAGCATGAGAACAGACTAATACACTGGAATATTGAGAATCTTAATGACGCTTTCAAAACAATATTTTAGTCATCTGCCCTGAACCACCTCCAGGGTCTTCCCATGCGCATTGTGGAAAGCAAGAACTCGTTGCTCTCCTTGATGAAGCTCTCACAGATGCAAAGACATTTCAGGCTCAAAGTGTCCACAGTTATCACTTTTTTGAAGAGAAAACAGAAGCGATAAAGAAAGCTAGTTTTTATGGAGCCTCTCTAATCACGCCAGGCACTTTCACAAGTTAGCTCATTGAATTCTCACAGCCGCGCAGAGCATCATGGCATTTTGACAGAGGAGGAGGCAAAGCCTGTACCACACAGCGGGTGAATGCCCACAGAGGGGTTGCGCCCCCTCATCTGACAACCAGGCCCACCCTTTCTCTTAAGGCCACAGAGGTTGAGAGAGAAGAGTCCAGGTTTCCAATCCAACCTGGTTCCTGGGCTTTCCTGCTTCTGATAGAGAATATTTAGTTTAAGATTCTCTAAGCTATATCTGAAGCCTGTAATACTCTAAGAAGCATGAGTCCCTCATTGCCTTCATAATAAAACTTGTTTTTCTTAAGTTTCAACTTATTGGCTTAAATGAACTTTTTCCCCCCCAGATTAGATTTGGAATGAATATTTTACAGTGTGGAAATTATTCTTCCTGCTATTCTGTCCTGGCACTCCCAACCTCTCCTTGCCTGGCTATACTGGTTTCTATCTTTTTTTTTTTTTTTTTGAGACGGAGTCTCTCTGTCGCCCAGGCTGGAGTGCAGTGGCGCAGTCTCGGCTCACTGCAAGCTCCCCGTCCTGGGTTCACGCCATTCTCCTGCCTCAGCCTCCCGAGTAGCTGGGACTACAGGCGCCCGCCACCATGTCCAGCTTTTTTTTTTTTTTTTTTGTATTTTTAGTAGAGACAGGGTTTCACCATGTTAGCCAGGATGGTCTCAGTCTCCTGACCTTGTGATCCACCCGCCTCGGCCTCCCAAAGTGCTGGGATTACAGGCATGAGCCACTGTGCCTGGCCTTGGTTCCTATCTTATCTCACAATGATCACCATCCTCCAACCCAACATATAACTCACGTCCATCCCTTTGTCCTCTGCCCGCACTCGCATAAGTCCCTGCAAGGCCGGGAGTGAGCTCTCCCTAGAACGCTGCCGGGCACACCATGAGCCCTGAAGAAGGCCTCACTCTGATAACTTACAACAAAGGGAACTTTGAGGGGAAGTACATGCATATGTTAATGAGTATAGCCAACAGTATCATTCTATATTGTATACATTCTGGGCACCAATTCTGACAAAATAAATCATCGAGAAGTCTGGTCAATTCTGTTGGAGGTTTGCTCTATGGTCCCTGAATATAATTCTTATGTGCCTGTGCTTTTCATGGCTGCGTCTTTGCTAGAAACAAGTGATTACCAAACTGTTCCACAGAGCCCTGGAGTTTTTCTCATGACTTTGGGGGTCTCTGAGAGGGACAGTGTGGGCAGAACCTGACTCATCCACTTGGGTATATGTGGTTTCTGCTTCAGAGCTCATAGAAGAGTAGAGTTCATGGATTTTTATATGTATGAATATGTTTTTTAAAAGCCAACTATAAATATTCACTCTATAACTCAGTTTAACAAAAGTCTATTTTGTTAATTATTTACTATTTTTTTTTTTTCCAAGCTGGGTATAATGCTCCTCAAATTGGGAAACTTTCAGATCTCCAAATTACAGTTTCCAAATAACCATACCTGCAGCACAGATGTGAACAGTGGGTCCAAAATGAGCACTTTAGATTAAGCCACATGATGAATCACTTCACTTTCAAAAACAATAAAAGCCAGAGGCCATGTCGCACATGGCACAGAGAAGCAACAGAGTCCATTTCTGTAATAAGCATGACCCCTCACTGAATGCTTGCTACGGGAGATGTGCGCCTCCTGCTGTGCGGGCTGGTTCCTAACAGGCCATGAACCAGCACCAGTTGCTCCTGTGGCCCAGGGCTTGGAGATCCCTGCCCTAGAGACTACATTAATGAATTAGGAATAACATTAACATTCCTAATAATAGGAGACGATGACCAGGAGGTGGATTAACATGGTCAAGGACCCAAAGCTGGAAGATCCCCCAAGCAGCATTGACTCGTGGTCTATTCCTTCACTGTACTGACACTCCTAGCTTCGAGAATGTTGCATGGGCAGGTCTGTTCCATTAACGTTTTGTCAAGTGACTAAATGAAATATAAGTTCAAGAAGGCACCTTCCACCAGAGATGCTGGCTCAGGGATTAACAAAAGCCACATAAATGGCATTTGGAATCACTCATTTAATTACGGTGATAGATGCCAGCAGCAGCTCACATTATTACCACATGCTTACCATTGCCAGACACTACTCTAAGAACTTAATTGTCTTAAATGGCTCTAAAAGGTCAATATTAGCATTATGTCCACTCGGTAGATGAGAAAGCAAAGGTACAGAAAAGCTTTAAAAGGTGCCTATGTTTTCACAGCCATAAGCAATGGAGCAGGATTGGAACGTAGGCAGTTTTACTGTAGAGCTCAGATTTTTAATGCTGAGCTCTGATTTTAAAACTTACAGGACTATGAAGACATTACGTATAATATAGAAGTTACATTAGATCTGGTTCTTCCGTTAAAAGAGTTTCTGATCTAATCAGGGAGGCATGAAATAATAAAATAAAATAAGGTATTACTGTGTACATGTTTCCAGAGGGGGCCCTCAGTGTGGACAGGTGAAGTCAGGGCAGGCTTCCTGGAGGCGGTGGCCTTGCCAGAGCCTTGGAGCAGTTCTGAGCAAGGCTGAAAGCATTTCCTAACAGGGGAACCCAGGAGTCATGGGGTAATGGAAAAGGAGTCTTTTCAGAGGATGCTGACCTAACCAGGCGACAAGGAGAAATGCAAGAAGAAAAGCAGGATACACAGTGTTCAGCTTTATGGCCAAGAGCAAGCATGCCACACCTGCGACCAGGGGCACCAAGCAACCTGGGGCTCAGGATGCATGGTTTCTCTTGCTGTTGGAACATGAATATCTTGTAGGCAGTTTGTATACTCTCCAGTTGACCCCTAAGGACAGCAAACAATTAACACCCTATTTAAAGGCTAGAATATAGGAAAAGGAGGATCTGAAATCGAATGGACTTTCCAGATAAGAGAGGAGACCCTGGGAAGGCAGATGGCAAGGGGAGGATTCCAGGTGGGATCAAGGCTGAGCAAATGTCTGATGTCTCTAACAGCCCGACTGGAAGAACAAGTGATCAGTATTTTCCAGTCAATTAGACACAAAGGATGATTGTTACAGCCTGGTGTGTATTCAATTAGGACTGTAATATGATGAAGCTAAGAACAGATTATTTTGCAGACTTTCTTGTGTCTGTGCCTGAGAGATTGCTCAGGGGATCCTGGGTGACAGCTCCCTGTGGGGGCCTGTGGCCAGGAGGGGAGACGAGGCCTCATCGTGGCATTTTCAGGGCTGAAATGCCAAAAGAAAATGCTCACATTCATTAGGAACCTCCTATGATCCAGGTAGGTTTGTGGGTACAGCACAAGTCTCTCCACAAATTAGGCAAAATTATCCCCCTTGCACTAATGAAATAAGGGCCTGGGTGCCCGAGTAATTTCCTAAAGTGAAATCTAAGATTTAAATACAAGTCTCTCTGTTGCCAAAACCCAGGACCTTTTCATTGTGCCACACTGCCTTCTGCGTGTGCCCTGATGAAGAGCTTTTGCAGGTGTTCTTCAAGATGGAACTGAAAATTGAGTAAGACTTCCCAGAGACCCAGCTGTGGGGGACTATCCGCAGATGGAGACCCTGGGCTAAAGAAGCAAACCCTTATTTTATAAGTAGGGGCTAATTGGCTGGGTCTAAGTCCAGAATCCCCCCAGCTATTATCCCCAAGCCTAATGCTCAAACAGACACATACAAAAAAAGACAAGTCAACGAGAATGGAGAAAAATCAACCCAGAAAACAAAAAAAACTGTAATAGTGGGTAAGGTACATTTATCTATTTTTATATATATATATATATTTATATATATACGCACACATTATACACACACATACATATAGATATATACATATACTATATATCTATATATCTATCTATATAGATATATATCTATGTATATCTATATATACAGATATATGTATATATAGATATATCTATATATACAGATATATGTATATATAGATATATCTATATATAGATATATGTGTATATATAGATATATGTATATATAGATATATCTATATATAGATATATGTGTATATATAGATATATGTATACATATCTCTATAGGTATACATAGATATATATTTATATAGATATATATGTCTATATCTAGAATCTAGATATGCATAGACATATATATGTATATATCTATATATATCTACGTATATATCTATATATGTATATATCTATATATATCTATGTATATATCTATATATGTATATATCTATATATGTATCTATATATCTATGTATGTATGTATAATACTGAAGCTGTCATGTGACTACCCTAGCAAAGATCTTATCCACAAATATAATTATAATTATAAATGTCCAATTATCTGTTGTGATATCAGCTCATGATCATCTTATTGTAGAAACGTTTTCAATTGATTTCAAGCATTCGTAAGCATTGGCTGAGAGACTGCGGTCTGTAAGGCACTGGCAGAATACAAATGCTTGTTGAGTCAATGGACATTTATTGAGCATGTACTATGTGCTGGCCTTTGAAGATTGAAAATTTAAAAAACAAGGCCCCGTCCTATAATACAGCCTATTGCTTGGAATGGAGTTTTAAAAACCATGCCAAGGAGAAATTGTCATCAATGCCTCTTTCCTCTCTTTGGAGATTTCTGTGACAGGGTAATGAAAATTATAATCACTTTAGATATCTACCTACTTGCCTAAAGAGAAACTAAAGAGAAATTGTCCTGAATTCACATAAACCAAGGTAATGGAAGTGATATGTTTCTGTTTTTTTTTCTTATCAGAAAACTGATTATTTTAAACAAACTGCAGAGAAAGAGAGAGAGAGGATGAGATGAAGGCAATGTATTCACTTCAGAGTTGACTCATGAACTGTCATAGTATATGAAACTGCATGAAATTCCGTAGTGCAGCCAAGTATTAATTGAAACAATTAACTGTAGAAAACACGTGGGCGCAACAATATTAGCAGTGCATAATCCTTTGTAGTTAAGAGGTCCTTACCGGATTACTGCAGAAAAGCTCTAGAGTTCTAATTACCTGTGGAAGTCCCACAAGTTTACTGCAAAACATGGTAATTAGACGGTTGTAATATAAGGTGTCAGCAGGGGATTGAGGATTTGCTCTAAGCACCATGGTGTTTTCATGGCTATTTACTGAGCAGAGTACCAGAATTTAATGGAATTTGGTAGAATTCTCCAGTGACTCCTATGAACACGTAGTTAACAAACGTATCTTAATGTGAGTCCCATGGTTTTCTTGAAAGTGATGAACAGCGCCATCTTTAACTACTATAAGGAGAAAATATAACCTAAATGAGGTGGATTATGTGGATTTATTTTTGGGATTTATTGCTCTTGTCTTTCGGTGGCATTTGAGTCAGGTGTATTACACAGCTTTGAGATCTTGGCTTCACTAGGTATAACCCAGCATTAGAAAGGAAGTAGCTTGGTGCTTCTCTGCAATTCCAGCTCAGACTTCTGTGTGACAGTCCTCTTTTACAACAGAATTGGGACATCGCTGCATATGTTTTTCTCAGCTTTGAGGATGCTTCTACAACCCACGCATGCACAATGAAAGAAATATTATACATTTAGTGATGGGCACAATGTACTTATTCAAAAATGTCAGTAAATATAAAAGATTTATCAGTTGAGTGAAGGAGACACATCTTTTTTTTTTCTTTTTCCTTTTTGCTGATCCCGAATCACTCTCTTACATTTTTTTTTTTGTCTGTGTACTACAAATGTGTACCTAAAAATGAAACTCAGACTGTAAACTGCCCTATGCTCCCAGAGTAGAAAGCGTAAAACTAATCTAAAGAAAATACTGGCATAACTCCCATCTGTGCTTTGATTTTGGCTCGGAAAATCACCTCCTCCATCTATAGGGTCTGGTTCGCCTCCCACAGCAGAGTCAGGGGCAGATTCCAACAGTCCATGGAAATGGGGTTCCTGGAAGTAACACTGGCTTTCTCATCTTGGTCCAGGCAAGGGGCATTTGTCGGGTCACTGACAAAGGCATTCATTAAGAGTCAGTTATTTTCTGCAGGTGCCTTTAGTGAGACAACAGTGAGAAGGGGCACTTGGGAAGACGTGGGGAGTATATGGAGAGCCATACCCCACTGCTTCTTTGGGGTTCCAAACCTCTAAGAGAATTTCCCTTATGCTTTAGCTGTTGAGAATTGAAAGTCTCCTTTCAAACAGTTAAGCAGAGCAAGAGGGGATAGCTGCTCTGCTACAGTTACCTGTTAGTCAAAAGCTTAAAGGAGAAATTCCCTTGCCTGTCATGTGTATTCTACAACGCATGAAAAGACCAGACAAAGCGAAAGAAAACAAACCAACCCGCCGCCAGGGGGCAACTGGGAAACATTTTGAAGGGCTAGGAGAGATGGAAGGTTGGCAAGACCGAGGGGAGGGGCTCCTTGTACTTGGTGAACAGATGACTCTCTGTAGTAAGGATTCAGGGCCGGGAGGTAGGCAAGCAGGTACACCTAAGCTTCTTGTGTTGCTAACCCCCTCCGGGTCTACCCCACTTAGCAATGTCTACTGGGACCTAGAGGGGCACAGCTTCGCCTATTTCTCTGACAAGACTGTAACATCTTGGAAGGGAGAAGCTGTGTCACATCTATCTTTGTAAGCCACACAGCAACAAGCAAAGTGCTGAGTACATATATATACATGCATGCATATATGTGCATAATCGTATACCTTACATATAAATCTATAATTATGCATCATCTGTATCTGTTAAGTTATACATCATTTTAGTGCTTTTATGGAGGAAGGAAAGTAATTTGCAGGATCAATTTCTATGCAGAAGTGATTCCTGGTACAGATTTTAATGCATCAAATTTTCACAAAGTCTTCAACTCCAGCAATTTAAGTTTTATCAAGGGCCCTGGGTTTTGCTGGCTCTCTTCACCTGTACCTCTTACCATTAAGAGGGAAAAAGAAAAATATCCTTTCCTGTAGCCCCATGGTACACTACAAACCCCTCTGAGAAGCTGCAATGAGCTGGGGCAGCTGTAGTGGGGAGGAGGGGAAAGGCTCTGTAATCCCTTGGCCTCGGGGCTGACATGGGGCACATCAGGACTCCCCTGGTGAGGCTCTGTCACTTGACAAACTTGTGTAGTTGGAGCCATAAATTCTCCTTGTACTCCGTTGCTCCCTACCCACCCTGTACCTCTCACCTACAAGAAGTGACAGAGTACTTTAAAAAACAAAAACTCAACAGATTTTATCCTTTGTAAAAGCCTACCATTTCCACATTTGTCTAAAATGCTGATTTTATAGTCCTCTGTGTTTGCATTGCTTTTGTTATGATAACTAACTCCTTTCTGTAAATATAGGAATGGCCCAGTTGAAGCAATAGCACTTGACTGGATATTTTCAATTCATAGGATATTAATAGATATAGTACACATAGGAGATACACACACACACACACACACACACACATAAATTAGAACAAAATTGTTTTGCCTCCTAACTTGCAAGGCCTGTAAACCCATTCTTTTTTCTTTTTACATAGATATGTTGAGATTTTTACATCTTGGCAAAATATAGGCTGTAATTTAATTGACTTAGCAACACTACCAAATAACACACTTATTCCCAAGGGAAATTTCTTTCACACTTTCTGCTGGAACTTCTAATTGACATCTATTTCTGAATAATTGTTGAAACTAGTGTGTTGGAAGGGCTGGTGATCTCAAATAGCTATACATGAGGCATCATGGCATTTTTTTTCTTCCTGACAAACCCATAAGCGAATAAATATTTTCAAAGTCAGGATTGGCCAGGCGCAGTGGCTCACACCTGTAACTCCAGCACTTGGGGAGGCCGAGGCGGGTGGATCACTTGAGATCAGGAGGTTGAGACCAGCCCGATCAACATGGTGAAACCCCGTCTCTACTAAAAATACAAAAGTAGACAGAAATGGTGGCACATGCCTATAATCCCAGCTACTAGGGAGGCTGAGGCAGGAGAATCGCTTGAACCCAGGAGGCAGAGGTTGCAGTGAGCCCAGATCGCACCACTGCACTCCAGCCTGGGCAACAAGTGCGAAACTCTGTCTCAAAAAAAAAAAAAAGTATTGAAAATTCTGTCCATGGAATTGATTTAATAGATGAATCAATAAGTCTGGTATGACCATCATAGAGCAAGCAGATAAGGCTCTAGGTACAACAAATATATAATTGTATTAGTCATCGAAAAGGAATGCAATGTATTTCACTAGTCAGAGAAACAGCAATGTGGAAAAGAAAGAAAATATGTAAAAACCGATGGACTTTTATTTGAAATTTGGTTGAACATTAACTGTGGTTCTGCCTAAATATCATATACATTTTCTTTCACTTCATTGGTGATGAGTCATTAATATCATAAATAATACATACTGGTGGAATGAGTAAAAAAAAGTTCAGTAGAACCAATTAACAAACAATGTAAAACATGTAGATTTAGAATGCCTGTCATTTACTCAGGTCTACTTTTTTGCCCAAATTTCATAATTCTCCTATCTTGGTCAACATCTACAAGGACAAGATGAATAAATCTCTCTCTGTGTGTAGAACATCGTCTCTGTTTGGTTTCCTCCAAGTAGAAAGCCAGGGATGATTCTTCCTTCACGTTTCCTATCAATCATAATTCTATTAGCCAGCTGAATAGCTTGGTACACTCAGTGCCTATCAAATATTAAAGCCTTCCCATTCTTGAAATTCACATAATAGCTTGGTTTGTTATCTTGCACTAAATCTGTACTACATTACAAATTTATGATTACCTGTAAATTTCACACTGATATTTAAGTTGTAAAATACGTTGATGTCTTTAAAAGTGAGTGAGAACATAAAATTACACAATCATAAAGTAAGTTAAAAATTATGGCAGCATAAATACTAAAGTCCAAATTCTTGTCTTACATAATCCAAGTGATAATTGTTGTGCTCCTACTGTGTGGCTGAGGACACTGTGACAAGCATGGAGAATTCAGTTGTGAGCCAGACGACATGATCCCTGCCTTCTGGGAGATGATACCAAATAAACTCACCAATGAATAAGTATTGCAAATTATTACATGGGGTATAAAGAAAACAAAGAGGAAGCTGTGACCAGGTACCAGGCTTATGGTATGGGACTTTTCAAAGCCAAGCCTTGAAGAATGAGAAGGAGCTATGCACACAGCAGGTGAAGGAGAGGGGGCAGTGAACTGGCTGGAGAAGAGCAGGTGCAAAGGCCCTGCACGGGAAGGTGGTTCAGCATCTGCAGGATTAGCAAGGAGGCCAGTACAACTGCCACAGGGCAGGCAAGGGAAGGAGGCATATGAAAGGAACCTGCGGAACATTATGGAGAATATTAGGAAGAATTTGTATTTTTCCTAAGGAATCCGTTTTGGGACAGGGAACTGATTTAATCTACATTTTTAAAAAACCCACTCGGGAGGCTGAGGTGGGTGGATCACGAGGCCAAGAGATCGAGACCATCCTGGCCAACATGGTGAAACCCTGTCTCTACTAAAAATACAAAAATTAGCTGTGTGTGATGGCACGTGCCTGTAGTCCCAGCTACTCGAGAGGCTGAGGCAGCAGAATCGCTTGAACCCAGGGCAGAGGCTGCAGTGAGCCGAGATTGCGCCACTGCACTCTAGCCTGGTGACAGAGCGAGACTCTGTCTCAAACAAACAAAAAAAAAAACAAAACAAACAAACAAAAAACTCGCTCAAGGTTGGGTGCAGCAGCTCACGCCAGTAATCCCAGCACTTTGGGAGGCTGAGGCTGGCTAATGACCTAAGCCCAAAAGTTCAAGACCAGTTGAGGCAATATGGGGAAACCCCATCTGCAGAAAACTATAACAATTAGCTGGGTGCACTGGTGCGCACCTGTAGTCCCAGCTACTCAGGAGGCTGAGGTGGGAGGACTGCTCAAGCCTGGAAGGTCGAGGCTGCAGTGAGCTATGATCATGCCACTATATTCCAGCCTGGGTGACACAGCAAGACCCCATCTCAAACAAACAAACAAAAAACATTATGGCTTTTGCGTCGCAAATGGATTGTAGTATATCCAAGAAAGGAAGTAGAGAGATCATTTAGTAGATTTTTACACAATTCAGTAAACAGATAATAGAGGCTTGGACTAGAGTGGTGGCCCAAAGACAGAGGGTAATGAAAATATTCCAGGTACTCTGGGAGCAGGAATCAACAGAAATTGGTGATGGGTTATCAGGGGCATCAGGAAGGGAGGGACAGAGAATGGCATCAGTATGGACAGTGGTAACGCTCATGTGAGGAACAGTGTCAGAGGAACAGGTGTAAAGGGTGCGTGGGTTGCGGTGCGGTTAGAATCAAGACCGACTTGGAGACAAGCTAAGTTTGAGATGCCTTTGAGAATCCAAGTGGAGTTTTCAAGGAGTCAGTTTACTATGAAATTCAGAAGTTCTGCAGAGAGTTCAGGAGGTAAGACATAAATTTAGAAGTCATGAGTAGGTAAATGATATTAAAGTAATGCTGATGAAGAGTAGAGTGATAGTTGGCTGGGATTGAGAAGTCTGGTTGGGGAGGAGAAGCTAATAAAGGAGACAGAAGGAGCCACCCCCAGGAGAAGGAACGCAGAGAGGGCATGGAGATCTGGGAGCCCACAGTAAGCACGCAGTGAGGATTAGTGTTACTATCATTTGGCATTAAATTGTCTTATCCAGTGGAATAGCCCAGTGGGATGGAGGGAATGAAAGCCAGATTGGAAAGAGAGAAGAAGGAATGGGAGGCAAGTCAGTGGGGACAGCATGTGGCAACCACTCTTAGAAGCAGTACGAAGAAGCATAAAAAATTCTGTGGAGGGGGATAAGAGGTTTATGGGTAGACTTTTGTTTGCTGTTCAGTTATTGACTGGCTGAGCATGGGAGAGGAGAGTATGTTTGTAGGATGTAGGAGATGAAGCAGGGAGGCAGGGCCCATGAAACCTAGAGTGCAGATGACTCAAGAGCCAATCCCGAGTGGGGGAGCCCAAGCCCGGTGGGTGGGGGTGGGGACGGTGGGGGCGGGGGCTCGGAGAGAGCAAGGCCAATTCTCTCCTGGTAATGGGAACACAAGTGCCAGAGAAGGATGCAAATGGCAAGGACGTTGAGACTGGGTTGTGAGGCAATGAGAAAGGTCCCTTCTGATAGTTTCTACTTTATCATTTTACATTTAAAAAAGATGTGTGCAATGCATCCATGGAGTAAGGGAGGCAGAGCAGAGGAGAGGTTAGGAAAGGTCAGAGGGTAAGCTATGAAGAGCTGCATAGGAGCACGGGAAATCCAGCAGCCAGACAAGAGGAGGACGATCCCGGACGGTGCCCTGTGTGCATCTGCGGAGGAATTTAAAGTAAAATGGTTGAGCCCAGTTGTGTAATTATCTCCAGCTCTGCAAAGTGGACATTCATGTGGGGTTCGGATTGGCTACTAGAATGGAGGCAGGATTTCTAGAGGAGAGAAAGCCTCAACAGCTTACAGGGAAGGCCTGGCAGACCCAATGTTGCATGACAAGGAGGAAGAGCAGGCAGGTGAGATGAATGACCTGAAGCTCACAGCAGGCCATGCTCAGGAGGGACAAGCTGATCCCAAAGAGAAAAGTGTGGCCTGAGAGGACACGAGCTTGACTCCGAGGGCCTAGGAGATGTGGAGAGGGAGGAGCAAGCAGAGGAAGGGGTTTCCTTGTGAGACGGCCTGGTTCCAGAGAAGTTCCTGCAGCAAAAACACGCGGGGCATCCAGGGAAGTGCACGGGCCATGGCAGAGGCTGTCTGAGGGGTGGGGACACGAGGGCCACGACGTGGGTGCTTGTGGGAGGTTGGGGTGCGTGATTAGCAGCAGGTGAGAGTAGAGAAGACTGCGGAACTAGGACAACTAGGAGCTAAGACTGGAGGGTCCCTGCGGCCTCTCAGAGGGATGGGGGCTGAGCCCTCCCACGGTCAGATCATAGGCCCTGCAGGTGCTGGGGGCCAACTCACATCCCTTTTCTTCCCTCTCCCTTAGGGTCTCACCACTTCTGTGCAAAGATGACAAATATTGTGTAAACGAATTTTCAATATCCCTAACATTCACAATATTCCTCATATCTAGCTCACATATTTTAGATCCTCAAATTCCTATCTTAAACAAAAATGCAACTGTCCTTGTGCTAGATGATGGCATTTATCCTCTTTAGTATGTTACAGAATATTTTCCTGAGACACTTAGGAAAGCACAAACGTTTTCACCCAAACAATGTTGAAGATGGCTTCACCTTCGCAGAGCCTGGTTTGAGAATCCACACTCAGGGGGAGAAATAGTCCCAGGGTGCCAGTATCCAGAGAGTTGACCTAACAGTGAAAGTGCTTATGTTTCTTTCAGGATAGGCGGTATGGCAAACAAAGTCCCAAACACATCAATATGTCATTGATCACTTGACCCAACTTAAATTTTTTATTCCTTTGTTCATTGATAACATTGCATACCTATAACGTGTGACAGTTTTCTCAGGGGCTGGGGATGCAGCCACAGACAAGCCCAGTTTCTTGCCAGTAGGGAAGGTGCATGACGGAAACAGTTTTGATTCTTTTTCTCATCCATACTCTCTGCAATGATTCTCACAGACAACGCACTCTCCCAACATACTGCACCCGCTTGACAGTGGGAGCAGCCTCCCTACACTATCTCCATAACTCTGCTTGGTGACCTCTCAGATGAGAGTAACCATCATCACTCCCAGATAGTTCTGAAATTGTCATGCTGGAAAATACTTGATAACTGTTAACACAAAAGGGACTCAGTAATATCGAAGGGTTATGGATATATATTCTATTATGTGAAAAATACTTATCCTGCATTCCTAGCAGATAGTAGTAGGTTATTGCTGGTACTTTCATATGTTGAGGGGAAAAACATGTACTTAAAACAGTGCCTCGACTATGGCAAGCAGAATTGAAATTATTATTATGATAATGATGAAAATAGCATTACTTCCATTATGAAACACAGTGCAAAATGGATAGTAGACAAACACTATCCATAATTCAATGTGGATAATTCAACGTGAAGACACTGGAAGTAAAACAATACTTTGAGGATCCAGAACTTCCTCATTTCACATTCTGTTAATCAGGGTTGATGTGTGTTGTTGGCTGGCTGTCTTCATGTCAGCCAGATCATCAAGAATGCCTTATCAAGCAGGTGAGTGGGAAACGGACCCTCCCCTACAGGCCAGCACAGGTGGCTACTGCCCTCTGTTGCCAATAGATAGTGGGCAATAGGTGTTGGAAAAAACGCCAAGGATATTAAAATGTGAGCCTTGAAAAAGGACTCATGAGCAATTGAAAATTAGCAATCAGCTGGGTTGAAACTGATCAATGAGGGATTCAAAGTAATAAAAAATAATGAGTCCGATTAAAGGCAAAGTAGCAAAAAAAGCTAGTAGCTTCTACTTAGAACTCATAGTTCATGAAAATTACTATAACTAAACATTGTATTTAAGAACACTTTCTCGGCCAGACACGGTGGCTCATGCCTGTAACTCCAGCACTTTGGGAGGCCGAGGCAGGCAGATTACTTGATGTCAGGAGTTCGAGATCACCCTGGCCAAAACGGTGAAACCCTGTCTTTGCTACGAGTACAAAAATCAGCCAGGCATGGTGGCTGACACCCATAATCCCAGCTATTTGGAAGTATGAGGAGGGAGAATTGCTTGAACCTGGGAGGTGGAGGCTGCAGTGAGCTGAGATCCCACCGCTGCACTCCAGCCAGGGTGACAGAGTGAGACCTTGTCTCGAAAAAACAAAACAAAAAAAAACAAAAAAACACTTTCTCTCAGCTTTTAATTTTTATTGCTTACTGTTTCCCAAATTATTCTTTCTTTAGAATTCTTTATCACATGACAAGATCAAAAGATTTTTCTTTCCTTTCCTTCTTTCCTTCTCTCTCTCTCTCCCCCTACCTCCTCTTTTTTCTTTCTTGCTGTCTTTATGTCTTTTTTTTTTTTTTTTTTAATAGAGATTCATGGCCTGTGTGGGCTAGTGAAACACGCACTGGGTTAGGGGTTGAAAGATATGGAGGCAAGTCCCAGCCACCTCACTTCAAACTCTGAGTCATAAGGTAATAACATGAATCTAGAATAGCTAAGATAACTTTGAAAAGGAAGAACAAAGTTAAAGGATAAATGCTTCATGATTTCAACACTAAATGTAAATCTACAGAAATCAAGACAGTATGCTATTGGCATACAGATACCCAGATAGATCAATGACACAGAGCACAGAGAACAGAAATAGACCCTCCAGTACATGGCCAACTGACTTTCAACAAAGGTGCAAGATCAGTTCAGTAGCAAAAGGATACTCTCTTCAGTGGATGCTGTTTGAAAAAAATAAATACCAATATATAAAAGAAACTTTGATTCCTAACTTGTATCATACACAAAAGATAATTCAAAATAGATCAGATATTTTAATATAAAACATAAAGCTTCTAGAAGAAAACAGGGGAAAACCCTCATGACATTTGGTTAGGCAAAGATTTCTTAGGTATGCTACATAAAGCACAATCCATAAAAGAACAAATTGGCAAACTGAATTTAACTGAAATTAAAAACTTCTGCTCTTTGAAAGACACTGTTAAGCAAATGAAATAATAAGCCACACACAGAGAGAAAACATTTGCAAATCATACATCTGATAAAATACTTGCATGTAGAATATATAAAGAACTCTTACATTTTTATAGTAAGAATGCAACTCATATTTTAAAATATGAGAACCACTGCACTCCAGCTTGAACGACAGAGACTCTGTGTCACCATAAAAATAATGATAAAATAAAATATGTGCAAAAGATTTTAACAGGCACTTCACCAAAGAAAGTAAGAGAAAGGCAAATAATCACATAAAAAGATAGGCCAGGCACGGTGGCTCATGCCTGTAATCCCAGCACTTTGGGAGGCTGAGGTGGGTGGATCACCTGAGGTCAGGCGTTCAAGACCAGCCTGACCAACATGGCAAAATCCCGTCTCTACTAAAAATACAAAAATTAGCTGGATGTGGTGGCATGTGCCTGTAATCCCAGCTACTCGGGGGGCTGAGGCAAGAGAATCGCTTGAACCCGGGATGCGGAGGTTGTAGTTTGCTGAGATCGCGCCATTGCACTCCAGCCTGGGCAATAGAGCAAAACTCCATATCTCTCTCTCTCTCTGTCTCTCTCTCTCTCTCTCTGTCTCTTGATATATATATATATTTAACATCATTAGTCATTAGGAAATGCAACATAATTTCATAGTGAGACACCACTACACACTTAATGGAATGTGAAAACTTAAAAGATTGATGATACCAAGTGTTGAGTAGGAACTGGAGCAACTAGAACTCTCGTACATTCTGGGTGGGCGTGTAAAATGGAAATGGTACAACCATCATGGAAAGCAGTTTGGCAGTTCCTTAAAAAGAAACTCTAAAATATGATTTAGTCACCCCACTTCTAGGTATTTACACAAGATAAAAAGAAATATATCTACATGTACAGAGACTTGCATAAAATTTCATAGATGCTTGTTGGTAATGCCTGGCAACTGGAAACAAGCCCAGTGTTCATCAGCAGTGGAAAGGATAAGCAAATTGTGGTTGTATACATAAAACATACACAATTCAGCAGTAGAAAGGAGTAAACTTTTCTTATACACAACAATGATAAATTTCAAAATAATTTTGCTGCATCAAAGAAATCCTACAAAAAGAGAGCACATACTCTATGGTAGCATTTATATACAATTCTAGAAAATGTAAACAAATAAATAATTGCTTGGCAGGGAGACATGGGAGGGGTTAATGGCTATGTTCCTTACATTCATTGTTTTACTGGTATATACGTGTGTAAAACTTATCAAATGGCACATTTTAAATATGTGCCTCTTGTATGTCAATAAAGCTGTTAAAAACAATATAAACCAACATTAGCCATTTAATTAACACAGGCCCACTTAAAGATGATAGATCAGGAAGTCAAAGCTCAGAGAAATAAAAGGACTGGCCTGAAGTCACAAAGTTGAAGAGACTTGAAATTCAGTCTCAGGTCTGTCTGAGTATACAACCTGTCTCTTCCCTACTATACCACACAAACACATCTTGACCTCTTTTGTTTTGAAAATCTCTCATTTCAGGCCGGGCACAGTGGCTCACGCCTGTAATCCCAGCACTTTGGGAGGCCGAGGCAGGTGGATCACAAGGCCAGGAGTTCAAGACCAGCCTGGCCAAGATGGTGAAACCCCGTCTCTACTAAAAATACAAAAATTAGCCGGGCGTGGTGGTGGCACCTGTAGTCCCAGCTACTCAGGAGGCTGAGGCAGGAGAATAGCTTGAACTCCAGAGGCAGAGGTTGCAGTGAGCTGAGATTGCACCACTGCATTCCAGCCTGGCGACAGAGTGAGACTGTTTAAAAAAAAAAAAATTAAAAAAAGAGATAATCTCTCATTTCAGAAGACATCAAAATTCCTTCAAGTTGTGTAATCAGGATGGCAAGCATTTTAATGTATGAGTTCATGGCATGCCTGCATCTTCCCCCTGAGTAACTTGGATCTAGGGGCTTCCTAGGTCAGTCCTTAGAATGCATTGGATTGGAAAGGTTGGCCAGTCACTGTAAATTTAAAGGTGTTTTTCTGAATGCTTCAGAAAGCACCAAAAAGCCATTAAAAATGAAAGACTAATGGAACAATTATGTCCCATTTCGACTTCTAAAAACCAGGATTCTTTGTGTCTTCAGTACTTCTAAGATGCTAATCATTCCAATAAAGCTGAATGGCATGACAGATTTTCAGCACCTATCAGAGTGGCAGCCATTTCCTACTTCTTTTTTATCTATATACTGTCAGTGTCACTAACATAGATTACATTTCAATTACCTTTTTCTATTCACTGACTCACATACATTTCACTTAATTGCTAGATCCTTCCACGCTGTTTTCCCATTGTCTCACTTCCACAACCTTATTTCTATCATAGGTTGTACAGCCAATGGTCACCACATTCCAGACTATATATCTGGTCTTTCAAGTGGGTTTTAGGTTCCCCAGATTTAGAAATGTGTACACTTGAACATAAAATTGGGTTCAGTTTTCTGAAGTCTGACCAATGAGCTGACATACTGATAGTTCACTGAGGTAAAAGCAGCTTTGTGATACAACTGAAGGATGTTTATACTTTCAGTGAACAAGGCATAGCAGCCTAAATGCAACTGATTGAGCCACAAATAATACTTGTCAATCAAATGGCTTTTTATCTTTCTTGTCTCTAAATATACCCTTTTACCACACAGCTCGTTCTTAAAAAAAAAAAAAATCCGGTGGTCACAATGTCAATTGCTAACTTTATTTTCTATTTATATCGTCCACTTTATGAATACCCTTTTCCTCAATTTAATTAGTTAGTGTCATTCACACTTTAATTGGGGACATTGTAAGACTGAGCTGAATTTGAAAACAATGCCACGATGTCAGACTGAGTCACATTAATTTTCTAACTGCACACCACAACCAGAGCACAACTAAATGACACCGACACAGGTATCTGCGTCCTGGAATTGGACTTTTACATTTTTATTTTAATGAAAATGATGTATTACATATAAGTAAAACAACACCTTTAAAGATGGAAGAGACCTTTTTTTTCAAGCCTCAATTTCAATTCTAGTGGGACAGCCAGGTGGGAGGGGGTCCCTGAAGAAACTCCAACCAGCCTGCCTTCTGCAGCGGGGAGGAGCCTGGCCCCTCCTCCTCCTGTGTGGAACCCGAGATTCAGGCTGAGCGCGGGAAGTGGTCTAGCAGGGACTCTGGCCTAGCGAGAGTCCCTGTTTCCCCCTTTTCTTCCTTTTCACCTAATAAAACCCTGTCTTACTCACCCTTCAAATTGTCTTGCGAGCCTGAATTTTTATGGTCATGGGACAAAGAACCCCATCTATGGCTGAAATAAGGAAAAGTCCTGCAACATCAGAACCTCCAGTTCCGCATAATCAAAGCTCAATGCGAAAGAATCGTGAGCATAAACCCTCTAAGAGCTTAAATAATCAAGTGTTGCTGATGTTCCCTAATATTTGTGGGTTTTCAGCCTACACCTGCACATATCTAAACTGTTATCAATGGCATGAATGAGTCAAGACTTCAGTGAGGCAGCACATATTTCAATACAATGCAACTTCATTGGCCACAATCAATAGAGTGCTTTTCACTGTGCCATGCTTTGAGTATTCAGCAATCACTTCAGAATGGCAGACTGCCGTAAAGTAGAGGCCAAATCCTACCCAGAGAAATTTTATGGTTTAAACAGATGTTCTAGATAATTACTGAAAATTAATGTCCCAGTCCTAAGGTATTATGGCCAGTTAATAAGTGACATGGTGAATCATTATGTTGCAACAAAACATAGTAGGTACTTGCCTTGAATAAATCAATTATTTATTGTCATATTTTTGTGTCTTTTTCCAAATAAGACAGGCTGCTCTTTGAAAGTAAAAAGTACGTCTTTTTGCTTTGTATTTCTATGACTAGCACTGTGGCCGAGCTACTGTGTGCAGTGGATGGATGGATGGATGACGGATGAATGGATGGATAGATGGTGGATGGATGAATGGATGGATGGATAGACAAATGCATGGATCAATACGTGCATGTATGCCTTTGTGCCACATGGTACAATGTAACAGGAGACCTTGGCCAAGGGTTGCAAATGCTCACATGACACATGACAATCATCAGATTTACCAGATGCCCAAGTTACAATCAGAAATAGGTAGTATCTGATAATATCAAGATATATAATGGGACCCAAGAATTAAATAGATTAGAAGACTGACTTTATAAAAATACAGAATTGTAAACATCAGCATCTGACCAGCCCAATCTCCTGACTTCCAAGTAAGAAAACTATTCTGAAATGTTAAAGGAAGGGCCAATCATACATAGAGAGCTAGAAGCAGAGCTATAATCAGAAAACAGAGGTACCAACTTCAGTCCAAGCCTTGTATCACCTTAGGAATTCTATCAAGTACACACTCACGAAGTCACATTTCCTGAGGAGGTTGGCACTGGGCAAAATAGGGAATCCCAAGGAAGAACAATATTTGAAGGTTTTTTCCCAAAGTGGTTATAATTTAAGTGGATTTATCAAGAACAATTTATATCTGGTAATTAGGTAGTGATTCCAGAATGGAACAGGACATGAGCATCTTGGAGGACATGACATTGGGCCTAGGGAGGTCTGGGTGGGTGCAGGACAGGACATATCTGGAGCTACAGAGCGAGAGTGGGCAGGCAGTTCAGGCACTCTCCAGTTAGCATAGATGGGACAGAATTCCTACGGGTGAGGGCTGAAAAAACAACAGGCACACATGAAGTCGTGCTCTGGGAATTAATGAGAGGAATATAGGTAGCCAAGGAAGAAAACTAGGCTGATGTGATGCGACAGTAAGAAAAAATATGAAGCCACAGTAGGCTTGACCAGAACAGTGTTGTGGTAAAAATGGAATCTCAATTAGCATAAGACAGTGAGCGAATGGACAGCAGTGGGAGAACCTGACAATGAGGAATTTTGAGGTTCTTGTAGATTCAGGAATAAAGTATGAATGCTAATAGTGACCAAGTTAGAACAGAAAGCAAACCAAAAAGACAGATGCACTAGAAACGTGATCGAAAAAGACTCAGAAGGTTTAAGTCAGGGTCTTTTAATTTAGAAGTTATTTTCAAGCTATTAATGAACAAATTAAAGACTACTTGATGTCATGCTGTGCAATGGAAATTTCTATGATGGTGGAAATACTCTATGCCTGAACTAATATTGTATCCACCAAATGTATTTACATTGTTTTGTAATCATGAGAAACTGAAATTTAATTTCATACAATCTATATAAATTTAGATTTAAATAACTACAAAAACCAGTGGCTATATGTGAAATTTGGCACATAATGCATTCAGTGTACTATAGAGCTATGAAATGCCTAAGGAAAAGGCATAAAATTCTACACATAATAAGTTTTATACTGTTATATTCTTGATGCATAATTGCTATATTCTAGGCCACCATTGCTCTCAAATATACTGGCACCAAGAAATTCTATTGCCATTTTCAAGTTGAAGTTTTCAATTATCCTTCCTTTCCTGTAACATTCTAGAAAGGATCTGAGACAATTATACAAATGTATACCAATAATATTTAAGTAGACAAAAAATGGAGAGAACATGAAATAGTAAGAGACTACTGAGGACAAAAGATAAAGAAAGCATATAGAAATAAAAGCCAGAATAGATGACAGTTTCTTAAGATAAGTCCTGACTTTCCTAGTGGCCTAAGGAGAGTCAACATTGTACTCTGTAATCGTTGTATTACCTATAGCATAGAAAACTTATGTGTCATTCAGGAGAACCAATATTTTTCCTGGACTGAAGTTTGAATCACACAAATGTCTTTGAATCTCACAAATCATTTGACCAAATCGTGCGACTCTCTGTGAGCCGTGAGTTGGCATGTTCCCACCGGAATTGGAGAAGCAAAGGAATTTGTTTATAGCAAAGGCTGAAAGAAGCAGGCAGATTGACAGGTGATGTAGATGCATGGAGAAAAAGAAGGGGTCTTTGGACCAATGGTTCTGTTGCCCCCGAGACCCACCCCTGTCCCTGGGAAACAGGAGACACCCCCATCCTTGATAGTAACCCCCTCCTCTCTTCTTATATTAGCTTTAGTTGGTTCTGTTCCTGTCAACCAGATGAACCTTAGTGCAGAAGGGAATGTCTTTCAGGAGTTGACCAAGAGCGGAGCAGTGTTAGTGGGTGATTTCCTCAGCAACCACGCTGTAAGAGGAGATTGTGCATCTGTTTCTGTTTCTGTTTCTTGCATTGCCTGTTGCTGTGAGTTGAGAGTTTAAGGCTGAGGTACATTCAGCAAGGGTCATTTACAGAACTTCAACAGCACACTCACCAGCCCCTTTCTCCCCCACAACGTGCAAAGTGCAATATCACCCATATTAAATTGATTGAAAGTTAAGTTTTTGTCATGGATTCCATGATACTACTCATGAGCATTTGTGAGCTACAAGCTGAAGACCTACCCATCCTGAGTTGAATTGAGAAACCTAAGCATTACCTTCAACGCCTGCCTGCCCTTCCTCCACACAAGGCCCATCACAAGTCCTACTGAATTTGGTCTTTCACCTCTCCTCTTGTCCCTTTGCAACCACTTTCCTTCCTCCAGCAGGAGTAGTTTTTTTAAAAATGCAGATCTGATCATGCCACTTCTTTTATTTGAAGCTTCCAGCATCTGACTTCCAGGACTGCATCCTCCAGGGTGGGCTTGCTGGGCCCTGCCCGTTTGCTGGTCTCTTTCACTCTCCTCCAGCCACTCTGTCTCTCCATGCTACGGGCATGCTTTGCTCTCTCCTGTCTCAAGGTTTTACCTCGAGTTGTTCCTTTTTTCCCCTGTCCTGCCCCACTTCCTCTGTTTCTTCCATCTCTTATCTAATCTGTAATTATATAGCTGTATGGTTTTCATAAATATCTGAAACCCCCACTGAATTGCAAGCTCCTTGAGGGGAAGAAGCTTATCTATTCTGCAAACCATTGCTTCTCCCTCTGACACAGACAGAGCCTGCAGTGTAGTAGATACTGCCTATAAAATGGACAGGATGGTTGGATTTGCTTTATCTGACATTTTAAGGACACACTTTCTAAACTGTAGAGGCCTATGCGAACGTCTTTGTTTTTACTTAGAGGATACAGATTATATCATTCAACAGGATGCCACAGTTCCATATATTTCACAAAATGTGATCAGATGCACCATTTTTAATGAAAATTAAGTTCTACTTCCAAGTTAAGGGAAAATTATTTTAAGCTATTTATACAAGTTTTAAGAATTCAGTAATTAAATTGTGCATTTCTATGTGAAATAAAAACAGGAAACTAATTAGGGTGTTTTCTGTAATATGAATAATTAATATTTGCAATTTAGAAATCTATCTCCCTACAGTGTAGCTGTAGTCTCAGAAGGAAAGTGTATTAAAACAATAGCTAAATGCTTTCAATTCAAAGTACTTGGTATTAAATCCCTCAGGCATCAAAATAGCTCTGTAGTCTTTTCTAGAATAGTATGTCAAGCAGTCTTAAACACATATTTTATTGGCATCAGAAAAGCAACTGCAAATGTTTTCTTTTGTATTCAAAGTTCTTTAAAAAAAGATTCCATCGCTGAGCTCTGACAAACAGGCCTCCTACTACCATACCAGGTTCCTTTGCAAACACACAATTCACAATTATAAGCAATTTTGTAAAATGCACACTATTTTCCCTAGAGACTAGAATGCCTTGGAGTGGTTAAATATGTAATTGGGTAATTTTCTGAAATGCTTATTATTTACTTCAGCCTCATTTCAGTCTCACTGGTAAACAGTATATTCCTGTTAAGTGTTATTATCCCCAAAAACGCTTCCATAATCTTCAGTGTTCCTTTAACATTCCTATAAACACATCATATATTACTTGGGGACATGGATCATGAAACACAGAAGCTACCCATGCCAGTCCCTTATTTAAATGGCAAAGTGGTCTTCCTTGTCTCTGAACTGGGGTTTTCTAAATCATTCGCATAGTGGAAAATGAACAATAGGACTTTTAAACCTCCTTATGATTTAGATTATATCTTAGCTGGTTGCAAATCTCATTATCAGCTTTACAGCTGTTTTTCTACCTTGATTTATTTTTATTTTTGGATCAGAAGGAAGAATGGAAAAGTTACAGCCTAGAGGTTTGCTTTGGAAAATAAAGTTTGAAGTTAGCTGTTGTTGATTTATACCCAGTATGCTATACTTAGCATGAGTGTACAGTTAAGCATACTTTATAGGTAATTACTCCTTCTATTGATATGATGATAGCTACAGAAGCTGTGTACAACCGAGAACACCACCCAATTCTTGAAACAGTACCTTCTAAAGTGGTATATTAGATAAATAAATTGTGATGATGATGGTGGCATTTCATCCAACAAGAGGTCTTACTCCCTCTGAAACCAACATCTTTTACTACTTGCTTAGTTATATATGAACAATAAAAACTCACCAAGATCACTGATTTTGTTGAAATGAAGAGAAAGTAAACAGTCTCTAACTGAAACGAGCATGTTCAAATTAAAACAGGGAGTAACAAATCAAAAACAAAATAAAACAAAATGCTTTGAGTTGTTTTTGAAGGTAAAGTATCCCAAATACTTTTACTTCTATGCTCTATTATTTTAGGGCCTACTTTTCTACTCCATAACACAGTATTTTAATATTAATAAACTCAAGTTTCCCTCTATGTTAATAAGAGAGATCAATTAAAATTTGGTCTTTGTCGTTTTGCAATTAGGTTATTTTAACTCACAATACAACATGTACAGTTCTTTTATTCTTCAAAAATATATAGTATTAAGCAACCTAAACCATTTTAATCAAAATTTCTGCTATGACTTGAAGACTACAGAAGCCCCTATTTTTGCCTGTTGTTCCCTTGATAAAGTATTGACATGGAAGTCTCAATTACTAAAACAGAAAAAACTTACGCCTGTTGTCACTGACCACATTTTTTTTTTTTAGACAGAGTCTCGATCTGTCACCAGGCTGGAGTGCAGTGGCTCAATCTTGGCTCACTGCAACCTCCGCTCCCGGGTTCAAGCAATTCTTCTGCCTCAGCCTCCTGAGTAGCTGGGACTGCAGGTGCCCGCCACCATGCCCAGCTAATTTTTCTGTATTTTCAGTAGAGACGGGGTTTCACCATGTTGGCCAGGATGGTCTTGATTTCTTGACCTTGTGATCCCCCCGCCTTTTTTGTTGTAAAATAATCCTTGATATGCTTTATGGACAATCCCTCCCCATGGTTCCACAGAACACAGTTTGATAAACATCAATCTAAAGGTACTGCAGAGAGGCTGAGACGCTAGTGTGTCTTGCAGAGCTATTAGGAGGCACTGTCTCCACGTATTGATTTGATTGTACTTTTTTATGCTGAGTCTGACCAATTTCATGGATTCAGTAAATAGTAAGACTTGGTTTAGGGGTCAACAGACAAGGATCATAACATCTTTGAGGTGGAAGAAGTCCTAGACATGAAAGAGGTTTTGTGAATAAAAGGTGGAGAGGGAAAATGAGCTTTACAGTCAGGCAGACCTATATTTACATTTAGCTTCTGACAGCCTTAGTTTCCTCATCTGCAGGAGGAGATTATTAATATCAACCACAGAGAATCACTGTGAGGCTTAAATATGGTAATGTATGCAAAAGGCCTGCCCTAGTATCCAGTAGCTAGAAAGTAATGTGACCAAAATAACCAGGTTAAGTTGGGGGTAGAGTCAGGATTAGCCTCACGACTTACAGTTCAGTACTATTTCTACCATAGTGATCTAATTTGAAGAACAAGTTAGCTAATGAGTGCATCTTGCTGTAGGTCCAAAAACAACCTCCAAGACAAACTCAGCATTTCCCTTACAACAATCACCATGGGCTGGGCACGGTGGCTCACGCCTGTAATCCCAGCACTTTGGGAGGCCGAGGCGGGCGGATCACTAGGTCAGGAGATCGAGACCATCCTGGCTAACACGGTGAAACCCCATCTCTACTAAAAATACAAAAACAAAATTAGCCGGGTGTGGTGGCGGGCGCCTGTAGTCCCAGCTACTCAGGAGGCTGAGGCAAGAGAATGGTATGAGCCCGGGAGGCAGAGCTTGTAGTGACCCAAGATCACGCCACTGCACTCCAGCCTGGGTGACAGAGCGAAACTCCTTCTCAAAAAAAAAACAACAAAAAAAACAAAAAACAACCAATCAGCATGGCAGAAAAAAGAACACTCCAAAGCAAAGCTGCAAGCGTTAACCATTGTACTTCTGATGCCCATCTAAAAATACACAGGAAATTTGCTTAGAAATTATAACATGGTGGAGAAGTAAACAGTTAGAAGTTACTCTCAATTGAGGCTATTAAGATATTTGTAACTATGTTACCTTAAAGGTTACTGTTCTAATAATAAAGTTGTCCTGTCCTGGCTGGGGGTGGGGGGTTGAGGGGGTGGGGATGGGAGTGCAGGGAGGTAGGGGTCTTCCGGACACTGCATCAGGGGAGGTAGCAGCCCCTCACCCAGGTGTGACTAGGCTGGGATAACATGGATACTGTGGTATCCCTAGAGTATCCATGTTATCTGGCTTTAGTGATGGCATTCCTGAAAATGAAATGTGTATCTGAAATGTGCTTTCTGTTAAGATGTATCAAAAATTTATGTTTTCCTGAATTTTAAAACTGACTGGTTTAGAAAAATGAATGGATGACTTCATTTTTTCTACTTTGTTCAAATCTAGTCTAATTAAGTTTTTTTTCTGCAGACATGAGTTTTTTTTCTAAGACATGAGTTATGTCAGAAAAAAGAGGTTCTGATATTTGAAATGACTAAACACAAAGTGGACTCCGAAGGGAAGTTAGGGTATTCCTTCTGAAAGTCCTTCAAGACAGGGTTGATTTTTAAGTGTTTGGGATGGTTCAAATGCATCTGAAATAGATTAAAACTGAAAATATTAGTGCATCACATATAGTAGGAAAGTATTATTTTGTGAAAGGTTTTTCAATTACATGTGTGTGTATATTTTATATGTTTATAGCTCTTGATGTAAAATGTATCTCTTTCCATGGGTAGCAGCAAATAAATTTGAAATTCACTGGTCTAGATCAGTGCTCTCTAAAATTTTGGTGGAGAATCCCTAGTAGTAAAAATAAAGAATTGATTATGAATACCAATATTGATTCAATGCAAATACTGCTCCTATTGTATATACATTTAAACACATGGAAAACAAAAGAGAGAAAAACAAAAAAAAATTTAAAGGAGGATATAAAAAGTAAATCAAACACAGAAATTATAAAGTTTTCTTCCCGTACCCCAATGAATCATAGTCTGGAGTCCACTTCTTTTAGTGTAGCTCCCAATTCCATTAGAATACCGTGACCCCAATTTCAGACTACATATTTGTTTAACATCATACTTGATTTCAGTCCACAAGCACATAAATGAGTTTTAGTCATTACTCATCTGCAGCCTATTTAGAATACAAAATTTTCTGGAAAAGACTTAGAAGTTATACTAACAACCCAGTTAAAGCAGCCTACCAATGCTATCCGTAAGAAGAGAAAAATAATACAGAATGGTAGCCTCAGTAATGCCGCTATTTATACTCCTACATATACCTCTTTCTGGAAAAGATTAGTTTAGAAAATCTGGTTTTGTGAAATAAATCTAATATAAGAATTTTATAAAGAACTATCAATAACTTTCCAAGTTGTTTTTACAAGCACGTATTTATGGAACATTTTACATTTCTTATAATGTTAATCCCTGATTCAAAGGAATTAATTATTCCTATATCAAAGTATTAATGTAGAAAATGTCAAAAAGAAAATAAGATTTTTACTTTTCAACTATACAACTTCAATTAAACCTACATCGCAGCTTCAGGTTTCCCGTGTGAGTCACGCATTTCTAGAATGCATTCTAAAACTGGTGTATAGGATTGGTGGTGACTGGGTACCAGGTACTGTGAAAGTCATTTTTATATACCATCTGATTTATGATCTCTGAGTTCAGAATTCTCTTCATTTTAAAACGAGGAAATCAGCTTGACATCCAGTTGAGTGGGCTGGTCATTGAATTGGCACTGTCTGACTACAGGGTCCTCACTTTACCCAAGGTTCCTGAAACATGAACATAACCAAGGCTACTCATTGGAAGCTGAGCTCCCAGTACCCTTAGAGGAATATCTTTTTGACAGAGGCTGCCAGATGTCCGCCTAAATTCCTCTTTTCTCTGGTTCCTAGGCCTCTACTCAAAGGTCCATTACCGAGGCTCCCTCAAAGGTATGTATGACCAAATGACTAAGGCCTAGCTTAAGGATCTCAGGGGTGTGTGCTATTTCTGGGCTGGGATTATATGAAAGATGCGCGCCTAGTTTATAATTTCATTCCCCTCTGCCAGCTGGATCTTGGATGTGGGGATCGAGCTTGACCGCGGAGATATGGACAAGGCCCAGTGGGATAACAAAGGCAAAAGATACAAATACCCCTCAGAAGATAACCACCACCCACCTGAAATGCCCACCCCAGGCAAGAATTACGCTGCAGTTGTGTGTGAGCCGCTGATAACATTGTTGGCTTTACTGTAACTGTTGCCAGTTTAGTCTACAATAACTGGACACCTCAGGTCCTGACAATCCATCCTGGGAGAGCCAGGGACTGAGATATGACCACAAATGCTGTCCCAGCCACCTCCACCCCCAAGAAGATGCTTGAATCTTTACCTTTACAAAGCACAGGAAAGTTAGGAGGATCCATCCTGAAACATCTGCTAGTGAGTCTAGATTTTCAAATCAGAAAATTAGCAGAAAGAGTCCTGTATTCCCTAGGGACACTGTGTTGAAGCTCAGGAAACCAGCCCACATGGAGCATGGGGAAGGGCTTTCGGGAAGGCTGGAGGACAAAGCATGTCTTAGGAACATCTGGTAGCTTAACCACAGGGAGCAGAACTTACATACAGAGGGCTCATGTTCAACAGGCCTTTTCTGAACTTGGGGGTGCTATTTAAAAACTATTTCAGAATTGAGAAAGTGGTTGTTATAGGATAAAATGTGTATCCCCAAATTCATACATTGAAGTTCTAACCCCAGTTCCTCAGGATGTGACTCTATTTGGCAATAGAGCCTGCCTTTATTTATTTATTTATTTATGAGACAGAGTTTCACTCTGTCACCCAGGCTGGAGTGCAATGGTGCAGTCTCAGCTCACTGTAACCTCTGCTTCCCAGGTTCAAGTGATTCTCCTGCCTCAGCCTCCCGAGTAGCTGGGATTACAGGCGTGCACCACCACGCCCAACTAATTTTTGTATTTTTAGTAAAGACGGGGTTTCACCATGTTGGTCAGTCTGGTCTTGAACTCCTGACCTCAGGAGATCCACCCGCCTCTGCCTCCCAAAGTGCTGGCATTACAGGTGGCAGTCACTGTGCCTGGCCGGCAACAGGGCCTTTAAAGAGGTAACATGAGGCTATTGGTGTAGATCTTCACCCAATCTGACTGGCGTCCTTAGAAGACGAGGAGATGAGGACAGAGGCACAGAGGGAAAATAGACCACGGGAGGACACAGGCAGGATGACATCTGCCAGCCAAGGAGAGAGGCTTCAGGAGAAACCAACCCTGCTGACACCTTCATCTCAGACTTCCAGCCTCCAGAACTGTGGGAAAATTAATTCCTGCTGTTTAAGCCACCCGGGCTGTGGTATTTTGTAATAGAAGCCTGGGCAAACTGAGACAGTAGTTGATTTCAAAAGCAATGGCCGGGCGCAGTGGCTCACGCCTGTAATCCTAGCACTTTGGGAGGCCGAGGTGGGCGGATTAGGAGGTCAGGAGATCGAGACCATCCTGGCTAACACGGTGAAACCCTGTCTGTACTAAAAATGTAAAAAATTAGCCTGGCGTGATGGCGGGCACCTGTGGTCCCAGCTACTCAGGAGGCTGAGGCAGGAGAATGGTGTGAAACCGGGAGGCAGAGCTTGCAGTGGGCCGAGATCGCACCACTGCACTACAGCTTGGGTGACAGAACAAGACTCCATCTCAAAAAAAAAAAAAAATTAAAAAAAAAAAATTAAAAGCACTGCTGTGCTTGAGCCATAAGAAAGAGCTGTCACAGGTAGCAGCTTGGGGGAGGGGTTAGGAATGAGCCGAATAAGTAAATAAGATTACTTCTTTGAATGCTGTTCTTATTCCTCCTTCCTTGTGTTTTTCCACTGCCTTTCGTACAGTGTTTTCCTCTATAAATATATAATTCCAAGACTGGTGATGTCTAGTAATGGTTCAAAAAGCAGAAAATATAAGAAATATTATTTTTTCCAAACACTCGAGTAGAATCAGTGATACAACATGTGAGATCACCTGCAGGGCATTCAGACTTTACTGCAAATAAATAATACAATTACTTGGTTTGGGTATTAGATATTTATGTTCATCTTGACATTAGAATATTAAACCACTCCTCCTCTTGCTAACTTGGTATGCATTTAAAACATTAAATTCTCTCAGTCTCCTGCTTTGGAACCAAACAGTATACACCCTCATAAATATGTAAATCAACCCCTCTAAGCACATTATTAATTATTTCAAAGATAGTTGGAGGTCACTAGCTCATAGCAATTTCTATGCATGAAGTCTCATTAACATAAGACATCGCACAGGGAGGAAGAATAAAGTTTTATCACAGTTACTGAATGTGTGTGTGTATGTGTGTGTGTGTTTGCATGTAAGTGGCCAAAGCAACATACAGTATTGAATGCAGCACCACCAGGCTCTGAATAGATGCCTGTGGGTGATGATGATGGCGGTAGTGATGAAGGAATGGAATCTACAGCTAGAACAGTATTTTTTTTCAACCTGTCTGAACCAGGAAGAATATTTTTAAAATCCAAAGGGATTCCAGCCTCAAATACACTTAAATTTTTCTTGACCCACATGGCCCTGCTTTCTTCTGGAATAAAGTTCTGACTAGTTGCAAAAATCCGTAGCTCAGGAAGATATAGCAGGCATCTCATTTCCTGTGACACTGCAGAGATCACAGACTGTGTTGCTCAATGTGTCTCTAATGTTGCACATTGTCAAGCGGCTCTCTGGCTGCTGTAAGTCAGCTTCGTTTAGGTGATTCTCAGCAATCGACATGTTCTGATACAGGCCATGGGGCTCCCTGAGGTGGAACCACCCAACACACCAAATGTGAAGCAGTTGAGGGCATTGGCTACAACACTGACAGATGATGGAGGATATTTAACACAGGCAATGAGCTCTGCTTTTTACAATTCATCAAACAAATACAAGACGTACTCTCACCAAAGTGCAATAAACTGATCTTGTCATCCAAGCAATTCTTCCCGGTCACTAGTCCAGTTTGCTTTTAAATCTCTGATTGTAAGCTCAAAATTTATCTGATGAAAAAGATAATAAACTATTTTCACACCCAATAACACACATCCCTCAACCCAATGAGGAAGACCACCATTATCTAGTGTAATGAACAAAATACATATAACAAAAATAAGAATGAAAAAACGTTGAATGGAATAATTTGCACATATATTCAGAGGTTCAGGACTAGGAGTATTACTGGAATTTAGATGGTTCTGGAGAGGGACATTTGGCAAAATCTTTCAAGCACTACTAGTTTGAAAGTTAAAAGCAGGCAAAAATTTGCATTATTTAGGGATGTATATATAGGTGGTAGTGCTACAAAGAAAAGCAGGGAATGATAATTATTAAGATCAGATAGTAGTTATATCTAGACAGGCAGAGGAAGTGGCTATGGAGGAGGTCACATGAGGGCTTCTGGGCTGCTGGCTCACATTGTCTGATCCAGGTGGTGGTTACAAAGGTTTTCTACAACTATGCAAATCTACAACTATACAAGTGCTATAAGCACTCTTGTGTATGCATAATATGGCTCATAATAAATTTAAGAATACATCAAACCATTTAAAATGATATATTTAAAGGTCAATTAGTATTTTATTGACTACTGTTAGAATCCTCCCAGCCTCAGGAGGTGCCCACTCTGATGATAATGCAGAATGCATACATTCAAAAATTGTGCCAACTGCTGACGAGGCAGGGGGAAAGAATTCAGGCCATTCTACTATCTGTTTATCTATCTATCATCTATCTATTATCAGTCAATCAACCCATCCATCCATTCATCTATCCACTTATCTGTCTACACATACACACTACACAAACACACACTAAAAAGAAATCCTAAAGACAGTTGTTCTGAGCAACTTTTGTGGCTATCTTAAGTACTGACAGACATCTTTCTACATTTATTTGTATCAGTAATAAATTTATACTTAAAAATTGTTTGTGTCTGCCCTCGTAAAACAAAGGTAGAATGTGCTTTTTAAGAGTTCTTGGCAGAAATAGGTGGAAAAAATTATTTTTATTCTCTCTGCTATTCAGAACATTCCCACCTTATTTTTGCTTTCTCAAATGTTATTTTATCTTTAACCACTTAATAAGTTCAGAAAAAAAAGAAGAAGGGGAAAGAAGTCAGTTTGGAGAGTTGAAATTCAAGGAAAGTAAGAATTGGGCAAAGTTCTCTTGGCATTCCTCCCAGAGAGCAAAGGAGCGATGCTGCTGGAGCTGTTTCAAACAGACGGACAGAATCACTTCATCTGTAATCCACTAAAGACACATGCATGCATCAGGCAAACATAAAATTCTGTTGTCTTCTCTGAAGTAGAATTCTATAAAGGCAGCATTTCCAAGGCCAAAAAGATGACCGAACAGGCAGTGCCTTGTTGATCCAGCTAGAATGAGCTCTGCAACACCATCAATTTTGTCCTACAGCTCTTTTTCTGGTCCTTGTCCATGTACCAGTCACTCCTTATAATGAAGTCACTTGATTGAGTGTTGTTCCTGTTGCAAGCAGGGAGAGGAAAGCTGAGAAGCCATTCAATAAATTTTATGTTTCACCCTCCTCTCCACCAGCATTAGAGACGGCTGTGTGTTGACAACCCGTTTGCTTTTTCTCCTTGGCACAGGGCCAGATCCTGTTTCCTCCCCCATCCTTTCTACTCCCTGAATACACACACACACACACACACACACACACACACACACACGGCGTGGCTAGGCAGGGCAGTGTGGTTGAGTTCTGGTACAAGGAATGTGGAAATAAGTGACATGCTCCATTTGCAGGCCTGGGATCTAAACCTGAGTCTCCAGTGTGGTGTGCTGCTTGCTCTTCCTCCGCCAGCTGGCCCCAAGAAGAGGATCCAGCCAAGACACAGGGGCTGCTGTGGGTGACAGAACCACAGGACGGCAGGAATCGGGGCCTGGGTCCCTGAGTAATGGAGTGGAGCAGAGGCCCCTTGGCCAACCCACACTGGACCATGACATGAGGGGAAATCAACCTCGACCCTGTTCAGCCACTGAGATTCCAGTGTTGCTTTGGTTAGAGAAGTTAAGACTATTACCCTGACTTTACACCACCTCATGCATCCGAATCAAAGGAAAACTGTCAAAATTGCTAAATAATTCCCAAAAATAAAACAGGAAGGAGTTTAAACCCCGGAGCTTAGGAAGTTTGATTTAATTTCAATCAATTTGGAGGCAGAAGGAACTTTGAACTTGGACTGCAAGCACATCAGGAGTTAGTTTCAATGTGGCTTCAATCCTGGTGCCACCATTTGCACAGCGGCAATTATAATTACACAAGGTCCAGGAGCTAGAAAGAGAATGGACTGTCTGTTTCAGCGAGGCAGGCAAACAAACAGGCAGACACATGGAGATTGTGTGTGGATAGGCTCTGGGTAGTTTGTTAATATTTTAAAGCTTATAATACAGATTGCCAAATTGCTTTTTGGAAATACATGAATTTATATTCTTACCTCTTTTGAATGTGTGTCCATCATTTTATATTTTATGCTTTAAGTTAGCAATTTTTTTTTTTAAGACAGGGTCTCGCTCAGTCACTCAGGCTGGAGTGCTCGCTGCAACCTCAGCCACCTAAGCTCAAGCAATCCTCCCACCTCAGCTTCCCAAGTAGCTGAAACTGTAGATGTGCCCCAACACACTGACCTAATTTTTAAATTTTTTGCAGAAAAGGGGTCTCCCTATGTTGCACCAGGCTAGCCTCAAATTCCTAGGCTTAAGCGATTCACGTAGCCCTCCCAAAGTGCTAGGATTACAGGCTTAAGCCATGGCACCCAGCCTAAGTTAGCAATTCCGTAGCAACTAATTATGTTGAATTTTTAATATGTGTGTTGGCCATTTGCATATATTCTTTTGTAACTCATCTTTTAACATATTTCCCTAGTTTTCCAATGTGTTTTAGGAGTTATATTAACATGATTATTTGTATTTAGGAGAGCAATGTTCAAAAGCCAAAAAATGGTCCTTCGTATTAGATTTTATGTTTTGCTCCCTAAACAGGTGTCTGCAACCCAAGTTTCTTGACTCCCTAGGCATCGAGAATATCTCTGTATCTAAAAAGGATCAGAACTGTCTGTCTCATCCTGCACTATGACTGACAACAACCAAGAAGCATAACAGACTATAGCTGGTGAGCTGACATAATAGATGGAAAGGGAATTGCATTCTAAGTTAGGTGAAAACTGGAATTACATGAAAAGTGACCTGGGAGTACAACAGCAAAAACAAAAAACAAAAGGCAAAAACAAACATAACCGATGGACTTGAATGGTACTAATGGTGAGGCTGATGGCATGTCATAGGGAAGGTGGGAAACTACTTCCTCAGCCCCCTAGAGCTACAGAAAAATCTGTGCTACCAGGGCTTATAAAGGACAAGAAGTAAGTGCATTTTGCATGGTAGCCATCATTCTACAGTAGCACTCTCAAAAAATCAACCTAAATACCTGAAGCTCCACCAAGTTGGGTGAGTGCTACTCAGTTTTAAAAGGAGATGCAGAGGGTGCTTCGTCATTTCAAAACAATTCCGAGCATAGACTATTAGTAATAGCTGGCAGCAAACCTTTCAGGATAATTAAAAAGATTTTACCAAAGCCCATACCTTTAGGTAAGAGTTTGTCAGAGGTTCTGGAAATAGGCTGTTTTGGCTACGTTTGTCAATCTTATTTTCAACTTCATCAAAATGTATTGAAAAACCTATGCTAGCTAGCAAGTCAAATCACTACAGATGAAATAGACATGGGCAGAGGGAATATTTTTGCATTTACGAATGCTATAGACTCCCATTGAAAATACCTTGTTGCTTACAGACTGCCCACCCCTGTGGTAGTTCTTAAATATTTAAACCTGGGAACTTCAACAAACCCTGATGCCCAACCTAAAAGGTTACCATTTAATTGGTCTGAGGCATGGCCTTGGCATTGGGATTTTGGATGCTTTTGTTAAAAATAAAGGCACAATAATTTTCAACAGGTTTTCCTTAACAATATGTTAACATATATTATGTGGATCTTAATTTTAAAGATTATTGCATTATTGGTAGATATGCTTAAAAGTGAGTATCATAATTTACAAAGTCAACAAAGCAATTAATTTATTCCATTTGGATCTTTTTATCATGTTGAGGTATATTTTTTAGCTATAATTGGCATTAAAACTAACTCTTGAAATAAATTGAACTTAAAACCTCACCATTGAGTTAGGGTATCCCATAGTTTCAAATTAAGCTTTGAAGAATTAATGAAACATATTTAATCACATTGCAGTCATTTATACATAGAGAGAGATAGGAACTTTTACTTCACTCCAGGTACATAAATCACCTCAAAGTAGATCAATGACCTAAATATAAGAGGTAAGCTATTGGAAGAAAATATGGAAGCAAATCGTCATGATCTCAGATATGGCAATGAAGTCTTATGTTTCACATGAAAAGTATTATCAACCACACCAACAAAAACAGATAAATTGCATTTCATCAAAACTAGAAACTTTTGTTCATCAAAGGATGTTATGAAGAAAGTGAAAAGACAACCTATAGAATGGGAGAAATATGTGCATATCCTATATCTGATAAGGATCCAGTATCCAGAATATATAAAGAACTCTTACAACTCAACAACAAAAACATAACTCAATTTAAAAATGAGCAAAGAAAGGACTTGAACAGACATTCCTATAAAGAAGATATATGAATAGTAAACAACCACATGATAAGATAATCAACATCACAGTCATTAGAGAAATGAAAATCAAATCCACAATAAGACACCACTTCACATTTACTAGGATGACTAGTTAGAAACAGTAACAAGTGACGGCAAGGATGTAGAGAGATAGAAACCTGGGACATTGCTACACTGCTGGTGGCAATATAAAACGGTACAGCAGCTGTGGAACACAGTGGGCAGTTCTCCTAAAGGTTAAACTTCGAATTCTGCTTCTTGGTATACATCCAAGATAAATGAAAGCAAATATTCATATAGAAACTTATATATGAATGTTGATAATGGCATTATTCATAATAGCCAAAAACACGGAAACAACACAAATGCCCATCAGCAGATGAATGGACACACAAATTGTGGGGTATCCACGCAGTGGAATATTATTCAGCCATAAAGAGGAAACAAATATTCATACATGCTACAACTTGAATAAACCTCAAATACATTATGCTAAGTGAAATAAGGCAGACACGAAAGGTCACCTATTGTATGATTTCTTTTATAGGAAATACCTACAATAGGCAAATCCATAGAGAAAGAAAGTGATTGGTGGTGGCCGGGGCTAGGGTAGGGGGTCACAGGCAGTGATTAGTAGGGTAGGAGGTGTTCAAAACGTTTTGAAGCCAGGCAGAGGTAGTGGTTGTGCAACATTGTGAATGTAGTAAATGCCACTGAATTGTACACTTTTAAATGGTTAATTGGTTACATGAATTTCACTTCCATTAAAATGTATATATCTAATAAGAGTATAGTACAAGTAAAGGGTGCTTTGTAATGTTAAAAGATAAAATATTAAGTAGTTCAGGTTTATCTCATTCTTCTTTCTTTTTCATATATGTTATTTTATATATATTGGGTATGTATTCAACATTTTGAGTGATAGAGGTATACAATTGAAAAATTAGGTAATACTGCTCTAGTTCCAGGGTAACAAATGTACCCTGGAGAGTGACTCTAACCCACAGAAAAACTTAGTATACCTTGGCTGAATAATATTGACAAACTTATTCTCAATGCCTTTATGCAAATTATGCATTTTCCAGTTCAACACAATTCCTTCATTCCCCAGAACTTTTATCTTTTGTGATCCAAACATTAATGTTTCATATCCAGCAATGATCAAATTTAAATTTTCAACTCTTCTGCTAGGGTTTATATATATCTAAGTCAGTTTTTACATCAATAGTTATTCTTCTGTTCTTCATTAGTATTAGAGATGGAGAGAAAACATGCCAGACTTACCCACACAAGGCAGGGAGTAGCCAAGTTGAGGGTCGTGAACAAACTGCCGATCATTGAGTCTTGTCACACAGTATAAGTGGAAACAGTCTAAGCAAATCACGTGGCGGGAGTTGCACTGGAAAACCAGGACGGGGCTTCTGCAGAGAGAAAGGAAGATGTTTCCTCTAGTACCTGTCAGTGTGGAAAGGCAGCACGTGCTTTAGACCAATTTCTGTAATCCTGGAGGGTTGTGTAGAGTGTGCTCTGTGCAAAGACCGGAGCTGCTAAGCGTTAAGCTCATATATACCAACACTACATCTTAAAAATTGGAGGCACTCAATGAACTACATAGAACATTGATTCTCCTAATTTTACATTTTTTATGTTAACACATTTATCAATCTTTTGATTAAACCTGAGCTAAAATATAATCTCTTTCTGGAAGTCTTCCCTGAAGACTCAGAATTCCCAATTAACCTATCAAATCATCCCATCCACTTGTATATATTTCTACTGATCCATTATTAAGTATTCATATCTTCTCCTTTCTCATAGACTGTGATCTCCTTGAAAGTAGGTCCTATTGTAAAGTTTAAAATGAATGTTTTAAAAAGTTAAATCTTTAAAACATTTTAAAGATTTTTTTTCCTACAAAGTATTTTAAGGGAATCAAAAAATTCAGGACTTGTATATAGTGATTTACTAGTAATCCCATACACATAATTAGAGAAAATTCAACAGTGAAATAACAGATTTTCAAAATTCTGCTATCCCACTTATTTTAAAGCAATATGTAATACAAAACAAAGAAAATAAAATTCCTTGGTAATTTAGTTATAACTATGTTATAATAATAGAAGCTGAATTTCCCCACCATCAAAAGAAAAATTACTATTGCATCAAAGTAAAAACGTTAAACATTTTCTCACATTTTATTGGCAAATAAAAAAGTAGAATTTAGGGACAAAAGGTTATCCAACAGGGATTCTTCTACTGCAAGATTTTGTCTATTGTGCTATCTCGAAACCATCCAAATATTCAGTTTCTGAGTATGGTTATGGGATTAGTAATTAATCAAAATATATAAATCCTAAATTTTTTTATCCCTTTAAAATACTCTGTAGAAAAAAAAAATCTTAAAAACCATGTATTTTTACTGGAAAATGAACCACTCAAGTTTATGTCAAACAGGAGACAAGCTCAATACATGAATTTGAAATCAGCCCCAAGGTGATTTTAATAGTAAGAAAGTTATTAGAGTCTATTTAGATAAGCCTATTTCCTATGTAATTATAACAAAATACAAAATAAACATGTTCATTTTATACCCAATCTTTAACACCTATAAGAGCTCTTCAAAAGCCCTTTTTCTAGAGAAATTAATAATACTAATAATATAAAAGATAATTTCTTAACACCTAAAAGATTTTCAAAATTCTGTTATCCCACTTACTTCAAAGCAATATGTAATAGAAACAAAGAAAATACAATTCCTTGATATTTTAATGCCATGGATGTGTAAGTAATCGGTCAACTTAATCTGAGCAAGGGTGCACCTAAAGGTGCGGCTTCTCCTTTCCCCTCTTGGAACCTATCCAGGTCCTTCATACACATGCTCAAGCACACACATACTTTTTTCACTTTGCGACCCTATGAAGCTGCTGTATTCTACCTTTTTCTCTCACAGCTGTTATGTGAAAAATATTCTCCATCTTGCTTTCAGCAACATGGTAGACTAAAACCTTTATAGACCTCCCAATCTGCTACTAACGCATGGAGAAAATATTAGAACATTTATGAAAATGTGCCTGTATATAACAAAGCTAAAAAGAAAGCTTAGAGGCCGGGCACGGTGGCTCACGCCTGTAATCCCAGCACTTTGGGAGGCCGAGGCGGGCGGATCACCTGAGGTCAGGAGATCGAGACCATCCTGGCTAACACGGTGAAATCCCGTCTCTACTAAAAATACAAATTAGCCGGGCGTGGTGGCGGGCGCCTGTAGTCACAGCTACTCGGGAGGCTGAGGCAGGAGAATGGCGTGAACCCAGGAGGCGGAGCTTGCAGTGAGCTGAGATCGTGCCACTGCATTCCAGCCTGGGCGACAGAGCGAGACTCTGTCTCAAAAAAAAAAAAAAAAAAAAAAAAAAAGAAAGCTTAGAAATTACCCTGTAGAGGAAGCATAAAGAAAACTTATAGAGCCTGAATGGTCAGCCCATGAACCCCCCACCGCAGTGGCCCACAAAGTCATGGCTGTGTGGTATGCGGCCGTCAGTGTAGCTCCTGCAGGCTTTTCCATTCCTGTTAGAGTTCTCTCTCACATGGATGGACAACAGCGCACTCCTATAGTTGTCCCCTTCAGTTTTAATATGATCCCAAATGACTCATACCATCTAGACAATACATGGAACATCAATTGTCCTACTCTGTTAATGACATCCTGCTATTTGGAGAAGATTAACAAGAAACAAGCACTACATTGGCGGCTGTGGTGTGAAATCACCCCGTGATTGGCAGTGACAGGAGCCATTAGGGGCATTAGGGAAAGTTCAGAGGTCCAAGTCTTGGGGCCTGGAAGTGCACACCTTCCAATATAAATAGTACATCTTACCCATCCCGCAACTGGCACTGAAGCACAGACAGCTACAGACGCAGTGGGTCCAGAGTTCTGGTTCCCACAGAGTGAAGTGTATCTTCCTATGGACACAGGAAGAGTCCTACTGAAAGCTAAGCTACAGCTGCACCAGGCCACCTCAACCTCCTTGAACTGAGGATATCTACTTTGAATAAAAAATAGGAGAAATGGGCACCAGGTAACAGTGGGTTACCAGATAGTGAGCATTGAAGGGACTAGGGTCTGACACATAGAGGTATAGTCAGCATTGGAAGTGAGGACAGACTCATGTAACTCCCTTGAAGAAACGCCACTGCCCAGAAGCAGATGTGGAATGCAACCTGGGAAGCTGGAACGTCGTGTGTGTTTCTGCATGTCCTCTTCAGAAAAGAAAGAAATTTACAAGTTACAGGGAGTCAAAAATGATAAATGAGTCATTCAGGAATCTTGATTGTCTATTACTATCTGTACACAGTCAACTTGGATATATGCCTATATACAGATCTAGATAAATGACAGATACAGATATCAATAGATGAATGTATGTGCTGAGATACACAGATGAAGATATAGAAAAATATATATGCTGTTTTATACACACACACACATACCACACATACACAGATAATGTTATAAAGATAGTGTATATGTGCATTTCACATAGAATTATCAGTCACCTGGAATTCTTGATAGAGTTGTGAGCTAAGATTGCTCCTCTTTTATTAAGATATTCCTTGTAGTTTTGGAAAGTTAGGTGAGGAATAAACATGACACTAATAAAAAGGTTATTAGATTAATCACCTAAGGAAAGGAGTAAAAATCTTTTCATGGCTAGAGGTCTACATCATTAACTTCCTAAATGCTAAATCAAAGAGGAGGGGGAAAGCTAGTGTTTATGGGCACCTACTTCAGGTTAGGTGGCTTGCTAGGAACTTCACAGACTTCCTTTCATTTCATCCTCCTAAAATAAACTGCCCTTCCTCTACCATCCATCCTGTTCTCTCCGCACCTCCATTCCTTCCAGCTGGGAAGGTCCTTGCGTAGCCTAGGATTCTTCTAGTTCCTGTACACCTAGATGCATGCTCTTTGCCATCTAGTCTCACGGTAATACTCACCTTCACATTCAAAGCCAAATCCCAAATTTCTAGGTCCAGTTCAAGACTAAAGATCTCCAAGGAACTTTCTCTGGAGCCTAACATCTCACTGCTTCTTCCCTTTTTCTTTACCTTTCTTCGATACTTATTTAAAAAGTTCATCTGTAATGTACTTCAATACTGGCCTGACTTTTGTTTAAAGTGTTTCATATACTCCTACCTTAGCTATCGACATTAAATGAAAAGTCATGAAGTTGTAGAGACCCTACTTGCTTAACCCTTTCATGACCCATGCCTCACCAAATACAGCGTTGAGCACCTGATCGTTTTGTAATCAAGAGTTATTGATTATTCTAGTGGATAAATGAATGGGTCACTATTTTTGTAGTTTCTCATACTTTTATAATTTCTCTGCTCTCATTCACATGTTGTTCACTAAATTTCTTATTGAACATCTACTTTGACTAAAGTAGGCACTTAGTAAATGCATGTAGACTACAGCACCCAGTGAATGGATAAATACCTTATAGTTATACTTGGTTTACACAATCACAGAGCATAGTTGAGAGACACAAGATTACCATGGAACAAGTATTACAAGGAAGTATCTGTAATCCCCAAACTCTGGGAGCCCGAAAGTTAGGAAAAGAGAGAATTATTGAGTCAGGATGGATCCATTAGGGAACCTGAATTGAATTTAAAGAAATGGGAAGATTGATATTTGGTCACTGGAAGAAATGTTGTTTCTAAGCAGGAAGGAATCACAGACACGCAAGTATGCTTGGAACGGAAGAGCAATCAAGTGGGCTGATCAAACAGATGTATCAGGAAAAGGGTGGGGGACAAGATGAAAAGAGTTGAGGACAGCAGATTCTGGCCAGGGATCGGGGTTGACTCTAGGAGACACACCTAGCATAAGGCCTCTAGACTGTGGGATTCACTGAAGGTTTCTGCTATGGTCTGAATGTTTGTGTTCCCTCAATATTCATATGTTAAAATCCTTATCTCCAAAATGATGGTGTTAGAACACGGGGTCTTTAGGAAGTGAATGGTGTGAGAGAAGAGCCCTAATGAATAAAATTAGTGCCCTTTTAAAGAGACCCCGGAAAGCTCCCACACACATTCCACCATATGAGGACACAGTGAGAAGCCACCGTCTATGAACCAGGAAGTGGGGCTCTCACCAGACACTGGATCTGCCAGTGCTTTGATCTAGGACTTCCCAGCCTCCGGAATGGTGAGAAATAAATTCCTGTTGTTTATAAGCCACCAGTTTATGGGATTTTGTTATAGCAGCCAGAATGTACTAAGAGAGTTTTTAAATATGGAAAGGGAATGATGTTTTAGTAAGTTTAGCTCTGACAGAAGTATGGAGGGAAAGCTGGAAGTAGTGAGAACTACTTGAGGTCATTTTGGTAATTTAGACATGAGTTACTAAGAACTGGGCTATGATGTGCAAATGGCTCTGGGAGTGGAAATGAGAAGAATGGGTGACATTTCAGAGCAGGACCCACCAGGACTTATCCTCTCATGGGTCTTTTGTTCCTCCTGACATTCCTGTGTGCCCTTTGCTCTAATTATCTACATATAAATGTTAATTGATCAATCCAGAGATGATTTTACCCCAATGGGCCAGGTTACAGAGCAGTAAATTAAAGGTTAAGTAAAGTTCTCAATCATATATAAAATGACTTATAAATGCTTTCCTTGACAATGCCAAAGAGTTATTTGTAACCAATGATTTCTCTGTTTTGATAAAAAGCGACCCTTTGTTTGCAGAATATTTAAGCATATTTGAAGGAGTCTGAGTTACAAATAATGTGGCAAGTCATTCACATACATTAAAGAAGTAGAATATGGTTACACAGTGTTCCAAATATTTAAATTCTTGTAAAGTTAGTATTCTAGCATCTACAAAAATAGCATGCGAGGTTTTATGTTTATCTAGAAAAATGTGCAATTTACTCTGATGTCTACCTTGTTTGTTCTCTCTCATTTGCCCTCCTTCACACACTCTCTCTCTGGCAAAATCTGTCTGTTTCTCTTTCTCTCCATTTGCCTGATTCTTTCCCATGTGTACATCTTCATTTATACTCATTAAGAGAGAGGCTGTGGATGAAATGTGACATATATTGAAAGCAATGTGCCAGATATTTCAAGCTATGTAAAGATGAGGAAGCAAATCTAAGCTCTCAAGGACATATAAATCCAGTAGAGTGGGCAGGAGAGGGAAACAAATAATTATAATACCGGACAGAATATTTTAAGTCATGTTAGAGAGATAGGATATATTGCCACGCTCACGCTGTGGGGTAAGCAGCCTTCAAGATGTTCTCCAGTGAGCCCCACCTCCTCTGTAGTTCTTCTCCACATTGAATGGATTGACCGAAGTGCAATAGGAAAAGTGCAGAAACGGCAATGTGTGACTTCCAAGAGTACGTCAGAAAAGACTTCGCAGCCTCTGTCTGTGCTCTTATAGATCACTTGCTCTGAGGAAAGCAAGCAGCCATGTTGGGAGGACACTCAAGCAGTACTATGGTGAAGTCCATGTAGCAAGAAAGTGGGGCCTCCTAACAACAGCTGGCATCTACTTGGCAGCCAGTTGGCAAGCCCTAGGATGACTGAAGCCCTAGCTGACATTTTAACTATAACTGCATGAGATACCCTGAGCAAGAACTATCCAGCTAACCTGCTCCCAAATTCCTGACCTGCTGAAACTGTGAGAGGCAATGTTGATTATTTTCTTCAGCCACTAAGTTATGGGATACTTTGTTATTCAGAAATATCTAACTAATTCCGGTTCAGAGGAGGAGGAGGTCATATATAGGTTGAAGACCAGAAAAGAATTCATGAATGTAGTGGCATTTGAAAAAGGGCCAGGATTCCAGCACATAAAGATGCAGAAAACACCTGAGGTCAAGAGAAAAGAATGGAGCTGTGAGAGCACAGAGCAGGGAAAGAGAATGCTCAGTTATCTAGAGTGGCTGGTTTCTTCATTCTCCCCAGTGGAAAGCAAAGTTATTACATATGTATGAAGAGCAGCAGCATCTGAAATGCAATGAAAAGCAGCACAAGTTAAAATAAAAATATTACGTGCAAAATCCTTGAGGAAATAAAAACAAAATTTCCTCACTTGAGGGAGAAAGTCTTGCAATTTAGCTAACACTTGACCCTTGAAAATTCACACATTGTTTCCACTGTTCTTAGTTTGTGCAATAGTAACACAGAAGTCATGCCCCAGTTAGCAATCTTTCAAAGCTCTCTGCAAACTCTGCACATGGAGAACTGTGACTCTTGGGCATTTAACACAGTATTTGACTAGATAAAAGTAATTAAAAGAGGAAAGCTACACCATTAAAAAACATGAATTTATCTTCTTAACGACTGTCACTTTAAGCCCCTTTTAGTTAGAGATGGCTTATAAACAATAAAGAAATAAATGACTGAAATCTCAGAGACCAAATGCATTTTAATTCGATCTACATTTGGCAAAATTACATACTAATTGCCAAGGTGCATGAATGACAAAGAAGTAACCGGCACGGCGCCTGCCCACAACAATGCCAGAGAGAGCATTTCAGCCCACGTGGGTCGTAGGAGTTCATTATTTGAATTAGCCAAGTGAGCAACCCCCCTCACTGGAGAGGAGCCTGCTCCAAGATACTAATTGATAGACTCAACTTTTAGAAATTAACATAAACTTCAACAGTTGAATGATCTTCAAAATTCCTTCCAGCAGCCAAGTCTAAAATCCTGAAACAAGTTCATTTGTCCATTGGCCTGCTTGGAATCACAGTCCTGTTAAGGCATTGGCAGATCCTGAATCAGCTCACTAACTACCCCTTCTGGTTTTTCTTGCCTCTTCTGCTCATGTTCTCCCTGTTTTATCCAGTCCACTCTGCTGCATGGAAGAGGGTTTACTTTGGTTCTGTTAGCTTATTTGCAGAAGTCCCAATATTTCAGCATATACAATGCAGCCAAGGTAAAATTCATTTATGTCTACATTGTTGAATCACTTTTATTCACCCATTCTGCCAACACAGTGGGCCGGCCGCCAGATGCCAGGCACTGTCATGTCACGTCCTATAAAAGTGAACAAGAATGTTCCATCTCCTCAGGAGGTCACGCTCTATAAAGTTGAAGACAAATAATTAATTATTCATAGTGTGTGAAGCACTACATAAGGATGAATTTAGAGACACCTAGCCTAACTCCGGGATTGGAGGAAGGGCTCCCAAGATAGCTCAAGGCTCAGTGCATCCAGTCTACATAGTGAGAAGAGGCTGAACAAACTAAACGGCTTTTCCTGTTTATAAAGGTTTTTAACAAAACACTACATAAAATAATATTGTAAATATGTTACAAAGGATTATGAAAATATAAATTCTCTATCTCCTTCCCTAAAAGAGTTCCCTTTTCCTCTTAAATTCTCATCCAGTAAGTCGACATCCCATCTGGGGTGTTAAATATTGTTAAATTCGAGAGACTTTCTAACCTCGGTGTTTGTTTCCAAGTTTGACTCTGCTGCTGCCTGCCCTCGGCACTCTGTGGACCCTCCTGTCAGGCACGTTCCCTTTCACTCCTGGGCAACGACTTGATTTTGTGCATCTTGTGGTATTGGCTTGTGGCTACCTGGAACTTTTTTATTTAAAAGTTCCCTAACAAATTAATTATGTTCCCATTGATAGGTTAACTCATTTTATTTACTATGATGAAAGGAAATAGAAAAGTTTCAAGTAACAGCCACTTTTTCTGTTTCAGACATGTTCTCTTCAATATTTACCTGCTGAGGTTGACGGGCGCTACAAAAATAATTGAGTCAAGATTTAGGAGTGGCCACGGTGCAGTGTGCCCTGGAGCAATGGATTAGGTCTCATGAGTGTTGGCGGAGTCTGAATTCTCACGAGCGTCTCTCTGGCCAAGACCTACATCAGCACCCAGGCTGTCTCCATCCCCTCTTCCCTCCCTCGACCCCCTGCCTGATCCCAGCAGCCCACCCCAGCAACACTGTTCTAAAGAGGCTTCCGTCCTGACAGTTCTTGGCCCCAAAATATGAACTAGTTTCGCAGTGCCCATGTATTAAGGCCTCAGGTTTTTCTTCTATCTTTTGGAGCCTCCATAAGCTGGATTCGCCCTATGAAATGTCTTTCCCTCTTTCCCATTCATGAATCCCTCTGTTTCTCTCAAGTCAGTCTCTTTGCTGCTTTTTTCCTTATGCTCCTATCCCTACAGGCAAGACTCCTCCTCTTAGTCCTCATTCCCTGCAAAACTTCAAGGTTCAGCTGAGGCGCAACCTCTCCCATAAGCTTTTTCAATAAAACTCCAGATAACATCGATGCACTATTCACTGTCTAATTTCTTGTAATGTTTATATTTAGAAAGTACTGCTTTTATATTTAACTTAGTATTTTTTTTTTTTTTGAGGCAGAGTCTCGCTCTGTCACCCAGGCTTGAGTGCAGTGGCACGATCTCCACTCACTGCAAGCTCCGCCTCCTGGGTTCACGCCATTCTCCTGCCTCAGCCTCCCCAGTAGCTGGGACTACAGGCACCTGCCACCACGCCCGGCTAATTTTTTGTATTTTTAGCAGAAACGGGGTTTCACCGTGCTAGCCAGGATGGTCTCGATCTCCTGACCTTGTGATCCACCCGCCTCGGCCTCCCAAAGTGCTGGGATTACAGGCATGAGCCACCGCGCCCAGCCTAACTTAGTATTATTATGTGTTATTTGTATTACTGTTTTCTTTTCTTTTTTGAGCTCACTCTGTAGCTCAGGCTGGAGTGCAGTGGCGCGATCTCGGCTCACTGTAGCCTCTGCCTCCCAGGTTCAAATGATTCTCATGCCTCAGCCTCCCAAGTAGCTGGGACCACAGTCACCTGCTACCACGCCTGGCTAATCTTTCTATTTTTGGTAGAGATGGGGTCTTGCCATGTTGGCCAGGCTGGTCTTTAATTCCTGACCTCAAGTGATCCGCCTGCCTCAGCCTCCCAGAGTGCTGGGATTACAGGTGTGAGCCACCGGGTCCAGCCTCATTTGTATTGTTTTCTGCCTGCTTCATGAACCTGCACCAGGTCTCTCCAACTCAAATTCAACACATACTAATTGGAAGGCTACTATGCACCAGTCCCTGCGCTAGACCTGAGAGGGGGATGCAGCTGTTGCTCTCAGGAAGTCTGTCTGATGATGAGAAAACTCAGTCAGGGACACCTTGGAAACCTTGGAAGAACTAATAAGAGGCGACTCAGTCCAATGTTGGTCAGGCACAGGATATTTCCTGAAAGAAGGAAAATTTAAGCTGAGGCTGAAAAAGCAAAAATCAGTTAGCCTGACCAAGAAACTATAGGGAAGTGGGAAAAATATGTGAAAACACTTCAGATGGAGTAAAATTAGGTAAGATTAGGGAACCATGCTGTATGCAGTATTTTCATACTGTCTTCTCAGGCTTTATTAAAGTCCCAAATTCTTCCAGAAATTAAAAATTATATTAAAATATAATGATAATGCTTCTATAAGCCACATACACAAATCTGTGTTTTAGGTTTATATAATGTCCCAAGTGTCGTTGAATTGGGTCCCGTTGTTTACAACATTTTGCGCCATTGACAATAAACTGGCTACGCAAAATAGACATACAAAGCCGCGGTTACAAGATGGAATTAATGTATTATTAATTTTCTCCAGATGATTTCAATCCTGGAAGATACCCATTTGCCTTTAGTCTAATTTGTGTATTGTATTTCTAAATATAATTACTGTTGACGGGTTGAACCCAAACATAACCCATTAACTTCTCAAAGTGCTAGATTAAAAATATTACAATGTAACAACAGATATTAGAAATAAAAAAATTAACTTCTGTTCTTTTTAAAAACAAAGTTAAAAGCAAAGATGTCAGTCCTGTTTTGTAGTAATGTGTTAGAATGATTTGCTTTACCCTAGCTTTCTTGCCGAGGCTTTTATACTAGAAAACAGACACTGACATGTAATTGTAAATAGTGGATAAATCATAATGAAATAATTGTTGCATGTAAAAAGAAAAGAAAAGAAACTAAAAATTCCAAAGGGTATTTGGCCCATGGGAGAAAAACGCAGCTCATAAAAAATTGTCACGATACTTTCCTATCCCCCAATTAATAGAGTTATGTTTTTTCAAGGATGCTCAAAATTATGTTTATAATAGTCCAAGTTCTTCAGCCTCTAATTTCAGGTCACATTCTATTCAGACTGTCAATATGTATAGCTGAAAAAAGCTCAAGCCAGATTTAACATAAAATAGTTTCTGGGTCATATCATTTGCATAGAGCTGTTATGTGGCACAACTATTTAGCTGTTGGAGATGCCATCTGTAATACATACTAACTCATGCACATATCTTGTCTTTGTTTTTGCCTCTGTGCAAAACAGCTAGAAGCAGATAATGCCCAGATCCACTGCAAAAGCATTCTGCTAAATTGAGAAAGATATGAAGACAGATCTTGTTTGGATAAGAACCCCACTGTGAAATAAATTGTTCTGGTGTATCCCCAAACCTCATGACAGGAAGAATTAATGTGCAAAGAATCAGTCCAGTGGCCATAAATGTTAGAAGCTATTTAACATAAGAAATTATTTCACAGAGTGGTTTTAAAAAGATACATCTTTTGCTGTTGACTCACCAAAACCCTGCACAAACAATTGTGTACTGGTTTTTCATTCATTCTTAAAATGAATGAATGTAATAGTATGCTGGGTCTTTTCTTTCTTTTCTTTTTATTCTTTCTTTCTTTCTTTTTTTTTTGAGACAGAGTCTCACTCGGTCACCCAGGCTGTAGTGCAGTGGCACAATCTTGGCTCTACAACCTCCGGCTCACTGCAACCTCTGCCTCCTGGGTTCAAGTGATTCTTGTGCCTCAGCCCCCTGCGTAGCTGGGACTATAGGCACACACCACCACATCTGGCTAATTTGTGTATTTTTAGTAGATGGGGTTTCACCATGTTGGCCAGGCTGGTCTCAAGCTCCTGACCTCAAGTGATCCACCTGCCTCAGCCTCCCAAACTGCTGGGATTTAAAGGCAAGAGCTACTGTGCCCAGTGGGTCTTTTATTTCTTTTATTAGAGAAATATTTAAAAATCAGGTTGTCTGAAGCAGAGTGGTTTGAAATGAGGAGCCTGCCGAAAAGATTGTAGACATCTTAAAACCGTTCAACAATGCAAATGTCTCAACATGAGAAGGTACTGTGAAATTTCTAAGGTATCAATAGATGAGTTCAGCATTAAAATATTGACATAATATAAGAATTTCTGGCATATAGTAGATAAAATTATTTTCCCAATTTAGTTGTTTTTGCTTGTTTTACGTGTATCCAGAAAAGGATTGTATACCATCCCAAAGTATTTTCCAAAATATAATAAAAATCAATATGGCATAACAATACAAATCAAAATGAATTCAGAACCAGGTGCAGTGGCTCACACCTGTAATCCCAGCACTTTGGGAGGCTGAGGTGGGTGGATGACGAGGTGAGGAGATCAAGACCATCCTGGCTAACATGGTGAAACCCTGTCTCTACTAAAACTACAAAAAATTAGCCGGGCGTGGTGGCATGCACCTGTAGTCCCAGCTACTTGGGAGGCTAAGGTGGGAGAATGGCTTAAATTCAGGAGGCGGAGGTTGCAGTGAGCCGAGATCGCACCACTGCACTCCAGCCTGGGTGACAGAGGGAGACTCCTTCTCAAAACAAACAAACAAACAAACCAAACCAAACCAAACAAACAAGCAAAAAATTAGTTCAGGTGCAAACCCAAGATAAATGAATTCATGCAAAGATGTGACTGTCCACCCAGCACATGGGATGCAGCTGGTGGTGAAGGGAGGTTTGTAAAGAGCCCTAGGAGGGGGGTGTGAGCCGGCTGCAGCATTAGCTGGCCTCAGAATCCCATTTCTGTGAAACGAGGACCTGTGACATGAGCAGGTTAGATGGGACCATCTCTAGAGACTTTCTGGATATAGAGGTATTGTCATCTTCAATTTATATGATCACAACATTTCTTCTTTATCAAAAGCTTGTAGGACTTAATCCTCATTTGAAAGCACATGCAAAGCCTAATCATATTTCGGATTTCAGCTTTCTTGAATTAATGCATATGCTGCAAGCAAGGGTGAGAAACTAGAGATTGCCAGAGATTTTACTCCCTGGAAGACTTATGAGAGGGAGATCTTGATCCAGAGTATTCCAGGAAGATCAGAAAAGATGTTCTGGTGTTAAAAACAAAAAAGGCCACAAAATATCATATATAGCTTTTAGTTTTAAAGCTCCTTTGTCCTTTTTTTCAACAAAGTCAGCTGATCACCAGGGCCAGGCACGCTTACATGGAAGAAGAGCCTGTGCAGACAGAGGGCTGCACAGCCTCCCTGGGTCAGGCACCCCTCCACTGTGCTCGGGGCTCCCCCACACACTGCCGTCACCCTTTTCATCACAGGTCCCCCGGGTACTCACCCACTGGCTTCAATGTCTATGTTCTCACCAGACTAGAGGCCAGAAAACTGGGATTTGGCCCTCAGACTGCTTTTGCCAATAAAGTTTTATTGGAAGCCAGCCATTTTACATATTACTCGTGGCTGCTTTTGTGCCATAATAGCAGCATTGACTAGCTGTGACAGGTCCTAGATGGGCCACCAAGCCTAAGCTACTTTCCTATTTGGCCCTTATCAGGACATGTTTGCTTATTCCTGCTCGAGGCTGTTGACTCCATAAACACAGGGCTATCTTTCTGTATTCCCAATGCCTGGCCTGTGGCTGGTGTTTGGTCAATGTTTATGTTCTCAGTGACTGACTGTTTGACTCAAGGAATGAATATCAAAGAACAAGGACAAAAGCGAGGCAAACAACAATTTTTGCAGTGTCCAGAGGTCTGCAGTAGATAACTGGTTTTGAGCTAAGTCATTCAACTGCATCAAAGGCGGAAAACACCATCTCCCCCATCCGCCAGAGTTAGGCTCATCCGTTCACAGAGCCGAGTCCAGTTTGGAGAGCACCCAATACTTGCAACTTCCACATAATGGAAAGGAAAAGGCAAAAGAACTTTGAAGAGCGCAAATAGGACAAAGAACATATTGATTCCCTTATTGAACAAAAATGTACTGCATGCCTACTATGGGCCAGGCACTTAGCATTCAGGATGTCATTGTCTCTTCAGATTGGAAGGGATACATATTAAGCAAACAAGTAAAAACCAGCTAATGAAAAGTGATAGCAAGGAGGAAATGCCATGGGATCATGTGATAGTGCTGGTGCACTGCCCATGCTGGGTGGCCGGGGAAGGCCTGGGGATGGGACATTTGCATTGCCATCTCAATGACAAGCCATGTACAGGTCTGGTGTAAAGGGGTTTGCAGGGAAGGAGCAAGTGGAAAGGTACTTAGGTAGGAATGCTGGGCATTTGTGAAGAATTAATCAGGGGGTTAGTGTTTTGGGGACAGTGACCAAGGAGGCAGTGGAGCAAGATGAGGTCTGAGGAGTGAAGGAAGCCACACGAGGCCTTTAAGACCTACTCAGGAATTCAGCGCTTGGACAATGGCAAGTCAGGACAAAATTTTAAGTAGGGATGCAACATAATACCATTTATGTTTTAAAAATCACTCTAACTTGATGTAACGAATGGGATGGAGCAGGGCTAAAAAGGAAGGGAGATGCATGGACATGGTGAAAGCCACCCAAGTAAGAAAAGAGAGTGCCTTGGATCAAGCAGTGGAGAGGGAGAGGCAACGACAGGTAGACAATATGTTTGGGGCGATCGAGCACTTGAGGTCTCCTACCTAGCTTTGCTTTCCTACTACCATTTGCAGATTTCTCGCTTTTTAGGAAATCTCAAAATCATGCCCCAACATCCATGGGTTCATGGTTCTAAAAGTCACACCTTTCATATTACTTTAAATGGAAATGAAGCCTTTCTGGTTCTAAGCAAATTTAAAATCTTTGCTTAAAGCCCAAATTAAATGATAATGAGCCTGGTAACAAAATACAACATTAACACAGTTTTAAAACTATAGCTCCCTTTAAAAAAAAATCCACTGGATTGACTGATCCCCTCTACCATGCCCAGTACTGGGCACAGAGCAGTGAGCATGGGATGCATGGGCTCAGCTCCCACTGATGACCTGTTGTGGGCAGTGTCTGGTCCATGAAGCCCCGTGAGGCTGTGGGGGTACCATAGCTGATATCTTCAACAGGGGAGTGACAACACTGGGGGAGAAAAGCAGCAGGTGTCAGATATTTAGGAAGTAAAATTGTCAAGATTCAGAGACTCATTAACCTGAGTCAGAAAGGGGATTCAGGCACAATGTCTGGTGACTCCTTTCATCATTTAGTGAATGCTTCTAATGTGCCATGTTTCCTGCTAAGTGCTTTCTCGGCATCACTATTTTAATCTGCGGAATGATCACTGCTTCTGGAGGGCAGGGCCCACTCCTGTGTTTTCTTTGCAATCTCACTGCCTAATGCTGGGCCTGTACCTAGGAGGAGCTCCAAAAACAGTGGTTTAATGAATGAATGCATGGCTCCCCCACCCCCTCCCATGACAACAACAGTGAAATCCCTACCACAGAGAAGGACACGGGAGGAAACGGAGGCCTAGCGTGCTATCAAACACCTACTGTCCACAGCCCACCGGTGACGGAGCAGGCACCACAGCCGGCGCTGCGTAAGCTCCACCCACATTCCTCGATTCCGCATGCCAGGGCCGGGCCTCTGCGGATGCTGCAGACATTTGCTGACACAGGACAATGACCAGAGGAGCAGCAGGGCTGGAAACTGAGTCTTCTGGTTCTAGGCTTGCTGAGTTTGAAACGGCTTTGGGATGTCCCAGGGAAGATGTGCAGAAGTCAGTTTAGTTCACGGTTCTTTCGGGAGAAAGATGGGGCTATAAAGGGCCTGGGGACCCATCCATGGAGAGATGGCAATTACAGCCATAGGAGTGGGTGGGGCCACTCCAAGGAAACACTGAGATTACCGTGTGACTGATTTGATTACGGGGCTTTAACTTATTGAGCTATAAACATCGAACAGTGTCACAGTTTCTAATACCTGCCTCTGTGCATCTGTCAAACACAGTGGGCAACAACCTAGAGTCCACGACTTTCGGCCACTTTTACCTGTGGCTGCTCTTCAGTTATGAAAATAATCGAATGGGCCTTAGATCAGCCTGTTTTAACCTTCCATCTCACACCGCACTGGAAGCTCTTTCTTCCCCACAGTCAAGACCAGGACCGGCTCCAGCTGCTCCAGATGTGCAGCGCAGGGAAGGCCTGTGCAACTGCACGTGTCCAGGACTGGGTACCCCAGGTTTCGGGTGAACAATGGGATGTGATGAAGGGATCCCTCTTTTTCTTGCCTCCCACCGGAATCTGCTTGCATACAAGCAGGTATTTCTGGTTTTCATCCCTTCATTCAACTAATGGTTGTGCTGAGGGTTAAACAACAGGCAAGGCAGAGAAAATTTCTGCTCAAATTGAACTTGCAGATTCACAAGGAAGGTGACATACACAAAGAAGGAATTCGTGCTAAATAAAGTGTTACCGAGAGTTGCAAGAATGGAGAGGAGTAGAGAAGACTAAGGAACAGGCTGACCTAAGCTAGTGTCAATCTCAGCGAAGGCTCATTGGAGGAAGAGTCATTATTCTCCAAACAGCAACCAGAAGATGCTTTCAAAATCAAGGTTACAGCCTCTCGCTCCTCCACTCAGTCTCGCAATGGCTCCCCCTGGTCATTCAGAAAAAGGTCCAAGTCCTAATGATGACTTTAATCCATCTCTAAGCCTGCCACACTGCCCCTTCTCTGTCTCTTAGCTCCTTCTCTTCTCCCACTGGCTGTGATCCAGGCTCAGTGAACTGTGTGACCCTCCCCACACACGCCACATATGACACACACACGCCCCCCACACACCCCACATATGACCCACACATGGCCCACACACGCCCCTCACACACCCCACATATGACCCACACATGACCCACACACACCCCACACATGGCCCACACACGCCTGGCTCCCAGCCTTTGCTCCGGCTCCTCCTTCTGTGTGAGCGTGCTTCCCCATGGTCACGTGGCCCACACCCTGCCCTCCTGCAGCTCTTCCTTCCAAGGTCTCCTTTGCAACGAGCCCCTCTAACCACTGCCTGCTCATGTGAAATGGTGGTGACCCCACCCTGCATTCCCAATTCCCATGACCTGTTTTAGTTTTTGTCTCCACAACATCGATCACTTCCTATAGTAGATTTGCCTTCTTATTCTCAATGCCTCAACCCTCCCTGTTCTCCAGCCACTGACCTGACTTTGTCCTTCCTCAGTTAGAAGCTGCATATATTTCCCCATCCAGTTGATGTGAGCTGAACCACGTGGCTTTGTAGGGTGGCTGAATATGTTGCCCCAAAATATGCCATTTTGCCATATAATTACTTTGAGCTAAAGCCCCTTGAAAAAAAACAGGTGATGTGAGAAGGGTGTTCCGATCTCCCCTTTTATACCTGGAAACAGGAGATGAAAACTCCCACGTGAAAGACACCCTCTCTGCATGTGGAGAAAAACCACTCTTCAATAGGGACTCATAGCAGAGTGAATTCTGCACAAACAGCCCCCGTTAGGATATGTATGCCTTATCTTCCCTTAGCCTCCACACACTTCAGTTACTTTTTCACAATTGCCTCCCCTGGTTCAACCCAACACAAAAGAATGTTGGTTTTGCCACCTCTTTGGGTCTTCATTTCCTAATGAGGGCTCCTGTGTCACATAACGCTTTTATTAAACTTGCATGCTTTCCTCCTGTTCATCTGTTTCCTGTCTATTTCATTCTCAGGCCCAGTTGGGACTCGGGGTAGAAGAAAAGCTTTGCCTCCCCTGCAGCTTCCTTTGCCAATAGGATAGTAGTGTATGTGACATAATCCAGTACATGGCATGTGCTTGTTTGGTAAGGCCTGCCCTTCTGAGTTCCTGCCTTTCACCATGAGAAGAACTGTCCTTGGGTAGCCACTGGTTCAAGGATGATGGACTCATTGAGCAGACTGGAAACATCCACATCCACTGCCCGAAGCAGGGCCAAGCTCAGCCCAGCCCCACTGAGCTGGGCTGGAGCAGAGAGGTGTGAGAAGGCTGGACGTAGTGTCAGGGGCCAGTGAGTTGCCGGGTTGCTTAGTACCTAGCTGACCAGTGACGTTCTGTACAGTTACTGATTTATTAGATGCACGACCTATAGTCTGTCTCTTATCACAAGAATGGAAGCTGCATTAGGGCAGAGAGCTTTCCGCACTGCTGCCTCCTAAGTTCCTGGCAGGTGGCGGGTCTGCGACACAGATGCATTTCATAAAGGAAGCAAAGACCTCAAGTCAGAACCCCCACCAAAGTGAGAAGCAGGAGTTTGTCAGGTTCTATTTCGCTAAAAGGAATGAAAGAAGATGGAACCAAAAAAGGAGGTGGTGTTGCAGATGTGTAGAGGTCAGAAATGGGCCTGCTGCCATCAGATGCATGGGGGGTGGCACAGCCTCCAGGTGACCTGCAGCTGCCACAGCAGGAGAACACTGATGGTAACACATAGCAAGTGCATAGACGCCTCAGGGACAGGCTTCAATGTCAATGAAGCCATTATTGGTTGAGCAGCACAAGGGCTCCCTAAGGATCATGAATAATGAAGAGCGCAGAGTATCTACCCATCTCCCAGGACACCGAGCCACCTGAATGCAGGCTCGAAACCCAAGAGGAGAGAAGACAATGGGGCCTGAATGAACGTGGGGTGACGCAGCAGCAGAACTTGATCTATGAGGCTCTGGTGATGAGCAACGTGGACACTGATAGGCAGGTGCTCAGATGCTGCCATCTGTTTTTAGGTTTCAGAACAGAATCTTTGGGGCAGCTCCACCAACATGCCTCAATGTAGGAGGAAGGCCAGGCTGGTGGCCTTCGGCTCTGGATCCTGCAAGGACATCTGAAATCTGCCTCTGCCATCTGCCTCTGAACTCCCTCTCCATCCCCTCCCCTCCCCTCCGCTGGTGAGGTTGGACCCACAAGGAGAAGGAGAAGGTAACTTGGAAGGATTGAAGCAAATTCTGGTGTATTGAAGAGATTTGGAGACAAGGTTGACAATTTATAGAAAATAACTTGTATATCTATTTTAATGACACTTAGCTATATATTAATTGACAAACTCTGTTGCACCTACACATTGTCCCAACGATGCGTTTTAGAGTTTTGCAACAATAATAACCACAAAACACTGATAAAGTTACAAACATCTTCCAGCACTTGGAAACAAATTCTAGATTCTATTTTCCCAATCTATTGCTGTCTTTGAGCTGTGCTATGGCAGAAGGGCCTAATCCAGTAATCAACTTTCTAAGCCTGACATTTTCCACATATGTAAATCGGTCTTCTTGAATTTCTATTAATATTTTTGTAGATAAGAAAGTTGGACTATTAACTGAGACTAAATAACTCGCCAAAGGTGACGGAGTGGTATGGCATCATTCAGACTGAGTTTCAACTCACAAGTCATGAGAATCTAGGTTATCGTATGGCCGCTAAACCACATTTCCACTTTGCCTCCCACTACAAAAGAATGCAAATTGAAGAAATTTAACAGTGGGAGGCTTCTGAATACAGTCATGAATTTTCTGCCTGGGCTACTGAAGAAACAATGTGTCTCAATTCACAGCTGGTATGTTAAAAATCATCTTCCCCAAGTCAATAAATCCCCTCTGTCGCCTCAACTTGAAACTGCCTGTTCTTCGTTCTTCGTTTGTCGTGTTTACTCGATGCTTATTTCCATATCGTGTCACAGAAGCAGTGCCTTTTCCAATATCCATCCTCATAGACCTTATACCCTCATCACATTCGGAAGCGTTCTTCTGGATAAGCATCTGAGGATGCCATCGAGGTCCCGCTAGGGAGCCCTCCTTCTGTGGCCTTCCTAAGTGCACACACACACACACACACATGCATGTACACACGCATGTACACACAGAGCTCCCTGTTTGTGCTTTCATCTTCTGATGACCAGATCCCATCTTTATTATTTCCTCTTGCTCTAGCGAGTCTCTTCCAGGGCTCCAGCGCAGGCCCTCCGATGGCCGTCACTACCCCCGGCTCCTTTCCATGCATCGGTTTGCACACTCTTCTGACTTCATTTGCTTTACAATGGGGCAAGGATTCTATTTTCTAGAACACAGGAGAATTATCATTTGATGTGTCTGAAGGATCTTTATTGCAGGAGAAACAGCTGTTGATGAAGAGCCGGAGCGGGTGGGTGGTGATGGTGTCCATCTCAGCTCCACCTTGAATAGATGCTGTCCCTCCTATTTGCCCCATGGGTCCACCTGGGCTGGAACACTCTAAATGCAGCAAGTCCACATACACCTGTGCTGCTTCTGCCTGTCAGCAGCTCTGCTTAGCAAGCTTAGCCAAGAGAAAGGCCTGCTCCTCACTAGGGTCGATGAGTTCTTCCCCACAGAGCAGCCTACTCCGTGGCACAGGCCTTCTGGGATGAACTGGTGCCCAGAAGCAGATCAAAAAAGAAATTCCATCGTAAATATGGAGATTCATTTTCTGTCCACTTCAAAATCAAGGCCTCTGATGATCAATGTGATTGGTCATCCAAGCGGCCATGCCATTGCCAACCTGCCCCACAACAAAGTTGCTCACACGTGACCAGGGACAGCTAGACACCACAGTAGTGAAGCAGCTTGCCCATCTGCAGCAGAGGGTCCCACAGAGGCCACTGCTCCTGGAACTGACAGGCCCTGCTATCGCACACAGGAACAGCACTCACAGTTGTGGCTTCCTGAACACGGGACAGAGGCAGCGTATGATGTTTTGACTCGAAAGCACCCGTATCATTTCTCCTTCCCCAACTCATGCTGAACTCTGGATGGACAGGTTCCCTCCTTAGCAGCAAAACTTCCCCAGTCAGACTTACAAGCCAGACTTACTCAGTCTCTCTTGTTTCTTCAACAAGAGAGAGTTCAGACCCTATGTGGCTATGAAGCACCTCACCAGGTCATCCCTCAAGGAGGCTGGAGGAGGAGGCAGCTCTCCACCGAGCTCTAATTCTGAAGGAGCGAGCAGGCTCTCCACCTCCACCCAGCTCTTATTCTGTAGGACAGAACACTCCAATGCAGGATGCAAGACAAGATTCATCACTAAGCTGTTGCCTAAATGTCAATTTAGCCTTTATTGAACATCCATCTGGTATTTGAATGTGCATTGGGGATCTGGGGGGAGTTTTGTTTAGAAATAGAAAACACAGACCCTTCTTCAAGAGGCCATAATCGAGTTGGAGAGATGTTTGATATTAAGCTGTAAAGAGAGTCACGCAGGATCAGTTGAGAAAATGTGAAATTTTTCTCAAATAGTGAGAAATCATCCAAACACCACCTGCATAAAAACCCACCTAATTCCCACTGTAAGCTCCATATGAACCTAATGAGGATGGTAGTTACCGATTTCCAAAAAGGTTGTCTTCATTCCTTTGATTTGCACTGTAAGTGTTAAACTTTAAAAATAGTCTAAAGGTACTAAAAATGATTTCATGTTTTTCTCAGTACAATTTTGTGAGGTTTATGTTTAATTAGCCAAGTGTTACATTGAGGATATGAGAACAAGCAATATTCTGTTGCTGTAAATCCTTCAGTTACTAAACCATACGGAGATTTCAGTAAAGAGAGGTGGAGGCAAGAGTCACACGTGTGCACACACACACACACACACACTTACACACATGCACACACATACACACATAAACATGCTTATACACAGATACACACATGCAAACACATATATACACAAAGATACACACATGCACACATACACATGCATATACACAAACACATGCATACACGCACAGAGCTACATGGACACACACATGCATTCGCACACAAACAGACACATATACACATACATATATACATTAGTTTGCTAGGGCTGCCATGACAAAGTACCACAAACCAGGTGACTAAAAAAACACAAATTGATTCTCTCACAGCTCTGGAGGTAGAAAGTCAAAAACCAAAGGCTACGCTTCATCTGAAACCTGGGAGAGGAGCCTGTCTTGCCTCTTCCTGGCTTCTGGTGTTGCCAGCAATCTTTGGTATTCCTTGTCTTGGAGATGCCTCCCTCCAGTCTCTGCCTCTGTCCCCCAGGGGCAGTTTCCCTGTGTCTCCTCACATCACACTTCCTCTGTACGTCTTCCCTCCCCTCCCCTTGTCTTTCCTCCTAAATCTAACACCAGTTAGATTTGATTAAGGCCCTACCCTACTCCAGTAAAACCTCATCTTAACTTAGATCTTCATAACATCTACAAGGACTCCATTTCCAAATAAACTGCCACTCACAGGTACCAGAGATTAGGGCCCAACATTCTTTTCTGGGAACACAATTCAACCCACAGGTACACACACCCTCCACAAACAAATAATGTTAGCTTAGTTTTTAATTAATTGTGCTGAAGTGATATGTCATTTACATTTTCTGTCTGAGTTCCTGTATTGTGCAATCTTGAATTTTCCAGAGTAATTGACTTAATCTATTCATTTCTAAGATACAGAATAAGGTACCCCTAACTTTTACCATTGCATAGCTCAGGGAGGACTAGTATAAGTGATGAAGAAAGGAAGATTATTAATATTTTCATCACAGACCCCTCATATTGTCATTATTTAACACATAACAATCTTCTAAGACTATTCAATCTTCTAATAATATTTAAATTTTCAATTTAAAATATTATTTTTATTCTGCAAAGGACATCATTGGGTCAGCTGACAAAATTGGAAAACAGCTGGTAGCTTAGATAAAAGCACCGTATCAATGTTAAATTGACTTGAATAACTGTACTGTCTTAATGTAAGAGAATATAACTTGCTTAACTGAACACTAAAGTATTTATTAGTAAAAGGCCATCATATCTGCAAATTTCTCTTAAATACTACAGAAAATTGTAATGAATAACGTGTGTGTGTTGAAAGACACAGAAAAGGAGATACAGCAAATAGGGTGAAATATGAACAATAGCTCAACTGTGACAGATGTTATAAAGGGTGTTCTTAATATTATTTTGGTATTATCTATAAATTTGAAATTTTCAAATAAAAACTTAAAAAGAGATTAAAGTGCATTTTTAATTGTATTGAGAGATGAGTCTAAGAAACAATAAAATATACTGTCCAATTTTCAAACCATGCTCCTTATCTTGGTGGGAGGACTTCAAAAAGGTGCCATAGTCATATGACAAATGAAAAGTAATTAAACTTAGTTTACTCCATTATCAAGACTGCGATAAAAATCATATTCTGGTATTTTGTTCTGTTTTGTTTTGTTTTTCAGACAGGGTCTCACTCTGTTGCTGAGGCTGGAGTGCGGTGGTGTGATCACAGTTCACTGTAGCCTCAAACTCCTGAGCTCAACTGATCCTCCCACTTCAGCCTCCTGAGTAGTGGGGACCACAGGCATTCACCATAATGCCTGGGTAATTTTTGTATATTTTGTAGAGATGGGGTTTCTACTTGTTGCCAAGGCTGATCTCAAACTCCTGGGCTCAGGCAATCCGCCCACCTCAGCCTCCCAAAGTACTGGGATTATAGGCATAAGCCACAGAGCCCGGTCAGATCATATTCATTTAACTTTAAAGTTGAAAGGATGACACAGATAGAAAATATTTTTTAGTTATAAATACCATATTGGGTGTACCCCCTACCCACACACCAACAGTCCTCAAAGAGCGGGGGGGGAAAAAACAGGGATGACTCAGAAATCCCGAGTCCTGAGGAATTACCACTGTGGGTCTGGGTACTTGATCATACGAGAAGGTGAGGAGGTGGATTCTGAACTTGCATTTATGGTGACAATGAATCTAAAGTACAATGTCAAGGGTTTAGATAACAATGTTAAGAAAAAGATGTTAGGGAGAAACTGGGTCAAGGTATATAGATTTTGGAATTATTGGTTCTGTGTGGGCTCTAGAAATAAAGTGACAAAAACAAACAAACAAAAAAAAAACAGCAAATATCCCAGCTGCTTAATAGCTTATTGTCCTGAGTAGCAAACTTTTTTCTTAAGGGAAATATCTATTTTTTGGATTTAACATTATTTAACATGTAAGTCACTTTATTCACTCATCAAGTTTTGAAAACTAAAAATATAAATCATTCCATTTTGGTGATAAAATTTTAATTTTCTATATTGATAATAAATTTTTCCTTGACAAATGCACTTAGGGCACCCTTCACACTGAAAAAATACAAGAGACAAGTCCCACATCATCAATAGAATGTAAGAATGTAGGTGGATGAAGGATACCACCTGAGACTCTACATTTCTGTTAAACTGGCTTCAAATTATTAAGTAGCTAATCTAAACAAGTGTGCCTGTTTCTGCTCTAAAGCAATGTGGAATTCTTTCAATCCCTTAGGATGTGTTTTTAATAATAAACTTTAAAAAATGTGTTTAATAAAATATAACAGACTTTATAATGAGTATTCATTCTCATACGTACATAGTATTACGGGTTGAACTGTGCTCCCTTAAAATTCATGCATTGAAGTCCTAACCCCTGGTGCCTCAGAATGTGATTGTAGTTGGAGATGGGGCCTTCAAAGAGTTAATTAAGGTTAAATGAGGTCAGATATGTGGAACTCAATTCAACATGACTGGAGTCCTTACAAGAAGCAGAGATTATGACACAGACATGTACAGAGGGAAGCCCATCTGGAGATACAGGGAGAAGACAGCCATCTGCAAGCCAGGAAGAGAGGCCTCAGAAGAAACCAACCTTTTCAACACCTTGATCTTGGGCTTCTGGTCTGTGAGGAAATACATTTCTGTTATTTAAGCCACCTGGTCTGCAGTAGGCAGCCTGAGCAAACTAATATACATGTATATTTTAGTTTTGTCTAAGAAAACTCTTGAATGGATTATGACAGACTGGAATTCTAGACTGATAATAAATTACTGTGTGAGCTCCTTAAAATTTAGAGATAAGAGGAGGTCCTAGACAACATCTAACATTTCATCATTTTATACCCATATACAAAAGCTTTTTTTCTGAAATAGAAAGCATCATACCTTGGTTGGGAAGCTGACATTCCCTTGGATCAAGACATGGCTGCTAACCGTAGGAGTGCCTACTTACGTAACAGTCATTCAAATGAAAATATCTACGCTAAAAATGATTATTTGTAACATTCATGTATTTACTTCTTAATTTATTAGACAAGTAATTATTAAGCATTTGGCATATACCTTATACTAGGCATTGGAAAAATCAAAAAATAAAATACAGTCATTATCCTTAGGATTCTAATTCAAATTCAACACGATGTATGCTACAGCAGAGACATAAATATAGCTAAGTTGGTGTCTATCTTTACCTGGGGAACTTGAGGAAGGCTTCCCAGAGGAGGAAAGTCTTTTGAGCTATATCTTTAAGGATGGGCAGGGGTTCGTCTGATAGGGAAGAGGGAGAAAGGGTACTCCAGGCAGAGGGAAGACTATCTGGTAAAATGGTCATTCTCAAACTGATCTGTAGATTCAAAACAATCCCTTTTGAAATGTCATCAAAGTTTTTAAAGAACTAGACAAACTAACTCTAAAATTTATATGGAAATATAATGATCTATATTAGCCAAAGCAATTCTAAAAAATGAAACAAAATCTCAGGCCTTAAACTTCCTGATTTCAGGACTTGCTATAATGTAGCACACAAGCCAATTAACTAGGCCAATCAATTGTCAGAAAGAAAGTTTTACTGGGTTTTACTAATGATTCCAAGTAGTAATTGTCCTTCAGTTTCTCAAAAAAAAAAAAAAAATTGTTTAATTTTCTAGTTAACCTGGCAAAATGAAAGACAGTTTTAGACATCATCATACACAGTTACAGAAATCAAGCCAGTGTGGTACTGGCATCAGGATGGATAAATAGATCAACAGAACAGAAGAGTGAGTCTAACAAAGGTGCCAAGGAAGCTCAATGGGAGAGGGCTGGTCATTTCAATATATGGGGCTTGGACAAGAGGAGAAACATATGCACAATAGCAACAGTAACATAACCATTGTCCCTTACATCACACCAAACACAAAGATTAACAAGGAATTGACCGAGGATCTAAATCAAAGAGCTATTACTTTAAATCTTCTAGAAGGGGCTGGGCACAGTGGCTCACACCTGTAATCCCAGCACTTTGGGATGCCAAGGCGAGTGGATCACCTGAGCTCAGGAGTTCAAGACCAGCCTGGCCCACATAGTGAAACTCCATCTTTACTAAAAATACAAAAATTAGCCGGGTGTGGTAGCATGCACCTGTAGTCCCAGCTACTCAGGAGGCTGAGGCAGGGGTATCACTTGAACCTGGGAGGCAGAGGTTGCAGTGAGTTGAGATCGTGTCATTGCACTCCAGCCTGGGTGACAGAGCAAGACTCTGTCTCAAAAATAAATAAATAAATAAAAATTTAAAAAAATCTAGAAGGAAAAATGTAACAGACATTTTCTTTGTAACCTTGAGCAAGACAACAATTTCTAGATAAGATAAACCAAAAAATGAACAGTAAAAGCAAAAAATCAATATATTGGACTTCATCAAAATTAAAATTAAAATGTTGTTGAAGCCAGGCATGGTAGTTCACACCTACAATCCCAGTGCTTTGGGAAGCTGAGACGGGAGGACTGCTTGAGCCCAGGAGATTGAGGCCAGCCTGGGCAACACAGGGAGACCCTGTCTCTAAAAAAAATAAAAATAAAAACAATTACTCAGGTGTGGTGGTGTTTGCCTGTAGTCCCAGATACTCAGGAGGCTAAGGCAGGGGGTGGGAGTCCCTTTAGGCCAGAAGTTTGAGGCTGCAGATTATGGCACTGTACTCCAGCTTGGGCAACAGAGCAAAAGCCTGTGTCCAAAAGGGGGAAAAGAAAAGTTTGAAAGGCACCACAAAGAAGATGAAAAGGCAACCTTCAGATTGGCAGAAAATACATACAAATCATCTATCTGAGAAAGGACCTATGTTGAGAGTATACATAACAAAATCTTACAGTTTAGTATTAAGAAAACAACCAAGCAACCAACAACCCAATTAAAAATGGAGAAAGATTTGAATAGATGCCACAGTAGAGAAGACAGCGGAATGTCAAATGTGCACATGAAAAGATGGTGCAGATCATTACACACCAGGGAAATGCAAATTAAAACAATGTAAGATATTATCATGCACCTACTAAAATATCCAAAATTAAAAAGACTGACAATACCAAGTGTTGGCAAGGATATGGAGAAACTAAATCCCTTAAATATTATTGTGGAGATACTTTAAAATGCTTTAAAAACAGTTTGGCAGTTTCTTTAAAACTGTAAAGTTTCTTTAAAAATTGAATATAGGCTACCATAGAGTTTGGCAATTCCACAAAGTCGGCTCCCAAGAGGAGTGAAAACATATTTATACACAAAGGCGTTTACACAAATGGTCACAGCAGCATTATTTATGATAGGCAAAAGTGATGAAAGAATTAGAATAAAACCTGAATAGGACATGGAACCAGAAGTTTTCAGGAAGCAAGTAACAAAGTGAGGCTTGTTTATTCAAAAGATAAATCAGACATGGAAGTTGGACTGAAGCAGGTGAGAGACTCGTAACAGGAAGACCAGATGCTTAACCTCCTTGGATGGGTTCTATTTTAACTGATAGGAAGACAGTTGGATTTCCTAAAGGAGAGGCTTAGCTTATGGGAGGAAGCGCAGTGGAAAGGATATGAACTTCTCATCGTCCTGGTTCAGCATCCCAAGTGCGCACCTGAGCATGTGAGTCCCCCCTTTGCCCAACCTCCAGTCTCAGGAGCCTCACCCACCACAGGAGAGGATGTCCCCAGCCTCACAGGGCTGCCGGGAGGTGGTGCAGTATCTGTGGACAGCTTCTGGCTGACTGCCTGCCACACAGGTGGGACTTGGGGTAGCTGAGTTTCCTTCTGCTTCTCTTCTAGCTTCTTATCCAAGGAAAAGGAAAAGACCTGTCTGGCCTTCCATAATCAGTAAGGTAAATTCATCCATCCGCAGAGAAAATAACCGGGAAGCCTACAGTGCACATTTTCTCTCTGCCCCCACCCCCTATGCCCATGCCACATCACCATGATGACTCTCTGCCCTGCCAGGCTTGCTCTGCATCCCAGAAAGTTGGGCCCTTGGGGCTGTACCCACGAGGCTCCCCTGATCTCTGGCTGCCAGCTGCCACCCACCTCTGGGTCACATTTTCTGACAGTGGCTTCATCCTTCCCTGCTATAGATCCTCTTGGCCATCCTCTTCCTCTCCTCCACGGCCCCCGGAGCCTGCTAAGCAGGCCACTTACTTCTGAAAGACTGGGATGCTGATGGAACTGGCAGTTTCTGGGTTCCTCACTACCACTGCCCACATCTCTGCAAATTCATCTTTGTCATTAAAGCATCTAGAATTATTTGGATTGATTCTGTTTCACACTCAGACCCTAATTCAAAGGGTCTAAAACAGGTAAAATGGACAGAGGTGGGGCAAATATATCCACATAAAAGAGGATCCTTTTATCTTATGCTCAGGGCCTTGCTGACAGAAGGTAGCATCTTTAGTGATGCGATGTTTTTTCCTCTCCAGGAGCAAACATCCAAGGAGCACAAACTGCCAGTCTCTAGTTGTAGTGAGCAACATTGGCTACACCGCTTTCTACTCTTATTGAAGCATTGTGCTGTGAGTGAATTAATATTGTGCTATTTCCATTCCTGTTAAAATATTCTTCATACTGACAAAGAACACACATAAATGCCCAGACTGACATGACGGTGCCACTTGAAGCATAACTCTTGGAAGTCAAACATGCTGTGACCAAAGAGATTTCTAAAGAGACACAGTGTATCAGTCCATTCTCATGTTGCTAATAAAGACTCATAGTTTCACATGGCTAGGGAGGCCTCACAATCATAGCAGAAGGCAAAAGAGGAGCAAAAGCATGTCTTACATGGCAGCAGGTAACAGAGTGTATGCAGGGGAACTGCCTTTTTTTTTTTTTCTTTTTTTTTTTGGAGACAGAGTTTTGCTCTTGTTGCCCACGCTGGAGTGCAATGGCCCGATCTTGGCTGACTGCAACCTCTGCCTCCTGGGTTCAAGCAATTCTCCTGCCTCAGCCTCCTGAGTAGCTGGGATTACAGGCATGCATCACCACGCCTGACTAATTTTGTATTTTTAGTAGAGACAGGTTTTCTCCATGTTGGTCAGGCTGGTCTCGAACTCCCAACCTCAGGTGATCTGCCCACCTCAGCCTCCCAAAGTGCTGGGATTACAGGCGTGAGCCACCATGCCCAGCCAGGAACTAACTGCCTTTCATAAAACTATCAGGTCTCATGAGACTTATCCATTATCAGGAGAGCAGCGTGGGAAAGACCCGCCCCCATGATTCAATTACCTCCCACAGCGTCCCTCCCATGATACATGGGAATTATGGGAGCTCAAGATGAGATTGGGTGGAGACACAACCCAATCATATCACACAGTTTCTTCTCTAAAAATGACATCATTTATGGGTCTTTGAGGTACTTCTATGACAATGAGAAAAACTCTCTTTAGGTGTGTGCAACCACATACCAGGGAACTAAGTTTAGGGAACAGACCGTGAGCCGCATTTCATCTCCAATTCATTGCCGCAGCCAGGTATGCTTGTGCAGTATACAACCTGCACAACTGCAAGTAGCAGCCGTTACTTCATATGATTCTAGGACAGTCGCACTGACTCCTTGGACTCAATTTTCATATGTATAAAATGAATAATGCTATACACTTTTCACCTAGCTTTATACAACTAGAGGTATTGTACTTTGAATTCAAAGAACTATAACTTATCTAAAAATGTTCAGGTATATAAAGTTCAACCATCCAAAGTGTTCAACTATACAAAGAAAAGTTACCATTCTTTTGTGGGCTGATTACAGGTTACTTAGCAGGGGACTTTTTGCTCCCGGTGGTTAACACAGATCTTAATATCCAACTTGGTCAACTTTCAAAACTGCCTTATCAGACTTTTACTTCTGGCTACAATGGAATAACAAGCACTGAATTTATCTCCCTCCCTGAAGCAACCTAATAATTCCACAAAATATATGAAACAATGGCTTTCAAGACAGTGACATGAGACAATGTGGGACAAAGGTCCGTGAGAGACAGGAAGCAAGCGCGCTGAGTCCTGCAATCACTCCAGCCTGCTGCCTTCAGAGAGTGGCCAGGCCCTGGTTCAGGGAGGGAGACCCCAGGGGGAGCTCAACAGACTTGCGGAATTGAAGCGACAGGTCTGTGTGTCGGGGGGAAAGACGGGGCAGCTGGAGTTAACAGAACTGAGCAGAGAGAGCTGCACAGAGAACATCAGAAAACTATACGACGGGTTCACCTGAAGCGTCTGGCTGCTGGTGTAAACGTGCGCTTTGGAAAATGGTATGCACACGTACACTCGCTATGGAAAAATTGTTTGGAAATTTCTTAACAAGGTGAACTATATCTAACAGGAGATCCAGCCATTCTTCTCCAGAATTTCTAACCAATGCAGAGAAAACCCATGTGCACGCAAAAACTTGTACACAAATGCTCCTGGCAGCTCTATTTGAAATAGCCCCAAACAGGAAGCCACCCAAATGTTCCTCAACTGATGAGTGAATAAACTGGTGGATCCCTGCAGTCCATGTGGCAGCAGGCTGCTCAGTACCAACGAGGAGGGAGCTGGGACATATGCAGCAGCATGAGTGAGTCTTAAAATAATGATGCTGTGTGAAAGAAGACAAGCGGAAAGAAACACACACTGGGTAACTCCATTTCCAAAACCTCTAAAAAATGGTAACTAATCTATGGGGACAGAGAACAGATCAGTGGTCTCTAGGAGATGAGCAGGGGAGGCAGAGTGGGGTGGGAGGGAGAGAATCCAAAGAAACCTGAGGCATTTGTGGGGGTGATGGGTTCACTGACTGTGATAATGGTCCTACTGGTGTATACATGTATCCTGACTAATTGAATTGCACACTTTCAATATGTGTGTTTTATCACAGACCAATTATACCTCAGTGAAAAATTTCATGCACAGAAAAAAGGCTTAAGAATATAGTGGCTTGTTTAACCAAAGATTTTCATATGTGGCTGTCTTCTCACAATGCAGCTGGAGGGAGGCTACAAGAAGAATTTGCTCACACCCCAGGAGTTGGAGGTTGCAGTGAGCCGAGATCACGCCACTGCACTCCAGCTTGGGTGAGAGTAGACTCCGTCTCAAAAAAAAAACTGTTCATGCTCAGTCACTTTCTTAACCCCAATTCTGCTATTGAGCAGCGTGTAAAAGGATTGTAACTATGCTGCATTGGAAAGCATGCCCTGTTTCAGTGTCCCAAATGGCAACAGGGTCACTCACAAAGAGAATAGGGTTCAGTATATGCCTTGATTCTTGTCCTCCAAAATGGTACCCACGAGTAAGTTCTCCCTGCAAAAGGGAACTGAAAAAATGAGGTCCTGGCTTTGGGCTTTCATTACTTTCATACACACACGCGCACATGCACACGTACTCACGCACACTCACGCACACATAAAGTTTTTGTTTTGTTTGTTATTCTAATTTATGCTTCGATTTGCCCAGGAGACTGGGTCCTAGAATTTGATCAGTTCTACCTTCCCGGTGCACTGCTAGAGAATTAATCTGGAATCACATTAAAAACTCCTGGAGCCCCCATCACTATAGCTTCTGAAGGAAAAGAACAGGAAGAAAAATCAATGTACTTTGTGTACTCACAGACTTCTGATAAACTCTGGGCATGAATCCCGTCTCGATTTTAAGAGGCTCTAAATGGTAGTGAATTGTGAGTCTCACTGCAGAGCTAAGAAGTAGCCCCCTCAGAACTGGAGAGCAAACAGGGCCACGTGGGTTTCCCATGCCCAGTCCCCAGGGATTTAGACCTAGTGTACGTTTGTCATCACCGACTAGTGACAAGGACAAATTTTCCAATTAGAAGAAAGTCCTTTATTTGAAACTATATATTTCCCAGTTTTCCTGTTAAAATGATTCCCTTTTATTAAGTGATGTTGAGACTAGATCCTTTTGTTACTGTGTTTTTAAACATCCTTACATGGTAAAATGAAATATTGTAAACGTATATTGCTCAGTTCTCCTCTTCATTTTTAAGAAAAGTTAACTTGTTAATGAAACTGAAAAGTCTTAAATGTATCAATACTTGTCAGTGCACGTGGGAAATTTTATCGACATTTTGGTTTTGGTTTATATAGACTAAGTTACAATAAAAACAAAGAACTGTGAACACAATCACACATGATCACGAATGACAACGTTACTCCTACAGCGTAAGAAATCTCATCTTAAATTTCCTCAACCCAATATTTTCAAAAAGAACTTGACCTGCCAAGCTTCCAGAAAACACAAATAAGGAGGCAGAATAATCAATTCCCACCATTGCTCCAAGGAGACCCCCGAAGAGCCTGAAGATGTGAAGCTCTGATAAGGTAACTAATAATTCCTCGGATAGTCTACTGGCATAGGGGCCATGGAAACAGAGAAACAGCAGTGGCACCAATGAAGGTTAATCAAATCATAACACAGACATGCATTTTATTACTCGGAAGGCACACGGCAATACAGAGTTATCAGGTGCAGATGAGCCTAATTAGATTGGGTAGGGGGAAATGGATAGCTGTGAGGTGACTACTTTGAGCTCTCCTGAAAGATAAGGTCAGATTTACCAAAGACACATAAGTGGAAACTCAAAGACAAGTTTTTGGTAGAGGGGCAGGTCCTTGTGAGACTCAGTCCTACTGTCCTGAGGTCAAGAAGTTCAAAACAAAGTGGAAAGACCGGACATCTGATTCACTGATTTTTTTTTTTTTTTTTTTTTGAGATGAAGTCTCACTCTGTCGCCCAGGCTGGAGTGCAGTGATGTGATCACAGCTCTCTGCTGCCTCAACCTCCCATGCCCAAGTTTCTCCTGCCTCAGCCTCCTAATTAGCTGGGACTACAGGCCTATGCCACCATGCCTGGCTAAGTTTTGAATTTTTCTGCAGAGATAGGATCTTGCTATGTTGTCCAGGCTGATCACCAACACCTGGACTAAAGCAATTCTCCTGCGTTGGACTCCCTAGTGCTGGGATTCTAGGTGTGACCCACCGCGCCCAGCCCCTAGTCACTTTCAAACAGAATTTAGCAAGTTTGGAAAGGTCATTTGATAGCAAGGAAAACCATTTTCACAGAAGGCAGGAAGATAGCAGCAATGATGTAATTTTTCCCTCAAAAAAACCAGAAGGCAAGAGACCTCCAACAACAAGGGCCTGGGCATTTGACACACTTGTTTCCACACACTTCATAGAGCTACGAACTGGAGAAGTCTTCAAATGTGGGGTAAGATGGGGAAGGTCAAGCCCTGTAGGTATACAAGTGGGCACGGGAGTCAGTGGACAGGTGAAGACAGCCTTATCCATCTAACATGTACCGTGGTTAGGCATGGAGACATTCAATCAGTGGCATCCAAGTGCATGAATCCTTCAATACCCTCAACACACTGCGGTTATGTTCTTGAAAATGTACATTGCATTCAAACATACTCCAAACCCAGGTGCCCAAATGAACAGTATTGATAAATGGAAATTTCATTTCTCATAGAGTCCTTGAATGTCCTCTCATACCACAAAAAATAAAGGGGATACATAGGTAGATGAATACAGATGTGATACCCTTTAAAAATAATAGCAGGCCAGGCGTGGGGGCTCATGCCTGTAATACTTCTGGAGGCTAAGGTGGGCAGATCGCTAAAAGTCAGGAGTTCAAGCCAGCCTGGACAACATGGTGAAACCCTATCTCTACTAAAAATACAAAAATTAGCCAAGCATGGTGGCATGTGCCTGTAATCCCAGCTACTAGGGAGGCTAAGGCAGGAGAATCGCTTGAACCTGGGAGGTGGAGGTTGCAGTGAGCTGAGGTCACACACTGCACTCCAGCCTGGGTGACAAGAGTGAGACTCCGTCTCAAAAAAATAAAAATAAAAATAATAGCAAATAATGAGCATAAAAGTAACAAAGATTTATGTTAAACTCCTAAATGTTTCCTGTATCTCTATAGGTACTACCCCCAATCAAATTCCCAAATTAAATAAATTTTATAAAAATACACGCAGAGCTTCTAATAATAGAAATTCCACTCTACTCTGAGGATGTCAGTACAATAGTGCTAGTAAAAACACATTTGGTTTACATTCAAAGGCTACCTTTCAGAAATTAAGGCACATCACATTTTAAAGTAAATCTCAAAGAAAAGGTAGATAAATTTATTTTATCCACCACTGAAGTCCAATCACTAAGCATAGCAGCAGATATTTAAAATGTGCTTAGAAAATACTTTTCAAATAAAAAAATGATTTATCAAAACTCGTAAGAGATCCTTCAAAGCATAATATCCAAAACAGCATAAAATTAACTGGCCAAATTAAGCCTAAAAATATTAGTAATAAGTAACATTGAAAAAATTATTATCCTTACTATATAAAGAGCTCTTACAATTTAGTAAAAACATGCTATTATCAAGCCACAAAAAATAGGCCAGTGACATAAACGCACCTATCCCAGTAAATGCTTGAAACTGTTTAACCTCATTATTAATAGTAATTTAAACTTTTTTACCAGTAAGACAGCATTTTGCTCATCAAATTTACAATCTTTCTAAAAATAAGAAAATTCAATGGTGGTTAGCTCTGGCAAGATGGGTTCACTCATACATTGCTAGTGGGAATATAAATTAGCAAAACCTCTCTGAAAAACAAACTGGTAGTATAATTCGTATCAAGAGTTTTAAAAAGGTTATAACTTTCAACACAGCAACTCCTAGTAATAATCTCTCCTATGACAATAAAATATATGGGCAAAGATGGTGTATAAAGATGTTTATTACAAATAATTTTTTAAATATTTATATTTTCTTTTATAATGTTAGTTTATATATGTTTATAAATATATAATATATACTATGTAATTTTTCATAATTTAAAAAATAAAAATTTTATTCATTTACTTTATAAAAAATTACAAATAAATAAAATATATAAACAAATATTACAAATATAATTACATAATACACAGTATACAATATACAAATATTTATAAATATAAAAAATATATGAATAAAATTTTTATTTTAAAAATAGCAATTTTTATAAGTATAAAATTTTATGCATAAATAAAATTATATAGTTATATATTCATTTATAGGCATATATATTTATAAGCATAAATATATAAGCAATTGTTTATAAATATATTTTTAAATTGCAAACAACTTAAATCTTCAAGAATTGGAAGTGGTTATATATAACATAGTATGTGTATGAAGAAAATCATTAAAATAAACCTTTGAAGTGTAACTGCCTTTGGAAAATACCCCCAATATGACACTATGTAATAAAATCAATACAAAAACTCTCTGTACAGCATGATTCTATCTTATGAATATAATTCACAAACATAGATATACATACACATTTATGCATCTAAAAAATGGACAAAAAGCCCACCATACAGTTAATAGCCGTGAATGACTATGTGTATTATATGTTTTCATTAAAATATTTTCAGAGAAAATAATTTTTGTAAAAATACTAATAATAATTATATAAAGCAAAAAGTAAAATCCCCCAATTACCAAAAACCCCCAAACATACTCTTTGTCCTCCACCAACATGCCCACTGATATCAGTCTGAAGCACAGAATGTATTTAAACATAAATCTTTTAAAAATATAGGCAGAATTATCCTGTGCATATCGGTCCATCTTGGAGATCTTTCCTAGTCAGTACATAATCATTCTTACTAATGTCTGGTTATAATTCTATGGCTATATAAAAATGTGTTTAACGCATCCCAAGAAAAGGGATATTTATTTTTTTTTATCCAGACTTTCACTATTACAAATAATGTTGTATGAAACAGCTTAGTACACTTCTTTCTATCCTCTTTAAGAAACATATCTAGAAGTGTTAACTTTCAGGAAAAAGTGATCGTACTTTCATTTTCACAGACAATGGCAAATTTTTCTCCTAATTATCCCTACCACTTTATATCCCCAAAATAGCACAGGAGAGAACTTACATTCCTACAGCCTTGACTGAGTATTTTCTTTCTGCATCACTTTTGGAAAATATTTCCACTGGTGTTCTTGTTCTTTTTTTTTTTTTTTTGAGATTCAGTCTCATTCTGTCGCCCAGGCTGGAGTGCAGTGGTGCGATCTTGGCTCACTGCAACCTCTGCATCCCGAGTTGAAGTGATTCTCCTGCCTCAGCCTCCCCAGTAGCTGGGACTACAGATGTGCATCACCATGCTCAGCTGATTTTTGTATTTTTAGTAGAGACGGGGTTTCACCATGTGGACCAGGCTGGTCTCGAACTCCTGACCTCAGGTGATCCACCTGCCTGGCCCCTGGTATCTTTAAAATTACTAGTGAGTTCACTTTTTAAGTTGCCTGGGTATTGACATTTCTATTGATAATGGTTTATTTATATCTGGAGCTCGGACCATTAGCTATTCCCTAATATTCACTCACTCAGTCTTTCTTAGCAATAACACCCCAATTTTTAATGGAACATGCGGTCATACAGGATGAAGACTACATTGCCAAGTCTCTTTCAAAGTTAGGGATACTCATGTGACTAAACACTGGGCAACGGGACATGAGGAAAAGGGTTTGTTATAACACTTCCAGAAAGTGATTTTAAAGGAAAAGTGCACATCTTTCCTAGTTGTTGGAATGTAGATGCAACAGCAGAAGCTGAGGCATGCATCTTGGACGATGAATAAAAGACAGATATGGCTGGGTGCGGTGGCTCATGCCTGCAATCCCAGCACTTTAGGAAGCCAAGGCGGGCGGATCACCTGATGTCAGGAGTTCAGTACCAGCCTGGCCAACATGGCGAAACACCTTCTCAACTAAAAATACAAAAATTAGCCAGGCATGGTGGTGTGTGCCTGAAATCCCAGCTACGTGGGAGGCTGAGGCAGGAGAATCGCTTGAACCCGGGAGGCAGAGGTTGCAGTGAGCCGAGGTTGCACCACTGCACTCTAGTCTGGGCAACAGAGTGAACCTTTGTCTCAAAAAAAAAAAAAAAAAGACAAATATTTTGGATGTTACAGTAACAAACCAGAGGGATCTCAGATCATGATAATGTTTGAGAAACCACCTTACCAGTCATTGACCATTTACCTCTGGACATTGTTTACGTGAGAATTAAATGTTTGTCTTGTTAAAAACCCTTTTATCATAAATTTTCTATCATCTTCAATTTAACCTAATTGTATCCTTTGCCAATTTTTTAATTGGCTTGTTATATCTTTTGCCAATTTTTTAAACTGGTTTACTTATTTTTTATTTATTTTTTGAGATAGGGTTTTCTCTGTCACCCAGGCTGGAGTCTAGTGGCATGAACGTGGCTCTGCAGCCTTGACCTCCTGGGCTCAAGTGATCCTCCCACCTCAGCTTCCCAAGCAGCTGGGACCACAAGCACATGCCACTATGCCAGGCTAATTTTTTTTTTAAGAGATAGCATCTAGCTATGTTGCCCAGGCTGATCTCAAACTCCTGGGCTCAAGTGATGCCTCTGCCTTGTTCCCCCAAAGTATTGGGATTGCAGGTGTGAGCCACTGTGCCCATCCTGCTTTTTTTTTTCCTATTGGCATGTACTTCTTTATGAAATAAATAGAATTTCCTCTGTCAGCAGAAAATCATGAAATAAATTCCATTCATTCATCTATTCATAAATTAGCTTAATAATTCATTATCCCATGCAACTTTTACCCAAAGGCAATGCGTGGGTGTGGCTGTGGGTGTGGTGGGGTGGGTGCGTTGCAGACACTAGCAGGAATCCAAACAAACGAATCTTTAAAATCCTGTCCATAAGTGTATGAAATATTTGGCATTCAAGTTACCCTAGGAGAAGAAGATATTTTTCTCATTTTCAGTAAAGAAAAACAGAAACCTAACTTCTTGCTTCTTTCATTGGCCGAAAGGATGGCATTACAGCTTTGCTTTAAGAGAAAATAATCTCAAAATCTCATCTTTTAAAATGTTAGGGTATCCCATTAAAGCCACATTTGGCAAGTCAGGTTTCATGACTGCAGATACAAATATTTAGGCACACACTCCCTTGGTGTGCAAACCCCGTGCACTGAGGAAGGTTTTTCTGTGAACTGCTGAAGCTGAAGCTTCAGGGCTGTTCACTTGCTTGGGCCTATCAGGAGGTCTAGTGAGGACTGAGCAAGGTGATCACATGGCTATGTATTCCCCAAAATTTAAGAAGATATTTTCACAGTTGTTGCTTAGGACAGGTGCCCCTTTCCACTCCAGCACTGCCTCTGGTAGAAATCCCCCTGTGTCAGGCGGCCTTGGAGTGGTAATGGGTATTTGGGAAGCTGAGCTATGTATGTGCAGTTTGCCTGCCATTTAGTGAGGTGTGGTATGGAGTTTACAGTTATTCATTCATTGAAGTAACATATTCTCAGGTGTTTCAGTGTAAGAATGGCTTCCAGGGATCCTCCTAGCACAGAATGTGTCCACACGCCCACCCAACGCCACGAAGTAGGGAGGATGAGAGTTCTGATGTGGCACCCAGCACCTGAAATGTGTGGATGGAGGAAAAGGAAGAAGGTTTGAAGTTTAGGGAGCCAGAAGCCTGTCTGTGGATAATTCTTTCAATCATTAGACGTGCCAAGTCATAAGTGCAAGATGCGATTCTCATCAACACCTTGTCAAATAGAAGTTCATTTTGGCCAAGAATATACTTGATAAGGCCTTGTGCATAAACACGAATGAATCATGTATGCTTTTTGTTTCTTTTAATGGAAACCACTTGAGATAGAATTTACCAGTATTCCCACACTTGAAGTGCAGAAACCTGTAGAAATAAATATTACAGTGAATATGTCAGTTATGAAGTTGCATGATTTATATACCCTAATGTACTAGATCACGTCTTACTGTATCTGAAACATCTCAAACCAAAGAAATCTGGGCTCCAGATGAAAGTAGTACACAAATTGCCACATCCTAACAAAATGCCTGCAGAAGCAAGCACTATATTCCAGTGACTAAATTGCTACATTTATCCACTAATAATAAACTGTATCTAGCAATGAACAGGACATTCAAGTATTTGCTAATTAACTAAGAGAAATAATCATAGGGCCACATTGAAAAAAATATTTAAATGTTTTCCTGATTTGACATGATATACTAACATTGACTAAGATAACATTCATTTCATAATATGCCAACACAAAAGGACATATTGAAGACATATTCATTGATGAGTCTTGTCAATTGATCAAATATGTAAGCAGTCACTATGCAGTAAGACTTGAAATGTTCTGCAATCTTACACACCAGAAATAATGGAAAATTATTAGAGGCTACCTCAAATTTGAAAACAAGCCTCAAAGTTGTCATATTTCCAATAATTTGTAAAACTAAAAGGTACTTTTCAAAACCATCAATAATAAAAATAAATTGTAATAGACTATGCTCGGAAGACTAAATTATTTTCTATTCTTTTTATACAGAGCAATACAATAAAAGTCATATGCCAAGAGGCATATGACCAAAAATCATAGGAAAAAGAGTATTAAAGGGAATATCACACAGCAAGAAAACTGAAATATGTTATTTTTCTAAAAGTATGATTTTCCTGGTATCTACTGAATTTTTAACATTTATAATCTGTTGTAATTTTCTTATTATCAATTATAGTAATACTTTCGTATTCTGTTTCTTAAAGAAGGTCTCCCAAATAGTGTAATTTAAGATCCCCACAAAATCTGAACTTGTCTCTGCTTAATTAAGCACCTCCTAAGGACCCCTTGGCTTCGTCAATATTTCCAAAATCCTTCTGGTCTGGGCTGCTCATGGCCACATCCCTTTCCAGGAAGTATCCTTGTCAAACTCTTAAGAGATTTAACTTTACCCAAGTTAGTCCTGGGTTTCCCTGGCCCTCAGCCCCACACAGGGGACTTTTCAGCATGGAGCCTCCCCTCTACTCCCAAGCTTGAATGAAATCTCTTGATCTTTTGGGCATGGGATTTTGCTTCCTAGGCAAGTGCAAGGAAATGTGATGTGAACCGGAAACACAAGGGTGTCTGCTCCCCGCAGGACACACCTTCATCCATAGTAATGGGAGACAGGAGGATTCTGGGTAAATAAAGTCCTCCTTCCCTTCTCCTTGCCTTCAGAGGGCTGGTCCAAGTGTGGTTTCTTCCTTGCAAATTTCCACTGAGTCCTCTGTGTCATACAAACACACCTGCTAAGGACCAACTGTGGCTCTTTAGGGCCCCTGAAGCTGTGGCCAGCAGGAATGCTTCGAATTGCTTCTCATGTTTCCTTGCCTTCATTCCCCTTTATTTTTCACCCTAGCCATCCCGGGCTTCCACCTTCCAAAGAAAGTGTTAGCGCCTCTCACTCTTGCCTCAAGCTCTGCTCTCTAGAGGACTCTGGCTAAAATGCAAACCATTTGACCGAAATAAAAAAAGCCTGGCAATCTAGCAGGTAGGAGCCCTCATTACTGTAGCCATTATCATCACCATGAAGATCCATATCAAAATATGTCAGTATGGATGACCTTGGGTCACTGCTCCAAAATTCAATACAAGGAATTAGAGAAATGAATGAAATTCATGTAAAAAGTAGAAAAATCATATTTAAGACAAATTTTAAAACAAAAGAAAATTAAAAATAAATTATTAGCTTGGAAAATGATAGTATAAAAATGAGCTTTATTTTGATAAGCTCCATTTGGGATTAAGCTTGATAAATACAGAATACAATACATGCATCTATTTATACACACATAGGCTTACGATGACTACAGCAAAAATAGTGTATTTCTGCTCATCCTTGCAGAAAACCCATTAATGTACAAATGCAAAAGTAAAGGTTTCTAAAAGTTCTATTTGTGGATGTCTGCACCCATGTTTTATCCATTGCCATTTTTCTCCTATGGAAGGTGGTGACCAACCCATCTCAGATGCAGGGCAAGCTTCCTTGTTCCCTCCAGTCAATTCTAGACAGATGGCCACAATACACATTTTTGAATCTTGCCAAAACAAAGATTGAATCTGGCAGATGCCTTAACCCATAACTTCTTTTCCCAAAGACATTAAATACATTTGCTTGGTATCCTTTCTGACAGCACCGATTAAACAGAGAGGCATGTAGGAACGGACACGCTGAGCGAGTTTTAGAGGAGAAAGTCAGGCAAAAATGCATGATCGAAATAGCCTCCCAAACATGAAGACTTATGTACTTCTCTTTTCTGGAAATCTAAATCCCGTACTGTGTAATTTTGATTTACATTGGCAGGACAAGAATACAGCTCAATAAGACGACACAGCACCACGTCCAAGTGGACACCTCATGCCTGCTCTTCACAATGGGGAGGCTGAATTGTAGGTAGGGAATGAGCTTGGAGGACTATGACATATATAAAGTCAGCCAGAAAAATTCCGTCTGCCTAACTTACACGGATTCATGGCCAAACCGTTCTCCTTTAATTAACACATCTTTTCACATCTCAGATAAGGGGGTCCTTAACAACAACACATTTCTTCCCACTCACACTTAATCACAGTGAGCACGAGCTATGGAAGGGGCTCTGTTCATCTGAAGACCCTGTAGATGCTGTCTTTTTCACGTTATTTTCCTCTCAGATCAGAGGTAGTCTAGGGAACTGAGATTTTCCAATGGGTTTGAGTTTTACTGCAATTACCAGAAGGCTATTAAAAGATGGGTTTTTAGAATCTGAGCAAATTATCACTGCAGGTAGGTATTCAGAGGACACATGTATCTATATAACTGTGTCATTGAATTTTTAAAAAATATAATCATTTTAGACTAGAAATTAGGGCTCTACCTTGTATTCACCTCAATTGATTTTACTTTTTTTTTTTTGAGACAGAGTCTTACTCTGTTACCCAGGCTGGAGTGCAGTGGCACGATCTCGGCTCCCTGAAACCTCTGCCTCTGGTTCAAGCGGTTCTTGTGCCTCAGCCTCCCGAGGAGCTGGGACTACAGGTGTGTGCCACCACACCTGGCTAATTTTTGTATTTTTAGTAGAGACGGGGTTTCACTATGTTGGCCAGTCTGGTCTTGAACTCATGACCTCAGGTGATTCACCCACCTCAGCCTCCCAAAGTTCTGGGATTACAGGCGTGAGCCACCACACCCGGCCCTTGATTTTACTTTTTAAATTGTAGTCCACTTGCTCAAATTTGGAAACTAAAGGACAACAGAATTCTATTTCTACCAAGTTTTACTGACTATTTAGTTACCAGCTTTACTGATCACAACCAAGTTTACTGACTTACTTTGCCTTTTCTAGAGTGCCACTGTTCTGCTCATGAGTTTGAAATTATACTGGTTTTCATTCACATATTACATACATAATTATTCTGTGTGATGAACAGCTCAAGACCTTAGGAATAAAGGAATAAAAGACCTCTGTGTTTTGAATATAAGAATCTGAATAAATAGAAAGATTCCCTTTCAATCGAACCTTATTTACCACACAACTTCTGAGTAACCTGCAAAATACTATAGGCAATAACAGAAATAACAGACCCTGTTCCTTTCCTCAAAGAATTCAAAAATTAGTCAATTAAGCCACAATAAAGCCTTACCGATAACTATGTAGCTTAATAATTTCTTGTTTTTCTGGCACTTTCAGAAAATGAACCCTACATAAAGCACCAAAACATTTTTAGTCTTATTTGAGTGACTTTTTGATGTGACATCCTGTTCCCAAGAGTATTACAAATACGATTCTGTGGTTCAGGGTCTTTATGGCGAACAGTGATGCACAACAGCACGGCAGACCCTTGGGAGCAATCTAGTGCTGGCTGCTTCCTGTGGGCCCACCCCGACCTCACGCCACTGTGCTTCTGCCCAAAGGGGCTGCTGGTTTGCTTTTCCTGCCCCTCCCACAGGTGCCAGCTCTGCTTCCCACCCCTCTGTTTCTCACTGGCTGCCTCTCACTGTGCTGGGTTGACAGAGGGCACTATATATGCAAAACAGGCCAGGCACTCTGTCTCCCAGCACTTTGGGAGGCTGAGGTGGGCGGATCACCTGAGGTCAGGAGTTCGAATCCAGCCTGTCCAAAATGACAAAACGCCATCTCTACTAAAAATACAACAACAACAAAAACATTAGTTGGGCCTGGTGGCAGCTGCCTGTAGTTCCAGCTACTTGGGAGGCTGAGGCAGGAGAATCACTTAAACCTGGGAGATGGAGGTTGCAGTGAGCTGAGATCATGCCATTGCACTCTAGTCTGGACAGCAAAGTGAGACTCCATCTCAAAAAAAAAAAAAAAGAACTGGTTGCGATGGCTCACACCTGTAATTCCAGCACTTTGGGAGGCCAAGGTGGGTGGATCCCTTGAGGTCAGGAGTTGAAGACCAGACTGGCCAACATAGCGAAACCTGTCTCTACTAAAAATACAAAAATTAGCCAGGCGTAGTGGCGTGTGCCTGTAATCCCAGCTACTTGGGAGGCTGAGGCAGGAAAATCACTTGAACCTGAGAGGCGGAGGTTGCAGTGAGCCGAGATTGCACCATTGCACTTCAGTCTGGGTGACAGAGCCAGACTCAAAAAAAAAAAAAAAAAAAAACAACAACAACAATAACAGCAGCATAGTAAGAAGCCCTGGCAAAGTGCAAGTGCTTTCGCACCCATGAGCTCCTTTGCCAACCACAGTCTTGTCGGCAGGGCTTTCTTCCAAGTAAACTGCACTGGTGGCATTGTGTTTTGTGACAGTTTTGTTTTGTTTTGTTTTTCCCTTGGAGACATTTTGATAAATCTAGGCTTTTGGCGGTTTTCACTTATCTTTAGGCTCTCTGTGCTCCCTGCAGTCTGAGGATCAGATAAGTGGGTTATGTCAGACTGACATGAATTGAAACAGGTTTTCTGAGGTCTCTTCGGCCTAGACAGCCCTGCTGGTGGCCTTGCCCCCTGCCAGGTGGATACTAAGGCTCAGGAAGCCACTCTCAGGATGCAGCCTCTGGGTAGGCCCTGCAAAGGCCTCCACAGAAAGCTTTGTGGACAGATGCCCCTGCAGGTTGCCCCGGAGAGCAAAGAAAGCAAAGGGAAGCTGCAGCCCAGCTCCTCCACTCCCAGAGCCTGGTGAAGATGCAATCAGAAGGCACCAGAGCTTCGGGGACCTGTGTATGAGGACCCCAAGTCCTTAACCTTCATGCCACTTAGCACTAAATGCCAAAACAAACAAAAAAAAATGCCAATACAAGAACCAAGGATGGGAATATAATGTATGTAGCAAGCGAACAAGTTTGCAGAGCTAGGGATCTGCCTCTCGCCATGTCCGTAGCTTGGCCGAGAGCTGGGTCATATTCATGTTGGTGCCCTGCTTCGGCTACACTGGCCCCTTTGTCCCTACTACCATCTCTCTTATTCACCTCCCACAGCAATTTGTACAGGTTACACCTTACTATCCCACTTGTAGGGCGAGGTCAGTAAGGCACAGCAAGATAAAAATCAATTTGCCCAAAACATGCCCCACAGTTAAGGACTGGGGTTGCCCCTCTGGCCCTGGAACCAGAGTCTCTGCTGCGTGTTCCTGTCTCCTAGTGTGTCAGGGTTACATTGTTTTTGTTTGTTTGTTTGTTTGTTTTTGAGATGGAGTCTCGCTCTGTTGCCCAGGCTGGAGTGCAGTGGCGCGATCTCGGCTCACTGCAAGCTCCGCCTCCTGGGTTCACGCCATTCTCCTGCCTCAGCCTCCCGCGTAGCTGGGACTACAGGCGCCTGCCACCACGCCCGGGTAATTTTTTTGTATTTTTTGTAGAGACGGGGTTTCACCGTGTTAGCCAGGATGGTCTCGATCTCCTGACGTCATGATCTGCCCTCCTCGGCCTCCCAAAGTGCTGGGATAAGAGGCGTGAGCCACCGCGCCCAGCTTACCTTTGTTTTACTGATAACAAGGTGTCACTGGGCCGCTGCTACTTGATGCAAGGCGTTTTTTACATTTATTACATTTTCTTTTTTAAACTGAAACATAAAAATTGTATATATTCATGTTATACAACATGGTGCTTTGATATATATACCCATTGTGAAATGGCTACATCAAGCTAATTTAGCTAACAAATGCATTACCTCACATACTTATGATTTTTTAATGGTAAGAATGCTTAAAGTCTACTCTTAGCAATTTTCAAGTACACATCATGTTATTATTAACTACAATCACCATGATGTACAATAAACCTCTTGAGCTTATTTCTCCTAACTGAAATTTTGTGCCATTTGGCCAACATCTCCCCAGTCCCCCATCCCCAGACTCTTATAACCACCACTTTATTTCTTTGAGTTCAACTTTTTAGATTCCACATGTAAGTGAGATCATATGGTGCTTGTCTTTCTGTGTCTGGCTTTTTTCATCTAACGTAGTATCCTCCAGGGTCATCCATGTTGTTGCAAATGATAGGATTTCCTTCTTTTTCAAGGCTGAATAGTATTCCATTGCATACAAATACCACATATCATTTTCTCATTCATCCACTGGAGGACACCTAGGATGTTTCCTATCTTGGCTGTTGTGAATAATACTGCATGACTATGGGAGTGGGACACTGTCAATGTTTAATGTCTCCCTGCTACCTGAAGAATAAATACAAACTCCTTAGCATGGGATTCTGTTTGCTTTGTCCGCAACCTCCTTCTAATGGCATCCAGTATATCAACGAGAAGAAAGAAGTGCAGCCTGGAGAGGAAGATGGCCAAAAGTCTCCCTTTCCTATGACCCTGCTCCCCAACCACAGCAAGGGACCAGGTCATCAAAAACACAGGCTGGCCAAGCTCCACATTCTGGTTCATCTCACTGTTATCCAGATCCCTTTTTATCAACAGGAAATATCAGCTCTGCAATAATGGTTATATGGTCCTGCAAGAACCAAGAAAGGACAGCTAACTGGCCCATAAGGGGATTGAACTCACATATTCAGCCTCATTAGGAACTACTTTCTAACCAAGAGATGCAAACAACTAGAGAAACATACAGGTGGTCTGCAGTTTCCACTTACAGCATTAGCAACACAAAACACAATGAAATAAAAATAAAAGCACTGTATTAAGAACTGACCCCTATCACAAGAATGATGTTGATTGGATGTGAAGCTGTTATCTGTCCAGATGTATTTCTAAGTACATGTGACATGTCAGCTGCTTACAGATCATCGGCTTCCTCCTCACATATCCAGCACAAAATCAACATGAAGTGAGAGAGGGAAGAAATAGCACTGTCTTGTGTTTTGCTCCCAAAACCACCTTGACAAGTCAACTGACAGCAGAAAAATCCCAGGCTCCGTGGAGGTTCCTGATTTTCATAACATTAGCCATGCATTTCAAGGAAATGCATTTCAGGATGATCAACAGTGAACTTGGCGAGGGAGCAGTGGTTCTGTGCAGAAGCAGCAGAAATGTTCTTTGCCTCTCTTAACATTTTGTGGACTCTTACTGTCCAGTCTCATGAGTGGGAATTTAAGTGGGAATGAGATGTAATCTGGATGGATTCCTTTAATCATATTGTGCAGGTAAATGTCAGCTGGCTTGGTACCCTATTCAGAATCCAGAAAAAACAGAGGCTCAGGGAGGGAAACAGGGAGAGAGAGGCAGAAGGAAGAGGGTCTGCCACAGCCCTTTCCTGCTATAGCCCAAGTCTGTCCCTGGTCCAAGTTCCTGCAGAGAAGGCTACCAATAGCAGCAGCCACTTTGGGCCATGCCAAATGACTGGGGAGCCACAAGGGCCTCTTGGGACTCCCTCAGGAAGGCCCCCACGCTCTGGGATCCAGCCACTGTCTGGCTGTCTTGGTTCTGTCCCCATGTGGAAGTTTCTCCCATGTAGGATTGGATACATTTACCAACTGGATACATTACTAGATTCACGTGTTTCTTCCTTTTCAAGTCATTAGTGCCCCATTATTTACTCTTGACACTTTTCAATTAGCAACCATTTCCGCAAAAGAGCAGGTTCAAGAGAAATGCAAATGTATATTAGGGATGCCTGATGTTTTAAAACTCAAAATAAAAATAGCTTTATGGGGACCCATAGAACCACATATTTTGAAAATATCTTAGTACTTTCTTGAATAGAAGTATGGTCATGAGAATAACAGTGTTGCTTTTCAGATGGTAAAGATCAATATTGGCTGGGTGGGGTGGCTCTCATGCCTGTAATCTCAGCACTTTGGGAGTCCGAGGTGGGCAGATCCCGAGGTCAGGAGATCGAGACCGTCCTGGCCAACATGGTGAAACCTCGTCTCTAGTAAAAATACAAAAAGTAGCTGGGTGTGGTGGCACGTGCCTATGGTCTCAGCTACTCGGGAGGCTGAGGCAGGAGAATCGCTTGAACCTGGGAGGCAGTGGTTGCAGTGAGGTGCACTCCAGCCTGGGCAACAGAGTAAGATTCCATCTCAAAAAAAAAAAAAGATCAATATCAGTGTATACCCGTGGATCTGTAATACAGGCCGATCCCTAAGGCCTCTGTGGTGCCTTACAACCACACAGTGTGACACAATGACATGCGCCATCCTGGAGCAGGGCATCTCACCCTCCCCATTCTCCACGGTCTGTCTGGAGAAAGCTTTGTGGCGCCACCTGTGCTCTGTAGGGTCTCCAGCAGCATCCCTGCTCCTGCCCACTAGATGCCAGCAGCCTTCTCCTACTTCGGACGACCAACTATGACTCCAACCACTGCCGAATGTCTGGCTGAGGGTGGGAAGTGATGGTGAGTGTCCCCCAACCCCTGGCCGATTGAGGACCACTGTACTAGAGGTATTATTATGATCCCCAGGCTGCAGTCAATATGAAGCCTAACGAGACAGACATACTTGCCCAAGGTCACACAGAATTAGTTCACTGTAGACAATGCAACGTCTACTGTGTGCTATGGAACAACCGGGAGGAAGGAGATGGAGCCCGTTTCCACTCTAAGAGCCCCCTTTTCTGATTAAGCTGGTAGCACAGAAATGTCTTATAAAGCCAGGGCTGCCTAAGAAGCCGTGATCCCTGAATTGGGGCACCGCCCAGATACAGTCTCCGGGTGGCCAAATGACTTCTCCTCACTGAAGTGCTTGCCCGGAGGCCTAAGCGATTTCCTAATCCTCTTGCTTAATGCCTTCTGAAAGGCTCATTTTAATAAGGGAATGAAGCTGTTTTAAGATACGTTAGGTAGTTTATAACATGAAGTGCTAATCCCTAGCCTAGACAAATGCAAAAGAAAATGTCTCCAGCTATAACCTGATGCTGTTCTAGGACCACTAGCATTTTTTTTTCCCTGGGCTGCCTCAGTCTTGACACCTCCTTATCTCCCTTCATTGGTGCGAACAATACCTGAGCTCTCCCTCACAGCAGCCGTCTCCCACAGACTACCCTCGGATGGATGTCCGGGTGGGCAGGTGGGGATGGAGTGAGCGGATCGGGGTTGGAGTTTGGTTATGCAACCGTTGAGAAGTGAGATGAGTCTGCAACTTCTGCCTCACTGTATGGATAGCTAAGTTGTTGTGTTCGAGGCTAGCCCCCACGACAGTGGACACAGAGGTGGAGAAAGGGTATGCGGGAAGCAGCACACCAGCTCTGTTCCTATCCCGTGGGCCCTGAAGGAGCCTTTCGGATTCCTACTAGATCTTACCTAGAACTATTTAGATAATACACGTACTTTTGTAGTAAACGTAGCAACTTAAAGAAACTCATGATTCATTTTTTATTTTGGAAGCTATGTCTCAGAATCTATGGGGAACCAATTACTTAGAAAACATGGAACTCTGGACTTTTTAATTGATTAAACACTAAAAGACAGCGAAAGTCCCAACCTAAGAGAGTGGCACAGACATGGTGTAAGAGCAGCCGCTGGGATTCAGGGTCTCCAGCACACAGTGAGGAGAGGCCATGTCTCAGCTTCTCCATCCACTCCGTCAGATCATAAAACTGCCCAGTTTTATGCACTGATCTAGGAGCTGAGAGGTTTGCTGTATAAATGCAAAGTATTAATCCAACACTTCTCCCTTAGTCGGTCTACACAGCCAAATAATCCCCTCCAGAGAGGCAATGGGGAAAAGCTCCTTCTTCCTTTGCAGATAGAAGGCCTGCACACGTTCTCACTCTTACACGGGTCAGGCTTCTAAGGCTTCCCATGGACCATATCTAATTTACAGGAAAAAGACTAGAGTACACAGCCCTGGTCTCCAGTTTCAAAATAGCCTGCGGTAACTAGGCATTGTTCTTATTTAACAGTTCTTATCCATAACTTGTTTGGGAAATTGTAATAAACTGATGCTCCGTTTGAATAATACGGTCAATGAGATAAGATACTTTATAATTATTCTTCTACCTGGGGAACACGCTCGTTAGGAACAAGCCGGCTGTAAGCTTCAGACTGTTACATTGTAGACACTGCATTCTGCAAATTGCTGGAAGCACTGGGTGGAGGGAGGTTCATGTGTGAAATGAGGATGATGATATCCACAGGCAGAACAGTTTGAGGGTTTCAGAGAATGCAAGAAAAGCTGATGCCACACACACCCTGGCTCTCAGGGTGGCAGCGATGGGAGGAGTCCCTCCCAGGCCAGGGCAACCATTCTGGGAGACAGCAAGTTTGCCTTGTTGTACCATTGCCTGCCCGGGATTTACAGAGGGTTTGTGGGATGAGCCACTCCACCTAGCTACGTGATGATTGAACATGTAGCAAATAAGCCTGTGAGCACCTCCACCCCACCCCACCCCGGAGCACCCCCCTCAGCAGGCAGAGCTTGGCCTATACTCACTAGGCATCATTTCTGCCCGCTGTGGCCAAGTCGCTCTCCAGGGTAAGTCTGTCTCTTACTGATTTCACTAATTCTTTCTCCCCTCTGGAGTTTCAGGATACTGAAAAATACTCAGCAAATTCTTTAAAATCTGAAATATGACAGGAGTTAAATATGCTCTAAGGAAAAGGGGGAATCATTTTTATTTAGTATTTTCAAATAAATTAAAGACCTGGCTTATTTAACCCACAGGACGGGATGCTGTGACTATCACCAATCCATGTGGGCAAAAGGGAACTGACTTGACTGTATGGTGAGAAGGAAGGGGGGCTTCCTGGGGCAGGGAGAATTAGAAAACAGATTCAGGCAGAACCTCCACTCCACACCCCCTGGGAAACGTGCTCACCCCACTCTTACGTACCCTTGTTTAATCTGTGACATTGCGATTGAAATTTGTTACTCTGGGAGTTACATCTGATGTTACAGCCTGCAGCGGAGCTAAACCAAAATAAACAATCTGCTCTATTCTGCTTAGACTAATACGACAGTGATGTAAGGCCTGAGACACTGGCAACGGCAAAATGCTTTTCCCACACCGCATGCTGCAGCTGGGTCCCACGCGTTTCCACGGCGGGGATGGGCGGCGCTGGCTTATCCACGCATGGGGAGGGTTGGGGAGGGGCTCAGGCACAAATGGAAACTTTGTTTGTAGGCAACTGAGTTATCCTGTTTCTTCAATCAGCCGGCAGCACGCGCTCTTAAGGTGGACTTTTAAAAGCCTTTTTAATTTTATTTTCCTGGGCGTGGGTGACCCCTGTCTCTCTAAGCCTGGAGGTTTTGCAAACAGGCTAACTGGTGGTGGGAGTGTTCATTGCAGTTCACATAAGGGGTGTGTGGCTCCAGCACATATCGATTTGAAGCTGCCCACACAGCCTCATTTTCAGTTGTCTTAAATTAAATACTCAATTTATTTTTTGGTACATATTTGGTTGCTTGCCAGCAAATGACTCTCTTGGTATATTCAATGGCTTTTTGCCAGAAAGATGACAGGCTTTTTTCTTTAAAAAGGGGGTGCCTCCTAAATCGCTTCCTTTCTGAAGAGCTCTTGGTGGCCCTCTGGTTTGTAGGCAGCTAACTCGGAGTGTGGCCTTTTTACAACCAGTTTTGGGTGCATTTTTCAAGTCCCAGTATTTTTGGTCTCAATGTAGTAGTATTCGCTTTCTTTCTTTTCTCTTTTTAAATTCCCACACAGGGTCCTGAGAGCCCTGCCATATGTAGGCTACTCATCCCAGCAGCACGCACAGGTTCTGCGATGCCAGTGGTCACAGTGAGTCCCCTCATCTGGTCATCCTTCCATCCAAGATCCCTGGCTCTGGATGAGGAGGAAATTGCCGTACATAATTCACTTAAAATTCCAGCCTGAGTGGCCTGGATTAAATCCGGCCTCCTACACGCAATCACTTTTCAATTTTATCACCTCATACGAAGCAAAGCGTGAATGAGAGTTCAGGGGACTTGGATAGAGATAAAGCAGGGTCCTCTTTAATACACAGATGCTTGTTAAACCTGCTCATTATTCTACACTGTGATTTTCTACGTGTAAACCAGAGACGATCATAATTATCATACGCCTCTCCAGGATTTCTCCACGGAGAAAAACCTAAGAGTAAGTTCATCAAAATGGAAGGTAGAAAATAGGAAGAAGCTAAAATGTCCTGTCCAGGTGCAAACTAGAAGCCCCTCGTCCACCCTGGCCATGAGCTCCCTCCCTTCCTCTACTAAAGCATCCCCTGAACCGGGGAGAGGACTCTATTTCCCAGTTCTTGGGCCTTCACTGCTTCCGAGCACAGGCCATAAAATGACGAGAGCTGTGTGAGGTGCCAAGGTCTAAAATGAATGCGGGCAGCAGCACCTGTGAAGCTGATAAAATATCAGTTTGCATCTGGCTCACCTTGCAAGAGGGGGTTTTTTGCCTCCGTTTCGCTCCACTCCCACACTCCTGTCACCCAGCAGCTCACACTATAAAGAGCATCCCCTGCGCTCTGTCTTAAGGAATGGGCGCTAAATAAAAGGGGAAGCACGGTGCTGTTAATTTTTCAGCATAGGTGACGCTCTGCCTGTGACACCAGATGGAAGAAAATGTCCTGTAGCCTCCTCTCCCCTCATCAATGCTCAGTCACCCCTCTCCTTAAGCATCCTTCAGCTTTCCCGAGAGACTGGTGGAAAACAGTGTTGTCTGAAAATCTGGGAATTTTTCCCTTCCTCCTGCTAATGGCCTGGGTTGAATAAACATTGAAGAGGAAAATTTAGAAAAATGAAAGAGAGAAGAAAAAAGCTCTACCCCTAGATGGGGCTACTGTCCGCAAGCAGAGTGTGTTTGTTTTTTAAAATTCAGTTCACTTAAAGTGAGACTGAGATTAGGTATCAACAGAGAATTTACAATTTAAATCAAACTTTGACTCATTTAATTAAGTCTTTAGTCCTGTGAACCTCATTCATAGCTTTAGCATTGGGCTGCTCTAGGACTCCAATTGATGAACTTCTTAATTTCCTGGGTGTCTGGTTTTTTTTCCTTTAAAAAAAAAAAAAAAAACCCATACATCAAATCCAAACTGTTGAATAAACTACAAGGAAAGAGTAGCCAGCAGCGAATGTTTATGTGTTCCAGGGTAATAGATAATGAATAATAAGAGACTGAGGGTGAGGGTAGACTTAACAAAATGCTTGGAAAAGCCCAGGTGAGCTTCAATCTGTCCACTTGGGAAATAAGTCTGAAGAAGGAGAACTGCATTCCAATTAACGTCTGTAATTTGCATTGCATGAAAGCCCTAGAAAATAATAGTTGAGAGCTTTTTTAATGTTTCCAGAGGTAGGAGTACAGATAATCTTATTTAAGAAGCAAGCATAATAGGTCTTTCTGTCATTTCTGAGCTGCTGAATCACAGGAGGGACAGGAAACTCTACCTCAAGTCATGAGAAGAAGAGGTCTGCATGTGTCTCCTTAGCCTTAACCCCCTTGCCCAGGACAGAAAGCGGCTGAAGGAGGGCTCTGCCTCAAGTGTTTCTTAATCATTCCCTTCAGCAATGGTGCTGTTTTTGTTACATGACTGCTAAAAGAGCCGACATGTCTGTATTGTGTACTGGGCACCATTTTACATACATCGACTCATCTGCTCCTTAAAACCATGCTGTGGTTTAAGTATTATTACAATATTTACTAGAAAATTACATAACTTGTCAAAACTCATGATCCAAATTTTTAAATCTTATTTTAGATTCTTCTAAGACCAAGGCTATTGTGAAAACTCAGTGTTACCCATAAATGAAAACAGCAGGGCACTCTCCTTATCAGGAGGCAGTGTGCCTTAAAATCAGCTTTGAAGTCAAGCCAGACTTAGCTGCAAGTCCCCCCTCCATCACTGCAGGCTGCATGCCTCTGGGCAGGTCACTTCAGCCTTCCGAGCCTCAGCTTCCAAGTCTGTAAAATGGGTTATAGCATCTTTCCCATCTGGCAGGATTGTCACGGGGCTTAAATGAGATAACACATAAAAAGTGTCCAGGCTTCAGCCTGGATGTTAGCCCAGATCTCGCAAATACAAGACCAGGCATCTTTCTCTTCCTCATCCTTAATGCTTCCTAATAGTCTCTCTCCCCTCCCACATTAGCAGCGCCATTGCAGGAACTGTCCCTGTCCCACTGTGCTCGCTGGCCCAGTGCCACATACTGCAGGGAACAGACACAAGCATGCGGCCCTGGGGAGCGCTGGTCCCTGCACAAACACGGTCTTGTAGCTTTCACCCTGAGCTCGCCCTGCGTCAGGGCAGCCAGTCACCTTGACAAGAGCAAGGACTGAGTACAGGTCAAGGTAAATGGCAGAAGCAACTCACTTTGATCTGTAACTAGAGCCCAGGGAGTCCCATTCGACCCTGCAAGGGGCCTGAGAAGCACAAGCCCCACCCAGGAGCCAATGTGTCTCCGCAGTGCTTGCTCTAGAGGAGGAGGGACTGGGCGAGGTGGGGGAAGGAGCAGCCTTTGGTTCAGAAGCAAAATAGGGGGAAAAAAAAGGCCCAAAAAGAAACAGAGAGGGGAGAAGAAGAGCTGTGAAATGACAGAGCTACAAACAGAGCTCTTTCGTCTATTGAAGTGATATAGGGGAACTGAGGTGGCATTGGAGATATGCCTCCCACAGTGAGAAAGATTGTACTGGGAAGAGATGGAGGGAAAGGTGCCCCTGAGGGAAGAGGGTAAGCCAGGCACTGAGACAAGAAACCAGGAAGGCTGAGGGAGCACCTGGAGCTGGGATGGACTCACTCCAGGTATACAATGTGCACGTGGGGATAAGGCTGCATTAAGTCGGGGGCCACGGCTACTACTAATAAGCAAATCACTGGGAATTACTCTCTGGGTAGGCACAAGTGAGGCCTCTCAAACCACCCTGATGTTCAGGGTGAGGGCTGGAGCTATCTGCTCCTGACAGGGAGCACAGCACTGCATCCTCGCAGCCCAGGAAAGTTCTGGCCCATTCGAGGAGGTAGCCAGGGGTCCCACTGACTCTGGAATGCTTGGGGCTCTATTTTAGTCCTTGGAACTCTGGGAGAGTCAGATCCCTCGTCTACAAAGCTCTAGATATCCCTGTCCCTTGATTTTTCTTGAATCAGGAATGTCCTCTAATTTCAGAAATTAATTTGAACAATTTAAAGCCTTCTGGGATTCAGAGGAGGCAGCTTGGATGCTACGTGGAGCTACAGGAGGGCACAGCCAATCAGCCACTGATCTCCACTCCTCAGGAACACAGGGAAAAAAGTCTACTGAGCAAATCAGAAGGCACATACCCATGTGCAAATACACAAAATGTATCCTATTATAAAATTTTATTAGCAGTGACAGTTTTAAGGGAGCTTTAGCAATATTTCAAGCTCTGGCATCAAAATCTGACATATTCAATTTTGCTTTTATCAGGTTATCTGATGACATTTCTGCAAAAGAGGCACTCGCCCATCTCAGGCTCGCCCCTCCTCTGCTGGGCAACGCTTGCCTACAGTTGGCGGAGCCAGCACGGACGGCATCTCTCTTCTTCTGCTAAGGAACAAACAAGGGTTCAACCCTCAACACACAAAGACCACCAGCACTGCTTGCCCTTTCATTCTATAGCAAGCTCATGTCTAAAGAAACCCGTAGGCTTGTGGGCAGGGGACCAAATGGCAAGTGCAGATAGTATGATTACAGAGGACTGGTGAGCTCTGCAGATGGCATCTGGGGCATCACAGGTGACAGGCAGGCTGTTGTGGGGCCCTACGTGTTTGTGCATTATTGCAAAGACCGGGAATCAGCAGCTAAAGTGCATCTACCTGGTTAGGGGGCAGCCTGCCCTGGACAGCCGAGAGCTGGGAAAGCCATCTTGAAGATCACCACATCACAGGCAGAAAGCCCCATCCATTCTCCTCTTTCTTTTTAACTTTTAAGTTCAGGGGTACATGTGCAGGATGTGCAGGTGTGTTACATAGGTAAATGTGGTCATGGGGGTTTGTTGTACAGATGATTTCATCACCAGGCATTAAGCCTAGTACCCATCAGTTATGATTTCTGATCCTCTCCCTCCTCCCACCCTCCACCTTCTGCCAGGCCCCAGTGCCTGTTGTTCCCCTCCAGTGTATGTGTCCATGTGTTCTCACCATTTAGCTCTCACTTATAAGTGAGAAAATGTGGTATTTGGTTTTCTGTCTCTGTGTTAGTTTGCTAAGGTTAATGACCTCCAGCTCCACCCATGTCCCTGCAAGGGAAATGGTCTCACTCTTTTTTTTGGCTACATGGTATTCCACATGGTATATACGTACCACATTTTAGAAATGCAAATCAAAACCACAATGAGATACCATCTCACACTGGTCAGAATGGCTATTATTAAAAAGTCAAAAATAACAGATACTGGTGAGACTGTGGAGAAAAAGGAATGCTTATACACTGCTGATGGGATTGTAAAAAAAAGTTCAACCACTGTGGAAGACAGTGTGATGATTCCTCAAAGACCTAAAGGCAGAAATACCATTTGACCCAGCAATCCCATTACTGCATGTATACCAAAAGGAATATAAATCTTTCTATGACACAGACACATGCGTATGTTTGTTGCAACACTATTCACAAAAGCAAAGACATGGAATCAATCAATTTTTCTTAATAAATGAATCCAGGAACAAAAGAGAAGGCTCCATGAAACCCACTAGGTGCACAGCAAGAGGGTGAGATTAAGAGGGAATGAGCGTATCTCCTAATGACAGAGTCTCTCCTTGACCAATTGTTAGTCAGGCTCATCTGAATCCTCTTCCTATCTGTGCCATGACTTTTAGGCTTTCTTTATCCTTTTTTTTTTTTTTTTTTCTGAGACAGGGTCTCACTCTGTTGCCCAGGCTGGAGTGCACTGGTGTAATCTCGGCTCACTGTAAACTCCACTTCCCAGGTTCAAGCTATTCTTGTGCCTCAGCCTCCCAAGTAGCTGGGATTACAGGTGCGTGCCACCACGCCCAGCAAATTTTTGTATTTTTATTAGAGATGGGATTTCACCATGTTGGCCAGGCTGGTCTCGAACTCCTGACCTCAGGTGATCTGCCCACCTTGGCCTCCCAAAGTGCTGGGATTACAGATGTGAGCCACAATGCCCGGCCCACTTTTAGACTTTCTTATCCATCTTTGCATCCCTCAATTTTAGCAAGATCTGGCTAAGTTGGTTTACTTTCAATATCTGATCACCCTTGATATAAGATTGGGTTCTTCATTCCCTGCCATCTTCCAGGTGACATCTGATCACCCCGGACTGCCTACAGCAAGAATCCTATTGGCAAAGAATTACTTTGCCCTCTGAGTAATTTTCTATCCAACAACCCCCCACTACTCTGTCCCATCCCGCTCTTGGACTATAAATCCCCAATTTTTCCTTATTGTATTTGGAGTTGAGTCCAATCTCCTTCCCCTGCTGCAAAACCCCATTGCAGTAATCCCCTCCAAATAAAGCCTGCCTTACTGTTCTTTAACAAGTGCCAGGAATAATTTTTAAGCACTAACCCAAGCTTCTTTCCTGTACTCCTTACGAGATGTAAGGAGCACACTGGGCTTGTCCTCAGGTTGCATTTATTAAGCAAAAGCTAAAATCCCCCTTTCAAATATGAGAACATAAAGCATATAAGAGAGATGTGTTTCCTGGGTGATCCAAATTAAAAATAAGAGCCATGGGCCAGGTGTGGTGGCTCACTCTTATAAACCCAGCACTCTGGGAGGCCAAGGCAGGCACACTTGAGTTCAGGAGTTCAAGACCATAGTGAAACCTCGTCTTTACTAAAAATACAAAATTTAGCCAGGCACCTGTAATCTCAGCTACTAGGGAGGCTGAGGCAGGGAACCCTGGAGGTGAAGGTTGCAGTGAGCAGAGATGGCACCATTGCACTCCAGCCTGGGCAACAGAATGAGACTCTTAAAAAAAAAAAAAAAAGCCATGGGCAAGAGAGACATGGCCTTGTTGATTTCTCCCCTTGAATCTGGCCCACTGAGGACTCCTCTTCCTTCTCTTTTTTTTCCTTTTTCTTTTTTTTTTTTTTTTGAGACAGAGTCTCGCTCTGTCACCCAGGCTGGAGTGCAATGGCGTGATCTCAGCTCACTGCAACCAGTGCCTCCAGGGTTCACGCTATTCTCCTGCCTCAGCCTCACGAGTAGGTGGGATTACAGGTGCCTGCCACCATGCCTGGCTAACTTTTTGTATTTTTAGTAGAGATGGGTTTTCACTATGTTGGCCAGACTGGTCTCAAACTCCTGACCTCATGATCTGCCCTCCTCGGCCTCCCAAAGTGCTGGGATTACAGGCGTGAGCCACTGCACCCTGCCTCTTCCTTCTCTTTATTCTGCCTGAAGATGCACGTTCTCTTTTGACAGTTTCAGCGGATTGAGGCTGAATGTTAAGTTTTCTGCCAAAATGGGTTCAGTATCTTGTCAGCTATTTCCTCTGCTGAAACTCACTTTCATCTTTAATCTACTCAGGAGTGCTATGTATGACAGGCAATCCTTGGAGGAGAGAAGTCGGAGGGACAGCCTGCTACTGTATTTAAATTGGCTTCACCCAGACAGATAAATACAAAGATAAGGTTAATAAGGGTTAATAATTTATAGTCAGAAAAGTTTAAAAGGATTGCATAATTTAAACCTCCCATGAAGGCCCCAAACCAAGCTCTATATTATTATCCTGAAGCCGGGTCTACTCCGTGACTCTCCTTCTGAATAACAGCCCATGAGTCTCCCAGATACCTGACCTCAAAACCACAGAGCCACTGAAGCCACCTTCTGTCTCCTTCTCCATCTTCTCTGAGAGACAGCTGGTTAATCAGGTCAAATTATTCTTATCTGATCATTAGTCATTAGCGGTTATAGTTATTCTCTAGTACCTTTCACACTTGTTCTTATTTTTGTTCTCACTTGGATACTTAAGAATAAAATGCTTCTTCTTAACTTATTTTGTTTGAATCCTTGGATTTTAAAAATTATTCCTGGCTGGGCGCGGTGGCTCACGCCTATAATCCTAGCACTTTGAGAGGCCAAGGAGGGCAGATTACTTAAGGTCAGGAGTTTGAGACCAATCTGGCCAACATGGTGAAACCCCATCTCTACTAAAAATACAAAAAGGAATTAGCCAGGCATGGTGGTGGGCACCTGTAATCCCAGCTACTCAGGAGGCTGAGGTAGAAAAATTGCTTGAACCTGGGAGGCAGAGGTTAGAATGAACTGAAATTGTGTCACTGCACTCCAGCCTGGGCAACAGAGCAAGCCTTCATCTCTAAATAAATAAATAAATAAATAAATAAATAAATTAATTAATTCATTCATTCCATAGTACAGCTATGATCATGTTGGTGCCCCATTCAAACTCAGTTAGCATTGAGGGTGAATCTCCATCCCCTCCCTAGGAGCCCTGTTGGGATCTCTGGAGATGGTAACCTGTGTGGAAGGCTCCAGGCTCTGGTCCTCACCCTCTCCGTGCATTCCACTTGGAAGACTTTCTGCCTAAGTGAAGATGCAGATGAAGGACCCGAGGCTTGAGGGAACAAGAAAATTTAGAATAGTTAGCAGCTGAGATAATGAACAAGAATTTTCAGTAACTTCTGGGCAACATGCAACATAAAAGTGGAGTGCTCAGTCTGCAATTTTTGCCCCATCACCTTTAATAAGCATGAAGCAAAATGAACAAAAAGAATATTAAACTTTTAAAGACTAAAAGATCTTTCAAAATATAGTCCTCGCTTATAATGGTGGCAACGACCCTTTCCCTTTGTTACCTAGCTGAAGAAAAATTACAAAGTAGCATCAAAAGCAAAGATGAACATGGCAGAATGGGAGCAGAGTAGTTTGCCTCCAAGGAAAGCGATTGAAAGTGATTATCCGGTTTGTTAAACAGCTACCATTGAACCTTGTGGTCAGGTTTTGGGTGAAGACTCTAAGCCTGAACAGCCATAGTCAGGGTCTCTCTACGGAGCTGCACGGCTGGACTTTCTGCTGTGGCGGCAACGTTCTGTATCGACTCTGTCCATATCCTTGCTACTGGCTGCATGTGGCTGTTGAACCACAACTAAGGAACTGAGGTTTTGTTTTACTGGATTTTAATTAATTTTTAATACTAATTTAAAGAGCTACATGCTGCTAGAAGCTACCACATTGGACAGCACAGAATAAGGAGTTCATGCTGCTCCACCTTTCCCTGATTCTTGTTCACAAGGTCAGAGGTTGAGGAAATGTCAATGCAAAACAGAAGGGGGTATAAGGCAGCAGGACAGACCCTCCACCCCCACCCTGGAAGCAGAATCGCACGCTTCAGGCCTGCCTGCCTCCTAGTGTGCAATGCTGATGGCAGCCGTGGAGTTGGCATATGTGTTCTGTGGAATATCTCATAAGTTAAGGAGTCTATAATTAGTACTGGGAATCTAAATAATAATCACGATAACAAGAACTAACCTTGATAGAGCGTTTACTAATAGAAAGTACTTTACACAGGTACAAACCAGTTGGGTAGCTTTATGTAAATGAGCGGGACAGAGGCCTAGAAAATTAAAACAGCTTGGCCAAGACCATAAGATTTATAAGTGGTGGAGTCAGAACTTGAACCTACTTCTCTCTGACTGAAAATCAATCAACTCTTAACAGTAAACATTTAAAGTGGGATTATGGCTCAGCTGCTAAACCAGTGGACCAAACAACTAATTCTCTGAGACCCTGGGCCACCAGTGGATGCCCAGGATAGCCAGAGCCCCTGGCCAGTAGCCTCTAGGCTGGTGGCCTCTGTCCAGAAGCAGCGGTATCTCTCCACCACAGTGCGCCTTACAAATATCATCACTGTCTTCATGTGGAATGAGGAAAAAATGTCTGAGAAGCACTGAATGACATTCTAAGGAAAACCATGTGGGTCATTCCCAAAGAGCTGGTCACAAACAAGACACCAAGGATGCTAGCACACCATTTGACTCAATCCAAGAACAGTATTGGAGGCAGGAAGATGTCCTCATGTGCCACAAGATTTTAAATTCTAATTTGCAGTAGCAGGAATTATAAATAGGACAAAGTCAGAAATCACCCCAATTTTTGCATAGCTAGGGTCGGTTAAATTCATGAATAATGATGAGAAAATAAAGACCCTAGGATTAAAGTGGTAGCTTAGTTTCTATAAAGACATTAAAGATAGATACATCTCAGTAAAGAAGCTTTGTAACACTGTCATTCTCAGACAATGGCCAAATCAGGTGTTTCCACATCACTTCTTAGAGCAAAGTTTCTTCAGGACAATGGGGCATTAGTAAAACAGACCCAAGCTTTGATCTGATCCATGACAGGGAGGCTGCTGGTATTCACTGAGTCTGTCGCCACATCAACCTGGCGAAGGCTTGAGCAGCACCTGTCAATCCGACACGAGGAGGTGTTCCGTGAGTTTAATGGACACCGTGTGCCAACTCCATTTTAGGTTATTAACATCAATTGGAGGGAAAAGAGGGAAATGGGGAGAGATCGCTCAATAGTGGATTTTAAAAGTCTTTTGTTGCATCTTGCTGAACTTGGTCCCAACTTCCCTCATCTAACAAAAAATAAAAATAGGCTCTAAGGCTGTTATTCTGAGAGTTAACATGAGGGAGGACTCATCCCTCATTTTCTTGATATCTATTCTATGTGAAGAGAAGTTTTGTAACTGTGATATGATATATAATACGGGTTCCAATATGGAAACAAATTTCTTCCAATGTCTCACCCTTCCTTCCATTAGAGCGACCAAGTCCTGCTCACATATAATTTTATTAGAACTTTTCTCAAGGGTTACTATTAATCCTAAGAATACCAATAACAACTATAATGTATTTACCATATACTAGGTAATAGGCTATTTTACATAGATTATCTTAGAATTTCCCTAAAGCCCTTGAAAGATAATTGGTATTCTCTTTATGCAACAGATTTCTTCACTTGTTCATTCAATGCGTATTTATTGAGCACCTGCCCAACAGCAGTGGGCATTTCTTACCCGTTGCTGTTTGTTGGGAGCATAGGGCCCAAGAAGTCTCCCTGTCCCCAGTGAGGAAAATACAGGTATAGCCAAAGGATTACATCATAGTTCTTACATAGAATTATTCTGTTACCATATGCTCACATGATGCTACTGCTTCTTTACAAAATGGTATATGTGTGAGTAAAAAACAATTCAGGGTGGGTGGGTGGGAGACTCAGGTCTTGTGTCTCCAGATTTGGGTACCACCTTACCAAATTCCATCATGTAGAAAAAGAAAATTCCTAAATGTAATTGCTCCTGTGTTGATATAATTGATATCCTTCCAGAGGAGGAAAACCTAGTTTTTAATCTATTTTGCATTGTTCACCTTCTTAGCACCGCATGCTTAGAATAAGCAGGAATGATGGCTCTCTCACTGTACCATGAGGAGATGAGATTATGGATGCTGTGCTAGGGTCTGTAAGACTTTTGAACAAGGAGCTTTGTTTGATTCCATTATTAAACTAATCAGAGAAAGGCCCAAGAGTCATTTAAGATTTGGTTTCTGGGCCAGGTGGGGTGGCTCACGCCTGTAATCCCAGCACTGTGGGAGGCCGAGGTGGGCAGATCACGAGGTCAAGAGATCGAGACCATCCTGGCCAACATGGTGAAACCCTGTCTCTACTAAAAATACAAAAATTTGCTGGGTGTGGTGGCGGGTGCCTGTAGTCCCAGCTACTCGGGAGGCTGAGGCAGGAGAATCACTTGAACCAGGGAGTTGGAGGTTGCAGGGAGCGGAGATGGCGCCACTGTAGTCCAGCCTGGTGACAGAGCAAGACCCTGCCTCAAAAAAAAAAAAAAAAAAAAAAAAAAATTGTTACTGAATATGGGTTTGAATGGGTTAAAAAGCTAGCACAGAAATGCAAAAAACTACCGATTTTCTCTAAGGAGACTATCAGGAGAAATGCAACTTTGTCCTGCCTTGCCCAACGGCAGAGAAGGTTGCAGACATCCTCTCCCCTCCTCAGCTGTCTACATCAAGTGGTTGAGGGATGGGTATTTTGTGGCGTGAATAAAAGGATTACTGTGCTAGCAAACACTTGATTTCTAAGCATTTTACCTGTACCTTTTTAGATTTTAGTCTTTGCCTTTTTTTTTCCCTATTTGTTTCCCATTTAGTACCTTAGAATTTGCCTTTTTAATGCAAAATTAGGATAGGAAAAAAATTGAATCAGGGGGTGCATCACTTAGAAAAGTTAAAGAAGATTTTCAAAATTAATTGTTGACAAGACTCAGCAAATATTTGCTGAGTACCTCTCATGTGCCAGGTAATGTCATAAACCCTAGGCACAGGACTGGAAACCAGGTCCTCTCTTCTTGGAGTTTACATTCTATTTCACAAGGGTTGGGAAAGAGGAAGAAATACAGAATAGAAACTCTGCCCTGAGCACACAAACTATGCATTTGTTTAGAAGAAGGCTGGTGCTCTGCACACAGGGGCCTAAGAGAGGAATATGAGGTAGTGGAGCTCTCAGTGACCTCGCTGTTAGAGCTGTAGGGAAGATTTAGGTCACCCCCTTATCTTACAAGTGAGGAAACTGATACCAAATGAGACTGGAATTATTGTCTGAGGTCACCCAGGCTGTCCCACTGGATGTTAGGTACCGCCTCTTGCCTCTTCAGGACTATTCATTAGCATTTGTGAAAGTCAAGATATAACAGCATATTTAGCCTTCTTTCTTTCTTTTCCTCTTTATGTTGTATTTTTCTTTTTGGGTCATTGTTTTGCATTAATGTTCATAGACGATTTTTCACCATTTGTGTAAGATTAGTTCTTATTGAAAGATTAATTCCACATTTTCAATAATTTATATGATTTGATGTCACAAATATCTGGATAATTTGATATAGCATCAAAAAAAGCCTTTCTCTACCTTCATATATTATCATATAATGTATTTTCTTATCATAGGGAAATCAAAATGTGTATCTCTAAATCCTTTTGGTTTTTTAAATTTTATGAGTTTAACATGCGTGATATATAAAAAACAGTCAAACATTTTCTTCTTACCTCATCTGATTTAGTTTGATAAAATCAACTCCATCTATATGTATGTCTTTTAGAAATATGTCTCAGTTTTTCCCAAATGGGTATGTCTTACATCTAATGCGTGAGAAAAAATTCCAGTAGCACCTCCCTGGGGAGTCTGAACTAGGCCCTGATTATGATAATAGAAGCCAAGAGGTTTTCAAAGCAAAAGAACTATAATAAATTATTCATAAATAGGTGTCTCTTTTGATGGTTTTGGTGTTTCCGAATTTTCCAGACCATAGAGGATATGTGAAATGATATATGCACGCTAAGCTGAAGATGTTACAGAGGGAAATGGGAATTGAAAACTAATTGGAATTTTAAAGCATTGCATTTTTGCATTTGATACACTTCCTGGAGCTGGTTTGGGCATGGACAAGACCCAGGAGCCTGCTTTTCTGGTGGTCCTTGGTGACTACGGATATTTTTAACAGGCAGGGACTGGTTTCTGAGGAAAGTGTGTCCCAGTTCCCAAAGGAAAATGACTCTTCAGTGACTGTTAGCCCTCGAGGCAGTTCCAGATGAGGTACTAGGCTTAATTCAGGTTGCCAGTCTACAGAAATGAAGACTTTATTTGACATACTGCTCATTTGCACTTGGTTTGTCAGATTCTCTACCTCCTCTTCCTTCTTTTTCTTAAACTTGTTTTCAGTTTGTTCCTCTGGGTCTATACATTGCCAAACCCAAGGGCACCTCCTAGTCTGCGTGAACGGACCCCCACGCCTGGTCCAGTCCACAGGTGCCATGGTTTTGTGACTTACACATTTTGTTGTACCTGCCAACATTTCAACTGTTTCAGAATTCTTTTTTGTCCTAATGGGTGTTGACAGGTTTTAAAACGTTTCCTGTTTATTTCTACTTGCAATTTTCTGATCTCTGTAATTTAAACTAATTGCATCTGCTTTGTTATTTATTCCATTCTTGTACTCATTTAATAGAAAAAATAATAATTTCTTCAACTTTAGTCTTTTGTGTTTGCTGAAACCCACCCTGGCCTCACATGTTCAAGTTAAGCCCTGCCCCCACCTTCCTCACACTCCCATAGGGTCATAGATGATGTACTGATTTACCTGCCTTTAGGAGCCCCCAAACTCCTTCCTTTTGAGATTTTTCTTTGTAATGAATGTCCTCGCCGTGATTACAACCCAAATAAAAACTCCTCAGTCGTCTGCTGTATTTTGTCTTTAACAGTGACCAGAATTCAATTCGAATTTTGGGTTTACATTTAGTATTATAATTTAAGAAAGAATAGGAAAAAAAACAGAGAGCAACTTTATTTGAAAAAGACAAATCTGAGGCGGGTGAGAGATTCTAAGTCCTGATGTGCTTGGAACAGTACAGACCTCTGTCAGTTGTCCCAGCATAATTATTACCAGCACCCCCTTTTACACTCAGAAGATTCTGGTCTAGATGAAGAATCATATGTGCGTCAGTTACTTTCGCTACCATAAAGCCCAGCCCGGCACAGTCCCAAGGATAGAGTAAGCAGCCAATACACATTTACTGAGTTAGGAATAAAAAGATGCCAGCGATTACCTCCTTCCCTCGTGGTGGGAGCCAGGGAAGCTGGCGCTACTACAAGGCTAAGGCATCACAGGTACTGGACACTGGCTAGTCACATATTTATATGACTCCTGGCAGGCAGCCATGAGTAGATGTCTATTATCTGTATTTTAATAATATGTGCTAAGAAAAATAACAATTTTGAGATAGCACTTGTGGAATGAGTCCTCCATATTTAATGAACCAGGAAAAAATAAGGGAAAGGTTAAAAAACTCTATGAGGCCAGGTGCAGCGGCTCACACCTATAATCCCAGCACTTTGGAAGACTGAGGTGCACGGATCACGAGGTCAAGAGATAGAGACCATCCTGGCCAACATGGTGAAACCCCATCTCTACTAAAAATACAAAAATTAGCTGGGTGTGGTGGCGTGCCTGTAGTCCTGGCTACTTGGGACGCTGAGGCAGGAGAATCACTTGAACCCGGGAGGCAGAGGTTGCAGTGAGCTGAGATTGCACCACTGCACTCCAGCCTGGTGACAGAGTGAGACTACGTCTCAAAAAAAAAAAACAAAACAAACAAAAAAAACTCTACGAAATAGAAAAATCTAAAAGTTTTTTTCTTGTTTGTCTTTATGAAGGGCTTCTTCCCATTCAGTAATAATTTCCCTTGCAATGGAGCAAAACTTGAGACAATAAGGGACTCAGGAATGTTTCGAAAGCTCATGAGGAATTTAGTCTAATTCCTTCATTGTGAGTTGTTGGCATTCTACTCCATTTGTATTCAGCCTCCTGTTACCACCAATGCTTCCCATCAGTAACAGTCATACTAATGTGGGGTGGAATGAGAAACTCTCAATGCTTCCAATGCTATAACCACTTGCCTATCCCAGTTTCCAATCTCCTTTAAATACTGGGGATTTTAAAGGTAACTGAGTTTATGCCTTGGATTTTCTGTGAAATTGTAGGAAAATACATGTGATCTTCCAATGCCCCAGTACTTACAAATAATGATACTTTATTGCCATGGATTTAATGTGTCCTCCAAAGTTCCTAAGTTGGACACTTAATCCCTGATGCAACAATGTTGAGAGATGGGACCTTTAAGAGGTGATTAGGTTATGAGGGCTCTGCTCTCATGAATGGATTAATGTGGTTCTCATGGGAGTGAGTTCCTTATCAAAGGATGCATTTGGCCCATTTCTCTTTCTCTTTCTCTCTCTCTCTCTCTTGCCCATGTGATGTCTTCACCATGTTATGAATCAGTAGGAAGACCCTCACCAGATGCAGGTCCCTTGATCTTGGACTTCCAGACTCCAGAACTATGAGCCAAATAAGTTTCTGTTAATTATAAATTGCCTAGTCTGTGGTATTCTATTATAGCAGCACAAAAGAGAATAAGCCGATTACTATATTATGTTTCAGAAGCTTTTCAAGAAGCACTCTTGTATTATATTATGCACAAATAATGTGTTTTGTTTGTTTTTTTTTGAGACAGAGTCTCACTCTGTTGTCCAGGCTGGAATGCAGTGGCGTGATCTCAGCTCACTGCAACCTCGGCCTGCTGGGCTCAAGTGGTTCTCGCACGTGCCTCAGCCTCCTGAGCAACTGGGACCACAGGCTCCCACCACCATGCCTGGCTAATTTTTGTATTTTTGGTAGAGACAGGGTTTCACCCTGTTGGTCAGTCTGGTCTCGAACTCCTGACCTCAGGTGATCCACCCGCCAAAGTGCTGGGATTACAGGTGTGAGTCACCGCACCTGGCCCAAATAATGTGTTTTTAATAGTTACTGTGGGCCGGGTGCAGTGGCTCACGCCTGTAATCCCAGCACTTTTGGAGGCCAAGGTGGGCGGATCACCTGAGGTCAGGAGTTCGAGACCAGCCTGGCCAACATGGCGAAAACATGTCTCTACCAAAAATACAAAAATTAGCTGGGCATGGTGGCACACACCTGTGGTCCCAGTTGCTCAAGAGGCTGAGGCAGGAGAATCGCTTGAACCTGGGAGACAGAGGTTGCAGTGAGCTGAGATTGCGCCACTGCACTCCAGCCTGGGTGACAGAGCAGGACTCTGTCTCAAAAAAAAAAAAAAAAAATTAATTGTTACTGTGAGGAAGATGATAGCCACAGAGGAAATTTTTTAAATAAACAACCTTTCAACAGGAAGGCAGAGAAGAAATATAAAACACAATCACATGGGAGGCTGAGATGGGAGGATCCCTTGAGGCCAGGAGTTTGAGACCAGCCTGGACAACACAGTGAGACTCCATCTCTACAAAAAACAAACAAACAAACAAAATGAGACAGGTGGTGGTGCAAGCCTGTAGTCTTAGCTACTCAGGAGTTGGATGCGGGAGGATCACTTGAACCCAAGAGTTTGAGGCTGCAATGAGCTATGATCACACCACTGCACTCCAGCACGGGTGACAAAGCAAGGCTCTCTCTCTAAAACACACACTCATACACATATGCAATCATACATACACAATCACAAAGCATCAGTCAGGAAGGCCAGCAAGAGTAGAACATAGAAGGTTAGGACTTCAAGGTAGAAGCTCAACACTCAATTCAAGGTAAACTTGATAAGAATTTGCACCAAGACCAATGATCTGCTAGGTATTATAATGAATAGAAAAGCAATATGGGGCTCTGGCTGTAAAGCAATTGAGCTTTTCTGAAGAAACATTAAATGCACACATAAAACCCCTGAATGTATGTCAGCAGATGACTAATGGCTTTAAAGTGGTATGGAATAAAAAGGAAAAATCATGAGAAAAGGAGGCCCACCAAATTGGAACATCTACTTGGAAAACTTGAGAAAGAACAGTTTTGGTTGGGAGTCAAGTGCAGTTAACAGGATTCAGAGTGAGCACCGCGTGGGCCTTTGAGGTCAGAAACCAGAGGGAGGCCAGAGAAATGAGATGAGCTACAAAGTGCCTCAGGAAAGAGACAGCTGGGACCAGATGACACACACACCATGGCCTGTTTTTATGTTTTATGTCAGTTTTAAGAGACACTGGTCTTTTCCTAAAACAATATATATTTGATGGAAAAGTGCTGTCCATTTCAGTAGCAAAATCAATTTATTATATTGTTGGGAAAACTTGAGAATTGAAAGTTGGAAGACAGCAGGTGGAGGTTATAAATTTGATATTAATATGGTAATATGGAGTGAGATTTATGCGCTCTGATAGAATGTGATCTTTTACTGAAAACCGTTTTACTTTCTTATATGTATCTCAGTGATTTGACCCTGGTTTTATGTGAATATTGTTTTAGGGGATGTAGTTTTCTGAATACAATTTACTTTATTCAAATGACTGCTTACAGATAGATAGCTAAGGACTAGTGGGGCTATAGTTTCAATAAACAGTCTAATAACATTGGAAGATAAGTTTTGAAAGACTGTAAGAAGCCAAAGAATAAGTTTAGATAATTACATATTTGGATATAATTGCTTTTGAAGTCAATATTCAATTTTAAACTGTTTAAGATAATATGTTTTTGCTTTTATCTAAAGTATATGAGAGACTTAGACCAAGCACTGAACTGAAATTGTGGTATGCAACATGACTCTACTTAATAGAACTAGGAATACTGTCAGTTTGCAAAGGTTAAATTACTTAGACTTTTTCTCTGCAAAACTGAAATGACTTCCTTTGGGAATTAAAGTCCTCTTTGCTTTACAAACATCATTTCATTATGCAGGAGATCTTTACTCACAAACATTCATATCACACGTCAGAAACACGACAAGGAGAGAAGGCATGGGGCTGTGGTCAACCCACAAAAGACAGGCTTTTATCCCCAGCTCTAAGAATTTCCCACAGATATTACTAACCCATCATGCTCACCCAGTGCACACAGAGTGACAAGGTTTCAAGTGGCGCTGCAGTGAGAGACTCCTATGACAATGAACACAAAAGAACAGACATTTTAAAACACTAAAAACTGGCCAGGTATGGTGGCTCATGCCTGTAATTCCAACGCTTTGGGAGACCGAGGCGGGTGGATCACTTGAGGTCAGGAGTTTGAAACCAGCCTGGCCATCATGGTAAAACCCTGTTTCTACAACAACAACAACAACAACAACAGCAAAAAAAAAAATTAGCCAGGCATAGTGGCAGTCACCGGTAATCCCAGCTATCCGGGAAGCCAAGGCAGGAAAACCGCTTGAACCTGAGAGATGGAAGTTGCAGTGAGCCGAGATCACGCCGTTACACTCTAGCCTGGGTGACAGAGCAAGACTCCATATCAAAAACAAACATACAAACAAACAAAAAACAAACCACTAAAAATTAACTGAAAATTAAGATTAAAAAATATTAAAAATAAAAAATAACAAAAAGAAAAAATTAACTGAAAATTCGAAATGCATATGTGATGAAATGTTAGGCAGGAAGAATCAGCAGGAGGGACAACTGCCAAAAATGAAAGCTGCAAAAAGTAATTTTTTCTGTCTATTCAACCTACAATCATCACAGGCTATATTTGAAAAGTAGGCAGGTGTACTTACCTACATATAGCTGTTTGTAGGTTATATTTGAAAAGTAGGTAAGGTATACTTACCTACATATAACTGCACTTACATACAGTTATACGTATACCTACATCTAATGTAGGCTATGGTTTTTTAAGAGACTAAAGAATAAAATGGAAGACTACCATTACTGACAGTCTTCTAAAAGACAGTCACCATAGCATGATTAATTTATTCTTGGAGTTCTCTCGGTCCTCACACTTGATTCTCTTGAAACCAGTGAACAACTCTCATGTCTTACTGCTAGATCTAGAAAAGTGGTTCTCGGCCGGGCGCGGTGGCTCATGCCTGTAATCCCAGCAGTCTGGGAGGCCGAGTCGGGTGGATCATGAGGTTAGGAGTTCAAGACAAGCCTGGCCAACATAGTGAAACCCTGTCTCTACTAAAAATACAAAAATTAGCTGGGCAGGGTGGTTCGTGCCTGTAGTCCCAGCTACTGAGGAGGCTGAGGCAGGAGAATTGCTTGAACCCAGGAGGTGGAGGTTGCAGTGAGCTGAAATCATGCCACTGCACTCCAGCTTGGGCAACAGAGTGAGACTTCATCTCAAAAAAAAAAAAAAAAAAAAAAAGAGAAAAAGAAAAGTGGTTCTCACAATGCACACCTTGCACCAGAACCACCTGGAGAACTTTGTAAAAGTACAGCTGCTTGCTCACCACCCCCAGAACCTCTTTCTGCGATGATCAGGGTGGGATTTTGGGCACTGGTATTTGTAAGATCTACATCAAGTGATTCTAACATGCTGCCAGAGTTAAGAAACACTGGCTAATAAGGAGACACATATGAAACATCATATATCAGACATCTAACCTACCCTTATTTCTTTTATTCTCAAATCTCCATCTCTGCTTTCTCCTTCATTTAGAATTTGGATAGAAACCATAACTATTAAAATTGACTGAATATATCTAAAAATCATTGATTCATTTACTTACTGCACACATACATAATCCACCATTCATCTGATGACATCACAGCATTTAGAAGAGTACTCCAGACACAGACTGCTAAATCCTCATCTGTTGATTGGGTCTTTAAAACATTATTATTGTTCACTTTCATACTGACAATAATATTATGCTATAGGGTGAACTCAAATTTAATTTTCTTTCTTTACACTGTTCTTTAGTATATTTTTTCCATTAAAATAATATTTAACAGATAATCCTTATACCTGTTGCTTCAAATAATAAAAATAACGTAACTTATTTTATGAGACTGATACCTTGTTACCCAACTGGATAAGAGCAATGTAAGAAAAGAAAATTACAGGCCAATTTTACATAAGGCTGTAGATATAAAAATCCTTAGTAAATATGATCTAACATAATAAAATGTACAGTTAAAAAAGCAGAATCAAGCAGGACTTAATAATAAGCAAGGATTTAATAATAGTTTAACATCAGAAAATCTATGTATGTAGCTCATCAAGTTAACAGACTAGAGGAGAAACTTTTCATGCTACTTAGATGCTAGGAAAGCATGAGTCCAAGCACAGGGCCTCTGTCTCTCTGCCTCAATAATTCACCAGATTAAGATCAAAGATCTGCTAGGTGCGGTGGCTCACGCCTATAAACCCAGCACTTTGGGAGGCCAAGGAAGGCAGATCACCTGAGGTCAGGAGTTCAAGACCAGCCTGGTCAAGACGGTGAAACCTAGTCTCTACTAAAAAAACAAAAATTAGCCAGGCATGAGGGTGGGCACCTGTAATCCCAGCTGCTCGGGAAGCTGAGGCAGGAGAATCATTTGAACCTGGGAGGTGGAGGTTGCAGCGAGCCGAGATTGCGCCACTGCACTCCATCCTGGTCAACAAGAGTGAAACTCCATCTCAAAATAAATAAATAAAAAAGATTGAAGATGAACTGCTTCTTCTACAGAGCTTCTGTAGGATGAAAAAAAGGTGCTGATATATGCTTTCTGTAATTTGACTCAATGGGTTTTTTAATCCTTCATATAAATTTATAACATCATATTTCATTTATTAGAAGGTACATATGCTGTTTTTTTCAGTAGCACATTTTTACCATAAATGGTGACTGTAATCGATAAAACAGAGTATTCAATATATTTCTACAAATGTGTATTCCCTTCTCCCCAGAGAAGATCATGCATAAGGTGATCTCCAGTTTTCTTCTGATTCTATGATTTAAAAATCATCCCTGTTCTGAAGCTCTTAACCATTTTGTTTCTTTTCGGTGCATTGGAACACCAAAATCACTCATCTGTTTCTTTGTTCTTGCTTCCTGCTACTCAAGAACATAAAATAAAAGCTCTCAAGTACTAAAATACTGGGCTTTATATTAACTAGAGTTTATCTAAATACTGAAAAATATTTCTTCCTAGAGGTCAGACTGTCTTCAGGGTCATGGCTAATACAAGCATTTGCTTAAATAAAAAGTTGACATTTTTTTCTGTAAAGAATCAGAAAGTAGTCCTGGCACAGTGGCTCATGCCTGTAATCCCAGTACTCTGGGAGGCCGAGGCAGGCGGATCACCTGAGGTCAGGAGTTCAAGACCAGCCTGGCCAACGTGGTAAAACCCCGTCTCTACAAAAATACAAAAATTAGCCGGGCATGATGGCGGGTACCTGTAATCCCAGCTACTCAGGAGGCTGAGGCAGGTGAATCACTTGAACCCAGAGGGCAGAGGTTGAAGTGAGCCAAGATTGAGCCGCAGAACCCCAGCCTCGGCGACAGAGTGAGACTCCGCCTCAAAAAATAAAAAGAATCAGAGAGTAAGTGTTTTGGCTTTGTAAACCATACATTCTCTATCAGAACTGCTCAACTCTGCCACTGCAGTGTGAAAGCAGCCACAGACAATGCATGAGTAAGATTGCATTTCAATACAACTTTACTTACAGAACAGGTGGTGGGCTGAATTTGGTACATGGATCCCAGTTTGCCGAAACCTGGCTTAGATGCAGTGCACCCACTGAGGAACAGGTGTGTCCTATTCTGAAAGCAGCATGAGCTAGTCTCTGACTACTTATTTCAAATCAATACTATATTTTTTAAATGGCACACATTTTCAATCTAGCAAATCTACACTAGGGGTATGCGCATGTGAGTGCCCATATGTCTATATCTGTTAAATGTATCAGTTTGCTTTTAAAATGTTTAGACACAGCTCACATAAGCAGAATATCAGTTCAAAGCAGTTCCGGCAAACTCAGTTTAAAAAATAACAACATTGGTGTGTTACTAATACTATCATTTCTATACGTAGCATGATTTCTCCTCTCTGGTTTAATAACAGTCATCCAAGTGCGACTTCAAGTAATGATCACTTCCAGTGAGCTCGAGTTTACTGCCAAGGTGTGAAGTTGGAAAGAGGAAGACACAACTTCATAGAGATCAAATCACTCATGACCTTAACAGCCAAATAAGTATTAAATGACTACAAGGTAACAGGTAGGCAAGGTTTGTTGTAGCATCCAATTATCTCGTTGGTGAAAAGTCACTCAGTAGACAACAAGTATCTAATGGCCAAGGAGCTGAAACTTGTGAATTGGCTGTTTAAAAAATATATTTGCCATAATTCCTTCTCATATGTAAGTTTTCCAAAAGGAATGCATAAAGCAGGTACTAATAATGGAACAAAAATAATAAAGTGCTTGCCAGGATAGTTGATTCCTTTTGAAAACTGATCACAAGTAAGAGATGTTAGCTACAGCTTCCTTTTGCTTCAATGATTTGCTAAGAATCCATAAGGATAACCTGTTCAGATACTATAATCACATGAGACATGATATGTGCAGCAAAAACTGTTATGGGAATTTCCGCTTGCATGTACATGGCTATTAGGTTACAGAATAGAAATAGGATTCCTCTGCATATTTAACGTTGGTTCTCCATTTGTAGCCGGACAACCAGATAGTACTGATTTCAAAGTCACCGTTAAGAACTCCAAAAACTTAGATTTTAGTAACATGTCATCACCTTGCACAAAAACTGGACCTGCCACTAGGCTTGGAGAAGCTCTGATGTGCTATAAACAGCCCTAACCATCAAGATGGTAAAGGCTAGTGTGACCCAGAGACTTCTGCTCTCTGAATATCCGCCCCCACCTTCACCTATTCCCTTTATAAATGCTAACGGAGCCCGTGAACTTTCTGTTTCAGAGTGAGCCTGCAACAACATTCTCTTGGGTGAAATGCTCTTCCCGTTGGCGGTGAGAATCCCTCCTCCTTATTCTAACCCATGCTCCCCACAGAGGAGGAGGAACCTTGCACTTCTCTTAGGGATCATGGCAGAGGGTTGGAGGCATGGAGGCAGCTCTGCATGGCCTTTTAATGCTTAGTATGCTCAGGGTGCCTTTCAATTAACTGGCACAGCTGTCCTTTTTTCTTTTTTTTTTTTTTTTCTTTGAGACAGAGGCTCGCTCTTGTTGCCTAGGCTGGAGTGCAGTGGCATGATCTTGGCTCACTGCAACCTCCGTCTCCCGGGTTCAAGTGATTCTCCTGCCTCAGCCTCCTGAGTAGCTGGGATTACAGGTGCCCACCAACATAACCAGCTAATTTTTGTATTTTTATTAGAGATGGGGTTTCAGCATGTTGGCCAGGCTGGTCTTGAACTCCTGGCCTCAAGTGATCCACCACCTCAGCCTTTCAAAGTGCTGGGATTACAGGCATAAACCATTACATCCAGCCACAGCTATACTTTTTGAATAGACTAAGTAAGGCTTCTGTAAGAGTTTTCACACACATGCCCCAAATCCTGGATTATATGAGGCAAAAATAAATAGGACATGTGTGCTAATGCGTACCTCTCTCTTCTCACATTTTGGTTCTTTAGAAATGAGAAAGCAGGCCAGGTGCAGTGACTGACACCTGTAATCCCTGCACTTTGGGAGGCCGAGGCAGGTGGATCACGAGATCAGGAGATCGAGACCATCCTGACCAACATGCTGAAACTCCAGCTTTACTAAAAATATAAAAATAAGCTGGGCGTGGTGGCGCATGCCTGTATGCCTGTAATCTCAGCTACTCGGGAGGATGTGGCAGGAGGATTGCTTGAATCAGGGAGTCGGAGGTTTCAGTGAGCTGAGATCGCGCCAGTGTACTCCAGCCTGGGCGACAGAGTGAGACTCTGTCTCAAAAAAAAAAAATAAAAAAAAATAAGGTACATTTCTTGTGTGTCTTGTGACAAGAGTTAACAAAAACAATCCTGCTTCTTACCTGCCAGTGACATAGGTAAAGGTCCCATGGTTATGCTTATTCAGTGGGATTCCATCTTCTTGCATGTCTAATGGTGTTAGAAGGCCTGAAACTATGCCTAAAATTATGGTATTATCACAGAGAGAAAAATAAATTCATATCAAGAAAAATACTAAGATTGATATATAAGGCAACAATAATGGCAATAATAATTCTATGGTGTAATACCCCTGAGAAAAACTGAATGGAACAATGGTTAATCTTAAAATATTCTACAGTAGAGCTCAGGACTTAGTATAATTGCCTGCTACTAGTCTCGTGATAACTGTTGAAGCTAGTTTTGTGGAGGTTTTTTTGACACTTCAAAATTATCATATTGTCTTCAAGGTCACAAATCAAAGTCTTATCTATTAGTGTATAATGGTAAGTTTACAGTTTTAAAATATTTTATCATTAAGAAAATATTAATTGCAAATTTAAAAAATTTGCACTAAGTGGAAGTAAGCAAAAAGACAGATATTGTGATGAAAAGAAAGACCTTCTTTCCCTGCCTTTTTGAGTTTATTGATTCATTCTTTTAACGAATACTTGTTGAGTGTCTCCTTTGTGATGCTCCTTCTGTGAAGCACCTCCATTTGACAGACCCTTTCTTTGGGTAAGTGTGTATAAGGTTCAACAAGGGGAATCCATGTATGCATGCAATTGTAGAGACTAGGACACTTGGTGATAGAGGACTTGAAAAGGAAATTAATATCCCACTTAAATCTTCTTTTTCAACGTCAGATTTTACAATATTTGCCATCTCGCACTTACTTTTTCTAAAACAACTCATTGGACACCATTGCTTCATCATAGCCCTAAAACAGAACTCCCTCTTTCTGTCAGTAACACCATCATCTTCCTAGTTTTAAAACCTTGGAGTCTGTTTTTCTCTTGTAAATTTGTTTAAGCTCCTTGTAGATTCTGGATATTAGACTTTTGTCAGATGTGTAGATTGCAAACATTTTCTCCCATTCTGTAGGTTGTCTGTTCACTCTGATTATAGTTTCTTATGCTGTGCAGAAGCTCTTTAGTTCAACCCCATCAAAAGAGGGCAAAGGATATGAACAGACACTTCTCAAGGAAAACATTTATGTGGCCAAGAAATGTATAAACAAAAGCTCATCATCACTGGTCATTAGAGAAATGCAAATCAAAAGCACAATGAGATATCATCTTACGCCAGTCAGAATGGCGATTATTAAAAAGCCAGGAAACAACAGATGCTGACAAGGCTGTGGAGAAAAATGAAGGCTCTTACACTGTTGGTGGGAGTGTAAATTAGTTCAGCCATTGTGGAAGACAGTGTGGCGATTCCTCAAGCATCTAGAACCAGAAATACCATTTGATCTGGCAATCCCATTAGTGGGTATATACCCAAAGGATTATAAATCATTCTACTATAAAGACACATGTACACGTATGTTTTTTGCAGCACTATTTACAACAGCAAAGAACCAACCCAAATGCCCATCAATGATAGACTGGATAAAGAAAATATGCCACGTATACACCATGGAATACTATGCAGCCATAAAAAAGGATGAGTTCATGTCCTTTGCAGGGACATGGGTGAAACTGGAAAGCCACCATTCTCAGCAAACTAACACAGGAACAGAAAACCAAACACCACATGTTCTCACTCATAAGTGGGAGCTGAACAATGAGAACACATGGACACAGGGAGGGGAACATCACATACCAGGGCCTGTTGGGGAAAAGGGGGTAAGGAGAGGGAGAGCATTAGGAGAAATACGTAATGCATGTGGGGCTTATAACCTAGATGATGAGTTGATGGGTGCAGGAAACCACCATGGCAAATGTATGCCTATGTAACAAACCTGCACGTTCTGCACATGTAACCCAGAACTTAAAAGTAAAATTTTTTTAAAAAGTATAAACATTCAAAAAAAAAAAAAAAAAACCTTAGAGTCGTCAGTTGCACCCCTTTTCCCCTTTTACTCCTCCCCCATATCCCCAAATCCTACCAACTGTCCCTTGAAATATTTCACAATCTGTTTTTTCCATTCAGCTAAGATATAAATGTAAGGTATCTTTTAAAAACCTGATAGTAATTGTAAAATATTCTAAGAACTTCCACTTGAGCTGATATTGAAGCTGGGTGACTAGATTTGTTTCGTGTCACTTCCTCAACTAATGATCACAAACTTGTTGCCTTAATACAACAGAAAGTTATCTCCTACCAATGGGAGGCCAGAAGTCTAACAAGACTGTGCTTCCTCTGAAGAGTCTATGGGAGAATATATTCTTTGCCTCTTTCAGTTTCTGGTGGCTGCCCTGGCATTCCTGGATTTGGGGCCACATCACTGCAATCTTTGCCTCTGTCTTCACATCTTCTCTTCTAAAGACATTTGTGATTGGATTTAGGGCCCACCCAGATAATCCAGGATGACTGACTCAAATCAAGAGCCTTAATTTATCTGCAAAGACACTTTTTCCAAATATGGTCACATTCACAGGTTCCAAGGATGCAGACACATGATTTTGGAAGCCACTATTCAACCCACTACAGTGAATTAGTTCCTCCCTTTCCCTGAAATGAACGCACAAGTCTCCTAGCCTTTTTTGAGTCAGGCTTGTCGGGGATTGCTCAAATAGGAAATTCCTTAAATTGTTCTAGTCTTGGCAACTCTAAGTGGGAGCGGAGAGAGTAAGGCTGGTGGTGAAAGCAGTTTTCCTTCCTACAGCAACTTTATTCACTTCTGCATTGGCTGAGCTTAACATAATGGAAGGTTAAATACAGAAATGAATGATAAGTGAATAGGCACAGGAATGAAGGAGTAATTAATGAATGGACTAAAGACCAAAGGGATCTCAAGAGTATAAATCCCCATGAGCTCCCCTACTGCGACCCGGGCCTGGGGCAACGGGGTAAAAAAAAAAAAAAAAGATTCCTTTTGGTCTACTGAGTCCCTGGAAGAGAGAGGAGTGAACCACCACGGCTCTGAGGTCAGGCTACAAATGGGAGGTTGTCCCTTAGAATCAAAGGCGGATGGCAGCTTCCCTTCCATTCAGAGGTGAGAAGGAGTCCAAGCCACACAGAAGCAATGAAGACCTGTCTACCTCTGAAGTGGTCAGAAGTAAAAGCTATTTCCTGTTTGGTTTGGTTTTTTAAGAGAAAGACTATGATGTCAGAGGTACAAGACACCATGATCATATTGCAACAGTCCTAAGATGGTGACACATGTCAGACAATCAAATCTTCTCAAACTCTTAAAATTATTATCCAGGATGAACTGATTTTCACCTAAACATAAAGATCAAGAAGAATCAAGCTGCTTTTGTGTTCATATGAACAACAAAATGTCTAAAAATAAGCAAACCCTCAATTGAAAGAGAGGCTTGAGATTACAAGGTGAAAACTGTTTCTTGCAATTATTCTGTTTTGCAATATTCTTCTCTATAATGCATTTATCCCTAAAGAACATTCAATTTTTGAGACAGAAGAATAACATAAAAGATTATTCCACAAGATAAAGAAAATGCCAATTTGACACAGACCTCTCCTTTTCTGTTTATCATTCCCTTGACTTTGTAAAAAAGGAAAACCATGCTCCTTGGGTTTATAAAAAAAAAAAAAGGGAAAAAACGTTCTGTGTTGTTGTGTATAAGTTTTTAAATTATCAATGTGCTCAGGACTGACAAACATGGAAAGAATTAATTTAATGCCAAAAAATCTGAGAAATAATTTATGTTTAACAAGTATGCCCCCTTATTCCTGTGTGTGTACTGTACAACATTGTCCTACTCTTAAGAAAAGTGAGTTTAGAAAGATATTTGCTCATGTGGTTTTTCAAAATTGAGGATGACATTTCCTGGAAGTGATGGTGAAGGTAATCTCTGTATGACAATCAACCCGGTCATCAGCACCATACACCTGGGCAAGGGGCTCAAGAATGAAAATCTCTACACTTCCCGCCTCTACTCCAGGTGGAAAGTCACAGGGTGGGAGGGCAGGCTTGAGATCCAAGAGAAGACTTTTAACACTTTAAGGTATATAGGCATAGCTCATAGCTGTCATGGGCTTGGTTCCAGACCACCATAATAAAGGGAATACTGCAATAAAGTGAGTCCCATGAATGTTTTGGTTTCCCAGTGCATATAAAAGCTATGTTTATACCATGCCATAGTCATATTAAGTGTACAAGAGCATTATGTCTCAAAAAAGTACATACCTTAATTTAAAAATATTTTATTGCTAAAAATGCTAATGATCATCTGAGCATTCAGCAGCTTTTAATTTTTTGCTGGTGGAGGGTCTTGCCTCAACGCTGATGGCTGCTGACTGACCAGGGTGGTGGTTGCTGAAGATTGGGGTGACTATAGCAGTTTCATACAATAAAACGAAGATAAAGTTGGTCCCATCGTTTGACTCTTCCTTTCATGAAAGATTTCTCTGTAGCACGTGGTGCTATTTGATTATATTTTACCCACAGTAGAATTTTTTCAAAATTGGAGTCAATCCTCTCAAATCCTGCTGCTGTCTCATCAACTAAGTTTATGTAATATTCTAAATCCTTTGTTGTCATCTCAACAATGTTCACACCATCTTCACCAGGAGTAGATTCCATCTCAAGAAGCCACTTTCTTTGTTCATCCATAAGATGCGATTCCCCACCTGTTCAAGTTTGATTATGAGATTACAGCAATTCAGTCACATCTTTAGGCTCCACTTCTCATGCTATTACTCTTGCTATTTCCACCATATCTGCAGTCACTTCCTGCACTGAAGTCTTGAAGCTCTGAAAGTCATCCGTGAGGGTTGGAACCAACTTTTTCAAAGCTCCTGTTAATGTTGATATTTTGTCTTTCCCTCATGAATCATGAATCGTTTTGATGACATCTAGAATGGTGAATTCTTTCCAAAAGGTGTCTTTTTTGTTTTTTTGTTTGTTTGTTTTTTAGGGTTTTTTTGTTTGTTTTGTTTTTTGAGACAGAATCTCGCACTGTTGCCTGGGCTGGAGTGCAGTGGCATGATCTCAGCTCACTGTAACCTCCACGTCCCAAGTTCAAGTGATTCTCCTGCCCTAGCCTCCTGAGTAGCTGGGATTACAGTCGCCCACCACCACGCCTGGCTAATTTTTTCGTATTTTCAGTAGAGACGGGGTTTCACTATGTTGGCCAGAGTGGTCTCAAACTCCTGACCTTGTGATCTGCCTGCCTTGGCCTCACAAAGTGCTGGGATTACAGGCGTGAACCACTGTGCCCGGCCTCCAAAAGGTTTTCAATGTATTTTGTCCAGATCCATCAGAGGAATCACTTTGAAAATGTGTTTTTAAATTGCAATTCTTAGAAGTCAAAATAACTTCTTGATCCATGGGCTGCAGAATGGGTGTTGTGTCACCAGGGATGAAAACAACATTTATGTCCTTGTACATCTCCATCAGAGCTCTTGGGTGACCAGGTACATTCTCAGTGAGTAGTTATATTTTGAAAGGAACCCTTCTTTCTGAGCAGTAGTTTTCAACAATGGGCTTAAAACATTGAGTAAACCATGGTGTAAACAGATGTACTGTGATCCCGACTTTGTTGTTCCATTTATAGAGCACAGGCAGAGTCAACACGGCCTAATTCTTAAGGGTCTTAGGATTTTAATGGTAAATGAGCATTTGCTTCCACTTAAAGTCACCAGCTGCATTAGCCCCTAACAAGGGAGTCAGCCTAACCTTGGAAGCTTTGAAGTCAGGAATCGATTTTTTTTTTATCCAACTATGAAAGTCCTGGATGACATCTTTTTACAACAGAAGGCTGTTTCATCTGCACTGACAATCTACTGTTTAATGTGGCCAGATACATCAAACATTTAAGCTAGATCTTCTGGATAACTTGCTGCTTCACCTTGAACTTTTATGTGATGGAGACGGCTTCTTTCCTTAAGTCTCGTGAACCAACCTCTGCTAACTTCAAACTTTTCTCATGCAACTTTCTCACCTCTCTCAGCCTTCACAGAATTGAAGAGAGTTAGGGCCTTGGTCTGGATTAGGCTTTGGCTTAAGGGAGTGTTGTGGCTGGTTTGATCTTCTATCTAGACCAGAGATTTTCCATATCAGCGATAAGGCTGTTTCACTTTCTTAACATTCACGTGTTCACTGGAGTAGCACTTTTAATTTTCTTCAAGAGCTTTCACTTTGCATTCACAACTTGGATGACTTATTGGTGCAAGAGGCCTAGTTTTTGGCCTATCTCAGCTTTCAACGTCTTCCTCACTAAGCTTAATCATCTCTAACTTCTGATTTGAAGTAAGATGCAATTTTCCTTTCACTTAAACACTTTGAGCCCATTGTAAGGTTATTATTAATAATTGGCCTTATTTGAATATTGTTGTATCTCTGGAATTAGGGAGGCCCAAAGGTGGGGAGAGAGATGTGGTGATGGGCGTTCACTGGAGCAGTTGGAACACACATATTTATCAAGTACGTTCACAATCTTATTTGGGCAAGGTTTTTGGTACTGCAAACAACTACAACAGTAACCTCAAAGATCACTGATCACAGGTCACCATAACAGATATAATAATAATGAAAAAGTTAAATATTGTGAAAATTACCAAAATGTTGGCCAGGCACAGTGACTCACGCTTGTAATCCCAGCACTTTGGGAGGCCGAGGCGGGTGGATCACGAAGTCAGGAGATCGAGACCATCCTGGCTAACACAGTGAAACCCTGTCTCTACTAAAAATACAAAAAATTAGCCAGGCATGGTGGCGCACGCCTGTAGTCCCAGCTACTTGGGAGGCTGAGGCAGAAGAATGACGTGAACCCGGGAGGTGGAGCTTGCAGTGAGCCGAGGTGGCACCACTGCACTCTAGCCTGGGTGACAGAGTAAGACTCCGTCTCAAAAAAAAAAGAAAAGAAAATTACCAAAATGTGACAGAGACACACAAATGAGCATAGGCTGTTGGAGAAATGGCACTGGTGGAGTGGCTCAGGGCAGGGTTGCCACAAACCTTCAATCCGTAAAAATCACAATATCTGCCAAGTGTGATACAATAGATGGCAATAAAACCAGGTGTGCCTGGACAATTTTTTTAGTGATTGCTGTGAGTAGGTGTGAGAGGATGTGGGGTAAGGACAGGGAGGAGCTGGTGGAAACAAAACTTTTAAAGTAGCTCAGGCTCTGGGAAAGGCCTCAGTTTATTTTCTCTCTAGAGTTGGCTCTGGCTGAAAAGGATGGATGGGGTGATGAGGAAGGCTTAATTTAAATAGAGTCCCACCTGGACTGGGATCACTGCTGGCCTGAGTTCTCTATTAGCTGGTGACTCAAGCATAATTAGTGAGGGGCCCACATGATGAGGCTCGATTTTGATCCAGGTCTGAACTATCATTATTTTAGTATCTGGACAAGGAATACACGTTTATTTCATCAGTCTTTATTTTATTTGGATCTGTTCTATATTGCGAGTTGATTTTGTCTTTCCAACTGAGATTGGAAACCCTTAGAATTAAATGTCTTTTACCTTAATGTGGTGTTATCATTTTTTCTGTAAAACATGTAGAAAGGGCCAGATAGTAAATACTTTAGCATGTGAGGTCCATACATTCCCTTCTGCAACTACTCAACTTTATGCTGTTGTGACAACATTTCATTTATAGGCACTGGAAATTGAATTTCATATAATTTTCATGTATCACAAAATATTATTCTTTAAACAAAGAATTGCAACCTTGTAAAAATGTAAAATACATTCTTAGCTCATGCCCTGTACAACAGCAGACGGCTGGCCACATTTAGTCAGAGGGCCTCAGTGTGCTGACCTCTCATCTTGTTTTATTCTAAATTATGGAAAAGCAGATATATAAAAACAAGAAAAGATGATGATGAAAATAGAAAAAAAAGGTGGTAATGATGATGTCTGTTTAGATTAATTACAAAAGCAGATAAATGCTTGCCATTGTAAAGAGCTATTTGGCATCGTAATGAGTGACACAAAGACAAGAGAACTAGGTTTTATTCTAACTTTATCTGTCAACTATTAGCAATCATGGGAAAAATCTTTTATTTATTTATTTATTTATTTATTTTTGAGACAGAGTCTCACTCTGTCACCTGGGTTGGAGTGCAGTGGCACAATCTTGGCTCACTGAAACCTCCACCTCCTGGGTTTAAGCGATTCTCCTGCCTCAGCCTCTCGAGTAGCTGGGATTACAGGCATGTACCAACCAGGCCTGGCTAATTTTTGTATTTTCAGTAGAGACAAGGTTTCTCCATGTCGGCCATTCTGGTCTTGAACTCCTGACCTCAGGTGATCCACCAGCCTCGGCCTCCCAAAGTGCTGGGATTACAGGGGTAAGCCATTGCGCCTGGCCAAATCTTTTAATTTCTTTAATCCAAATCTTTTACTTCTAAGATAATGGAAATGGATTATAATGTTTCTAAGACCATTTTCACTATTGAGATTATTCCATCCTTGTTTACAACTGCTGTCTTCTCCCGTGTATAACTAGCTACCTATTTACTTTTGTTTTATGTATAGTATACACAATTATAAGGGCAGGATCTTAAAATAAGAGGTGATTGCTACAATTGAAAATGAATACTTTGGGCCCGGCGCAGTGGCTCACGCCTGTAATTCCAGCACTTTGGGAGGCCGAGGCTGGTGGATCACTCGAGGCTAAGAGTTCGAGACCAGCCTGGCTAACAATGCAAAACCCCGTCTCTACTAAAAATACAAAAAAATTAGCTGGGCATGGTGGTGCATACTTGTAATCCCAGTTACCCAGGAGGCTGAGGCAGGAGAATCACTTAAACCCAGGAGGCAGAGGTTGCAGTGAGCTGAGATCACACCACTGCACTCCAACCTGGGTGAAAGAGTGAGACTCTGTCTCAAAAACAAAACAAAACAAACAAAAGAAAATTAATACTTTGCTCTCAATTTGTCCTGAAAGCACAGGCTGTTTGTGGAAACGCACAATCTTTAGGCCTGTTAATGATTTGTAGCATATCATCACTAAGCAGACATTTTGAAAAAGCTAAGAAAGATGAAATCAAAGTAGAATATAAATTATACATCAGATAAGTCCCATTACGAGGAGAGAAAAAAATATTTGGATGCACATGGCCTACCTCTTGCTGTCATCAAAAGCACTTGTCAGGATGAGGCCCTTGCAGCAGGTACTAGAATTCTACTGATTTAGACTTCAATGGCTGGTGTGTTGTATTTTATAGTGTAAAATAATTACAATTACTTTAAAAATTGTTATGGTCCAGCACAGGCCCTATAAAACGGCATAATAAATAGTCTATAAATAATAATGTGAACCTCACTAGAACTAAACGACATTTTTCCATCTTTCTAAAGCAGAACATGCTAAGAAATAGAAATTATTAAAAAATAAAGGGGATGGCTGGGCGCGATGGCTCACGCCTGTTATCCCAGCACTTTGGGAGGCCGAGGCGGGTGGATCACCTGAGGTCAGGAGTTAAAGACCAGCCTGGCCAACATGACGAAACCCCATGTCTACTAAAAATACAAAAATCAGTTGGGCATGGTGGCGTGCGCCTGTCATCCCAGCTACTCAGGAGGCTGAGGCAGAAGAATTGCTGGAACTCAGGAGGCAGTGGCTGCAGAGAGCCAAGGTCACACCACTGCACTCCAGCCTGAGCGACAGAGCAAGACTCCATCTCAAATAAAAAATAAAAAGAAAAGAAAAGAAAAGAAAGGTGATGGTCAACCCATACACATGCTTTTAAGAGCCCTGTGCTATGTTTTGAGCTGATAAATATGAGGCCCAAGAAGAAATTAACCTCACAATGATTATATTTTTTAGTATAATGGTTTCTATTTAACTTGAGCATACTTAAAACTAATGCATCACCTAGAAGCCACATCACCCCGCTTCAACTCAGACTCTGCTGTTTCTGTCAAGAGAATCACATTTCTTCCACTCATAACACATAGATGCTGTCCTTGACCCGCCTTCTTCATTGTCTTAATCACAAAGCCCTGTGGATCCCTCCTTTGAAAGAGCTCTTCAGCTGTCTTCTCCCTTTTGTTTTCCTGCCAACTTATTCGTTGTCTTCTTCCCAGCACAGACCACAGTGCTAGCACATACAGGAGACCCAAAATTGTCTATGAACGGGAGAAGTGAAGGTAGTCCTCAGATAGTTTATGTACCAGGACAAACTAGCTACATGTGGGAAGATAATCTGCAAAGGTTTAATTCAGCTGATGGGTTGATTTCAGAAGATTTCAGCCCATTTTATTATTTTCTTTCTTCCTTTTTTACTTAAAAAACAAATATATATTGAGCATTTATTATGTACAAACAAAACAAAATAAAATACCAATCATCTACGTATTGAGGGTAGAGGATAGAAAAGTACGTTTTCTCCCATTCAAGCACTAACCAGGCCCGACCTTGCTTAGCTTCCAAGATCAGAGGAGGTCTGGCACATTCAGGATGGTATGGTCATAGACAGAGAAGTACGTTTTCTAATATTAAGATGTTGGGCTGTTCTCAGAGTGCCTACAATTCATTTGGGAAGAAAAGTGGTACAAAGAAAATGACAAAATCAGAAGCCCCACCACAGCTCAGCACATACTCTATTACCAAATTAGTGATACGGATGTCAAGTGCTGTGGATCATGAAGAAAAGGGGATGGCTGTGTTTCAATGTCCTTTAACTTTACGTGCACTCAGACTTGGACTAATTCAGGCCACACAGAACAAAGCTAGGTGAATCTTGCTGTCTCCCACATTCTCAAATCAAACACACCCTACATAATTATCTCATGTTCTTCTTTTTAGAATTATGTATGCCACTGTTTCCTTTTGTTGGCATGAGTCAGAGTACATTTAACACGACTTATTTACTTCTCTACCAAAAAGAAAAAATTTTTAATGTTTCATGATCAGAAGGCTATCAATATTTTATATTAATCACCAAGAAAAGATATCAGCAGAGCTATTTAAAAATACTGCTGGCCTGTGAAGGAAAGGCAATACGAGAGAAATGATTAATTATTAACTGATAATGATTAATTATTGACCATATATTATGTGCCAGCGACAGTGCTAACTGTTTTCATGGACTTCCTCTTCTTTAATTCTTACAATGGACATTGGTGATAGGTAGGTCTCCTTGTTATGAAGAATGTTTTTAGAGGTAACTAGAGAACTCTGGGGAGTTAGGCTGGGAATCATGGAATAGTTCTTTTGCCTAAATGAGACACAGGGAAAAATACTGAAGAGAGATTTTCTTGGGAGATGAAATTAGAGATAGGGTAATCATCTACTCTTCAGAGTCAGAAGATAGATGCAGAAGACAGAGAAGGGGAGAGGAGAGAGGAGGAGGAGGATGAGGAGAGAGAGAGAGAGAAAATAAGAGAGAGAAAATAAGAATAAGAGGGAAAATAAGATAGATACTTTGTAGCAATTTAAAAGTATAGAGATTATTTCTAGAGTTTTCAGTAAGCTATGAGTTTTCCTGGGAGCTGTTTTAATCATTTCTTTTTTGGAAAATACACCATCACAGAATGTTTCTTATTTTACATCATTAGACGTATGATGGTATCTCTTCCAGAGACATGGCCCCCAAAAGTCTGTGATAGAGAAAAACCATATGGTACTTTTGGTGCAGTCATTTAAGGACCATGAAGAAAGAGCCCTACTTTGTATTAATTTGGGGTCTACCTGGAAAGGCCCTTCAGAGAGAAACTTGTGTTACTATTGCCCCAGCCATCCTAAAGCCATGCACACACTTAAAACTCAGGGTGCAGTTTTTAGACATTATTCCAAATGAGGATGTTGCACTCTACTTTAAAAAGTATAATAAAAAGTGTTATATTTTACAATCCTAGACTCTGCAAAGAATGATAGGATATTCTCAGGGATCACTTTGCAGCAGAGGGAACTGGACCAGCCAGAGCCCTCTTCCTTGCGGTTGGACAGCACAAAGCTCCCTGTACACACATTTTAAAACATAAGTTGTACATGTGAAGGTATTTGGTAGCTATCATATGAAGTTTAAGATGTGTGGCTATTTTTCCCTTCCATGGATATGGATAGGAAATCAAACATGGGGTTTTAGCATGTATTTCTCAGCTGGTGTACTCTGTGTTCAGAATACTTAACATATCTGTGCTATAAAACTCCAGCGCATATTTGTATATGGGACACACCACAGGCATGAGGAAGTGAAAGGCTCTAGCATTCACTGACTGTCTTCTGTGTGCCAAACCTCAGTGGGGCACTTTAATAATTCTCTCATTTAATTTTCACAGAAACCTATAAAATAGGTATCTTAATCATTACATATTCAAATATTTCAGCGACTCTTCACTGAGCAGTGACGTTTGTCAGGTGTTCTTCCAGGGCTCAGAGCAGATGCATTTCAGCCCTATTTAGTTTACATTCTAGTGGGAGAGAGAATAAATAGACAAACAAGTGCAATAAGATGCTATGGAAGGGTAAGTGCATGAGGAACTACACAGCAGGATTGGGGACAGAGAACGTCAGTGGGAGGATGCAGCAGCTGAGTGGGGGTTCTATTTTTCAGAATAAGGTCAGGAGATGTCTCCTGCACAGATTCAAAAAGGTGAGAAGATGAGCCATAAGTCACTGAGTAACTTGACTAAAATCACCCTGAGAATGCATTTATATATTTAAATAGGGCAGCATTTAATACCTCTAGGGATTATGTAGGACACTTGTATTGCTATATCTTTCTCAAATCTTCTCCATTGCATCAAGTATCCAATCTGTTTATAAATTTGTCTTAATTAATGCCCTCGTATCAGACATATCTCATAGCCAGCATCAGGTGCTCCTGTCCTCAACTCCTTGTGGGTCCTGATCAACCCTGGCGCTTTGCCTCCTGTGCTGGGCTTTCCTGGTCACACAGAGGGCATTTCCTGATACTCACAATGCTTAATCCATGGTCCCTCATATCAAAGCCATCTGCGGGGCTTAGCAGCAGCCGGCTCCATAAAGTGTCCTAGTTTCCCTGCTTCACCCTCCCGCCTCTGTCCTGGGACTACGACTGTAACGGAGTAAGAGCACCTGAGCCCTCTGCCTCAGGTTCTGCTTCCTGGAGAGCCCAAGCTCTTATATTTCAAAATCCCAGAGGAGAAGGAGCCCTGTCTTCATTTTTCATCTCTCCCAGTGTCACAAATAGAGTTATTCTCCTGAGGGTTAACCAGAAGCTATTCCAATTTTGGGTCCAATTGTGAACTGATGGCTGTAACATATACAGTAATGACTTTTTTTTCAAAAAACCTAGATGCGAGCTAGTGTGCTGCTGCTTGTCAAGCAGAAAACTGGCTGATAACAAGGGAGGGAGCTGGGAGCTTGGAACAGGGGATCGATGAAATAAATCGGCTGAAAATGCAGAATGAAATAAAGGCACGTTCTCAATGAATCTGTGCTGCGTCCCCCAAACCCCCACTCACCCCAGTTGCAGTCATTGTGCGTCTCTTCCTTCGAAGCACGCGTGAGTCTCGGGGGCTCCATCTCTGGAGCCTTTCCCAGGCCTGCCTCTCCCGGTCCTTCTCTGTAGAAACGGTCTCTCCTACCCCAGACACTCATTCTCGCTCCATGTTCGGAACATGCTTACTCTGAAGTCAGATATCCTGGGGCATAAGTTATACTGTGGCGTGTTTGGAAACTATGCAAGCATGAAATACACACGGTCACGAGAGAGAAGAGGAGGCACGAAGAACCACCCCTGACACCCAGCTTTTCCTGACGGGAAGTAAATACAATGTGCATCGGCCTCGAGAAATTCCGAGGGATGGAAAGGAAAATCGCCGGTAGCATCCACCGCGCATCAGACACGAGTCACACTGACAGCCAGAAAAAAATGGAAATGCCCTTCCTAGAAAGAAAAGAACTATTTTATATCCCAAACTACAAAATTAAATCAGTAACAACAAAACAAGTCTGCCAGTTGAGGCGTTCGATTGTAGAAGGGAGGCCACTGTGATAAGCATTTGACTCTCGTCAAAAAAAATTCCTATTTCCCTTGAAATCTTTGCCCTATTTCCCCTACTATTAACTTGGCCATAGTCGCTTTCCTCCAAGCTTTCAAAATTTCCTAGAGGCCTTGTGATTATTTTATATATCTAAACAATATATTTTATATATCTAAACAATTTATGTAAGATTTTTAAAAGCCCTGTTTTTTGTTTATATATATATAAATAAAATATATAAATATATAAATATATAAAATATAATATATAATATATATAAAATACATATATAAAATACATATATAATATAAAACATATACATATAAAATATACATAATATATAAAATATATATTATATATAATATAAAATGTATATTATATATAATATATGTATATTATATATAAAATATATGTATATTATCTATTATATATGTATATTATCTATTATATATGTATATTATCTATTATATATGTATATTATCTATTATATATGTATATTATATATTATATATTACATGTATGTACATATATGTATATTATATATTATATATATTACATGTATGTACATATAATATATGTATTATATAATATATATTATATGTATTTACATATAATATATGTATTATATAATATATATTATATGTATTTACATATAATATATGTATATTATATATAAAATTATATATGTATATTATATATTATATATAAAATATATATTATATATAAAAAACATATATTATATATAAATATTATATACATATATTATATATAAATATTATATAATATACGTATATTATATAAGTATTATATAATATACGTATATTATATATAAATATTATATAATATACGTATATTATATATAAATATTATATAATATACGTATATTTTATAAATATTATATTATATACATATATTATATATAAATATTATATAATATACGTATATTATATATAAATATTATATTATATATACTCTATATTTTATATTATATATAAAATATAGATTATATATATAATATACGTATATATAATATATATAATATAAAATATATGTTTTTTTATATATATATATATATTTTTTGAGACAGAGTCTCACTCTGTTGCCCAGGCTACAGTGGAGTGGCTTGATCTCTGCTGACTGCAACCTCCTTCTCCCGGGTTCAAGTTATTCTCATGCCTCAGCCTCCCAGTAGCTGGGATTACAGGTGCGTGCCACCACACCTGCCTAATTTTTGTATTTTTTGTAGAGATGGGGTTTCATCATGTTGGCCAGGCTGGTCACAACTCCTGACCCCACGTGATCTGCCTGCCTCGGCCTCCCAAAGTGCTGGGATTACAGGCGCAAGCCACCGTGCCTGGCCTGTTTATAAATATATTCTCATCAGCACCTGTCAACTGCTGAAACTATCGAAAATAGGCTAGGAGCTCTGCTCAACACTACAGCTATGGCAATAAGAGGTATCATGGCAGTCCTCAAAAATCTCCCTCTGTTGAATGGGGATGTGATGAGAGACTAACATTTAGAAGAGGCTCTGTCCATTTTGACACAGGAGGAACTTTTATTATTTCACGTGGGACCCCAAGGCCACAATGGCATGGAAATGACTGTCAGCATTCACCTAACTGCTCTGAGGAAATGTGCCCGTGGTGACATAATTAATAAAGTGAGACACAGGATCTCGACCTCGAACTCATGCCCTACGATCCTGCCCCCAGTGGCATCCCACTCATAAGTACTGGGGCCATGCAGGATGTTACCAGATGTTCCATGGGTGCCGTTATGTAACCCATGACTTTGACCTTCACTCAACACTGTAGGACCTGAGACTTACATTCCCAGGTAGTGAAAGACTCTCAGAAGGGAGGAGTATGGGAGGATGTGCTGAAACCCACATATCTTCAGCCATTGCTTTTCCTGTTCATTAGCTACCAAATATAAATGGTTTAATATTTTTGTGTTGAAAGACACGTATCTTATGTCATTGCTTTTCCTGTCTTATTAGTTACCAAACAAATATAAATGTTTTAACATTTTTGCTTTCTTTTAAGCCATATTGATTATTACACTGGTTCTTCTGGGTACTTAAACTATATTACTGAATATCTCCCATCATCCTTGATTTTGAGATTATCGTCTTTCCATTTTTTGTGTTTTGGATGCTAATGATTTTTTACTCACCGTTACTTTTCTGTGTTTTTTGAGACAGAGTCTTGCTATGTTGTCCAGACTGAAGTACAGTGGCACAATCACAGCTAACTGCAGCCTCCACCTTCTAGGCTTAAGCAATCCCTTCACCCCAGCCACCCAAGTAGCTGGGACTACAGGCGCATGCCATCACACCCAGCTAATTTTTTAAATGTTTTGTAGAGACAAAGCCTCACTATGTTGCCCAGGTTGGTCTCAAACTCCTGAGCTCAAGTGATCCTTTCTCCTTGGCATTTCAAAGTGTTAGGATTACAGGCGTGAGCCACCATGCCTGGCTTTATTTTCACTTTTCTTATTAAAAAGTGTGTAGTGTCATCCAAGATTAATACAGCCCTACATTAAGATCCTATTATTTTCAACATGTATGTGATTTTGAAAATATTCTTTTATTTTCTACTATTATTTTTTCTATTCTCTTATCACAGTTGGATGTTTAGAAGCCAGTATCTGTAGAATATTTTAAGTTTTATAGACTAAATTGATCACCTCAAACACTGATAAAGATCCCTCCCTCCTTCTTAAAAAATACCATCTGGAAACCATTGAAATCTTTCACATTCAATTCAAAATGTCAACTCTATTAAAATTTAATTCTTATTGAAATATTTGATTTGCCATTTTTCAGTAGTATTCATACTTCTTGACTAGAACTGCTCATTTGCAATCTAGAGACCTATTCGGAGCATCAGGTCCTTTTGATAAAGGATATATTGACCATCACAAAGGACGCAAATGATTCAATGCCTGAATCCTATATGTAGTCCCGACCTTCCCTCTTGCACAGAGACTCTTTTTCAAGCCACGTAGTTGCCTGAACCTTCATTTCTGATGCAAGTGTGCACAGCGGTAGTTGTAGAAGAGTAAACTGTGAAGCAGCCCAAATCCCACCGGTGTCCCCCACTCCAGCCATGGCGGCCCCATTCCTCCTGTCTGGACCCTGCTAGGTGAGGACAGCCTCAGGCTCCTGTGAAGGGCTTGTGCTCCTGACCGTCCCAGAGCTCTCACCACTGCCCTCCAAGGCCCCTCCAGGGAAACACCTCTCCAAACTTTGCCATTTCACGGCCTACATCATGACTATTTTAAGCAAGACTAAAGGCTGATAATGCAAATATGGAAACATATTTGCTTTTTTTTTTTTTTTGAGACAGAGCCTAGCTGTGTCACCCAGGCTGGAGTGCAGTGGCGCGATCTCAGCTCACTGCAAGCTCGGCTTCCTGGGTTCACGCTGTTCTCCTGCCTCAGCCTCTCGGGTAACTGAGACTACAGGTGCCCGCCACCAAGACTGGCTAATTTTTTTCTTTTGTATTTTTAGTAGAGACAGGGTTTCACCGTGTTAGCCAGGATGGTCTTGATCTACTGACCTCATGATCTGCCCGCCTCAGCCTCCCAAAGTGCTGGGATTACAGGTGGGAGCCACCGCGCCTGGCCAATATTTGCATTTTAATAAGAGCTTTAGTTGAGAGTGACCGAGGAGAGAATGTGAAACCCCCTGGCAGTTGCTAGGATGGCACGTGGGGTGGACAGGCCTTGTAATGTCCCCTAAATTCCCCCGTGTAGACAGTGACATACTCCCATATATGCAGTATGGTGCTCAATGAGGGAGCGGGTGAGTAAGCTCATTTTATGTAAAAGGGATGTGATAACAGCTAAGCCATCCCATGGCCGACACTTCGAGGTGTTCTCTTGAAGAGTGGGTCAGCCTCTTCCTCTCTGCTGGCCAGTTTCTTGTGTCAAAGAGCCATGGATTCTCTACACAGTCAGCTGGAGGGAGCTATGAAGCTAGTGGCTCGGAATGGGGAAAGAGTAAATGCTCCAAATCAAAATGAAACGTATTTGCTGATTACAACAGACGAGTTGCTCCAGTTGGGCTCCATGTCAAAAGCAGAAAGAAATAAGTTTTTAAAATGTAATCTTCTATTGAAGTGTAATGTATACATAGAAACATTTGTAAACCATGTTTCCTGTTAATAAAATTTCAAAATGGAAACCCACTCGTATAACCAGGAACTGAATCAAGAAATAAAATGCTTTAAGCACCCCAGAAACCTTTCTTAGTGGCCCCTCTCAATCACCATCCCCTTTCATCCCAGAGCTGTCCTGATTTTCAACACTAAGGATTTATTTTTTCTTCTTTTTGAAATCGCACAGTGTGAATTATTTTGTGTTTGATTTTTCTCATGCAACACCACTGAGTGAGATTTACTTTATAGTAGGATCAGCTACTAATTTGCAGGGGCCATTACAAAATGAAAATGCAAGGCCATTGTTGAAAAATCAAGAATTCCAAGATGGTGACAGCAGCACATTAAACCACGCACAGGGTCCTTTTAGTGCAGGGCCCTCCGCAACTCACAGGTGGCAGACCCCAAAGCCAGCCTTGTAGAGAATCCCAAAGCACGACTATACTATATTTTTCCATCTTACTACTGATGAACATATTTGCGAGATTTCCATTCTTTGGTGCTCCTACAAACATTCTTGCACCTCTTTGGTGAAGATATGGATGCATTTCTAATAGGTATATAGTTGTGAGTGGAATTGCAAGGTCCTAGGCAGACAGATGTTCGGCTTTGGCAGATGTAAGCACAAATTTGTTGTATCAATTTACACTTCTACCAGCAGTCTTTGAGAGTTCCAGTGGCTCCTCATCCTTACCACCATTTCATGTCTTCTCTTTTTCAGCCTAGGCAGGAATTTAAAGTGCCAACTCCTACACTCTGCTCCAAACCTTCCTAACTCCGTATCATTAGCATTTCTCTCCAGATTCTATATTTTCACAGCTCCCCAAGTGATTCTCCATTAAGTTAGGAACCACTGCTAATTAACTGAGCTACGAAGCTATGAGAACATCACATGCAATGTTCTCATTGCACCAGAGTCAAATATGGGTTGAAGGACTAAGAATATTGAGCTCACACTTTTACCCTCTAGGTAAATCGGCAAATGACTACCAAGTGTATGGGAAGCGGCTGGGACAGGGACATTCTGTATGGTCATTATGACATTTCTGTTGTTGTTTTTTTTTTGAGATGGAGTCTTGCTCTGTTGCCCAGGCTGGATGGAGTACAGTGGTGCAATCTTGGCTCACTGCAACCTCCGCCTTCCAGGTTTAAGCAATTCTCCTGCCTCAGTCTCCCAAGTAGCTGGGACTATAGGCGTGAGCCACCACACCGGCAAATTTTTTGTATTTTGAGTAGAGACGGGGTTTCACCGTGTTAACCAGGATGGTCTCGATCTCCTGACCTCATGATCTGCCCACCTCAGACTCCCAAAGTACTGGGATTACATGTGTGAGCCAAGATGCCCAGCCCATTATGATATTTCTATGAAATTGAAGGGAGTAGTGTCAAAGGGTTTATAAAAGGGCACTATAGACGTTTTTAATGTTACAAACTTGATACCCTGAAAATGCACTGAAGCTTATCGTTATAGAGTCTTTTTCATTTTCAACCTTCTAATTTTTATTTTAGATAATCAAAGTAAAATTACACCATTTTACATAATTACAGTGTATTTTAAAGCTTTTCTTTTTTGTTTCAGATCTGTAGGACATCCACTTAGCAACAGCATGCTATTTTCTTCTATTTTCTACACTTTAGGAATATGCACATTAGAAGTAGATGAAAATGCACAGAATAAAGGAAATTCTGTCAAAATATATGGTTCCTCAGCAAAGAAGCTTGGAGTCTGATACTATGTGAAATATAAACAGTAACTTGGGGATTCAGATATATCATATTTATGCTCTTTTCATGTTTAATTTTAGAAAAACACATTCATGGCAATGGTATATGTAGATACTGCTATTTCTAAAATATCTTATTAAAATGATAAAAGACAATGAATTTCAATATTTTATATTTTCAGAGCAAAAATCATTCACAAAACAAAAATTCCTTATGCTACATGGCATATGTGTATGGTGCATGTGTTCCATGTTCGATAACATGTGCTAAGATATATAATAAAAATTTCTATTTCTGGCCATCCTTACATAATTATATTTTGAACATGCACATTTAAAGCATAAATGTAAAGCTCTATGGCACTGAGAGATATGATCATATTTATCTTCATTTTAGGAAATGTAAGTATATGGGTAATTTATATAACCTCAGCTATCTACATCTCTGCATCGCTATTTTTTCCCCCACAGTATTAGGGTATTCTTCTCCCCAAGTGGGATATCAGGGCATTACCTTATACACATCCCCGGAAAGACAGTGCGGTCACAGCCACCCTGCCTGGGGAGGAACACCGGCCCACGAGATGGGGTGGGAGGTTTGGCTGCTCCTGGCTTGGTCTCCACCGGCCATGGAAGCCAGCTTTTCCTACAAGGAGGCCCACTTATATTCCTCAAGCCCAGTGCATCATGAGAAGAACGCACTTCCTAGGTACTTCCTCCCCTTCCCCTACTTTTCATTTCCATTGAAGAGTCAGTGGTGACCCGGGAAAAGGAAAGAAACCTAATCTGTGCTTCCAAGACAGCCGGAAAAAGCAGCGGCCCTTGTTCTGAAAAAGCACCCAAGAACCCCTTTAGATTCCGCCAGCATGTTCAGGATTATAAGGACATGGGAGATTGTTTGCCCAACACCTGATTCGTTAACTCAAACAGTACCTCGAGAAAACCAGTTACTTGGGGTTTGTTTTTGTCAGTTTCTAAGCTTTCATAGTTAAAGACATGTTTTCATGTAAAAATGAAACCTTTAAACTGCACTTGTAGGACCTACCAAGGGTAGAAAGGAGGGCCTCACCTATGCCTCTGCACATCTTCCACCCTCTACCCCATACTCAGGGTTCCCACAGAATTTGAAGACCTTGAAACAAGTTTCCCTGGAAAGCGGATGTTGGGGGGACACATGTCATCCTAATGCTCCCCGTGTGGAGACGCATCAGCAGCCAGGGAACTGCTGAAAACAGATGCAGAAGTTGGAATCCAGTCCGGGTTTGCCAGGGGAGTAGGAAGTTCCGCCCTACCACCCTTTTTCTTGGCGGGAGAGGTGGTACACAGAGTGGGAATTACGTGTAAACTACAAGCATCAGAAAAATGAGAGGCTAATGCAAGAATATCGACCTGTCCGGTCAGTGCAGTGTGTTCTGGAGTGAGGCTGAGTGGTTTAGGGCTGCGACCACCACAGTCCTCCTCACACATGATCAGATTCCATGAATCCCACTGCAAATATGCATTCCATCCTGCATTCAGTAAGGGGCCAGGACAAATGGGAAGAGCGCTGCAAATATGTACGATCCCCAAGGGTCTGATGGTCAGCAACTTAGAGCAATGGAAATGATACTTAATCGTCTCTAAGAAAACTGGAATTCAACAATAATGTTACATTTCACAGACTATACACCTACAGCAACTCATTAGAGCCTCCTGACACTGGGTTGGGTGGAAAGGACTAAAGATGATTGTCCTGCTTTACAAAAACATTGGACTCAGAAAGGGCAACTGAAAATGGACAACATGGAAGTCGTGGCTCCTTTGCTCCTGATGGCAAACCCACTAGTGTCCAAAGGTTCTGGAGCACCTTCTAGGCCTTCCTCTTTTCTGATGCTGAGGAGGAATGCAGTGGCCAGCCAGGACAGGCAACACGGCAGAGTGGGAAACTGAAACGGCCACAACTGCCCATCCCCCCACCTGAGTTTTAAAATTTAAAACTGTTGGTGGGCAAATGATGAACCACCCGGATAGCTAGCAGATTATTTAGAATAGCTATATAGAGCCTTGGTAATCACCTCAATTCTAGAATAGAAACAGCAAATATAAAATTAAACACAATACAAAATCAAAACAAAACATGTCCATTCCTGTGCTTTGAAACTTCAGCTCAACACAGCTCACCTTGAATTATGTAAATAACCGCATCACCTGTTATTCTTGACTTCCTTTTTGTTTGTACTTTTTATTCTGTTTTATTATGTTGTCATTTTCCCACATGTGAAAGGGCATCGTTTCTGATGTCAAAGCCGTAAATACTTTGAGCAAAACGGCATGGGGGGATGCAGTGCAAGAATCAGGCAGGTGGTGTGGCCCTCCAGGGAGGGGAGGCTGCGGCGCGCAGTGAGCCCCTTCCCCAGCCCAGGCGGCAGCTTCTCTTCAGGCCTTCCTGCAGGAAAGCAGCACACCCACAATGAGTTCATCCTCTTACCATTCTAGTCAGCTTCTTATCAATTATCCCAGTTTTGGGGGCTCTGAGTTTGGGAGTTAAACTGCATAAAGATCAAACTCAGGCTTCTCAAGTTTCAGTTACTGTGGGAGAGAGTACAGTCACTGGAGTCAAACATGTTTTAACTGTTTCCTCTCATTTCCATATCAAAGCAAAATGATGTGAAGATGGATGAAGAAGGTTGAATTAAGATATAACTCCAGGGCTGGGTGTGGCGGTTTACGCTTGTAATCCCAGCACTTTGGGAGGCGGGTGGATCACTTGAGGTCAGGAGTTCGAGACCAGCCTGGCTAACATGGTAAAACTCCATCTCTACTAAAAAATACAAAAATTAGCTGGGTGTGGTGGTGGGTGCTTGTAATCCTAGCTACTCAGGAGGCTGAGGCATGATAATCGCTTGAATTCGGGAGGTGGAGGTTGCAGTGAGCCGAGATTGTGCTACAGCACTCCAGCCTGGGCGACAAAGTGAGACTCTGTCTCAAAAAAAAAAAAAAAAAAAAAGAAAGAAAAGAAAACTCCAGGTAGGTATTAATTTTTCTTCAAAACTTGCCTTTACATATAGATAATGATATAGAAAGACAGAAATAGAGGTAAGAGAGATAATAACATTTTTGTTAGAGAATAGAATTGAATAAAATAAATTTCCTAAACTTTGGTTTAATCATGTTTTAGAAAGGAAACATCTGAGGCCGGGCATGGTGGCTCACACCTGTCATCCTAGCACTTTGGGAGGCCAAGGTGGGCACATCACTTGAGGTCAGGAGTTTGAGACTGCCTGGCCAACATGGTGATACCCCATCTCTGCTAAAAATACAAAAATTAGCCAGGCAAGGTGGTGTCTGTAATCCCAGCTACTCAGGAGGCAGAGGCTTCAGCCCAGGAGGCTGAGGTTGCAGCGAGCTGAGATCGCGTCACTGCACTCCAGCCTGGGTGACAGAGCAAGACTCTGACAAAGGAAAGGGAAGGGAAGGAAAGGGAAGGGAAGGAAAGGGAAGGGAAGGAAAGGGAAGGGAAGGGGAGGGGAGGGGACGGGAGGGGAGGGGAGAAACATCTGAAACACAACACTGCAGACTGGTTACCTACATCTACCTGTGAGTAGCAACTAGAAAACATAGACACAGCATGCAGCAAATCATAAAATGATTTTTTATTAATTTATTTTTATTTATTTTTATTTTTTTTATTGAGACAGTCTCACTCTGTCACCCAGGCCAGAGTGCAGTGGTGAGAGCTCAGCTCGCTGCTGAAACCTCCACCCCCTGGATTCAAGCAATTTTCCTGCCTCAGCCTCCCAAGTAGCTGGGATTACAGTCGTGCGCCCCCACGCCCAGCCAATTTTTGTATTTTTGGTAGAGATGGGGTTTCATTATGTTGGCCAGGCTGGTCTCAAATTCCTGACCTCAAGTGATCCGCCCATCTTGGCCTCCCAAAGTGCTGGGATTACAGGCGTGAGCCACTGCGCCCAGCCTAAAGTGATTTTCTTTTTGTTACTCTTGAAAATTTAAACTATGAAGTGGAGTGGGCAGTAAAATATAACACTAAATATAACATTAAACTAACTGGCAATTAGAACTAACTCACTTGGTTGGTTATTTCTGGTTGTACTGCCTTCTAGAGTTTATTTGCCACATGGACACAGTGGCCCTATATATCACTAATGTATTTTAGAGTTTCATGAAAACACACTGATGAAAGAAACAGCTCATGTTTTCAGGTGCAATAGTATGTTTCTAATGCAGTAAATTTTTGTGAAGATGTGTCCTGTCAACTAATTCAACCATTTAAGTAGGCCTATCCGTTTATATAGAATGAAAATGAAGTTTCAAGGCCTATGACAATACACAGCAGACCACTGCTATGAGCTGAATTTCATTTTGTAGCTTAGTTTCATTTTAAGATTCTACTGTGACATATTTAGCTAGAGAAAGATATTAAATCCAACTCTTACGTAGTTAATATAATTCAACTCAAGTGCCTCAGACCTTCACCTCACTTTATGTAACCTTAAAATGCTGGATATGCAACTTTTGATGTAGGGCTCTATTTTAACTGTCAGATTACAATATGAATGGTGATTCTTTTATCAAGTAATTTATTTTTAAATTCTGCTTTCTGTCATATCTAATTTCATTGAAATAGTAAATCCACCTAGCAGAGAGTACTCATAATTTAGCTCATAATTTGATTCAATGAAATTAGTTCTTGCACCTCTCCTGAATCTGTAGTAGTCAATGAGTCTAGACGGGTTATCCATGTGTAGATCTGTGTATGAAATGTACATTTATTGTCTATCCAAAGGGTCAGCAAACCTTTTATATGAGAATCAAATAATGAATATATTTAAATTTTGCAGGTCATGAGGTCTCTGTCATAACCACCCAACTCTACCATTACGGCAAAGAATAGCACTAGACACATAAATGAATGGGCTGACTGTGTTCTAATAAAACTTTATTTACAAAAAAAAATTGTTATCTGTAGTTTACAGACCCCTTGTCTAAACTTTTGGTCTTCATGAATGTGGTTCTAGACCTACTGCATCTTCATTAACTAGAAGCTTATTATAAATGCATTTAACCATAAGAAAGCTGATTTGAAAGAAAGAAGAAAACATAAAAAAAAAAAGAAATGCATATTCTCAGGCACCACCCCGGACCTACTGAATCTGAACCTGCTTCTTCAAGATGCCCGAGGCATTCAATCGGCTTATTCACTGCCCAGGGCATCTGAGTGAACATCAACGTATGGGAAGTGCTAGTTCAAACCACAGTGACTGGCTTCTATTTGGGTTCACAGAGCAGATAAAGGAGGTTTCATTTGTCATTTTAGCTGTCTATTCAACAATAAGAATGTCTGGGCCAGGTGCGGTGGCTCAGCCTGTAATCCCAGCACTTTGGGAGGCTGAGGCGGGCAGATCACGAGGTCAGGAGATAAGAGACCATCCTGGCTAACACAGTGAAACCCCGTCTCTACTAAAAATACAAAAAAATTAGCTAGGCGTGGTGTCAGGCGCCTGTAGTCCCAGCTGCTCGGGAGACTGAGGCAGGAGAATGGCGTGAACCCGGGAGGCGGAGCTTGCAGTGGGCCGAGATTGCACCACTGCACTCCAGCCTGGGTGACAGAGCGAGGCTCCATCTCAAAAAAATAAAAATAAAAAGAATGTCTGAGCCCTCCTGTAGAACAACATTCTCTGAATTAAGTCATTGGGATATCATAAGAAAAAAATGAGGATAACTGTTTATATAATTTTTAAAAATTTTGAAAACATAAACTGAAGTTAAGAATTACTGATATTCACTGTGCAGGTGGACACTGGCTCCGTCATTCCGACTCTATGTCCCAAGTTTGAGGAGGGGAGAAAGGATTTTCATCACACAAGGAGGTGGCAATGGTACCTCCATCAATGCTAACCAATCCTTTCCAAATGTGGGGATATAAAATAATGGTTTGCATTTGCAAAACTGAGTGAAATGCTCTAGGTTTAACAAAATGAATCTTCTCCAAACAAGTGCTTTAAAGTATTTCCTGCAAATCGAAAATAAAATGATACTAATAAGCACAACTGAACAGCAAGAAAATAAGACAGCTATGCTCTAATTCATGTATATTCTATTCACATATCACATTATGTAAAAAATAAGAACTAAATTTTTAACTTAAAATGATAAATGATGTGATACACAAATAGAACATGCATGAATTCGACGAAATATAGATTTACTGATAAATCTCAATCTAATAGAAGAAGTCTTTGAGATTTTTCATTAATAATTGCTTGAAACCATAATTAAAAGCTAAGCATTCAAAACATGAAAACAAACTTCTCCAAAGTTTGTGATGTTGGCTTTGGTGCTTTAAAATCATCAAGAATATTTAATAGGCTGGGTGCGGTGGCTCATGCCTGTAATCCCAGCACTTTAGGAGGCCGAGGCAGGCGGATCATCGGAGGTCAGGAGTTTGAGACCAGCCTGACCAACACAGAGAAACCTTGTCCTCTACTAACAATACAAAATTAGCCAGGCATGGTGGCACATGCCTCTAATCCCAGCTACTCAGGAAGGCTGAGGCAGGAGAATAGCTTGAACTCGGGAGGTGGAGGTTGCGGTGAGCTGAGATCGCGCCACTGCACTCTAGCCTGGGCAACAACAGCGAAACTCGGTCTCGAAAATAAAATAAAACAAAAAGAATATTTAATAATTAAAATCTAGAAGTCTCTTTTGAGTTTTTGTTGTTTCATTTATTTAGTTTCTTAATCGTGAAAGAAGAAAAGCTATATACTTTAGGGAAATTTTCTCTGTATTGCAACAAAATGATGAAATCATACAAAGAAAATACTGTGGCAATAAATTGGGATATGTTTGTTTGTCAAACTTCTGTAGAAAGATGTGTAGAAATTATTACTGATGAAGTAAAGAAGCAAATGTTAGAACAAATACATTCCGCATTTGACAAACATGTGTCAGCTGATGGTATTTTATATATTCTCTCCCAATAATGAAGTACCTGAAAAACTTATTTTTCATAAAGCATTAAATTGTACTGTAAGAGATGTGGTCTTAACATAGTTTCTTGCATTAAAAACTATTATTTGATGGTTGTGTTGGATTACTGTAGCACTGATGGAGTAGCTATCTTGATTTGAGAAAAAGACTCAAGCTGAATGGTTACAGAGGTAGTACTGGAAGAGTATTCACTCATTGTATGACTTACAAAAAAGATGCTGAGCAAAGAAATTAAAGCCAGGAGTAAAAAGTGCTACAAGTGTTATTGATGTAGTTAATTTGATAAAAACAAACCTTCAACAATGCAGTAGACTTTCCTCTGCTAGTTGGAATAAAATAGGAAGGGACTATAAAACCTATTTGTACCACAGAATTTCACTGTTTAATTCACAGCATAAACCTTGAAAGTATTGTGAAAGAGTTACTCATTTTTCCTTTCAGTAAGTTAGCGAAACTTTTCAAGGTCGTCATGTATGATTGTGTAAGAGATGCATTCAACAATGTTAGGGGCACCACTTATATTATTCCTAATGTATTAATTTAAGTATCTTTACTCTGAAAACATTTTCCAGCAGATAGCAATGTGTCTTGAAGAAGTTTTTAAAAATTTGCATAAAAGTGCTACATGGACTTGTGTAGAGCTTTGATATCAAATGACTGCCGGTAGAAATGCAATCTAGCAGATATTTTAGAAAAATAACAAAAACAGTTATTTTGTCCCATTAAGGTAGATGCAATTTTTACCAGATATAGAAATATCTTTTTTATAAAAGGAAGTTGAACTCTGGAGCAAACACTTTGAAGACAGATGTTTGGAATATTTCCACTGTTTTATGATTTTGTTTTAAAAAATAATTGTGTCAGTTATGGAAATGCATATCCTCACTCTTTAAAGAGCTTGGAAATAAAAGTGCATATTCTGTTTAAAAATCTTTCAAATAAAATGTCTTAGTTTTGAACATATGGTTTAAAAATGCAATAATGGCCCACCTTCTAAAATTGCTGGACATCAATGGAGAAATTTATTAATTAAATTTCAAGAAAAATTTGACCATTTGCCTAATTATCAGATGTGATTTGAACATTAATATCGTGTTTCAGTAGGCAGTAGACAATGTGTCCTTCCATTTGGGGGTATTATTTTTGCTCATGAACTCCCTCCAATATCAGCATATGACAGCTGAATGTCAGCGCTTACCTTCTACCCATTCATGTTAACGGCTTCTGCAGCCCTCCTAGCTAGCATCGAGGTCATTTTCTTACTTTCCAGCACTTCTGTTGTAATGCAGTACAACCTCAATGTTCTCATAACACATTCATTCATCCAAACTGGCCTCAATCTTTTTCTCCTCACACCATACGGTCTTGCCATCCTCTCAACTTTGCCCACCCCTCCTGGGGTTGCACCATGTACCAGTAGTTTTCAATCTCTGGGAGTTGCTCTTGCACCCAAAACCAACTGAATTAGCCTTTCTAGGAGTGGGGCATGGGGAACTATATTTACATTTTTTCCAGTTGATTTTCACACATTGTGACAGTTGAGAACCACTGGTGTAGGCCTGTCATTATCAATAACTGCCCATAATCTTCATAATCTTCAAGCATCCTTTGATCATCACTTCGTACCCTCAGCTCAATCCCTTTAGTAACCCCACTTGAATAATTTTTCAACTCTACTAGACCCTTCAATCCATGAACCCTGCTAACTTTTCATTATTCATTACTTGCTCCTGGCCTCAGCTCCCTCCTTGCCCAGCTTAGACTTCATGCTTCCTCAATCCCATCACTGGATTTCTTTTTTATAGTACTTACTGACAAAGTCTCTCCCAAACATGGGAAAATAAAGTTCATTACCCTATTCTGCACCTGCCTCAAGAAGCGGACTTTGGGCAGATAAAAATTTACATCCTTACTAATTTAAATGTAATTTAAACATAAGAACCTAAACTTCAAGTTTATTTCCATAAAAGTTGTACTTGGATATATGATCGGCAAGAAAATCAAATTAAAAGAAATAAGAGAACTATGGAAATAAAAAAGATATATTCCAAGGTAAAAGAAGAAGAACCCAACAAAGCAACCATGAAGTCAGAGACGCAGAGATGTGGGATATCTGAGGGTCACAGAAAAAAAGTTTTAAGAATGAAGAATGGACAAAATAACTCAATTTTGAAAACAGAGAGAGATGGAGACCGATGATCACACAAACACTGTGTATGAATGCACACAGCAGCTCCAATCGCAATTGCCAAAAACAAGAGCCCAGATGTCCCTTATTGAGTAAATGCTCAAATACACTGTGATGCCAGCCACACAACAGTCACCACTGAGCAACAGAAAGGGATGAACAATGGGTGCACGGCAAGGTGGATGCATCTCAAAGGCATTGCCCTGAATAAAGGGAGTGCCTTAAAGGTTACCTACTGCATGGTTCCATTCATCCAGCATTCTCAGACAGACAGACTGGAGGGATGGAGGCCAGGTCAGGTGGTGCCGGGAGATGACGACACAGCCACAGCCCCAGGGATTTGTGGTGAGGGAAGAGTTTTGAATCCTGGTTATGCTGGTAGCCACAGTAATTTCTACAGGTGTTAACATTCAAGTGTACATCAAAAGAAAAGAAGTCAAAACAACTGTAAGACCATTTAAAAGTTTTTAAAAATAGTGTTGGTTGAGAGAATGCATTCAATAAATGTAAACTTCCCTCTTGAGAGTTTTGTTAAAGAAACTGCAAAACTCTTCAGAGAATATAGGGCTAATGAAAATGACAGCTTCCAATTATCTATAATTTTTTTAATGTTTTCAAAGCACTTATTATTTATTGCTAAGAAGCTTAAAATAAAATATAGTAAGAATAGAAACCAAAAGAAGCCCCATACATTTAGTAATCAGTATATATTTGAAAGTACACGCATTTGAGGAGCAGCTGGGGTCTGAGGCCTCTCACTTAGACTCATGGGGTCAGAACAGGTCTCGTATCAGCTCTCCAGCTCCCAACTTCTATTATTCTGCCGTATCCCTTGTGTGACTCTAAAGCAATGAGATGATTTATTCATTCAAATCCTATGAAAATCAGTTCTTATTTTACAGTATTCTGATAATGTTATCTTACTTCCTAGCTTTTTAAAAGGCTTTCTTCCTGAGATGCTATTTTTCAAAACCAGATTTATTTCTGAAAGAGTCCCTGTTCTCTTTGCCAACCTCCTCGTAGCTGGCAAACTTTCCTTTTTTCCTTCAGGATGAAAGAGGCCTTAATCCATCTTACACAATATTCTGTGTACGGCAGCCCTGGTCTTGGCATCGCATCACACTCAGTAAATGACATACAGCTTCCCAAGATTTCAGACTCTGGGGTTCCACAACGGAGATGAGAGCAAAAGGATGCAGTCATTTAATTTATGCTATGCGTTGAGAAAAGCTCACTGAGTTTGGGACTCATGGGCTGAAGATGAAGAGGAGCCATGTAGCTGTATTTAAGCCTTGGGGGATGCTGGAGAAAAGGTGGATGCTATCTCAGATTTAATGTGGTCCTAACAGAGTTGGGAAGACAGATGTCTGTCTGTGCCATGAACATAACAGTCTGTCAGGGATTTACCCTGGGAAAAGTCTGTCTTTCTCTATTCAAGGCACTGTTGATTCATTTGGGGAACAGAATTCTACATTCCAGTCAATGAATCTACAAGACAATTGGGAAAGGATCACATTAGTTTTTAAATAGAATTTATTTTCCATAGTGCTATTTCACAGCAAACTCTGTTCCATTTCCCACGCTCTGCCTCCGGGGTCTTAGAACAATCACTTCTTCAGAGGAGGACCTTGCCAACCAGTATACTAGATGCCAGGCGGAACTTGCCTTTACAGCAGAAAATGAAGTGGGCTACTGTGATCTATCGTCAGAATTTCTCAATCCGTTCTCAATATACCCCGAGCGAGATTTCACTCTTGCTACAAAGCAGGAAATAACAACAATAACAATCACAGCTGTAATAGAACACATTATGAGGAGGCATTCTTTTAAAAGCCTTTAAAATGCTACCAGGAGAGTTTTATGGCTGCTCCAAGTCAGAACTTGGCCATGCTTAAAAGCAAGGGGAGAGGGTGTTCTGGAGGTGACCCCAGGGGGGCCACAGCACCCCCGCTTCCTCTGGGGGCTCTGCTAGTTTTTTGGCTGATAGGATCACAGCCAAGTTCATGGGTGCCCCAAGGAAACACTAGGCACAGCTTGTGCTGTTCAAAACAATCTTACCATAAAAGTGACTTTTCTTTTTAATCTAAAAAGCGCTTTTTGTAATGAGAGCTTAAAGCTAAGATGCCAGTGAGTTCCGCTAGTTTCTGTTTACTTCCTCCAATTTCCTATTGTTCGGTGTGTGACTGAAAATTGGGTATCAAAGGTAAGTATTAGGGTCTTTTTGCTGGATCCCTATTCCCCTAAACATGAGGCTTCGAGGTCTTACAGGCTTGAATAATTCTTCAGAAACTACAGCAAGTTTGTTTTTAGAGTGTCTTCCAAGTACCAGCCCTTTGTCTAACATCTCTAAGCCCTAAACATTCCTCCCAACCTTTGAAGGACTCCAAATTGTGGCCAGACTACAGGGGATTTGTGAAGTGCATGCATATCTACAGGGGATAAGACAAATACATCTTCATTCTGACATCATCTAGGTTTTTCAGAGGTAAAAGATGTAGAGTGTCTGAGCCACCTATGGAGAAAGCAGTTAGATCTAATTATAGCTCTTGGGATAGAGGAGCTGCTGTCTCAAGAAAAGCAAATATGTAGGTTAAGAGCCCTGTTCGACCTTCAGAGATCATGCTGTTGCATGCTTGTTAGAGTGATGCCCTTGTTTAGTCCTTACCTAGACATCTCACAAATATTCCTGTGAAGTTTTCTTGGAAGTGGATGGTTTACAAATTCCCAATACATTTCCTTTGCATCCTGATGGACTCTCTGGGTGATCTCTAACTATAACCTTTCAAGAAGCAAATTTTTTGAAGTTTGCAATCAGGCAAACAATCCTCACTCTTCCTATAAATTCTCATCTTCCCTAAGTGCTTATATTTGAATATTCTTAAAATAATGGCCTGGGTACAGGGGCTCATGCCTATAATCCCAGTGCTTTGGGAGGTTGAGGTGGGAGGATCTCTTGAACCAGAGAAGTTAGAGGTCAGTCTAGGCAACATGGTAAAACCCTGCCTCTACAAAAAAACTTTGGACCAGCCACAGCGGTTCACACCTGGTATCCCAGCACTTAGAGAGACCAAAGCAAGAGGATCGCTTGAGGCCAGGTGTTGGAAATCAGCCTGGGCAACATAGCTTGACTCCATCTCAACCAAAAAAAAAAAAAAAAAAATTAGTTGGGCATGGTGGTGTGTTTACTTCCTCCAATTCCCTGTTTTCGGTGTATGACTGAAAATTGGGTATCAAAGGTAAGAACTAGGGGCATTTTGCTGGGTCCCTAAACATGAGGCTTCAAGGTCTTACAGGCTTGAATAATTCTTCAGAAACTACAGCAAGTTTGTTTTCAGAAACCAAAGAGGCTGAGGTGGGAGGATCTACTCAAGAGGCTGAGGCGGGAGGATCTCCTGAGCTCAAGAGTTAGAGGATGCAGTGAGCTATGATTGTGCCACTGCACTCCAGCCTTGGTGACAGAACAAGATCCTGTCTCTAAAAAATAAAAAAAATAAAAAAAATTAAGTTAAAAATTAATGGTTGTTTTGTGAAATCAGTCAGAGTTTAAGGTTTTAGACAATATACCTGGTGGCAGAAACCAATATTTAGTTGTTTTATGAGACAGAGTCTCACTCTATCACCCAGGCTGGAGTGCAGTGGCACAATCTTGCCTCACTGCAACCTCTGCCGCCCAGGTTCAACCGATTCTCCTGCCTCAGCCTCCCGAGTAGCTGAGATAAGAGGCACCTGCCACCGCGCCTGGCTAATTTTTGTATTTTTAGCAGAGATGGGGTTTCACCATCTTGGCCAGGCTGATCTTGAACTCCTGACCTCGTGATCCACCTGCCTCGGCCTCCCAAAGTGCTGGGATTACAGGAGTGAGCCACCGCACCCAGCCCATCAATATTTTGTTTTAAAGGTGCTTAAAAAAGACATATTTATACATTCCCCTTTTATAGTTAAATCAAAAGCGGCTTTTGGTATGCTCTGTCAAGGCAAAGGTATAGATAATCCGAGCCATCAGGATTTTACTGAGTGATTGAAAGTAGAGGGGTACCACAGAATACTAACATATCAGTAATTACCTTAGCCAGTTAAAACACAGAATTGAGGAGGGCTGGTTATCTGTTCACATGCCATGAAGTTGAAGTATCCTATAGATGCCTAATGTTAGAAACAACAATAATATAGTTTAAATAGACACTGGGCTCAAACCTTAAACACTGTCTGTGCCTTCACTATGTTATCACTATGTTACTGTTGCAGGAACAGAGGCGGACTAGAGGAGTGACCTTGGGCAAGTTCTTCATCTTTTCTGAGCCTCAGTTTCTACACGTAAAATATGGACCAGTCAGTAGTATCCACCTCAGAAAGTGTCTCTGAAAACTAAATAATAGTTTCTTTACACACACTGCTTGGTGCCTGGCAAATAAAACTCAACAAATATAAGATGATAACAATGATCCCATCCAGTCCCAGCCACAAAGTGAGCAACAAATAATGATTCAGAGTTTTAAAGGAGCTGTGTCTTTCTTATTCGGTTACTCTGTGGATTCTGAGACTTGCTCAAGATGCTTCATGCCTTTCTCCTTAAACCTGTGTTCTCCTAGACAGATCTGGGTAAGTCATCTCTGCACTGCCAAACATTTTAGAACACGATTTGTCACAAAGAAGAACACAGAATTATTTTTGAATGAACAAACATATGAAGTACAAAGCCACATTCATTATCGATCCTATTCCTATCCCCAGCTAAGTTCTATGTGCTATAAATAGTGAGTTCTGTTTGCATTAAATGGTGTGACCTTCTCCTGTGTCCTCAGATGGAAAGTTCTCACTGTTGGAGACTTTTTTGACACTACTCTCTCTTCATTAGCTTCACTACCCACCTGCCAACCCCTTCAACCTATCAACCCCACCATGAACTACTGACAGTCTTTCTGTGGCCACTGCCTTCAATGACTTTCCCATGAGTCCCCTTGCTTTTCTACAGTGGTCACTGACTTCATGCAAGTCTCATTATTTCCTTCCTAGACCACTGTGGTATTCTTATAACATCTCTCTCAACCCCAGTTCAGACTATAAATGACCGACATATCAACCTTCCTCAATCATAGCTGTAAAAACATTCCTACTTTTTCCAAACTTTTCAGCAGTGTCCCATTCCCTTCTAAACTACAACCAAACTCATCAGGATGGGATTCCAATCAGTCCTCACCACGGCACCTGCCTTTCCAAGACTCATTTCCCATTTAGTGCTTTGCTTGGACCTTAATGTATCTTAAATACTTTCTGTTTTCAAATCGTGCGTTACCCATTGCATTTCTCCACGTCTGGAATATGCTCCTTGCGAAATACTTATCTTTGAAATTCTTCCCATGTTTGTGTCCTAAGTGAAATTAGCCTTTCTCTATGGGAACTTTTTCACATGCCCTTCCAGGTAGTCACATTTCCTAGTGATCTCTTTTGTATGCGCTTCTAGACACATTGTTGATATCTGCTTGCCATATCGGCAGAATTATTACTTACAAGCATTAAAATGATATGCATGTTGGACAAATGTGGTCCATCATTTATAACTGTATTTATTTAACGAGGATATGATTTGGTCCTGTTCTAAAGTCTAATTATGTGCTTATTCCACCAATGCTTAAGATGGAAAATTTGAAGCAACTTCAAAATCTGAGGTGGGAATAGATGTTATTTCTGAAGACCTGACCTCACTCTGTTATAACAATATTTTATAGACCGCTTATTTGTTGCTATTTTTAAAACTTTCTATTGACTTTCCTTACCTTTGGTTGCTTTCATGACCAGTGAAAAACCTTTCAAGTTAAAATATAGCTGAGAAGAATGAAAGAGAAATGGTAATATAAGGCTTCACATTTAACTGCCACAGCAGGAAAACTCAAAATTGAATTCCAACCCTAGCTACTAAACACCCTGGTAAAGCTTTGCTCCAGCTTCACTGAGCCAGGAAATTTCTCTCTTTTCCCCTCTGACACTAGAGTCGGCAAGAGGAGACCCGAACGGTTGGCATAAGAAAATAAATACCCCTTCCATGGAGGGCTCACAGAACTAGAGCCTGCTAACCGTGGCTTGACTTGCTTGCACCCTGAAGGTGCTGACAAGGTGTGCAGGTGGCCAGGAATCTAAAACACAACACTGCCTGGGTCCCCCTGGGGAGCCAAACCCCAGTGAGGCTTCTGAGATTCAGGAGCACGCCGACCCCACCTGCTGTTATGCCCCCCGGTGAGGCTTCTGAGATTTAGGAGCACACCCACCCCACCTGCCGTTATACCCCCCAGTGAGGCTTCTGAGATTCAGCAGCACGCCCACCCCACCTGCTGTTATATCCCCCAGTGAGGCTTCTGAGATTCAGGAGCACGCCCACCCCACCTGCCGTTATGCTCTTTTTCAACCGTAGTTAGCTGGGGTGCCTATGAGTGCCTCAGTAAATATCTGTTGAACAAACAATTGAATGGACACATGAATGAATGGATGAGGGCACAGTGGGGGTAAGGGGCAGGGTTGGAGGGAAGAATTCTTAGAGAAGTTGAGCAGTGAAGGAAAAATAGGAATTACCCAGACGAAGGGAGCTGGAAAGGACTGAGGGGCACAGAATCAGCTGAGCTGGTGGGAAGTGAACAAGTAAAGCTAAGGGGCTAGAGACCACCCGGTTACTGGTAGGAAGGGAAAACCCCCTCGGCAGTGTTGGAGGAGAGACTAAAGTGCGGGTGAAGCAGGGCAGGTGTGATGGGTGATGAATAATTATGTGAGAGAAAATATAGCTGTCAGGTATACTTATGAGACACGACGTTTATGTGTAGAAAGGACTATAGAAGAATTGAAGGCGGCCATGAATTCTTTTGCCCTCCTCCTATTGCGAGGTGGGGTCTCCCCTTGAACCTGGGCAGACTCTGTGGCTACTTTGCCGAGTAGAAGACAGTGGAAGTGCTGCTCTGTCAGGTTCGGGGCTCATGCCTAAAAGTGGGCAGCTTCCATTCCCTGTCTTTTAGATCACTCTCTCTGGGTGCCCTGACCTCTGACACTGCCCATTTAGGAGAGGCCATGCATCCATCTCCCATCAACAACCATAGTGGAATCCATTCTTCCAGCCACACCTACCAAGATGCCTGACATGTGAGCCCCTCCACCAGCTGAGCACCACCAAGCAACCTCAGTCAACGCCATATAGAGTAGAAACATCCCCCGACCTAGCCCTGCCCAAATCCATAACCCACACAATGATAAGGCAATAGATAAGGAAAACACGGCATATAAGAACTAACGGCGACGGGAGGAGCTGGGGGAGCAGGGGAGGTGGCGTATGCTCATTTTCACAGGACCAAGCTTCATAAGTGTTCACAAGATGATGTTGTCACTGTTGGGGTCCTTTTCCACTATTATACTCTTGCCTGTGGTTCCAGGTTCATTTCCTTTTTCCATATCTCAATTCCTGATGCTGAAATTAAATTTGGAACAATGAAAAAAAAAATTCCACTGGATCTCTTGTCTGGTCATGCTCTATTCCTAGATAATATAATATTCAGAGGACTGAACAAAACCTGTCGTTGTAGAAAGGCGTGTTCAGCACACACAGTCACGTACAGCACATTGCGGTGAAATCTCTTGGGCATGATAGAATTAGAGAGGAAGAAATGATTCCAGTAACTCAATCAATGACTGATGATATACTGTTTTCTGAGTATTCCTAGTATCTTCTAACTTTCTCTTCTACATGTTGGACACTATCACTGTCTCTATCCCTGGGCCCAGATAGCAGCTAAACAGCTGATAGCTGAGCCAACAGCGTTCAATACTCATATCCTCTTCTTTGTTCGGGCTCAAGTGAACACGTGGCATTCATTCCTAACTGCAGCCTCCTCAAGCCCAGAAGCCTGAATCTGTTTTTTTAATTTAGCAGTGAAGAATGCAGCTACATCATATGCTATGAGAGCAGCTGGTGTTTCATGCTTCTTCTCTCCTATCATCCCTCTCACTCAACTTCTCTTCTTTTTCAGATATGCGATCACCTTATTTATGAATGTGTTGAGGCTCCCTTTCAAGACTCCAAAAGGTCTAATCCAAAAAGTAGCTGCTAAAGTATTATCTCTTTTTTAGGCCCATTTTCCTTCTGTAAGAGAAGAATGCTTTGTTGGGATTAGGGAACATAGTGGTTTGATTGATTAGACTGCTTACCAAAGCAATACAATTTTAAATGATAAATAACAGATGTGGGTACTCTACACAGCAATTGTTTAAAAATAATTTTGCTCCTATAGTACATTTTGGTTTAGAATTGTGTGCTTCTACCCTCTGTGATAATTTATGTTGTTCATGGCATATAAAATGTCTCCCAGTTGTATAGAAAAGGTTTTTCTCATCTGCTACATCTTCAATTAAATCAAGAACAAATCTCTGATTATTGAGTTTTGAGAAGGATGACTATAACAGAACTTGTAGCAAAGCAAATTTTCCATAGTAAAGCAAAATCACTATAATTGATACTTGTATAATTGATACTTTAAGCTGCCTTATATTTGCCAATTTTCCAGTTAAAACGAATCTGTAAAACTAAGATATTACAAATGAATTTCAATCAGCAATCAGATCAATTTGGCACAGCGAACGCTTTGAATTACAGAAGTATTTTACTTAAAGTTTCATGAGGAGTCCTGATGCATATAAGGTAGAAGGGAAATGAGCTACAGGTTCTGGGGAATCATGAAGGTCCCACGAGCAATAATATTTATGCATTACATCTGTATATTGCTTTACACTGTTCACAATATCCCTTCATCTACATAATTTTTATGTATACTTCACAACAGTTCCAAAATGGATATAATTGTCTTCGTCGTGCAGCTGAGGAAACGGAGGCACATACAATTTGTGCTCATCACAGCCATTGTTTATGGGAAAATGCTGTGGCTGAAGTGGGTCATGCACATGATTACTAAATGGATGTTTTCAAAGCTAAAGTTGCGGGCATCTTTGCTGACAGTGGAATGTCATTTTGGTACTGGGCGAAGCTATCTGGGTAGACAGAACTTCCAGAGCAATAGGTGGCAAGTTTCATAAAATGTTTGAGTTTCTGAGTAATAGTTAAAACATGGTTTAATCAGATGATAATTTTGGTGATTCCCCCTCCCTAGGCTGCAACAGCTTTAATTTTAAGAGAACTGAGGTAGTGGTCTAATTCCTATTGCAAATGTATGCTTGTGGCTTCTTTGTAATTTGCAGTGAAGAATCTAGAAAAGTGACTGGGAATAACGTCTAAAAGGCCTAGAACACTTATAACTCAGCATAAAGCAGCCTATCACAGCTCAATGACAAATCATCGGCTGAAGTCAAGGGCAAAAGGGCAGGGAATCCAAGGGCTCCTCTGCCCAAAGCATCATTTACTTGAGGTTGGCAGCTGGCTGCACAGCAGCCCTTGGCTGCCTGCAAGGCCCGGCCAGAGTCAGCATCCTCCACCCCGCAGCTATGTCAGCGTGGCCCAGACAGTGACTGTGGAGTGGGGAGGCCCTGGCCAGCCAGGCACACGTTTCACAGATGAGGCTGAAATGAGAAACTTCAGGGAGATATTTGCATAAATATATTTCCCATTGTCCAAAAATAAGGCCAGACGGAAACATCTTTCAGTATGTTCCAATGAGAATTACAAAATACTATACAAATAAATTTTTTACAACGGTTATTATACGGTTTATTCTGAGAGACGACAAAGCCTTTCCCCCCTTATTAAAACTCTTGCTGATATCACTCTGAGGGAAGTCTTTGGAAAAACCAAAAATAATATGTAGGTTTTATAAAGGAATATTTTGTGATTTTATCAAATATTTACCAAAGGCTCAGATAAAAGATACCTAGCCACAGGTGAAGGGTGTTCATCACTGGGAAGTGGGGTTGAGGGGAATGTTTATTTTCTCACTCATATTTTTTCCATTTGCCAAGGTAGCACATCCTACCTTTATAAACAAAGATATTTCCCACTGCTTGGCTCTTCAGTTTATCAATGATATCACCTGCTTATCTTCAAATGGGTCAGAATTAACAACTACTTACCAAACATACACTGTCCTTTTTTCTAACCAATTCTTTTTCTCCAGTCATCTATAAATAGGTCTTGAAAGCATATTTTCCAGACATTGTACTATGTGTGTATTGTGGGATTCAGTACAGCAGGGAAGTCATTTATTTTAAAATATGGACAACCGGGACGGGCCAGGCGGCTCATACCTGTAATCCCAGCACTTTGGGAGGCCGAGGTGGGCAGATCACTTGAGGTCAAAGTTCAAGACCAGCCTGGCCAACATGATGAAACCCTGTCTCTACTAAAAATACAAAATTTAGCTGGGTGTCTGTAATCCCAGCTACTCAGGAGGCTGAGGCAGGGAGAATTGCTTGGACGTGGGAGGCGGAGGTTGCAGTGAGCTGAGATTGCGCCACTTCACTCCAGCCTAGGTGACAGAGTGAGACTCTGACTCAAAAATAATAAAATAAAATAAAATAAAGTAAATATAGATAATCGGAAAATTTTAGGTGAATTCAGAGGAAGCAGAACAAATTTAAAGCTGAAATTATTGAGAAGGTCTTTCTAGAACTGATAGTATGTAAATTGGACTATGCACCATGCAGGTGAGACGTGAACATGTTGAAATGGAAGTGAGAGGGAGTCCACTGAGAAGCAGCAGCAGCAGCATCAGGAAACAGGACGTGGGGCTCTGGGTGATGCCAATAACACATGAGCCTGGATGCTGCTGCCACTGAGTGTGGGATCAAATTAGAGAAAATTAGAGAAAAATAATATATATTTTATATATATATAAATTATACATAATTTACTATGTAATATATAATATAAATTATATATTATAATATGTAATATAAATTATATATTATAATATGTAATATAAATTATATATTATAATATGTAATATAAATTATATATTATAATATGTAATATAAATTATATATTATAATATGTAATATAAATTATATATTATAATATGTAATATAAATTATATATTATAATATGTAATATAAATTATATATTATAATATGTAATATAAATTATATATTATAATATATATTATATACTATATATTTTATATATCATATAATATACATATATTATATATTATATATTATATATTAATATACTTAATATATACTATAATATACTATATATTATATATAACATATAATTACATAAATACATGTTATATATAATATATAATATAGTAATATATAATAATATAATATATAATATATATTATATATAACATATATTTATATATTAAATATAAATATATATAACATATATAATTATATAAATATAAATATATAATAAAATAATATGTAATATATTATGTATTGTATATTATCACATATACAATGTATTGTATATATATTGTATCTAAAAGGCATATATACTGTGTATATATAGTATATATATTGTATCTATATGTATTTTAGATATATACACGTATTGTATACAATACGTGTATATATACATACACATGTATTGTATATATAATCACATATATAATATACAATACATTATATATTAATATATATTATATATAACATATATATTAAATTTTTTATATATATATATATATTTTAGATGGAGTCTCGCTCTGTCACCCAGGCTGGAGTGCAGTGGCGTGAGCTTGGCTTACTGCAACCTCCACCTTCCAGGTTCAAGCAACTCTCCTGTCTCAGCCTCCTGAGTAGCTGGCACTACAGGCACATGCCACAACGCCCAGCTAATTTTTTTGTATTTTTAGTAGAGACGGGGTTTTGCCATGTTAGCCAGGCTGGTCTCAAACTCCTGACCTCAGGTGATCCTCCTGACCTCAGGTGATCGACCGGCCTTGGCCTCCCAAAGTGCTGGGATTACAGGCGTGAGCCACCGCGTCCAGCCAATAATCAATAAATTTAATAAGAAAAGTAAAAAAGCAGTTTGGATCGATGGCCCAAGGAAGAGACGTAATGTACTGAGTGCGAGGAAAAGCATGTCTCCAATACGTAGTTAAACTGCAGGATAAATCAGTCCTGCCTGGGGGAGAGAAAAAGTAGGGCAGAGGATAGGCAGGCCAGTCTGCTTCACCCCTGCGCCTGGAGTGCGTAAATTCGTCTCCATTTCCTCATGTCCAAATACTCACATCATGAGATATTACAAAGCTGCTAAGACGATACACCTCAGATTTTCTGAAATGGTCTAAATTTCAAATATTCCACTCCACTCTGCCCATAAATGTTCTAATGTGGAATTTTTGGTCTGGTATACAGAAACAATGGCATTCAGACAACGGATTACAAACAATAGTGCGGGTCTGATGTAAACAGGGAGGAAGACATAAAAATGTAGATGTTTGCCTTAAAACAAATATCGACAAGAACAGGTTTTGTTTGTTACATTTTGTAAATTCATCGTGGCTGCAGGAAAGACTCAGTGATTTATGCATTTGAACAAAGAGAGGTATGATGGCAAAAGGACGGTGATTTTGTCCAGGAGGTAACTGGAGATTCTCAGAAAGGGTCCTCTGACCCTGCTGCTGCAGCTGTGAGTGCTTCAGCCGGGGCTGCGAGGCGTAGGCTCCCCTGGAGAGAGTGGGATGCCGAGTCATGGAGCCAGCAGCCAAACCCGGCCTGCACATTAAGTGATGAATCAGAGCGTGTGATGCTGACACACGGGGCTTTGCTTCCGAATGGTGCTTTCTTCCCAAACGAAAGGCAAACTCCTCTACCTCCATTTCACTGCAATGTTATCAATAGCAGACTCTTCCTTTGACTTGGGAAAAATAGGAGAACAGGGGTTTCTAAGTTAACATTTCCCTAAAGACCCTGGTTGGGCTTATGCTGCCTCTTTCCAGCAATGCGTCAGGGCACTCCCCTGGCCGGCCCTGTCCTGCACCCTCTGTGAGCATGGTCTGCTTCATCCTACTTGCAAGATGTCAAAACGTCACCAGGCTGCAGAGGCTGAGAAGAGACTGACTTCCGAACTGGACTTTTGATTAAATCACAAGAGAAGACTGCTGTGTAGTCTTTTCAAACTGTGTGTTGTGATTCAATAAGAAGTCTAACCTAAATGAGTTAAGACGGCCTAAATATTTCATATGTTTTTGCTTATTCATTCAAAATAATTATATTTTTAGGCAGAGAGTGGTTTAGAGTCACTGGTGTGTGTGTGTAAATGTAATAGACATCCATCCATCTATCTATCTATCTATTTATCTACTTTTTTTTTTTTTTGTGACAGAGTCTTGCTCCATTCCCCAGGCTGGAGTGCAGTGGCACCATCTCAGCTCACTGCAACCTCCACCTCTTGGGTTCAAGTGAATCTCCTGCCTTAGCCTCCCAAGTAGCTGGGATTACAGGAGACTGCCACCATGCCTGACTAATTTTTGTAATTTGAGTAGAGACGGAGTTTCGCCATGTTGGCCAGGCTGGTCTCAAACTCCTGTCCTCAAGTGATCTGCCCACTTCGGCCTCCCAAAGTGCTGGGATTACAGGTGTGAGCCACCGTGCCCTGCTCATCTACATATTTCTTATGTAGAACAATAGCGCTAAGGCACAGCATTAGGGAAACACCTCATGCTGCCTGTATAAACCCCTGCTCTCAGAAAGTTGTGTGCTGCAAGACGGGCAAGACGGTGTACTGTGCTGCAATACTGGTTTCTGGCTGGTTCTCTACTTAACAAGTAGGGCAGTGAGCCATCTGCATCCTCACCTTCAGGGGAACTGTTCATCGCTATTGTCTTTAAAGGCAGATGTCAGAAGTTGCCCAGCACCCAGTGTCTAGATCTAGTGAGACGGATTTAGAGGAATCTTTCCAAAGGAGACAGGACGGAAGCAGCGTTGTGCTGGAGGCGGCTGCACCGGCTCTGGAGCCAACTGTGTCTTTCCTTCCCAAGTCTGTACTCAGTGAGGACACACTGGTAGCTTGAAGCTGGCCCAGATGGGTGTATTTACACCACAGAAATTGGCAGCAACTGCAAAGTAGGGCTCTTTTGTTTACCTCGGAGATCTGCTGGCTAAGCTTTCACCAATTGTTGGATGAAAGCTAGTTCTGAGTCCAAAAGATGAAAATGTCTTGACCAAGGAGATGGAAGTCAAACTTCAAGAAGGCAAAGAAAAGAGGGGGGGACCTTCGTTTCTGAGCTGACAGCCACCATCTACCTCCATGCAGCCTCAGATGGCAGAAAAGTTGTTTTTAGGGTGAACGAACATCAAATATTATTTGTTGGGTTGCCAACTAATTTAGAGTCAGAAATACAGGGAAAGACAGAGGACATGAGCTCATATTTTGTTCCTAACAAAACCTATAAAAAACAGTGCTTTGGATTTGTGGTCAAAAGGGCTGATGAATATTTTGCCTCAGAATGAAACAGATATACCCAATTAAGTATGAGCAAAGAGATAAAGAAAGTGTACAGGGAGGAGCCTGGGAACACAGAGAACTTTCTTTCTTTCTTTTTTTTTAAATAAATGGTCCCTTTTATTGTATGTATGCACAATGCTGGCCTGGCTTTGCAATGCAAGTCCTCAGTTAAGATATAGTCAAATAACTATGGCTGCAGTTTCGTCTGCAGGATCCACAATTCAGATACAAACATGGAGCTGGGGTGGGCAGGAGCAACAGGAGGGAAGCAGAGTGCAGACTGTCCCCAGCACTGGCCTCTTCACACAGGGTTGGCCCAGGCAGACACACCCCATGGAATGATGAGGAAATGACAACATGGTCCCTTCCCACAGTAAGCCTGGGGCTCCTAGGAAACTGCCCTACAGAACCTTTGTGCCCAGATTATCTTGGAGCCCCACAACTTTTCATCTGGATTAATTAAAAAACAGTAAGTTAAAACTAAGCAGCCCAGGTTGTCCTGGAGCCCCACAACTTTTCATTTGGATTAATTAAAAAATAATAAGTTAAAATTAAGCAACAGCTGGGTCCTGAGGATGCTGAGACAGCATGCCCACAGTTTGGAGGGAAAAAAAATAGCCAGGCCTTTTTTGAGGGGGCAAGGTGCGTTGGCTTGTTTTCGAATTTGTGGGTTTTTTTTTTTTTTTTTTTGAGACGGAGTCTGGCTCTGTTGCCCAGGCTGGAGTGCAGTGGCACAATCTCAGCTCACTGCAACCTCCACCTCCTGGGTTCATGCCATTCTCCTGCCTCAGCCTCTCGAGTAGGTGGGACCACAGGCGCCTGCCACCACGCCCGTCTAATTTTTTGTATTTTTAGTAGAGAGGGGGTTTCACCGCGTCAGCCAGGATGGTCTCGATCTCCTGACCTCATGATCTTTGCCTCGGCCTCCCAAAGTACTGAGATTACAGGCGTGAGCCACTGCGCCCGACCCCAAATTTGTTTTAAAAACACATTCCCTGTGAGGTAAGACCCCAGGGGGTGGGACTCTATGAGAGCCTGAACCTGGGATGTGCCAAGTCGCAGATTCAGCCAACACCATCTCTGTATCCTCTTGAGAAACAGGGACTGGGGATGGGGGTGTGGGCCAAGAAGAGCGTGTGGCCAGCAAGATGGGGTTGTGCAGAGGCCGAGCTGCAGAGACAGACCTTGAGATGCAGAGGACAAAAGGCAAGGGAATGGGAGGTCTGGTGTCGGGGGAGTCAGGATAGGACTGCAGCCGTGGAGGTCAAGGTCCCTGTGTGGATGGCTCTGCTACTGCATTCTTCCCCTCCCAATTTCTGGTTGACATTTTAATTTTTAACTCTTACACGGACTTAAATTTTGTTTAATGCTTAGCTACATCTCCATCTGAAAAGTTTGGTCCCCGCCTTGCATATCCACCACATAAAGTAAAGAAACAGGAGCCTGGGCGGTATTTTCCCCTCGTCTCCCTCCACTTCTCAGCTTTTTTTCAAATATACCATTATTGTTACATTTTCAAGATTTGTAAAATCTACGTTTTATTCTGTTAACAACCGTGATTACGTGCCTTGCCTCTGAGTGGATGCTGGAAGTGAAATAAACACACTCGTGACACTAACTATATTCGCTGGTTGGAGCCCGAAGGTACAGTCTCATTCCTGTGTTCCTAAACCTGGGTCACCCCAGGAGGAATTTCCTGAAATTCAGATCAAATGAATAATTATTCCTTACACTAACTTTGAAAAATCTTTTTGCTGTATGTCTACGGACAGGTTTCTGGTGTAGACTTTTGCTTTTCCTGAGTGTCAAGCTGCCTTTCCTTCTTCTTGTTGACAGAAGCAACACACGGCTTCCCCACGGGAGTGCTCAGCTCTCCCAGCTCATTCAGTGTCTCGTTAACTGACTGTTCTAAGCTGACTCCTTCCTTTTCAGATCCGCTTCCAAGCTGTCTTTCTGGAATTTTCTTACTGAATCCCCTGCCTTCCTTTACTTGGGTTTTATTTATATATTTTTTTTTAAAGCACATTTTTGGTCAGGCGCTGTGGCTCACACCTGTAATCCCAGCACTTGGAGAGGCTGAGGTGGGTGGATCACTTGAGGTTAGGCATTCCAGACCAGCCTGGCCAACATGGTGAAACCCTGTCTCTACCAAAAATATGAAAATTAGCCTGGCATGGTGGAAACGCCTGTAATCCCAGCTACTTGGGAGGCTGAGGCAGGAGAATCACTTGAACCCGAGAGGCAGAGGTTGCAGTAAGCCAAGATCGCACCACTGCATCTTTAAAAAAAAAAAAAAAAAAAAAAAAAAAAAGGACATTTTCAGGTATTTTTTTTCCTCCTCTGGGAATTCTTTTTTTAAATTTAATTTAATTTTAAAAGAGAGACAGGGTCTCACTATGTTGTCCAGACTGGTCTATAATGCTAGTCTTTCAGCAATCCTCTCACCTGGGCCTCCCAAAATGTTGTGCCTACAGGTGTGGGCCCCTATGCTCAGCCTGGGAATTCTTTTTATTCATTCTGAATTGCATGTCTCTTCCATATTGTTGAGTTTCCTTGTCCTTTACTGGAGTCCATATCATATAATAATATCATGGTATATTTTTTGAAAAGTTGCATGGAAGATAACAATTTCTGGATGCTCCATGTCTGAATGTGTCTTAACTCGTTTACACATTTGATAAGAACTGGAATAGGTACAGGAATCCATGTTGAAAGAAACTTCTTCTCAGAACCTTGCTGACATTTGCCCAGCTTCCACCATCAGCATCAGAGGGCTGACAGCAAGCTCTGTGCCTGGCACAGGACATGGCTTCTCATTGCTGTAGCTTAAGGGACCTCTCTGGGAAGGGAGAAGCCACTCGACTCTGGGACTCCATCTAGCTTTCTCTTGGTTAGATGATTTCCAGTAGCTTCTTTTGCTATTAATTTTGTGAGTATTTTTACAACCTTCTAGGGATCTGGGTGAGTTATACCCAAGTGTATTAGTCAGGGTTCTCTAGAGGGACAGAACTAACAGAACATACATATATATATATAAGTTTACTTAGTAGTATTGACTCACAAGATCACAAGATAAGGAGCAAGGAAGCCACTCCTAGTCACAAAACCTCAAAAGTAGGGAAGCGACAGTCTAGCCTTCAGTCTGTGGTCAAAAGTCCAAGAGCCCCAAAGCTGAAGAACTTGGAGTCTGATGTTCGATGGCAGAAAGTTTCCAGCACTGGAGAAAGATGAAGGCCGGAAGACTCAGCCAGTCTAGTCCTTCCATGCTCTTCTGCCTGCTTTTATTCTGGCTACACTGGCAGCTGATTAGATGGTGCCCACCCAGATTGACAGTGGGTCTGTCTCTCCTACTCCACTGACTCAAATGCTTATGTCCTTTGGCAACACCCTCACAGACACACCAGGAACAATACTTTGCATCCTTCAATCCAATCAAGTTGACACCCAATGTTAACCATCACACCAGATCTTCCTCTGAGATGTGAAATTTTCATTCCTATTCCTATGGCTTTGTTCTTTGCTCTGCCCTTATGGATAAAGGATAAACTTCTCTATTTCATTTTGGAGAACATTATTTCATGCTGGTTGTAGAAGAATTTCACTGGTTTACAAGAAACTTCATTGTTCTTTGAATAAAAATAAGGCAAAATCGTTAAGAGTTTTGAGACTATTTGGAAAAAAAAAGCTCAAAAAGAATGGGATGCACAAACTGTTATTGTTGAGGCAATCAGCATCCCAACTCCTATTACACCTTAAAAATTATTTCCGCAGCATAACCACACTTGCAAATCTCTTCATTTTTACACATATACACACATATTCTATATTAGTACTGAATTTGGCTAACAGCTCACATTTGCCAAGTTATTCTAACTTGTCTTATTTATGTTCATGCTTTCATCTTTCCCCTACTGCTTGAAATAAAACTTTGTGTCATTGATTTATTTTTGTGAATGTGCACTGGGGACATAAGAGAGGAAAATAGCAGGAGAGGTGTAAACAAGGGCATGAAAGTGACATAAGATGTGAGCCAGGATGGTCTGTAGTGTTCGGACTGTATTTGCTGAGATCGAAAGGACCACAACAGTGCTCTCAGCAAAGGTGCAAATTTAAGAAGGCTGCAATTATTAGAACATAAAGAATTTCGGGCAAGGCGCAGGGGCTCATGCCTGTAATCCCAGCACTTTGGGAGGCCAAGGCAGGCAGATCACCTGAGGTCAGGAGTTCAAAACCAGCCTGGCCAACATGGTGAAACCCTGTCTCTACTGAAAACACAAAAATTAGTCAGGTGTGGGGGTGGGTGCCTGTAATCCCAGCTACTCAGGAGGCTGAGGCAAGATAATGGCTCGAACCCAAGAGGCAAAGGTTGCAGTGAGTCAAGATCAAGCCACTGCACTCCAGCCTGAATGACAAGGCAAGACTCCATCTCAAACTAACAACAACAACAAAAACAAAAAAACAAACAAACAAACAAACAAAAAGAACATAAGGAATTTTCTAGGAAAGTGAAACTCAAAACTTGAAATTTGTGAAATAAATGTGAACAGCAGTATTCAATCAATTTAGCTTGGAACCATCAATGACCTGTGGAGCACGTGAGGGTGAGTGGGGCAGATTTCTGGTACATGGACGATACCTAGAGAGGTCCTGGTCTGAAAGAATCTTCCAGATGGAAACAGGGCATCTTGTTTATACAAGCCCAGGTCTCTCACAGCAAATTCATCTGTATGTTCCTTCTCCTTTCCTGCCAGATTGCCAGTTACTTTGAGGGGAGGAATATCTTCGAAATTTTCTGAAACACCTCCTGGAATTTGACATATCAACTGTATTCTGGATATTTAATGAATTCTATTTGATGACACAGGTATAGTAAAATGGTCTTAAATCATTTTGACAGGAGTAAAAAACATTTTATTCCACACTTTACTTATTCTTTTTCTGCTTGAAGTGATTAAAAGGAAAAAAAAACCTAATAGTTTAACTTAAAATCCAGATTTGTATGTAATTATCACAAAATCGGTGAAGTTCTTTTCAATGAAAAAAAAAAAAACAAAAAAACACCAGTTCTATAATTTGGACAGACAAGAATTTAGCAATAACAAAATTAAAGGTACAACCCTTAATCTATCAATTATTTAAAAATGCATCTCAAAGAACTATTTTTCTTTTTATTTATCCCTTGTATCAATAGACATTTAATTGGCAAACAAGAACATGGAAAGAGAAAAATATAAACTGTAATTCACTGTAATAAACTCTAAATCAATACAAAGAGAGTCTAAAATGTGTTTTGATGTCCAAATGTAGCTACAGCCACTGTGTCCTGTGTACTATAACACAGAGAAATAACACAAAATTATAAAATAAAATAAAGTAAATTGAAGAGAGACATGAAGTCCTTGCCCATGTCTATGTCCTGAATGGTAATGCCTAGGTTTTCTTCTAGGGTTTTTATGGTTTTAGGTCTAACATTTAAGTCTTTAATCCATCTTGAATTAATTTTTGTATAAGATGTAAGGAAGGGATCCAGTTTCAGCTTTCTACATATGGCTAGCCAGTTTTCCCAGCACCATTTATTAAATAGGGAATCCTTTCCCCATTGCTTGTTTTTCTCAGGTTTGTCAAAGATCAGATAGTTGTAGATATGTGGCGTTATTTCTGAGGGCTCTGTTCTGTTCCATTGATCTATATCTCTGTTTTGGTACCAGTACCATGCAGTTTTGGTTACTGTAGCCTTGTAGTATAGTTTGAAGTCAGGTAGCATGATGCCTCCAGTTTTGTTCTTTTGGCTTAGGATTGACTTGGCGATGCGGGCTCTTTTTTGGTTCCATATGAACTTTAAAGTAGTTTTTTCCAATTCTGTGAAGAGTCATTGGTAGCTTGATGGGGATGGCATTGAATCTATAAATTACCTTGGGCAGTATGGCCATTTTCACAATATTGATTCTTCCTGTCCATGAGCATGGAATGTTCTTCCATTTGTTTGTATCCTCTTTTATTTCATTGAGCAGTGGTTTATAGTTCTCCTTGAAGAGGTCCTTCACGTCCCTTGTAAGTTGGATTCCTAAGTATTTTATTCTCTTTGAAGCGATTGTGAATGGGAGTTCACTCATGATTTGGTTTTCTGTTTGTCTGTTACTGGTGTATAAGAATGTCTAAAACACCAAAAGCAATGGCAACAAAAGCCAACATTGACAAATGGGATCTAATTAAACTAAAGAGCTTCTGCACAGCAAAAGAAACTACCATCAGAGTGAACAGGCAACCTACAAAATGGGAGAAAATTTTCGCAACCTACTCATCTGACAAAGGGCTAATATCCAGAATCTACAGTGAACTCAAACAAATTTACAAGAAAAAAACAAACAACCCCATCAAAAAGTGGGCAAAGAATATGAACAGACACTTCTCAAAAGAAGACATTTATGCAGCCAAAAGACACATGAAAAAATGCTCATCATCACTGGCCATCAGAGAAATGCAAATCAAAACCACAATGAGATACCATCTCACACCAGTTAGAATGGCAATCATTAAAAAGTCAGGAAACAACAGGTGCTGGAGAGGATGTGGAGAAATAGGAACACTTTTACACTGTTGGTGGGACTGTAAATTAGTTCAACCATTGTGGAAGTCAGTGTGGCGATTCCTCAGGGATCTAGAACTAGAAATACTATTTGACCCAGCCATCCCATTACTGGGTATATACCCAAAGGACTATAAATCATGCTGCTATAAAGACACATGCACATGTATGTTTATTGCGGCACTATTCACAATAGCAAAGAGTTGGAACCAACTCAAATGTCCAACAATGACAGACTGGATTAAGAAGATGTGGCACATATACACCATGGAATACTATGCAGCCATAAAAAACGATGAGTTCATGTCCTTTGTAGGGACATGGATGAAATCAGAAATCATCATTCTCAGTAAACTATCGCAACGACAAAAAACCAAACACCGCATGTTCTCACTCATAGATGGGAATTGAACAATGAGAACACATGGACACAGGAAGGGGAACATCACACTCTGGGGACTGTTGTGGGGTGGTGGGAGGGGGAAGGGATAGTATTAGGAGATATACCTAATGCTAAATGGCGAGTTAATGGGTGCAGCACACCAGCATGGCACATGTAAACATATATAACTAACCTGCACATCGTGCACATGTACCCTAAAACTTAAAGTATAATAATAATAAAAAATAATAATAAAATAAATAAATAAATAAATAAATTGAAGAGAGGAGGCCTGTAATGTAAGGGGTGCTGTGTCACTCTCAGGCAGCAACCTGAGCCAGTGAGTCAACGCACGAGGCTCTCTTGTTTGTTGGTACTTCCTGTTCTTTCTTTATAAAATACATGGAGAACTAAATCCACAGGATGCTCACACAAATGATTCATAGAGAAAGCTTAAAAGAATCTCACGTTGTTAATGAGCATCACAATAGGCTCTGCTGATGAGAAGGCATTTTGTTTCCGCAGAAATGTTTTTTCTCACTCCGTCCTGATTTTGATTTCTGTTTAAATTCAGTAAACACATTACCAAAATTTAAACAATGTGACTTGTTTTCCCCAACTCTCAGTTCACCAAAGGTATTTCATCTGTTTGTTCTGAAAATGCAGCTGCTCTCTAGATGTATGTGTGCCCTGATAAGAAATGTTTGTGTAACAATAAAAATCATTTCTTTTGATTAAAAAAAAAAAGAATCTCCAGTCATTTACACTGGAAAATGAGAGAGAGAGAGAGAGAGAGAGAGAGAGAGAGAGCTTGCATACTTTCTTCACATATATTAATGGTGGGAAGAAAATGGATGTAGAGTAATAGGGCCTGAGGAACTCATAGAAGGAACCGAACATGTATGAAAAGATAATGACTGCCAGGCGGCACTGACGCAGCCTCCAGCCCCTCTATCTTAGGCTTTCGAGACATGTGCTCTTTTGCTTCCGGTGGACAGCGTCTCAATACTTTCCTCTAAAAGCAGGTTTTACCCTGGTCAGAGGTGCTCTTGAGGCCCAAAGAAGAGATTTCCACAAACAGTCTATAAGAGCATGGACATACTATAACTGCTTGATAAGTGAATGAATGGATGACTAAATGGAGTCGATGCTTTCATGACTTAACATTGTGGTTATGGGTGTCACTATTCTCTTGGCAATAGTGAAATAGTAAAATAGCCTAGATGTCATTAAGAACCTTCATGGAAAAGATGCGGGTGGGGGAAGGAAAACAACATTCATGATTCATGGGAGGAGATAAAATAGCACCATGAAGGGGAATTTGGAAGAGGCTGACGCCAGCCCTCATGGGTGATTTTGAGGTGTTCAAGACTTCAGTGGAGGAAGTAACTGGAACTAGAATTAGAAGTGGGGTCTGAAGATGTGACTGAATTGTGGCAATCTCATGATAAATCTTGAACAGTTTGCTTCTTATGGATGAACAAAGAAAGTAGTTTCTTGAGATGGCATCTACTTCTGGGGAAGATGCTGTGAACATTGTTGCAGTGACAACAGAGGACTTTTTTTTTTTTTTTTTTTTTTTGATACCGAGTTTCCCTCTGTTGCCCAGGGTGGAGTGCAGTGGCACAATCTCGACTCACCACAACCTCCGCCTCCCAGGTTCAAGCGATTCTCCTGCCTCAGCCTCTCGAGTAGCTGGGATTACAGGTACCTGCTACCATACCCGGCTAATTTTTGTATTTTTAGTAGAGATGGGGTTTCACTGTGTTGGCCAGGCTGGTCTCAAACTCCCAACCTCAGGTGATCCACCCAGCTCAGCCTCCCAAAGTGCTGGGATTACAGGTGTGAGCCACTACACCTGGCTGAAAGAATTTGAATATTACTTGTATTTAGTTGATAAAGCAGTGGCTTTGACAGGGTTTGAGAGGAACGACTCCAATTTTGAAAGAAGTTCTACTATAGATAAAATGCTATCAAACAGCATCATGTTATAGAGAAATCTTCTTTCACATGTGAAAGGAAGACTCAATTGATGTGGCACATTTCATTGTTGTGTTATTTTAACAAATTTCCACAGCTGCCCAAACAATTTGGCAGTCAACACCCTGCCTGATCAGACAGCAGCCATCAACATCAAGGCAAGACCCTCCACCAGCAAAAAGATTATGACTTGCTGAAGGCTCAGATGATTGTTAGCATGTTTTAGCAACAAAGTATTTTTAAATTGAAGTATGTACTTTCTTAAAGAAATAACGATAATAACACTTAATAGACTACAACATAGTTAGTTTTAGAAGCACTGGGACACCAAAATAACTGTGGACTTGCTTTACTGTGATGTTTGCTTCATGAGGGTGGTCTGTAACTGAAACTGCATTTTGTCCAAGGTATACCCATATTTAAATAGAAAATGGACTTTCTCTTACTAAGTAGAATGGCATTTTCATTTGTCTCATTTTTGGAGGGAAACTCTAGAGAAGAAGCGAAGACATGCCCACTGTCCCTCCCCCATCCTATGGAGGCTGCCCAGTGCCAAAGAGGAAGTGGTCACTCTGGTCACTCACATACACACAACTGGCACAATTGTCACAATCGCTCCCCTTTGTGACAGGTTGGTGGAATGACTTACAGTTGAGCCCACCAAATATAATTCAGATGAATTTAGTCATTCAGCCTCATGAGGTCACACTTTTACTGTTTTCAACAAAGCTTAAACCCCCTTCCCACATTCTGTAGAAAAAAAGTGATGACTTCTGGGGTTGTTTTCTAGGCCATTTCTATCAGAACTCCTGCACCTCGCCAGATATTTCAACTCTTTGGAAAGCCACCTTGTGTCCATTTTATGTCCCCAACCCTGGATAATGTCTCTGTTTTCCATGTACCTAAAAACATTGAAAAAAAAATCTGCTATTCAACATATCTTGGTGTTATTGTCACTGGAGGAAAATGGAAGGAGAAAAGCAGACAGAGAGTATGGAAATAAATACCCGTCAGTATGGAAATGTAGTATATCATAAAAATGGCACTTCAAACCAGTGGGAAACAGTGGGTCATTCCATAAGACAGTATTGGAACAGGTTAATAAAAAATTACAAAGTTTAATTTAGATCTCCATTGTATTCCTTAAAAAGAAAGTAGATCCCAATAGAATAAAAATTTAAGTGGGCAAAATCAAAGAAAGCATCAAAAGTATAAGAAACCATGGGCCAGGCGTGGTAGCTCATGCCTGTAATCCCAGCACTTCGGGAGGCCAAGGCGGGCAGATCACCTGAGGTCAGCAGTTCGAGACCAGCCTGGCCAACATGGTGAAACCCCGTCTCTACTAAAAATACAAAAATTACCTGGGTGTGATGGCGGGTACCTGTAATCCCAGCTACTTGGGAGGCTGAGGCAGGAGAATTGCTTGAACCCAGGAGGCAGCAGTTGCAGTGAGTGGAGATAGCGCCACTGCACTCCAGCCTGGGTGACAGAGGATAATCTGTCTTAAAAAAAAAAGAAAAAAAGAAACGCTGCATGAAAAATTTTCTAAGATTGCACTGGTGATATCTTCCTTGAGCTGACGTTAAAACCAGAAGCCATAAAGTAGTAGGTGAAAACCTCTGACTACCAATAAAATGTTTAAACTATTTCTATGGCAACATAACAAAAGCAGAAATAACCTTCCTGTAGTCTGCTCTACTGGTGGTCGCCAATAAACCATGCTTGGCAAAAGGCATGCCCCTGTACTCGCATCGTGAATCTGAGCTGGGCCTGTGACTGGCCTTCACCAAGAGAATGTGACGTACGCTTCAGAGCTTGGCCTCTGGAGGGCTAGTAGGTCCTGCATTTGCAATCCTTGACACCCCTGAGCTAAGAAGTACAGCTGCCACATGAACACAGCACATGGAGAGGTGGTATGGAGGGGCCACGTGGAGATAGAGAGCCCTGGAGGCTACATGGAGAAGAGCACAGAACCCAGCTGACCCCAGAACCGAGGCCCCAGGACTACAGCCCCAGTCAAGCCATTCCAGCTGGCTGCCAGCCATCCTCGCCTCCTAGCTGAGCTCTAGACATCTAAGCAGACGAGGTCTCTCAGACACCACATCCCCAGCAAAACTCATACAGGAAGAGCACCACACTGTCCTCATGGGGCCCTGTCCAAATTTATAACCCTCAGAATTTAAAAAAGTAATGCAATATTTTGTTTTAAAGACATGGGATAGGCCGGGTGCGGTGGCTCATTCCTATAATCCCAGCAGTTTGGGAGGACGAGGCGGGTGGATCACCTGAAGTCAGGACTTTGAGACCAGCCTGGCCAACATGGTGAAACCCCATCTCTACTAAACATACAAAAAATTAGCCTGGCATGGTAGCAGGCACCTGTAATCCTCCCAGGGAGGCTGAGGCAGGAGAATTGCCCAGAGGCAGAGGCTGCAGTGAGCTGAGATCACACCACGGCACTCCAGCCTGGGCAACAAGAGCAAAACTCCATCTCAGAAAAAAAAAAAAAAAGACATGGGATAATGTATAATGTGGCAATAGATAGCTGGAACACTCAATAGTCAAACTCAAAAGAAAATCAGCAAACTGGGAAAAGACTAAGCAATACATATGCCAAGAGACTAATGTCTTAAATATGAAAAAAGAGCTTATGTGTAAATAAGAAAAAAGTCAACTCAATATAAAAGTAAACAATAGGACTCAAAACTTACTTCAAAGAACAAAAACATAAGTGGTCAAAAATCATTTGAAATATGTTCAAGCTCACTCAATCTTATTGAAAAACTGAGTAATATTCTTTTACTTGCCTATTGGGTTGGAAGATATTTAAAAGTTTAACAATAAATAAAATTAAATTAAGTGAAATAAAATAAAATAAAAAGCAATAACCAGAATGGAGGTGATGTGAGGCTCATGAACCACTTGTTGAGAGCAATCATTCTTTACAAAAAACCTACTATGTCTATTTATTCATTGACCCGGCAATATAATTTCTAACAATATATCTTATAAACATAATATACTCAAGGATACAGAGATACATGAACTGTTATGGACTGAATGCTTGTGTCTCCCCCAAATTCATATGTTGAAACCATTGCCTCCAACGTCATGGTATTTGTAGATGGAGCGTCTGGGAGGTAATTAGATCTATATGAGGTCATGAAAGCAGAGAACTCTTATAGGATTTGTGTCCTTATGAGAAGAGGAGAAAGCAGAGCTCACTCTCTGTTGTGTATGGACAGCAAGAAGGCAGCTGTCAATAAACCACGAAGAGAGCCCTCACCAGGTTTCCAATCTGCTGGAACCTTCAACTTGGACTTCATACTCTCTCGAATTGTGAAAAATAAATTGCTATTGTTCAAGCCACTCAGTCTATGGTATTTTGTTAAGGCAGCCAAAGCAGACTAAGGCTAGAACAAAGATGCTCATGAAGCATCATTTGTAATATCTTAAATATTGGAAAATTCTAAATATCTACCCTTAACAACCTCATTCAATAATTTGCAACACAGCTATACAACGTAATACTGTAAATCTGCCTGAGCTAAGAAGTACAGCTGCCACAAGAACACAGCACATGGAGAGGTGGTGTGGAGGGGCCACGTGGAGATAGAGAGCCCTGGAGGCTACATGGAGAAGAGCACAGAACCCAGCTGACCCAAGAACCGAGGCCCCAGGACTACAGTCCCAGTCAAGCCATTCCAGCTGGCTGCCAGCCATCCTTGCCTTTTTATCAGAATAAGGTAGAATTATATATACTGATCCCTGAGGATATCTAGATGTTGGTAAAGTGAAAAAAAGAATAAGCTGTAAAATAGAATTTACTGTAGGATTCTATTTGTGATCTTTTATGAAAAAGATATAGGCACATGTATATTACACACTTATAGGCATGCATACTTCTATATTATATTTCTAAGTACACATCGGGAGCTATTCATGGTGATTACCTCTGAGGATAGGGAGTATTAGAGTGGCCAACCTGGTATGAATAGGGAATAAAGAAGACTTACTTTTTATACTACACCCATCTGCACTGTTTTTTTTTTTAACGTGAAATATGTAACTTTTATTAAAAAGAAAAAAAATAGTGAAACGCTTCATAGTCCTTTGTGTCAAGAGCTCTGCCACAACCCGAAGCACAAAACCTAGGAGTTCTGTCCATCTTAATCTACACTTTGGCCTCATACATGGATATAGTGTGTTGGTTGGCACCATGCAAACACTGTCCCTCCTTTCTGGGTTGGAGAGGTACCAGGAGTGTTTGGAGAACAAGAAAAGCACATCCCCCGAACTGGCAAGCAATACTCATGACCATCAGCAGCCACAGGCTCCATTAACAAGCAGGAGAGGGATGCTTCCCTGGTCTCACCAGCAATAAACGTGTCTATGGGGAAGCAAGGTTTCTAAGAAGCGCTTAAGGAACTCTGGGCATTCCTAGACAGCCAGGCTCTGAATTTAGATGGGAGAAAAGTAGGCAGATATCACTGACAATCATGTTGTTTTAAAATGATCTTTTTTGCATTGGGTGCGGTGGCTTATGCCTGTAATCCCAGCACTTTGGGAGGCTGAGACAGGTGGATCACTTGAGGTCAGGAGTTCGAGACCAGCCTGGCCAACATGGTGAAACCCCGTCTCTACTAAAAATACAAAAAATTAGATGGGCATGGTGGTGTATGCCTGTAGTCCCAGCTACTTGGGAGGCTGAGGCACCAGAATTGCTTGAACCCAGGAGGTGGAGGTTGCAGTGAGCCAAGGTTGTGCCCTGCACTCCAGCCTGGGTGACAGAGTGAGACTTTGTTTAAAAATAAAATAAAATAATATGTTCTTTTGATATTTATCGATTAATTTTCATGAACCTGAAAGGTGTTTGTGAAAGAACACCCTATTCTTATTATTCTCTGTACAAACAGAATCATATTCACTCTTAACCCTCACATCAAGACACTTACTTTGATATATTTTTAAAGGCTTGAAAACCAAAATAGAGTTTTAATTTTCTTATCAAAAAATTTCAAGCCTTTATATCAAGGTGGTAGGATTATTCATCTCTTTTGTGTCAACCCTGTAAATGTGAGAACTGTAACTGATCTCTGCTATGCGTGAGTGACATGGCAGACCCTGAATATGTTGTGGAACCAGAACATTTTCATTACCTACATCATGCTGTGTGTCAAACAGGCATGCCAATCATTTTGTGGATCTTAGCAGGCCATTGCACATGCAAACTTGTATGATAGGTACGACAGTTTCACTTAGCATTCTCATTTGGAAAACATTCTGGAATATGTGAATAAGTAACTGGAAAATTCCCAAATAGACATAGCATTGCAGTTCAGAAACATGAATATTTACCACTGACAGACAGCAAGAGAGAAAGCATGCACACAAGAGAGGGTCCTCATCAAACTGAACAATGTATGAGCAAGAACCCGCGGTGCACATTGGAAGGATGATCATGGCTGCGAGGCTACAGTTATGACTAAACAACCATTGATAAATTTATTCTCGACTATATCAAATGATAAAGAAAATAGCTATGAATTTACTGAAAAAAAAGCATTATCCCTAATTAATAAGAAAGACAAAAGAAAAAGAAAGGAACATCCAGTTGAAACACTTATCAACCAAATAGCACAACAGATATTGAGAACACTAATATTTGGTTATAAAGGATAAGAAATTTTTATGAAGAAAAGTAATTTCCACTTTGGTATTTCTGGCCTTATGAAGACATAAGATACATTGGGAGGATTATGGAAACATAAATGATTGAGAGAAAATCTCATGAGAAAATCAAGAAGATGGGACCGTTTATGAAATAGGAATACCACTCATAATTAGACAAAGACAATGAGAAAGTTTTCTAATTGCAGTATCATTCTGTAAGTATACAATGTGTATTACCAGTAGGTGAATATCATAAGCAAAATGAAAAGCAAACAAGTAAGTAAAAATATTAAGTAGAAAAATATTCTCATGAGTGATTGATATGATTACATTTGAATTTTAGAAGACGTCATTAGTGGAGATGTGAATAGAATCAGAAGGATTTAGGATGAAGTCGGGGAAAGCTGTTATGAGGCTACTGCAATGGTCTGGGCTCTTTTGGCATTTCCTCTTTAAGCTAAAATTGGTCCTTTCACTATTTATTCTCTTTTCCCTGATATTTGCTCTTCTTGTTTTTAAAAAATCCTTCAATTTAATTTTAAATTTTATGACTTTCCTCTTCTTCTACCTGGTTCCGTTCCTTACGCTGCATTGCCAAATTACACCGATAGTATAAACATAGACCATGTTAGTCTCTGCTTTTAATTCTTCTTTTTCTCTTTTTTTTTTTTTGAGGTGGAGTCACGCTTTGTCATCCAGGCTGGAGTGCAGTGGCACAACCTTGGCTCACTGCAAGCTCCGCCTCCCGGGTTCACACCATTCTCCTGCCCCAGCCTCCCGAGTAGCTGGGACTACAGGTGCCCGCCACCACGCCCGGCTAAATGTTTTGTATTTTTAGTAGACACAGAGTTTCACCGTGTTAGCCAGGATGGTCTCGATCTCCTGACCTCGTGATCCGTCTGCCTCGGCCTCCCAAAGTGCTGGGATTATAGGCATGAGCCACCACGTCTGGCCTAATTTTTCTTTTTCTTTTTTTCTTTTTTTGAGACAGAGTCTCACTCTGTTGCTCAGGCTGGACTGCAATGACAAGATCTCGGCTTACTACAACCTCCAGCTGCAGCTGAGCCTCCAGCTCCAGCTGAGGCTCAAGTAATTCTGCCTCAGCCTCCCGAGTAGGTAGGACTACAGGTGTGTGCCACCATCCCTGGCTAATTTTTGTATTTTTAGTAGAGACAGGGTTTTGCCATATTGGCCAGGCTGGTCTCGAACTCCTGACCTCAGGTGATCCACCTGCTTCATCCTCCCAAAGTGTTGGGATTACAGGCGTGAGCCACTGCACCCGGCTGATTTTTTCATTTTTATTTCAAATTTCTGCCACATATTTTGGATTCTCTCTTTAAAAAAAAAAAAAATCTGTAACATTTTAAAAGCAATTTTGGCATTAATATTTGTGGTAGTATTAAGGTTTTACATGATGGTTTAGGATATGATGACAATAGAATTCTTAAGGTTAACACGGCCAGGAGAATTATATGACCAAGTGAATCGATCTTTAGACCTCTGGCTTTGGAAGCTTCTTATGAAATCCTAAGAGATTTATAGACAACAAATGTTTACAACATTTAGGTACCCAACAGCATAATACTAGACACAAATACTAAGCAATATTCAGAGTCCAAATACAGCCACACTCATTTTGCTTGTAAAAATTTAGTTTTTCAATTTGCCTCCTGCTGCACAGAAGTAATACAGCAGGTGATTCATTTCCACGTTTGAACTGCTGTTAACCACAATGGGTGAAGGAGAGCGAGATGCAGGCTTCGCCGATCATGTCACCCTTGGAAGAAAGGGGAATAAAATTATAGGGCAGAATGACCTATCAAATTTCCGTGACAGGTGCTAATTCACTTTGATCTATCCTTCACCATAATTTCATTGGTGGGGAGGACATACATATTTATAAGTGTGGAAACAGGCGACTGTTGTTCTGTTTGCAATTTACAACAACAAAGGATTCATTTCAATTTTCATATTAGAAGTCCCAAGGTGACCTGGGAGTAGATACCAGCCCCCTGCTGTGCGGGATTTCTAACATAATAAGGAATAAAGCACAACAACAGTACATTGTGACCTGGGCTCATGGGTAATCAATTCACATATTTACCATGGAAACAACAGTACCACGCAAAACATCGTCATTACTTCAATTTGCTGATGAAAGCCCTCGAGAACCCAGGAAGTGTGTGCGTGGAAACTGGCTGATTAATCTGACTTACTTATGCTTTGTTAAAGAGTTATTGTCTTAATCATAATTAACACTAAATAGTCACTCATGGAAAAGCTGCAAGAGAGATTCAGCTCTACCTCTTATGAGGCTTCTGTGATTTTCAAACCATGAGTCATTGACAAATATATACAATGAAACAGAGATTGAGCCAAATGGGAGGACACCAGGGTTTTGATTTCAGAAGTCGGATTTAGAATTTCATTTTCTATGCAAAATATTGCATGGTATACAAACACCTCTCAGGTTATATAATCATGGTGCATTATCTTTGTACCCACAAAATGCTTAATGAACTCAGTGGGGTGAGTTCCTTTTCTTCTACGGAAGGAAAACAAAACTATGCACAGGAAAACAAGCCAGTGCACGGCATGACTAACAAAATGCCATGTAATCAGGCAAAAGGTTTGAATAGACATTTCACTTAACAAGATATACGGCTGGGTTAATAAGCACATAGATAAGATGTTTAATATGACTAGTAATCACAGAACGTCTATAATGAACAAGTTGACAAAATCTAGTGTTGGTGAGGAAGTAGAGAAACTAGAAACCAACACCCCCGCTCCCCACCACCACCTTTTGCTGGTGGGAATGCAAAATATTACAGCCACTTGAAAACATTCAAGCAATTTCTGAAACTGTTAAGCACACGACTGTAAGAGCCAGCAATTCCTCTCCTAGGTATCCAACTAAGGAGAAATGAAAGTGCAGATCCACACGAAGACTTTTATGCCATGTTCACGGTATAACTCATAATAACAATGCAAATGTCCATCTACCGGTGAATGGATAAACAAAAGGTATCATATCCTTACAATGGAATTTTGCTCATCAAGAAGAGTTTCACATACAATAACTTTGAGAAAAATCTCAAAATTATGCTGAGGGAAATAAGACTGACAAAAGATTACATAGCATTTGATTCCATTTATCTAACATTTCTAGAAAAAAAGGCAAAACTCTATAAGCAGACAGTTGATCAGTGTTTGCCTAGGGCTGAAGGTAGGAGTGAGGATGGCTCAAATATGCATGAAAAAACTTCTTAGGGTTTATTTTTCTGAAATTGGATTGTGATAACTGGTTGCGCAATTGTAAATGTGTATTAGAAATGATCGAACTGGACATATACCTGGAGGATCTGCATGATGTGTAAATTATACCCCAATAAAGCTATCGGAACTCACTAAGAACATAGCTTGCTCTAGATGGTTAAAGGTTTCAGGTGTTCCTGTTACATGATCTCACCATTATGAACTGTCATGTTCCCAAACCACTGTGAAGTCTTAGCAAGTGCTGGAAATACAAATAGGTTTACAATTTAAAGGGGCAGCTGGAGCCTCAGTACTCCATCAATAATATGTATTAAGACATGCCACAGAGCAAATGCTCACAGTGAAAAGTGCTGGGGAGACTGTACAAGGGTCTACAACATGTGATTAAAGAACTGTGTCAGATGGCATTTCAACAGCTTTGTAAATGATGACAGGGACACAGGTAAAGTTGAAAAATCACATTCCTATCCTCCTTAGCACAGAGAGTAAGCATACGTTTTTAATTATTGTCATGAGTTCTTAACCACAGGGATACATTCTGAGAAACAGGTCTTTGTGTGGACATCACAGAGCATACTTACACAAACCTAGATGGTATCACCTGCTACACACCTAGACTGGATGGTAGAGCCTTTTGCTGCTGGGTTAAAAACCTGTACAGCGTGTTACTGGACTGAATACTGTTGGAAACCATAACACGGGCCGGGCGCGGTGGTTCATGCCTATAATCCCAGCACTTTGCGGGGCTAAGGCAGGTGGATCACTTAAGGTCAGGAGTTTGAGACTAGCCTGGCCAACATGGTGAAACCCTGTCTCTACTCAAGGTACGAAAATTAGCTGGGTGTGGTTGCACGCACTTGTAATCCCAGCTACTTGGGAGGCTGAGGCATGAGACGTGCTTGAACCTAGGAGGTGGAGGTTGCAGTGAGCCGAGATTGTGCCACTGCACTCCAGCCTGGGCCACAGAGCGAGACTCTACCAGAAAAAAATAGAAAAGGAAACCATAAAACAATGGTTAGTAGATGCACAATGTTTATATGTGAACATGGAAAAGGCACAGTGAAAGTACAGTATAAAAAATAAAAAATATGGTACCCCTGGGCCGGGCACGGTGGCTCACGCCGGTAATCCCAGCACTTTGGGAGGCCGAAGTGGATCACGAAGTCAAGAGATTGAGACCATCCTGGCCAACATGGTGAAACCCCGTCTCTACTAAAAATACAAAAATTAGCTGGGTGTGGTGGTGCATGCCTGTAGTCCCAGCTACTCGGGAGGCTGAGGCAGGAGAATCACTTGAACCCAGGAGGCGGAGGTTGCAGTGAGCCAAGATAGTGCCACTGCACTCTGGCCTGGCAACAGAGTGAGATGTCTAAAAAAAAAAAAAAAAGGTACCCCTGAATAGGACACTTACTGGGAATGGAGCTTACAGTACTCCAAGTTGCTCTCCTGAGTCAGTGAGTGAGTGAATGTGAAGGCCTAGGACATTATTGTATACCACTGTAGACATTATGAACACTGTACATCTAGGTTACACTAAATGCATACAACAAAGTTCCTCAATAATAAACTAATCTTGGCTTACTGTAACTTTCTGACTTTATACACTTCTTAATTTTTAAAACTCTGACACTTGTAATAACACTTAGCTTAAAACACAAACACATTGTACAGCCATATAAATTTATTTTCTTCCTTTATATCTGTATTCTATATGCTTTTTCTTCTATTTCTAAATTTGTAAAACTTTTTAAACTTTTTGTTGGAAACTAAGACACTGACACACACATTAGCCTAACAGGGTGAGGATCATCCATATCACCATCTTCCACCCCCATATATTGTCCCACTGGAAGGTCTTCCGGGGCAATGACACGCGTGGACCTGTCATTTCCTATAACAATGCCTTCTTCTGGAAATCCTCCTGAAGAGCCTGCCTGAGACTGCTTTACGGTTAACTTATTTATAAGTAGGAGTGTACTCTAAAATAGCAATAAAAAGTATAAAATATATATAAACCAGTAACATAATTAGTCATGACCATTATCAAGTATTATGTACTGTACTTCATATGTGCTATACTTTTATATGACTGGCAGCACAGTTTTGTGTACACCACCACCACCACAAACATGAATAATGGCTTGAGCTACTACATTACAACAGCTACAGTGTCACTAGGCGATAGGAATTTTTCAGCTCCACTATAATTTTATGGGACCACCATCCTGTGTCTGTCATGGACTGAAGTGTCATTGTCATTACACAACAGCTTACTGCACTCAAATGACCTCCTGCTTCACCCGTAAAGGAAAATCATGATCAGTGTAGCCTGTAGCTACAGGATGGTGAAGTTCACTGACCTGCCAGCCAGTCACCGTGTTGAAATTTGGTCATCCTCTGAGCCACTCCTAAATCTTAGTGGGAACACAAGTAGCATAGGATAGGCTGACAACCGAAGTGAAAGCAGATAGAAGGAACTTTTCAACCCCTCTTGTAGAAAAACATTTCAATTACCAGAGAAAGTGGATTCTCTGGGACGCTACAAGGCAGATGTCAGCCTCAATGGGTTAAATCTGAGAAACATTGACTGAATTTCTCAAAAACAACAGGGAGTCCTGCATCTAATTCCAATTCATGTTTAAAAAGCCCAGAAAATTAAGTTACATACAATAAGGCAAGTAATACATTATTACCATTTTGTTGCCACTCAGGATTCAAACAAAAGAGACTCCAATAAACCCCCCTGTTGTCAAATGCAGAAGATGAAATTGGCAGAGTGTCAACTTCTACAGAAGGCCTCACTTCTCTTCCTTGTTCTAGCTATTTCCTGCTTGTCTTTTAAAAATTCCTATTAAGTCTTATGGTTTTGAAAAATATTTTCCTGATCCCTCAATATGTCCCCACTTTCAGCCACCTTACTTACAGTCTGATTTAAGGTTCCATTATTTTTCCCTGGTATGCAAAATGGATGTCTATCACTTCTCACGTTGCTTGCAAACAAATATTAGTTTACTTTTTTATCCCATATTAGTAATCTGTTAAGGGAAGGGGGAAATATATATGTGTGTGTATATATACTTATATTTGTACACGTGCACATACATATAAGTAAATTTGCTTAATTTCCTAGGTCCTGAATCAGAATTTCATAAATTATTTGTGGGGATATAATATAAGTACATGAGGTAATTCCTACACGAAATGGAGTAACTAACATAGGTCAGCATTAAGTTGCCATTAAAAAGTTCCAAAGTATGCATTACTCATGTGTGGATACGAGGTAACCTGTAATGAGATGTGAATTCTGGAAATACAGGCAATGATTACAGGAGTCTAAGAACAAAGAAGCCAGCATAAGCCTAAAAAATAAACAGAAGGTTTTGGAGAAGTTGGAGTTTTGTTTTTAATGTTCGCACATCTTGGATTTTATAGCAAACGAGACTCAATTAACTGTAATAAAAAATGCATGCTCTTATGCTGTGATCATATTTCACAATTGCAGTTTAAACAAAACCACGACTCACTATGCTGACGTTATTTCCTGTTGCTGCCACCTATGGACACCAGGTCGCAGCTCCCTCCAGGCTGGCAGGCATCTTACAGCAGGGCTGGAGGATCCTCCCATGTGGCCTCCCTGTTCCTGATCTCAGCAGCTTGTTTCCCACACCTTCGAGTGTACATTTCCTCAGGTCACTGCTTAGCATACAATCCTCCACTGAGTGGCTCCCCATCACACATATAAAGTAGATTCTGCAGTTGGGGGCCAGTGCCGGGGCTCATGCCTATAAGCCCAGCACTTTGGGAGGCTAAGGGGGGCAGATCAACTGAGGTCAGGAGTTTCAGACCAGCCTGGCCAACACGGTGAAACCCCATCTCTACTAAAAATACAAAAATTAATTGGGCATGGTGGCACACGCCTGTAGTCCCAGCTACCAGGGAGGCTGAGGTGGAAAAATTGCTTGAACCCGGGAGGTGGAGGCTGCAGTGAGCTGAGATCGCACCCTGCCTCAATAAATAAATAAATAAAATAAAGTAGATTCCTCCTCCTCTTTTTATTTGCAAAATATTGCACACTCATAAAAAGTTATTAAAATTGTACAAAGAACTGTTCTTCACCTAGGTTAACCACTTGTTCTCAATTTTGTGAGATTTCCTTTCTGTCTCTACTTACATATAATGAATGTAACATAGTTATTACTAAATGTATAACTGTATTGTTATTGTTGCTATGTAGTGTCTGAGTTCTTAGAGAGTAATTTGCAAACATCACAATCCTTTACCCCCTAATTGTTTAGTGCCTCCTAAGGAGGAGGACACTGTTAGGTAACTGCAGTACAATCATGAAGTTCAGCTGGTGCAGATTCTGAATGGAACTTGAGAGACCCTTCAGAACCTGGCCCACCTGGCTGCTTCTTTCCCTGTCTGTCTGGTATCCTTTGCACTTTGCCTAGGAAAGAAGCAGCCATTCCTTGCTATCCTCCATTCCTTCGTACACACAGCCCCCTGCCTTTCAAGCATTTTTCCCATTCTCTTTCCTCAGCTGAGCTCACTATTGCATCTGTGTCTGGACTTGAATCCAGGCTCTGGCGCTTCATAGTTATGGGACAATGGGGAAGTTACTTAACCTCTCTGGGGCTCAGATTCCTCATCTATGAAACGGGATTAGAAAAAGAAACTGTCTCCTGGGATTTATTGTGAGGTTAAAGTCAGATATTTTAGGTCAAGAGCTAAAGAATACCTAGGAAAAAGTAAGCATTCAAAATCTACTTACTGCCCCTATCACACTACCATCATCACCAATCATTTCTCAGGCCTCATCTTTAACCTCACACACTCTACGAAGGCCTCACTGATCCTCAAATATGAATCCAATGGCCCAGACTGTGTGCTTAGGCACCCTGCATTAAAACCGCCTACTATAATTTACTAGAAGTATTTCCTATTTGTTTCCTCCTAGTTTGCGTTTAAAGTCTTTTCAACAGTGACTAAGTCTGACTTGGTCAATTTTGAAAGGCTAGTATTCAGCATAGTGCCTGACACACAGCAAGATTTTAATAACTACTCACTGAATCTATAAATGAATTTCAGTAATTCAGAATTCAGAATGAATTTCAGAGTCTAATGGCCGGAATAATTTTCCCAAACTCGGCTGACAATTGATTTTTCAGGGGAAGTCCAGACAGGTTAAGAGGAGAAAAGGTGACTCATTCTTCAGGGGCTCAACACCCATTCCCCACTGCCCAGGGAAAAGTGTTTGCATGCCGTGTGAAACTTCAAGCAAGCTAGTTTTTAAGCTGTTAAAAAAAACATGAGGGAATTAATTGTTCTGAGCAGTTTCTCACCATCTCCACAGCATTAAATTCAACATTCGATTTGCTTTTCAAACACAGTTAACAGGCAGGACGATGAGATAATCTATTTCAGTGAAAGTGTAAACTGTGGAAGTACCCTGTGAGTAAACCAGGAGAGAGAGTCCCTCCACAAACAAGAACCACGGCTGCCCGTGGGGAGGTTGGGAACATGCCCAGAATTCACCTGGCATCACGGTTGAGGTCAAATGTTAAGACTTGCTGGGAAAAAAATATTGTTGTTGTTGTTTTTTGGTGAATCCAGAGGAAGGAAACATATTAAAATTCTAATGAACGACTAAACTGAAAACACTTTACAGGCTTATGAATGAAAATTTTCCCAAATTTTTCCTTATATAAAGATTATGCATACAAATTTAAATACCACAAAATCCAAATATAAAACAATTTATGATGGGCTAATAAAAAACTACACTTTTTCAATATGATAGAATTGCATCTTTGACTTTATAGAAATGTTCTTTAAAAACATCTTTAGAGGCCAGGTGCGGTGGCTCAGGTCTGTAATCCCAGCACTTTGGGAGGCAGAGGCAGGCGGATCACGAGGTCAGGAGACCATCCTGGCTAACATGGTGAAATCCCGTCTCTACTAAAAATACAACAGATTAGCCGGGTGTGGTGGCGGGCGCCTGTGGTCCCAGCTACTCAGGAGGCTGAGGCAAGAGAATCGCTTGAACCCGGGCGGTGGAGGTTGCAGCGAGCTGAGATCGTGCCACTGCACTCCACGCTGGGCGATAGAGCGAGACTCCATCTCAAAGAAAAAAAAATGTCTTTAGAAACTCCTATTTATATACAAACTGATATCTAAAGGAAGATCCATTTTATACTTCATTAGTATAATTTTCAGTTACATGGAGTTGTAACTAAGTGCATTAAAGATACAATTGAACTTATTCCCAAATGTCAAGTGTCCCTGCCAAGATTTAAATCCAATCACAATATGAATGGTGTTTATGAGACTCAGTTGGGATAAAACAAACAAACAAACAATATGGAAGACATCCTCCTTCTTTGCTAGTTGATGATGAAGAAAATAAGGGCTGCTACCATGCTTTACTAGGCACTCACCACGTGCCAGCACTGTGCTGAACTTTTTATATGTCTCGTCTCCTCCCCACGAGACTCATTTAAGGTCTGTATTTATTATTCCCAATTTAAAATTAAGAACATTGGAGCTGAGAGAGGTCAAATAGCTTTCTCTAAGTCACTCAGCTAGTAAACGGTGCAGTGGAAGCTGAACTAAGTCCTGTAATCTATTTTAGGAACTTTTCAGAATGAACTGTTCTGTTTGAAAGTTATGGAGAGTCTACCTCTAGGTAAACGGGAGTGGCGAGCACTCAGAATGACAAGGAACTGCCACTTCTTCATTCTTGGCCTGTAGAAAGGCAGTCGGTGAGGGAGACATGCTATAATCTATTCGGTAGTCCTAAGAGACTTATACTTATATACCTAAATACACAGGTCAAGACCTGGGCAAATTTCCCTATTATATATTCCTGTAGCCGAGCGATGTTTCCTTTGTAGCGGGAGTCGCAGATTCAGTTTCATCTGCCTGTTGTGGTTATTAGACTGAGGTCATCTCCCTCACTTGACTTACCCTCCAAGAAAACAGGGAACTTATCTGGCTTGGTGCACACTGTCTCTCCAGCCCTGGAGCCCTTTGTAAAGATGAAGCACTGAATAAATATTTCAGAATGAATGCATAAGGGAAATGTGTGTTCAGAGTGCCGCAGCAGTTGAGTTCTTAATACATCGACCCTTTCAACACATTCCTGGGGCCCTGTGGCCTCTACCAAGGCTACCTTCGTGTTCCTCTTATCCCTGTTGCAGCAATTTGCAAATTGAGGAATATATAATCTAGCGAGTTTTCGGTCTGGTTGCACTCTAGCTGCAGTCCAAGAAACAGGTGAAAGAGCATATTTTAAAATGAAAATAGAGGAAAGTTCTTTGAAACTGAATCTAAGTCCAACGAGCCTATGAGAGATATAACTGTCTTTCTCTATAGGACATTCAAATGAGCTCTGAAGTGGTACAACACGGGCAAGTAGTGGCAAACCCTGGGAATCTTCTAGCAGAGGCAAATAAATTCAGCCTTTAGAGAAAATCCCTCTAAACTTTTGCTTCTCCTTTTTAAAAGACAATAAGTTACATTTTGATAAACAAGGCTCAGATAAATGAGAACATTTAATCCTAAAGGATACCTGTTCTAGAATGACTGGTGGGCAGAAAATTACAGTTTTAGATACTTTGTGTATGTGGGAGAAGATACTATACACTAAAATGAAAAAAAAATACACAAACACATGGGAGTTGTTTTATAGTTTGCCAATGACAGTTTGTTAACCAGTATTTTCCTTCCTTAGTAATCTTTTTATAAGTGAATTTGTGGATTCTCCAAACCCACTTGCATGTACATGCTTTTATTCACATATTTTGAAGAGCATTGCAAAGTGTCTGAAGAACTACGAAGGAGCTTAATCAAAACCGTGAATACATCACTACATCTTACATACAGGAAAATCAGGCCTCCATATTTTTAAGCTGAAAAAATGCTGAAGAATAAATAAGGGGTAAAGAGGAATACAAACACTACATTAACTTACAGGGTAAAATAACTTACACTTATAACTAGAATAGAAGAAAATCAAAAGTCATGTTAACAAAAAGCAAAGATGATAATAGAGTCCACTTGAATTATATTTGAATAAGAAAATGGCTAAGGGAAATGTTATTAGTTTTAAAACAGAAAAGACATTTTTACAATTGAAATTTAAAAGAAACATATTTTAGGAAATCAATCTAAACAATAATTTCATCTTTAATGGAAATGAGAGTAGTTAGAATTTTTTAAGTGGTTACTAAAAAATTACTTTGCTTGAACTTGGGAGGCAGAAGTTGCAGTGAGCCAAGACCCTGCCACTGCACTCCAGCCTGGGCAACAAAGTGAAGCTCTGTTTAAAAAAATATATATACTTACAAAAATAAATAGTACCATAGTAAATGTCTCAATGAAATTATTTTAGAGTGAAGAACTTTAGATAAAGTTACTGAAGAAGCATAAAAAATATTAGAACAATCTGTATATCATTGTTAAGGAAAAGAGTGAACAAGGGTAACATTTATGTTTGCTTACTGTTATGGACCAAATATTTGTTTCTCCCCCAAATTCATATTTGGAAATACACCTACTATGATGGTACCCCTGGGAGATGGGGACTTTGGAAGGTGATTAGGTCATGAGGACCTTCATGACTGGGATTAGTGTCTTTATGAAAGTTGCTTTCTGCTATGTAAGGACATAAGGAGAAAGTGGTCTACAACCCAGAAGAGAGCTCTCACCAGAGCCTGACCTTGCTGGCACCCTGATCTTGGACTTCCAGCCTCCAAAACTGTCAGAAATAAATATCTGTTGTTTATAAGCCATTTAATTGTGATATTTTGTTATGGCAGCCTGAATGGATAATAACACTTAATATTTGGGAAGATAGGGAAAAATAATTTATGATGGTTAAAAATACAGATTTGTAGGAAGAAATAAAGCACAGCTTTGAAAGACAAATCATATTCGATCAGGTAAATTCCCTTTATGACTCACTGTGTAGATTAGAAGAGGCAGGAGATTTAATATTTCTTAGCTTCATAAAGTCCTTGGTTTATTCCACAGGATTTAGTCATAAATAAGTGAATATATATTTCAGCCCTACAAGAAGTTAAGTGGTTCCGTATGGACTGGGGTGGGAGATGAGATAAGATAGAAAACATAACAATCATCAGAATATATAACATATAACAAGATACTATTTGCCAGATACCATAGTATAGTATCTTACACATTATTTCCTGGAATTATAACAGCAGACCTAGTGAGGTAGGTGTTTTATTTTAACTTTCACCTACGAATAAACTGAGGCTCAGAGTGTAGTTAAGAAACTTGATCAAGGTCACATAAGTCCCAAGTGGCAAGGCTGAAATCTGCTGATTTTTCAAAGCATGTTTCTGCCCCTAAGCCTTTGGAGTTAACATGGGGACTCATGAGGGCATTTCTTAAAAACTTGTCTTGGATCTAACTTGAATAGGCTCAAGCGCCTCAAAAAGTTAAACACACAGTTACCAAACAATCCATTAAGTCCACTCCTATGTACATACCCCAAAAAAGTACAAACGAGGACTCAAACCCACACTTGTATAGATATATTCACAGCAGCAGTATTCACGATACCCAGAAGGTGGAGGTACTCCAAATGCCCATCAAGAGGTGAATGGATAAACAAAACGTGGCATATATATAAATGGAATATTATTTGGCCATAAAAAATAATAAAGGATTTCTATATATGACAACCTGCATGAACCTTATAAACATTATGCTAAATGAAAAAAGCAAAACACAAAATCACAAGTATTATATAATACGATTCCTTTTATATGAAATGTCCAGAATAGACACAACTATAGAGATAGAAAGTAGCTTAGTGATTGCCAGAGGCTGGGAAGACAGGGAAATGGACTAACTGCTTAATGGGTATGGAGTATTATTTTGGGGTGATGAAAATATTTTGAAACTAGATAGAAGTGGTGCTTGCACAGTATTGGAAAGGTACTTCATGCTACTGGATTGTTAATTCTAAAATGTTTAGTTTTATGTGAATTTCACCTCTTTTTTTTTGAGACGGAGTCTTACTCTGTTGCCCAAGCTGGAGTGCAGTGGCATGATCTCAGCTTACTGCAACCTCTGCCTACCAGGTTCAAGTGATTCTCTTGCCTCAGCCTCCCCAGTAGCTGGGATTACAGGCACACACCACCACACCTGGCTAATTTTTTAGTAGAAACAGGGTTTTGCCATGTTGGCCAGGCTGGTCTCGAACTGACCTCAAATGATCTATCTGCCTCACCCTCCCAAAGTGCTGGGACATAGGCATGAGCCACCATGCCTGGTCTCATGTCAATTTTTTAAAAAGGCTCAAAACACTTCCTAAGATTATGAAGCCCATGAATAATGTCTGCAACCCATGAATGCATAAGGCAAAGGAAATAATGGGATTCCTTGTTTTCATAATTGGATAAACCAGGAAGGTGTTCCCTTGCCTTGCACAGACTGCATTTTCAGTAAGATGGAAAATTGTTGGCAATGCCACTGAATTTACCTGAAGCCAGCATTCTCTCTTGGACAGAAATGAAATAATGAGCCATAATGGGGTTCAGACGGCCTGGGTTCCAGTCCCAGCTCAAGGAAGAACTAGGTGAACTAAGCAGTTCACAACCTGACCTCTTGGTGTCTGTTTATCTATCCATAGATGTTGAGTGAAATCAGGCCAGATGGATGAATGATTGCTACATTATCTTCTAACTTAAAAAAATGTATAAGTTAATATTTTATGAAATGAAACAAATTGTGATTTCATCTTGTGTATAATAGATATAATAATAAATAGTGTCCAGAAAGCACTGGGAGCAATACATTAGGAGTGATGTATGATGTACAGACAAAAATGAGAAGATTGTTCTTCAAACATTGTCTGGGGAAGAAACAAGTCATAATGGATCAAAAGTTTACACAATTTAGTAATCTACTTAAATGCAACAGTTCTCAGTAGAATATAGCATTTCACTCTTTACCTAGATGGCTGAGTACTTTGTTGTAATACTAAATGTTCCTGCCCATTGTAGAAACGCATACGTATTGCTGAATAATCCTGACACTGAATCATAGTGGTAGGCAGAATAACGGCTCCCAATGATGTCTATGTCCAAATTCAAAACCCTGCAAATAGGAATATGTTACTTTACGTGGCAAGGGGAAATCAAAGTTGTAGATAATAATCAGCTGATCTTCAGATATGATGAGGATCCTGAATTACTTAGGTAGTAGCAATATAATCACAGGATCCTTAAAAGGTAGAAGGGGAAGGCAGGATAGTCAGTGTCAGAGTGACACAAGAAAGAGTCTACCGGCTACTGTTGGCCATGAGGATGAAAGGGGCCATGGGCCCAGGAATGGCAGCACCTCCAGAACCTGGAAAGCACAAGGAAACAGACTCTCCCTGAGAGCTTCCAGAAGGAACGTAACTCTGCCAACACCTTGATTTTTAGGACTTCTGACCTACAAAACTCGAAGATAATATACATGTGTTATTTTTAGCCACTACCTTTCTGGTAATTGGTTATAGCAGCTGAAAAAAATATATAATAGATTGTTTTTGAATGAAGGAATGAATGAACTCATGGATGTGGGAGGTCAAAGTAGACATGGCGGCTAGGCGTGGTGGCTCACGCCTGTAATCCCAGCACTTTGGGAGGCCGAGGTGGGTGGATCATTTGAGGTTAGGAGTTTGAGGCCAGCCTAGTCAACATGGTGAAACCCCATCTCCACTAAAAATACAAAAAAATTAGCCGGGCATGGTGGTATGTGCCTGTAGTCCCAGCTACTTGGGAGGCTGAGGCAACAGAATTGCTTGAACCTGGGAGGTAGAAGTTGCAGTGAGCAGAGATCACACCACTGCACTCCAGCCTCCAGTCCAGTAGACATGGCACCCAGCACCCCCAGAGGCACTGTGTGAAGTTCCAAGAAGGTACTGGAAGGTGAATTTGCGTCTATATCTATCCCTTGATACTGAACTTCCCAGCCTCCAAAATTGTAAAAAGTAGATTTCTTTATCAATTACCCAGTCTGCGGTATTCTGTTATAGTCACACAAAATGGACTGAGGCGCTGACCAACAAAAATTGTCCTGAGAAAGACAGGGGCACCTATTTTAATAATGGCATGAGAACAAACACCATTCTGAAAGCAGAGTAAAGAGTTCCTCTGAGTTTTAAAAGCACACGAACTATTTAATAATAGATTATAAGTACTGATGATGAAGACTACTCATGGATTATTTGTACTTTCCCCTATGGAAAGCAGAAAGATTTTAATAACTATGGTTATCAAAATATATTACGATAAAATATTAGAGAAGAATTTAGCACAAAACTGTGATTTCAAGAGAATAAAATGATTTAATTTCTTACCGATTAGGAGATTGTAGAGGAGAAGAAAACAATTCATCCATTGAAGGCAGTGCTGTCACGGAGTTTAGCAGGAACTTAAGTAAATGCTTTAGTGAAAAGCACCAACCATATGTGACTCCTTTAAAAAGCCTAAAAATGTTTTTTAATGCTAAAGTTCACAGAAAATAAACTTCTAATTCTTTAAATATGTTAAAGTATTTTTTATTATAAAAATTCAGAAATGTTTAAAAAATCTCAGTTAACATAATTAAGATTAATCTTGGCAATGTGAAAAAAATACAGTTGTCTTTTCTCTGATGTATCACTGTTAATTAAAAAGCAAACATACATATTGTTTTATGTTGTTTTATGTTTCTGAAACAGTTCAAACATGCTTCCTCCCACATAATGTTTAAGATCATAAAAAAAATAAATTTGTGTTCATTGGATCATTATTTATACTTTTATATCAACTATAACTATGTTTTCCAGAATATCACCTTAAAAATGCTTTCCAAGATCTTTAGGCAAGTTAAAACCTTGAAGTAATATTAAATTAATTGAAAATAATTTGATACTCAGAAAATTTCAAAGTAAGATAAAAAGAATACTGAAACATTAACTACTAAGCATAATTTTAAATTTGTATACTTTTATTTTTATTTTTACATGCTCGAGGGAAGCCATATCTTTAGCTTATGTTAATGACCATTTTAATTTTTGCCACTTTGCAAAGCAAAAAAAGGATGTGTGTAGCTATAAAAAAATTATGTTTTATGTGTCTCTGACTTTTGCTAGTCAGCTAGAATGCTTATGTACAACACACAATCTCAATTATCTGTCAACTATCTTGCTGAAATAGAAATTATATTTATATAGATGGTACAACTATACTAGCAGAAAGAATGAGAGAAAAAGAAAAACATATATATGCTTTTTTTTTTTTCAAGAACAAAGACTAGTTTTTGAATTAAGCAGCAGTTCTCAACATTTTTTCTCTCCATCTAGTAGATTCTTAAAAATTACTCAGGAATCCAAAGATGTTTCGTTTCTGTAGTTTATAATGTGGGTTATAAGTATCAATATTTGATGTTTTAAATCACTAAAACTGGCCGGGTGTGATGGCTCACGCCTGTAATCCCATCACTTTGGGAGGCTGAGGCTGGTGGATCACCTGATGTCAGGAGTTCGAGACCAGCCTGGCCAACATGGTGAAAGCCTATCTCTACTAAAAACACAAAAATTAGCTAGGTGTGGTGATGCACATCTGTAATCCCAGCTACTTGGAAGGCTGAGGCAGGAGAATTGCTTGAACCTGGGAGGCAGAGGCTGCAATGAGCCGAGATCAGCCACTGCACTCCAGCCTGGGTGACAGAGCGAGACTCCGTTTCAAAACAAAAACAAAAACAAAACTGAGAAAATAAAAATATATATATTTATTAATGTATTGGGAAATAACAATGTTGACTCCATTAGATAATAATGTAAATAACATTTTCTTAAAGAAAATTTGAATGAGAAAAATGACAACCTTGAACATTTTTACAAAAATATCCTGAATGTTTGGCTTAATAGACAACTGATGGGTTTTCAAGTCTCTGCTTCTCCGTTTAAACTATTTTGGTCATATAGCCTCTGAAAAACTCCGTAGCTTATTATTGTTATGAAAATAACTTTGGCGTCACAGTTCCCCTGCAAACATTTCAGGGAACCCCAGAAGTCTTCAGACCACACTTTGTCCTAAAGTGTCTGTCTGTCCTACAATGTAAACGAAGCTCACAGTTCCCCTGAAAACATTTCAGGGAACCCCAGAAGTCTATGGACCACACTTTGTCCCAAAGTGTCTGTCTGTCCTACAATGTAAATGAAGCTCACAGTTCCCCTGCAAACATTTCAGGGAACCCCAGAAGTCTATGGACCACACTTTGTCCTAAAGTGTCTGTCTGTCCTACAGTGCAAATGAAGTACACCACTTGGAGAGTGAATTGGACTTGCATTGGTTTATAATGCTGATATGGTTAGGCTTTGTGTCCCTGCCCAAATCTCACCTTGAATTGTAATCCCTGTAATCTCCATAATCCCCAGGTAACGTGAGAGACCAGGAAGAGGTAATTGAATCATGGGGGCGCTTCGCCATGAAGTTCTCATGATAATGAGCCAGTTTTCAAGAGATCTGATGGTTTTATAAGGGGCTCTTCCCCTTTCCCTCAGCACTTTTCTCTCCTGTTGCTTTGTGAAGAAGATGCCTGCCTCCCTTTTGCCTTCCATCATGATTGTCATTTTCTTGAGGCCTCCCCAGACATGTGGAACTGTGAGTCAATTAAACCTCTTTCTTTTATGAATTACCCAGTCTTAGGTAGTATTTTTATAGCAGTGTGAGAATGGATTAATACAAATGCCTACATATATCTAAAAAGAAACTACAAAGATACATTAAAATTTTAGCAAAAATTACTTAACTTCAATGGGTTTGCTTCATTGGTTTACTGATTAGGCCTTGACCCACAATATGAAAAAATGTCCAATGAAAGCAAATTCCTCTGCCTTTTGTCTAATCTGCCTACAGAGCAGAGATTCTGTGTCTCACCAGAATAGTTTTCTGTGATTTTAGATGACTTTATTATGCCCTTGATTATTCAAGGGCAAAAAACGTTGCATCGCTTAAGGAAGAGCTAAGATTCTTTACAATTGTCTTTATCCTCTAAGTTTTATGTTTGTATTTTAAATATATGTTGTTACCTTGAGAAACAGGCTTTTTCCCCTCAATTTATTCATGATCCTGTATTAATCTAGTAACAAAATCTCCTCTGACAATTGTTAATTTTACCTTCCCAACATTGAACCCCAAATTTGGATAAAAAATAGAAGTTTCAGGATGTTTTTTTCTACCTAAAACTAACTTTGAGATCTCCCAAGTGGCCCTGGAAAATCACCAAAGCTTGTTCTTTCAACTTATAAATAGATGCTAGAAATAATTAGGTCTGTCTAATGTGTTATTTTAAGAGTTGCACAGGAAGAATTTTCAGATCTGAAGAAACACTAGCCTCTAGGTTAAGTTTGCAAAATGTTATTACTATAAACATTTCAGAAATTGTAAGCTTTATGGAAAGTCTCTGGAGATTTCGCAGTGCCCTTTCTGCCCACCATATGAAGAAACTTCTAAAGTTCACAGAAAATGCATATTATAGAAAAACTATGCATGGATTCCAATTTTTGTGCCAAAATAAACTCATACTAATTGGTTACAATATGTCTGAGTAGGATCCAGTTTGAGGCACGAAGGAGGATAAGACGGTCAGGTGTGGTTGCTCACACCTATAATCCCAACACTTTGGAGGCCAAGGAGGGTGAATTGCTTCAGCCCAGGAGTTTGAGATCAGCCTTGGCAACATGGTGAAACACCATCTCTACCAAAAATACAAACAATTACCCAGGTGTGGTGGTATGTACCTGTAATCCCAGCTACTAGGGAGGCTGAGGTGGGAGGATTGCTTAAGCCAGGAAAGTTGAGGCTGCAGTGAGCTGAGATCACGCTACTGCACTGCAGCTTGGTCAATAGAGCAAGACCTTGTTTCCAAAAAAAAAAAAAAAAAAAGAAGAAGAAGAAGAAGAAGATAGAAGATAAGACAGTTTGAAAAGAGCCCCTATCAGAGCAACGTGAATTCTGCTAAAATCCAAGCAACTTACAGTGAAACTTAGGTGAAAAAATAGTGAAATCACTGATGTTTTTTGAAAATTTTATGACAATGCCTCAAAGAAATGAACAGTTTGCAAATTGGTAACTCCTGTTTAGAAGGGATGAGATGATGTTGAAGAGGAAGCCTGCAGCAATAGACCATCCACATGGATTCACAGGTGAAAAATTCATCCTGTTTGTGTCCTAACTGAAGAGGACCAATGACTAACAGCACAAACAATAGTCAATGCCACAGACATCTCAGTTGGTGTAATTTACACAATTCTGAGTGAAAAATTAAAGTTAAGCAAGATTTCCTCTTGAGGGGTAACAAAACTCTTGTGCCTAGATCAGTGACAAAAGTGGAGCTTTCAATGGAAATTTTGAACAAATGAGATCAACATCCTGAAGCATTTCTTTGAAGAATTATAACAGGAGATGAAACACGACTTTACCAGTGCAATCCTAAAGACAAGGCACAACCAACGCAATGGCTACCAAAAGGTGGAAGTGGTCCAGTCAGGCAAAGGCAGACTGATAAAGAACAAAGGTCACGGCAACATTTTTTTTTTTTTTTGAGACAGAGTCTCGCGCTGTCGCCCAGGCTGGAGTGCAGTGGCGCGATCTCGGCTCACTGCACCACCGCCTCCTGGGTTCAAGCGATTCTCCTGCCTCAGTCTCCCAAGTAGCTGGGACTACAAGCGCATGCCACATCGCCCGGCTAATTTTTTGTATTTTTAGTAGAGACAGGGTTTCACTGTGTTAGCCAGGATGGTCTCCATCTCCTGACCTCGTGATCCGCCCGCCTTTGCCTCCCAAAATGCTGGGATTACAGGCGTAAGCCACCATGCCCGCCCGGTAACAGTTTTTGGGAGGCTCAAGGCATTTTTGCCTGTTGACTTTATGGAGGGCCAAATAAAGAAAACATCTGCTTATTATGAGAGTGTTCTGAGAAAGTTAGCCAAAGCTTTAGCAGAAATATGCCCAGGAAAGCTCCACCAAAGACTCCTCCACCACGAGAAAGCTCTGATAACTCTTCTCATCGAGGAAGGGCACATATGCAAGTTTCAATGAGAAATTATTAGGCATCCACTTTACAATCCTAATTTGGCTCCTTCTGACTTATTTTTGTTTCATAATCTTTTTTTTTTTTTTTTTGAGACGGAGTCTTGCTCTGTCACCCAGGCTGAAGTGCAGTGGCGTGATCTTGGCTCACTGAAACCTCCACCTCCTGGGTTCAACTGATTCTCCTGCCTCAGTCTCCCGAGTAGCTGGGATTACGGGTGCTCACCATCACGCTCAGCTAATTTTTGTATTTTTAGTAGAGACAGGGTTTCACCATGCTGGCCAGGTTGGTCACGAACTCCTGACCTCAAGTAATCTGCGTGCCTTGGCCTCCCAAAATGCTGGGATTACAGGCATGAGCCACCGCACCCGGCTGTCCTAAATTTAAAAAGTGTGTAAAGGGTCCCTATTTCTCTTTAGTCAATACTGTAAAAAAGACTGTACTGATGTGGTTAAATGCCAGCACCCTCAGTTCCTTGGGGATGGACTAAACGGCTGCTATCATCACTTACAAAAGTGTCTTGATCTTGACAGAGATTATGTTGAGAAATAAAGTTATATTTTTTATCTTTTAATTCCATTTTTTTCCCACAAACATTTTGAAGTATGCTCACATGTTCTTACTATCAGGAGAAACACTGATAGCAACTCACATACAACAGAAAATTTTATTCTCCAAACTGAAAGTATTGGTCACAGCAGTAATTTAACAACAGCTTTTAAGTCTTTGTCATCTATAGTCACTTGTTTCATTCTGATGCTTTTCTAAGGCTTTGCTTTAAGGTACAGACCACAGCTTGTGTCTTCAACAAAAGACAGTTTCAGAGATTTCTGGAAAAGTGCTCTGAACTACTGACATTTCAAACAGTTATCTCCTGGGCATGGGTTTCTGAGCTGAGAATGCTTAGACAACTTTCAGATATATCAGTGGACTATGTTACGATTTCTAGAACTCTTTTTAGTGAAATCGGATTATTAATCTAAGATCCAGCAGGAGAAGAATTAACTATTTAGGACTGAATGAGCTGATGAGGAAAATTCTGTTTTGTTTGTTTGTTTGCATGATGTTGTTGTAATATTCCATTTTCTAGATATATGACAAAGCCTTTTGTCTTTCTTCTTAAACTTCTATCATGTACAAGAATCTAGTAGACTCCACTTTTCTACAATCAAATGAAACATTTCTAAATGATCCCTGATTTTTACTGACACTCCAGATTTCATATATTCTTCCTAAATTTCATTACTTTTCATGGCAATGTAATAGTCTGCACAGAAATCAGTAAAACTCTGTCCTACTTTTTACCAGAAAAATAATTGGACAAATAAATTGCAGCAACCTAGGTCAATATAAAGCATCATATTTGAGAATGGTTCTTATTTCATCAGATCTGACATTCTGCTCTTAAGGAACAATTGTTGACTTTGCATGGGTCCACAGAGCACTCTCAGGGAAACTGGCTTACCGGGCTCCAGCGATACAGATGGGAAGGCAGGTAAAATCCTGGCATGTTAGAGGCATTAATACATTTTCAGGACTTCAAGAGAGGAGTTTACTCAAATTTACATGTTATACAGGTATAACCTAGTAAAGACAGCCTTGAGCTTAGTTTTATAGTCACAGAATAATAAATAAGGGCAATTTTAAAACACAATTTGAAATTCCTTATAAAAACATTTGTGGTTTTAGTAGTTACATTGTATGGTTCTAGATGGAAGAAGTAAAGTCAAAGAGGCCTATATAGTAAATTAACAGTCCTACCACCAGTGTACAACTAATTAGGCCCAAACAAATGAGACCGATTTTTTTGTGATTATTAAATTTTGAGATTGTTATGATCATAAATTGGGATAGAAAGTAAGAAGAAATTTTGAAGGACGTCGAAACGAAAGAAACAAGATGAGTGGGTGTGTTATGAAATGCTAGTCCTGTCATCTGATTTATGGGTATGTGCCACTTATAGTGTTTCAGCCACGGTATAACTTTAAAATTAATGCAAATTATTTGTGTCTGTAGAGATACAAATAGATTTTGTCTACATTTTAGAAATGTGGGTGATTCTTTCCTCCTCAACAAAAACCATTTTGCATTTGTTCTTAGATACGTTTCAGCATTTGTGATTGCCTAGAGATGACTTCTCTTTGCAATTCCTTTGAACTGGTTTTTAACATCTGACTAGTTTCCTGAAAATTTAAATAAAATCTTTGATGTGTTCATTTATATTTGCATGAGAGTCATGACTTTGTTTTAAAAAATTATACTTTTAACAATTTAAAGAAATCAATATTAGGGGATTGTTCTTGATTTTGAAAAGGAAAAACTAAGAATGTCAACCAACTTCAATCAAGAACTGCTCAGAAGCTGGATAGAAAAAATAATGAGGCCAGGCACCGTGGCTAATGCCTGTAATCCCAGCATTTTGGGAGGCTGAGGCGGGAGGATCACCTGAGGCCAGGAGTTCCAGACCAGCATGGCCAACATGGTGAAACCCCGTCTCTACTAAAAGTACAAAAAATGGCTGGATGTGGTGGTGCATGCCCATAATCTCAGCTACTATGGAGACTGAGGCAGGAGAATCACTTGAGCCTGGGCGGCGGAGGTTGCAGTGAGCTGCGATTGTTCCACTGCACTCCAGGCCTGGGTGACAGAGTGAGACTCTGTCTCAAAAAAAAAAAAAAAAAAAAAAAAATACAGTTGTTGGGCATGGTGGCTCACACCTGTAATCCCAGCACTTTGGGAGGCCGAGGCAGGCAGATCACTTAAGGTCGGGAGTTCAAGACCAGCCTGGCCAATATGGTGAAACCCCATCTCTACTAAAAATACAAAAATTAGTCGGGTGTGGTGGTGGGTTCCTGTAATCCCAGCTACTTGGGAGGCTGAGGCAGGAGAATCATTTGAACTCAGGAGGTGGAGGTTGCAACGAGATGAGATCGCGCCATTGCACTCCAGCCTGGGCGACAAGAGCAAAACCTCGTCTCAGAAAATAAAATAAAAAAAAAAAGGCAGATGTTAAAAATAATTTTAAAAGAAATGGGAAATTTTAACATGGTTTATATTTTAGATAAAATTACTAAGTAATTTTTTTATTTTAAAAAATTAATAAATAGTTTTCTTAGGGGTAAAATTGGTACTAAATAATGGAGTTATTCTTTTTTTTTTTTTTTTTTTGAGACAGAGTTTTGCTCTTGTTGCCCAGGCTAGAGTGCGATGGCGCCATCTCGGCTCACCGCAACCTCTGTCTCCTGGGTTCAAACAATTCTCCTGCCACAACCTCCCAAGTAGCTGAGATTACAGGCATGTGCCACCATGCCCGGCTAATTTTGTATTTTTAGTAGAGACGGGGTTTATCCATGTTGGTCAGGCTGGTCTCAAACTCCTGACCTCAGGTGATCCACCCACCTTGGCCTCCCAAAGTGCTGGGATTATAGGCGTGAGCCACCACACCCGGCCAATGGAGTTATTCTTAGGCCATGCTTGCTGAAGTATTGAGGTGTCTAGTATCACAATATTTGCAAATCATGTTCAAAAAATATGGCAAAAAAAAGAAAAGAAAAGGAAAGAAAAAGAAAAAAGAAAAGTGTGTCTTTGTGTATGAGCACAAAAGAAAAGAAAGAGGACAGAGCCATTGAGACCACCTGTTAATGGCTGGTGCCAGCAAGGTGGTGCCTCCATGGCTGCTCAATGTTGATGTCATGTTGAATGTCTCTCAACTTCTCTTGAAGTTGAAAATTTTCAAAATAAAAATGGGGCAAAATACCAGAGAGAAAATTTGCATTTATTTAAAAAATACTGAGCATTGGTTGAGAGTTTTAGAACCAGAGGACATAAAGGTTCTTGACAACATATGTATTTTTCATTCTTCAGATCCTTAGCCAGTCTATACTCCTTTGTTCCAGACACACTGATAAAAGAATAATCCAATTCATTTCATGACCATAAGTTAATGATTATTTCAGATCCCAAAAAAGAAGAGCTGGAAAGTGACTGTTCAGAAATCAGAATGTCTATGTGGCATGTGGCAAGGGAAGAAGGTACATTCAGGCTCCCTGCAGGTGCACCATCTACAATGCAGGACCACCCATTTCCAGTTTCTGTGATGCTGACCACAGCCTCTTAGAGCTGGAACTAATAGCAAACCTCACTTGGTGTTTGTGATCTCCTAATGCGTTAGGTTCTCCCTGCACACACCATGAAATTCATCAGTACTAACTGCTTTGGACACAGAATATTATTACAGACAGGACAGAATTGAAAGAGGCCATACTGATTTCGAAGAGCTGGGAAGGGAATGGCATGGTCGCTTTAACCAATATGGAAGGTGGGGAAGGGAAGTGCTGGGTGGAGGAGGGCATGGTCCCTGCCTAGGGCTCCACTCTTGGGCCTGTGCCCAGGGACCTAGGTGTGGACAAGCATTTTCATTTTCCTGCCCCAATGTTGCATTTCCCAAGACCGCCCTGGCCTTCCACATCCCCATCCTGTGCCTATAAAAACCCCGAGAGCCTAGCAGGCAGACACAGGCGGCTGGACGTTGAGAGGAGCACATCAGCAGAGGAACACACAGGGGGCTGGATGTCTACAGGAACACACTGACAGCTACCAGTATGTTGGCCACTGACCGGCAGAACGATGTGGAGTGTGGCTGAGGCAGTTGGAGGAGAGCCCAGGTTGCTGAGCAGCCCGACTCCAGGTGAAAACTATCTGCCTTCTGGCTCCCCCAGCTGCTGACAGCTACTCAATAAAACCTCATTCTCATTCTCCAAGCCCACTTGTGATCCGATTCTTCTGGTACACAAAGGCCAGAATCCTGAGATAGAGAAAGTCTTTGTGATAAGGCAGGGGTCTAACTGAGCTAACACAAGCTGCCTACAGATGGCGAAACTAAAAGAGCACCCTGTAACACATGCCCACTGGGGTTTCAGGAGCTGTAAACGTTCACCCCTAGACACTGCTGTGGGGCTCCAACAGCCCCGTCTGTATGCTCCTCTAGAGCAGCGGGGCACAAAGAAGTGAGCCACGACCCCATCACACGCCCTGGGAGGGGGACAAGGAAACTTCCTGTTTCAATACCTGGTTATAAATATTGCTGGAAACCATAATAAAGAGATGGAACATGGAGGAAAGATTATGTGAAAAAAGGGTGAGTGTAGAATTTTAGGGTAAACTAGAAATACATTATTAATGAAGCAGGGGGTGGGTGTTTTAATTTTGGTCCAAGTTTTCAGTTAAAACTTTTTGCTTATAAAAATAATATCTCCCAAAAGCATAAGTGGGTTCTTGCATGAACAGAGAAGAAAACAAAGATTTACACTGCTATAAATTACAGACAACCTGAAATATGGCCCTCGAGCTACCAAATTTACTAAAAGCACATTGGCAGTCATTATAATTGCAGAACATTTACCTTCAGTGGTACAACCCCAGGGTCTCTGGGGAAAGGCTGGGCATTTTACTCACCAAAATAACTCATTGAAACTAAAGGCATTTAAAATTACTCCACTCAGGCTGGGCGCAGTGGCTCACTCTCAATCCCAGCACTTTGGGAGGCCGAGGCGGGTGGATCGCCTGAGGTCAGGAGTTTGAGACCAGCCTGGCCAACATGGTGAAACCCTGTCTTTACTAAAATTCCAAAAATTAGCTGGGCGTGGTGGTGGATGCCTGTAATTCCAGTTACTCGGGAGGCTAAGGCAGGAGAATCACTTGAACCTGGGAGGCAGAGGTTGCAGTGAGCTGAGATCGTGCCATTGTATTCCAGCTTGGGCGACAGAGCGAGACTCCATCTCAAAAAAATAAATAAATAAAATAAAATAATTCCACTCAGCAAGATTTTGTTGTTGGATACTTCCTTTTGTTCCAATTCAAATACAGTGCATGACGCTGGAATTGCAAATTGCTCTCATTATTCCTACCTGAAATGAAAAAACTCAAGAGATTTGACCAATAAATATGAACACCTTTACACCAACAGAGTAATGGGAGAAGATTGTTCATATCATTTATCTGGAAATGTTAGGGTTGGAACCACAATCTAACATTTGACAGAAAAAAATTATATCAGAGATCTGTAATAAAAAATACAGCACATACCCCTTTAAGAGTAGGCAAAAAGAGAAAATAGCTGGAGTATCCAACAGGAGATATTTTGAGGCAAAAAATTTAAAACAGACATTTGCAAAGATGACGATTAGGGAAGACGGTTTTCTTCTAAAGACACATGCGGGAAGAAAGAAATCTTTATTCTTATCTGGGTTGCAAATGGCACTTTTTGCAAAAGAACTGCTACTTACTTCTAGAGTCAGCTAAAATGATACCAAACTTTTTAAAGATGCCTTCTTAAGGCAGAAAGTATCTTAATTTAGTTTTAAAATATTTTAGGCTTATTAACCTCAATAGTGAACTTGAAGATTTTCCATTAAATCCACTGTCCATCAGCCTATTATAGACATATTACAATTCTCCTGCCAATATCTTGCCTTCTTTACGAAGTTGGCGTGAAGCTGAAAATAATTATGTCAAATAAGACAAAAAAAATTAACAAACCACAAAATTCTATTTCATGTCATTTGTCAAATGCTATCAATACACTCTGCGCGAAGCACTGGGTTAGAAGAGAACAATGATATTATTTGTCATTTATTTTAACTTTATCTAATTCATTTTTTAAAAATGCACGAATAAGTATCTTTTAGACATGAAATGTAATATGTGGATAGTATATTTTGAAGGAATATAACAGTTTAATGCTATTTTCACAAATGATTATTTTATGCTTTACAGAAGTTTTTGGTAAGTGAATGTGGAAATCCTGAAATAAAGTCCAATGATATGACTTGCATTTTCCCAGCAGCCTCTGAGGAAGCAGGCTGAGGGATCAGCCTGAGGGATCAGCCTGAGGAAACACCCTGAGGGATAAGCCTGAGGAAGCAGCCTGAGGAATCAGCCTGAGGGACCAGCCTGAGGGACCAGCCTGAGGGACCATCCTGAGGAAGCAGCCTGAGGGATCAGCCTGAGGAAGCAGCCTGAGGGATCAGCCTGAGGAAGCAGCCTGAGGGATCAGCCTTGAGGAAGCAGCCTGAGGGATCAGCCTTGAGGAAGCAGCCTGAGGGATCAGCCTGAGGAAGCACCCTGAGGGATCAGCCTGAGGGATGAGCCTGAGGGATCAGCCTGGGGAATCAGCCTGAGGGATGAGCCTGAGGGATGAGCCTGAGGGATCAGCCTGGGGAGTCAGCCTGAGGGATCAGCCTGAGGAAGCAGCCTGAGGAATTATCAGCCTGAGGAATCTGGCTGCAGGGAAAATAGAAGTCCTATCATTGGACTTTATCTCACCTTCTCTCACCATGTTCTGTATTGCCCATAATCTGTCTTCTGATATAATTTCAAGATATTGTCCCTGAAACTCTGCAACGGGAGGCTTAAGGAATGTGATAGCTTGATAAAGGATTGGAGGAGGGTTTCCAGGATACCCTGTAGTGCTCTTTCAACTCCAGGTCTTAAACAGGGCCACATTCCCAGCAAGGCCGGGCACAGACCCCATGCTGAATACATGGAAGCTGCTTATTGCCTTGTTGCCCCATCATTATTTTCTTTCTGTTCTGCCTCCTTCTCAGGGCCATTGAAGGTTCCTCAGCATTGGGCTCCAAATCCCTTCTCTGTCCTTCCCACCCACTTCTGTGCTAAGTTCCAGAACCTGGTATTGTCCTTTCCCCTAGATCATGAGCCTCTGAGCCTGGAGACTGTCTGGATCACTTTCTGGGGGCCAAGCATAGTGTCTGCTAAGAAGGCGATCCCTGAGACTTTTATTTTATTCTCTAAATAAAAGGTGAAAGAGTCTGTCCAAAATAGTTGCTTTAGGAATTGTACTCCTTATAAAGCAAAGAACACACTGTCACAGAATTGATTTTATCATAGTCATGAAATCTATGTTAGAAGAAAATAGCCCTTTCTCTCAGCCAGGCAGAGACTTTGAAGAGTTAAATTTTACTGTATCACAGTGGCCTATTTAATGCTATACAAGAACACAGAATACATGCTGTATTTACAAACTTCAAAGGAAACTAGCTATTTGCATTTTTATCTGTAGGAGAGGAGAGAAACATGTTTCCTTTTTGACCTTTTATCCTCAAGTTATACAGGAGGAAGATTAAATTTGTCGGTATTGTCAGTGTAATCTATTTAGGGTTTTAAACCATAACAGTGGAAAATATCAAGATTGACTTTAAAGCCTACTGAATATAATTTTTTAAAAAAACTGGATGAGATGCTGAAATGGAGAGAAAGCCTCAGTTATGGGAGGCCAGATTGGAAGTTTTTCAAAATAAGCATCTGAAATAATGGGCCCCCTATTGTTTGCATCCAGACATTTGTCCTGGCAAGGTGAGAAAAAAAATTGGGTTACCATCAAAGCCAGGTAATAACGGCCAGCTCATTTGGAAATCACATGGCTTTAGCAAGCAAAGATGCTGCCTGGATTTAATGAATATGGTATCAGAATGTTTTCTTTGAACGAGTACAGTGGTCTTCTATCCAGTTTTCTTCCTTCCATATATCTGCCTCTTTGAATGACACCAAGTGGACTAATCTTCCTAAAGCCCCAGTTGGGAAAATTATCCTTCTGCCTTCTCCCAAGCTTTCAACCATTCCCACTATATGCCAGATAAGCTCGTTATGTTGCATTCAAAGCCTTCTAGGACTTAACGTAACCTATCTTTCTTTTTATCTCAAATTTCTCTCCCAGGCACACCAAGTTGCAGCTAAACCAAACTGTGGTTTGTTGCCTGTTTCTGGATCTTTGCTCATTCTTCACCATCACTGATAATGTTCTCTCTACCCCCTACCTTTCAAAATCCCACCTGCACTTCAAGATTCAGTTCAGCTCACAGATCCATCTTGAAGCTAGACATGACAGTTTCCCTCTTTTGCAGTCGCAGAGAAATATGTTTGTACTCACAATATTTGTCACACCCTAGATTTTAAGCTCCCGAAATGGATGAGCCTTCTCTTACTATTTTTATATCTCCCACTGTCCTGCCAAGTACGAAGAAATATTTTTTATATTTCTATATATTATTCCTACTATAAATTCCTTAGGGTGATGAGAACTTCCTTAGGGTAAACACCTAGTTTGTGGTATTATACTTATGCCTTACAGTATTTAGAATTTTTTTAGTTAATGCTTAATAAATATTTTTTAACTAAATGAGTAGAAACCATATTTTTTCCTTAAACTACAAGTAGGAATTTTGTCTATCTCAGAGACAGCAGAATATGCTTAGTATTTCTATAAAGGACAGTTTTTTAGAATAAATAGCGTACTTTGGAAGCCTGAAATAGCTGGAAAAGATGAAGTTTCTTATTTATTATGCTCTGGATGTGTTTTTAATTTATTTCCCTAGAAGAGCTCTTAGGCAAAGTGATAACTTGGCTTAGAATCTTTAGGAGAAATAAAGATGGAAATAAATACGGTTCTTTACCAAATTGCATGCATATCACACACACACATACACACACGCACATCACACACACACACACACACACACACACTCTCTTTCTTAATACAAAAGAGACAGCGCTAACCCTGTCTTGAATCCACAGAATCCTCAAATGCATGCATTTCAGAGTATTAATGGTGACACTGATAAAACATTCAGATAATGACTTATTCTGAGTCTGCTGAAGGGGTGTCCTCACAGTGAATGCCTCCTTTCCTTCTGAGATCCACCAAAAAACATACTAGTCTGTTCAGAGTGATCTTAGAATTCAGTTATTTTTATGGCTTGGAAAATCTACTCCTGGAAATCTGTTCTTTAGAAATACTGGCAAGGCTGTAAAGATACATGTACACTGCTGTTAATCCCAACATTTGGAGAAGGAAAAAAAGTAAGCGATCTCAACGTCTACTAATAGAGCAAAGCTAAATAAATTACAGTACAATGGAACGTATACTCTGCAGCTGTTGTGATAAATCACGTATGTCCATAGGGGTCCTTGGTTAAAAGGCTGTCCATGAGGTTTTATTAAACGTAAAAAGCGTGTTGCAAAAGATGGGGAAATACCCAAATTGTTGAACACTTCTGTAGATCTCATTTTTCTAAGAGTAATCTTCTATGTATCTATGCACTTATATTTATAGACAGGCATACATATGTATAAATTTGAGTACATATGTTGATGTCTGCAAGTGCTTATACATCTGTTTGTGTGTAGATGTATGTACACATGTTTATACATGTTATATGTAAAATATATAAGCTATATATATGCATGTACATACCTTTATAGATATTTTTACAGCCATAGATAAAAAGATGTAGAAAGATTCAGAACAACTTAGAATAATTATCTCTTTTATGGCCTTAAAGGCGGGAAAAGTGAACTTTTATTCACTTAGAAATAGAATAAAAGAAAGAAGTAGCAGAAGTTCAAAACTGTGGTGTTTAATTTGGGGGCCTGTCCTGATTCATGAATCAGATTTGAAATATACTTGAAGCCTTTTCTTAAAAATGGTCATTCTTCTGACTTGATCTGGGGACTTTATTGATTCCAAATGGTTCACAATGAGGCTATGTTCTGTCATCTTTTACAGCAATTGTTCCTCCTTTCATGTATCTGCCTGTGACTGCAGGAGGCAGCGGCTTCCCCAGACCTCTCCCCTCCCTCCTTCACACCTGCCTGGCCTGAGTCCCACAGTGATACCTGTCATGGAACTAGATCTTGTATTCATGTGTTAAACAGAGCTCTGTAGTTGATTCACGAGAAAGAAAGTTCCTTTCAATGAAACAGAGTTGTAGCATAATTGTTCAGTTTTAAAAGGGTAGTTTTCACGTCAAAAGATGATTTAATATAGAATTATTTTTTAAATGAGATGCCTTCATAGATTTAAAATATACTTTAACAAATATTTGACTTACTCTCACATACTTGATGTTACCTAATATGTACCTTGTACACCTTTTGCACGGATTAGAGTTTGAAACCAAACCAGAGGCACTTTCTCTCATGCCATCCTCTGAAAGCGTATTTCAGGCTGAGAATATATTTTGCATTTTCTTATTATGTATCTTGAGATGCAATTTCTTTCTTTTCTTCTTTTTTTTTTTTTTTCCCCCAGATAGAGTCTTGCTCTGTTGCCCAGGCTGGAGTGCAATGGTGCGATCTCGGCTCACTGCAACCTCCGCCTCCCAGGTCAAGCGCTTCTCCTGCCTCAGCCTCCCGAGTAGCTGGGATTACAGGCACATGCAATCATGCCTGACTAATTTCTGTATTTTTTAGTAGAGATGGGATTTTACCATGTTGGCCAGGCTGGTCTTGAACTCCTGACCTCAGATGATCCGCCCACCTCAGCCTCCCAAAGTGCTGGGATTACAGGCATGAGCCACCGCGCTCGGTTGAGATGCAATTTCTATAACAGCCCTCACCAACTATTTTAGGTCTTCCTGCTGGACTCATTCGCTCATTTATTCAGCAGATAGTTACTGAATACCTGCTTCCTCCCACTCACTTTTGTTAAGTGCTGGGGATACAGATGTGAATACAGTGAACACAGTTCAAGTCTACTGAGGCAGGCGACAAACTTTCATCCTACAGTCTCCTAAATAAAGGTAGACTAGCACATTGCATTATGACACATGAAAGAAGAGTAAAGAAGGAGGTGAGAGTTGTAGCAGGCTGCAAGAATCAGGACAGGGAGCTCTTCTCTGTGGAAAATCAGATAAACAGAGACCTGAGACCTGGACAGGAGTCAGCTGCATGAAGAAATGCAGACAGTTTCTCTGGCCGTGAGACATGCGAAGGCCTTGAGATACAGAAAGATTTGGAACTTGCTTAGGAATGGGAATAAGGCCCATGTGTTTGGAGGGCAAGAGGGGACCCAGACACAGAGCCGTGTCAGTAAGGACACATCTGAGTAAGGCTTTCACGAAGCTGGCATTTCAACACAGATCCTTCTGGCAGTCAGTTTGCATTTACCAAATGGGCCTGCCATTATCCGTACATGTTCTCATGTAGTATAAAAAGTCGCAGGAAGCTTTTTGGGAACTTGCCCCAGAATTTCCACAAAAGCAGAGCTCTCTCATTTCTACGGGGAGGCAGAGAGGCTGGAGGGAAGGGGACCAGTGAGAAGTGGACTGCAGGGCTGCAGGGAAGCCTGATCAACACGTGGGCTCCAGGCTGCTGGATGAACAGAGCCTGGGGTGGACTTCAGCGGGTAGTTTCATGCGGGACATGATCCACACAACGCTATGAAGTCCTGTTCCCTGCCCAGAGCCACCAGAAGTATCTTCCTAAAGCATGAACTGGTCACTCTGTTCTCCTGACTTAAAAACTCCAGGCCGGGAGCAGTGGCTCACACCGGTAATCCCAGCACCAGATGGGATTGGGAGGCCAAGGCAGGTGGATCACCTGAGGTCAGGAGTTCGAGACCAGCCTGGCCAAAATGGTGAAACCCCATCTCTACTAAAAATACAAAAATTAGCCGGGCATTGTGGCAGGCGCCTGTAGTACCAGCTACTCGGGAGGCTGAGGCAGGAGAATCGCTTGAACCCAGGAGGTGGAGGTTGCGGTGAGCCGAGGTCACGCCACTGTACTCCAGCCTGGACAACAGAGCAAGACTCTGTCTTAAAAAGAAACAAACAAACAAACAAACAAAAACTCCAATGACTCCCTGGTGACTAAGTGATAGAGTTAGAACTCCTTGAAGGACACACAAGGCCCTCTGCAAGTGGATCCCCCAAATTCTTTACTTGTCTACTTTTACTTCACTGAGCTCTAACTACAGCTTACTTCCTACCCCATACGGGCCAAGACAGCGCACTCTCTGTGATTCAGCACATGGGATTCCTCTTCCAGGGATGACTAACCAACTCCTTTGCATGGTAACCTGCTGCTGATACCACAAGACAGCCTGCTGCCTCTGTCCTCCTGAGTCCACAGCTTTTGGAGGGCAGCACATGGCACTGGGGAGAACAGAGGGCATGCCCCTGGCTGTCCAGGTCAGCTCAATTTAACTGGTGGTCAGTGGCTTACAGATATTGGTACCAGCTATCCCTAACAGCTAAACTTTTTGCAAAGCATCTCCTCATGGGGCAAAGTAAAAGGCAGGTGGGAGATTGGGAAACAGTTACAGGTGACTAAAACAGCATGTGCCAAGGTCCTGTGCTGTTTTGCTCAACGAACTGGAGAAAGACCAGTGTCTGGAATGCAGTGTTAAGTACGAAGAAGCCAACAGTGGCAGGCTCTGATTAAGGTTTTAAGAAGTGCAACTATCTTCTGCTTTTACAAAATATTAGTGGAATGGTAACTGATGGACATCCATGTGAAATTGCAGCATACAACATAGAAAATACGAATGGACCCAACCATATGTTTAATTGGTTCTATCTTTGGCCGGGTGTGGTGGCTTATGCCTGTAATCCCAGCACTTTGGGGGGCCAAGGTGGGCAGATCTCCTGAGGTCAGGAGTTCAAGACCAGCCTGGCCAATAAGACGAAATCCTGTCTCTACAAAAAATACAAAAATTAGCCAGGCGTGGTGGTAAGCACCTGTATCCCAGCTACTTGGGAGGCTGAGGCAGGAGACTCGCTTGAACCTGGGAGGCAGATGTTTAAGTGAAGCTGAGATTGCGCCACTGCACTCCAGCCTGGGCGGCAGAGCAAGACTCAGTCTCAAAAAAGTGGTTCTCTCTTTGCAATAGCGAAGAGAAAGAAAACAAATGGTTACAAAACCAAAATACAGTAGGGGACACTGATAAAACTCAATTCAGCAAATTCTTCCTGGCCTGTGAGCTTGCTACGGGTATGGCGTTGCAGGGACTGTGAAAGATGGATGGGACCTGCAGACTGGTTTATCAGGTACGAGGGAAACATTTAAATATTTACACAAAACGCAATGGGGTTTCAATATAAAAGAAGGTTCAGAAGGCATCACAGAACACGTGAAAATTGTAATGCGTCTTCAAGTGTTGTAAAAACCTCAGGCGAAGGGCTAGAAGAGGGAGTTTCAGGAGAAGGAAGGGCAGCAGAGTGAAGATACTGAAATAAGAACCGGAATGGCTGCCCTATTCCAGGGGCATTGAGCTGTGTCCCTAGAGCAAAACGTGTCTTTTTAGAAAGAAAGGAAAATCATCAATAAATCATAATCTTTTTTACATGTCAAAGAGGAAAGGTACGGGTGTTAAGTAATCAGCCTAAAAAAAGTTATGGGGTGATTTCAATATTTGTTCATAAGAATTCATGAGTAGGATTTTTACGTTACTATTACTTTAAGTTGCTGTAGGCAGAATTTAGCTTGAAGGAAATTTAAGATTTCTTGATAATTAAAGTACGAAACAGTATGGCAAGACAGGCTGGGGAACTCCAAGTCTGCCTTAATTAGATGCTAAAAATAGGTGTTTCTAAAAGTCCTGTTTCCTTTCTAGGCCATCCAACATTCTGGAGAAGTGCTTTTAATCTCAGCAATGTGCTAATTGTTTCTAATGGCCTGTAAACAAGCTCCCTAAACTATTAACCTTCTTCTCTCTTTAGCCAGAGATTCAGGAAATTAGTCTTTGAAAGAAGAGTCTCCAGCAGGTTGCCCAGGAGGGTGTCCCAAAGTACAGACACTGTCACTGGTTTGGAGGAGAATCGAGGTCAAATCCAAGCAGCAAACTTGTAATGTGGAATAGATAAGCTCAAAACCTTAAAAAGAAAGATCACTCCACTCCTCTCTGGTTCTCTGGTTTAGTTTGGTTGTGTTCCTATCTGGAAGGAGAAATATAAATGTTAGGCTGGGCACAGTGGCTCGCGCCTGTAATCCCAGCACTTTGGGAGGCCGAGGCGGGCAGATCATTTGAGGTCAGGAGTTCGAGACCAGCCTGGCCAACGTGGTAAAACCCCGCCTCTACTAAAAATACAAAAAGTTAGCTTAGCTAGGCACGGTGATGGGCCCCTGTAATCCCAGCTGCTCGGGAGGCTGAGGCAGGAGAATTGCTTGAACCCGGAAGGCGGAGGTTACAGTGAGCCAAGATCAAGCCACTGCACTCCAGCCTGGGTAATAGAGCAAGACTCCATCTAAAAAAAAAAAAAAAAAAAAAAGGAAAGAAAGAAATATAAATGTTAGCACCTCTCAAATGGCTTCCAAACACAAACACAAGCCCATAATCCCAGGATTTTTAAAAAACATTAAAACGATATCCTTCAATTGACAAGAATGTTGAAAGTTTGATTGTGTTAAGTTAAAACTGATGCCATATTGAAAATGGCGTTCAATTTAATCTCAGAAAGGCAATGCCTACCTGAACCCTCAGAAAGGAGCTGGGGCATTGAGGGTGCCACTCTCTGTTCTGCTTGTCCTTTTCAGAACATGACAAAATTAACTTAATTTGTCCTGAAAGATGAATAATCACAGAGTAGCCAAAAAATGTTATGAAAAAGATGGTCAGTGAAGAGAGGCTTTATCAAACATATTTCAAACTTTATTTAAAATTACAATAGTCGGCCAGGCGCAGTGGCTCATGCCTGTAATCCCAGCACTTTGGGAAGCCAAGGTGGGCAGATCATTTGAGCTCAGGAGTTCGAGACCAGCCTGGCCAACATGGCAAAACCCCATCTCTACCAAAAATACAAAAAATTAGCTGGGGATGGTGGCGCACATCTGTGGTTTCAGCCAGTTGGGAGACTGAGGCAGGAGGATCACCTGTATCCAGGGAGGCAGAGGCTGCAGTGAGCTGAGATTGCATCATTATACTCCAGACTGGGTGACAGTGAGACTCCATCTCAAAAAATCAGTACATACATAACATAAATAAAATTATAGTAGTAAAACTATGTGCCTGGCACAGAATGAGCAATGGAACAGAAGTGGAAGCCTGGAGAGGACAGCACAAGACAGACACAGATATTTATGTGTGATCTCAGCTTATAAAACCTTTCCAATTAGTGAGGTATTAGATGATTTGATAAATGGTGTTAGAATAATCAACATAATAAATAGTAATAAAAGTTGGATCTTTTTAGCATTCCTCAACTGAGGTAATCAATCAGGAGGATCAAAGAATCACATGTATAAAACAATGAAAGGGTAAAAGTAGGATGACAACGTGAGTCAATCAAGTTAATAGCCCAGGAGGGGCCAAGACATGCCCACGTGAGCAGAGAAATCAAAATCACTGATAATTGACTACACACAAATGTAATAATTGGTATGGAAAGACACTCCAAACAGAGTAAACATATGGAAAAGTGCTAGCATTCCTGACATTTGAAGAAATCTCCCAAATTTATTTATATATTTATTTATTTATTTAGATGGAGTCTTGCTCTGTTGCCCAGGCTGGAGTGCAGTGGTGTGATCTCAGCTCACTGTAACCCCCACCTCCCGGGTTCAAGTGATTTTCCTGCCTCAGCCTGCCAGGTAGCTAGGACTACAGGTGTGTGCCACCATGCCCAGCTAATTTTTTAATTTTAATAAAGACGGGGTTTCACCATGATGGCCAGGCTGATTTCGAACTCCTGACCTGGGGTGATCCACCCGCCTCGGCCTCCCAAAATGCTGGGATTACAGGCGTGAGCCACTGCGCCTGGCCCAAATTTATTTATTTTTTAAGACAAATATCCAACAGGAAATTTAGGGTGGGGGGGATGGCTTGTTTTAGGTCAAAACAAGTAATTCACAAAAGGATAAATACAAACAGCCAGGTTTACCAGGAAATCATACTGTCAGGGGAGCAGCTAGCCAGCAAATGGCCCAACAACTAGCAGCACAGCCACGTCCCTGAACACCTGCTGGATGCCAGCCCTGCGGGTACTGCTGCAAAGAGGTGCCCAGATAGGATAGGTAGAAACAAGTGACACACACAAGTCAGAGGGCAGCATGTGTGACAGGGTCTCATCACTACAGCATTCTACACACACGTGTACATTCCGAACACATCAGCAGGAAGGCTGGGCATCAGAGTTACAAGACAGGTGTGAGCTAGCACGACACACCCTGAATTTCAGATCCATGAATAAGCCCTTTCCTACATATAATCAGTGGTACTGAGGCAGAATGGGGCACACCTAGGAATACACACTTTAGTACAAAACCTGAGCTTGAGACCCTATTGTAACTTATTGACTATGTGACACTGAATTACATTCCAAGCCTCTTCCCACTAAGTCTTGGTGACTTATGTGAGGACTGGGACACTAATAGTATCTACCTCCCAATGTTATTCTGAGCATTTAAGGAGGCCCTGCATGTAAACACACTTAGCACGCACTATCAGTGAACGTTTGGGCAGGAAGAGATTTTTCACAGCTGGGTAAGGCTTCCAGCAGATGCGACTTGGTTGATAGGAATCTCAGCTGTGTAGCTGAAATGTGGCTTCTGTAATACATCGAAGCGAAGCACTTAGAGGCATATGGCTTCTGTAAATGTGCTGCAGCCCTGAGCAGTATCTTCTTCATCAGTTCCACTAAAGACTGGAAACTCATTAGAATCCTGGCAAGACTGAGGTTTAGCCGAGAATGTTCTAACGCCACAGAAGCTCTGTATGCCACATCACTGATGCCACCACAATGGTACAGAATTGCCTGACCTTTTTTCCACTCCATTCGCCTTGCTTTCTGTGGGAATAATTCCCTCAACTTAAAATTACCAAATAGCATTAAAAATTCTGCAGTATTTCTGAAATCATGTTGACACATAATGGAGGATTTTTCAGAATAAAATTAGATGACTCTTGTAATTGTTTTATTAAGGAACTGCAGACTTGTTTCCATTCTTCCTGAAATTAGGGATTCGTTTCCACTGTAAGGCAAGAAAAACCAGCTAACATTTATACAGTCAAAGGGTGACACCTATTAAACCTGATCGAGGTTTTTGGAATTTATTTAAAATACAGAACTAAATTACAGTTTGTTGGTTCTGGAAAATGACTTTCAGAATTGCTTTATCTCTGTACAACCAGACTCAGCCTCTCCTTCACACTGCAGGCCTCCTAATCACTGCCTGTTTACCATGAAGCATGTTTTCCTGTATTGGCTCAGCCAGTTTTTCTTCCTTCCTTTGTCAAAATCCAATGGAAAAGAGCCAGCCCCATGGCTCAATGTGAAGGGCCAGGAGTTCACATGCACAATCTTAAATTTGGAACTAAATGTATTTATCTTCAGACCATGAAACGATGGAGAGGAACGGGAGAGTTTGGAAAGCACGTGGTTTAAGCAGTCTCGGAGGAAGTGATCGTCCTGTGTCACAAAATCATTCCTGGGTCAAACCCACCTCTTCCTCCACCTAGAGCAGGCTTTCCCGACCTCAGCATCATTGAAAGTTGGGCACGATAACCCTTTGTTGTGAGGCTGACTCGTGCTTTGTAAGATGCTCCACAGCAGCCCTGGCGTCAACACACCGGATGCCAGGAGCACCACCCTTCATTGGTGACAAATAAAATGTCTCCAGACATTGCCAAAGGTCCCCATTGGGAAAAAACCGCCCCTGGATGAAAGCCACTAACTTACAGCTATTTAAGGGTATTGTTATATCTAGATTCTTGCCTCATGCCGTATTATCAAAAAAGAAACAAACAGTTACAGAGAATATTTACTAAATTTTACATTATCATAATTATATTCATAAAAATTACATAATTGGCCTTAAAAACATTATTGTTTTCATAGGAAAAAAATATTTCAATTCAACTAGCTAAAGAAGGGTTTGTATTAAAATTTCCTTGGAGGCCGGGCGCAGTGGCTCATGCCTGTGATCCCTGCACTTTGGGAGACCGAGGTGGGCGGATCACCTGAGGTCAGGAGTTCGAGACCAGCCTGATGAATATGGTGAAACCCTGTCTCTACTAAAAATACAAAATTAGCCAGGCATGGTGGCGCATCCCTGTAATCCCAGCTACTTGGGAGGCTGAGGCAGGAATATCGCTTGAACTGGAGAGGTGGAGGTTGCAGTGAGCCAAGATCACACCATTGCACTCCAACCTGGGCAAAAAGAGCTAAACTCTGTCTCAAAAAATAAATAATAAATAAATAAATAAAATTTCCTTGGACAGAGGATATCTGGGATTTGAAAGCATGCATGCCAGTCACAGTAAAGATTATATGCTCTTTCGTTATGCTTCATAGAACCATGGCTGTGGTGAGTGTGGAGAACAAAGTACAGATAAGTCAAGACCTGTTGGTTCAAGTAAAGACTTACCTACAACATCCCCCTTTCAGTTAGCAAGTCAGGGCCAAAATCTTGGCTGATATTTACTGTCCGTATGTTCAAGTTTTATCTCTTGTAATTTTCACAACCTTTTGAAGAAGTTCAGAGAGACTGGGGAACTTGCCCAGGAAACAAGACAACTAGAGGTACAACTGGGTTTTGAACCCAACATTCTTTCTCCAGGGCCTGCGCTCTTGATTCCAGCCTGTTCCATGGAAAATGTTCACCAAAGGCTAACTCAGCCTGTTCCATGGAAAATGTTCACCAAAGGCTAACTCAGCGGGTGTCCTTGAGCACCACTGAGCCATTCAAGAGCAAATCAATCTATGTTCAGAAACAAATGGAAATGAAGACTGAAAAACAAGAAAATCAGATACGGTGAGAAACTGGGGGAGGAGAGAAAAGTCTGTGCCTTCTGCCAGTCTCGGTGCAAAATCAGTATGCATTAAGTAGCACAAATGGACAAGAAGCGAGTGAGAGTACAGTGCTCTCTCAGGAAAGCATGCCACTGTATTTATGGAAAAATAAACTCTCAATTAAGCCAAATTTTCAGGATAAATAAAAGGATAGTTCCATCCATCTATAATTTAGTAATGGATGCAACAATAAATGTTCTGAAATTTAGTTTTTAATTTCCTGAATTAAAATATCTCTCCATATGGATGAGGAGTTGCAAAAACATATACATATATATGCAATTATATATATAATTCCAGAAAACCAGATTAGAGCTGAACAGTGACACCTATGTAAAAACCAATGTGTGTGATGGAATCATCTTATTTCGTGCATTTTAGCATTTTCCTAGGATAGTGTTCTACATAAATTCTGTAATAGAGTTACGTATAATATAATTACTGTAGCTATTAGTGATTTGAAAGGCCACTTTCTTGGAAAATTTCAACTTAGTGTTGTCACCGGCATTCCTGGTCATTTTCTCTGTGCATCCTGTACAAGTGTGCAGGTGTACTGGATTCTGTGGTCATGGGAACCTCTGAGTCCTCAGACACCAGCTGGAAGACCAGCCATCATCACTCAAGTCTGCAGCCAGCTGTCCAATACAGAATGGAGTGAGATGGCACCTTCCTTACTGTCATACGTGTAAAGTCCTGCAGTAGGAGAGGATCTGAGAGGGAGCGGCAATTCCAGGGGAAACTGTTCATTGATAATAACATCTGAATAACATTTGACAGCTTCCTAAGCACTTTCACGTGAATGTTGTTTCTGAACTGTCACCACAACCTTGATACTCCTTTTAAGTAGGTACCATCAACATCATATGACAGAGAGGTAGCTGAGGGTAAGGGTAAATGACTAGTTCAAGTTTATATGGCAAGCAATCAACTGCAGATGCAAATCCATGTCTGTTTTTGGTTTTTTGTTGTTGCTTTTTTTTTTGAGCCGGAGTCTCACTCTGTCATCAGGCTGAAGTGCAGTGGCACCATGTTGGCTAACTGCAACCTCCACCTCCTCGGTTCAAGCGATCCTCCTGCCTCAGCCTCCCAAGTAGCTGGGATTACAAGCACGCACCACCACGCTCAGCTAATTTCTGTATTTTTAGTAGACGCGAGGTTTCACCATGTTGGCCAAGATGGTCTCAATCTCTTGACCTTCTGATCCACCCGCCTCGGCCTCCCAAAGTGCTGGGATTACAGGTGTGAGTCACCACACCCAGCCATATCTGCTCTTGATTTTGTTTGCTTTCTGTTCCACCATGCCATGTTTCTGATAGCATCGCTAGACACCACTGCAGACCACCAGCAAAGAAGGCAGAGGGCTCGCGCTCAGAGGGAAGGTCCTGAGGAGTCTCCTGAAGTCCTCCAGTGTAGGTCAAAGCTTTCATTAACTACACAGATCAATTTAACCAACGGCTCCTCTCTTGTGGAGGAGTACTTTAAAACCTAGTCAATGCGTGCTAATCACGGAAATCAGTTGAGATTACTCTTAGAAATAATCATTAAACAAATGTAATACCCTTTAAAAATGGGCATAAAAACAGATCCAAGTTAAGAAAGACTAGATGACAACAAAATGCAATTCCACATCCCAGAAGCTTACTGAATTAGGATGCTAATATTGGATGTCATGTCTCTGTATGGTTAAAATGCACAAAGAGATAAAGACGCTTGCATTTATTTTAAAAACTGTTATTATAATACTTGGGTAATTTATCAGTGACATTGTTGTTTATTTGTACTGTGGTTAAATTTTTAGCGCAATAATTGTATTTCTTAAAAGACACGTTAAATTGTTACTCTCTTCTTATGCCTGGGAAACCATATGAAGTTTCAGTATGAAACTAAATTTTGAAGTTTATTCCCTAACTTTTCTTTAAGATACATTTTGACTATTTGAATGTTTTATGTTGTTTCTGTTTTTAAGGAAATCATTTATATCAGATATAACGAGAGAAATTTACAGTAATTTCTACATCAAATCAATATTATGGTATTTGTTAAAAAAAAATAATGAAAATTCTGTTTTTTCTTTGCAGCTGTTTTCATTGTAACATTATACCTGAATTTTATGTAAGAATGTGAGAGTGGGCCGGGTGCAGTAGCTCACACCTGTAATCTCAGCAATTTGGGAGGCCAAGGCAGGTGGATCACCTAAGGTCAGGAGTTTCAGACCAGCCTGGCCAACATGGCAAAACCCCATCTCTACTAAAAATACAAAAAATTAGCTGGGCGTGGTGGTGGGTATCTGTAATCCCAGCTACTCGGGAGGCTGAGGCAGGAGAATTGCTTGCACCTAGGAGGCGGAGGTTACAGTGAGCTGAGATCATGCCATTGACCTCTGAACTGGGCAACAAGAGCGAAACTCCGTCTCAAAAAAAAAGAAAAAAGGAAAAAAAAAAAAAAAAGAAAAGAATGTGAGAGTGAGAGTGGTTAGTTAATAACGTAGTTGAATCTGACTGTTTTTGCTTTCAAAACATGTATTATTCCACTAAGTGGTATAAGTTCCCTTTGCATTACAGCAGTCACTGGAGTAAGTTAAATATTGTTATGTTTGTTATTTCTTGTCCAAAAAATACACACTGTACACTTTCTATTCTAATACCATCCTAAACAACTTTTCTCAGGATTCACTGGTTATTCTCCTGCCTGTTGCCCAAGGGCTGTAGAAGATACAGAGAAGTACCACCCAGATCCTGTTTCAAATAAGTATTTGCTGCTCAGATGTGGGGCATGTGGCCAGGGATGGCCTCTGCTGTCAGCATCGGCACCTGTCCCTGGCAGCCGCACCGAGAGGCTGAGCAAGCTGGGGCTCTAGCGGTTTTCCCTCTGCAGGCCTTGGCTCCGACGGATAAGTTAATCTCATACCAACTTCTGCCTCAATTTCTGCCTCTGGAGAAGTCCGCCCATAACCCGTCTCCTGCCACAGCCTCTGCAGCAGCCACATGTAAGAAGTTAAACTCTACTAACATTTCCAAAGCAATCCTTTTAGAGAAGTCTTATCTTTCCCAAATACTTTTGTCACCAATGCCCAATCTCTTCCAATACTACTTCTTATACAATTACGTGTCCACACTATTCCTCCCATTAATATTAAAATATATTTGCTGGTAGCAACATGGTCCCTTCTAACTCAAAATATTTCCTCTGAGGTGATACTTAGGGCTAGATACTCCCATATGAATAAATGCCTCATTTCTAAAAATAACTATTTATGACATATATTTCCCAAGAACAGGATTATTAATAATCATAAGTGATTTAGATTTGTGTACAGATCTAAAATTTTCAAAGTATGTTGACAGAAATTAACTTATTTGATCCTACCACCACCTCAGGAATTAACCAAATTTAGGAAATTAAAGTCACAGTGATTGATTTGCCCCAAGTCAGACAACGAAATTGGTGGTGGGTTCAGGAGGGAAAGCCGTTCTTATGACCTCCATCCTGGAGTCATCTGCTCTCTGTGTTACAACCTGCACACCTACAGACCTTCTGCAGAGTAGGATGCGCTCCCTGGGGGATTGGGGTAGATGATCCTAAACTCCAGGGCTCCAGAATCTGTAACTTGGATTTGCCATTTGAAGTTGAAATGGAAAGGGAGGGCTGTGCTAGCTTGGCTCCCTGCTTTGGTGCCACCACACAGGAAAAAAAACATGGTTCCAAGTGCTTACTGCATGGACTCACTTCATCCTCACAATAACTCCAAGAACAAGAAGATGCTCTTATTATCTAGAAGGACAGAGGCAAAAGATGGCAGAGCCAGGTTCTGTACACAGAGTCTGGCTTCAAAGGCAGGGCTCTGAACCACTATGCTTCATGTGTATCTTGGGAATTGGAAAGACGGTTGGAGGCAAATGCAAAAGACATCCAAATCTTAGCAGTGAGTAAAGAAGGAAAATGAAAGGGAAGGCAGAAGCAGAGACTTCTTTAGCCGTTGGGGATAAATCATGCGATAGGAATTTAAGAATTCAGGGGATGATTTAAGATCACCTACATAGTCACACATGTCTATAAATAACTCTTGGATTAATGGTCTATGTATACTTCCATATTTATAATAATAATGCAAATCAGAAAAGCCTTCACCAGAAGAGGCCATTTGAAAGAGATGGGTTTTAAGCAAAATGGGAAGGTGATGTGGAGTGATGATTAGTTACTATTAGCAAAAGGGTCAGTGCTGCAATGATGTAGGACTGCAGCTTGCTGGGGACAGAAAGTCAATCTGTCTTGCTTTGTTAGAACAAGAAATCAAAGTCAGTCTGTGTATTTAAGAACAGCAATACCAACTCCTCACCTACATGGTAGACAGCTTGCTTTTCCAATTGCAGTTTAGGAACAAAGGGAAGGAGAATTCACTTTGTCACAGAATTTTCACTAATGAATATAGACACCAATGCAGGAATATGGGTTATATTTGTGTGTAACCCTAATCACTATTACCTATGCTACCTCTCCTAAACCCCAGTGGCTGTGGTACTGTAAAATGGGTATAAATAACATTCGAAATGTTAAGATCAACATACATGCAAAATATCTAACAAATGGTAAGAACAACTTGTTAGCAATAGTTGGACCTTCTCCAGCCTTGTGGAATATATACTGGTGTCACATTATCCTGACATACACATGTGTCTGGACTGAGCGCACAAGAAAACAGTCCTATGCAGTCCGGAACACCACAAACTCACTTTTGTTCCGGCTCAGAGAAGGAATCTAATGTGGAGACCTGTAATGATAGCAACAGGTGTTCAAGTTTGACTTTGGGGTCACGGTCTGGTCATTTCCAGGGTAATATGCAAGGAGGAGGTACTTCAGCAGAAACGGAAGCTACCTGGGATGGTTTGGGGTTAGGCAGGTAATGTACGTATCTAGCCGGTTGGGTGTAAAAGAAAAGAGAGTGGGAAAACTGGTGCATGCTCTGCTGAAACACATAGCAAATGATTCTATGTATTTCTTCAAAGTTCTGTCTTGGCCAAGTATTATAAAAGAATCATGGGGAAAACTTAGCCTAAAGAAATAAAGTTTGGGTCCCTGTTCTACCACGATACAGTGAAAATGAATAAGAGGTGTTACACCTTCTGCCTTGCTTGAACTAGCCTGGTTCCATCACACCCTCACCTGTTAGAGAGTGTCCCTGTCGACGGCTTTCCCTGCCATCGACAGAAATGCATCAGGCTTGATCAGAAATGCGAGGTTTTATCTCAGCTTGAAGCACCTGGAATAGTTTCTTGAGCCACAGATGAACTCAGTAAATATCTGTTGAATGAACAGACTAATCTACTTTTACCTTATCTTTGATGGTAGAGGAGGTATTAAAGATCTCAAATGCCTGCAGGAGACTGCTTTGCCTGTGATACTGATATAATAGAATGCTGGTATATCTGTGTAGCCCAGTACCTCTCAGTGTTGTGGAAATCTACATCTAGATCTAGAAACTCTTGAAATTCTACTTCCAGTGCACAGAAGATACAGCATGTGAGGTCATGTTTCCTGTGACGGAGAATTTGTCAAATTAACAAGGAACAGAATCAACACACCATGACTCTTGCTTCGATAAATAACTTTGCACTCCGGGTTTCTGAAACTATTGCTTATTTTGTCACAAATAGCTCCACAGGCTTTGAAAGCTACAAAGGACAAATTCCCAAATACTTAATTCTAAATGTCATGAGAAAATATAGCTACATAAAGGATGTTTATAGAGGGCAAGGTAGACCATATTATTGCTAATCACTAAAAAGTGTCCCAGTAGTTTAAAGTTTCTATCTGAAGATATGAACTGGCACAAACATTATTTGCAATGAAAAGTAACTTCTTCCCCTCACCTAGTTTATAACAAATTGCTAATTATAAGGATAAAATTGCCATTAGAAATAAATGCACAAGTAATGCAATAGTTTTCTTTAAAAAAAATAGTTATTTAAACACTGTGGGTATTTCTTTCAGGTGAAAATGGACCTTAAAAACAAAGCTTAACTGTTAACAAAGTTCTAGCAAGGGTCTCTTAGATGCTTCAGGAATGTAGCACCTTTTTTTTTTTTTTTTTTTTGAGACAGAGTCTCGCTCTGTCACCCAGGCTGGCAGTGGCACAATCTCGGCCCTCTGCAACCTCCACCTCCCAGGTTCAAGTGATTCTCCTAACTCAGCCTTCTGAGTAGCTGGGATTACAGGTGCACACCACCATGCCTGGCTAATTTTTGTATTTTTAGTAGAGACCAGGGTTTGCCATGTTTGTCAGGCTGGTCTTGAACTCCTGACCTCGTGATCCACCTGCTTCAGCCTCCCAAAGTGCTGGGATAACAGGCATAAGCCACCTCACCCGGCCGCTCCATCTTTCTTAACATCCACCAACAGGCCAGGCATGGTGGCTCACACCTGTAATCCCAGCAATTTGGGAGGCCGAGGCTCGTGGATCACCTGATGTCAGGAGTTCGAGACAAGCCTGACCAACATGGCGAAATCCCATCTCTACTAAAAATATAAACTTAGTGGGCATGGTGGCACATGCCTTTAATCCCAGCTACTCAGGAAGCTGAGGCAGGAGAATTGCTTGAACCCGGGAGGCGGAAGTTGCAGTGAGCCAAGATTGAGCCATTGCACCCCAGCCTGGGTGACAAGAGCGAAACTCCAAACTCTGTCTCAAAACAAAAACAAAAACAAACAACAAACAAACAAAAAACACCCACCAACAGAAAATGAACTGCTTAAAATCCAGACAGTTACAACACGCAAGGTTGACCTTAACGAATACAAAACTGGTCTAGGAGGATTTGCAATATTGCCCTGCTCTTCCCAGCGGGGGTTGCTGCGCACCTGCGGTGACAGTTAAATGAAAAGGTAAGGCCTAAGAATTTCACGCACAAGCACCTGTAACATCTCTAGGAAGCTCTGCTGATGCAGCTGCTCAGATCTGAAGCCCACAGGTTCACCACGGGAGAAATGAAGGTCACTGACTGACATTAAAACTGACATGGTTCACATTTCGAAGTATCAGTGGGGATAAAATATTTCTTCTATGCTTTCATAAATAACTGACCCCAAATAATATGGCAGCATAATCTATATCCTGTGACTTGGATTTCAAAATTGGACATTCCCCCTTATTTCTAATACCTCCTTAAAAATCTCCATTGATTTCTGACCAATTCATTGTTTTATTTGAGTTAAATAATTAACTCAATTAGTCTATTAAATTCAGAAGGGATTTTTAAAAGGAGATTGTTTCATGTGAAAATAGTTTGCTTTCTGTTTGTTGCACTGCATGAAACAGATTTACCTTTAAGTCAGCATTTATTTAAATCTCTTTGATGCAAAGCCTTGTGCTGGCCACTGTGGGGAGGACCAGTCACAATGGCATGTCAGTCAACTTGGGTCTTGCTCTGCAAGCAGCCTGCAATTTTGCAGAGCAGCAGACTTGGAGGCAGCTCTGTATTTTTCCACTCTTACTGGTATTTAAAGACAGACACACAAGACAACAGCTAGTTCAACTTTTTCTTTTCTCTGAATCTCACTTTACTGCTACATTTTCCTTTTCACATGCAAATCCACCTTCTGGCCTCACCAGATAATCTTGCTTTTTACTGTACAGGGAAAGCCAGGACCATGCAGGGTGGAGGATAAGGTGCAATGAAAGAAAAGCAATGCAAGCCATGTAGACTTTGGTTTGTAGACTGGTTTAACCACTTCCTTGTGGTATGATCAGATGTAATTTTTTTAATGTGATAGATTCAATTTCTTCATTTATAAGATGGAAGCCCTAATTATTTTAAATTAATGTAGCTAAAAAAATTACAGGTCATTAAGCACTGCATCTGAATCTCAAAGGGAGCATGGTGATCACCTGTTATTGGAGGCTTTATGCAAAGATTCTTTCTGGAAGGGTTTATAGCAGCTCTACCTCAAGACTGGATTAGATGAGGGTGTGTCACACTTTTCAGAAAAGAATCACTCCTGGCATAAGGAGATAGAATTTACTCCTGTGGGGCCTGGGGCACAGTGTGAAGTAAACTGCTTCAAGCTAGAAGATATATCTTTGAAGTTTTCTCTTTCATCTTAAAAAGTTGTAAGATTTTCCATTCGACTCTAGAACATACCCTTGTTTATTATAACATAAACATATTTGGGTCTAATGGGAGAAATATATAGCTCTGTGTGCACAAACACTGGTGCTACAACACATAAAAATCCTCCAACAATTTCCATGACAGAAAGAAAACCACTTACTGTGAAAGGCTATGTTACATTTCAGTTTAACTTTTTGTACGTATACCTGAGTTTCTCACCACGCTCCTCAGAGCCTGATGACTGGATAAACTATCAGGTCCCACCTGATCCCTAAATTTTAAGAAAATCTTAAGTTGATGGAAAGTAGCTATTGGTAATGTCAAAAATCAGACTGACAAAGAACTTACACAGTAATTCTAAGTCACAACAGAATGCCAACTATAGCCAGAATTAACATGTGAATTCACAAAAGAAGCTTAAGCATAACAAATGCATTCAAAGGGAATTGTAACTAAGATCTCCATTCCCTATCTCTCTTTGTCAAATGAATGAATGAATGCATACCAAAATCCAGTCAAATTATCTTTAAGTCATTCTCCCCCAGGAACACCTGGAGAAAGTACAAATGGACTTTGAGATAAATCTTTGCTAATCCCCAGGCCCAAGTAAATCTTTTAAGTCTGCAATCCATTGTGGCATTGCTTCAATAAGCCGAATGAATTTTATTTTAGGACAAATTTGAAGGCAATTATGAAACCATTTATATCAAACAACAATGACATCAAAAACATAAGTCTTTATTGGAAGGGTTGAGGGAAATAACATGGTAGAACAGCTTTTTAGATTTAATGCCCGACAGGGACCTGGGTTTTCAAACATGTGTCTCGAAGGTTAAATTCTGACTAAGCAAATCTGGCTATTTTTCAGTCTGCTTCAGCTTTGGAAACTAAGGAATAATGATTAAAGGTGAGATAAAATACAGAGATTCACTAGGTGCCTTCTATCGACGAAAAGAGTCAAACTCTGTAAAATATTTAAAGAGCTTTGTTTTGAGCCAAATATGAGTGACGATGGTCCATGACACAGCCCTCGGGAAGTCCTGAGAACATACCCAAGGTGGCTGGGGCACAGCTTGGTTTTATACATGTTAAGGAGGCATGAGACATCAATCAAACACATTTAAGAAATACATTAGTTTGGTCCAGAAAGGTGGGACAATTCAAAGCTGGGGGCTTCCAGGCTATAGGTAAATTTAAACACTTTCTGGTTGACATTTGATTGAGTTTGTCTAAAGACCTGGGATGGATAAAAAGGAAATGTTCAGGTTAAGATAAAAGACTGTGGAGACCAAGGTTCTTCTGAAGTTTTATAATGGCTACCCTTAGAGACAATAGATGACAAATGTCTCCTATTCAGATCTTTAAAAACTGCTAGGTTTTAGTTAATCTCTTTAGGATTGGGAGGGCCTGGAAGAAAAATATCTAGCTATGTTATCTAGATAGAAAAATATCTAGCTAGCTATAAACAGATGCAAATTTTCCCCCACAAAGGACAGCTTTGTAGGGCCATTTCAAGATACAGCAAAGAAACATGTTTTGGGGTAAAATATTTTGTTTTTCTTCCTTGTCTCATAATGTTATCCCAAAGTCAGTTTGGAAAGTAGTCTCAATAAATAGGGTTAAATAAAACCTATCTGATGAGAATATACGAATTGTAGGGCATGACTCCCCAGACTCCTTAGATAGAAATTTGGGTATGATAAAAAAAAAATCAGAGTTTAGTCCTCAATATCATGTAAGGATTTTTCTATTTTGTATGTTTTCAAATTTTACCCTTTAAAAAATTTAGAAGACTAGCACTGTAAAGGGAGATCGAAGGAGCAGAAATATCAATTTCGTTTGGGAGACACTGACAAAGGGTGAGCCCGAAGACACACATGCTGGTTAGGGAAAGAATTCCGGTATCCCTTTGGCATACCTGTGCCATTTTTATATGACTTAGGCACCCAAGAAAGTCCTGAACCTTCTGTTGTAACTTCTGTTGGAAATACCAAACAAGGCAGCTATTTTGCCTCCAAGTGCTAGACTTACTGTGCTTAATCCAGTTCTTGCTTTTTGTTCAGCTTGTTATGCTTACATTCATAAACCTCAAACTATCAACTGACAACCCTGAAGGGCGAAGATCAAGTCACGACTGTCGGTAAGGAGAGGAGAAGACAAGGCTTGATGCCAGAAGGGAACGTGCAGCTTCACAAAAAACCTCAAGACATTGTGGTTCCCAGATAGTTCACTTTTTCCCTTAAGAAAGAGTAAAATATTTTGTTTGTTTGTTTTGAGACGGAGTCTCACTTTGTCACCCAGGCTGAAGTGCAGTGGAATTATCTCGGCTCACCACAACCTCTGCCTCCTGGGTTCAAGCAATTCTCCTGCCTCAGCCTCCCAAGTAGGTGGGACTACAGATGCGTGCCACCACACCCAGCTAATTTTTGTATTTTTAGTAGAGATGGGGTTTCACTATGTTGGCCAGGCTGGTCTCAAACTCCTGACCTCGTGATCTGCCCACCTTGGCCTCCCAAGGTGCTGGGATTACAGGTGTGACCACTGCGCCCGGCCTAAGAAAGAGTAAAATATTTTATGTCAAATGTAAACTCAAAGGACACAAATCATGTACCTGAATTAAACTGTAAGCCTAAAATCTGGCCATGAGTCACACATGTCTCATACATCAGCCTACATGTTACAACCACATATATGTGATTTGGTAGGCAGCATCATTGCAGACTTCATCTTTGATTTCTGCATTTGTCAACAGACAGGACTAAATACAAGTATTTTTGCAACTGTCTCAATCAATTTATAAGCTATGAAGAAGTCTTATTCCTCCCTCCTGTAGTCCTTAGAACCAGTCAGAGCCTTGGAGATGACCTACTTAAAATCCTGGATTTTACACAGAAACCGAAGGCCAAAGAAATTGTGGTATTCTCTTAAGGTCAAAAAGTTAGCTTTGTGGCATTAGAGCATTTGAATTATTATTAAAAAGGTAAATGAAAGAGTTATGAGTCTCTTATTGTATAGAAGTATATTTGTAAAGCAAAAAATCATAAAATTCTTACTTTCATTAGTACTGACAACAGAAATGAGTGACTGAGGCAGAAGGCTCAGTCATCGAGGTCTATTATTCCAGCTTGAGAGCGTGCCTGGGAAAAATACAAGTCACAGCTACATCTGTGGCTGTTTTTTCCCTAAGAGGTTCTCAGGAGATTTAGCATTTATGCATTTTCCTTAAAAGGGGAAGGCAATGAGACATACTTGTGATGATTATATACTTGTGAGCCTTTAGTTAGTGCCCAGTAAACCTACATTTTCCATAAGATAAGGTGAACATTTAAAGAAAATCAGAATAGAGGAAACAGCTGTCTCAGGGAGGGTGAAGGACTGATTTATCTTATCTTGCCTTTGTCCTGTACCTGGGAAGATATAAGCCAGTGATGGACATTATCAGTGTGGAGCCTTTTTTTTCTTTTGAGACACAGTTTCACTCTGTCACCCAGGCTGGAGTGCAGTGGTGTGATCACACCTCAATGCAACTTCCACCTTCCGGGTTCAAGCGATTCTCCTGCCTCAGCCTCCCGAGTAGCTGGGATTACAGGCGCGCTCCACCATGCCTGGCTAATTTTTTTTTTTCTTTTTGTGTTATTAGTAGAGATGGGATTTCCCCATGTTGGCCACGGCTGCTCTCAAACTCCTGGCCTCAAGTGATCCGCCCACCTCAGCCTCCCAAAGTGCTGGGATTACAGGCATGAGTCACCACGCCTGGCCTCAGTTTGGAGTCTTTTCGAAGGCCTGGGTTCTGTTTAGCCCTAAGGGAAGGAAGCCTAGAGGTGGTTAGTGAGGGCGGTGGCATAACAGGCCTGTCTGACCTCCCACCCCATCATTGCTGGAACTCAGCTTCCAAGGTGTCTCCATGGTCCCCTTGACCAGGAGGGATTCTGTTCAGTCAGTTGGAGGCTTACCATTTTATTTTTATTTCCCAGTATAACGAGTACACAGAAACTACATTTACAGATAAATTAATACTATACTCTGATTTTCATCTATTATGTGGTTAATTATGTCTAATTTGATTAATGATGTATGATTAATACACATATACATAAGTAAAACAATTATAAAACAAAAAATAGATTTAAAACACCCTTTTATTTTTAAGTCTGTAATTATGAATTTGACTTATCTCTAGGAAAATATTTTAAAATAAAGACCAAAGCAATATATTTAAACATAAATTCAAAAGACAGTAAACTGTATATTTATAAAGGACACTGTGATATCATGAATAGTGAATGAGAAAGCAATTGCTGAAACCAGATCTGTTTTGTAGACTTTTTGTATAGCTTTCGTATGGAGAAAGTTTCGCATTGTTCTCTCACAATAAAAAATGCAAATAAGCGAGTGAGAAATTCTTGAATTCATAAATAACAAAACAATAATAATAAAAAATCTCCTTTATCAAATAGGCAAAGACAAAAATCATGAGCATATGCAATGCTGAAAGAGAGGCAGGAGGGAGCCCTCTCAAACATGGGAAGCCAGATCAGAACTAGAGCAGTGTTTCTGGAAACGAAGGTGACGATATGGATCAAGAACCTCAAAAATGTCCATTACCGTGGACCTGCAATCACTGTTATGACCGTATTCTTAGAGCCAAGGCATGTAGTCAATGATGTCTGTAAAATAATATGGTTTTCAGTCTTATTTGCTTTTTTTTTGTTTAAACTGTAAGTAAATGCTCAAAAGTGGGGAAATGGTTAAATAGAACTGAGACAGCCAAGGTACCCAAGGGGGTACCCAGAGAAACTGACCAGCCTGCGCACTGGGAGAAAGGGATGGAGCCTTGGGAAGTTCATGCTGTTTGTGGCGGGGAGGAGCCTGGCCTCTCCTGATCCGGGTAGTACCTGGGATTTCAACTGGTGAGGCGGGAAAACCTGTCTGGTTTCTAGTTAGCCCTTAGGAAAGGAAGCCTAGAGGTGGTTAGTGAGGGCGATGGCATAACAGGCCTGTCTGACCTCCCACCCCATCATTGCTGGAACTCAGCTTCCAAGGTGTCTCCATGGTCCCCCCGACAAGGAGGGAGTCTGTTCAGTCAGTTGGAGGCTTAATATTTTACTTTTATTTCCCAGTGTGATAAGGAGTTCACAGAAACTATATTTCAGATAAATTAATACTATACTCTGATTTTCATCTATTATTTTAATTCATGTTCATTTTGCTTTATAGATTTTCATCTATATTCATCTTGCTTTGCTGAGAGTCCCTGTTACCCTTTTTCTTTTCCTTTTTGCCCAATAAATTCCATTTTTTCACCCTTAAAAGAGTCTGCGGGCCTAATTTTTCATGATTGTGTGACAAGGACCCTGTTTTTAGCTGAACTAAGGAGAAAGTCCTACAACAGCATATCCCCACATAACAGAATTTTAGGTACCTATTTTTAAAAAACTGTTTTCATGGCAGGGAAAATTTATTATTATTTTCATTTTTTATTTTTTTGAGACAGGGTCTCACTTTGTCACCCAGGCTGGAGTGCAGTGGCACAAACAGCTCAATGCAGCCTTGACCTCCCAGGCTCAAGCCGTTCTCCTGCCTCAGCCTCCCACGTAGCTGGGACTACAGGTGCATGCCATCACGCCTGGCTAATTTTTATATTTTTTGTAGAGACAGGGTCTTGCCATGTTGCCCAGGCTGGTCTTGAACTCCTGAGCTCAAGTAATCTGCCTGCCTGGCCTCCCAAAGTGCTGGGATTACAGGCGTGAGCCACCACACGCATGCCCGACACAGAGAAAATTTACCATAATGTCATGCTAAATGGAAAAAGCACGATACGAAACTATATATATAGTTTTTTTGAGAAGGAGCGAAACTCCTTCTCAAAAAAAACACGATACGAAACTATATATATATACATATATACACACAATATAATTATACAGCACACACACAGTGCAAATAGTTAGGCATAATCAAGATATTGGAAAAAAAATCAAACAGAAATTTTACTAAGCATGATGGTAAAAATAACTTCTAACACTTTTTTTTTTTTTTTTTTTTGAGACGGAGTTTCACTGTTGTCACCCAGGCTGGAGCGCAGTGGCGCAATCTTGGCTCACTGCAACCTCCACATCCCGGATTCAAGTGATTCTTTTGCCTCAGCCTCCCAAGTAGCTGGGACTACAGGCATGGGCCACTACGCCTGGCTAATTTTTCTATTTTTAGGAGAAACAGGGTTTCACCATGTTGGCCAGGCTGGTCTCGAACTTCTGACCTCAGGTGATCCACCCGCCTCGGCCTCCTAAAGTGCTGGGATTACAGGCGTGAGCCACCGTGCCTGGCCACTTCTAATACTTTTTATAGTTTATCATGAATGATTTCTAAATTTAAAAAGAAAGCATTATCAGGAAAAACCCCACAATGATCACCAAACTGCATGGAGTGTCTGTGCAGGCGCTCGTAATGTCCTTACACATGGATCCCTCGAAGTCAGAAGAAAGAGTTCTTTTCTCTTTCCTACATATGGGGCACTCGGCTGCCTTACACGAGAAGGGACCTTATTCAATCAAGTGGTTGGTTATATACACACACCCTTAAGATGCATCTGGATATAGTTGCTTCTATTTATAAATTCTCCCAAAAGTAATCATATGAAAAAAATCAATGTGACAATATTATTTTTCCAGCAATTATCGCCCTGTGTATCTGGCAAGTGGCTCATTCTCTTCAAAAGATGCTGCCAGTTATTAATACGAAAGTGACAGCATAACAGCAGGAAACAGGGAGGGCGACGCTCTTAGTAAGATAATACCATCATCACCACATATTTTAATGTCATGTTTATCAACCTTACTGGAAAGTTTAAAATACTGGCTGATAAGCTGCTTTCTGACTTACAGAAGAGTATTTTGAATTTTTCCTTTGAAAAACTGAACAGTGACTTAAATTACCTACTGCTATCAGCGCAGTCAAGCCCTCACTTTTAGCACTTTTCAAGTCCTTTCCCGAAACACCAGAATCCCCATCTTAGCTGTTCTTCTTGCATGTTGAAAGCGTTAGCCACACACAGTCATTCACCTTGCCAAAAGAGGCTGAAGCGCTGCATTTTAATGGCAATATTGTGGTGCTTCCTGCCACAGCAGTGACTAAACATGCAGCAAAGAGAAAATCACGTCTCATTTTTATTCCTTCTTGGAAACAGGTTTGTTGAACAGATGTTGTTAAGGTTTTTCGGCTCCTATTAATAAACATTTTATTTTTAATTTATTAGAGAATAGAAATAGCCTGATAGGAGTGTGAATATTTGCTTATCATGAAATCACAGAGTTTAAAGCAACTTTAAAAGACCATCTAATACAGTTCCAAAAGCCAAAGAGAGACAACACTTAAAATGATTAGGGTATACGACTATTTTTGCTTAAAAGTCTGAAACAACGGATTCTTTGACTTTATTCATTAATTCATTTTGGCATTTCATTAAAAAGTTCTTCCTGGGCTGGGTGTGGCGGCTCACGCCTGTAATCCCAGCACTTGGCGGGGCTGAGGCAGGCGGATCACCTGAGGTCAGGAGTTCGAGACCAGCCTGACCAACATGAAGAAACCCCCGTCTCTACTAAAAATACAAAATTAGCTTGGCATGGTGGCGCATGCCTGTAATCCCAGCTACTCGGGAGGCTGAGGCAGGAGAATCGCTTGAACCCGGGAGGCGGAGGTTGCAGCGAGCCGAGATCGAGCCATTGCACTCCAGCCTGGGCAACAAGAGCGAAATTCCTCAAAAAAAAAAAAAAAAAAAAGTTCTTCCTGATATGAGGGCTAAGTTCTCACTATTGCAATTTGAGCTTCTTAGCCAACTTCAAAGAACATGTAATGAAGCTAATTTCTTTTCTCTGTCCACTCGGAAAGTGTAGAGTAAGGAAATGTACTCTGAATTGCCTACTCTGCGGAGCAAACAGACTCAGTTTCTTCCACTTTGTCCTTGGCTCCTACACTGCGATTCATATTGAGTCATTTTCCCTTTTTTTACTAACAGGCCATCTCCACATTTGCTTGCTTTTCTTGTGTTCACTGGGATTAGAAATAACAAGGTCCCAAACTAGCTACATTCATTCATTTTGAGTGTATGAATGTGTGCGAAGCCTCAGCATAAATATAGGCAAATATGGAGAACTGAATGTATGGAAAAGACCTTTTAAAAATAAAATGTATGGGCTATATGTTGTGGTGTTCATAAATCGTTTTTCCATTCCTGGCCGGGCGCAGTGGCTCATGCCTGTAATCCCAGCACTTTGGGAGGCTGAGGTGGGCAGATCACCTGAGTTTAGGAGTTCAAGACCAGCCTAGTCAACATGGGGAAACCCTGTCTCTACTAAAAATACAAAAAATTAGCTGGGTGTGGTGGCACATGCCTAATGTTAACATTTCTAATGTTAGCACCATATTTTAATTTTATTTTGGAACTTAATGGATGAGTTTACATTTTATACTCAAATATGTGAGCTTATATTTTAATATTAACTGAGATTACATACACTATTTTAGATATGCCATCTCCCATCTTAGGACCCTATTTACCTACTTAAACTAAGTCACTGGCATTTTAAATTGTTTCCTCACATTAAAATATACCCAAATTGGTCAGATGCATCAAAATAAAGCAGACACTCCCCAGGAAAGAGAGTTCACTGAGGAAGGCTCGTGTGGCAGAACAATATTGGGAAAGTAAGGAGGGGGGAGTGACGCTATTTTTAGATCCTTACCTGACGTCTGTGGGGGGAAGTGACACTATTTTTAGATCCTTACCTGACGTCTGTGCACGTAATACAAGTGATGTTCCGACTATTTGTTGCGATCAGGTGCAAAGCTACTGATGTTTCCTTGTCAGAGGTGGGGTGTGCTCCACATTTAAAGAAAAATTCCTGAAAGAAAGATAAATATGATCACACACATGGATCCCGGCTGCTCATTTTTCTTCTAAATGTTTCAACAGTAAACAATCTCTTTGGGCAAGAGAAGAAATCTGTTATGAGGTGTGAGATGGAAATAAATCAGCATCAAACCTTTCCCAGGAACGGATGACCTTTGTGCCAAAGTGGTCAACGATTCCCTTTTAGAAGGGCCCTGAGTCTCTGCTATTTTTTTGCTCTTTAAGCCGGGGAGCTGGAGAAATACGCTGTGACCTTCTTTTAGCCATGCCCCCCGATGATAATGAGTGAGTCTAGAAGAATCACACGACGTGGAGGTGGCAGGAAGCCTCTCACTAATGAGGAAAGGGAGATGTGAAGTCATGAAATGATGTGCCCACGGGTCAAACAGTAAGAGTTGAAGCCGAGAAGTAACTCAAGCTCCCCGCAGGGAAATCCAGTGCTTTTTCGCCAGTATCACTACATGGTTAGTCATTTAGCGGAGTCAGGAATTGAGAGAGCCCTACTGGTACACATGGACCCCTGGTAGACACAGAAGTACAGCAGAGACCAGGCACGTTGGCTCACGCCTGTAATTCCAGCACTTTGGGAGGTTGAGGCGGGCGGCTCACCTGAGGTCAGGAGTTCGAGACCAGCCTGGCCAACATGGCAAAACCCCATCTCTACTAAAAATACAAAAATTAGCCGGGCATGGCGGCACATGACTGTAATCCTAGCTACTCGAGAGGCTGAGGCAGGAAAATCGCTTGAGCCCAGCTGAGGCAGGAGATCACTTGAGGTTGCAATGAGCCGAGATCACTACACTAAATTCCAGCCGAGAGTGCAGCAGAACATGGCTCTCCCAGCCCCATCTGGAGTCTGCCCCTTTTCTGCCTGGCACCAACACCCCAGTATTCCCGTGAAGACTCTGCCGCCCGCCCTCTGTGCCAGGCAACTGGAATGTTCCAATGCAGTATCTTGCTGCTTTTTAGTTCCTTTCCCCAGCCAGGTCCTGCCACATACTCCCTCATTTTAGCTTTTCACATAGGTCACGTTCTTTTGATTGATAATATTCTCCCTTCTCATCCACGTTTTTTCTTCACTTTTTCCTGTTCTAACTTCTATATTTGTGCTCACTCTCCTTCTGTTCACTCACACACCAAGGCGTTTGGCCAGCAATTGCTCTGCTTCTTGTCCCACAGTCTGTATGCCTTCCATGATAACAACGTCTGTGAAGCTAAATTTTTTGCTACCGAAAAAAAAAATACATATATTTTACTGGATGACAGAATAACCCCTGCATACCACACTTACTCCTAACTCCACTTGTGTTTCACTACCTCAAATGTGGGAAGCATTTTCCCTTAAAACCCTTGACCTGGTATTGACAAACTTTGATGTAAAGTGCCAGATATTACATATTAAGTGCTTTTGGTTTTGTGGGTTATATGGTCTTTGTCACACTTCTCAACTTGGCCTTGTCGCTAAAAACAGCCGTAATCAGTATGCAAATGAATGGGTGTGGCTGTGTCCTAACAAAACCTTATTTACAAAATATGTGGCAAGTTGGATTTTTCCCTGCAGGCCACAGTTGTCCACGATGAGACATCTGTAGAAGGCTTTATTCGTATGTGTATTCTAACAGTGACTGACATTAGGATAGGCATGACCTATACTTCTTTTTTTATTTTTCTTTTTTCTTTTTTATTTTTTTGAGATGGAGTCTCTGTCGCCCAGGCTGGAGTGCAGTGGCACGATCTCGGCTCACTGCAAACTCTGCCTCCCGGGTTCACGCCATTCTCCTGCCTCAGCCTCTCGAGTAGCTGGGACTACAGGTGCCCGCCACCATGCCCGGCTAATTTTTTGTATTAGTAGAGACGGGGTTTCACCATGTTAGCCAGGATGGTCTCGATCTCCTGACCTTGTGATCCACCCATCTCGGCCTCCCAAAGTGCTGGGATTACAGGTAAGAGCCACCATGCCTGGCCTGACATATACTTCTTAAATGAAAAACAATAGATTAATCAACGCTATTTAATCAATGCTATTTATCATTCATTTAATAAATGCTATATGTTATCCCCTTATATGTTTGACAGCAACATTTAATTTCTTCTTTTCCTATTTATAATTTACTAACCTCATTCTCCTCTGACATGTGATACCCTGAGCAACACCCCTTGGTCTGAAGCTGTAGTGTGCATCAGAATCACTTTGGTGGCAGAGGGCAAGGGCTTGTTAAACCAGAGATTGCTGAACCCACCCTGGGATTTTTGTAATTTCTGGGATGGCATCAAGATTCGCATTTCTAACAACTTGCCAAGTGCTGTTGTTCTTACCGCTCAGGGGCCCACACTGTGAGAAACCTGAGCTCTACCAACGTCAGAGGCAAAGTGAGTAAACTCTAGTTACTCTCTGGCTAGACCGCTGCTGTAGCAGGTCGCTTACCATGTCTGAAAATAATGCTACATCTTACGTAAAATATGTGACTCTCAAAAATCTGGAGTGTGCCATTTTACTTTTTTTTTTTGAGACAGAGTCTCACTTTATCGCCTAGGCTGGAATGCATTAGCGCAATCTTGGCTCACTACAACCTCTGCCTCCCAGGTTCAAGTGATTCTCCCTGCTTGGCTTCCTGAGTAGCTGGGATTACAGGCACCCGCCATCATGCCAGGCTAATTTTTGTATTTTTGTAGAGATGCGGTTTCACCATGTTGGCCAGGCTGGTCTTGAACTCCTGACCTCAAGTGATCCACCTGCCTTGGCCTCCCAAAGTGCTGGGATTACAGGTGTGAGCCACTGCGCCCGGCTGAGTGTGCCATTTTAAAGAGAAGTATCCCAAAGCCAGGGATTTGGAACCCAGGCTATTCTTCACTACAAGTCTCACCAATCCCAGGTGTTATAATTTAGTTAACTAAACCTATCCTATCTGGGGCAGTGGAATATCAGCTGGCCCTCACACCTGCAGTCCTCAGCCCGTGGAGACGTGTGTGTGGAGTCTTGCTGGAGTGGACGGGACGTCCAGTGTGTGTGATGGGCCCAGGCTCAGGCATGCCTGTGGAGTCCTGCCCATGAGTCCAGGACCTTCCCCACAGCAGCATGGAAATCATGCTGGCTGATTTTTTTGTTTGGTTATGTTTTGTTTTCCTGAACATAGGATCCCATTCCTTTTACTCAATCTTTTGAAATGCAACAAATCCTTCAATGGCCAGCTCAAGGGTATTGAGAAAGAGATTTAAAACAATGTCTGAACACCAAAACGAACAGTCTGAAGGACATGACTGACTCTTATGAAATACACTGAGCTAGCTACGACTGGTTTTTGCAGACATGAAAAAAATCCTCATTCAAAACATAAAGTAATTCCTCCAAAATAGCTGAGTTGGCAGGACTGTTGAAAAAGTATTTCATATACAGATAAATAGATAGAAAGCATTTATGTTTTTTCTTAGCTTACAGAAAGCTGCAGTAGACATTCAGCTAACAAATCACAAATTGTTCTAACACCAGATAAAATTCAGCCAGATAAAAGCCTTTTTATTGGGGGTAGGTGTTTATAGATAATGGTATAAGAAATTACAGATAGTTGAAAAATTCTAGTAATACATATAGTGTTGATAAAACTAAAACTCTCATTGCCAACCCTATATTAAATATGTATGCCTCAACAGTAAATTTCAGTGCTTTCTCCACCAATTCTTATGAAAGAATGTTTTTGTTGTAGTACTAGAATAACTGGCAAGAATGTGAAGAATGTGAGATTTCACCCAGCTAGCAAGTTAGCAAGTTAGTTTGCTGCAGTATCATAAAAGCTGACAGAAGTCAAGAGACTCCTGGATCAGAGACAAAGGACTGCAGAACTCAGAGCACAGGGAGAAAGAAGCATGAGCATCATATTACACCAGCTCCCCCCCACACGTCTCTCTCAGGGTTGAAGCAGATAGGTTAAGTCAGATTCCACAGGTGCAGTGGTTTTGCATCACAGCTGAGAACTCTGAGCTTAGGAAACTCAAATCTTCTTTAAGTAGTTCTAAGCAAGCCATCTTTTCATCCTGAAGGGAAACATTGTCTTTATTATACTGCGTAATAAGCAAATCTGCCTTTTGATCTGGAGAGAAACATTATCTTCTCACTTTTTTTTTTTTTTTTTGAGACAGAGTCTTTTCTGTCACCCAGGCTGGAGTGCAGTGGTGTGATCTTGGCTCACTGCAAGCTCCACCTCCCGGGTTCACGCCATTCTCCTGCCTCAGCCTCCCGAGTAGCTGGGACCACAAGGTGCCTGCCACCACACCCGGCTAATTTTTTGTATTTTTAGTAGAGACGGGGTTTCACCACGTTAGCCAGGATGGTCTCGATCTCCTGACCTCGTGACCTGCCCACCTTGGCCTCCCAAAGTGCTGGGATTGTACAGGTGTGAGCCACCATGCCTGGCCCTATCTTCTCTACTTTCAAGGTCATTTGCTCTAAAACTTCCTTGAAAAGATGGGTCAGAACAAGTTGGTGCCTCCCTCAGAGATGAGCGGACAAACGAGAGACCCATGGAGAATTGCTTCTCAATAATAACACTTTTTCTTGCAGGCTAATTAGCAGAGTGATTTTATTTTATTTTTTTGAGATGGGAGTTTTGCTCTTTTTGCCCAAGCTAGAGTGCAATGGTGCGATCTTGGCTCACTGCAACCTCTGCTTCCTGGGTTCAAGTGATTCTCCTGCCTCAGCCTCCCGAGTAGCTGGGATTACAGGCATGTGCCACCATGCCCAACCAATTTTTTGTATTTGTAGTAGAGATGGGGTTTCACCATGTTAGTCAGCTGGTCTCGAACTCCAGACCTCAGGTGATCCACCCGCCTCAGCCTCCCAAAGCGCTAGGGTTACAGGTGTGAACCACGGTGCCCGGCCGATCTGGTCATTTCTGCTCCTATACAATCAGTGGGCTGGATTGTTGAAGTCTTTTCTGACATTTCCAATCTGTATTCAAAACCAGCAGACAATAAAGGAACACGCAATAGAAGTGAGAAGGGCCTTTTGCGAAAATTCCACCCTGGGTGTCTGAGATGGCTTGCTCACACATGGGTGTCATCTCACAGACAGTGGCATGATTCTTTGGGATTAACTGTCTCTGAATTCTGTTTTGTTTCCCTTAATTACTCAGTTTAAAAAATTAAAAAAGTCAGACAGGAAAGCTTTCTAGCTGGAGTCCAAGAAGGCTGGTCAGAAGGCTGTGAGGTCACTGGGGCATGGCAGGGCCCAAGCCAAGTGGCCCAAGAAACTTCTCCAGCTGTGCTGAGCGACAGTGGTTATGCCTGAGGCAAGGCTGCTCAAGGTGGCATTGTTTGAGTTCTACTGTGTGCAGGGGTTGGACGGGGAAGTTGCTTCTCAGTCACTAGGGAAGCAGAGTCCTCTGGGGGGAGCAGCCGGGGAGTGTCCTCTTCATCAGGAAGCCCAGCTGTCAATTCTAGTGTGGCTGGAACAGAATCCTTTACTGTGGGTAAACTGAGTCTCAGAGCGGCCCACCCCACCTCTTACAAATGCTAGTTCACAGATAAATCAGCTACAAAAAGATTCCCCCACCTAACCAGGAGCTGTACTTCCCAGGGGCTTACTCATTTCATTTGTATACCAATAGTCACTTCTGGGAAACCTTTAGTGAGAGAGCTAAAATCTATAACAGCAAATGGCCAGTTTTGTTTTTTTTTTTCAAATGATAGCCTAAATAATTTCTTTTTATACTTGAAGTAAGTGAGCCCTTAGAAAATGTGCTTGGCTTTATATTGTGACACTGTTAAATGCCATAAGTGTTTTCAACTTTATTTATTTTTTTGAGACATGGTCTCCCCCTGAAACGTAGGCTGGAATGCAGTGGCACAATCTTGGCTTACTGCAAGCTACGCCTCCCGGGTTCAAGCAAATCTCATGCCTCAGCCTCCTGAATAGCTGGGATCATAGGTGTGTGCCACCATGCCTGGCTAATTTTTTGTATTTTTAGTAGAGATGGGGTTTTACCACGTTGGCCAGGCTGGTAACGAATTCCTGACCTCAAGTGATCCACCCATCTCAGCCTTTCGAAGTGCTGGGAATACAGGCAAAAGCCACCGCGCCCAGCCCATTTTCCACTTCATTAGTATTAAATGGAAAACCCAACAAAGTTGTATTCCTCAAGTTCTTAGAAGGCTACTCATGCTTTTACCATTTCTCTGGACAAGGCTGTGATCCCTTCCTTTCATTCTTCTCTTTCATCGTAACTCACTTGTCCTCTCCTCCTCATTGTAAAGGCCTGACCCTCCAAATCACATCAGACCCACACAAATCAAAGGGGGACCCAGGGAGAAGAGCAGGAAGATGTCAACAGGACTGTGGCATTCCTGGAAGCCACTCCTGCTCACTTATGTCCCTTCATGCATGACTCATAAGCAGTGCCACTCACAAAGAGGAAAACTAGAGCAACAAGAATGGAATAAATACCCAGCAAAACCTGAAAATTAGATCGACACCAATAATCCAACTGCAGAAACACATTTACGATCAGAAGCTAATTAGCCAAACCCAAATACAATTTGATAGATTTCAAATTACTATAAAAATAGATGACAACTGGCTTGAAAGCCCTGCTTATCATAGTCATAATATGGTCAAATCTGAACAAATCATTAGCAGTAAGACCTGACTTATTTACCCATGATCCTTCTAATAGCTTTTATTGAACATCCTAAATTTTATGTTTATAGATATTGTTTAACAATTATGTTTTCCAAACAAAATATTGCATCTATCTTCACAAAGAGTTAAATTCCATTCTAGTCTCCAAATCCTTCTTAGTTAATATTCCCCAAAAGAAAAAAAAAAAACTATGCTTCTCTTGATAAAGTAATAGGGACACACACTTTTCACTAACAAGGTTGCAAAGGGTATAGGGCTTGTACTTAATACGTAACTGCATAGCTATTTGCATGGCTCAGGGTGTGGTTAGGAAAACAGGGCCCACACCAGGTAGTTCAACTGAGGAGTGGAAGCACAGAAGAACTAAACAGAGAAAGGAAGCCACTTGAGATTAGCGTCATTATTGCACAGCTACCATCTGGGGCTAGAGGACAATGGGAGAAGGTATTGGAGTCACCATAGCTCTGCAGCTGGGCTGTCTGGTTGGGAGTGTGACAATGAATGGGATGAAGCCACTGCCAGAGATGTCCCCTGGACAGAGAGGGAGAAACGCCCCTGGCTTCTGCCTTCTCTTGGCCCTCCCATCTCCAGAAACAGCCCCAACTTACACAGCAGAGAGGGGGAAAGGGTGGCTTGGGTCTGAAAGCCACCAGCAGATGACTGCTGCACTGCCACGAGGGGGACCCTGTGTGAGATCAAAATTCTCCAAGTGTCACCCTTTGTTAGTGGTGACACATTCCAATCAGCCTCCACAAAAACAAAAATATACATTCAGATAGTGTTATGAAATATGTATTGAAGATACAGAAATACTCACACAAATATACGTTGTGTACTGAGATTAAACTCAACTATACCCGTCAAAAGACTATCCATCCAAATTTTCCAATGATATTAACAGGATACAGGGCTGTGGTTTCTGCTTATGAGATGAACTCGTAATAAGTATCTTACATCTATATCAGAAAGGTTCTCACAGTTACCAAGTTAAGACAGACAGCCTGTCACTTCAAATCAATCTAAATGCCTCTCATGAACCTAAAATCCTGTTTGTAGCTAACAGCAACAGATATTCCCCAGTTATTCTCTCCTCAGAAACTGTCCAGGCTAAAATAGTTCCTCGTTAGTGAGATACAGATTCTTTTCTAAGACACAACTACTAGTTTTAAGTCTTCCGATCCATGCAGAGGTTTCATTATTAATCTTAATAATAAAGTTTTAATTTTTTCTAAGTTAAAACATGCCAGCTGGGTAGGGTGGAACACACCCGTTGTCCCAGCTATTTGGGAAGCTGAGGCAGGAGGATCGCTTGAGCCCAGGAATTTGAGACCAGCAAGGGCAACATAGCAAGACCCTGTCTTTAAAAACAAACAGAAACTCCACAAAAACAAACCAAAAAATGCCAGATAAAGCATAACCACAACATTCTCTACCTAGTACATAAATAAAGCCTTTAAAATAGCCATGCCAAAGCCTGTTTATCTTGTGACTTCTTTATTGTGTCTTAGCCTTCATACTGAAGTGTTCGACTTACTGGGTATTACATAAACCCAGTAACTGAATTTATCAGTTCTGATACAAAATAACTATGCAAATTGTAGGACTGAATAATAAATGTACACTTTGTTAAATTAACAATGCCAGTTTTACAATTAAGTTACACCTAGTCAAACAGATCAGACCTAAAAAGTTAATGAGTCTATCATCATGTTCAATTACAAGTTTGTTTTCTCTCAAGATGTTAATAAAGCCTCTAGATGATGTGCAAAGTTTATCAGGAGAAAGAAAATCAATATACTCCCACACAAAGCAAAACCATATCAAAACGTTGCTGAGAAGGAGCCTGTCAGTTTATGGTACATGTCTTCAAGAAGCCTAACTTAAAAGTTGGCTAATGTAACAACCTACATCCTCCCCTTCTCTGCCTGATTGTAAGTTCTTCAATGTGCGTTGAAGTTTATTCCAGGTGTAATGCCACTCAGCCATAATTTGATGTTTATAACTTTAAGAGCAAAAGGGAGATTGTTAAAAGTGATTCCTGAAAAGTAAAATAAAAGGTTTGCAGTCATTACTGACCCTTATAAAATGCATGAAAACTAGGAAAACTAATATTCTCTTTCCCAGCTCAAGGTACTTGCTCCAACAAGCTCAGATGGCTGTACCTCCTTTTACCCTCCCTAGCCCAGGGGTGAACAGGCAGCTCTGGCCTCATCAGTCAGAGTAAAACAGCCTCATACGTGTGACCACAATGAGATACCTGTCTGAGAACCAAGCCGGTGCTCAGAAGGAAAAAGTGATGAGAGAGAGACAGTCTCCGAGAGAGATCACTTGTACCCTGGATCCAGCTATGCCTGATGTTTCCCCAGTTACTTATTAATTTTTATTTATTTATTTATTTTGAGATGGAGTCTCATTCTGTCGCCCAGGCTGGAGTGCAGAGGCATGACCCTGGCTCACTGCAACCTCCGTCCCCTGCGTTCAAGCAATTCTCCTACCTCAGCCTCCCGAGTAGCTGGGATTACAGGCGTGTGCTACCATGCTGGGTTAATTTTTGTATTTTTAGTAGAGACAGGGTTTTGCCATGTTGGCCAGGATGGTCTCGAACTCCTGACCTCAGGTGATCCACCTGCCTCGGCCTCTCGAAGTGCTGGGACTACAGGTGTGAGCCACCGTAATCCCTGGCTGATTTTTTCATTGTTTAATTTAGCAGTGCCTGTAGGAACTTCCAAGACTGATTTCCATATTATCTTTCAGACTGCAAAACAAGGATTTTCCTTTATTATCTTTATTATCTTGGAGAAAGCTTCGACCTTAGGCGTTGTCCCCTAGATAATCTATCACTGGGGAATTTTTCAGAGCAAACGCTTCCACTATGTTTGTTGATATTTGTTTACTTGTGCATAATGATCTTGCTGTTAGCATTCATGAAGGGTCCCTGACTCCAAACATTCTAGAACTAAGGGACAGTTGTCGAAGTTGCAATTACTCCACGCTGCACAGCCTCCCTGAGAGTGAGCAGGAGGACCCTGCTGGCCAGAGGAGGCAGCCCTCCCTGATCTCTGACTCATTCCTGGGCATGAATGGCCATCCCAGGGCAATCTGGATCGGGATTACACACAACACAGCAGCCATGTTTTTTTCTTTCCTTAGGTTTGGTGTTCAATGGACTAGTGGCTCTGGTGTGGTACTAGCTTCCCCTGCATTTCTCTCCCAATTCCAACAAACGTTTGGAGATTGTAACTTCTGTCTCACCTCAACATAATCGTAGTGACTTATGCGATATCATCTGCTCAGTTTATAAATCGAGCATGTCTCTTCCCTTTCAATTTTGTAGCCTAGCCAGACAATAAAAGATAACATTTATTATTCTAGCTGTTCTCTCCTTTAGAAGCTAAAGGTTTCACATGCTCTCATAACATGTCAGCTTCAAGATCATAATGGCACCCAAAACATTTGCTAGTTGCATGTTTAGGCCAAGCTTTCCAGCTTTTGTGCTCAGATAAATAAGATGTTAAAATATCTTGTTGTTAACATGGAGTATTTCCTTTTGTAATCTCCCACCACCAATTGTTCGATTCCATGATTTGACCTCCAGGAGGGGACATATAAACAAACATATGTTAGCTGGTAATTATTTACAAGAAACTGAGGAGACAGGTCACGATTTTGAAAATTCATTATGACTCACCATCCCTAGATGAGTTACTACATTCCTAACATTTTCTAGGGAGTCTCTAGAAGACAGTATTATTTTATATTTATTTCTAAATGTGCAAAACACTTATTCTAATCAACAATGGCAAATAATATAGAAGAACTATGTAATCATTTCATTGTCCGGGTTAATTATCTTCCAGGCCAAGCACACCGGCCGAGCAAGGCCTTGTAGACTTTCTAGCCTCCTTGCCTCACTGCCTCCCCACCTGCCCACCTCTCCCTTGGCCTTCCATGGAGACCCTCTGAGGAGGGGCTGGACATCCCCCCTTCACTCTAGCCCCTTGCTTGTGGTTTGAGCTCAGCAGGATCTGTCTTCTTCCTCTGCTTTGTCCACTCATTTTGCCTTTCAAACTCCCAGGTGTCTTTCAGGCCTCAGCGTATCTATCTTCAACCCTGGAGGCCTTCCTTGATGCTGTCCCTGTTTTAGCTAGTCCTCAATTATGTCCGGTGCCTAAGTTCTCCATAAGATACATCCACCAGTGTGTCATGTCAGTTTACCATTGCCATGGCAACATCCAGGAGTTACCCCCCCTTTCCGTGGCAATGACCCAGAGGTTACTACTCTTTTCCTAGAAATTCCTGCATAAACGGCCCCTTAATCTGCATGTAATTACAAGTAGGTATAAATATGACTGTAGAACTGCCCTGAGCTGCTACTCTCTGCCTACAGGGTAGCCCTGCTCTGCAGAAGCAGTCACAGAGCTGTAACACCACCGGAGCTATAACACTGCTGCTTCAATAAAGTGGTTTTCTTCTACTGTCAGCTTGTTCTTGAATTCTTTCCTGGGTGAAGCTAAAAAACCTCTTGAGCTAAGCCCCAATTTAGGTCTTGCCTCCCCAACATCGCTATTCTTGGGAATTAAGTAATTCACTCTGTTCTCTCCCTGCTCTTTGGTTAGTCTGCAGTGTCCTTTTTTTTTTTTTAAGACCTTGATATTCCACCTTTTGAATTACAATTGGGACAACTGAGAGTGGGGGAAGAGTTGGAGTGGGGTGAGAACTAGGAGGGTTCGACAGCTGGAGGTGTAGTTCACTTAGTTTTTGTACTGGAAGGGTTCATCACTGGTTTCATTGAGAAGTCAGGTGCGACGGGAGCTTCTGTCACCTACATATTCTCCTAACATTTACTGCTGCTGTTGTTGAATCCATTGTGCTGTTTATTTGGAAAATCACCCCCACTCCCTGGACCAAGTGACAGCAGAACAGCCAGAGCCTGACAAATGCAGCCACAGCAACTTCACAGTGTCCAGTCTAGGCAGGGAAAGTGCAAGAGAAACATACTTTTGATAGCAATAATTCACAAAATGATAATATAACTGGTTTGTTGGCTATGAGCAAAAAGAAATATTGAGCAATAAAAAAACAGCCTAGCTTTAAAACATTTTAAATGACTTTAGACTTGGAATCTAAACTTTTTTTGCTCAAAAGTCCTTGTTTCTTTAGCAAGTAGAATTTAAAGCTTCTTTTTATTCGTGTCTTCTTTATTGCAGGCAGCACAAGCCATCAGAAACATTCCACTCCAGACAAACTGGGCAAAGGCAAGTGCTTAATACAATTTAATACTTTCTCACATTCTATATATTTACTTTATTTCCTCATTAGGAAAAGAAGAAAATAAAATGTAATTTTTAAATTTACCTATAAACCATACACCAGAAAACTAAGATCAATAAAACTGGAAAATAAATGTTACACTGAGTTTTTTTTTTTTTTTTAACATGCCAGTACAAGTGATAGCAAATGGAAGAATTAAAAACTCAACCAGCCATCCTACTTATGCAAAATATATATCGATGGGTGTAGGCATGTGTGCTTTATATATATGATCATCCCTCAGTATCCAGGAGGGACTGGTTCCAGAAACCCCCCCAGATAGCAAAATCTGCAGACGCTCAAGTCCCTGATATAACATAGTGTGGTATTTGCATATAACCTACGCACATCCTCCTGTATACTCTAAATCATCTCTAGATCATGTAGAATACCTAATACAATGTAAATGCTGAGTATATAGTTGTTACACTGCATTACTTTTTAAATTTATATTATTTTTAATTATTGTGTTATTTTTTGTTTTTATTTTTGAATATTTTCAGCCGATGATTGAATCCCAAAATGCGGAAGCTGTGGATATTGAGGGTGGATGTTATATAGATTGACTGAAAAATTTCAGAGTCCAATTAATACTGCATCTAAAATAAGTTAAATAACATCAAAACTTTTGTGTCATAAGGACACCATTAAGGTTATTTATTTGTTCATCTCTCCTCTATTTTTTGAGAAATGCATGCTGTGTTGGAGAGGCAAAGAAGGAGGATGGCAAATAGTGCAGCATCGTCCGGTTGCTAAGAGGCATGTAAAAACAAAGAAACATCCCACAAGGCAAGATGAGGAACTGTTAGAGTGAACAATGCTCCCTCTTAGCCCAGGCTTATCATTATAGAACAATTCTCAGGAGATGGCATCTATGGGCACAGTTTGTGTGTGAGGGCAAAAGACTCCTGTACAGCTCGTGCCTCCGCCAGGAGAGAAAAGTTGGTGGCCCCTGCCTTCCATCATTGTTGGGGAATAGTCAGGAAGAGTCAGTTCTTCCAATGGGAAAAACAAAATTTTTTTTTAATCTAAAGAACATTCTTCAGGGCTGGGCATGGTGGCTTATGCCAGCAGTTTGGGAGGCCGAGGCAGGCGATCACCTGAGGTCAGGAATTTGAGACCAGCCTGGCCAACGTGGTGAAAACCCATCTCTACCAAAAATACAAAAAATTAGCTGGGTGTAGTGGGGCATGCATGTAATCACAGCCACTAAGGAGGCTGAGGCAGGAGAATCGCTGAGCCCAGGAGGCAGGGGTTGCAGTTAGGTGAGATCCCGCACTGCACTCCAGCCTGAGCAACACAGTGAGACTGTCACAAAAAAATAAATAAATAAAAAGAAAAATTTTCAGGAAACATAACTAGGACACAATAAAGTGTTTCAATCAGGTTTAAACATAATTTGAGAATATAAGAATTTTAAAATTTAATTAAAAGCTAAAAAAGAAGAGTAAAAACAGAGAAAACCTATTAATGAAATGGAAATTATGAGTGAAAGCTCAGAGCCATGAACATGACAGTGAGGACATCAATATATAAATCATGAACACAGAGAAGCAGAACCAAAAAAAAAATTGCAGAAAAGATCTTCTGTGGGTTAAAGCTACCCAATGGATCATACCAGTACTAGGGAGCATTTTCATTGACTGCCTGATTATTATAACATGTTTGGTAACTTACTTAATCAAATTTATGGTAGCTGTCTTTATCATGTTTAATTTAGTAGATTTTTAAAAAAATATTTACAATGAACTTTATTTTTTTTTTATAGTTTAAGTTTTAGGGTACATGTGCACAACGCACAGGTTAGTTACATATGTATACATGTGCCATGTTGGTATGCTGCACCCATTAACTCATCATTTAACATTAGGTATAGCATTAGGAGACATACAATGAGCTTTATTACAAATAGCTTCTAAGTTTGATCAAGTGATTTGGATTCACTATGGACATAATCACATATATCTCTTTTAAGCTTTAGATAGCGTGAATTAAATTGATGGATATGTGAAGATTATGATATCCTGACACTTTGAAATAAACACTTACTCCTTCCTTACTTTCATAGTGCCTGGAAATATATATATACCATCCAGGGCCTGGGGATCAAACAGCCTTACCCGTTACAGCTGGTGCCCATGCACATCAGGGGTCTGAGGACAGGTCTGCCATCCTGCTGCTGTTCCCACCAGTGCATGGATGTACCATCATCTGGGAGCCTGGGGATCAACCTACCATACCTGTTGCCACTGGCAACTGTGTATGATTGCAGGGCCTGTCAACAGGCCTGCCCTGTCCTTGATGCCTGTGCGTACCATCTGGGGCTTGAGGATAGGTCACTTATGCCCCCCACCACCTCTGCTGGCACCCAAGCATGCTATATGGGGACCTGGGGACCAATGTGTCCCAGCTGCCACAGCCTGCACCCACATACACTATTGGGGACCAGAGGACAGGACTGCCCCACCTGATGTTACCACTGACAGTGCCTGCATGCTTCATCTGGAGACCTGGGGATTGATCTGCCCCACATGCTGCTATTAATGGCTATGAGCACCTTCCAGGGCCCTGAGGATGGGCCTGCTCAGCCTGCTGGTGCCCACAAATTTGTCTGTGGGACTGGGGAACAACCCTCCCTGTCTGCTACCACCAGGGCTCACACACAACTCCCAGAGGACTGAGGATGGGCCCACTCAGCCGGCTGCCATCACCACTGCTGGCCATCTACCCATATGCATCACCTGGAGACCTGAGCACTGGCTTGCTTACCCTGCCACCACCACCACTGGTGCCTGCATATGCTGACTAGGAAGCAGAGATTTGGCTTGCCATTACTATTGCCATGAATGATGCCACATACCACCCAGGAGCCCAAGGATCACCCTGCCCTCCCAGCCCACTGCCACCACTGCCAGCACACAAGCAGGCTGTCTGGAGGCCCAAGGTTTGGCATACCCAAACCACTGGTGCCACCGCTGTGCCTGAAGACCAGCCCACTTGGTGTCCCTGTCCCCACAAAAGCTTTACTGCAACCTCTACTAACAAGTCCCGCCTAAGCCAATGAAGAGATTACAGACACAACTGATGCTGATTACAGCTGAAGAAATCATTGAGACATTACACCACGGTGCCCAACTAGAATCAAAGCCAAAGTGACCTACCAAAGCAACATTATAAATACATCTGTAGAAAAAACTAGTCTTTTTCTACAAAAGCCAATCCAAAAATTGGAAGAAGCAACCACTACATCAGAGGCACTGTAAAAAGCTCAATGAGATATGATAGAACACAAATAAACGATACAAAATATCAGAAAAACAATTCACAATCTGAATGAGAAACTAAACAAAGAGAAAGATATTTTTAAAAATGTCCAAACAAAAATCCTGGATCTGGAGAATTCAATGAATGAAATAAAAATACAATTGAGGGCTTCAAAAAAAGATGAGATCAGGGAGAGGAAAAAAAGAATTCTGAACTTGAAAAGAGATCATTTGAAATAACCCAGTTAAAAAATTTTTAAAAATTATTAAAAAATAAAGTAAGCCTATGTGATATATGGGACACCATAAAGCAAACAAATGGAATTTGGGGTGTTCCAGATGGTGAAGTGATAAGCAAAGACATGGAAAGCCTATTTAACAAAATAATATCTGAAAACTTCTCAAGTCTTGCAAGGGATTTAGACATCCAGATACAAGAAGCTCCAAGAATCCTAAATAAATTTGACTCAAAAATGTCTTTTTCAAGGAACATTAGAGTCGGACTGTTAAAAGTTAAAGACAAACAGAATTCTAAAAACAGTAAGAGAAAAGTGTCATGTCATATATAAAGGTATCCCCATCAGACAGACAGCAGATTTCACAGCAGAAACCTTACAGGCAAGAGAGAATGGGATGATGTATTTAGAGTGCTGAATGAAAAAACATGCTAGTGAAGAATATTCTACCAACAAAGCTATCCTTCAAAAAGAAAGGAGAAATTAAGTCTTTCCCAGACACAAACAGAAGGAATTCATCACCACTAGACAAGTCTTATGAGAAATGCTCAAGGAAATTCTATATCCGGAAGGAAAAGGACACTATGTACCATCATGAAAACACACAAAAGTACAAACTCACGGGTAGAGCAGACACACAAAGGAGAAATAAAGGACTCAAATGCTACTATTACAGAAAACCACCAAACCACAATGATAAACAATAAAAGGGAAAGAAGGAACAAAGCACATGCGAAACAATCAGAAACAATTAACAAAATGATGGAAATAAGTCTTTAACTCATTAATAATAACTTTAAATGTAAATGGATTAATTTCCCCCGTAAAAGATCATAAATGGCTGAATGAATTTTAAAAAATGATCCAACTGGCCAGGCGTGGCGGCTCATGCCTTTAATCCCAGCACTTTGGGAGGCCGAGGCAGGCAGGTCACCTGAGGTCAGGAGTTTGAGACCAGCCTGCCCAACACAGTGAAAGCCCGTCTCTACTAAACATACAAAAAATTAGCCAGGAGTGGTGGTGGGTGCCTGTGATCCCAGCTACTCGGGAGGCCGAGGCAGGAGAATTGCTTGAACTCAGGAGGTGGAGCTTGCAGTGAGCCAAGAGCACGCCACTGCACTCAGTCTGGGTGACGAGAGTGAAACTCCGTCTCAAAAAACAAAACAAAACAACAACAAAAAAATGGCCCAACTATATGATGCCTACAAGAAAAACACTTCACCTGTAAAAACACATAAAGAATGAAAGTGAAAGGACAGAAAAAGTCATTCCATAAAAATAAAAACCAAAAGTGGACAATAGTAGCTATACTTACATCAGATAAAACAGATTACAAGTCAAAAAATCTAAAGAGACAAAGAAGGCTGGGCACGGTAGCTCACACCTGTAATCCCAGCACTTGGGAGCTCAAGGAGGGCAGAAGTCTTGAGGTCAAGAGTTTGAGACCAGCCTGGCCAACATGGTGAAACCTCATCTCTACTAAAAATACAAAAATTAGCTGAGTGGGGTGGTGGGCACCTGTAATCCCAGCTACTGGGGGGCTGAGGCATGAGAACTGTTTGAACTGGGAAGCAGAGATTTAAGTGAACTGAGATCGAGCCACAGCACTCCAGCCTGGGCAAAAGAGTGTCTTTAAAAAAAAGAGAGAGAGAGAGACAAAGAAGAACATCCTATAATGAAACATGTATCAATTCAGCAAAAGGATCTAACAATTCTAAATATATATGCACCCAATATCAGAGCACCCAGATATATTTTAAAAATAAATTATTAGATTGAAAGGGAGAGACAGACTGCTACAATAGTTGGGGGCTTCAATGCCCCTATTTCAGCACTGGATAGATCTATGAGATAGAAAATAAAAAAACACTGGATTTAAATTGCACTTATGACCAAATGGAACTAACAGACTTCTATAGAACATATTATTAAGCTGCAGAATACACTTTCTTCTCATCGGCACATGGAACACTCTCTAGAATAGATCATATATTAGGACATAAAACAAGTCTCAAGAAATTTGTTAAAATCAAAATCATATCAGATATTAATATCTTTTCAGACCACAACAGAATAAAACTAGAAATAATAACAAGAGAAACTTTGAAAACTGTACAAATACACGGAAATTTAACAACATGCTCTTGAATGACCATTAGGTCAAGGAAGAAATTAAGAAGAAAACCAAAAAATTTCTTGAGAGAATTAAAAATGGAAACATAATATATTAAAACCTGTGAAATACAGCAAAAGTACTGCTAAGAGAAAAGTTTATAGCAAAAAACACCTACATCAAAAAAGTACAAAGACTTCAAATTAACAACCTAACAATGTACCTTAAAGAACTAGAAAAGAAAGGACAAAGAACCCAAAGTTAGTAGAAGGAAAGAAATAATAAAGATCAGAGTGGAACTAAATGAGATAGAGACAAGAAAAATGTAGCAAGGATTAAAACAATAACAACTTGGTTTTTGGAAAAGATAAAAATGACAAACTACTAGTTAGAATAACCAAGAAAAAAAGATAGAAGACTCAAATAAAAAAAGCATACACGAATAGGAGACATTACCACTGGCACCACAGAAATACAAAGGATCATTAGAGACTATTATAAACAACTACGTGCTAACAAATTGGAAAATCTAGAGGAAATATATAAACCCTGGACACATACAACCTACCAAGAATGAAGCAGGAAGAAAGAAAACCTAAGCAGACCCATAATGAGTAGTGAGATTAAAGCAGTAATAAAAAGTCCCCCAACAAAGAAAGGTCCAGGACAAGATGGATTAACTGAAGAATTCTACCAAATTTATATAGAAAAGCTAAAAGCAATTCTTAAACTATTTCAAAAAGGTGAAGAGGAAGGAATTCTTCCTAATGCATTCTACATGGCCAGCATTACACTGATATCAAAACCAGATAAGGACACAAGAACAAAAGAAAGCAACAGGCCAAGACCACTGTCTTAGTTGATTTGTCTTGCTATAATGGAACACATGAGACTGGATAATTTATAAAGAACAGGGGTTTATTTGACTTACAGTTCTGCAGGCTGTAAAAGAAGAATTGAACCAGCACCTGCTTCTGGTGAAGGGCTCAGGCTGCTTCCAACCACAGCAGAAGGCAAAGGAGAAACAGCATGTGCAGAGCTCATGTGACATGATAGAAAGCAAGAGAGCAGGTGAAGGTGCCAGGCTCTTTTTTAAGCAACCAGCTTTCATGAGAACTAATACAGCCCCTTACCTGAGACAGGGCATTAATCTATTCATGAGGGACTGCTCCCATGACCCAAACACGTCCCACTAGGCCCTACCTCTAACATTGGTGATGAAATTTCAACATAAGATTTGGGTGGTCAAATATCCAAACTATAGCAACCCGTTATGAACATCAATGCAAAAATCCTCAACAAAATAGCATATCATGATCAAGTGAGATTTTTCTCAGGGATGTAAGAATGGTTGAACATAAACAGATCAATAAATGTGATACATCACATCAAGATAATAAAGGACATACAGAAGCATGGTGTGCAGAAAAAAAAAGAAAGTGAAGGACAAAAACCATATAATCATCTGAACAGATGTAGAAAAAGCTTTCGACAAAATTCAACATTCCTTCATGATAAAACATCAACAAACTAGGCACAGAAGGAACATATCTAATGGGGAAAAGGTGAACGTCTGTCCTCTAAAGGACTGAAACATGACTAGGATGCCCACTCTCACTATGCCAATTCAACATAGTACTGAAAGTACTAGCCAAGTCAATCAGGTACAAGAAAGAAAAGTCATCCAAACTGGAAAAAAGAAAGTCAAGTTGTCCTTCTTTGCAGACAACATGATCTTATATACAGAAAAACCTAGACTCCACCAAAAAACTCTTAGAACTAATAAATACAGTAAAGTTGGAGGACACAAAATCAACATACAAAAATCAATAGTGTTTCTATACACCAATAACAAACTAGTTGAAAAAAAAATAAAGAAAGCAATCCTATTTACAATAGCTACCAAAAAATCAACTTAGGAATAAATTTAACCGAGGAGGTAAAAGACATTTGCAAGGAAAACTACAAAACACCGATGAAAGAAATTGAAGATGACACAAACCAATGGAAAGACATGCCTTGCTCATTGACCAAATTAATATTGTTAAAATGACTGCTCAATGCAATCCCTATCAAAATAACAATATCATTCTTCACAGAAATAGAAAAAATAAAAAAGTCCTAACATATGTATGGAACCACAAAAGACCCTGAGTAGCCAAAGAAATCCTGAGTAAAAGAACAAAGCTGGAGGCATCACACTACCTGACTTCAAAATATCCTGCAAAGCTATAGTAACCAAAACAGTAGGGTACTGGTATAAAAACAGACACACAGAACAATGGAACAAAATAGTGAACCCAGAAATCAATTAGTGTATTTACAGCCAACCATCTTCAACAAAGGTAACAATGACGCACGTTGGAGAAAGGACACTACAATAAAAAGTGCTGGGCAAGATGTATACACAGAATAATGAAACTAGACCCTTATCTCTCACTATATGCAAAAATCAAGGCAGAATGACTTAAACATAAAACCACAAAGTATAGAACTACTAGAAGAAAACAAGGAAAACATTCAGGACATTGGTCTAGGCAAAGATTTTTATGGCCATGAGCTCAAAAGCACAAGCAATAAAAACAAAAGTACATAAATGGGACTATATTAAGCAAAAATGCTTCTGTGCAGCAAAGGAAACAATCAACACAACAACCTGTAGAATGGGAGAAAATATCTGCAAACTATTCATCCAACAAGGGACTAATACCCAGAATATACAAGGAACTCAAAAAACTCAAAAGCAAAAATACAAATAAACCCATCAAAAAGCAGGCAAAAGGTTAGAATGGACACTTCTCAAAAGAAGACATACAAATGGCCAACAGGTATATGAAAAAAATTAAATATTACTAATCATCAAGGAAATGCAAGTCCAAACAGTAATAAGATATCATCTTACCTCAGTATGGCTATTATCAAAAAGACACAAAATAACAAATGTTGGTGAGAATGTGGAGAAAAGGCAACTCTTATACACTGTTGTAACCTGTAAATTAGTACAGCCATTCTGGAAAACAGTAGGCAGGCGTCTCAAAAAACTAAAAGTACAAGATGGCTTATGCCTGTAATCCCAGCACTTTTGGGGGCTGAGGTGGGAAGACTGCTTGAGTCCAGGAGTTTGAGATCGGCCTGGGCAACATACCAAGACCCCATTTTCACAAAAAATTAAAAAATTCCTAAAATTAGAACTACCATAGGATCCAATAATCCCATGACTAGGTATTTATCCAAAGGAAGGAAATCAGCATATCAAAGGGATACCTGTACCCCCATGTTTATTGTACCACAATAGGTCAAGATATGGAGTCAACCTGTGTAAATCAACAGATAAATGGATAAAGAAAATGTGGTGTGTACACACACACACACACACAGACACGAGTACTAATCAGCCATAAAAAGGGTGAAATCCTATGCTTGCAGAAACCTGGATGAACTAGAAGTCATTATGTTAAGCAAAATAAGCCAGGCACTGGACAGATACCTTTCCAAAGTCAACGGTGAACATTAATCCCGTTCTGGTTACTGGACCTTTACTGAACTGACCCAAATAAAAGGTTCCTATGTGTTTCATCAAGCCAGCAGTATCTACATACTTTACTTTAGACCCCACTTATTTTCTTGTTGGCTGATTTGCCAAAATGTGGTTGGTTGATTGATCAAAAATAATACTGTAATCTCTAATGGTATTCCAAATTTACTGAAATTAATTTGTGTCTTTATTTTCCCCAATTTTTAGCTCCTCTTAATCAAATTTACATGTAACTGGTATAAGTAATATTCAGCTAATTAAATGAAGAATAGCAGACTCTCTATTTGTTATAAATTTAATACAGTTACATTAACGTGTATTGCTACTTCAATACTTTTCTGTTCACATAGGTAGCTATACTATTCAGCATTTGTTAGTATGTGTGAAGGGAACAGTATAAGTATGAAAAACCGCCTACCCCCAAAATATATTTTTAGATAGAGGAGAAGTTTATGATTAGGTTGTAAAATTTTCTAGGCGAAAAACTTTTTTTTTTTTAATGAACATGGAGAAAGCACCTAAATCATTATGCTTCAAAAGGAAATCACGCTGAAAACAACCCAACCACTTAGATGTGCCCCTTGACATTGGACTCATATCAGCAGGTAGCTAGCTCACAACTGAAATGACCCATAAATCTTGCAAACCTAGTCTACCTCTATACATATAAAAGAGCAAGCTTCAATTGAGTTCTCGAATGACAGTAAGTACATATAATGAAATACGTAATAAACTGAGATCTAGGTGGCTAGCACATTCGACACGACGTGCTCTATTCCACAGACAATTCCATTGTACTTCTTGGTGCATTAAATGAAATGAAGTTATTTTCCTTATATATATAGATCTGTATACTCATTAAATATAGTGACTGCTGCGAAAAAATTTATTTCTACCCTGCAGTGGAAGCCTAGGAAAACATTAATTTTATGTTACTCAGAGGTACAAACTACAACCTTCTCCTTAGAACAGGAGGTATAAAAATCAGCCTCCTGGGGTTCTGTTGCTAATTCCTGTGGACTGCTAGGAACTTGATCTAAGCCATTCCACATAATTGGCCATCATTTACAACTTGTGGGTTTTGTGCAGTGTCTCTGTGCCTTCCTATATGGGGACTCAATCACATAAGCAAGAAATTTCTTTTCCCCAACCACTTAACTCAACACAAGCCAGCTAGATGGCATCTCTCAAGGCACTGTGGTAGAGGCATGGTGGCTGTTACTCATATTACACTTTTCCAATCAGTTGGGTCAATCTGTCTACTCAGAACATACTAAGTGATATCAGGCACCTGCTATTCCGTGGTGACTGTGAAATACTCTTCCTCACTCTACGTGTACAAATCTAGTTTCTTTTCAGAAAACTAGCAGTTAGTGATAGAAACACCATTCCCAAACCAAAATATATGAGGGTAAACTAAAGTTGGACAGAGTTGTCAATATTTTTTAGCTGCAAACATTCTTTTCATCACCAACACCTGGTGCTCAATGAATGTATCATTACTTGGCTGGTTATATATAAGCCCATCTGTGCAAAAATGGCCAAAAGCCCACTCATAGTTGGCCGGACCTGTGTCCTAAAATACAGGAGCCAGGTAATGACGAGCTTTGATGACCTTCATAACCATGGGAAAGACAGCTGACAGAAATGGTTTATGTGGCAATAATGTGGAAATAAAGAACCACATATACTGCAAAATATATTAAAAAACATAAGATATATATTTATATGGTTATTATATAGCCCTTTTAAATACAGTATTCATCTTTTCTTTATGGGGATTTTTGGGAAGTATGAGTTTTCCCATCTAAGATTTAGTGAGGAAGCAATAACTATACCACTTTTGGATAGTCTATGAATATGAGAATAATGAGTTGACTATTTTCAGCCCATTTATCAGCCTCAACTCCTCAAACACACAAAGTAGATACATTGTTATAAATCTTTATTTGTGCTATGATGGTTGCTAAGAAACACTTCATTTGTCAGTAAATTGTAATTGGCATGAAGTCATGTATTGCTAAATATTTTATAACCTCCTCTTATGAACCTGGAAACAATCTATTAACTACACATATGAAAACCCCCATATATTTGCATATAAATAAATGTTTATTTGTTTTGTCCAATTTCTATGTTTGTCTGACAAAGATAAAATGAGTGTAACCTCAGCAAGCAATTCACATGTGGCCAGGGTTCCATCCAGTTATCCTAGTTACAGCTTTCTACTCTGGTAGCAGGTAGCTACTGTTTCATTAGCTACAGTTTGCATATCAGGCTGAGACCGCCATTCCTAAAAAACAGTATTTATTTACACTTTCAATAAGAGGAAGTTTCAGTGAATTGCCTGGGCTCCAGGAAAGTCTTGAGAGAATAAAAGATAGTGTCAGAGAAATCCAATCCCCTTATACATACTTGCAGTGTAAATTTGTCATCGGGTCAATTTCCAGTATATTTCCTAACCCCCAAAATGCCTCAATATAAATGGGATCTTCAGGGAAATCATACTGTGGAAATAAGTAATTTATGGTGTCAGTTTGTTTCCAAAGAAGAGTAGTGTGAACTGAGTATGTGTGTTTATTTTCCTCACAATCCCATAATCATTTTCTAATCTTTTGAGAATGAAAAACATTCTACTTTATTTTGTCCTCTTAACACACAAAAGCATTTGATAGAAAGATATGTAGATTCTCAGTAGATTTAGGAAAGGTTGAAGAAGGATTTCTCACAACCGCAACACAGAATTATACATAGCTTGCCTCCACCACAAACAATTCTCCTATAAACCCCTCTTCACACCTTTCAGAATCACTGCCAAAGTGAGCTATGAAGTCTCAGCAATAACGATGAAAAAAATCAGTGTCAACTGCTTAGAGAAGAGGCAGTCTGGATAAACGTAAAATTGACAAATAACCTGCTTGGGGTGGGGTGGAGGAGATGCCACTGCAATTGATTTCAGGAAGTGAACTCCTCTTGTGCCCATCTGGACACTGGACTTTACTGGTTACTGTTGCTGTAACAGCAACATTAAAAAGAGTGACTGTCCCTACCTCGGAATTGCTCCACAGTTCCTGAAAAATAAAAGTGTCTTGTAGTGAAAAGGTAAAAGCACAAGCAGTGAATCCCCATCTATGCACGAGCAAATATTTCATGGCACATCCATTTATGCAATGGCATTCATTTTGCATTTTCTATGTGCTAAGCAATGTGCGAGGTCCAAGAGTCACATGAAATAAAGCAGAATGCCCCAGCCAAGAAGGTGGCGAGAGGTGAGGAGTGATTGTACTATGGTGATTGTTAGCTCCAGTGGTAGGCACAGATAGGAATGATGAAATGGAACTACTTTTGTTACCAAGACCAATGCACCAAAACATGTATGTGGGAAAACAGGACACTTTGGTCAGCTAATTTCCGCAAACAAGCTTTAGAGGACTTTTTTACTTGATGCATATGGATGCCAGATTTTAGATTCCACAGACCAAAATAATAATAATAAATGATGAACTGAGTTACTGGCAACTTAAAAATACTGATAATTATATTTCATAGAAATACTAATAGTAACAAGATGCTTATATTAATGATAAAATTAACTATGCGTGAATTCTTTAGAACAAAATTTTGTTTTAAAGACTTACATTTAAAGACTTGTTATATTTTTCCATCCATCTACTGAAGGACATCTTGGCTGCTTCCAAGTTTTGGCAATTATGAATAAAGTCGCTATAAACATCCATGTGCAGTCTTTTGTGTGGACATAAACTTTTAATTCATTTGGGTAAATAGCAAGCAGTTAAATTTCTGGATCGTATGGTAAGACTATGTTTAGTTTTGTAAAAAACTGCCAGACTGTCTTCCAAAGTGATGAGACCATATTGCGTTCCCATCAGTAATGAATAAGAGTTTCTCTTGATTCCCATACTCCCCAGCATTTGGTGGTGTCAGTGTCCTGGATTTTGGCCATTGTAATAGATGTGTACTGGTATCTCATTGTTTGTTTGTTTGTTTTTAATTTTCATTTCCCTAACATGGTAAGACGTTGAGCATCTTCTTATATGCTTATTTGCCATCTGTATATCTTCCTTGAGAAGTATCTGTTCAGGTCTTTTGCCCATTTTTAATCAGGTTGTCTGTTTTTGTATTGTTGAGTTTTTAAAGTTCTTTGTATATTTTGGATAGTAGTTTTTCATTAGAGATGTCTATTTAAATATTTTCTCCCAGTCTATGGCTTGTTTCATTCTCTTGACAGCTGCCTTTCAAAGAGCCGAGGTTTTGTATTGTAATAAAATCTAGCTTATCAATTATTTCTTTCATGGATTATGCACTTGGTATTGTATCTAAAAAGTTATTACTATATATAAGGTCATCTATGTTTTTTCCAGTGCTACTTTCTTGGAGTTTTATACTTCTGCACTTTAACGGTGAGGACTATGAAAGTTTTAATTTTGTAAGGAGTACAAGATCTGTTTCTAGATTTTTTTTTTTTTTTGCATGTTTGCATCCAGTTGTTCCAATACCATTTGCTGAAAGACTACACTTTCTCCATTGTATATTCTTTGCTTCTTTGTTAAAGATCATTTGACTATGTATGGGTCTACTTTTAGGCTGTCTATTGTGTTCCATTGATTGATTTGTCTATTCTTTTACCATTACCACACTGTTTTGATTACTGTAGTTTTGTATAGTTAAGCCTTAAAATTGGATAGTAGTCAGTCTTCTGACTTTATACTTCTATTTCAATACTGCAATGGCTAGTCTGGGTCTTTTGCCTCTTCATATAAACTTTTGAATCAGTTTGTTGATATTCACAAGTTAATGTGCTGGACTTTCTATTGTGATTGCATTGACTATATAGATAAAATTGGGAAGAATTAACATTCCGACAATATTGAGTCCTCCTATCCATGAACATGGGCTATTTCTCCATTTATTTAGTTAATCTCTTTCATCACAGTTTTGTAATTTTCCTCATACAGATCTTGGACAGTTTTGTTAGTTTACCTAAATATTTCATTCTTAGAGGAGCTAATAATATTTTTAGAGGAGCTAATATGTTATTGTGTTCTTAATCCGAAATTCCACTTGTACATTGCTGGTATAGAGGGAAGCAATTGACGTTTGCACATTAAACCTGTATCCTGCAACTTTGCTATAATTACTAACTAGTTCCAGTGTTTGGGGGATTTTTTTGGTCAATTCTTTTGTATTCTCCACATATATAATGATGTCATCTGCTACCAATGATAGTTTTATTTCTTCCTTCCCAATTTTATATGTTTTGTTCCCTTTTGTTTTGCTCTTGCATTAGTTAGGCCTTCCAGTAAAATGTTGAAAAGGAGTGGTAAGAAATGACATTCTTGCATTGTTCTTGATCTTCATGGCAAAGATTCTAGCTTCTCACCATTGAGTATGATGCCCACTGTAGGATTTTGTAGATATTCCTTATCAAGTTTAGAAACTTCCCCTCTATCTCTAGTTTGCAAATAGCTTTTTTCTTTTTTTAATCATGAATGCGTGTTAGATTTTGTTGAATGCTTTTTCTGCATCTACTGATATGGTCATTTGATCTTTCTTCTTCAGCCTGCTGATATGATGGATTATATTAATTGATTTTCAAATGTTGAACACCCTTGCAGATCTGTCATAGATCTCAGTTGGCTGTGTGTTAATAATTTTTCAATACATTGATTTGCTCATATTTTGTTGAGGAATTTTGCATCTATATTCATGCAAGATCTTGGTCTGTAATTTTCTTTTCTTGTAATATCTTTCTCTGTTTTTTATAGTAGGGTAATGCTGGCCTCATAGAGGGAATTAGAATTTCTGCAGTTTCATCCTTCTGAAAGAGATTGTATAGAACTGGCAAAATTTCTTCCTTAAATGTTTGGTGGAATTCACTGGTGAACTTAACTGGAGGTAGTGCTTTCTCTTTGGAAGGTTATTAATTCCTGATTCAATTTTTAAGATAGATACCATTCTTTTCAGATTGTCTGTTTCTTCTACTGTGAATTTTACTAGCTGTGCCTTTCAGGGAATTTCAGCTACATTATCAGATTGTAAATATAGATTTGTTCATAATATTCCTTTATAAGCCTTTCATTGTTCAAGAGATCTATTGTGATGTTCTTTTATTTCCAATGTTAGTAATTTGTGTTTCCTTTCTTACTTAACGTGGATACAGTCTTATTGATTTTTTCAATCTTTTCAAATAACCATTTTTTTCGCTTTATTCATTTTTCTCTATGGATTTCCTATTTTCAATTTCATTGATTTTTTGCTCTAAATTTAATACTTCTCTTCCACCTTTGGATTTAATTTGCTCTTCTTTTTCTACTTTTCTAACATAGAAACTGAGATGATTGATTTTAGGTCTTTTTCTCTTCTAATATATTCATTCAATGCTGTAGATTTCTCAAAACACTGCTTTCACTGTATCCACACATTTTAATAAGTTATATTTTCATTTTCATCTGGTTTCAAATACTCTTGTGATTTATTATTTGACTCATGTGTTACTGAGAAATTTGTGTTTAATTTCCAAGTATTTTGGGATTTTCCATCTGTCTTTCTGTCATTAATTTATAGTGTAATTCCACTGTAGTCGAGAGCAAATATTATATGATTTCTATTCTTTTAAATTTGTAAAGGTGGCTGTTTTATGGCCCAGAATGTTCTGTGTCCTGGTGAACGTTTCATGACAGCTTGAGAAGAATATGTATTCTGTTGTCGGTGGTGGTGGAAGTGGTCTATAGAGGTCAATTATATCCAGTTAATCAATGGCTGTAATGAGAAAAACCCAGAATCATACAGAAAAACCTTCCCCCAAATTGGGAGGTTGCTGACAAAAAAAAAAAAAAAAAAAAAAAAAAAAAAGACCTGGACATGTCCAGCTTGGCGAGTAGATGAGTTATAAGGACTTATATATGAGGACCTCCTGGATGGCAGCAGGACAGCTTTAGAGATCCACACCACCTCTTGTTCTTAAACTACTTTTAAGCGAATTTTCTGAATTTTTGTATATTGTGTTTAAGTGCTGAGACTATTTTTCTTGCTAGGTTCTCAGACACTTTCTAGGATGCTTAGGTTCTCAGGAACACCTGCTACTTGGCTGAGCCCCATGGCCTTGGCTCACTGCCTGGTCTTCAAGGTTTAGGTGGTGGACATATACCCTTGGCTAATGGGTGGGAGACTCATCATGCTACAATGGTGCTGCTGAGTTCAACTATGTCCTTACTGATTATTTACATGCTGAAGCTGTCCATTTCTGAAAGAGGGTATTTGTTCATTTTTATTGCAGTTTACTATATCACTGTATAAATATACCATAACTTGTTTATCCATTGACCTGTTAATGATCAAATGGACTACCCCACAATATAGCCTACTATGGTAAATATGCCTGGTGTACTTGTAAAGAATATGTATTCTGCTGTTTTGCACAATATTTTATAAAAGTCAATTAGGTCCTGTTGATTGGTAATACAGTTTAAATCTTCCATATCCTTAATGATTCTCTACCTATGTGTTCTCTTATTGAAAGAGATGTATTGGAATCTGAAACTTGAATTATGGATTTGTCTTTTTATCTTGCAACTTCAAAGTATTCTAATTGCAGCGACTTGTTTCTAGGCCTGAAACACTTAAAGCCTTGGTCTCGTCACACAGATAAATTAGGAGTTTATCTGAAAAAGCTGGGATACGGTTTGGATCTGTGTCCCCACCCAAATCTTATATTGAATTGTAATCCCCAGTGTTGGAGTTGGGGCACGGTGGGAGGTCACTGGATCATGTGATTCAATTTATCATGAATGACTTAGCACTATCCCACTTGGTACTGTCCTAGTGAATAGAAAGTGAGTGAGTTCTCACAAGCTCTGGTTGTTTAAAAGTTTGTAGCACAAGCTGCTTCACCCCCTCTTGCTCCTGCTCCTGCTGTATGAGACGCCTCACTCTCCCTTTGTCTTCTGCCATGATTAGAACTTCTTGAGGCCTTCCCCGAGGCAGAAGTCACTATGCTTCCTGTACAGCCTGCAGAACCATGAGCCAATTAAACCTCTTTTCTTATAAATCCAATTAAATCTCTTTTCTATATTTCTTTATAGCAGAGCAAGAATGCACTAATGCAGGCTGCCATAGACCTCTACTGACCAGCAGTTCATATTTGGTGCTTACTGCTTAATTATTTGCTTGAAGATAATGAGCATTTATTGTTGCAGTAGCAATTAGCAAACTCCTCAACACCAGCGTAGGTAATATAAACATAATGATAGCACTGAAAGTTTTCTGAAGATGTCTGTTGCAAAATTGTAGCTTCAAAAAGAAACTAATGAACTCATAGAACTGGGAGCACTTGGAATCCACATGGAAACTCATTTACCACACTGCAGATGGTATGTCTCCCCTGTGATGTGCAACAGCTTTTGCAAACTGGCTGTTGATCAGGTTCACTTCCTAAGTGGCTCCTCAGACTCACGTACGATTAGGAACAGAAAGAAAATTTCAAGGAAATAGTGTTGATGTTGGGCTCAGTGGGATAAATCATATTTAAGAAAAATGTTTAAGATAATGCTCTATTTGAATTGGCATTATTTTGCAAAATACTAAACATACACATTTTTCTCTCCATTGTAAAATATTAATTAATTGTCTGTAGGGACACAAAGGAAGACTTGCCTGTAAAGGCACTTAAATTAAAATGAAATGAATGTCAGAGTAATAGCTTTTGAAATCAGAAGATATGCCTGAAAAAGAAAGCTAATATAAAAATCAAGCTAGCGTTTAATATTAAATAAGTTAGTACAATTAAGTTAGAAAAAGAGAAATGACAACATATTGCAAGCATGTGCTTCTTCCAGGATAAAGTCTCAAACTTTGGGGACTTTTAGTTTGGTCTGCATTTGACTCTTTATTGGTAATAAAAGAAATAAAGTATAGGACAATATAGAATACCAGGAAAGTTGTTCAAATTGGGAATTTTGTAAGAAATATGTCCAAAAATGAAAACAAAGACTGTTGACTCATAATATATGCTATATGGTAAGACATTTTATCATGTCACTAAAAATTAAGTTGACCTCTTCACTTCGATTTAGCAGGAGAAATGCTGTAGTGGAAAAGATTCAACACAACTCTCAAGTCACCTCTGACTCTTGCACATGCTTGCTCTCTCTCTCTCTTTCTCTGCAGGAGTATTAAATTGGTAGAAAAAAAAAAGGAACGAAACTCTTGAGCCCTCACTTGTGTTCTTGCTTGAGTGTTGACAGCCTGAACCTATTGCCCTGCCGAGAATGCCTCGGGCTAGAGAGAAAAAAGGCTTTATTCATGATAAAAGCTCCTTAGGCTCAGTTTACTTTTCCAAGTTAGCTTTAAAGTAGTTGAGATACAAAACTGTAGGGTCTTTGCTAATATATCAAATCTAACCTTTTTTGGGGGGAAAAAAGTTAACTTTAGAAAACTGGTGCTAGATGTCAGGGTTGGAAGATGGTAAGGAGAAAGGTTGTGTATTTTTTCTACTATCTAAATCTATTTAATCCTATAATCTGAGCCCAACACTTGTAGAATTTTATAGCCATTTGTGAATTTGATATAAAAGGATAGTGTGTATATATATATATATATCTACTCACATTTTACGATGATGGTGACATTGCTAAATTTAAAAAAAGCATGCTAAAAATTGCTATCTTATTTGAACAGTATTAAGTAAACCTGCATTTCTTAGAATTACTATAAAGTACATGAGAGCTTTTAAACATTTAAAATGAAGTTATATATGTGTGTGATTTTATTTTGTCTAATGACTTGTTTGTTCCATCTTTGTTTCCCATCACTTAGCACTGTTCCTAGCACCCAGCAGTTGCTTGGCGTTGGTTGATTAAACCACTGACAATTACTGGGACTTTAAAAGAGTTCCAATTCAATTTCCATTCAATTTAAACACTGAATGGAAAAATTCTTACACAACTAATTGACGCTTTTGCCCCATATTCTTCCCACAGCAAGATGAGTCTTTCAACAATGTCAACCAGATTCCACATTCAACATTGTACACTCAATTTAACATTCCACATTGTAAACCAGATTCCACATTCAACACTGTAAACCAGATCATATTCTCCCCCTACTGACTATCCTCTAGTGTTCCATTCCACTTGGAAAACACAATCAAGATTTCTTGCCATGGTCTACAAGACCAACGTGAGTTGGCCCAGTCTGCACTCCACCCTGTGTGCCCTCTTCAAAGCACTGTCCTCCTTTCAGCTCTTCAGATAGGCCAAGCTCTTTCTCTGCTTACGATGCCTTGCACTAGCTGTCTCATTAGCCAAGAGAGCTCTACCCCCTGGTCCTTTGCACACCTGGCTCAATCTTGCCATTTGGGGCTAAGTTCAGGGTCCTAAAGCAGCCTCCCACCCTTCTCTTATTGTTTGCATGATGACATCCCATACTGATCTCCATCATGGCACTTACTGGTACCTAGTATTAACTAAGAAATTTCTCTTGACATACTGCCCCCAATGAACCCCAAAATATAAGCTCCATAAGTCCAGTGGCCCCCTCCTTTTTACTACTGTACTCTAGAACTTACAAGAGTGCCAGGCACATTGTATGGCTTCATTATCTATATATACAGTTGAAAAATTATATATACAAGTAAACAAATGAACCATAAATAACTGAATGGATAAATGAATGGGAAATATACTATCAGCCAATATCCAAAAATTATACATATTTAGAGGAACAATGGAAAATGAGCATTTAAAAAAACAGTTTTAATTTTGCCTGAAAAAGCAAGGTTGCTATTAGTCATTTTTCAATATTTAATGAAGAGCTGTGCCTTTAAAGAAATGTTACTGCTCTCAGGATACGGTGCAGTGAGTGGTCGTGTTGAAGTAACACACAGTAAAAGGTGTCTGATATAGAAATTTGACTATATGACATTTTAAAAAGGCCATGGGGTTCATTCTTTCATGCTAAGAATTTACAGAAATATTCACTAACAACAACAATGCAAGTTTAATAGCAGACACGTTTCAGGCAAGAAATCAAAACTATTGAAAAAAATTCACCATCCCAGAGTATAATTTGATAGCATGACACATGTTTCTTGAGCTAGGGATAGGGGAAGTTTTGTGAATATACTTCTGAAAATGAAAACAGATAATGAAAAACCAAGCTTAATATGCAAGAGTTTTGCAGGGTCTCCAAGTCTAAACTTTAATAGATACCACTTAAACTGTTGATGGCGGAATCATCAATTAAGTTTTATAGCAGAGCTGAGTAAGAAATCAATCAACAAAATATTAGTAATCCATCTGCTCATCACAACAAATTCTGGCAGACAACATTATTACCTTAATGATATGATATTGGAAGGAAAAAAAATAAGGAAAATGGCTTAGCATCTCCCAAAGGCATGCAATATGGTTCCAAATCAATTTGAATTTATAGCTATCCTGAGTTCTCTATAATAACTTCATTCCACACACACTAAATTTTGAATACCTTTTTAAAAAGCCAGAATCAATATACATCCAAAACAACCAGGTGCTCTATTTACATGTCATTCCGATATAGCAGAATGAAAAGCTTTCATATTCAACCCAAGTTTGAAAATTATAGCTGTGTATATATTTTCAGATGTCACTAGGGGAGCATTTATAAGATACCACACACTTAAGCAAGATACTAAAATAAGAAATGAGGTTCAACTGAAAAAATTGCAAAGGGAGATGAGGCATAACTGGATTATCTAAGATCAAAAAATTGAATTCCTCCTGAGAGTATCCAGGAAAGCTGAGCTGCAAAGTTTACTATGAAAATTCCTGTAAACTCTCAGGAGACTACAGAAGTCAAGAAATTAGAGAAAGATGCATATACATGTGTATGAACATTTGGCACCAGATAGTGAGATACCAAGACGTGTGCTTGGAAGCAGAATGCCTGCTATTTGTCTCTTCAGCAGCATTTCCCACCATTCTCCACCTGCTTCCTGCCCCGGGTGCCCCGGGACGCTACCCTACATGGGCTACATGAGCTTCTTACTGATTTTGGTCAATTGGTAGCAGCTACAAAAGTAAATGGAGAAAGAGATAATTATTCCTCAGGCCTCACTAAGTACTCAAGCCAAGGCTGAGAAGAGAACAATGTAGCGAAATGCATCATGTTCAGTGTTGTTGTTACACATTTACCACCAGATAGAAGCTGCAGCAGGAACTTGAACAAAATCTGGTGGTTAATGAACCCCAGTAGAATCTGGAAAAGCTAAGAGTATCACACCTCAGTTATCAGTCTTCCTTGAATTTAAAACAAAATTCTGTATGGAACACTTCCCAATTTAAAATAAAAGGAAATAGACCATGAGAATAGAAAAATACATCCTGATAACTTATTATATGAGAAAAAGACACCATGGCCCCAGTGAATTAGATCCTGGCATTAGAATAGGAATATTATTTATTTAGCCTTACAATATTTGAAGGGGATTTTAACAGGAAAGATAAAGGAATGTGACTACAGTAGAGAAAAATTTAACGGTGTTTGAGAACCAAAGGAATCTGGCCGGATACCCTTGTAAGAGTTATGTGGGTTCAGGAACAAAATAAACTATGTAAAAAGGATCATAAACAGGCGAGTTGTGGCCAGGCGCAGTGGCTCATGCCTGTAATCCCAGCACTTTGGGAGGCTGAGGCGGGTGGAACACGAGGTCAGGAGTTCAAGACCATCCTGGCCAACATGGTGAAACCCCGCCTTTACTAAAAATACAAAAATTAGCCGGGTGTGGTGGCGTGAGCCTGTAATCCCAGCTACTTGGGAGGCTGAGGCAGGAGAATTGCTTGAACCCGGGAGGCAGAGGTTGCAGTGAGCTGAGATCACGCCACTGCACTCCAGCCTGGGTGACAGAGCAAGACTCTGTGTCAAAAAAAAAAAAAAAAAGAGTCTTCTGGTTCATAACTAGGTGTACTTGTAAAAGTTGTTTATAAGTTCAACACCTGCATGCTAACTTCACCTACACTTGGAGTTGCTATTTAATGAAACAAACAAACAAAAATCTTTTAGAGGAAGCAATGGAACATTTTAGAAATGGGAAGAATGTCTCCTGTTTGCCTTTGCTGCAGGTATCACTTCCTTTGGCTTGTGTTAGCACAGGGAGACCCCTCACAGAATCAATCAATTTCCTTTGGAACAAATTTCTGATATATATATATTATATATACATAATATATTTTATATATTATATATATTATATACTTATATATAATATATATTCTATATATTTATTATATATTATATATAATATATTTATTATATATAATATATTTATTATATATAATATATATTTATTATATATAATATATAATATATATTATATATAATATAGAATATATTTATTACATATTATATATTTATTATATATAATATAGAATATATTTATTATATATTATATATTTATTATATATAATATAGAATATATTTATTATATATTATATATTTATTATATATAATATAGAATATATTTATTATATATTATATATTATATACATGTTATATATTATATTTATTATATATAATATACATATATAATATATATTATATACTTATATAGAATATATATTCTATATTATATATTTATTCTATAGAATATATATTCTTTATTCTATAGAATATATATTCTATATTCTATTCTATATTCTATAGACTATATAGTCTATATCCTATAGACTATATAGTCTATATTCTATATATTCTATATTCTATATTCTATATATTCTATATTCTATAGACTATATATTCTATATTCTATATTCTATAGACTATATAGTCTATATTCTATAGACTATATATTCTATATTCTATATTCTATAGACTATATATTCTATAGTCTATAGAATATAGTCTATAGAATATATTTATTATATAGAATATCTATTTATTATATATTATATATTTATTATATATTATATATTTATGTATATATTTTATATATATTTATATATTTTTATATATATTTATGTATATATTATATATATTTACATATATTTTATATATATAAATATATTTTATATATATATTTATATATATAATATATATTATATATATTTATATATATAATATATATTTTATATATAAATATATTTTATATATATATTTTATATATATAAATATATTTTATATATATATTTTATATATATAAATATATTTTATATATATATTTTATATATATAAATATATATTTTATATATATATTTTATATATATAAATATATATTTTATATATAAATATATTTTATATATATATAAAACTTTCCAGACTGACTTTAAGATTGGTTTGATATTTTTATTTTCTATTTTACTTTGTTTTCCAGTGCTATGAATAATTGACAGATGACTAAAATAACCATCTTTATTGTTACAGAGAAAACCTCGATAGTGGTGTTTGTTCTATAGTGCATGTTTAAAAGGCTGTATTTCAGAGGGTCACTCTGGGCTAATGACATTTCTTCAGATTAAATATATATTTTTAAATTGTACAAAGTTCTGGGTATTCTAACCATAAGAAATAACTAAAAGTGCATAAACCTTTACAAAATAGCAACTATCAAATTATTTTACTTCTACATATAAAATTAGTTTTATTGAGTAGGAAAATTGTACTAGAAATGCTGTAAGAACTTTACTCTGGAGAAATAAATGATGGATAACAGAGATTTAGGTAGATATATATTTAGATAGCTAGCTACCTACAGGATAGACTATACTACACTAGACTGTGCTATGTCATATTTTAATAATGACATGCAAAATACTTTCTATGCATTGTTAAATACAGGGTCTTCAACAACTCTACCATGTGCGTACTTTCCTTTGACCACGTCATCCTGCGGAGATGAGAAATCGTTTAACCATGATGTCAGCCTTAGTCTGATGCCAAAGCCCATATTTGATTTCTTCTTTGGGAATTTTAAATTTTAAAATAACTTCAGATGTATAGAACAGTTGCAAAAATTGTACAAAGAACTCATATATTCTTCATCCAGCCTCCTCAAATACTCGTATTTTTTCCACGTTTAGTTTTATCTTCTTTTCTCAATCTTTCTCTATGTACATTATATAGAGAAAGTAAATTAAAAAAGAAAGTAAACTAAAACTAGTAAATGCAAAGTAAATATATGCATATATACATATTTAACTATATATAATGTACATTATTATACATCTTTATGTATGTAATTACTTTTTCTAGACCATTTGAAAGTAACTTTCAGATAAGATGTCCCTTTACCCCTAAACACTTCACTTGGTATTTCCTGAGAATAAAAACATTCATTTACATACATTTTTACACAATACTTTTCTCAAAATCAGAAAATACTGATAGAATGCTGTTACCTAATTGAGCAAATGTGATTCTTACTTGTAAATTAAACCAATTATATCAGTAACACCCAAGCCCCCCAAATTGAACCGAGGACCACCTGCTGCATTGAGTTTTCATGTACTTTCAGTCCCCTCTGATCTGGAACAGTCCCTCAATCTCTCTCTCACAGCCTTGACATTTTCTGTTGAGTGTAGGCCAGTTTTTGTGCAGAATGTTCCTCAATCTGGGTTTGTCTGATGTTTATATCAGGAGACACGTGCTATCGTTTGTCCCAATATTTCAGCTTTGATCATTTGGTTCAGGTGGTTCCTGCCAGGTTTCTCCACTGTAAGGTTCCTGATTTATTTTTATGTTGAGTAAGTGTTTTCTGGGAGGACAAGGCTATGCAAATATTCTGCTGTTAATCAAACCTCTGCCTACCAGTTTTAGTATCCATTGATAATCCCTGCTCGAATCAATTATTAGTATGATGGTTGCCAAACTGCAGTTTTTCTAAATGAATCAATCCTTCTACATGTGGAATTTTACAGAGAGGAAGAGACTTCTAACATTTATTTATTTATGTATTTATTTGGTTATATCATACAGACCCACGGATTCCTATTTTTTTACTGGGTTAACATCTATTGGTCATAATATCATTATTGATTTTGATACTCAATTCCCCTAGAGTAGCCAATGGGAGCCCTCTGAAGCTAAATCCCTTGTCTTTTGGATACGTCTTCGCTGTTACATGCATCCTTCTTTCTTTTCTGGTGTAAGAAAAATGTTCCAGGCTCCTATTATACTTTCCTGGCTCCAACCCCAGAATCAACCATTTCTATGAGGAGCCCTAGTATTTTTAGTGGAGAAAATGTTCAGAAACTGAGTGCCAGGTGTATTCATTCCTAGTGGGATGTCATTGCTTCCAGATATTCTCAAAGACGAAGCTAGGAAATGTGTGTGTTATACACAAAAATATCTTTATGACAACCCCAAGTGCATAGTGATAACTGTGATTCCAATCAAGCATCACAGTGTTTATTCGAGACTTTTCTTTTTCAATATCTGTAGCTTCCTTCTGTGACACTGATAAATCTGACTCTGGTTATCTCAATATTTGTTCAGTTTATCAAATTTAGAATACACAGAAAGGAGTTATAGAAACGATAACTCAGAACAAAAACAAAACTACTTATTAAATTCATTTTTATATTGAGTTCTGACTATGCTACAGGTATGTAGTAAATAATTCAGTGGGTAAAGTTATTTGGAAATTTCCTTTTCCCTTTCACTGTGCCATATTATCTGTTTGAAATACTATTAAGTTCACTTGTTTGCATTTATAATTGGTTTTAGTTTATTTTATTCTGTGTCCTTGCTGATTTTTTTTAACATAATACATTAACAAGTTTCCAAAGGTCAAAGCTATACAAAAAGATTCAGAGAAGGGTCACTCTCCTAACCTGGGCCCTGGCTGGGCACTGCTACCGCCTCGTACCTCCCATTCAGTTCCTACTCACCCCCGCATAGGGAAATTTATCTCACTTGTTTCTGGTTTATTCTTCCCATTTCTTTGATAAAAATCAGCAGACATGCATACTTTCAGTGCGGGTCCTGTTTGAAAACCCATGTGTGAGACTTCAGGTCAGAGCATGGGCAGTTGAGCGAAGCTGCCCTCCCACATGGGATTCGGAGCACAGCCAGAGCCCTGCACAGTCAAGGTTTCGGAGCCCCCAGCCAGTCAGGCTTTTTTACATACTCACATTGCTTCATACCTAGGTCTCTAGCCGAGGCCTTGGGCAAGGCCCTCTTCAGGCACCTCTGCAGAGGCCTCCTTCCAGGAGGGGGGCAAACCTTGAAGACATGCTTCCTCACTGTGACTCAGTCCACTCTGAGCTCTCTTCACCTGGCCACAGGGTCCATAAAACTGCTGGAGCCTTTTGTTTGGGTCACCCATGTCCGCATGGATCCACCTGACCCTTGACCAGTGCACCACTCCATGGAGGAAACAGGAATGAGAGGGAGCTGGGGCTTCCTCCCTATACCACTCCCTATACACTGCAGTGAGTGATGAAAGGTTTAACTCATTAAGGGCTTGTTGCTTTAAATGGCTACTCTGACACCTGGCTCTCTCTCCCAGCTGAGGGGAGCTCCTTACTCCACTCCACTCAGTCCCCTTCACTCCTGCAAATAAGATAACACAATACAGATCATCTTTCCTATTTTTTTTTTTCACTCAGCAAGGTAGTCCTTAAATTACTCCACCTCAGTGTGTAGAGGTCTTTCTCATGCCTTTTTCCCAGCTGCATAGTACTCTACTGAATGGTTGTACTCTCCTGGTTTAGGCAACTCCTAGGTTGTTTCTGATATTTTTCAATAACAATTACTTTTTGTATAATATCATATTGTTGAAAGACAACATGTTCACATTGTAGAAAACATGAAATTTAAAACATATTATCTTGAGTAAACTTGCAGCATGATTTTAAGAACAGGAACTTTTGCGATTGATCCTTTTGAAAATTAGAAGCCAACCGTTCAAATTTATTGTCAAGTGTTTCCTCTAGTGAAGTGGTGGGGAAGGTTTCTCTGACTATGAGTTCTGAAATGTTAGGCTAACAAATCACTAAACTATGGCAGTGGAGAAAAGGAACTCACACAAGTACACCGCTGAGCTTCATTCTTTTGGGAGAAAAAAGGCTTCTTTGAGATTATATGATTGGTTTCTTTTCCCTCAATTGCAGTAACAAGTATATGGGCTAAGGATGATGATCAGAAACTAGAGAAAAAAAGAGCTATGTATCAAAGGTAATTGCAAAGGGAAAAGTAGTATGGCAATCCCAGCTTTCAGTCAGAAGTGCAGAACCAACTCAATTCAGGGCTGTAATATTCTCCCCTTCAAGGTCCAGTTTCAGCCACAGCCTTATTTTCAACAGGAATGGCATTTGTAAGCTGGAGATTGTCAGCTACGCTCTTGCTGCTGAATCCTGTTTACAATGCATCCCTCCTCCTTTCCTTTCTCCCCTGTCACCTTCCACTGCTCACCCTTCTACTCTCTGAAATTGAAGCAAATTGCAATGTATTCTACAGCCTTCCAGCTAGAAGAATGAAAGAGTTATTCAGATATAAAGAACATAATATAGGAAAGTCCTTCGGTAAGAAAATGGTAAGCCGAGAACTTTCAAATTTCAAGACTGAAAGTATGAATGCTTATATGTTACAATCAATATATAAGGCTAAGGTCAGAAATCAAATGTAAATGACATATTCATGGAAAGTATCTACTCTCAGGGTAGGATATTCTTAGAGATGGAAATCAATTTGTTGTAAATTGACTGAAGTTCGTTCACATGAAACAGAACCTTTGTACAATAGAGCATAAACTGACAAGATAAGTATTCATTCTGAGACTCTAAAATGGAAAAGAACAGTTCAAAACTGCCAAGATGAAGGTCTCCATCTGGCATTTCAAATTTGCTGATATTTTATGAAAGTCAGTTTTATGTTATAGGGCAATTTTCTGCCAAAGAAATAAAAGGTGGGACTAGTTCGTATTTAAAATAATAAAAAAAAAAACTGAATCCATAGCAAAAGGTGACACATCTGTTGTTCCAATTTATTTTCTGTAAGCCACATTAATTATACATATGAATCACATACATGAATTTAATTCAAATTAATAATAGACTCTTGAAAATACAGGCTGATTAGAAAATTACTGAGCATTTTTTCCATCACTTACTTTCCATACACAAAACGTAACTTGCCATGGAACCCCTGCAGACTGACCCTTGGACAAAACATTCTCTTTCAAAGGGGATAAAATGCTCCTCCTCTCTTTCTTCTTGTCTTGATAGGTAGAAAGTGCACAGGACTCCTGAGGTCCTCTGACTGCCCCTTGCCAACTTTCATCTCCCATCACGAGGAGGGAGAAGGTTCTTATGATGGCCAACATTTGATTCCTTAGTTGGGCCATGTCTATTGCTAGCAGGGCCAACTAGAAGTAGGGTATTAGATGGTCATGCAAGTTACCCTGGAACACTCTCCTCGTGGCCGACCCATACCCACTGGTCACTCAACAGTAACAACCCTGAGATCACAATTTATATATGGTGAGAGCCTGAAGGTTGTCTTCGGTCTCAAGCCCAAGCATGCCATGGAGTCCTACCTCGCCTTTACCAGGGAGATGTCATGGAGCTTTAGGCACAGGACCCTGGCAATAAAGTGGCCCTCACTGCTCATCTCATAGTAGTTCCTTCTGCATCTGATGCTTTCAGGATCATGCAGTAACAAGAGGGGATGGGCAGGATGGATGCCTACCCAACACGCCAACTCCACCTTCCAAAACCTCACACACGTGGCTCTGAAATTCACACACTTCCACTCAGTCAACTGTGTGTGTCCAGCTCAAACATCCGCCTCTCTCCCGGGCCTGCTCAAATGACCCCTTATTAACAAAGAGTTTGTCTTAAATATCTAAGATCATAGCATGCTGATTAATTTTTTGCGTTTTACATTTTGTGAAGCTCATTTCATTATTTTGTGTGGCTTTATGTAAATGTTGTAAATAGCTATTTTTAGAACTTCCATAGGGAGATAAATCGTATGGAGTCAGCTCCCTAGGGTGGCTAAGAGTCTGTACTTGGGAATCCATCAGAACTGGTTTGAAATTCAGGTCTAGGAATCACTAGTTATGTAGCATTAAATTTTTGCTAATCTAGGCCTAGGTTACATGCATGTACATGTTACAATGAGGAAAATGACCCTTACCACATAGAAACTCTGAGGGTTAAATGGGATCCAATATGTGTATAGAAGGCATGTGGCATGGTGCCTGACAATATTAAGTGCCCCATAAATCATATCCATTATGTTCATGTCATAAATATTGTAGGAAAATCTAATTCTAACTAAATGATGGAAGATCACCACATTCAATGTAACACTGAAAATTTTCACCATTGAAACTATAACTAAATATTTCAAGAATGCTTGAAAAACCATGGTTTGTTTTAACATTCGATGTGATCATTCTTCATGGCAAATATTGTTTTTCTCAGCAGAGGCTCAACAGTATTGGCTTTTGTATCTAATTAATTCAGATGTTTTCTCCATTACAGTAAAAGATCCCCTTGGGAAAATCACATCAATCATCTTCTGAAACGTTGCCTGTCACAGCAAGGGACTATATATAGGCTTCAAAATTTCATAGTTAACCTTTTCTGTCACTTAGTTTTTCTATTTCTTTTTTGGTTTCTATAAGACAAGCTGCATTCATCTCAAAATACACCAATACCAAGCATGAAAAAAGAAACCCCGAGAGAGAGCCTCTTGTTCCTATGTGTCTTGCTGAGGTAGCTGGCTGTCTATGCAATGAGCACCATGACCCTGCGGGAAAGATCTGGAACAGAGATGAAGAACACAGGCCATAATAACTTTTATTTTTATTTTTTTATTTTTATTTTTATTTTTTTTTTGAGACGGAGTCTTGCTCTGTCAGCCAGGCTGGAGTGCAATGACGTGATCTCCGCTCGACAAGCTCCACCTCCTGGGTTCACGCCATTCTCCTGCCTCAGCCTCCCAAGTAGCTGGGACTACAGGTGCCCGCCACCATGCTCAGCTAATTTTTTGTGTTTTTAGTAGAGACGGGGTTTCACCATGTTAGCCAGGATGGTCTCGATCTCCTGACCTCGTGATCCACCCGCCTTGGCCTCCCAAAGTGCTGGGATTACAGGCGTAAGCCACTGCACGGGGCCCATAATAACTTTTAGACAGACGAAGTCAGAGTCTTGAGGCTCAATGGCTGGTTTAAAACAAATGCACATGTGCTTATATCCCATTCTTGGGAGATGTGGTTAAAATAAGAAAAACTAATGATGAGAGGAGCCATTTTTGAATTACTTGGAGTAAATTATCAAATATTTTGCAAGAAAAGCATGTTTTTATTATTTTCAGTCTTTTATGGTAATACAAATTAAACTCTCATAATCTTGACAGATGTGTTTTAGGGCCTGCTTTAAAAAAGCAACATGAATGATTTACAATTAGTATAGAAAATTGTAATGTGCAAACTGATCATTTCAAAGTGATTTCTCACTGTGTTCAACTTTTTATAATAATCTCCAATTGTATTTATATATTTAGGATGCTTCTTTTGTCCTCCCAAGAGCAGAAATCTATCTTGAGTATAGCTCTCTACCATTAAATAAATCCTACATGAGTGGGCTCTGCAATAATGAGATTACTATGTAATGACTTTATATTATCTGAAACTCTAAGTTAGATATAAAATCTACAGCACTACACTTAGCAAGTCACCTGTTTTTATATTATTATTTCCCCATAATTTAGCCTCGGTGCACTAGCTGAATATCACATCATTCTTTGACTGTTATATTGCTACATTTAAATATCACAAATTCTTCTTATGTAAAGCATCACATGCTTCCTTCTAGAACTTTGGTGATCAACCCTACTTAGATGGTTTACTGACTCATACAACATTTCAGGAAGAGCTACCAAGGTATTTTCTTTCTACTATCATTATCATAAACACTAGGGCTAAAATTCTATAACCAAATTTACATTTTTATGGAGAAAAACATGAGCTACACAGAGACCAACAAGGTTATTCATGACTTAAGCATTAAGTGCCAAGTCTGTCCCTAAATATCTTCCTCATTCACCTTTCCATTGGGCCCTGGATGCCTGTGTGTTGAATAAGTAAATAATAAGTGCTATAGCTGTTAGAGTGTCATTAGAATCTCCAGAACCATGTAAGACATGGGCTAAGGAGCTGAAAGAATACTTTGAGGGGCACCCAAGTGTTTCCAACTCTGGCATGCCTCGGTGCACCCTCAAGCTCAGAGATGGATTGAAAGGCACTGTTCAAAACAACTCTCCCAGCAGTCTGCTATCTACAGATCATTGAAATGATATACTGCAATAACTTCCCCTGGAATGCTTATGGCTTAACGCGCTGATGTGTAATTAATCTGCTGAGCAGTGACAGGACCCAGCTGAAGAGTGCTTCTGGAGCTTTTAAGATCTGGCATGCTGAAGAACACTTGGGGAGTCCTTGGTCCACGCTTTGTTAGCACAATAGACTACAACGAGCTTTTAATCTATGATTGCACATATGCTAGATAACTTTATGTATTAAAAATCATGGCTGGGTATGATGGTCACGCCTGTAATCCCAGCACTTTGGGAGGCCAAGGTGGGTGGATCACCTGAGGTCAGGAGTTCGAGACCAGCCTGTCCAACATGGTGAAACCCCATCTCTACTAAAAATACAAAAATTAGCCTGGTGTGGTGGCGGGCGCCTGTAATCCCAGCTACTCAGGAGGCTGGGGCAGGAGAATTGCTTGAACCTGGAAGGCAGGGATTTCAGTGAGCCAAGATTGTGACACTGCACTCCAGCCTGGGCGACAAGAGCAAAACTCCATCTCAAAGGAAAAAAAAAAGATCACAAAGTGGTTTTGTTCAGCTTTGGTCTAATATCAGCAGCATCTGTAAGTGCATGTGCATTTGTAACCTGTGCTCAAAGTTGAGAGGATGGAGGGACAGCAGACTCTTCCTGCGGAGAGCAACTGTGTTTTTGTGGCTTGGTCAGGCTTAGAGAGCTCATTAGGCTCCAGCCCTGCAAATCTGTGACTGCAGCGCACTTCTGACTTGCAGTAAACATGGATAGAATATAGGGACAGCTTGGATGGAACTGGAATCCTTAGTGACAGAATGCTGACTAAGTGACCAATGAATCGAAAACAAAACAAAACAAAAAAACAGATAAAAACAAAGAAAAATACAAATAATGTCTGAAAAGAGCAAAATCCTATTTAAAGATATGAATGTTTTTCTAGATATTCTTTTGTACATGATACTGAAAATATTTTCATTTGAATATCAAAAAGTGGTTGATGAAGTTGGATGTAGCTGATAGGCTAAACATACATATCTTGGTTCTTTTACAATTTCAAAGCAGTTGGTAAGGGACAGATATATATGTAGGTAAACAAAAAAGTTCAAGCTTATCAGCATCTACTTACTCGTGAAAAGCATTTCAAAAAACATCTTAAATTTTGAAATTGGGGAGTTAACAGTTAATATGTAGTGGAATTCAGAAATTGACTTTTTTGTCACATATAGGACTAATAAAAATTCTCCCCATATTTCTACATTTTAAAATTTAGGAATGCCATGACTAACAAGAATAGCTCTCTTTGAATTTTCTGTTAAAATATGTAATGGGCCTGGCGCGGTGGCTCATGCCTGTAATCCCAGCACTTTGGGAAGCCAAGGCGGGCAGACTGTGAGGTCAGGAGTTCGAGATCAGCCTGGCCAACATGGTGAAACCTCATCTCTACAAAAAATACAAAAATTAGCCAGGCATGGTGGTGCGCACCTGTAATCCCAGCTACTCAGGAGGCTGAGGCAGGAGAATTGCTTGAATCCGGGAGGTGGAAGTTGCAGTGAGTCGAGATCATACCACTGCACTCCAGCCTGGGTGACAGAACAAGACTCTGTCTCAAAAAAAAATATATATATATATTATATATATTTTATATATATAATATAATATATATAATATATAAAATATATAATATATAAAATATATAATATATATAAAATATAATATATATAAAAAATATATATTATATATAATATATAATATATATATAATATATATAATATATAAAATATATATAATATATATATAATATATATTATATATAAAATATATATAATATATATAAAATATATATATTATATATATAAAATATATAATATATATAAAATATATATAATATATAATATATATAAAAATATTTATATATATAAATATATATAAAAATATTTATATATATAAAAATATATATATAATATATAAATATATATAAAATATATAAAAAATATATATAATATATATAAATATATAATATATATAAATATATATATAAAATATATATACACACATACATTACATATATATGTAATATATATTACATACATATACATTACATATATGTAATATATACGTACTATTACATATATAATATATATTACATACATATGCATTACATATATATGTAATGTACTTAATTGATAAGAAAACAGATAATTAAACTATCATACAAAACCACACTTAAACAAATGATTAAAAATCTGATACTTTTTAACAAATGCTTTCGAATAATTGGTCAGTACAAATTCAAGGTCGTCCAATCCCTTTATGCTTTATGAAGACTAGAATCTTTTCCTCTCATACTTTTTGATGTCCTGGCATTACAGGGAATATATATATATTTTTTTACCTTAAGCTCTTTTTTAAAATTATCTTTTAATTTCATTTCCATGAACATTTTGAAGTCCCTTCATGACTAAAATATCCCCACATGCTCAGATAAGAAACATATTTCTCATCCGAAGTTTCTAGGTTATTACTGTGCATACAAATCACCTGATGATCCTGCTAATATGCAGATTTTGATTCCTGACTTCTGGGATGGGTTGAGATCCTGCATGTCTTCTTTTTAAATTTTAAATCTAGGTGGTACATGTGCAGTTTTGTACATGGGTATATCGTGTGATGTTGGGGTTTGGGCTACCATTGAACCCATCACCCAAATGGTGAACATAGTGCCCAATAGGTAGTTTTTCAACCCTTGTCTCCTTCCTTCCCTCCCTACTTTAGAATTCCCCAGTGTCTACTGTACCCGTCTTTATGTCCATGCGTACCCATCGTTTAGTTTCCACTTATAAGGGAGAACATGCAATTATTTGATTTTTTGTTTCTGCATTAATTCCCCTAGGATTATGGCCTGTAGCTGCATCCATGTCACTGCAAAGGACAGGATTTTGTTCTTTTTTTTGGCTGCATAGTATTCCATGGTGTATATGTAACATATTTTCTTTATCCAATCTACCATTGATGGGGACTTCATGACTTTACTATTGTGAATAATGTTGCAATAAACATATGAGTTTTTGATAGAATGATTTCTTTTCCTTTGGGTAGTCACCTAGCAGTGGGATTGCGGGGTTGAATGGGAGTTCTATTTTTAGTTCTTTGAGAAATCTCCATAATGTTTTCCATAGAGGCTGTGCTAATTTACATGCCCACCAACAGTGTATAAGCACTCCCTTTTCTCTACATCTGCGCCAATATGTTATTTTTTGACAAAAGCCATTCTGACTGGTATGAGCTGGTATCTCATGTGGTTTTAATTTGCATTTCTCTGATGATTAGATGTTCAGCATTTTTACATATGTTTGTTGGCTGCCTGTATGTCTTCTTTTGAGGAGTGTCTGTTCATGTCCTTTGTCCCCTTTTAACGGGTCTTTATTGTTGTTGTTGTTGATTTAAGTTTCTTACAGATTCTAGATATTAGTCTTTTATCCAATGCATACTTTGCAAATATTTTCTCTCATTATGTAAGTTGTCAGTTTACTCTGTTGATTGTTTCTTTTTCTGTGCAGAAGCTCTTCAGCTTGTCAACTTTTGTTTTTGTTGCATTTGCTTTTGAGGATTTAGTAATAACTTATTTGCCTAGGCCAGTGTCCAGATAAGTTTTTCCTAGGTTTTCTTCTAGGATTTTAATAAATCAATGCCTTACACATAAGTCTTTAATCCAACTTGAGTTAATTTTCGCATATGGTAAGAGGTAGCGTTCCAGTTTCACTTATCCGCATATGCCTAGCCAGTTTCCCAGCACCAATTATTCAATAGGGTATATTTTCCCCATTGTTGATTTTTGTCGACTTACCAAAGGTCAGTTGCTTGTAGGTATGCGGCTTTATTTCTGGGTTCTCTACTCTGCTCCATTGATATATGTGTCTATTTTTGTACCAGTATTGAAATGGGAAAGGTCCCCTTGTCCCCCTAGCAGGGCATGTGGTGGGGGTGTGGCTTGCTTCTTCAGAGCCCTGCTGCTCAAACCTCTAGGTGAACATACAGACGGGCAGGCTGTGGGACTCCCACCCCACAGCAGTGTCTCGGGGTGAATGTTTACAGCTCCTAAAGCCCCAGTGGGCGTGTGTTACAGGGTGTTCTCTTAGTTTGCCTATGGGCACCTCGTGTTAGCCAGCTCAATTAGAGCGTCTACCTTGTTACAAGGACAGACGGCTTTCTGTAACCCCAGTTTCTTGCCTTGGTGTACCGAAGAATCAGATCACACATTGGCTTGGCTAATGGGTGCCAAGTTTTACTGACTGGAAGTATCTCTCAGCTGATGGGGGAGCAAGAAGGAAGATGGTTTTCCCCTGGAGTCGGGCTGCTCCGGGGCCAGGGCTCTCCTCCGACCGCCCCAGCCAAACTCCACGTGGTTCTGCTGGTCGCCTGCCGGTGTTTGTCGGTGTGCTCTTCTCCTAGCCTGCTCCTCTCCTCGCCCTCTCCACGACAAGCGGCTTGCATCTTCTTCCGCCGATGTGCTTCTCTCCATGTCTGGCCGCCTGCGTGTCTCCCGGCTAGGGTCTCGGGTTTTTACGGACCCAGGATGGGGGTGTGGCGGGCCAGGGTGGTCTTAGAAAATGCAACATTTGGGCTGGAAAGCAGGACTGCCTGTCTTCACCTAGGTCCGTGGGGGTGGAGCCCCAGCCAGGGACCACACCCTCCTTTACCCAGCACTTTCCTTCCCTCCCTATCATTTAAAAGGACCATACTCTTCCTTTTCCAGCACTCCTGTATTAGCATCATGCTGTTTTGGTTACTATAACCTTGTAGTATAGTTTGAAATCATGTAATGTAATGCCTCTGGCTTTGTTCTTTTTGCTTAGGATTTCTTTGGCTATTTGGACTCTTTTTTGGTTCCATTATCAATTTTAGAATTGTTTTTTCTAGTTCTGTGAAAAATGACATTGGTATATTGATAGGAATGAATTGAATCTGTAGATTGTTTTGGGCAGTATGGTCATTTTAATGATATTGATTCTTCCATCCCTGAGCATGAGATGTTTTCCAATTTGTGTCAGGTACGACTCCCTTCCTCCCTCCCTACCCCCCTTCCTTTTTTTTTTTTTTTTTTTTTTTTTGACAGAGTTTCACTCTGTTGCCCAGACTAGAGTGCAACAGCACAATCTTGGTTCACTGCAACCTGTGCCTCCCAGGTTCCAGCAGTTCTCCTGCTTCAGCCCCCAAGTAGCTGGGAGTAAATGCATGTGCCAACATGCCCAGCTAATGTTTGTATTTTTAGTAGAGACAGGGTTTTGCTATGTTGGTCAGGCTGGTCTCAAACTCCTGACTTCAGGTGATCCACCTGCCTCAGCCTCTCACAGTGCTGGGATTATAGGCGTGAGCCATGGCACCCAGCCCACTTTTTTCTATTTTAAAATTTTTACATTTACCACTCTTTTGTTAAAAATTAAAACAGAGTTTTGTAGTTCTCCTTAAAGAGATCTTTCATCTCCGTGATTAAATGTATTCCCAGGAATATTACTTTTTGTGTGTAAGGCTCTTGTAAAGCGAATTGTTTTCTTACTATAGTGAACACTTTTTAGACTCAGGAACTTCTAAAACCACATAGATGCTTCAGTTCTAAACTCTAGTGACCTTGGTGCGGTCCCAAACAAAGATCTAACTTTTACACCTAAGAATGAATTTTGAATTCATCGAAGACCTGAAGTATCTGCAACAACAAAGAGAAAGCAGTCTTATAAATTAGACTAAACTGTAAGCATCTCAAAAATAAGTCCAGTGTTTCATTCCTTTGTTGTTTATAGTCAGCACGTGCACCAAATAAGTCTTTTTTTATATTATGAAACATATTTATTACATATTTTTATATATGTATATAACTTCTATATGTTTCTATATTGTGTTCATGTCCAGATTGTTTTTTTTTTGAGATGGAGTCTCGCTCTGTCACCCAGGCTGGAGTGCAGTGGCACGATCTCGGCTCACTGCAAGCTCCGCCTCCCGGGTCCACGCCATTCTCCTGCCTCAGCCTCCCGAGTAGCTGGGACTACAGGCGCCCGCCACCGTGCCCAGCTAATTTTTGTATTTTTAGTAAAGTCGGGGTTTCACTGTGGTCTCGATCTCCTGACCTCGTGATCCGCCCACCTCAGCCTCCCAAAGTGCTGGGATTACAGGTGTGAGCCACAGCACCCGGCCTGTATTTTTAAATTATGTATTATTTATAAATAATTTCAGAAGATTAGTATACTCTCATTTGACCATCAAATCTGCAAAAGTACTTTTGTTTTCTTCCTTCCTGTGCAGTACAGAAAGTGAGCCTTTTCTAATCCGTGTCATGTCTCTCCCTATATACTGTCTAATTCATTCCATCTTTTCAGTGACTTCCTTCTATTGCCTACCCTTTCTTGCAGTGTCAACTTTTTAAGGAAACCTTGTCAGTGAATCCTGTGATCTCCCAGTGGCCATATCCATGGTGTGTTTTTTTTTTTGTTTTTTTTTTTGAGATGGAGTCACTCTGTTGCCCGGGCTGGAGTACAGTGCCACAATCTCAGCTCACTGCAACCTCCACCTCCCAGGTTCAAGCGATTTTTCTGCCTCAGCCTCCTGGGTAGCTGGGACCACAGGCATGTCCACACCTGGCTAATTTTTTTTTTGTATTTTTAGTAGAGACGGGGTTTCACCATGTTGGCCAGGCTGGTGTTGAACTCCTGACCTCAAGTGATCCACCCGCCTCAGCCTCCCGAAGTGCTGAGATTACAGGCATGAGCCACTGCGCCCGGCCCATGGTGTGTTTAATGTGCCTTTTAAATACAGGAGCAATCAAGGCTTGGTAGACAGGGAGATGAGGGCCAAACATGCAGTTGCAAACCACTATTGCAGTCGAGGAAAGGTTGACAATCCTTTCTTAGCAGAACAGACATGGGCTCACAGGTCCTGTCAAATGAAATTACTTGTCAGCATAGCTACACGCAGAATAGTTCAATAGCCTGGAAGCCAGAAATCTGAGCTTCTTCATTTCTTAGTTCTTTCAGTGAATTGCTTTGAAATATATTGACATCTGTGTAACTTTGTGGACTATCACTTCCGCAACTCTGTGAAAACAGAGAACTCTTACATGTATTCACGTATTCATATACACATGACAAATGGAAGGCAACTTGATTTCCTTAAGATGTGGAGGCACACATGTGATGCCTTCTGCTAACACTGCAATTATGTACTCATAATCTCTTATTGTAAATAGAGGCAGATGAAGCCACTCCAGCTCTATGTCATCTCTCCTGGAAAGAACCAGAATGTAGGTACTGTAACCTATTGATTTTTCACTGGCTTCATGAACGCATATGTCCTGCAATCTTGTGGACAGATCACCTGTAAGCTCTTCATGCATTAAGACACATTAACTTTCAACCATCTTAACTTCCCTAAAAGAGATGCTTTTGCTGTAAATATTCTAAAGCTATTTCAGTCAAGATGTTCTGAAGCTATATTACTTAGAAAAATACTTTTAGTAGGGAAAGTGGAGCTCCCAAAAGGCATCTTAATATGTACTTATCTGCTTTGCTTTTTTTTTTTTTCCCCACAAATGGCATTCATCAAAATAAGTTAAATAGTAATGGCTTGAAACATAATTGTGCTGTTGTACGTTCTCCAACTGTGTACATTCAGCAAACCTTGGAAAATTTCAGGTCACATGAAGAGCAAATTATTGGTATGTTGTTGGCAATCAGGATTAAGTTGCCAGAGTCATGTTGCTTAATAGCTTGCTTTTCATAAAATAATGATGGTGACAAGTTAATATTTATTGAGTCTACCGTATGTGTAATGGACTGTACTTCAGGCATTTTCTCATTTAATCATGATAACAAACCTATAAACTAGAAACCACTTTGAATTCCTAGTTAAGAGATAATGAAACTAAAAAAGAGACATAAACACTTTTGCCTGTGGTCACGTGGCATGCTGCGGTCTAGAGCTGGGATTCAAATCTGGGCTTCTAACTTCAGAACCCTCACTTATAACCTCTCTACAAATTCTGCTCTCCCCAAAACCCATGTCAATCGTTTGTGTTTCAAGACTCTAAGCATTATTCTTTCTATATCAAGAAATTGACTGTATTTTTAGTCTCCATACTTCATAGGAATTCATCTTATGATTCCTATGTTTTTGGATATCCTCATCTGTATGTTTAACCATTATATTAATCTTGACATGTTTCAATGTTATAATCACAGAACACCTTAAGCTGATGTTTTGCACCATCCCCAGAAAGTAACCATGTTTATGGTCCCTCTGGGCATCTATCCTGTCAGAGAATTGCTCTCATTTCCACTTATTTTCAGTTCCCGCGAGTGCAACAAACCTCTGTATATTCTTGTGTAGAAAAACCAGTCCTCAGGCAGAAGTAGAATAAGTAAGGAATACCTTTATTCTGTTAGGAAACTAAAGAAATATCAGCAATTTCTTCAAGAGTAAGCTCATGTCACTTCCTCTGTTAATCCTTCCCGCCTATGCCAGGTAAAGTTAACCACGCCCAAGTCTGTGTTTCTAGAATATGACATATAGCACTGTATGTGATTATACTCTGCAATGTTTTAATATATCTGCCTTTCTCATAAGACAATAAATACTTGCCGGGGAGTGGGAAGGGGCATGCTTATTTCTATATTCACAGACCTTAGCACAGTTGCTGAGGTTGCCTCCATGCTTAATATATGGTTGTGGAAAGTAGGGAGAAAGTGGAGAGGGGGAAGAAGGGGCAGAAAGGGAGGGAGGGAGGGGAGAAGGAAGGTGGGGAAGGAGGAATAGATTAATTACATTAATTTGGAGTGTGGTTTATATACATACTAGATGTTTTGATTTTTCTATAATTTCCCATATTGCCAGGATAAAAAAAAAATCACATAAGAAATATACTCTGAATACTGCCTCTGACCCAGATTCCAAAGAACAGAAAGAAAGATGGTCAGAAACACTGAAAACTATCATGTCATTAGGCTTTCCAGGAGAATTCTGTACGGCTTCAACTGTGCTCTTTTAGAAAAGCCAGGTGTTATAAAAACTTGGTTGTTTATTGATGTATTTTATCTAAAACATTGTTTTAAAGTGTGTGCATGTTTTTAACCTGATAGGTAGAAGCTAGAACAGCTGCCATTTAAACATTGCCGTCAGTTTTCTATCTTCCATAATGTGGAGGTTTAAATTCCCCTTTGGAACAAGTATGTCAATGTTTTCAGTGAACCATCTAAATGGACATTTTAGTTAAGACAAAGTGAAAGCAAAGCCTGTGCTCTGAAACAGAGAGGTTTGGGGCGAGGCAGGGGAAGACAAGCTGCAGGTGCATCTTTGCTGGTTCTATCTCCATTGATGATGGAGCCCTGGGCCAGCTGCTGTGTGCTCCTGTGGAGGTGTGCATGGAAACTTCCGGGCATGGAAATCTTCCTTTAGGAAATAAGCAGTAGGCCTCTGAGGAGCTACGGGCACAAGCATTATTGCTTTAGGGCGCTGGCTACAAAATGGAGCAGTGAATGGAGGGAAGGACACTGTCCAAAGCCACACAGAGCCCAGCATGTCTGGGCACCCACAGGCATTGGCTTGGGAATATTGGGAGCTACTAACCTGGAAGTGGATATTGGTGTTTTCACATGGGGGACCCCTAGCAAAGCCAAGAGGGTGGCGTTTGACTGGCTTCAGGGTGACAGCAAACAGTGGACATCGCCCAGGAGGAGAGCTCAGGAATGAAACATGGCACAGGCCATGTAGAAACCAAAGAGAAGAGGGTGCTGTGAACGCACATTTGATGAGCTCTTTGGAGAGTCCCATAAATTATTTCTGTGGTGATGTTTAGAATGATAGGATGGAATGCACCAGAAATTCAGGTGGAACAAACATATGTCACTGGAAGTTTAGCATCAACCATTAAAGTGACTGTATTTGTGCCCAAATACAATCAGAACTCCTGTGGCAGGCCAGTTATCTGCCCTGCCCTTACTAGTAGCTCCCAGTTCTCCCTGCACTTCAGAATCACCCAGGGAGCTCTGCAAACACAAACCCACCCACCTCCACCCCCACACATGATACAGAGAAATTCAGTCACTGGGTCTGACATTTCTATTTTTTAAAAAAGAAAACTTTCCAGGTAATTCTGTCTTACAGATACTTTTATTTAAAATTGGGTTAAAGTTTGCAGAAATCAACTGGGATACGCAACATCAAATATTTACCATGAAAGACCTTTCTTCAAGGTTGTATTTTATGTCTCTCACTCATTGGTAAAGTAAGTTCCTGAAGTTAAGGGATGTGGCTTTCACCTCCTTGTATTTCCCACAGGAGGTAATGTGTGGGGAAATGAAATGCATACTTGTGCTGTTGAAATGGCCTATTTGCTCATCCCAGGTTCCTCAATGGCACTGTGCACCGCACTCTAGTTCATCCATGCCAGTGCTCTTTGCTCTGCTGAGCAAAGTTGTTCATGAGGTCTGGCTCCCTCTCTGTTGGGCTTTTGCCTCATCCTTTATTCTCAACCTTGACCCTGTCCAATTTGTTCCCACTAAATGCCATAACTTTGTATTTGCTTAATTGTCCTGGATTATCTTGGACATCATTTTTGTTGTTGTTATCATTCGAAGGTGTTAACAACTCCTTCCTAGTATACACCATAATATAAAAACACATTAATTATGACATCTCAGTAATTTAAGAAAATAGCAAATGCTACTCCCATGCTTTGTGACAGGATCTTGCTCTGTCACCCAGCCGGGAGTGCAGTGGTATTATCATAGCTCACTGTAATCTCAAACTCCTGAGCTCAAGCCAACCTTCTGCTTTAGCCTCCTGAGTAGCTGTTACTACAGGTGCACGCTACCACACCCAGCTAATTAAAAAAAAAATCGTAGAGATGGGCTCTATGTTGCCTATGCTGTACTAAAACACCTGGCTTCAGGCAATCTTCTCACCTCAGCCTCTGAAAGTGCTGAGCTTACAGGCGAGAACCACCGTGCCCAGCCACCGCACCTTTCTGTTCCATGTTTTTCTCAGGACCCCCGAAATTTCCCAGACAGCTGGCTGAAACTTTTAATATATCCCTACAACTAATAATGCCACTTTCTTCCCACTCCTTGACAAATGATGTTGCCTCCCACATTACTGCAGCTCCCCGTTATCTGCCCATCTCCATTGAAGAAATCACTGCTGGGAATTAGATGTACTCTGAATGTAAAATGGCCCCAGTTACTGGAAAGATCTCAGAAACTGTCATTAGTCATGGCTGCCTCATGTTCTCATCTGGCTGGTCTTCTTAATGTCACTGTAACATGTCACAGTGATTTGCATCTTTGCACCTTTGCATGAAGCCCCTTCCTTTCCTGGAATCAAGCCTTCTTTTTACCCTTGTACAGTTACAAGCCTTCCTCCAACCTTCATGGTTTAAGGCCTTTCCAGCACTTGCCAAAACCCTTCCCTGCACACTCCCTGTTCTAAGTGCAACTTTTTCTGCTGTCTCAGAATTTGGGCAGAGGCTCTGAGTCTGAGAATCATTGGTCCTAGGCAGTTACAGAGAATGAAATGAGAGAGCTGAGACCCTGGGCTCACACCCTGAAGACAAGGGAGCAAGGTGCTTTAAGAGGACCGCAGGGAGAGAGCTCTAGGTACTGGAATTTGTGGATGTACAGGTGATGGACACCCTCCTGGAAAATTAACGAAACATCTCTATCAAGAGCAGATTCTTCAAGAGTGCAGTCTATGAATACTGTTCCTGACCATTACCTCTCCTCAGCTCACTCCAGCCCCTCCACCCTAATTCTGGAGGAGCCACAAAAGGAGTGAATGGGGAAGGAAGAATAAGAGAACAAAGAAAAGAAATTAAAAAGAAACTATAGTGCATTTCCTCCTCTAAGATAAGACTGAGTGGTGAGAGAGGAAGAAGTTGACATTACATAAGTAACACTTTGATGTTGGCCAACTTGACATTTTGATACCGGAAAATAAACAATGCAGCTGAGGTGTCCAGCTCAGATGTCCTCCAAGGCCTGAGAAGGACAATTCCAGAGTGAACTAGGAATGGTGAGAAAGACTTTGACTTCTTTCTGCACACACCTTTCCAAGGGCACCTATTTTTTTTTTTAACGATAACAAATGGTGACAAGAATATATGTTATCATTCAAATGAGACTGCATGTTTGAAATAATTGCCCAGAGTGTCCATCTGCTGCTGTGGGTATGGAAGTTACTCGATCATTATTGGTTGAGCCCCATCCTCTACATCCCTCTCAACATCTAATCCTTTTTTATCTCTCATAGGCAAGAGCAGCATTTATAGTCAAAGCTTATTTACAAATATTTTGATGCAAAAAATAAGATTATATTCAAAAGGCTGCCAAAAGAGTCACTTCTCTTTTTTCTTCTTCTTTTCTTTTCTTTTTTTTTTTGAGACAGCATTTTGGTCTTGTTGCCCAGGATAGCATGCAATCACGCAATCTCAGCTCACTGTCACCTCCACCTCCCAGGTTCAAGAGATTCTTCTTGCCTCCTGAGTAGCTGGATTCCAGGCACATGCCACCACGCCCAACTAATTTTGTATTTTTAGTAGAGACAAGGTCTCACCATGTTGGCTAGTCTGTCTCGAACTCCTGACCTCAGGTGATCCACCCTACTCAACCTCCCAAAGTGCTGGGATTAGAGTTGTGAGCCATGGCACCCAACTAAGAGTCACTTTTTTGTGGATTGTTGCATGTCCTGAGGATATATGAAGTCAGGCAACAGAAAGAAATATCATGTCAAGATAATTCAGAACCCAGTTAGCTGAAAGCTTGTTCTACTAACTACATGTGAAGTAATGTTCTAGTTACTTCAGCTGTAATTCCAAATTCAAAATTGTTTACACCCTCTGGTTGCCTTTGTACTCATGGATAAAACATAACTGTGTCATCAATATTATCTGGCTCATAACAGCTTGCTACTAATGTTGCAAGGTTTTCAAGCAGCTTCAGCTGACAGCACAAGCAGGGCAGAGTTTCTTAAGGGTTAATTTAAATGTTCATATTTAAGAAGTATATTCATCTCCCCTTACAATATCCATCAGCCGTCTTGCATAAATGTATTTCTGCTGCTGTCATACCACTCTTTGGAGAATTTTATTTTTAACAATGAAAATAATATTTTAAAACCACCAGGCAAAAACAAGGCAAATATGATCATAAGATTACCTAGTCATACACTTTTCTCTAAAAACCATACCTATTTTGTTCTATAGAAAAGGAATTCTAAGGCAGAGATGGGAGTGAAGGAGAGAACATTTTAAAATCAGGAGAAAACAGAAAACATGTCTGAATCTTGAAGCAAAGGGGGGGCCACTTTGCAGCCTAGGCCAGTTTGTCTGTCAACCACCTCTAGAGAGGACAAAATAATTTCACATTTGCTAGCTACTATGTGCTGGTTATCTTACGTATATAACCTCATTCCTTCTCCTTGAAAATACTGCATGATTATCTCTTCATATCGATGAAAAAAGCGAAGCTGAGAGAGGTTAAAGTAAAATGCCAAGGTTCTGCAGTATAGCTAATGGTCACTGCTCTTGGTTCCTTTTTCAGAGAAAGCATGGCTAGAAGATCTTGAAAGTTACAGAAAGCCCCATGAGACAATGACTCATCTCTGATGTGTGGCAGAATGAGAAACCACACTTACAGTGGTATCCTCATCACTCTTCCATTGAAATGAACCCAGTGCTCCCAAATGCAATCCAACAAGAGATAAATATGACAAAACAAAGAAAGCTGCATGTTTGAAGTACTTTCCAAGATGTCTTACCAAACTCCTGATTGGGACTGTAATATCCAAGAAGCTTGACTCAATTTCTCTGAGCTCCTGGCTTTCCCCTAACCTGACACTCTTGTTTCATTCTTGGTTTAGAGAATTCTTGCCCAATCTTTCTGCCTCTTTTATTCCAGACACTGGTTCCTCTATCAGCTGTCTCATACGTTATGAATGATCTCGCCTCCATCACTTTTCACAGCACTTTACAAGTGCTGACCATGGATCATATTCGAGTATATCAGGGTCTAGGACAATGTGTTTACATTACAGAAAGATGACCAACTTTCACCCTTCTGAAACATCTCTTTTTATGGAAGACATTCATTGATACCTTCAGTCTTAAAAACTTGTTGGCATAGAAGAACAGAAAACTGGAAGAGGAGTTTTTTACTTTTATACATTTATTTGCTAAACGTGTTAAACCCTTAAATGTGCTACATATGTACTATAAGGAATGCACACCATTGGTCAACTATCATAATTTATGCTCTTTAATTCACAATGCATACTTTATATATATGTGCCTTAGTTATAACTAATATGCTCCTTTCTTTTTCTTTAAAAATAATATAGATCAATGATACTTAATGTTTAAAGGAATTTTAAAGATCATCTAGCCCCAAAATATCATTTCCTAGGGGAATTTGGTAAATATCTCTTTAAAGAGGTAGAATGGGAAGCCAGGTTGCTGAGTTCTAATCATTCCCAGAGGTTCTCTTGTAGTTAAAGCATGATTTTATTTTTTAATTAATTAGCTTTCATCTTAGAAATCCTTTTTTATCATAAAGCTAATTTTCAGACATTTGGAAAACTGTGTGAGTTATCATCAACTGAAATTATGCTGTTCACTCATTTAACTGTTCATTGTGTGTTTTCCTTCCATCTTTTCTATCTTGTTTATTTATTAATCTCCAGAATTTATAATTATGCCTTGAAAACAAATATTTGTAGAATTCATGAATCAATATACAAAGCATAAAAAAGGTCTTTCTTTGAATTCTGACATAGCCCTATGAAATATTATAACATGGAAGCTGCCCTTTGATGTAACTGGTCCTAATTAAATCAATTCAGATAATGTAGTATAAACGATGTTTGGGAATATAGTATAATGTTTGAAAGTTATGAAAAATAAAGGGGAGCAGCAAATATGCATTTTTAAAAGCTATACACAAAATTGGCCTCGCTCACAGGGTCATTCAATTTTGTGTGTGTGTGTGCGTACATATACATATATATATGTATATAGAGAGAGTGTCTACTACATGTCAGGTACTGTACTAGTTACTTTATATGTTTAGCACCTCAGAGCTTGCTGAAAACAACCCTTATGGGAGATGCTATTATTATTCCCTATGTTAAAAGTGCAGAAACTGTTTTCAAGGTCACTCAAAAAGTAGTGCTGGTAAAATAGCTAGAAACTGGGTGCTTCTTGCTCCAATGCCTTTAAGGCTATACTTTGCTGTCTTCGTAAATTGATCCACAATAGGTAGAGACAAGTAGAAACAAGCATATTTCCTGTAGTTTATTCATTTCCTTCCTATCTGTTTTTGTGTAAAGTTTCACTTATAAAAATTACACAATACTTGAAAGGTGAACAGGAGATATTAGGCTTAGAAGAATTCATTATGATAAAGAACACTTTCATACTAATTTTGTTAACACAGTTTTCCAGGTAGCCTTATAAATCAAATAGAAATAATAATTTTAAAAACCCTAACTGATTCAACATACTTCATTCCAGTTGAAACCTACTGGATACAGGTAATTCAGAGAACAGATTCTTCTCAGTTAACTATATCCAAGACTCTACCTTTTTCAGTCAGGAAAAATATAGCCCATATGGAATGTTAACCTTTTATCACGGAATTATGATTTCATAGCTTCAAATTGCTGGTCCACGAGGAATAACAGCCGAGAGCTTGCACTATGGAAGTGACAAAATGTTAACGTCTTAGTCCTTTTGCATTCCTATAAAGGCATATCCGAGGCTGGGTAATGTAAAAGAAAAGGGGTTTAGTTGGCTCACGGTTCTGAAGCACCTGCTTCTCTTAAGAGCCTCAGGAAGCTTCCACTCATGATGGAAGGTGAAGGGGAGTCTACATGTAGAGGTCACATGGCAGGAAGAGAAAGACAGACTGGGAAAGAGAGGAAAGGGGCCCGGGCCAGAGAGATATACATATATATAGAGAGAGAGGCTAGGCTCTTTTTAACAATCAGTTCTTGCAAGAATTCGTAAAGTGAGAATTCACTCATTAGCTTGAGGAGGCACCAAGCCGTTCATAAAGCATCTGTCCCCATGACTCAAACACCTCCCACCAGGCCCCACCTCTAACACTGGGGATTAAACTTCAACAAAAGACTTAAAGGGGACAAATACCCAAACTGTATCAACTAAAGAATTAATTTTGGGGGTGCTAGGTTTTCTCAGAAACTAAAAAATGAGATGGAACTTGCCATTATATGATCTGTGTTTAAACTGTGTTCTCTCTCGTCCATATTTCTCCAGGATGATATGCTTAACTCAGGTATTAAAAATAAGTCCATCTGATTTATTTTCAAACTTCATAAAAAATTATAGATCATGTAGAAAAATTAATCTGTGTGACTAGTAAAAGAAAATGTGACAGGAATTTGGAGAATTTACTATAGCAGATATTAAATATGTTACAATATATTAAATGTTAGAGGGATCAAAATAATATAGTTTTCAAGGCAGAATGAGCAGAGGAATGGAATAGAACAGACTCCAGAGGTAAGACCCTCAATGTTAATATAATATAAAGATGAGATTTATTTCAAGTCAATGGGGAAACATGTTTTATTCAATAAATGATGCATAAAAAGTAATTTGTAGATTTTTGGTGAGAAATAAGTAACATTAGATTCATAGAAACCCTTCACACTAAAATAAAATCTATATGAATCAAATATTTAAATGTTTTAAAAAGTGAAACTGTAACTAGAAAAGATTTTCATTAAATATCTCCAAGTGTAGAGAAGAGCCTCCTAAAAATGGTAACAAAGACATAACCCCATAAAGAAAACAATACAGCCGGGCACGGTGGCTCACGCCTGTAATCCCAGCACTTTGGGAGGCCGAGGCGGGCGGATCACGAGGTCAGGAGATAGAGACGATCCTGGCTAACACGGTGAAACCCCGTCTCTACTAAAAATACAAAAAATTAGCCAGGCGTGGTGGCGGGCGCCTGTAGTCCCAGCTACTTGGGAGGCTGAGGCAGGAGAATGGCGTGAACCCGGGAGGCGGAGCTTGGAGTGAGCCGAGATTGCGCCACTGCACTCCAGCCTGGGCGCAGAGCAAGACCCCGTTTCAAAACAAAACAAAATAAAGAAAGAAAACAATAGTTAATTACATCAAAATTATAGTTTAAATAATTTTGTTTTGAGATAGAGTTTCACTCTTGTTGCCCAGGCTGGAGTGCAATGGCAGAATCTCGGCTCACTGCAACCTCTGCCTCCCAGGTTCAAGCGATTCTCCTGCCTCACCCTCCCGAGTAGCTGGGATTACAGGCACCTGTCACCACGCTCGGCTAATTTTTTGTATTTTTAGTAGAGACAGGGTTTCACCATGTTGGCCTGGCTGCTCTGGAGCTTCTGACCTCAAGTGATCCACCTGCCTGGGCCTCCCAAAGTGCTGGGATTACAGGTGTGAGCCACCATGCCTGGCCATCTGAAATAATTTTGAAACACCTTAAGAAGACCTGAAAATTAAATTACTTACTGGTAAACTATTTTCAGCATGTATGACAAGAAACGGTTTTATATAAGAATATATGAAATGGTCATAAGAAACAAACTATAAGAAATAATTTCTTATACTTACTGTAAGAAATTTTTATCTATACTGTGCAATTATAATAAAAGAAAATAACCATAATAGTAAGCAATAAATAATGAAAATGTACTCAAGCTTCCTAGTAATTGGAGAAAGGCAATTTTACATGAGAGGTCATGTTTCACCTAAATAATTGGCAAAAATTAAAAAGACTAAAAGCACCCAGTGTTAGAGGATGCAAAGTAACCGTACTGACATGTAGTTTGGGGGAAAGTGGAAATCGATGGAAGCTTTCCAGGGGACCTTTTGGAACTAAGGACTCTACCACTTTACATGTAAAATATTTTGCCCTTTGCAACACTACTCCCAAAATTATATTTCAAAAATGTGACTAGACAAATTTACTAGAGATGTGTTTAAGGAAGATCACTAATGTGCTGTTTTTATAATGAAATGTAGAGCAGCCTATAAACTTATCAATGCAAGACTCTTCAACAAAATAAATGGGATCCATCACCAAATGTGCTCATAGAGACCTGTATCTCTTAATAGGGATAATGGGCACATTATATGAAGTAAAACATGCAAGTTATAAAATAATATGTGAGACACAAAAAACAGGTGTATGTGTATGTGTCTGTGTGTTTTCATGTGTACACACACACACGCACATGGAAAACAGACTTGGAAGAATATGCATCCAGTGTTAATAGTGATTATCTCCAGGCGGTTTGATTCAAGAGGTTTTACCCTCTGCTTTTTTGGTTTTGAAACGGAGTCTTGCTCTGTAGCCAGGCTGGAGTGCAGTGGCGTGATCTCGGCTCACTGCAACCCCTGCCTCCTGGGTTCAAGCAATTCTCCTGCCTCAGCCTCCTGAGTAGCTGGGACTACAGGCACACGCCACCACACTCAGCTAATTTTTGTATTTTTAGTAGAGACAGGGTTTCACCATGTTGGCCAGGATGGTCTCAATCTCTTGACCTCGTGACCCACCCGCCTCGGCCTCCCAAAGTGCTGGGATTACAGGCATGAGCCACTGCGGCAGGCCTTACCCTCCTCTTTAGGTGAAAGTATGTTGGCTATTTTTTTTCAGCTAACATTATGTTTTTATAATCAGAAAATGCAACATTTATTATGAAAATAATTCAATGAAAATGAGGTATAATAGTTTTAAATTACACATCTAGTATGACATTTAAAAATATGTGGTATTATGGTAATAATCATAGTGGCACACAGTTCTGAAAAAAAAGTAGAAACCAACAATAAAGCTTTTCCTAAGCCATTATGACCATGTTATTTTTTCCTCCAGATCAACTGGTATAGATTTTTATCTATGTCATAATAATTTGTTATATAAAATGCAAATTAAGTACATTTTTATTTAAGAAAATTACAAATGTTACAGTTTGGTACAAAGTTATTGTCAGAGCCACTTAATTTGAATACATGTTATTTGTAGAAATGGCAATTGACTGCATAGGAATTATGGCAAATTGACTGCAGTCTTTGTGGAAAAGGCTGGAGAACGCCACCTTCTGAAATCAAACCTAGTAAAAGTCAAAACGTTATAATTATAACAACTATGGTCATAATAACTACAATTTATTGATCCCTTACAATGACAGGCTCTGAAGTAAGCACTTTATACCCTTTATCAGATAATGCTTAAAACAGCTTTGTGTAATAGTCATCGGTCCATCTGTATCAAAATGTGGAAGCTCCTAGGGTTGCAAAGGTTTCTTCTGGGGCCACCAGCCTGTAAGTATCATAACAAAAGTTCAAATCAAGTTTCCCTACTGTCCGAGCTATTGTCTACTAGGCTACATACTAAGCTTCGTCTCTTTTAGAGGAAAACTACAGAAAAATAAACCATCAGATAAAATCATTTGTAAATATGTCACTGATGTTGACTTGGAAAATATATACTTAGAAATCTAAGAGACCAGGGTATAACCTCAAGTAGACATGACAGGATCACATTTGATAGAAATATAACTTCATTTCAATGCCTTGGGCATGACAAAGTTGTGCAATTAGTAACCAGTAAGAGGAGGAGTTGACTTGAAAGTGCTTGCTGGCTGGGCATGGTGGCTCACGCCTGTAATCCCAACATTTTGGGAGGCCGAGGCAGGTGGATCATGAGGTCAGGAGATGGAGACCATCCTGGTTAACACGGTGAAACCCCATCTCTACTAAAAATACAAAAAATTAGCCAGGCGTGATGGTGGGCACCTGTAGTCCCAGCTACTTCGGAGGCTGAGGCAGGAGAATGGTGTGAACCCGGGAGGTGGAGCTTTCAGTGAGCTGAGATCGCACCACTGCACTTCAGCCTGGGAAACAGAGCAAGACTCCATCTCAAAAAAAAAAAAAAAAAAAAAAAAAAAAAGTGCTGCTATTGTTTTTCTGACACCATTCAATGCAAAGATATACTTTAAATATAGAAATAATTCCAGCCCCGCCTGAATGAACTCTCTTTCAAGATCACATAACTCTACTTCAGATGCTTTGATCATTGCTATGGTTTGGATATGGTTCATTTGGCCCCACCAAGTCTTCTGTTGAATTAGATCCCCATTGTTGGAGGTGGGGTCTGGTGGGACGTGTTTGGATCCTGGGGGTGGATCCCTCTTGAATGGTGTAGTGCCATTCTCAAGGGAGTGAATGACTTCTCATTGTTGGTTCTCCTGAGAACTGGTTGTTGAAAGGAGCCTGGCCCCTCCTCCTCTCTCTCTTGTTTCCCCTTTCCCCATGGGACCTCTGCCCAGAAGACTCCTCTTCACCTTCCACCATGAGTGGCAGCAGCCCGAGGCCCTCCCCCAGAAGCAGATGCCAGCACCATGCTTCTTGTACTGCCTGCGGGACTGTGAACCAGATAAGCCTCTTTTCCTTATAAAGTAAGTACTCAGCCTTAGGTATTCCCTTATAGCAACACAGACTAAACAATTATCATTGTGTGTTCCTAATTTGAGCCCCCTTTCAATAAAACTGTGACATACACACACATATGCACACAGACAGACAGACAGATGTATATATTAAAGTGTGTATAGTCTTCTGTATAACAGCATGATCACGGAGAACACTGTGGAAGGTATGCCCGTCATCTACTGCTATTCAACAAACCACCTCAAATGTTAGTGGATTAAATATTTTTTAGTTTTTAAAAATTAATTTTACTGGTAAATTTAAACAGGATTAAATTAAAGCACCATTTGGTGGGCACTGCTTGCCTCGGCTCTGCTTGACAACAGCTGAGGAGGTTTAAAAGCTGAGAGGTGGAATTGTCTGAAAGCTCACTTGTTCTCAAACACGATGGTTGTCGATGCAAAGACTCAAACTGCTGGGAGCTGGTACACCTGGGTTCCTTAGCCATCTCTCTCCATTTCCATGTGCCTTTCCCACTGGTCTCTCCAGCACAGAAGCGGTAGGAAACCTGGGCATTTAAAATGTTGTTTGGGGGCTGCTAGTGTACAGGTCACCAAAAGAGGAAGTTAGATGCTACTTTGCCTTTTATGATTTAGCTTCAGAAGTAACAGCATAAGTTCTACTGTTTTCTATTGTTAGAAACAAGTCACTAAGTCTGACCTAGGTCTGTGGGGAGGGAAATTAGAACCACTTTTTTTTTTTTTGAAATGGAATTTCTTGTTGTCCAGGCTGGAGTGCAATGGCACGGTCTCGGCTCACTGCCACCTCCGCCTCTCAGGTTCAAGTGATTCTTGTGCCTCAGACTCCCAAGTAACTGGGATATACAGGCACCCACCACCATGCCCGGCTATTTTTTTTTTTTTGTATTTTTTTTGTAGAGATGGGGTTTCACCATGTTGGCCAGGCTGGTCTTGAACTCCTGACCTCAGGTGCCGCCCACCTCGGTCTCCCAAAGTGTTGGGATTACAGGGGTGAGCCACCACGCCTGGCCTAGAACCACATTTTTGATGTATTTGTGAACCTGCAGACATATTTTTAAACAACCACGCAAGGATGAATAGCTTGGTAACGTTGAGGGAGGTGAAGTTAGTGGGCAGCTGCCAAGGAGAACAGTAGTGAGGAAGAAAAACAACAAGAATCAGACAGGGACAGAGTGGAGGGCAGAAGGGAAAGTCATGCAGATGAGAGGGAAGATATGAATACCATGGAACGGTGGGAGGCCAAGGCGGGTGGATCACCTGAGGTCAGGAGTTCAAGACCAGCCTGGCCAACATGGTGAAATCCCATCTCTACTAAAAATACAAAAATTAACCCAGCATGATGGTATGCGCCCGTAGTCCCAGCTACTCGGGAGGCTGAGGCAGGAGAATCACTTGAACCTGGGAGGCGGGGGTTGCAACCAGCCGAGATCATACCACTGCCCTCCAGCCTGGGTGACAGAGTGAGACTCTGTCTCAAAAAAATAAAAAATAAAAATGAATACCATGGAATTGGAGCTGTTCCAAGAGTATAAACCAATAAATGAACATCATGGTTCATAGTCTACTGTGTATTAGATAGCTCATGAGTTCGTCTCTTCAAGAACTGAGTTGCTAAAATTTAGTTCCTGAACCTGTAAACATTTGGACTCATGGCAATTCTTACCAGTTGGTGGCCATTCTCTTCAACATGTCTTTAGCCACAAAGCACTGTTTGATGGAGAGAGTAATGACATTCCATTTCTTCAGCTCCTCTTAATGCTCCAACTGCCTCTAGGCCCCACCCATTCCTCCACCTCTCTCTCTTTCTAAACAGAGATTGGTTCTCACCATTTCAAAGGGTTTAGGTTGTTATTGTGGTTTAGTTTAGCTTTGCTTTGTTTTTTGAGGTCCACCTGTCGTATCTGTGACAGAATTTGCAGGAGGTACTCCAGTTGCGATCACTGGGATGAAAATGAGGCGAAATCAGACTAACCCATAGTTCTCAGTATATCATTGCATGGCTTCTAAGGAACCACAATTTAAACAGTGCATGATAACCAGTATTAATGGATTATAGCCCCTAAATTGTAGCAATTGTGACTTTGTAGACTCCTAAGTATCTTCTGGTTTGGGTAATCTTTCTATTATTTGCTTTCTTGGGATCTGTCAGTCACAGTGTGCATTTAGTCCCGTACGTGTGGCTGACATATCCTATCCTAGAGTGGCCACTTGTTTAGAACAGTTCTACTGATCCTGCGTGTTCTCTAGGAAGAAACACAAGGCCTTGCTGAGAAGGCTCTCAAGCTTCACTCCCATGCAGTAGAGTTTGCATTTCTAGTTTTGTGATTTCGTTCTCATGGAGCAATAGGCCATAATTATTCAGCTGTAATGAACCTCACAATGCATCAATGCATTCTTCTCCATTTATATTTGCTTTTATTTGAATGAAATAAATTCATTTGTGAAATAAATTCATTCAAATAAAAGCAAATATAAATGGAGAATACATTCACAAGATGTTCACAAGAATTATAACATAAATGAAACAAACATTTACTTTATTTAAATAAAAGTAAACATAAATGGAGAAAAATGCACTGACTATGGTTCATGACTGAACCATAGTCCTTACTTATGAGACACAGTCTTGCTGTTACTCAGGCTGGAGTGCAGTGGCCAATCTCAGCCCACTGCAAACTCCACCTCCTGGGCTAAAGCAATCCTCCCACCTCAGCCTCCCAAATAGCTGAGACTACAGGCATGTACTCAGCTAATTTTATTTTATTTTATTTTTCATAGAGATGGGGTCTCATAACGTTGCCTAGGCTGGTCTCAAACTCCTGGGCTCAAACAATTCTACTGCCTTGGCTTCCCAAAATGGTGGGGTTATAGGCATGGTCCACTGTGCCTGGCTGAACCATAGCCCTTCTAAGCACTGAATGCATTTAAAATATTTTCATTGTTCTATCAATAAAATATCCACATTTAAATGCAGGCCTTATAATAATTAATACTACTCACTATTAAATACCAAATTAGAACTGATTCTCTAAAGTGTCTTCATATATTGTACATGGTGCTAAGTACTATGAGTTTTAATTGCTTAATATAAAATTACTTAATAGCAGTTATAATTCTTGTGAACATCAATATAAGTTTTAATAAAATGGTAGAAGCACATGGAGAAATGGTTCTTTGATTGTTAAAATAGTTCATTTTTATAAGGCAGGTAAGAAATTAGTAAGTTAGATAACTATGTTAGTCCATTTGCATGCTGCTGAAAAAGACATACCCGAAACCAGGAAGAAAAAGAGGCTTCATTGGACTTACAGTTCCACATGACTGGGGAGGCCTCATAATCATGGTGGGAGGTGAAAGACACTTCTTACATGGCAGTGGCAAGAGAAGAATGAGGAAGAAGCAAAAGCAGAAACCCCTGATAAACCCATCAGATCTCGTGAGACTTATTCACTATCATGAGAATAGCAGGGGAAAGACCAGCCAACATGATTCAATGACCTCCCTCTGGGTCCCTCCAGCAACACATGGGAATTTTGGGAGACACAATTCAAGCTGAGATTTGGGTGGGGATATAGCCAAACCATATCAATAACCCTGAGGAAGAAATGACAATGCTGGGATCCAGAAAAATATAGACGTTTTTGAATAAGGTTTTTGAATAAGAAAAATCTCCAGATATACATAGTTAGATGAACCCAACAGAACATCCTTCAGTTTTGAAAGCTAAGGAAGCTTCATTGAATCCTATATCTGCATAAATGATCAGTGAAATTTCAAAATTCACTGATGTGCAGTCTTGCTTCACAAACGGACAAATGGAGATGAACAGAGGCCAATGGGCATGGACATAGAAGGAGAAGGAGTTACACACAGAATCCCGAACTCTCAATCCAGTTTCTCAAACTGTCCAGCATGTAGTTGCTATTGACTCAATTGTCCTTTGGAAAGGAGGAAGTCTCAGATAGTCTCAAAGTTCACTTTACATAGTAACCCATTTTGTCTCCCCTCTAATATTTTGAAAAGGTAACGGCAACAGAAAAGGATCCTCAGTTTTCTAGGAAGATTGACAAGAAGGAAGCAGCAGGAATAGAAAGGCAGGAAAATCTTCATACTGGATCATCCATTTCCAGCGATTATAGATAACAGAGTTGCTGATAAAGATAGAATTTCAGTCAACCACTAAGCAGATTCCCACTGAGGAACACACTGGAGAAACACGAACAGTCAAGACAGAAGACCACCAGTTGGCTGATCTTAATAACCCAATAAATACAAGAAAAGACTGGCACTTCTACCCAGTTCTAAACGAACATCTCATTTGTATGTTGTGTTCTGAGTTTTAGGGAAGACAAAATGCCAACTCTAATTTACCTTTATTCACACTTTGCCAGGGATTCAAGGAGGGCAGAAAAAATTGTACAAAATAATCTTTTTTTTTTGTTCCCTTCAAGATTCTCTTTTACTGTTTTTGTTCCTTATGCCATCGCTCCACCACAACGACACTACAGACTGCGCAACTGCTGTCTCAGCCTTCGAAACACCTAAACTTCAACATGCTGAGATTACGTCTATTATGCTAATGAACTTCTACAGGAATGAACAAACGAAAAGGAAGTAATGCACCACTTCCTATTTCTCAGCCATCACCACCTCCCAGGTGCTTCCCAGAGCAGTTCCCCGCTGCCGCGGGGCTCCTGCAGGAGCTCCTCCCTGCTAGGCATGTCCTCAACCCCTAGTCATCAAGTCTAGCTCAGCCTCTGCGTTTCAGCTCAACCTCTAACTTCCCAGGGTAGATTCCAGGCAGCCGCCCTGTTTCATGTCCTCTTAACATCCTCTGCTTTTCTATCTCATCTTCCTTCTTGACAAGTTCAAAGTCATCAGGACTGGATAGAGCTCCATCAAAGCAGGGAATGTTGATTTTATACACTGGAGCTGAGTGGGCAATCTGGCACAGAGCAAGTGGCCAGTAGGATTATGGAATGCATGAACCTTAATTTTCTGTTCCTTTATTCCTGTCATTTCCTGTACCTCACAAAACGTTCCCAACCTTGCCAACATCACCACCTGTGAAAATCCCACCACCCTTCCTGTGGGCCTCACCTCCTCCATGAAGTCCTCTTTGATCACCTTTGTGTTTTCTGAACTCCATAAGCACTTTCTGTGCGTGTTTCACGTCACTCATGATATACTAACTTGTGTTATTTCCTCTGCCCTATTCACACAGGGAAGTCCTTGCATGGTCCTTCACATCCAACCTTATTAGCATTTAGGTCATGGTATAAAAATCATTGTTTGCCTACATGTCTCACTCCATCCCCAATTTTTCCCAAACTATGAAAGCAGTGAATTCAACAATCGTTTTCCTATCCTAGCTCTTGGCACAGAAGAGATGCTTGGTAAGCTTTTTACTTGCTCTGTGGAATCTGAATTGCAGCCATTTCTGTGAAGTCTTTTCTACTCGGCTAGATTCCTACATCCTGAAAGTCAGTCTTTGTTTTCTGCATAGTGACTAGCACAACAAATCAATGTGTTATAAAAGTTATCTACATTTCTTTCAATGGAAAGATGCAAATTTTAAAAACGATCTTTTGCTTTTCTACTCTTGAAACATAAACATTTTCTGTGTACCTTGTAAATAATACTCACGTAAGATGATCACCACTGAAGTTATTTTCCCAAACCCTGAGTATTAAGGGGAATGATGACTGCCTACTTGAGGAAACTCAGATGATCCGAAGATCCCAAACTATGTTCCTTTCTTCAAGAAACGTTAGTGGAAGGGAGTGTTTCACCACATGCGGGTCAACAGTACGTGACATCGTCTCAGTTGTGATTTCATTCTCCACATGCTTGTAATTTCCATTCTAAATCTCAAGTTTGGTAAACTGGCTTTAAGGGATTTTTGCCACATATATCTTAAAAACTAAATTTTACTGTGGCTTTTGATAACTTTTTGAGAGCTAGCTTGACCTGAGTAAGAGAGATGATAGCTCCTTAATGACCGCCATCAAGGCATGATGAAGTGCGGGTCCCCGGGAGCCATCAATCACCTGCTGGAAGGACCAGGAGGGCTGTTTCCCGGCTGAGAAGCAGGCCTCAATCTCTTGGCCCATTACTCTCACGTCTTCCTTCTATTCTTCTCACTCCATTAGGCTCCTGTGTATCTGCACTGAGGCTATCTCAGAGTGACCTCCCGTCTCTAATCCTTGATATTTCCATTTGGGTCTAATCTACCATCTCGATTGAAACATTCGGGAATGCTTACAGCAGTATTTAATCTTTCTTTGCTCCAGTTCTCAGAATCTCATTTATAAATCTATTTGAAATTATCTTTTTTGTATCTATTGTTATCTTTTCCGGTAGATTGATATGTACTCTCTCTTAATCTAAAAGCTAGTGGTCTAGAAGCACACCTCTTTCTGAGTAATTGTGATAAAGTGCTTTGTTGTTTCTTTGTTTTCAGGGCCTTTGTCTAAACCTGCAATGCAACCATCAATACAGCCTCGACTGACACGTTTGGCTTTTGAATCATTCTATGGAAAGGCAAAAAATGAAGAAGTAAGACTTTTGAAGCCTCTGGGGTTTATAAACAGGTTTAAAATTCCTCATATTTGAATATGTTGTAGTAATATGCATGATTTTGTTCTACTGTATATAAAGTGTAATACAAACTATAGAACAGAGAATCACAGATCATCAAGTGTAAAAAACAGCTGACATTCACCTTGACTAGGAGTTTCCTGGAACAGGGAAGCAAGAAGTATATATTTTGGAAGCTGCATATTGCTGGAAAGATGGTGTCATAGACTAAACCAAGGTCATGTTCTGTGATAGCAGTGTGGACACTGTTATTTCACATGTGTAGATTCTCTGCTACAGGCGCTCTGGTTCTGGCACCTGGTTTTCTTTTGCTGGAGATTTTTTCATGTAGCAGTTTACAAGGAGTCTTTAACACTACCATGAAGAAGATGGCTGTTAATTCAATTTTCCACCAAGTTATAAAAGACCCCTGATGAAAAAGAAGTTATGTCACGGTTATCTCACAGAAAAAGGAGAACTAAATTAAGTTTAGGGTTCATACCATCATTGACACTTTTTTTCATGGGAAACTAATGCGTTTTCATATATAAATGAAATTTTGATTCAAATTTGCAAAATTTAAGCTAATCCTGTAAAAAAAAAATCTATCTTCTAATTTTAACCTTAACAATTCAAGAAAAAACAAGAAATTTTTTGTTATCAAGTACTCAAAACTTGGTTTAGAAATAAGCTGTCCTTGAGTCTGAATGCTGGATTGGGTTTTTGAAAAATGTTCTAAGAAAACTTTCTAGTTTGTCACCCCAAATTGCATGTCAGACAACAGAGAACACTTTGTCACGCTTAGACACCATTCAATCATAATCTGAGTTTGACTTCAAAGTTTTCACAATTCAATTTTGTTTAGAATTAAGAAAATATGACTGTGGAGACCAACGTAAGGGCAGGCAGAGCATTTCTCTTCAGCCAAACACCAGGGCAGAAGGAAAAGGGGAGTGAATGAGTCCATTTGTCCTTTACCTCTGTTTTCATTTTTCACTCTCTACATTTAAGTGTCCAGCTGCTCTTTGACCACAGTGGGACCCCTGAAAAGCCACAAAAGCTGGAATTGCTTAAATATATATTTGGAGATGTTTGTGCCGATAGTCAGTGCAGACGAGCATGGGCAACACGAGAATATGGAGCCCACGGCTCACATGCTGTGCAAATGAAGACCGTCATTTGTGACTATCTCAGGGACACTTTTCAATCCAAGATCATTTCTTAAAAACAAAAGCGAACCAACCTTTTATTGTTATTAGATACCAGAAAAAAAAAAAAACCCATAACATACAGTTCACACATGAAACCATCCTGGGAAATTCTGAGTCTCATTTTCTGTGATTCTAATGAAGTCTAAAACAACAACAAAAAAAAACAAACAAAAGAAATGCAGATTCCTTGGAGGATAGTAATTTGGTCAAACTAAAACATTATTAAGAAACTTTTTGGACATAAAATATGGAAATGACTTCTGACATAAATCACAATTGCTCACAGTATTAGGAGAGTTATTTGCTATTAATTTTGTTTCAGTCAACATCTCTCAAGAACATGAAATCAGAGGTACAGACCATGAATATTAACTTTCATTCAAACTAATGTTCCAGTTGGCATATGCTGAGCCTAAGAGGGGGAAAGTGTGAAAAATAGATTGCATGTTGAGTAAGATGAAAATACTCTATTTATTATACTGAGTTTAATAGTTACATTATTTATTATAGTTCAGGGGATAGTTTTAAGTATCTACTTTCATTTGAAATAAATCTTGGAGTTATTGTAAGAGGTCCTATGCTACTTCTTCTGATAAGAAAAAAAATGTTTGATGTATAAGAGTTGAACTCCAGTCAAAATCAAATAATCTAAAAAAGAAAATATGATTTTACGTAGCACTTCAGGTAAATTCTGCCTCTCAAAAATAGATGATATATAAAAAATATTATAGGTTGTGTAACAGGAAATCAACACCCCTCAATAAGAATTTCTTTAAAATGACCTTGGTCATTTATTACTTTAAAGCGAGCATTCAAATTTTCTTTCTTTTTTATTTGAGGAAATACCCCCCATCCTAAACCCCACTGTGTGACTGTCAGGTGTGAGGGAACAGGCAAGGTTCTTGCAGTTGGCTAAGGGGCACCTCATTACCAGAAAAGCACCGCTGAAGCCACAGGTCTCGAAGGGGAGCGTTTGATGACAGCGGAGCTCAGTGTTACAAGTTAGCATTCGGAGCTCTGAAATAATGCTCAGACGCTAGGACTTTGGGGTTTTCCTTAGCCTATGTGTGCCCAAGTAAGAGAAACACACATCCCCCAGTACTCATACAAACACAAATTATTGTGTTAAGTTTTTAAGGCCAGTGTGTCCAGTCTTTTGGCTTCCCTGGACCACATAGGAAGAAGAAGAATTGTCTTGGGCCACACATAAAATACACTAGCACTAAAAATAGCTGATGAACTTAAAAAAAAAAAAAATCTCATAAGAGAGTTTACAAATTTGTGTTGGGCCACATTCAAAGCTATCCTGGGCCGCACACGGTGCCGCAGGTTGAACAAGGTTGGTTTAAGGTATCATAGGTAAATTATAAAATGAAGATTGACACATAATAACTAAAGTCTTATGCCATATCCAAAGTTGAGTTAATTTCACCAATGGAGAAAATCCTAATTGATTTCATCCCCTTTTTAATCTCAAGCATATATCCTTTGAGCTGACTGGAATTCTTTTTATAAGAAGGTAAGAACTAATAGTATGCTCCCTTCTAAAATAACAGCGATTAGCGTAAACCTGAATTAGGTTCAGGTTTCTCTGTCTAAAGGAGAGTTAGGGTCAAGTTTGTATTTGTACTCTTAAAAACCAAGGGTAAACTTTACTGCTATTTAAAATGATCTACTGAGATTATCTTTAAGTGTATAAATATTAATTAATTAAGAATATATTCGGAACACTGCTATTTTAAGTTCTAAGTACATGGATATTTTGTCTAAGTGACAGAAATTCAAAATTTTAATAAACTTAAAATATATAAAATAAATTATATATAGGGTCCAAAATACTGTCAAAACCTTGACTTTAGAAAATACAGGAGTCAGAGTTTATATTTAGCTGCATTGTGAAAATGAAATCCAGAAAAATAGTTCTAAGAGAGAGAGTTGAGCTCACACTGAACACTGAACTTGGGCTAGCTATTGGCATGGTTAGTGCTCAAACCTTCAGTCCCTTCACTTAACAGACGTTTAGTTGGTGTTTATTAAATACACAAGAAAAAATATAGTTGGATATGATGCTTCCTTTTCCTACCTTGATAAGAATATCTTTGAGGTATTTATGATCCTTAATTCCCTGTTTAAATACAAATTGAGCTACACTCCAAAATATCTGCTATGTGGTACCCTTTCAGTGTTGTTTGTTCCCTTATTTCCATTTAGATCTTTACATTGACTCAGTGATTTGAATGTCCACGTGTAACAGATTTTTAGAGTTACATTTTTGCTATTGATATTTAAATGTCTTAATGTCCTAAAACACGACCAGTTGTTGATATCCCCCAGTTGCCGAGTGACTCTCTCCTGATGCTGTGGGCTCACTGGTGGTATGAATCGGATGCATCCTTCCTAAACTTGTACTGCAGGAGCCCTCAACTCCACAGAGAACTGTGTTACTCTCTCTCCCACCGTGGTGTTAAATTTATCCACGTATTTTGTTAATTCTGACAATGTTTCCTTAGTACATTTTGAATCCGTGTTACTAAGATCATACCATTTTAGACTGCTTTATCTTCCTGCGTTACTAAACCTTTCTAATCCTCAAAACCTCAAAAGTCTCCTTTTCCTGGGATGCCGAACATATTTTTCCTCAAAACCTCGCATGTTTCCTTTTTTAGTAATGTTTCCACCCTCTCCTGAAAATCTATTTTATGTGCAATTACAATGGTATCAACAGCATTCTTGAGTTAATACTTGCCTGGATTATTACTTTCCATTCTTTTACTTTCGATGTTTTTCTGCTCACATGTTTTAGGTATGTCTTTTGTAACCTGCATAAAGCCAGATTCTCTTCCTTTAACCCAGTCTAACAGTCATTGTCTTTTACACTTCAGTTAGTGCATTTCCATTTCTTTTCATTTCTGTTACGAGGTTTTACTTGTGCCATTTTTGTGTGTGCTACTTAAGTTGTCCCACTTTCCTATATTTCACCCCCTCTCTTTTTTTTTTCATCTCTCAATTTGGCATTTTGTATTTCAGTTCAATCCCTTGAATGATTATACTAGACAATGTAGGTTCACCTCTAACTTTGAGGGTTTAATGTTGACAGTGACTAGACTGACCAAGTGACTGGTCCAGGAATTGCTTCCCAGGAGGTCCCCAGCCTGAGGTTCCAATAAGGGCGGGGAAGATAATGACCTTGGCACAGGGACCATGACCTTTGAGGACATGGTTGGCTGTCTCTCCTGGAGAAGGGGCTTCCTACCAGGCCCAGAGGAGCGTGGTCCGTGCGGAGCACTGAAGACCTTTGAACTCGAGCCCTCGCTGGGACTTGAGGCCACTCCCCGCTCCCCCCAACCACCGTGGCCACACAGCTGGAGTTGATGAGAATCCAGGGTACTGAACAGCAAGGACTCGAATCCAGCCAAGACAGGGAGGCCCAGCTCTGAACCTATAAACACATGGTGTTCGGAAAGGCCTGGAGAAGCAGCAGCCATTATTTACTGCCAGAACATTCACGAGGCAAGTCCCATATGTGTTAGGAGTGTGAGGAACCACACACGTCCTACAAGTGCTGCAATGACAAGAAAGCATCCAAAATTCCCCCCTCATTTGGCACCAGGATCTTCTATGCAAAGAAAGGTCTTTTCAGTGCAGGGAAGATGAGGAAACCTGGAGCCAAAGCTGTCGCCTCCTTCAGAATTCCAAAGTCCACACCGCAGAAGGGATTTGTTGGGGAAGCCAGGCTGAGAAAGTTCCCACTCACTCAGCACGGAGAATTCACACTCAGGAGAGGCTGCCTATGCGAGATTCTTCAGCCACGCTCAGGCCTTAAGCATCCCGAATGCTCACACTGCAGCAACGCCTGGTGAGTGCAATGTGTGAAGAAGCTTCATTTGTCACCCGGAACTTCACAGGCTAACCGGCCTCATGAGCAAAGCCAGCGTGGGGGACTTTCCGCCGCAGGTACAGCCTCGGGAGTGCACACCAGAGATGGTCTTAGGGCTGCTGTGCATGCGCCTCCGCATCCTTGTTCAGGAACAATGTGTTCCCGCCTGAGAGGCGAGCAGGAGCGTGGCCTTTGTGAGAAAGCCTTCGGTCATGATGCAACCCCATATCCAGAGCACCCATGCCAAGGGCCACAGAGTTATGAGGCCTTCGGGGGCGATGATGTACTTTCTGACCTTCCCTGGAACCCAGGGTGAGTTGTCACCCGCAGGGCTGATGGGAGGAAGACTTCCTTCCTCTCCATCCTGGTGGGGCAGCTGCCGCCCCCACATGATCAAAGAACACAGCCTCTAGTGTCACCCACACTACCCTGGAGCAAATCCAGACTGTCCTGTGCACAGAACTGGCCTAATCTGGACAAGGGGACCCAAGGGGTGTCAGCTAGAAGCTTCTGGGCAAAGCTTCCTTGCCCCATGGATTTTAAAGTCTCTATGTGACAGCTGTGATGGCTTCAAACAGCCTATGAGTCCCCTTATTTGTGGACTGTGGTATCCAAAGTGCGCAGAAGGTGTCCTAGAACAAATCCCCCAAAGATACCAGGAATGACTGTGTTATCAGATGAGACCGGGCATGTTCAGGGTGGTATGGCCGTAGATAGGAATGACTGTATTATCAAACTCTATCCTCCATGTTTTTTAAGTTCTCTTTTATATTTTAAATCTATTATTATGTTCTGGCTGATTTAGGATAATTTTTTTTCAGGTCAAATTTCAGATCTAAGTTCTATTTTCTCTTTTTACCTATGTCTTATCTGCTGTTCAGCCCATTTAGTAAATTTTGTGTCAATTATTATAATTTATGTATAATTCTAGAACTTCAGGTGTGTGTGTGTGCTTGTTTAATTTGACTGGATATTTCCAATCTTTTTTTTTTTTTTAACATATTAAGCATCCTTATACTCTATCCTTGATGATTTCAATTTCTATGTTCTTTACTGTTTTGAATTCTGCTCACTCTTATTCACCATGGCTTGTTTCCACATATACGTTGCGATTTTTCTGATTGTTAATTTATGTTCCTTGAAACACTGAGAAAATTATTTCAGGACTCTTTGAAAGTACAGGGCTGCTAGAGGATTTGGGCTACTCCCAGCCCAGCACCCAGGACTACAACTCATGACTGACTACATTAAACAACATTCTAGACCCAGGACTTCCTGTGCCACACAGGAAGCGTGAATATTGGCCCCAAACTCAGGTTTGAGTTATAGATATAACTCTAACATTATACATATAATGTTATATATATGTATACCATATACATACATATAATGTTGACCCTAAAAACTTGTAAGCATAAACCCATCGGTTTGTACTCACAAATTTTTAGGAGCAAGATTATATGTATGTATATATGTATAACACATGTGTATATATGGAAACATAGATGTATATAGAATTATATTATTAGATGTAATTATATCTACATATTATGTATGCTATAATATATACATATTACATTTGTATACATGTAAACGTATGTAATTATACTTAAGAATTCTGCCCTATGAAATATGCACTTTAATTTCATCCCAGTAGGAAACTGGCAAGACTGTGTGATGCCTCAAAAATCTGTGAGTGACATACAAGTCATTATTTTTCTTCAGGATTTCTTTCTTCAGGATTTGGATGAATAAAAATCTGTTCGTAGCCCCTAGCCCTAGGCTGGTGGAGAGTGACTGTTTATTGTTGCCCACTGCTATCTTGGTATCCTTCCGATCAGCCAGCAGATTGGCAAGAGAAAGCTCCTCTAATGATTCTTGCTCAAACGCTGTACCTGTTGCTGTTGACAGACTCTGTTCCTTAGAGAAGATATTAACTGCCAGCTGGCTGTGACAGTTTGGGAACTAATGCTGACATTTGTGTTGGCAGCATAACAGTATTTACAACTCAGGAAATGTATACAGTTAGATTACGATGGAGCCAGTGAGTTTTGAGTTTAAAAAAAATACAACAATATACATGTTAAGCATAACCATAATAACAAAATTATCTTAAAAATGAATTCAGAGCTTAGGGGTTCTTTCAGGAAATATCTGTGGTCTATGAAACATATGGCATATACTTGCAAAGAGAGAAAGGATTACAAAGAACAGAGGATGGTAATTCAATTACATAGCCGGCCACCCATACTATATTTTGTAATAGTCCACTATGTCAGAAAATTACTAAAGAAAGGTAGAAGTAGATAAAGCAGAAAAAAAAATCAATTTTGAATGATGAGGAATATAAATATAAAACATCACTGGAGCAGGAGAAAAGGTGAATCTCATGCTTCTGTAATTTTTCTTTTGGAGACTGCACTGGCTCTCCTTTTCTCACTTCTCCATTTCCTTCTATGGATACAACTTTGCAATGAGTTTAAATTGGTACATTTCCACACAGTCCCCCCAAATGATTAAGTCACTAGGAAAGTGACCCTGAAAGGCAGGGGCACAGGTTGGATTTTTGGTGAACGTAATTAACCTATTTAAATATCATAACACTTTTGGTATACATTATTAGATGGAAGAACAGTCAGTTGACATTTTATCTCTAATTTCCTAGCAAACAGTGAAGATGTCATCATTTTCTTGCAATAAGAGGAATGAATGTGACCAGGTACTTACTGCACTAGTCCCAGGGCAGTTTGGGGATTGGCATTCACCACTCATCCGGTTTGGAATTAAAACATCATCCCAGCAAGATGGACCCTTTGGGAAAGAAACAACAATATATTCTTACATGAGTTATAACAGAAATGTACTCCTTAAGACATGTTTCCACTTATATTATAAAATAATAGTGAAATTAGTGTGCAGCCCAATGATTTTCAAAGTGTGGTCTGCAGACTCTGGGGGTCCTCCTGACCCTTTCAAGGGATGTGCTAGGTCAAAACTATATTCATCAATATACAAAGACTATATTTGACATTTTGCTCCAAATATGTTCATTTTCCACTTTTAGCCTCCCCCTAGGGCTGAGGTTAAATGCACCTTACTAGAAAGGCCATCCCTGACTTTGTTCCACTTCTCTGTCTGCCCTTTCAGGCTTCCTTTGCTTCATAATAATTATTACTACCGTCCCCGCCCAACCCCAGCATGCAGTGGCCCAGCACAGAGCAAGGGCTATCTGTCCCTACTGACCACAGCTACACAAAAGCCAACTTGGTCTACTCTGTTACCTAAGGCATCCCAGCACCTAGAGGAGGGCCTGGCATTGAGGGAGTGCTCAGCAAACTTCCCTAGGCATCAAAGAAATAAAAATTCAATAAAAGCAACACTTCTTTTAAATTAGAGAAGATCACTTCAGATGAAGTATCAATGTCGATTATTGCATTCCTCTTGGAAAGCAAACCAGTAAAAAGCATCACAAGCATTCAACTGGTTCATAACTTTTCGAGTAAATTTTAAGAAATCGGGCTGTGTGCAGTGGCTCATGCCTATAATCCCAGCACTTTGGGAGGTTGAAGGGGGCAGATCACCTGAGGTCAGGAGTTCGAGACCAGCCTGGCCAACATGGCGAAACCCTGTCTGTACTAAAAATACAAAAATCAGCCGGGTGTGGTGGCGCACGCCTGTAATCCCAGCTACTCAGGAGGCCAAGGTAGGAGAATCGCTTGAATGCAGGAGGCAGAGGTTGCAGAGAGTCGAGATTGCGCCACTGCACTCCAGCCTGGGTGACATAGCAAGACTCCATCTCAACAAACAAACAAAAAAACAAAAACAAAAGGCAGACAGGGGAGAGGGCACAGGGGATCAGGAGCAGCAAATTTCCAGATCCTCAAATCTTCTAAACAGAAAGTTCAGATCATCTACTTGGAAACAAAAATCAAAATAGAATGTTTAAATTGCAGCAATACCTTCAATTTCAACCTAAAATTCTGTGTCTGACCTAATTATCAATTAAATGGGAGAATGGGAAAAAGTGGCTTGGGGAGATACAAGTTGGAAAGTTGGCTTGTATGTCTGTGAGGGCTCAGGGTTCAGGAAATGATCAGATGCCTGAGGAAAGCCCCAAGTGGCAGCCTGGACCTCCTCACCGTGGGTGGAGCAGTGAGGTGGCCACGGGACGGGCAGAGTGAGAGATGGGTTTTCTCCTCAGCTGTGACACAGAAAGAAGGAGGAGGGAGGGTGGCATCAAGGGCTGGAGGAGATTGACAGAGCTTCCAGGAGACGTGGTATGAGGCCAGTGCCCAGTGCAAGGCAGGATAGGACTCGGGGGCAGAGGCTGTGGTGATTTTACTACCGCTAATGTTTGGACCCAGCCAGTGTTTAAGTTGTAGGAGCTAAATCGGTCATCACAAGGCCCATCTCTGCTTCAGGAACCAGTGCAGAGCCGCCCTGCCACTTTGTAGCAGATGCTGAGGAAAATGCCGTGGGAGGTGGGCAGGGGTTCACAGCCACCCCTGCCAGTCTGCAGGAGTGCTCCCTCCCTCCCTCCTTTACCATTATATGTGTGCTCACACACATGCGTGCCACACACTCACACATACATGCACATACCCCACACACTGAGGCATGCATGCGCACAGGCATGCACGCACACAGCATGCCACACACCACACATGCATAAACACACCACATATGTACACGTGCACACACATCCCACACCCCACACACACCCCACACACATACACCCACATGCATGCACACACACCAAGACACACCACACATGCATAAACACACCACATATGTACATGTGCACACACATCCCTCACACCCCACACAACTAACACACCCAACACACATACACCCACACACATGCATGCACACCAAGACACACCACACATGCATAAACACACCACATATGTACATGTGCACACACATCCCTCACACCCCACACAACTAACACACCCAACACACATACACCCACACACATGCATGCACACCAAGACACACCACACATGCATAAACACACCACACACACACACAATACCACACAGCACACAGGCATACACATACTACATACACTCACACACTCATGCATGCACACATGCACTATTCTAGAGAAAAGCAAGGGACGCAGAGCAGTTCTCCAGGCCTGAGCCGTACCTGAAAGAGACTGAGCCATTTGACGGAGGCTCTTTACTCCAGACCTCAAAGGGAGCCGCATCTGGGATCCACCGATCACTAACCCAAAGGCCACTGCTTAATATAGAGGTAAATTTGCAGAAAAGAGTTCTAGCAGGACTGAAGCTGCGATGGTTTGAAAAGCCTGCTTTCAAGCTTGGCCCTTGGCTGGCATCTGGGAATGTGAATTTTGGAAGCGTCCACATCATTCCCTTACTGCTACGGGCGGTGTGCAGAGCCTGAACTGTCTGTATGAACCATGGCTATGCGCAACATCTTCTCACCCTCGGCAAGGCTGGAATTTTGATAAGTCCCAGGCAGAGGTGTCTGCAAGACCAGTTCCCACTAAAATTGCTGGGCACTGACTCTCCATTGAGCTTCCTGGCAGACAACACTTCACACGTGTTGTCACAACTGAGTGCCTCTTGAGTGACCACTGCGGGAGAACTCAGAGCCTTGCCTGCGGTTTCCCTAAACTTCTCCCCCTGGGCCTTTTCCCCTTGCTTCATATCCTTTTGTTGTAGTGAATCTTAGCTATGTGTGTGACGGCACGGCAAGCCCTGCAGGCTCTCCTGGTGAATTACTGAATCTGGAGAGGGGAGGTGGTCTTGGGGGCCCAGGACATGATGACATAGGATTGGTGATCAAGGCAATATTCTCCCAGGCACATAGGAGGGTCAGGGCTCTTCATTAAGATCACATCAGTCACAAAGAACAAGATATTTAATTTTCTTTGCACATCCCACTGTATTCACGATAATGGAAGCACTTATGTGATTTTCAACTTTAGAGTAACACTATTAAAACTGAACAGAGGATGTTAATTATGATTATGTAACCAAATATATATGTTATTCAGCTTGGACAATATAAAAGTAAAAACAGAAATGTGAGGAATTGGAAGGCAGAAGTGAGGCTGGAGAGAAAAAAGTGCTGATGAATTCGCTGACCTGCCAAGCTGTTTGTATTAGAAGGTTGTCTGCACCTTTGATTTTTAAACATGTGCATATATTCACTCGATAAAAGTTACAAATGTATAGAAATAAAAGAGAGGTAAAGAAATGATACCTAGGACCTTGATCACATTCATCAGCCTCATTTTTCCAGCTTAAAGTGAGAAATTCAGTGGAGATAAATGTGGCTAGAATGCAGTCCGCTACAATGAATACACTTTTTAATCTGAGGACCTGTCTTACTCCTATACAAAAACTTTGAACTATATTTGCTTTAGCCATGCAACTCCTGGAACACTGTGTACGACGATAAGGCAATTTAGGTTTTATATTTTCTGAAATATGACAAGAGCAAAGTTAAATCTGCTTTGTAATGGTATAGATTCACTGGGACATTTGTTTCTATTTTCTGGATAGTCATAACATTCATACTAATACTGTGAGTAGTATGGATAAATTAGCATGTCTATTTTATTATATTGAATTCCCATATTCAACAGAGGATTTTAGTTATGATTATTAAATGTATATATAATATACAAATTACATGGCAAATTGCAAATCCTTTGAGGGGAACCCAGAGGGCACATCTTGCCCCTTTGTTTGTTTTAACGTCTGTTTCTCTTTAGGTTGTGGTTTGTTCTACCTTTACGGACACTACAAATCAGATTTCTCTCATTTTTAGACAATTAGGAAAACTTTAGAGTCAAATTTGTGGATCAGCTCTCACAATTTTACATCACTTATAATACACACTTCGTTTACTAATATTACCCTTGGCTTCATATTACTTTCCTTTGATCCCTTTCCTCATCTAATTTAATTTTTCCTGGTTTTCATCTCCATGTATCCCTGCAAGCTTGTCACATCATTCTGAAACGAGTCAGGGGATAATTAGGTAATTGTTGGGCCTTGTGACGTAACCTGACTGACAGCTCTAACGGGAGCAGAGCTCCCTGGGATGGTAGTCATCTCGCCTCCGGGAACAAGGTGATCTCTGGCCAGATGCCTGTGCCGAGCTCTGGCTCTCATACTGTGGCTGGTGGCAATTCCCAGTGAACCATACTGTGCTTGAGGCACCGAAAAGTTCCTGCGTTTAAAAGAATCCATTTTGCTGTGGTTAACTGTTAACTAAATGGGACAACGTTGCTTCCCTTCTCTGGAAGTTTTTTCTGACTGACTCACGACACATGCAATGGTCAATGACACACCTACGCGACAACAGCCAAGAACGAGCAGAAATAGGCCAGGCATGGTGGCTCACGCCTGGAATCCCAGCACTTTGGGAGGCTGAGGCCGGTGGATCACCTAAGGTCAGGAGTTCAAGACCACCCTGGCCAACATGGTGAAACCTTGTCTTTAATAAAACACAAAAATTAGCTGGGCATGGTGCCTGTAATCCCAGCTATTCGGGAGGCTGAGGGAGGAGAATCGCTTGAACCAGGGAGGCAGAGATTGCAGTGAGCCGAGATCACGCCACTGCACTCCAGCCTGGGCAACAGAGCGAGACTCTGCCTCAAAAAGAAAAAAAAAAAAAAAAAAGGAGCACCAATAATCAAATGCAGGAGTTAGGGGCCCAGTTATATTTTGCTTCACAGAGTAAGACTTCTTACCTCAAACTCTAGAACTCAGTGAGACTTTTCTGTGCATATTACAGATATTTATTTTTTCATATTTAAATTTTTACTGCCCTAACAGCAACTAAAATATTTATGGAACAATTCCTATAATTGTCACATCAGGTACTATGTTATCTGACAAATTCATGTTTTACAGAGACATTATAGAAAACTCATTCATATATTCTTCTTGATTTCAAACCATAACACAATGGTATAAGTAGTAAAACTGAATGGAATTCTTTTGAATCTGAGACTTTAACACAGTAAAATAGATAGTTTATGCAGCTGCTCACACTAATAGTATGAACGCTATGACTATCCTGAAAGTAGAAACAACTGTCCAAGTGAATCTATACCCTTACAAAGCAGATTTAACTGTGCTCCTGTCAAATTTTGGAAAATATAAAACTTTAATTGCCTAATCATCGAACACAGTGTTTTAAGAGTTGCATGGCTAAAGCAATTATAGTTAATAGTTTTTATATAGTAGTAAGAAAGGTCTTCAGATTAAAAAGGACCGCAAACATGCATGGCAGTAGAAGGGAGCTATGGATGATAATACGTCAATTAGAGAACCAAAACCACTATTTCATCCCTCAAATCTACTGAATCATAGAAAGATATCTTAATAAAATGTTACATAGTCCAATAGGAAAAATTTGGCTGGGTTTTAGAAAACGTTCTCTTTTTTTGGCCTAGTAATGATTACAACCAAGAAAAATATATAAATTATTTTAGCAACACTAGCAGGGTGAGGAAACCATGGGCTGCTGGCCAAATCCCACCTTATACAGACTCTCTGGTAAGAAATGTTTTCTTATCTGTTAATAGTTGAAGAGCATAAAAAGAAGAAGAATGTTTCATGACATATGAAAACTATGAGAAATTTAAAATTCAGTGTCCATAAAGTTTTATTGGCATATAACCACATAGAGCACGGTTGCTTATATGCTACAATGAGCTATTGCAACACAGACCCCATGAACCACACAGCCTATCACATTTACTGTCGGGACCTTTATAGAAAAGCTTGCCAACCCCTGATCTACAGCAAATTAAATTTTCCAAACTCATACTGAAAAGTACTGTTTTATTTTTAATATTGTGGCGGCACTTTGGCTAACATATAATCGCATATGTTTGTATGAGTAGGTATGTCCTGGGTCTCAAGTGAGAAATTACAATGAAAACCTTAGTGCTGTTGACCCGAGAATTCCGAGAAGACAGTGATAGAGAAGCAGCAATTGAATCCTGGGATTCATCAAATTGTTTGCATCAGTAAGTGGAAAATGACAACTAGAGATGGCGTTTGAGGATCGGTCCTGACGAATGTTACTGTCTATAGAAAAGCGTGAAGCAAATATTATCTAAACACATCTATATGATGCATGCAAATCAGAAATACAGAAAAATGACCCAACAGAGGGAAAGCATTGATAAAATCTATAAAATGTGGGTTTTAAAATTTATTTTCAAAAGTTCTAGAACTAATAATCTGAAAGCCATTTTGGCTATGTCTTTCAATGCCCAGTAAAGTGGAAAATTGAAGTATGTAACTGACTAATTCATATCCAAATATTACTCAGACACAGCCCAGGCTGACAAAGCAAAATAACTATTTTTCTTGAGTTATCTAAATAAATGCTATAATCTGCTCATCATATGTGAGTATATGCACTGATGCTTAAAATAAATTGCTAATTCTATTTTCCAAAATGTTAATAGAAAACCATGGCATTTACAGTTTTTGAAAAACGTTACTTAATAGTAATTTTACTTAAACTACACTTACCCTATTATCTCATTTTGTTGTCAAATATGAAGGATTTAAAATATTCTCTTGAATAATCCACAAACATTTAAGCCACATAATTAAGTGTAAGGGACTAAAATAATTTTGTAAATCATACTAAGGATATAATACAACAACAGCAAAACTATCTTGAAAACAGCTGTACCTAGAAGCTTGAGTCCTCCCTTGATGTTTTTCTATCTGTGTCTGCAACAAAATGATACAAAGAAGGAGCTTTGAAGTTCACAAACCTGTTGCATTTCATTTCTACCAATGACTAGCTATACGTTCCCGAGCTAGTTGCATGGACCCATTCCAAACTTAGTACTCTTCATTGAAAAGTAAGGAATTAAATATCTACTTCACAGAGTGTGCATGAAGATTAAATGAAACAACACAAATACAAACAACACTGTGCAAAGGCAACACAACAAACGCCTTTACACAGTGCCTGGCACACAGAGAGTTAAAAAAATGGCAACTGTTTCAAGTATTATTTCTTATTTCTCAAAATAGAACTGCCTGAGGAGGGTTATTTTTGGTTTAGTAAAAGCTGAGCAGTAAGAAGCCCTTTCCAAGGGACCTGGACCCACAGCCCAGTGGGTTTCTGAATTCATGCTTTTTCTCAATTTCCCTATTATCCAGCCCACCCCAGGATCATGTCACTTTCTACAGCATGCTGTTTATAACTCTTCTAAAGCATGTATCTCCCTCTGTCATATAGTAGACCTGACACTGTTCTGAGCATCCATCTTCCTTCATTTGATTTAAAGATCCTACGCTGTCACAAAGCCAAGCACAGTGCCGTGGTTGGAGCAGCAGCATAATAAATGCAATCATTAAATAGTAAGCAGGAAAAAGAACGAAAAAAATTCGTTAAACCAAAATATTCATCCACTTACCAAGTATTTATTGTTGCTCTTAAACCCTGAGACTGCAGTTATAAAAAAGAGAATAATCTCTTTTCTTGTAGACTTTATATAGTAGCTACAAAAAAATGGTATTACAAATGAACCAATCACATCCATTAAAATGAGTACGATTTTTGAAAATGCCCATGTCAAAGACGGGCAAGTTGGAAGACAACTGGAATATACACACTGTTGGTGCAAGTGGAAAATAGTATAGTCACTGCTGAAATCTACTAGGCATTCTTTTTTTAAAGTAAACATATAAGGAACATATGACTCAGTTATTCTACTCTTAGGTATTCATGTGAGATAAATGAAAATATATCCACACAGAATGTTGCAGGCAAGTGCTCCTAACAGTTTTATTCATAACAAATGTAAACTGGAGGGCACCCACATATCTATGAAATATTTCATCTGACTGGATAGACAGGACGTAGTATAACTATTCAGTAGACGACTACTCAAGAATAAGCAGTGTCCTGTTACCTATAAATGTAACAACATTAACAATTCTCAAAATCAGTCTGAGTGAAAGAAGCCAAACATGGAATATGTGGCATGATTCCATGTATATGAAATGCAGAGGTCGCTTGGGGCTGGGAGCACAGAGTGGGAACAAGCTACATAAACACATAAGGGTTATTTTGGAAGTTACGGGCTGAACTGCATCCCCTCAAAATTTATGTTTAAGTACTAACCCCCAGTTCCTCAGAATGTGAATGCATTTGGAGATAGGTCTTGACAGAGGTAATTAAGTTAAAATGAGGTCATTAGGGTGAGTCCCAACCCAATATGACTGATGTCCTTAAAAACGGAGGAAAAGCCGTGTGAAAATATGGGGAGAAGGTGGCCATCTGCAAGCCAAGGACGGGGCCTCGGAAAACACCGAGCCTGCTGACACACCTTGATCTCAGACTTCTAGCTGCCAGAAATGTGAGAAAATACATTTCTATTGTTTACGCTTTCCAGTCTGGGGTATTTTGTCATGGCAGTCCTAGCAGACAAATACAGAGGTTATGGAAATGTCTTTATCATGGCTGTGCTGGTGACTTTATGTTGTTATGTACTTGTCAGAACTCCTCAAATTGTGCCCTTCAAATAGAGAAAGTCTATTTACACAAATTATTCTCAATAAAGTGGGTAAGGAAAAAAATGAACTGAGAAGTTGACAAGGAAACTCAATAAGAGACAGAGGATCTCTGTAGCAAATGTTGCTTGAAAAAGTGAATATAAATATCTCACTCCATACAGAAAGCAAATGGGAACTTCTTTATAACCTTGGAACAGGTAGAACTTCCTTGTAAGGACACAGAAGGCTCTAACCCCACATAAAGGAATGTATAAATTGAATTTCAATGAACATTAAAGCTCATCAAAAACACTAAAATAGGAATATGCAAGCCACAGACTTGGGAAAATATTAGTAATACATATAATGGTCAAATAAGTAATCTCAGAGCTTATAAAGAGCTAATATAAAGAACACATTAATAATACACAAACACACTAGTTAAAAATAAGCAAAAACCTTGAACAGGCTATTCACAAAACAAGACGTATAAGTGGCCAATAATTATATAAAACGATGGTCAACATCATTAATAACAGGGAAAATACAAGTTAAAATCACAAGACACAATTTCACTTGATTTTACATTTTAGCCACTATGATATTACTAAATGTCGGTGAGGATAAAGATTAACAAACGCTGTCATATATAATTGGTGGAAATATAAAACAACCACTTTGACAATGGTTTTGGAATTTCTTTTTTTTTTTTTTTTGATACAGAGTTTCATTCGGTCACCCAGGCTGGAGTGCAGTGGTGCGATCTCTGCTCACTGCAAACTCTGCCTCCCGGGTTCAAGTGATTCTCCTGCCTCAGCCTTCCAAGTAGCTAGGATTACAGGCATTTGCCACCACACCTGGCTAATTTTTGAATTTTTAGTAGAGACGGGGTCTCACCATGTTGGCCAGGCTGGTCTGCAACTCCTGACCTCAAAAGATCTGCCTGCCTCGGCCTCCCGTAGTTCTGGGATTACAGGCAAGAGCCGCAGCGCCCAGCCCTGGAATTTATTACGTTAAACATATAGTTAAACTATGACTCAGCATTTTCACTCCAAGGTGTTGGTCCAAGAAAAATGAAAATACACACACACACAGCAACATAGACTCGTACAAGAATCTAACATCACAGCCTTACTCATGTTAACCCAAACCTGGAAACAAGCAAATGTCCTTTGACAGTGACTAGCATAAACCACGGGGTATCACACAGTAGCAGACTCAGAAATGAAAAGAGAGCTACTGAGTCACACAACGACACGGATGAGTCTCGAAACAAAACACTACCTCTACCGAAAGGAGATGGCCATAGAAAAGTGTGTATTATATGATTCCATTTATATGAAATCCAGCAAAAAGAAAGATTAATCTATGGCGATAAAAATCAGAAGATGGTTATCTTTGGAATGGGGAGGTACTGACTGGAAAAAGAGATAAGGGAACTTTCTGGAAATGTTCTACATTTTGATAGGGGTAGTAGTTACATGAGTGTACATAACTGTTGAAGCTTTTAGAACTGACACAGTGCATTTTGTAGAGTGTAAACTGTTCTATAATTTAAAATAATAGACTGAATGTCCTATCCTATCCTTCAGTGATTTCCTCTTAGCTTTTTGAAACAATAGTCTGTAATTTCTGTTATAAGATAATCCAAGCCACTGCCAATCAAAACAAAAGACTAACCAGTCCTAGGGCTTTGAACTGGTTACTAACCTTCATCATCAGGCTACAAAACTCTTAAAGTCAAGGACTGTGTCCTACATATATCTATGTGCTTTGCTGTGAATAGATAAATGTTTTACCTAAACATAATGAATACACAAGAATAATTAAGTCAGGCTTTCTCATCTGTAAAATAATGAAAACTGAAAAATCTGTGTTTTCAAAGTTATATTTTCTTTTAAGCAGGGTACTTTCATTACATGAAATTGTCTATAGAAACCAAATACATAAAACAAATAAAGCTGACCCAATGTGGTTGAAGAAGGACGAGTCCCCAGAATTCTCGTTAACGGCCTCTTTTCTCTTTGTCTCATGTGATGCCCTTAAGGGCCCTCCCCACAGAAAACAATTTGAAATCCTAAAAGTCTCTTACAGTAATACGTCATGGGTATGCTCAGAGAAAAGTCCACAGTGGGAGAGAATCTGCAGAAGATGGTTGAATCAAATTGTATTAGGGTTCTTCAGAGGGGCAGAACTAATAGGATCTATGTGTATATGAAAGGGAGTTTATTAGGGAGAATTGGCTCACACGATCACAAGATGAAGTCCAAGGATAGGCCGTGTGCAGGCTGAGGAAGAAAGAAGCCAGTAGTGGCACAGCCCGAGTCCAAAAGCCTCAAAAGCAGGGAAGCCAACAGTGCAGGCTTCAGTCTGTGGCTGAAGACCTGAGAGCCCCTGGCAAACCACTGGTGTAAGTCCAAGAGTCCAAAGGCTGAAGAACCTGGAGTCTGATGTCCAAGGGCAGGAGGAATGAAAACATCCAGCATGAAAGAAAGATGGAAGCCAGAAGACTCAGCAAGCCGGCTTATCCCAACTTCTTTGGTTTGCTTTGTTCTAGCCATGGAGGCAGCAGATTGGATGGTGCCTATCCACATTGAGGCTGGGTCTTCTTCACCCAGTCCACTGACTCAAATTTCAATATCCTCTGGCAACACCCTCACAGACATGCCTTGAAACCATTCTTTTCTTCTTCTTTTTTTTTTTGGTCAATTTTTTTTAAAAATTATATTTTAAATTCTAGGGTACACGTGCACAACATGCAGGTTTGTTACATATGTATACAGGTGACATGTTGGTTTGCTGCCCCCATCAGCTTGTCATTTACATTAGGTATTTCTCCTAATGCCATCCCTCCCCCAGCCCTCCACCCCATGACAGGCCCCAGTGTGTGATGTTCCCTGCCCTGTGTCCAAGTGATCTCATTGTTCAATTCCCACCTATGAGTGAGAACACACAGTGTTTGATTTTCTGTCCTTGTGATAGTTTGCTGAGAATGATGGTTTCCAGCTTCTTCCATGTCTCTGCAAAGGACATGAACTCATCCTTTTTTACGGCTGCATAGTATTCCATGGTGTATATGTGCCACATTTTCTTATTCCAGTCTATCATTGATGGACATTTGGGTTGGTTCCAAGTCTTTGCTATTGTGAATAGTGCTGTAATAAACATAACGTGTGCATGTGTCTTGATAGTAGCATGATTTATAACCCTTTGGGTGTATACCCAGTAATGGGATTGCTGGGTCAAATGGTGTTTCTAGTTCTAGATCCTTGAGGAATCGCCACACTGTCTTCCACAATGGTTGAACTAATTTACACTCCCACTAACAGTGTAAAAGTGTTTCTATTTCTCCACATCCTCTCCAGCATCTGTTGTGCCTGGAAACAATTCTTTACCAGCTATCTAGGCATCCTTCAATCGAATCAAGTCAACACCTAATACTAACCATCACACAAATCCTTAAAAGGCCATCATTTATTTTCTCTCTCTCTCTTTTAAGGAAACACATATTAGCTGTGGCTAACATATATGTTTATTAAAACACATATGTTATGCTCTTTGCTATGATCTAGATATGTCCCCTAAAATTCATGTGTTGGAAACTTAGTTCCTAATGCAATGGTGTTAGGAGGGGGGCCTAATGGAAAGCGTTTAAGTCATAAGTGCTCCACCTGCATGAATGGATCAATACCCCTAAGAAAGGAGCTTGCAGGAGCGGGTTCTCTTTCTACTGCTCTTCGACCATGTGAGGACACACTGTTCCTCCCTTCTGGAGCACACAGAATTCAAGGTGCTATCTTAGAAGCAAAGAGACCAGGCCTTGACCTGCTGGGGACTTGATCCAGAATTGTGAGAAATAGATTTCTGTTCTTTTTAAGTTACCCAGCCCCAGGAATTCTAATATAGCAGCACAAAAAGAACTAAGACATTCTTAAAATACTTAATTGAGTCACTGATACAGATCATATGACATTATCCAGGTGAAAACAGATATTTTTCTTTATGCTGTGGCAGAAGCTTTCAGTTGTCTCCTCTCTTCTTTTATGGTAATAGAATTTCTGATTTATAGCTGAGCATATGACCCCCTGGAAAAATGACCTACCTCCCAGCTTCCGTTGCCTGACTGGCCATGTGAGTAAGTGATGACCAATGGGATATAACAGAAGTGTCCTGTGGAAACTTCTACTTGTTCTTTTCTTCATCCATTTTTTTTTCTCTCCTGTTTGTAATATACATAGTGCATCTTGAACCACAAGTTCAAGATTATAAAACTTAGAGCAACAATATAGAAAGAGTCTGGGTTCCTGTCACCATGAAGTGCCACAGAAGCCTTGAACCACCTACCTAAACTTTTACTTGAGAGAAAAACTGAACTCTCACATTACATAAGTCACGGTTACTTTGAATTTTTAAGATATTCACTATCAAATCCAATGGTCACTATTATTACAATTAAATTAACTTTGTTTTGATAGAAAAATCAATGGAACACACAAAACAGTAGCAACATTCTATGATCTAAAAAACCAACAAGAATTTTCTTTCACATACATGAGGATGTTGACATAGGAAGATAAATAAGTCTATTGGAAGACAAAAGTAAAATATTACTTATAATACCTCAAGGAATAAGACCTTATTTATAAGTTCATGAGTTTTTACAATTACAGAAGTTGACCACAAAACTCAAACTTTTAAAAAAGCATTGATCATTTTGATGAAAATCTTTACCAGATGTGTTCTATAGTCCATCCTTATTTCAGCAGATTACATGCGACATGTACATGATGACTTAGCTTTCTAAAAAGAGCAGTGGTATAACAAATATATGCCACTTGCCAGAAGCCATAGTTAATACCATATGTACCTCATCTCTAGTGACCTATAAACGAAGCAAGGTGGGCAGTACCACAGCCTTTTTTACAGAGGGAGAGACTAAGGCTTGGAGATGCTAAGAGATGTGTCCAAGGCTACAAGTTTACAAAGTAACGGAGTCCATTTATCATAAAAGTATTTGTTGTTTTGTTTACTTTTCAGACACAGTTTTAAAAAATACATGTCAAATAAATAAGCATTTTTTATTTACTGTTTTACCATGAAATACAGTGATATCCTTGCTAACTATATCTCTGTCCTTCAGAGGCAGATGTCAGACAGATGTCACCATCATGCCAGGATGGTGGACACTTTCCTATCTGGTGGGTAGGAAATCAGTAACTACATTTACTAATTATGAAAACATCACCAAGTTAAGATTTTGTTATAAGAAATGTGTATGGACATACATTTTTGGAATATATCAATATCTTTACATTCCTTTGGCTTCTTTGCTTATAACCTGCTTTTCTTTTAGTTATTTCCTGAGTTTTGTAGGTGTTTTTCTTTTAAAGTCTTTATTATTGACAGGTTTTTCCAGGTACATTACTTCATTTATCTCAGAAATCATATGAGACATTATACTTGGCATTTGTTTTCTATTGCTGTGTAACAACCACAATTTTGTTGCTTAAAACAACACGCTTTTATGATCTCACAGTTTCTGTAGGGCATGGCCTGGTGTGACTTCTGCTCAGAGTCCCATGAGGCCCAGTCAAGATGTCGGCTGGGCTGCTCTCTTCCCTGGAGACTCCATTACAGAGAAACTAGCTTCTAAGCTCTCTCAGGCTGTTGGCAGAATTAACTTCCTTGCAGCTGTCATTACAAGGGCCTCGGCTTTCTGCTGCTTGTTGGCTGGAGGCCTCCTGCCGTTCCTTGCCATGTGGGCTTCCTCACCTTGGCAGTTCACTTCATCAAGTCAACAAGGAGAGGGTCTGCTCCAGTCTCCACTGAATCCATCATAAGTAATGTCGTCAGGGAAAGTCTTACATAACATAATTGGCACGGTCAGGGAAATCAAATCACTTTTGCTGTATTTTCTTGCTTAGAGAAAGCAATTTCACATGAGCACGTACAGGAGGTGGTGGGAGGTCACTGGGCGGCGGGGTGGGGGTCACCTTCATGTCTGTCCATGCCCCACTTAACAAATTAGGAAAAAGAGCTTTCATAAAACTAAAGTTTCAGAAATGGTAAGTCAATATATAACATTAGTTGTCAAGTGCTCAGGCTATTTTTCAAAAATATAAACACACATTTCAGTTTAGGTATGTGAATATTTGAACACTTCCTTGGAGTCCTCTTTTTAAAATTTCAAATAAGTCATTTTATAGCTTGGGAGATGATATGGTTTGGCTGTGTCCCCACCCAAATCTCAACTTGAATTGTATCTCCCAGAATTCCCATGTGTTATGGGAGGGACCTAGAGGGAGGTAATAGAATCATGGGGGCTGGTCTTTCTCGTGCTATTCTCATGATAGTGAATAAGTCTCACGAAATCTGATGGGTGTATCAGGGGTTTCCACTTTTGCTTCTTCCTCATTTTCTCTTGCCACCGCCATGTAAGAAGTGCCTTTCACCTCATGCCATGATTCTGAGGCCTCCCCAGTCATGTGGAACTGTAAGTCCAATTAAACCTCTTTTTGTTCCCAGACTCAGGTATGTCTTTATCAGCAGTGTGAAAATTGACTAATACAGGAGATATTAAGAAATAAATACCAGATGTAACCAGAAACTGAGTTTCTGTTTATTCTGGCATGTTAAACTTTACAAGATTAGAATATGTTACACAAATAGAACATGTTTTACTTTAATGAGTGTATATACTCCTTTCTAACTTGAATTTATTCCCTATGATTTCTTAGAGCAAGAACATGTTATAGAAGCAGTTAACTAAAAGTCTCACTACAGTTAATTCTGCAGAAAGAAATAGAAGTTTGCAGAAGTTAATTCTGCAGAAATAAATAGAAAGGATTAACTGTTCATAAGTAAGCCAAGTTATCTCTACAAATTGTTTAAAACAAATATTAGATGGAAAACAATAATTAAGAGAAGATCTTAAGAAGACACCTAATCTAGTTCTTATTAATATTTTTCATTCCTGATTTTGATACTATATGAATAATAAAAAATCCCTCATTTGAAAAAACTTTATATGGTACACAGGACGCAAGAGAGGCAAAAATGATTTTTGTAAATTCCAGCCAGTCTCCAAGAGAATATGATCATAATAAAAGCAATGGCAGTGGCATCACTTTGCATTAGCATAAAACAGGTTTGTCTACAAATCGCTTTCACGCGCCCCAAGCCAACCTTGATTCCCAGTGAAAATCTGTTAGTGCTGTGTTGTATAGAGCTCTGAGCCACACACGGGTTATTTGGTCATGTGTTGATAATTTGTTCATGTGTAACTGCAGAACTGTTTCCCAACAAAACCCTGGCCCCAAGCCCAAGTATTCACTGGGTTCTCACATGTAACTACTTGGGTATATCTGGATGATTATATCATGCATTTTCATAAGAGTATCCATTTTATGTAATGATTTGTTAATCATCAAAACAAGGATCTTCCCTCATTTTGTAATAGAACAACTGAAGTCCATGCTTTTCTTGGAAAATATACTCATATTTTAGTAAAAGTCTGATCACAAGGCTGGGCAGAGCTAGCTGGGTAAGTTTGACTCTACTCTATGTGGGGTCAGCTTGGATGGTTCAGTGGGACTGAACGGTTTCTTTTCAAGGTGGCTCTTTTGCATGGCCGAGTGGATGCTGAATATAAGCTGAGGTCAGTGGGCTGGTGTTCTTAGTTCTTCTTAACAATGGGGTGCCCTAGAGCAGTGGTCCCCAACCTTTTTAGTTGTCTGTCATTGTCAACATGCACAGGATTGATGGAAGACAGTTTTTCCAGGGACCCAGTGGGGATGGTTTCAGGATAAAACTGTTCCACCTCAGATCATCAAGCATTAGATTCTCATAAGGAGTGTGCAACCTAGATCCCCCACATGCGCAGTTCACAAGAGGGTTATCGCTCCTAGGAGAATCTCATGCTGCCACTGATCTGACAGGAGGTGGAGCTTGGGCTATAATGCTCGCTCGCCTGCTGCTTACCTCCTGCTGAGCGGCCTGGTTCCTAACAGGCCACCCCTGCTGGCCCAGGGCTTGGGCACTGCTGCCCTAGAGCACAGTAAGTGCTTTCTAAAAGTGACTACCCTAAGAGAGAGGAAATACAAACTTCCAGTTTCTTAAGGCCTGAGCCTGGAAATGGACAGAGTGTCATTTCTAACATGTTCTATTAGTGAAGCAGTCACAGAGCTCAGATTTGCTAAAAGAGGTTGGTATTTAAAGAAAATAATTCTAACAGCACATCATGTCAAGTTTTCATCTGGCATTTCACTGGATGGTATTCGACATTTGCAGTTTAATATTTTGTGCCCTTGAGCACTGCCACCCTTAAGAAGGTGTTTGGTGCTGTCCATGCCCTCATCTGACAAATGGGGGCAGAGACAGCACCAAACACCTTCCTAGTGGATCAGCTCTTCTTAGCCTCATCTCGTCACTCTATTCCCAGCATTTTCCCCACTTTCTGACAATGTGGCCCATTTTTATTTTCCTTTATTGTTATTCAAAATACCTCAGTAATATATTCTTTATTAAAGACCTTTAGATAATTTAAATATCATGAAACAGTAATGTATCTCATGGAATGTAGTTTACAGACACATAAACAATACAACAGCACTAATTCTTCTGGTTCTCCAAAAGTCCAATAGGATCCCTCTTAAATTTCCATCGGGTCATGGGCATGGGCAGACAGTATCTGTGAACTTATCAGTGGATTCCAATTATTTTATTGAATTTAATTTTTTTTTTTTTTTTTTTTTGAGATGGGAGTCTTGAGCTGTTGCCCAGGCTGGAGTGCAGTGGTGCGATCTCGGCAAACTGCAACCTCCGCCTCCCGGGTTCAAGTGATTCTCATGCCACAGCCTCCGAGTAGCTGGGATTACAAGCACATGGCACCACACCCACTAATTTTTGTATTTTTTCAATACAGATGGGGTTTTACCATGTTGGCCAGCCTGGTCTCGAACTCCTGACTCCAAGTGATCCACCTGTGCCAGCCTCCCAAAGAACTAGGATTACAGGCTTGAGCCACCGCACCCAACCTATTTTACTTAATTACTCTAGTTTCTCAAAGACACTCTTCATTTCTCCTAGTGTTTGGAATCACTACCAAATACTGTCATAAAGTTCTGAAAGAGCATTCATTGTTGCTGATTTTAAGTCATTGATTTATTAATTCCTTCAGCAAATAATGAGCATCTAAAAAGTGACACACATTTTGCCAGATTGTGTACATAGAATACTGAAAGAGACTTTTGCACATCAGGAGGATAAAAGTGATTACACAGGCTGGGCGTGGTGGCTCACGCCTGTAATCACAGCTACTTGGGAGGCTGAGGTAGGGGAATCAGCTGAACCTGGGAGGCAGAGGTTGCAGTGACCCAAGATCACGCCACTGCACTCCAGCCCAGGCGACAGAGCAAGACTCCATCCAAAAAAAAAAAAAGATTAAACAAGCAATTAATACTGAGACTCTTTGAGGGTATATTGGAGGGATGAAAGACCTCGACTTCTGAGAGAGCTGTGTTTTAAGCTGAGAGCAGAGGAATGAGTAGCAGCAGCAGGTTTCGCGGGAAGAAGAAGTATTCTGAGCATGGAGAACAGAAGAAAATTCCACCAGCCCTGAGACTGATTCTTGGAATATCGATCCCAAACAAGATGATTTCTCAGATACTGACAATTAATCCATAAATAGTCCATTTTTATCCATGTAATTTCCTAAATATCTCCATCCATACTACTAGTCTTGATAACACAATTCAATTATAATATACATGTAAATGTAATGTATACAAGTTCCTGATTTCAAAGCAATGAGGATGTCAAGATGATAAACAGTGGTTTTGTGCTTTGGTATCAGAATGACTGGGTTTCGAATCTAATGGCCACTACCAGCCAAGTAAGGATGGGGGTGTTTCTGAACATCAATTTTATGATATATAATGTGGAAATAACAATTGCACATAACAAACAGGACTGATAGTTAAATGAGATAAAGTAGTTAGCAAAATACTACACTCGTAGTGAATATTTGATAAATATTAGTGGGTACTGCTGAATAACCACAGTAGAACAATATCATCATGGAAAGAACTAATAGAGAGACTCAGAAGATCTAAGTTCAGGATGTAATTTCACTTGAGTATCACCTCATCAATTTAACATCTTCATGACTCACTATCTTATCTGTAAAATGTGCGTACAGGTCAAAAGAGCTCAGGGTCAAATAAGATAACAAATGAGCTAATTAACGTGAAAACCCATTGAAGCTACAGCAAACAGGTTACACAGATAGTAGTAAATGAATGAATGGAGCAAGGGGTAGTCTTGAAGCCGTCTGATAGGAGAGAGAAGTGTACTCACACTTACTCACTTTATAACAACCCCAAACCTGGGGACACTTTGAAGTAAAATTGAACTTAAAACGCAATGCTGCAGCTGCTGTTGGCCTCAGCGTTAACCAGAGCAAGCGTTTATTCCTGTATTGATTACTCAGTATTGCTGAGTTAACTCAATGGCTGCCTAAATAGAACATCTCAGTTGGTCTTGAAAATTTTCCCAAGTACTACCTCTATACCTTTGGGTTTTTTTTGTTGTTGTTTTTTGTGTGTTCGTTTTCTGAGACAGGGTCTCGCTCTGTGGTCCAGGCTTGAGTGCAGTGGCGCGATATGGCTCACTGCAGCCAAAACCTCTTGGGCTCAAGCGATCCTCCCACCTCAGCCCCCTGAGTAGCTGGGACTCCAGACGTGCATCACCACACCCGGTTAATTTTTATATTTTTTGTAGAGACAAGGTTTCGCCATGTTGGCCAGACTGGTGTGGAACTCCTGGGCTCAAGCAACCTGCCTGCCTTGGCCTCCCAAAGTGCTGGGATTACAGCCTTGATGCCCTTCCCTCAGCCCTTTATAGCTTTTAAAACATAATTTGGCAGATAATTCACTTCCAATACAAAAACGTATTTGGTATCATAAAAAGCAAACATTTCATAATCTAATACTCAATACCATAATTTACCCACTCTGAGAAAATTATCACAAGAAAAAAAAGTCACATCTCTTAAGAATAATTCTCATTAGTGTAAGTGAAGTGACTCTTCCTCCACGAAAATGCAGCTTTGCTGGGTTTTGACACAGTCAATCACCATCATTATTTACCGAGTCCCTCCATGCAGGGTGCACCTATGTTAAACCAATGAAATGCCAACAATGCATTTCCCCCTTCACAACTTCCGGTCACCAAACTATTCCTGAAACACAAGATGCCTTCAATTATATTACTATGTGTTGACAGCTTTGCCGTAGGTACATCACACGGATAGCAGAATTGAAATAGCAGTGATTTTTGTTGTTCTGTTTCATAGAATTTAAACAATGGAGACAATAAAGCCTTACAGATCTGGTGATTCACATGAACACACTCTTAACAGATTTAATTTAGGAGAACCATATGATTATCTTCATCTGTTCAAGCTTCCTTTACTAAAAATAATCAGGCTGTTGCATGGAGGAAAGTTTGCCGTAGCTCAGATTAGAGGCAGTTTCAGGCAGCAAAATATGTTTCTAGCTGTTGAGATGGTAGCACTCATTTCAATTCAAGGCATGTAAATCTATTTGAATAATATTTATCATCATATAAAGATTCATAGTTATCTCAGCTGGCTTTATTATCTTGATAATTATGACTGGAACTCAACTATGCTTATTAAATGAGATAAGAAGTTTATTAGATTTCTAGTGAATGCTCAGATACCATCATCATCATAGAAATATTATTATTTAGTTTTCAAAATTAAGCTTTATGAATAACACATCACATTTTGGTGCGTACTATAGTACTCTAAATCCCCACATAAAACTTAACTCAATCGCCCGCATTTATTTTTAAGAAAGGGAAAGGTACAAATAACATCGGATTATGGTTAAAATGATAAAACGTTCACATTGTATTTAATTTTCTATTGCTTCTATATAATGTACTGCCCATGAATATGTATCATCAATCTGGGCTGACTATCTTGACCACTGGATAAAATCTCAATGTTTTGGAGTGGTGGAGGTGAGAAAGGCATGTAGCACTGAAGTGAGAAGCTGGCTAGATAAGGACTTAGCAGGCACTATAAGGAAAAGTGCTTTTCAAGGGTCCTAAAGGGCAACAGAATTTAGGCTCCCCAATGAAACATTAAACACCTATGTAATGAGCGGGCTTCCAACCAGCTGAGAGCTAATGATGCTACCATGTATTTATAAGGTACATTTATCCCCATCTTTTCACTGAACTGTACACATTGTGGGCAGGGGTTCTTAGTCTTGCCCCTTACTGTCCTGGGGTTTGTAGACATGAAAAAAGAAAGGCTTGCTTTTTTTTTTTTTTTTAAGACAGAGTCTCACTCTGTCGCCCAGGCTGGAGAGCAGTGGCGTGACCTCGGCTCACTGCAACCTTCATCTCCTGGCTTCAAGTGATTCTCCTGCCTCAACCTCCCTAGTAGCTGGGATTATAGGCATGCGTCCCCACACCCAGCTAATTTTTGTATTTTTAGTAGAGATGGGGTTTCACCATGTTGGCCAGACTGGTCTCGAACTCCTAACCTCAAGTGATCTGCCAGCATTGGCCTCCCAAAGTGCCGGGATTATAGGTGCGAGCCAACTGGCCCAGCCAAGGAAGGCCTTCTTAATCCAAAAAAACAAATAAGATTTGACCAAAAGAAGAGTCACTTTGTCCTTGGACAAGTATGTTGGCAAAGACATACATATTTTTTAATTTGTTTTAACATGGTCTGGTTTAACACACATTGTATAGATGTTCTAGTCTATAAATTTCCCTCTGAGCCTTTTCACTTCAAGATATTCTGATGCCTCTTTCTTGTTTCCTCTCTTCTATCTTTCCCCCGATTGTGTTATAATCAAAGTCCAATCACCTCTAAAAATCATTCAGGCCTGTTTCTTTATGATCTAATCAGAGAGAAGAGGAAGTCTTAATTTTAGATGAAAACTAACTAAATTTGTAGTTATCTGGGTATTCTTAGCACTGATTTAAACCAGCTACAGTTTATTCTGAAACGTTTTAAGTTTCTCACAGGTTTCTGCAAGAATGTCCCCAAATTATTATTTTATCATTTATCCTCCTTTTAGATCTATCTATGTTTTTGACTTAATAAACCAACTTTTCTTAAAATTTGCTCTTGCAATGTACATGGATTTCATCAAATGAAGTGGAAAAGATTGTTGGTGAAGAGCAAATAAGCTCTTGGTTATAAATCATTGACATTCTTAACTTTTTGACATAATAATATTTTCAGGGGAACAATTTTCTTTCCCCACATGTCTGTCTTTGCTCAGAGAACTGCAACTCCCATCTTCTTCAGTGCACCCCGCACTCACTCATCCACAACGCCGTCCATACACTCTGTGCATGAAGAGTGTGTCACTTCAGCCAGAGGGAAGAGAGTGGGCAGGCTGCTGGGACTGCAAACCTGTGCTCAGATTCTCCAGACTACCTTCACCAGGAACGTGGCAGACGTGGAGGCTGGTGATCCAACATCCATTTCCCTCTTAGTTCAAAAGATGGAAGGATACAGTTCATTGAAAATTGTTTAGATGCACAAATAATTACCACTGTGTTACTGTTACCTACAGTATTCAATATAGTAACATGTTGTCCATGTTTACAGCCTCGGAGCAACAGGCTGACCTATTCTCCTGCTCTGAAAGCCTACGTGTCTGGTAGGCTACAGCATCTAGCTGTGTCTAAGCGCACGCTATGATGTTCGCACAATGACGAAATCACCTAACAGCACATTGTTAGAACCTATCCCACCACAGTTCAGCAATGCGTGACTGCACTTCTACTGCCCCACGCACGTTTGCCACTTTATGGCTGTTTATTTTGTTGATGGAGAAAAATTAGTGCAAGTAAAATAGAGGGACCTGGAGGAGGTCTCTTATAAATTGGTTGTGATTATTAGCTGAGTATTCTTTCAAAATAGCCCATCCCACCACTCCCACTACTAATTTTATCTATTCCATGAATGATTAATTTTTAACAAAAATGAAAAATCCAGGATGGTTTAGGTAAGGAAAAAATTAAGAGTTTTCTTTAAAATGTTTATTTTCTTTCATGGCTGGGGGCTGTGGCTCAGGCCTGTGTAATCCCAGAACTTTGAGAGGCCGAGGCGGGTGGATCAACCTGAGATCAGGAGTTCAAGACCAGCCTGGCCAACGTGGTGAAACCCTGTCTCTACTAAAAATACAAAAATTAGTCAGTCATGGTGACATTTGCCTGTAATCCCAGCTAACTCAGGAGGGTGAGGTAGGATAATCACTTGAACTCAGGAGGCGGAGGTTGCAGTGAGCCAAGATCACACTACTGCACACCAGCCTGGGCAACAGAGGGAGACTCTCTTAAAAAAAAAAAAAAAAAAAAAATTTACTCACAATACTAGCATACACCAGATTTCAACTGATTAGAGCGTATGGGATGAGTTGAAATTTGATATTCCATAAACCTTTGGGTCTTTTATGTTAACAGCTCAAACTGGCTTCATTAAAAAAATGCATGGTATCAGCCAACAGATCATGGGTTCTCAGCATCTGAAGAAATTCAACATTCTCTCATTTTTCACGGTTTTAACTTCTCATGACTTTAGTGCACGGATACATTTGTTCAGTTGTACCCCACGGCTTCTAACATCTGATTATGCTTCTTGAGATCAGTCTGAAAGCCGAGGCATGCTCATACTTGATCTTGAAACATGCCATATTAATACATTTATTCATAGAAGTATTAGTAATTGTGATATTATTCAGGAATCAAAAAACAAAGGGAAACACAGAGCTTGCTTCTTATCCCAAATTATGCTCTGGTTTAAGGAAATCTTTTCCCAAAATCGTGCTACTTAATTTTAGCTAATCTAGATGACATCTGCCGTTCATTTACCTAAGGCCAAGAAAACAGTAATATTTTAATTAGAACTTAGTGTCAAACATTTTTAAATTTTATAATAAAGCCACTTTTCTGGGCAATTTTGCAGGGCCTCACTTTGATTCCCTGTTAACTCAAAATGACTAAGCAAAGGAGAGCTGTATTGGGCATTTATCAAGAAAACTATAAATAATGTATTGGAAATAAATATGTGTGCCATAAACCATAAACTTGTAAAGGCTTTCTGTTTTGCTGGTGTGAATAAGATAGGGGCATCACAACTGGGAGCCATCAAATGAAAAGAATAGGGTTACTAAGCAAGATTACAAATTAATACTTAAAAAAAGATTAGGGTAAGATTTGATTTAATAGATCAGACCCTCCTTTACTGTCTGTCTTCACACAAAATCACAAAGTCTTATGTGACTCAAATTTCTTTTGAAGTCATCAGAGGTTGCCATTCTGGGAATCATAAGCGGTGACAGCTGATAGCCTGACAGTAATGAAGGAGGTAGAAAAGTTAACATGAAATTCCCAAAGCTCAGCACTCGAGCCTTTTCAGAAGCTGGAAATTGCTGTTCGCAGCTCCACAGCCCCTGACAGCATCATTCTATGAGAACAAGGTCAAGTGGAAGCTGTAGCAGAACGTGAATTTGTCGTCTGAGGTCTCAAGGAAATCAAGCAATCTATTTGGAAAAGCAAGGATGATAGTTGGGAACCATTAGCAACACTACAGACAGAATAAGCAGATACTCCGTTGCCCATCTCAAAAGGGAATTCATATTCTCCAAATCCTGACACCTCACTAGCTGTTGTTCTTGTAATTTGTAAATCGGTGTCCTCTTTTCTATACCCAAAGCCAGCATCTTATTTTGATACCTCATACTCCCTTTTGGATGACTACAGTAACTTGTCAACTAATTTTGTGCTGTCCCTCTCAGTTCTCTCAAATATATTCACATACCTGCCGGAGGAATATTTCCAAAGAAAAACAAAACCCTGCCCGTCTCCTGTTTAAACCCCTCTCATGGTTCCCCCTTATTTCAGGACAGTTTATGCTCCCTGGTCCCTAACACAGCTCAGGAAGTCTTTTCTCATCTGACCACTTCCCTCCTTCCCCACCTCTCTCCACCCACCTTATTGTCACCCTCTACATAGAAATCCACAGGCACACCTATAAGGAAACACAGAGTTATGCATGATTTTGAATCTTCCTGGAAACTTTCTCTGCTTAGAAATTTTTTTTTTACATTCTAGGGTCTTTCAATCAGAAGGTCTCAGGAATGTTTAATGAGAATAATGCATTTAGAGTTAGTATAATGTTGCATTTAAGTTATGTTTATTGGAAAAATGAATTCTCAACTTTCTCAAATATTCCTCACCTGCTCTGTGCTATCGCCTACTGCAAGCACATATATCTTAAGGTCCAAGTTGACACATTTTGCTTTCCTGCTGGAAATTTTCTGGTGACTGCATTTCCCTAGGATTCTTCCCCAGCAACTGAGACTGATGGAAACAAAAGTTTCTCTGTTTCAAATGAAGATTCAGAATAATGACTATCATCCTGTGTGTTTATTAGAACCCGGTGAATCAAGATGATTTCTAAAGAGAGAGTGCAATAGAAAATACAGAATTTAGAAGAAAAGTACCTAAGTTCAAGATTCATTATTTATATATGAAATTGTACCCTTGGGCAAGTAATTTCAATTCTACAATGCTCAGGTTTGTCTAGGTGTAAAATAAGAAATAGTATCAGCTCTCGATATCCTGTAAGATTTTGCTGAGGATAAAACAAACAAAATACATGAAAAGTTCTTTTCCACCCTAAAACACTGTAATGTTAGTTACAGGCATAAGTTGGAGATACTGTGGGTTCAGTTACAGATCACTGCAATAAAGCAGATATCACAATAAAGCAAGTCACACAAAGCTGAGGTTTCTCAGTGCACACAAAAAGTATGCTTGCACTATATTGCAGTTTGTTAAGTATGCAATAGCCTTATGTCTAAAACAAGAATGGACATGTCTTAATTAAAAAATACTTCATTGCTAAAAAATGTTAACTCTCATCTGAACCTTCAAATCATAACCTTTTTTGCTAGTGGCAGGTCTTGCGCCGATGCTGATGGCTGCAGACCGTTCAGGGTGATGGCTGCTGAAAGCTGGGGTGGATGTGGCAATGTCTTAAAATAAGACAACAATGAAGTTTGCCGCACTGATGGACTCTTCATTTCATAAAAGATTTCTCTGTAGCATGTCATTCTGTCTGACAGCAGCAGAACTTTCAAAACTGGAGTCAATCCTCTCACACCCTGTGGCTGCTTGATCATCTAAGTTTATTTCATGTCTGAAATCCTGTGTTATCATTTCAACAATGTTCACAGCACTTTCATCAGGAGTAGGTTTCATCTTAAGAAACCACTTTGTTCATCCATAAGAAGCAACTCCTCATCCGTTCATATTTTATTATGAGATTGCAGAAATTGAGTCACATCTTCAGGCTCCACTTCTAATTCTACTGTTCTTGCTATTTTCACCTCATCTTCAGTTACCTGCTCCACTGAAGTCTTGAATCCCTTAAAGTCATCCATGAGGGTTAGAATCGACTTCTTCCAACTCCTATTAATGTTCATATTTTGACCTCCACTCATGAATCATGAAGTTCTTAATGGCATCTAGAATGGCGAATCCTTTCCAGAAAGTTTTCAGTTTACTTTCCCCAGATCCACCAGAGGAATTTAATGATCTTTAGTGATCTATGAGAGCTATAGCATCATGAAATTTTTTTTTAAATAATAAGTCTTGAAAGTCAAAATTACTCATTAATCCATGGATTGCAGAATGTAGGTGTTGTTTTAGCAGGCATGAAGACAACATTCACCTCCCTATACATTTCCATCAGAGTTCCTGGGTGACCAGGTGCACTGGCAATGAGAAGTAATATTGTGAAAGGAATGTTTTTTCCCGAGCAGTGGGTCTCAACAGTGACCTTAAAATATCCAGTAAACTGTGCTGTAAACAGGTGTGCTGTCATCTAGGCTTTGTTGTTCCATTTATAGAGCACAGGCACAGTAGACTTAGCATAATCTTAAGGGACCTAGGATTTTCAAAATGGTAAATGAGTATTGTCTTCAACTTAAAGTCACCCACTGTATTACCCCTAACAAGAGAGTCAGCCTGTTCTTTGAAGCATTGAAGCCAGGTATTGACTTCTTTCTAGCTAAGAAAGTCCTAGATAGCATCTTGTTCCAATAGACGGCTGTGTCATCTACACTGAAAATCTGTAGTTTACTGTGGCCACCTTCATCATTGATTGTAGCTAGGTCTTCTACATAACTTGAGGCAGCTTCTCCATCAGCACTCACCCTGAACTTGAACTGTGATGGAGATGGCTTCTACCCTTAAACCTCATGAATCTACCTCTGCCAGCTGAACAACTTTTCTTGTGCAGCTTCCTCACCTCTCTCAGCCTTCACAGAAGAGGGTAAACGTCTTTGATCTGGTTTGGCTGTGTTCCCACCCAAATCTCATCTTGAATTGTAACTCCTACAATTTCCAAGTGTTGTGGGAGGAACCTGGTTGGGGGTTGTTGAATCATGGGGGTAGGTCTTTCCCATGATATTCTCTTGAAAGTGAATGAGCCTCAAAGATCGGATGGTTTTATAACGGGAACTTTCCCTGCACAAGCTCTCTTCTCTTGTCGGGCACCATGTGAGATGTGCCTTCACCTTCTGCCATGATTATGAGGCCTCCCCAGCCATGTGGAACTGTAACTGCATTAAACCTCTTTCTTTTTTAAATTGCCTAGTGTCAGGTATATCTTTATCAGCAATGTGAGAGCAGACTAATACAGCCTTGCTCTGGGTTAGGTTTTGGCTTAAGGAAATGTAGCTGGTTTGATCATCTGTCTGGACTACTAAAATTTCCTTCATATCAGCAATAAAGCTGTTTTTCTTTCTAATCAATTTTGTATACATTGGAGTAGCACTTTTAATTTCCTTCAAGGAATTTTCCTTTGCATTCTCCACTTAGCCAAATGTTTTCCACAAGAGGCCTAGCGTTTGGTCTATATTGGCTTTCAACATGCCTTCCTCACTGAGCTCAATCATCTCTAACTTTGATTTAAGTGAGAGACGTGCCATTCTTCCTTTCACTTGAACACTTAGAGGCCATCATAGGACTAATTGGTCCAATTTTAATGTTATGTTGTCTGAGGAAATAGGGAGGCCCAAGGAGAGGGAGAGAGATGTGGGGATGACTGGTCACTGGAGCAGTCAGAACACACACAATATTTATCAATTTCATTTACCGTCTCATGTGGATGCGGTTCATGGCATTCTAAAACTATTATAATTGTAACACTAAAGTTCACTGATGATACCCCAAAATTTTAGAACAAATTTCATTCTTTTAAAAAAGTTATTCTGTGTTTTGTTACTATTTAAGGATCAAAAAGAAACTCTGTCTATAAAGGAAGTATATATATATATATATATAATAATTATATATTATATAATATATATAAATATATATATTAATGTCACTTATATATATATAATTATATATATAATTATATAATAAAATATAATATATAATTATAATTATAATTATATATAATATATAATTATATAATAAAATATAATATATAATTATAATTATAATTATATATAATATATAATTATAATTATATATTATATATATATTATATATATTATATTTATATATATTTCCAGGGACACTAATAATTTGATTATAATTGAAAATTAAAAAATAATTTTTAAAAGAAGTGAAATACACATAGCAGTCTCATAAAAATAGAAATTATAATTATAATATTGATTTAGATTTTGAGAGAGGTAAAAACTATTAAATGCATTAGATACATATTATTGAAAATATTTGAAGGGGTAGGTCATAGTTTCTCTTTCTAAACTTAAAATATAACATTAGGTTGGTGCAAAAGTTTTTTTACCATTAAAAGCAATAGCAAAACCTGCGATTACTTTTGCACCAAACCAATGTGTACTCTAAAGCCAAATCCTGTAATCTCTTTAAATTTGACTTAACATTTGTGACCTACATCCACTCATGCATTGAAAAGGCAGCTCTGTGGAGTCAGCATCTGTACATGAAGCCTCTGAAGAGGCTGCCTCTATGAGACCAGAACAAGTTAAAGAATTCAGGTTGCTGGTTTCTTTCAATAAAGTTGTGGGAAGTAAGTTTCCCTATATGTAGAACATTCTGAAGAATTGTAGTTTTGGTATCATTTAGTATTATTTGGATATTAAGAACAGGACTTATAGGAGTGTTCAAAAATAATCATAATGAATACATTTATGAATGTAATGAAATAATTGTGTTATACCTTTGCCATAGCTATGCAGATTATCTGAGAGATACCTGGCTTATTTATGTTTTTACAAACATAAGTTACACTACTGCTATATTCAATGAAAGTATACATTAGTAAAGTTTCCTATACTCTGTGTTACTAAGAGTGTACTGTAGTTACAGGCACTGTGGCATCTCTATAGTGTGTATTTAAAAAATACTCAAGCAAACTTCTGTTATAAAGCAATTATGATCCAAGCAAAGTTCAATTATAAAATAGGTAATGATAATATAGAAGGCACAATTAGGACAAAATATTCCTGTCTCTGTACTGTCAGATAGCCTGGAATTACAACCAGTAACCTGAACTTCACTTAGTGTGAAGGCAGAGTCTCCAAAATCCAATTCAAACAAAAAAGGTTAAAGTGACATGTTATTCCATTATCACTCATTGCTATATTGATACAGACTAGTTGATCAGTGTCCTACCACAAACGCACACACAAAGAGAGAGACTCACTCCTCATGCAGTGAGACAGTGGAAATAGGGAAACGGATGTCTTAAGAGAAAAAACCCAAATGGGACACAGGAGATAGGCTTTTTAAAAAACCCTATGTAAGCCTGCACAAAGAAATGGATATAATTCTAGATTAAATTCCACCATGATGTATAAATGGAGGCGAAAGATAAGGAATTACCCCTGCCCCTAAAAACAACTGAGTTGAAATTAAAAGTATGATTATATTATGGATCGTCTAACTTCACAAGTATTATCAACTTACTAATTTATATTAATGAATAGCTTTCAATCTAGATATGATTTCAAATAAGCAATACATATTTGACTATTCAGTTATTGAAATGTTTTTCATGCATCTACTGTGTGTTAAACTTTGTATTAAATGTTAGAAATCAAACACGAGTGAGATTCAGGACTATATTCTATTATTCTATAATTTAGTGGAGGACATAAAGATCAGATATTTGACAAAGAAATGCATAACATACTAAGGGAGTTCAGTTAACGGCAAGACCAATTATAATTTTGTTTCCAACATGGTATGAACTATGCTTACCAACTGTGAGAGAAGGGAGTTAAGATACTATTCATGTATGCTCAAATTAGTCAATTCCAAGAATTTGTGAGGGTTACTCTTTTCAAATCAGGTGGGTAGTTGGCTCAATCAGTGCTGGCAGGTTACATTCCCATCTTACTGTTCTCACCACCACCCACTGCAGTGAAGAATATTTTTATGACAAAAATTTACCTGTGTTTTAAAAGTACTTTTGTTCTCAGAACTGAGAGATTTTATTATTAAATAAAAGTGACAGGGGAAGCAACATAAAGTATCAAAGATGTTTCTGATCAAGTCATGTAACAGTGCCTATGAGAAAGACCTGCCATTCTACTCTATCCATCCTATTAGTCCTCCTAATGTTTCCTTCTCAAGGCTTTGAAATTTCCCCATAGAACTCCTTATGTTACTTTGAGAATTTTAAGAGTCACACAACAAATAAGCAGAGAGGCGCTCACAATTAATGTACTAATGCCCTTTTCTTTTAATAAAAATTATACTCTTTCATTATCCTATTAACAAATGATTCTTTAGGGAGCGTTTCTTTAATGTTCACAGTGCTGGCACCCTAGTTGGCACTCAACTATCTTAAATTTTTAATGAATTCATAATTAGTCTGGGCATCTCTCAAAACTTAGAGTCTCTGAGTGCATGAGTGGACTCTTTATGTTATCAGATTTATTGTTTTGAAAGCAAAGAAGACTAGGAATATAAGCAAAACAGGAAACAAGCAGGTAGTTTGAGAGTGTAGAAAACTTCGTGGTACACAAGCACATGCTAAGGTAACACCTTTTTCACCCATGGAGAGAAAAAAGAGGAAGAGATGGATGAGCAAAATGACTCACTGTTACCATACTAGCAATGTCAGCACTACAAAATACAACATTTAAAAATGTGTTAAGACGTTTTCCTGTATTTATCAACAGATAAACCCACAGCCAGCCCAAATCAGGTACTGGAGATTAAAACTAAATCCCTGGACAAAGATTAGCATCTCGAGGAGAAGCTGTTCGACATTAGAGGAAAATGTGGTTGAGCAGGTTGAAAAGGACACCTTCACAGACACATCTAGGAGAATGCTAGCAGCTCTTAAAATACTTCTCCTTAGTAGCATTTATCTCGATCTTAACTACATCATTGATGCATTAATTATAGGACATTTTTCTCTCTGGTTAGAATGTAAGTTCCCTGAGAGAACATACCTTTTCTGTCTGAATTCCAGTGACTAGTCTACTGCCATACAGGCTCATAGTTCATATTTGTGGAATGGAATTGCTGAACAATTAATTATACATGAAGGAAATTCAAGCATAAATTGAGACATTAATACAAATATGAAAATACAAGGAAATATGAACTTTAGAAAGCAAATAATATGCCACAGAGGTTCCCAATTGCATAATTCACTTGACTCATTTCATTTAGGGACCTCATTTTCTAAGGTCCCCCAGCTGTGCAGTGCTCAGGTCATCACTGATATGGGTTCAGAAAATACAGATACATCCCCAAGGCAGAGCCAGTGTTTGTTTTATTTTTGTTTTAATGTAAGCACCACTTACCTTTTTCACCTATGGGTAGACTCTCTCATTCCATGATATTAGAAAATGTTTCAAATGAAAATGCCCCTGGTTGTAATATAATGACTAAAATTACATTAAGATATCAATATAAAGAGTATCAAAAACTTTCCTAAAAATCAGTTTTAATAAAAGAGTTGAGAACATGAGAATGCCCTTAAGAAAAAGGTAGTAGAAAGAAAAATCAAATATACATTTGAAGTTCATCAAAATAGATTTGGAGTTGGCACAGATTAGAATTTTATTATTTTTTAAAAATTTGGGCCAGAAACGAGCACCTACTTTATGCTAGTCACTGTGCTTCCCTACGAAAGGAGGTGTGGTTTCTGCTTCAAGTGGGTGAGTGGAGGGCCTAAAGGTGCTTATAGAACAATTCCTTTTTTTTTTTTTTTGAGATGGAGTCTCACTCTGTCACCAGTGGTGCGATCTCGGCTCACTGCAACCTCCGCTTCCCAGGTTCAAGAAATTCTCCTGCCTCAGCCTCCCGAGTAGCTGGGATTACAGGTGCATGCCACCATGCCCAGCTAATTTTTCTATTTTTAGTAGAGACAGGGTTTCACCATGTTGGTCAGGCTGGTCTCGATCTCGTGACCTCGTGATCCACCCACCTTGGCCTCCCAAAGTGCTGGGATTACAGGCACGAGCCACTGTGCCCGGCCAATTATTATTCTAAACAATAATAATGCAAATACAGTATGCACAGCATGGACATTCCAGCTTCCTAAACGCAGGAGCACTAATGCTCCCCTGGCTTGAGAGAGAGTCATCAGAATGCAAAGATAGAAGGAGACAGACAAATTAGGGGATGCAAGGGACGCAATCCAGTAGAGGCTCCAATTTCTAACCCTGTCCCACATCAGTGAGAACCTTTAGAGAGGGCACAATATTATCCACAGTCTCATAATTCAACAGGGAATTGGGCAAAGAAAAAAAAATAGTGACTATGGACTAAGTTGATTCTGAACCCATATTATGATTCAGTAAGATAAATGTCCCTGAAAGTTTCTGAGGATTCTAAGGGCACCCCAATGACCAAAGGGGTGAGATCTAGGGTCATCACATGACCTCATTATCCTTATTATCTCTCAGCAGTTACTGAGTTAATGGGGAGCTAGAAAAAATTGTTTTTCTCAATCACTGGAAAACACGAAATGAATAACAGATAGCTAGTTTTAAAATTTACTGAATATTTTGTCAATTTTCTAAGCTACTTGTTATATCTTTCTAATCCTTAAGATAACTGCATTTATTAGAAAAAATTAAATTGGCTTAGTAAAATTTTAGTCAAAATTTTGTGTATTTGTTTAGGAAATGAACAAAGAGATTACAATCTGGATCCTGATAGTTCACTGGTAAAAGATAAGATTATACCAACAAATAGATAACCTACATGAAACCAATAAATTCCAAGAAAGACACAACCTACCTTCATATCAAATCTGAATAGACCTATAACGAGTAAAGACATTGCGTTACTAATTTTAAAATTGCCAAGAAGAAAAGTCCAGGTCCAGGGGATACCTTGGTAAGTTCAACCAAATATTTGATTCGTTTTCAACAGGGTAACAAGATGATTCAATGGGGAAAAATAATCCCCTCAATAAATGGCATATGCAAAAGAATGAAGCTGAGTTCCTACATCACATTACATATAAAAATTAAGTCAAAATGGATAAGAGGCCTAATGCAAGGGATACAACTATAACAGGCTCAGAAGAAAATTTAGGAGTAAATCTTTGTGACCTTGGGTTTGGAAAAGGTTACTTAGATCTGGCACCAAAAACATGAGCAAACAAAGACAACACAGACACACTGAACTACAACTTTTGTGCTTCGAAGAACATCATCAATACAGTAAAATGATAACCCACCAAAAGGAAGGAAATAAGTGCAAATCACATATGTCATAAAAAACTTGTGTCCAGAATATATAAAGAACATTTACAACTTAACAAGGAGAAGACAAATAACCCAATTAAAAAATGGGCAAAGAATCTGAACAGACATTTTTCCAAAGAAGTTACACAAATGGCCCAATAAACTCTTGAAAAGAAGATCAGCATCATTAGTCGTTAGGGAAATGTAAATCAAAATTATGAGATGTCACTTCACACCTACAAATATTGCTAAAATTTAAAACAAACAAGAAAAGAATAATGGGTGCTGTCAAGAACATAGGTAAGTTGTAAATCTCATTCATTATTGGCAGAAAGGGAAATTGGTACAGCGACTTTTAAAGAGTTTAGCGTACCTTAAAATAGTGTTACCATATCTCCAGCAACTTCCCTTCTAGGTATATATCCAAAAGAAAAGAAAATGTATGTCCGTATAAAAACTTGTACATGATCAGTCACAGCAGCATTTTTCTAATAGCAAGGAAGTAGAAACAACACAGATGCCCATCAATTGACGAATAGATAAACAAAATGCACTATATTCATACAATGGAATATCATTTGGCAATAAAAAGGAATGAAGTACCACAAGCTGCAAATATGGATGAACTTTTAAACGTTGTAAGTGAAAGAAGGCAGTCACGGAAGACCACATATTACATGTTTCCATTTAAATAAATCTCCCAATTAGTCAAATCCATAGAGACAAAGTCAATTTGTGGTAGCCAGGTACTTGGGGAAGAGGGAAGTGAGCAGGGGCGTGGGGTGTGACTGCTAATGTGTACAGGCTTTCCTTTTGGGAATCATGGCAGTGTTCTAAAATTAGATGGTATTGATGATTACACAACTCTGTGAATATACTACTAAACTGTACACTTAAAGATGGTCAATTTAATGTTAGGGAACTTAAGTCAATCAACTGTTATTTTTTTAAAAGGCAGATAAGGTGATCGTGTCTTAGATTCCATAAGCCAACCTAAAAGTGCTGAGGAAACACCCAGTATTTGTGTGTGTGTCTGTGTACACGTGTGTGTGTGTGTGTTTATCATAGATCATTATAACGAAGGATGTATGTCTAGAGAAGTCATGTTAGGCTTCACATACTTTTCATACATTGTTACCCTAATGTGATAAAAACTTATAGTGGATTTATATTTTAGACACAAGTAATATATAGTTGGCCAGTTGAAGTTGATTTCTGGAAAACTTTTGTTTACATTTTATTTTAAAATAGTTATCCCTCAATCAGCATGCCCTACATTTTCCTAGTGGCAGAAAGTAGTGACCAGAATAAAAAAGCAATTAAATTAGGCAATAACATTACTGAAGAGGTCACTGGTTCTGCTTACATTTCACTTGTTTTGTCTATATATATTATCCATTAGAGTAAATATAGAGAAGCCAAATTTTCTCTTAGTATTCTCTTATGGTCTAGTGATTTTCTTTCTTTTTTAAATATGGAAAATTACAAAAGCTCTAGCTACACAACGACATCAAGTATACAAGTGTCTCATTGCAGTACACCAGGATATTTTGACTAAAGAGCCATGATAACTTTGCAATGATGTAGAACGATGTTTGAGACAAAATATGAAGCCAAAAAAGGCAGAATATAATCTGAACTGACATTTCCTATCTAGAATGACAGAAATGTAAATGTGTTTTTCTCTAGTGCTGAAGGTTTGGAAAATGCTAGACCCTAAGATTTACCATGGAATTTGATGATTCATAGTGAACATGAAGAGGCAGACGCCACAGTCTGAGTTCTATCTGGTAATTCATGGCCACAAAAGTGCACCCCTCATTGCTTTCCAGCTATTTACGCTTGCCATTATAATACAAGATTCTTAATTAGCAACCATGTGGCTTCACTTTAAATAGCCTTGCTAGCTCTCTTGGGACCTCCTGAAATATCATTCATATTAGTAGAAATACCATCCCATTTTGTTACAGATTTATTTATTTCTCTTGCTATCCTTTTTTTTTTTTTTTCTGTTAAGGCATATTACTGTTACATGATTATAAGCATTTTTTAAAGTTATGGGCAGGGCCATGATCTAACTATACTTTGTAGTTATAGGACATCTAAAAATGTGCTATCTGATTAAAGGATGCATTTTAGTAATAAAGATGATAGCTACTTACATCAGATAACTGCCTACCAAAAGACAGAAATGAGCTCGAAAATGGGAGAAGATGGAATGAGTACAGTTTACTAATAGAACTTATACTTCTCCCATTTGGTTTAAGGAGGCTTTTAAACACTTAAGCTAAGATTTACTATGAAAATCAGACCTAAAAAATCACCATCAACACAGAATCATTAAAACGTAGAAAGTGTGAATATGTCTAGGATTGGGATCCCATTATGTAGGGACCTACGACCTACTAGAAATCCTTTGCAACTCTTACCGAACTATTTTTTCATGAAAATGAACATCACAAGGACAGGTGAACTCTCTGCAGGCACCGATCATCTGGTTTTCTAAAAGTATACAGGGCAGACAGGGTATTCACCTTCATTGGAAACAGAGAATCCAGGTATATTTGAATCTTCTGCCTCCACCATATTGTGTAGCACTATGTTTTGTTTAATTTTATCAGTAGAAAGAAAAAGGCCAGACAAATGCTGTGGCTTAATCCTGTAATCCCAGCATGTTGGGAGGCTGAGGTGGGCAGACCACTAGGGCCCAGGAATTCAAAACCAGCTTGGGCAACAAAGTGAGAGCCAATTCTACAAAAATTACAAATATTAGCCAGGCATGGTGGCACATGCCTGTAGTTCAAGCTAGTTGGGAGGCTGAGATGGGAGGATCCATTGAGCCCAGGAGGTCAAGGCTGTAGTAAGCTGTGATTGGGCCACTGCACTCCAGCCTGGGCAACAGAAAGAGATTCTGTCTCAAAGAAAAGAAAAAGGTCATATAAGTTTACCACTAATAGGCCAGGTGCAGTGGCTCACTCCTGTAATCCAGCACTTTGAGAGGCTGAGGCGGCCAGATGACCTGAGGTGGCCAGATCACCTGAGGTCAGGAGTTTGAGACCAGATTGCCAACATGGCGAAACCCCGGCTCTACTAAAAATACCAAAAATTAGCTGGGCGTGCTGGCGAGCACCTATAGTCCCAGCCACTCGGGAGGCTGAGGCAGGAGAATCACTGAACCTGGGAGGTGGAGGTTGCAGTGAGCTGATATTGCGTTACTGCACTCCAGCCTGGGTGACAGAGCTAGTCTCATGAAAAAAAAATAAATAAATAAAAAATAAAAAAGTTTACCACTAACAGTTGAAGCAATAAAATTTGTTTTGATGAAGTAACATTTATAGTCGGTGATTATTATAAAAAATTTTGTTTTAAATCATTCACAATTGCGTTCCCATCCTATTGTAAGTCTATTGCTAATCTATTAATTGCCTGCATTATTATATTGGTCTTATGATACTACCTAGTAAATAAATATACATATGTGGGTCATACTCCATATGTCTGAAATACACAGTTTAAGGGGCTAATAAGGTATATGTAACTAAGAAATACACTAGTATCATCATTATCTGTTTTATGTTTTAATAACTTCTATTTCTGATATTTCAAAGTGATATAAATGAGCAAGTTCTATACAAAGCTACCTCATAGATTCTAAAATCACTAGCCTTTCAAACATGTTTGTGGGTTCTTTTTAAAACATAAACATTTGGATGCTGATGAAGTAGAAAATTAGTCTTCTGGAGACACATTATGATGGAGCCTTAAGATGGATGAAAAGTATAAACTGCATCATCCAGGGGCTGGATTTCCTGTGCACACTGCAGAAACGTCCTTGATGTTACTAATGTCTGCCTCACGCTTAGCTCTCAGAGCCAAAGCTCCATCAGGACAGATTGGAACTGCTACCCAGAGGCATTTCACAATTTGAACCGAAAGGTTTTCAGGCTTGCATTCTAGCTAATTCTGTTGCTTCTAATTCCAGCCGGACTTAAACTCTTATCTTTGGATGCCAGGCCTACAGATAGGGCTATCACAGTAGCCCCAATTCCCAGAAAATACGCAACTCCATGACCCAGGTGAGATTAAATCCTCCCAGATAGCCTAAATAAATGGTCTATAACTTGTTCCTGTCACTCCCACTAATGCCTTTGTACTGTGAAACAGACTAGCAAAGGTGTAAATATCTTCAAATTATTAGCTGCACTTCCTCTTCCTTGCCTCTACCAGGAACTCTAGCATCACGCTCCTCATGGGGCAAAGGAAACCCGAGGCGGCAGTTGCTGCACTTTCTTCTCCTGTAGTTATTAACCAGTTTGCATATCTCTGTGTATTACTGGTAATAGAGGCACACTCATATCTTTTCTCTTTAACACCTTGCCAGTAAAATTCTCCCACACTACCCTGTGTGCCCCTCTCTCTCTAAGAAAGATACAGACCCAGTTATACAATTTAGCCCATTACTTTGATTCAAACAGATTTCACCTCAAAACAGATGTACTTGAATGTAAAAGGACCTCCTTGTCAGTGCGTGGGGTAGCTGTGCTCTCCTGTACCCCCTAAACATTTACGTGAAATAGTCACATCTGAAGAACACACACATATATAATGGGAAGCATCTCTTAAGCAGCACCGCAGGCATTTGCTTTAAACCCCCCGTAACTCATAACGGCTTGACTGTGCATCCATGCTTCTCAGCAGCTAGGGGTTCCCTGAAAGCAGGGACAAAGCCATGGTCTTTCTTGTTTCTTCTGCACCTCACCTCATGCTAAGCACATGCAGACTCAGAATAGACGTTCACTGAATAAAAGAAAGGATGGACACATGAATACATTAAATGAACCTCGAACGTTATCTACTACGCTCTGTGCAGAATCAGTCAGAAGACAAGGTGCCTTGGGAATGCAAAACGGGACAAAGAAAACCCAGCTCAAGCAAGACAAGCACTGGGCACTGGTTCCATTTGTCTGAGCGAGGCAGTACATCGAGATGCGACGAAAACACAGACACTGACTGAGTAGGTGGAGCAAGGGGTGGAAGTCAAGAACCAACAATCAGCCCAGTGCCCACCTGTGAGCTGGCACTGCAGGAAGAAAAGTTGGAAAGGTGGCTGGGTGTGGTGGTTCATGCCTATAAGTCCAACACGTTGGGAAGCTGAGGTGGGAGGACTGCATGAGCCCAGGAGTTCAAGACAAGCCTGGGCAACAAAGTGAGATCCCATCTCTACTAAAAAAAAGTGAGCTGGGTGTGGTGGTATGCATCTGTGGTCTCAGCGACATGGGAGGCTGAGGCAGGGGGATTGCTTGGGCCCAGGAGGTTGGGGGTGCAGGGAGCTGTGTTTGTGCCACTGCACTCCAGCCTGGGTGACAGTGCAAGACCCTGTCTTAGTAAATAAATAAATAAATAAATAAATAAATAAATAAATTTAATTTAATTTAATTTGGAAAGGCGAGGCTATGTCGGTAGGGCCCTGACGTAGTGAGAGGAAGTATCATTATTTGAAGGATTTTGGATGTTTCTCATGTGACTGGAAAGACTATTCATATTCTTATCATGGCAAGATCTGAATTTGTGAATTGTCAAGTTCTCTCGGTAACATTGTTTAATTTTCCATTATTAGTTTTAAGTCACTTTAAAACAAATTGTGGTAAAATTCAACTCCCGTCCCACGACGTAGTTTACCCACATTTAAAACTATTCCTGAAATAAACTATGTAAGTTTAGGAGGGAAATTTTAGTCTGTTAAATGTATTTAGACATTTCCTATTCAGAGAAACATTATAAAGCCTTCTATTTTGTGTATAGTTCGGATTTTTAATTATGAATGTGTGTGTATTCATGCAAATAGTATTGACGGAGATGTATAGATAGATAGATGATAGGTAGATAGATGCTAGATGGGTACATGGACAGTCACATAGATGGAGAGATGGTAGGTGGACAGACTGACACTATGAAGAAAAACAAAGAAGGCTGAAGATGGCTGGGGTGAAGCCATCTTTCTACTGGGTCTTCAGGGGAAGGCTTTTTGACAAGTTGGCTTTAGAATTACTACAAGTGAATTCTATCCATACAGGAATTTTAACTTTTCTAGAGTTAGAGATGATCCAATATATTTTGAAAGAAATAGGGTCCTGGTCACAAATATGCCACTGCAGAGATAGATTAGTCCTCATGAGACCTACTACACGTCCCCGACTCTCTCTAAAAACCAACAAGATGAGCAGATTGTGAAACTCTGGGTTGCATTATTATTGCCCTTTGAGGGGAAGGTGCTTAGAGGTAAATGATGGCTTGGAGCTGACTAGAATGAACTTGTTAGCTTTGAATTTGGTATGCAGCACACCACATATTTTGAGAGGTTATTTAAATGTTTTTATAGTTTACATGGAGAGATGAATTATTTTATTTTTATGTAAAAATTGCTGAGATTTCAGCAGTTACGATCTCTGACCTATTAATTTAAATAATAATGTAATGAATTTTATATTTTTACATCTGCAGATTAACTCACAGTCCTGTGCAATGTTTCGGATACCCGCCTAAATATCTGTATTTACTCGTTTTGCATTTCTTTTCAAAGGTTCTCATCATTTCAGGAGGTATACTGATGCAAATTTAATATCCAGAAAGAATACTGGTGCAGGAATGGTTTGGTGTCAAGAATGGGGGTTCCAGAGGTGGACAGGTGTGGGGCTCCAGGCTACCTTGTATCCTGCATAGCTTTGAGATCTTGGACAATTTATTTCCCTCAGTGGGCCACAGTGTCCTCATCTGTAAAATGAGGACAGTGATACTAAGTTCAGAGTGTCATCGAGAGGATAAAGTTAAAGAAGATCCTGGACACATACGCACAGTGCCTAACAGCATTCCATCTGCAGAAGAGGTCTCGGTTATTTGATGGGATGGAGCGCACAGAGTGAAAAATGTGTCCATACAGGGAACGTACTTACTCCTTTGGAGCACTTATTTCCTATGTGGATCAGACAAGTTAGCAAGATGGTAGGTATGCTGCCAACTATAACAACAGAGATATCTACACATATATAGATTGTAAGATTGGTGCTTCTGGAGCATTAATAACAGATAAGAACCTGAGGATTTGTTTTACCACAGATTAGGATGCACCTCAAACACCTTCTAGAATGTCCAGGCTGCTTCTCACTCTGTTCCCTAAACTCTAAGAATTAGCTATAAATTATTGATATTTAATCCTCCATTCACATCCAATTTTGCGTGGTTTTAAAAGTACAAGCATATAAAAATACATAAGCCAACCTGTTCCATTTAGCCCTTTAATCACTATTTTAGAGCAGATGAAAATTTGACTCACATTGTATGTTTCACTTACAAAGCACTCCTATTTCAATGACTAACCCTACTATAGCTATGGTTTGGCTGTGCCTCTACCCAAATCTCATCCTGAATTGTAGCTCCCATAATTCCCACATGTTGTGGGAGGGACCTGGTGGAAGATAACTGAATCATGGGGGTGGTTTATCCCACACTGTTCTCCTGGTAGTGAATAAGTCTCACGCGATCTCATGGTTGTATTTCGCTTGGTTCTCATTCTCTCTTGCCTGCCGCCATGTAAGATGTGCCTTTCACCTTCTGCCATGATTGGGAGGCCTCCCAGCCATGCAGAACTGTCAGTCCATTTAACTTCTTTTTCTTTATAAATTGCCCAGTCTTGGGTATGTCTTTATCAGAGTGTGAGAATGGACTCATACAGCTAGATTTTTTTTTTTTTTTTTTTTTTTGAGATGGAGTCTCGTTTTGCTCTGTCGCCCAGGCTGGAGTACACTGGCAGGATCTCAGCTCACTGCAACCTCTGCCTCCCGGGTTCAAGCCGTTCTCCTGCCTCAGCCTCCCTTGGCCTCCTGAGTAGCTGGGATTACAGGCACATGCCACAATACCCAGCTAATTATTTGTGTTTTTAGTAGAGACAGAGTTTCACCATGTTGGTCAGGCTGGTCTCGAACTCCTGACCTCGTGATCCACCCGCCTCGGCCTCCCAAAGTGCTGGGACTACAGGCGTGAGCCACTGTACCTGGCCAAAAATTATTATTTAACATGAAAAGAGCAAGTATAGTATGATTTTTTTTTTTAAGGAAAAAAGTTAAAACTGTCTGTCAAAATATAGCTAATGTGTACCATTTAGATAAATGCAATTTAAGAGAATATTATGCTGGAACACATATTATGTGTCTTGTGTTCAAGCACATCACATACATCATCCACATGAGCTGTTCCAAAGTCTGTAAGAGCAGATTCACACACTCATTTGACAAATGGATGACCTAAGGCTTAGAAAGTTGAGGTAATTTTCCCAAATACGTACACAGCAAGTGGTGGAGACAGGATTCAAATGTGAGTCAATGCAACTTGGAGAATTTCCGTAATGGCGGTTAAGGAAATAAATTTTGCCTGCTAAATAGTTGTAATGTTCATTCTTTCACCTGTAGGCTAACCATTTCACTTCTCTGCCTAAAATCCCCAGTGGTTCCACCTTGCATGGTTGTTTCCACATGATATTGACTAGGCATACTTACTGGTAAAAAGTGTGAGTACACAGCCCTAAAATACCTTGTTTATTCACAAATTTTATATGCATTACTCTACTAAGAGATTAAGTACACCATAAAATACACACTGCTTAGAATTTAAGAATAGATCCAAATGAGAGAATTATAATGCTGACATGTGGTTATTTGTTTTTCACTATTGAGTAAGAAACCAACGAAAAGCTTCCAGTGGTACTCTAATGCTGGTGAAATTTTTTAATTACCGATGACTTCACCAAAGTTTGTCTTCAAGTTTTGGGTGATTTCTTGGTATGAGCCTTGACCATGGTCTCAGCCTCACACTGTTAGCAGTCAGCCTCACATTGCACAACACTCCCTGAGGACAAGGCTCATGGTTAATAGTGCTGGATATGAATTCTTATTTCAAATAGTGCTTGACTCTTGTCAGATATGATTAAACCACCTTTTTCTTTTCTTTTTTTGCTTGTTAATGTGGCTGGTGAAGTACCTTAGTATAGTCTTCAATACTATTTCATTTTGTAAGAGTTGCTTTAGTTTAAACGAGGATCATGTCAGCTGCAAAACACTGCTATGTGCTAGAGTAGACAAATCAATGCTGACACACAGGAATGTCCGCTTTTCCCAAATGTTACCTGTGACCATCAGAAATACTCAGGCAACTGGGAGTGGGCATACCATGAGCAAAGTGAGGGGTTTTTCCTATTTGCTTTGATTAAAAATCAATATAAATAAAAGTCCTAGTATTTTATTCCTGCACACTGATGGTATGTTTTGCATCTGTTAGGATGCACCAACTGATTTTGGAGCCCAGGAAAAGTCTAAGCTATTTGGACCACTAAGCTGCTACTTAGGACCCCCAGAAACCCCATGCGTATGCTCCCAGCTACATCTCTCAATACCTTCATCAACATTTATTTGTAGCTTACTGTGTTTACGTACAGCCTTTCAGGTCATGGCTGCACTCAAGCTGAGTTCCTTACCTAGAAAATCCTTCCTTCCTGTATTTTACTCTTAATCTAAAATTTCTACATTATTCCTACTTATCCTGTAAAAGTCAGATTCGGAGTGATTGGAAGACATTTCTTCCATGTACTTGTGAGAATTAAGGGTTAACTTGTCCAGTACTCATTCCTCAGTAGGTTGGCTTGAAAAGGACTTAGCCTTGCAGGCTCAGGAAAGAGAGTGGTGTTTCCCTATCAGGAACTCTAAAGCAGCAAGTGAAGAGGGGTGGACGGATGTGGAATGAGACGTGGACTTGTCACTCTGCCACCATGACGAATATACAAAATCTGGAGTCTGTTACACTTGACTTTTTCACACACAGAAGCCATGCATTTTTCAAGGTACTACAGCTTTTAATAAAAGCTCTTTGGGCTTTGGAGAGGGTGTTGGATAACAGTACATATACATACTTGTTTTAAAACAAGAAGAAAATTAATTGAGGCTAGCATACATTTTTCCATGCCATTTCCAACTTTAACACCGTTGAAATTTGAGCCTACACTTCCTTTAAATTCAGCTTGAGGTTCCCATGGAATCACCTCTGGCCACGGGCCGTCAGGTACAACCTTGGGATTAAGAGCTCTCTGTGAGGACCCGGCGACCTTGACCATTTAGGGCATTTCAGATTATTCTAAGGCATATTTTTAAAAATAGGGTTTTTTTCTATATGACTAGTTTTGTTAAACTTGTAATTTCTTTTTAACATAATTAAATTTCATACTGAAACAAGTTAAACTGTGTTTTACTGGAAGTCAGCTTTTGACAGAAGCATACCCCTCTCTGGAGAAACAGTTCTTCAGAACCTGTGAATATGTAACACCAATGACTTCTAGCACTTTTAATTTTACAAATTCCCTTCCAATGGCTTTAATTGTAATTCCTGGCATAAAAGAGGCAACAGGATAATACTTTGTTGAAATGTTTAATTGAAGTATAATACTTGTATGTCTTTTATGAAACAACCTCAAACTTAGCATTGCAAGTACAGTACAAATAACTATTTTTAAATCAACAAAAATGATATCTATTTATTGTATATAATGTTGTTCTGAAATATGTATGTGTTGTGGAATGGCTAAATTGAGATAATATGTGCATTACCTCACATACTTATTTTTTGTGGTGACAACACCGAATATCTAGTCATTAGTGATTTTCAAGAATGCAGTACATTGTTATTAACTATAGTCACCATATTGTGCCATACTGTGCAATAGATCTCTTTTTCCTCCTGACTCACTGAAAGTTTGCTTCCTGTGACCAACACCTCCCCTCCCATAGACAGCCCCAACTTCCAGCCCCGGCAACCAGCATTTTATCCTCTACTTCTTAGATTTCAGTGTTTTTAGATTCCACATATAAGTGAAACCGTGCAATATTTGTTTTTCTGTACCTGGCTCATTTTATGTAACATCATGTCCTTCAGGTTCATCCATGTTGTCACAGATGACAGAGTATTGTTCTTTTAAAAGGCCGTATGGTATCTTATTGTGTTTATAAATATAACACATTTTCATTATTCATTCATCAGTCAATGGACACTTAGGTAGGTCCCTACCTGTGCTATTGTGAATAGTGCAGCAAAGGACATGGGAGTGCAGACATCCCTTGACATGCTGGCTTGTTTCCTTTGGATACATACCCAGAAGTGAGACCGCTGGGTCATATGGCAGCTCAATTTTTAATTTTTTGAGCTGTTTTCCATAAACAGCTCATGTAAATTGGCTGTACCAATTTACATTCCCACCAACAGTGTACAAGGGCTTCCTTTTCTCCACGTCCTTGCCAGCACTTATTATCTCTTGTCTTTCTTGTCTTTTTTTTTTTTTTTTTTCTTAAGATAGATGTCGCTTTGTCGCCCAGGCTGGAGTGCAATCTCGTCTCACTGCAATCTCTCCCTCCTGAGTTCAAGCGCTTCTCCTGCCTGAGCCTCCTGAGTAGCTGGCATTACAGGCACCCACCACCACACCCAGATAACTTTTGTATTTTTAGTACAGAGAGGGTTTTGCCATTTTGGCCAGGCTGCTCTCGAACTCCTGACCTCAGATGATCTGTCCCCTTCGGCCTCCCAAAATGCTGGGATTACAGGCATGAGCCACCGTGCCCGGCCAACTCTTGTCTTTTTGACAACAGCCATCCTAACAGGTGTGAGGTGATATCTCATTGTGGTTTTAACAATAATTTTTTCCCTGATAATTTATGATGTGGAGTATTTTTTTCATATACCTGTTGGCCATTTGTACGACTTCTTTTGAGAAAAGTTTATTCTGTTTCTTTACCCATTTTTGAATTGGGTCACTTATTTTCTAACTTTTGAGTTTTTGAGTTCCTTATCTATTTTGAATATTAACCTCTTATCAAATGTATGGTTGGCAAATATTTTCTCCCATTTCATAGGTTGTCTCTTCACTGTGTTGATTGTTTCGTGGCTGATACAGAAGTTCTTTAGTTTGATGCATTCCCACCTGTTTTCCCTTTTGTTGCTTGTGCTTTTGGGGTCACATCCAAAAAATAACTGACCATATCAATACCACACAGCTTTTCCTCTGTGTTTTCTTCTGTGAGCTTTACAGATTCAGTTCTTACATTTACAGCTTTAATCCATTTTTGGTTGATTTTTGTATATGAGGTCAGATAAGGGTCTCATTTCCTTCTTCTGCTTGTGGATACCCAGTTGTTCTAACACCACTTATGGAAGAGACAGTACTTTCCCTGTTATGTATTCTTGGTGTCTTTGTCAAAAACCAATTGACTGTATATGTGTGGATTTATATCTGAGATCTAGAGATACTATAACTCTCTACGTAGATCTACAGATCTATATGACTCTCTATATCTCTAGAGATACTCTAACTATGTGGTATATATTTGAAGGCAGGTAGTGTGATGCCTCCAGCTTTATTTAAATAACTACTTTTGGGAGTAAGTTGCTGCCATGGTGTTCCATCATCCCTGAAAACTTTACTGGGTATTTCCTAAAGACAAGACATTCTTCTACACAATTGGTCCATTCGCCAAAATCAGGAACTCACACTGATACACTATTAGCATTTAATCCACAGGCCTGATGTAAGGTGTCTCAATTATGTTCTTTTTTACAATGTTTTTCATTTTTCTAATTTTCTCTTTTTTAATTTTAAGTTCCAGGGTCCATGTGCAGGATGTGCAGGATTGTTAATGTAGGTAAACGTGTGCCACGGTGGTTTGCTGCCCCATCAACCCATCACCTAGGTATTAAATCCAGCTTGCATTTGTTATTATTCCCAATACTCTCCATCCCCCCACTCATCCCCCAATAGGCCCCAGTGTGTGTTGTTCCCCTCCCTGTGTCCCTGCGTTCTCACTGTTCAGCTCCCACTTATAAGTGAGAAGGTGCGGTGTTTGGTTTTCTGTTCCTGCATTAGTTATGCACCAGCTAAGACTATGCCTTGCATCTAGGTGCCATGTCTCTTTTGGTCCTGGCTAAATTTGCATACAGGAAAACAATAACAATTAATGGCAATAATTAATACTTTCCTCTATCTAGTTAGGTTAATTTAGACACGGTGTATAAAAACAATTACATTATTAATCTTAAAAGATAAGTAAAGCACTCATGAAAACAGGGAAACTGATATATAAATATTTTCTTTGACCGCTCATGCTGCATTCTGGAGATGACCTTCACAATTTTTTGCACAAATATTTGAAAAACATATGCATGTATTTTATTTAAAAGATCCATGCCTTCTTAAAGCATGAAAGTTGGAAAGGTGGTTGTGGGTCCACCAAACTACAAAGCCCAATTTCTAGAGGAAATAGAGGGCATGGTGCACTGCTGATGAAGAACACACAGGGCAGGAACGATAGATCTAGGCATTTCTTATTGAAATCAGGACCATATGCCATAGGCATTACTGAGCCCACAAGTTTAAAGACTTGAAGAAATATACATTAAAGATGCTAAGAAGATGGAATTGCTTCCCTAATCCTCCCCTTTCCTGAAGTACCACAAGTTATTTACACTGTAGTGTCCAACACCTGGGATGCATCATAAATTACGCCTGTATACCATACCCATATTCTGCTAAACTCTCATCTTTCTGCAGCACTGATAGTGTTGACATTGGCCCATGAAAAATGCAAAGGATGAGAGCCCAAGGCCCTGGGAAGGAATAGTTCCAGTGCTTCCCTGGCAAAGCAGCAGGGCTATGGAGTACCCCGCTAGGCACAGACACAGCAATATGCTAGAGATCATCTTTACCCCATTCTTTCTTAATTAAAAGTAATATAGTTACAAAGGTAGTCTCAGTTTGAGGGAGGGATACAAAAACATTCACATAGTAATTTTTCTTGGCAAAACTCACCTTCCTCTTGGCCCAAGAATTATTTATATTTAGAATCTTACTTTGTACCAGGAAAACCACAGGTAAGCCTCAGCAGGAATTTTTTTTTAAGATGCCTTCTCAAATTTAGCTATATATCACCCATTTCTCCCTGATTTAACTAAATTTCTAAATTAAAACCAGCTATACAAATCCAGATTTGCTCTGCATCTTGAAGATATATAAACACTTTATTTACAGCACCTACATTTTTTTAAAAAAGTTAATTTGCTTTTTCTGTTTTTTTTTATTTTTTATTATACTTTAAGTTTTAGGGTACATGTGCACACCTACATTTTTTGACTCCAACAATAATGCGGCAGGCATCGCCAGCACTGAAAGAACAAATTTACCAAGACTATAAAATAAGAAGTTCCCAGACACTGACTGTTCTAATTACAGAGGAAACAAGAATCATGTGTGTGTCAGATGAAGACATCAAAGCACATCTCCTGTCCAGGGATAAACAACAAGGATGCAACGGGCAGAAGAGCTATGTGTGCACCTATCGGTGGGCCAGAGATTCCTAGTCCGACCTGTGATCAGCCCGAAAAATCAAGCACAGCACACCTGACTTCTGCCTGCCTTGCGTCTGTCACCTCACATTGCTTTAGAATGAAATCTGTCTTTTATTATTTTCCCATGCTTCTGTTGGATGTCATCATGGAGATGCGTGTTTAAACAGCACTGCCCACATCAAAAACTGCTTCTTCACATGTTAACAGCTCTCTTCCTTATAATATTGGCAGCTTCTACATAAGCCAGCAGCTGAAATTATTGGTAGCCTTATTTTTACACTTTTTTGTTGTTGTTGTTTGCTTCTGATTAATGAATAAGAAGAGAAAAATCCACTGTCTCTTCAACAGATAACAAATTTATCATGAGTTCATTACAGATTTTATTTTTTGGCTTGCCAGTTTCTTAACTCATGGCACCAACATATAGAAGAAAGATTAGTTTATGTAAGATTAGAGTGACATTTGGACATTTTTGCTCATGCAGATAGCAGATAGCAGTATAAAACATTTTAAACAGGAGCAACTGAGAGCTATTTTCTCCCTTCATCTGATATGCTGAAACATGTCCAAAGCAATCTTCCGTTTTCCAGCAGCTTCCACATCCAGCCAGTTTCTAGATTCAGCAGGCCATCAGCTTTCCTACAAATATACTTTAAATTGATAACAGGTAAACAGGGAACTGTGTGTAGCCTCCTAGCTTAAATACAGTACACATCACAAAGCTTCAAAACATCTTCAAGGCAGCTTATTGTCTGAACTCTACAGAAGCTACGGAGATTTCCACTTCACAGCTCCACCTTCGTCGTCAATTCAGCACTACAGGCAAGGTCGCAGCATCTCAGCATTGTAAGCAACGGCCTACAACATCTAGCTCTTCCCACCCACAGTTGAGGCCAAACATTTCTCTTTCAACATCCCTTTGCAGAGGGCTAGTCTGTCTCCACACTGTTTCCACACTTCTTAGAATGTGGATTTAAAATGCTACTAAAGGCCTGTATCCCTTATAGACATATTTGATCATTAGAAATGAATCTCCTATATTGGGCCAAAATTAGCCGTTTGGCAAATTACACATGTTCAATCTAGATTGGTCCACAGGGGTCTGAGAGATTGAATGTAGACATTTCTCTGCATGGGAACAACATAGTGCTCTGCCAGCTACATCAGTCAACTGCTCCTGCCAGATCCCACTTCTGCTTCAGGCTAAACCCTGGAAGTGGAACATGTGAGTTGGAGATTTCTTTTTCTTTTTCTTTTTTTGTTTTCTTGAGATGGAGTTTCACTCTGTCGCCCAGGCTGGAGTGCAATGGTGCAATCTTGGCTCACCGCAACCTCTTCCTCCCAAGTTCAAGCGATTCTCCTGCCTCAGCCTCCCAAGTAGCTGGGATTACAGGCATGCACCACCACACCTGGCTAATTTTTGTATTTTTAGTAGAGTTGGGATTTCACCAGGTTGGCCAGGCTGGTCTTGAACTCTTGACCTCAAGTGATCCATCCGCCTTGACCTCCCAAAGTGCTGGGATTTGAAGATTTCTCAGCTTTGGACTTATAAGCAATATGATCTTGAAGGGTGTCATTTTGTATCGGTGTTTGATTTAGTCTGAAGGAGGGAAACCTTGCTGTAACACTTTGCAAAACACGTTTTGAGAAAAAGAAATAGCACACAAAATAATTCAATAAATAAAAGATTAAGAAATAGAAAAATATGAAAAATAAGAATTTTGAAGACTCATAAAATGGACAAATGACACACTTGATCAAAAAGATAAATCCAACAAAATCATATCACAAAGAAGAAATATCTACTGACAAAGCAGAGGTTTTCTGGAAAAGCTATTGTCTAATATGCCTAACATTCTAGATGACTTGGATAAATTCCTGAGAATGTTTTTTAAAAAGCCAAAATTGGTACAGGAAAGAAATACATAACATGAATGAAAATGTGTATTAGCTAAAATAAAATGGTTTTTTAAAAAACAGGATCAGAGGATTTTATAAGTGAGTTCCATCAAACTCTCAAGTAACACTCCAATTCCTTTATGTTTAAAAAAAAGAAAAAGAAAAAAAGCTGTTCAGTTTTGTTTAATTTCTAAATAAAACAGGAGCAATAAAAGAAAATGAGGATGAAATTCCATTTCACTTATAAGTATACATATGAAACAGAATCCAAATAATATCCCATCATCAAGATTTATCTCAAGAATGTAAGGATGGTTTATCATCTGAAAAATCCCTATCAATATAATTTAACATAGGAACAAACTGAAAGGTAAAGCACTTATTATCTCTTATAATATGGACACAATGACTTAATAATGGTCCATACCTTTACTATTAAAGCAAACAAAAAAGAACAACAGAGTGATCCAGGGATGGAACAGAAGTCCCTAACTTGATAAGGGCAATATATCAAACATTGCAAAAAATATTTAAATTTCTGGGAGCACTCTTAGCTATATTTTAACTTCTGAAAAAAAAAATAGAGGATGATATCAACAAACAAAACAAACTCCAGAGATGAGAATTGAAACAAGCATTCAGAGGAATGCCAAGGCAGTGAGTCTTCTGAGCCCAGAAAGGCTTGGATTCACAATGAAGGGATGAAGGGACCTAGCCTCAGACAGCAGGAGAGAGTGGCAGGCAGTGTTTAGCACTGTCCCTTAGGAGATGCTCAGTAAAATGCCTCTGCCAGCTGCCTTCTCTTCCTCACCTGTATGTAGCTGTGAAATCCTGGGCACTGTTCTCGAAAGAGCATAAGATGCTCCGAGAGGGTCTGCCTTGCAGGATTGAAGCTGGGCCAAGAGGACGAGTGGAGTCTCAGGGGACGGCAGCCTGTGCTGTGGATGTGAGGGCCAAAGAGCAAAGCCCCTCCATGAAGGGCTCAAAGCAGGAGAGGCCTTCTGCACTGCGGCCATCAAGACCACGGTCTGGGAAGCCAGGCTGCCTGGGTTTGAATCTCAGCTCTACCACTTGCTGCATGGCTCAGTTTGTTTGTCTTGCGCCCTGCTCTCCTCATCTCCATGATGAGCTAATAACAGCACCTACTTCAAGGTTGGTTGGAAGGGGAATGAGTCAATCCAGTTAAAACATGAGAACAGTCTCTGTTCTTCCTCAAGTGAAGCCTCTTGATGCCTGAATACACACATTCCACTGGTGTATTTCCAGCACAAGATTCTGGTTGTGTATATGCCTACAAAATGCAATAGGGAATCTATGTAACCTTCCAATACTAATTAACGTATTGTTTGGCCACACATATTAATAAACAAGCAGGAATCATCTGATTTTGGAGGTAAGTAAATAACATGAAAAAGAAATGCCAAGATGCACAAAGACAACAACTAATCATATTAATAGAAGGACTGTTTCATGGAAGGTACATGAAAAAAGAAGAAATCAAAGAACCGGTGCTTCTCAGACTCTGACGTGCAAGTGGATTACCAGGAGATTTGTTATTAATAAATAAATAATAAGAATGAAATGCAGCCTGCATCAGCAGGCCAGGCATGGACTCTGGGATTCGGCATTTCTAACAAGCCCACCGTGTAACACCAATGTTGCTGGTCCACGTTCCACACTTTTAGGGGTGGGGATCAAAAAGATAAAGTCAAGAAATGTTTCAGGAGTGGGAGGAAAAAGACAAAAATATACAAAGAAAGAGAGATTTTTAAAACAAACGCAAAATTAAGAAGTAAAATAATTCTAATAGGCATCCTTAAAGAAGATGGCAGAAATCAGAGAGGGGAGAATATAATTTTAAAAATAAGGATATTTTCCTGGGAAACAAGGATAAAAGGACTAGTTCTCCATGCTGGCTACATGCTCTGATTTTGGGTGGCATCAAAGAATACCAATTGTTTGGCCATAATCTATGGAGGCATAGCTTACATATCTGTGGTTTTTAAAATCATAGTGAAGTGAGAAGCACTAATCACCCATTAGAGTAAAACAGCCCAAAGGGTATCCAGCGAAAAGAAGACAGAACCCACCTTGACATATTTTACGGCTCTAAACGGGGATAGAAAATCTGAGAGGTTTTACAAGAAATATAACACCTGAAATCTACATATGAAACAAATGCCAGAATTGAATTCACCTTCTCAATAGCAGTGCCAAGTTTTAGAAGAGCAGTGCCTTCAAATTGGGAGAGAAATGCTATAAACACAGCCAAACCACATAAAAATAAAGAATGGAACTAACAAATACTGCCTTCAAGGAGAAAGGAAATTATATGACAACAAATTCTACAAATATAAATATAAATATTCATTTTTTAAAGATGGAGTCTCACTCTTATTGCCCAGGCTGGAGTGCAATGGCGCGATTTCAGCTCACTGCAACCTCCACTTCCTGGGTTCAAGCAATTCTCCTGCCTCAGCCTCCGAAGTAGCTGGGACTACAGGCTTGTGCCACCACCTGGTTAAGTTTTGTATTTTTAGTAGAGATGGGGTTTCACCACGTTGGCCAGGCTGGTCTCAAACTCCTGACCTCACGTGATCCACCCGCCTTGGCCTCCCAAAGTGCTGGGATTACAGGCATGAGCCACCGTACTCGGCCCAGATATTCTTAACTTTAACAAAAAGGCATATGTTTCTTTCACCAATAAGAAAAATAAAAATCAATTTCTCTGAGAAAAATAGAGCAGTAAAAGAAAGGCATAAATTTGAACCAAATATGAAACAAACTAAAATATGGTAAGATCTTTAGTAACTGATATCTCCTATAAACTCTGAGGTTTGGAACATTATTAATGACTAGTACAGGCTGAGAAACATTCAAATATCATTTCTTTCTCATGGATCCAATCGTCAGACATATTTGCCCACCACATAATACAATCTTATAAACCTTGTCAATGTAACTGTATTAGTACATCTGACAGAATTTAGGAGGAGAGAAAAAAGTGGTGAAAAATGTGGATAGAAAATGATTGGTTGATAAGTTCCATCACAGTTTGTTGAATACATCAAAGTTAAAGTATGTCATTCAAAGTAACAATGCACTTGATGATTACAGCTCCCGTAAGTATGGGAAGAGGATGGATAAATTAACTAACAATGGGAACAGGCTGGGAGAAGAGATGTGGGGCAAAGAATGCCAAATTATTAGGTTTTCGAGGTTGGGGGTGAACGTGCATATTTTAATGTTGATAAATCAATAGCTCTGCGATGATGATAATCCCCAAAAGAACTAAGTGGAGAAATGTGTATAAGTGGCTAACTATGGGGAACAGAACTGAGGACATGAGAGAGTGAATCTTTTTTTTTTTTTTTTCATTTTATGAAGAAAGCAGGAAAGCATGTATTATATCCATAATTAAAGATATTTTAAATGTTAATACAACCAAGCAGTTGAAATCACCTAAACATTTCAACTCTATTAATATCTATTTTTAAAAGCATTTTGAATCATCTGTTTCTCTTAGGTACTTCTTCATTTTACTTAGGAGGAGAGCAGCATTCTATCATCATTTCTTCTGGGACTTTGCACAAATCAGAAGATTTGCACAAGGCAATACTGTGGCAGCACAGAACAACTTTAACAAGTTCACGGAAAGGAAAACCATTCATATTCGAAATAGAGCTCCATGCCTCTAACCAATACCTTCCCCTGGCATATGTCTGACCTTGTGCTGGGGACTGAACTAGAGTCATTTCCTGTGTTACTCAGGACACAGGTGTCAGGATGTATGCACTCCAGTCTTGACTGACTAGCCCAGAAGGGCAAAAAGGCAATGTGAGGGGCTTGGTCTTGCTGCCCAGCCCTTACTGTTCACTTTCCAGAATTCTTATGAGTAGGAAAATTTCTCAGTTCCAAAGCTTCAGGTTACCTGTGCATTTGCTCTTTCAATACACATGAGGAGCTCGGTGTCACTCAACCTATCCATATTCCCCACGCTCCAAGAGTCTCACTCAGAGGTGAGCGTAGGGTTAGAAGAAAAAAATGGGAACAGTTTTCATTTAAACAGTTTCTCACAACCCCCATCAGGTACAGCTCTTGAGTGAGTACCAAGATTCCTTGCTTAAAAATAAAAGGTTGAGGGCCGGGCTCAGTGGTTCAGGCCTGTAATCCCAGCACTTTGGGAGGCCAAAGGGGGTGCATCACTTGAGGTCAGGAGTTTGAGACCAGCCTGGCCAACATGGTGAAACCCTGTCTCTACTAAAAATACAAAAATTAGCCAGGCATGGTGGCAGGTGCCTATAATCCAAGCTACTCAGGAGGCTGAGGCAGGAGTATCGCATGAATGCGGGAGGTGGAGGTTGCAGTGAGCCAAGAGCGCACCTCTGTACTACAGCCTAGGCGACAGAGTGAGACTCCGTCTCAAAATAAATAAATGAATAAAAAGTTGTACCAAGAAGTGGTTAATTTATAAAGCAAATAACTAATCTTTTAAATGAGAGAGAACAAAAGAGTTTGTCATTTTGGAGATTAAAGCATGGCCCAGTCAGCAACTTTATAACGCTGACAAAGAGAGGTACATGCCTTTGTTAACCCTGGCTGTTGTTACTGTTATATCGCTAGGGTGTCTCCTCAACAACACTGTTCCTTTTTCTCTTTTCCTGTTGCTGTGAACTAGGCATCAGGCATAGTGGTGTGTGAAGTTATCAGGAAAATCACAAAGATATGTCTACCAGGGCAGGCAAACCCCAGGTCCTAAGGATTCTGTCCTACTTTTCCATAAACATTTCCTATTTCTTACTCCCAAGTTTGTCAAAAAACAACATCAGTCTTTGACTTTTTCTCTACATGAAAACCCTGTAGAATCTAAGTTCCGAGCCCAAAATTCATTTGCAAAAGAAAGGAGGAAGGAATGAAGGAAAGGAAGAAGGAAGGAAATACATATTATGTATATTTAACATACATTATGCACTTCTTTAATATATTACTGATTACATATGGATGAATTTTTATCTGTTCATTCAAGAAAGGATATGTCAAATGCCTTTGCTTGGGAACACCTATGTTCAGTTTGCTCCAAACACGTACCTGGTTTTCAAACGTCCCACACTCCTGCTTCACAGGGGAAGATTTGCCATTATGCTTAATGTTGGGAATCTATGCAAATGGTTCCACATGCCAGTGCCAAGCCAAAAGAGAAAGACAAGCATGCCTTTGTTCCAGAAGACACAGCCCTTTACAGCCCTTTGAATCCATTCCTCTGGGAGCTTCCCCATGGAAGGACTGCTTCTTTCTGTGACCCAGCCTCACTAAAAGCACTAGGAATCAGCTCACTTCACTAAATATTACATCCAGATCATGTGTGTATTTACTATAATTATGCATATTTCATCTGAACTAATTTTCAGAAACCCTTTCCTTAGCAAATCGCATATTTTATGAAATGTCAGTGTTTCCTACCAAGCACCATGAAAACAACAACAAAAGCTGAAATATAGCAGGAACTCAGATCGAAGAGTATTTAAAACAGATAATTAGACTGAATTCTAAAGTTCTCTAACTACCACACATGTAATATTAAAAAGGTCATTAAATTGTTGGTGTGACAGGGTTAGTTAAACATAGGCCCAGCAGCCAGTAAAGATGCTGAGTGCAGTGACAAAGAATGGCAAATGGAGGACCTATTTGTGAAGGATGGGGATTTTCCTGCATTCACCATTGAGAAGTCAGTCTTCATAGGATGGTCCTAAGTAGGACTAGATAGATTTAATCACCATCACAGGGACAAACTCACTAATTACAGTAGCAGTGACACAGGACTGGTGAGACCCACAACTGGGGCTTAGCTGAGGAGGGTTCTTGACTTTGCCCAGGAAGGAACTGAAAGGCAAGTCAGTGGTGTTAAAAAGCAATGTTTATTGAAGTGGCGATGTACAGCAGCAGCAGTGCTACCCCGTAGGCAGTGTGCCAGGGTAGCAGCTCAGAGGCAGCACTGCAGCCATATTTATACCCACTTTTAATTTCATGGGGTGGATTATGAAGAAATTTCTAGAAAAGGGTCACCAAGTTGTTGCTGTGAAAAGGGGCAGTAACTCCCAAGTGTTGCCATGGCAATGGGAAACTGACACAGCACCCTGGTGGGTGTGTCATATGGAAAGCCGCTTCCAGCCCAGCCCTATTTTAGCTAGTCCTCAATTTGGTCCAGTGCCTGAGCCCCACCTCCAGAGTTGACTTCCACCTCCTACATCAGTAAGACAAAGAAAGTCGCAAGGTTGGAAGAATACACAGAGAGAGATAAAAGCTGTATTCAGGAAGTAGATCCTTTATAAAATCCATTGGAAAATACAACTGACTTAGTAATAGCCAATGACGAAACACTGCATATGGAGAAATTCAGGACTTTATACAAGTAATAATGAGTGAGGAAGCAAGGCAGCCCTGGCCAGGACAATGAGGGGCAGGGATGATACAGGGACCAGCTATGGCTCTTCGGACACTGACCAAGGAAGGAAAGCTACAGATGAGTAAACAGAGTTGACTCCATGAGCTCAGCAGAAATAGGGTGTTTGTTTATATGTCTGCGGTTTTCACCAGTTCTTAGTGAGAAGTTAGGAGTTAAACTGTGTACTCCTCTGTTATTTATAGTCTGATATATTAATACAGGAGCTGTCTTGGCCAAGCTCTTCCTCTCTACAGATGCTATCCCTTAAACACTTTCCAACATCCAACGAGCACTTATACAAAGATTGCTTTTTATTTCATTTCCCGCCTTCTCAGCTGTTTATGAGTCAAACTGTTTCCCGATACTGTTGCTGTAGGTGTATACTGGACATTACTCAGGATCTGAAGCATATACAATATCCCCAAGCTTAAATTAGTCATTGTTTCACTTGTCAAATTCAATTAACATCATATGCCAATTACATACCATGAATCATTTAGCAAACACTGTCTAGAAATATTAACATAAATCCTGTGTTTTACTTAACACTATGTTGAATTCTGTTCATAAGTTTGTTGTTTGCAACAGTTTAAGTTTTAGTCAATTTCAAAATTCTTTTGAATGTACCATGGGATAAAAGAAATAAATTAATATATTGATGTTTATGGTAATGTGGGTTCTTACTATGGGAAAAGGTAGATATGAATACTGAATGGGGAAAGGCAATAGAGAATTCTATGGTATTCTTGAAGTTATATGAATGAACTCATTAATGCACACAGACACACATACACATATTCTACCATATAGTAAAATGGTCTAGAAGCAAAAACACTGGTAGTAACGTTTATGTCTAAATGTAACAGCCAGATCCTAGGGTTTGGTAAATAGAAGATGAACCTGGAACTTCTGTGCCAAAAAGCAAGGACTCAAAGACCAATGTGGACGTATCAAAACTATGTAGGAGCTGATTTAAAGGGGTTCATTTTTCTCAAACTCTTCTTTAAAGAAGAATGCTAAATGGCAAATGTAAACAAAAAATATAATTATAAATCTTTCTGGTTTTTTGGAAACCACAAATGCAATTATTTATTTGGGCAGAAATAGAAATGAATCCTTAAAAAGACCGTTGAAGAATAGGATCTTGACATGGTCTGAAAGCAGTATCCCACATCTTATCTACTAATTGCATAAGAAAAAGGCAGCCTTGAAACAGGGGCAATGTCCTTTCGAGTATGAAACTCACAAAGGGGAGACTTTATCAGATCAGAAGCTAGTAGGGATCACAAACACCACCAGATGAGCTGGCGTCCTGTGCTGCTGATGGGATGTAATGTAAAGTACACACCCTCTAGGAATCAGTCTTGCCACACATGCTTCACCTGAACATACCATGAGGAAAACGGCAGGATAAATCCAGATTGTGGGACATCCCAAAAAAGGACTGGCTTGACATCTTTAAATATGTCAGAGTTGAGACAGACAAAAAGTGGCAGGAAGTTGCGGCTGACATGACCAGACTGTCAAATGCAACGTGTGGGCTTCACCTCAACTGGGAGAAGAAAAACAGATGTCCACAGAAGACGTTCGGAGATGGATGGGAAGATGTGCACAAGGGCTGCCCATGAAATAATATCACTGAGTCAACGTACAGGCATGGTGATGGGACAGGATGACTTTGCACTTAAGAGATGCACACTGGCTGGGCACAGTGGATCACGCCTTTAAACCCAGCACTTTGGGAGGCCAAGGTGGGCGGATTGCAAGGTCAGGAGATCGAGACCATCCTGGCTAACACAGTGAAACCCCGTTCTACTAAAAATACAAAAAATTTGCCAGGCGTTGTGGCATGCACCTGTAGTCCCAGCTACTCAGGAGGCTGAGGCAGGAGAATGGCATGAACCTGGGAGGCAGAGCTTGCAGTGAGCCGAGATTGCACCACTGCACTCCAGCCTGGGCAACAGAGTGAGACTCTGTCTTAAAAAAAAGAGATGCATGCTACAACTTTCAAACAAATCCACCAACACACACACACATGGACATGCACACTCACATACATACACACATGTATCACGTTTCGTGTGAGTGTGGGGTGTGTGTAGCATGGGTATTTGTGTGTGAGAAGGAAGGCAAGTGGGTCAAAAGATAAAGAAATGGTGCACAGAGTAAATCACTGTGGTACTGAACTAGTCTTTCAAGTTTTCTACAGTCTCACAATTAAAAAAAAAAAAGGTGGAGAAAAATTTTCCTGGAGAGAGAGAGAGAAACTAAACAACCAGAAGTTTCTGATGATTGAATTAAATTGTTTTTCAGTATGCCAAGCCTCTGAGCAGCTGGATTTTCCACACTTTAGTTTGTTGCCCTGGGGCCTCCCAGTCTTGCTTCCGTAACTCAACAGAACTCTAACACCGATTGTTGAATCCAAAGTTTCTTTCCAATGTCTCTGAAAGCAGAAACTGTGTTTCAGATACAGAGAATCAAAATGCGCTATTGAAGTCATCCAGAATATCAGTAGGCAAGACATGATCAGAGAGACCTATGAATCTAGGCCAATTTTCTGATTTTTAAGCCAAATTGTTTATCTCCATTCAACACTCTCAATACTTGTATCTACAAACGTATTGGACTAATATAGAGAGCACATTTCCACATTGGAAAAGTTGAATAGAGATGTGAAACAAAATACTGGACTAATACAGAGAGCACATTTCCACACTGGAATAGGGATGTGAAAACTCAAATATCTTTGCAACCTTCAAACAACACTTGACATTCAAAATCCATTTACAAATCCAGCTTTCTGCTAAATATTGTGGTAACATTCTTAAAGACCAGACCTCTTCATGTGGAAAATGATGTCCCAGTCTAAAGTTTTTTGAAAGGATTTTCTATGAAACTGATAATATTTTACAGGTATTCATGTCTATACAATTACTAGGACTTTTTTTTACACAGAATACCTAAGTTTCTCATAACATATTGAAGATTCTTATTAAAATACCACATATTAAAAAAGATAAAGTAACACAAAAAGTCACAAAAGAATTGAAGTTTACTTTTTTGCTTTATTTGGCCCAACACAGTGTCTTCTAGAAGTCCTTGTCATCACAAAAATATAAAGCTTCCTTTGGATATGCACTCCCCAACCTGAATTGTAAGCACTTTGAGGACAGTAATTAGGTCTTCCATCACACTTTAGATAATGTCCTAGGCTGGGCGAAGTGGCTTATGTGTATAATCCCAGCACTTCGGGAGTCTAAGACAGGAGGATCACTTGAGCCCTGGAGTTCAAGACCAGCCTCAGAAACACAGTGAGACCCCCATCTTTACAATATTAAAAAAAAAAAAAAGCTGAGTATCGTGGTGCACACCTGTGGTGCAAGCTACTCAGGAGGCTGAGGTAGGCAGGTCAAAGCTGCAGGGAGCCATGGTCGCGCCACTGCACTCCACCCTGCACAGGAGAGCAAGAGCCTGTCTCAAAGAAAAGAAAACACACCATGATGTCCTGCATATATCTGCCTCTCAGAGAACTGATTCACCGATTTCATCGTTTAAAACCAATGTAATACTTTCATTTTCATGAAAATGGAAGCAGGTTTTCATGAAAACAGGCTTCAAGTTCATGTTACACAAATCCTACAGAAATTTTGGACAAATAATCTGACCTCATCCTATAAAAGGATGAGATGAAGCTGTGCCTTATATAACTGATCATTTCTATGTATTAAGCCACATGAAATATCATGTCTTTGCTGAGCAGAGGCTACACTTGGAAAGACCCGATTTAAAAGAATGCTCAAAGGTCATCAAGCATGATTACATTCTGCTGCACACTGTAAAATGCATCCAAGTGTAAATGATTATTCAACAAATTATGAATGATTCATTCGTGGCAGATTTTTCATTAGAAGGTAATGTCTCCTTTCCCATAAAGTCAACATTATGATCCAGGATGCCATTTATTAGAACTTATGCTATTAAACAAGATATGAAAAGAGAATCTTCGTAAGTGTCTCACATCAGTTAAATTACCGTCCACCTGTTGGAAATAAGCACTGTGGTCAATGCAGGGAGAGGGGCGTGTAGTACATGTGTTATAGGGTTTGCAGGAGTTAGGCTTATGTATATGTATATATGTACACAGTTTTCATTACTGATCTTTCATTTATGTCTGGAAGTCAAATACTTACTCCTTTTGTTTAAAATATTGGACTCTAAATTATCCCGGGACTGGTAGTTACCCCAGGACAGCGTAGTCGTTATTAAAAAGTCAAATGAGATTTTAAAATATTTCCCAAGTGTTATCTGACAGATGACTTTGAGAGAAGGAAAGCAAGGGGTGTTTGTCATGAGCTTTGTCCAAATCAGAGGTCTTGAGTGTTCAGAGGATCATCTAAACCCACGAAAAAAATCAGCTGGCAGGAGCCCATATGGGTCAAGACGGCTTCTGGAGATAGATAAAAGGGGGTGTCTGAAGTAGACCCCCTACTTTCCAGCTGTAACTGGTAGTAGAGTCATCTTGCTAGGACCAAATATCCTTTGGTGCTGCATACATCAATAGCGCTAGCTAAAAAGATTGATCTGAGTTATCCATTTATTTTAGAGTTTAAAATACACTCTCCACAGCATCTTTTTTCCACTGGGAATTCAGAGATGTTTTACTTCCCGTCTCTATAAAAAGCTACCTCACAATTTACAGGGCCACTGCCCACTCTTCGTACTTTAAAAGATATAGATAGGAATTCAGAAGAATAAGAATCCCTCCTTATTTGTAGATCAAATTTACCCTTCAGCAAACTTCATGGGCTGACACATTACCCTTGAGCAGGGGGTATAGATATACAATCCTTAAGAATAATCACCAAATATTTCAATTTACTTGATTTAACAAGCTTTTAAAATCCATTCCAAGGGGGTAAAATTTGATTAATAAACTGCAGGCCACATAAGGATCTTGTACAATGTGACTTATTTAACTGACTCCACAGAAAAGTCAACAAACAATCCATTGATCACAACATGCAAACAATTCCTACTTGAGTGTCCCAAATCTCACTGGCTTAGCGGCAGATTTGGGTTTCAATTGCTGATCAATTTCTGCATTATGATTCTGGCATGAAACAGCTCTCTAGGAAAGGGACGATATCATAAAGATGTGTATAAGAAAAAGAAGATGGCTGAGCCCTGGCCTCACGGACTTTTTGTCACGCCCTTTTCAATCAGCTACAATCCAATCTGATAACCATTTACTGTGTCTTAAGGGACGAGAGCACATGTGTACATTAGATTCTGTATACATTTACGCTGCACATTTAGATTGAGTGTGTACTGTGTGCCTGTCACTACCATAAGTCACTACGGGTTCAGAGATAAAACAAATAGCTCTATGTAAGGTGCTCACAGTCTAGACAGGGAGAGAATAGGAAATATAGAACAGCAATACACTGAAATAAGTGAAATTGCAGAGATATGCACAGGCATTAAAGTCATTTAGGGGGTGGAGAACATAGGGGAGTTTTGAGTTGAGTGATGGAGCTGAAATGTGGGCAAATGCTGGAAAAGAATACTTTGCACCAGACTGCAAAGATCAAATAATAACAAATCCAGGGATGTGTGTTTTAGTCTGCTTATATTGCAGAGGGACTGAAGGATTTTTAACTGAATGAGAGCATCCATTCCAAACTTCATCAGACAACAGGATAGAAGGCAGAGTTTCAGCTCAGTGAAGTATGTTTTATCAAACTGTCCAGGATGGTTTCTGAGTAAAACATAAAAATGTAAATCACTGTGGGAAAGCAGGTGTAATTCACGACGACATAAAAACTACTTTAAATCATAAACACAAAGCAGGGAAAGAAAAAGCTTCTTAAAGTGGGAAGGGAGAGAAGGTGGGGCTTAAAATAGATATTGAAGAATGATTTTAAATCTTGTTTTGCTGGCATGTAAATGGTTTTGCATCAGACAATTCTAGAGAAAGGTATGTGATTCCAAGTGGGAGTCATGTTCAGGATGAGATACCCAAGCAGTCTGACATATGCTTGCAGTCTACTAGGCGTAGGCTTTCGCCGAAGGGCCTAAGCCTAGGGGAGGCTTAATCACAGATCCCACGCTGTGGCCCTTTCCCTGCACCCCGGCCATGTGAACTATAGTAAACGTGAAATTGAATGAGACTGCGAGAAAGACCTATGCATTTCCAAGCCAAGTCTCCCTCAGCAGATGGGGAAAATTGGGGTGAAGGTATAGACCATGTCCCCATAAAGGCTGCTCAGTACCTCCTATGCTCTGACCAGCTCTTGAGATGGTGTCAGAACCTGTTGATTTCCTTCTCCACTGCAGCTTGACTCATTCACACTAATGCAGTTCTGCACGAACAACGGCCTCAAGATGGAATCCCAACACAGGTTCCAGGCTCCATCCTTTCTGGGGCCAGGTTTGAGGACAAGCCTTTTACCTCTATGCACAGAGAGAAACATCTGAGTGAATGCAACTGATGGAAATCAAATATTTAAAAGTAGACATTTTTGGGCTGATGCGGTGGCTCATGCCTGTAATCCCAGAAATTTGGGAGGCTGAGATGGGTGGATTACCTGAGGTTAGGAGTTCATGACCAGCCTGGCCAACATGGGGAAACCTTGTCTCTACTAAAAATACAAAATTAGCCAGGCATGGTGGCACACACCTATAATCCCAGCTAATTGGGAGGCTGAGGGAGGAGAATTGCTTGAACCTGGGAGGTAGAGCTTGCAGTGAGCCAAGATCATGCTGTTGCACTCCAGTCTGGGTGGCAAGAGTGAAACATTTTCATTTACATTTCAAATTTTAAAAATGAGTGTGGTTGGGCCAGGCATGGTGGCTCATGCCTATAATGCCAGCACTTTGGGAGGCCGAGGCGGGTGGATCACGAGGTCAGGAGATCAAGACCATCTGGGCTAATGTGGTAAAACCCTGTTTCCACTAAAAATACAAAAAAAAAAAAAAAAAAAAAAAAAAATTAGCCAGGTGTGGTGGCTGGTGCCTGTAGGCCCAGCTACTCGGGAGGCTGACACAGGAGAATGGTGTGAACCCGGGAGGCGGAGCTTGCAGTGAGCCGAAACCGCACCACTACACTCCAGCCTGGGCTACAGAGCGAGACTCCATCTCAAAAAAAAAAAAAAAAAAGAGTATGGTCACATTAAAAAGAAGTAAACATTTCAGCTTAGAGCATACTACATTTTTAAAATTAAATGCCTTCCCTAGTTTTCAATATTATACATGAATGTATTTGCTTCAGTTTTACAAACACACGGCGGGTATACATGAAGCTGTGGCTACTCGGTCAATGCCAAGCAAAAGGCCTGAAGTCCTAACCTTGAAATGCCCAATGATGAGTTAATAAAATCAGCAACATTAACTTGTGCTCTTTTACAGCCAAATAACCAACCACAACCAAAAGAGTATTAATATTTGCTTTCATTTATAAGGTAACCAGTGCATTACAAAGAAGTTAAAAAGCCTACGATTCTCTGAATAACTTGGAACTCCTATAAGCAACACTTGACATTAGCAACATGGGTGTGGAGGTGCCCTGGCCTTTGACCACGAAGATGATGATGTCTTCCTTGTCATGCTGCCAGTCTAGAGCACACACAGACTTGCTTTTCTAATTATGACAATAACTCATCTGGCCACATCCGCAGGTCATCCCATTGCATTTGTGACCAACAGCACACACGTTCAAAATGGCTGGTTGAAATGAGGTATGCCTATTGGTTATGGAATAAGCACAGGGAAGTGAACTAATCAGATACATACTATAGTAGTAAGTGAGGGTGAATTTCTACTTTAGAACAGATATCTTCAAAGATTTCCTTTAACAAGTTGCCGTGGATCCTGGTAGACCCAAAGAAAAAGCACACTTTTTCTTCTTAGAAAGGAAGTGAAGATACCTTATTAGTTATGAGAAAATATGACAGACTTTGTTCCAAAGCACTGCAGGAAGTGCTCGGTAATCCTGCAATTGGCACAAAGTCTACAGGGCTTTAAATCAAGGAGCCTCGGGATGATCAGGGAAAGGACTGTGAATAAGCTGCCAACCTGTGTTTTGCCTTGAAGGCTGGGCAGGACTGTCAGGTACTCAGACATTTTATCTCACCTCCAAACTCTTCCACACTCTGATCTGGATGCTGTAGACACAACTATGCCAACTACTTTTCCCAAAATGTTTTGCCAGCTGGATTTGGTGAGCTCCTGTCAACAGGAGGCAGGAATTCACAATGCAGGAGAAGAGGCAAGGGAACTTCCTTATTCCTGTCTGCTTGCGGTTTGTGTCAGCAAAATCACATGAGCACAAGTTCCCCAGCAGTGGTGCGCTGTCCCAGAAGCAGCTGTTTTTTCCCCACCTCTGGCTTCTTTTGCCACTTCCAAGAAGAATTTATCTTGCCCCTCTAAGGAGCCAGTGGCAAGCAGGTCTTTAGGCAAGAAGGCTTGAAGGAAGGGAGAGGGGCTGCTTTCTCTGGGAGGGGTGAATCAGAGAGATTTGGAAATTCAAAATCAGCTTTGTCTGAATCTATTTAGATGATCCATTCCAGTCTCAGGGTCCAATATCTTGCCAATCACTCTTCTAACTTTCACACACAAGGCTGTTTGAAGGTTCTTGAACTTAATTGTAATTCTGTAACATTTTGGATGTTATTTTCTGCAAGTCAGCCCTGTGACTAAGAGGGGAGAAAGTTATTATTATCTTTTTAGTTCTTCAGGCCAAAACAGAAGTTCTCTGTTTTGTTGTTGTTGTTCTTCTTGTTATTTCAGGTAGGGTCTTGCTCTGTCATCCAGACTGGAGTTCAGTGGTGAGACTATGGCTCACTGCAGCCTCAACTTCCCAGGCTCCAGTGATCCCCCCACACTGACGCGTAACTGGGACCACAAGCACACCCAGCTAATTTTTATATTTTTTTGCACAGACAAGGTTTCACCCTGTTGCCAAGGCTGGTATGGAACTCCTGGGCTCAAGCAATTCACCTGCTTCATCCTCCCAAAATGTTGGGATTATAGGCTTGAGCCACTGTGCTTGGCCCATTTATTTTTATAAAAAAGTATCCTGAGTTTATGATTTCCTATCACTAGACTTCTAGCCATTTAACCCCATAGTCCTTGTCATCATCATTTCTATCATCACAGGTAGGTATCGCAAGGACTTTCACCTAATAGGACAACCATGAGCTAGAGTAAGGGAAACATACATTTGCACTCAGGGTCATCAGCTCTGAACTGCAACCAATTCATGGTAACTAAAACTCCATTTTGGTCACCAAAGTGGAGGCTTTTGGTGGTAAGGTGATAAATGGATGAGACCCACGTCTATTTCACAGAGATTCCAGAAGGTTCAGAAATGCATCACTTGGTTATTTTTCTAGTTCCTGAATATGTAATTAGAACAGACATTTTCAGCAACTGGCAGAATTCCTGCATGCCCCTCTGCCCCCTGGTGTGAGCGATATTAAACCAGAGCCATGAGGCTTCTAAAATATCACCTTCCTACCAGAAGATGTTAATATTGCTGGGGGAAGGGCAATGATTAATATCTCTGTCAAAGATCTGAAAAAGGCAAGTCTCATCTACTTACTCCATACTCATTTAACTCACCTGTTTGGCCCATGCACAAAGTAGTTGGACCTAGAGAATAATTGTGAATTACCATAAATTTATTTAGCTTGTGATTGCAATTGCAGCTGCTCTTCCAGATACGATATTTTCACTGGAACAAACAAACACAGCTCCTGGAATCTGGCAGTTTACACCTTTTGATCAGGCAAATTAATTTATAGCAACTTTCAAGGATCACCAAAAGCCATTTGCTTTTGCTTGGTCAGGTCCACATAGCACCTGCACTTTTCTCTGGGTGATGTCAACTCTCCTGCTCTTTGTCCTGACTACATTTGCAGAAATGTTGATCATGCTTACCTCAAACTAACTATACTGACAACATGTACCACACAGACCAGATGAACAGAAAATAGCAAATACCTTAAATGTCTGAATAAGATGTATGCCAACCCGTGGAAAATAAAGCCCATGAAAATGTAGGGACCATCATTTTAGTGAAGTTCTTGAGGTTGAATGGTTCTGAGCATGTGAGGATATACCCTCCAAGTTAAAAGGTGAGTTTCTGGAAATGGCAACGTGCTTACCACTAAAAAAGAAGGACAGTACTTGATGGGCCTCCTTGGGCTTATATGTCACTTGTACTGCTTTCACCCATTTATTAAGAAATGTGTTAAGACTACCAGTTTTGATTGGAGTCTTGGGCAAGAGAGGACTGCTGCAGATTCAGATGGCAGTGCAAGCTGCTTTGCCTTATGACAAGGGCCTTATGATCCAACAGATACAATTATATGTCAATGTCTATGACAAACAGAGGTTCTGTGTGGTAGGCTGCTGGGGCCTGATACAGACTGAACACCTCACTCTATGAACATAAAGAGACCACGTGGGGTGGCCATGATGAAGGGGATGAGAGCTGGCCTGCTGCATCTCTGCTGGCTCAGCTCATACCTGTGGACTCCTAGGAGAGAGAATTTTGACCAAATCACATACGAATGAAAAACCTCAGGCCTTATTTACAGATGAGGCAGTACAATATACTGTCACTAAAACATTGGTTGATGCAGCATGTGGTTATTTACTTGGTCAATATTGAGATAGAAGTATAGGAAACAGTGATTATTTGGTGATCATTAAGGGTCTGGTTGGAAGGTAAGGGGCTTGGAAAGAGTGGGATTAGAAGGCTGAAAACAAATTGTTCTTACTGAGTCCTCAAAACTGAGTCTCCAGTGTAAAGATATCTGCACTCCATAGAAATGCTCACTAAAGGGGGTTCACTGCAGAGGAGGCTCTCAATAATCAGGCCAACAAGACGACATGCCCTGTGAATGTCACAGAGCCTCTTTCCTCAGCCTCTCTTATTTACCAGATGAATCCTGTGGCAAAGACAGAGCTATGCTTGGGCAGCATGCAACCTCCTCTCGCCAAGGCTGATCTGCTACCAACACTCCTGTGTGCTCATCTCCTGCAGCAGCTGAGTGCTCAGCATGGAACAGGGCACAGTTCTCCCAGGAGGGGTCTCTTAGGAGTGGGTTGATTACTTTGGACCCTTACATTATGCAGGAGGCAGCAAACAGTCCTCGCTGGAAAAGGCATTTATTTTGGGTATGGATTCATCGTTCCTGTCTGCCTGGTTTCTAGAAAAATCATTGTCCACAGGTTTATAGAATGTCCTAGTCACGATATGGCGCTCACACGCATGCTTCAGAACAACGAACTCATTTTGCTGCAAAGGAAGTATGGCAATGGGATCATGTCCGTTGGTTTTTCTCATATTATCAAGTCTCCCAGAAGCAGCTGGGCTGGTGAACTGTTGACTGACCTAGAAAAGCCTTAGTGGTGGTGTCAGTAGGTGACAACATTTGGATAGCCTGGGGCTCAATCTGTTCTTTCTATCTCTCTCTTTCTCTCTCTCTCTGACATATATTTGAATTCTTATATATGCTCTGACCCAGCAACCAATACATGGTGCTGCTTCTCTCACTGCCAGAAAACACACCTGCAGAATCAAGTGGATGATGTGGGAGTGGCTGCTTTCACTACTATATCTAACAACCCATTCACAGAATGTTTCATTCCTGTCTTCTCAGCTCTGGGCTCTGCTGGTTTAAATGTCTTCGTACCCAAGAGGGCAAGGTTTCCACCAGGAGAAACAAAAATAGTTAAAAAAAAAAAAAAAAAAAAAGTTGAGACTGGTACTTGCCCATTTTGAGTTCCTTAAACACTGAAGTAACAAGAAAAAATGGGGGATACTATGTTGCCTGGGATGCTGGTCACAATTTCTAGGGGAAAACTGAATTGATACTACACAATAGTGAGGGAGAGAAATGGATCTCATTTACAGGGGAATTCCTGTGGCACCTCATGGTATTTCCATGTCCAAAAGTACAAGTTAATTAAAACTATGGCAACCAATAAAGATTAAACTGTTGGGTATTTAGAGCTTTCAGGAATTAAGATTTGGGTCACATTATACAATGGGAAAAAAAGGCAACCTCCAAACAGATTATGGCTGAGGGAAAAGGTAATAGAAGAGGAACTGTAGAAAAGAGATGTTATAAACAAATATAAATTTAACAGTTATATGAATACAGTGTAAATATATGTATGTATATAGTAACTAATATTTCACTTCTTCTTTACCGCCACTAGTTACTCATATGTTTGTAATTTGTGGTTAACTTTATCATTTAAGTTATTCTTTAGGTTATAAGATTCTGTTGCAATTAAGAAGAAACTACAAGAGAAATTAACATCTTTTAGACAAGGATAGTATGATGGTTGGAAATTGTGTCTTCCATTGTTTAGGAGAGGCCAAGAGAGTGTTTGAATGAATAGTTATTTTTTATTAGGTATACCCATGGAGTATTTACTGTTATGAAAAGGAAGTTTGAGTATGTACAAAACAGTATACATTCTGAAAAGATATGGTCAGTGTGGACCCAAAGGGTTGGTCAACACGAATTACTTAACTATTATTTTTAACATCAAAACCCACCATTTGTATTCCATTCTCTAATGTTTTCACATTAAATTACTCAAAACTCTTAACAGCTAGTTTCTTGTTAGACTATACCGAGAGGAGGCACTAGAGGGAGACTGGAAAACAAGAGGAAGGGAGAAGGCGCTTTCTTCTTCCTGTTGAGTTGATTGCCCTGTAAGTATCACTCTGGCAGCAGCACACAACCCGAGCAACAATTGCTTCTCCCAAAAGCAGCACTTAGTCCAAGCACCAGCTGTTGTTTCCAGTCTCTAGTTAGTTTTAAGTAAGGAGAACTAGCCTCATCATGCCACTTTGATGATCCAAACCCCAGCTCTGAGAAAAGTCCCATCTGTGAGCTTTCAGATTCTGATAAACCTACTCTCTTCCACTTCCTTTCACTAACACCAGGGCTGGTGGGAGCTTCTTGCTGTTAGCATCTCTCAATTCCCTTAATATTTCATTTTTGCTTCTTAGTTTTCTAACTCTGTGTAATGAATTCTCTACTTAAAATTTCCTCTGCAAAAACCAGTGGGATCTGTCTTTCCCTCGCTGGGAAAGGGACAGAGCAGGGTTTTAATCAGTGAGGTTGGGAGTTCACTACACTACATTAAGTACAAAGATGTAAAGAGCCTAAGCCAGGGATGAATAACAGCAGACGTTAAGCAAGAAAAGCCCATTGAGCTGGAATCTGATTTGAAATGCAATTGAAAAGGGAGAAAATCAAACATAACCGCAGGCTCTGTGGCTGGGTGAATGGAGTATGAACGTTGAGATTGTGGGTGTGGCTGGGAGACATTGAATTTGAGGTGTCTGGGGAGCATAAAGATGAACATTCGTCACAAGTAAGTGAGAACTGTCTAACATCCAAGAAAGTGCCACAGGATTAAAAATAAAGACTTGAGGAGAATCTGCAGATAAGTCTATCTCACTCTGAGGGAGTATGAGACAACTAGATAGGAGAGTTTTGAGAAGGAAAAGACAGAGGCCAAGAAGTAACCTTCGGGACCATCCATGTTTAGGGTGCTGAGGAGCATGGCAAGTCAGCCAGAGCAATGAATCAGGGTTAGTCATGGAAGAATGACTAAGAAGGAATGAAATCCCTCAGTCAAGTGTCAAAGAAGTCAGGGAAGTCTTAGAAAGTGGGAGCCTGGAGAGGAAGCGAGGGTCAGTGGTGCCAAATGCTTTCACAGGAAGCTCTGCCGGCATCAAGTACGATTATTATAGAAAGTGAGGAATTCTCTCAAATGCCACCTTCCAACCTGCCAGCTGTCCTGTGGGAATGTGACACGTAGTCCTCAGTTCTGATTTAATAAGAATGACACTAACAGTTAGCAAACATAGAAACGGGAAAAACGCTGCCAACATCGTGTAGCACATCCCTAAATACAGCCCATAGGGACTGTCTCCACATGCTTCAGAATCCAGCCCCGGAGCTCCACGAATAACTGCATGTGAGTCCACGGGCGGCACCACACCTCAGAGGAGAAACACAGCCCCCCTTACATTCTCAAGGAGGCGCTGCTTTCAATCTTTTATTTTCCTTTGAGTTCTTCACTGGCGCAGAACTTTGTTCTATTTGATTGCAACATGTAAATATTATCATCATATCTTCCTTTATTAGGGACAATATTTTTTTCCCTACAAAAGACTTGAGCTGAAAGAAATAAAACACTGTTTCAGTTTCAGGAATTCTAGGGAGGATTAGAAGAAAGGATTAGAACACAATTACCCCTGTGGAAATCTGGGGAAAAGATCCAATACCTATTTTCTTGTCTTTACCCACCCAACTACTCACAACCTGTCATTTATACACAAACAAATAGCAGTCACTGTGCAACACATCTTCTATTTCTGGTAACGTACCATGGTCAAAGTCATAAAAGAGTCAATTATTGAACCTGGTAGAGCTGGTGGCAATTTTCAAACAGAGGCACAACTCACATTTAAAGATAATACATGGCAGGTACTCAATAAGTATTTGTTGAATGAAGGTGTAAATGGCTGTTTGACGGCTAAGACATGTCTTGTCTAGGTTTGTGACTCCGTTACAGTTGGAGGATGAATTGCTATATTTAAAACGGGTAGAGAATTGTCAGAGATACTACCTGCTATGAAGATCGTCAGATCTATTATATATGGATGATGTTTCATTGCCAAAAACAGCTTCACCTAAAAATTAGCAGCCACAGAAGCAGGGCTTCTGTAGATTATGATGTCTAACAGTCAACTCCATATATGATACATGGTTGCAAATCTGAGCAACATAATCATATTTTTGGGTGCCTATTAACTGTTTTAACACTGTGAAAAAGCACAGTGGGAGATAAAGGTAGATACAATGGCTGTGCTATATGCATGCTTATCACTGCAGAAACAAAGACCGAGACACAGAGTTCTCATTCTCATTCCTAATGGGAAGCAGCACTAAACACAGAGTTCTGCATGTGGACGTGCTATCAGGGCTTAGCCAGTGGTACCTGGTCATTTCTGAACTCATGAAATAGATGGTGCATTAATATACTGAAATTTGTCTTTCTAAAGCCCTCAAGGATTGTTACTTATCCTTCAACCGTGGCTGCCTAAAACTGGCTTAATTGGTTTCGATTGATTTAACAACCCTTCTTCACTTAGTTTATCGTTATTTAGGAAAAGGTCAAATTATGTGGTCATTGTTGCCATGGTTCATTTTGGAATAGCAAAGTCACAGATTTTCACTAGTTTTCTCACTGACAAATTAAATAAATGTATATTTTTAGCAACGTTTCTCATTGTGAGGAGCCCCTCCTCTCCTCTAGGCTCCAAACCACATTTAATCCTCCTGCAGACCAGCTACCAAATGTTTATTTCTCCTGAGCTTTTGCAGCTACTCTTGGTCCACCTTGAGTTAAAATTTGAATTTCTCTGGATCTATCAAGAAATATCTCTCTTCTGTGCCCCGGTGTCTGTTCAACCAACAGTCTCCTCTTTTACTCTAATTCGTTTTCCTGTTTTGTTTTTTTTTTCCCCCTAGGAAGTGTGAGCATTCCCTTATTTAATATTTTCCTCATATTACATTTTACACTTTCCCATGTTCTCTCACTGGACTGCACTTTGCATTTATTCAGTTAAATGTAGATTACTTCCAGTACATACTGTGACATAACATGTTTAATAACTGAAATCCAGAACAGATATTATCTGCACCAATGTAGTGTCACATTGAATTACAAGCTCCCAGTTCTTTTCCTTTTTACATTATTGATTTCTAAACCAATAAAATGGATACTTATTCAAAGCCAGAAGGATTTCAAGAAATACATTGAAATAACTGTCAGATAATCTTGGTGAACTTTGTAACAAAATCAATTATACAATGTTCATACTAAGTTGCAAAGGCAAGGCACGCTGCCCCCGTGACTACCTGCCTAATGCACTCAATGCCAAATGACTTTTCTGCCAGACACAACATGAAAAGCCTGTTACTCAAAAGGTGCTAGTCTACCAACTCAACTTTTGCTTTTCATTGCTGTCTAGCAAAAAGGAGCTAAAGAGTGAGAAAGATGAGTTAAAAATGCAAATCAAAGGAAACTTAAAGACCCAAAGGTTCAAAAATCAGTAGGCATACTAAAATAACATTATTTCTCTTCTTCGCTATGTTTCTCTAGAAGTAGTGAAATAAGTGAGTACCTTATACCATAATTTCACATCCCAGGAATCAATGGCCAAGTATAGCCATAGAAAGAGTTGGGGCGAAAAAACTGAGAGAACCAAATGAGAAAAGAAACATTATAATAAAATATGCATCGTTGAGTCATAGGGAAAATCTGCATTCAAAACTTTTCCTAGAAATTATAAAAACTGCCCATTACTTTGAATAACACATTGTAATTTTAAAATACTTCACTAAATAAAAAGGCAAATTAAGAGAATTCTTTGATTGTTCCATCCCTATGGAGCCTTATGAATCCCATAATCCTTGAGAGGTATCTTTACTAGCATAGTTATAAATACACAGTTAAAATATACAATGAAAATCCAGTAGGTATTCATCCCTTCACTTGCGGGACTCCAGCTATGGCAGTATGAGAGCTCTGTACTCCTCACCTCTTCACACTATTTCTTCTGCATGATACAACTCCTCTACTTCAGCCATACTTCTCTTGTTAAGAATGTTTACTCAAATGAAAGGTCACATCCTCAGTGAGACTTCTTATTGCCAAAAAACTCCACTGGGCTCACTTACGCTTATTTCCCCCAGAACTTTCTGCCTTCCTTCCCTCAGCTTTACTGCAGTAACTACTGAATGTCTTCAGTGCTAGAGTGTGGGCCTCCTGAGGGCAAGAGCCGTGTCTCTTCTGTTCACAACAGCATTGCCAGTACCTTACTCAATGCCTATCACATAACAGAAAATATGTAGATGTCAAATTAGTAAATGAAAGTGTGAAGTGGATGGCAAAAAGTCATCACAGTAAATCACTAAAGGCGTTCCTTTACCTGTTTTGCATATATTTGTGTTTTTAAGAGGTCGTACAGCCTGAAGATACACTATATATATTTGACTACAGATAATGCATCAAACCATTGGATTTTTATGGTAGAAGAACAACATCTAGATCATAGTATGTGGCAAAAAGTGAGAGAGATGGGAAAGAGGCCAAACATATACAGCATCTGTAAGCCATAGCACCAGCCGACTGTACAATCTCACACCTTACTGTAGGAGAGAAAGCAAGTCCACATTATCTTTTCAGTAGTGCATTTATACACAAGTAGCCTGATAAGAAAAGTTGTCTTGGGCCCTGTTATTTTCTGAATGTATGTATACCTCTCAAAATTTATATATGGAAACCTAATCCCTAATGTGATAGCATTAAGGGTGGGGGCCTTTGGGAAGCAATTAGGTCACACGGGCAGAGCTCTCACGGATGGAATTAGGGCCCTTATAAAAGAGGCCCCAGAGAGCTGCCTCGCCTCTTCCACCATAAGAGGTTGCATAAAGAAGGTGCCCATCTATGGGAAACTCCTCACCAGACACCTAATCTGCTGGCGCCTTGATCTTGAAGTTCCAGCCTCCAGAACTTTGAGAAAGAACTGTGGTTGTTTCTAAGCCACCCAGTTTATGATACTCTTTTATTAGCAGTCTGAGGTGACTAACAAGCCCTAATTCACTTAAATGGTAAATGAATGCTTTAAAATGTATACTCAACCAACATTTTGAGAATCATCTAAAGGATAACATCATATAGGGACTGATCAAAGGGTTTTATGATCCTAATGAATGTGAAACCACAGGCTACAGAAATTCTCAAGAGCAACAATTCCTGATCAGATTTTATCAGAATTTACTGGGTAGCTTTATATTAAGTACTTCATCATCATTAATATACCTAAGGTTTTTTAAATGAGCTTTAATTTTATTTACAATAGATAATATTTTGTTGGCATCTAAAAATTCTGGGAAATATTAGAGAAAGTAATATGAATACAGCTTTAATTAAATAAAGATTCAAATATAAATGAGTATTTGCAACTGGTATAAAATGCCATCTTTGTGGAAGCATTTTATCAACTTAACATTTTGCTACTAGTAACATAGATAAGGCAGAACTAATGCGGCCAGAAGCAAGGAGAAACATGCATGGAATAAGTGCTGTAAATTTTTTTCTAGAGCTATATATTCCTTAGTCAGCATGCAAGGAAAATGGTAAACAAACAAGGATGCTAAATAAGAAAAACTTGGAACGTTCCTCAATGTACCAAACAGAGTGTGAATATGCCACTTCATTAGAGGGCAGAGCATTCTATTTTATAAAATAAAGTTAAATATACTAATTTCATTTTCAAATATTTAACACTTTACTAAAAATATTTTTCCTGATGTGAGGACTGATTCAGAGAACTTCATAAAGTTATTTATAATGTTTTTATAAATATTATTTGAAATGATATATAACGGCCTACTTCTCAAATTATAGAGTAAATATATACAGTAAGTCCAAAACTATTTTTACAACATCTGAGAAACAAATTTTCCCCTGTAGAATGTTTACACTGAGGAAAAAACAGCTAGATTATAGAAGTTAAAAATATACAAAAATAGGAAATAATATGTACTAATTAAAGTAAGAAAAAAATGAGCCTCACAGTCTCAGAGGCTTTAGAATTGAGGAGTAGAGAATGAAGCCTGCTTCTCAATTAGCTTTGGAAAAATCATAAAGAACAAAACAGCTCTCCAAAACAAGGCTCCATCTTATTGTACAGACCCTACCAAACGAAGAATGATCTTTCTGGCCGCCAAATACAGGAATCTACCACTTTGCAGCCTGTCTTCACTTCTCTTCAGCCCCACTGCCCCACAAATACCTTGCAAATGCCCACAAATGCCTCTCACCTCAGAAATTCTTTTTTCTCTTGATACTGCTTCTTAAATAGAAATACCTTGTTTTAGTCAAACCCATTCATTTCATCTATCACACAACAGAAGTTTTCTATTTTTAGAGGTCAAAAATCTCAGTGATAACCCAATAAAATCAAACCTCTTCACAGGTAACAACTGTATACACACACACACACGGACACGTAATTTTGTATGCATTTCAAGGTTTACAGAGCAGGTCCAGGTCTGATGTTAAATCAATGTGCATCAGGATGGCTAGAATGCCAGTAAAATATGGCCAGGGTCCATTTTGATTGGCTGTAGTGTGCATTCACATCGGGAGGTGCCCAGGAACAACCAGTTGATAAGTATTTTGAATAGCACTCTCTCTGGGGACATGGATCCCGACCTAGATAGTAGCAGTAGGAAATCAATGCACTGCTACATCTATGGTGACTATGCCATCACACAGGAAGCTACGTATGATACATACTGAATGCAATTTATATTTTGCAACCAGGAAGAGTTTCATGTCTAGGTTTACCACTCACTTGCTGTGTGATACATGGCCATTTATTTCTTCCTAAACTTAAATTTTCTTATCTGTAAAATGGAGATAAATAATATTTTTGTCATAGGATTAGATAAAGAATAATATGAAAAGTATCTAGTGTCTGGTAAAAAATGGATCCTCACCAAATAGATGATATAATGACAAGGACAACAATGCTGAAATGTTTATCGTTTAGATAATCTTAACAGCTCAACCCTCCCTTTTGCTCTACGATGCCTGAGTTCAAAATACTTTTCTTAAAATTTATATTTCATTCACAATCATTTCTATTTCAAAATCCTTCCTTTCCCTGAAATTCACAGCTTCATGGCATTCATTAACGATGAGGCAATTCCCACCACCACGACAGCCTCTGTCGTGAAATACTTGCAGGTTCAGCTTAATGATGACTGACTGAGAATGCATCAGATGCTAGGCGTTATATACACAGGAATTCTAGGAGATCATATGATGACACCCTCTAAACAGGAGCCTGAGGAACAGCAGCTTCAAGTGAGAAAGTTTTCACAGGGCAAATAACATCCAAGATACCAACCAGAAAACACAGTAATGCAATAATGGCCAAATGAATTTTAGTTGTATAATGTTCTCTCTTTTCACATTGTTTTCATAGCACACATTTCCAGGTTTCTATAAAAATGCAGCCAATGATGAAAAGCAACATTTGTTATCTTAGTTTATATTAGTAACTCAATTTCCCCTAGGACTGCTATAGATGTGGAAGGGGTTTGGGACTGAATTAATGAAGCTATTTGGATAACAGCTGAAATAAGATCCAGGAATGAAATAATGTATCTATAAATCTTTTTCTGTGTCTTTAGATTCTGCAATCCCTTGAGCTACTTTCTTGGTACCTGGAGGAGAAAATGATTATTTTAATTTTAAAAAGCCAGTAGGTGTAAATATATGCTGAGCCTTAGAAACAAGCCTTAAATTTTTCCAAAGATACTTCATATATTTCAGATATAAAAATATAAGATTTTTTGCACTGCCAATCTTCTAATAAAGACTTAAAGAAAAGAGAACATTTTAAAATATTTATTCATCATCCATTTCTTCAGCAAATGTGAAGGTAGACTCTACAATCTACAGGATCCTGTATGGGGCAGGGCTGGCAAGTGCTTCGGTCATGGTCTGTGCCTTCAAGGACATCATGGGCTGGGCATGGAGTATGGATTTGCACACCAACACCGCCGATGTGTGGTGATGGTTAACTGATCACTTACAGATAACATGCCATGACAGCTCACAGCATAAATCATTACATAGAGCTGGGTTTTGTTATGGAAGAACAAGGTTTGAGTTGACCCCTGAAGATGGGAAGGAGTGGACACAGAGAGGAGAAAGAACATCGTATGCAGTGGGAACAAACATTTCTGAAGGTGACAAATTCTGCTGAGAAGCGACTGATGTGAAACTTTGGGAAGTAGTCGTGAAAAGGCAGATTGGTGTTGGATTGCAGATTCATACTCTGGGTCATGACGACTGGTCTCTATTTAAGAAATCCTCATTGTTTTTACAGTGCCTGACATATGGTACCTGCTGAATAAAAATGTGAGGAATGAAATGGCCAGAGCTTCACCTCAACCACGGACAGGCCATACCAGAGGCAGCAAGGCACACAATAGAATACTATGCATTCAGAGTCTCCTCGTAATAATTAGCATGACCTTGGATACATACAGTATCTTGTCTAAGAAGGAATATTTCAATCTACACAATGGGCATAATAAATATCTTATCTAACGGGGTGTTTGTGAGGTTCAAATGCAATCATCGCTTTTGAAATGTACTGGAATAATAATGACATTGTAACTAGCACAGAAGAGACCAGTATGACATCTATTAATTATTCCAATAAGAGGTGGTGACCACCTGAAGTGGAAATGGGGAGGCAGGGTCTGGTGTCAGGGGTAAAGGACAGTTCAAAGTTGAATGCAACAGGGCCAGGACTCCAGGGCATCTCTATCTCTGAAATCTACTCTGATAAGTGCTGTGGACAAAAATCAAGCAGAGCGGTGGGATGGCGGGTTATAAGAGGGTGGGCAGAGAAACCATCTTAGAGGAGACGGCTTAGAGCTGAGATTTAAAGGAATGAAAGCATTCCAGGCAGAAAGAACAGAATGTACAAAGGTCCTGATGCAGGAGCTCAGTAACAATACTGAGTGAACAGTCTAGAAGCTCATTTGGCCACAGCACCGTGGGCATACTCGGGGCAGCAGAACATGTGCTTGGAGAGACGGCCACAATCACATCAGGACAGTCCCATGGGCACAGTGGACTGTGATGGGCAGTGAATGTGATGGGCAGGCAGATGGTTTATGTCTGAAAAATGTTAGAAGGATCACTCTGGCTGCTGTGTGAGAATCAGCTGAGAACATTCTAGACACTGAAGAGTGAAAGGAATAGGACTGGGCAGGAAGCTGCTGCCTGGGGCACCATGAGGGATGATGGTGCTTGAACAAAAGTATAGAAGTGAAGGATCTGTGAAGTGATCGGATTCAAGGTCTAGATGGAGGTAGCATTGGCAAGGTTGCTGATGGATTAGTTGGGGGCCTGTATAAGAAAGACAGGAGTCAGATAGGACTTGAAGATATTTGTCCTTAGCAACTGAGAGAGCAGTGGTGCTGTGCTCTGGGGTAATGGTCTCTTCAGGGAAGGGCAGGTTTGGCAGGGAGCATTTAGAGTTCTATTTGGGACATGTAATATTTGAGATGCTAGTTCCCCATCCTACTATCCAATGGGTAGCTAAATATACAAGGATGGAGAAAGGGAGAGAAACAGGGCTGGAAATATCAATTTTTAGTCATCCATGTATAATACCACAGAAAGCCATGGGCACGAATGACAATAATTTAAAAGGTATAATAATAGAGAAGAGTTTTAAAATGAGATCTGGGTGCTCAGCTCTTGGGTTGCTGGGAAGATGAGGAAGAGTCGGCAGGGCAGCCAAAGAGAAGTGGCCCACGTGGCCGGTGTGCATTTGGCGGACTCTGATGTCCCAGAAGTCACGAAAGAAAATGACCATGTCATTTGGGGATGTGAGGATTCTTGGAGTCGTTTTGAAGACTGGTAGGAGTAAATGACAAGCTAGAGTGGGAGGTGAGCATGGAGAGATGCTGAGCCTAGATATTTTTTGAGGCGTTTTTAGTAGAAAAAGAAAGAGAGAATTTGGGTAGTAGATGGTAAGTGTGAAGAAATATGGAAGGTTATTTACGAAATAATGTAACCTGGGAGATGCTACAGCAAGATTCTGTCTGATACGAATGAATTACCCAGTATATGTCCTCTTATTAAATATTTACACAAGTCTATATGGTAGGTGTTATCACTATTTTAGAGATGAGAAAATGGATTTGCAAGGGAGACACAGGGGCCAAGACAGCATGGGAACTGGTGGAGCTGAGAAGGAATTCCAGCTCAACTGAACACTACAGTGGAAGCTTGGGCCACCAGAGTACATATACAATGTCAATAAAATCATTTTTTAACTCACATCTGGGATAGCAAGATAGTACCAGACTTTGGGTTAAAGGAAAAATCTCCAAATCTCTTATTAGTTGAAAAACCTTGCTTTCCTTTGTTTTGTTTGTTTATTTGGTTGTTTGCTTGTTTTTTAAGTTACTGATGGAAGAGAACATCAAATATTCGCCAGATACATGCACAGAATATTTCAGAGCTAGGGAGGTGGACAGGAGAAGTTTCAGAAGGGAGAAAGTGAAGTGAATGGGCCCAGACACTTCAAGGACATGGACTTTATTTAACTAGAATGTCTGAGTAGGAATAAATGAAGGCAGAAGAAAGTTGAAAAATTTTGGATGATCTAGTTAAAGACTTTGAAGCAAAGAGTGAGGATTTGGACCTGCTTCTCTTTAGAGTGAAAGCTACTCTGAGATCAAAGCCATAGGTGAAAAGAAAGGTTGACAGCAGCATTGAGAATTGATTGGAAAAAGGTTTTGATGGAGGCAGAGAGTGCCAAAAAGAAAGAGTGGATGTCAGCTCATTCTTCTGGTAAGTAATTACAATAATGACCCTATGCTAGCACTGTTGAAAACTAAAGATTAGAGTCCATTATTACAATAGAGCTATTTTTACACGAGAAAAAATCCCAGGGTTTAATCGAAACTGTTCATACTGAAACTATGACAAGCCAATTATTCCTAATACTTTTAATAAGAAATATACATGTTATAACAAAACCTATCACTACAACTGGGTAATAACACAGTGCATCCTACCTTACTGATGGCATATCAGTAGCATCACCTTTTACATAAAGAAATTCCATCTAATTCACAAAATACATTATTTTTAGGAAATAATAAAATATTAGTTTTTTTGTTGTTGTTTGGCTTTTAGAGACTAGGTCTCCCCCTCTCTCCCAGGCTGGAGTGCAGTGGCCTGATCATAGCTCAGTGTAGTCTCGAACCCCTAGGCTCAAGAGATCTTCCTGTCTCAGCCTCCCAAAGCGCTGAGATTACAGGTTTGAGCCACCAGGACTAGCGAAAACATCGCTGATTAAAGGCGCAGAAAACATTTTTACTTTTATTCCCGATTAGTTGTCCTAAGTGAAATTTTAAAAGAAATCATTGAATATGGAATCTGAGAAATTAAAACAACAGTAAATTAGATCCTAGCTCTTCAGTGGGTTGGAAGGGGCATACTTCATTCACCTGTTAAGCTGACATTTATTTATACCCACAGACTGGCTGAGGCAACAGAAAGAGAAAAAGTGCTTTTTAATAATACACTGAGGCTCACAATTTTAAATCAGAGTTGAAATCATCACTTCACAAAGTCTGCTGGAGTCCTGAGGACATCTGTCTCCTTGCCCTGACTCTTGTCTCCATGTCAGTGATGGTGTGTGTAGCTGACTGTGGATCTGCAGATGAGAGGGTCTTTGCAATGGGCTGGTCAGAGAAGGTGAAAAGTGAAAGATGAAAGGCTGAAGGAATGGGGGAGGGGAGGGGCTATTTTCGGTCTCCTTTTCTGACATAACTGATCATTTCTGATCACAAAAGTAAGGGACTCCTTCGGATTGCAAACCACTTTATTTAAAGAACAAAATAAAAGTCATATTAGGATGAACTAAGTAATATATTTACATTCTACAAAAGCGCTCAAAATACAGTCTTTATTCAAAAGCCCAAGTCAGATGGATTTTCTCACTGGAGCCTTGTTGAGTCCCTCAACTGGAGTTCACCCTCAGCCCTGAGTCCCCAGAATACATTGTACATATATTTTAGGAAAGAAACATGTTCTACTTTCTTAATTTCTGTTAAAACATAATGTATTTATGTATATATAAATACATATACATAAATATATTTTTATAAATTGTAGATGATCTATAGAATTTCTATAATATAGAAATTGTATAGGTATAATTTTATGTTTATTGTGTGTTCATATATACATGTATATCTCACTCAGGAACAGGAAAAAGAACATCCAGGAAAAACTGCTTCCCCTTTAGTAGGATTCATTTAAGGAGAACTCTACGATTTGATGCATTTCAGCTGTTTGAATATAACTTAGCTACTCAGTAATACATATGCAAGTATTTTAATTCTTTTTGAATCAGCCCAAGTAAGCCTTAGGTTTCTGAATTCTGCCTTGTGTAAATGTCACCTCATTTATTTACTTGGTGCAAATAATACACTGCTAAGCGATATGTGTTGGCTTCCAAGCAATCAGTTATGGGTTTAAATTTGGAATCTAGAATTTACCAGGTGTGTAATTTGGAGTAAGTTAATTAAATTTCCTAGGCATAAGTTGCCTCATTTCTTAAAATGGGGTCTACGCCTCCCTGGATTGTTGAGAAAATGACATGGGATGATATTTGGGAAGTGTTCATTAAATGGTAGCCTTTGTTTTCAGCATCATCACTGTGATCAGCTGAATTGCTGATTTTCACTTTAACTACAGGAAACTTGAGTGGAAAAGTCTGAGTCATTTATGTACTCATTACTTCAGGGGATCAATTCCAAGTAACAAAGCTAGGGCCTCAGCGTAGTCTATTGTCAGTTGCCTGAAAGTGAAATGTAGAGGAGGCCACTTCATGTAACAACACAGATAACTCCAAAATAAAGGAATTTTATTTATTTATCCACATTTATTAAAATATTTACTTTGTAAGTATAAAAATATTTTAAAATGATTAAATATAATTTTATTTATGAAGTGGGCAGATGTGTAAAGAGGAATGTGTGAAAATGTATAGAAAAAGGATTTGTCTTACAAGTACCTCATTTTTAATGAGATTCTAAAAGCAACACTCAATCTATTCTAAGAAAAATATAGTAACATGACTATCAAGGAATCATTTATTAAAAGCCTTCAGCTTCAAGTGGGTTACTTTTTAAAATAAATGATTTTATTTCCAATTAATTTGGAGGTCTGGCTGGGAATACAAAAGAATATTATTGTGTTGCACAGGCTTAGAAATCAAACAAGTCTGGACTGAAATCATGACTTGCCATTTACCAGCTACTCAAACTTTCTTGGGGTCAGCGTCCTTATTTATAAAATGAAGACAATATTAGTATATATTTAAGCAAATGTTTGTAGAGATTACAGGAAGCAGGTAAAGTACCTAAAACTACCTGAGACAAGTAGTTCCTCACTTTAAGGGTTCTCTGCTTTGGAAATTTCTCTCACACTATAAGCAGCTAGAAAAATAGAGAAACAACTGTTTTCTGACTGTCTCAGTCTGTTTTGTGCTGCTATAACAGAACTCCTGACACTGGGTAAACTAGGAAGAGAAATGTATTGGCTCACAGTTCTGGGGGCTGGGAGGTCCAGTATCAAGGTGCTGGCATCTGGCAAGGCCTTTGTGCTGTGTCATGACATAGTGAAATGCATCACATGGCAGAATGGCAAGAGAGAGCAAAGGGGGCTGAACTTGCCCTTCATAATGGGCCCACTCCTGAGATAACAAACTTACTCTAGGACATGAATCCACTCATGAGGGCAGAGCCCCAATGGCTTATCACCTCTTAAAGGTCCCATCTCTTCACACTGTTAAAATGGCAATTAAATTTCAACATGAGTTTTGGAAGGGACAAACATTCAAACCATAGTGGACATATAGAAATTATATATATATATAAAATACATATGATTGGACTGAGGTAATGCACGACTGTGATACCGACGTGAAGGAAACCTACAAAGATTTGGCCTTGTTAGCTATAGCAGAGGAAGGGAGAAACCAAACAAAGCCTAGAAGTCTCAGTGAACTGGGGAACGACAAATCGAAGTTTAGGGAGGTTAAGAAAACTAGAATTTTCAGGACACAATACCTAAAAGAAGTTATTTGCACAGAGAGAGTTCTGGAAATTTGTGGATAGGCTACCTTGAATCTCTGGCTGAATATTTTTTTTCTGTACATGCATGGGGTTAACAATTCTCAAAGCTCACACGGAGTTGGGATATTTTGCATTCCCACCAGACAGAGTGGAGAGACCTTATGGTACCTGAGGCATCTGGTAGAGTTGCCAGAAGACTACTGTCATCATGGTGGGGCTAAATTACACATAGCACTATGGCTCCTCTGGATGCCCCAGCAAAGCATAAAAGCGAGTCTCAAAAGGAATCGATGTCGACTAGCTTAACTGTTGCCTGCATAAAGACAAATTTTTTTTTTTAACAGAATGCTACAAAATCCACCACCTAATGTACAATGTCTGGAATCTAGTAAATCACTATGAATCGTGCAAAGAAACATAAAAATAGGAACCACAACCAGGAGAAAAATCGATCAATTAAAAAAGATCCAGAAATGACAGAGATAATGAAATTCATAGTCAAGAATATTTAGCTACTATTACAAACATGCTCCATATGTCCAAGGAAGTAGAGGGAAAGAGGATCATGATGAGGAGAAAAGTGAGTGTTGAAAGTCTCAAATGTAATATATGGAGAGAAAAAAAATACCATATTTTCAATAAAGATACACTAGAGAGATTAACAACTGATTAGATAATGCAGAAGGGAAAAAGGCAGTGAATGTGAAGAAATAGCAAGAGAATCCATTCATAACTCATCTCATCAAGAAAATAGGGCCCAGTATCAGTGACCTATGAAGCAATACCAAGCGGTCCAACACAGGAGAAATTGGTGCTGCCCATTCAGGCAAGAAAATAACAAGGGGAGATAAAGCAAAGCTTGAGAATTTTTACAAGTTTGAAGATAACTAAGAGAAATCAAGAATGGGGGCTAAGAATGACGGAAGACATGATTGATGCCTTCAGTCCTTCCTTGATACCCAGAGATGGGCCATTACCTCCTAAAAAAGAAGTTTAAAGTAATGAAACTCAATTTGACACAATACTGGAAAATGGAGTTGTATTCATGTATATATTGTATATTTTGTTGTCACTATTTTAGGGGATGGTGGCAGAAACCAAAGGAGGCTCTTAATGCCTTTGGCATCAACAACGGTGTTTCCTTGGTGTCTACGCTAACATGCCTTAATTACCCTATCACCATCTTAAGTCCTTGCTGATTAAAATTGTTTGAAAATTTTTAGAATAAGTATCTACAAAAATATAAAGCCTTCCCTTGAAGAGCAGACAACTGTGGAAATATACAAAGAATGGAAAAATCCACTAACAAGTGAAGTGACACAGAAAGACGAATACAGGCAAAGGGAAGAGACAATTTGAAGAGAGGCTTATGAGGACGTCAGGTGTGGGAAGGGCCCACTGCAGGGTAAAGAGAATCGGCATGGCAGTATGATGGAAACACACCCATAGCACTCTCCACAGTATCACAGTCATCTCCATACATGGGCATGGTGGTCAGTTTGCCTAAAACTAGCACTGGGAATGACAGCTTGTTCTCAGCTCAGCTGTGGACTCACACTTAGAGATTAGGTTTCATAAAGCAGAAACGTACATCAGCCTCAGAGGACACGAGTAGAAAGTATAAAAACAGCCCCACACATATACATAGGAATAAAAAGAAGTATCTGTAGGTACCAATTGATCTGAAATGGCCCACTCCAATGAACAGAAGGTGCCTGCCTGCAAGCCTACTCTGAGTTGTTTTAAACATTATGACCCTGACAGAGAGAGACTACGTCTCAAAAAAAAAAAAAAAAAAAATTATGAACCTGCCAGGATACTGAATAAATGCTACTTAGTACAAATGTCCAAATATAGGAAAGTCCATTATATTTTTGAAAACTTAATGTCACCAATGACTTCATTTATTAAAAAGGTACTTTGCATGTGAGATAAAGTTGGGTATTTGATTTTAAGTCACTAAATAGTTCTGTGAAAACAGTTCAGCAGGATTAGCTATTAGAATAAAAGCACTGTCCTTGATAATATGATTCTGAACATTCAATTGGGGATTGCATTATGATTCAGTTTTTGCACTCTAAAATCCAACTTCCCTTCTAGCTTCCTGTTTAAAATTATAATTTCTAAGACTAAGAGCCACAATTGCCCTTCTAGCCTTTTGCTTTTCATGATAATTTAGAAAAAAAAGAAATTAGAAACATATTATGGCAGGTAATCATTTGCAAACACACGACTCTTTCAATGCCTGCCATGTTCAACTTCATTTTATAGCATCTATCTTGGCAATATAAATTGTGTTTGGCTGCAGAGGTATGCAGTGCAGTACAGTGAAGAAAAGTAATCGTGACAACTGAAAAATAAACAACAAATGTGTGTTTGTGAGGGAGAGAATGTGTGTGTGTATATGTGTGTGTGGTTTAGACGGGAGCAGCTCTCTGCTTTTCTGGCTTTCTTTCAAAGGGGAATGGTGTTATTTTGGTTGGTTTCCTTGTTCCCTTTTACAGCAAAGCAATGCCACTGGAGGAAAGAGACAATTGCCACATCTCAGAGGGTTGCCAAATGACCTCAAACCAGTTCAAAAGGAGCTCCCTCACCAGTTCCACAAATGAAAGCAATTTAATCCAGCACATGCAGATGGATTGGGTCAGGAATATTTACTATTATAAAGGCCATGTTTTTTGAAACAAGAGCCTACATTATATTAATTTTTAAAAGTGGTAGCACAGGAAGACTGTAAGATTATTTATGATGGCCGGGCGCAGTGGCTCACGCCTGTAATCCCAGCTCTTTGGGAGGCCGAGGTGGGCAGATCACGAGGTCAGGAGATCGAGACCATCCTGGCTAACATGGTGATACCCCCTCTCTACTAAAAAACACACAAAAAAGTAGCCAGGTGTTGTGGCGGGCGCCTATAGTCCCAGCTACTTGGGAGGCTGAGGCAGGAGAATGGCGTGAACCCGGGAGGCAGAGTTTGCAGTGAGCCGAGATCGTGCCACTGCTCTCCAGCCTGGGCAACAGAGCGAGATGCTGTCTCCAAAAATAAATAAATAAATAAATAAATAAAATAAAAATAAAAAAAGATTATTTATGATATAGTGACTATTCAGAATGAAACATGCTAGCATATTCACATGTTTTTGTAAACTTTGACTTTTATGCAACTTCCCCAAAATTCTCTCAAAAGTAAGTTTTCTGGGTTTTTAATAAAAATTATCAGAAGTATCTAAAGTTCAAAACTTTGAAAGTATATAACTAAGCCTTCAAAATCAAATCAAATTTACCTAATGCTCTATTTTTCAATGGGTTTTGATAAATCGAGTTAAATATATTTGGAATACTTCAACTGTGCAATCTACAGTTTAATGTATTCAGAGACATTCTAGTTCAAATGAGTGCAGTCACTTGTCTTACTATTCAATTAACATTCAAATTAACCATTTATATTTCAACATATTTTGCTTTATTATGTATTTTAAGACAACATAAAAATGAAAGAAAACATGCTTGATTTGGAGGCAATACATACAAATTACCCATGGCAGTCAATATTGGTAATAGAGAAACTTAAAAAGCATCCAGTTGATTTCAAATAAATGTAGAACACTGCTATATAGTATACTTTGCGTAAGTGGTGTATACTGTTGGGAAGTAGGGGGAGCAAAAGAAGCTTATGTACATGGAGTTAACACACATGAAGAACAGGTATAAAGAACTAGCTGCCCATTGTCCCATTTGATGGAAGTAGCCTTTTTCCCTAGAGAAGAAGTATTAAAGGAGAGTCAACCTAATCAGGATTATTTGTGTGTTATCTGTTCTGAAAATAGCACACTCAGACAAGATGATCACCAAGCCCTTTCCATAAATACAGTCTGCAGTCCACCATTGTAGAGCTGTCCCGTTTACTATTTTGACTCATATTAAATGTCAAGAGTACACAAACACATGATCACTTATATTAATATCCATGCATAAGCTGCTTAAATGATTTTAGTTCACAAAACTCAGATACGAAACTGCAATAAGTCTGAAAAGCAGTAAGGCTGGAGAAAAGGAGTAGCCAATTAAGAAATGGACAGAAAAAAAATGAAAATGCATAGTGAGAAGTGGTATTATACTGGCTAAACATACAACTCCAGGTCATGGGGTTACCTGCACCAGAGAATCCCGGATGCTAGTCCTGGCTCGTGCAGCACAGATGGCAGCCCGGTGGTGGAGAGCCTGCATCCGGCAGTCAGACTTCCTGGCTCCACATCCTGTCTCTGCCAGGTACTTGATGTATGGCTTTGGTCAAGTAAGTTAAACTCTCTCTGCCTCAGTTTCCTCATTTGAATAATGGAGATGATAATCGTTCCTCCATTATAGGCTTGTTATGGAGACTAAAGCGGTTAATGATCGTAAAGGTCTTAGAACTGTGGTGGGAACATAGTAAGCGCTATGTGTCTCCTAGTCAAATGACCATCCTGACCCACTGGATTTTTTATTTATGCAATAAAGATAACTACACGGACTCAAAAGGCAGTTACAATCAAATTATTTGAGTTAATATTTGTGCAGCATTGCCCACAGTGACCAAAACATGGTAAACCAATAAACAGTAACAGTTAGAATCAGTATCGCTTTAGTGAAGAAACAGCTAAGATTTAATAAACACCTACCATCCTGAGCACTTTACATTATTAATTCATTTTATCATAACAACCATGTTTGAGGTAGATTTTATCATCATCTCTACTACAAAGATGGGAAATTGGAAACAGGTAAATAATAATGATAAATACTACTAGTCTGAGGAAAGCTACTAGAATTGAATAAAAAATTACTTATAAACCAAGGCAATCAACCTAATTAATTAGCCTTTGGACTTTTTTCTCAGTCAATTCCCAATTTTGTGACTGAATTGGTCAAGATGATTTGCAGTGTTGGCACACAATACATGGCCAATTGTTCCAAGAGATGTTCTTTATTTATTTATACATGTGAGAATTACTGAACACCTTGGCAGAGGCCGCTAGCTAGTTGTCTTGGTGATACATATTTTTTTCCGTCTTCCTTGTTGAGTAATGAGATATTTAAGGTGGTAAAATGCCCACCCACAGCACTAGATTTCCAAGTCTCCATTGCATCTAGAAGTATCATTGACTAATTTCTGGCCAATGAAATGTTGGCAAAAGGTTAAAATTATTCCTTAAATGTAAAGAATGAAGCTGGCTGGTACGAGTCTTTATCAGCAATTCTCCTTTCTTCTTCTTGCTTGCACTATGGACTTGATGGCTGATGTGCCATAGAATGTCTTGGACCAAGAGGTGACCTTGGGAAAATAGCCATGCACTAAGGGCAATGAGGCACAGATCCTGGTTCTCAGTGGTGATACACGGCAGCTTTAGACTACCTATGACCAGACTTCTACTATAGAGAAAAATGTACACTGCTGTCAGCTTTAAAATCACTGGAATTTTTGGCCTCTGTTCCTAGCAGGTGAATGCAATTCATGCTGGTATGCGCAGCCATACGAACTGGACATCAAGGGCAAACAAGATACATTTGAAGAAAATAAGAATGCAAATAATTAAATGCAATAAAGCATTGCACATATTAGGTAATAAATAGCACAGGGTATAATGAGATTGCCCAGGAGAAAAGTGTTTATTCTGTCTGCATGGGTTTCTTAGAGGTGATGAAGCTTGAATTGAGTCTTGAAAAATGAGAAGGCATTTGATTCAAGAAGACAGGAGTGAAGCGATGGGCTGCAACCATTCCAGGCACAGAGAACTCATGGGGAAAAAATTACAGAGACATGAGTAATTAGATATTTCTAAATCAAACTGTTATTAGTCATTAGGGTCAAAAATATATAATTTCATACAGAATGGATGGCATATTTGATTGAGTAAGACATTATAAAAATTATCTGGCTCATTTAAAGAAATCCACATATTCTTCTCCATGTAATATGCTTAAAAGTGGTTGACACTTAAGAAGGCAAAAAAAGTGGCTGGTGATGGGGCTTGCTATCACAGCCTCTCTCTCAAAATGTAGGTGCTCACTACCCCAGCTTGACCCTGTTACCATGCACACTTGGTTGAGGTTAACAAAGCGCACTTGGAGAGAACTTTAAAGGCAACCTTTAGAAAAGCACAAATCTCCAATAAATTAATATTCTCTCATCATGATAAAAACATAAAATATGCAAGATGGATTTTAATATTCATGACTCACATCTTTCAAAAGATTGGTGAGATATCAAATGTAATACGGTAACAAAAAAGCACTTTGTAGAGGTGTTCAAAGTACTTTCAGCATTAATGAATTCTTATAATACCCTTGTAAGAAAGAATGGAGGCAGAGATTATTCACCATAACTTACAGACGGGATCGAGGGTGGAAGGATGCTCTCAAAGATCATCTGGTGTAGCTTTATGGTGCTCCAAGCCTTCCTGGGAGCTGGCTTCCCTACAATGTCTGCAGTAGGCGCACACGAACTGTAGGACCTATGGTCACAGGCCCACCCCCAGGTCAACCTTTGGTGGTAGCTTTACCACTGCAGAAGGGGCATAATGACAGCTTACATAGTTGATTTCAAGAACTCTTGGTAGTTCTAATTGACTGCTGAGAATTGCACCGATTTTTAGCTTGGCATGAGCAAAAAGCAAACAGCTTGCTTGGGTTGCTAACCCTGACTGTGAGCTTCAGCACAGTGGAAAGTCTCTGTAAATGGTCTCACCAAAACCCAGAACATAGTGACACGGTGACAACCACCAGCCATCTGGGCAGCACATTGCAACCATTCATATAGATTGTATTTTATCAACCCATTAAAAAATAATAATAATAATTGCTTGTTAGCATATCCCATCTGCTGGGTATTTCTCTAAGTACTAACCAATTTACTTAACTGATTTACCCCTCACGAAAACACTGATTAGCTTGACTTCTTAGATGAGAAAATGGAGATGGAGTTCAGTGACTTGCCCAAGGACACATACTTAACAAGAAACCAGGATGAGAGCCCAGAAAATCCAGTTTCAGACTCCAGGCTCTTAATGTGATTCCCCAAGAAATAACCTAGACCACATGTAGGTTTTCTTTTTCTTAGAACTCACGACCATGACAAGTATGTTACCATGGTTTAGGTTTAATAAGAAGTTTCCTTTATTCCATGATATATTTGTCCTGTCTCCAGCTTCCCAAAATGAGGACTATGACTTACAGGTATACTTTTAAGATGTAATTTTAACTAATCTTTCTAAGAATATTTTCTCATATTTTTATCATACACTGTGCATAACTTGAATTTTTTGTTTTTTACCGATATAATTTGTGCCAAGTCTGGGCGATGGATATTGCAGAATGCTTCACTGTGGCTTCTCTTCTATCCTAACCCTGGATACTCCAATGTTTACGGGCTCATGTGTGAAAGGTTTCCTGGGCTTGGATGCAAATAGCTCTTTTGATTCCTTCAAATGTCAGCTTAAAAACCATCGTCTCAGAACGGCCTTTATAGGGTCCCCACCTAAAGTACCCCATATATTTTCCTATCATCTCATGCTTTTTATTATCCCCTAGCACTTACTGCAATTTCTGAATACTGTCACTTATTTATTTTATGTTTCCCTCATTCAACCCGTGGGTTTTTAAGTTCTTTGATGACAGGGATATTTACTTTTCTCACTAGTGCCAAAAACAGTGACTTGCAGTGATTAACTACAATGTTTTTCTAAATGAATCAATATTCTCATGGCTTCTTAAGAGAAACAGGACCCAACAGAAGACCTGACAGATGAGTAAGGGATGCTGGGCAATCAACATTCAGACCACTCTCCTGCATTCCAGGTGCACACCCATCGCCACCCTGAGGGCAGCCCTGGCCAACTACCCATGTCCAAAGCTGAACTCATCTCGTTTTTCTCTAAATCTGCTCTTTCCTACAGTAATGAAACTATTATATACATGACCATATCATCATAGCCTCAGAAACCCCAGCCAGAAACCCAGGCACTCTGGACTGCTCTATTACCACAAGTCCCCACACTCAGTCACCAAGTCTTGTGGTTCTACCCACACTGCATAGACTTTTACAATATGGCAGGCGCCCTGTCCGCCTTTTGTCTCTCCAGGTCCCATCATCAGAGTTCTGCTTTAGCCATGATAAAGCACTTCCAGTTTCCTGGCCCCCACAACTTCTCAGGTGTCCATGCTCTGTTTCAGAGCTAATTCTGCTTCCTGTTTCTTTCGTCTTTTCACACCTGTTCAATATAGACCATCCCAGCTCATTCTTCAAAATTCGTTGCAGAGATTACTCTTTTTTGAAAACCTCCAACTATATCACCCGGGCTGAGTTAGGTGTCTTTTATTTCTAGTTCCATAAATTATATTCATGATTCTTTTCCCACACAAGTGACTGGACCATTCCAGCTGTCTCCCCGTTGTCTTGAGCTCCATGTAAACAAAGCCAGTGTCTTTCGCCCCCTATCATCTAGGGCTGGGACAGTGGCTGATAAATAGTTGAACTCAAGGTTTTTTCAGAGAAAGACAGGTATGGTTTGCCTGGTAAAGATCACTTTAGTGGACCAAGTAAAAGTATCAGAGGCCAGGCATGGTGGCTCACGCCTGTAATACAAGCAGTTTGGGATGCCGAGGCAGGTGAATCACCTGAGGTCAGGAGTTCGAGACCAGCTGGCCAACATGGTGAAACCCCATCTCTACTAAAAATACAAAATTAGCCGGGCATAGTAGCAAGTGTCTGTAATCTCAGCTACTCCGGAGGCTGAGGAAGGAGAATCACATAGACTCTGGGAGGTGGACGTTGCAGTAAACCAAGATCACGCCACTGCACTCCAGCCTGGGCTACAGAGCAAGACTCTGTGGCAAAAAAAAAAAAAAAAAAAAAAAAAAAAAAGTATCAGAAATATTACAAATAAAAATGTAGGAGGAGATGCAGGTTGGGAGACATGACCTTTAACGAACGAGTTAAATTAACCCTGGAAGTGAAAAACTACATACTACCATATACTCATGATAAGTTTTCAAAATAGCTTTTGTTAAAAAATTGTTATTTTTGTAGATAAATATAAGTAAAACTTAGTTTCCCCCTCAGATTATAATGTCATTGGGGAAACAAAAATATATCAAATGGCTATAAAAATGGCAGAATTAAATGAATGTTAAATACAGCAACAAGGTATGCATTAAGAGAATACAGAAGATAAAGCTGATTATTCTCCACTTGACTATTTCAAGGATAAAACAAACTCCATGCCCAATACAGAACTCATCATTTTCTCCCCAAGGGAGTTTACCTCCTATATTCTCTATCATACTTTATCTTCTCTCATGAATTCTTTATTCCAATTGCCACATGTTGTCTTGGTCCCTTTCCCATTTGTCTATAATTAATCTAATCTGAATAGTGATGCCACTGATACCACGTGTCTTTGAAAGTAATAGATATTTCTCATTTTTTTATTAAGTTATATTTTACATAGGCTAAAAATCATCCTTTCTAGTTATCCAAATTTGGACAAATTAATACCATTGTATAACCATCGTCAAAATCAAGTTACAGATATGTCCATCCCCCTCCAAATTACTCTATGCTTCTTGCAGTCAACTCCTTTACCTTCACTTCCAGCTGCTGGGGGCCACTGAATTTTTTCTGTCCCTATGGTTTTGCCTTTAATGTAGTACATAGCCTTTGAGCATGACATATCTCACACAGGAGAGTACATACGAGATTAATATAGGCTAACCGCATATGTTGTGAGTATCAATAGTTCATTCCCTTTTATGGCTGCATAGTACTCCACTGCATGGATGTGTCATGGTGTATTTATCCCCTTCACTAGTTGAAGAACATTTAGGTTGTTTCTAGTTTTGGTCATTACCAATAAAGCTGCTTTTAAGAGAAGTTTTCATTTCACTTGAGTAAATATCTAGGAGTGGGAATGGTGGGCTCATCTGGGAAGAATATCTTTAAGTGGCTGTGCTGCATTTAGCATTCCTACCAGCAGTTCCAGCTGTTCCTCACACTTGTTAGCGCTGCTGTTTGATTTGTCCAATTGCCTTTCTAATCACTGTGTGGTAGTACCTCATTGCACTTTTAATTTGCACTTCCCTGCTGACTAACAATGTTGAATATCTTTTCAGGCACTTATTTGCCATTTTTATATATTTGGTGCGATGTCTATTAAAATCTTGTACCCCTTTTCAAATTGGTTCATTTGTTTCCTATTTTTGAGTCTTTAGATACGTGATTTGTGAATATTTTCTCTAGCGATTAGCTTATCTTTTCACAATATTAGTATTTCTAAAGAGCAGTAGTTATTATTTCAATAGAGTCTAATTTATTTATTTTTTAATGGATTGTGCTTTTGGTATCATATCTCAGAAATCTTTCCCTAAGCAAGGGTCACAAAAAAATTCACCTATGTTTTCTTTTAGAAGCTTACACAGTTTTAGGTTTTACACTTAGTCTATAATCCCAGTTGAGTTAATACCTGCGTACAGTGCAGGGACTGGTTGAAAGCTTTTTGGTGTCATTAACAGCATTGCTAACAATAGGCAAGACATGGAAACAATCTAATGTTGATCAGCAACTGAATGAATAAAGAAAATGCACACACACACACAATGCAATATTATTTAGCCTATAGAAAAGAAAGAAATCCCACCCTTTGCAGCAAGACAAATGAACCTAGAGGACATTATGCTCAGTGAAATAAGCCAGTCCTAGAATGGCAAATACTGCACGATTCCACTTTTGTAAGGTATCTAAAATAATCAAACTCATAGAAACAGAGAAAAGAATGGTAGTTGCCAGAGGCTGTGGGGAAGAAATGGGGAATTTCTGCTCGATAGATGTAAACTTTCAGTTATGCAAGATGAAAAAGTTCTAGAGATCTGCTATACAATTATAACTAATCCTATTTATAGTTAATAACAAAATAGTATGGTATAGTACATCTTAAAATATGTAAAGAAAATAGTTCCGTGTTAACCAAAAAAACCACCAACAAACAAAATAACATAAAACCACACAGGAAAATTTCTGGAGGTGGTGGAAAGGTTTAGTGCTTTCACGGTGGCAATGGTATCACAAGTATATGCATATGTCCAAATACCAAAATGTAGATTTAAACATGTGCAACTTTTATATATCAATTATACCTCAATAAAGCTTATAATAGATTAATAAGTAAAATTTAATTCAAAGCATACCAGGCATGTCTTAAAATGTTTATTTAAATGTAATATATATGCATTATAGAAAAATCTGCAAACCACAGAAAAACAAAAAATGAAAAGCAAAAGTTATAACAGACAGTGGTAATCAGTTTTACTGTACATATTTTAAGTTTTTTTGTTTGTTTGTTTTGAGACAGAGTCTCACTCTATTGCCAGGCTGGAGTGCAGTGGTGCTATCTCAGTTCATTGCAATCTCTGCCTCACAGGTTCAAGTGATTCTCATGCCTCAGCCTCCCAAGTAGCTGGGATTACAGGCCCACGCCACCACACCCAGCTATTTTTTGTATTTTTAGTAGAGACGGGCTTTCACCATGTTGGCCAGGATGGTCTCGATCTCCTGACCTTGTGATCTGCCCACCTTGGCCTCCAAAAGTGCTGGGATTACAGGTGTGGGCCATCTTGCCCAGCCAAATATATATATTTTTTAATACAGAGAAAGCAACCAGAGATCCAGAGATATTGAACAACTCACCTTGGGTTACATAGCGTGTGGCAGTGCCGAGAAGTGATCCCAGGTTGTCTAACATTGGAGATGCACACCTGATCACATTTACTGCTAGTTAAAGGTGTTAATAAACAATGACAAGTGAGCAGAATTACTCACCCAGAAAGATTATAGAGACAAAAAAGAGAAAACAGAAACATATAATGGGTGAAATAGCCATCTACCTGGTCATCAGAACGAGGACGCTAACCATTTACCTTTACCCATTAATATCTCATCAGTTATCACTTTCCATTAACTTTACATCCTGAATATTGTTTATATTCCTCCTTTTTATTTACTGGTCTCTGTTTTACTTGAGGTCTCCATCACCTAGAATATTTGAAGAGTGTCTTAAATTGTCTTCAGTCATGACACCATCCAAGGAGGGTTGCCAGATAAAATAAAGGAAGAGTATTTAAATTTAAATTTCAGATACAGAACATATAATGTTATAGTAGAACCCAACTATTGCATGGAATGTACTTATACTAAAAAGTTCCTTGTTAATTACCTGAAATACTAATTTAACTGGGAATCTTGTATCATTACTTGCTGAATCTGGCAACCCTGCTCCCAACACTACCTTTTAGGGAAACCAGAGTGACAATGAACTAATGAAAAAATAAACAAATTAACATAACCTGATTAGAGGTAAAGTGAAACCATGAAAACGTCATGGAAAATAACACATGTGGGCAACTAGTTGAAGGAGGCGTATGATTTAATAATTTGACCAGGGGGAAATTAACAAATGTAGAAGAAACAAAATAAACTAAAAATTCTTCATGAATTTCTGTGTTATTGCTAAATGATGGCCACACTAATATTTTTGATACAGTTTACTTTCATTATATTTGCTATCAGAATAAATGTCTTCTTCTAGACTTTTGCCTTATTGGAGCCCCTTTTTATTAAGTAAACAGCAGCGAGGCTGTTTAAATATATATGTCCTATTTGACCACTGCCATCTCAAAAACAGCAACCAGGTCAGCTTCAAGTACTTTCTGCTCACCATAAAAGCCTATTAGCCTATTCTCCAAAGGGCTAAGCTGAATATATTATCTGGTGATCTTAGGTTTTAGCTCTGATTCAGCCATATTTCTATTATTCGTGGCATTCAGACTTGTAGGTAAATAGACCTGATGGGCAATAAACACTGACAGGCCTTGGTGAGAGAACTGCACATTTGCTCCTTTATCTAGTAACATTTAAGGCTACAGTGGAGTGAAACTACGAGGATGAACATAAAAGGCCTAGTACATTAAGGGATGAGGAGCATAGCACCAACTCATCATTTTGAGTTCCCAGAACTTAATCAAGGATTCAGGCTTTCACATAGAACTCCCATTGGTCATTTCTTTTTAATCACTAATTATAAGAGAGATCACACATTAAATTTCCAAAGAGGAAAAAATCCCTGATGACTTCCTGTAGTCAAGGTATTCACTTCAATGCAATTTATTACGGAAATTGAACTCTTCTGATGATGATGGGTAAAAATAACCTTCAATTTCCCTTTTAGGTGTGTAGACATACAAGCAATCCCCACTTTTCTCAGCTTTGAATTTTGTTGCTCTCAGGGTTTAGCTGTGTAATAAAGACCTGGATGTCAACAGTTCGTACCAGTGTTCAAACAGATAAAGACAATACATTCAGAATAAGGATATGTAGAATAAAACATAGGGATTTCCCCAAACGGTGATTTGGGTGGTCTGGGGAAATTGTTCTTTTCCTGTAAGTAAGGACCATCTCATTATTTTGTGCTAAGCATAATGTGCCTCAGACTCTGCGTCAGGCCCTCTGTGCCTGGGAATATTTACACGTTGGGGGGAATTATTGTTGCCAGTAGAGAGTCTTGCCTGCAAGTTGTCCAGGTTCTTGGCATTCTGAACAAAGAATTAGACAAAATGCACAGCAAAGCAAGGAACAAATGAAGCAAAGAAAGCAGAGATTTATTGAAAGCAAAAGTACACTCCACAGTGTGGGAGTGGGTGAAGCAGCAGCTCAAGGGCCCCAGATACAGAATCTATTCGGGTCCAAATACCCCCAGAGGTTTCCCATTGGCCACTTGGTGGACATCTCATGTAAATACAGTGTTGGCCCGCAATCAGCATCCAGGTCAGCTTAGTTGCAGAAAGCAACCAATCAGGCTGAAGTGAAGTTACAAAGGTCATACTCCTAAACAAACATCTGATGGGCTGGGAAAAGCAACCAATCAGAGGCTAAAGTTACAAAGTTGCACTTCTATGCAAATGAAGATTTGGCCTGCAATCAGTCTGACTGGTTGCAGACAGCACCAATCAGAGGCTGAAGTGAAGATACAAAGTGACACTACTATGCAAACGTACTTTCAATTTCCCATCTGCCACACAGAAAAGGTTGGGGTTTGCAAAGGGAGTAGCCTATGGTCCTTTTGTTACTCAGGTGTGAAATGTTGGGGTTTTTGTTTCAATTTTGTTCTAGGAAGTTAGTGTGAAACGGCCTTAGGATCCCTGCCTCCAGACCCTATTCTCCCACCTGATTATCTCTTTTTGTATATAGCACCCATGTAGCCATCCAGCAAACATAGGCTAAAGATAGTAGACTAGAGATGGACAATCTGGACCATGATGATGTCATTGAACAAATTAGTTATTCAACTCCAAAGCCTCTCTACCTCTGAACTCAGTTTATATTCTTTTGCATTTTGGGGGGTAATATCCAGGTTTGTTCAAGTGTGCTGTAAATTTTATGTTAAGAAAACCTACCTTCCCTTTGGAAATCATGTAAGAAAACTAAAAATAAATGTTTAGTGTATATATATATATATATATATATACACTAAACATATATATATATATACTAAACATATATATATATACATATATATATATATTTTTTTTTCTGAGACTGTCTTGCTCAGTCATGCAAGCAGGAATGCAGTTGTACGATCTCAGCTCACTGCAAGTTCCACCTCCCAGGTTCAAGTGATTCTCCCATCTCAGCCTCGCAAGTAGCTGGGACTACAGACATGCACCACCATGCCGGCTAATTTTTGTGTTTTTAGTAGAGACGGGGTTTCACCATGTTGGCCAGGTTGGTCTCGAACTCCTGACCTCAGGTGATCCGCCCACCTTGGCCTCCCAAAGTGCTGGGGTTACAGGTGTGAGCCACCGCGCCTGGCCTACATTCTTTTTATTCCTCCTGGGCTCAAGTGATTCTCTTGACTCAGCCTCCCGAGTAGCTGAGGTTACAGGCATGGGCCACCACTCCTGGCTAATTTCTGTATTTTTAGTAGAGACAGGGTTTCACCGTGTTGGTCAGGCTGGTCTCAAACTCCTAACCTCAGGTGATCCACCGGCCTCGGCCTCCCAAAGTGCTGGGATTATAGGTCTGAGCTACCGTGCCCGGCCTTTTTTTATTTTGTCTAAAAAGATGCAGGGCTGGGTCTGGTAGCTCAGGCCTGTAATCCCAGCACTTTGGGAGGCTGAGGTGTGAGGATCGCTTGAGGCCAGGAGTTCAAGACAAGGCTGGCCAATATGGTGAAACCCCGTCTCTACTAAAAACACAAAAATTACCCACTGGGCATGGTGGCATATGCCTGTAGTCCCAACTACTAGGGAGGCTGAGGTGGGAGAATCACTTGAACCTGGGAGGTGGAGGCTGCAGTAGCCAAGACTGTGCCACTGTATTCAACCCTGGGTGACAGAGAAAGACTCTGTCTCAAAAAAAAAAAAAAAAAAAAAATACAGGATCATACCACGTCTACGTTGGCTACTTCCAATCTCTTTCTTTAGTTGATTTTGTATTGATGTTGCAACCTCAAGAGAACAAACACAGGACATTCTCATGACATCTGACACAGGAAAGGGATTAGCAATGAATGTGACAATGTGAATATCATCTTAAAGCTGATCCAGCCTAGTGAGTTCTTTTCAGCATCCTGGACACCCTACTAAATATGATTTCATGATACCTTATAGATTTATATTTTTTCTTTATAAAATAGAAAGTAAACTTTTTAAGACTGAATGAACTTTTCATTTTAAGGTGCAGTTAGTATATAAAGGTAAGGGAAGGGTACTTCTAAACACAATTTTAAAGTCATACTCTTAAAAACGATATTAGCAATAACCAAAGAGATCATTTGTAAGCATCTTGTATACAGCTATGATAAATTGACACTCACAGATGCGTTACAGGGTTATAATTTAACTACAAAACATTCAATCAAGGTAATTATATTGTACTTGTCCAAAGAAATAACTTATTAATAAAGAAGTAAGGTGGACAGTCATGAACAGCATAAAAGAGAATTCCAAGGAGACAAAAATTACGCAATATTTCTATGCATAAAAATTACCCAGAGATGTCCTCAGCCACAAGTCGACAACCAGCATGGAGGACCCTATAATGACCTGTCTCAGTCAGCTACATCAGGGTACCATAGTTCTGGTAACATCACTGCTTAACATAATCCAGCTGACTAGCCTTGTAGATTCTGTGCCTAAAAAACAACCATTGGATAATAATTGAGCTATTCAAAAAAATTTATCTATAAGTAGAGAAAGTGCTGATGAGTAAACATCAGTATCTTCTCCCTTTGTTAGTTTTGGTTCTTATTCTACTTGAACCAACCAGTATTCCACCTTTTAAACAGAATTATCTGATGAGTTTGACCCTTGTGATTCAGCTCTGTGAAGGCTGATGACTTCTGAATTCACCAACATTTGGGTTTCCATGCCTAAGAGCTTGAAAAAAAAAAGATTTTAGAACATGGGGACCATTCTGTCACAAGTGAGAAAACTAAACTATCAAGATTAAGTGATGGAGATTTTGAGGTCCCTGTCACAGCAGCATAACTTGTAGCCTAATTCACATATACTACCTCATTCAGTGCTTAAAAGGTACTACGCAGGTAGCACAAAAACAAAAAATAACAAAGGCCAAGGTGATATAAGCCAGATTGAAAAAAAAAAAAAAAAAAAACAGTGACCACATATTTAAAATGTGGAAAAAAGCCTAAAATAAAGGAATAACATCTAAGCAAAGACCTGAAAGAAAACCACAATATGAAATATATTTTTAGTCTTCTCTGCAAAGAGCCAAAGAGCTTTGGGCAGTAGAATTCTGAGATGGGCCAGCAGTCAGGCAATTAGGAAGTTCTTAGATACAAGACAAAAAGTTCAAAGATGGGTAGAAATTGAGAGGGAAAGAAAAGTTAGAATAAAGCCTCCTTTTATACTTTCTGACAAGGCAAAAATTGACATTCTTTTTTAGACAATTGCAGGTTCAAGTGTGTTTACAAGTATGGTTGCTCATATATGTGGCCAGGGTGGGGGTACTTACAGGACAAACAGATTCTTCTCATTCATTCATACTTAAGATATGGATTTCTTGGCACAAATAGGGCAGTGAGAAGTGAAATATTACTACAACCCCGTGTCTGCGTCTGACCATGTCTGTGGCTCTCACCGTCTCCCAGTGGGACAATTCATTGTTACTTTGCACCTTCAAGGTCATATTAGAGAAGAGGCAACAGCCAGGAAGGCTAGCTGGGCCTTAAAATATATGATTTATTTTATTTATAAAATATAAGACTTTACATTTTTCTTTCTTTTTTTCTTCATAATTTTTTTAAGACAGGGTCTCACTCTGTCACCCAGGCTGGAGTGCAGTGGCACAATCTCTGCTCTTTGCAATATCTGCCTCCCTGGTTCAAGTGATTCTCATGCCTCACCCTCCCTAGTAGCTGGGACTACAGGCGTGTACTACCACACCCAGTTAAGTTTTGCATTTTTAGTAGAGACAGATTGCACCGTGTTAGCCAGGCTGGTCTCAAATTCCTGACCTCAAATGATCCGCCTCTTCCAGCCTCCAAAGTGCAGGGATTATAGGCACAAGCCACCATGCCCAGCCAAAACTGGTACCTTTTTCAAAGTAAAATCAAGTCAAGATGGAAACCTGGAAGGTTGCCATCCTGTACTCTTAGGAGCAAAATGAAGGTCTTGAGGCCAAAAAGCGAGTGCAGACACTCTAAGACTCCAAAGTCTCTAGGGTCTGGTAGTTTGACTATCAGGGGCCAGAAATGCAGAAATAACCCAATCCTTGGGCTAGGAATGTGCAACTGTCTAGTGCCATGGTGAGGGACTGCAGCCGTCAGTGTCACTAATGTGGAAGGGCGAAGGCAGTCAAGAGAGGGAAAGAGGGTCTTCAGGAAATGATACTGATGGAGCAAGAACAGGGAGCCGGGATTCCAGAGGTGCAGCGGGCTGCAAGTCTCCTGATAAATAAACCCCCATGAATGAATGTTTTGTCTTGGAAAGCATTGTATGGTATAAAGACTCTACATTCCTGCATTTTGTCACAAGCCTCTAAATCCCCAACCTAGAGCATCTGGACAGATCTCACTTCTTCACATGCAGATTCCTGAATTCAGTAAAAAATCCAATAGGAATTTAGTGACCTCATTTAATAGTAATATTCCCAATATCAAACAGATCCACTACCATCACAGTGTCCTTTTAAGAAAATAAATATGTGAGTAAATACAGAAACAGATGGATATTTTACAAATGCCTGATGGACAACAACAGTGAAAAGGACCGGTCACAGCAATAACTCAAGTGTGGGCTAATCTGTAATGGACACATGTATCCTAAGAAGACAGTGGCAAAATGTTTCTAATGTGAATTTAAAATGTTTGAGTTTGGGGGCCTTCTCTGTTTCTGCTCCTGATTTATATGCTGTCTCCAGAGCGTGAGGATACAAACGATTTCCTGAGGGCAGAATCTTCCTCTGCTCCTGCACACTGCAGGGCTGCTCTAGAGCACAGAGCCCCTGGCAGGATTCGTCTCAGGTGAAAAGAACATCAAAGCTGTTACTTTGAAAAAAGACGCACTCCAGAAAACGCAGCACAGTATGGATTTTGCAACAGATCTCACACTGGGGAAAAATAAATCCAGCTCAATTATATTTGGGTCCTGCCTTTATAAAGGCTCATTAACCTCTAAATCATTCAAAAGATGTAAAGGAAGAGTAAAATGAACCACAGCTTTCCCTGCCAGCTTTTTTCAAGGTGAAATATTCTTGGTGTTTGGGTACCTGGAAAGGAAGAAATGTTTAAGGAACTCTGGTTCTCTGACATTGACACAGACAGGAAATTGGATGTATTTATCTATTTTAAGGAAACTGTCTAGTGTTATTTATTCTCCTCCACCACCCCACATCATATGAGGTGAGTCAAGCAATTATTGAACCTCAATTCATGGTCGTTGAATACTATGAAAAAATGCTCAAATGTCACCTGAGACTGTGGGCTATATAACACAATTGAGTTTCTAATAAAAGTAAAAGAGAAATTGGCAAAGCATAGGAAAGCCACTAGTGAAGATCTATATGAGGCAATAAAGACAGCAGGGACGATCCTAAATTAAGAAGAGAAAAAAGGGAAGAAAATCAGAGGCCGTCCACAATACTGAAGAATGTAAGAACTGAAGATGATTCAGCAGACGACCTGAAATTTCCTCTGTCTTGAATTTTCAAGAAATGGAACGTGCCCTCCACACTCGTAAGTGGGTCAGAGTGTGTTCCCGCTGCATGGATGGGCAAGCTGGCTGGCCAAGAGTTTGTCTCAAGGTTTGGCTCCATCAGACAAACAGGTGCACCAGCATTTCCCTCCTCCATTCCCAAGGGCACCTTCTTAGAAAATGAAATTTCATGCTCAGTCAAACTTTAGAAACATATGATTTAAACATATGCCAGTCTCTTTCTACATATTTGCAGCTTTGCAATTCTTCACCTCCCAGCCCCTTTCTTAAAATAGCTTGTGGTTGAAGCTAAAATGTTTAGTTGAACAGTCATCTTTTCCTCTTCTTATCTAGCCTATAGAAATCTCTCATGAGAAAACTGAGCAGCCACAAGAAAACTGAGTTAGTGACAATTTATAATGTGATATTTTGATGCCCGAGACTATTTTCAGAATTACAAGAAAATTTTCCTTTTCCAAACACACAGTCTTCCAGAAAAAAATCTACCATGGACCATAACCAATGAACACCAGCTGATTCACGTCTTGCCAGTCCCACTTTAAGAAAAAGAAAGAGAGACAGGGTATGTGAAAAAGTTATAAAGATAAAAATATCTTCAGAGGACATAAGGTAATAATCAAATTTCCATTCACATAGGGTAAGAAATCTTTTCTATAAGGTGAAAAGTATAAGAGACATAAACTGCCCAGAGTTACAGGATAATTAATTTACATTGATTATTTTACTAAAACACAAATATAGAAAGTGCTTGTGAAAAACATTATTTGGCAAAAAAATCAAATAATTATAACGCTTTATGTACCCTTAAATTAGCAGCAATCCATTACAAACAACAGATTTTATATTAAGGGTCCCACATGAGCTTCTAATAACAAAGGTCACTTTTTACCAAGACATAACTTGTGGCTGCTCAGACAGTAGAATTGGAAAGAAAGGCTCTTCTCTGATTTTACCTTCCCAAACTGATGCATGCCAATGAAATAAAACATTATCCTGCCAAATGCAAGCAACCCTGGGGGAGCTTTTCATTGATTAAGTAAGGTCTTATTGTGATTGGCTCACATCATTTCCCAATATTTCACAATGTGTGTCTCCCAAATTTTCCAAATCCTTCCTAATTTTCATCCAAAGTCACCTCAAGCTTCTAGAACCAGTGGAACTACTGTTCACCGTGACAACCTTCCTGAATAGCCTACCCCAAGCTCACCAGGCTCACTCAGCCACATCATAACTTCCATCTAACTGGCCCGCTATCATTTCTCTATAGGTAAGCCCTAACTCCTCAATCAAGGTCATTGAAATTAAGTGAAAATGATTGAAATGACCAAGGCATCAGGAATGGTAGTTTACAGTTCTTCCACATGCATTCTGCCGGAACACAATATATATTTCATGATAACAAGTGATCCTCTTGGGAGGAAGGAAGACTTGGTATCTGCTGGGAATATGAGTGAAATCAGCCCCAGAAGAATAACAAGGTGATGGTGAGGACACACAAGACCAATTTCCCAAGATTGTCAAGGAGAGTGCAGTCTACAAATGAATAGAAAGCAGCATTTTAAAAATGATATAGACTCGACTAGGAAATATCAGATTCTATCTCATAAAAAGAGTAAATTGTTTGCTAAAATCTTTGTTTCAGCTACATATATGTGTGTGCTGGATTATGATGTGAAATCTATTTCTTACTCTGGGACAAGGTCAGAGAGGTTTAAAATGCACTGCTTTAATCTGTCTCAAAATGCGTTCCACAAAAAAGCAGTTCCACCAATATGACCTGCAGAAAAGGGCCCCAAAGTCGATGATGTTCAAAAACAGTAGATTAAACCAAATTAAACAGATATTTTAAATGCCTGAATTACCAGGGCTTTTAAAATGTTAATATGATCATAAGTGTTCAAGGCTAGAAAATAGTATTGATGCAGGATATTTTCCTGACCCCTTCACGGGACCTGTGACAGAGGTGCCCCGTTTACTCAGCTCACCATGCTAAACCCCTCACAGGAGGGAGTGTGCAAGTGAGTGCAGGAACAAGCCTGCTCCTTCGGCACCAGCAGGAACAAACTCCAATTACTCACTTGGGCCTGCTGTGCCCCTCCCCTTGCGGGAAGGAACATGTAGGGAAGTGAGGGCAGGAAATGGTCAGCTGCTTTAGCCCCAGCAGGAGCAAATCATGTGTAGGCCCTGTGGTGACATCCAGGTGGGGCTGACTGTGACCCCAAGGCCCCAGAGGGCATGTTACAATGCTGTCTTAGGTCTGCTGTCAGCAGACAACAGTGTGTTATCAGCTCAGCGGGCCCTTTGCCTCATGGAGTGCAGAGGCTTCCCTCTGCCAGTGAGGGCAAAGGGGCATTGTAACAACAGCCTTTTGGGGTACCCACACTTGTTGGGTCCTGAATTCTTGTCCGGTACACTAGAAGAGTAAGGTTACCTAGACAAATGGAAGGATGATGAAGGCAGACAATTTTATTGAGTGACGAAAGAGGCTCTCAGCAGAGGGGGAGCTGGAAAGGGGATGGGAAGGGAAGGTCACTGTCCCCTGAAGTCAGGTCGTCTCTCTTCCTTTCTCCTCCGAGGCCAGGTTGCCTCTCTATGACACTCAGCAGTGGCTCTGAAGCCAATTCTCCTCTCCCCGATGTCCAGACATTTCCGCTGTCTACCAGCTGAGCCTGGGGTCTTTATAGGCACAGGATGGGGGTGAGGCGAGCCATAAGTAGTTTGGAAAAGGCAACATCCAATTGGTAAAAAGACATTATTCAGAAAGAACCAGTCGGGAGAGAGCGGGTAAGCAGGGGTAGAAGCTCTCACTTTGGGCCATGGGTTCAGGCTTTCTGGCTTAAAGGTGGGGCTTTGCCAGGGACCTGCCTTGTCTGCCTAGAGTTTCTCTGCCTCCTGTCTCCATCAGTATAAAGCACACCCTAACTATATGGCCATGAAACCTAGGGCAGGTGGAGGAACTAGCCTCTCTCACACCACACTCTGAAAAACAGTGCTCAAAGCCAGTGCTGCTGAAGACACAGGCATCGCCTCTGCATTTCCCGTCTGATTTCCCCTCTGACGTATGACTGCCCCGCACAGCAAAGCCCATTCTAGATTACGGGGAAGTGCTCAGCAAGCAAGAAAAACACTGAGAACATCTGGGAGAAGAAAATAATAAGAAAATGCCTGAAAATTTGGTTTCATGTTATAAGGAATGGAAAATTCATTTCAATTCAGCCCCCAAATCTCATATAGGTTTCTCATGGGACCATTTGTGAAGTAGATATGTTACGATCAAAAATGGTAGTAGATCAAGAAAATACTGAATGTCCTACACTCTAGTGACACTAGTACAAAAGGAGAAAAAAAAAAAAAAGGAAAAGAAATGAGACGAAGTGTGTTTAAATGGCACTTGCCCAGGTCTGCTTATTTTCCTCAGCATCTGTCAGTTCTGCTGAACTGCATTTGTCTTGGTACTAGTCACTACCATTAAATTTAGACAGTCTAAAACAATTGTTATATGAAATACAAGGTAGATAATTTGTTATTTAAGCATCAGAAAGTAAAAGAGCATCAGGTAGTAAAAATAATCAAAACAATTCATAATATTTTCTTTATGAACTCATGTACTATTTGTTAATAGGAAGCTATGGTTTTTATTTTTCATATGAATGAAAACTCGATACATATATATTTTCTTTCTTTGATAGATATTCTCTCTCACCAGTATAAAAGGAAATAGCTTAATTCAAAAACCAGGTTACCAAAATGAAGGACATTAATTCAACTCTGGATTTCAGGTGATGCAAAAAAACAAAAAAATTCAAAAAAAGCACAAAAAGGACTCTGAAGATTATTTACGTACTTTTCAGCAAAACATCCACAAAATGACTTCTAGTCTCTATGGTAAATCAAAGATGGAAAAAAAAAAAAACAACCTAAAAAAAAAATGACTTACGCAGCTGTTTCCATTGAAAAATTACTTTCCATTAGGAGATGAAGAAAATGTAGCATTTGGTTAATCCCTGGCAGTGGCTTGCCATTCTCTTAATACTTTCTTCTGCATCTACACAGTTCTTAGTCAGCACATATCTGATATTTTGCCATACTGCTATTTTAATTACAAAAAACGAATCAAGTGAAAACTAATTTAAATAATCAAGTAAGTCAAGGGCAAATTAATCCTGATTCGTCTAATACAAGTTTATTACATCAAAATCCCTATCTACTCTCATCAGAGAATTTGGGATTATAGTTGAATTTTCTTTTTAAGCAGCACTATGAGACTACCAGGAATACAGACAGAACTAATAGTGAATTTCAACATCAGAGACAGCAAGCGGAATATCATAGATACAGACAGAACTAGTACTGAATTTCAGCATCAGAGACAGCAAGCAGAATATCATAGTTTTATAAAAGCGATCTCAGAACATTCAAAGTCCATCAAGCAGAAAAGAACAGAACAGAATGGTCTCAAAGAATTAAAATGTTGACTATTAATCTCAATGCCCAGAAAAACTTGCCTTCATCCAATTCTAAGGAGGCACTTTTGAAGTCTCCATCATGTAAGCCACATTCTGTAAATCTTGACATGGCTCAGTTCTCAGAAACTTTCAGTTAAGAAAAAAAAAAAGAGTCAAAGGAAACACTAATTTCGCTAAAGAAGGAACAAAAACCAAAAGGTGATAAGTGATTATAAAACCATTTTCAATAAGATGCGTAGAATAAGGTACAATGTCTAAAGAATGCAAAAGGATAGAGAAGCCCAGGGTACTTGCTTCTTTAAAACCATTTGATTTCTTCCAGACAGACAAAATTCAGGGAAGGGATAGTGGAAATGAGGAAAATGAGTCATAAATATATGCCTTCACCCACATCTCATGTTTCCTTGGTTAGACTAAATATTTTAATATTTACATCCCTATGTACTATATATATATTTTTGCTATGCCATCGTAATCAAAACAACTAATATAGCAATATTGGATACCAATGACAGTCAAACGCCACTGAATGGGCCACTGAATAATGGAATTGTATCCAATTGTCCAAAAGTAACATTACTTGGTGTATTAGTCAGGGTTCCCTGAAGGGACAGAACTAATAGGATTGATGTCTATATGAAGGGGAGCTTATTAGGAGAACTGACTCACAGGATCACAAGATGAAATCCCACAACAGGCCATCTGCAAGCTGAGGAGCAAGGAAGCCAGTCTAACTCCCAAAACCTCAAAAGTAGGGAAGCTGACAGTGCAGCCTTCTGTCTGTGGCTGAAGGCCCAAGAGACCCTGGCAAATCACAGATGTAAGAGTCCAAAAGTTGAAGAACTTGGAGTCTGATATTCAAGGGCAGGAAGCATCCAGCACAGGAGAAAGATGGAGGCCGGAAGACTCAGTAAGTCTGCTCTTTCATTTTCTGCTGCTGCTTTATTATGGCCACACTGGCAGCTGATTAGATTGTGCCCACCCAGATTGAGGGTGAGTCTACCTCTCCTAGTCCACTGACTCAAAAGTTAATCTCTTTTGGCAACCCCCTCACAGACACACCTAGGAACAATACTTTGCATCCTTCAATCCAATCAAGTCAACACTCAGTATTAACCATCACCCTTGATTAGCAGACAATGTTCTCCCCCTTTGCACACAGGTGGAACAGAGATGGACATCACCGATTTGGGGTTAGTAAAGACTCCAGACCATGTGGCCCTATTTGGGCGCCTGATTTGTCTAAGCATCCCCTTGATGTTGGGTACTCAGGTCATCTCCAGCATTTCCCAGTTGCAAATCACATTTTATGAATACCTTTATACATCAATCTTTCATTTCTAGTTATTTCTTCATGGAAGAAGTGGAATAAAGAACTGAGTTAACAGGAATATTTTTAATCCTCTTGATACATTTTAATCTGGTTGATTTAAAAAAAAAAAAACTACTGGCAAGCCACATTTTGTCAGTAGTTTTTTTTCCTAATCTCGAATTACCTTCCTACTCTTGTTTTTAGTCTATTCTCTTCTCCTCTGCCTCTTCCCCAACACACCCCTGTACCCCATGCTCCAGCTCCAAGAACCCTTCCTGCACAGAAAAGACAGGATGGCACTTCACCCTTCCATGCTAGCTCCTGGTTTTGTTTCATTTTCACATGTAATGCCTTCATACCCTTCTCCTCTTGCTCTCTATTTAACGCTCCTGATTACCCCCACCGAGAATGGCTCACTTCCTCATCAAGGTTACTAAGTGTTCTGTTCATGCCTCATTTGTAGCAAGCACAATTTACATTTTCTAGAAATATAAATTTACCAAAAAGCTGCTCCAGCTAAAAGATGGTCTCTAAAAGTACTGACAAAAATGCAACTGGTACTGCAAGACTGGAGCCTAGAAAATGCTTCTGCACATAAAAGGCACTCTAAAGGAAATGCTTAGGAAATGCAATTAATACAGGGGAAATTTAAAAGACATCTTAAATGGCCTCAATTGTACTCTTTCAGGATAATTTATAATCTGCTAATGATAAAATGCAGATGGTGGACTATATTAATTTCAAAATGCTCTACCACAGTTTTACTAGATATTTCTGGTACTATAATGCAAAACCAACCCAAGACACATTCAGAAAGACTTCTCATTCCCTCCAACTATAGCCAAGTTGAACTCCTTACTCTTGTTAGGCATGCATACTGTGGATCTCAGGTTTTAATGGTCTCTGTATTTTATCAACAGCTTGTCTTTCATAGTAATAATACTTTTAGTCCTCTGGTGTCAACATTTTGTTGCAATTTTGTTGAAACTTCTTAATTTAATATCTGAAATCATATTAAAGCCTTCTATGTTTCTTTGAGATTTTTTTTTGCTAGGAGTCTGCTGTTTTCAGCCACCTATCAGAAGATAACTCATGAAATAGAGTATAATTGTCAGGGTGCAATAAATTTTTGGCATATTTTCTATTTAACTGATACGAAATATAATACAAGGTCTGTTAAATAACGAAAATTTAAAAAAGGAATACCATTAGGAAGGTTTTCTGTTTGGGTGATGGATGTGATCTATCATATAGTTGTAAATAATAAATTCAGTTTTCTGTCTCAACGGTTGTTCTCTTCTTTCTCCTCAGGAAATGTTACACGCTGAGCGTCTGTCTCCCAGAACAGTGCTCCTGAATATTGAAAACATGCTGCCCAGATCTTTCTTTCTTCTTTGACAAAGGATACTTAGCTTGTAGAGTGTAAAAGACCAAAGCTTTTTTTTGTTTGTTTGCTTGTGTTTTTTTTTTTTGGTTTGTTTTTGAGATGGAATCCCACTCTGTTGCCCAGGCTGGAGAGCAGCGGCATGAACTTGGCTCACTGCAATCTCCGCCTCCCGGGTTTAAGCAATTCTCCTGCCTCGTCCTCCAGAGTAGCTGGGACTACAGTTGTGCACCAGCATGCCTGGCTAATTTTTTATTTTTAGTAGAGACAGGGTTTCACCATGTTGGCCAGTCTGGTCTTGAACTCCTGGCCTGAAATGATCTGCCCGCCTTGGCCTTCCAAAGGGCTGGGATTACAGGTGTAAGCCACCGCGTCCAGCTGCTTGTTCCTCTTCTGCCTTCTTCCTATTCCTTTCTTTCCTCCTGCCTTCACCCAACACGGTTTGTGGTCCCTGTTACTTGGGACTATTGTAGGCTTCAAACGAGTCTCGTATGAGCAGTCTCTAGTTCATATTCCACCCCTGTAGCTAGTGCGCCCATGTTAAAGCTCTATAGCGTTCACATTACTCCTCTGTTCATGAATGCTCATTAGCCTTCCACTAACTACCATATTAAAGCCCATCCCCACCTTGGCATTCAGGGCCATCCACATAACACTAACCCTAAGCCTAGTCAGAGCCCATTTACTTGTGTTTGTACCTCCTACTGTCCTCCCACACTCACCCTTAGAGCCCCTCTGGACCAGGCTCTATGTCAAAAACACCAGGTGATTTGCTTACCTTTAGGCCTTTGCCTTGCCTATCTCTATCTATTAAATTCTGCTGATCTTCTCATCGTAAATACTGTTTTCTATTGACTAATTATCTATGAGAATCACACAGATACTCATACGTGAGCATTGCTTTTCCAGGATGCAACAGAACTTAATGTTTCTTATAGACCTGGCCATATTTTACTTTTCTGTTTTTTGGTAAAAAGATTAATTTAATAGAAAAAAAAGAGTCACATTTATTGTACATTTATGTACCAGGCTTTAAGATAATGTTTTGTTTTGTTTAAAAACTCTTACTATTACAATAAAATGGAACAAAAATAATTTCTAAAGAGATCAAATAACGATCTCTTGAAACATAAGGATGTAGAGGGTCTTTGGTCAGTTTCCTCATTTAAGGATCTAGTCTCAGCATTGCAGTTCCATACATTTGATTGTTGGACCAAAGATTTGAGCAAGTTCACCAAAATTGCTCATGAATAACAAGTGCAAATGACAGTTAATAATAGAACCAAACTATTTTTCAAGTGACTACAGGGACAGAAATACTTTAACAAGATAATTAAGGGATTAACAAATTATTATCCAGAATATTATATGCTATGTATATATACAATATTCTTTCATTATTCTTGGTTTTATTTTTCTTTTTTAGGAAGCTTTTCTACATATTAGCAACACACACTTGGCAATTTAATTTTAAAAATAACATTTGCAATACAATCAAAACCTGACCTACTTAGGGACAAGACCTATAGACTGAAAACTAGAACGCACTGCTGAGAGAAATTTTCAGAAAGTCTTGAATAAAATGGTAAGTATGTCTTTTACAAGTATCTGAAAATTCAATATTGTTCAGATCTCCCCAAACAGATCTATAGTTTTAATGTAATTTAAACGAACATCTCAAAAGGCAGATTTCTTTGTAGAAATTGACAAGAGAGTTCTAAATTTCATATGGGAATAAAAAGGACCCAAACTAGCCAATATAACTTTGACAAAGAAAACAAAGTTGGAGAACTTCTGCTACTTTTCTTCGAGTTTTATTATAAAGTTATAGTCATCAAGAAAGTGTGCTATTAGCATCAGGACAGAGGAAGAGATCAATGGAAAAGGACAAACAGTCCAGAAATAGACAAATAGTAATCTGCTAATTTTTGGCAAAATGCAAGAGTAATTCAGTGGAGAATGGATAATATTTTCAACAAGTGGCTCTGGATCAATTAAATTGATCTGATCTATGGCTTGTACCTTGTAACGTTTTTCATAGCCCTAAATATGAAGGTCTGGAAGGAAACCAAGAAGAAAATTTTTGTGACCTTTAACTAGGCAAATATTTCTTGAATGTAACACCAAAAGAATGATCCACAAAAGAAACATTGTATAAATTGGACTTTATCAAAATTTAAAACTTCTGCTCTTTGAAAGACATGTTTAGGGAATGCAAAGACAAGCATGCACAGACTAAGAGAACATATTTGAAAATTATAAATCTGATGAAGAACTTGCATCTAGACTCTATAAATACTTTTCAAAACTCAATAATAAGAAATTAAGCTACCCAATAAAAAACAAGCAAAAGATTCAAGCGGACTAAATTTTAACAAATAAAATATATGGATGGCAAATAACCACAATCAATGATGGTCAATAGTATTAGTCATTCAGAAAATGCTTATTAAAATTCTAGCAATGCAAATTATAGTGACATAAAACCAAGCTGTGTTTGCCTACAAATGATGGGACTAGAGGAGTGAAAGGAAGGGATGGCTGAATGGCAGTAGGAGACTTTCCTGGTTCTAGACATGTTCATTATGATAGCAGTGATAGTTTCACAGGTATTTACAGATATCAAAATATATAAAAGCATATACACTTATAGCACTGTGTCAAACTATACCTCAGTAAAGCTATAAAAATAATCATGCTAGCAATGATCTCCATTTTCCAAGTTAGTAAAATAATTTTCAGAAAAGGAAAGGTCTGCATGTGTGAGAGAGAAAAAAGGACCACATTAGCCTAAAAACAAACAAACAAACAAACAAACAAACAAAAACCCTGCCTAAACCAGATGGCTGTCCTGGGACTCAAGGAACTGTGCTTTAAGAGGGGACTTTCTCCTGTAGTCCCAGCTACTCGGGAGGCTGAGGCAGGAGAATGGCGTGAACCCGGGAGGCGGAGCTTGCAGTGAGCCTAGATCACGCCACTGCACTCCAGCCTGGGCGACAGAGCGAGACTCTGTCTCAAAAAAAAAAAAAAAAAAGAGGGGACTTTCTATCAGGCAGAGATAATAAAAAGGACTAGTCAAAGGAAGAGGCACCTTATGCAGAAATCACTGTCATAATCCTTCCTGTCTATAGGCAAGGATGGCTCTGGACCACCCAATCCTCCCATTCTAATTTGAGAGTAGATACACTACTCCAACCCTTAGGGTCTTTCTTGGGTTCTAAGAACGCTGGATGAGAAAATCTAGCTAGGATCAGGCACATCTATAGCAAACCTCACAGGTTTATCCACAAAGGCCAGCCATGGGCTCACCATGTGAGCATTCTAGGGATGCAATCCCTGGAAATCTAGGTCACAGACAACCCTCCGGAAGGTACAAAGAGGACACTGGAGCAGGAGATGTGGTGTCCAGCAGCAGTACCCCCTAGGAAGGCCATGTATGTCACTAAAGGATGCTCACTTAATACAGGCAGAATCTCATCTTCTCAGAGGTATAGCAGCCCTCCCTTATCTGCGGTTTTGCTTTCAACAGTTTCAGTTACCTGCAGTAAATTGCAGACTGAAAATATAAAATTAAAAATTTACAGAAATAAGCAATACATAAGTTTGGAACTGTGCAGCACTCTGAGTAGCATGATGAAATCTCACGCCACCTTGCTCTGTCCTGCCTATGATGGGAATCATCTTTGTCCAGCGTATCCACCCTGTTTCTGCAGCCTGCCATTGTTCATTGACATTGTCTGCTCCTGACATTGAGACTTGAACACGCTCACGGCTGGATGATCCAGAATCACCTGAAGCAGATAATCCTCCTTCTGACCTAACACTACATCACAATGCCTGGGCCGTTCACCTTGCTCAATCCAATCAGGCAGGCATTTTATCAACGCAACATAACAAGAAGCGCAGGTATGGTAAAATAGGATACTTTGCTAGAGAGACATTAACATAACTTTTATTATCCAATATATTGTTATAATTATTCTATTTTACGATTATTGTTGTTAATCTCTTACCGTGCCTAATTCATAAATTAAGCTTTGTCATAGGTATATGCATGTATAGGAAAAAACAGTACAGTTTGTCCTCTGTATCCACAGATTCAACCAAAAAAACCAAAATGATAAAAAAAGTGATACAACAATTAAAAACTACAAGTTGAAGAACCAACACAGTATAAAAACTATTTGCATTTTATTTAATTATTTATTTATTCATTTTGAGACAGAGTCTCACTCTGTCGCCCAAGCTGGAGTGCAGTGGTGCAATCTTGGCTCGCAGCAACCTCCACCTCCCAGGTTCAAGCAATTCTCCCTGCTTCAGCCTCCTGACTAGCTGGGATTACAGGCACATGCCACCACACCTGGCTAATTTCACCGCACCCGACCTTACATAGCATTTACATTGTATTCGGTAATCCAGAGATGATGTAAAATATATGAAAGGATATGCATAGGTTATGTAAAAATATTGTAACAATATACATCAGGAACTTGAGCATCAGCAGATTTTGGTATCGGTGAGGGGTCCTGGAACCAGTCACCTGACAGACACTGAGGCACCACTGTTTGTATTGGGTTTGGTACTGCCCAAAGTTTCAGGCATCCACTGGGGATCTTGGAACCTATCTCCCATTAACAAGAAGGAACTACTGTAACCAAGAAACTTTGATTAACAAGAGAAAACTGTATGGAAAAATTCACTAATTCAATGATAAACATAATTTACAATATATTACCTTCATAAGACTTTTCTAACTCATATGCAAATAGTAAAAATACACAAAACAAGCAAGAATGCAAAAAATTCTCCCTAAATCTTACCAATTTTCATTAAAGAAAATTTTCTGGCCGGGTGCGGTGGCTCATGCCTGTAATCCCAGCACTTCGGGAGGCTGAGGCAGGCGGATCACAAGGTAAGGAGTTCGAGACCAGCCTGGCCTATATGGTGAAACCCCATCTTTACTAAAAATACAAAAATCAGCCGGGCGTGATGGTGGGCACCTGTAGTCCCAGCTACTCGGGAGGCTGAGGCAGGAGAATCACTTGAACACGGGAGGCAGAGGTTGCAGTGAGATGAGATCGCGCCACTGCACTCCAGCCTGGGCGACAGAGCAAGATTCTGTCTCAAAAAAATAAATAAATAAAAAGAAAAATTTCTCACAGGACACAGTAATATCCCCTGGGATATTACTATTCATTTATAATCTATCATTTTGTAAGCTGAATACCTGCTTAACAATTTCTTAAAGTGCTATGCATGCCTGGACTTCTAAGACAGTGATGCCAGTGTCTCTAACTTCCTGCGTATGCCACGCTAGTTTCTGTATAGAATAGGTTATCAATTTTACGTCTGTGTTAAGGACAGGAATCACAGGACATCTCACTTATTAAACGGCATCTATGGAATTATGCCAAACACATTTATCTATAAAGAATGCTGGTCCTCACTATTTTTCATTAATCAAATGCAATGTGTAACCAGTTACAAAGCCTGTAGTATTAATAGAAGCTTCTAATCTGTACAGCATGCTGCTTTCTTTTAGCTGAAATAACATTCTTAAAATCCATAAATATTGGAGGTAAAAAGAAGAAAAAAGATTATAATGTGTGCTATGGCTTGTAGCCAGAGGAGAACAGAAACAGAAAGGGGGAAAACAGGTAATGCTTTCCAGCAATGAGTGATGAAAAAGAAGCACAACAATTCCAGTGACTGTATGAGAACAGCCAGAAATCATTCTTCTAAAAAATAGTTTTAAGCAGAACAATTATCTAGAAAAGGATCACAACACATTGCACCACCCTGAGCAGTCCCATAAAGCAGTGTGATGCCTCTATAAAGCAAAGTTCAGTCCAACAGGGCTGTCGGGGGGAACATGAGTGAAAGGGAGGGAGCGCCTTGCACATTTATATCCATGCTGCAATGATCCCCACATCTCTCATGGTGCCCAGCATGTCTCCTCCTGCACCCACAACCAGGAATTAGGCTCCACGTTCACCTGCTCTGCAGCTACAGGCCTTATCCTCTAATTAAACCAACCCCACTGCTCTAGAAGAATAGCCCTGCTCGATGATTCACTAACATTTAAGAATACACACATGTGAAACTAAGATGAAAATGAGGGCGGAGATGATTTATGTGAAAGGACATTTAAAGATGAATAGGTTTTGTGAGGTTGAGGAAGCCTGCCCCTCTAGAGACAGAGGAGGCATTTGCTGAAGTAGGGAATACCAGCTGTTGAAATGTTAAGTCAAATGAAGTAGAAATGTAATAGTTGTTATTTAACAGTGGCCAAAAAGGAACTCGCTAATTAGTATTTAGCAAAAAAAGGTTTTGAGTGGTAAACTTGTGTATTTGTTTGTTTGTTTGCTTTTGTTTGGAGACAGTCTTGCTCTGTCCTCTGGAGGGCAGTGGCACTATCTCGGCTCACTGCAACCTCCATCTCCATCTCCTGCCTCAGCCTCCTGAGTAGCAGGGACTACAGGCCTGCGCTACCATGCCTGGCTAATTTTTTTGTATTTTAGTAGAGACGGTGTTTCACCATGTTGCCCAGGTTGGTCTTGAACTGCAGACCTCAGGCAAACCTCCCACCTTGGCCTCCCAAAGTGCTAAGATTACAGGCGTGAGCCACCATGCCTGGCCTAATATGTGTACTTTTTGTGTGTAGAGTGTGACTGTTACATATGGGAATGCCCTAATCTATATGTTACTGTGGAATTTTCTTATATAACAAAAGAAACTTCTAAGAACTGCTACCATTTGGAATCCAGTAATTGTATTTATATTGAAATATTTATTATAATGAAGTATAGCAGAAAGGCTAGTGAGTTACAGAACAATATCAGAAGCCTATGTGCCATCTAAACTTTTCTTTTATTTTTTAAATTAAAATGATCTCACCAAGCTTAATCATCTCTAAATCTAAAATTTTCTACCAAGTTTACTAGGACATTGGAGGCCTATTTCTCCAGAAAAATGGTAATATTAATTTTTACATATATTAGAAACTAAATATTTTCCAGGAATGTACAATTACTCTGGAAATTCCAAATCTTTATGTCAAAAAACCTAGAAAATCTGCCAAATGTACCATGTCTAAACCTAAGTGGTGTATTGCTACTAATGGTATCTTTACTCTGTCTTTATATAGAAACAGGCTTATTTTGAATTTAGGGCTCAGAAATAGACCTACACATACATGATATGGTCATTTTATTTTCAACAAATTTATCATAGTCATCCAAATAAAAAAGGAACAACTGCATATCCATACAGATATCCATACCTCGCACTATCATAAAATTTACATGTGTTGGATCCTGAACCTAAATGTGAATGCCAAAACTATGGCGCTTCTGGAAAAAAAAATAGGAGAATATTTCATGAGTTGGGATTAGGCAAAGGTTTCTTTGACAGGTCAGAGACCACAATATCATTAAAAAGTAATAAACTTAGAAATTAAAACATCTGTTCATAAAAAATATGAAGAAAATGAATTACCAAACTCCAGACTATAAGAAAATAGTTCCAAAACATACATCTGGTAAAGTACTGATATGTAATAAATAGATCAAACCTTCCAGAACAATATATACATTTCCTAATGAACCTAATTTGAAAGTGAACAAAATACAAGAGACATCATGAAAAGAAAAATATGAATCACTAACCAGCACATAAGAAGCGCATAACATTGTCAGTGAGTCTGAATGGAATGCCATTGCACAGGCACCAGAATGAAAGCCTGACAGCATCAGAGGTGGTGGAGCCACCAGAACACTCACAAAATGTCAGAGGATTGACCTTTTGCTATCAATGTTGCTATAAATGTTAATGCACAACTATCTGTCAGCCCAGCAATTCCACCGCAGGATATTTATTCAAGAGAAATGAGGCCGAGTGTGGTGGCTCACGCCTGTAATCTCAGCACTTTGGGAGGCCGAGGCAGGCGGATCCCCTCAGGTCAGGAGTTCAAGACCAGCCTGGCCAACATGGTGAAACCCCTTCTCTACTAAAATACAAAAATTAGCCGGGTGTGGTGGCGGGCACCTGTAGTCTCAGCTACTCAGGAGGCTGAGACAGGAGAACTGCTTGAACCCAGGTGGCAAGGGTTGCAGTGAGCCAGGGTCGTGCCACAGCACTCCAGCCTGGGCAACAGAACGAGACTCTATCTCAAAAAAAAAAAAAAAAAGAAACAAAAGCATCTGTTTAAAAGTGGTTTACACAACAAATGTTTACCTTGTTGTATAAATGCTCTATTCAAGAGAGTCAAAACTTGGAGATGGCCCAGGTGTCCCTCTACAGTAGACAAAAATACTTCTCAGCCATAAAAAGGCATGAACGGTTGCTCCACGCAACAGCATGGAAAAATCGCCAACATATTTTGCTGAATGGAAGAAGCCTTACACCAAAGAGTAGAGATCACATGACTCTTTATATGACCCTTTAGAAGGCAGAAATTATGGTGAAAAAAAAATCAGAAGTGTTTTTGCCCCTGCTGGGTGGAGGGCTTGGGACCGACCAGGAAGGAGCATGATATCATTCTCTGGGGGGCTGTACCACTATATCTTTGCCACAACTCATAACATTCCACCGGATATAAAATCTATCTGAAAAACTGAACTATGAACATGTATTGAACTTGTTTGTCATGGTGTTCACGTTGAAGTATTTCGAGGTGAAGTACACTAATGTCTCCAACCCACTTTAAAACTCTTCAAAATAAAATTCTTCAAAAATAAGATGAATTGGTAAGTGGATGGAGAAGGATAGATAGATATTTAGCCAACAAAGGAAATAGAGTAAAAAGTTAATTGCAGAGCTCCAAGGTATCAAAAAGCAATCCTTACCCAACAGCATGCAGAGATTAGTAGACAGATACTCTAGCTTCCCATTCTCTGGAAGCACAATTCTATGAGACATTCTCCGTAGTCCCTCAGATGCCCAATGAGACTGTGCCCTAATTGCCCCCTGCACTATAAACTCAACTACCCACTCTTTGTCAGCTTTGCTTTATTTTCCATCTGACTTTCCCAACTCCTCAATGTACTTCCCAAGATTACTCCCAAATGAACCACCTGCACCTAAAACAGAGTCTCAGGTTCTGCTTTTACAGGAACCCAACAAAGTTTATAATATAGGGAATAGCATGCATATGTCCAACTGTGTCAGCCAATGTGGATCTACAGTGACGTTCTAGGAAATTTAAAATGTAAAGTCCCATTTTCGCATTGTCAAATGCAAGGTATACAATTTTGAGAATTTTAAATAATTGAATATATAAAATGAAGGCTCTGAAATATCTGTTGTGATAGAGGTAAGAGATCTGACAGCTTGTATGTTGGCATTGCAAAACTACTGTCAGTTGTTACGTAAATGGATGGTAAAGCTGGAATGCCTGGATTTGAGTCTCGGCCCTGACGTGTGCTTGTTAATCCCTCCTGCCTGGGTTTCCTTGATCTCTTAAGCAAAATGTTGAAAGAGCACCTGGATCATGGTAAACACTATTGAAGTGTGCTACTGTTTTTATTATTGCCTGGCAAACACTAAGGAAGTCTATCCAAGGAATTGTAACAGAAGGAAAATGAGGGATCTGACTATTATAAATAGAGAAAAGTAATTAATTTCCACGAAACAGTCAGTAACTTGGCTAAAGTGAGCTTTGGATTATTTGCCAATTCTGAAATAAGAGGGAATTTTTTTTTTCAAAACAAGTAAATTTAGGACAAATAAGATGAAGTACTTCACAAAGTAATGAAAAATGTATGGGAGCCATTGTTCCTCAGGGATGGGAAAAATTTGACCAGTGTTTGTGCAAATTTGGGGAAAAAAAGTCATGGAATAGCACTAAAGGAATGAGATCTACCTAGACTTTGAGGTTTGCAAAGGGTCTTAATGAGGCAAACACCAACTGTGTTCTTTCTTGATTCTGTTCATTACCTCATTTAATTTTTAATGGTCTTGCCATGAATATTTGCATGAGATATAGAATATTTTTAAGCAAGAATATTAATAACAGTTTTTCATTTTAGGCTCAAATAAAAGCCTCATTTTTTCACTAATTCACATGACATTTATTGAGATGTATTAAAAAATAAAAGAAAGACTTTGAAGACAAAATTGCTCAAAGGTCAGGGGCAATCTGCTCTTGCTAGGAGTAAAATTCAAGGGCCATTATATGAAGTATAAGTCAAATTATAGTACCAATCAAAGAATAAAATATTTTTGATGGAACTGATATAAAAAAGTTGCATATCCTTGTAAGACGAATTTCTTTCTCTCCCTATCTCTGAGTAGCTGCATAAACCACTAAGTTTTTCTAGAAGCAAGTGATAATGCTTTATTAGGCTTAAAGAATGATTAGGTACACTTAAAGTTGGGTACTCCTATCAAAATCCAAGACAGTGCATTGCTTCTTTCCAAGTTTCTTTTTTTTTTTTCAGTCTTGTGGCCCCTAACTAGTAATTAAAAGAACTAAATTAAAGTTCATACTGGCTACTTGAAATTTTACTTTTAATATTCTTTGCATTATGCATGGAACTTGTCTATGGTATAAAAATCCAAGGGGAATTATGACATTTGCAAGGCAAACCAAGGCTTTCATCCATCATTCTAATCTGTTTTACAAAAAAAAAAAAAAAAAAAAATCAAAGCAACATTTGGGGAACAAAATGAGTGACAGTAAAATGGCAAAAATATGTCAATAATAGTGAGATTTCAGAGATCCAGGAGACAAGCTACTAACCTCAACATCTCCCGAGATACTCCATTATCACTATTTATGTTATTACAGATGATATAAATCTTATGTACACTCATTGTGCACTGAAAAGTAGCAGAAGGAACAGAGGTTTGTGACCAGAATCTATAATGCAGGGAAAATTAAAAATGCATGTACCAGTCCATATAGGAGAGAATTGAAAATTATATGCAAAAGAGTATATGTATACCCACAGACATGCTACATAAAAATGAACAAAATTTAAAAGCTTATTGTTACCCATTATTCTGATATGTATTTCTGTTTTCTTGGAAGGTTCTTTTCTGGCCAGCCAGATTCCTAAATTTTATATCCTGCTGCACTAGTGAGATATGTAAGAGGATTCCAAACACCCAAGTGTCCAAATTGAGCTGTGCTGAAGAAGACTTCAGGCTCTCCTTCCCCTGAAGGGTTCATCAGGAAGATGATGCTCTGTGATAACAGGATTGAGGCAGAAAAGCTGTTTGTCATATTCCCTTGTTTGGATTTTGGTTTTGGATTAGAAAGAACACTGGCTTCAAAGTCAGAAATCAAGAACCAAAGCCCAGTTCTAACTTGTTTCATTAGCTGAGGGACTTTGGGTAAATCATTTAGCATTTCTTTCTTCCAGTTTCTTCAGATATTTAATGAAAGAATTAGACCAATTGATTTCAAGGTTCTCATTTCGTTTCAAGATTCTATAATTATAAATCATAAATAAATCACCAGTAAGTTTGTGTTTGTCAAACAACTCAAGTTACTACCACTTTACAAGGGCATATATTAATTTTCTTAAAAATTTATCACACGTTATGTAAAAAAAAAAGACTTCTGAAATACTCAGACCAAGCATAAATGTGCAAATATTCTATTTTACTACATCATAGACAAGTTATAGGTGATTAGCATGCCCTGATGAAAATACACATGATATGCAGGTGTAGGAGTTGGATTAATATTTTTAATTGTATATCTCCTCTGTAGGCCAAAACTGTTCATATATTAATACATTAGCCTTAAGGCATGTACCACTTTTAGTGACTCAGTTGTTAAAACTGAGTTACAGCTGCATTTGCTCCCAAAAAATATTAAAGTCCTGTAAGATTTCTATTAATGATTCCTTTTGATCTTCTATTTTACATCAGGCAAAAGGTTTCAGGAGCTTCTCCATTGTTACAACATCTCCTTGTATCTAGGAGGATATGGGGGAAAATAGCAATAAAACAGGTGGGGATGACATTCTGATACTAGAGAGCAGTTAAACGTGACGGGGGAAGAAAGCGACTATCCAACAGAATATCCTCGAGTAGGAAAATGATTTTATTGCATGCCTGCCTACCTCATTACAAAGTGAAATTCACTACTATACATTTTCGTGTGAGCTTTCATCTGCTGTACAGGAGAGCGGCTCCCCGGGTTTCCTATAACAGCTGTTCCCATGAATCTATCAAATATTTTGTTTCCACTTTTACCTTTCTTACTCTCTGTCTCCATACCCTTCTAAGGGATGAGAGTCTGTTACCTAACTCTTTCATTAGTTATTTATTTATATCTGCTCTGGGAAAGAAGATTGTGGAAAATGTGAGAGCAATTCACACATCAATGTTTTAAGATCCTATGTACAAATGGCATTGCTCCGGAAAAGCTTCTTCCCACAGGCATTAATTAAAAAGCAGTAAGTTCACCTGAGCAGCATTTTTCTTCCGTTTATTTTCCTTTGTATTAGACATGCTACTTTTTACTTTAATTTGAACATTATCCCTCTCTGTCCAAAAAAATACAAAAACAAAAAACAAACAAAATACAGTAAAGGAAGGCAGAGTATAACATTAACAATTTGGAAAAGATATTATTTTCCCCTAATAAAATCTACTGCATTCTTGGAAAGCATTAAAAGTATAACAGGTCACACATCCTTGAAATATTAGATGAAGGAATTTGTGAAGACAGACTATTGGAACCTCTGACAAATTAGCTGGGCCTCTACCTCCGTGGTCATTATGAAGCATTTTTAGATGCTGGTCACGATTAATGCTGGAAACAATGTTAGGGACAGTTCTTCTGTGCTTATCACATGCCTTTAGTTCAGGACCGCAAAGAAGGAAGGAAAGACCACAAACGGTACACAAATGTGCTGCACAGGGTGCTTTAAAAGGTAAGAAACCAAAGTGATTGCTTGCATCTCATTTAAGTTAAATTTACCACAAAGTTCATATTCAATAAATTTAATAAGAAAGGTAAATAAAAACACAGTAAGAATTACATATGAAAATAACATTATTAATTTATTCATTCTATTAACAATCTAATAAATTATTGAACATACACTATGAATGATTCTGTGCTAGATACTGGAGATTTTCATGATATATTAAGTATGGTTCCTGCAAGAGTTGAGGATGTCAGAACCACTGGGACACTGCGGTTGAATAGACACCATTGCCTCTTGGTGGTCTGAGGCTGGTAAATACACATGCAGGACCTATGCACTGCAACAGAAATACCTCCAAAGGTCCTTATGAGGACGGTGCACACAGAAAAAAATGTAGGGTCATGGAGAAACTGGAAGGAGAAGGATAGAAGAAATAGGTGAAACAGGCTAAGATTTATCAACCCCAAGTTGGGAGATGGTATTCCAGTGGGAAAAATTTCACTGCTAAAACTAAACTAGACTAGCAATTCTGTAAGATGTAAGAGTGTGAGTGATGAGCTGAGAGACAGCCTGAGTGGTTGAAATGCTGCTTTTCTGATGATATGGCTGATGGAGTGGCCCTAAGCAAGTTTCTTCACCACTCTGTTTCAGATTCCTCCTCTATCAAACCGGGAAAATACCTGTATCTACAATAAGAGTTGAAGGATTCAGTGAAGGATTTAACATATGCAATGCTGAGAAAGGTGTGTGGTGTTCAGTAAAAAAGCAGTGTCTTTTAGTTTCTTTCGTACGGCTGCACACGCCTGACACAGGGGATGTGAAACACAGACCTCTCATCCTACAAGCCCCAGCTGCACCTGACCCCAGCAGCCTAACTGCCCCTGGCCCGTGACTCTATCCCAGCCCATTATCTTCTTCATAATCACAATTTATAACTTGGCTATTGCTACATTACATGATGTTTAGTCATTTGCCTATGTGTATACTTGCTTATTTAGCATCTATTTTCCCCATATATGAGCCCTATGAGGATACGGACTTACCTGTATTTGGGGACTGGAACATATAAGGTGTTCAATGAGTTTTGTTAAATCATTACTGATGATGCTGATGATAGCCTGCCACTACATAGCTCTTCCTTTGTGCTACTCTTCTAAGCATTTTAAATACACTAATATTCTTAATTCTCACAGCCTGCCTCATCCAAGAGGCCTGCCTCATTAAGTGGGTCCTGTTACTGTCCCGTTTTATAGCTGAGGATATTGAAGTGCACAGGTTAAAAAAGAAAACCACCTAAGGACACAGAGTAAGTAGTAGAACTGAGTGCTGAGCTAGCAGTCGGCTCTCAAACATGTTCTTAGCCATTAAGCTGCCTGGTTCTAAGTAACTAAATGACAGATAGGAGCACGGTGCTGCCTGGGGCCCTGGCTAGCCAGTAGGCAGAAATGGACCCCAAGTTACCCAGGGATGGGAGATGGGGCAGATATTAAGAGAAATGAGGCACATCCTGTACTAGACAATTTTCCTAGAAGCCCAGTGGCTGAGCTATTTCATCTGCAACCAAGAGTGATGTTCCATTGTTTTGCACATACTCTGTGAGCTGCCTGCTGCCTGTTGCCTGAGCCTTACTCCTTCATCCAGCAGAGCCAGGCCGGACCAAACCCCACACTCTCACCATAGATGGACTGGGTTTGAATCATGGCTGTTAAAGGCTCTTCAACACTAGTGAAGTGATTACTTTCTTTATTTCCTCAGCTTCCTTACTTGCAAAATGGGGATTATAAGGTACCTACCTCATAGGTTTGCGGTGAGAACTAAATGAGTTAACATAGAGACCAATGCCTGGGACAAATGTAGCTCCTCTAATTAACAATTTGAATCCCCTGGTCTCTTGGTTTAGTCCCTGTTTGTCATGTACTTTACAAAAGTGACAGGTTCCTATTCTTGGAAATGAATCTGTCTATACTCAGAATCAGAAATACCAAAGGAACAAAATAAAAATGGAGGCATAGCAGCCAATGGGTGCCTCGGTGGTATCTTCATGAAATCTAACCCATCAGAGGCAGATAAGCACAGAGTCCAAGGCCTTCCTCTCCAGAAGAAAGAGGAAGAAGGGGGGCGTGTGGGAGTGCAGAGTGCAACCCCCCGAGGGGCTGAACCCACAGAAACAGCCTAGGGGTGAGATAAGGGGTCCTGTCCCCTGAAGCCACCCTGGGGAATTGAATGGCTTGGGGATGGGGAAGGAGAAACTGGGGGGCAGAGGTAAATATCTCCCCATTTCTCAATGCCTGGCACCTGCCATTCTGCTTCCCCTTTCTTTCCAAGATCAAAACAAGACATTGGCCATCTTCCTGAGTTGTGCTTCCAAGGCTCTCTTTGATCACTCTCAGCCCTCCAGCTCCCAGCTGAAACTGACCTCTAGTGGCCTGTACACTGGCCTTACTACAGTCATTGCCCCCAGATTCACAACTCCCATCTCATGTCCTGATTGCTGTGCAGTCAGCATCTCCATGGACCTGTGCTCTAGATTATAGCACCGAGTACAACATGGAAAACCAAGGAATTTCACCACCAGTTAGTGTTAGACAACTCATTGTTCTTTAGTGGCTTGAGATTTAAAGTGGCAACTTCATAAAAACTGACGAAACCTTCCTTGGTGTTTACCTTTGACATTCATGGACAGCCACATGTGGAGTGCGTCCTGGACATTTTCAGGTATCTATTTTGATGCAGCTTTGTTTTTTTTAAAAAAAAATTAAACAGACGTTCTCACTAAATTGCTTTGTCATGGCCTCAGGGAGAATCTGGCCTACAACACTGTTTACTATTTCAAGTCATGTGTGAATCTGATGCCCTCATTTCCTCTTCTTCATGCTTGTCTTACACCAATCAATAAAGGAAGAAACTGGGTCATAGTCTCCTGGGGATGACTCCCAGAGTTCAAATTCTGGCTCTGCTTAGCTGTGTCTTTGGACCAGTTAGTTTCTTCATCTCTATAATGGAATTGCAATATTAATTTATAAGGTTATTGTGAGGAATAAATAAGATAATGGGTATAAAGTGCTTGGCTGGAGCAAATGCTCATTGGGTGTCAGCTATTCTCATCGTCATGATCAGTCTATGAGATGGAGTCCACTGCACTTGGTACTTGGAAATAAGACGTGTTTATAGATCTGTGCTGACATGTCTGTTTTCAAGAGCCACCATATATCCTGCTCTATGCATAACCTTTATAAATTAGAGTAAATGTTAAGGGAGAGAGGGCAGTAAGGAATAAAATGTAATGAGCAATCATTGGACAAATAAATTGCATCCACTTTTTAAGTGCATTTTGTATGCAGTTTAAAGGTCGAATTCCTGAAGTTATATGATTTTAAAATACACTTGAGCTTTAAAATACACTTGATGGGCTGTCCAAAGCAATGATTTTCTTCTAAGAAATACTTACACATATAGAAAATTTGTATCTTTATATTTGCTGATGTGAGGCTGCTCTACACTTTGTTCCCTTCCATCAGCATGCAGGAAATAAATAAAATTAGCCCACATGCTAAATAAAAGTCAGCTGAATCCCAAGTCCTTGCCCTCCCCCCAACCACACAAACTCATTCACCCATAAGTATCTTCTTTTTGGTTCTGAGTGCACACAGAACCAAAGGAATTTGTATTGAAACATTTTCTTTCACTTAACCTGCATTTTTCTATTTCTATATATCTTAACTCTGAAGTTAAAATACAATTCTTCCAATAATATGAAACACACAGTATTTTAAAGGTATCACACTTCTCGGGTTAGTTAGCAAGGCTTTATCTCATCATTTATCCTGATCACTATCAATTTTGGCTTCACACCAGACTTCTAATCAATTCTATATCCTTGTTCAAGGCATGTTTCTTATTTTTCACCGCTAGTCAGGTATTCATTCCCTTGTTCTTTGTTCCTGTTCATTTAACACACAACTAGTCCCATTCATAGGAAACACATCCTAATCCAATTGGTGTTTTACAAATTGAATCTTCCCAACAGAAAGTCATTTTGTCCTTCCAAGTTCAGAAATACTAACTGCAGGCACTTGAAGTTAAATCAAAGGATAATATTTTGGTCTAATATTTTGGATCATCTTAAATATAGAACCATATTGTGATACAGCTGGAGAAATGCTGAGAGTTTTTAGATAACTTGGAAATTACACAGCCTATTGAGGTGTCTTTCTCCACCCTGTGAGGCTCTATTAAAGAGACAAGAGGGACTTCACAGAAAGTTTAATTCAAACTTAATTACATTTGAGCCTGAAAGTTGATCAATCGGTTACATTTGCAAGCAGCAGAAACCAACTCTGGCTGTCTTATACATCTTGTACACCTTGTTGTCTTATACACCTTGGTAGGGTGTTAACCTCCAAGTCTCCCTCCAGGCAAGCTGTCCCAGAGGTCACGGAGCAGGAAGACTCAGACCAAATTAAAATGCTTGAATCACGTAACTTTTTAAAACATAGTTTGAGAAACAAAAGGAAAGAGAAAAGAAAAGTGAGCCAGGGTAGAAGGTGATTTTTGTTTATTGCCTTTTATATCTACTATATTCCCAGCACCACCTACAACACTGGTCTGGTACATAGTAGGTACTTTATGAAGATGTCCTGAATAGCTATAGGATATAAGTATGCAACCCTTTTGTAATTATTATAAGACAATCTCTTGGCAACCATAGCTAAAAACAAATCAAACAAAAGAAACTTAGTCTCATATTCTATTGTCAAAAATTCTTCCATGATGGTATATGCAATAGAAGCTGTACTGGTGGATTTCTTCCATGTACAGGTTAGCATACAGGTAACATATGACCTACAGAGCTGCAGAGGATCTGTCTGCTTAGTGCTGAAGGCCACCACTTGATACAGAAAGTAGAAGTGGGGTGTCAGGGTGGTAGGGCCACTGGTCCACAGGACATACTGCTGGAATAGCAAGACTTGGACCCCTGCTTCTCTTTATCCTAAGGAAGTGACTGGTGCTCCTCTGATGATGCAATGCAAATGTCCTGCAGTCTAAGGGCTGTTGTCTGACATCCAGTCTCAATAAATATCTGTGCTGCCCCATCTCCATGAATTCTCCATATAAAGGCTATTTGAGAAGCCAGGCGGTGAGTGCTCTCCACCATGTAGCCTTCATTGACAGAAAATCTGCTCAATGTTTTCATTTTAAAGGTAGATTATGTATTGTTTTATACTTAGTTGTAGAAAAGATCCTCTGGCAATATGGTAGTTAGAACACATCTTTGCCACCCTTTGCTCTCAATTAAATATTCAACTCTTACCTGCTAAGCAGGGGGAGCTTGGGGCACATGACTAAGCCTTAAAGTCCTACAAAAGTATCAGCAGAGGGACCTATTATGATTTGGAGAGGGGTGGAATTAGACGAATAATCTAATAGAGAATAAACATCCCTGAAGAGCCAAGAAAATTATGCAGAATTTAAGTTGGTTTAGGCTAGGCTAGTGTTTTAAGCTGGTTGAGGCTAATTTAAGTTGGTTGAGGCTAGGCTAGTGAAAGAACTATGCAGTCACTAGACTCAAATAAGTATAAAGAGCCACACCGTCTCATGGATAACACCAAATAATAGAGGACCCATAAGTAAATCTAGGAATATATGGTACTTCATTTTGGCCAGGTGATATACTGACATGTCGTGAGAAAGGATTATTTAATAAATGGTAATGTCACAGAAGGCCATCTATTCAAAGAAATGAATTTGGACCCCTTCATCACACCACATATGAAAGGAAATTTCAGGCCAATTAAAAGTTTTAAATGTAGTAAACTAAAAAAATAGCAGACACATCTGACATCTAGAGGCTCGGAGACCTTAATAATCAACAGGTGACTATATGAAAATATTTGTATATGATGATACCATAAATAAAAAACAGCAGACAGTGGATACTGATAGACTAGAACAATACACATGCGACTCCTACAGTAGAGAAAAGGTTACTATCTGCCATAAATACGGCTTACACCATGATTTGAAAACCCTACCTAATATACGGGAGCAGAGAGAAATGCTCAATAAACAGATGAAACAAAATTTAAGTTACAAGAGTATTTCGTTTTGGCTAATCAGACTCTGAACACAATGAAATTCCTTTTTTTTTTTTTTCTGGGAAAAGGAGTCCTTTCATAAAATGAAAGCAAAAGTGTGAATTGTTACAGCCTGAAATTAAGGAAATAAGTATAAGGATATATATTTTACTCACACACACAAAAATAAATAAATGCATATAAATATGTATACCCCTATTCATTGGATTGCTGTATATAGTCACACACACACATACACAGGCACTCACACCAAAATCTAGAAATGTCAGTAACAAATCAATAGGCAAATGTTTAAACCAAAGCCATTGCAGCAGAGCATAGAATATTATGCAGTCATAAAAACTTTTTAAAAATAGAACTATAAAAATTACCTTTGAGAGAATGGCTATAAATGATTAAGAGAAACAAATTCAGAAGAAAAAAGAAAAAACTTATTTCTATGTGTGAGTGTGAATGCATGCCAGAGATATCAGAAAGGATTTTCACTAAAATGGTTAGCAATGGTTGTATCAGCGGTTTCTACCTCACCTTTTTTATATTGGTTAAGTGTTATATAATGAGAATGCATTGCATTATTTGTCACATAAAATTTAATCTGAAAGCTATTTCGTTGCTAAAAGGCACTGGTGTAACTACACCTTATTTTTCTCATTTAAAAATATTCTATCAAAATAACATAGTGCTTCCACCAGGTGTGTGTCAAAAAAAGAAAAACAACAATTACTAATGCCTATCATTTAAAAGGACTTTGATATAATTAAGCAAAAAAATAAAAGCAAAGCACTTTCTCTTTGTGCCTTCCAACTACACCAAGAATACAACAAAGACAGCAGAAGTTTGTCTGTACATTTAATAAAGAAAACAAATTAAAGAGAGTGGTTTGCACTGGGACATTTGAATCTCAGTGGCAGCTGCCAGATTAAAAAAATAAATAAAGAGCCATAGATCAAGCTGCAGCCGCGTCCCTCCGACTCACTCCGCAGCACAGGCTCAAAGCCATTGTCAGTGCCCCCGGATGTGTGGGTGTCCTTCATTTCTCTTTGAATGTGGACAGGCCTCTTGAAGGAGAACACTAGGTGGCATGCCTACCAAGCTCTGAAACACCATTAACCACCAGGAAAAAACGCGATTAGGATTCTATTTGGAGATCATATTTTCCCCTCTAGGCTAAGGAGGCATTCTCTAACACTGACAGGCTCTGAGTCTCTTTAGCCAGCAGATCAAAAAGTTTCTGTGAAGCCACTAGGTAGGACTTTTAGAAATAGAGTCGCTACATTCTCTAGCTCCTGGGAAAAAACCTGTAGCTGAATTATTTTTGTGGGTCATCCGTAAAATGTTAATTGTGGATTGTCAAACCCTTACTGCAGAGAGGACTTTCACAGAAACAGTTCTATTTCTGATAAATCAATTTTAGCAGAAGAGTCTCTTTTGACATGGTTAATTCAATGAGCAAAATTGTAATGGGCCTATCCCTTAAGACACTGGTGTTTGTGTGTTTGGGAGTGTTCACTCAGCAATCTGGGCCCTGATGCTGGGGAAGTTTGAATCTGACAGGCCCAGAGGATGAGGCCCACCCCTTTTACTGGCCTATGGCTCTTGTGCTCCAGACACACACACCTGAGCTACCTCCCTTAAAGGTTGTAGGTCACTTAAATCCCTCAAGTTCCTACTAACAAGCTATTTGTTTAAAGACTATTTTGGCCATTTTTTTGATCAGTAGGATATTGTCACGTGCTGCCAAAGTGCTGCAGGTGGACATAGCTGTGTGTTCTGAAGGACTTACATCATCCTGCAATGGTCAGCATTATGACACAAAGAATGAGTGATAACTCAGTCTTCTCAGTTTTGTGTCGTTTGTGGTTTTGTTTGTGTTTATTTCTTTCGCTATCTGGGGTAAAAGCCTCAGTCCCTGATTTAGCAGCTTTCAATCTAGGTGTTTGGTTTCACTGAATTGCATCATCTCTTGCTCACCAGTGTTTTTGCTTGTTTGCTTGTTTGTTTTGAGTCAAGGGCTCTCCGTCTGTCACTGAGGTTGAGTGCAAGTGGTGCGATCACAGCTCGCAGCAGCCTCAAACTCCTGGCCTCAAGCGATCCTCCCACCTTTGCCTCTTGAGTAGCTGGGACTACAGGTGTGTGCCACCATGCCTGATGCCTGGCTAATTTTTAAAATTTTTTTGTAGAGACGGAGTCTCACTGTTTCCCAGGCGGGTCTCAAACTTCTGGCTTAAAGCGACGCTCCTGCCTCGGCCTCTCGAAGTGCTGGGATTACAGGTGTGAGCCACTGTGCCTGGCCTCCCTTCAATCTTAATTGCATTTTGAAAACTGGGCCTGCGGCTCTGTGGATACTGCACATGTTCTATTTGAACCTGTATTTCTCTGTTGGCGAAACTTCTTAGGAACCTGTGCCAATTGTTTTTCATCTTTGATCATCAGCCCGAACCATGCTGTGTCCACCTGAGGAGACGGTCCAGCATCTCTGTGCCGTGGCAGATGGACTGCTGGGCTCCACCTGGTTTTGGACACTGCAGTTTGCACCATGGCTCTCCTGACTGCAGAGCCACCGGCAGCTGCTGTGTTTCCTCATTTCCTCTAATCCCAGTCTGTGGGGCCTTCCCCTTTAGCCTGCTGCAGAATGATTCTCTCTGGTCAGTTGAAGAGTGTGGGTAACTGAGTTGGAGGTGGCATGAGGAAACTTTCTGGAAAAGGTCTAAAAGTCTGTCTAGAGGAGCGTATACATGTGTGTAGGTAAGAATGGCATCAAGTTGCACACTGAAGGTTTATGCCCCTTACTATATGTCAACAACAACCAAGAAAAGAATCACCTGCCAAAGTCAGTCACCACCTACTTAGTTCTCTAGGGTTGCCACTGGCTCAATTCATGAGCTTATGTATGTGCCAAGGGGAAAGCCTTCCTCCTCCACTCAGCTTTTGAACATCGTAAACACTACCAAGCAGCAAACAGATAGAGCCTGAACGTGTGAAACTTAAATATCTATTTAGTGTTTGCCTCCTCTTCCCATTTTTTTTTTCCTTTGACAGAAAAATTATAGTAAGGGGACAGTGCTTTTTGTTATCTTATTACTGTGTGTGTGTTTGTGTGTGTGTGTGTGTGTATGTGTGTAGCAAAGTCTACATCCTAGAAATGTATGCTGCATTTCACAGCTGGGGGCCTTTGTGATACATGTGATGTGTGAAATTCATTGCAAAGGCATATTTGAGGTGATTCTTCCTTATTGTGATTCTCTGTGAATTGGGAGCTGCACTGAGGAAGTGACAAGGATGAAACGATGGTTACTATGATCAGCCTGTTTTCCCCAACTAAACATTTTCACTTGGTTGAAAGCTACCAGAGACTACAGTCAATAATAACTTAATCGTACATTAAAAAAACTTAAAGAGTGTAATTGCATTGTGTGTAACTCAAAGAATAAATACTTAAGGGGATGGATACGTCATTCTGCATCCTGTGCTTATTTCACATTGCATGCCTGAATCAAAACACATCATGTACCCCAGAAATATGTACACCTCCTATGTACCCACAAAAATTACAAATGAAAAAAGAAAGTCATCAGAGGTTTCGAAAGTACTATAAACGTATGTGTTTATAGTCTCTTCAAACATATACCAAGAACCTTATTTAAATCTCACCAAAAAGAATTGTTGGCCCACAGGACAAGCTTAAGAGCTGTCCATTGTGATAATGTGACAATCCCAAATGAATCTTTTCTCCTCCTTTTTCATATTTCTCCCTTCCCCACATTGACTGAATGATATGTTGTCTGTTCCTTTTGTTCCAATCAAGTAGTTTTCAAAATTTCATGGCAGGGGAACTGAGTTAACCGATATATACATAGCTTAATTAGCTTTCAAGTTGGCTTTATGGGGCAAACAAGCAAGTGTGTTATGCAACAGGGAATGGTGGGCTCCCCTCTCTCCTATATCTCAATGAGTGGGCACACAAATGCATCCCCATATATTAACTGGACAGCACAACAGCCCCAACTAGACCAGAGATGGTAGACACCAAAGAGGACATCAGGGAACAGGCAAAATCCAAATAACATGATTCTAGCTTAAACTGGATTGGCCTCATTTTCAGGTGAAAACGGGTTTACACAATGCATCCCTGCAACATCTGTAAGCTTATTTGTTCCTTTACACCATGTTCGATTCAGAAAGAACATGAAACAGCCCATAACAATACAAGCAAGTGAAGATATCTGTGGAGGGGAGTGGGCTGACTGAGGAACAGAAGGGTAGGAAATGTTGACCCAGTTGGGGGTGACGTTCCAGTCCCAGGTCATTTCCCGAAGTTTCATGTGCTTGCTAGAGGCAGGACACTCATTTGTTTCTAAGCTTTCCAGCAAGCATAGGAAAGGGAAGTGGGACTAACTACATAAATCACACAAACCATTTGCTTATTTCTTTGCTATTTCTGATACTGAAACCAAAGAACACAAGTGGATGCTTGGTGTTACCAACATCTGCACATGAGCTGAATAAGGAGGATGGTCATATTGGCTCTGGAATCACTTACAGCTTCTACTTCAGATAATAGATTTTCACACATAGTAGGTATTAAATGCTTTTTGAATTTAACGGGGCAAGGGAAGGTAATCAGAAAATGAACAAAGAAAAAGAGAAATAAATGCATAAAGAGGGTCAGGCTTGGACAAATATTGATATTGTGTTGTACAAGAACCATAGAATCCAAGATGGTACATCTGAGATGATAACAACAACAGCAACCATAAAGAGAAACATGGGGAGGGAGAATCAGGGAAAGAAACTAAGAATCATAAGTAGGAATCACTAAAGTGGGAATCAGGTCCTAAGCAAATTGCTTTATATGCATTTGATTATTTATTCCAGCATGGCTTGTCAGCTTCCAACTATCCCTGCCCAAGAGAAAAGTGCACAGATACACTCAGATTTAGGGGTAGGAGAGAAGTTGAGGATAAGAAAAGAGGTTCCAAAAGGTTAAGGATTTTGCTGAAGGTCACACATCTAGGAAGAGGAACTTGGTTATCTTATCAAAAACAGGAAATCGATTCTCAGTTTGATAATGAGTCAGATATTGGTGAGACATTAATCCTAGAATACGTACAAACATTCTCAGTGATCTGAGTTCCTGGCATATTTTCTTTTGTACTGCAATCTCACAAATAATGTGTAGAGAAAGAAAGGAACTGCATGCAAAGTGTGTTATTTTTACACACTTACTTTGCATCCACCAGTTTCTACCCTGGACAAAGACAGGGGTTGGAGCTGTTATTTGCTGTATTAGTGCTGTACTAGTCCCTTTTTGATGGTTCCAAATACACTACACTCTAGTCATTAAACACAGATGTTGCCTGGAGATCAAACGCTACACTTAAAATCATGATTCAATCTGCGTTTACATTTAGAATGGGCATAAACTTGAGGAGAAATGCTGTATTCAGAGATATTGAAGACAGACTTATAAAATATAATAGAATTTTATATTACACGTAGCAGCATCTCAGCCTGAGGACAAGTGGCACTAGTTGTAGTTGCCGTCATGCTGAAGCCTGTCTATGGGACTGGGCGAGGGGGATCTACTGGGAGTCTACTGACATGGGACAGTGAAGAACCACCTGGGAAAACATCACTGTGTGTTAGGAGGGTGTGCAGGCACCCAAGCATCATGCAAATCTAACACTTCAGTCTGAAACATGGGATGGCAAGTTACTACCACTCAGCCAGCTCCCACGGGCTCATCCCAGCATCCTCGCAGGAGTACACGGGAATTTTTCTCTTATTAAAACATGTGTGGGCATACTTCATTTTATTGCACTTTTACTTTATTGTAATTTGCAGATATTGCCCTTTTTACAAATTGATGTTCTGTGGCAAGCCTGCTTAGAGCAAGTCTATTGCCACCATTTTTCCAACAGCATATGCTCATTTTGTATCTCTGTGTCACATTGTCTTAAATGTCTTAAATCTAACCTTCAACTAAATAACTATTGTATTATTTGAAACGCTCAAGTAAACTAAAGTTTTGTGAAAACTGCTTTTCACCTACTTCTAAAATGCATTATTATTGGGTCATTTCTGACAACTTTTTTTTTGGTGCTTTTCTGCCAATTTGAAGAAATAATTATAAAAAATAATTTCTATAAATGTAAGGATACTTGGTTAATGTATATTTGCATTTCATTGACAAAATAACATTTTCCATAACCATGTGGTCTCAAGCAGATAAATTCCTGTCCAGAAGCACGGTGCTACCTTCAGCATTTAAACATCGGGAAGCCCTGCGTGTTCTCACATTGAGAACCACATGCATTGGAAGGTGGCTGCTATTCAGATGGGGAAGATGTAAGAGGATAGAGAACAAATGAGGTCTATCCTCTTACATCGTAAGGAGACACGTAAGGCATTGGGGGTTCTTCTGCTGCAGAACCCAGGCTGCAGCCCAAAGGGATCTGAGACACAGCTGCTACTGACACGGAACTCACACAGGCCACATGGAGCTGTTTCCCTGCCATCATCATCTTCTGGTGGGCCTCCTTGCTGACCCACTCTGAGGATGAGGTGAGGGAGATGTCCTTAACAGATGGCAGCCTATGAAGTGGGTTTCTCTGTGTAAGAAAGTCACCTCCCCTCCTGTCTTGGTATGGGGAGGGAAAGACTGTAAGCCTCTCTGTCTTATAAAAATCAAAGATTTCTGGTTCCAAAATTATATGCCAAAGTATACATCTTGGAAGGAATTCCATAGGGTGATAAAACCATAAGTTGGGAAGCTAACAACGTTGGTCCTGGTCCCAGATCTGATCTTTCACTGCTGGCTGCATGACCAAGGCAAGGCCTGTCTGATTTCTAAGCTTTGGCCTCAATAATCATAAAAGTTGCTAACACTTGAATTGCTCAGTATGCTGCCCCTCGATCCCTACCATACACACCATTTCTGCAATAGCCAAGTAACTTTTTTCTAGCTCCTCTTTCTTCCTAGCTTTAGAAAAATACACTTAATATTTCTAAAAATCCAAACAGGTGCACCTGGCTGCCCCAGGGAGAATCCCCTGAACTAGTGCTATCTAAGAGAATTTTCTGTGTTGACAGGATGCTCTATATTTATAAACTACAATGAATGCAGCAGCCTCTAGTTGCAACTGCCCAGTGAGTCCTTGAAATGTGGCCACTGTGGCTAATAATCTGACTATTTAATTTTCTTTAATTTTAATTCACGAAAATTTAAAAAGCCATATGTGCCTAGTGGCTGACATATTGGACAGCATAGCTCTGTAGCAACTTTTGCTAATTAATGTACATATCCAGGATCTTGTACTTTATTTGTCCTTTTAATCAATCAAATCCAATATTCAATAAGCAAAAATTACTGATTGCATAATAGGAGGCTTCACAAAAGGGCAGACTCTAGTGAAGTAACAAACATCCACTGTCATCTCTTTCTCTTGATTACTTCCAACATTTACAAATTTGGGCTTGCCCCACTGATATGGTTTGGCTGTGTCCCCACCCAATTATTAGTTCCCATAATCCCCATGTTTTGTGGGAGGGAGCCGGTGGGAGGTAACTGAATCATGTGGGCGATTTCACCCATGCTAGTCTCATGATAGGGAGTAAGTTCTCATGAGATCTGATGGTTTTATAAGGGGCTTCTCCCTTTGCGTGGTTCTCATTTCTTCTCTCTCTTGCTGCCCTGTGTAGAAGGACATGTTGCTTCCCCTTCCGCCATGATTGTAAGTTTCCTGAGACCTCCCCAGCCATGTGGAACTGTGAGTCAATTAAACCTGTTTTCTTTATAATGACCCAGTCTCCGGTATTTCATCATAGCAGTGTGAGAACGGACTGATACATTCAGCCTCATTTGACTTCCCTTTTGCTGATTTCAACTGAAGTTAAAGATGCACATTTCACATGTGCTTTAAAGATTCTGAAATCTGCATGTTTGGAGTAGGCCGGGTAATATTGAGAAGTTTTTGTATATAAACCTTTGAGAAACTTAAAGTAAACCAATTTTCTCCACTCTTTAACGAGTTTCTGTCTCCTAAATGAGGCATTTATTTCAAAACTCTTACACATAAAACTATAATCTTAAAATAAGGGGGGTGGTGCTACTGACTGCCTTGGTCTTCTGTTCTGACTAACCTTAACAAAGAAAGCCTCATCTAATAAAGACAAAATTGGCATTGTTGTGAAACTTGTATCGGGCTCTGCTTCTGAACATATATATTGATATTTTCCTAGATTTGTGATATTATTTAGTACATATTTCACCTAAACTATGTATTTGACAGCACATTTTCCAATGTTATGGATATTTTTTCTAAACTCATCTTAATTTTCCAAGTTCAATACAATGCATAGCCATTTGAAAACAAATGCCCACTAAATTTCAAGCTGTACAAGGTAAACTTACTTTTTTCCCCCACTAAATGATAAACTAGAATAATACATAGAACCTAATATTTGTGCCAATTCACTCTCCTGCCACCCCTTCTTCAAAATCACAGGTTTCCAAATAAAGGAAACAAAAACTTACGGCTGAATATCCCGCTCCAAATTAAACATAAAGTAATCAAAGTCATTATTAAATGTTTTTCATGTTGCCGAAGGAAACAAAACAACAGGAAGGACAAGAGTTTAGGTCAAGAGGTTCCAGTGTTATCTGTGTCCTTCATTATAAGTCATTTCAAAATCTTTTTCCCTCCAGGAAAAACTAGTGAGTAACAGCTTAGTCTAAATGACAGCAGCTCTGTGGTATGAAGGGTCCACATTTCAGCTAATTTTCAGCTCTTATTATCCTGATACCATGAGATGGAATTTAATAGATGGCTGGAACATCTGTAACATGACATTTACCAAAGGATGTGTCAGCGGCATCCATGGCCTCAACAAAGATGGAGCCTCCAAAACATAAATCAAAGAAAAATATAAGAACATCTTAGAAGAAAAGCATGACAGTGATCCTGCACATTTAAAATATTTTAAATGCCTTAGGGACTCTACGGAGCAAGTAGTGTTAAAAATAATGATGTACCAACTAAAGATATTTAGCTCCCTGCTAAGAAAAGAGGCAATGTAGCAGAATGAGAAAATCTTTAGATTTTTTTTTCAAAACGTGGTTCGAGAGCCCACCTCATACTGTTCTTTTGGTAATTCTCTTATTCTCTGCGAACCGTGTATAGTTTTCTCGGGTGTAAAATAGTCACAGGATCCCAACCTTACCCAATTCACATGGTTATTAAATCAATAAAGACAATGTGTGTGAAAATACTTTTTGAGTTGTAAAAGGCTCTACATGAAAAGCTTATGTAATAGAATATTAAATTGGAGGTTTCAATTAAAGCACCAGATACAAGAGATACTATAAACCAATAGAGGTGCTGATTGCATATGTGAATTTACAAATCTAAACATCACTGACATAATTTTTTTAACAGACTTTTTTTTTTTTAGCGGTTTTAGGCTCAAAGCCAAATCAGCAGAAAGTACATCCTTTTCTTCCAAACATGGGCTATTTTGAAACATCTCATGAACATCGTGTTTATAAAGATTGGTTTGTTAGAGTGAGTGGAGATAATGTTTGAAGGTGATTTCTTTGTGGAAGAAAAGGGCTTCTATGGAAGGACTCCACTCAGAGAGCTTGATATGGCTCTTCTAGAGTTAAGGAGAAACAGTGATATGATTTGGATCTGTGTCCCCACCCAAATCTCATGTTCAATTGTAATCTCCAGTGTTGGAGGTGGGGCGTGGTGGGAGGTGATTGGATCCTGGGAGCAGTTACTCATGAATGGTTTAGCATCATCCCTTTGGTGCTGTTCTTGGGATGGTGAGTAAGCTTTCACAAGATCTGTTTGTTTAAAAGCGCGTAGCACCTCCTCCTCACTCTGGTCAGGTAAAACATCTCACATCTCCTTTGCCTTCTGCAGTGACTGGAAGCTTCCTGAGGTCTCTGTAGAAGCATAAGCCACTATGCTTCCTGTACAGGCTGCAGAACCATCAGCCAATTAAACTCCTTTTCTTCGAAAATTACCCAGTGTCAGGTACTTCTTTACAGTAAGGAGAGAACGGACTAATACAGAGAGTGAGTTTGGGTCTGACCTGAGTCCCACTTGATAATGTTAAAGGCTAGCTACTTTGTTGGTATAGTTATATTGGGTTTAGTCTGCGATCCCAGAGTTTGTTAAAACAAAATATGTATGAGAATGCCCAATGGAAAATGAAAAAGAGCTGCACTGAAACCACTTCAGTTTCTACCCAAGATGTCCTGGAAGACCAAGGAGACTCCAACAGAGAAAATCGGGGTGGATAACAGTGAAAAACTAGCAGCTGAGAAAGAAGTGATCACCGGAGGAGGAACATCAGTATATGCTTGGAGGTGAAGCTGACATTTCCTCTGGTGACCTCTAAACAACTTGTACAGGAGCCAATGAGACAAAGTCTGCTTTTCACACTTCCTACACCTGACAGCTTAAACATATCCCATGACAGTGTCAGCTGAGTGAGAACTTTCCTGTGCCCTCTTGCTAAGCTCCTAAATTGTGCTTCAACACTGAGGTATCAGAAACAGAAGAGAGCAAAATGACAGTGCAGGGGAGCAAGTTCAAGGTGGGGAAGGACAAAGGATGCCCCCAACCCCAATATACACCACCCCTCTAGCAAGTGCCCAGCCCAATGCAGGCCCAGTAGGAGTACATGGCAAGCTTTTTATTTGTTTAGTTGGTTGTTTTCAAGAGACTGGATGCTACTATGTACTGAAATAAAGCTGTATTTGAAACTTAAAGTTATCCATTTGGCCCTGGGAGAAAATCTATTAATATAACATGACATTTACCAAAGAATGTGTCAGCAGCATCCATGGCCTCAACAAAAGTGCTATCTGCCAGGAGGACATGGAAACTCCTTTAGAGGAGACAAAAGAATCCTCAGTAAAAGGAACCACCTCCAGATACAGTGTGATGGGTTGTGCAGTTGAAGCTACAAAAGGTTTGTCTTGGACATTAATATGGTTTGGCTGTGTCCCCACCCAAATCTCATCTTAAATTGTAACTCCCACAATTCCCACGTCATAAGAGGAACCCAGTGGGAGGTGCTTGAACTATGGGGGCGGGTCTTTCCTGCACTGTTCTCATGATAGTGAATGAGTTTTATGAGATCTGATCATTTTTAAAAGAGGAGTTCTCTGCACAAACTCTCTTTTTGCCTGCCACCATCCATGTAAGACATGACTTGCTCCTTCATGCCTCTCACCTTCCACCAGGAGTGTGAGGCCTCCCCAGCCACGTGGAACTGTAAATCCAATAAACCTCTTTCTTTTGTAAATTGCTCAGTGTCGGGTATGTCTTTATCAGCAGACATACAGACATACCGGGAGCTGCTTTACAAAAATCACCAGTAGGCATGAAATTTCCAGTGGCTCAATATGTCCCACTATGACAAACTCTGGTGATAAGCTCAGTGTCTGACAGTGGCTGCCACACCTGCTCGCTCTGAATTGTCATTTCCAACCCTGCCTCTTCATTCTCCAACCTGAACACCAGCACCATTTCACAAAGAAGGCCCTGCATGCACTCTGCCTTTTCCTTCTCTACAGTCAATACTGGATCAATGTCCACATAGGCCCCATCCACATTCCAACAGCAATCTCCTGGTCCTATTTAAGAGCACGTTCACCTTCTAATTTCAGCATCTTCTTTCATAGTCTTGCCATACCTTTCTTGGCTCCAAAGCTGTTCTTAGAAAACTTCTTTGAGGCAGGAGAATACTCTGTCCCTTTTTTATGCTTGAATCGTTAAGTTTAGTACAGAAGGAAAGCCCTAGGAAGTAAATCATTGTAGCTGCTTTAAACATTTGAAGAGCCTACAGATGGAACATTCCTTAGATTTCTTTTTTTTTTTTAAAAGAACAAAACTAGAAGAATGGGTGGAAACAGATTTAGGTCAGATAACTTTCTCTCAAGCTCTTTAACAATGAAAACAGTTTTGTGAAAAGCAATGATTGTTCCTTTACTCAAAGTGCTCTAGCAAGTCAGATGACTAAAAAGCAAGCATGTAAGAGTAATTATCTTCTATAGGAGGGAATTGAGATTAGACAACTGCAAAGTTGATTCCTATTCTAATTATCTTATATAGGAGGGAACTGAGATTAGACAACTGCAAAGTTGATTCCTATTCTAATTATCTTATATAGGAGGGAATTGAGATTAGATGACTGCAAAGTTGATTCCTATTCTAAGATTATGGATAGGCCAAGGTATACAATAACTATTATATCATTCATTATTATAGTCATTGTATACCTTGGCCTACCATTCATTTACTTCATGAAACATCTTAAACATCAAATGATAATAATAATAATAATAATAATAATAATAATAATAATATCTATTATGTGGCAGGCACTATGCTAAGCACCAAAGTATGCTCCCTGCCCCAAGGAAATGAATCTAATAAGGGAGCCCAGTACAGGGGGACCCAAATAATAAAGACTTAATTTTTGGGTCAAACTCCATTTATTTGGTGAACCCTGTTTATGCAAAGTTTATATTTTTATAACATTTAACAATAGACATATTATGTCATATTGGTTTACACTGACCTTTACCTAAAGTACTTTAAATAAAAATATCCTATTCAGAGGCAAAGACAAAGAGCATGGTTCTCATTTGTTTGTAGCACATTATGGGAGGGGTAGAGTTCATTTGTCCATGAGATGCTACTGCTAGCTTTAAATTATGGCCATCTCTGAGTGTACGCTTATTAGCATAGCATTCTAAATTAATAAGAAATTCTGTATGCACAACTGAAGATTCAGAACACATTAAAAAAAATAGGGTCATTCTGACATTAGACAGAAATATAATTCTTTGAAACTAGCTGGGAGAACCCATAGTTCAATCATACCAACAAATGACTGAAGAGTTTTAATCATACTCAGAGGTGCAAGTGGACCATGCCCAGTGCATGCCATAGACTCTGGCATCAGTGAGTATCGTGCTCTACAACAAACCCACTTGGCTAACTAGTCACTTTACAAATCATATTCTATGAGCATTTCCCTTTTAATTTTCATAATTTCCTTTTTCCAAGTACACAAATACTCTTCCATTTTCTCTTCAGTAAGGGAAAACTCCATATTTCACTTCTTATCCAGTTCTAGAATCTTAATCCCCACTTTAGAAGACAGAGTCCAGTGAATTTTACTCTTTTCAGGAAAAGCCTGCAGAGTGTCAACTCTCCCTCAACCTTATAAGAAGACTAATGTGACTCAATGTGAGTGCTTCCAGCAAGAATCTAAGCTCAAGTTCCCCAGATTAAACTCTCAGTTTTGTTTCTTTTTCACCGGGTGACCCAAGTAAAGTCAATTAACCTCTCCGTTTCCCACCCGGCTTTAATGATGCATTTATGCAGGTAGCTGGATATTCCCAGATGGAAGAGCATGCATGCATACATTCATAATGCAAACTCGTATCACAGTACTGGTCTGTGCTGGCTTGCCTCATTCTGAAGCAGTATTTTCAGGGAGAATCCCCTGCCCCACACATTTTGTCACTGTAAGATAAGATATTTGTTTCTTATAAAGCATCAACAAAGGATCTACTATGTAGGAAGAAAAGGCTACTAAATTCTATTTATGTTTCCCCAGTGAGATTTTTGAGCCATTCACTTCTTAAGCACATAAATTAACCCACTGCCCTACAGATCTATTTTTTACTTCCACAAGTCTTGATAAAGCTTCTAAGTGCTCAAATGGATAATATGTCAGTTTCACTCTGCAGAGACTCAGGGAGGTACATCTATGTGTAGAAACAGGCACTGGAGAAAAGTAGCATTTCACACACAAAACCAGTTTCATGGCTAGCCAAGACTCTAGTACAGGCAGAGTGATACAAATAGGGCATAGAACAGCAGGGTTTCCATGCAGGAAAGAAACTGATGAGTTCAGGAAAGTGGGCTAAAATGGTGATGCATTTACAAATGTGATAGTCGCTGATCATTGCCAACCCAATGTGCTTCTCACCCTCTGTCCTTGTTCATAGGAATCCGATTTTTTTGGGAGATGGAATGGGCCCAGAGTAGGGGATAACATAGGATTGGTCTAAGCCAATCACGGCAATTCTGTTTCCATGTAGCAAACACTTGCTTTTCAACATGCTTTGTTATTATCACTGGCTTTGTTATTATCACTGGCTTTGTTATTATCACTGGCTTTGTTATTATCACTGGCCATATGGCCCAGTTATAGATGATCAGCTGTAAGGAGAGGCCTATTAGGAGGCTTCTAAGAATTATCTTTTTTTATTTTGTTTATTTTTATGTATTTATTTATTTTTGAGATGGAGCCTCACTCTGTCACCCAAGCTGGAGTGCAATAGCGCAATCTTGGTTCACTGAAACCTCTGCCTCCTGGGTTCAAGTGATTCTCCTGCCTCAGCCTCCTGAGTAGCTGGGATTATAGGCACATGCCACCACAGCCAGCTACTTTTTGTATTTTTAGTAGAGACGGGTTTTCACCATGTTGGTGAGGCTGGTCTCGAACTCCTGACCTCAAGTGATCCACCCACCTCGGCCTCCCAAAGTGCTGGGATTACAGGTGTGAGCCACCATGCCCAGCCAGAATTATCTCTTTTATATAGAAGAGACAGGCGCTGCTGTTCCTGCTGTTATCCTCCCTTGCACACAGAATTGATGCCTTGATGCTCTGTTCTATGCCATGAAGTACAGTGGCTAGTAAAGGTAGAAACAGCCCCGTCAGTGTGTGAGTCAACAAGAATGTCCTGATGGGTTTACCTGCTGCGGGAGTGCCTGATCCCTGCCAGGAGACAGCATCACAAACCAATAAACAAACCAACCCAGTTTTTAAACATGATACATAAATGTAACTGCAACGTAAAATGAAATAATAAGACATATGAAAAACTTTCTTTAGAGAACTTTATTTTTTCTTTTATGCTTTGAAGATATTTTAGGTTGAGTTTTCTCAAACCCTTCTACGTAGTGCCAAGAAATATTTCTCTTATAAATATTTTTAAAATGTATCATCCTGTACAATGAATAAAATTGTAGATCACTTAACCAATTTCCAATTATCTAAATTAATGACTGCATGTCACTACTAACTGACAGACTTTGTAAAACTTTTAATATCTTTTACATAAAAAGTAAGTAATACTGGCTTGGTGTACCTCATTGCCATAATGATATGCATATGTGAAATTAGAAAAAGCACTATACAAATATCATAACAATTAAATATTTAGGTAAAGTCTGAGCTTAGCTCATGATTTACGGTAAGCATTCAATAAATTATAGGTTTTTTTTTTTTTTTTTTTTTTAGACAAGTTCTCACTCTGTCACTCAGGCTGGAATGTGGTGGCATGACCATGGCTTACTGCACCCTTGACTTCCCAGGCTCAATGGATCCACCTGCCTCAGTCTCCCAAGTCGCTGGGCCTACAGGCACATGCTACCATACCCAGCTAATTTTTTTTTCTATTTTTTGTAGACACAGGTTCTTACTATAATAGTAGTCACTCCTCATAGTATACATACAACAAAACCATGTACTTTGGAAGTAATGCAATAAATAACATGTTTTAAAATATATACACATACTTTTTCAGAGTAACATGCTTTTAATTTCCTGCCCACAATTTTGAGAATTTCAAACCAGCAGCATGGGTCAAGCGCATGGCTGGGTATCAAAACAAAAACACTGAGACACTACACGACAAAATGCAAGGCGACATCTGGTATGTTCCTATCTCTCCAGGGTCCTCATGATGCTGAGCTTTTGAACATTCTAAAGGTACACTCGGGGAACTTGCGTCTGCAAGACTGACTTCTTTTTCTGTCTCCCTTTTTCTTAAAGAGTAGTGAGTAAAATCATTACCAAACAAACAAAAAAACAGTTACTATTACAGAGGGATCTCTATTAAAGAAGCAATGAAAGGCTAGCACTACTGCGGTCTGGATGAAAATAAATAGCTGGATTGAAAAGTCAATGAATTACCAACATTGACCCACATTTCTCTAGACTTTAATTAACTGAAATCATCCCAACGAATAACATATGATAAATAAAATTTTAATTCTAAAATACTAGGCATAGGACAAAGGCTCTCAACGTAAGCATTTCTGTGATACAGAAGAGTAACAACAAATTGGCTAAAATTGCCTGCAGCTCAGCTAGATACCATTTTACTTATTTCAGATCAATGCTGGGTTTCTCCCTCTTCACCAAAGCTGAATGTGCATCACTCTGGCTTTTGTCCAGGTCCCCACGTAGACTTTGATAAAATACTTATTCAGTCCACCTTCGGCTATCACTCCTCCCTGAACTCTTCTATCCCCTCCATACTCTTCTTCTCTTAACTATGCCTCTGCTCCATGAGACCCTCAGCTAAACATTGGAGGAGTCTTTGAGAGCCATTCAAATGAGCTGATGTTTTTCTAAAAATTTGTGTCTGAGAAAATGAAGCTTTTGTGACCTATACATGTGTGTCCTATGACCATTTGTAGGAGTTGGTTCTAGGAAGGCTGCTGAAAATCCATTCACCGAAGGCTGATTCATTGGCTGGCCAACTTACCTAACCGTTTACTCAAAAGTTCTAAAATTTGATTATTTATGAACTGCACAGTGTGGTCTTTGGTGTCCTGAGCTCTTCAGGTCCCCTCCTGGCCCCTCAGTGTGCAACTGCCTGGAGCTGTTGCAGAAGGAAGCAGGGGCATAAATGATGAACACCCCTAAAATGCTCCTAGGAAGAGAAGAGGTGTTCACCTATAATCTGAAAAGTCCTTGAAATTCAATATAAAATACAGAAGATCCTAAAAACTGATTAAAAGAAACATATTTTTGGTAAACCAAAAAACAAAGAAAATGATTTGGAAAATGTTTTTTAAATCTGGAGGAACAGAAAACAACTAAAATAGAGATTAGAAAGAAATCGGTATAAACCAAGAGTTCCCATATGGAATTTTGAAGTTTAGGTTATATTTATAACAATAGACATACAAGTATATTAAAGAAGAAAACCTTCTTAAGAAGATGAATTCAGCTATATTTCATAACTTTCAACAAATTGATCATTCATTAAAAACTGCTAAGAAAATATTGACCATTTTGAGAATAATCAAATACAGAATACAATCAAAATACTTGAATAAATTCCAAAAGAATGTTCCAAAACAGTATTATTCCTTATATTAGTAAATGTGGTAAAAATCAGCAAAATAATAAGTGAGAAAATTCAATGGTATCCACATGAGGTGTGTGTTGGTGGAAAAGAACATTTACAGGTTTGAAACCCAGGCATGAATTATCAAAATGAGTCTCAAGAAAATGACAGTAGCAGCATTTACTTACAATTTTAAATTGCTTCTACTGGCTGATACTGATGTCCTGAAATGGTTTGGATCAACCATCTTTAAGTAGACCCCTTTACATATATATTGTATATAGTATGCAAATTCTAAATGTAAACTATCAAGAATAATACATATATAAAAAATGAATCATCAAAATTTTAAGTTCTTTATGGTAATACTTTTTTTATATGTTTATTTTTACCTTAACCTGGCTCTTTTACAAGTATTAGCTTTGGTAAAAGGGAAAAAGACAAAAATATTTTAACCTTCCTCACTTCTCTATCGACTGGCTCTTTGCGAGGTGAATGTGCATCACTTGTGTGTGGATGAGAGCCCGTGATAAGGACCAAGGAGAACACAAGCAAAGAGAGTGGGCGTTAAAAGGAGATGAAGTAAGAAGCGTCCACAAGGCCAAGAGAAATCTCATGTCATAACAGACGGCGACATGAAGGGCGACAGTGAACACAGGGGCCACCCTGGCTTTGGCAGACACCAGACATGCATTGTGTTCTACACACTTTCCACCCTGGAGCTTATGAATCCACACAGAAACCAGCTTCATTGCAGATTTAACACTGTAACATGATGCAAAACAGAATGCATGGTGGCAGTTTCCACCCTCACTATCGGGACATCCAAAACTTTATGCCCTACAAATACTGTCAATAATATAAAATAATGTGTAATGCCTCCTCCATTGTGCTTTAAAAGCACTGAAATGCGTGATAACCAAATCTACAATAAGCAAAGAGGGGATATCACACACTTAGGCACTAGAAAGTAAGCTTAGGTCTATTCTAAGACTTGAATTTCTTACATAAATGTGAGAGTAATTTTGATAACAAGAGAAGTAAGAAGACTCCTGGCCAACAGTTAATGTGTAACAAATATTAAGTTTAGGAATGATTATACATTTAGACTGTATTTCTTAATAAATTTCCTCACATAAATTGTGCCTAATCTATAAACCAATTTTAAACAAAATCCATCATGCCAGGCACTTTACATCTTACTCTATTTATTACACCATTTCTCATCAGAAACCTTTTAGCTTTAATGCTATTCCATGGCAGAGTATCTCATTAGAATGGCAAAGATAAAGTTCTTTTTGAGATAAAGTAATTACAGTGATTGTAGCCGGGGGTGGTGGGGGGGGGGAATCACCCAAAGTTCTTGGCTACAGTAATCTCCTGGCTTCTGATTCATTTTAAGGCTAATAAACTGAGTACAAACAAAAAGATGTTAATGGTGGATATCTCTGGTTACCTAGAGTTTGCCCTGGAGGGATTAGAAATTCATAACCTTAATCAGAACTAGAGTCCTGGAGAATTTTGCTCCCAGGAAAATATTCCAAGACCAGATGCTGTATGTGCTCTCAGCTCACTTCTATGCCAATTCTATCTTCTAATTATTATTAAAGTCAATCAAGCATTTCACTCTATAAATAGCCTTACTATATTTTAAGCCAATTTTCTGTTCCAAAGACTAGTTAGTTACTTCCTATCCCAGGGGCTTTGCTTTCTTGAGGAGGCACAAGTCACTTGAAATATGGGCTATGGCCAAGACGATGATAGTAGCAAGGGACAGGACTCCTCAACCATGATCAGAAAGAGTACTGTTAGGATTTAGTGAGAAGCCTTCAGGGGAAGGAGGAGGCTTGGTTTTCAAATCATGCCAAGGGACAGACTTACCATCGCCATGGAGTCTAATTAACCTTACCAGCCCAGTCAAAATAATTAAAAATTAATACAGTCTCTGATAAGGTTTGTTTATATAAATTGGTGCTAGGGAAATATTTCAAGGAAACAATGACTTGGGTTATTTTAAATTATTAATTTCACTGGTCAGGAACCCAATCCGAATTAAATATGCACATATAAAACAACCTCCCTTGTGTGTTCAACTCTGTCTCATTTCTGCATGGACCTCAGTGGATGACTTCTGAAGAAGCAGATGAAAAGTGAATGCTTGCCAATTAGCCATTGTTCACCGTTTTCCAGTAAGCATTCATATTTCTAAAGGATTATAGTCTAGTCCAAACTCTGATCAAGCTCACCGTGCAAGAAAGAGGATATTCTGATATGGAGATGAAGAAAACTTGGAGTCCGGGTTGGTTCTCAACTTACCTATGAGGTCAGGTGAAAACTTCAGACCTCAGTTCCCCATGCCTAACATCAGGACAAAATTAACTATCCATTTCCTTTACAATTTGTTAGAGTATCATATTAAATGTGAAACATGATTAAACTGGAGCATCACATTTGAAAAGCAACTCATTATTATTACATGTAAATTTTAAATAGCATTCAGGAAATGTTAGAATTAAGAACAAATCACCAATAAAAAATTTAGAAGATTACCATTTAGACTCATGATATGAGTGGATCTCGTTGCAGACTGATTTCTCCAAATGAGAAAAAATACAATTATGTTTTCAAAAATAACCCAGGTAGCTAACCAGCTTCCAGTTTTCCTCCTTAGGTTTAAAAATCTTGCTGAAGTTCACATAAACCACATGCTGCTCACCTATAACTAGTCAGCCACACAAGATCCTATATTGTATTTTTGTTCCTGATCAGAGACAATTATGTTAAGTTATCGATCCTTATAAAGTTCTCAAAAATGAAACCTCAGAATTGCCTCTTATTCACAGAGCAATCTTTACACTTGGCAAAGTTTAGCACCTGCTCCATTATTGCAAAGCCTAAATTTGCAGGTGAATCAGTAGTGTGACTGGTCAGCTGATCCACAGAAGTATTATTTGTAGGTGTCACTGAATGTGTATTTTTTTATTGAAAAATTGAAACATCTGATCTTCTCCTATGGACTAGCTACACTATATCTAGTTACTGTATTAAAATATGGATTATATAAATTATCTTTGATCTAATTGTCCCTAAATCCATAAGCATATTTTTTTCAAGAGTATGTTTCAGTTATATTTTAAGTACAAGGGAAGTAGTTAGAAAATAGAACACTGATTACTAGATTTGTATAGTGAGGACTATATCCTAGTAAAGGCCAGGGCTATGGAAAAATACAAAGTAGATTTTTCACTCCCGGCTTCGATATTTATGAACTGTGTAACTTTGGGTTCATTACTTAACCTCATGGAGTCTCTGTAAAAACACTGGACAATAGCATCTACTTTGCAAGACTATCATGAGAATTGGAGAAAAATAGAAATACAAGAATATAAAGATAAGGAAGAAAATAAGTACACTGTAGTGAAGCCATCATAATTGCTATGATTAATTTCATTATATGATGCCATACAGAATTTCTAAAGGGTATGAATTCATGGAATCAACATAGAAAATTTCAAATACAAATGCCATTCATTCAACATTACTTGATTCATGTCCTTCTACGGACAAGGCACTTTGTGAGGTGTTAAACATAAACTAGAGACCCAAGCTGAAAGTTATCTGATCTTATAACAAGGCTTACAGGCTCTTCGAACATAGACAAGTAAGGACACTTTGGTGGAATGCAGGGCAGGAAGTGAATGATACCTGCAATACGGGAGTTGACATTTTGGCCCCTCAGGGTAGGAAATGAAGAGAGGAGAGGCCAACAGCTCTAGAAAAACTTCAGAAAAGGGTCAATGATATGCAGAGCAGAAAACAGTGCTGGGGAAGAAACAGCATGAATTTCAATATCAAAGGTGGAGCATCTCTGGGAACTAAGAAAAATCCCAGGTGGTACATGACTGGGCTTTGGAGATGGAGGTGGAGCCGAGACTACAAGACACAGGGATTGAACATTCCTCCCAGGATGCTGGGCCCATGGAGCAGGGTGGCATGACGTCATCACGGAGCCTCAGCCTGAGATGGAAATGCTCACAGCCTCTCGATGCAGAGCAGTAGAGGTAGGGGTGGTTTTACTTCTCTGAAATCAGTTAGCCAAAGCCTAGATTGATTTCATATATGAGTATATATAAATATATATACATACATATATAAAATGGTAATATTAATAGAATAACAATAAAGAATTTTACATTTCTAAATATTTATGTTCTGGCTACTGTTCTAAGTACTCTTCGTAAATGAGCTAATCTGCACAAAAGGAAACAGATACTTTTATACCATTGAATAGACATTACCAAGTTGGCATAGGTAAGAGCAAAGGAAGTCAGGATTCTAATGGGGCAGACTGGCTCTGGAAGCATCTCTTAGGCTCACAGGTCATCACCTCTCAGCCATGCCTTACTGTTCCTGAGGATTACTACACATCAGGCTCTGGTAAGTACCTACTATTAATGTGCCATTTAGTCCCCACAACACTCTATTTTGGTTTTTTATGTTTAGGCCAATGCTACAGGTTGGTTTTCTTTCTGTTTTTCTATTTTTTTCCCACACAAAGCATATTATTAAATGAGAAATCCCATGTAAAATTCCAGATTGATGATTTACTTTTATTAAAAAGAAAACAATCCAGCCATACTGAGTTTCCCTCTCACCTCTTGCCAGCAACTGGCAGAAGCGACTTTCCAACATGAACTCCACCTCACCCTTCCACTACCGTCCTCACCGCCCCCTACTGCCCACATCTAACCTAACTTCTCATCACCTGAGTGATCACTGTGGACACATGAGTATGTGACATCTATCGTAATTATATCTGTATGTTAAAAAAAAAAAAAAAAGAAAGCTAACAAGCTGTAGGACTTAAATGTCTAGATAGACAGTCCAGGTTCAATCTCCAAGTCCACACTCAAGTTTCTCTTTTCTTGGGCAAATGCCTTAATCTCTTTAAGCCTCATTATCCTCACATCTAAAATAGGGTTACTAATAATGCTTTACTGAGTGTGTTCTTATGAAATAATTAAATCAGATAATGCCTGAAAAGAATTTAGCTTGGAATTCAATATTCATTTTTATTGCTGTTTTTACCAAGAATACAAGGAAGTTGGTATAAATAGGTCATATATGCCATCTAAAGCAATCAGGACTTAGGCACAGATTGGGGTAGATGAGGTTGTGTCTTGTATTGAAAAAACCAGAGGAGAGAAGCAGGTGGAAGCAACCCCTCTGGGGGACATTGGGCCTGCAGCATGCTGCCCAGCAGGAGAGCTGCCCAAGAACTGTCCCAGAAAGAGTCCCGTGGGCATCATTCCTGTGTGGCTTTGACTCTGTCAATGAATTTCTCTAGACAGCTGAAATGTTCATCAAAGTGAAACACTGAATCACCGCTTTCTGTAATTCCACCATTTTCTCAGGCCTGAGATGATGGATACATGATTTCTCCTTTATTAGGTGGATCTTTTGAGTTCTTTCACAGGCCCCGTAACACCCATTCTACAGGGCTGCCACCTTGACTCTGGCCCACAGCTCCTCATCTGTGAACCAGATGAAACGTGTCTTAATTAGCCTCTTGTCTTCAACCTGTCCCCATCTTCAAGTCTAATGGCAAACCCTTACAGCATGAACTGTCCTCAATAGCGTTTGACACATCGCTTTGGTTTATACAATTTTGCTGTGGTTTCCGTCAGCTTGCAGAATAGAATCTGAACATGTCAGTCATCACTGGGGCTCCTGGCTGGTGCCTGGGGTATTTATCCACACTTGACCACCTGATTGCCCCCAGCACTGTGTCCTTGACACCTCCGTGTCTGTGCTCTCTCCACCGCGTGGACTGGACACGCTCGGCCTGCATGCCCTCTATTGCATCCACATCACATCCAGCAAAATCCCATGGAGCCACCGAGCCAGAACCTGACACTTTCTATCAGGGGTCAGCAAACCTTTTCTCTAAAGAACCAGTGAGTATGTATTGCAGGCTTGTAGGCCACCCAGTCTGTTTCCCAGCTACTCCACTCTGCACTTAAAGCAGGAAAGGAGCCGTAGGCAACATGTACAGAAATAGGTGGGGCTGGCTCTCCATTAAACTTTATTTATGGACATGAGAATCTAAATTACATGGGTCACATAATGTTATTCATCTTTTGATTTTTCCCAACCATTTAAAACTGTAAAAACCATTTTTAGCTCATGGGCTGTACAGAAACAAGCAGTGGCCACAGCAGACCTTAGTTGACTGACTCTTGCTTTATATGCATACTGTTTGCTGATCCATACTCTCTTTTTTTACTTTTTAAAATTAAGGTATAACTTACATTTAGTGCACCAATCTTAAAGAAACAGCCCAGTGAATGTTGACTTTTGTATATAACCATGCTACCGTCACACAGATCAAGATACAAAACATTTCTAGCAGACTAAGTTTCCTAAATGGTCCCTTCTAATCACACCGTAACAGAAGCCCAACCTCTATTTGCTGCCAAAGCACTCTCCATGCTTCCTTTCACAGGCCTGGATAAAGTATGGGGAAATGACCCTGTGTAATCTAAACTTTCATGGAGCAGAAAGAAATCCAGAAGACAAAGGCACATAAATGAAACTTCAGCTATCATTAACTATCACAACCACAGAAAAGAATGTCTTTTCTTTTCAAAGATGGGTGATACATGATTAGAAAAACTGAAAGGCAATGTGTTAGTACACATTCATTTTCCTGGCAGTCTCATGCTGACACTGCATTTCCTTACCTGGGTCAAGGTGAGCGTTGCCTGTCTGCAGGTGCTGCACTGTACCCTGAGTTTTCCCGGCTGCACTCTTTGACAGGGGCCTTTGCAATACACATAAAAGCTGTTGTAGATTGATCTACCTGCTGGAGAAGAAAAAGCAGAGGAAGTGGCTAATAATGCTGAATCTAAATTGAGACAAGAAACTCTTTAAAAGCTTGTTAGAGGCAAATTTTAAAACTCAGTCCTCAGGAACATTTTGAAACATTATGGAATAAATATTCCAATGAGAATACAACAATTTAATTTAGAAAATCTAACTTTATGCTCCAAGAGTGAAATCTTTTCTCTCTCTTGCCAACAGCCCTGTGACTTACTCAGCAAAGTAAGCAGCCTACTGCCAAGAGAATCGGCCAAGTGTATCTGCAACACAGTAAAATCAAAGGCACTCTTTGCCATGGAAGTTTTAAAAGATGACAGGAATTATTTCAGGATGCTCCTGAATTCTATCTCATGCTTCTGGACACAGTTTTGAAGACTGTAGATTTTTCCTCATAATATCTTATCTATAGAGAAAAACCAGCCCATTTATCATGATATAAATGATATGATCACAGTTTGCTGGGCTTCTAGGGATGACTTTCTAACTCACAGTCACACATAAAATAAGAAAAGAGGCCAACGCTGAGGAACCTTCAGAGACCAAGCAGCTATGTGCAGAAATGGATGGTTTGCATTTCATTTATGATCTCTCTAACTAGGCAAACACCATTCAAATACCTTTTCAAGAGTAAAAGGTGAACAAACAACTAATTCAGTAGTTCAATCTCAGATCGTTTCTCTCAGTTGTCACCATATAGGGATACTCTGTAAACTAGGGAAATTTAATCACCTTATACTTCCATATCTGCTAAGAATTAACTTTATTCAGAAGCACTTACCAGAAATACAGCCTCCTTCCTGAATTTATGAATTTTGAAAATTACTAAATAGTTTTTTCTTTTAATCCTTACCTGGGTGGATAATATAACAGATCATGATATAAAAGTTTCTTTGAAATTTTACCATGATCATCAGAGGCATCCAGAGATAATATATTTTTTTAACATTTGGAATGAAAATCTTCAGCCTTGCAAATGCATATGATCTATTAAAAACAACTAGAACAAAAATAATGAATAAAGTGAGAGATTCTAAAGTCCTTTGCAGCTTCGTTTCATGAATTTACAAAAAGAACTTTTGCAGACCTATTGGATTATCATTTGTTTGGCTGTCTTTGCTAATATTGTAGGTGACAATACTTTGCAAAATCTGAAGCACAGCAAAGACATAAAGTTTCATAGTTTTATCAGTTTGCAATATATTTTATAATTATTACTCTATACAGATTAATATTTAGTTTCCAGTGGGAAATGGAAGATAAAATGTAAATACATGTTTATATTGATGTGAAACTACTATTTTCTGACACTTCTGTGTAACTTTAACGCCTTAATGTACAAGATATTCAAGTACATAAATATCACATTGCTGTTAGCAAACATAATAATGACATAAAATATTTCATGTGTAATATAAATGCAGCATAGAACCATGTATTAATGTTATAGAAATATTTGTAACAACTGACTGAAATATCTGTAATATGTAAGTAAATGTTAATGGAAATATCTGCAACATGCAGAGTATCAAAAGATCACAAGAACTGTGATAATTCTGATGTGCACTAAGAAGCGCTTAGTGAAGAAGGTAGGAACCTTTACTGTTAAAACCTTTATCAGCAATATGAACATATCCAATTTCACAATTTTTATAACCTTTTGTAAAGGTCAAACAATAAAAAGAAAAAAGGAGGAAGAAAAGGAACAGGAAAAGCAAAAGCTTTGCAAGGGGAGTCAGGGCTGCAAATACACTAGCATTGTTGAAAGAGCATATTAGCAAGAGTTTTACAATATTAAAAGAAGCATCTCAGAAATTACAGGAAACTAAATGACTCTTCTATCTCCCTTAAGGCAATAGTGATGTTTGCAATATTGTTTCAGCTAATGATATATCAATGCAGAATTTGAAAACTAAGGAACTTTTCCACCTCTGAATGCTACAACCTTCGCTAAAGTCCTTCAGAAGTTATTCAGAAAATACTGCATGCCAATGTCTGTGTCCTAGAAGCATACAAGATGACATGCAATCTATTACACACATTGTTTTCCAGACCCAGCTGCAAGCTGGGGATTAATAGCCAGTCTAAGGAAGATCAAGGTCAGGCCAGTCCTGGCTGCAGCGCTTTTCAAGCTGTTGGCTCCACTTGGTCAAGCAGCTGGGGCATCAGGCAAATCTTGAGAGCCCCTCCAGAATGGCTTCCCTATTTATTTGGCTACATAACACAATTAAAAGTTGGCAAGGTTTTCTGTGTCATGCGGTGACCTGGACAGGCATGAAAACGAATAACACCCCGACAATCTTCTGGGCAAGGTTCCCATCGGCGTGGCTGAAGGACCTAAAGTAGAAACTCTTGAATGTGGAGTCATAACTCTTAGAGGAATGGCAAGGCAATTCCAAAAATGACCTGAGAAACCTTTCTCGTGGTATGTAGCTGTCTCTAGTCAATAGCATGAATCTCACCCTTTCACTTCTTGGATCTTAAAATCCTTTTTCTCTCCTAATAAAATCTTCGGTATGGCAGCTTCTTGATTATCCCAATAACTAAAGTAGCTTATGTTTGTGTTCATAAGAGTTTCCTCTTTTTGTCTAGTAAGTTTTGAAACAGAGAGAGATATTTCAAAAATTGTACAAATCACATCCTTCATTGTAATTCATCACTTGCAGACATTTCGCCATGTTTGGGTTCCCCGTGCACGTGTGTGTGCACGTGTGTGTGCATATAGCTATGTACACATATACAACATGTATAAACTATTTGGTTGAAGGATCTGTAATAAAGTTTCTGACATCATGCTACTTCACCTCTAAATTCTTCAACATCCTAAAACTAGGGATGTTTTTCATATAAAACCATTTAGCTTTTTAAGTGAGTTGGTTATTTTGTAGTTCTATTCATAGACTAATCAGGTATATTTTAAGTGGGCATTACAGACAACGACAGTGGTTTGCAAGCTAATAAAAGATGACAATCAAAAATATTGGGGATTCTCCGGTCAAACCAATTTAGGTGGTGCTAAGTGAAGCCACATTAAACAAGTCCCCTGACCATAGCCCTTCTCAGAGCTGAGTGACTCTGTAAGAACGAAAGGATGAAGCACAGGACATCTCAAACTTCTCCTGACCACAGACGCCTTCCTGGAATGCTGCATCGTGTGAAACTGTGCTTCTCAGAAAAAAACAATTTAGAAAAAAATGTCAGATGAAGGATTCAATCCACTTGTAGGGCTTGATTTATAGAAAGTGAAACTGCTCAAGTTTATAAACCCAGATTTACCAAATTCTCCTGGATATCTGCCTACAGCCAAGTTCTTTCCTCCAACCCAGAACATCAACGAACTTATATAATTACTTTGTCATGTGCCAGGAGGTTAAGTCTACTCACGTAATGATTTTGCAAATAAAGTATATTCATTTCATTCAGAAGTTGGTTTTTTTTTTTTTTTTTTTTTCCTGCAGAGAAGTTAAAAAGAAAAGTGTACTGAGTTCAGGGCCCTTTTAAAGTGTGAGCCACTGTGGCCATTCAGAGGTCCACCGGCTTTCTACCATTCCTTAGCCTGAGAAGTCCATCTTCTTCTTTTTTTTTTTTTTTTTTTTTTTTTTGAGACGGAGTCTCGCTCTGTTGCCCAGACTGGAGTGGAATGGTGCAATCTCGGCTCACTGCAACTTCCTCCTCCTGGGTTCAAGTGATTCTCCTGCCTCAACCTCCCGAGTAGCTGGAACTACAGGCGTGCACCACCACACCCAGCTAATTTTGGTATTTTTAGTAGAGACGGGGTTTCACCATGTTGGCCCGGATGGTCTTGATCTCTTGACCTCATGATCCGCCCACCTCAGCCTCTCAAAGTGCTGGGATTATATGCGTGAGCCACCACACCCAGCCAAGTCCATCTTCTTCTTTAGTTTTCTCTCACACTTTGCCTAACAGAACCCTCAGTCAAATCTTCTCTTTTCCTTTCTTTTTTTGGTCAAAAAAGTTGCTGAAATAACAATATTTACAACATATTGAATAGAGCCAATATTTGAAAATAGTATATTTTATTTGCTTGGGATTTTTTAGAAACCAGTATAATCTTTACAGTTATCATTTTTCTTTTATGTATTTTAGATAATAGGTTTAAGGGTTGAAGACAGGATACTTAGGAAGAGTCATTCTGATTCTAATGGAAACTTTTCATTAACCTGAGAAGTTTCCATCACTAGTTATCACTAAGAATTTAATTGCTGGGATAATTTGTTTTCTAGGAGGGAAGAGAGTAAGATTTAACATATTTCTTACCTTGGTAAAATACTGTTCAGTATCAACATATTGTAAAAGAGCAAAACAGCAGGAACAGGACTGATTTTAAGTGGTATTTATCACATGAGCTATTAAAATGTTAAGTAGAACAATGTTACCCAAGAGAACTCCCTGCAACGATGAAAATGTTCTCCATTTGCACTATCTCATATTAATATATACACACACAGAGACACACACACACACGTACATAGCATATGTAGCCATTAGCTACAACTACCTATGGAGAACTTGAAACCTGGTGAGGAATTACTCTCTGAGTTTTATTAATTTAAAGTAGTCTCAATTTAAATAGCTGTCTGTGGGTAGCAGCTACCAAACTAGAAAGCACAGAAGAAGAGAATAAAAAACACTGGTGTGGCTGGTCCCCTCTTCAACTGACAATGTGGAGACTCACTGGGCAGTGAAACAGCTTGTTTTAATCTGCGTTCATATAAAAATAATGTTGGCCCGAGAGAAGGAGAAGGAAGAAGGTTTTACTCGTGGCACTGGGGTAGGACAGAGACAGGGGGGACTTCTGTAGTGCTAGAAGCAGAGCAAAGCTTCTCGCTATCATGTGCCCTTATTTCCTACACCAAGGGGATCTGTTCTTGAGACGCACCTGGACAGCAATGGCCCCATCTCGATTTCCATCACCACCTTTGAAATCTGACCCATATGCTCAAGGTACAGTTAGGCTGGCACTTCTTGTATGATTTCTGCCCTTGATTTCCATTATCATATGATAGTTCCCTAAAAATGACACCTAAGAGAAGGAAAGTAGCCAATGCAGTCTCATCCTCTTCGAACAGCTGGCTTGCACCAACACCACTGAACCAGCTATTGATAAGGAGCTGCTGGCATGAGGCATCCCCCCAGCCTTTGTCCAAAGCCCCCCACATTGCCAAGCCCGGCTATTGGTGGTTTCAGCTTCTTCCCTCTTTCCTCCTTCTGACTACAGAGTTCTCCTTGTTTCTTACACATCAAGAATGCTGCTGCTGGTGTCATTAGCTCCCATTTTTCAGTTACACCTGCCATATTCCCTCAGTTTAGCCCAGCCCCTAGTCACGCAGGGAGTCACCTCAGTTCTGGTGGAGCCCTGGAGTCTCCTGTGGAATAGATGCATGGCCAGAGCTTCTGGACCCGGGACAGGGATCTGGTCAGAAGTAACAGCAGGGGCACAGAACCTTCTTCCTCATCATCCATCAGGATTCTTGCTACTGTATTTCTGGGTGCTGGCCTTCAGCAGGGCTTGACCACATTTGCTGGAATGCACGTCTCCACAAGGACACAACCAATATGTACCAAATCAACAGAATCAGCACCACCTCTGATGTCCAGCAAGCGCTTCTTTACACATTATGGAGAGAGAACCCATTTTTCTTCATGTTGAGTGAAGGTATTCATTAGTTCTAGTTTAACCAATATGTACAGAAATAGTCTAAAGTGGTTCCACATGAAATTCATTTGGATTGGACTTCCTGAATCACCTCTTCTAAGGACACCTTGCTTTGGAGCCTTAAAAAGATGGGGATCGGCCTGCCACAGTGGCTTAAGCCTGTAATCCCAGCACTTTGGGAGGCCAAGGTGGGCGGATCACAAGGTCAGGAGATCCAGACCATCCTGGCTAACACGATGAAACCCCTTCTCTACTAAAAATACAAAAAATTAGCCGGGCTTGGTGGCCGGACCCCTGTAGTCCCAGCTGCTCGGAAGGCTGAGGCAGGAGAATCGCTTGAACCCGGGAGATGGACGCTGAAGTGAGCTGAGATCCCATCACTGCACTCCAGCCTGGGTGACACAGCGAGACTCTGTCCCCCCAACCAAAAAAGAAAAAGATGGGGATAACGACCATTTCACCATTATACAGGTTACTGGGGGAAAAGTTGCTAAACTGGGCAGGTCAAACACGGAGGCTTCATTATCTCACTAGAAATCTCCCTCTAGGGAGCCACAGTCAGCACTCTCTGGAAAGGTCATGCAGCCAACCGATTCACCTGACCATCGTAACATCCCACTCACTGCGTGGCCCTGTGCGTGCTCATCTTTCCATCTCACTATGTGAGTGGACCAATCTCTTCAGCTGAACGCTTCCTTCCCTCCCCTTCTGAAGGCTCATGGTACCTCGTGTGCACACCACTGGCTCTCAATGCGCTCACCGTGACCTTTCTGTACATGTCCAAACTTTTCTATGGATACAACCTCTCTGTATGTAACACTTCACTCTATTTCATATGCTCCAAATGGCTAGTAAAGTTCCCTGAACTCAATACTCAATAGATATTTGCTAGGTCAATAAATTCTCCCATATTTTTAATGGGGTGAAAACTGAAGTGAGTATGGTGGTGTCAGGGCAACAAATATAAAATAGAATGCAGCCATGATCATTCAATATCTAGAACATCTTTCTTACCAACCGGACACCCTTTAAATTGTTGGGATATCATATTTGAAATCAGTAAAATTAAACATCAGAAAAACTACTTATATAAGAACTAAAACAAAAAAAAAGTTTATATAGGACTTCGTATAACCGAATGTTAAGGGGAGAAAGTGAAATTCTAAAAGTTTACCAACAAGTAGAACTATTCTAAAGGAAGACAGTTATTACATGAACACTCTTCACTCCAATCCTTGTCCAATAGGTTATTGCACCCGACTGAATCAAACTTCCTGTTCCATGCTTTTAACGAGCCATAATCTTAACTCCTGTGGAGTAACCAAGGTTATGCTATATTATAAACAGCTTCCAATTACATAACCATCCATCCAGTGAATGTACTTCTAAAAAATACTTCTAAAACATGCTTAGCAATCTCTAAGGAGACTCTACACTTAAAAGTTATAACTTAATTCTCAAATTTTTGCTGGGGTTTTTAATTAATGTATCTGCACAATAATTTGATCTACTGAGGCAAAAACTGCTGATTAAATCTAATAACTTTCTCTGATTTTTTTTGGTTGTTGTTGCCAATTTAGTTTTTCATTTTTCACTTTGAAAATAATAACGAAATTTCCCATACCAAGACAAAACTGTAGAGTGAAGCAAAATTTAAGAATGAGGTTTAAATAAATAACAAAGTACAAAGCCAAAAAGAGTAAATGTCGTTGCTTTTTCTTTCAGAAGTGGACACAGGCCAGGAAATGGGCACAGTTAAGGTGGTGCCAGGAAAGTCACAGCTTTCCAAAAGTTGAAGAAACTCCATAATATAAATGTAGATGGAAGAAATCATCAATGCTGCAGACAATGTGTCCAGTTTCCTCACAAGGACATCTCTATAGCCTGGGGTATGTCCATCTTGGCTTAAAGAGGCAGCACCTATGGGAAAACTGGCTAGCCATACATAGAAAGCTGAAACTGGATCCCTTCCTTACACCTTATACAAAAATTAATTCAAGATGGATTAAAGACTTAAAACCTAAAAACCATAAAATTTAGACCTAAAACCATAAAAACCCTGGAAGAAAACCTAGGCAATACCATTCAGGACACAGGCATGGGCAAGGACTTCATGACTAAAACACCAAAAGCAATGGCAACAAAAGCCAAAATTGACAAATGGGATCTCATTAAACTCAAGAGCTTCTGCACAGCAAAAGAAACTACCATCAGAGTGAACAGGCAACCTACAGAATGGGAGAAAATTTTTGCAATCTACCTGTCTGACAAAAGGCTAATATCCAGAATCTACAAAGAACTCAAACAAATTTACATGAAAAAAACAAGCAACCCCATCAAAAAGTGGGCAAAGGATATGAACAGACACTTCTCAAAAGAAGACATCTATGCAGCCTACAGAAACATGAAAAAATGCTCATCATCACTGGCCATCAGAGAAATGTAAATCAAAACCACAGTGAGATGCCATCTCATGCCAGTTAGAATGGCGATCATTAAAAAGTCAGAAAACAACAGATGCTGGAGAGGATGTGGAGAAACAGGAACGCTTTTACACTGCTGGTGGGAGTGTAAACTAGCTCAACCATTGTGGAAGACAGTGAAGCAATTCCTCAAGGATCTAGAACTAGAAATACCATTTGACCCAGCCATCCCATTACTGGGTATATACACCCAAAAGATTATAAATCATGCTGCTATAAAGACACATGCACATGTTTGTTTATTGCAGCACTATTCACAATAGCAAAGACTTGGAACTAACCCAAATATCCATCAATGATAGACTGGATTAAGAAAATGTGGCACATATACACCATGGAATACTATGCAGCCATAAAAAAGGATGAGTTCATGTCTTTTGCGGGGACGTGGATGAAGCTGGAAACCATCATTCTCAGCAAACTATCACAAGGACAGAAAACCAAACATTGCATGTTCTCACTCATAGGTGGGAACTGAACAATGAGAACACTTGGACACAGGGCAGGGAACATCACACACCGGGCCTGTCGGGGGTTGGAGGGCTGGGGGAGGGATAGCATTAGGAGAAATACCTAATGTAAATGACGAGTTGATGGGTGCAGCAAACCAACATGGCATATGTATATGTATCAAACCAGTACGTTGTGCACATGCACCCTATAACTTAAAGTACAATAATAAAAAATAAAATAAAATAAAATAAAATAAAATAAAATAAAGAGGCAGCACCTCTCTGGAGCCACGACCTCTATGTCAAACCCTGGCCTGGCCTTGTAACCTTTGGCAAACCAACTGGCCCTCAATGCCTGTTCTCTCATCTGCAATACTGAGACAATAATAGTATCTAACTCAATAGACTGTGGTAAGGATTTTAAAAATAATAATGGAGGTGAGGCACTTAGAACATGTCTGCTATACAGGGAATGTTCAGCACATGTTGTTTATTTGTATTTGCTGCCAAAAAAATTCTGAACTCAAGTTCCTCCCATGGATTCTTCAAGCTATAGGCATTTACTCCTCCTACTTCCTCAGGTGGCTACTTTCCTGCTTTTATAAATGTTGATTCTTAGACAGTATTTCCACCTTAAATCTACTGCATTTTTGTAAATAGCAGAAATATAAATCTTAAATAATTCTTTTTAAAATTACTTCATTCCCAACCAAATCCTTTACAATTAAATACTTAATAATATTATGGAACATAAACCCTGACGGAAAGTCCCAAAATTGATTTAAATTTTTCTAGAACCATATTTGTTTCTGTGAATCACTTTTTTATTATGAAGTAAGAGATACAGGGGTGGACTGTAGAAAAGTTAGGAAGGAAAATAATAAACAATTATATGATCTAGTCTAGTTGATAAAATTTTCAAGTTCTCTAATATACTTTAAAAAAAGTATTTCCAAAATAAAAGCTTTTTTTATTGTATGGTTGTGGAATGGTACTGAAGGGGATTCAATACGTATTTCAAAATTTAATATGAATGGCAGATTTGTTAAATTTGTATCCACTCTTCTTTGAAAGGCAGGTACGATTGTCAGCATTTTATAACAAAGAAAACACAAGCTCATGGGTTGAATGGTGTCCCCAAGACAGCACCCGGGGTCATCAGAGATTTGCAGGTAAGCCTTCCTGATTAGAAAGCACATGCTTTCCTTTTAACCACATGATAATAACCTTGAGTCAGACGGTGGACTTTACTAAATACTGTAGGGGACTGATTCCATGGCTCTTGCAAAGTGGCACTTACACACAGGTCGGCAATTACGGACCCAGGCCAGCAGTCACAAACACCACTGCAGGTGCTGGCTCATTACCCCCAGGTCCCTCATGCAATCAGTGCTAACAGGTTCATGGAAATTCCCATTAATGTTTTAAAGCACTGGCATTAAGTATAAATGTGCAGGTACAGCAATTACCAATGAGGAAAATTAAGTCTCATTTTCAAAGATTAGCGCATGTTCTACAAATTGAATGTTATCCCAAGAAATGGAATCCATGGAATGACCTGAGAATCAATACAATTTCTTTTTTATTTTTACAGAAGTAGTACTTTTCTTGCTATTTAAAAAATAATTTAAAAAATTTTTTAAAAACATTTTAAGTGTTAGAAAAACCTGTTAAGTAAATGAACCCTCAGAGGAATGGCATTAATTAGAGAGTAGAGCAACACAGTGTGAGCCTCCGAACTCCCACGTTCTTTGTTCATCTTCAATAACCAATATAATCAGTTTAATATAACCAATATAATAAAATATAAATATTTTATTTACGTATAATATTTCCTATCTTCACTGCTAACATTAAATAAACCTCTTACAAATTTTGATGCTTTAAGCATCTTATTTCACCTGTACCAAACAAGACAAAACATTCAATGTTAAAAAATTTTGATCATTTCTAGTATTGATTTCCAAAAGCTTTTGGTGGTGACTGAGATTCATAAAATCTCTACTACCTCTTAAAAGAGAAGAAAAATTTTTCTCTAGTAGCATACTGATAAGTTAGAAACACATGGTGATGTCATCACGCTAGAGGGAAAACACAGATTATTTTTTTCCTTTAATCAAGACTGATAAGACTGTGAATTACATATTGTTCTAAAAGTCTGCACTGGAATAACTCCAGCTGAAACACTCTTCACTGGTACTGTGGGACCATGAAAGTCTTTCTATATCATGAGTATCTCAGTCAAAAGGTTTTCAGGAATCCATCTAAGACCTCACTCAGGGGCTGCCTCTCTCCTCCCCTAAATACTCCTTGCTGTAAGTTCCCTTCAAGTTGAATGTCTGTAGCAGGCTGAGCTATCCCATCTTCTGCAGTGACTTCACCTGTTTAAGTCAGATCTCCCCCGAGATTTGAAGCTTCTCAAGGGCAAGTTTTATGACAGTGGTCTCACTTCTATTCCCCACCCCCACCTTCAACCAAAAAGAATGTTGTCCAAGGAAGACATTAAACCCCATGAATGATCAAATAATTAAGACATTGTTGAGATTAAGCAAGCTCGTTTAAACTCAACATTTTAAAAACACAGGAAGGTTGCTCGGCCTGTGCTACAGATTACAGTAATGTTTGTGTTTACTTCTGACATTGTCTCTGCCTAAAGGAGAAAAACATCAGGCTTTGAGAATGCTGCAGAGTCACAGGCCGGCATGTATTCTTCATTGCCTCTATAAAAGGTAAACTTAGAGAAATCTAAACATGCTTATATACAGTCAGGCATTGTTTAACAACAGGGATATATTCTGAGAAATGTGTCCTTAGGCGATTGTGGAATTGTGCAAACATCAGAGTGTACTTACACACACCTAGATGGCATCACCTAGTACACAACTGGGCCCTACGGTACAGCCTATTGCTCCTAGGCTATGAACCTGTATGGCATGTTACTGTACTGAATACTGCAGGCAACTGTAACACAATGGTAAGTATTTGTATACCTAAACATATCTAAACATAGAAAAGGTAATGTGACATTATGAGGGCTATGATATGACTGGGTGATAGAAACTTTTTACCTCAATTAAAATCTTATGGGACCATTGTTATATATGTGATCCATCCTTGACTGAATGTCTTTATGTGGTACGTGACTATATTAGCAGTCAATAGGAAAAAAAATGAAGATATAAATTGATAATTTATCAGGCAGTATCTAGCTTTCTAAATGTACTTTAATCTTGTCTGCAAAAAGGATCGGGTTGGTTGGGAAAAGGGAGAATGATGGTTAGAAAGTGGGGTGGTGGTCCTAAGGAAACAGAAGAATATTAAAAACCTATCAAGATGCCATCTTTCAATAATGTTAACAACAAATATTGAGGGAAATCTAATGTGCACTCAACACTAGTAGTTTGTGAGAAAATAATACAATAATCAAGACAAGGCTCCCTTCAACAGTTTTCCAATCCTAGAATAACACTTAGATGTATTCCGAAACACCGTGAAGGGTATTTCACAATGCATACACAACTGGGAAGGAGCCTAGCAGGCTCACAATAGTAAAATGATGCTGGGCACAGTGGCTCATGCCTGTCATCCCAGCAGTTTGGGAGGCTGAGACAAGTTGAGCTTGAGCTCAGGAGTTCGAGATCAGCCTGGGCAGCATAGTGAGACTTCATCTCTACAAAAAATAAACAAAAAAATAGCTGAATGTGGTGGCACATGCCTGTACCTCCAGCTAGGAATAGCTAGGAGGCTGAGGTGGGAGAATTGCTTGAGCCTGGGAGGTCAAGGCTGCAGTGAGCTAACATGGTGTCACTGCACTCCAGCCGGGGCTACAGAATGACACTCTGCCTTAAAAAAAAAAAAAAAAAAAAAATATATATATATATATAAATGTGTATATATATATATATATATATAAATGTGTATATATATATATATAAATGTGTATATATATATATATAAATGTGTATATATATATAAATGTATATATATATATAAATGTATATATATATAGTAGAATTATTACTATAGTAAAAACATTTCCAAAAACATATATATATACACACACACACACACACACATATGAATAGTGAGAAGTAAATCCATATGCAGTTTTATAATACAGTCATATATTGAAAGTTCTTTGATGTCCTATTCTGGAATTATTCTAGCTTCACTTTCCCATGATCCTGTGTTCTATCCAGGTGCACCCACTCATACCCTTAGGAGGCCAGAAGGCAGCCATGCACCCTAGATCAAAAGGTGTTGGCTCAATGCTGTTAGGCAGTGACCCCGGACACATCCCCTATCTCTCTGGAGCTTGGTTCAGGTCTCAGACGTACAGCATACACACACACGAACACCAAGGTGCCAGGAGACACTGTAGGAAGACCTTCAAAGGGGAACAGATCAAACAAATAGGCACCTGAAGGAAGGGAAGGGAAGTTTAGAGGTGGGGCCAGTTCAACACCCAGAGTTCTGTGACTTCCAATTGCATGCACTTTGTTGCAGCTGTACCATCTTCAACTTTTGTATCTCCAGTATCCTAGGTTTTGAGCAGCAGAATCATGGTTCACCTAGAGAGTCAAGACAAACCACAGCACAGACTGCCTCCTTTCCTTTCTTCAGGGTTGGATGGTTCTCTCTGTGTAGTTGGGGATGGCAGCCACTGGTCACCTGTGGCTCTGAGCACATGAAAGGTAGTTCCTGAAACTAAGGAATTCATTTTTAAATCTTATTTACATTTGTTTAATTTAAATTTAAACAGCCAGTTCTGTCCAGTGGTTACCCAAATTTGGGCAACACAAGTCTAAGGGAATGAATTCCTTTTTAACACAGATTGAAGGGTCCAGGGAAGTTACTTGTATATTTGTAGACTTTATCCAGTACATATGCAAATAATTTCTGTCCAGTGAAACAGATAACACCCAAAATGGGTGGCCTGGTGGAAATTTCTTAGTTGATAAACAGATAGATAGAAAATAAAAATTTTTACATGTGTTCACTTTATATTTGCTTTATGATTTTACCTTTTGTAAATTATACTTTAAGACCTTATTTTTAAGGAGAGAGAAGATTGCTAAGGCTCCAGCTTGGAGTTGTCTCTCAATAAGTAAGCAATAAATATTCACCTTTCTTCCTCATCCTTTATCCCTGCTAACAGCATCTGGGAATCCTTAATTCATCCTATTTCTCCACCCACAACCTTATTGGGCCCAGAAATACCACTTCCTCTAGGAAGTCTTACTTAATTCCTCCATTTAATGTAAACCCTCTCCTCCTAAATGCCCATTACATTTGAGTTACGTCATTCTTAGGGGTCATAAGCTACATTCTATCTCACAATATCCCATAGATAATTTTATCTCCCCTACCAGGCTTTAGATTCTTTTGAAGGTGAAGGCTACATTTTATTGCATTCTCCCTGGTTTTGATGAATAAAAACGGTAAATATTATGCGGAGGAAACAAATAACTAGACTTGAAACTAATGGTGTGGTATAAAAAAGTCTTTTAGCTTGCAAAAGATAAAATCACAATCAACTGGCCTTAAAATAACTTAATCTCTGTGACAATATAATGAGGAATGTTCTTCCAGGCCCATTAAAATGACATGCAATTTGATAATTATTTTTACAGTGTCAGGATTCTAAACTAAGTGTTTCTCAGCTTCTGTTATTTGGTGATACTAAATGAATGTTGTCAAAAGATTAAATGTAAATTGGTTATAAATCTTCATTTAACCACATCATGCAGGGAAAGTTACATTACAGCCACCATGTTTGTGTCATCATTAAGAAATGGAGTCTTATTTTAATAGTATTAAGACTATTGAAATTATTGTTTATTCTATCTAATTGGCTTTGGAGTTGAGGATAAAGCTTTTGATGGGCATCACTGAATACAGGAACAAAGCTGAAATAAAAATGAGGGACAGGCCAGGCGGTGGCTCACACCTGTAATCCCAGCACTTTGGGAGGCTGAGGTGAGTGGATCACGAGGTCAGGAGTTCAAGACCAGCCTGGCCAATATGGTGAAACCCCATCTCTACTAAAAATACAAAAATTAGCTGGCATGGTGGCGCGTGCCTATAATCCCAGCTACTCGGGAGACTGAGGCAGGAGAATTTCTTGAACCGGGACCCGGGAGGCAGAGGTAGCAGTGAGCGAGATCGCGCCACTGCACTCCAGCCCGCGCTACACAGTGAGACTCTGTCTCAAGAAAACTGAACGGCAATGAACTTAAACCCTTCTGGACCCCAAATGGACAAATGGACAGGATGGGCAATAGCTGTGGCCACCATCTGCAGGAAACACTATCATTGTCTGAAAGGCTATCTTCACTTTCTAACTAGATTTTCCAAACTAATTAAACAATCTAATTTCAGTAAAAAGTCCTTCTTTTAAAAACCCAGTTTGCCTGGCTTTTTCAGGAAATGACCTACGGTTTGATCACCTGTCCGAACCATCTGGCGGCAGGAATGTGATCTAGTTAGACTCTCACAGACGGTGTCTGGGAAGCTCCATCACTGGGCTTTAATTGTTAAAGCCACACGGCCACACAGCCAGGACACTTTGATGAATAGCCGCTCACGGATACAGTGAGCCCATCATGAGATGATGAGACCAAGTTGCATTACAATGATTTTGACAGCCAGCAAAATTATATTTAAAAATGAAACTTTCTTTTGGTCCTGTATTTGAAGTAAGGAAAATCACTTTGGGGGTAAAATCAGGGTTTGGGAAGAAATGGATACTTCTCATTAGGTTTAATTTAACTGGCAGTAATAATTAGGACATGATAATTATACCAGGTGAAGCCTGCAATAGACTTAGTTCTACTTTAATACTTCATTGATATATTGCAAACACCAAGATTTTCAGTGTACAGACAAATATAGTATCCTTGTATAAATGTATATGCTCAACTAATGCAGCTATTCTACAATTGAAGAATCTTTCCTTAATCAAGGAAAAGCACCTCTTGACACATTCTCCATGTGCTACACTAACCAAGGCCCAATCATTCGTTCCTCTCAGTCTCTCTCCTGATATGCATGGTTTCCACATCCCCTTCTACAGCCTCTGTGTGGGGGTGGGAAGAAGGAAGCAGAAAAACAAACACACGCATCCACATATTCCTTCTCCTTACTGCTCTGGCTTCTCAGACTTGGTCCCACTACTTAAATTTTTTTGTTTGTTTGTTTGAGACAGAGTCTCCCTCTGTCGCCCAGCCTGGAGTGCAGTGTTGCTACCTCAGCTCACTGCAACCCCCCACCTCCCGGATTCAAGGTATTCTCCTGACTCTGCCTCCCTCCCAAGTAGCTTGGATTACAGGCGTGTGCCACCACGCCCAGCTAATTTTTTTTTTTTTTTGTATTTTTAGTAGAGATGGAGTTTCACTATGTTGGCCAGGCTAGTTTTGAACTCCTGACCTCAAGTGCTCTGCTTGCCTCACCCTCCCAAAGTGCTAGGATTATAGGCGTGAGCCACCATGCCCAGTTTTAAATTTTTAAAAGACTATTAATAAATATATCAGTTAGAGGAATATGTAAGATTCTACTGAGAAGCACAATTCCTATTAGTGCAAGGGAGACAAAAACACTATCATAGTATTGTTAAGGCTCCAGCTTGGGGTTGTCCCTCAATAAGTAAGCAATATTCACCTTTCTTCCCTATCCTTTATCCCTGCTAACAGCATCTAGGAATCCTTAATTTATCCTACTTCTAAGTAGGAGGTGAGCAGGGATGTGGGTTAAAATTCTGGCAGAATCTCTATGCAAAAGAAACAGGTGGTTTCGGGTGCGATTGAGAGGTAGACATGTCCCACACAGCTCCAGCACAGAACTGCACGCTGGGGTGACAGGTCTGCCTTTCAGAGGACTGAGCTGCTGTGGCAACAGCCAGCCACAGCCCTCCAGAGGAAGGACCACAGTTCATAAACTTTGGAGTCTCTGGAAGCACTTGCTGGAGAGCAGTGTGACGGAGGTGCTTTCCGGAAGGCGGTGCTGACCAGGCTGCTCCCTGTGGAAGCCCCTCTGGGGAAGGACACTTGGCAGCAGCCATGATGGTGGTGGCTCAGCAGGGGTGGAGAGCTCCTGTGTGCAGCCTGTGCTCCTGCTGAGAGAGGCCTCAAGCCCTGGAGTCATGACATCAGGAGGCTGTCGTGACTCGTTCACTAGGTGTGGGAAGCCCAGCACTGTGTAGTGCATGCTGCAGAGGGCAGAACCCTGAGGTGTGTGGCAGGCTGGAGTCCTGCTGAGCATGGCAGCTGGGGCTGGAAACAGCGAGGCCTGTTCTGGAGTGCCTCTGAGCAAATCCACCTATCTGGGGACATGAGTTATTTATTCAGTTTATTAGTTATTAATTTTTAAGTTTACCAGGGAAACTGGATGCATAGCAAAGTATGGAAACGATTCATTAAAAGATTCATGAGACTAAGATATCAGTTGAGTGGACACAAAATAAGCATTCCAGGAGTAGAAAGCACCCTACTTTGTGGGGTGACATTGAGACAGTGCCAGGACCCTAACAGTGAAGCTCCCTGTGTGAGGACCTGATACCACAAGTGGGGTGGTAGATAATGCACATGGGCCTCCACTCGTGCTCCTCCGTGGCAGTGAATTAAAGAACATCCATCTTCTTACTTCTTTTCTGTTTCTCAGTTGCCAACCACATGCCTGTTTAGTCACACACCCTGGCATGGTGGCTTACGCCTGTGATCCCAGCACTTTGAGAGACCAAGAAAGGTGGATCACTTGAGCCCAGGAGTTTGAGACCAGCCCGGGCAACATGGAGAAACTCTGTCTCTACCTAAATAAATAATATAAATTAATAAATAAATTATCTGGTCATGGTGGCATGCACCTGTACTCCCAGCTACTTGGCAGGCTGAGGTGGGATAATCACTTGAACCAAGTAGGTCAAGGCTACAGTGAGCCATGATCCTGCCACTGTACTCCAGCCTGGGTAGCAGAGAGAGTTCTTGTCCAAATAAATAAATAAATAAATAAATAAAATAAGAAATCAGCCAAAGAATCCACTTGCTCTGACAGAAACTTTCACAAAATCTACTAGAACGCAGTGGATTCAGTGATCTGTCAAACACTACCTTATCTAATACTGCATAGGTGACGACCTATCTAGAAAAATTAATAAAAACTGACAAGCCACCTGCATTGTAGCTCTTCCGCTTCCTCTACTGTTCATTATTGGCTTTATTTCATTTCTATATTAAACTGCATATTGCAAACTCAGGCCAGCTGGATCTTTGCATAGATACTATATCTTGTTTCTGCCAGAGATGATTTTTATTCGGAATGAACAGTAAAAGGCAACACTACGTAGAAAATGCACTTGAGTTTTAAAATAAAGATGAAAAAACTTGTGCATCATCCAATGGTCCTCCGCAGCATGGAGGAAAAAAAAAAAAAAAAAAAAAACATACTTCAGGGAGATAATATCTTTGCTTCTCCATTTCACAAATGGATATCTTCAATTAAAACACTTGTTTAGATTCATTAGTGTTTCCTTGATTTGATTCTTTGGTCCATGGGTAAACACATTTTAGAGATTAAATGATTAGTTTCTTTACATATAAAATAGGGCTAATAGTATTTGCCTTTAATGATGTCGGAGAATAGTAAATAAAATAAAACACCCTTGCCAGGCATGTACAGTTGCTCCCTTGTATACATAAAGGATTGGCTCCAAGACCTCCTATGGACAGCAAAATCCAACAGTGCTCAACACCTTTATATAACATGGTGTGGTATTTGCCTATAATCTGTGTATATCCTCTCATATATTAAAATTGTCTCATCAGCAATGGGGAAAAGACTCCCTATTCAATAAATGATGCTGGGATAACAGGCTATAGATATATAGAAGAATGAAATTCAAGATGGATTAAAGACAATCCATCTTGGAGTTCATTTTTCTGTATGGTGATTCCTATACAGAAAAATACCTATCACCATACAGAAAAATCAACTCAAGATGGATTAAAGACTTAATGAAAGACTTCAAACTATAAAAATCCTAGAAGAAAACCTAGAAAATATCCTTCCCATTATAGGTCTTGGTAAAGAATGTATGCTTAAGTCTTCAAAAGGAATTGCAACAAAAGCAAAAATTGACAAGAGGGTCCTAATTAAACCTGCATAATTAAAGAGCTTCTGCATAGCAAAAGAAACGAACAAGAGAGTAAACAGGCAACTACAGTCTGGAATCTTCAGGAATGAGCCCAGCAAGGCCAGAGTTCATGGGGGAAAAATTTTCAACATAAACGTAAAAGAGTGACTAAATCAATCAAGGGTAAGAAGTTAAGATTCAAGTACAAAGCAGAGGTCAGCAAACCAGGTACGAAGGAATCTGTCACCTAAGCAGTGAGCATAACCCAACAGGTAGTTTCTCAAATCAGAGACCCAACCAGTAACCAAGGTAAAAGAGGGACTAAATCAATCAACGAAAAAAAAGTCAAGATGCAGGTTCAAGGCAGAGGTCAGGAAACTGAACTCCACATGGATACAGAATGGTCTACTCGTGGCATAGCCAAGGGGAGGGGCAGGCAGCCGTCAGGGAAAAGTACTCAAAAAGGCAACACTCACCCAATGACTGAAATTTGGAGTCATGGATTTCAGCAGGGATTTGCAGTGAAAGAAACAGGCATATAGAGACTAAGTTCCCAATAAACGTTACAATTCATCTTTTCACTCTCCTCTTGAAATGGGATGTATTGTGAATGTATTGAGCTAAATTATCCTGCATGGCTTTGGCCAGCTATCCCATTCTCTGGTGAGTGTTTATTTTCAAAGAGTCAGATGAGTAAAGAGAGGAGAATGGTAATGTAACCAATCTGATGCCTTGTTAGAAAATCTTCCCTCATGATACCAGAATGCTTTGGTGTGAAAGATTGGTTCCTACTGGCATAGTTTCTTTTTTAAGACTAATGCACAAAAATGCATATGCTGCCTATGTTTCTTCCCATGATGTGTATTCATTTAGTGAGTAAGGAATTATTTCTTTTCTTCCTTGTTCGCCTCAGTCCTAGTGCCCAGCTCAGTATCTTACATTTGTTGCTAGTTGATGACACTGAATTTGCAGCAAAATGAAATAGACCTTCTTCAGTTGGTCTGTTTGTCACTGAGTATATGTGTCATTGCTGTGACAGTAACCTGGCTGATGAATGAAATTTACTGGACTATGAACAGTAATAAGATATTCCTAAAGCCCTGGTTTCTCACTTTGCTATCTTAAACCAAAGCTATTAAACTCTTCAAATAAGCATGCTTTATTCAGTAATTCATAGATTTCAATTAAATTTGGAGCAGCAGAGAACTCTGAACATTCCCGTGATGCCACAGTGGTATGGCCAGAGCTAGGCTCAACTGCTCCAAAATCGTCAGGCAAATACCTCAGTCTCTCAAGCCATAATTTGACATAGACTATGCTTCTCTGGCATTATTTCATTACTCAAAATAAGATGATTCAAAAATGTATGAAGCTTACAGTAGAATACTAGTGGGCACAAGAGAGGAGATGTAAATATTCAGGTAAAACTCAATAAGTTCAGAAAAAGATTTTTAGCAGATGCAAATTAATTGCAAAAAATGTCAGATGATAAGTCTTTTCTTTATCACTTTGCAGTCTGGGTTTTACAAGGACATAATCCCTAAAAGGAAAGGATTTTCAAAAGAATCAACAGAACATTAAAGGTATAGAGAATTCAGACACCAATTCAATCATACATAATCTTATCTAACAGTTAATACACTTTCTAAGATGACATACCAGTTGGAGGATAAGATACAAAGGATGGAAAAGATAAAAGTAGATTTAATGCAATGTTTTACAGGTAAAACATTGGTTTTGGTTTGAATAACGACCTTTTAGTTTTACCACCTTGGACAACATATGAGGCAGAATTCTATGACAATCCCCAAAATTCCAGCCCCCTAATATACATGTCCTATGTAATCCTCTCCCCTTGAGTGCAGGTGGCACCTGTAAAAATGATCAGATATCCTCCTATTAGGAGGTTATATTATATAGCAAAGATAAAAGATTTTTGTAGATGTGCAAAAGGTCTGAATTCAGTTGATTCTGAGTTAATCCAAGAGGAGATACCCTGGGTCGGCCTGACCCAGAGAACCTCCCATAGAAAAACAGTCCAGATCTTCTGGAAACGAAGATATGGAGACAGAGCTTCCGACCGCTTTGAAGATGTGAACTACCATGCTGAGAGTCCCACATGTCAGGGCATTGCAGGAGCCTCAAGGAGCTGAAAGCAACCGCAGCTGACAGCCAGAAAGAAAGCTGGGACTTCAATCCTGCAACTTCAGGAAATGAATTCTGCCAACAATCATGTCAGTGTGAAAAAAGAATTTCAAACTGCAGAAAGGAACACGGCCCAATTAATGCCTTGATCCATCCTTGCGACACCCTGAGTGGAGGACGCAGTTAAGCACTGCCCACAATGTCTGCGGGTCAGATCTGCGGAAATGCGGGACCTGACTCACAGAAATTGTGAGATCATAAATGGGTGTTGTTTGAAGCCACTACACTAGTAGTAATTTATTACACAGCAAAAAATGACTAATACATGTGGCTGGTTTACTTCACCTCACTGTTAGTTTTCACATATGTGAAGTGAACATCATAATAGGAGGGCGCTTTAAGAATTTCATGTGATTGACACTCCTGGCATGTGGCTAGCATGTAATAAAAGCTCAGTAGAGGCAGTTAATCATAATAATAGCGCTGCTAATAGCACTATTAGTAGCAGCGGTATAAACTGCAGTAATTGTGACAGGCTGGAACTCCTAGATATGCTTGTAAACAAAATTAAAAATTGGGATGAAGAATTCTACAGGCTGGTATTTGACTAAATTAAATCAATGCTTGATTAAATCTATTAACACCTATACAAATGTGTATATTGGCTTATTCCAAATAGACACACCACACACACACACACACACACACAAACTTACAGACAGACAGACAGACACACACACACACACACACACCATAATGCTCCAGAAATAGCACAGTATACCTTTCTACAAATACACTACACATTTTCCTACCTTTGTAACTCTTTCTTATGTCCTGCGTTTTCCCCCTGAAATGTCATTCCCACAGCTCTGCCTGTAAAATTTGTTGACTCTTCATTGCCTACCTAGGACTCTGTGTATTAACAATGTTCCAAGAGCTGTTGTTGTCATTTTGTAATATGAGATAAGAATCACATGAGCTAAATACTACTATTATTCCAATGTATCCCTTTTTAAAGGACAGGGAATGAAGGACTACAAAGACTGATTTGGCTGTGTTCATGGTGTGGTGTCAGCATCTGAAATTAGTCAGTCAAGCTCCTGGTTGTGTCTTCCACCACCACAATAAGCTCTGAGTCGATGACTCCTCACAGATACTCTTCCATATCCAAAAAAGATTTTTTTTTCCTTTTCTTATCTCTTAACGATATTTTATTTGACTTAGTAGGATTTAAGCTAAGACCAAGCTGAGCTATTTTTGACATATAGATACACTGAGTATACAGAACTGCCTAACAATGTTCTGGTCAACAATGGACTGCATATACAATGGTAGTTTTATAACATTATAATACTGTATTTTTACTGTACTTTTTCTACATTTAGATACACAAAAACTTGCCAAAGTCTTACAATTTCCTGTAGTATTCAGTCCATTCACGTGCTGTATAGGTTTGCAGCCTAGGAGCAACAGGCTGTACCATGTAGCCTAGGTGTGTGCTAGGCTATCCCATGTAGGTCTGTGTAAGTCCACTCCATGATGTTCACACAATGCCAAGATCACCTAACAATGAACTACTCAGAATGTATCCCCCTCAAAAAGTGACCCAAGACTGAATTTACATCCACTAATGTGCATGTGGGGAAGGACAAGTTGGAGAAAAAGCTTAATCCGTGCCATCATTTATATTTTCCCAGTTGGAGGAGAGAAGCCAATCAAAGGGAATTAACAGAGAGGCTGCAAGCCTTCTGGAAGGACTCTATGTTGAGGGAAGTAGGCCTGGGGAACTGGATGATGCTGCATCCTCTTTCTGGGCACGGACCCACCCTGACCCAGCTACTCTAGTATTATATGCCCTAGGGAGAAAATGATGGCAAGAAATTAAGGTTGTTGCTGCAATCCCTGGGGCCCCAGCCATCTTGCTCTGAGCTGCTATTAAGAGTTTTACACAGTGGAAAACCATTTGCTGATCAAATTCTATAAAAAACCATACTCATCTGAGACGCCACCCTGTGTTAGTGGTAGCCGAAACTCCTGGTGTTCTTGGGAGAGACAGGCCTGTTGTCTTGGTTCATTTTCTGTGGTTATAACAGTATACCTGAGACAGGGTAATTTATAAAGAAAATGTTTATATAGCTCACAGTTCTTGAGGCTGGGAAGTCCAAGATTGGGCAGCCCCATCTGGGCTGCATCATAACATGATAGACAGCATCACATGGTGAGAGCACATCTATAAGTGAGCAGGTGCAAAAGACAAAACACAAAGAGTGACCAAACTTTGTAACAACCCGCTCTCATAGTAACTAATCCAGTTCCTCAAAAGTGAGAACCCGCTCTTGTCAGATGGCATTAATCCATCCATGACCGTAAATACCTCATGACCCAAGCACCTCCTGAAGTTCCCACCACTTGTAAACCAACACACCTACATTGGTGACCAAGACTCAACATGAGCTTCTGTGAGGAGAAACCATATTCAAACCATAGCACCTGTTGAACTTGAGAAATTCAGGCTTACGTGTTCTTGTGGTCTATTTTCAAAGCTGAGAGATCGGAACACTGTCTTTCATCTCTTTGGTATCTTCAGAATTTTGAAAAGTATTTAAACATTTTTAAGTCAATGTAACCTTCTTTTTCATACTAACCTGACACTGATGTGGCCAAAGAGACCTGGAGAACCTGAGATCTCTGCTGTGCACATCTCCCTGCTCCTCCCCAACACTATGCACCTCGGAGCTCCTCTCGTCTCTTGCACCCTCCATGGAGCCTACTCAAATGCTGAACACACAGCAGAGGCTTAACAAAAGTGCTTTGATCAAAGATTTTGTTGTATCAACCCACAATAACAAAATTGACAGTAGATGTAGCTGATGTGTTTAACTTCAGAGAACATATATGGGGAAATCTCATATAAAAGGATAATGTGGATTTACCTGGGGAATAGTTATTAACTAATATAAACTGCTGGCTACAGGAAATGACTGTTGTTAATATAGGGCTGTGTGTGTGTGTGTGTGTATATATATATATACTTTTATTATATATTTATACTTTCACTATTTTATTATTTTATTTCCTAAACATATATGTTTAGGAAACCATATGTATATACAAATGGAAAGATCGGGAAGCAATGATCCCCTAGGGGAATCTATTGCATACAGGTAGGGAGAAGGCATCAAGAAGTTAAATTATAATAATGATAATAAAAATAATAGTAATAATAAAATTAGATCAAACTGGGCAGGTTAGAAAGAACTTAAGGAGAAAGAGTCAGTGCTTACCCTAAGAAAGAAAAGACTCATAAAAAAAGAGAGACTGAGAAAAGCAGAAAAATAAAAGTCAGGGCTATGTGCTTTGAGACAGACAGGCAGACAAGACAGAGGCAGAGACAGATACAGAGAGAGAGACAGAGACACGCAGGCACCAGAAAGGAGAGAGCGCTCCCCTCCAAGGCCGCGCTGCACTCCTTCCTGGGTGCTGTGGATTGGGGTCCTAGGCCTCCTCCTTCCACAATGGCACTGTAATGGGAAAGGCACACAACAAGCACGAAACCAGTACTTAGGAGCAGAGCCATGTGGGTCAAATTACTGCAGTTTGGGAGAAATTCTGCAAAGACGTTTGGGAGGGATTTGTGCAGGAGGAACACCAAGAATTTTGTTTGTTTGTTTGTTTGTTTGTTTGTTTGTAGATGGAGCCTCGCTCTGTTGCCACGCTGGAGTGCAGTGCTGCAATCGTGGCTCACTGCAATCTCTGCCTTCTGGGTTCAAGTGATTCTCCTGTCCCAGCCTCCTGAGTAGCTGGGACTACAGGCGCCTGCTACCACGCCCAGCTATTTTTTGTATTTTTAGTAGAGATGGGGTTTCACCATGCTGGCCAGGCTGGTCTCAATCTCTTGAAGTCGTGAACCGCCCTAAGACTCCATGAGTATAACAAGATTAACTTGAGCCTAAGAATTCCTGGGCATGGGCGGCTCACTGCTTCACCCACTGGCTCAGGCCAAATCAGTTCTTCAAAATCAGTCATGGCTCCATTCCCCTCCTTGGTATACGCTGCTACCTATGAGGAAATCCTAATCCTGAGCACAGAAGTTCATTCTCTTGCTGCGCTAATGATCTGGCCACAAAGTGCTGACAGCCGGCTGGCTGCCTGACTGGCTCTCCTGCAAACGCACAGTCTTCTTGTCATACAGGAGGAGGAGCACAGTGGATAACCAGTGTATATATCTACATTTAACTTTACTTAATTATCCTAGTATACGTATGGGACCGGCATACGGTCTTCTGCATATGTGCAACTTTATGTAGTTGGTATGATTTCTCTGTAATAAAGTCCAAATTTTAGTGTGTGTGTTAATTCTCTTAACATCCACACTCTTTAGTCATTGACTATTGCGTTCATTTTTAGCTATGCAACACTTTGAAAATAAGGGATTTTTCCCCCACCTTAATGTAATAAAACAAACCACTGCAAATTTTCTCTTGCTTTTCATTATCTGGAATAATTTAGCTACTTTTTTCTCTCTCTCTACTGTTTATATCTATATCCATTAGAACACAGTTCCTGAAAATCATGGTTTTTGAAAACCCAAAACATATCCAATTATAGTTTAAATGTAAGAGACTCTCTCAATGATCAATAAATCTGACACCCACAAACACTTGTTTTACTTTAGAAATGGCTCAAATATGTGAGTCCCAAATTATGAAATTATGGTGTTGATTTTCACTTTGTGCTTGACCTCTACCTGAAAGCACAAAGCTGAGGTCTAATTTGACATTAATTAATCTTACTCTCTTCCCCTCGCTCTTAAACTTGAAAAACGTAGTAGGGAAAAATGCACTAGCCTTCTACCATTCTTATCCCCTATGTGACATAAAAGCAAAAGTGAAATTAGCTACTTAGTCAAAGCTGGCAAATGCATTCTCACCATCCCTAGTATCCACACAGAAAACTTGCATGCCTTCTGGACAGAAAACACTAAGGTTCTGTTCCTCTGTTGAAATTTGGGGGAAGTCCAAACAGATGGACAAAGGACGTTGTATTTTAAAAACCAGTAGTTCTGTTTAAAAAAAAAAAAAAAAAAAAAACTACTTAGTGACCTGAGTGACATCAATGTCTTCTTGTGAGGGTTATTTTCTCATGTTTGGTGGTGAATGTGCAGACACAATGTTTATCGTAGAGAGAATTCTCCAAATAGAAGGTGTAGAAACTTCACTACACTGAGCTCATTCAAGGACCTGGGCATAAAGCAAATTACAAGAGGGACTGAACCATATAATAAGAGAGAAGCCTTTAGTCTTTATTTCTATTTAAGCAGGTATGCTTTAGAGAGACATGTTTCAACTGAAATGTACAAACCACAAAATCACTAAATTCAAAATTCAAAATAGAAATTCATCATAAGGGCTGTGGAATTGGCTTCTTAGAGTATATTTTGTGGAAAATAGACGTCTGGAGCATTACATTTGAGATGCAAAGCATAAGTGGGTCACCGATGTTACAGTTGGTCAGGCACATGTACAGACAGGGACTAGAGACTCTTCTCTCCCCCTTCAAAAATGACAAATATTGGTAATGACAGTCCCAGAACTAATCCTTTCCTGTATAAATGTGAATGCTCATTTAAAATTTGAAAAATAAAGTTATGATTCATTAAAATGAAAAACAAGAAATTTAGGGAAAAAAGTTCTTAGTCCATTGATCTCTCATCTCACTTTGCCGAAAGATCGTTAAATGGTTTGAAATTAATGTCTGATAAATATGTGAGCTGAGTGAAGTTATAAATATCTTCAAAGAGCTATTCAAACCTTATTAAAAATCTTCACTTTAATGAGGTGAAAACATGAAAATTGGCTCTACCTAATGCCTAGCAGAGTCCAATATTGTACTTTACATATCGGTTTACAAACATTATTTCCAGGTGTCTTTAAATAGAGCTCCAATCTTACACTGTTCTGATTTTTCAAAATCCTTCCAGATATTTGGACTCAAGTACCATCACTAAGAATAGAACCCACAGTAACATCAGCCTGGCCACAAGCTTCCACATGCAACACCAGTAGCTGCTGCTTTGCGGTGTTGTATGCTGGATCTTTTGTACACCTCGAAATGATGGAAGGTACCACAGCCCAGTCTATGGGACCACTTCTGTTTTCTATCCGTACTTGCTGCTCAAGTGATCTTCTCAGTCCTATGGCTTAGGTATCTACCCTTTGCTTTTGCTAAATTTATGTTTCCAGCTTTGAGCTGCAGATTTGTACAGCAAATTGTCTCCCTGACTCATCTGCCTTGCCATCTCTAAATTACTATGTCCAAATTAGAATCCCTGATTGTTCCTCAACAAAACCTGCTTCTGCCTAGTCTCCCGCATCCCAACAAAAACACCCCCAGTCACCCAGGTGTTCAAGTAACTATGATTCATCCTTAATTTCTCTATTTCCATCATATTCAGCCTCTAATCCATCAACAGATACTGTAGGTTTTATCTTCAGGATCACTCCAGAATGAGACCACCTCTCACCATCTTCAGAATGACACAAGCATCACCCACACAAGCACCTGCTCTTACCTGGAACCTCAGAACTGCTTCCACTGCATCCATTTCAGCCTGCCTGAGCCATTTCTCCAACAGAGGCTGGGGTGTTCTTTTAGAAACATGAATTAGAACCCATTATTCCTTTGCTCAGCACCCACTGATGGCTACCTATGCACATTCTTTACACACATTTGCCCCTGCCTCTCTCCCAGATCACCAGTTCATTCCCAGATCCAGCCACTCTACAGCCACATACACCAAACTCAATATCTGCCCTCGGCCTTGGCGCTTGCCATTCCCTCTTCCTTTCCACCGTTCCTCTCAACATTGCACAGCTAGTTCCCTCAATCTATCCAGGACTCGACTTAGAGAAGCCTTTCAGAAATAGTCTGTTTTTGTACAAACGACCAATACCTGTATCCTTTCGATCTTTTTGACATTTCTGTATGGACTCATAACTAGCTCAAACTATATAACAAATTAATTTAATTACTTGCTTACTGGCCATCTTTCCCACTATGAGGTCAGCTCCATGAGGCTGGGAATCCTGCCCGTTGTTTTCACCATTACATCTGAGGACTTAGAACCACTCTGCCACAGAGCCTGCACTCCATAAACATTCCTTTATTGAAGGAAACATAATTGAATGTGCATCCCTTTTCACAGCCTGGGTACAAGACAATTCTGATATTCTATTATTGTAAAGGTAAACTGAAGTGCAAATAAACATAACTTTGAATAGCAAGGTTGTACGTTGAAATCAAGTAGTCATTACATATGTATATATGCATGTGCATATCTTACTGACGCAATTTTTATATTATTGGCATATACGGAGCCAAAGAATACTCAAATTAACTGTAAGTGTGTCTATCTATTGGCATGAGCCAAGAAGTATGACAACAGTGATGGTTCACAGAGCAGGATGTAGCTGGCTGCATTTGATGTATACCAAGCCAGCTCCTTGGCTAGAAGCAAGTGGGAAGAAGCACACCCTCTTTGAAATAATCCTGCAAGAGGTGGGCTGGGCTTGAAGTCTGGGAGGAGCCAGGAGAAGAGCCAAGAGGAAGGCACTCAGCTGATAACCAACTTCCTCACTTGCTCCACTTATATTTAGTGATTGCTCTGATCACAATTTGAATAATGCTCAACAGAGACTGTTAGTCAGAACAATGTGTCCCCTAGGACTGATCTACTGACTTCAATTTCATGTTCTAGCACAGAACAGCATACATAACTTGAAGATAGGAATCTACACAACTGTGAACAATAGAGGAGGGTCACAGAAATCTAATAACAGCCTGGAGAGAATCCCATTCTTGCTTTGCTGTCATGCCAATGAATTGCATTCTACAAGAAACTCTGTTAATTCACTGCTCCTATCCTGCACCAGGCAAACCAAGTCACAGTGAAGAGAAGGTATCCATGGCTCTTTAAAACAGTACTTTATAAAAATTCTATTCATGCCCACGTGAAAATAACTTAAAATCTCTGTTGTAGCTTTCTGATCTTCTTTCTATCTCATAAAAAATATTTCAAAGTAACATCGTGGGTTCAGACACCTGTCTCCCCAATGTGATGTAAATTCATTGGACTGATGATTCCTGTACTACAAATGCTGGAGGTGATGAAGTCATTCCATAGATAGCTTATCAGCTTTCTCAGAAATTAAGAGGAAATTCACTCCTCACTGGAAACCTCAGATAAATATGCCTCCCTCTCTCTCTCTCCTTTTCCTTTCTCCCTCTCCTTCTCTCTCTTCTGTAAACCCAGTTAGTTTCCAAAGAAAATATTTCAGAGAGCTGAGAGATCCTCCCTAATACAGAAGCCAACCCTCCTAATCACCCTCCATGTAAACTGAAATACTAACATTTCTCATTGTTTATGAAGAAAATTTTACTTTCTGAAAGGGAAAACCAAATTTATTGTCCCAGTGTTATAAATAGTGTTTGTAATTACAAATTGATTTCAGAGAATGTGAAGTTCAGTTATACCTAAATAGATAAGCATACTTTTTAAATGGGTAAGAAGTCATTGAGAAAAAATTTAGCAGTGGTGTTCCCTAACTCCCCAAAATCTTTTCAGACAAGGAACTGCATTTTATTTATACTCAGAACTGCAACAAAGTGATAAGGTGTGAGAGGGAATCCTGGAAAGACAGAGCAGACAGTATCAGCTGCCTGCTGGATCTGTATCTAGGACAGTGAAATATCACAATCTGATCATCTGGGAAAATAACAGCCATACACATAGCATGGTCCTAGGAAAATTATACTTGTGTGGTAATCCCACTCAATAGGTTAATACCGAATATGCTGAGGTTTTGGTATTGTGAAATTAGAGAGTTACCTATTTATTCACAAATCAGGAGGCCTAATTTAACCACCTGATCCACTGTCCCAAATGATTAACTACATCCCAGAGACAGAAAAATATAGATGAATTAAACAAGGCAATCTCTCCCAGAGAAGACAGAAGGAAAACTAAGGAAATGTAGTGCTCTGTAATTTCTCTGGCCCCACCTCACTAATAAGGGCCTGGCTGGATTGAGGCTGCTGTGTCCACAGTATCATAGTGTCATCACCTGTCACCTAGAGATGGGGGTCTGTCACCGTGACCACTTCCATACCCCTTAACCTCTCAGACAGGTTAATTTCACGGCCCTTGGAAAGTCAATTTCTAACACAGTGTCAGAATAAAGTATCACTTTCGCAGAAAAGGAGAGAGGCTTTATCTCAGGATTATGTGAAACGAGGGGTATGTAGGGTATGAGCAGCCATATAGGGATTTGGTTAGCCTGACAGTTTCTGCATCGCCTGACTCCTATTTGCTGAGCCTAGCTCACGGCACTGTTGCTGACCTGCAGTACCTGTTGAAGGCTGTGTGCTCAGGGCCTGTGCAGCCCCGCTCCCATGCCTGGCTACTGTCCCCTTCTTCTGCGGGGGCTGCCTTCCTTTCCTTTGCAGGGGTAAAAGGATGATGACCAGGAGAAAAGCGGCCTCTCCTCCTCACTCCCCAACTCCTGAGGGTCCATCCCCATCTTCGTCACTAAATGTAGCTCAGTTTATCGAATGGCCAGTCCAATGTCAGAGAAAATGGACCCTTTTCCTCAGAAGTGGTGGATTAATTGCTTTTCCTTTCACTTTTCTGAGGATAGGCATATAATGGAGTAGCCGCTTGGTATGAAATCATCGATTTGCCTCAAGGTTGAGATTAAGCCAGTCACTTCAAACATTTTAATATTAGCAAAAGGCTTTCTGTGATTTTTTCTTCTCTCTGCTGTGACTTTATTCAAGGTCTTTAGATCACAGGGGCTTTGACAAGTTTGTCAGTGATCAGGGGCTGCCTTAATCAAGTAAGAAAAAAATCCCGCCAAGACCTCCTATGCATTTATATGTTAGAGGACTGTTTAATGCCAGTATCTGCACAAAGTGTGGTGTGTAAACTACAGACTTTAGAGGATATTAATTAACACAGATTGGAGAATTTCTGATGCAGCTCATTAACAGAGATCAATATTTAAAACTTATGTTTGGGTAAAAAAAAAAGTCATGGTAAATAATTGAGTAAAAGAGGAAATACACACCAGCATAAAAGTGTGTTTATTTATTTTACATAAATATCACCATAAGCACTAATGAACAACTATATTTCCTTACAGTAAAATAATACCACATGGAGACTTCTAAAAGAAAACAATTGATAGAGTCCTATAGTCACCCTTATGTACAAAAAGTCATATGAATACTGCAAAAAGAGGTACATCTTGTTATTTCAATATTAACTCTCCAAGAGGTTTCTAAAACATCTCCAATATTTATATGTAAAGGTTATTCATTAATATTGGCTATTATTTGGATGTAAATCCTAGAAAAAATATAGACTTGTTTTTAAAGCAAAGCATATGCAAGTATTTTTATATAATTCATTAAGGAATGTATTGACTGAAAATACACCAAGATAATGCATATCTCATAATTCAAATGGAAGGAACTTATGCTAAAGAAATGCTGTACAAATATGCATGTACAAGATGTTCACTGACACAGTGTTGCAAATGCAAAAACCTGGATAAAAACTAATAGCCTCAATTATGTTAATGGAAAGTGAAATACTGTGAAGCCATTAAAATGACTCTAATATCTGAGGAGAAAAAACCTCGTCCTCATTTTATAGACAAAGACAGTCAATTAAAAAATAATTAACAAAACATTTTTCCACTTTTGGGGAAGCCATTATATTGAATACACTCATTTATTTAAACATTCAAAAAATATTGGGTGTGTCCGCCAGATTTCCTGTGGTTAGAAACTTCATCCCCAAGTTCATATATTGATTTTAAGTGGGGCATTTGGGAGGTAACTAGGATTAGATGAGGTCATCGCGGAGGGGTCACCCTGATAGGACTGGTGGTTTCATCGGAAGAGAAGGAGATCTGAACGGACATGCATGCTCTTGTCCTCCCACCATGTGAGGCAGCAAGAAGGCCCTTACCAGATGCTGGTGGCATGCTCTTGGACTTTCCAGCATCCAGAAGCATAAGCTCAATAAACTTATTTTATTAATAGAGTATCCAGACTGTGGTATTCTATTATAGCAACAGAAAACGGACTAAGACATATACCGAAGAGCTGATGACAAAAATAAATATGTGATTTTGACACGTTCTATGAGGAAAAGAAAAAGATGCAGCTCAGGATCATAGTATTGAACCTAACATAGGATGGGGGAAAAAGCAGAGAATGTGTTGTTAGGATACAATGGGAAAGTGAGAACAGGTACATGACAATTTGCAACTAAGAATGTTTTGGACTCAGAGGGAGAATGCCCCTGGCATCATGTCGAGGCTGGGCCACACTGAGTTGGGGCAGGGGTGGGGAGACAGAACTGAGGAAAAGTGGCAGCCAGGTCCCAGTAAGCCTCATGGGCTGGATTTAGGATTTTGAATTTTGATTTATTTCAGTTCATTTTATATGCTGAAAGGTTTGATTCAGTTGGTTCATTGAAAAGATTTACCAGGGAAGAAATGGTACAAGTCATATGTTTTAATTTAGTTATATAACATAATATAGAGTTGTCCCTGAGGATCTGAGGAGGGTTGGTTCCAGGATGCCCACGGATACGACAGTCTGCAGACACTCAAGTCCTTGACATAAAATGACAGAGTATTTGCATATAACCTACACACATCCTACTGTATACTTTAAATCATCTCTAAATGACTTGTAATACATGCGACAAGGTAAGAGCTGTGTTACTACTTTTCATATTTATTTTACAATTTGCATTATGTTTTATATTTATTGTTATTTTTTACTGCTTTTCCACCAAATATTCTTTATGGATTGGTTGAATCTGCAGATGCAGAACCAAGAACAGAGGGCAGACTGTGATGACAGACACCGTCTGTGTTATCATTTGAAGGGCTGTCCTGTGGGAGAAATGACAGCATGACAAACAGGCTATGTGGACTTCAGCACATCAGCACAATGTGCTTCCAGTGTTTTCATCTGGAAAAACAACTGGCGGGGGGTGGTAAGTGATATTAATGTCCCTTCCAGTTCCAAGTGCAGTTTAGTGCTTTGGGAATAGTATTCAGAGATTCTCTTATGGCAGTGACATTTTTACCAGTGTTAGGTGAATAAAATATAACTTTATGAAAAAAACGGTATAAAAGGATTAGTATGTTATTTTTCTTATACACAGGAAACTAGCTGAATGAGAGGCTTAAGGGATATTTGTCCTTTAATATGTGAGGTTTTTTTGAAATTTAAAATATGAAGAACCAAAACTTACCACTAAATCCTACTGTCCAGATTGCTTTTAAAAGTTCTACTGTGAGAGGTAAACTGGGAATCTGAGTGTGTTTCCAGTTGTGTAATAATTACATTGCCTTATTGTTTTTTAGCCAAGTAATATTCTTATCTGGAGACAATGTTTAATATTGTTTGAATATCCATGTGACTTGCAGCACTATCATAAATGAGTGTTAAGACATGCCTCCGTCATTCTGCTATTGTGGACAAATGACATTATAGCTATCTAGGAACATTACATATAAAGAACGCATATTCTCAAGACTGAATTTTACCTGAGGTCTGAGCTCCTGGAAAACAATGAAAATTAAAGAAATACTCCTCATGGCCGGGCGCAGTGGCTCAAGCCTGTAATCCCAGCACTTTGGGAGGCCAAGGCAGGTGGATCATGAGGTCAGGAGTTCGAGACTAGCCTGGCCGATATGGCGAAATCCTGCCTCTACTAAAAAAACACAAAAACTAGCGTGGTGGCTGGTGCCTGTAATCCCAGCTACTCGGAAGGCTGAGGCAGGAGAACTGCTTGAAGCCAGGAGGTGGAGGTTGCGGTGAGCCGAGATTGCGCCATTGCACTCTAGCCTGGGTGACAGAGTGAGACTCTCTCTCAAAGAAAGAAAGAAAGAAAGAGAGAGAGAGAGAGAGAGAGGGAGGCAGGAAAGGAGGGAGGAAAGAAAGAAAAAGAAAGAAAGAAAGGAAGGAAGGAAAGGAAAGGAAAAGAGGAAGGAAGGAAGGAGGAAGAAAGAAAGAAAGAAAAGAAAGAAAGAGAAAAGAAAGAAAGAAAGAAAGAAAGAAAGAAAGAAACTCCTCACCCTTCAGTGTGATCAAAAACAGCTTACTGCCAGGTCTCCCTTTCCCCATATGAATTAGATGTGTCACTGGTAAAAATGTAACTGCTCTAAGAGAATCTCTGAATAATATTCTCAAAGCACTCAACTGCACTTGGAACTGGAAGGGACATTAATATCACTTGTACCCCTTGACTACATAGGACAAGGCCAGACTTCCAATTCCTATCCTTTGCCTCAACAATGATTAGCTGGATTGCTTGTCCCTACCGATGAATCAGAAGTGCTTGTTGGTTAAATTTGGTGAAGGTTCTCTCCATCCTCAGAAGCCTGACCTCAACCCAAGCCAGCAGAGAGCCTCTCCTGAGAAAAAGCTGGCCCTAGGGTAAAACCTTCTCTCATTTACTATCCCATATGTCTCTCTTCCACCCCACTCCTCCACACCAGTTCTTACTAGCTTGTTTATTCCCCTGTATAAAAGAAAGCCCAAGCTGGGTGCGGTGGCTCATGCCTGTATCCTAGCACTTTGGGAGGCCGAGATGGGCCGATCACTTGAGGTCAGGAGTTTGAAACCAGCCTGACCAACATGGTGAAACTCCATCTCTACTAAAAATACAAAAAAAAATTAGCTGGGCATGGTGGCACATGCCTGTAATCCCAGCTACTCAGGGGGCTGAGGCAGGAGCATCACTTGAACCTGGGACGCACAGGTTGCAGTGGCCGAGACTGCGCCATTGCACTCCGCCGGGGTGACAAGAGAGAAACTCCATTTCAAAAAAAGAAAGAAAGAGAGAGGAAGAGAGAGAGAGAGACAGAGAGAGAAAAGAGAGGAAGGAAGTAAAGAGAGAATGGGAGAGAGAGAGAAAGAAAGAGAGAGAGAGAAGGAAGGAAGGAAGGAGAGAGAAAGAAAGAAGAAGAAAGAAAAGAAAAGAAAAGAAAAGCCCCTTTTGCCTAACCCTTGAGATGCCTGCAGATCTTATGGTCAGAGCATTCTTCTATTGCACCCATCCTCCTCCCACTATTCCAATAGCCCATCCCTAAGCCCCTGCAATAATCGTTTCTAATAACGTCTACTCTTACTAAATTGAGATTTATTTTTTGTTTGACAGGTTTTTTAATGAGAAATGCTTTTTAAGAGGTTAGAATAGTTTTGGTGGTTGTTCCTTAGTCTCTCATCACATCCCCTTTATGACTTGGAAAGGTAAATTTAGCATGGAAAAAAATGTGATTATTAGAAAACAAAAAGAATTTTAAATCATGAAAGAAATTTATGCAAACAATAGGGCAAGACCTAGTACATAAAAAGATTCAGTGAAGCGAATAAAAACAACAACAAAACAGCACCACCACCACCACTTAACCACAAAGTGAAACAATTTACATAATGATTTCTTGCTTTTCTTCTTCATATTATTGAAAGTTTCTTTGTTCACATTATCTCCAGTGGTCCGTTAAATGTTTGCAATGCATCAGTGCTCCTCTGAACAACTTTGTTAGGAATGAGAAGTGCTCTACCTATCAACAATAAAGGCAGCTGAATGACTAGAAATAAGTTTGTTGAAAATACTTCTTGCGTTCTGCCTTACCTGTCAATCACAAAAAGAAGGTGGAGAAGGGAGACATGCTTATGGCATCCCAGTTTTAAGGAAGAACATTTTAGCAATAAGCAAGCAGTTACCGAAAGGATTTAAAAAGGCAGTGGGTTTAGGGTGCTTTGTTTCACTGTGAACATGAACTGTCATAAACACATATCTGATATTTTAATATCAGATATTTGGTTAAAAAAAAAAGTGAGGGAGGAGGGTGCATTTCATTATCTCTCCCAGATACGTACTGGCCATCTGGTGGGAAAGAAAACGGGCAGTCCCAGTCCACGGCCCAGAGGATCTCCTTTGTCCCTTGTACATACACGCAAGAACCCACATATTACATCATCTAGGTAGAGAGCATGTGGTAGGTTACAAAGAATCCATGAAGAAGAAATAGGAAACCTGAATTGTAGTTGCACTCCTCTCAATATCTTCATCAGCAAAATGAATGAGTTGTTAATAATTACAAATGTACCAACTGTCATACGTTGCCATATGGCTTGTATATGTGTTTGGTATTTTAAATCTATAACATACAGTCATCTGCCCCATAACATTTGCATCAATCATGGCATGTGTATATGGTGGTATTTTGTATTTTTACCCTACTTTTTAATGTTTAGATACAAAAATACTCTCCATTATGTTACAGTTGCCTACAGTATTCAGTACAGAAACATGCTGCATGGGTTTGTAGTCTAGGAGCAATAGGCTACACCGCACAGCCCAGGTGTGCAGTAGGCTATACCATCTAGGTTTGTGTAAGTACACTCTATGTTGTTTGCACAACAAGAAGATTGTCTAACCATGTGTTTTTCAGAAGTATGTTGTCATTAAGTGACATGTGACTATACATAAATATGTTAATAGCTTGTAATGAAGACATAAGCTCTAATTCTGATCAAGCCTAGACAAAGCAACTTATACACATAATTCTTAAAATAAAAACCTAAGAAAGATGTCAGTATTCCTTGTTTATGGAAAAGGAGCCAAGACCCTGGGATTTAAGTGGCCTTCTATGAGGCCAGATGACTGGGCCAGGACCCACCACCTGACTGACCCCAAAGTCCATCTTTCTATTCACTCTGCTACATTGGTTGTGACCCAGAATATTCTGTTGTTTTTCTGGTTGTTTAGAGAAACAAAAAAAGACTCAGAGTAGACTCTGAAATGTCCACACCCCAAACATTGCCCAGAACCACCTGGAGGTATAATGTGCCAGGCACAGCTGTGTGGGCAGCAAGGCACATGGAGCAGGAAGCAAAGGATGATGCCGAGGCACTGGCCATGTGTGCAGTGCCCGAAGGGGGTCTCCTCTGGTCGTGGCTGTGCACCAGTGACAGAAGGGTTACTCACTATGATATTGGAGACTACCATGATCACTGACATTTCCTTAATGATGCACAAAATAAAGTGCACAAGTATCCAACAAGCCGGAGAAAACTCTAGCATACTTCTCTGAATGTACAGTTCAGAGAAGGAGGGAAATGCTTAAATGTAATATTTTAGATAAATCACTGAATACAATTAGTATAGTAAGTACACTATGGATTTGATGTTATGTAGTAATTCGTCTCTATGGCAAGCTTATCTCCTGGAAAACTGGAACCACATTTGTCCGCAAGCCTTTCTCAATGAGCGGGAACACAGCTTGCAGGTTGGCAGACTCATCTCCCCAGATTTTATTTCTATTTTATCTATATTTTTCCTGACTCTAATTTGCTTCTGTTTTGTTACATTTTATAGATTCCTACAAACCTCTTTAACTATTTTGAATGCAAGATATTTGAGCATAAATCCCTAAAAGACATGTTATTTTATGATGTAAAGGTTTCATTTTTGCCATTTGATAGATGATTAAATAGAGGCCTGGAATGGTTAAGCAGCCAGCCCAGAGTCAGCCATCCAATGCAGCGCAGAGCTGTGATCCAACCCATTTCCACTCCCATGGCATCTCGGCTTCGTGGGAGTTGAGGAGTGTCTCAACTGCATGTCAGGAGAACCCATGAAAAGGAAAGAACCCAGGACAAATGGGTGAGAAGGTTCAAGACTATGTTCAGCGTAAGAGCAAAAGCCACTTGAGAATTCTGCTTGCAGCCCATTCCCAGGCATTACAGTGCAAAGCTAATTAGGGAAAATGACATGAGTAGAAGACCACCAAGACCACCAACTGAAACGGGTGTTCTCATGGCCTCCAGTGGGCTTGACTATTTTTATATTTTTAATATTTTGGTACAATCACTACTCTATACAACTTAGCTGTCTTAAAACAATAAAGCCAAAACAAAAATAAAACAATAACCCAGGCCTCCCAGATGTTGGCATCAGTCTGTGTTCACAAGTTATCCTCCTAATGTCATAGCATGAGCACTACCTCCCCACACTGTCCTCATGAGATCTATAGCCAGGTCTAAGGTCACATCATAGTAAATCTTTATGAAGGTTAAGAAATTTATAAAATTTGCATTTGTTCACGAGTGTTAATAATCCCAACCGGCAGGTTTTATGCTCAGGTTTGAATGACACTTTGCTAACCAAGCCATTGAGGTTTGTTTCGAGGAGTCAGGGGTAAGCTCCCCAGCAGCTTTGAGCAAATGTGGAGCCAGAGAAAAACAATTAAAATATTTTTTTAAATAAAATCATTGAAAGTATATTATTAATTCTATCATTCAATAAGTGTTTTCGAAGACTATGCAAATGACATCTTGCAGTATAAAAGCTGTTATAGAACAGACCCTCCAAAATTTCTCAGTCTCCTTCTTTCCTTAGCATGCATGCCCTACGTGTGGACTGGCAGCAGTGTTTTTACTTTTAAGAGGATTTGCATCATTTGGGAAAAATTTAGAGATATTAATGAAAAATTGCTATGTGCCTCACGGCTACCTACTGATTAGAAGCAATTAACTTATTTCTATTTTAAAAAATTAGGCTAGCAAATGAAGCCTGTGGGAGAAAAGCGTATTTAATAAATACAGAAATATTAATTGCAGGAAGTAACAATAACACTACGCAAAGTTGTCCTGTACATTGAAAAATCATAGGGATTGTTTACCTCCTTATTCACAGCAAGGAAACCAAGACCATGGAAGTCAACCTGTAGCTGTATAATTGCGTCCAAATCCCAGTGAAGAATAAATGCTAAAGCATTAGGGTGAACCCCTTAAAATTGAGAAAAGAGAGGGAAATAAATCAATACTCAAGAGTAGAGTTACCTACCGAAGTACCATTCAGTTCAACACATTTGGAGGCCTCTTTTTCATATATGATGAGTTTTCACTCATATACACTGATAAAAAGGTGAAGCATAAAACATCTAGAATGATGTTTTGAAGAAGGTGAAAGAATCACTGTGATGAAGACTACAGAATTGCCCTGCCTCCATCTCTCCTAGGCACTTTAGTCATCTTACTCTAAAGCAGATTTGGAGTTGACTTTTTAAATTTCCTTTCAATGTTAGAAATTTAAATTAGAAAATGTATGTTAAAGTTGATTAAAACTTAACAAGTTATTCTGACCTATTTTCCTCTTCTACTGCAATTCTGTCAAATGTCTTTTATGATGCCTTTACAATTACTGTTATCATCATCATTATTATTTTAGTCTATCATGTAGGAAAATATAACTGGATTTTGATTTCCTTAAGAGGTTTTCTACATTATTTAGATTTGTGTAAGAATGTTATTGTAAGTAAATAGCACCAAATCTTAAGGATACAATATATAACTGCTAACGCAAACAGTATGCGAGAAATGCATCTAGATATTCATTACTTTATTTAAAAAGGCATAGAATTGGCATAACAAATTGCTAGATAAAGCAATTGAATAAGAAGTATAATGAGTTCAAGCAGAGATAAGATCATTTTATGGAGATAAATGAATTAGAGAGGTTGTGATTGAGAAGTGAGAAGTGGTTTAAATGTTTTAAGACAAATTATAGTATCTAGGTCTTATCCCTACTTACATTGATAGGAATGGTTTGGTGGGAAAAAAAAGAAACATTGTCACTTTAAGTACCTCCCTATCCTAAATGAAAGCTACTTTATTCAAGAGTATAAGCTACCCTAAGTTTATTTATTTTAAACTTTGAATCCTTCATCACACAAATGTTCATATTTTAATAGAAATGTATTGTGTTTGATGATATCCCACATACATATACAGGCTATTGAATTCTATATGTAGTAATAATCATGAAACTCAGTGTTTTCTCAATTATATCAGCAAATTCTCTAACACAGATATGCCAGGTTTTCTTCACCTTTGATAAAGTCACTTTATCTAGTTCTAGTAAAGTAGAATTCTTTCTAGAAGAAATTTAAAAGAAGCTGAATTTCCTGGCTTCCCCCCACCCCCAACAAGCACCTGTATAATTTATCAGTCCATATTTCAAACTACTTTATTTATTCAATTATAACATATTCCATGGATAAGTCTAAAATGAACTCCCACATTTAATATTAAGGAGCCACAAAAGACACTTTTAAAATAAGATAAGAAATTGTACAGAGAGAGAAGAAAAAGTAAAATTTTTCACACCTACAAATTACCAAGTTTTAATTGAGTTTGATGCTCCTGGTATTCAGAGCAAAATATGGACACAAAGACTCATGCACACACTGGGCCACCCCTCATTTCACTGTTGTATGTGTGATTCCTCATTCTAAGTATAGAATCCAGGAGGTGCAGGTCTCTTTGTCCATACCAGGAAAATGCAGTTTTCCACAGTGTTAAGGTTGGTTACCTTTTTCCAATGGGAGAAAATGCAGACCAGAAACTGAGAAAGTTGCCCAGTTCATACAGAAAGCAGAGTGCCTAACGTGAACCTCTTAGTAGTCAGAGCAACATATGCTATTGAGGTAACATGTTCCTTTATGTTCTAAATGGATCCTTCCCAAGTAAAATATAACTAAGTACATAAACCATTTAGTGGGAATACATACACAAAGAGTTGCCTCCTAGATGTAAACGCCTCTTGAACAACAATCAACTATTAACTCATGCAAAAATATTTTGATAACATTTTCACAATTATCTGCTAAATTAAAGGAAACTACTCACAGCAACGAATGCCATCAACATCTGGCTGTGAAACAACTTTGAGTTACTTCTGTACAAAAATGACTCATGTCTACCCTCACCTGTTGCAGGCTTTACACTTACAGAGAGGCAGCTCCTCTTTGCCACCAACAAACTTAGTTTCTGGACTGCATTTTCGCCTTCTGTTGCAAAATGGCAATCAACCTTATTACTGTAGAAAACTGCATCTTCATGGTAAGGACAAAGGAGTCTGTACCTTCTGTAATTATATTCAACACTTACATTTACATGAAAGAGCCTTGAAAACAATAGAATAAGTAGACACTTTTGTGAGATAATTATGTCATGTAATGATGCCTATTTCCCAAAGAGCTGTTGGTTCCATTAGAAAAAAAAAAAAAACCATTTATCAGCCAATCTTGCAGACTTGTAGGATCTGAAGAACAGCACTGTTCTCATCAGAGCTAAAAGCATATGCTATGAATGGGGTCCTCCACATGGCAATGACCGCAATAAATTACCAGTGTGTGTTCTGTTTTCTTGACATGGGTTCAATTTATCATTTTATTGAAAAGGTTCCATTATGCTAATGTCTTACAAAATCACATTCTGCGGTTGCTGGAAGGTCATGAGGGGATATAAATTTTTGCATTTAGAACTAAGAAGTTGTATAGCAGTCACAGACTCCAAGGGTTAATAAGAAGCCATCAAAGTACATTCAAGGATTTATCAATGACAGCTCTTCAGCATGCTCTCCTAGTTAACAAAAGAGAAAAAGGGGAATATTGTTCCAACCTTAACATCACACACACAAAAATGCTTCAAGTATAAATGTATTAAAACTTGGTTTTAACACAGGTTGATCATTTGAAAAAAAAAAAGTCATTGAAATTTTATCTGTCAGTGTGAAGTATCAGTATAACAGGTACATTTAATATGTGTCTAATAGAGGTTTCTAGTACACAGTACCCAGTTTGTTTAAATTAGCTACCATCTTCAAAGACTTTCAAAGATAAGTTTGCTGAAGATCTACAAAGAATGCAGAAATTAATATGCATATTTTAGTGTAACCTCATTGTGTCTATAAGGAAGATATGGAGATTTTTGACTAGCTTCAAATCCCACATCTCAGTGAGTTCTTAGGGAAAAGAAAGATGATGAGCTAATTATTCAATGCAAATTAGATATTATTCCTTAAAGAAATGTTTTGTTTCCATCTTTTCAAGAATTATTGATTCCTTCCAATCATGAAGGACTGTGGATGTAATTCACAAATATATGGTGCCATCAATCTATCAATAATTTGCAGTTATGGGCAACAACTCTCAAACAGCTGAGTAAAAACACATAAAACCAGATAGCTCCCTTTGGACCAATTATTGTAAACCACATAAACACCAAGGAAAAACAGTTGCTCTTTAGAAACACTTGGTATACATTTGGCATCCAATTTTTTAATGCAACCTAACAAGCAGAATGTAAACAACAGTAACTGCATTGCTAGATTTGTCATTCTGTTTTGTCTGGTTCGGTAGCTAAGTGGTTATGAATATTAATATTCTACAATATGAGTGTACCTTAAATTCAAGAGGCCATTTTGAATGGATCACTGATTGCATTTTGATGGAATTCCCAGGGAGGTGATGAGTAAGAAGCCAGGTTGTGGTCTAGGGCTGGGCACATTCAATCTTATTCTGTAGTAAAGTACAGAGATGGAGATACACAATATGCTCTTTCCTCACCTGGAACTAATTTGACAGGGAAAAAAAAGCTTTAGAAATGGGTCTAAGATAGTTTGGAAACCCAAGTTCACAAAATTGTGTTTAAAAATATATAAAAGGATTATAGAACTTCTTGACAAATTCAAATTATTACATAAAGTTTCTCATTGAGTAGCTGCAAACACTGTCAAAATTATTCTTTCTGTCAGTTATGTATGTCCTGTCAACAGGTATATGCATTCACGCCAAATGAACAGGCCATGGAAAGTAGACATCTCTTTATTTGGGAAACCATTACTCAAATATTTTACCAAAAAAATAAAAAAAGATTTTTGGAAGAGCTTGGGGTGAAGTGGCTGTTTTTGCATCAAGGTATATGGAATTAATGTTGATTCATCCAAATCATGATGACTCTAATGAATCTAAGCAAGTACACATAAACACTTTGATCTAATTCAAAGAAAATGGAATTTTGAATCAAAAGACAGTGGTTCCAATCTTAGCCTCAATATCTTTTAGCTATGACAGTTTGGCCAACAAATTTCATCTTTACTCTCAGTTCTCCATAAAAGAAGGAATGATAATTATGGCCCTAAGAGATAATGTAAGTGTAAATGTTTCACAAACTGTTAGATGAAAGGGAAATACTTATTATTCTCAAGAGTAAAATACTGTATTTCTCTGGTGATGTAATGGTTGCAGGGAGCAAAGTATATTTACCAAAACAGTTTACATGTTAAATATGGCTATTTTAGGTTCATTCTCTTAATAATCAAAAAAAAATTTGAAACTTAGAATTAAACCAAAGAGATTACTGGTACTCTTTCAGTGCGATGTAGATTTATTATATGTGCTATTTTACAACCCTGTAGGAGCAGTGGTTCACTTTTTTCCAGTAGAAATAAAAAGAATTTCTGTCCAATGGAGCAGACAACCTCAAATATTATGGTTTATTGCCCTGTAAACACTTGACAAGATTTGTATCTAGTCTAGCAATATTATGCTAACATCTCTTCATTAAATTGCATATTTATCTATCTATAATCAAGACACTAATTTCTCTAAAGCCTTTTGAACCAATTTATACAGCTTGCTGCTTCCCACATTAAGTAATAGGTTGAAGAAAATTTTTGACACTTGTACATTTTGTATCTGCAAAACAGCTATTTTACCTTACTGGAAATAATAATTTAATGGTTTTAGAGGTCACGCTCAAATGGACCAAATAACCTCCATTTCCAGGAAGTTTGCCTCATTGACTGATATACCAAGGAATAGTTCCCGAAGTCAGACAGATCTTGAAATCTGCAACTGGGGTTCTCCACTTTTTCACCTTTCTCTTTTCTGAGTTTGTGTGTTTGGTTTTGCTTGGAGCACAGACTCACAATAACCTATTTCCCTTTGGTGGTCACAGTGATTGGGAATTGCCTTGATAGTCTGACTGGCGATCTCTGGACCTGGATGACAGAGCTTTATTCTTTGTTGAATAAGAGACAACAGAGAATATGTGTAAATCACTTGTGTTTGCTTGTCTCTTGGTGACCTCAGATCAATTAAAAATTTTATGCCCACTGGGGAGGAAAACAGCTTTTTGAGGTCTGGACTAGTACATTTTTTGTGATTTTGTATCTTCTTTTGACGCATGACTGAAGTTGTAGGACTGAATCTATAAATTCTCTACATGGCTTTGTGTCTACATATCTGTAATTCACAAAAGCTGTTGCCTCCGTTGTGTGAAATGTTTCCCTGCTTGTTGCAGGCTGAATTATGTCAAAATTCCTATGTTGAAGCTCTAATCCCCAGCACCTCCTAATCCAACTGTATTTGATTAATTATAATGAGGTCTTTAGGGTGAGCCCTCATGCGATCTGACTACTGTCCTTATGGGAAGAGGAAATTAACACACCAGACAAGTCGGCACATAGAGGAAACCCCATGAGAGGAAGCGTAGAAGACGGCCATCTGTACACCAAAGAGAGATGCCTAGAAAGAAAGCAAACCTACAACACCTTGATCTTGGACATTTGGCCTCCAGAACCACAAAAAACAGATTTTGGTTGTTGAAGAAAAATAAATAATGACATCTACAAATGGAATACCGCCAAAATTCACAGAAAATAAAGAAAGCAAACTCTGAATACTTCAAGTGTTCTAGACTTTTAGGGAAAAATTTCCTCTTACAGAAACTGCTTGCTCAGAAATCCAATCACATACATATGATGAATCTTTGGACAATGGAACAGTTTTAATAATTTGGGTTTAAGAAAGAAAAATCTTTTCTCTCATTTTTCAGTGTTAAATATGTGATAAGGTTTCTATTTTACATTTTATCAGGTTGGGGTTTGGTTTCCCAGGAAAAGCGTGCTTAATCTGAACTTCTCGTACTTCTCAAACTATTTTTCAATCACATAATCTTGTATTACACTCACATAATTTTAAAGTTTTTTTGAAAAATATACATTTTTATCTGACTAAATAGAATAATAATTCTGGCAAATTTTTCTGTAGTAGCTTCTTGTATCTTTACATATAACTTGCTAACATGGATTGATCTTTAGACAGCTAGATAATTTGTATTAAGGCTGAAAACCAAAGCAATGATAAACAGACATAATATTTAGTTTACATATTTTTGGCCCTTTAGTTATACATACTATAGAATGGCTATACTTTTGAGTCATGTTAATTGTTTTAGTTTTGCTACTTTAGGAGCCTGTAGCTCTAAAAATTGTACTATATATATTTATAGCTTTGCTAGTCTGCTAAAATGTTTGTGTTTGACACGCAGCTCTCTATTATGACTTTCCAGTTTCTTTGTGAAATCAAAGATCTTATTTTGATTACAAGTTATAATCGGATTGGGTGGTTGAGACTTAAATAGAAGAAATAGTAACAGAAAAAAACAACTATTTATCCAAAGTAATGGGATGAGCTTTCTTTTTCAAGAATGAAAAGAAAGGATATTTTTTCCCTAAAGCGAAGTGTTGGTTTGTACCAGTATATGAAATGACACCGTGAAAGATAAAACTTGAGAAAACACAGCAAGTTGTGGAAAATTTGAGGGAAGTGAATTTTAACTGCTTTTGTTTATAACACCTACGTCTGAAAGAAGCTATAAAATGTATTAAAATTCACTTAATTTTGATTGGCTTATTTGTGAGATAAATTAAGGGGGAAAATGATCTCATAAAACCTATATTTCCAATGCATTAATGCAAAATTAAAAGTAGTCTTTTTCTTGGTTGAGTTAATAAATTCCTCTTAGAATTTTTACCAAGGCATAGTAAGAATGCTATTTTTCCCTTTTGTGTGATATGACCAGGAAGCAGAGATTTTATAACCCACCAGAATAATCTCTGCTTTGTGTTGATTCTAGCATAGTGTTAGATAAATAAAAATCTAAAATTATGAAAGGCAAAGGTTCCTCACTTGTGAATGAACCAAGATTCCCTGCAATCACATTACATTTACCAACAATTATTTTTGAATACTTGTCAATTTGATTAAATTGATAATTAAAGGCACCTAGGATTTTATTATAGCCAAACAACCAAGTCTACTCTGACAACTACTTTAATTTCCCCCGGGCCCCACGATCAGATCTAAAATTTAAAAATATAGACGATAAAAATTCAAGAATATACTTTATACTTAACACTGGCTTTAAAATCTCCCACAGGCTCCCTGGAGAGAGGAGCTGGAAAGCCTTAGGTTTGTTTCAAGGGCTTTGTATTTCTTAATCGCCTCCCCACTACAGAAGAGCTATGGAATGAGCTGTCAAATCAGAAGGATGCTCAGCCTTCCCTGGGTTCAGTTTGTGTACACGAAATGTTATGCACAGAAATCTGTTACTAATTGAACATTTTATGGGAAGACCAAGGAGAGTCATCAGAGCCCATGCTGTCCGTTATATGTTCTTACTCTCCGGAGAAACATTGATCAAACTCTTATAAAATAGTTATGCACTGTGTCACAAAGGGGAATTTTACACTCGTCATTCTGATATTGCTGGTCACTGTAGTAATTAATCCAGCCTTTTGTTAGTATCAAACTGGTTTCTGTCTCCATCTGATGCTTGCCTGTGAACTGTGCTATAAACCACAGGCCTGGGGTTGTATCTTCAGCATATACTCCTGTTTCCAGACTTCTCAGAAAGGAGTGTGCCAGATACTCTGAACTACTGATACTTCAAAGAATAGACTCTTCGTTACTGGCGTTAGAGGTGACATCAGCTCAACAACTTTCAGACTGTACCAGGGAATGAATCAGAATTTCCAGGACTTATTTTAGTCTGGAAATAGATGTTCCTCATGAAACTAGCACCTAATCCAAGATCCAAAAAATAACAATTAATTACATAAGAACAAATGAACCGATGAGTTAAATTATGGCTACTTGTTTTGAATGTTTTTAGTATTGTATTTAATATCAATTTTTATGGATATATGAAGTTCTCCTTCTTCTTCATCGATATCACTTTGAATGTAACAGACTGTTACTTTTGTATATAATTTTTTTTTTTTTTTTAAGACAGAGCCTTGCTCTGTCACCAGGCTGGAGTGCAGTGGCATGATCTCAGCTCACTGCAACCTCCACCTCCCAGGTTCAGTGGATTCTCCTGCCTCAGCCTCCCGAGTACCTGGGACTACAGGCGCACCACCACCACACCCAGCTAATTTTTGTATTTTTAGTAGAGATGAGGTTTCACCATGTTGGCCAGGATGGTCTCGATCTCTTGACCTCGTGATCCACCTGCCCTAGCCTCCCAAAGTGCTGGGATTACAGGCGTGAGCCACCAGCTGCTTTTGCATATAAAATTTTAAAAATTGTAAGTAGTATCTGATTTTTAGCATCCTTCAAAAGGCAGAAAGAAATACTTTTACTGATTCTCCTTACTTTTTCATGAGAACATAGTTATTAACATAGGTTCAATTAGGATTTGTTCTCATCTTACCAGGATACAATTGAACAAATTGATTGTGCAACAAAGGATACACATGGAGAATTATATATGAGAATAGATCTCACTTCACCAAATACAGTGGCACGCTAGTCTGGAAAACTGACGAGACATGTAGCTAGTGCCTACGAAGCCCAGTGGACAAATCAGGTTTACTACCTGGCTATTAGAGTCCTATTCCTGAGAACTTCATGAAGAAAGGAATTCATCCTAATTTATATACACAGTGCAGGCAAAATATGGTGGAGAGAATGTCTTGGAATTGTTTCCCGAGCTTTGAGAAAGAGAAGCAAATAATAAAGGCTTTTAAAAGTCAAATCTAAGATTCCTTAAAAAAAATTTTCTGGCAGAATTAATTATCTGGGTCAAATTATATGGCTATAGATTTGTAAAGCAAACTCAAGCAGGCCTATCTGGTTAATTAACAGTCTCATTGGAACTATGTAAAAAATGAGGCCATGTTTCATCTGGATGAAAATAGCATTTTTCTGTGATTAAAACAAAACAAAACCTTTGTGGGCGAGGTGCAGTGCTTCATGCCTGTAATCCAGCACTTTGGGAGGCCGAGGCGGAGGGATCACCTTGAAGTCAGGAGTTTCAGACCAGTCTGGCCAACAGGTTGAAATCCTGTCTCTACTAAAAATACAAAAGTTAGCCGGGCATGGTTGCAGGTGCCTGTAGTCCCAGCTACTCTGGAGGCTGAGGCAGGAGAATCGCTTGAGCCCAGGAGGCGGAGGTTGCAGTGAGCCAAGACCACACCACAGGACTCCAGCCTGGGTAACAACAGAGCAAGACTCCATCTCAAAATCAAACAAACGAAAACCTTTTTGATTATTTATAAGGGGGGAAATGGAGTGTAAAAAAATAGCCACAACTTAGAAATGGGCCAAATAGACAACTAGATGTCCTTTTGGTGCAGCGTTGAGCTTGTTTTCCTATTGGCAGGGAGCTGTACCACTTTGTAGAGGCTGAGATATCTTGTACATTTTTGTTTGGTAAAGATTTCCATCCAGTGTAACAGATAACCCCAAAGTCTATGGTTTAATATCCTACCATTTATTTATCACACACATGCACAGACACACACACACACATGCTGGAAAGAACTTTTCCTTTGATGAGTACACAGAAATACAGAGAGTTGTATAATGAGTAACCATCCCCCAGATTCAATTATAAATAATGTGTAACTAGCTGGTTGTCCCACTTCCACTGATCCTAAGATTGATCACATGGCATCAGCCAGATTCCCTTCACTTATATCAACCCATTCGCTTTCATCTAATTGTTTCATTTATTTATATCTGTTGGCAGAATAAAGTAGGACTTGCAAAATGGTGAGTATCTAATTTCCCAATGCATCTCCAATTATTGTCTGAAACTTCTCTATAAAGAAAAATTTTCCTCAACTACTAGGGCTATTTGGTTACCTTGAAATAGAATTCTTACAGGAAAAGCTAGATAAACCCTTATTGCTTTTTTTTTTAATTATCAATTTCCTGAGTTTGATTTCAGGGCTCTCGTTATTTCCAAGAGTTTCTAATGTATTTGGTTTTTTTAGCAAAATTATGAATTGTTAAGTCTTCAATAACTTTTTTGTCTTAGATTACACTTCTTTTCATCTGGGATTATCCCATCTTGGGACACTGAATCTTCATTAGCCCCTGTGTCCTTCAAGTATGTCCCTTCTGATTTCATAATCTCCGCTAGCTTTTAAATAAGATAGCCACACAAGACACACAAGGTTCATCTGGCATATGATTTGTCCCAGGCCCAAATCTTCTATTCTTCAATGATTCCTTGTCTTTTTTAGTTAAAAACAGTATTAAGAGACCACAATCTGAGTGGCCACAAACTTACTCCTAGTTAATAGGGTTAGATGAATGATCCAGACACTCTATCGGAAAAGAGGGGAGAGTGGCAGGATCAGGAGACAGGAAAAGATTAGCACATGAAGTGTTAAAACTGGCTGCTCATCAGAATCACCTGTGAAACCTTCAACATAGAGATTCTCAGGTCTCAACCATTATGGAATATGATGATCAAAGGGGAGCCCTAGGTTATGTAAAAGGCCCTCAGGAAAAGAAGTCATTCCGGGGCCCACTAGGCGGGAGTGCTGAGTTACAGTCTCCAAGTAGCCACATTTCCAGACCTTGGGATCCAGTATATTAGATATGTTTAGCAGTTGAAGAATTTCTTTCTTATCTTAAACAGTGATAAATATTCATTCTAGAAAGTTCATATAAACCAAATATTCGAAATAAAAATGTCACAATCCCATCACAAGAAGAAACTGCTATTAAATCTTGCATCTGCATTTTAATATTCTTCTTTATGTATGCACATGCATAAACGGGGATATATATGGTTATTTTTTATAGAGTAAGATCACAAACTACTCAGTAATTTGGAATTGAATTTTGTCATGTGGTGTCTTTCCATGCCATTAAATAATATTCTCAACGTCATCTTCAATGGATCCACAGTACTCCATTTTATAGAACTGCCAAACATTCAGAACCTATGGTTGTACCTCTTGATTGTTTTCCATTTTTTACTAATATAAACAATGTTGAACATCTTTCTAAATAATTTACTGTGTACATCTGTAATACAATTTTATCCTAAACTCTGAGAGTATAAATGACTAAGTCAAAAGGTCGAAGTTGCATTTTCTCTTGTGAGAGTTCTAAAATAACTCCCTATCAGTTTGAAGTAAGAGAGAAGTCTAGGGCACATGAAAAGAACTAGAAATGAAGAAGCAAGTGTGCATAAAGAGGGAAGGAAACATGCTAGCTGTTATCTTTTAGGGCTGTCACACATCCAATTTTAACGTTTGGGGAAATAACCAATGTAACTGTTAGGAAGCTGTGATTCAAACATGGTAGCACTAAATGATACATCACTGTATTGGAGGCAAGTGCAACATAAACCTCCCATGGATATTTGTCAGGTGGAGAATTCAGGAATAAGGTTTCCCTATTTGTATACAGAATTTTGAAGTCAGAATACCTTCTAATGTTGACTGCAATGGTTAAGTCATCTGTCTGTCTCTGACAAAAGAGCTAGACCCTGCTTCAGTAATGCAAACTTCTCCCACTGCTATGGTCTGACTGTTTCTGTCTCCAAATAATTCAGATGTTGAAACCTAATCATCAATGTGATGGCATTCAGATGTAAGGAATTTGGAGGTGATTAGATCATGAGTATGGAGCCACCGTGAATGGGATAAGTGCTCTTATAGAAGATGCCCTGGAGAGCTGTTGTGCTCCCTCTACCATGTGAGGGCACAGCTGCAAGGCACCATCTATGAACCAGGAAGCAGCCTTCAGCTGTCACCAGCCTTAAAGGTGCCTTGTTCTTTGAATTCCTAGTGTCTAGAACTGTAAGAAATAAATGTCTGTTGCTTATAAGCCACTGACTATTTTGCATTTTGTCATTGCAGCCCAAAGGGGCTAAGACACCCGCAATTGGGAATTTTGGATGAGAATGAATTATATTTCCCATTTTCAAAAAGGTTATCAATGAGTGAATAAACAAATGTTGTTTACATTCATTTAACACATTTTATTAAGTTACTAAGCATCAACAATGTGCCCAGCACTGTGTTAGGTACTGCAACAGCCCAGAGTGAGAGGAAATGCCCCTGCTTCCTGGAGCCTGCCTTCCAGCGGGCAGCCTACCACCTGTGTGTGCTATTCCGGTGGTCAGGACGCTGTTGTCTACAGTAACCTGGTAAATTAACTATGTTAAAAGAGTACTTTTTCTTTCTTCACAGAAACAAGAAAAATTATTTGCCATGGAGTCTGAGAAAGGAGCATATCTATCGAAATGATAATTGAAAGAGAAACTGGAAACATCACCTGTATGAAAAATAGTGGATGGCTCTGTTAATGAAACAGGGATGCTGGCGACAACAGGCGACAAATCTAATCTAATCTAATTTAATCTAATCTGTTTCTCCATAATAAGTAGCAAGTTGCAGAAATGTGCAATCATACAACAGCACTAAACGACTGCTGTCACTTGTCACTGTAGATGTCCATATTTTATTGAGATATAATATTTCTTCTTGGTATGAAGAGAATGGATTAAGCAAATGAATAAAAGCTATGGTTCTACTTTACCAGCACAAATGGACAAATCCAAAATACACAACTGTTACAGCAACTATGCTAACCTTATTAATTAAAATATGCAAGGTATACTTATTCTCATTTTCATAAAAGGAAATCCTAAATGGTCAATTTGAAGTATGTTTCCTCACTATTTGTAGAACTTCTAGTCCTAGAATTCTTGGTCCACCTTTCCCCAAGATTGTATTCATTTGTTAAATATGAGACACCACCAAAATTGTAATGATGCCACAATGGAAGAGTTAATGAAGTAAAAAAATATCAAATGAGTCAACTATTATTACAAGAGAGGTGACTTCATATCCATCAGTTAGAAATCGAAGAGTCTGGCTGGCTATTTACCATCAAAAACCTTTTATTGGCATAAAAAGGTGCACACAACAAGCAGCTTTTTAAAATAACTACTCAGGCAAGAGTATCACTCACCAAGCTGTGACTTTATGTTCTTTGTGACAATAAAGAAATTGCATGGCAAACAACAATCTGTGAAGACTTGCAAATCATACTTTCCTAAGCTATCGCTCTAGATTAAAATGTTTGCCTTCGTTTTTAGGGGATTAGAGAACAGTTCCTTATCTCTGAACAGCAGAACTTCATGAAGATGCACACATACCTTCTTCTTACAGCTAAGGAAGGATGGATTATCTTCAACCCATATAAAGATCCATGTATTCGAATCATGAAAATATCCAAAAAGATGGGCTGGGCACGGTGGCTTGCACCTGTAATCCCAAATACTGGGAGGCTGAGGCGGGCAGATCACGAAGTCAGGAGTTTGATACCAGTCTGCCCAATGCGGTAAAACTCTGTCTCTACTAAAAATACAAAAATTAGCTGGGCATGGTGGTGGGTGTCTGTAATCCCAGCTACTCTGGAGGCTGAGGGAGGAGAACTGCTTTAATCTGAGAAGTGGGGGTTGCACTGAGCTGAGATGGCACCATTGCACTCCAGCCTGGGTGATAGGGTGAGACTCCATCTCAAAAAAAAAAAAAAAGAAAAAAGAAAAAAAATATCCAAAAAGACACATTAGCGGGACTCAGTTCCCAGTGTGTTGTTTGAGGCACTGACCCTGATCTGAAAACAGTGCTCAGTTGATTCAATCTGAATCTGTGTCCACAGTCTTCCTGCTCACTTAGAATAAGAGCTCTGTTTGCATTTCACGATGAACACCCACTTGCTGAAAGCTAACTTGTTCCTAACTGCCCCCATCCTTCATCCATTGCCAGAGCCAGCTCGGTTAAGTCCCCTGTGACCTATATCTGTGACCTGTCCCTAGCTAATCTTCTCTTTCAAAATAAGAAGTGGGATTCACACTCATTGCCAAAGGGTCCTTTGAGCAAGTCCCAGTAGAAGATTTATCCACTTTTCAGAGGAAGTACTCAAAAAAGAGTACTACATTTCCTAACATAAAATGGAAAACAAATACATATGCTGTACATCATTCAGGGCTGGAAAACAATGAAAATGTAATGCTCTAGAAAAACAGCCATGGGAAGTATTATTCCTCATGCCATCCATCATTATCATAAGCACCCACTATTGTAATTTAGCTCCAAATGTGTGGTGGAGGTGAGCAAAATTTAAAATTAAATAAAGAGACTCATACAAAAATAAAATAAAATAAAATAAAATAAAATAAAACCCTGACCCCAAAACTAGAGTAACCTGACATCTCCCAAGTATGGGTTGGGGACCTAGCACCTGTTCTGGGGGGAATTCAGGCAGGTAGCCCTGAATATGTAAACCTAGGTAGTATTTTAGAGCCTGAGCACAATATTGGGCCTTTGCACATGTGAACTAGAAAGCGAATGGATAACAGATAATCAGCACTTGGTATATTCCAGGCCTTTCTCTAGGCCCTTGTCATGAAGTATCTGACATCAACTTCATGAGTTGGTACTTTTTCCTTACCTCTGTATGAGAAATGGGGAAACTGTGGCCTGCTATGTTTAAAAACAAAACAAAACAGTCACTATTCACTTGAGGATCTTATTTAAATGAAGGTTACTGATTCAGTAGGTCTGATAGGGGGACAATGATTCTTCATTTCTGATAACCTCCCAATTGCTGCTGCTGGCCCACAGATCACACTTTGAACAGCAAGAAAGTAAATTGTCCAAGTCCTACAGGTAGCAAGAAGTAGAGCCAAGACGGGCTATGTTGCTTGGCTCCTGGGCCCACACTTACTGCCAGTCAGCTTAGCATTTGCATGGCAGACACATCACAGCCCAGGTACCATGAATGCGCTCAAGGATTCAAAATCAATGTCTGTCACCCTTTCTGACTGCATTTTCTAGCATCAAAAATCCTGTATTAAGTACGTAGTACATACCAGGAACTGTGGTAAACACTGGTTCAAAGGATCTTCATTTAATCCACTGAAGTAAATTATCGGCCATTTGATTCCCTTCTTACAGGAAGCAAATCACAACCCCACTGATGGACTGGGTTTTCTAGTGAGTTTAATTATCATGCACAGAAAAGATTGAGCATTAATTTTCAAAGAATCAGAATCTAATAACACACCTCTAACACCAAAGGTAGTCAATCTTTGGGGATTGAGGAAGAATTGTAAGATCTTACAGAGCATCAGAGGTATCATTTGGAAAATTAATTATAGTCAAATAGATGTAGAAGGTGTAGGAGTTTGGGCCTGATTCTGTGAAATTATCAAAAAGTAATCTAAAAAAGAATGTAGTGGTATTTTCTTTGTCATAAGGGTTTCATTTCCTATTATATAATAGATATTTTCTTAATTCTGTTTTTCTTACATAAGTAGACCACAAATTCCTGATTTATGTGTGAAATGTTTGGAAGCTACAGGTCATACAAAATAACACCTTCCATAAAAGTTTCACAAAATTTCCATTAGTCCTTATTTATTCAGAACAAATTTAGAAAGACTGAAAAGAGTGTATTACAGACAGTTAAATTCTACCACTTAATTTGAAATTTTTCCTTTATCTTCCCTTCAAGAAAGTGGAATCCAGCAGCCTGCCTGCATTTTTGGCAGACTGTGCAACAATTAGAATGCTCAGATGATTCCCAAGATGGGCCTCCCCAGCTGTAAACACCCTGCCTCCGCGCTCATTCCTCTCAAGTGCAGATCTCCGCATCTTGGCATATGGACAGTGTCCTCTGAAACACTTCAGGGTTTGAAGAGTAAAAAATGGAAATGAGCTGCTTGATTGGCCATGTAGGCCTCCAGGAGAGGGACACCCAGACACTACCATTTGTAGAGGCCTCTCTTTAGAAGAGCACACTGTCCAGCCAGGCCTCATGGAGTCTTGAATGCAATGTCTCCCTTCCTCTTTAAATCACAATATGACTTTGTAGAGGTGACTTCAGAAGAATCAAAACATTCTGAGGCTCCCTCCAAGTACCTTACTTAACTTCAACAACCAATGCTGTCATTTCTCAGCTACTCTCCCCCACAGTTACTTTTTATTTCTTTATGTTTCAAAACAGATGACCAACCACAAAAGGCAAAACAATTCCCACAGAGGCATGAACCCAAACAGGCATGAACAAAAGCACAAGGTAGACGGGGCCAGCCTCAGCCTGTGCTGCCCACTTTGGGCATCTTGGGGTGGCATGGTATTCCTCTCCACAGCTCTTGTCAATTGCATGCTGACACTCCTTCCTGCTCTATTTCATGGCATGTCTCCTCTCCTTTTGCAAGCATATAAGCAAAAACATAGGGCCAGGTGTGGTGGCTCACACCTGTAATCCTAGCACTTCGAGAGGCCGAGGTCAGTGGATTACCTGAGGTCAGTAGTTCCAGACCAGACTGGACAGCATGGCGAAACTCCATCTCTACTAAAAATACAAAAATCAGCTGAGCGTGGTGGCGGGTGCCTGTAATTCCAGCTACTCAGAGGCTGAGGCAGGAGAATTTTGAACCCAAGAGGTGGAGGTGGCAGTGAACCAAGATCTCCCCACTGCACTCCAGCCTGGATGACAAGAGTGAAACTCTGTCTCAAAAAAAAAAAAAAAGGAAAAAATATGCATGGCATGAGGAACACTTTCTTAAACACCAGAAGAGGTGAAGAGATGAGACGCAAAGTCACAGCAGCTGTGACTTTTGGCATTCAGAGCTCTTGAGTGCAGGAAACCCACTCTTCCGACTTCATAGATCCTCTGAACCTATAACAGATTCCACAAAGCTTGGCCACCTGCATGGGATCTAACTCTTCCCAACATCTCCAATGTTGCCTTCTTGTCTTTCAAAGCCAGGCTCAAGGTCTGTCTTTGCTTCTCCCTCCTCTAAATCCCCATACTACTGTCATTGTACCCATTTTTTAAAACTTAATCCATTTCAACCTGTGTATGTGTGTTTGCCAAACTGTGAGCTACTGGAGGATCTGGTTCCTGTTACTAACCTTTTTATCACCTGTTCCCATCAATGGGTTTATTATACTTAAGAATTACCCAGAAGGCAGCAGATTAAAACAAATGTGAGTGCTGCTCTTTGACAGGTATATGGCCCCAAGGATGGTTGTCTCGAAGGACCCCTCTGCCAAGCTCTACCTTCCTCAGGGCAGGACTGTTGCTTGCTTTCTGCATACCCAAGGCACACTCCACCAAGTTTTCCATATGCAATTATTAACCATGTTCTCCTGCCACATGTGATTCATAAGAGTTGAAGAGCTATAAGAGTTATATTTCACATGGTGGATAAAGCTTTTTGACAGTATGACAAAACTTTATCTCTCATTACGCATTTGCCAGGCAATGGAGGTAGAAAATGTATTAGATGACTGACTTGACTTTGATGAGTGCCCTTCACAAATGTAAACAAATTTTTTGCAGTAAAGACATGACCGTATGTAAAGCACTATAGAGAGGAAGGAGCACACTTTTGGAGGCCGAGGCGGGCGGAATACCTGAGGTCAGGAGTTCAAGAACAGCCTGCCAACATGGTGAAACCCATCTCTACTAAAAATACAAAAATTAGCCAGGAATGGTGACATGCACCTGTAATCCCAGCTACTCGTGAGGCTGAGGCAGAAGAATTGTTTGAACCCAGGAGGTAGGGGTTGCAGTAAGCCAAGATCACACCACTGCACTCCAGGCAACAACAGCAAAACTCTGTCTCAAAAAAAAAAAAAAAAAAAAAAAAAGAGTAAGGAGCAACTAGTTCTGCATCTACTGTGGCGTACAAACTCCTCGGAAAATATTTCAGGATTTTCCCCCTACCTCAACCATCCCTCCCCAATCAGAAATATGTGAGGCTGGCAGACCTCTCACTGCAGTGCAATCATCACTTTCTGTGTTTTCACCTTTAATATTGAAAAGTAAAATTTTCAGTGTTGGAAGAAAGATTAAAATCCTGGCAAAATAATAATGTATTTTTAATTATTTTATGTTGATATCAACTCCAGTATGACTGCCTAAATTTTGTTTTTTTTCAAGGAAGATTTACACAAGAGGCACTCCTTAAAGCTGTGCAAAACACCAAGAAATTCACGCCCTCTTGCTTAAAGTCATTAGCATGTATAATACACATTTTCAAGTACTTGAGATTTGATTTTGGATAAAATGAGAATTAAGTCTGAAGCTTATCACTTTATTCCATTAGCAGGCCTCCATGACTGATTAGCATTTGGCAGGTGTTAGTTAATATACAATTCCAGAATAATTTTCATTTTGTACTACATTCAACCACTGGCAAAAAACTGTTCATAAAAACATATTCTCTAACAATTATAATGTATCAATGGTATATCTCCAGAGTTCACGTCTTAAATTCAATTGCATTTATTTTAAATTTCTAAAAATATTTGTCTATTTTTATATTTTTTCTATTTAATCCTTACAAGTCATATTTCAATAACTTATTCTGGCACATAATGCAGGAATATCAAATCTTTTTGGCTTCCCTGGGCCACAATGGAAGAAAAATTGTCTTGGGCCACACATCAAATACACAAATGATAGCTGATGAGCCAAAAACAGAAATTGCAAACAACAACAACAACAACAACAACAAAAAACCTCATAATGTTTTAAGAAAGTTTACGAATTTGCGTTCAAAGCTATCCTAGGTGGCATGTGGCCTGTGGGTCATGGATTGGACAAGCTTGATGTACTCTTTCATCAAAACTAGTCTCTTTCATTTAGCAAGAAGTAAAAGGCCTATTGTATAGTAAATTGTTCTTCCATATAATTAAATGATTTCTTAGTAAGCTAGACAGTAACACTCGAAAAAACTGGAAAACATTGCCAAAGTTTTTCTTTTTTTTTTTTTCCCAAAAGCAAAAAATTCTGAAAAAGTAGTATACCTTGTGATATAGTTTTAAAATTTGACTACTTGGCTGAAATCAATTAACAAGACTCTTCAAAAAGGTCCATTTTAAGACTGTATCTACTTTCTAAACAAAATATCTAGAGGAAATGCAAAAATTCCTTCCATCTGATAGCTATATTCAGGACAACACAGGCTACTGGATACTTTACATAAGCTCTGGAGTGAGACGGTCCCTGGGTATGGCTTGAATTGTCTGGGTCGGTTCCTCAAGTGGTCTGTGCAGTTTCCTCATCTATAAAGAGGATATGAACATGGTCTACCTTACAGGGCTGCAAGGAATTAAAAGAGGTATTTCAGGGAAACAGGGTTTCCTATAGTGCCAGGTTTGTGGCAAGCACTCACCAACACCGCCTGCAGGTATGGCCCGTTCCTGATGTTCTGGGCAGTGCAGTGGTTCTAGGATTTGAAAACTTTCCGGGTTGTGTTGCCTCCACCCTTTCCTCCTGCAGCTTCTTCACAAGCAGCCAGCGTGAGCCTTCCTGAAGTCAGATCATGTCACTCCATTGTTTAAAACTCAAATTTTCTCAACAGGGTCAAATCCTGGGCCCAGCAGACCCTGTCTGACCTCTCCACCCTGCCCTTTTTCTGACATCCTCTTCTCCGAGCTCCACCTGCTCCAAGCTCCACCCTACACTGACTGCTGCGTTTTCTGGGCAGGGCCCTGCCTGGGGCTCCTGAGTTGCTGTCGCCTCTGCCTGCACACAAATGGATGCTCCCTGAGGGTGCCCTCTTCACAGGTTAGCTCATCACATAGGCCTCGCAGCTGCCGTATATTCCAAAAACTCCCCACCAATACTCTCTGTCCCCTTTACTCTGCTGTTTCTCCATAGAACACACACTTATTAGTTGGTTGGTTGTTTCTGTATTCTCTGCTGCTCCAAATAGAATAGCTCTGTTGAGGTAGGTATTTTGTCTGTTTCTATTTTCTGCTACATCCCAGTACCTGGCACTGTGCTTGGCACAGAGTAAGGACTCAATCATTATTTGTTTATGTAGTTCATTAACTGTATGATGGATATTAGAGGAGCCTCCTATTTTTTTGCTAGGTCCAATAGCTTCATCTCATCTGTCAGGAGATGATGAATGGTGCCTCATTTAGGAAAAACCAACAACACATGAAGGTAATTTACACACAGGCACCCTGGAGCCCAGGTGCAGCTCAATGTTCTTGTTCAAAGCGTAGTAAACTAGATTTTATTCATTGACCATATTTTAAGCAATACTATTTTTTACTATTTCGGGCAGTACTACTCAAAGCACAGCCCCTGGGCCCGCAGTGTTAGCATCACCTGGGAGCTTGTTGGAAACGCAACTTCTCAGCTTCCAGCCAAGGCCAACTGGTCTGGGCCCAGTCATCTGTGCTTTTATAGGTCCTCAGGTGATTCTGATGAGCACCAAAGCTTGAGTGGCACTGCTGTAAAAACTACTTCAATGACTCGTTCCAGTTCTTTGATGTCCTCTTACAAGTCTTTAGTGTGACATGCTTGCGTTCTTAGTACCAACAGTGTAACTGGTTCTTCATGTACATCATGTTATCACCTCTCATGTTGACCACTTATCTTTTGCCAACTAAAAATACTTGAAAGGCACCTACTCGGGTTTCAGAAGTTTCCATTTGTTTCGACAACATGTGCGGCTACAGCCCAGCTATTCACCCATTAGAGCCCTCCCACGTCCAGCCAGCACTTATATTCTTTGAAGTTAAAATTGAAGACTCTGGAAGCACAGAAAATTGGGATTTATTTTAATCTTTTTTTCTGAGACAGAGGTTTTCAAACACTGTATAACCAAGGATCTTTTGCGTCTTTCTAAATGACAGATGTTGTATGTGTTTAATATGCGAAGTACGTACAGAGGAATGGTCTCAGGCTGCTGTGATTGGCTTGGTGTGTTCACCTCTCACTGATCTGCCTCTGTTCTCCCACCCAGCATCCGATTGTTCCGTGAGAACAACAGGTAGGATCCATAATTGTAAAGCTGGAAAACCTTAGCCATATGGCAGAGTTTCTCAGAGTGTGGTCAGTACCAACATTTTGGGGCCTCTACCCCCAGACAAATACATCAAAATTTCTGGTCACAGAAAAAGAATGAAATAAGATTTTTTTTTTCTCGCCATTCTGGCCATCAAAGAAACATGGAAAAGCATGCAAGATAATTCTGCATGTGAGAGTCTGTGAATCTCTGCTCTAGTAACTTTACACTATCATTTTTAGTGAAGAAAAATAATCATATAGGCATACTGTTTGCATATAGTCATTTCAAATCATTCCATTCAGTCTTAACTCAAACCAAGAATGAACCAAGACATTTGAAGAGATGAAATCTCAATTTCTCTGTATAATTTTAAGTAAAGCATTCGCTCTAAAAGCTAAATGCACAGGAGTTCTGTTGAATGACGGACTATGTTTACGATTTGAAGCAATTTAGTAAGCATGTATCACCACTCTTCTATGAGACTTTGGGGAAAACTACAGTTAATTGGACAAAAACTCTGTCCTCAAAGAGATTAAAAGGTGAAGTCAGAACTGGAGTACAAAATAGCAACTAATAAGGGAGAGTCCTAAGAGTTCTGAAAAGGATTCCTCCCAGTTCTAATGAGTAGGAGAGGATTACTTGTAGTTTAGCTGTTAGTTTAACACAGAGTTAAATCTGAAAGTTGACCTGGGATGTACCATCTCTCTTTTCCCAATCTTTACAGATGCAATATAACTTTACAGAGGCCTTTTAGTAGCAGCATGTAGGGTGCCAGGAAGCTACCTCCAGTCTGTAGTGGTGCAAGGAGAAGTGTATTAGGATGGCAACCCTGCAGCCCCCAACTGCACCATGTAGAGTTGCCTGAGCCAGTCCCTAGACTGCAAAAAGCACAAGGCTGGCAGGCCACAAGACAGACGGGTAAATGAGAAACAGGGTGATCAGAGGTTAGATGTGACTCAGACATGGGTGGAAAGTAAAGGTGAAACAGCGCATCATCATAGATCATACAGTATTCCGAAGGCTGCTGTCATTTACTGCATTCCATAAATTTACTAGAATTTATTGTCTATTGTTTGGGTTGAAATAATCACACATTTCAATTTAAAAATATAAAGAGAATATTAGACATTTAGCAGAATTTTCTCAGTGCCTACTGGTACTTCAGACCCTATATAGAGAGAATACTATATTTTGTTAAAATATTATGGTCTAGAGAGAGAGAGAGAGAGTCAATTGAAAGTGTCAATAATTCTAAGTTCATTCTCATAAAAGAAAATTCTGGAGAAGACCAAGGGCAATTTTATGATAAAACAAAATAAGAAGACTAAAATTTTCAGATAAATATGGTTGATAAGATAGTAGAGACAGATGTACTAGGAAATGTATTAAAGAATGTGAATATGTACACAATATGATTATTGTGCTAAAATTGTTTTTAATATTCAGATAATAAGGTTTAATTTTGCTCTAAACAATGTGATTTTTTTATTTTTAGTAAGAATTTTATTTTGGGAAATCAAATTAAAGAACTAGTAGATAGGTCTCCTAACATAATAAATCCAATCTGTTATACAGTTGTACAGGAACAAACATAGTAAGTATAGGGTTTGGTACCATTTTTGGTTTCAGGCATACATTGGGGGATTTGAAACGTATTGCCTATTGATGCAGAGGGACGACTGTACATGTGAGACACCCAGAAAAAACGCATAAATCTCAAAGAGGTGGCCTAAAATTCAGGCTTGAATACCATCTTCAATGGCAAAGGAAGAAAGGGAGAGAAGACAAGAGTAAGGTTTGTTAGGCAGATTATTCAGTTGGTGCCTTCTCAAGGATCAGAGTCTCCAGAGACTCTGTCCTCCTTATCCTAGTAAGGAGAGGGAGACACCCTTACAAATGGAGATTTTCTTGGTAGATATAAATTTCCCTTACAAAAGGGTCACTTCTACTCTGTTTTTAGAGCTTGTCCTGTGTCTACTGTTTCTCAAAATAATCAGCTTAAAATAATACTTATGCTAAAGTGGCATATTTTGGGGTGGCATATTCTGGTCTCATACACACTCAAGGTGGAATTTTCCCTTGTTTGGTTTATAATGTTGGAGCATGAGTATCCTTCAGCCGGGCTTGTTTTTCTCTAGAGGTGTCAGTGTCAGAATGATCTTATATATACTCTGGTTGAAACATCAGAATTGTTATGAGCTTGGGTTCGATATTTATATTAATACATTATTCTGGATCACAAGGGTATTGCAGGGGTTTAGATTTATCTCATTTTTCCCCATTTTTGACATTTATTTCCATTTCTCAATTTTTCTTTCCAGACCTGAGGTGCCCAGCTCACATGAAGCAGAGACTCTTTCCCTCCCACAATCATCTCAAGATCACCAGAGCATCAGTTAATGCCTTACTTTCTGGGTTTATCTACTCCTGTATTTAAAGATGTTGTTTCTATATTTTCATTTGTCCTTGGAAATTATCTTTTTTTACTTTTTGCAAGATCATCGAAAATTTTTAAGTTCCTTAAATTTTATTTAGTAATTTTAGTAGGAGGCATTTCTTATTATGTTAGGCTTCCATCTTGCAGGTCCCAGAACTTTCTGACACTGTGAAGGCCATACCAGCCCACAACTGCCAGGATCTATTGTATGTGGGAGGAAAATCAACTTCTACCCTGTAAAGTCATTGTGATTATTTTGTGTCTTCTGTCAAACACAGTAAAAATTAATTCTATTACACCTTTGACTATTTAGATTAGAGAATAAAAGACTAAGAGACACATATTAATATTTTAAAAATAACTAAACAATAACCATCTTTGCCAAAGAAAAGCATTTTGAAATGGGTGGTAGCATAGAGAGAAGGAAGAGTCCTTTCACACTAAGGATGTCATTGCCATTGGAATATGTGGCTTTAGAAACTACAAATGGCTCGATTAGCTTTAAAGTTCTTTCGGCTTTTTAGAATTTTTCTACATCACTAGAAACATATCTCCTATATTTAATCTCAATATGAAAACCTGTTTCATAGTACTTATAATAAATGCATTCTCAAATTTTCATCAAAGTACTCCACCTACAGTGATGTCTCCTTGTAGTGAATTAGAGACTCCAATCCAAAATGTATCATAAACTAAATATGCACCTGGGAGGCCATGCTCCATGCAGACTGCACTAAACAAACAAACACAATGCTTTAATAATCTTAGAGCATTCCAATTACCTGGGCTTCCAGCTGGTGGTGAGTCCTTCCTGCTGTCAGTGTGCAGAATGACAGCCAGCCCCACAGAGTCTCCTGGGAGGACTGAGCTGCTGAGGTCCACCCGAGTCAAGCTCTGGGGCTCCCGCTCACAGCGTCCTGCCGCATTTCTGGGGTTGTCGCCTCCAGTTGCATTCATTTCTTGACCTTTTCTCCACGGTCTCTGCACAATGTGAACAATGCTCTGCTGATCCAGGTCACAATTCTGTTTGGGAGCAAGGTGAAAAAAAAAAAAAAAAAAAAGGAAATGGCAAACATGAAATGCGAGAGAGAGTTTAACTTGTCCTCCGTGGTAGAAGGGAAGGGAAAGTGACATGTAATTGACCAACTTAGGTGCTCCTTTGGCCACAGCAGTTACACACTACACATGGTAGACAAACAACACTGAACTGGGGCCAGAAACAGAAATTTGGGAATACGTGAAACACAACAGAACGTTGACATCATATTCAAAAGGACATGAAATTTAGCAGGAAAAAATAATTACCAAACTGGATCTATAAGCACAGTGAAAACAATAATTCTTTTTTACCCCCCAAGACGGAGTCTCAATCTGTCATCCCGGCTGGAGTGCAGTGGCGCGATCTCAGCTCATTGCAACCTCTGCCTGCTGGGTTCAAGCAATTCTCCTGCCTCAGCCTCCCGAGTAGCTGGGATTATAGGCGGGCGCCACCACACCTGGCTACTAAAAATATTCTTAAATAATAAAACTGACTGACATCAGAATTGATATGTCATTCATTTCTGTTTTATAAAAGTACAGAAAGTTAGTTATTATCAATTAGAGGGCATTTCTTTACAGCATCGGAAATGAATGTGTTTGAGTAGGCTCCACACACACCCCTCCACGGGCACCAGCACACACATCATTACACCAGTGGGGAAGCAAGACAGGAGCACACTCCTGCCACCCAGGGTTCATTCTCTCTCTGACGATTTAACCATGAAAACCAGCTAAAATTTACGAAAAGGTTTTGCATCTATATATTGACACGTAGGAACAGAAGACTTTAACATTTTGTAGCATAAAAATTAAAAGTCAGATTATTTGCTAGGATAAGAACTAGGCTACCCTAAATGGAATTCTAGTTTCAGAATTTCTACTACATAGGGCCGGCCGTGGTGGCTCAGGCCTCTAATCCCAGCACTTTGAGAGGCCGAGGTGGGTGGATCGCCTGAGGTCAGGAGTTCGAGAAGAGCCTGACCAACATGGCGAAACCCCGTCTCAACTGAAAATACAAAAATTAGCTGGGTGTGTTAGCATGCGCCTGTAATCCCAGCTACTCGGGAGGCTGAGGCAGGAGGATCACTTGAACGCCCACCCCCACGCCCCCAACCAAAAAATAATAATAGTATCTACTACATAGAAGCAGTTACTCATCTGCTTGCTACCCTCTTAAGACACAGCAAGGACCTTACTCTCTCAGTAAATCGATGTGGCCAGGCACAGTGGCTCACACCTGTAATCCCAGCACTTTGGGAGGCCAAGGCGGGCGGATCACTTGAGGCCAGTAGTTTGTGACCAGCCAGGGTAACATGGTGAAACCCCATCTCTACTAAAAATACAAAAAAATTAGCCGGCTGTGGTGGCATGTACCTGTAATCCCAGCTACTTGGGAGGCTGAAGCAAGATAATTGCTTGAACCTGGGAGGCGAAGGTTGCAGTGAGCCAAGATCACACCACTGCACTCCAGCCTGGGCAACAGAGAGAGACTCTGTCTCAAAAAATAAAATAAAATAAAATAAAATAAAATTAAATTAAATACAAATAAACCAATGCCTTTCAAATACCTCTTGCCATTGTCATTTTAGGAATGCTCCAAGAACACTCAAGTGAAACGCATCCATAACTCATAGCAATGAATGATGCCCTCCCCTGCTGCTTTCTCACGCTCTTCTGTTGCCCTCACCATCAATGTCCCTCGAACAGTAGTGTCCAGCACTCACCAATACCCCTGACCCCAAATACAATGGCTGGAATCTGCCTCCTCCACGCAGGAGGGCACCAGGACACCCTTCGTCCTTAAATCCCATTCCAACCTCTTCTCTACTCTCACACCCTGGGGCTCCGTCTCATCCCCGGGCCCTGTGCCCCTCCCCATCCCCATTCTCAGAGCTCCCAGCCTCTCCCTAGGACTGCTCCTACTCAGCAGAGGCCACTGTTCATCATTCTCTGACCTGAAGTGCTCCCCTGCATGACTTCCCGGTTTCTGTCAAAGGAAAAACCATCCCCCACATCACCGGCTTCGAGCCTTCCCCTCCCACCTAAAAATCTCATTATCCTCCCATGTTTTGTAACGGGCTGCAAGAGAATCACTATATTGGATTCCTCCTACCTAATCTTTGACATTGGCAAGGCACCAACAGTTAGCAATTCTGTCTCAGAATTACCCTTCACATCTTCAACTCTTTTACATCTCAATAGTCACCTCCCCGTTTTAGGCCTTCCTCATGATAATAGCTTTGTAATTACTCCCCACATCTGATATCGCCATACTCCAGTCCAATACGTACAAGAATTCTGGGTGTGTGCTACATAATCTTTCTAAAGTGTCTCAGTATTACTTGTAAAATGGACTGTAACATCTCCCATGTTCTTCTAGTGTGTTTGTACTTTTTTCCTTTCTAAATCATGATCTAGATTTGATTTTTCATCTTCCTTACTCCTCCTATATTATACATGTGGCAGATTAAACTATTATTCAAAATTATGCACGCCCGTACATTAGTGCACATACATCATGCTCCCCCCTTCCTCCCTGCGATTTGTGTCAAGCCACGTGAATGGCTTTGGCCAAAGGGACATTAGCAGATGTGGTTGAACCAGGGCCTTGTATTTGTCCCGCTGCTAAGGTCCATCAAAAGAGCATCCCTGCCAGGCACAGTAGCTCACACCTGTAATCCAAGCACTTTGGGAGACTGGGGTGGGCAGATCACTTGAGGTCAGGAGTTCAAGACCAGCCTGGCCAACATGGTGAAACCCCGTCTCTACTAAAAAGACAAAAATTAGCCAGGCGTGGTGGCGCGCACCTGTAATCCCAGCTACTCAAGAGGCTGAGGCAGAAGAATCACTTAAACCCAGGAGGTGAAGGTTGCAGTGACCTGAGATCCCGCCACTGCACTGCACTGCACGGAGCAAGACTCCATTACAAAAAACAGAACCTCCCAGAAAGCTTCTACTTGTTCACACATGGTCCAGACCTGAGTCCAACCCACAGAGGTGACCAAGTGCAGCCACACTCACCGCATGAGGCAGGTACCTGCAGCTGAAGCCAGCCTGAGGCCACAGGCACCCCCACTGACCTGCAGGCACATGAGAAAGATGGCATACTTTTATGGCACTGAGATTTGTGCTTGTCCTTTAAGCAATAATGGCAGACAATCCTCTATTTTCCATTCTATTTGGACAAGCTATCACTGTCCATGATCACCTCCGTGTCACGCAGCACTCCTCCAACTGTGTACAGCCTCTAGCCTAAGTCGTTCCAAAGAAACGGGCATCAGGATCCGAGTACACTCAAGGACCTGCAAGGAGCACGTGAGCTTTGCCACTGAAGGAAAAGTGGAGAATTAGCACCCTAGCCTATCCTGAGGTTTCTATCCACATTTTGTCCCTTGCTTTCCATGTTCAGGACTCAGGTACTTCCTGTGATCCTCCTAGAGAAAAGTAACACCTTTCTTCCTCATCTGAATCTAAAAATCTTTGCTTACTGTGCTCTTCTTATTGCAGTGGTTAGAGCTTGGACGGTATGTAGTGTGTGTGCGTGTGTGCACGCGCGCACGCACGCGCATGTGTGTCTGAGTCTTATCTTCCAACTTATTTTAGAAATACTTGAGAGCAGCAACTTGGCCGTACTAGTATTTATCAGAATGCCTCATACAGTGCTTTGGAGCCAGGACATGTAGAAACATACCTATGAATTTTAAAAGTTTGAAAAAGTGAATGACTGAAGGGAAGTAAGAAAGAATGAAGGAGTGAATGAATCAATGAATATAAACAGTCATAAGCTCAGAGCCCAAAGTGCCACAGAGGGAACCAGCAGAACAAGAAAGAAAGGACATAGAATTTAAAGTCAAATGGACTCAAGCTCTACATAATTTATTGCTGTATGAATTTTGGCAAATGATTCTTCCTTCCCCAGCTTTCTGCCATTGACAATAATATATCAACTTTGAAGGCTGTTTTGAAGATTTAAGGAAATGTAAAGAGCTCAGATCCTGATCCGCAATGATACATCATTGGTAGTAGATGTATCATAAATGGTAGAAACCATTTATGAGTTTCAGAAAACTGAAGAGGATGGGTTCCTAATCTTGTACATGAATAAGGCCTCAGAATTCTGTTTAGCTGCACACTTACACAATTCTGTTTGGAAAATATACAGAGAAGGCAGAATGAGCAGAAGCTATCAATGTGACAATCTCTCTGGTAGCATTCCAACTTTCTGTGAACTAAAAATCGGTACAAAAAAAAAAATTCCTGTATCACCATATAGCCAGATGCCATGAAACATGTGACGAACCTGAGTGAATGTTCAGGGACAGGTGAAATGTGACAAATGCTGATGAAATTGAAAAGATTTCAAATCCAGATTTTCCTAATGCTCAGGGTAGAGCGGCAAAGGGGAAAAGAAAGTCCTCAAACAGATTTCAGTAGTTACAGTGATACTTATAGGACGCATTTCCCTCAGTCGCCATCCCTGTTTCTAAGATCATTAATTGCTTAATCTTTGACTCTTACAGAAAATCTTCTTGGTCCCAGAAGCGGTGCCTTTGACAGATGGTGTACTCACACACCACACTGGTTCAGTTCAAAGCCACATTCCATGGACAATACATTGGATACAGTCCAGTTGTACAGCCACGCAAAAGCCCCAAATACTATTTAGCTCTAGTACACAAAAAATTTCCTCAGATGTGGGAAGAAAGAGATTTTTGGTGGGAAGACATCAGAGTGCTCCAATATGGTTTCAGGCTACCTCAGAGCAGAAACAATGTCTTATTTATCTTTGTTTCTCCAATAAATAAAATATTACCTGTCAAAGAGAAAACACTTAATACAGTTATTTCTTTTTTTATAACAATATATTAATCCAACAAGTAAGGCAGTAACAAATTCTTCAGTATAGACAAACCAAGTAGGTATTTCTGTAACTTGGTTTGGTCTTACACTGTCAAGCATAGCTGATGACCCATGGGAAACTCAGGGATCAGTATCTTGGGCTCTCTGTCTACAGGATCCTTGACATGGAAACATACCAGTATTAACAAAACATCCATGGGAGGTTTTTTTTGCCAAACAATGATCAACTCTCATCTGGCTGGATGTTATCCAACAATATACAAAAAACTGATGTATTTTTCTGTTTCCAAAAAGTTCCTTCAACGGCACATAGTTAAGATCAAAATATTTCAGATTCTTCCAAGCACTTAATAAAGAGTTACACAGATCATCTCTAAAATGATTAATAATGAGATTCTAAAATTGTTAACAATACCACATTATTAATACATTGCTTTCAGGAGTTATGAAAATAATTATGTTAATAATAAAAAACATATAGAATATACTTAGCCATACGCTGCAGACCATTACAGGTTTTGAGACATAATAAATTGTTTATTATTCTCATACTCCTATGAGGGAGTAACTATCACCATCTGCTATGTCTCAATGTGTCCTCAAAATGTATTTGTTTCAAGTTAACCATCAATGTGATTGCATGAAGAGGTGGAGCCTCTAGAAGGTGATTAAATCATGATGGGGCAGAGCCTTCATGAATGGGATTAGTGCCCTTATAAGGCAGTGCAAGTGACTTTCTGTCCTTTCTGCCCTTTTAGCTCTTCCCCTCTTCCAGCAAGTGAAGACACAACAAGAAGGCCCTCACCAGACACTGAATACCAACACCTTGACCTTGGATTTCCCAGGTTTTGGAATTGTAAAAAATAAATTTCTAGTTTTTATAAATTGCCCAGTCTCAGGTATTTTGTTACAGCAAGACAAAGAATACAAGACAACATCCATAAAGTCAGTGTGTAAACAGAGCTAGAATTAGTGTGTAAATCCACGAGAACTGTGCCTGGCACAGATAATGCTGTTTTACAGATCACTTATTATGGTTGCTATTGATTCCACTTTATAGAAGACAAAGGGGAGCCACAGAGAAGTTGACGATGGGTTCAACAACACCCAGCTCCCGAGTGTGAAGCCAGGGTAGGAACCCAGGCTGTCGACTCCTCTGCTGGTGTTCGTTGACTCTGCTGAGAGGAAGTGGAGACTTGGATGAGGCAGACAAACTAGGACAAGTCTGCAGGGGCCCATGGTGAAGACCAGGGTTTGGATGCTGCAACGGAACCACCCCAGGTATGAAGGAATGATTCAGAGAAGAGCCAGATAGCTGAAATGTTAAAAACGTGAGAAGACAGGATCTGGGACTGGGCTGTATAGGAGGTAGCAAAGTAAAGATTAGTCCAGTGTGATTTTAAAAAGGAAACAAAACAAAACAAAAGGATGAAAGTAAGAACAAGTGGGTTGCAGAGGAATCACTGAGAGTATGGAAAGTGAAAAGAAGATGGTATAGGTGAGCTGGTAACACACCTCACAGACTCCGGATGCTAGTGCTGGCTCAAGGTAAAGTCTGTACCTCTGGAGATCCCGTCACACCAGGGAAGACTGCACTTATCACACTGTATTGTAGTTTCATTGTATGTGTTGCTCTCTGTTACCAGACAATACTGTCTTTAAGAAAAAATACTGCAACTGCGTCTGTAGTACCTACTGTAGTGACCTGTTCATAAAACACACTCCCCTGTGTCTATTGAATGACTCTATGATCCTTTAAGCACATACCTAGAAGTGAGGAAACATTTTGGATGGCGTTAGTAACTTACCCAAGTCAAGTCTGATGCATAATTGGGAAATGAAAGAGCCAGGCCTGCAGCCTCAGTTTTCTGGCTCTGAGCCCAATGCTCTATTTCAAACATCCCACGTTGGATTGTCCACCTCTCTGTGCTCATGATATAAGTAGACGTGTTGGCAGAAGTGCCCAGCCAGTGTGCTTTTATCAGCATACTGATCAGTCTACACTCATTGGTATACTTACTGTACCACTGTCTATGGTCTGTAAAGTAGGTAGGGCTGTCTTCAATATCTTCAGTATTATTCATTCATTTTCAGTTCCTTCTAAATCTGTTAAACTCTATTTCCTCATCCAAAATGCTTAAAATCATTTCAGTGTATGGCCAACAAACATATGGAATAATGTTCAACACCACTAGTGATCAGGGAAAGGCAAATCGAAACCACAATGCGATATCACCTTACTCCTGCAAGAATGGCCATAATAAAAAAATCAAAAACAGTAGATGTTGGTGTGGATGCGGTAATCAGGGAACACTTCTACATTTCTAGTGGGAAAGTAAACTAGTACAGCCACTATGGAAAACAGTGTGGAGATTCCTTAGAGAACTACAAGTAGAACTACCATTTGATCCAGCAATCCCACTACTGGGTATCTACCCAGCAGAAAAGAAGTCATTATACGGAAAAGATACTTGCACACACAAGTTTATAGCAGCACAATTCATAATTGCAAAATCGTGGAACCAATCCAAATGTCCACCAATCAACGAGTGGATAAAGAAATTGTGGTATATAAATACGATGGAATACTACTCAGCTATAAAAAGGAGTGAATTAATGGCATTCACAGCAACCTGGATGGGATTGGAGACTATTATTCTAAGTGAAGTAACTCAGGAATAGAAAATCAAACATCGTATGTTCTTACTGATATATGAGAGCTAAGCTATGAGGACACAAAGGCATAAGAATGATACAATGGACTTCGGGGACTTAGGGGAAAGGGTGGGAGGGAAGTGAGGGATAAAATACAACATACATGGTGCAGTATATACTGCTTGAGTGTTGGGTGCACCAGGATCTCACAAATCACCACTAAATAACTTACTCATGTAAACAAATACCATCTGTACCCCAATAACTTATGGGGAAAAAAATCATTTCAGTGGAAGGCCGTCATCCTTTCTAATGTGTACTAACTTTACATTTTAAAGACTGAAAATTTCTGATTTTTATTTGGATTTTTAATAGCCTACATTTTCTATCTAGGAAAGGAATACGATCAGCCAAGAATGATCAGACTAATTTAAAAGTCAACAGTGTTAACAGATTCTAAAGTTAAAACATTTTTACATTGAGTTATTTCTTAAATAACTTTGAAGACACACTTTTAATAACACCTTACATTGTCCTTTTTTGTGCCGAACAATCTTGGCATTCTTTCTATTTCTTGCTTCTTCTGAAAATAGCTTCTAACAAACAGATTTTTTTTTTTTTTTAAGGCAGGGTCTCACTCTGCTGCCGAGGCTGGAGTGCAGTGGCATGATCAAGGCTCGCTGCAGCCTTGAACTCCCAGACTCAAGTGATCCTCTCATGGCAGCCTCCTGAGTTGCTGAGACTACAGGCACATTCCACTACACCTAGCTACTTTTTAGTTTTTTTTTTTGTAGAGATGGGATCTCACTTATGCTGCCCAGGCTGGTCTCAAATTCCTGGGCATAAATGAATCTCCTGCCTTGGACTCCCAAACACTGGGATTCCAGGCCTAAGCCACTGCACCTGGCTTAAGCAGATGTGGTTGGAAGCCCATCACAGTTTTTAATAATGTATTTTCTATGCCAAGAAAAGACAAAATGGCAATCATTTAATAAGTTAGGCCGGATGCAGTGGCTCACGTCTGTAATCCCAGCACTTTGGGAGGTCGAGGAGGGCAGATCACTTGAGGTCAGGAGTTTGAGACCAGCCTGGCCAATGTAGTGAAACCCGTGTCTACTAAAAATACACACAAAAAAATTAGCTGGACATGGTGGCACAAGCCTACATCCTGGCTACCTGAGAGGCTGAGGCAGGAGAATCTCTCAAACCTGGGATGTGGACGTTGCAGTGAACCGAGACCGCACCAGTCCACTCCAGCCTGGGTGACAGAGCGAGACTCTGTCTCAAAAAAAGGTGTTATTTAAAGGTGTTTTTTAATGTAATGGCTAAGAACTATTTCGTTTAGTCACTGCTAACAATGCAATGTGTTTCAAGACAAGATGAGCCAGAGATGTTCACAGTAAGTCAGAATAATCAAAAAGGGAATTGTTCCCAATGATATTTTTTCTCTTGAACTCCAGTTCCCCTCCACAGTTTTCAATGAACACTAAATGCCAATTTATATTAATTGGATGAGAACAGAAACTATCCTTTCAAACTGATCCTTCATTTAAAAAAAGGGGGACTTCTAAAAGATGAATATTTGTGATTTAGCCTTTGAATTTATTTCACATTTCTCATGACTGGTTTTCATTATGATCAAAAATATTATGCTGTGTAAAGATACTGAAAGGCCCCTTCTCTGGTTCCCAAAGACAGGCAATACAATTACTGTGAAAGGTCAATTAGCCCCACACTAATTGGCCAGTGCAGGCCTGGGCCTTGTCACCTCCATGTCCCTCCCGTCACAGGCCTGGGACCTTTCTGCTGCTCATGAGGATCCTACACCAGAGGGGCTCCATAGGGGCGGGGGGAAACAGCTCAGGAATCACTCGATTTGGCTACATGCCAGCAACTGCAGTAAGTGATTTAGTTTTGAAGAGCAGAGGACAGTGCTGTTTGAGCAAGTAGGGTCGGGATTTCACTTCTCTGGGTTCCCTTTTTCATAAATACAAAGGATATCGGATCACCAAAGCTATGCCCATTAAACCCACTTTAAAATTGTGTTTTATATTGTCAACAATGCAAGAAATGCCTCAAGTATCACTTCTCTTTTCTTTAAGTATTATTTTATTACTAGTTGTGATAAATATTATGAACACTTTAAAATATATATATTTTATTTGACAGAATTAAATTAATGTTTTTAAAGCCATAGAACACGCTGTATAGAATTACTGGGGTCAGGGTTTGAGAGCTTAACAACACACCCTCTTGATGAAGCTGACCCGGAGACTCAGGCACGTCGGGGAGGTCAGCACTACCCAACAGAACCACGTGCGAGTTTATGCCATGCGCCCCAAATTCCAATGGTAGCGATTAACACTCAAAATCATGTACCTCCGCGATCACAGAACAACATCTGCACAAGGTGTTTACCGTGGGATTATTTATAATAGAAAATTATCGGACGGGCGTGGTGGCTCACGCTTGTAATCCCAGCACTTTGGGAAGCTGAGGTGGGCAGATCACCCGAGGTCAGGGGTTCAAGACCAGCCTGGCACACATGGCAAAACCTGATCTCTACTAAAAATACAAAAATTAGCCGGGTGTGATGGTGCGTGCCTGTAATCCCAGCTACAGGCTGGGAGGCTGAGGCAGGAGACTCATTTGAGCCAGGAGGCGGAGGTTGCAGTGAGCCTAGATCGCGCCACTGTACTCCAGCCTCGGTGACAGAGTAAGACTCTGTCTGAAAAAAAAAAAGAAAAGAAAAAAGAAAATTTTCAGAAACAAGTGAAATGCCTGACCATAGAAGACAAGTACAATCTGTGAAGAGAAAGAAAACAAAGCAGAAAATAGAATATAGTAAGGGACTTTCTATGTCAGAAGCAAAGAAAATTAAGAACATACAAAAGTAGCTGTTTTTGTAAAAGGAAACGTAGAAAGGATAAAATCGAAGTTAGTGAAAACGGTTACCTATGAGAGAGTAGGGAAATGGGTTAAAGGGATCGAATGCAGCCATGTTTCCCTAATGTGCCTTTATCTACAGTTTCAGGTGTGAGGCACGGAAATGTTTCACACAATCACAACAATACTTATTGAATAAAAAGGAGGAAAAAAGCAAACTCTAAAACTGAAAATTACCGGAAACATACCGAGCTGACAATGTCAGTACATAAATAAAAGTAGTTCAAGTAACTTTTGGACACAGTGCTCTGTATATCCTTTAGTACAAATAAAAGAACCCAAAAGAAATTTTGTACTTTATTTACTCAGTTGATTACTGGTATGATATAGGTGTAGGAATTCAGAAATTATTTGTATTTATGTTAGGATGAAAAATTACTAAACTTACTGATGTTTTTGGAAACTGAGTTTTTCACAGTGGCTGAAGAAGGTGAGAAGGAGCTTCATGATGTTGGAGTTGAAATAAAGGGAAGAAAATGTACTTATGAATTTTAAAAAAATTCTATTCATTGAGGGGAAATTCCTCACCTATCCAGAAGTTGCAGAATAATGAGACCCATGTATCTATTTATCACCTTATTCAACAATTATCAACTTGAGTCCAGCCATGTTTAATCAGTATCAATTATCATGGATAATTGATATTATCAATATCACTACCCACTTTCCCTTCCTATATTATTTTGAGACAAATCTCAGATATCATATTATTTACTCAACAAAAATGATCAATATTTATCTCTATGAAGGAGGAATTTTCTTATAAAACATAACTAGAATACCACTAAAGGAACTGAAAAATTACAAATAAGCATTTAATAGCATCAAATATTTATGTGTCCATAATTTTAATTGTTTCCAAATCTGTTTGAATCGAGATCCAAACAAGTCCATATTTTGGGACTGGAAGGAATGTATATTATACCTCCTTTTAATTTAACTTAATTTAATTATTTATTTTTTGTGAAACCAGGTCTCCCTCTGTCACTCAGGCTAGAGTGCAGGCATGATCAGGGCTCACTGCAGTCTCGGCTTCCTGGGCTCAGGGGATTCCTCACCTCAGCCTCTCCAGTAGCTGGGACAACTGGAACGTGCCACCACACCCAGCTAATTTTTGGTATATACCATACAGACAGGGTTTTGCCATGTTGCCCAGGCTGGTCTCAAACTCCTGGGCTCAAGTGATCTGCCTGCCTCAGCCTTCCAAAGTGTTGGGATTACAGGCCTGAGCTACTGTGCCTGGTGTTCCATGTTTTTATTAAGACATAATTAACATATTGTAGTTCTCCCTTTTAAAGTGTATAATTCGGCAGTGTTTAGAATATTTGCAAAGTTGTGCAGCCATCAACACTCTCTAATTTCAGAACATTTTCTCTTAAGCTGCTTTTACAAGTTCCCTCACCCATCTCTCTTCCTGTCTTTACAATTAAATTTGAAGAAAAATGGGTTAATCCCTTGTAGAATTTCTCATAATCTGAATTTTGCCAATTGCATATGGGTGGTATTACTGAACAAGTTTCTACATTGTCCTTATTTCTTAAAATTTTATATTTGTTTCTACAGGCTTGACTAGGTTTAGGTTTAATATGTTTTGCTGGGATTCCTATAAGGGTGCTGCTTTGTTCTTCAAGCAGGAAACACTATCTGACTATGCTTGAGTCTGACTACATTTGGGTGTCTCATTTATTGATGAGAATCATCAATAAATGAGATTCTTTACGCAAGATAACGCTAAAATTGTAAAATGGTGATCTTTTAATATTATCACTTCTTCTCCAACTATTAGATAAAATATTTCTATCAAGATAAATTTTCCCTCAATAGCTGTTTTGTTACTCAGTGATAAATTTTGTATAGGAAGGCAGAATAAATGCTCTATTCTTTTCCTGGTTTATACATTTTCAAAATAAGTTGACTCTAGCAATGAATAAAAATGCAATTTTTAAAAGCATTATTAAGAAATTATAGAAGAGGCTGGGTGCGGTGGCTCATGCCTGTAATCCCAGCACTTTGAGAGGCCAAGGTGGGTGGATCACCTGAGATAAGCAGTTGGAGACCCACCTGGCCAACATGGTGAAACCCCGTCTCTACTAAAAATACAAAAATTAGCCAGGTGTGGTGGTGGATGCCTGTAATCCCAGCTACTTGGGAGGCTGAGGCAGGAGAATCGCTTGAACCTGGGAAGCGGAGGTTGCAGTGAACCAAGACCACACCATTGTACTCCTGCCTGGGTAACAAGAGTGAAAATCCGTCTCAAAAAAAAAAAAAAAAAAACCACAAATTATAGACATACACATATTAATGTCCATCGATTGTACTTATTATTTTGATTGGTGGTTATCTATAGCTAATTGGCACATCTTAGAATGGGTTCCTGAACTGTGGCAGAGGCACAAGAGTCTTTGGTGGTTTCCCTGCCATCTTGTATAACAAGAGACTCCAGTCTGCTTTGAACACTTTTTGTTCTAGACCTGTAATAATTCATTCTGACAAATAAAAATGGTATTTAAAGATGACGATGTGGATGGTTAGAGATACTCATTGCTACTGGATTCATAAAGGTTTGTCAGCTTTTTCAGTGACAAGAGGTATGTTTTGTTCGTTTTTTAAAGATAAAATACATCATGAGTTCAATCTGATATTTCCCATTCAAACCGAGGAGTAGAGGGTTTTAAATAATCTCCTTTGTCTTCCATCTTAGTCTTCTTTTCTCTTGTTCAAAATCGTGAAAATGAAATGATTAGATGTCACATAATTACTCATTATTTTAGACTACATTATATACACAATGTGAATGATACCATTAAATTGATTACTAATCATAGTATAAGTTTTTCTGCTTGTAGTTCTTTTTGTCTTGGGATGTACCTCATTAAAGATGTATAGTCAAACTGCTGTATTCTAAAGTCATTTGGAATAATGTGGCTATGATTACAACTAAAGATACTTGCACTCATTTGTTTGACTTTATTTTTGATTCTTAGAACTTTCTATTTAAAATATTTAATTCTGTTTTATAATTATGGAAAATATTTTCAAGTTTCTAAAGTGAAACTTTAAAAACATAAAATTGCCAAAGATGTCTCATTTCTACTTTTGTCTGTTGAATATATTCACTATCTTTTTGTTTGTTTTTAGATTTCTGCTTTACCTCTTTAACAGAAGCTAGTGTGTGTGTGTGTGTGTGTGTGTGTGTGTGTGTGTGTGTGTATTTAAGCACCTTTCTTAGATAATTGATAGCATGTTATATACTTTTTTCACTAAAATTATTTTTTCACTTAATTTACCCTACAATTAATTCTACAGTAGTATATACACATTTCCTTATTATTTTTCACAACCATACAGCAACCTCACGTGTGGATAAATCATAGTTTATTCAACCAATACCCTATGTTCTATGACAAATGAGGTCCCACTGGCCAAGTTTGGTTAAATATAAATACAACAAAGAATAGATTGATAACAGGTTATAATACATTAAAGAAAATATCCATGAATATATGACAATATTAAAAAGTATATGTGTGAGGAGTAAGAAAGAGTTCTTCTACACAGAACAACAGAATAAATATGGCAAGAACTGTCGGCATCAGACAATCACATTTATGCAGGCACTGATATAATAATTAATTCACTCAAGGATCACCAGTAGAAGCTACAGCAAATGGATCCAAGATTGGTGGAAATCGGGATATTGGCAGTTTCCAAGTATCTAATAATTTCACAAGAGGAGGGTTATTTCTGCAATGGGAGATTCGGCAGGCATCACTGTAACTAAGATTCACACGGGCATTGTCAGTTACAAAGGATTCAGCATTAACGACAACAAAGTTCAACTCAAATTTAGCAATGAGGAGACAATAAAACAAATCGAGGTTGCAGGATAATTCTGCAAACAACTGGCCCTTACAATTCAAATTTTTGAAGGTGCAAATAAGGTGTGTGTGAGAAGACTGTTCTACACTAAAGCAAAATAAAGATACATGGTAACTGAATGTGATCTGTATATTTGATTAAACTTTTGGTCAGGATAATTTAAAAAATTATCCAAAGCATACAAACAACCTTTAAAACTCATCAGTAAATAAATAAACAAACATTAAAAAAGGGCCAAAGGCTTTAACAGATATCTCACCAAAGAAGATATACAGATGGCAAATAAGTAGGCTCCACATCTTACGTCCTCAGGGAGCTGCAAATTAACACAACAAGATACCACTACACACCAATTAGAATAAATCTCAGAACAAAGACAACACCAAGTACTGGTGAGGACGTGGAATAACAGAACTCTCGTTCATTGCTACTGGGAACGCAAAATGGTATAGTCACTTTGGAAATCTGGTGGTTTCTTACAAAACTAAACATACTATAACCATACAATGCAGCAATACCTGGAGTATTTACCCAAAGGAGTTGAAAACTAAAATCATGTCCACACAAAAGCCTGCACACAGATGTTTGCAGCAGCTTTATTCAGGATTGCCAAAATTGTATGCAACCAACATACAATTCTTCATCAGGTGAATGGATAAACTATCATTCATACAGATCATGGAATATTATCGAGCACGAAAGAGAAATGAACTATCAAGCCAGGAAATGACATGGAGGAACCTTAAGTGCATATCACCAAGTGAAAGAAACCAATTTGAAAAGGCTACATATTGTATGATTCCAATTTGAAAAGGCCACATGTTGTATTATATGACATTCTGAAAAAGGCAACAGTATAGAGACATTGAAAATATCAGTAGTTGCCAGGGACTGAGGGATGACGGAGGGATGAATAGTGACAGCACAGAGAGTATTTAAGGCAGTGAAAATACTCTGGGTGATACTATGTTGATGGATAAATATCATTATACATTTGTCCAAACCCACAGAGTACACACCAAGAGTGAACCCTCATGTAAACTATAAATGTGAAGTGATAACAATGTGTCAATTTAGGTTTATCAGCTGCAAAGAATGTACTGCTCTGGTGGGGGATGTTGATAATGGAGAGGGTATGGGCACATTTGGGCAGGGAGTAGATGGGAAATACCTTCCTCTCTATGATGTGAATCTAAAACTGCTATAAAAATAAATAAATAAAGGCTTAAAAAAGCTATAAAGGACAATTTGGGAACAATTAGGAGGATATTTGATTATGGACTACAAAAAAAATCATTGTATTGATGTTAAATTCCTTGAAATTTACATCACACATTACAGTGGCTACCCAGAAGATTGTCCTTTGCCTTTGTACATATAGACTGAAGTGTTTAGGACCAAAACATCAGTCTATCTGTAATTATGTTTAGCCTCTTGAGAGACAGAGGAAAGAAAGGAGGGGAAGGTGTGAGTGAGGCAGACAAAGAAAGATAAAGCAAATGTGGCAAAGTGTTAACAGTTGGGGACTCCGGAGAAAGACTGTACAGATATTTGTTATAAATAGATTTTTTTTTTTAATTTTGAAAGGTTTGAATCTCCTAAAATATCTTCAAACTCAGTCACTAAATGGAAAGTAACCATTGAAAATAAGAAATGTGGGTGAGGTGAGGTGGCTCACGGCTGTAATCTCAGGACTTTGGGAGGCTGAGGTGGGTGGATCACTTGAGCTCAGGAGTTCAAGATCAGCCTGGCCAATATGGTGAAACCCTGACTCTGACTCTACTAAAAATACAAAAAATTAGCCAGGGGTGGTGGCAGGAGCCTGTAATCCCAGCTACTTGGGAGGTTGAGGCAAGAGAATCGTTTGAACCTGGGAGGCTGAGGTTGCAGTGAGCTAACACTGCACCATTGCACTCCATCCAGCCTGGGCGACAGAGTGAGACTCCATTAAAAAAAAAAAAAAAAAAAAAGGAAAGAAAGAAAGAGAAAGAAAAGAGAAGAGAAGAGAAGAGAAGAGGAAGAGAAGAGAAGAGAATCCTCTGTCTTAATCCTGAGTTCTAATTTGATTGCCTTGTGTTCTGAGAGACTGTTTGTTATGATTTCTGTTCTTTTGCATTTGCTGAGGAGTGTTTTACTTCCAATTATGTGGTCAATTTTAGAAGAAGTGCTATGTGATGCTGAGAAGAATGTATATTCTGTTGATTCGGGGTGCAGAGTTCTGTAGACGTCTATTAGGACTGCTTGGTCTAGAGCTGAGTTCAAGTCCTGAATAACCTTGTTAATTTTCTGTCTCATTGATCTGTTTAATACTGACAGTGGTGGTAAAGTCTCCCACTATTATTGTGTGGGAGTCTAAGTCTCTTTGTAGGCCTCTAAGAAGTTGTTTCATGAATATGGGTGCTGCTGTATGGGCGCATATATATTTAGGATAGTTAGCTCTTCTTGTTGCATTGATCCCTTTACCATTATGTAATGCCCTTCTTTGTCTTTTTTGGTCTTTGTTGGTTTAATGTCTGTTTTATCAGACTAGGATTGCAAACCCTCCTTTTTTTGCATTCCATTTGTTTGGTAAATATTCCTCCATCCATTTATTCTGAGGCTGTGTGTCTCTGCACGTGAGAAGGGTCTCCTGAATACAGCACACCGATGGGTACTGACTCTTTATCCAATTTGTCAGTCTGTGTCTTTTGATTGGGGCATTTAACTCTCTTACAATTAAGGTTAATACTGCTATGTGTGAATTTGATCCTGCATTCATGATGCTAGCTGGTTATTTTGCACATTAGTTGCAGTTTCTGGAAACTGAACAACCTGCTCCTGAATGACTACTGGGTAAATTATGAAATTAAGGCAGAAATAACAAAGTTCTTTGAAACCAATGAGAACAGAGACAATGTACTAGAATCACTGGGACACAGCTAAGGCAGTGTTAAGGGGTAAATTTATAGCACTAAATGCCCACATCAGAAAGAGGGAAAGATCTAAAATTGACACCCTAACATCACCATTAAAAGAACTAAAGAAGCAAGAGAAAAGAAATTCAAAAGCTAAAACAAGGCCAGGCATGGTGGCTCACTCCTGTAATCCCAGCACTTTGGAAGGTTGAGGTGGGTGGATCACTTGAAGCCAGGAGTTCAAGACCAGCCTGGCCAACATGGTGAAACCCTGTCTCCACTAAAAATACAAAAATTAGCTGGGCATGGTAGCGTGTGCCTGAAATTCCAGCTACTTGGTAGGCTGAGGGAGGAGAACTGCTTGAACTGGGACCTGGGAGGTAGAGGTTACAATGAGTGGAGATGGCGCCACTGTACTCCAGCCTGGGCTACAGAGTGAGACTCCATCTCTGTAGTCTCTGTGGTTACAAAAAAAAAAAAAAAAAAAAAAAAAAGCTAGAAGACGACAAGAACTAACTAAGATCAGAGCAGAACTGAAGGAGACAGAGACATGAAAAACCCTTCCAAAAAAACAATGAATGCAGGAGCTGTTCACATATACACCATGGAATACTATGCAGCCATAAAAAAGAATGAGATCATGTCCTTTGCAGGGTTATGGATGAAATTAGAAACTATCATCCTCAGCAAACCAACACAGGAACAGAAAAAAACACTGCATCCATGCCATAAAATACAACTCAGCATAGTATTCCATGGTGTATAAAAAGGATGAGTTCACGTCTTTTGCATGGACATGGATGCAGCTGGAAACCATCATTCTGACAAACTGTCACAAGGACAGAAAACCAAACCCCGCATGTTCTCACTCACAGGTGGGAAGTGAATAATGAGAACACTTGGACACAGGGAGAGGAACATCACACACTGGGGCCTGTCAGGGGGTGGGGGCTAGGGGAGGGATAGCATTAGGAGAAATACCTAATGTAAATGATGAGTTGACGGGTGCAGCAAACCACCATGGCACATGTATACCTATGTAACAAACCTGCACGTTCAGCACATGTATCCTACAGTATAAAGTAAAATTTAAGAAAAATAAGAAAATAAGAAATGTGGTATTACTACAAAATTTTTAGGATTAAAAATTGTATGTATTTCATGCTATCTGTCATGAATTCAGCTATCTAACCTGCTATATCCTACACATAGCTTCCAAACTGACTTAAGAAAGGAGGGAAAAATGAAAGCAAAATCCAAAGTTGCTTATAAAAAAAGAAATCTTTGCTTTGGAATATGAGAAAGCTATTGTAAAAATATAGATTGCCAATATGGTTTAAATAGAAGAATTACAGTCAAATACCGTAGCAAATGAGTTAAAATTTTGCAGCTCATTACAGTTTTGAGAAGGTCTCTAAAGTGAAGAAGCATAATGCCCAAAATAGTAACTTTGTAGAATCCTAAAATCCAGTTATGCAGTCTACAGCAGCAGTCCTGAACATTTTTGGCACCAGGCAGCGATTCTGTGGAAGACAATATTTTCACAGATGGGGGCAATGGGGATGCGGTGTGGTTTGTGGATGAAACTGGTCCACCTCAGATCCTCAGGCATTAGTTAGATTCTCATAAGAAGCGCACAGCCCAGATACCTCACACGTGCAGTTCACAATAGGGTTTGCACTCCTATGAGAATCTACTGCCACTGCTGATCAGACAGGAGCTCCAGCGTCATGCTCATCTGTCCATGCTCACCCCCTGCTGTGCAGCCCAGGTCCTCACAGGCCACAGACAGGTTCTGGCGCCACGGGGGTTGGAGACCCCTGGTATAGACCAACGCATGGGCAAAAGCACTGCATGAGTAATCAGGGTCAAAGGCAGAATTAATGGATGTTCTAATTTACTATGGAGGCAACATAGCAAAACCTCTTAAACATTTTACAACAAAGATTCTGTCCATATGACAACCTTCAAACAGATATGGACTTCCATACAAGAAGAGTATATTAAAAAAAAAAAAAAATCCACACTCTCTCAGATGTTCACCCAAAGTGATAAAAATGGAAATAACAGAGAGAATCACATCTGCTAAAATCCATATTAGAAAGTATACAAATAAAAGTGCTTATGATAAACAGCTAATGAGAATAAACGGATACACTATTAAGCTATTTTGGCAGAATTTATCAATGTCTTAGATATACATGCAGAAATCCTCACATATGTCCTCAAAATACATGTACATGGATGTCCTTTGCGACCACAGTAAAAACCACGGCAACAATCTCAATAGTCATCAGTATTGGGCTGGCGCCATTCATACATACAATTGGTAAACATTTGTTATAACTCTAGAAGAACAAGGAAAAGAAGGCAGTCTATTTTTTAAATAAAATCAGCAAGTTGCAGAATAGCATGCACTATTATTATTAGCCCATTTGTCTGTATGTTGTATATAATTCTGTATACGCATTAACTTCTTGGGTACACACAGCAAATTTTGATTAACTCTGAAGAATGGGATTAAGTGATGGAAGAGAGGAATTTGTACGTTTCTGAAATTTTAAAAAGTCTAAGCACACATTACTTTGATAATTTTAAAAAGACACCTGGGAAATTATTTGCAAGTAAAATACTCATTTAATTCCTCATAAGCTTTCCTTTCTTTCTTTTTTTTTTTTGACAGAAAAGATAATGACAGTAAATGCTTTACTTTAGAATGGATTTTTTTTTTCTACTTTTCTGTCAATGTCTTTATGGATGAGGTTGTCATCTTCATTCTGTCACTGTTAGTTGTAACTTCTTTCTGAGCTACGTTTTACCCTTTCTGGCTACAAGCTCATTTTACACACAGTTGTTTATATGAGCCCTTGGGAGCCACTCACTCACCTCTCTTTCGAGAAAAGAAAAATCTATTTTGTGCTTTATAACTTTTATTATCTTCATGCCAGTAAGTCTTTTTATTTTCACCTCAGATTTGTGTCTATTTTTGGAATGGCAGAGATGCTGGAGATCATATTTCAATCCAACCGAAAGGTATGTGTGAGTGTGTGTGTTTGTATGTATGCATGGTTTTATGTCTTTAGAATTCTTTGTGAGTGCTCCAGTAAATCTGGTGCTTTCTGAGATGACAAGAGAGGATTAAGGAAATGGTATGAGTTTTTAGTAACTATCTCAATGAAAAAGTAGAGAAGCATAGAGTGAACAAATCCTTAGAATAGTCTTGCTGTGGCGCCCAGGCTGGAGTGCAGTGGCACGATCTCGGCTCACTGCAACCTCTGCCTCCCAGATTAAAGCAGTTCTCATGCCTCAACCTCGAGTAGCTGGGATTGCAGGTATGCGCCACCACACCCAGCTAATTTTTGTATTTTTAGTAGAGACAGGGTTTCGCCATGTTGGCCAGGCTGGTCTCGAACTCCTGACCTCAAGTGATTCACCCGCCTCAGCTTCCCAAAGGGCTGGGATTACAAGGAGGAATAAATGCTACTGTATTAAAAGTATTAGATCCGGATCCCTGCTTGATGTGTTAAGTTCAGTGTCCTCTATCTGAAATAAAGATACACACTAGCGTGTTCTCCAGATTCACCTTAATTTTACCTGAACAATATTCTAAAATTTTCAAATTATAGTACAAACATACTAAGTACACATATAATTCACAAAAATTAAATACATCTATTTAGCCAAAAGTAAATAAAATAAAATCAGTAAAATAAACAAATCTGACCTTCATGAATGACCTTCATAAATGGCAACCACAGCCTAAATGCAAAGAAGGAATAAAACAGCGAATTCTTGGCTCTTGGGCTTTCATGGGCCCAGGATCCACTAATGTAAAAGTAATTTCAGAGATTTTGAAGGGTAACTGGGTATATTTATATATTGTGTTATTTCTTTTTTTTCTTTTTTTTTTTTTTTTTGAGATAGAGTTTTGCTCTTGTTGCCCAGGCTAGAGTGTAATGGTGCAATCTCGGCTCACTGCAACCTCCACCTCTCAGGTTCAAGTGATTCTCTTGCCTCAGCCTCCCAAGTAGCCAGGATTACAGACATGTGCAACCATGCCCAGCTAATTTTGTATTTTTAGTAGAGACCAGGTTTCTCCATGTTGGTCAGGCTGGTCTCGAACTCCTAACCCCAGGTGATCCGCCCGCCTTGGTCTCCCAAAGTGCTGGGATTACAAGCGTGAGCCACCACGCCCGGCCATATTGTGTTATTTCATCTCACATCTTATCCCTTGAACTTTGCCAGTTCTCCCGTAAATAGCAATTCCACTGTAGTTACTTACATTTGAAGTTTGGGCAGTTTTTGATAAATATCCTTATTACTGGATTTTCTTTTCAAAATTAACAAGAATATTGGACAACTCAGGTCCTCCGTTTGAAGACATTCACAGCTGAGAATGATATTCATATACATCTGGGCCATAGACTAGCAGTTCATCTAGTTAATCAGTTACTATGTAGCCAACCTCACACGTTGCTATTTACCGCCAATATGCTGCACAGCTACAAGTGTTATGGGCTAAATTGTGTCCCCTCACAAGTCATAAATTGAATTCCAAACCCCCAGTATCCCAAATGTGACTGTTTGGAGATAGGGCCTTTACAGAGGTAGCCAAGTTAAAATGTCAGCATTAGGGTAGGTCTTATCCAATATGAATGGAATTGTTTTAAGATGAGATTCAGGTATAGACAGACACAGAAAAAAGACCATGTGAAGGTACATGGAGAAGACAGGCATCTGTAAGCCCAGGAGACAGCCACAGAAGGAATCAACCCTACTGACACCTTGACTTTGGAATTGTGAGAAAATAAACTTATTTATTTAAGCCTCCCAGTCTGTAGTGAAGGCTCATTTTATACAGGAATTATACAACATTTTACTGGTCCCTCTCGAATTCTATAGCAGCAGGCATGTATCACGAATCTTCACAGATATTTTGGAGTTTTTTTGTTTGTTTTTTTGTTTGTTTTTTTCCAAGAGGGCCTCTGGCATATACTCTGGACATAACATCTGGACACCATGGGTAGTACCTCCTTTATGTCAGATACTTCATTTTAATTAGGGGATGACTGCATTATTTCAAGACAAAGCAAGTGTAGGTTATTATTGGGTGTTGTATCAAAGAAATAAAGAAATGTAGGATGACATGAGGTTATTCATTTCTGCACCTTGAAAATAAGGGGAAATAAGGAATTATATAGTAGGATCTTCGCAATTACACTGAAACCAGTATAGTGCGTGCTTGTTGAATGAATATCAATAATAACTCTCAAGAACTGTACTAAGCACCATATTTACTAAATATCTTACATATTATTTGTAATCATCAAACCACACTGAGAAATAAGTATTGTAGCAGAGACAGCTGGCACCTCATCGAAATCTGTTTCCTCCTCTTCCCCAACACCAGATGACCCGATTTCCCAGATTCCTTAACATTTACGGTTGGCTACACTGATTCCTTTTATCCGATGGGGCATGACTAGAAGAGATGAGTGCCACTTTCAAGCCAAAGCATGTTCACTGAAGTTGTAGTGAACATAGACAGACAACAAACAGATAAATACATGACAAAATGGTTGATAAATGTGTGTGGCAGTGGCGGGGGGCATATATGGAGAGATGGGCAAAATATAAGTTAGAGACAAACTCTCAACTGTAAGCTGGGAGCTCACATCCTATGGTTTCAACCACACAACCAAAGACTACAAAGTGCAGTGTGGCAGCATAATCGAATTTACCTCATCAGGTTTTGGATTGTCAATAAACTTTCTAGAGATTACTCTGCACAGCCAAAATTTAAAAATGATATCAGATACAACAGCTAAAATTACTAGGTTGAAACTGGAAGCTTCCTTTTTAAACAGAGCTTTAAATGTATAAAATGCCACATTAGGGTACAGGTTTTATCACGTATTTGCTAGCTAATTATTGAATCCAATGCCTTCCCAAACTTGTTTTTGGATGTTCTTTTGTTTGTTTTTCCTAAATCTTTATAGCTGTGAGCCTTGATCTTCATGTTTTCTTTCTCAGAAATCAATCATTCCTTTGTGCTACATACCACCTCCTCCTTCCTGATAGTAGGTAGGCCATCTTCAAACTGCCTACAACTTCACCAACATTTCCAACTCATTTTCATACTCTTAAGCCCACTGGCATTATACATGCAATACTGACTCCAATAAAATTCATCACGTGGGATTAGCATAAGCAGAGGCGGCAAACTTCTCATTTGTTGCTCCCAAAAACAAAATGCTAGATTGCTCTCAAGTAAGAAGAGACTTGTATCACAGTGTGGTTTGGATGGTTGCTATGACAATATCAAGTTCTTCTTTGAGAAAGACCATGATAAGGGATTCATTAGGAACATAAGTACCTAGCAGTGAGGGTTGTTTTCTTTTTTCTTTTTAAAATATCTGGCCAAGGAGCTGGCATTTAAACAGATCAAGCATTTTACCTACATTCTCCAAACTTTAATTTCATAACGACTCCTCGAAATAAGAAGATGGACAACAAAACTGGAGCTCAAAGAGATGCATAACTTACCTAAAGGGATATCACTGGATTTTCATCCAGGTTCATCTTGTTGTAAAACCACGTTGAGCTGCTTACCTTGACTGAATAAATTAGCAATGAGTACAGATATCTACTTTAATTAACACATCTAAATCTTGCTTCATTCTATAACCAAAGCGGTTAAAGGGTAGAATTTGGAAGCACTTAAGATGAACCCTCCAATTCTTCTCTATTGTCTCCAAAGGCTGTCCCATCTAATGGTACAGATGTGTGAAACACAGAAAAATGATACCAGATTACAGATGAGACACAACAAAAGCTTCCAGCCAGGAAGATGGATTAGGCAGACAGACAAGCTCATAAATTTCCAGAGGAACATATCAAAATTCTGATTTGTCTGTGAGGAAAAGACATGATGTCTCCCTATAAAAATTCACTGCACATGGCCAGACATGGGGGTTCTAGCCTGTAATCCCAGTAGTTTGGGAGTCTGAGGCAGGAGGATTGCTTGAGCCCAGGACTTCAGAATCAGCCTGGACAACATGGCAAAACTCTGTCTCTACAAAAAAATACAAAAATTAGCTGGGCATGGTGGCACATGCCTGTGGCCCCAGATACTCAGGAGGCTGAGGTGGGAGGATCGCTTGAGTCTGGGAGGTCCAGGCTGCAGTGAGCCATGATCACTCCACTGCACTCCAGCCCGGGCAACAGAGAGAGACCTTGCTCCCTGCAAAAAAAATCACCGGACACAATGAAATTACTTATTTTTAAGAAGAATGTATTGTTTTTGCTAAGGGAATACATTTACAAAAAAATTAGAAGATACTATGTTTTGTTTCTGGTAAGTCATAATCAGTTCGTATTATTTGTTATATTTTGGAATGCAAGCACCACATAAGCAAGCAGGACTCACATTGAACATAAGAAAAGGTTGGATTTAAGGGCTATTTTAATGTAATTCCCATCAATTTCATCATTCTTTTGTGATTCATATTATTTACCATGGAAGACCTCTATTTAAATCAAAAGGATTAACTGGGAGGGAAACATTGATAACAAATAACTAGCTATCACAAATAGAAATTTGTGAAGGGATGGAATGTGAGTAAATTAGCTTTGATTATGAAAAATGAAAGAGAAAAGCCTAATGTAGAATTCGCAGCTAAGTGGGGGCAACCCATGCCAATCATTTCAAAGGCTGGTCACACCCAAGGTGTGACTAACCCAGCAGCAGATGGAACCTGGATTCTACATTTCAACATGGTTGGGGTGGGCTTGGGGCTCCATGACCCACAATTTTCCCACTGCATTTCCCGGGCCAAATGCCTCAGGTTCTGTCTTATTCCTGAATCCTGTTCATGATTAGAATCATGCTCAAGAGCTAAAATCTTCTTCTGAACTTAAGCCCCACTGACGGAAGCACTGAATATGCCTAACTCTTACAGTTTCCCTCCCTGCTTGAAAGTGGGCTCTATACCAAGCCAGGTGGTCCAGAGCCACTCTTCTGCCCACATCCTATCCTCATCCTCATCTTAAATGTAGCCAACAAGAGGAAAAACATCCATTCTGGTTTTGGCTGCTGGTAGTAGGCAGGGGTCTAAGGTAGCTCTTGAGTGTCTCACTCCCTGATCTCTGTATCCGCCTTGTGTGAGCAGCATCTGTGAATATGAAGAATGCCACCTGTGTGATTAGGTTACACTATAGGGCCAAGGAGAGGGGGGTTTTCAGATATACGTCAAGTCTGTGATCAGCTGGCTTGTTCAGCAAAAGGGAGATTATCCCTTGTGGGCCTGAACTACTAAAAAGAAGTGTGTAAGCGAGCTCCATGAAACGGGGTCTCAAGTTCAGAGACATGAAGTGACAGAGACTTCATGTTCTTGCTAGGCTTGAAGAAGCAAGTCATCATAAATTCTACACCTGCAAGAAAGTGAACTTCTCCGAAAAGGACACGGAGCCCCCACCCATTGTAGCCTCATAAGCCCCTAAGCAGAGGACCCATTAAGCCAAGTCCAGACACATGGAAATGGTGAAACACTCACATTTTTCTACCATGATACCATTTATAAACATCGGACACGTTTATCATTCCAAGGATTCTTGCCATTTGCAGATACCTATGCTCGGCTGCTGAGGAAGGCTGAAGCCCCCTGAGGACAAAGAAACGTGATGCTTGTTGCCATTTGATCAAAATGGGCTCTTGAAGCTCATGTCAGTGGTACCATTGTGAAATCTGTTTTTCACTTTAAGGCCATATGAGACGAAGAGATTTGTTGTTGCCCGTAGGGTTTTACTACAACTTAGGATGAGGAATATGGCAAAAATGTAGTTTCCTACAAATGGGTTTCCTAGGATGGCAGTAATCAAGTACCACAAACTAGGGGTTTAAACAACAGAAATGCACTGTCTCACAGCTCTGGAGGCCAGACCCTGAAATCAAGGCATTGGCAGGGCTGGTTCCTTCTGAGGGCTGGGAGAGAAGGATCTGCTCCAGGGCCCTCTCCTTCCTTGTAGATATCCACCTTCCTCTTGAGCCTGCACATCGTCCTGCCTCTGTGCTTGTCTGTCTCTCTTTTTTTCCCCCTTTTTCTAAGGACACTTATATTGGATTAAGGCCCAGCCTAATGACAGCCCTTTCACTTGATTACCACTGTAAAGGCCTGATCTCTCCAAATAAGGTCACATTCCCAGGTGCTTCAAAATAGGTTATTTTTTGGCCATGCATAGTGGCTCATGCCTGTAATCCCAGCACTTTGGGAGACCAAGGCAGGTGGATCACCTGAGCTCAGCAGTTCGAGACCATGGCCAACATGATGAAAACCCATCTCTACTAAAAATACAAAAATTGGCCGGGCATGGTGGCAGGTACCTGTAATCCCAGCTACTTGGGAGGCTGAGGCAGGAGAATTACTTGAACCTGGGAGGCAGAGGTTGCAGTGAGCCGAGATAACTCTTGCCTGGGCCAACAGAGTGAGACACTGTGTCAAAAAAAAAAAAAAAAAAAGATTTTTTGAAGAACGCAGTTCACCCCATAACGCCCATGATAGAGGAAGGAGAGAGCATCCAAGGACCAAGTACCTTGCCTGGAGGGCAGACAGCCAGCTGCCTGTGCTGTGGCAGCAAGACACCAAGGTGACCCTCCCAATTTCAATAGCCATGGGATCATCAAGGGCAGGAGAAAGGGAAGGGAAGGACTTTGAATGTGACTGCATAACTAAATCCCTCAACTGAAACAGAATGACCTACCTGGAAGTTAAGAGTATGATTTTTTCCTTCCTTCTGAGAGTGGAAATGAGGGCTTGTGAGAAAGTTGAAAAATAGAGAAAGTTTCATTTCAGCTTATCTGAGTTGTGCTGCATAAATATTTTTATTCGCCTATGTCCTGAGCATGAGAATTGCGCACCAGGGGAAGAATCCAAGACTCCTTCACTTTGTCCTCAGTCCACAGACTGACCGTTGTCCTCAGCAATAGACCGACTGTCATTCCCTCCCATTTTGCATGCAGTGATTGTACACACTGAAAAACTGCCTCCTGTCTAACCTCCCCTGCAGCAGGTCAAGTATAGTTGTTTGCTTTAATATAAGATATCTTGTGTACTAAGACTTCATTGAATAAGTTTCTTAAACAGACGAGCATGTCATTTTTCCACTCTTGACTGGCCTCTTAGTGAGTTAATCATTTTGTGGAAATACAAATAAATCTAACACAAAATATCAGAATTTTTTCTTTCTTAATAGAATTTAAATTCTTTGATTTAAAACATCATAATTTGTTCCTTGTTAGATTTTTCAAACAATATATTCAAATGTCCATGTTAAATGTCAAATTAAGAGACAATGATTTTTATGAGTAATTTTTTTTATCACCAAAAGTTAATTGCCTCATGTACATTTCTCCATTGAGTTACTAATATTATGACAATATTAATGCCATAGATTTTCAAGCTAAAGCAGATCTACTTTTCAAATGGAAAATTAGTTCTAAAAAAATGAAAGTACTAATTTAAATCATTAATGGCAATTTCCTCTTCACCTTGAACTTTTCCAGTTCTGCCCTAACAGTCCAGGAGAGGGAAAATACAAACTTTCTGGCATGGAAATAACGTAAGAAGGAGCTGCAAGTTTCTTGACAAAGACATTGACAACTTTTCAGGATAATCACAAAAGGGATAGGATAACTCTAAAAATGAACATAATGCTAGTCTGAGCCAGTTAAATGCTCACTTTCATAGCTTCTGGTAGAAACAGCATTCATGGAATTAAATAATAAATATGTTCTCCTAAGTTCTGACATAGTAGGATAACTTTCTGTACTTACAAGAAAGGAGCGATGCCATGGGTGATTTTCCTAAACATAGCAGAGAATCATGAAAACTGCCAAGCATTTGCTGAGACAGAGGCACATAAAACATGAATCTGAGAATCCCAAGGGTAGAAGGGAGAAAAGTGGAGGGTTATCATCATAAATCATGTTAGAAACTAAAGCAAGAAACTCCTGGTGACCTCTGGACACTAAAATGCAGTTGGTCATGATTAAGCTTCAGGCTTTGCTCTTCCTGAGCCAGTTCATCGCCATCGTCTACTGCTAGGCCTCGCACCAGTCTACAGAAGCGATTGCCTGGAACAAGCCTCTTGGTGTTATTGACACTTACGAACCAACTCTGGTACTAGATACAAAAAGCATGTCACAAGAGAGATGGGTGGGATGGGGAGAAAGGGACATCACAGGAATAATGCCACTTTCCAGCCCCACCACCCTCTGGTGCCACGTCCACCCTTGATCACTATTACCAACCCAGTATCTCTCCAGCCCTTCAGGGGAGGGTGTCAGGGATCACAAGGAAACACATGGGACCCACACATTTCAAGATGCCTCACCTCCTGCTCGAAAATCAGGTGAAGAAGGATTCTTGAGCCAAACATGGAAGATTTTTTGAGAGCTAAGCTGACAGGAGAATTTCCCGTAAAAAGATGAAAGCCCTGGCTTTAACAGAGCCCCTTTTCATTTTTACGTTTAAAAAGCTTTTCCTTTCATGTTACCCTGAGGTTATTCACCGCTACGACAACAATCTCCAAAGACGTTTTCTCCAATTATAGAAGAGGAAAAGGTTGGCGTTGGGATTTGGTCAGGAAATGAAGAGTTGAAGACAAACAAGATGTTCTAATATTGAGCAAACTTGACGACTCATTTTCTAAGTGAGCAGCCACTTCCAGATAAAATTCATATTATCTTCCTAGTTATTACTATTATTATTATTTTTTTTCTGAGATGGAGTTTCACTCTTGTCATCCAGGCTGGAGTGCAATGGCGGGATCTCGCCTCACTGCCACCTCTGCCTCCCAGGTTCAAGCGATTCTCCTGCCTCAGCCTCCTGAGTAACTGGAACTACAGTTGCCTGCCACCACACCTGGCTAATTTTTGTATTTTTAGTAGAGACAAGGTCTCACTACATTGACCAGGCTGGTCTCCAACTCCTGACCTCAGGTGATCTGCCCACCTCGGCCTCCCAAAGTGCTGGGATTACAGGTGTGAGCCACTGCACCTGGCCTCTTCCAAGTTATTCTGTCATTTGGCACTGATCCGTCTTTCAAAGACATTCAATTAATCACCAGAGATGCAACACCATAAGGGAGCAGAATATTTCAACATATTACCTGACATATTTTCTTTCGTCATTACCCTTTTGTACCCTGTAGCTTTCTACCTTAAAGGCTCCACCTACAGGCAGAGGCTCATTGCCTTAGAGAAGGAGAGACTTAAAAAAAATCCCAGGCAAACAGAGGGTCAAGTAACCAGACTTGGAATTGCAGAGATGTTGGTGAATCTGCAGCAGCCATAATGGTCCAGGATAGAATCTACTCCATGGAAGCTTGGAAGTGGGAAGAGCCGAGGATGACCTAGAGCCCATAAGAAGATAAGTCTGAATCAACTGGAGGAAGGTGGATACCCACAGGATGTGTGATGGGGTCTGGATGAGAGCAGCTGGGTGAGAAGCAGCACCACTGCCTCCCTTAGACCCACCAGGATCAGTTCTTTCGGTAGTGATGGAGATGGGGAGGGGGAAATGAAAACCCCCAAATCTCTTTGATTAGGTGAAAGTAAAGCAACCGATGGAATGCCCTAATTCTTTCTGGGATCTCCTACAGCACACAAAAAACCTGATTTCCAACACTGGGTAGCAGCAATACTGCAGGTATTGCCCCACGGAGCGTCTATGCACAGAGTCCTGTGGTCGCTGGGGACCCAAGGGGTGCAGTAAAGACCTCATGAAGGGCAAGGAGGAGGTCAAAGAGACTTTCTGAGAACAACAGTATTTCCAAAGGGTGCTGGCTCAAAAAATGAAAATATGTAAGCCAGATGTTTAGCAGCCTGGGTAAGATATTAACAAGCTTCAACATCAGATGTAAAGGGAAGGAAGAGAAAATTGATTCCACAACATCCCCAGTTTCGCTTCAGTAGAGGCCAATAAGACAGAAGCCACCGGGAAATTAGACTTCCCTCCTTCAGGCAGAACAGTAGTGAGGCCATGATCATCCCCAGGAAAAGGATAAAAGGATAAGAAGAGGGAAAGAACCCGAATGGGAAAGAGTATTTCCCAAAGGGGCCCAAGTTTTAATCCATAAGATTAAAAGAATGAGGGTTAAAATGTAAACAAAGCCACCAAAATATAGAAAACACAGATTTGGAATTCTAAATCCACGTGCTTCATTCATGGAGGAGGTGGAAACTTGCTGAGCTCTCGGACCACTCAGCAAGTTCACAGACATAAAAGGAGACCCAGCAGAGAGGGAGTGGGTGAGTGGGAGATCACCGCCATGGAGAGGGCTGCTGTCCCATTGGGGGGGCCCCACTTCCACTTTTTTGAGTGCTTTTCCTCCACCTCAAGCCTGGTGGGAGCCAGGGGATGACTCAGAGAGGGGGACACAGAGGGCTCTCCTCCCAGCCTGAAGAGCTAGAGCAGGCTGTGTCACGAGGAATGTGAATACAGTGGGTGGACCTGTACTCCAGGGCTGCGGGCAAAGACTGGGGTTCCCCAAGGACCAGATGTGGGCAGGTGGAGAGACAGAAAGAGAGAGAGACAGAGGGAGAAGAGAGACAGAGGGTGCCCGCCACCGCACCAGGCTAATTTTTTGTATTTTTAGTAGAGATGGGGTTTCACCATGTTAGCCAGGATAGTCTCGATCTCCTAACCTCGTGATCCATCCACCTCGGCCTCCCAAAGTGCTGGGATTACAGGCGTGAGCCACCACACCCGGCCGGGAGAAGTCTTAGGGCTTAGACATGAGGGCCACCTGGAGGGTGGCAGGACCCTGGAAACAAGAAGCCAAAGTCAAGTCTTCAGGGCAGGAGGAAAGATCAGAAGGGGCCATGCAGCCCGGCTGAATAGAGAGGCATCATATTGGGAGGCAGGAGAGATGCAGAAAAGAGCTTCCCAGAGGTGCAAATGTACTAAGAGTTCATGAAAGCCCCCAGTGCTGAGGAATCAGCTGGAACCCTTGGCCAGGCTCCAAGTACCCGAGCCAAAAGCTCTGTTTCCTGGCCCCATTCCCCTCCTTCCTACATCCTTTCAAGCTTCCTCAAACTTCTTCAGAGCTTGGCCTGAGAGAGAGAAGGAGGTGAACAGAGAGAGAGGAGAGAGATAGAGAGAGAGAGAGGCAGAGAGTCTAATTAAACCTCTTCCTCAATGTCAATGTCAGGCAGAGAAGAACCTGTGGCTTGAAATGAGCAAGAAATACAAATTGTGGAATTGATTAATAACTTGGCTGAATACCAGGATTAGTAAATTTAGATTTTGTTCACTACTTCAACTGCCCACAGGACTGAGTAAAACAAAAATCACAGACCCTGCTGAAACTGCAGGAATGATTTAACTCCTGCACACGATTTAATCGGGCAATTGGAAAAGGAAATACAACCTTTTGTTCTGATGTTATTAAAGATGTGCTTGCTCAGCATCATTATTGTATTAACTTTTCTGCTGAAGAAGATTAAGAAGAGAATAAGAATAGGATAAGACTAAAAAAAGAGAAATACAATACAATGAAAACGTAAAAGAAAAGAATAGAAAAAAGAGTAAGAAAAGGAAAAGAGGGATGTAAGTAATGCAGATTCAGGTGCAGGCACAAACTAAGTTCCATCTAGAGACTACTGAAATACTGCACTCACTTTGATAACCCAGAAAACACAGGACAAGATCTGAACGAGATCTGGATCTGGGTTGTGCTTCCTCTATCACTAACCCTAGTAACCACACTTATTAGCTAAAACCTCTGCCTCTAGCTTTTCATTTGGAACACACATTTAATATACAGTCCTACATAAGTTCAGCCAATATGCAGCTCAACAATATATTAACAAGGCAAGTTTTATTTCAGAATCTGTGTGAGAAGCGGCATGCACGCAGCCTCCCAGCATTCGCCGGTGCTAGGGCTTGTGCGTGACAACATCAGGGAGCTCTTCCAAATGCTGGTCGCTCGGTACCCATATGGAGGCATTCTTCCTCTAGATTGCCAAGCTTTCTTACCAGAGGAAGATTTAGGCTGTGTCCACTTAGGGCCAAAATAATGAATCAGTTCAGTTGTTACGTGTGCACCATTTATACTGGGGTTTGACAGAATTTTAAACTTTTTACTCAATTGTCTTGATATCATGGAGTTATTGCTATTTATCCATCTATATTTATACAAAAGGCCTGATGTAGCTACACACAGGCCCTGTGGTCTGATACCACGTAAGGCACCCACAGCATCCCTCACCAGCTGAGATCGAATTTATTCACACACATGCATCTCCCCTCCAAATGGAACTTATTCTGACTTTAGATCTCCTATTAGGACTAACGCCATTAACTAATTGTCCAATAATTTCAGCAAAATGCAAAGTATAAAATGGAAGTATTACCTGGCCCCACTGCAGGAGTTGTGGGAACCTCACTGGCAATCAGATTGTTTCCTGTCTGTCTTCTCTTGCTCTTCACCTCCCAGGAAAGCAGGCAGATCCACTAACTTCGTAATTCTAGAGCAAAGTGGGGCCTTACACACAAGCCTACACTTGCCCTTGGAGTTTATTTTGAGTTCTGCATAGGTGGCTGCCACTGCAGTTGTCAGAATCTGAAATTCGGGAGATGCCCCTTGACAGGCAGGGACACCATCTGATGGCAGTGTGACAAGGTGCATTGTTAATACAGGAAGGGCTTTCTAATTGGGAGTGGATACCCATGCAGAAATTTTCGGATGTTCCCAAGGCCACTATAAAGAAACATGAAATAAAAAGATATATCCCATGAAACTACAATTTTGGAAAAGTAAAAATAATTACAGCAAGCTTGTATCTGGGATTTGTTCATTTTAAATAAAATTTAAAAACAAAAACAAAGCAAAAGAGAACAAGGAGGGGAGAGGGAGGGTAAATGGGTAAAAAGAAGGAAAAGATGGAGGAGAAAGACCAAGAGCTGTGAAGGCCCACGGTCGCCTTAAAAAAGAATGTGCCCATCCCGCCACCCCCTTGTATGCCCCCCACCCCCTTCTATGCCCCCATCCCCTTCTATACCCCCATCCCCTTCTATACCCCCATCCCCTTCTATACCCCCACCCCCTTCTATACCCCCCATCCCCTTCTATGCCAGCGCCCAGTACCTCACTCCCTATCTGCGCTGCCTTCCAGCCAGGGGCCTTGACAAGCCCACACTCTCCAGGAAGGGTATGAGCACAGCCCCTACTGCAGGAGAGGATGGAGACAAGCTCTGTTCTTCTTGCTTTTATGTGAGTCTGATACTCATAACACTCATCTCCTTTCTGAGCATTGCAGGCTTTAAGGACCCTCTGGCTGGCTCCTTAACCCAGCTTCTGAAATCCCCCGGAGCTGCCTGACTTCCCACTCTGGACCCTAAGTAAACACTTACAGAAGCAATGGATGCCGATTATTTCTTACTCCACAACTGTCTATTCATTCTTTTGCCAACCAAATTATTATGTGCCAATCACATTGAGGCAAAGCAAAAATCAACGCACTTTAAAAACATTAAAATGTGCTCAGATTGCAAATGTATACAGCTATTATACCCAGCAGGAAAAAAGCCAATTAATTTACATATTTAAGAAAATTTTCTTACTTGAGGACAAAAATTAAAAAGGGGAAGGAAACTCATGTTGAATTTCACTTAGTTAGAAAAGTCAAAGTGAAAATTATCAGAATATCTTCAGCTACCCAAGGATTTACTGTAATTAGAAAAAAGCATCCTTTCCATGCTGCCTCAGCTTTCCAAATCCATCATTCTAATCCATTTTTTAAAAAAGAATAAAATCTGAAAAATAAAGTACCATCTCCAGGCCTCTCATATTGCATATGACATGTCCAATCATACTTCTACAGGGAAAAAATTAATGGCAAAGGGGGCCAATAGTTAACTGCTGGAATGGTTAACTAGAAAAGGCCCAGTCGAAATTAATCCCTAAGATTTCATGTGAATTTCATAGCCATAGCTTAATCCTACATGTCAGTACAACAGGAACTGCTTAGCTCTGCTAATCAGATTCCAGAATTTTTCTTTTCTTTTTTTTTTTTGTAAGCATCTTAGTTTCGCAAAGGCAGCTGGCTGTGATGGTACTGGTCACTCTGCTGAAGAATATACATGGGACCTAAAATAGCTCTGGGTCCTTTTCAACTGTGGCAGTTTCATCAATGGCATCCGTTACAAGATCCTGGTAGTAATACTGATATATCAAAGTACCAATTAAACCATCTGCACAAGGGTATCCATCCACCTGTGTCTGACACCATGTAAGGCATTCTTTCACATCTGGCACAAAGAAGGAAAAAAGGTACAATTCTACAAGACTGGCTTTTGAAAGAATTTCTGTTTGAAGAGTGAAAAGAATAGATGTGACATGAATGGACAGATGAATTAGGAGGCATACAGTGTAATAACACAAAGAAATTATTGTGGGTTCATATCTAAACTCCATCAGAAAATATATTCATATATTCTGTAACATGAACACATTTAATCTATAGTTGTTCTTCTCAGAGTAACAGAAAAAAATATTCTAACTATTAAGTTCACTTTCAGAAAAATATCACTAAAAACCACATAGGACAAGGAGAGACAAAGAATAAATTTCCTTGAATCATCTAAAAATAAATGTATCAATATAGCAACATACCACTGTGGGCTCTTCATCCTTCCTGCTTCATTAATTACAGTCCAGTGACACCTCCATGCCCAGTCCTAGCTAAAAACCATACTCTCAACACTAAATATTAAGTCTCAGATTCTGACAAGTATGTTCATGTCAGTAGTTACAACAAGCAAACTATGTGAAATCAGGATTATAGCTGTGGGTGCTAGAAGTGGATTCTCTGTCCTACTATTCTCCATTTTCACACAACTACACATCCATCCATCTTCCATCTTTCCGATTCTGTTCTGTGCCCTCAGAGGTTGACACCCACAGGTCAAATCACTTAGGCTCCCTTGTCCTGCAACCTCCAGTTGGGTTTTGACAAGGGGAGGTACCAGGAGGTCAATGGATATAGAGGCGGGGAGAGAGAGAGAGAGAGAGAGAGAGAGAGAGAGAGAGAGAGAGATTGATTGGGGCTTCCCTCTATCCTTCGTGGCCCTGCTTGCTTCAAGTCTTTGCTTCCGGTGGGGACTGCAACCATCTAGGATTTACCACCCACCAGATGTCCCTTCTGCTGAGGCTCCAATTCTCATTAGCTCTGGGAACAGCATTTATTCCTCTTGTCCCTAAAGACCTAACAATAGTAACAGCTTCTCACTATGAATAGTTCAGGTGTCTTGACATCCTTCTTTGTTTTTTTTAAAACTGTTTTCTTCAGCCTCCTATCTGAGGGTGCTGTTTTCTTCTGGAATCTGAACTGACACACCCTGGAATTACAGGGTTATATTTCCCTGAAGGGAAGGGTGACAATAGGAAGTACTAATGAAAATATTTCCCCCTCAGGATGACATATGCTCTCTAACTTAGTGACTCTCCCACTGCCCCCCACCCCCCCACCCCATGAGGTCAGCATGGAGGCACCAGAGGACATATTTACAATTCTTGGCCTTCACCTTGATGAAAGCAGCAATCTTGGGGAGAGGGAGAATGGTAAGGAAAAACTGCCGAGGTGCAAGCTGTTTCTTGACCCTGTGCCCATCCTGAGCTGTATAAGATTCTCAGAGCGCAGGAAAAGAAAGCCAGAGCCAGGGCTGAGCCAGGTGGAGGAGGGGAGAGCTGGAAGCCTGGACCTCTGGGAGGTGCTGCTCCGCCATGTGCCCCGAGGGCCTTCATGTGGGAGCAGAAGACATGGCCTGGGGTGTCCAAGACAGTGAGGGCCTGGTTCCAGCCCCTGCTCTTCCAGGAGCTAAAAAGAGCCTCCACATCCTATTGCACTGAAAAGAGGAGCTGGCCTTGCTGAAGGGCGGGTGGCCCACAGGGGCTCACAGGGTTAGGGCAAAGGGTTGCTCTTGGGGAAAGCTGCAAGGAGATGTGAACTGGAGGCAGAGCTGCTGGAACACATCTCAGATGCCAACCTTAACAGCGAAGACACATCAGGCATCTCGGCCCCTTAGGGCAGACGGAGACACTGTGCTGGATGGTGGGACGCTGCCCATGACACTGCTCACTGTGAGCTCCCGACTTAGATTCAATGCCAGAAACAGGGGCAGAGAGGCCAATGGCTGAATAGAGGAGACTTCCAATCTGAAACGCTTGAGTGTCTCTCCCGGTTTGTGAGATTCTGGTTTTTACCCTTAGGTGGAAGGTGGAATGGGCACACTAGAACACTATTCTTTTCTCCCTCTTTGTGAGCACCTTCTTCGATAAAAACAGTCTATTTTTTCCCCAGGTGCACCAAAGTGTTCAGTGGCTTCAGTGAATAAAGTCACTGGAAGATATGGGGCTCATGTCTATTTAATTAGATATAACTTTTCATTATCATTATTGTGAACTTGGCTTTAAATTATGCAAATATATATAAACTATACATTATCGCTTCCCTTTATTTAATCCTTTATATATATATGTATTTATTCCTGTAAATAAATATATACATGTATTTATTCCTTTATATATATATGTGTGTGTCTGTAGGTCTGTGTTCTCATGGCCATGCAGTGGGCTGCAGGCCACTTTGCAGGAATTCTTCCTACCTGCTACACTTACTGCTTAGCAAATAGGTGTTCAAAAGACATCTGTAACAAATAAATAATTACACATAATTATAAAGTAAAGTGAAGCTAGACCACAATGACATAAAATCTTGATCAATGTTTCCATGCAGAAAATCCTAGCTTTCACTTTAGCTTTATTCATTTCATACTTACATAAAATACTCATGGTATTTTTCCACATACTTAGTGCTGAGTTACACTCATGTTTGCTTTCCATTCTCTGCTGTCTTTTTTTAACAATACAGAAATTTTCATAGAAAAATGTCCTGAACACGTGTAGTAGCATTATAGAATCAGAGCAGTAGCTGCAAATGATTTATGAAACTATCTACTCTGGATAATACAACAGTGTTATACATACACAATTACTTCATAAAATATGGAATACAAACATGAATAGGAATGCCTATGACATTCAATGTGTTTTGTCAGCCTTTAAAAAACTTATTTCTGAACACAGTGGCTTTTCTTCTTCTTTAAAAAAAAAATCACATTCTATCAGAATCCATCTAAACTATTTCAGAGATGTGAAATGCTGTCATATTGGCAAAGACCAACAGAGAAAAAGGTATTACAGTTATCCATTCCACCTCTTGATGCCAGTTAAATATTTTTGGGAGCTCACTTAGGTTTCTAAAAGAGAAAATCATGCAAAATGCTTATTTGAGGTCTCCTTAATGGAGACTGAAGAATGTTATGCAGCTCTCTGCATGTTTTTTTTTTTCTTTTTATGTCTAAATTATTTGACTTATTTAAACCTTTCACCTGGATACGTTTCAAGTTTTCCACATGCATCTTTAATAGAGGAGGCCTGGAACCAGCCAAACATAGATTATAACACCTCACTTCTCTAAAGTTAACCTTTACCGGGCAAGCTCAGTCACTCATGAAAGAGTCAAGATCCAGGAGGCAGACAAAAGACCACTGAGCTGCCACATCTTCACAGGACCAACTAACAGGCCACAGGATTGCACCAAAGCTTGAGGTCTGTAACCTGTACTCAGATCCATCGTAAACCACTTATTCTTTTTGTAGACAACCTACCAACAACCATTAACAACCTTGTCTTCAACCTACACATTAACAAAATAAAATGCATGTCAGGACACAGATGACAGTACCTAAGCACCAACAGCAAATTGGAGCTGATGGTGGAGCTACATCCACAGACATGCACTAAAGAATAGATTTTTTTTTTAATGGATGCAATCAGTACTCCACAGTTTTATAACTTCTGAAAAAAAAAAAGATAACATATTTATCTAGTACTTCTTATACATTATTTTTATAGAAGAAATCATTTAATTGTATACACATATATCAACATAAAAAAAGCCACAGAAATGCAGAAATGTTTTTAAACCTTCCAATGACCAGGAAGATATGCACTACGATTCTCCTTTGTGCATCAAGGGCTTTGGGAGCTAAAGAGGCTTTGCCAAAGTAAAATAGCGCGTCCATGGAAGAGTGAAGACCAGATTCCAGGCCATTTAACCCCCGAGGCTACTGATCTTTGTAGCACAGTCAAAGACGCAGACTCAGCATTCTTAAACTTCTGATTGCCTTTCACTCACTTGCCTGCTCTTGCCTCCTAAATATATGTCTGTTCTTAGGATCTGTATTCGGTCTTTGTTGTAGTCAGTGAGGGCTGCCATAACAAAACACCACTGACAGGGTGGCCTAAACAACAGACACTTATTTTCTCATGGCTCTGTAGATTGCAAGTCCAAAATCAAAGTATCTGGATGTTTGGTTTCTCCTGAGGCCTCCTGCGTTGTTGGTCTTCAGATATCCATTGTCTTCTGTGTCCTCACATAGCCTTTTTACTGTGTTTGTGCTCTCATGGTATTTCTGCCTTTTCTTAAAAGCATGCCAGCCCTATTAGATTAGGGCCCAATACTTACAGCCTCGTTTAACATGAATTGCCTCAGTAAAGACCCTATCTCTAAGTACAGCCTCACTGGGGAGGTTAAACTTCAGCGTATAAACTGGGGGTGAGGGGGCAGAATTCACTTTCCCTGAAAGGCATATTTATTCTCAAAGCTTCGATTATATCTCCAATATGATGTACACCAAACCTGTCTCTTCAGATCTCAGGTCTTATTTGTGCTACAGTCACAAATTTATTTCCAACTACCTACTCAATATTCTTATTCTGATATCCTGTTAGACTAAACTTGTATCAAACCAAACTCATTGGCATCCTGGTCAAAGACATTTTCTTTTCTCTTGTCCTTGCATTAATCAATGGTTTGATTTGGTTTTAACTACTTTTCACTATTCCTGTCTTCCTCATTTCTCCAGCCAATAAGCAAGTCTTACTGATAACTCTGTTGAAGATGTGTTTGCATTTACTCATTTTAGCTCCCCCCCCGACCACTTGAGTAAAGGCCTTCATAACCTCACACCTGAAAGAGCACGGTAATCATCTACTACCTTGGACCCAACAAAGATGCTCAACGTTATTTAATCCCCTCCTATTGTGTATGAGAGGAATCCATTAATAGGATGGTATGTCACTCTTATTGTTAGGTTATGTTATATTACATAGGTAGCTTTAAGAAAGGATTAACCTAAGTTAGACTTGACCTAATCAAGTTAACCCTTAAAAGAGACGTAGCTCATCCTGGTGAAGGAGCCTTCAATCATGAGAGAAATTCAACAAGAAACAGATTGTTCATTGTTAGCTTTGAAAATGAAGGGAGCACTCACCGTGGCAAGGAATGCAGGCAGGTGACAGTCCCCAGGGAAGAGCCAGTGAGGAATGGAGTCCTCAATCCTACAACCATAGGAACTGAATTCTGCCACAGCTACCTGAGCTTGGAGAATGACCCCAAGCTCCTAATGAGATTTCAGTCCTTATTGACACCTTGATTTCCGTCTTGTGGCACTCCAAACACAGAACACATCTATCTATGTTATGCCAAAACTCCTGAGCTACAGAAATGGTGAGATCACCAACAGGGGTCTCTGTAAGACTCTAGATATGTGCTAAGTTGTTACACAGCCATAGAAAGCTAACATTACTTGGTTACCCTCTAATTCACCTCCCGCTGCCACATTTATATTCCGTGTTCAATTAGTTCATCATTTTGGTACCCTTTTACCAACCTCATTGAACATTATCATAATGCTAAGGGCCTATGGGTGAGTATTATATGCCTTAAACATACACACACACACACACACACACACACACACACTTCCCAGAGAAAGTAGTTATGTGACTTTTGGAAACATAACCAAACTGTCAAAAGAACATAAAACTAGTTACTCATATTTGGAAAGGTGATTCAGTACTATTTGTTCTGCTATGGTGTAAAAAAAACCACAATATTTTAATGGCAATAGTTATTAAATAGTGAAAATCTAGCAGCATTTACATCAACTAATGTTAAGTTCCATCAGTACTATGCCCAAATATTATTTTATCCCTTATCATGTTAATTCCTGCCATTGAAACTTACACCCAGTTTTCAAAGAACTTTGATTTTTGCTTTACCTAAGACAGCAAGTCTATTCCCCCAATTTGGCAATACAAAAACTTTCGTTTCAGGCAAGCCAATGTTCTCAGCGCTCCACTGTGTATCTCTGTTCAATGTGATTCCTCTTCAGAACCACTTACGAAGAAGAATTCCTCTCCATCAATCCAAACCTTTGAGATACATCTAATATAACTTCTTGTTCATAAATTCAAACACGTATTGAAGTACCTACCGGGTATACTAGAAATGATGAGATGCTTTTCCATTGGAAATTTGTTAAAGCTAATAAAGATTGGAAAGCAGTCAAAAAAAAAATTAGACAAAGATCTCTATGCAACAACATCAAATGATACCGGTCAAAATTCATCTCTACTTTACAAGAGATGTCTGTAAACCACAGGAAAGAGACACTGTTTTTAAAAGTATACATGTATAGTCGGCTATCTTTTGCCTAACACAGAAGGAAAATAAGAAAACATCTGCTTATCTTTAAGAAAACAGACTCAGCAAGAGTAAGCCGGAAACATGGCGTTGACGGAACACAAGTGGTGGATGGAGGTAGCGGAGGGCCAGGAGGAGGCAACGGGAGGACAGGAATGAGGAGGGAGGGAGCCTTCTCTGCAGGGAATTTTTTGTATAGATTTTGCTCCTGGAAATATGTTAAAGGTCCAAATAAATTCAGTCAACAAAGGCAGGACAATCCTGTAACTGAAAACATACTCAAACAAATAAACCTAATTATATCTCAAATGGATATCATTACCTCTGTGAAGAGAGAAAAAAAAAGAAATAGAAGTAATCCAAGTGATTATAATTCATTTGGAATAGGCCTTTTCCTCTATAATTCATTTGGAATAGGCCTTTTCCTCACCTCTGAATTGCTGGGGTTGTTGGTATTTAAGCGATTGAAGGTCGTCTCTTACGTTGCCGCAATCCCCTATTATTTTGGCAGGACCCATGAATGGTCTAAATAGTCAGTTTTCATCTTTTATTTATGCTGTTTTTTCTCCTATGTACACACTATAGAAATGGAAACTTCACTGTAGTAAACTTTTCCCTCTTTGTTAATGACCACTGCTGGGCTAAAAATGTTACCTTTATTTTACCATTGCTGCCTATAGCTATTAGAAAAAGTTGTTTCACACATAAACATACTTCTTGGAACCACAAACTTTCCATATAACTAAAATATAATGCTTGACTCATCCAGTTCTATCTATCTATCTATCTATCTATCTATCTATCTATCTATCTACCTACCTATTCATCCATCTGTCCATTTATCTATCTATCCATCTACCTGTCTCTCTATCTATACTTCCCCCACACTTATATATGATCCTCTTTTAATGACTTGGGGAACTTTTCAACATTTTGTTACTCCACTGGCTTTTCACACAAATGGGGAAAAGACAGACTTAAGGGTACCAGATAATCAAAAATTACTAAATAGCTAAGAGCAACTGTCTCGAGGGTCCTGGGGACTTGGAGGCCCTGCTGCCAATGCTGGGGCCCAGCACCTCCACTCCAGCTGCTGCTGCCAGATGTGAGTACCGGGGTAGTCAGATGTGTTGTTTAACTCAAGTGAAAATGGAAATCCAGGTTTTTAGATGTAATCAAACAGTTTTCAAATATTGGCATTCAATTCAAGATATTTATTTCTAAACTATCTGTGGGCTGCTCCCAACCCATCTATAGGTCACATTCAGCTGCTGAGGACACTGTGAGACCTCAGATATGGAACAACAACAAAACCAACTAGAGATACCTAAGCACCAAGCTATGTATTACAAAAAAGATTTGCACACAAGGGAGAAATAAAACTGGGAGCAGAAGTGGAAAGTGCTGCAGAAGGAAGACTTGAACTGAATTTAGAAGGAAAACACTACATCTTAGAGTACAGAAAATAAAAGGAAAAAAAAAGTTTGCCAGTATGTCATGGCTAATTATGCCCTCAGTGTCTTTGTAAACAGAAGTGCCAGGCCACTATTCACTGAAACTTAGCTTGGTTTTACCAAACCTTGAAAAGTTAATATTATGATACATCCAGAAGGATGAAGATAAACATGACATGTTTATAATGTGATTTCCCCATTCTACCTCTAATTTTTTTAAAAAAATTATCATTGCTTTTTTTTTTAAAGCTGTTAGTATGTTTCATATAATGCTTCTGATCTTTTCTCAACGTCCAGTTGTTTTTACTTCTTGCTGGGTCAGAGTATAATTATTGAACAAGCTTCGCTCTTATTTCCAAGTGCTTTTAGACCATGGGTCCAAAAAGCCATATTAGCTAGAATTTTGCATAAACTGCAGATAAGAAAACTATGAGTGCATGACATTCTTATAAGAAAAATATTTTGGTTTTTAGTTTCCTAATTAAGTTTTGTTAAATCAATGTTGTCAGCTCTGAGTTCTAGTGTCTCTGTGTCACTAGCATTTGATTGCTGAATTTACTTTGGTGTGTTTTAAAGTATGATTATCTGTCACAATATATATGATTTTGGAACTATTTCTAAGTATACTGAAAATTCTATATCTAAAACCATATATACATTTATCATATAGATACACCTATCTATAGTACCTATATCTATTTTAGATACATATTTTACATATATACATGTTAATGTCATGTTAATGACATGTTGATATCATCTCTTTTCTTTTACATTTTTAAATCTTTTTCTTGCTCGATTCCCTTGACTATTTCACAATGGAAATAAAAAAGAAGTTCTTATGACCAAATCTTCTATGACATTATTAAATAATTGGGTTATTTTTATTATTTTTTAAATATATGGAAAATAATCTTCATAAGTTCCCTTTCTCCCAAATAGTATACTGTAAATATTCTCATACAATTAAAGATGGGGCAGAAAAAGAATTCTACAACAAGTTACCCTAAATGAACCCTAGTCTACATAACAAAAGATGTAAAATGGTCAGAGATGGCCAGACTGAGGGTGTCCAGTAATTTGGTAATGCTGGTTCACAAGAAATGATGGTTCCAAGGGGCTGCAGGGCTGGAGAGAGGCCAGATACCCCTCTCTGCGGAGGCCACTTTCTAGTAAATGATCAGCTGGTGTTAACCCCTATGGGGCAATTTCCAATATGAGTAATTATTTTTTGTGCATCTAAATCTTCCCTGAATGTGCAACTGGGAATACTTTCATTAAATGTTATTCTTTCCACACCATAAATTAATCCCTATACGTGCTGTAGATCCCCTGTGAATCTCAAAAAGGAGTTGTGAAGATTAATCATTTAATTTGTGTGAATTGTTTGAAAATTGTTTTCCCCTGGCTCTTTGAGAAGCTCAGTATATGCTCAAGCTGCACACAATGGAAGCATTTGAACAAATTAACTTACTGAACAACTACTATGTGTCTGGTACTACACCAGGCAGTGTGAGAATGAAGACAATTATTAGACAATTTCTGACTTTAAGGGATTTATTAGCTAGTAACAAAACTGAAATGACATGGTTAGGCCACAACCTCAAATGCCTATGGCCTATGGGGCAGAGCTAAGAGCAACTGTTTCAAAGGCCCAGGCACGCTGCCAATGCTGAGGCCCAGCACTCCCACGACAGCTGATGCCACTGATGGACATGATCACCAGTGTGTCCAGATGTGTTGTTTAACTCAAGTGAAAATGGAAATCCTGCTTTTTATGTGTAATTAACCAGTTTTCCAATGTTGGCATTAAATTCAAGATTTGTATTTTTAAAACTATCTATCTGTGGGCCAATCCCCACCCATCTATAGGTCACATTCAGCTCCTGAGGACATTGTGAGACCATGGATCTGAAACAGCAACAACAAAACCAACTAGCAGGATGGTGTGGTGGCTTGTGCCTGTAATCCCCTCACTTTGGGAGGCCGAGGCAAGTGGATCACTTGAGGTCAAGAGTTCGAGACAAGCCTGGCCAACATGGTGAAATCCCACCTCCACTAAAAATACAAAAATTAGCCAGGCATGCTGGCGGGTGCCTGTAATCCCAGCTACTCAGGAGGCTGAGGCAGGAGAATCGCTTTAACCCAGAAGGTGGAGGTTGCAGTGAACTGAGATCATGCCACTGCGCTCCAGCCTGGGTGGCAAAGAGACACCGTCTCAATAAAAAAAATTACAAAACAAAACAAAACACCAACGAGATATAACTAAGCAGCAAATTAAGCACCAAATTATGTATTATGTACATAATAAATTATGTATTACAAACAAGATGTGCATATATGGGAAAAATGAAACTGGAAGTGGAAAATGCCACAGAAGGAAGACCTGAACTGAATTTGGAAGGAAAATACTACACCTTTGACTATAGAAAATGTAAGGGGAAAAAAACAGTTTGATGACATGTCATAACTAATGATGCTTTTATTGCATGCTAATACAATAGAGATATATCCTAAATGACGGAGACATGACCGTCACAGAAAAATCTGGAAGGCACTGCAAACATTGAATAATTTTCATATAAACTCAGATGTGAACAACATCCATGTTCCCAAACATTTCTCCACTAGTAATAAGAAGATGATTATGAAAATGAAAACCTTGTTCCTTTCAGCTTTTAAGATATAAAAAGTGGTTATTGTTAATACATTGTGAGATCAAGAGGGTTACACAGACAAGAATGATGACCCTAACATTTGCTTTCAAGATGTTTTGAAATATTTGTCAAGCTGGTCATTGTGTGGAGATGACATTTAAGGATTAAAAGCTCTTTGCAAACTCCCCTCTCCTGGCCATGCCTGGCCTATGCAGGATCCTTTCTAATAAGAAAGGATGCAAATGCATGGGTGGCAACAGGCACGTGGCCTTCTTCACCGTCACTGCTACCAGGAACCGAGGGATCACTACACACGTCTCGGTTGTCTGTAGTCCCACAGGGTCAGGAAACACCTTTCAAATCCACGTTTTATTTCCTGATCGATGAAATGCAGCCACTGTGGCATATAAAATAATATTCATGCATCTCTGCTAAGAAAGAAAAGTCAAAAATAGAAGGGAAAAACAAAACTTTTTGTGGGAAGAGAGAAACTGGAACAAAATTGGTTGGAATAAAAGATTGCTGAAGAGGTGTTCAATGCTTGCAGGGAAAAAATTGGGAAAACAATTGATGTCAGGAAGCTTTAGATAAGACACTCAAAAATTTCATTTTAATATTTATTGCTTGTAGTGAAATTGATCAGTATCGCCGGCATGATGAGGTCATGAAAGAAGAGACTGATGCAGGCAAATTCATTATTTCTGCTTCTGTTCTTTCTGTTTTGATATTAGTCTATTTTCTCCCAATAAACTATCCTATTGCATACCTCCCAACTTTTGCCATTTGTGGTAATGTAATTTTCCTGTAATCTTTTATAAAATATCAGAGTACCCATCTGTTGTACGGGTAGGGATAAAATAGCTTCCTTCAGAAGAAAACACTGACTGTAAACAGCCAAGCCCCATGAAAGACAAGTGAATCTTCTAGTGGTCCTTTATCAGATTATATTTTCTGGTGCCAGGGCAGCCCACCCTGCTTGACCTTTTTTACTTATGTACATGAGAAAAACCATGGGTCCTAATCAGTCATATGATAATATTCTGTTTTTTTTTTTCTAGCATAGTTATTCAACTAGGATATTTTAATGCAAATACTCTGATTTCAATTTATTGAAATCAAGGAAATAAACATAAAAAATGGAAACAAACGATGTAATTTAGTCAGATATCTTGAAAGATCAAGCACTACATTACGTGTCTCAGAGACTGCCTTCAGAAGTCAGCCGCTGGCCTCAGAGACATGACTGACCTTAAAACGCAGGTGACAATGATACCCCTTTTCCTCAGAGATTGTAGCAAATCACAACTCGATATCTCACAAAAACAAATCACAACGACAGAGTCTCACTCTGTCACCCAGCCTGGAGTGCAGTGGCACGATCTCAGCTGGCTCACTGCAACCTACGACTCCCAGGTTCAAGTGATTCTCCTGCCTCAGCCTCCCGAGTAGCTGGGATCACAGGTGCCTGCCACCATGGCCAACTAATTTTTGTATTTTTAGTAGAGATGGGGTTTCACCATGTTGGTCAGGCTGTTCTCGAACTCCTGACCTCAAGTGATCTGCATGCCTCAGCCTCCCAAACTGCTGGGATTACAGGCGTGAGCCAGAAAATCACAACTCTATCCAGAAGATGCTCCTGAATCTGACATGCAGGGGGATAGGATCAGCTGCCTCCTTGGATGTGGTGAAGGGATTTTTATCTCAGCTTTTTTGCCAAATAAGCACATGGAGCTGATTTTGATTGTGCACTGCAGATCAGCAAAAATCTTTCTACTTACACTGTGCATAAGCTTGAGAAAATATCCTTTATCTGTATGGAAAAAGTTGTACTGTTGAAATTATTTTTAATATTATCACATTGTAATTGTTAGATTAGATTTTTTTTTAACTTTTAAGCTCAAAGGTACATGTGCAGGATGTGCATGTTAGTTACATAAGTAAACTTGTGTCATGGAGGTTTGTTGTACAGATTACTTCATCACCCAGGTATTAAGCCAAGTATCTATTAGTTATTTTTCTTGATAATCTCCTTCCTCTCATCCTCCGCCTTCCAGTAGGCCCCAGTGTTTGTTGTTCCCTATATGTATTCATGTGTTCTCATGACTTGGCTCCCACTTACATGTAAGAACATGCTGTATTTGGTTTTCCCTTCCTGAATTAGTTTGCTAAGGGTAATGGCTTCCAGCTCCATCCATGTCCCTGCAAAGGACATGATCTCATTCTTTTTTATGGCTGCACATATTCAGTGGTGTATATGTACCACATTTTCTTTATCTAGTCTGTATGAGAATATAGAAGGGAAGACAAAGAGAGAGTAATGGAAGATAAGAGCTAAAGCCCCACGAAACCATCTTAATTTTTGCCACCAACTTAGGATACTTCCCTCATGTCACATGTCAACCAAAACTGCAGCTGTCTGATCCACCGTCTCATGTCCAGGCCAAGTGGCCTCTCAACATCTGTAATACCCTAATAGCTTCTTCCCTGGATACCCTGCCTCTACCAGGCCAGTTCCCCACCATAGCCAGAGGGCCGAAGTCCTAGCAGGCGCCATGATGACGGAAGCAGAGGATGCCAGAAGCAGAGGATGCCAGATGCAGGGTCAGGAGCTGAGGAAAGCAGGCGGCCTGCAGAAAGAAAATGGGTCCCTGGAGCCTGCGGGAGCAACAGCCCTGCCAACACCTTGTTTTCTGCCTGGGGCGTTCTGACCTCCAGAAGTCTAAAGGAATAAATTCCTGTTGCTTAAGTTCCCATGTTCGTGGTAATTGTGGGGTGGAGGGAGGGGGGTGGGATAGCATTAGGAGATACACCTAATGTAAATGATGAGTTAATGGGTGTAGCACACCAACATGGCACATGTATACATATGTAACAAACCTGCACATTGTGCACATGTACCCTAGAACTTAAATTATAATAAAAATATATATATAAATAAATAAAGCAGCAATGGGAGACTTTACAGTACTGAATACATGAAGGTTTTATGTATAATTTTTAACAACTAGTGAATTCAAAACCACTGACATATCTTTAGGGTCAATGAAATTTGAAACAACCACAGCAAATACTTTGTTAGTGTCCACATATTATTACATAATTATTAATAACTTTAAGTATACCATCTTTTCAGTATTTAAGTGAAAATTTACAATCATTCAGTAAGGAAGGTTCTCTGATGACCATAGGGTTCTTTTTACTTGGTACCTGAAATAGTGAAAACAGAAAATCATAAAGGCTATCTTTTTCCAAAAAAGCCCTGGCTGGAAAGAAATAACAAGGTCATAGTCTCTGCTAACAAGGGCAACTAACTTTCCTGTAACAGTTGAAGTTTTGTTATAGTGGTTTGAAAGATTGCTGATTTATAACTTTGAGATTTAAAACACTTGCTATAAGAATAGATTTGTTAAAATATTTGTTGTAGCAAAGAAAAATAGCTGTGAAAGATGCTTCCTGGGAGATGGTTTGTACCTGGCAACTCATAATCATCAGCTCACAATGACTTCACTGATCTGGGTCTAATCAAAGCATGAGGAGTCTGAAAATTAGAAACATAGCTAAGTTATCCTCCCCTGTAAAATCTATTATACAGGTGAAAATAAAAGTGACTCTAACGACACATAATCTCAACTTGTTTAAGTAATAATAAATTTTTTTCTTTTTTTTTTTTTTTGAGACAGAGTCTCGCTCTGTCACCCAGGCAGGAGTACAGTGGCACAATCTTGGTTCACTGCAACCTCCACCTCCTGGGTTCAAGCGATTCTCCTGCCTCAGCCTCCCAAATAGCTGGGACTACCGGTGCGGGCTACCACGCTCAGCTAATTTTTTGTATTTTTAGTAGAGATGGGGTTTCACCGTGTTGGCCAGGCTATAAATAATTACTATATGTCATATTCTTAAAACTGCTCAGTGCTTAGGGTGAGAAAGCCTTCCCAAGGGAAGGTCTGTTCTCTCCTACCTGGTCATAGAGCATAGCCACTGGCCATGCTGTTCAGCACATCTCTCTCCATTTATTTTCTATTCTTTGAGACAATTATTCCTCACGTTCCAATATTCTTTTTCTTTTCACTGTTTTTCTGTCTTGAATAAATCTCCAACATCCCCCACAACTATCCCTTTTAAGTTTCAGATACCCAGACAACAAAGCACATAACCAAGATGCTTGATCACACACACGTGCATGCATACACGTACACACTTATACACCATGTATATATGTGTGTGTTTGCATACAAAAATCTTGCTTCGCAAACAGAAGAAGGTATGTAAATAACTGCTTGGAACTCATTGGCAGACAAAGAAACAGAGGAGATGTCAATTATTTAAGATAATATCCAGGAAAGAAAATGGGTCTTTTCTCTTAGTATTGCTCCCCTGCCAGAGCAGGTTCAATCCTAAGAATTTTACCTTTATCCCACCCCTCCGCCACTGTTTCATTTTACGGTCTTACGACTGTCATTTGGCTTTTCCTTGACCAGTTCTTTCCATAAGACTTGCTGGCCTGTGTTCCCTTTCTGATTTTTACTATTCTCTTGTCCTTGCTGCCCTCACTGTAACTGGCTTCTGTTCATTTCTCCAACCTGTCAAGAGCATTTGCAATCCCATTCCCACCCAGCTAGGTTCTATTGCCCCAACTGACTTTACGACATCCTCATGCAAGGTAACCATGTACTCTACTCCATCATCCCAGTCAGTGACGAAGAGCCCTGGGCACAGGGCTGACCCTGGCGATACAACACCTGTGTCTGCCAAGTTAATGGAATTCCATTATTAATTACTCATTAGGAGAAATGTAGGGGATGACAGGGGATAACACACACCTCTAACATTCCCAGACATCGAAACAAGCATCTCCTGGGCTTCTGTGGAAGTTCATTTACATAAGCGGTTCTTGACCCTGATCTCGTAGAGGTCACAGAGACTTTACGGATCGGATAAAAGCTGTGGATTATCTTTCCCAAAAGCTGTGCACACACACAAGCCACAGCATTTTGCATAAAATTTCAGAAGATTCAAGGATTTCCCTTTAAGCACATCTCTAGAACTCCTGGAGTCTAGAACATTCAGGTTAAGAGTATCTAGTGAAGATACTTTTAAATATTGTAGCATCTATATTATCTTTAAAAGAAATGTACATTAGATGCCAGAAGAAAATATAATTTGAAGGATTTTCTTTAATCTAGATGATATCACATATATACCTTAAAAATAATCTTGATTGACCTATGCTCTCAGGCCAAAGAATTATTCATGCAATACAATGAAAATGATTTTTTTCTGCTGTAAAAAGTAACATTATTTTTTAAATTGTGGTAAAGTACACATTTCATACAATTTGCCATCTTAGCCATCTCTAAGTGTATAGTTCAGTAATGCTAAGGATCACAGTTGTGCAGCCAATCTCCAGAGCTATTTCATCTTAAAAAACTGAAACTCTATACTCATTAAATCATCACACAATAACTCTCAATTTCCCCCTTAACCCAGTCCCTAGCAACCAACATTTTACCTTCTAGTCTCTATGAATTTGGCTACTCTAGGTAGTTCACAGAGTATTGGTCTTTTTGTAACTGGCTTATTTCACTTAGCATCATGTCTCCAGGTCTTTCCATGTTGTCACATGTGTCAGAATTTCATGTGTTTTCAAGGGCCGAATAATATTCTATTGCAGGTTGCACGTATATACTGTATCAATTTTTTTTTTATTTTTTTGAAACGTAGTTTTGCTCTTGTTCCCCAGGCTGGAATGCAATGGTGCGATCTCGGCTCACTGCAACCTCCACCTCCCAGGTTCAAGCGATTCTCCTGCCTCAGCCTCCCAAGTAGCTGGGATTACAGGCGCGTACCACCACACCCGGCTAATTTTTGTATTTTTAGTAGAGATGGGTTTCATCATGTTGGCTAGACTGGTCTCAAACCCCTGACCTCAGGTAATCCACCCATATCAGCCTCCCAAAATGCTGGGATTACAGGCGTGAACCACCATGCCCAGCCGCTGCATCAGATTTTTGTTTATCCATTCACACATCAATGATTACCTGGATTGTTTCCACCTTTTGGCCATTATAAATAATGCTGCTGTGAACATAGGTATGTAAAATTAAATTTTTAGCAAAGAAATCTTACTGCTGTGTGAATACTATTGTTTGTTTTAAATTTTTGAAACTTTTAAAAATCATTTCATTGTTAGGCACAACTGACAAAAAGAGAAGTACACAAAACAACTCAATGAGTCATCAGGTAGCAAACAGTCATATCACTGACACCCAAGTCAAGACACAAAGAAGGTTTCCATGTAGAGCTTGCTCTCTGAGGTGTGTCTACTACACAACACAGAGTTCCCATGCAAAATTAATTTGGTCTCCCCAAGAATGCTGCCAGACAGAGATTATTACTCCCATGTTCTGGGTTGAGTAAAGGGAAGCTTAGAGAATGTCTTACAAGGTCACATAGCTAGTAAGTGATAGACACAGGATTCTAAACATCAGCCTTTTTCACCCCACCTCCACATGGGTTGGACTACGTAGAGGCCAGCTGGTGCAGTAAAACACATCAACTATATTAAAATTATCCAGAGGTATAAATGTGACTGATACTTGGATAATGACCACATGGTTTATCCTTTTGATATTTTTCATTGTGACTTTTGCCCACTGTTCTAATTTTGCGCTTTAGAGTAATTTAAACAGATGCATTAACATTTCCACATGCAAGACTCTAAGTAGCTTAAGAAGGTGGGCATGTCCCCAGGAAGACTCATTCCCAGGAATTCTCCCTAGGTTCTCTCAGGGAACAGCATCTCCAGGCAACTAACTCCCCTGACTGTCCTCTTGTGGTCACATTAGTCTGTCAATACCCCTAGTAAGTAAAGGTATGTCCGGAACTGACATTGAATTTTAGATGTTCACTATCAACCCAATGAATGATTCATTCACTCATTTAACAAATATTTCTTTAGAGCTTTGCACTATTCCAGACTATACCTCCTCTGACAATACTTTGATTAATGCAGGGAAAGTTACAGGCACATTTTTCTACTCTTGCTACACTGTTGTCTTATACTGAACATGGGATCAAGTAAAATCTGGATGCATTTCACAGGAACTACTGCCAAGGCATGTCCCCAGCATCCTGTATTTATAGAATTGGTCTTTCGAAATGATCTTTGTGCTGTCTTCACAGTAGATTACCAGGGTTTCATGTGGTAATATTTCAAAATCAGTATTTTGGTGGTTGATCAACAGAATCCAATAATATTTTTTAAATGTTTTTGCAGACTTTAAAAGTTAAACTTTTATATCTGTTTAGAAAGAATCTTTTCCTTCCTTATATGCCTCTCCTTCCTTAAAAACAAACAAATGAAGTGTGTATAATTGTTCTCTGTTGTTATGGTTTGCATCTTATAGCCATGAACTCTAACGACTGACTTCCTATGTGCTAAAAGTGGTAATTGATCTAACTGCATTACAATTTTTCAATATAAGCAACTAGTTATTGAAGTGGCTTAATTTAGCGAGGAAACACCTAATGAGTCAATGGGTTTATTCGGTTAATTCAGTGAAAAGTGCTAACGATTCAGAAAGTTTAAGGAGTTTTGTAAGGCAGCCTGTAGGAAAGTACTAATAACCAAGCTATGACCAACAGCCTCAAGAGCAGGGTTGCCAGGGTAGGCAAGTAAGGATACAAAGCACTCAGTGAAATTCGCATTTCAAATTTGTTGTTCATCTGCAATTCAAATTTAACTGGTTGTCTTGTGTTTTATCTAGCAACTCTATTTTGCAGCCTTCAACATAGCAATGATTAATTAACAGGAGATGTTAATACCAGGTTTACTTCTCCATGGGAATTCACTACCCACAAAAAGGGTAGCCAATGTATTTTGATGTTTGACTTCTGCAAAATTAGAAGACATAAGTCTTTTTTGGAAATGGCTTAAAAATAGAAGGGGCAGGATAAAACTGCAGATGCCAACTGTCATTTTCCACTCCATCCATTCATTTCATAAAATTATACAGCCAGAAAAACATCATTTAGTCCAAATCTATATACTTAGAAATGTCACAAGACCATGAAAGTATCTTACTTTTAAATAATTCCTCGGAATCTGACTTCGCATCTAATCAACCTATTTGGTTTTGGATGCTGCAAGGTCTTCAGAGCTAGAAAGGATGCAGCAGTAAATCTGGCCATCAGGCAGCTAACAAAGAGGGCACACCAGACAGCAGACAACAGGCTAATGCTGGAGATGGCCCTGGATGGGCTTGGGTCAGGTTCTATGATGTCCTGGTGATAGAAGCAGGTGTCCAAGGCTGGACAATTCTGCAAAGGGGACAGGAGCTGGGGAAATCAAGAGGAGCAGTGGCCAGGAAAAATATGTATGACTAGGCATACAAGACGTATAGGACCATGAAAAATGGGAAAGAAAAACTCCATGAGAATTTTTGGTAGAATGCTAGTTTTTTAAGTTACATTCCATAGCCGGATGTGACAGAGTCCCAGTCATGATACCTCGTGTCACTGGCCAACAGGGTTGATTGAGCCACAACCAGGCTTACGAAGTTGGCTTTGCCCCTTCTCACTGCTTCAGCTGAATATCTCCCTAAACTGAACATTCTGGTAAAAATGACATCTTCTTAGAAGTAAGACCAATTTAAGCATAGGTGAGATTTACAGTCTATAATAGAGAAAATCATAATTTATGACCTTTTATAAGCTAAGTTTATCATTGCTAACGCTGTTCTTTCTTTCATGCACACATTCCATCGACAAACAGCCAAAAATTTTAAATAAACCAAAAGGATTCAATACATATTCACAGTTCTATACTTATTGGCTCTAGAAATTGGGGCCTTTTCCTTTTGTTTTATGCTAATTAGGCTTGAAGTCATAATTTCCCTTAAACACATGAGCACTATTAAGCACCAACTGTGGGGTATTTAAAAAGTTACAACAGAGAGCGCAAAAGGGAAAAAAAATGAATATGACCTCATTCCTTTCTTTAAAAGGATCTCAGTATAGTTAATGAAATAAGAGATATTTATATGAAAAGTTGGCATATATTGTCTGTGCTTTTATGTAAAAGCTGCATTAGTATAAAAAACAGTAAAGATTATAGAAATTCAAAGAGTCCATATCACTTTTGATAGGGGTGGTCAAAATTTCATTGCAGTAAAAAAAAAGAGGGAATTGAACCTGGACTTTAACAGTTAAGATTCAAGTAAAACTGATTATTTGAGCATCTACTCAATGGGGAGAGTAGGCTTATTCACATATATTCTCTAAATTTATGTCATTTCATTCAAACATTAAAGCACATCATCCAATAAAGCCTCAACCATTTACTTCTTCCATATTTCATATATAGGTAATGATATGGTTTGGCTGTGTCCCCATCCAAATCTCACCTTGAATTGTAATAATCCTCACATGTCAAGGGCAGGGTCACATGGACATAATTGAATCATGGGGGCACTGTCCCCGATACTGTTCCCATGGTAGTGAATAAGTCTCAAGAGATATGACGGTTTTATAAATGGGAGCTCCCCTGCACAAGCTCTCTTGCCTGTCGCCATGTAAGACCTGGCCTTGCTCCTCCTTACCTTCTGCCATAATTGTGAGGCCTCTCCAGGCATGTGGAACTGTGAGTCAATTAAACCTCTTTGCTTTATAAATTACCCAGTCTTGGGTAAGTCTTTATTAGCAGCATGAAAACACACTAATACAGGTAATGAGGTATGCTAGTGGAAATTAAGTTTGTACTGTTTGTTTTCCCTATTCTTTGGGAACGGATGTAACAGAAACTCATACACTCACTTGGTTGGGGAGAAACATGGGGATTCTCTCTACAAAGAGCACAATCACTGAAAGTAGCCTGCCTGAAGGATACTGTCCTATTTCAACTTTGACATGTGATGGGTCCTGAGGGTAGAGCATCGAAAAGAAGGCAAAGGATGGTCGAGATACATCCCATCCACCTATTTCCCTGTCTCAAGTAAATGTACATCCTGGGAAGGACAGACAGACATGTAATAGGGAGAAGTGAGGTGGCTAGCTACTTTCAGTTCAGTAACTGAATACAGATATGGGTATTGGTTCTGAAGATTTTTTTAACATGGTAAAATATATATATAATCTACCTTTTTAGTCATTTGTAGCTGCACAGTTCAGCTACATTAAGCATATTCGCATTGTTGTCCAACCAACACCACCATCCATCTCCAGAAATTTTTTATTTTCCCTAACTAAAACTCCATACCCATTAAACACTCACTTCCTGATTCCTACCCCACTCCAGGCCCTGGTAACTGCTATTCTATTTTCTGTCTCTAGGAATTTGACTACTCGAGTATCTCATAAAAGTGGAATCATACAATATTTCTGTGTGACTGCTTATTTCACTTAGAATATTTTCCAAGTTCTTCCATGTCACAACATGTATCAAAATTTTATTCCTTTTTAATGGTGAATAATAATATCAGAAGATGAAAAATGCTCACAGCAGCAAAAAGTAAGCCAAATAGATGTGAAGCCAACAAAGTGCCTCCATGTTATATATACATACATACCACATTTTATTTATCCACTTATTCATTGATGGACATTTAGCTACTGTGAATTATATTGCTATGAACAGTGATGTACAGATATCTGTTCAAGACCCTGCTTTCAGGTTTTGGGGGTATATACCTAGAAGTGAAATTTCTGGGTGATCATCTATATTTCAGTTGTGTGGAACCACCATACTGATTTCCACAGTGGTTGTGCCAGCAAAGTACAAGAATTTCTATTTCTCTACATCCCTGTTGAACTTTTTACTTCCTTTTTTGTTGTTTTGATAATAGCTATCCTAATGGACGTGGTACTTCACTGTGGTTTTGACCAGCATTTCCTTAATAATCAGTGATGCTGAATGTCTTTTACTGAGCTTATTGGCGTGATTATGAAGATTTGAAAGTTACATTTTATAAACATAGCATCAACCCAGGCAGGTCAAAGATATAACATTTGTGAAAGCAAAAACGAATTGAAGAAACACAAAAAGGTGACTTTTCAATGCCATTGATCAGCATGCTATATTAAGTACTTAAATACTGAAAAAGAAACATAAAAATCCAAATATAGAATAAACGGTTAAGTGTATTACAAAGCACTTGTCACAAAAGAACACTCAGTTACAAAAGTAGGAAGACTGGTAGGTAATACTCCAAAATGTTTAAGGTGGTTATTTTTAAGTGTGTTTCATAAGTAAGTTTTGTCTTATTCTTTACACAGTCTTCATCACTGGCACTCAAGAAATATTTCCTCATTGAGTCAGAAATTAATTTTTTATAATAGTGTGTAATTATGAAATAAGAAACAAACAGAAGTAAACACCTAGTAAATTGGTTCTGCTGTACATTAGAATTGTCTAGGGAGCTTTTAAAATAATATAAATGTGTGGTACTTCTCTTCATCAAAGATCAGAATTTTTGGGGGTGGAGCCCAGGCATCTGTAATATTAATACACAATGAGAGTTGAGAAGTACTGTTGTGGAAAATAAGAATGAATTAGGCCCTTTGCAAGTGTTCGCTTCATCGTCCATTGCCGCAGTTGATTAAAGATGAAACACTCAACCAGCCTAAATTGTTGACTCACAAAACCATGTGCAAACTATAATAGTTGTTTTAATGCTCTAAGTTCTGATGTGGTTACTTACACAACAAATAATCAACTCACTTAAAATTTTCCCCAATAAGAGCTTATTGTGTGTTAGGCACAAAAGAAGTGCTTAACATTCATTATCTCATTAAATTGTCATAACAAACCAATAAGGAAAATACATTATTTCAAATGAAAATAGGCTTGGGATGCTTAAACAATTTGCTCTTTAGCGTCCCATTCCAATCACTAATATACTAATATTTGCCTAATATAAATTAGAGGAAATTAAGAGAGACAAATTGCATGATATTACATTGTAAATACATAATACATACACAAATACACAAAAATTCATTGTAAATAATTCATCAGCATGCTTATTTTTCAACTAATGTAAACACTCAGCACTAGGTAGTCGGTTAGGTATGCCTACTTGGCATAACTGAATAACATACATAATACACATTGTACTCATTAGGGAACTTCCCATCATTTCTTCTACTCCCACCCACTTACCCTGGCAAGTGCATCGTCTATAACTGCACGCTCCAAGTCCATGTGTACACATTCTGTAGCTCTTACTTAAACGTGAAGATATGAGCTATCTGTCTTTCTCTATCTGACTTGTTTCACGTAAGATAATGGCCTCCCGTTCCAATCATGTTGCTGCAAAGTACATGATTCCATGTTTTTTATGGTTAAATATAATTTCATTGTGTATATATGCCAGTTTCTTTATCCAATCATTCATTGATGGACACTTAGGTTGATTCCATATCTTTGCTATTATGAACAGTGCTGCAATAAACACAAAGTGCAGCTATCTTCTTGATATAATGATTTTTCCTTTGGGTAGATACCCAGTAGTGGAATTTTAAAACTGTAATAGAAATACAAAAAGCCAAAAAAAAAAAAAAAAAAAAAAAAAAAAACCCAAGCATTTTAAGATCAAAAAAGCAAACAAAAAACAAAAAACAAGATTTCAAGATATTTCACCAAAAAAAATTATGAATAGCAAATAGGTAAATGAAAACATGTGCAACATCATTAACCATTAAGAATGTGCAAATGAAAACCATTAAGATGCCACTACACACCTATTAGAATTGTTAAAAATAAAAAGACTATTTCAAGAATTGGCCAGGATATTGTGCTGCTAATTGGGAATTTAAAATTATATAACCACTACAAAAACAGTTTTGCATTTTCACGAAAGGCTAATCATACACCTCATATGGTCTAGCCATTCCACTCTAAGGTATTACCCAAAAGAAATTAAAGTTTATTATGAAATATTGAAAAAATGAAAATGCATTTCTAAATAAGCCTTGGGTAAAAGAAGAAATGAAAATGGAAATTAATAAAATTCAAAAGTGAATGAAAATGAAGACATAACAAAATTTAGGGGATGCAGCTAAAGCAGTATACAAAGAAAATTTTATGGGACTAAACAGAAAAAAGTTTCAAATTGTCTTCACATTCCACCTTCACAAATAAAAAACGAAGAGCAAATGAAAAGCAAAGCAAGAAGAAAAAAGAAAACAATAATGATCAAGGTGAAAAATCACTGGTTGAGAAAACAGAACAATAGGAAAAAGACCATGAAATCACAACTTTGTTCTTTCTATTGATCAATAAAAATTATACTGTCTTGTCAGACTGATCAGGAAATAAACAGAAAGGATACAAATTACCAATGTCAGAAACAAGAGAAGTGACACCACAACACATTGTAGAGATACCAGAAGGATAAGAGAATATTCTGAGCAATTTTATACCTATAAATTTGGCAACTTAGATGAAATTTTAAAATTCCTGGAAAGGCTAAACAACAGGACCTACTAAATTTCAAGCCAGAGAGAAAAGAAAACTTGAATAGACTTACGTCTATTCATTAGTATAATAATATTGCATTAAAATACCTCACACGAAGAAAACTTTTAGGCCCAGATGTCTTCACTAATGAAGTCTATCAAACATTTAAGAAAGAAAAAAAAGCAATTCTACACAAATGCTTGAGAAAAGTGAAGACAAGGCAATACTCCCAATTTCTTTTTTTTCAGCCATTATTACTTTGATACAAAAACAAGACAAAGATATTATAAGAAAAGAAAACTGAAAATGAATATTCCTTGAGAACACAGAAATGTTAACAAATAGAATTCAACAATATGTCAAATAACGATACATCGTGACTGAATGGGGTTTCATCCTAGGAATGCAAGTTTGATTTAACCTTTGAAAATCAAACATAATTTACCATGTTAAGAGAGTGAAAAAGAGAAACATAATACTCTCACAAGGTTTAAAATAAAAGCATCTGACAAAAATCTAAAATCTATCTTATACAGTCCCACAGCAAATTAGGAATAATAGAGAACTTTCTCAACCTGATAAAGATCATCTATGAAAATCTACAGTTAACATCACATTTAATGATGAAAGATTGCCTACTTTCCCTCTGAGATTGAGGCCTTAATGTTAAGTCTTACAACTTCCACTCAACATTATACTGGAGCTGATAGCCGGTGCAATAACTCAAGAAAAATAAAATGCATAAGATTAGAAAAAAATTAGAAAATTTCTATTCTCAAATGACTTGATTGCCTCCATAGAAATTTCTATAGAATCTACAAAAATGTCATTAAAACTAATAAGTAAACTTAACAATTATCTCGGTTATAAAGCCAATATACAAAATATTTAACATTGGAATTAAGAAACACCATTTACAATAGATCAAACATATAAAACATGCAAAAATAAATTTACAAACAGTTTCTGTGAATTGTACACTGAAAAGTATAAAACATTGCTGAGTCATATTAAAGAAGAAAGATCTAAATAAATGGAGCAATATTTGCTCTGGAATTGGAAGATGTAACATTATTAAAATGTCATTACTCCCCAAAGTAATCTACAGATTGTCAATCAAAATCTCAGAACATGGTGATACAAACTGACAAGCTAATTCTAAGATTCATGTGACAATGCAGAGGACTTGAAACAGGCAAAAAAAATTTGAAAATGTAGTACAAAATTAAAAGACTGACACCACCTGACTTTGGGTCTCATTGTAAAGCTACAGAAATCAAGACAATGTGGAATTGACATCAAGATTAATAAATATATCAATGGAACAAAATGAGGGTAAATTCAAAAATATGTTGACAATTGAGTTTTTGACCAAGAATCTAAGGCAATTTAATTGATAAAGGACAGTCTTTTAAACAAATGGTTCTGGAACAACTGACTATCCACTATAAAAATATGAACTGCTGTCTATATCATGCATCTCTTGCACCATATATAAAAATGAACTTGAAATGGATCTCACCACTAAATGTAAAATCTAAAACTGAAAATTTGAAAAACCACTTATAGAAAAAAACATAAGAGAAAATCTTTATAATCTTTGCTTAGACAAAAATTTCTTAGATAATAATACAAAAATCTATAAAAATCTATAAAAGACTTCATTTATTTTGACTGTCAAAATAAAAAAAATTAAAGACTTCATATTTAAAGATTTTTTAAAAAGCCAAATATTGAGAGAATATCTTGCAAATCACATATTTGATACATGATATATTCTTGTATCTAGGATATATATAAAAATTTTCAAAACTCAGTAAGAAAGCAAACAATCAAATTGAAAATACTAAGCAAAAGATTTAAACAAACACTTCATCAAAGAAAATACTTGAATGGCAAATAAGCATGAAAAGATGTGCAACATTTTTTGTCATTAGGGAAACACAAAATAAAAACACAATGAGATACTATTACGAACCTATCAGAATGTCTAAAATTAAAAAGGCTAATCATACCAAATACTGGTGAAGGTTGGGAATAACTGAAACTCCCATGCACCACTTCTGGGAACATAAACTGGTAACCACTTTGGAAAAGATTTTGGTGATTTTTAAAATTGAAACATAAGCTGATCATATGACTAAGCTATTCTACTCCTAGAAATGAAAGCATATATCATCTATTCAATAATTAGTACACAATATTTAGAGTAACTTTATTTATAACAGTGCAATAGCCAAAAATGTGATAAAAACAAATGTCAATCAACAGGTAAATGGGCAAATACTGTGGTAAATCTACACACCTGTATACAGGTGTGCAACTTTCTAGTGTGTAGATTTACCACAGTGTTTACCCATTTACCTGATCATTTGTTTTTATCACATTAAATATACCAGCAACATGAAAAACATTTAAAATAATTATGTTTAATAAAACAAGCCAGAGTAAGGAGTGCATTCTATATGATTCCATGTAAGTACATTCTAGAAAATGCAAACTAATCTAGAGTGGCAGGAAGCAGATTAGTAGCTTCTTGAGGTTGGGAAAGAGGGAGGAAGGTGCCGCAAAGCAGCACAGAGAACTTCTTGGGGGATTTCTGTGTTCACTGTCGTTACTGTGGTGATGGTACTGAGGTATATAAAGACACTAAAATTCACAAACATTTATATGCCAGATACATGCAGTTTATTGTATGTTGATTATGCCTCAATAAATCCACATAAAAAGAAACCCAAATTAATCCAAAATTATTTGTAGGGGTAAAGTAAATGCATTAGAATACAGGTAGATGAGGAGATAACTGGAAATGTTGAACAGTATCAGTAATGCTTTGCTAAGCACTGGCACAGGGGGTCCACAGGTGCTCAGTTCATAATTCTGCTTCACAACTTGCACACACACTATAAACTCTAGTATATATAAAATAGTAAAAATATTGATCCTTATATACAATTAAAATGGCCTCTATTTCACAATGACAAATACGTGTGTATATGTGTATGTATCTATGTGTAAGTGTATATGTGTATACGTATATGTATTGGAATGTGTATCGGCATGAAGGGGAAGAATAAAAATAAAAATACAAAGACAAAAATGTCTCACATGAACCAATGGCAATATTGTGTCCTAAACTAGTGAGTATGATTAATTCAACTTTTGCATCTGATGTAAAACAAAACAAAATTACTACTGTTGCTTTAATCCACTGGGTGATTTCCCAGTAATTTAATTTTAAAAAGCTGGCATTAGGAACTAAGCAGAACCAGGATATTTTAATTTGGAAAAAAAATCCATAAATACACAAGTAATAACATTATTTTAAAATTAAATGACTGATTTCAGAAGGAAATGTTTTCAACAACTTTATTAGTGCCAGCCAAATAATAGGTTAGCTAGGGCCCTCATGCCACAGCTCCTGGAAGACTTCAGGCTCTCAATTTAAGCTCTTTGAATGTAAAGAGAGCCAGACAAACAGCTTTTCTTCTCTAACACTCCATTTGGCTGGTTAACACAAGTTATCGATTCTGGGATTTAGGGTTGCCAAATGCTTTCTTAAGAGCTCTGTGCTATTGACTATCTTCGTTTCCTCTGCACTTCTTTTCTTAGTCTTGGGTAAAATTTAAAACTCTTTGTACCATTTTTCAACTCATCTCGACGGAAACAGCCTCAATTTACTATAAAAATGTCAATGGCTCACTAGTGACCTAACCACAAAGGATTGGGAACGCTGCCTCAGACATCTCTTTTCTATGTTCCCAGGGTCTACAGAGGCTCTGCCACAACTAGATGGGGAAGCCCAGTCTGTAATCCAGCAGGACAGTGGAACGCTACTGGTGAGACCTACAAACTAAATCTGCAGCACAGTCCTACAGTTTCCCCGAAAGCTCAGCCCAACGAGCTTCCTGAATTTCACATTCATTTTACACAACATACATGTTCGTAGATATTTTTAACGTACACAAGTCTATTTAGGGGAAATTATTAGCATCATTATTGCCAACTTGAAAATTATTATTTTGCAAGTTTTATGTCCTTTAACCCTTCAGTTTAAAATATTATTTTCTTTAGGTAAAGAGTCATATTTGAAAAAGAATAAGTCAAACAAATTGTATACATTTTATAAATTTGTTGAAAACCTTATTCTTAGAGACTGTAAAGCAATGGAGATCTTTGCAAACATCCGTGGTCATGTCTAACGGTGACGGCACACATAATAGCCAATCAGAGCTCAGTAAAACATAAGCCAGCAAATCAGAGGCCGCTCATAGAAGGAGTCCAAATTCCTTTACTGCAGGATGAATAACTTGTAAAATCCAAACATTCACATTAAATCCTCTGAATGAATGCTGAGTAGGGAGGAGACGAAGCTTAGAAGCAAAAGGAAGCTTGTATCCTTTGACCTCCAGTATTGTTGAAGTTACACCAAATTAAGACAAAAATAATAGTTATGTTAGAAGACAAATTAAATACATGAATCATAATGTAGAAAGAATTTTTGAAGAAATGATATTCAGTGTTCCCAGGGATTATAAGTCAGACAAAATTAAATCATGCAGCATTTTAATGTAAATATTTTGCATGATACATTTACCCACAGGCTTATCCTAAAGCAATATGTTTGCACTTTTATCATTTGCCTTAGGAAGAAAAAAAAATCAATGAATTTAAGAGTTTTAAACCTCTTTAATATTTGCACAATATTAGATGTGCTATAATCTCATATAAAACTACCTCCTAGAGAGCTTTCGAGAATTGCTTTTGCCTGGCTTTTGCCTGGGGTCTCTGGTACTAATACTTCAAGAGATTAGAAACATCTTACTTAAGAAGAGTTTTCTTTTTGCCCATTAAAATCAAACAAGCTTTGTTAAACACTGAGGCAGAAGAGATGTTATAAATCGATGATACTCCCCTGAACTGCCCAGGTTTGCATCATAGATTAAAAACCAATCTCAGAATTGAGAAAGCTACGGGGCCACGTATCTGTCACAACACTAATTTACTGAACTTAGGAAGGAAAATAACATTAGCATAGATATAAATAGTTTTCTATGCAATATGCAATGAATGAATGTACTGACTTGCTTGGGGTTTATGAAAACAACTGACAATGAATATCATCCTAAGTAAAGGGAGGAGTTATGGTTTAAAATCATGTGACTACACAATTCCTACTTTTTTTTAAAGAATAATTTACATCAAGATTTTTCTCTAACTCTACCCCATTATCACAGATTCTTTTCCTTGCATTCTTTTTAATACTATTTATCTCCTATGAATAATATTTCCATGTTTAAAGCGTTCTATTATTTTATGACCTAACAAACTCCAGGATTTAAACAATGCTCATCTAACAGGAAATACCGCCCTTCCAATCTAACCTTTATATGCTTTCGTTTTCTTCCTTCCTTTTCTCTCTGAACATGGAAAATGAGTGCCATTTATATGTTGAATATTGATCAGAAGAGAAAAATATATGAGGTGTGAGTTATATTGTGACTACGGTGATTTTCCATTCACTCAGTATTACTTATCGCATCAATCACGTAATCCTGCAGCATAAGTTCTTTTTTGCTTATGATGGAAAGTTTTGTTGTGTTTTACTTTTTATTTTTTTGAAAAAAGACATGAGTAATCTGATTTTCCTTGGACTTCACAAAATCCAAGAAAGAAGATTTACTGAAAATTCATTTCTTAAAAAATGTTAGGTCCTTGACAATGGTTTTCTCTACAGTTTCAATGTTAGGTTTTGAAAATGTTAGGTCCTTGACAATGGTTTTCTCTACAGTTTCAATGTTAGGTTTTGAAAATGTTAGGTCTTTGACAATGGTTTTCTCTACAGTTTCAATGTTAGGTTTTGGTCATCTCTGAGTGTGCATAACATGAATGGAAAGTTTTTTTCAGAGATCGGACCGTTATGATATTTGGAAGTGTTTCCTGTCAAGGAGAAGCTCATGATCTCCAAGGTCTTATCTTTCCACTGGGTGGATGGGCCAAGGGAACACGAAGAAGCATAATGGAGCTCTGTCTGAGAGAATCACCAGAGTCTGCCCCAGCGTTTCTCAATGGTCTGCAAACAGGTCTGCGGGCTGGGATCGCAGATGGAGATCCAAGATGGACACGGGCATTTACGTGGGCAGGCAAGCGATGCTGGCCATACTGCAAGGCCCTCAACGTTCCCACGTGAAAAAAGAAATTGTTCCTCAAACAGCACCACTAGGTCGGGTGCGGTGGCTCACGCCTGGAATCTCAGCATTTTGAGAGGCCAAGGCAGGCGGATCACGAAGTCAAGAGATCAAGACCATCCTGGCCAACATGGTGATACCCCGTTTCTAGTAAAAATACAAAAAGTTAATGGGCATGGTGGTGCACACCTGTAGTCCTAGTTACTCAGGAGGCTGAGGCAGGACAATCGCTTGAATCCAGGAGACGGGAGATGGAGGCTGCAGGGAGCTAAGATCGCGCCACTGCACTGCAGCCTGGCGACAGATTGAGATTCCGTCTCAAAAAAACAAACAAAAAACAGCAAAACAAGCACATGTGAGAAGCCCTGCTTGTTCTGAGAACACAGTCATTTCTGCCTTTCCTTCACAGTAATTCAAAAGCATTTACTGAACAACGAATGTGTATTAGACCTTAGAAAGATGGGTGAATAAGAAACAGCTCCTTCCTTCAAAGGCCTCCCTATCTACAGGAGAAAAGAGACCGGTAAATAAAGGGCCATGCAGACATATCTTATAAGTGCTGAGCTAGCAGTGGGACAAACGAACAAAGGAAGAAATGGGAGCTCTGATATTAAAGCCTTCAGCTCCTCCTGGAAAGAGGAACCAAGCCTCGGTGAAGCTTCAGAGAAGAAGGAACAATTAAAACAGGCTCCAGGGATGAGGAGAATGGACTGGATGGAGGAGGAGCGAGCGGCTGGCAAGGTAGGTGTGCCTCCAAGCACAGAAGGCAGCCAGTGGTCATGCCTGGTTCCTGGGCCAGAGAGCAGGGGGGTGGTGCCAGGTGGTTCCAGGGCCCCTCCTACAGGGCTGGAGTTTGTCTTCTTCTCTAGTTCATTCCATGTTTTAAACACAACAAATCACATCGCCTACAGATGTTAGGACCAAGAATATTAAGGTCCTGAACCAAAATGCCAATGTTTGGTAAAACGGCATTCCCTCATTTATATATAGAAGTGTGTATCTGTATGCATTCGGGTACTTCTATAAAATCTGCCATTTTTTAACTTCCTAAGTATAATGGCTAACTCCTTTATTATAGACAAAATAACTAAATAATTGCACAGACATAATCCATCCATAATCATGGGTTTGATTTTCTTAAGGGTAGAACAGCTCCAGCCATATAAATGCAGTGTGTGAGAAAATGAGGATGGAAGAGCAGGTGCAGCACGGGGGACCCAGCAGGCCTTGGGCCAAAGTCTGGACCCAGAAAAACAGTGGAAGTGGAAGGTGGTAGCTCCGATAGCCAGTGGGCATATAGGCACAGAGAGCCTCACTCTCCAGCTCCAAAGCCCTTCCATATCAATGGTTCCTTCTAGCACTACAGGATCCTAAGGAGAGATGCCAAAAATGTTTAACAACCACTGAAGCAGTACCGGGTTGCAAGGGACTCCGTAAGCAAGTTCCTACCTCCTGAGCATCAGGTCTGGCCTTGGTGATGGTTTTTCTCTGTCAAGGAGATTTTCAGCATTTGCAGTACATTAATTTTATGCATGAAATTTATCTTCATGTACTGTTCCTTTGTTTATTTTTGAGAGGAATATAAAGAGGAACTAAGAACAAACTTTGGCTCTAAGCCCTTCTCTAGAAAGAACTCTAGAGTGACAGGATCTCTAAATTTCAAAGGAAGCCAAAAAATAAAAAAAAAAAAACTCAATAATTTTGTACATTTTCTATATGTTTTGGTAGAATAAAATAAATCCTGTAAAACAACAGAAAGGTAATTTAAGTACTTGGAAATCTATGTCAATATAGCCAAGATAATGGAGGTAAACTAACTTGATCGGAGAAAACAAAAGTTGGAAAACACTGAGGGATCATCTTGTTGGCCTATCAGAAACGGGATCCCATCTACAACATCACAGCAAGTCAACATACAATTTCTTCTTAAGGCTTTCCAACAACAGGAACTTTGCCATCTTACAAGGCAGTCCATCCTATCAATGAATAGCTCTAGGTCTTAGAAATTCCCCTTAGGAAAGAAATCTGGTCCTCTTTCATCTATCAATCCAAGTTCTGTCTGCTGGTGTCCTAAAGAGCAAGTCAGCTCTTTTGAAAATGATGTCTCTTCTCATATTTTCAGTGCTTATCATGTGCCTCTATAATTATGCTCTTTTCCATGGTTTATAAGCACATTGCTGATGTGATGTGGGGTCTCTACATTTTTTCTTGGTGCTGTCTTGGGAAGCGGCATAGTATGGTGGTATCCTCTGAAACTGCAGACTCCAGGCCCAAATGGGCTGTGGAAAGGGGACCTTCTTTATATATGTACATAAGTTCTGAGCAATAAAAAATTTTATTCTATCTGATATTTGTGAGGTAGCTTTTTATAAAAGAAAGCAAACAACTTCACCTTTGTTTCTGTTATATATCATCCTGTTGGTTCAGCCCATAATTCCAACTATAAAGGCTGAAACTGAATTCTAGATATTGAGTCTGCCACTCAGGGCATCCGTTGTTCCTGCAAGCTCAGAACCAAGTCTGCTAAGCATTCCTTCTGTGTTTTGTACAAGCAGATGGAAAAAGTCTGAAACAAAAAGAACTAAACAGGTAGTACTTTCACATGCCACTAGAGATTTCCCTCTACTTCAACTGTGCCGTTGTATTTAAGTGAAGTTGTTCTGGAAGTTACAAATCCCCCAGATACTCTGCTGTCCTATGAAAGGCTGTGAAGAAGGTGCATGTGTGAAAGTGCCAGCTGCTTCACTGACACACTCACCTTCACAGCCTAAGCAAGGGTGCTGATCCCACTTGACACATCAGGAACCTGGGTTGTGGAGGCGCAACAGCTTATCTAAAGCTACTGAGTAGGTGGGAGGCAGGTGAGTGGCTGCAATACAGACCCCAGGGGTCCTTCACTTACAAACACATCAAGAGAAGACACAGTGGTGATGCCCAGATATATCGTTTCAGGTTTTCCATCACTCTATTACGATTTTAAAAATGATAATTTTAGGCTGGGCACCGTGGCTCACACCTGTAATCCCAGCACTTTGGGAGGCCAAGGCAGACGGATCACTTGAGGTCAGGAGTTCAAGGCCAGCCTGGCCAACGTGGTGAAACCCCATCTCTACTAAAAAAAAAAAAAAAAAAAAAAAAAGCCAGGAGAATTCTTTCACAAGAACCACACGGATGATTTCCGCACTGCCATAATTCAATCACTCCCCACCAGGCCCCTCCTCCAGCAATGGGAATTACAATTTACCAGGAGATTTGGGTGGAGACACAGAGCCAAACCATATCAACCATCAATCCTAAACAGTGGGTTTAACTTTCCTTTCAGGTCTCAGAAAAGTACACAGGATAATAAAATATGCCCGCTTCATTATTTCATTCATGTATCCATCCCTTCATTCTTTCATGCTGTAAACAACATAAACTGTAGCTCATTCTTTTCTTCTGCTCTATGAAAACATTTTTACAGCTTCCCATCTTTCTTCCTACTTATCCTTGGTTACTTGTCATTTCTTCAGCATTTGTACTTCCCCTTTCAAAATGTGAGCTCGGTGGACAGCACCTAAATTGATTTTGTTAGATATCGCCCAATTTTTCTTTCTGAGTATCATCACATGTCAGTGAATAGTTGGAATTTATTCTTCCAGAACCTTAAATCAAATTCCTTCAGAGGATCTAGACCCTGCCTTTTCTAGAAACGTGGAGGCCAGTTTTCCTAAAAGCCATAGTAGGTGTCTGATTGGCCTGGCATTTTCTTTCTTGCTGACTGAGACCTCCGTAGCGGTGGGTTATTGTCTCTGACACTGAAACTCAGTCTGGAATATGTGTTCCCCTTGTAGCTCCCTCCACCATTTTTGAGAATGCATGTTAACCAATAAAGTCAAAACTTTAATGACTTTTAGTGGGATGTGTTCAGTTATTTGTTCATTCAATAAGTATTGATCAATTTCTTGCAAAATGCCAGTCTTGTGACCTATGTAGTTAAAATGTCACCCCTACTCTTCCTTCCCAAGAACTCTGCCATCTGCTCTTTAAAGGTTACAAATGCTGGCTCAGCTCAACCAGAATTAATCCAGGCATGTGGTTTCTTTGGCTAACATGTTGCATTACAAAACGAAGTCATTTCTCCAAAATTTCACATACAAGATTTCACATACAATTCCAAATTATTAATTCCTCTTGAAAAACTGGAAGACAACTCTGAGACTGTATATCCATAGGGCCAAAACCAGTGAGAGACAAGCAGCAGCTTCCCCTGCAGAAAGGTTTTATTTCTCCACGTGAATGAAGATAAGTTCTCCAGGAGCAATGTCAACACAGCACACAACCTGGCCTGCGCCCCCTCTCTCCTGAGCCCTGTAGGCATCCACGTTTATACCTCCTGCCCTAAGTAAAGCCTCGTCCTCCTCTCCTTTAGGACTCACATAAATTATCTCTGCCATTCCTGCTCCCTTGGATTGGTAAATTATAGTATCAGTATAAATCCATGCCACCACTAGCCCATATGGCCCTTCATGAAACATTGGAAAAAGGCACCCTTATTCTACTTTATATCCATCTGTTGGAAAATTGCTGTGAAATACTGATTTTGTCATATGCAGTTACATGGCTTCTTTATCCCAGAAATTTATCGTAATAAATAACCAATAGCAAATCTCGGAATTGCGCTGTGTGAATGGTGTCCCTCCCACATGGGACACTGGCAGGCAGGGCCCAGACTGCACCAACATCCATGACAGCCCCCAACCCACACCTGCTTGTCACCTACTGCAGTTCCATCCAATAGCACCACCACCAACACTTCCACTGCCCCACACACAGCTTCATGAAGGCCATTATGCCAAGGGGAGGTTTTTTCCTTCCAACTATTATTTCTATGAAATTTTTTCCTTCTAAAATTTGCTCTCCAAATATTTTACCCTGCACAGGGCTCTACATGCTGCTATTTGAAAGATCAGTAGCAGAATCTTCATTAACCTCCCAAACAGATATTTTGAGATAATATTAAGGGGAGTTTATTTCTATGGTTTAAAGAAATATTTTGCCCTGTTACTATACTTTTTCCTATTTTGAATTTTAACTAAAGAGACCCATATATTCTTGATGTGGAAAGGGACGAGTTACTCTGCTACTCTCTTTTTAGAAAAAATAAAGCAAATAAAATGCAACATTAAAATCTTATTATTATTTTTTTTTTGAAACAGGGTCTCACTGTCCCTCAGGCTGGAGTGCACATGCAGGCACACCTCTTGTCATTGTGCTTCAAGTTGTCGTGCTTTGCAGATACTGCATTTTTTAACAAATTGAAGGTTTATGGCGACCGTGCATCAAGCAAGTCCACAGGAGACATTTTGCCAACAGCCATGTGCTCTTTTCATGTCTCTGCACCACATTTTGGTAATTCATATAATATTTCAAACTTTTCCACTATTATTATATCTGTTATTGTGATCTATGATCCATGATCACTGACATTAATATTGTATTGTTTTGGGATACCACCAACCATGCCTATATAAAACAGTGAACTTGTAAATGTTACATGTGTTTTGACTGACACGCCAACTGCCTGTTAGACACTGTCTCTGTCTTTCTCCTCAGGTGGGCCTCCCTATAGCCTGAGATGCAACTATACTGTATTAGACCAATTTATAATGCTATGATGTCATCTAAGTGTTCAAGTGAAAGGAAGAGTTGCATGTTTCTCACTTTAAATCAAAAGCTAGAAATGATAAAGCTCAGTGAGGAAGGCACATTGAAAGCCAAGACAGGCTTTGCACCAGGTTGGCTGCACCAACCAGTTAGCCAAGTTGTGAACGCTAAGAAAACTTCATGAAGGCAATGAAAAGTGCTACTCCAGTGAACATACAAATGAAACGAAAGTAAACAGCCATATTGCTGATACGGAGAAAGTCTGAGTTATCTGGATACAAGATCAAAACAGCCACAAGATTCCCTTAAGCCAAAGCCTAATCTAAAGCAAGGCCCCAACTCCCTTCAATTCTATGAAGGCTAAGAGAGGTCAGGAAGCTGTAAAATACAAGGTTGAAGCTAGCAGAGGTTGGTTCGTGAGGTTTAAGGAAAGAAACTGTCTCCATCATGTAAAAGTGCGAGGTGAAGCAACGAATACTGATGTAGAAGCTGCAGCAAGTTATCCAGAGCATCCAGCTAAGACTGGATACACCAAACAACAGATATTCAGTGTAGAGAAAACAGCCTTTTATTGCAAGAAGGTGCCATCTGGGACTTTCATAGCTAGAGAGGAAAAGTCAATGCATGGCTTCAAAACTTCCAAGGACAGGATGATTATCTGGTTAGGGGCAAATGCAGCTGGTGACTTTAAGTTTAAGCCAATGCTCATTTCCATTAAAACCCTAGGGCCTATCATGCTGAAATTTCTATGGCCATGCTCTATAAATGGAAAAAAAAGCCTATATGGCAGCACATCTGTTTAGAGTGTGTTTTACCAAATATTTTAAGTGCACTGTTGAGAACTTCAGCTCAGAATATTACTGCTTATTGACAATGCAACTAGTCACCCGAAAGATATACAAAGAGATTAATTTTGTTTTCATGCCTACTAACTCAACATCCATTCTGCATGCCATGGATTAAGGAGCAATTTTAACTTTCAAGTCTTATTATTTAAGAAATATATTTCATAAGGCTATAGCTGTCACAGATATTGAGTCTTCTTATGGAGCTTGGCAAAGATCTTTGAAAACCTTCTGGAAAGGATTCCTCATCCTAGGTGCTCTAACAACATCCATGATTCATGGGAGGAGGTCAAAATATCAATATGAACAGGAATTAGAAAATTTGGATTCCATCCTTCAATGACTTACTCCTCAGTGGAGGAAGTCACTGCAGATGTGGTAAAAATAACAAGAGAACGAGAACTAGAAGTGGAGCCTGAAGATGTGACCAAATTGCTGCAATCTCATTACTTGAATGGATGAGTAGTTGTTTCTTATGGATGATTTTGTTTTTGTTTTTGAGACAGAGTCTTGCTCTGTCCTCCAGCCTGGAGTGCAGTGGCGTGATCTCAGCTCACTGTAACCTCCGCCTCCTGGGTTCAAGCGATCTTCCTGCCTCAGCCTCCCGAGTACCTGTGATTATAGGTACGCGGCACCACGTTCGGCTAATTTTTTTCTTTTTCTTTTTCTTTTTTTTTTAATTTTTGTATTTTTAGTAGAGATGGGGTTTCGCTAGGTTAGGCAGGGTGGTCTTGAACTCCTGACCTCAGGTGACCTGCCTGCCTCGGCCTCCCAAAGTGCTAGGACTACAGGCGTGAGCCACCGCACCTGACCTGTAGATTGGTTTTGAGACATAATGCTATCACATAATTAATAGACTACATTACAGTGTAAACATAACTTTCAAATGCAGCGGGAAACCAAAACACTCATGGGTTGCACTTTCTTGCTATATTTGTTTTACTGTGGTCTTCTGGAATCTAACCTGTAGTATCTCTGAGGGTGTGTCTGTAACAATACCAGAGTTTATTTTTTCCAAATATACCTTTTGTTAAATCACCACCATTTTCTTAAAGAGCAATATGTTTATGCCAACAAAATACTCAGAGTGAGATTAAATCCTTTAAAAGAAGTTAACTTTTTGAATGTAATAAGCTTAATATATAATAATTACATCAAACTGCTCTTATTTTTCCTATTTTATCACTCACCGGTGATTTTGATAATGCCTCCTTCTCCTCACCCTTCTACACAGTTCAAGGCCAGGCCTGCCATTCCTTCAGAGGTGGAGGGTTACACAACTGGTAAGTCCATGCTAAGTGAAGCGAGGGTGGCCAACTCTCCCAGCAAAGAGAGGGGCCCTGGGACATGAGACTTTAAGTGCTAAAACAGGAAACGTCCTGGGTAAACTGGGGAGGATTGGTCTCACTTAAGGGCAACTAGATTCAAGTAATTACAGTGATTCCACCACACACCTTGGCTTTCTCTGAGCAGCGTGGCCCATCTCACACTGGAATGCTTGATGCTAACAAGAACCTCTACAGGGTAAGCAAGGGCAGCAAGGACAATGGAACGGTCGGGCTCCATCTGTGAAATACCAGAGCAGCAAACAGGAGTATGAGAGGTTTCCATAACATGTTCTGAAGCCTGTTTGTCATTTTTCCTTATATTTAATCAGGTGTCTTCATAAAACTCAACAGAATATGTATACAAGTATAAAATGTATACAAGTATAAAATATTCATATTACTCTATCGTCACCTCTTTTTCTTTTTCACTAGAAAGATGTCACACTCTCCATGCCAATTTCAGTCTATGTTCCAGCTACAATGACACCTCCTCTCTCTGGAAGCCTCAGGGGAATATCTGGGTAATGGAGAACACCGTATCCACACTTTACAATTTTAAAACTTAAAGCCACACATCTGCAGCACATGACAGTGCCAACTGCTAAGTACTGAACTGACAGAGATTCACACCATAATGCTAATTCTCTGCACAAGGAAGGAATGAAAGTATGTGTCAAAAATCCGAAAATGATTGATGCCTGCCATCTCATCAAGACTGTCTGTCACACGATTTCGACTGATGATTTGAGATTGCATGTGAGCGGGATGCAGGTGCTGCAGGTCGCCTAACTAGCTCAACACTTATTCTCAGCACACAAAGACAAATGAATCTCCACATCAGAATACTTTCCATAAAGTTCATTAGACTTTACTACATCTACAAAAGGCTTGGGGTGGTTGGCCTAATCTCAGGGATACTAAATCCCTAACCATAGAGGACAGCTCAACAAATCAGCCACTTTCAAAGGTACTGGCGAGTCCAAGAGACCCAAAAGTGTGAGCAGCAGTGCTCTGGCCATTGTGAAGGCACTGAATTGTTTCCATCATCGGGGGAGAACATACCTACTCTCAGATAAGGATATCCCTGGATTCTCTGGCTGTCGAGTTGAGACTGCTAAGGACTCAGTCAGAGGTTTGTAATTAGAAGAACAACTCATGATTTCAGTGATTATTTCTAAAGCACACAGTACTGTTTAAACATGAATCTTATGAATCTTGTGACTACAAATATCGAATTAGTAAACTCTCATCTCTAAAAAGGAACCCCAAATATTGACTTGAAAATAACCACTTTTAGCCACAAGATTATAGACGCGACCTGTTGAACCACTTAGTATGAATCTGCCTACTTAAGCAAGAGGATTTCAAATTACCAAGTATTTCTATTATAAAACACAACCCAAAATAACAGTTAAGAAAAGTTACCTCACCTCCCCCATCCTCACATAACCAAGGTACGTGAAATTGTTTTAATGTTTGCATAAATATTTAAAATGTTTCACCTTTAACAGAATAGGTAACTAGACGATGCCTCGTCTTTTCTCAGAGTTCAACACATTTGGACCCATTCCTTAGATGAATGCACTTGCTTATAAAAATGTGTGATGAATGTCACTACATTAGCACATAATAGGTAATCCAAGTTATTTTCAGACTTAATCAGTTCTAAGGAAAGTGTGAGGGATTTGAGAACACAAAGAGAGGGCTGGTGGCTCTGCAGCTCCTGGTCAACATGGAAAATATGCAGCATTTCCCGTGGAGCCTCTCAGTCTCACTGGCAGCTGCAGGATCAGCAGGTCTCGATCAATCATCATTACTCCTTGGCCCCATACGGGCTGTGGGGACACATGGGTCTAATAACAAAAACTAATCACTTGACAGTCATTTATGAAAGAGACATAGGAATGGAAAGAAAATCAGGAAAAATGAAACAGATGAATACAAAAGTACATTGAAGAGACTGATGTTAAATGGAATGGGATTATAGAATATTTTAAGAAAATGTGAGAGTATTACAAGCAACGAACTACCTCTAATAGCAAAATATTGCCATAAAAATACATTATTAATGTTACATAATACATAATATTTCATGATAACATATTATAAATGCATCTTTAAATATCTTTAAAGTTTTAAGAGGATAAATCTAAAAATTAACTTCAAGATAAGTTTGGAACATGCGTAGAAGGTAGAGATTTGACTTTGATAAATAACTCTTTGCTGGGACAGTGGCCGGGAGACAGAAGGAGAAGGACCATTTGCTCCTGACTTCAAGGTTCTTACCATCTCCAGGAGAGACAAATGTACAATTATAACCACAGCAGGAGATGATAAGGCTAATGGTAAAATCTAAAAGAAGTAGTCTCTGATTTTTGTAATTTTATGATATTTCATGAGAACCAAGGAAATCAGAAAAGCTCTCTAATTCTATGCATTTTGTCCCAATTACTCAGTTTCTCTATTTCAGGTAAATTGGATATAACATTTGAGTAGGATTCTGCCTTGATAAGTACTTATCCAACCTTATTTTAAGGTTTAATTCATTGTTCTGAAAATTGGATGAAAAAAAGTTAACTTCTTAAAGGTTTGTGAATAAAAAATATATAGTCAAACCATAATGAAACCCTTCCTGAATAGCAATGTCTAGAAATTTCCCTGTAGAAGATGGGCAGATATCTAACAGAGTACTGCTTCTGAAAATTAACTGTGTAGTTCTGTGGTACAAAATCACTTGTAAAAAATCTCCTAGTGTCAAAACAGCATGGAACTGGTACCAAAACAGATATATAGACCAATGGAACAGAACAGAGGACTCAGAAATAACACCACACATCTACAACCATCTGATCCTTGACAAACCTGACAAAAACAAGAAATGGGGAAAGGATTCCCTCTATTTAATAAACGGTGTTGGGAAAACTGGCTAGCCATATGCAGAAAACGGAAACTGGACCCTTTCCTTACATCTTATACAAAAATTAACTCAAGACCTAAACGTTAAGACCTAAAATCATAAAAACCTAGGCAATACCTTTCAGGACATAAGCATGGGCAAAGACGTCATGACTAAAACACCAAAAGAAATGGCAACAAAAGCCAAACTTGACAAATGGGATCTGATTAAACTAAAGAGCTTTGCTCAGCAAAAGAAACTATCCTCAGAGTCAACAGGCAACCTACAGAATGGGAGAAAATTTTTGCAATCTATTTATCTATCTGACAAGGGCTAATATTCAGAATCTACAGGGAACTTAAACAAATTTACAAGGGAAAAAAAACATCAAAAAGTGGGCGAAGGATATGAACAGACACTTCTCAAGACATTTATGTAGCCAACAAACATGAAAAAAAGCTCATCATCACTGGTCATTAGAGAAATGCAAATCAAAACCACAGTGAGATACCATCTCATGCCAGTTAGAATGGGGATCATTAAAAAGTCAGGAAACAACAGATGCTGGAGAGGATGTGGAGAAACAGAAACACTTTTACACTATTGGTGGGAGTGTAAATTAGTTCAACCATTGTGGAAGACAGTTTGGCGATTCCTCAAGGATCCAGAATCAGAAATACCATTTGACCCAGCAATCCCATTACTGAGTATATACCCAAAGGATTATAAATCATTCTACTATAAAGACACATGCACACGTATGTTTATTGTGGCACTGTTCACAATAGCAAAGACTTGGAACAAACCCAAATGGCCATCAATGATAGACTGGATTAAGAAAATGTGGCACGTATACACCGTGGAATACTATGCAGCTATAAAAAAGGATGAGCTCATGTCCTTTGCAGGGACACAGATGAAGGTGGAAACCATCATTCTCAGCAAACTAACACAGGCACAGAAAACCAGACACTGCATGTTCCCACTCATAAGTGGGAGTTGAAAAATGAGAACATATGGATACAGGGAGGGGACAAACACACACTGGGGCCTGTCAGGGGGTGGGGGGCTGGGGGTGGATAGCATTAGGAGAAATACCTAATGTAGATGATGGACTGATGGGTGCAGGAAACAACCATGGCACGTGCATACCTATGTAACAAACCTGCCTGTTCTGTACATGTATCCCACAACCTAAAGTATAAAAAAAAAAAAACTCCTGGTGTCACTTCTGCCATTCAAAGCCAAATGTTCTTCTAAATCTAAATCTAGGTATTCATTAAATTAACATTGTAGAGGGTTTGTTTTTTAATGAAAAAGTTTTTTTGAAACCTCACTAATTGGTATAGTGACTCTTGCATGGCTCTTCCATCGGTATGCATATTTAAGTTTGAATTATTGCTAAATCCTCTTTGTGAATAACCAACTTGGCCTTGTTCTTTAGTTCTGTGTCAACCTATTTGGTAGAAAGTGGCAAAAGTAGAGGCAAGAATATCTCAAATCATGCAAGTGATGCTGAACTCAGTTTCTGTCATATATTTAAGCACATCTGATTATGGCCAACGTTTCCCTTCAACTTTCACTCTACATGATTGCAATATAGTTTTTCCATAAGTAAGTGAGAAGTGCAGATAATACTTCCAAAACAAAACAAAACAACGTTGGTGTTTAATAAGACCCTGAATAAGCTATTGATCTGTGAATTAGCACCAGGCACGATGTGAAGTAGTTGACATATATTATCTCATATCACCTTCTTAATAACTTAATGAGGTGCTATTATGATAAATATTTTAGGGTGAAAAGGACTAATCATTAAGAAGTGAGGTCGCTTGCCAAAGTTTACATAGTAAGTAAGTGGTGGACCTGGGATTTTGACTCATTGATTAATTGACTTGACAAATAATTAAGTGTCTACTATGCACCATGCAGTGTGCTAGGGAGGGAAGAACCATTTACTTTCTCCTCAGTGACTCTAAGGCAGATTTAAGGTACGGCTTCTCTAAGCTCTTGGGTTGTCATTTGCCGCATGACACAGACAAAGAAACTAGATTGATTTTCCTCCTTGTCAAGCCCGATCATGGTGATGATTTTAAAAAATATTATTAATGATTACCTTTGGCTTCTAATCCCTAACATGATATACTTATCTATTGATTACAGAAATCTTTGCTTTAGTTTTATTTTCCAAGCAAACACAAAATGTGATGGTAGGAAAAAAGAGTCCAGGTTGTTCATTTCATAAAATCTTATTCCTAGGTTTCTCTCTTGTGGCACTTTTTAAAAAAGTATCCATGAAAGCCAAGGATTGATGTAAATAACCATTAGGAAGAGCTTAATGTTGACAAGTAGAAGTCAAGTTTGTTTTAGAAAAACAATAGGAAAACCTGTTATATACTGTCTGCAATGCTAAATAAATATTTCTCATCAGCAGAAATATCTGCTTATTACATTTTTGTCTTCGTGATTAGTATGCTTTATTCCTGACACCAACTTGAAAAAAAGACGCAATAAATGAGAAATTTAAATAACACAGGTATAAGACTGTTAACCTTGGGATCAAGGGATTATTTGTTAATATTTTTAAAATGATAATACCTTTATATTAAGGCTAGGTTCTAGACGCACCTCACATTCTCCACCCCTTTCTGGCTTTGCAGAAGCCATGAGTGGGTCTGTGGAATAAAGCCTTAGCCATCTCGTGTGGTTGTTGTTTGCTACTACAGCAGTAGCCATAGCTCTTTCCCTCCCCTAGGAACAGCAAGTTGCATTGCTATCCTGGTTTCCCAGAAACAGTAATAAAAAAAGAGTAGGAAGTATAATGGTAGACTACATGGTGGCACTAGTGGTGGACCAGGTGAAGTATATTGGATATCTGAGACTAGATGGTTTTTTTTAAGTGTACTTACATAGGATCAAACAACATTTAACTTTCTGAATATGCATTTAGTAAGTATAAGGCACACGTTGTTTCTGTACATTCATTTTCATGGAAGGGGTGTGTGTGTGTGTATGTGTATGTGTGCACGCATGCTCAGATGTGTAGAAGACAAGGATTATAGAAGTAAAATAATAATGCAAGATATGCAAAATTTAAACAGTTAAAATTTTAGGAAACCTACATGATTTCTAATGTTGCAAGATAAGAAAGCTTCTGCTAAAACCAACATATACAAAAACGTTGCTTATGAAATACTTTTGTAGTGATTTCACCCATGAGCAATGGAAAAAAAGGAAAGTTATTTAATATATTAGAAAACCCTAAGAAACATGGTCTATGGTCACTCCCTCTCTGGCACCTTTACCATAGTGATGACAGAGCTATGCGGAAAAGAATTTCTGTGCCAGTTCAGCCATTTGCTGTCGGCTCACAAATGGAGTGAACAGTCTAAAAGGAAAGTTTGTTTTGAGGTGCCATTCCCATGTGCATACAGTCCACAAACTGCAGTGTATAAACGTGGCTCAGTCTAATACCAAGTAAGACTTGGTTTTTTGAAGAGCATATTGCACAGCATTTTCTGGAAATGCTCCCGATATTAGATACATGTCACATTTGCATAGAAACATATGGTCTTCAATGTGCAATCTCAAATCGTCTACAGAGACTCTGTAATCAGAGATTCCCTGTTTTACCTTCCTTTTATAAGTCAATTTCCACTTAGCAAACTATCACACTATGGTGATTTGGAGGCATTATTTTAATTCCTAATGTAAATATACTTTTAACAGATGTGATTCTATGAATCATATAAAAGCATGTGATATCTTATTAGTTATTAGCTGAAATGATGCCAAGGGGTGTTATGTGCTGGAAACTAGAGCAACCGAGCCAAACCAAGCTCACCCCCATCACTGCCCTCACAGCTGGGTCAGGGAGGTCTGGCCTGGCCCTTGTCCATTCTGAAGGTTGAGAGAAAAATGGCATCTTTATGATGCCCCCTGCCCACTGAGATGCTCAGATATAATTTGCCCTGTCCTTGAAGCAGCCCCACTACTACGAACAGTGGCTCTGAAAATGTGGACTTGACAGATAGTACCTGTCACTGGCTTTCTATCTATCTAGGCTCCATTCCTTTCTGGGCTGCAGGTTTGAAAATGGATGTGCCCCAGGGAACCTGAATACAGTGAGTTCACACACAAGCAGGAAAGAAGTGAGTTTGTTTTGGTTTGGGTTGAGGCAGTTGCTCAAACATGATAGGGAGAAGAGGTAAGGATTTCACTGTGCTTTAACAAAATGCTTCCGTGGTAATCGCTCCTGTATACTGTATAATCACTACACAGAAACAAAGTGTGCACCAAAAGGTAAACAATTTTCCTAGGACAAAACTGCAGCTCCACAAACAACCAAGGGAGCTGTTCAGAAACCTCTTTCCCTGCTCTCTTACTTCCCTGAGTTCATCCCCAGGCCCCAGGGCCTCCCATTCCAGACGTGAAGAGGTGAAGACCAAGCCTGGAATAACTCTGAATACAGCACAATTGCTCCTCACGTATCAGCTGTTCTTTTCCCTGTTCACTACTGAGAAAACATAGATAAATCATGGCACTTTCTGTCTAGCATTGAAAATGGTCATTTTAAGAATCAGGGCAGATGCTGGCTACACACAGAAAGCTGCCCAAGGGTAGGCTTGAAGCAAAATAAATTAAGAAACCCATCATGTACTCTTGAGTGCAGGGAAACAAACTGATAATAGCAACAAGTATGCATCCTTTTCAAGTAAAGATAATGAGTCAACCTGCTGATTGGATATTGTGGTGACTGAATACACTGTGCAATGATTAACAAAAGAACTGATTGTTCATAATTCAAGGAATATCTTTCCATTTACTGAGGCTTTACTTAACCTCTAGCAATAGTTTTGTCAAGTTATTCACAAAGGCCATATAAATCTTTTGTTAGATTATTCCAAGGTTCAACATATTTTTGATGCACGCAATTTTAAATGGTAGCTTAGAAAAATCACATCTTCTGCCTGTTGTTAGCATACAGAAATGCAATTGATTTCAGTATGCTGAATTTTTATTCAGCAAAGTTATACATTCTCTTATGAATTTATATGACTTATCATTATATTCTTTTGAGCTTTGTAGTCACATTAGCTATGAATAATGATAGTTCTTACTTTCCAACCTTGAAACTTGCTATGTTTTGAATGTGTCCCTGAAATTTCATAAGTTGGAAACTTAGTCCCCAAATTCGTATGTTGATGGTATTTGGAGGTGGAGCCTTTGGGAGGTAATTAAGATTAGATAAGGCCATCAGAGTGGGGCCCTCATAATGAGACTGGTGGCTTCATAAGAAGAGAAGAGAGATCTTAGCTGGCATGCTCTTGCCCTCTGCCACGTTATGACACAGCAGAAAGGTCCTGACCAGATACCACTGCCACGCTCTAGGACATTCCAGCCTTCAGATCTATGAGCCAAATGAACACTTTTCTTTGTAAATTACCCAGGCTGTGGTATTCTGTTGTAACAACATAAAACAAAGACAATAACTTTTGTTCTTTTACTAGCCATATTACCTTCATTGGACTGGTCATAATGAATATAATCGTGTTTTTTCCCAATCTTAAAAATAATCTTTGAGCATTTTTGCTGTATTTTCCAGTTTTTAAATAGATCTTTTTCTATTAGATTAACGAAACTTTGGCTGGGTTCAGTGGCTCACACCTGTAATCTCAGCACTTCGGGAGGCAAAGGTGGATGAATTGCTTGTGCCTAGGAGTTCGAGACAGCCTGGGCAACATAGTGAAAATCTGTCTCTACAAAAAAAAAAAAAAAAAAAAAAAAAAAGCTAGCCGGGTGTGATGGTGCATGCCTGTAGTCCCAGCTACTTGGGAGGCTATGGTGGGAAGATCACAGGAGCCCAGGAGGCCGAGGCTGCAGTGTGCTGCAATTGTGCCACTGTATTCTAGCCTGGGTGACAGAGTGAGACCTTGCCCCTATACCCCCACCCCCAAAAACTAGAAAAAAAAAGTCCTCTATTTCTAGTTTGATAAGTTTTTAACCATGACTGCATGAGAAATTTTTTAAAATACTTTTTCAGCATCTATTGAGATCACGTAATTGTTTTAATCTGTCAATATGGTGAATTACATTATTGATTATTTATGTTTACATGACATGACTATTTCATGTTACTCCAGACAGGTATACCTGGAACAAATCCTAGAGGGTTGTGAGATATATATCTATGGATATATACATATATCTGTATCTGTATCTATATCTATTTCTAAATTTGCTTTCCTAGTATTTGTAGTCATATCATCCTTTAACAACATTTTAAGTTCAGATTTATATTTGTTAAGTGTACTTTTTTATTCCTAATATTATTTGTGTCTTTAGTATTTTTTTCTTGATCAGTCTTGTGAGATGTGTATCTATTTGCTTTTTAAAGAGCAAACTATTATATTTATTATATTTATTTTATTTTTTTCTTTGTTCGTTGATGTCTGGAATTATTCTTATTATTTTATTTATCTATTTTCTTTAGGTTCTTTCCGTTGTCTTTTTTCTGACATCTTATGTTGGATGCTTAGTTCACTAATTTTCAGCCTCTGTTCCTTTCTGATGAAAAAAAATTAAGCTCACCAATTTTCCTTGAAGAGGCATGATAGCCACAGATGTAAAAGGATCAATTTTTAATATACAGAATTTTTTTGTATTTTGTATTTTTCTTACATTAATAATACCATCTAATTTCCTTTATGATTTCTTCTTTGATCCATTAGTTATTTAAAAGGTCTTCTTAATTTTCAATATGGGTTGACCTAGTTAAGTTTTCTAACTTCATTTCATTGTATTCAAAGAATACTGGGTATAAGAAATTAATCTTTGGCTTTGATGACTCTTGCTTTATAACTTAAATATGTGTGTTTGAATAAAGAGAATGTATTATTTGTGATGAATATCACATTTATAAATTTGTGTCAGATATAGTACTTATGTATATATATATTTTTATATAGCATTTGTTAATTTTATTGCTTAAATTTTATCTATGGTGCCCTCTTATTTCACTGAGACAAATAGATTAACAAATCTCCCATTACATTGCTGAAATGGCCTATTTCTTCTTTCAAACAGAGCTTCAAGCTCATTCATTTTTTTTGGTAATTATTTTACTTGAAACAATAGTTTGGAAGATTCTGGCTATCAAGCATTGAAGACTAACAATCCCTAAGAGACAGAAACAAATAAGGTGAGTCTTAACATTACTCCAACTTACTGCCTTGACAGCGTTTCCAGGCTGGGGCCTAAGGCTAAAGTGAGGATAAAACAGAGTTGAGGGAGACCATGGCCTCTAAATTTCACAGGACAAAATATTGGTGAGAGGTGCTCAGAGACAGAGTGTCAGAGATCTGCGAAGACTTGATCAAGTTTATGCACGTGAGAAAACTAAGGAAAACCTACCCGAAAGGATTAGAGATAACAGCGTCAGGGGCCCACAACGGTAGGGAACAGTGCCTCTTATACCCACCAGTGAGACTGAAAACCTTCCTGGTTCCCAGGGCATTGAGTAGAATACACAGAGTGGCTGGCCTCTGGTGGGCAACAGTAAGCCCTAGACTGACCCTTATTCCAGTTCTGCCTAAAAACCAACAACGTGACCTGGAAGGATAAAACTATTTCCAAGTAACTTAACTCAGTCCCAGAACAACGATCAAAAATATTTGCGGAAGAGAAAAAAACATATCTAATACTCCACAAAGTATAAGTCACAATATCTGATACCCAGATATTGTGGTCAATAGAAACTGACCAGGAATGCAATAAATACCTATATTAGAAAAGAAGATCTCAAATCAATGACATTTTCTATAATGTAAAACTAAATAAAGAAGAACAAATTAAATCCAAAGAAAGTAAATCATAGTCAAAATCAATTATATAAAACAGGGATGGACAAAATTTTTCTATAAAGTGTCAGACAATAAATATTGACATCTTTGTAAGTCTCCTATGGTTTTGTTGCATATTCTTATTATTTCTTTTTACAACCCTTTAAAAAAGTAAAAATCATTCTTAGATCCAAGGCCTTACAAAAACAGGGCTAAATTTGGTCTACAGACTGTAAATTTACCCAGTACTGAAGTAAAAAGCAAAAAAGAAAAAGAGAGAGAGAAAGAGAGACAGAAATTATAAAAATCAACAGCAAATTAGTTGAGATAGTACAATAGATAAACATGTAGGCAGAGAGAGAAGACATAAATTATAACATCAGCAATGGCAAAGGTTACATCACTATAGATTGTACAGATATTAAAAATATAAAGACAGATTATGGACAATTTTATACCAGTAAATTGGACAACTTGGATGAAATGGACAAATCCTTTGAAAGACACAGTCAGTCAATAAAAAAGAGATAATAACCTGAATAGAATTTGTTGAAGAGACTGAATTTGTAAAAACCTTCCAGTGAATTCTAGCAAATATTTAGGGTAAAAATTATATGAATCTACACAAACTTTAGCAGAAAATTAAAAAGGAATGACTGGCCTGGCGCGGTGGCTCACGCCTGTAATCCTAGCACTTTGCGAGGTTGAGGTGGGTGGATCACTTGAGGTCAGGAGTTCAAGACCAGCCTGGCCAATATGGTGAAACCTCATCTCTACTAAAAATACAAAAATTAGCCAGGCGTGTTGGCACGTGCCTGAAATCCCAGCTACATGACGGGGCAGAGGCAGGAGAATCGCTGGAACCCAGGAAGCAGAGGTTGCAGTGAGCTGAGATCACGCCACTGCACTCCAGCCTGGGCAAGAGAGTGAAATTCTGTCTCAAACAAACAAATAAACAAACAAAAAACGAATGACTACTTCCCAACTCACTCAATGAAGCCACCACTGCCATGATACCAAAACCAGATAAAATATTACATTCCTCATAAACAGATAAAAAATTAACATTTTCACAAATGAAATTCAACACTGTATTTTAAAAAGTGCATTATGATCAAGTAGAGTACATTCCAACAATGAGAGGTGATGCAAAATGGGAAGAGAAGTAAACTTCCTTGCCCTGAGAAAGAGAATCTATGAAAAACCTACAGCTAACTTTATAGTTGACGGTAAAAGACTGAAGTCTTTCCCCTTAAAAGGAGGAACACAGTGAGGATGTCTGCTCTCGTCACTTCTATTCAACATTGTACTGGAGGTTTTAGTCAATGCAATAATTCAAAATAAAGAACTCCAGATAAACAAAAGACATCCAGGCTGGGAAAGAAGAAGAAAAACTGTCTTCCTTCAAAGATGGCATAGTTTCTATGTGAAAATCCTATGGGAACTCCTACCAGAAGTACTAAGTGAGTTTAGCCAAGTTGGAAGAGAATAAGCTCAATATACAAAATTAATTGTATTTCTACATACTAGCAACAAACTGTTGGAAATTAAAATGTTAACACTACCATTTACCACATCATTTAAAAAAATATAAAACAGGAAAACATCTGACCAAACAATAGAAAAAAACAGAAGAGACATTGAAAACCCTAAACAAAACACCACTGAGAGGAAATAAAGTAGCCTCAAGTAAATGAAGTATGTTATATTATGGGTTAGAAGACTCAGTGTTGTCAAAATATCAATACTCTCCAAATTCATCTATAGATTCATTGCAATCCTAATCAAAATCCCAACAGGCTTTATTTATTTATTTTAGAAACTGACAAAGTGATTCTAAATTTTATAGAGTAACACAAATGACCTGGAATATCTAAAACAAAGTTAGAGAACACTACCAGACTTTTAGAACTAATCAACCTACCATAAAAAAGAGTACATTATTGGTACAAATACAGACAAATAGATCAATAGAACAGAAGACTCCAGAAACAGACACAAACATGTTGACAACTGATCTTGATAAAGGAGCAGAGGCTATTCAGTGCAGAATGAATAGTCTTTTCAAAATACCATACTGTAGCAATTAGAGATTGATATGCAAAAAATGACCTTTGATTTCTGCTTTACATCGTATACAAAATTAACATACAATTGATCATAGTCTTAAATTTAAAACATAAAACTATATAACTTCTAGAAGAAAACAAAATAACTCCTTTATGATCTTGGGTTAAGAAAAAATTTTTTAGCTACGATCCCCAAAGCATGACAAAAAAAAAAAAGAGCAAATTTACAAATTAAATGTGTCAAATTTAAGACTTTCTGCTTGTGAAACATACTATTAATATATAGAAAAGACAAGTCACAAACTTGGATAAAGCATTTGCAAGTTATATATCTGATAAAGAGGACTTATGTCTGTAATGTAGCACATGCAGAACTCAATGGTAAGAAAACAACCCACCAGCCTGGGCAACAGAGCAAGACCCTGACTCTATAAAAAATAAAAAAATAATAAAAATCCAAGCAAGGTGGCATGTGCCTGTAGTCCCATCTCTTCAGGAGGCTGAGATGGGAGGATCACTTGAGCCTAAGGAGGTTGAGTCTACAGTGATCCAAGATCCTGCCCCTGTACTCCAGCCTGAGCCACAGAGGGAGACCATGTTTCCAAAAATAAAAATAAAAAGTAAAATAACCCAATAAAAAGTGGAAAATGAAGAAAACAACCCAATAAAAAAATGGGCAAAAGATTTGAATGGACACTGCAGCAAAGAAGACATATAGATGGCAAATAAGTACCTGAGAAGATGCCCAGCATTACTTTCTATTAGGAAAATGCAAATTAAGACCACAATGAGATACTACTACACACCTGTCAAATTGAATACCTTTTAATTAAAAGGTAGACCAAACCAAGTCTTGTCAAGAATGTAAAACAACTAGAATTCATCTGTGTTTCTGGTCTAAATGGAAAATGGTACAACTACTTTGGAGAAGAGATTGCCATTTTCTTTGGGACCAGGCCATTTCTCAGCGAGGTATTTGCACAAGAGGCAAAAAAAAGCACATGACTACACAAAGAATTGTATACAAATGTCCAGCTTTACATGTACTCGTCAAAACCTATTTAAACCCAAATGTCAGAACAGATAAACAAACTGTAGTATATTTATGCAATGAAATAATACTCTGCAATAAAAAGGAAGGTACTTGTAAAATACACTATAACATAGATGAATCTCAAAATGATTGTAATGGATGAAAGAATCCAGTCAAAATGTATATACCCTGAGGTTTGTGTGTGTGTGTGTGTGTGTGTGTGTATGTGTGTGCATTTATAAAAATATATATATAACTTTTTTGCTAGAGTTTTTTTCCTGTGGTATAAAAACAAGGTAGTTTTCCTACCACCTTTGAGTAGATAAGTGTACTTAACATTAAATGTCAAAGCTAGACACCAGAAAGGTTTTGAGCCATCCCCTCTGGACACCAGAGTGCTACTTGTTCTAACATACCCTACTGGGTCAGATACAAATGAAAGACAGACTGCAGCAGGGGACACAGAGCTCAGTAATATTGACAGCGGGGTTCAAAAGGATTTGAGACATGGACTTCACAAATAGCAGCACCATAGGTCTCCCTGAAGCACTCCCAGTGAATTCATATGGTCGGCAATATCTGGAAAATCCCTGCACCCAGGTCAACCCACCAGAGGGCCCTGAGAACTAGAACTACTTTTTATCACTGTGTTTCAGGTAGTCTATGAAGCAGAAAAGGCAGATTACGGCAAGTTGTCACAATGAACAAGGTGAATCAAACCAAAGGACTGCCTTTACTTAAGCATACAACAGAAAAGGCTGTGTGTCAAACTTTCTGAACCATTTATCTTTTATAGACTGCTGAAGACTGTTGAGTTCAGCGTCTCTTAATCCAAAGCACTGTTTTAGGAAAGATAATCTACGTGGCAAAAAATCTGGTCAGGTCAGTGTGACTGTGCATCGTGGGGCCATCTTGATTATGAAAAACTCTAATAGGGGAGGAGAGAGACTTTCAGTAACAATCACTCAGGGGAAAGCAATGGCATCACCCTGAAGGGCATGGATTAACAGACAAATAGTGAAGCAGGTTAAAATCTAACAGTCACATTCCTGTAAAAGATATTTTCATCTCACGTCTAATTATTTTCTTTTCCATTGCTCTTCTCTAATTAGTACTTGCTTAGTAATGGAAGCACTGAGAAAGGAAGGACAGAGGGAGTATTATAATTCCAGCAACAGAAAGCTAGACACCTCATTTTCTAGATTTGATTGCACATCTTAAAAGTATCCATTTTTTCCCCAAATTTAAATGGCACCTATAATGGCATAATTTAAACTTTAAGTAGATAAGATGAATAGATGGTGACTGAATGCAGCATGCTTACTTCAAAACAAAAATGTGGGTTCCTTATTTCCTAATGAGTAAACAAAAATAGAACTTTCTCTATAATTTTCAATGCTGTATTTTATTTTGATTACCTTTACTAGTATGTTGAACGAGAAGTTTTTCACACACCAATGTCCACTACAAATGTTTTTAGAAGTTCTCACTAAGTGGTGGTAGCAGACCAATGCCACCCTGCTCTCAACCTCATCGTGTGGCAGGTTGATTTAAGCAGCTTCCCATATTTTCCAAGTGCTGGTTTTATTTTCATCCCCTTAAACAATGAAAGTCACATTAGAGTTGACTCTAAGCTACCTAGGGTAAGAATGGACAGTTAGCAGAAAATACATAAGCAATCACCAAATCTAATTTTTATCTTTCTCTCGAATACACAGCACAAAAATTACTGGAACTGCTAAAAAAAAAAAAATGAAGTTGAGTGTTAAGCATTTCAGCAGCTATTCTTTCACATATATTAAATGCTATTTAGCTATTATATATTATATACATAAAATAAATGCTAAATGCTAAAATGTTAAATTTTACAAATTAAGTATACATATGAATAAAATTTAAAAAATTCATATTCATATATGTGTACTTAATTTTTTGAAGAATATTAAAGGTAAGACAAATATAGAGACAGGAATAACACACAATCTGCAAAAATTAACTTTTGGATTCATCAACTATGTAGTTTACCTTGTACATAGTTCCTGGAATTTTTGGAAAGTAGCATGATATAATAGAAAGAACATAGACATTAGAATTAGATAGACTCATATTGAAACCCCACAGCCTGCTTGATTTTGAGCATGTATTACTTAAGTTGCAGTGTCCTCATCTGTGAAATTCCATATAAATCCAGTATGGGGCTTGACCAATTTTATGTGTCTATAAGTGTCAGTATGTGCTAGTACATACTGGCTAGCAAACAATGTACAGTTTCTAATATGCAAATACGCCAAAAGTAGGGACAAACTGTACACTTACAACTTAAGCATGCAATTCTCCATAGCTTTTATAATGATTGTAGTTGTATTATTATTTTATCATTATAAGTTCCACAAGTTTCCTTGACTATCTGAATATAACCAAACCAGTTTCCTTTATCCATTCATATGAAATGGATGTATTTGTCTAGAATTTAATTCTGCAGCGTATGGAACTTTGTCTCTGCAATGTTATGTATTCCTGTGACATTCTCTAGACCATTCTCAACCAAAGAGGGAGGTATATACACCATTCCTTGATTTTTAAAAACTCACCAGTAAAAGAAAACTAAGAGAGCGGTTACTATCATACCTCAGCATTTTAAATAGCAAGGCAAAAGCACAAATCCTCTGACCATTTACTCACAATTGCTCACGAGACAGAGAGTGGCAACTTTTAGGAAGATAAGATGAGAATAAAATTGCGTCACAAAGCAGTCTCTTGATTACCAATATTAAAATCATTTGTACTTATCATGAACAATAGGGAGATCAGACCTTCTTCTAACTCTAAATGAGTAATATAACAGATTATAGTCTCTATTTTGGCCAGCATCACAAAATGTACTTTTCAAACTATACTTTAAAAGTATGGATCATATGAGGTATGCATAAAAATGAGATGGGATTTCCACCTCTAATTAGCAAGCTGGAAAAGCTAGAGTAAGTGTATGGCAAATCTCTACTATAGCCAATTATATTCCAACGAAGCAATAAAGCATACATTTATTACATAACTTAACAGATATAAATATATATATTTTTAGTTCCCTCCTCCCTTCGTTATGCTGAGGAATTTTCCTCTGGACAGTGCTATCCTCAGATGTTTTACTCATATATTATTTGTCTTTACTAAGCGAATAAATTACTAGTTTATTTATGCAGTTATCCATATATGGAGACTTAAAATATCATATGAAAGTTTTTTTTAAACACAAACACAATTTACTTTTCCTCAGTCAATTAAAAAAATAATATTATTACTCTCACTTAAACAAAAGAATATACAACAACAGAAATACTCATTAAATGGAACTATGTCAGGCTCTGTGGGAGATTAGAAATATAAAGCCTATAAGACAGTCTACAGGTTTGAATTTCTCTTTAAAAATATTTATTATATTTTTCTGTTTTCATACAATTAGAGAATAATATATAGTTTCATGTTATATTGATAATACAGAAATTGAGACTTTATTTACAATGTGATTATAAGTGTTTGAAATTATGTTCTAGGCTAGACATCTAAAATGTCTCACATTATTTAATTAAGAGACTTTTTAAAACACAAGATATGAGAACTGGAACTTAAATTTTAAAACCATCTTTAATCTATATATATATATACTATAATTTAGTTTTTCATTTTTTGTGTATATATATACATGTATATATATACACACATATGTGTGTATATATGTATATGTGTGTGTGTATATATATATATACACACACACACATACACACATATATATCATTTCTGAGAGGAGTCAGGAAATACCTCTAAACAATATATACTGTTTCTCTGAAGTCCTTCACCAATTATTTCCCATATTAAGTACTGAAACAAAAACCATTTATCTAACTGCAGCTGTAGTAGCAAGAAGAAAAGCCCATTTCTTCAACATGAATAAAAGGCAAAAGTAAGCAGGAAAGTGGGTTGGAGATGAAAAAAGAAATTACTCAGGACAAACTGGGTATTTCCTTTTGAACCAAATTTTTTAAAAAACATAGTCAATTTTGATGGATTCTAACATTCATCTCAGGGACCCTGAGTGACATAAAGGAAACCAAGTCAGGAACAAGGTCTCTGTCTTGGGAAGTCTCCTGTGAGGCAGAATTTGTTTACAAGGTAAAGGATTAATTAGGTTTACTTTAACTGATCTATTTGACAAATACTCAAATGTAAATTATTAAGAACAAAGATCAACCCATCAAAAGAAATGAAGATTCTGCATATAAGTGCCCAGCAGATCCGTCTATAGGTTGATACAGGGAGTACTTATACAGGAGTCTTGTTGGTCCTCCAGTATACAGGGGTATCTCAGACGTTCTGTGTGAGGGCACTGCGGGCACTTTACACCTGCCACATTCACAGACAAGGCCGAAACCACCAACGTGACCTTTATTATCTCCCTTCAATGTAGAGTTCTGTAATTAAATATCTTCTACCCTTGGTCACTACTACTTGGCAGGATTACGCTATTCAATAAATTGACTATGTAATGTAGAAAGCAGAAAATGTTCTTGCAGCTTTAATCTTCTCTAACTGAAAGATGCTAATCTTTCTACTCTGTGTTCCTAAATTGTGCCCCTTACTGCTCTCATAGCCTCCCCACAACCCCCATCCCATTTCTTCCAAGCCATCATTTCCTCTTTCAGGACAAAAAATGACTACAGTGTTCCGTGAATATAATGTCACGGTTTACACCATGGTAAGACACTGTTTCACTATGACTGCTGTAAGGTGGCCACGTGCATCCCAGACCACCATAGTAGACTATAATATCTAAGAAATAATCTAATATATAGTATATAGATTTTTTTTGCTTGGTCAAAACAAAGTTTAAATTCCAATATTAAAATCACATAAAGTTATTTTGAGGATATCAACAAACTGATTCTAAAGCTTAACTGGAGAAGAAGAAGACCCAGAAAAGCCTACACAACACTGAAGAAGAACAAATATCATTGGTACCACCCAACTTTAATGCTTACTATAATGTCATAGTAATAAATAAAGTGTGATTATTAGTTTAAAAAAAAAAAAAGACAGATAAGATAAGACAACAAACAAATCAATGGAGATCCCAGAAATAGATCCACACAAATACAGTCAACTGATCTTTGACAAAGAGGCAAAAGGCAATAGAATGGAGAAATAATCATCTTTTCAAAAAATGATGCTGGAACAAATAGACATCCACATGCAAAAAATAGAATAAATCATTACAGCTTACGTCCTTAACAAAAATCAACTAAAAATGCACCATAAACTTCAATATAAAATGCAAAACTATAAAACATGGAGAAGACAACAAATGAGATCATCTAGATGATCTTGGGTTTGCTGGTGATTTTTTAGATGTAACACCAAAGGCACAATCCATGAAAGAAATAATTGATAGGCAGGGCTTCATTAAAATTAAAGACTTCTGCTCTGCAAAAGACACTCTCCAGAGGATGAAAAGCCAAGTCACAATCAGAGAGAAAATATTCACAAAATATATATCTGATAAAGGACTAGTATCCAAGATATACAAAGAAGTCTTGCAACTCAGAAACACACAAGTAAGGGACCCATTTTAAAATGGTCAAAAGATCTAAGCAGACATCTTACCAAAGGAAAAATAAATAAATAAATACAGCTGGCACGTAAGCATATTAAAAGATGCTCATCATCATATGTCATTATGGAATTTAGAAATAAAACAAAATTAGATAGTATTGCCCACCTAGTTGATGGCTAAAATTCAGAACACTGATAACAGCCGATGTCAGTGAGAATGTGGAGTGAAAAGAACTCTCATTCATCGCTGGTGGGAATGCAAAACGTTACGGCCAGTTTGGAAGATAGTTTGGCAGTTTCTTACAAAACTAAGCAGATTTACTATGCGATCCAGCCATCACACTTGATTCATATCTGGACAATACCTGCAAAAAAGATGTTCATTAATGCATCAGCAGGTGAATGAACAAACTCTGGTTTATCCTTACAATAGAATATTATGCAGCAATAAAAAGAATTATTGAGTCACAAATAGATATGAAGGAAATTTAAATCTGTATCTCTAAGTGAAAGTCTGTCTGTAAAGGCTATATACTTTCTGGCTCTAACTAAAAGATATTTGGAAAAAGCAAAACTATATATAGAAGCAGTGAAAGATTAGTGGTTGCCACGGGGTTCAGGAGAAGGAGGGAGGGATGAGTACGTGGAGCACACGGTATGTTTAGGGCAGTGGTACTCTTCTGCATGATGTTATAACGGTGGATACATGCCAATAGGCATTTGCCAAAACCCACAGAATGTACAACACAAAGAATGAAGCTTAATGGAAGCTATGGACTTCAGTTAATAATAACGTATCAATATTGCTTCACCAATTATAACAAATGTAACACACAAATGTAAGATGTGTTATTAACAGGGGAAAGTGTATGTGTGTGTTAGGGGAGAAATACGGAAACTCTGTGCAATTTTTCTGTATGTGCAATTTGTCTGTAATCCTAAAATTGCTCTAAAAGTTAGTTTATGAATTTTAATAAAAAATTGAAAATATTTTTCCAAATCTTTATTTTTCACTTGCCATACTAAAAGTCACCTGGCATGATTCTTTCCAATCTTGTAAGCTATCAAAATATTTCCACAATCTAATTCAATCAGCTTGGTATTTTACTGTTTGAAAATCTTAGCATTATTTACAGATTTAAGGTTTTTCTGTTCCTTCTTTTTAAAATAATAATTGTTTAATGAAAGCATTTCTGGCTACAAATTTACATTTCTCTGTTCATAAAAGAAATTATTTTTGGTTTCTTATCTTTAAGACAATGCCGTATTCATGACAAAAAATATACTTCACCAATTTTGAAATCATTCTAGTAGATACTATTAAAGATCATTAAAAACTCTTGAGTGGATGCATTTAGCTCTCTAAATCTAGAGTGCAGCATATCATAAAGTGTCTCCTATCCCTATCTTAACATTTTAGATTTTTTTTCTCCAAAGTAGTGCTCACTATCAGAAATCACCTTGTTTAGGCCAGGCGGAGTGGCTCACGCCTGTAATCCCAGCACCTTGGGAGGCCCAGGCAGGTGGATCACTTGAGGTCAGGAGTTAGAGATAAGCCTGGCTAACATGGTGAAACCTCTTATCTACTAAAAATAAAAAAAAAATAGCTGGGTGTGGTGGCGGGTGCCTGCAATCCCAGGCACTGAGGAGACTGAGTCAGGAGAATCATTTGAACCTGGGAGGTGGAGGTTGCAGTGAGCCGAGGTTGTGCTAGTGCTTCAAAAGAATGGTAACCTTTATGTAGTTGTATTTCCCATAAAACCTCTGTCCACTGTTGATACAGTCAGACATCTTTTCTTCTTTTTTGAATATTAAAAATAAGCAAATAAAATAAGTCATTTGTTCTTTAAAAAACAAACAACAAAAACCCTACAAACACAAAATCATGTAAACCAGAAATCTTTCACAGAGGTCAATAAGTCAAAGGTAGCCAGGCGCGGTGGCTCATGCCTGTAATCCCAGAACTTTGGGAGGCCGAGGCAGGTGGATAAAGGGTCAGGAGATCGAGACCAACCTGGCTAACACAGTGCAACCCCGTCTCTACTAAAAAACACAAAAAAATTAGCCGGGTGTGCTGGTGGGCGCCTGTAGTCCCAGCTACTCGGGAGGCTGAGGCAGGAGAATGGTGTGAACCCGGGAGGCGAAGCCTGCAGTGAGCCGAGACTGCGCCACTGCACTCCAGCCTGGGCGACAGAATGAGACTCTGTCTCAAAAAAAAGAAAAAAAAAAAAAAAAGCAGCAGCAGAAGAACATGCCAGAGGTAAATATCGGCAATGAAACACCGACAGTGGTAAGATCCTTGTGAGGCTCTCACTGCACCTTTCTCATTACTTCTATGTTTCCCTGGCACACCATGGGCCAGTGCTTACTAAGACCTCTGCTTAGTGATAAAGTTAGTGGGTCTGCACCTCTGATTGTGCTGGGCATGAGACATACTGATTAAAAATGATAAGAGGATAAAGGAACTGGCCTTTGAGAGACAACATGGATAAATGATGAATTTTTGAATTACATTTTTGACAGCTTTGATCATTACTGAAAATTTAAATGAAAAACAAAACAAAGCAAAACAGAGTCCCAGGATTTGAGAAGTGCCTTTTATCTTAAGTGAAATGTTCTCATCAGAAACTTTGGCATCCCATCCAGTGCCTTTGATGCTGGCTGTGAAACAAGACAATCCATCTTCTTAGCTGGGAAGACACGCCCTTCACCACCCAGGAAACCATAACTTGTCAACATCAGTCAAGTTGATATGTCTACATTTTTACTTCAGAAGTTGGCTTCTGAATGAGCCACTCCATTTGGAGTGGCTCATTAGGGGTAGAGAGAGAGAGAGAAAGGGTTACGGACCAAAGTGTGTTTCTCAAAAATTCGTATGTTGAACCCCTAACCCCCAATGTGATCGTATTTGGAGGTAGGGCCTTTCAAAGGTGATTAGGGTTAGATGAGGTCACGAGGATGGGGTCACAAGCCAGGATTGGAAGCTTGATAAGATGAAAAAAAAAAAAAAAGAGTGAGCTCTTTCTCCTCTGTGTGAGGACACAGCAAGAAGGCCTCTCTCTGCAGGCCAGGAAGAGAGTCCTCACCAGCAACCACCTTCATCTTCAACACTCCAGCCTCCAGAACTCAGAGAAATAAACATGTGCATTTAAGTGCCCAGTCTATGAGACCTTTTTTTATAGTAGCTGGAGCAGACTAATACCAACAGACCAAGAGAGAGAAAATGGAGAGGAATTTTCTGGCTTGTCTTTCAATTATTCTTTATTTATAAAAAAGCCACATTGATTTCTGCAGCAGTGATGCAAGTGTGCTGTGCGTAGGTTTGATGTTCTGTTCAAATTAAGTTTAAGTTTTTCCACTAAAGGAATTACTAGTGTTAATATGCCAAGAGTCCTATCTGCTCATGTACTTCCAGTCTCTGTAAACACGTGCAGCCTGATATCAAAGCAAACCTTGAGGTCATTAACTATAACATTCTTGGAGAAACAACTGAAGACCTACTAAGAAAAAAGTATCGAATAACTAAAGCTGGCAATTACCATTCCACCCCAAAAAGAAGGAAGGCATGTATACGAATTATGAAAAATAGGGATTGTGCAACTCTCAGATTTTCAACAATGAATTGCTCACGTTCTATACCGTGTGTGTTAAATGTTTAAAAGTAAAAGATCCCAAACATTTTGCCAAATATGCAGTGTTCCAAAGGGAAGTATCAAAAGGATACTCATTTATAAAATTATGGTTCAGTAGATAAATTATAAAGCCTCTAAGAACACGCTGTTACTTCTACTTGTCAATTTATAAATTGACTCAACAAGTCTACATTTAATTTATGACAAATCAAATCATCTCAAGAATGTTTTTGTTATTTTTCTCTACCATGTAAAACATATGTTTTAAAAGTTGTATCCTATGAATTTTAGAATTTAGCTATTTGGAACATACAAACCACATTTCTGTGACTCAAAATAGTATAATGCTTAGTTACCTAACTTTAAAAAAAGTAAAAGTAATGCATTGAGATATTTGGAGATGGGAGGTGGGGGACACAAGTGTAAAATAACCGAAAAATAATCCTATTTGAATTAAAATTTCATAATATTAAAAATCAATTTCTACTGAAAATTACACCCATTTCTCTATTTTATTTTTCTTCCTTTTGGGATAGAAGAAAATTCTGTTAGGTAAATCAGACTAATATGGGAGACATTGTAAATATTAAGAAACAATAGTAGGAGAAGGCAGATTCACATTCAAATTTCTTGCTCTTTCTGGTATTCCCATCCAAAAACAGCTGTGAACCAGCACTCAAGGTGGCCAGGGTACTTGAGTAAGCCTCCTCTCACCCAGAAAAAACTTTGTTCCACAAAAAACTATCCTTCACAATAAAAAACACTATTCTATAAAAATTGTTTCCCCTGACTTGAGTTACGGGAAAGAGGGTTAGCTTCACTTGGCCCTCCATGCCCCTGCCCAGGCATGTGTCTGTATGAGGGCCCTGCAGAGGCCGTTCAAAGTACATTGTCCAAAGCCCCTCTTTGAAAATCTTTTGATGCTGCTGTAATTCAGTTTGGTTTCTGTGTTGAATCTGAAGTTCTGTGTTACCAGTAACCCCCTTTCTGTATGAGAAAACGTATTTTTCTATACAAACCCATATGCCGTCGAGGTACCTGTATTTAATGTACCTCCATTTAGTAGCTAATAAATATGTCTATTTGAAAATTGTTTATTCTTCCATACTTAATCATAGTGAACTATAAATCCAAACTTGACAGCGCAAGAAAAGTGACATTTTTCTTCTTTCATTTCTATGCTACTTTTTTCCAAATTATTTCTTCTTCTTTTTTAAAATGAAGCAAAGACATCATCACTGTTCACTAGCATGTCTTCAGTTAACAAAAACCTTTTAAAAAGATTATTTGAAATGCATATGCAATATGCATGACTATGCTAACATGATTATATACTATCAGATATTGTGATATAAAATTACAACTCACTGGGAGATACAGTCCTCTTTGGGCCTCTCTCCCTTCTATATATCTTGCTGGACTTGCCAAGATCAAAAGGTCCTGTCCGCTTTTAACAGACTATTACTCAGGGTTGCTCATGCAACTGATAACCTAAAGAGATAAGGCAAGGTCTTTCCCTAGACAAAAGGCTTGCATACGGATTGCTATAACAGTAGTCTCAGCTCAGTACTCACTAGCTGTGATGCAAATCCACCCATGAGTAGGTTCCCTATGAGCCGGTTGCTTCACTCCCTGCACACAAGCTGCTGCACTGCTGAGCACTGGGTAATAAAGCCCTTTGCCTTTGGCCCCAAGACTCATGTCTTCCACCAGCAGCCTGATACAGTAGCAGGCTCACTGATTTGTAAGAGGGGTAAAATCAAACCCCAGACTTGATAATACCATCTACACAGACATTCACTGGTATGATTCAAGAATATAAATAACTGGTATTCAATGTATCCAAAAACAATCATGATGAATATTTCACCAACGCATTGCTCTTTAAAATAATACCCAAATAATTATCTCTACTGTTTCCATACCTTGACCTTTCAATTGGACTTTTCCTTAATTCGAGCTTTTTGGAGTTGTCATCAGTGTCGTGGAGACTTGCGCCTTCCAATTACACAGTAGTGTTCAAACAGAAGAAATTCCAAACTTTTCTTCCTTTTGACTATAACTACCCTGGGAGTAAAATGTTCCCAAAATAAAAAAAAATAAAAAAAGAAAGAAAGAAAGTATCTACTTGGCAAGTGGGAGGTCAGAAGAAAAGGGGCTTCAAACATCAAAGAAGGTTCTCAAAATACTCTTTCGAATGAAGAAAGCCCCACGCTCGGTGCCTTATCTTGCAAGCTCACATGGCTAGAGAGCAACCTTTAAAGGATTATCTTAACACGCGGCGAGCTGGGCCCTCTCGCGTGTTCTGAAATTTAAACCAGAAAATGGCTGCACAACTGACATGGTTGTGGGGTGTAAAGGGGAATGAGGAAGAGGGAGAGGCTTACATTTCCAGAATGAGCCAGAGTTCAGATAAAGATATTTGTGTAAAAAACAAAGCAACCAGGAATATGATCCTGCGCTGTCAATTTGTAGAATACAATCTAATACTTATATTCCATAGGTAGTCACAGAAGTTATAAGAAACTACAAGCCCTACGGCATTTTTTAGAATAGAAATCTCTCTTCTTTTTTTTTTTTTTTTTTTTCTTTTTTTGCCAATATGTAGTGTGGGATTTTCTTTGGCTAAAAACTGTTCCAGTTTCCCAGTTTTCTAAATATACTTTACTGAACTTTTTTTTAATAATCAGAAGTATTGCAACCTTTGTATATTTTTATCAATAATAAAATAAATCCATAATTTAAAAAAATCAAACAAAAGTGTATAAAGTAAAAAGTCAAAGTCCCACATCCCCACCTCTGAATTTCACCTTTATCTGTGTGTATACGTATATTTTGATATTGTATTTTGTAAGTGTATTGTTCTGTAATGTGCTTTTTCATTTAATAGCATGACTCACATTGTTCCATGTCAGTAAATACAGAGCTTTCTATTTTTTTAACGTCTAGATAGCTCTTTACAAGATATTGAGTAATGTATTTAACCATTCCCCTACTGATGAATGTTGAAATATTTTCCCCTAATTTTTTACTGTTTCAAAAACAAAAATATGTACATCAACTTCAAGCTTTTTACTATAGCCCGTGGACTCTTACATGATTTACTATCTGTCTTTGTCTTCCTCTGGAACTTCTTACATCAAATCTTTGTGCCCCTGGCCTTTCTTCCATGCCTGGGCTATGCCAACCTTGTCTCTGCATCTCTGTGGAATGTCCTGTCCCAAGGTATTGGCGTGGTGGCTCCCGCTCTCTCATCGCTCGCTCCAAGGTTACTTCCTTAGTGAGGTCTTTCTAGAGCTCCTGTTCTACACAATCTAATTTATCCTTAGTCAATATCTTTTATACCTTCTCAGTTTATTTTCTGTATAGCACCCATCACCCTCTGGAATAATCTTGTTCATGTATTTCTTACTGTTTACTGTTTTCATGTAAGATTTTTCTCTGGTGTGCTCTAATGTGTCCTTTATTAGAACAATGTCTGCCACATAATAGGTTCTCAATAAACGTCCACTGGGAAGATGGATAATGGAAATATCCTTCAACTTGGATTGTAGCGCATTTACACAAATATTTCCATTAGAGATATGCCTCGAAGTAAAATTACTGCCCAAAGATTTGTACACACAAAATATTGATGGGTACTTGCCCAGAGTACTGCAAAAAAGCTTTAATGGCAATTTATATTCTCACCAATATTATGGGAACAGCCCTTTTCCCAAAAATGCAGTTTTATAATTTTGATAGGTTATAATAATTTTTTTGTAAATTAAAAATCACCTTGTTCTAAAGAATCTTTTTATATTTATCACGTTTGTGTTTTATCTCCAAATTAATCATTGTTGAAAATCTTTTTTATTCTTTTATCCTTTGAGATTACAAAATGTCATTTTAGTTTTCTTCCATTATAATACAAGATTGAAAGGATTTTGGTTGGTTTTCTTAGATCTTATATCCAACTGGGATTTATTATTATATATGGCATAATAAGAACTATTATTCTTTTAAAATATATTGTCTTTTGCTTATGAAAAAATAGTCATGGTGGACATTTCTTTAAAATTTCAAAACTAAACACAGAAAAGAAAATAAAAATCACCCCAATAGAAACTTGCCTGATTTCTTTCCACCGCATTCCCCGTAAAGGTGTGTTACTAGAAATGTTTCTTTGCTCATACCTATAAAGCTGTGTTTATAAAAATGTTTATTCCCGGCCGGGTGCGATGGCTCATGCCTGTAATCCCAGCACTTTGGGAGGCCGAGGTGGGTGGATCACCTGAGGTCGGGAGTTCGAGTCCAGCCTGACCAACATGGAGAAACCCCATCTCTATTAAAAATACAAAATTAGCTGGGTGTGGTGGTACATAATCCCAGCTACTTGGGAGGCTGAGACAGGAGAATAGCTTGAACCCGGGAGGTGGAGGTTGCAGTGAGCAGAGATTGTACTATTCCATGCCAGCCTGGGCAACAAGAGCGAAACTCCATCTCAAAATAAAATAAATTTTTAAAAATTAAAATGTTTATTCCCTTATACAACATTCCCTCATACTCTTTTGTATACAGTTTGATATGGTTTAGCTGTGTCCCTACCCAAATCTCATCCCGAATTGTAGTTCCCATAATCCCCACGTGTTATGGGAGGGACCCGGTGGGAGGTAGTTGAATCCTGAGGCCAGTTACCCCCATGCCTGCTGTTCTCATGATGTGAGTGAGTTCTCAGGGGAGCTGATGGTTTCATCAGGGACTTTTTCCCCTTTTGCTCAGCATTCTCCTTGCTGCCATCGCGTGATGAAGGACGTGTTTGCTTCCCCTTCCACCATGATTGTAGGTTCACTGAGGCCTCTCCAGCCATGCAGAACTGTGAGTCAATTAAACCTCTTTCCTTTATAAATTACACAGTTTCGGGCAGTCCTTTAGAGCAGCGTGAGGACAGGCTAATACACCGTTCTTTCGCTTATGCTATGAACATTTTCTTTTGAAAATGTGATTTTTAATAATGGTACAGTATCTTAATGTGTATGTATATCGTAATTTGTATGAGTGTATTTTAATGGTTCCTATTGTTCTACGATTAATTCCTTTTTCTGTTATTAAAAATTAACCCACCAATGAAAACCCATGCTCATAAAATCTCCAGGACTGTCTCTGATTTCATTCACAGGATAGATTCCTAAATGTGGACTCACTGAGAAAAGGAGTATAAATTATTTCACGGCTCTTTTCAGGCCTTTTTCAGACAGGCTGTATGTACTATTTAAAGTACTATTAATCCCACCACAAACAAGATGTATTAGGTACTTCTTAAGAGTGCACTGAATACAAGAAATCTGTTACAAAATGTCAGAAGAGCAGAAAGAGAAAAAAAGAAAGAAAAAAGGGGTAGAGTGAGATTAGATCACCTGGTAAACTGTAGGAAACAGCTACTGCCCCCAGGACTCAGGAAACTCAAGAAAGTACTTTATCAGAACTTCTGAGTGCTGAGTGCATGCCAGGACCCCTGAGGATGGGCCGACTGAGTGGGTAGAAACCACCAAGGCACTGTCTCCCAGTCACGGAGGAGTGGCATGGAGAAGGGATCACACACACTTCCAGAAGCAGGAGAGAGGGAAGGGTAGAAAAGAGAAAATGACAGCGCCTTTCCCCTGACCTGTCTTTGGATCCACTGAGCAGATGTCACAGGAACTCGCTGGCAAGGGCATCTGGGAAATACAGTTTCCTCCTGAGCCAAGCATTACAGAGCAGCACAAAGGGCGTGGCTGGGGAGGGGTTGGGAGAACAGGGAATCATTCTCACACCCAAGAGTGCATGGAGCATATCTGGGTATCTACACAGGTAAGAGAGTGAGGGGTCAAAACTGGCCTTCTTACGACTCTAAAATATATTTTTAGAGCAGTTACCAGGAGAGTTGTCATTGTTGAATCTACCTGAGAAGCCAGAAGCCAGACTCTTTGTATTACTACAGAATGTGATTCCATGCTGTTGCCAAATGCCAGGAATTTCTACACCGATTGCCATCAGGACATGGAAGTCTCATTGTTTCTTAAAACACAACTATTCTTGAAGACATTGAAGGTCATCCTTCTTATAACCTTAAATCCTTCTCTCTGTGACCCTTCTAGGTTTGTCATGAGTCAGCACGAATCCCAAAGGTACCAGCAGCACAGAAGCTCACACTCTGTCCTCAGAGCTGGGTGGGCAGTGACAGAAATTCTTATGCAAACACAGGCTGACTTCTCACTGAATGTATAGAACGTCTAGGAAAGAAAGTCAAAAGATTTAGGCCAAAGCAATACCTCTTAATACAGACAACTAGTGGCAGCTAGCTAGTCACCTGCTCTTAACTCTTCAGTGTCCTTCAAATAGTTTCTCCAATTGATACAGCATAATTTGTGATGCCAACAACCAAGTGCTTTTTCACAATTACTGAGAGCCAATCCTGTGTCTCTGCTGCTAACTTAGGCTACTTGTAATATTGGCCTAGTTCTCTTAGCTGTCAGCACAATTACCTTGTGATTAAAAAGATAACATCAATAGGAATTTCTTTTTTATCAGCTAAGCCATGGTTACATGTTGCATGGACACTAGCACTCATTACCCCATCCATATTTTGGTGAGATTTTTTTTCCCATTTCTTTAGTTTTCACAGAAAATGAAATAAAGCATAAGCTTGCTGGTTGCAAAGGTGACATATAGTAAGTCAAATGAACCCATAATAAAGTTCCCTTATACTTCAGGTTAGCTTCAAAATCCCACTCAAATATGTATCCAAAAAGAAATAAAAGAGGAAACTTTCTGGAGTAAGTTCTTTTGTTGCTATTTTTTTTCTTTTCTTTTTTTGAGACAGAGTCTCGCTCTATCAGCCAGGCTGGAGTGCAGTGGCGTGATCTCAGCTCACTGCAAGCTCTGCCTCCCAGGTTCATGCCATTCTCCTGCCTCAGCCTCCCGAGTAGCTGGGATTACAGGTGCCTGCCGCCATGCCTGGCTAATTTTTCATATTTTTAGTAGAGATGGGGTTTCACCATGTTAGCCAGGATTGTCCTGATCTCCTGACCTCGTGATCCGCCTGCCTTGGCCTCCCAAAGTGCTGGGATTACAAGCGTGAGCCACCGCGCCCGGCCTGTTGCTATTTTTGTATTGAATTGGCAAATATCATTTCACTGCCTGAGGTCAAGGGAACACAAGAGAAGAGACAGTTCTAGAAACAGAAAAGTTGGTGGTGCTGTGCTGTCCCTAGCTAAGAAAACTCTGGTTCTATGAAATATCATTCCACCTGAGAAAATTTTCTACATGATTAAAAGACATCAGTGCCATAAATCTACCCTTGAACATCAGGCGTGACTCTTATTATATTATCCGATGTCTTTTAAAAAATATTTTGATCATTAGCCAATTTGTGTGGGTGATACAATTGTACACATTCCACAAAAATATTAGCCATTTGTCTACTTCAGAAACTGGTAATGTCAATTAAGGATTTTATTTACTCACAAAGAGAAAATAGTAAAGATATTAGTTTCAAATTAAGTCCAACAGTCTATTGAGTACATAGTTTAAATGTATTTCAGCTCTTCATCCTCCCCAGGGCAGAGATCACTGGCAGAAATTAGCATCCACGGATAGGAACCAACAACAGGGTAGCTGATGATGTTTAGGTGAACTCCCCTCTTTATAATAACAGAAATAACCCCTCTTCCCCTACAAAGCCCATCTACATTTTGCATAGCACTAAGGATGGCAGAGCTGGGAGCTGAGTTAGCCAACCCTGAAGGTATCCTGCCTCAAGACTTGCGGCTATTTGGAAAAATAAGCATCCTCATTATGGGGTCAGTGGAATTGGGATAGTTTGCTGGAGTGAAAGCCCCCAACTAGGTCACCCTGTACTTGTCATCAAGAATGAGTACACATGGCCTCTCTGTCATCAAGTGGCCACCTACTCTTTTTGAGTGGTAATTCTTGAAATACGGTTTTCTCTATGAAAAAAGCTTTTCTCTCCATAGAAAAAGCTTAACAGCAAATTTCGCTGTAGTCGAAATGTTTCACCTTTCTTTCCTTTTTGATGTGATCGTCAGCTCTTGACTGCATCTCGTTCTCTCATGCCTGCTTTCTTTCTGCGGTCAGTCACAATCCTTTGTGACAAGGTGGGATCACCTGGCAGATGATTTGGATGTTGCCTCTCATGGAGATATATATCATTGACCCTTTCGAATTCAGAGATTTTTTTTTTTAATATATAAAAAAAAGGCATAGCATTTTAACATCACTAACTATGGCAAAAGATAAGGACACTGGACTGAAAAACCAAGGATGTTGTATAAATATTCGTCTTTGTGTCACTATTTTATTGGCTTGAGGTATCCAGAAAACAACTTCATTTCCTCAAATTACATTTTATTATCAAACAAAAGATGAAAAAAGTACTACTTATCCCATTAAACTAGCATAATGGTTACTTTCATTGGAGGGGTGGGAGAGAAAGAAAGGTGAATCTACTTAGATTTCTTGGAGAAATAAACTTACAAAAATGGAAGCTGGTGGCAAAGCCAAAGTGAAATTCACGTTTACTTATTCCATGCAATATTTCTCTGTCCAACCTATGTAAAGCAGTACAAATGAATATAGTTACAGCAACTAATTGAGTTATCAGCATCTCCAGAGTAGATGTTACTAGTATGTCCCGGCATATGAATGGTAGCATTATGTGGGATATTAGTAGTTTACTAAGAGTCCTATAGGACTTCTTGTGTCTGGAAAAAGAGTTTAGTGAATGATACTGAAAAACCAACAGCTTGGCTCATGGGCATCATTAAACAAATGGTACTGAGCATGGAACGCAGCTACTCGGAACTTATGAGCCCAATGGGTGTTTTCCGTACATGGCTTCTTGTCCAGAATGCTACTGCTATTAGCCCAATGGCCATCACTGGTTATCAAACATCCTGACCCAAGTCAAAGCCAGACGAAGACAGGCCATTGTGGGAAGGCGAAGCGATTCATGCTTAGGGCAAGATAATTATTTGGTACGCTTTCAATCCATTTGTTCAACATTTGCTCCCAGGAGAGGCGGGACGCTTCCTGGGGACAGATTAGAGAAGAAGGGACACTGCTAAGTGCTCATGTATTATTTCAAGCAGTTCACTCTGGGCCCCGACCAAAATCCTCAGGCAACAAAGCAGCACCCTGCAGGTAATGGGAACTGTCCTCTTTAGAAAGCAGCGTGGTGACCAGCTGTTGCTAATCATCAGAGTCCCTTGGTGACTCACAGCCGCCCTCATGCAGCTTTGCGAGTTCTGACTGCCAACACACACAGGACTCTTCCTAAGCATTATTTCAGCTGAATTCTGGGATCTGAATATCAGACTTTCAAACTTGGCTTTCTCACTTTCTACTGGGGTGATCCTAAATACAAGTTACTTAGTTTCTCCGGACTCAGTTTACTCATTTATAAACATGAGAATAACATTATCTACCCCACAGGTTGCTGTGGGGACCAAATAAAATAACACAATTAAGGTGTTATCTGGTATATAAAAACCATTTGATAAAACTTAGCGATTACTATTTATGGTATCCACTCCACAATGGTACTCAATGGTACTGTGTACACTGCCTAAGAATCCTAACTTTTATTTTTGCTCCACTCATCACTTCTATTTCCAGTTCTGTGATGCCAACAAATTGGGTAATTGTACAGCAGCATGTTATTATGTTTCTTCACCTCCCCTTCTTACAATGAGTCCCTTCTCCGCCTTCCTCAAACATGGCAGCCCTGTGGGATGTTGAGGCTCTTGAGGCTCCTCAGTTTGAAATGAATAAGCTTGCTGAAGTGGAAACATTGGAAGGGCATGATTGGCAGATTATTTTGCTCCAGCACTTTCTTGACAGAAGAGCACAAAGCTCTTCAAGAAGAAGGAGGTGCGGCCAGATGCCCTCTGCCCAGCCCCCTGGAAGCCCAGGAGAAAGCTGGAGTGGACGCCATCCTTCTGGCCTCCTCCTGAAGGACATACTGGTTTCCTTAATTTCTTTTCTACTTTTTGTCCTTCAGTCTATTGTCCCTGCACAGCTATAGAGAAAATAAGGATGACAGATTCCATGTCGTTTTGCAGCCCGGGAACATCTTTGGCTAGAGATTTGACGGAAGTCAGTGCCAAGCGGCTGTGTCCCTGTAAGCAGTCCATTATTTCTAATGGTCTATTTGCATGCAAACTTCCAGGCCAGAGGCAGAAGTAAACATCCCAGAAACTTGTCCCTGGAGACTCTGGGACACTCTCATTTACACACTGTGCTCCATTCATGGCGCTGAGTTTACTCACATGTGCTACACATGCTATCCTCACGACAGCCCTGTAAGATGGATATTAGCATCTCCATTTTATCAGAAGAAAAATAACTTCAAAGAGGGTTAAGCACTGGGTAAACATGGACATAAAGATGGCAACAACAGACAGTGGGGACTACTAGAGAGGGGAGTGAGGGAGGAGGGAGGGTTGAAAAACTAACTATTCAGTGCTATGCTCACTACTTGCGTTGCAGAATGATTTTAACCCCAAAGCTCAGCATCACGCAATATACCCATCCAGCAAACCTACACAGGTACCACCTGAATGTAAAATAAAAGTTGAAATTATAAAAAATTGTAAATTACAAATAAATGAATAAATAAAATTTTTTAAAACACGGTTAAGAAGGGGACTTTGCAGTCTGGTGTACCTGACACCAAAGCCCGTGTATATTTACCACATCGTGTTTAAAAAATCATTTTCAAGAGAGGCAAGCAATTTGAGTGGAGAAAAAGACTGAGTATGTAAAATGGAAGATTCTCTAGATGTGTTGATTTTGTTTATCGTGGTGTCAACTACTGGAGGAGTAGGCAATTTTATCTGGATGTAGACCACGCACCTTTATCAGGAGTACTTTTTCAGGTCAATTCCCTTCTCTAGCACTAAAAATAATTAATAGATCTCTTTGAGAGACTAAGACAGTGAGGAGAAAGTACATTTACCTACCACAACTAATGAGACATGAATGACTGGAACAGAATATTTGGAAAAAATAGTGGTTTAAATGGTTAATGATGTGTAACTAGTAATATAATAGCTACTTCAACGGAGCTTTCATGTATAACAGAATTTCATCGCAAGTTTAAGTTTTCTTTTGAGAAAAATTTGGCTACGTAAAGGTGAGTTTGGCAATTTTAAGTTTACAACTTATTGGTCAATAAGTAGTAGCAAGCCTCTTTTGTGTTTGTTGAGTTAATAAACTATGGTTCTTAGACAATTTCTTTGTTGGATGTTAATATATAACTCTTATTTGGCTTGTTATTTGACATTTCTAACTTCTTCCTTAAACATTAACCAGAACCCTGAGTACTTTCTTTTCTAACACTGGCAAGTGATTGACTTTTTTTCTTAATTTCGTAACTTTTGAAGCTAAAATGTGCAATATTTTGACTCAGTGAATTAGGAATTCTTGTTGGGATTTGGGAAAAAGAAAGTTATGAGAAACTGATGACTGCCTATGTAATACTTCCTTTATAGGAAATTCTTACAGAATTTTAATACCCTTGTAACATATCTTTTGTTCCTGGTGACATAAAAGAACAAGTTTAACAACATCTAAAGAAAGAAAATTACTAAATATTTACACTCACGAACCTTTGTTCAAAAAAGCACTTAAAAATTATATTTAATAGAGTTTAACTGAGTAAAGTGAATCACATAGCCCTCAAACTAGAATAGGTTTAGAGATACTGTAGTGTTTTTGTGTGGTCAAAGAAGACTTATGGAAAAAAAAGAAAATGATGTACAGAAAATGGAAGTCAGGTACATAAACAGTTGTATTGGTTACACCTTGGTGTCTATTTGAACATGCTTTGAAGAATTTGCCACCTTTCAGAGGCCAAAACTTGGTGATCTTCATGATTGGAACAAGAGGAGGTTATAGCCTGTTTACACAGCTAACTCTGTACAGGGAAAACTTTAGGCCAGACTTAAAATACGCAAGGAGGCAGCTTAGGCTAAATTTGCTTTAACAATTCTCTCTTTTTGGTCAACCTCCAAAAATCATGAGGGGTTAACCAAAACTCTAGGCACTGATGACATTTTGTCACTATTATAAACATATTTACATGGTTTTAAATTTTATTGGGAAGTAGTTGGATAGTGGGTTTTGTAAAGTGAAAAGAAGGACTTTAGGTTACTTTTCTGTAAGGATTAGAGTAGAGGGAACCTCTGTGTGTTGAAATTTTTTCTTTTTAGGAGATAAAACCTGGTCTGCTATAGTTTTTTTTTTTTTTTAAGTTTTAGTTTGATTATGTGATATTTAGTATGAGTGACTTTAGTTTGGTTTGGTCTGGTCGGTTGGAGCCTAGTATATGAGTTTAGTCAAAAACAATAGCCTCTTATAATTTTATGTTTTATTTATTTATTTATTTATTTATTTTTTGGATAGGTGAAAGGGTGACCCAAACTTTACTTTTGGCTTTAGTGGTACTTTTGGTTATTATTATTTTGAGTTTTTGGTCTCAGTGTGTCATTTATATGTTACAGTGACTTATTGATCACTTTTTGGAGTTTTTGTTGTTTGGGTTGAAGAGGGACGAGTTGACAGTTTATAGATGTCTGTATGTAAACATTTGAGAAAATATACTATTTTGGGGAGGCTACTATTATGACTATTAGGAAGAAAATATTAAGAGTTTGAAGTATGGTTTCTGGTCAGAGTCTCTATGAATCAATTAAAATTGAAGAGTTTTAAACGTGAGTTAGATAAACAGTATTTCTTTTAACCAAGTAGTCTGTTAATCTCTCATCATTGAATCTTTATAATTTTTATGTATAACAAAAAGTGTTCATAACAAAACAGATTCTTTTTGTGTAGTCAATGGATAATCTAGTGTGATTTTATTATTAAGAACAATTTTAGTAACAGAATTTAGTCTTTTGTGTAACAATAGTCTTTGTAGTAGAATTTGTTATGGAGTCTATTATGAGGGATACATTTATAATGACTGTCCCATTTATGTTAAACTATGGAAAAAGAGACCTAATAAATCATGTCTCCTGAGAAGAGTGAAGGACAAAATCTTTAGGCCAAACTTTATAAATATAATGAAACAGCTTTAGACTAAACTTAATTTAACACCTTCAAGTGTGAGCCACAGTGATGAGTAACCAGGGTCTCAAGCTGGTATTTTTTCAAGCAAAAAATACTTCAAAAAAGCCACCGGAGTAGGGGTGGGTGGTGGGTAAGAAGATCCTTATCTGCTTATCAACTCCTGTTTTTCCCATTTCTTTGTGTATTTGTTGTCTACAAAAGAGGCTTAACATGGTTTAATAAACATGCGTCATAGACTGCATGGAGTTGCTTATGTTGTTTCAGGATACTTAAAGGAAATGCTCACTGGAACGTTCCAGATTTTGGATTTGCAATGTTCACCCAGTTAAGTATACTGCAAATATTCAAAACTCCAGAAAAACAGTCTGAAATCCAGAACACTTATGGTCCTATGAATTTTGGATAGGGATACTAGACATGTACTTACAAAATGGTTTTAAAAATTCCTTAGTACAAGACTCTGCCAATCTGATCCAAATATGGCTTTCTACACACACACACACACACACACACACACACCCCACTCTCTATCTATCTATCATCTATCTATATACATATTAACATATAACACATATACACAAATAAATATACTTTTCACTGAATTTTGGGTGGACATGGACTCAAGGTTCTTGTCTGGTACATCAGCCACTAGGTCTGAGTCCCCTGTCTGTGCCCTGTGCATCTGGGAATGTGTACACACTCTTCAAAACTCCAGTTAAATACCATCTTCCCTGGGAAGCTTCCCTGCTAGCCTCAATCCCACTCTTGAGAAACAAGAACATCCTCTTCAGCTCTTCATTCTAATACTTAGCAGATATCATAGTGTTTTCCTAGTTGGGAGACTAGATTTTGTCTCCCTCATTTGCCCCAACTTCATGCCCACTGGGCTCCAGGCACCCGCTGAAGGATGCAGTGACAACAGGATTTGCCTCCGAAGAACACAGACCGCACCCTTGAGTGAATAAGGGAATTTTGTTACTCCTGATTACTTTACCTATCCTAGAATATGCTGAATTTAGCCATAAAAGAAGTTGAAAAAGATACTCAGAATAAGAAAAAAAGAACACTACGGTGGCAAATTGTATTATATTACCAGTTTTAAATATATCCACATGGATCCTTATGTTTGCGGGGTCCACAGCCTGACCACTGTAATCCCTCACATTCGTGTTTCCCCGCCATGTAGAAAAGCTACATGGGATATTCCTGCTGCACACACAGCCACTGTGCAAAGATGAGCCCACTCTCCTTTCCACTGAGGAGCCCAAGTCATCCCCTGAGAGAGAGGCAGCCTACAAGTGAATATCTGGGGCCAGGGGCCTCAAGAGAGGGGAGTTACTACACCAGGCAATGCTTCTCTCCCAGACAGCTTGAATATTAAAGGTGTAAACATACTAGACAGCAAAGTAGTGCGGAAACCAAGAAATGGACACACGGAGAGAGAGGGGGAAAGGGAAGGGGAGACGGAGGGAGTGGGAGAGTGAGAGGGAAAGGGAGGGGGAGGGGAGGAAGAGAGGCAGAAGGAGAAGAACAGGGAGAGGGAGAGGGAGGGGGAGGGGGAGGGGAAAGAGGGAGGAAGAGAGGGAGAGGGAGAGGGAAAGAGAGAGGTAGGAAGAGACCATGAGGAGAGAGGAGGAGGAAGACAAAGTAAAGGCAGGAGGAGAAGCCCAGTCTCCGAGGTAAAGACAGCAGCAACTTGAGTCATGAGCTGGACAAGTGCTCACTTAGCAGGAACCGCTGCAGCTACAGATGCATACCAAATCATGAACGAGGACGTTCTGGTTGCACTTCCATCCTAAGAGGATGGTGGAGGGTGATGCTTTTTGTTCCTTACTCATTTCCCTGTGCATCCATACAGTTAACCAATACCCTCTAAAGTAATAAAAGTGTATTTTCTGCTCTGAGTAACTTGGTTGAACTAATATTCAAATCCAAATCTGCATACTGGTAGGCTGACTAGGCTATGTGAATGTGTAAGGAACACAGAATGTGCGTACAAATTCCATACAGACAGAGAGGACTGGGCTGGTATTAAGGAAGACCAGTCACTTCAGAGGACTGGCCAACAGGCCAGTGACACCACAGCTCGGTGACACCACAGCTCTTCTCGTGGTTTCAACCCCAGAGGCAGATATTCTTGGCTCCCTTCTTGACTGCCCTGACGGGGGCCACTCCTGCTGTCTCTTTCTTTGGTTTCTCTGGGTACAGACTAAAATTCTCTTTGAATCCAGTTCAAACTGTCCAAAAGAGGGGATCTATTCAGTTCGATTCGTCATACTAGATGGAGTTCTTAGACCAACACACGCCACAGGCCCATGGCCAGCCTACAGATTGGCTCCCTGATGTCATGCCGTAGCCATGGAAAAACTGACATGGCAAACTGGAACCATCACAGAAGGAGCTGCCAGCACTGGGACAGGCATGTAAGTCATATGAGACCATCTACCTTGGTCAACCAGGCAGTGCTAATCGGGAGAGTAAGAGGACAGCAAGGAGATTAGCAACCCAAAGCAATACCCCAGCATGTATTAGAGTTGGCCATTGGAGCTTGGCATGTTTTGGTTATTAATACTCCAAACTATTCATGCTTAAGGCAATGTGGAATTTCAAGTGAAAACCAGGTGGTTCTTGGGCAAGAGGAGGAAAGAAAAACAAATCATCATGTGCTTGGGAGAACGCCTAGTAAAACAAGATGATCCCAGTCTCTCCCAGCAGAGTGTGGGCATCGTTCAGTCCCTTTGGTACAATCCATTCCCTTTCTCGTCGGCATTCACATGGCATGGTCAAATGCAATACTTTAACATCACGAAATCAAGCTAGGTTTACAAATGTAAGGTAAGAGATAAAGATAGACCATCTATCTGGAGTTCTTTTTTTTCCTTTCTTTCTATGTGTAGAATAAAAGGACAGAGAAGAGACAGAAATTTAAAGGGAAAAAAGGCAAGTGCTGAAATAAACCTGCCATCTATTTTAAGTGAAACAATTTATTGGGGTTTCAAGGATACTTTTTTCCGTCTCTTGTTCTTCCTAAGTCCCAGATTATCAGTCTCATCGAAGATTATAAGGGAGGTGACAAAACAATTATCAGAGAGAAAACTGCATTCCACTTAGCAGCCGCTACTAAAAGTGCAGCTTAATGGCTTTTCAATGAGGTGGGCCCCTGAGGGCCTGAACACCCACAGGCCAACGGATGTTTCTTTGTAAGAAGAGCAACGGCATCAGCAAAAGCAATTTCCCACTTTTATTAACCCAGTTTATTTTAAGGCATGATTATTCAAGCTTTCGTCTGCTATGATTAGTCTTGTATTTACAGGATAATAAGACTGGTGAGGCTAGTTATCAAGTGCCCACGCATAGGAGAATTCAAATGGCCTTCGTTCTACCTGGCAGTCTCAAGAGCTGTTAAATGAGCTTAAACTTTATTACAAGAAGAAACAGAACATGCTGAGTGAAAGGTCTGCTTAGTTGCTTACCATAAAACCACAACTACTTAGGAAACTTATGCTCTGCATATTCTAATCCTGAAGGAGCCTCTAATGGGGTATTTGGGGTCAGTTTTAAGATGATTCCTCAAAAATGCCCACAAATAAGACCTGGAAGGGGATTCCACTCTTGGCTGTCTCTGCAGAGCCACAGGCAACAGCACAGAGGTGCCATGATTTATTTAATGGAAGCTTGGTAGTGACTCAATATCAAGAACTCACCTTGAGAAGCCACATTTCAAGTATCTGAAAACAACCGGTGGGCATTTATTCAAATACTTTAAATAGATCAAAGCTGTTTATTCTCTAATCTCCTCTCCCCTTCTTACACATTTTAAACCAAGTCAATGTTTTCCTTCTATTTCTCCCAGAGGTCTAAACATCTCTAGACTATATTTGGCCTAAAGTTTTGCTTGACCACATGATTTTAAGAAGTGTTGAATTTGAGTGCCGTTCGCTGGCCAAGCTGGGAAGACAGCTGGATACCAGCATTTACAAAGGTCTCATCACTCCATGAGTGATAAGACCCCATTTCTCACATGGTCCCTATGGGCTGCGAGTAGGAATCCTCAATTCATTGTCCTTCTGAAAGGCCCAGATCTATGAATTGGGAGATTACTTGTATTCAGCAGTTACATTTTCTACTTTGTCTGGGCTTTGAGATTAGAAGGGGTAAGAGAAAGATATTTGACATGATACTTCTTTCTCTACCCCTCAAGACTAAATAAATACTAACTCAACTATCTTACTACTTCAAGTTTCTAAATAAATCTCCCATTCAGGATCAGGTTAATCCCCTTAACTCTCCAGTATCATTCTGATCCCATCCAACACCTCCCAAACTGAGCCTCAATGCCTTTCCCGCAGGGACACACCTCTGGCTGGTGAAGCCAAAGGTCCCCTGAGAGCATGCTGACAGAGCTAGGAAGGGTTCCTTGGGGCCTCCTGGTGACGTCACATATTATCCTCCATTATGATTGTCACAGTACATGGTATGAGCAGATAATAGATTTTAAGGCAGTTTTAAAAAATGCTTGTGTAAAGGAAATGGAGCATTTGGATTCGATTTAGTAGCCTTATACAATATTTGCTTTTTATTTCAGAGAAGACTTCTGAGGTAGCCAATGAACATGCCGGCAGAGAGGTTGAATTCCGAGGTGAACCAGTCATTCCAATCCAAGGGAGACAGCGTTTGGAAGTTTTAATGTAAACAGAAACCCTGCAGGACTCACTTGTGCATACAGCTGTCAAAACAATTCAATATCCAGAGATAAATAGGGTATAAGATATCCACTAGTATATTATACTGGAATGCAACATCTTTTTAAAATTATGTTGCCATATTCTGCACTTTATCGAGTACCTTCCATTTTAATATTTCATCTAATAGACTGTAATTTGGCACTTTGGGTAGTAAATAGTGAATTAAATGCTGATGTGGTTTATTAGGACAGGTAAATTCGAAATCAAGTACAGTGATAGCATTATAATGTGACATGTCATCAGTTTACAGAAGAGATTTCTCAAAAGAACACAGAGTTCTGAATACACGGGTGTCGGTATCATCATAGAGAACAGCAAGTATTCATTATTCATTTAGGAAAGGAAATGTATACCTGGATAATAGTTTAAAGCTATATATATCATTAACATCAAGGCTGCATGAACCAATTTTCTTTGCACAAAGACACAGGAGAGGTGGTATCAAGTAGTGGAAGGAGTTGTGGCTTTGGAGTTAAAGATACTCATTCAGATTCTATCATTTGCTAGATATAAGCCTTGAGAAATATACTTCTGTGGGCTTCAATGCTCTCTACTGTTTAAAAAAAAAAAAAACCTTGAAAAACTCCGCCTTGCAGCACTGTTTTCAAATTGTCAATTTCAACTGGCGCTCAGTGAATGGGAGGTGTTGGAAATGAAGACATTCAGCACATAAATAAGGAAGTAAGGTCTTCAAGAGTCTGTATCATTGGACCTATGGGCGGTCTTTCTGGGCCACTGTCAAGCTTCCCTTTTTGAGAAGCTGCAACAGCCACATGGGAGAGTCCAGCGACCAGAGTGGCCGCCGTGGTCCAGGTAAGGAAAACCGCCATGGATTCAGCCAGACTTAGAGGAGGATCCACAGGCAAACCGTTCTTCCTCTTCCAGCTATTTCTGGATAAGCCCACTGTGTCCCTTCCTCTGCAGAGCACGCCTGCATCTTTGATTCCCCGCCTTGAAGTCCTTGTCCTTTCCTAGCCTGGGTCATTCCACTCAGCTCAAAAGACAGTGTTTGGGCATCATCTCCATTGGAAGATAGTTCCTGATGTTTCCTAAAGTTCTCTTTACTCCCCCGTCACATCCTCATAGCATGCAGCAATAAATAGAAATTACTCTTTTTTTCAATTATATTTCTATAACTATTGTTGCCCTCCTCCCTTTCAGTAATGTAAAAAATTTTCACAGTATCTTCTGTATCCTAATTTTCCCCACTCAATTCCATTTTTGAGATTAACTGGCAGCTGCCTATTACCTTTTACTTTTTCCTCTCTAAGTGATACTTTTGGTAAGCAATTTACAGCTACCTCTAAGGTGAATTTGTATGTAACTTAATTACATTCACTTATACACTCATTATAATTACAGTAGCTTAAAATCCCCATCTGTGGAACAAAAGATGTTTCCATTTATCATGTTTCTATTGTGTATAAGCTGTCCTTAATATTAAACACCACAATACTCTCAAAAGACGAGACTATCTCTGGTAAATGCTACACCTGTCCCCCCCACTATCTCTTTATAAATGCCTCAGTTAAAAATGATATGTTTTTACCATTAAGGACTTTTTTCTTAGTCACAAGAAATAAAGTGCTAACAAATAGCTGGGTGGATGAAGTGAGTGAGGCCATTAATATTCTATACTGATAGTTAATATACATTCTCTTTTCCACATTACGTCCTTAGACTTCAGGTATAAGTCCAAGTAAAAATTCAACAGAATAAGGAAAACTGCATTCATTAGTAGAATTGTTTTTCTTTTTCCCTTATAACACAGCAGAATTGCAGATCTATCAGGAGACACACAAGCAGATCTCCCAGACTCGTGGGTCACACTTAGGGGGGTATTGGTCAAAAATTTCTGGATATCTGCTTTCTGAGAAAGTAGCAAGATTTTGCTGGCATTTAATTTTTGATAATGAAAACTAGATTTTTATTTTATCCTATAATCGGTAATATTTTCCCCCACTCAGAGTCATAAATAAGGTTAAATAGTACAAGATGTATTTAGTCACCTAATGATGCTGACGATCCATCTCAGCCAAAACAAATCCTTAAAACCAGGCAAATAATATTAATCTCACAAAAGAAGCAACTGTTAACTAGAAATGGAAATCCAATACAATACATTTCCTGAATAATTAAATAACAATGAAAACTTGAGGAACAGGTACAGGCATACCTCAGAGATACTACAGGTTCAGTTTCTGACCACTGTGTAAAGCGAATATAGCAATACAGGGAGGCATACAAGTTTTGTGGTTTCCTAGTGAATAGAAATGTTACATTTACACAATGCTGTAGTCTATTAAGTGTATAATAGCATTATGTATACAAAAACAGCATACACACTTTAATTTAAAAATACATTATTGCTAAAAAATGCTAACAATTACCCAAGCCTTCAACAACTGTAATCTTTTTGCTTATGGAAGGTCTTGCTTTGATATTGATGACTGCTGACTGACTAGGGTGGTGGTTGCTAGAAGCTGGGATGACTGTGGCAATTTCTTATAAAAAGACAACAATGAAGTTTGCTGCATTGATTGGCTCTTTCTTTCATGAAAGATTTCTCCATAGCATATGATGCTGATAGCATTTTACCCAGAGTAGAATGTATTTTCAAATTTGGAGTTAATCCTCTCAAACCCTCTCAAAGCCACTGCTTTATCAACTAAGTTATGCAGTATCTAAATCCTTGGATGTCATTTCAACAACGTTCACAGCATCTTCACCAGGAGCACATTCCATCTCAATAAACTACTTTCTTTGTTCATCCATAAGAAGCAACTCCTCACCTGTTCACGTTTTATTATGAGATTGCAGCAATTTGGTCACATCGTCAGGCTCCAATTTAATTCTAGATCTCTTGCTATTTTCACCACATCTGCGGTGACTTCCTGTGCTGAAGTCTTGAAGACCTCAAAGTCATCCATGAGGATTGGAATCCATTTCTTCCAAACTCATGTTAATGTTAATATTTTGACCTCTTCCCATGAATCACAAATTTTCTTAATGACATCTAGAATGGTGAATTATTTCCAATTAACTTTTCCCAGTTCCATTAGAGGCATCCCTACCTATGGCAGTTACAGCCTAATGAAATGTATTTCTTGAATAAGACTTGAAAATTAGAATTACTCCTTGATTCATGGGCTACAGAATGACCGTTATGTTAGCAAGCATGAAAACAACATTCACCTCCTTGAACATCTCCATCAGAGCTCTTGGGTAACCAGCTGCATCATGAATGAGTGGTAATGTTCTGAAGAGTCATTTTTTTCTGAGCATTAGGGCACAGTAGGGCTCAACAGTGGACTTAAAATATTCACTCGAGTATGCCCTAAACACAGGTACCATCATCCAGGCTGTGTTGTTCCATTTACAAAGCACAGTCAGAGTAGATTCAGCATAATTCTTAAGGGCCCTAGGACTATCAGAATGAAAAATGAGCATTAGCTTCAACTTAAAGTCACCAGGTACATTTGCCCTTCACAAGAGGGCAGGCTGTTCTTGGAAGCGTTGAAGCCATGCATTGATTTTTCCTCTTTAGCTATTAAAGTCCTGGATAGCATCTTGCAACAGAAGGCTGTTTCATCTACACTGAAGATCTGTTGTTTAGTGTTGCCACCTTCATCAATGATCATAACCAGATCTTCTGGGTGACTTGCTGCAGCTTCTACATCAGCACTTGCTGCTTCACCTTACATGTCTAGGCAGTGGAGATGGCTTCTTTCCTTCAACCTCATCAACCAACCTTTACTACCTTCAAATGTTTCTTGTGCATCTTCCTCACCTCTCTCAGCCTTCATGATATTAAAGAGTTAGACTCTTGCTCTGAATCAGGTCTCGGCTTAACGGAATGTTGTAACTGGCTTGAACTTCTATTCAGACCACTAAAACGTTCTCCACATCAGCAATGAGGCTGTTTCACATTCACATTATTTATGTGTTCACTGGAGTAGCACTTCCCTCAAGAATTTTTCCTTTGCATTCACAAATTGGCTATTTGGCACAAGAGGCCTAGCTTTCAACCTGTCTCAGTTTTGGACATGGCTTCCTCATTGAGCTTAATTATTTCTAGCTTTTGATTTAAAGTGAGAGATTTGCAACTCCTCCTTTCACTTGAATGCTCAGAGGCCACTGTAGGATTATTAACTGGCCTGATTTCAATATTATTTTGTCTCTGAGAATAGAGAAGCCCAAGGAGAGGAAGAGAGGTTGGGGAACCACTGGTCAGTGGAGCAGTCAGAAGACACACATTAAGTTTGCCATCTTGTAAGGGAGCAGTTCATCGCACTCCAAAACAATAAGATCAAAGATCACTGTTCACAGATCACCAAAGCAGATACAGTGATAAACTTTAAAATATTGCAAGAATTACCTAATGATAGAGATAGCGTGAGCACATGTTGTTGGAAAGATGGTGCTGATAATAGACTTGCTCGATACAGGGTTGCCACAAACCTTCAATTTGCCAAAAAAAAAAAAAAAAAAAAAAAACAACTCATTATCTGCAAAGCATGCTAAAGGGAAGCATGGTAAAATGAGGTGTGCCTGTGATACCAGCAAATATTTATTACACGCTGCATTTCTTTAAATTATTTTATATGGCAGGTATTACTTTTTTCTATTTCACAGGTCAGAAAACAGATTCAGAGAGGAGAATTTGTTTAAGGAAGTAGAGTAAGTAGGCACCAGAGGCAGCATTACATTAGCTTCGAAATCTTTATTTTCACTAAAATACCCTGCCTACCCCTTCCTTTCGTTGCTCTGTCTCCCATTTTAGCATTAAGGGGCCTATGTTTATATCATAGTAAAGTCATGACTTAAGTAGTTTTAGACATAGTATTTCCCCCCATCATGAAATTTAACTCCTTCAGCCTATTCTATTTCTTTAACAAGGACATACAGAATCATATTAATTATCTTAAAAAAAAAACTGAAAATACCATCGAAATACTTACGGAACTCATGTGAAAGTGAAATAGGGAGTATTTCCCCATTCCCTCAAGGAATGAGTAATAAACTAAGTTTTAACCACCAAAACTAAGTGGCACCAATAAACCTGCTGCCAAAGTGGCAGCAGGTTTGCATGCCACTTCACCCAGATTAGATAAATACACCAGTTATCTGCAACCCCTGTACGCTCGACATGGTATAAAGCAAAAAGAGAACCATTTAACAGCTTTTATATTAGCTAGTCATTCCAGTAATAAAACAGGAAGACAATCATACGTAAATGTCACCACACAAAAACTTCTCTATTACTTATTAATAACCAACCTGATAATATCATTAACGGCTTGTAGAGCTAATTGCGGTGGCTTTTTACTGCTCCCTTTGATATGTGCACTATCCTGAGGAGGATAACATCTGTTAGATCTAACGCATCCCAAACATCAAATGTGACATCGTGGTGTTTAAATAACTCGACTGTGCGCTATTTCAGCAGGTCCTTCCCCGCTCTCCTTTCTCATCTTCACAAGGCTGACCACAGGCAGACGCCTTCCTGCGCTCATTACTGAGTTTCATGCAGACACGATGGAGTGGGAGGGAAAGTTTATTACCTTCATTCTGCCTTGAATCCATCCCTGACTTTTTGGTCCTTCACAGATTTCTTTGGGAAAATAAAAATGATATATTGTTTTCTGAACAAAAGAAATTAATTTCAATCTTTTAAAAACCAACTTGAATGTTATTCAGTTCGGTTTTTTTCCCTAAAAAAAAATAGTTTCAGATTCCAAAGTTTTTCAAAAAGTAACTTCAAATTTCATCTATGTCAAAATAAGTAAAATAGGTCCTCTTGTCCTATTGAGAATGACAAGCTCAATGTAATGTTGGAAAAATCAATTTCTATAAATGACTAATCTGCCAATTGTATTTTCATTTTTTTTTTTAAAAGAGGTGCCTAAGCAGATGCAGGATACATATAAATATAGAGTCAACCATCTCCTAGTGACTCAATCATTAAATATTTAGCTGACAAATTATGCTGCATGCATGGGGACTACAGTTAATGACGATATACTGTATTGTGAAAAATGCTGAGAGACTGGATGTTGTGTTCTCCCAGCAAAATGCTAACTAAGCGAGGTAATACATTTGATAATTCGCTAAATTTAACCGTGCCACAGTGTCTGTCTACTTCAAAACAGCACGTGGTATATAATAAAAACATACAATTTTATGTCAATTTTAAAAGTATATTTATACTAAAAATTAAACTCATTTTTAACTCTATAGTTTATGTAAAACTATATGTTACGTAACTGAAATATTTTCACCTAATGTGAAATCTTGTCTCTGCTCCTGCCACAAAACAAAAACATAAGAAAGTCCACTCATACTTGTCAGAGGTGGGTTCTCTTCATCTTGTTGATTCCTCTGATGGATCTGGTAAAGCTTGGTGTCCCCTGGACTCCCAGAATGCTCTGGGTCCAGCACTGGGCTGGCACTTAGGAGGCTGCCCTGCACATCCCCGTGCCTGGGCTGGGTTCCGCCCCAGCCTGTCTGTGAAATGTGCATGTACGTATGTGTGCGCATATGTGCGTGTGTGCATGTGTGTGCACATGTATAAGGGACAGAGACAGACAGATCAACACAGATGGAGAAAGAAAAATTGGTAGGTTGTATTGAGATTCCAATCAAAATCTAAAATATGATTTTATAGTTTCAAACTCAATCTAAACCTTTTCTGCAGGGTAATGTTTTATGACTAAGCAGACGCAGAAGTCACTCTCTAATAAATATAGACTATGTCAACAAGGTAACATTGCATTCAATTATCTCCCCAAGGCAGAATGCCTGTCTTTTCTAAATGATGTAAATACCTTGTTCTCTGTGTCCACAATTTAAAATGGAAGTTCATTAAAAAGTCAACTTGAGCAGGGATCCCAAATATAGATTCATTTATTTATTTAAAGTTACACAAAAGTATTACTATACTAGTATGCACACTACAAAATATGCTAATAGAATTTTTAAAGCAATGATGTGAATAAAATGAATGAAACATTTTAAAAGGTTCATAAAGGCAACAAGAATTGAAAATCCAGTAATTATACATTAAGAAAAAATAAGCAAAAAAAAAAAAAAAAATTTCCCCAAACAAATGTTTACTGGAAGGCTATGATAATTTTTATACTAAAGGTTATTATTCTGAACAAAAGCTTATTTTTTTCCTTAGTAATAGTTCTTAAGCTCAATTTATAAGCACAAATCCTCTAATCTTATTGTGAGAAGGCTGTTACGAATAATTTTTGTTGTTCTTCATACAGAGAAATTGAGAAACAACGATAATAATTGCTCAAATTATTGAAGTTAAGAAGAAAATAAAATTAATGGTCTAGTGTTTATTCTTATAAACCCTTCTCACAACACACACACAGACACATACACACATGGAGGGAGAGAGAGAGAGAAAGACATTTTCCACACGTCTGCAAATAGTCCCTAAGGTTCTTAGCCAAGGTGTGTACCTCAAAGTCTAAAGTATGAATTTAAGACTTAAAAGTGGAATCAATAGAGCATTTTATCATGAAAGCCACACAAGTGTGGCATCTGAAATGCTGTTCTAAGCATCCTTCGAATGCTGCCTTTTCTTCATGTTATTGCCAGGAAAAGCACAGAAGAGTGCGTCAGGTGGAAATCTGCATGGGAGGACAAGCAATGAATCAAGGTGGCCTCTGGCTGAGCAGATGCCTCACTCATTCCTCCAACCAGCGCTGTCTGCGCCAACTCCATGGTGGAATTCCTCTGAGTGCTGGGGAACACAACAGTGAACGTGACAGACAAGGTCCTTGCAAAACACACGGTCTCGTGGGGAAGGCAGAGCCAACAACACAAAAATATTCTCTGCAAAGCAGAGAACTGAGGTAAACTCGTGTGGTTGTCAGTGACTGGGGTGCTATTTTAGGAGAAAGCTGAATTCATGCAATTCTTGAGTTAATTATGTTCTTCGGGCTGTCCCTGGGGGCTGCAGTGGCAATGGACCAGGTTTCAGTGCAGGAGGAGGGTGTTGGCAGCGACTCTGGGCAGTGTGGAGCTAGGCCGAGGAAGGCACCTGGGGAGACAGACACCCTTCCTCTCTGACCTCTAGGGCCCAGGTCCAGCTTCCCAAGACACCCAGCACAAGGAAAGCTCCAATCGTCATCTTTCATTTCTATCAAGAGTGACACTTACGGATCTCTAACAATGTTTCTATCCAATTTTGGGTCTCTAACTATAGTTTCTATCCTGATGAAAAAGGCCAGAGGGTTTAATAAGAAAATGAAAATTAAATGCACTACTTCTTCACTTAGCACACAGCAAGGTTGAGTGGCAGCTTTTCTGAGCCTGACCCTAGGAATTTCCCAACTCAGGTCAAAAGGTGACTCCCAAGCCAAAGGTCTCTAAGGACAGGTGTGTTAATAACACCACTGCCATGGGTGGAGCTTTCAAAGATCTCCAAGGACAGATGTCTTAACAACACTGCTGCCATTGGTGGAGCCTCTCTGTGCCACGTACTGTGCTCCCGGTGGGACATGAACCACCTCACCCTGGACCCCTCTCTCTTCTCCAGTATTACATGTGCCCAGGGGGCCCTTCTCTACTCTGCTGGGATGCCAGCAACTGGCCCAGCACCTGGCACAGAACAGACTCAGCCCAAATGTAGAACATAAAGTCGGGTGGGGGGGGTCTGATGCCCTGGCAAAGGAACTGAAAGACATACCCACTGTCCAGTCCAAAGTCCCTAAAAGAAAGTCACAGAGGCCAAGACCCCAGACACTTTTTGTCCCCAAAACCCAAAGCTTCATTTTAAAATCCTTTCAGTTCCTCCAGAAAAAAAACCTGACCCTCAATTCTTAGACATTTTATGTAAATGAGGAGAAAGTAAGGCGCTGAGCCCTTCCCAATCACTTCTTGTTTTGAATGGATGTGTGAGTCCTGTCAAAGTGCAGGCTAGTTTGTGTTCTCCAAATGCCTCCTAGCTCAGTGAGGGTGGTGTGCGCAGGGCTGGGATGGGCCACACAACATATAGGAGCCCAAATAACAAGAAAGCAGTTGGAGCACAGCTTAATCCTGTTGCCAAAAGCAGGTGGAAAGAAGCTACCAAGAAGAGCTGGGGCACCGGTGGGTGCAGGTGATGAGCAAAGCTACCTTCTTCCCTAGGTAATGATTGCCCATGGGGAAATAATCAGCAATTCTTCATCTAGGAAAATAATAGTTGCTGTTCAGAGCCTCTGACTGGAAGTGAGGCGTTTCCAAGTATCAAACAATGATTAAAAGAAATAAAAAACCTTTGCATCTTGGCATGCTCATTTAAGAAAGAAAACAAAATAGACAGACATACACACAGCCCATTTGCATTCCCTCTACCCAGTCTAAAAGGTGTCCGATGATTCATTTTAATCACAAAATGCTTTCTTGGTAACCAGTGTGTATTGCAGCAGATACTTGACAAAAGCATGTTAATTTGCTTCTAATATCTGTATAAACCAGACATTAATATTCTCAATTTACAAATAAGCAACCGGAACTTCAGAGAAGATAAGTAACTCAGCCAAGATTATCCTTCTAATAAGTGCTAAAGCTGGAATTCAAACATAGGCCTAGTGGAGTCCAAAGCTTTCCTCACTCCTCAGTAAAAAGCTAAACAAACTTCCTAATTTTCTGAGCTTCCTGCACACTCTTTGCACTAGGATGACAACCCCATGGCTGGCTTTAGTGCAGAGTTTCTCTGCACTGGCATTTGGCCTTTGTCTGTCTCATTTTGGCTAGTCACATAAGATTCTAACTTAGTGCAGGCTCAAGGTGAGACGGTATTTTTGTTTTTTCTGAGGTTTATCTCTGGAGACTGCCAATGCTTGTAAGAATAGCCTAATAATGTTGGATTAACTTCAAGAGCTGGGTAATAGTGCAAATGTTCACTTTCCGTAAATGTTGGAAACTCCTTTAACCTCATGAAATCCTATATAACATGTGGGAAAGAGTCCAGTTCTGACTCCAGAATCTTAATAATTCACTCTTTTGTTAACTGCTTTTTAAAAATTAAATGTATTACCCCAAATAGTGAAAAATAATAAAAATCTGTTTGTACCTAAATTTCTTTAAAGAAATTTTTAGTATTTTAAAGAAGTCTTTCCAAAGATTCTGACTTTTTGGAGGGGAATGCCACATGATGATCATACTGCTAAGGTATACATATATACACACACACACAAACACACACACACACACCATATATACTTGGATTTTTTTGAGACAGAGTCTTGTTCTGTCACCCAGTCTGGAGTGCACTGGCGCAATCTCAGCTCACTGCAACCTTCGCCTCCCGGGTTCAAGTGATTCTCCTGCCTCAGCCTCCTGAGTAGCTAGGACTATAGGTGCCCCCACCACGCCTGGCTAATATTTGTATTTTTTAGTAGAGTCGGGGTTTTGCCATGTTGGCCAGGCTGATCTCGAACTCCTGACCTCAAGTGATCCACCCACCTCGGCCTTCCAATGTGCTGGGATTACAGGCATGAACCACAACGCCCAGCCCTGCTAAGGTATATTAACTGTCAGTTTAGTATTATTTGACTATTTATTAACATAATAGGAGTAAAATTTAACACTTTTTATGGTAGAGATGGTACAAAAAAATTACAGTGTAATAAATATAAATCTATAAAAACAGAAGTTAAATAAGAAGTAATCTTCTGGGGAAGAAGAAATAATAGAGTATAGATTATTCTTAACGTTAAGTCAAATATTTGATAAGGACCACAGGCACCTTCTTTTAATTCAGATGCTGAATTTTCTTTAGTCCTAAAAAAAAGTGTTGTTAGAATTCCAAGGATATTTGGATGAAACTTCGCTGTAAACTCACGTGGAAACTATTTTAGCTGGCCACAGATGTGAAACTAAAAATGTTGAAATACTTATTTCAAGTGGATTTCGAAAATCTTCAGTGACTTCATCCTGGAAGATAATTTTCTTACTGCGCATGCTTGACACGGATTTCGAAAATCTGCAGTGACTTCATCCTGGAAGATAATTTTCTTACTGCGCATGCTTGACGTGGATTTCGAAAATCTGCAATGATTTCATCCTGGAAGATAATTTTCTTACTGCGCATGCTTGACACGGATTTCGAAAATCTGCAGTGACTTCATTCTGGAAGATAATGTTCTTACTGCGCATGCCTGACGTGGATTTCGAAAATCTGCAGTGACTTCATCCTGGAAGACAATTTTCTTACTGCCCATGCTTGACATGGATTTCGAAAATCTGCAATGACTTCATCCTGGAAGACAATTTTCTTACTGCGCTTGCTTGACACGGAGTTCGAAAATCTGCAGTGACTTCATCCTGGAAGATAATTTTCTTACTGCGCATGCTTGACGTGGATTTCGAAAATCTGCAATGACTTCATTCTGGAAGGTAATTTTCTTACTGCGCATGCCTGACGTGGATTTCGAAAATCTGCAATGACTTCATTCTGGAAGATAATTTTCTTACTGCGCATGCTTGACGTGGATTTCGAAAATCTGCAATGACTCATCCTGGAAGATAATTTTCTTACTGCGCATGCTTGACAGCTGAGTCTCCACAGTGCATCACTTCCAGGCTCCTTTCACACAGCTCTCCTGGCATTCTGCCTGGAAATACGTCATATAGCAAGGTTCACACTTTTTTTACATACTTGCAAAAAATCTTAGGTTAGTGCTAACCTAAGATTAGTGCATTGTTTCTAAAAGGCCAACACATTACATTTTTCCTGAGAATAAATATTGACAACTCCAGGATTTAAATAGTGCACTTGGCTAAGATTATGGATTTTAGGTAGTCTGTATATCTTTATGATATTGTCCTACATATTTTAACATTCTTCACTTTTCTTAATACTGCCATTTCATGATTTTTTTTCCTTTTGGATGCTATTGATTAGTACATAAATTCCTTGGTTGTACACCCTGTTTTCATTGCTAATCCAGTAGAAGAAAAGCAATATGCCCAAAATCTTTTACAAAAAAAAAAAAAAAAAGCTTTCTTGCATCTGCTGCTTGCATTCTTTGTGTGATATAGTGTTTCTCTCATTATTGTTGGTCTTCAAAGGCAACAACAGCATAAGGTCTGCTCAGGCCAGAGAGCCTCCTGATACAGTCCTCATGGAGACCACACAGAGCCTTTCCAAGAGGTCAAAGGAGGCCAGAAGTTTTTGGTTCTTTGTCTCCTAACTTCTGTGTTCATCCCAGGTAAGCCTCCATCTCCAATCTCTGTCTACTAGAATCTATACACAAGCTGGTGCACCAGCTCGCCTGCTCCCACTTGCCTTCTATTGATGATACCATTATGTCTCTGATTGTACGACTTAAATTAATTTTTCTTTCACTCAAGTCTAGTCCAGTAGATACACATTCCTGTTATGGCAAAAGATCATGTACTGCTATTTATGGAACTGTAATTTATTCTGTATTTATAGGTGAATTAGGCAAACCAATAATGCCAGCAAAGCATATAGATCGAGGCCAACATTTGCAGTCATTAGACAAAGTGGACTCAGCCACTATTTCTAAGTCTTTAGTTTGGCCTAATACCTAATGTTACATTGATGCCATACTGTAAGCTCCTTGAAGTAATTTTCTACATTTTTAAAACTCAGCCTATCATTGCTAAAATAGAAAAATTCTAATGAAAGTTGCTCTTTATTTCTATTACCTGTAAAGACACTTGTATTTGAGAATACATACTTGAAATGAGTTAAATATACCAACATGGATGTTTGGCTTCAAAGACCAGGAGCATATCGGATCCAGGCTCACTGCTAAGCTTTCTCTGACTAGGCATATAAATCAACATCTTCAGTGCTTTTAGGGCCACCATGCAGCAATTCCATGATGCTTGGCTCAAGCTCTGCACATCTCACATTAGTCCTCCTTTCACCCAAGCTGGCTCCAGTAATTGGGTGACTGTTCTGGCAGGATCATGTGCTACCATTTAAAGTGAACTAGACAGCCAATTGATACTGGGTGAGGCTAGGATTTTCTTTTTTTTTTAGACAGTCTCGCTCTGTTGCCCAGGCTGGAGTGCAATGGTGCACTCTCAGGTCACTGCAACCTCTGCCTCCAGGGTTCAAACGATTCTCCTTTCTCAGCCCCCCGAGTAGCTGGGATTATAAGTATCTGCCACCACACTCAGCTAATTTTTGTATTTTTAGTAGAGACAGGGTTTCACCATGTTGGCTAGGAGTTGGTCTCAAACTCCTGACCTCGTGATCCACCCGTCTTGGCCTCCCAAAGTGCTGGGATTACAGGTGTGAGCCACCATACCCGGCCGAGGCTAGGAGATTCATAGAGGACAGAGAAGACATTCTAGGCTTCATATTGAAACTGTAAATGTGAACCCATAAACAAGACAATAGAGATGAACTTTTGCATGCATGATCTTACATAATGCCACCAACTACCACTTAACTGGAATGTCATAATGTAGAATCTAGACAATCTTTATTAAATTATTAAATTAGCTAGAATCATTCAACATGGTATTGTGGTAAGAGTAAATAATAAATTTTATCTAGCAAATTTATTTTTGGATATACATTACTTAAAATAGTTGTATGATCACAGGAGCATCATAACTGTTACCGTTTTTTTCTTCTGGGAGACAGCTAATAAACAACTTTACTACAATTTAGAAAATAATCCTTTAGATTTAGTTAAAATTAAAAACATTTCATATACTGGTAGCTCAGATAAAAAAATTTTGGTTGCTCACTAAACCATATTGTTTTTCAGACATGATTATATGGTCATTTTGATTACAAAAGATATACAAAGCAAAGTTTATTTGGAAACCTTTTCAAATGTTTCTATATTGTTAGCAAAGCATTATATATTTTCAAAAGTATCCAAAATTTAGTAACTTATAATCTAGCTTGTATCTCCTATTTTCCCATAATATTAACAAACATTTACGTGTTTGAGAAAGAATTCCTTGAAGCATAATGAGAATATACTTGTTCAAAAATCTCGCTTTCATGTTTTCATTTTAGGACTATAAACATTAGGTAGTTCAGAAGAGGAGGTGCAATGCAAAAGGTCCTCTGCAATGCTAGGGAGCTCTGGGCAAAGTGAGAGCATTCTGCTTTCCCTTAGAAATGTCCTGGCCTAAAATGAACACTTACTTCCACGAGCTTAGGGTGTGATACAGAAATATGTTATTACTCTATGCAATCCTTATCATGGCGTTCCTACCAACTCAAACATTTTTAAGGTTAACTGAGTACTCGGTGTAATTGTAATACATTCACCTAGTCACAACTACAAGATAGTCTGTGTGGCTGCAGGCTACGAAGGATAGCTTTTTATTTTTTCCTTATGAAGGTAATATTTGGAACACTTCAAAAAAGCCATCACAGTGCCATTATAGATGAAAGGCTTCCCTGTAGAAATTTCGTTTCATATACCTGTAACAGGCTTTCCTGTAGAAATGATAGCATATGTGATATATCCAAAAGCCTTATCTCATGAAGTCCCAGTGAAATGTATTAATTTTGCTTTTGGAAAATAAACACATCACTAATTTACGGAGAACTCTGCAATGCAGTGTAAATTCTGTACCCAAGAAGTAGAGCTCATCACTTAAGTGAATAGAAAAGTAGCCTATAGATGTTACTGTGGTTATGATTAAACACTTTTAAATCCTGTATATGTTTAAAGTTTAAAGAAAAGCATTTGCATCTCATTTTTCTTGTGTAATTAATTGGACCTTGAATGTTGTATGTTTCCCTGTGATATTTGAATGAAAGCCAGGGGTTGTCTTATTATTTGCCTTAATATCTATTTGCAGTAAAAAGATAACAAAGAAGTGTCCAAATTTGAAGGTAGTGAACCCCCATTTAAAAGATATACTATCTCAATCAACTCACCTATGTAATTTTATTAATATAAAAAGAGATGTCCTGGCTGAGGGCAGCCAGAAGTTACTCTGAGTTAACTAGCCTTCAAGATGTACCTCCTGGTAGTCACACTCTAGCATAATACCTTCCCACAATGAATTATGGCTGCCCTGTGTGATCAACACAATATAGCAGCAGTAACAATATATGCTAGATTATATAAAGGAATGCAGCTGCCACTTGAACATTTGGATTGCTCATCCAGGGGAAGCCAGCTGTCATGCCATGGGAACACAGACACTGTCCTGCAGAAAGGTCCAAACAGAGAAGAACTGAAGGCCCTCGGCCAACAGCCAGCATCAATTTGCCACATGCACGATGTGATTCAACCACATTGGAAGTGAATCTTCTGTCATCAGTTAAGTCTTCAGATGAATGTAGTTCACTGACATTTGTCATTGCATGAGATACCCAAATCAAGGATCGCCCAGCAGTCTCTCCACAATTCCAGACCTACACGAACCATGAAAGATAACGCATGACTATTGTCCTAGGCCATACGTTTTGAAGTAACTCATTATGCAGCCACAGACACTGATACAAACCCCAAAGTTACAAGAAATTCTCCTTTGTTTGCAAAAAAGAAGAAAGAAAGTTCATACTCCAGATGCCCACTGTCGCCTGGGGTTGTTGTGCAGTTGAGCAGTTTGAATTTCAAGGTGCATATGCTTTAAAATAAAGGGCTGGCTCTCATGCCTAGTCTGTCTAGCTGAGCATACATATAGGATTATTATAATTTATTATCTGAGTTATTAACATTTCTTCAAACACAGCATTATCCAGTTTAAATTCTATCTTCCTCACTAGACACTAAGTTGTAGAACTCAGGCACTGTGCTGTACCCAATGCACCAGGCACCTTTCCTGGTATACAGTAAGTGCTCAGTAAATGCTGGACACAGGGATATGTCATTCACATGTGAATAATTAAATGTAGACAAAGCGAATCGCATCATTTCTTGAAGCCTAATGAGTTCTGGGCAAGGCCTTAAGCTGAGTTAAGAGTTACTGTTGCAGAGCTTTTGTTTTCACTTCCAGGAGTCCTTGGAATGCTGCTGGGCCATTTTGTTTGTGTATGTACTAAACCAGTTGGGGTTGTAGGAGTTTTAGAATGTTTTGAAAGAATAAATTTCTCTGAAATGAGAAGTGAATTGTCATTTTAGGATTCGGAGTAGTTGAGGATGTGTTTCTAGTCTCTGAACAGGAGTGCAGTCAGCATTAGTGTTGTCCAGCCCTCCTTGCTGCCCCACCACATAGAATATTGAGCCAGCTAGTCCCTTTGTTGTTAGGTGGGACGTGTCACTAGTTCTGGCTAACAAGGTGGAACAATGGGTATCACCTCCCAGCCAGAGCATAAGACGCCAACTCTTCCTTGCCTTTGTGATTGTGGCAACTTGTCATGGTGGAGCCTCGTTACAAGGACCTTGTCTGTCACGTTCACTGTTGTCACTCAGTCAGCCTGGAGCCCGAGGTCCCACTTCGAGCAGACCCACTCTGGACCCATCGCTTGTGTTAGAAAACATTTTTTGTTGTTGTGTAAAGCCACTGGAACTATTGGCATATTTGTTACAGAAACACAATTTTCTGTGCTGATAAAGGCCAGTGTAAGATCCATATAAATTAATCACCCTCCCAAATGCACATGCACGTGCACACACACACACGCATTTACACAAAAGACGCAATCATATTTACTGTGTTTTCACCTGCCCAGAATTCTTCCTCCTTTTTTGGTAAGAACGACTTCACTGACTTCTGAGAAACCACAAGTCTAATGCATTTAGGTTCAAGTTGGGCTAATGTATCCCCTAAACACACACGCATGAACACACACATACAATATACACACAGGCATAGGGTTTGACTAGGGTGGGCCTATCCACCTGTTTAGTTCCCATGGCCATAGTGGTGTTGGAGATAGTACGCAACCTAGGACGGCCCAATAAGGGTCACTCCTATGACTTTTGCTGGAACTATTAAGAAAGAGGCCTTCTCTTCCCACTAGGCTTGCTAACTGAAGCTTATGGTGCCTTTCTGTCACCAAGAGGACACAGCTGTCTTAATGAGGTAAACTCCAGAAAATCTGCTTAATTATTAATGATTCTGTGAACTGTCTTCATTTAGCAACTGTTCAGGAAGGCAAGAAAAAGAAGCCAACTCGGGAATATCAACAGATTTGAGATGTCTGAATTAACTTCGAGCACCTGGATTAAGTCATGTCTAGGCCAACATTAATGCCAGGAACTCAAATATTTAATCCAACAATCTCTCTTTTTTGCTTACGCCAGTCTGGCTGGATTTCTGCTTCTTATAATTGAAAGAGCCCTAGCTAATACATTTTCTATATGCACACGGCTGTACTAGATATTTGGAGGTAGATGGAAATGCAGAAGCCAAAGACAAGCAAATATAACATGGTCCTTGCTTCAGAAATTTAAAATTTGTTTAAGGGGATCAACTATAATAAATGAAAAGCTAAACGCTCCAATCCATGAGCTCTTCCAGCGGCATTAAGGAGGTCTAGAAAAGCTACTTATTTCCTGCGCTGTCACTGCTGACATTGACTGTTGGGGAACGCCTTACCCATTTTTATTGAGGCAGAAGAGCAAACTCAGCAGTAGAAATGTAAGATTTTGGCCGGTCACAGTGGCTCACGCCTGTAATCCTAGCACTTTGGGTGGCCAAGGTGGGTGGATAGCTTGAGGTCAGGAGTTCAAGAACAGCCTGGCCAATGTAGCAAAACCCCATCTCTAGTAAAAATACAAAAATTATCTGGGCATGGTGACTCACACCTGTAAGCCAAGCTACTCGGGAGGCTGAGGCCTGAGAACCACTTGAGGCTAGTACCTGGACGTTGCAGTGAGCTGGGATCTCACCACTGCACTCCACCCTGAGTGAGGGAGCAAGACTCTGACTCAAAAAAAAAAAAAAAAGACTCTCCCTCCCCCTCCCCCTCCCCCTCCCCCTCCCCCTCTCACCTTTCTTCCGTCTCCCTCTCCTTCTTTTTTCGGTCTCCCTCTGTTGCCGAAGCTGGACTGTACTGCCGTGATCTCGGCTTGCTGCAACCTCCCTGCCTCGGGCTCCCGTGACTCTCCTGCCTCGGCCTGCCGAGTGCCTGGGATTGCAGGCGCACGCCACCACGCCTGAATGGTTTTTGTATTTTTGGTGGAGACGGGGTTTCGCCGTGTTGACTGGGCTGGTCTCCAGCTCCTGGCCTCGAGTGATCTGCCTGCCTCAGCCTCCCGAGGTGCTGGGATTGCAGATGGAGTCTTGCTCACTCAATGCTCAATGGTGCTCAGGCTGGAGTGCAGTGGCGAGATCTTGGCTCGCTACAACCTCCACCTACCAGCTGCCTGCCTTGGCCTCTTAAAGTGCTAAGATTACAGCCTCTGCCCCGCCGCCACCCCGTCTAGGAAGTAAGGAGCGTCTCTGCCTGGCCGCCCATCGTCTGGGATGTGAGGAGCCCCTCTGCCCGGCCGCCCCGTCTGGAAGGTGAGGAGCGCCTCTGCCCGGCCGCCCCGTCTGGGAGGTGAGGAGCGCCTCTGCCCGGCCTCCCCGTCTGGGAGGTGAGGAGCGCCTCTGCCCGGCCGCCCCGTCTGGAAGGTGAGGAGCGCCTCTGCCCGGCCGCCCCGTCTGGGAGGAAGCGAGGAGCGCCTCTGCCCGGCCGCCCCGTCTGGGAGGTGAGGAGCGCCTCTGCCCGGCCGCCCCGTCTGGGAGGTGAGGAGCGCCTCTGCCCGGCCTCTCCGTCTGGGAGGAAGTGAGGAGCGCCTCTGCCCGGCCGCCCCGTCTGGGAGGCGAGGAGCGCCTCTGCCCGGCCACCCTGTCTGGGAGGTGAGGAGCGCCTCTGCCAGGCCGCCCTGTCTGGGAGGTGTACCCAACAGCTCCGAAGAGACAGCAACCATCGGGAGCGGGCCATGAGGACGATGGTGGTTTTGTTGAAAAGAAGGGGGGAAGTGTGGGGAAAGGAAGGAGAGATCAGATTGTTGCTGTGTCTGTGTAGAAACAGGTGGGCATAGGAGACTCCATTTTCTTCTGACTAGCAGAAATTCTTCTGCCTTGGGATGCTGTTGATCTATGGCCTTTCCCCCAGCCCCGTGCTCTCTGAAACATGTGCTGTGTCAACTCAGGGTTAAATGGATTAAGGGCGGTGCAAGATGTGCTTTGTTAAACAGATGCTTGAAGGCAGCATGCTCTTTAAGAGTCATCACCACTCCCTAATCTCAAGTACCTAGGGACACAAACACTGCAGAAGGCCGCAGGGTCCTCTGCCTAGGAAAACCAGAGACCTTTGTTCATGTGTTTATCTGCTGACCTTCTCTCCACTATTATCCTATGACCCTGCCATATCCCCCTCTCCGAGAAACACCCAAGAATGATCAATAAATACTTCATAAATAAAAAAAAAGGAAGATTTTCTCAAATTTGAGGAAAAGAAACTAAACAAAAATTCACTATGAATCAATTTACTATAAAAGTTCTATTTAACACTTGCAATATAAAGCAAATACTTTAAAATTAAAAATCCCAGAGTGCTATGTAATACAAACATGAAAAACATATAAAAGGCTTCTAATATCATTTCCTAATTAACATCTGGCTTACTGATTAAAGCTTTATAACATCAACTGCATTTTTCCACAGTTATTATCATAGGTAGTTATAATGTTTTTCTTAAAAAAAAGAATATCTACACATACTTGCTGTTATAAAGAGTAAGACAGCTTCAGCCAGATCTTACTCTTTTTTTTTTTTTTTTTTTTGAGACGGAGTTTTGTTCTTGTCACCCAGGCTGGAGTGCAATGGCACAATCTCGGCTCACTGAAACCTCTGCCTCCTGGATGCAAGCGATTCTCCTGCCTCAGCCTCTCGAGTAGCTGGGATTACAGGCACCCAGCACCACACCCAGCTAATTTTTGTATTTTTAGTAAAGACTGGGTTTCACCAGTTGGCCAGGCTGGTTTTGAACTCCTGACCTCAGGTGATCCACCCACCTCAGCCTCCCAAAGTGCTGGAATTACCGGCGTGAGGAAGATATAATTTATTGAATACTGAAAGTGAAAAGCAGAATGGCTGTGTGGGTACTTCAATTACGGTTCCTACTGAATGCCTATCACTTTTGCACCATTGAAAACTCAAAATATCAGGTCAAACCATCATAAATTGAGCATCATCTTTAATCAATAAACTTCAAACTAATATAAGGAGAGAAAGTAAATATACAAAATTAAAATAAGGAGAATGGCAAATACAAGGGAAAGAACTTCTTTGCACAATTCTTTGTAAATTTAATAACTGAATTAAATGAACAACTTTTTAAGAAAATAGAATTTATCAAAATTGAGTCAAGATAGGAAATCTAATCAGACCAATTTCCACAGAAGCAGTTATTTTGGACTCGATAACTTTTTAACCAGCTTTCACCAACTTTTAGAGATTATTCTGAGTATTTCAAACCATAGTGTTGGCCGGGTGCAGTGGCTCATCCCAGTAATCCCAGCACTTTGAGAGGCCAAGGCAGGTGATCACCTAAGGCCAGGAATTCAAGACCAGCCTGGCCAACATGGCAAAACCCAGTCTCTACTAAAAAACAAAAATTACCCGGGTGTGGTGGCACACACCTGTAATTCCAGCTACTCGAGAGGCTAAGGCACTAGAATCGCTTGAACCCCAAAAGCAGAGGTTGCAGTGAGCTGAGATTGCACCACTGCACTCCAGCCTGGGTGATAGAGTGAGACTCTGTCTCAAAAAAAAAAAAAAGAGTATCAAACCATAGTGTCATTCCAATAAGCAGTATTATTCCAACGTTTGCCAACCATGCTCAGGCATAGAGAGTTAAGGAAATTAATCACCATATGTACCTTTCTCCAAAAGGAATCTACCAGAACACAAGGCCGTTCTCCCACTTTCCACTTCCCAGTCACAGTTGCCCCCCTACTTTCTCATGGTAAAACAAATGCAGACGTCTCACTCTTGAGGACTCTTAGCCTAATTCATTGTCTCAGGGTATAAGACTTTAGGGTGACCCCCAAAAAAAGGAAAAGTTAAAATATGTGTGTCCACTCAGCCTCCTTTAACTGAAGCACTATACAATAAACCATAAATAGTAGGGGTTTGTGTCTTTCCTTGTCATTTATATATATATATATTTCTTTTATTTCCTTTTTTTCTAAAGACAAGGTATTGCTCTGTTGCACAAGCTGGAGTACAGTGGTGTGATCACAGCTCACTGAAGCCTGAAGCCTGAAGCCTCAAACTCTTGGCCTCAAGCGATCCTCCTGCCTCAGCCTCCTTAGTAGCTAGAATGCCATCATATCTGAGTGATTGTTTTTTAGCTTTCGTAGAGACAAGGTCCTGCTGTATTGCTCAGGCTGATTTCAAACTCCTAGGCTCAAGTCTCGGGCTCCCAAAGTGCTGGGGTTACAGGCATGAGCCACTGTGCCCAGCCCTGTCGTGCATATATTTCTGTTAAGGGCGTTAGGGATATCTGGCCAGTGTTGGGATGGTCTGGACTCAGATACCCATGAAGATCTCATCCAGTCTCAAGGCTTTAAACACTGTCTGGATTCTCACTCCCAGATTTATATCTTTTCCGCCTTGCTTTGTTCTCAACATAACTGGCCAACTTCTTCTTCTCAACATTGGTTTACAGCATGTCCACGAACGTGAAATTCTTTCAACTCACAAGGCCCAACACCATCTGGCGCCTTTCGTCACTTGTAGCTCGCCTCCAGCTCTCCTCACCCACTCCGGCCTCCAGCCTCTCCTGCCAGCGAATGCCTGCCTCCTCGGACCTTTGGGCTTGCTGCTCCTTTAATCTCATTCTTCCCCACGCAGCCCTGTGCCTCGCTCCCTCACCCGGGCTGCGTCCTTACTCAAATGCCTTCTTGTCAATGAGGTCGACCACTCCGCCTTATTTAGAACTGCACTCTCTGCTTCCTATCCCCAGCGAGTTTTATTTTTATCTACAGCATATATCACCATCTAAAATACCACTGTGCATATCTGATGGATTTATCTTGTCTGTCGTCAGCCTTTTCTCTTTAAAAGGAGGCTCCAAGAGGGCACTGGTGATTGCGTTCCATTGTGTGAAACTGTAATCCCCATACCTAAAACACAGCCTGACACAGGTGTCAGAAATAGTTACTGAATCCCTGGAATCATCACCGTATTCCTGGATTCAGGAATGGGGAAAAAAGTGTTCCATCTGAGGACAGAACTGGATCAAGTTCCAAAGCAGCCTCAAAGTTTGGATGAGATTGGAGTGGGGAGTGATACAAGTCGTCGTAATGACATGGGCGGGGAAATCATGGAGTTTTGTGGGAGGAAGGCCAATGTCAGAAGAACGTTTCAGGGAAATGGGTCCAGGTGGCTCACTTACCATCATTAAAAATCTATGCAAGTTTTTACTTCTCTTTCTCCTCTATCCATAAAGTCCTGGTGGTCAAGGCTTACCTGTTTTTTCATGGCATTAAACCAAACCATTCACCTCATGATTTTGCCTGGTATCCCAGTAGGTCTTCCCTATCCTAATAGATAAAATAGAGGTTGGTTGGCAATTTGCTGCTTCATCTGTCAGTTTAGAAATAATCCTTTTTGGCCGGGCGCGGTGGCTCACGCCTGTAATCCCAACACTTTGGGAGGCCAAGGTGGGCGGATTACAAGGTCAGGAGTTCGAGACCAGCCTGACCAACCTGGTGAAACCCGCATCTCTACTAAAAATACAAAAATTAGCTGGATATGGTGGCATGCGCCTGTAATCCCAGCTACTCAGGAGGCTGAGGCAGGAGAATCACTTAAACCCAGGAGGTGGAGGTTGCAGTGAGCCGAGATCGCATGATTGCACTCCAGCCTGGGCGACAGAGTCAGACTCTGTCAAAAAAAAAAGAAAGAAAGAAAATCCTTTTTTCTTTTCCTCATTAGCAAAGAGCTCAGTGCTTCCTCCAAAAGGATATTGGGTCTAGAAATTTGCCAAATACCTGTGAACATGTCCTTTAGGATTCCAAATAGTACACTCATATTTTGAAATTTGGCAAAGGCTTGAAACCAACACTTATGGGTTTTTTGTTTGTTTGTTTCACTCTTGTCACCCAGGCTAGAGTGCAGTGGTACAATCTCGGCTCACTGCAACCTCCACCTCCCAGGTTCAAGCGATTCTCCTACCTCAGCCTCCTGAGTAGCTGGGACTACAGGCGCACACCACCACACCCGGCTAATATTGTATTTTGAGTAGAGACGGGGTTTTGCCATGCCGGGCAGGCTGGTCTCGAACTCCTGACCTCAGGTGATCTGCCCGCCTCGGCCTCCCAAAGTGCTGGGATTACAGGCGTGAGCTACTGCGACCGGCCACTTATGATTTTTTAAAAAGTAAACATAGAGCCACACACCAAGTAAGGAAATACTTTTAGCAGCATAGAATCCAACGTTTGCTTTCCTCCATAGATCTCTACGTATACAAAATAGAAATGAAACCAAGCACTAGGCCTATATTATTAATGCAAGAAGTGTTTGCTTGGGATTGGTTGAGCAAAAATGTCATAAAAACAAAACACCATGAATGTTTCACAATATGCCCCGCTCAGAGGTCAGCCCCTCCATGTGTCCTGCGGAGCTCCTGAAGCCTTTAAGAGACAACTCAAAAAAGGAGTGAGGCAGCCTGTTCCGACACTTGGACATCTTCCAACGCAGACTTTCAGTATTATTTTTCTAAACATCCTAAATCTCTAGTGAGAACATGGAATAGACTATTTCTGTAATGGCAGATCTTACAAAAGAGAAACAACTTCCTGAAAACATGCCAATGTCCAGTCACAGAGACCAAGCATCAAAGTCACCTGCAGGGGTTTCTCTAAGTCGCCCTCACACATGCTTGGACATCTGTATGAATTCAATGTACCGTAAATACTCCTTTGAGGGTCTCTTATGGACAAGACTTCAAGAGAAGAATAAGATATATTCTGCCCCCAAGGAACTCTTCGTCTAGTCCACAGTGTGTGGTGATGGGAATGCAGGTTCCAGGTGCTATGAACTGAACCATGTCACCCCCAACATTTATATGCTAAAGCTCTAAACTCGGGTACCTCAGAATGTTTGGGGGAAACAGCTTTTAAAGAGGTGATCAAGTTAAAATGAACCCATTAGGGTGGACCCGAATCTAATCTGAATGGTGTCCTTATAGGAAGGCAAGATTAGGACAGGATAGATACCGGCGTTGCAGGAGCCCAGAAAAAATGCTACATGAGGGTGCAGTGAGAACATGCCATCTGCAAGCCAAGGAGAGAGGCCTCAGGAAAAACCACCTGCTGGCACTGTGCCAGTAAACCCACAGTGAGTTTAAACCCAGAGTGATCTCAGAGTTCTAGACTTCAGACCTGGGAGAACATATAAACCACCCAGTCTGTGGTATGGCGGCCCTAGCAAACTAACTCACCTGAATGTAAATATATAACTACAAAGCAACAAATAAAAAGATGGCAACAACAAGCAAGCAATGGAATGGACCCTCGTGCTGGGCTGAACATCAAGATAGTGATTTGGAACCAGCTTTACACAAGGAGCATCATTGTTCCCTGGGTATTATTTTTATCCCATTCACTTTGATTAATGACAGCTACCATTTAGTGAGCGCTTTTTATGTGCCAGGCACCAAACTCAACACTTTTCATGCATTCACTTACTCAACTTTCACTGCAACCATGTAAGATCGTTGCCATTGTTATTCCAAATGGACAGATATGGACACTAAAACAGAGAGGTAAATTTTGACCTTTGCCAAAGTCAGATGGCTGCAAGAGTTGGAACTGGAGTTCAAGTCCAAAGAGTCCAACTCTAGAATCCTTAGAACCACTGTGCATACTGCATGAACAGTACTCTTACCTTCTCTAGTCAAGAGTTCAATGTGAACTTTATTCCAGAAAAACACACCATTCAACCTCTTCAACAAATATTACAAAGAATGCAGCACTTAGATACAGACTCTCTATGCAGCATTTCTTAGCTACATTTGACCTCTCTGTTTCAATGTATCTGTGTAGCAAATATTCTACGAAACACAAATTTCTTAATTATTGACCTCGTTGTGTCTTAACCAGCACTGTGACTATACCATGTGGTATGAGAGTCACTCCATTGAATAAACACAGACTGAGGTCAACAGTCTAATCATTACCAAGGCCCTGGGAACCCTCCTTGAAGAGAAGAGATAGGAGCGCACTATCCACCATGAAAAGTTGAGGTAGGTAGCAAAGTCAGTGTCTACACCACCCACCAGCTTCTCCTCCCCCCTTCCACACGGGTGCATGGCTGCCACCACTTCCTAATGGGGAGTTTTTCAGAATACAGATACCATCCTCACTCTCCTGCCTCCCTCCCCACCCCAGTATTTTTATTTAGTAGATCTGGTATGGCTCTAGGAAGCTATTCTTGAAAGTTTAATAATGATTCCACCTCTCTGCCAGGTTTAAGAACCATAATAATGTTGACCAAAATTGTAGATTTTCCAGGATACTCTAAGCTTTGATAATTTTGTGCGGACAGTTACTAGATCATGTGATCTAAACGAGGGTTGGAAATGCCCCCATTTATATTCCCACGCAGACATTGCCTTGCCCACTTCCAAAGCAACCTAGACTTTGGGACTACTCTATTCCCTCACTGCTCTTGCCCTCACTCACTTAAAATACTTTTATCTAATACAAAGGTGCTAGATGTTGACCTGATTGAAGTAGAGCTGTTAAGAGGTAACTGAAGCTTCAGCTAAATAATGCCAGGGGGTAACATTGTCCAGGGAAACTGTTCACCAACAGATCTCTGTTGCTCCTGATGTACTCCAACTTATTTTCAGTTTAGCCTTTCATAAAGTTGTACAAAGAGGCTTTATTCATAAAACAGTAGCTTTGGTTGGCCTCCCACATCGTGAAAACAAATGTAATATAGTAATTAAGTATGCTGATATGTTATTATTGCAAATGTCAAGTTCATTGTAGCAGATGTTTCAACTGAAGATCACTACCCGTTAAAATCAAACAACCAGTAGGCCCCAAACTCACCATCTGATTTCATGCGTCAACTTCAATGCTTAAGACAGTCAATCACAACTGTCTTCCATGTAATTGTCTTAAAATTATTACATAACAAAGACTCAGATCTCAATTCTTATCACCTGCTAGTCATAATTAAAATGTGAATGAAGGGCTAATGACTGACACAGTTACAGGGTATAAAATACACTATAAAATACTTTCACAATTTTACTTCCCCAAATAGATGGCATTATTATTAAGAAAAATTACTCAAAATGTGAAATAAGGAAAAAAACAACTGATGTGTTAATGTCTTGCTAGAGCAAAGCTCACTAAATCTCCTTGAACTCTCTAGAGAAATGTAACTTGGTTAAACTTACTACATTTTCTACTCATTTGGGCCCAGGTATTTCACACGTTTTAAAGTTTGGGTTCCTAATTAAAAAAAAAAAAAAGTAATAAAATCAGATGACTAATATTTTTATCAAGTTAAAAAGTTTTATTATCCAGTAGGATATTAGCCACTATGATATCTATATCTTTTCAATTTTATTTCAGCATTTCTTTTTCATCTGACTATATAAAATTCCTACTGTCATATCTTCTTTTGAACCAGTTTTGTCATCCTGCTGATTCCCTCCTTAGTAGTCACATGGATCTTATGAAAATAAATATAATATCCCATTAGAAACATATCTGCTACTAGTCGGGGTACTTACATAAAGTTGCAGCAATTATCAGAAAAAGGTAATATGCAAATCTCCCCTAAAATTTCCCAACTATATTCAGAAAACAAAACAAGACAAAAGCTTAAGTGACTGCTTAGGTGAAAATAAGACTTCCAGAATAATGTCTGTCAAAGTTGTACCAGGAACATTTTGAAAATACAGGTTAATTCAAAGAAGCACTCAAAAAATGCCCTCAATATGATTTTGAGAGGAATTATTACAAGTGGTATGTACTCTTGAAAGCCAGGTTTAGGGTACATCTCTAAAGCAGAATAGGTGGTTTTCAAATTGCTAGGTCATTCAAGGCCTTTAAACCACTATGTTGTATCCATAATTTGTAAACGTACCACTGACTTACACTAAAGAGACAGTGAGAAACAAGGTCTTGTGGAAGCAATTTACACACACAGAGTTGACTATAAAGTCCTAGGCACTTTGGCAAACACGCTTAGTAGTGGCAAGTTTCTTTTTTGGTAAAGATCCCATAGATTACTATTTACATTTTAGCATCATTTAAATAATCTGGAAGCTCCTGAAGCTCATGTCTCATCTTCACCATGCTTAGATTCTTACTCTAAGCATCTCTCATTTTTATTCTACTTGATTCTCATTCTTCATAAATGATTTATTATAATAAATCCTCTGCCTCTTCCTTCCCCTCTTCTTCACCTCACTTTCCCCTCCCCTCTCAGCTTTCCCTCTGCCTTCTCCTCCCCTCCCTGCTCCATCCCTGCCTGTCCCTGCCTGTCCCACTGCCCCTGTCTCTCTGACACTGTTCTCTCCATCCACACATAGGCTCCCTGGGTTTCTTTCACAAATAAAGGAATGATTTGCATGGATAGGGTAATGTGCATCTGCTTTTGTGGTGTGCCTTCCATTCCTCCTTTCTTCTGGGAATAGTAACTCCCTCCCTTTTCTTTTTTTATAGACAGTGTCTCACTGTATTGCCCAGGCTGGAGTGCAGTGGCACAATCATAGCTCATGACAGCCTCAAACTGCTCGGCTTCTGCGATCCTCCTGCCTCAACCTCCTGAGTAGCTGGAACTATGGGTGTGCTCTACCATGCCTGCCATATTATTTTTTTTTGAGAGGTGGTCTCACTATGTTGCTCAGGCTGGTCTCAAGCTTCTGGCTTAAAGTGATCATCCAGCCTTGGCCTCCCCAAATTCTGGCATTACAGGTGCTCACCACCACGCCCAGCTCCTTCTCCCTTTTCTGTAGCACATCCCAACCTCACCCCATGCACTTTAGCATGATTATCAATAAGAGTTGAACCACATGAAATTGCCAATTTTGTAGATGAAACATGATAGAATATTAGCAAATAGAATCATGAGGTTGAACATATATTATCCTTTTAATAACACTAATGTATTCAATCTTTTATCAAGCATACAATTTAAAGTTGTATTACCAGTTATAAATTTAATATTTACCTCTTTCAAACCCAAGCACAAAATATTTGGTTTGTTTAAACTACATCATGTAGGACGAAATTAACAGCTCAAGTGGGATTCTCAACATACTAACTAGAAACAGCTCTCAGAGAAGATAATTCAAAGACGAATTTAAAATCAATCCCACAGCAAGTAAAACCAACTTCTTTACCAAGTAGTTCGGTCACATGGGAGCAGCAGAATCAGTGTGACATTTTCTTTTCACGGGATATGTGCAACCATGCTGCTTTAAAGGGAAGAAGTAAGATAAGCTGATTTTATTTCCACCAGTGAAAAAAGTTTTCAATACAACAGCTTTCATCAACTCAGCATGGCTAACAAAATAACATTATCAATGAAAATAAAATAATAGATCAGCTGCACAATCTAGGCATTTTTGTTTTTAGAGGCCTTCTCTAACATTTCTCTGTAGAGATCTGTGAATGCCTGGTTCCTGTGAAAGAAAACCACCCTGCTGTTTTTTCTGCTCCTGCTGAGAGACTTGCACAGAATAAAATCTTTTTTTTTTTTTTTTTTTTTTCCAGCTGGAGATCAATTGGTTTGAGGACTGCTCTGGTCCCTAGGAAGTTTTCTTTTCCCCCATGGAGGGAAGAGATCCTCAGTTCCCGGTCCTGACCAGAGTTTGCCCCCATTGGATAGTTTTCAAAGCTGAATCCAGAAACAGACCTAAAAGCATATCCAAAAAAGGTGCCACTGAACAACAGCTAACAATTCAAATGGAATGTCCACACCCTCCATCTAGCCGGGTCTCCTCCTGCCTCCCTTGGGGAAGGAGGGGGAGAATGCCCTTTCCAATTTGGCTCCCGATTGAAAGCAAGGGCTGTGTCTGTCCCCCTTGCTGAAAAGCCTCCTTTTGTTTTTCTTTTCTACTGTCAGGAAGCCTGCCTCAGAGGAGTGGACCATGCATACCAATGAGGAAAGGAGAGCAGAGGTGATTGAAAGTGAAGATAATTTTTCCCTGTCATTTACAGGCTGCTCCTCAAATCATGCCCGCTTTGTGATTCCACTTCAAAACACATTCTTGCCAACTCCCAGCCAGGAAGCTTTTCCTCAGTGATCTGCTCCACTATCTTGGAGTTTGGCTTCTGTTATCACCTGAGGAGTTGAAAAGCATTCAGATTCAAGGAAGCCTCTCCTCTGCCCAAATCAGCAGAATTTAAGGCTCATGAGGATGAGGACTGCAACAGGGAAGAAGGAGGTGACAGGGAGAGGAAATGATACTTTAGCTTATTTCATTGTTGAACAGAGCAAAGTTGAAAACGACTCCTCTGGTGTCTGTCCTTAAATCTTGGGGTATTGATACAGACTCATACAAAAATGAAAAGGAGAGAAATGAACATATTTATATAGTCCTTTGGGGTTTCACAGTGATCTACCTACAGCGACAAGTTATTTTAAATTACAATAATCTATTTAAAGAGAAATATGGTGGAATTTACTTTTAAAAAGGTTATGTTGCAGGGATGTTTTAAAAGATAAAAATTAAATGGCAACTCAAAAAATATCTGTCAGGCATTTAAAAATGGATTTCAAGATAAGCATTTGGATCCTACTTTACAAGAAGTGACTAGGTTAATTAGGAAAATAAAGTACCTTCTCATAACAGTAAACCTTGAGATATATGTGTAGCTCTTATACCAGAATGACTATTAATCACTAACAAATTTACTTTCTAGACAAAAGATGGACCACTTAGACAGAACAGTATAAGAAACAAGGAATTTTAAATGAAGCTTAACATCATGTAACAGATGTTAGGTTTTCTCCTCTCCCCCAAGGAGGACTGTAATACTGTTTGAGATGACACTTGTCAACTGTGCAATGTGTGTGATAAATTACAGAAGCAAAAACCTAGTATTATTATTTAATAATCCATTTTAAAATATCACTGCCATTTAAATACCACCTGTAAGAAAAGTTGTATAAATTTGGCAATGAAAAATACACAATCCAGAAAAAAATTACAATTAAGGATCAGGTTTTTCTTTGAATATAGTTATAATTTTTAAAAATCCCTTATCACTTTTATTAACTATAATTATTAGGAGACTGGAGACAAATGTAACCATTGAAGCAAACTGAGTTCCTTTCAAGGGCCACCATCTTTTTCCTCTAACCTCCTCAGGCCCACATCCCCCACCTCACCCCACCACATTTAAATTACTTTAAAAACACTAAAAAATGTTTCCTATATTAGAAATTTGAATCTATCAACCCTGATACGTCTTTAGACCCTGGAACTCCCTTTGCTTTAAACACAATGTCCGACTATTGAGAAAGAAATCTCCCATAAAGAAAACCATAGTATTTCTTTGCTCACAGCTGAGAGGCATTTTTTTTTTTTTTTTTTCTGATCTGGAAAACAACAATCACAGAAAGCAGGTTGTTTGCAAAATGAGATCTTTACTTAAAAACAGAATAGTAAGTTGAACCTACTAAAAGTAACACCATAGCACTGCTACAAATGATTTACAGTTGTTCACATTACTGCCGTAATATTGGAACGATAAATGACATGCCAAGGGGCTCAAAGTAAACTTCTGGAGTTGAATTCCACAAAGCAAATTGCTGAGTTTGTGTCATATCCTGACGTGAGGAGGGCACATCTAGAGCAAGGCTCAATCTAGAAGGTGTCTGGACTGAGGATTCTAGGGTACGATGAATAACAAATGGAACAAAGATGTCACCCACAGGAAGTGGGGACTAGGGGACTCACTGTGGACACCTATGCCACCGCCTCCCTATGCGATGAAAATCTGTTCTTCATAGCAATCCGGTATGCATTTAAACAAGCAGAAGAACAACATAGGGTAAGGGCTACTTAACTAACTTGTATTATCCTACTTTCCATGGAATTGCAGCAATCATAAGAAAAAGTTCCATCTTCTTGGTTTTGAATGTTTTAAATTGAAAGAATTTCCCTTCCCACCACTACAAATGTGTACAATGACACATTAAATACAACTGTGCTTTCTAAAACCTATACTTGACAGAGAGCTCTTCTTCAAAGCTCAACTGCAAGGTAAATTTTACTGCTTATCTTTTATTTATTACCAACAAGAAAAAAAATTGAGCTTGAGAACTGTAAGCTTATAACTGGGGAAATAATGTTTTGTATAAGAAATACAAATATCCATATTTGGATTCCTTTTGTATAGATGGGATATACAAAGGTGCAGACATTACAGGATTGAAAAAAAGAGTCAACTTGTTTTGCATTAAAACATTTTTTTAAACTTTCAAAACAATAAGAGACTAGTGGTCTCTTAAACACAGTTTAATGAATTTATCTCTGGCAATGTATTGTGATGTGTTTGTGTGATAAACCTGATACCATGAAAACATGAAAAGAATTTCTGGAATGTTTCATTTCTTAAGCAAAAATTTCTTAAATATGAAAATCGGGTGATTCTTTTGTGCAGTAATAGGTAAGACCAGTCTCGTCTGCAGCCCATATCAAAATAAATATTTCAACATTTCATGCCTATATAATTGGCTTTAAAAGACTAAAAACTCTCTGTACAGTCTGTTTTTTGTTGTTGTTGTTTTCTCAGTCCTTAATATCCTGGAGTCAGAACAAATGAAGAAGCCCCATCAGCTCCAGACCATGACACACAGCTTGCAAGAGTAAATGATTTATGGAGCTACAGGCATGAGTTATGAGGGAGCGGTCTAAACATTTGCACTGTGTAGCTGTGCAGGGGGAAAGAGACAAATGAGATTCTTGAAACATTTGTGAAATATAGAAAGGAAGAAAAGAGAAAAAAGTTAATAAGCTGTCTTAGATAGTAACTAATTAGATAGCAAGGTATTACTGACAAAATGAAACAAGAACAAAAGGCAACAAAAGTTGGTTTAGGACCAAACATTATCTGTATTTTCACTTTTGGATCTCTACTCATTTCCTTTTTTCCATTTCATTCAAAAAACTATTGCGCAAATCACCATTCTATTGTCTTCTAACATTGGCGCTATTTTCACTGGATTTTATTCAACTTAGGAACTAAATTAAAAGTTTTAACATTTCCAATCACGTTATCCTTTCACGTTTTTTGCCCTAAGGAGTAGACCGTAGACATCACCTATTTTAATAGTTTCATCTAGTCCAGAATCAATCGGCACTTGGAGCTTCAAGCTGGGGGTTAGGGAGAAAGCACAGACACAGGCAGGCTGCTATGCTGGGCCCTAGGGGCAATGTCAAACTCAAGATTGCAGATACAGGCTGGGCGCGGTGGCTCACGCCTGTAGTCCCAGCACTTTGGGAGGCTGAGGCAGGTGGATCACTTGAGGTCTGGAATTCAAGACCAGCCTGTCCAACATGGTAAAATCCTGTCTGTACTAAAAATACAAAAATCAGCCTGGTGTAGCGGCAGGCACCTGTAATCCCAGCTACTCGGGAGGCTGAAGCAAGAGAATTGCTTGAATCTGGGTGGTGGAGATTGCAGTGAGCTGAAATCATGCCACTGCACTCCAGCCTGGGCCACAGTGTGAGACTCTGTCTCAACAATAACAACAAAAAAGATTTCAGATACAGAGCTGTTGGCTTTAGGAAATGCACAGAACTTACTGCTCCATAATGTAAACAAAACTTTAAAAGGGTGATGACTGATTCCAGATTACTCTTGCTTTTATCTTAAGATAATCTCTGTGTTAGGTAAGGACAAGCAGGTTTGAACAGCTGTTAGGACAAGGCATCATTGTCTATAGGTGTTATGCTGACCATGAAGATTAGCAAGCAGTGAATCTGCTGGGCGCGGTGCCTCACGCCTGTAATCCCAGCACTTTGGGAGGCCAAGGCAGGTGGATCACGAGGTCAGGAGATGGAGACCATCCTGGCTAACATGGTGAAACCCCGTCTCCACCAAAATACAAAAAAAAATTAGCCGGGCATGGTGGCGGGTGCCTGTAGTCCCAGCTACTTGGGAGGCTGAAGCAGGAGAATGGCATAAGCCCGGGAGGCAGAGGTTGCAGTGAGCCAAAATCACGCCACTGCACTCCAGCCTGGTCAAGTGAGCAAGACTCCATCTCAAAAAAAAAAAAAAAAGAAAAAGAAAGTAGTGAATCTTTGAAGTTTTAAAATAATGCTATCTATGGATAGAATAAAATAATCAGAATGGAAAGTGTAAAGATGATATATATATAGTGAGCATTCTTAAAACTGTTTATCATTGATGTCCATCTATTAATTAGGCTGCCTTACAAAGGAATGGATTTTCTATCACTGGAGGCTTTGTATATTCTTATAACTTGTCCCCAAACTTATGATTTTACAGACCAGTAAGATTTCTGTTCTTGTATTTAAGAAAATTAAGGAATCTGATTCTAAGGAATAGTTAAAATGTTCACTTATTTCTGAGAGATGGCAAAATGCTAGTAAGTAAACAACACCTCTTCAAAAACAATAGGATTCTACTTCCTTCACTTTTGAATGTTTCTGAAATTGAAGATGCAACAGAACCATCAATTCCAGGTTCATCTTGCCGGCAACCCTGCGTAACAGACTTAGCGTAGCTGCAATTGGCTGTGCCTATGCAAAAATAGCCAACTGGGGAAAGTTATTTGGACTGGTAACACTACAAACTATTTAAATTTTAACATGAGTGTCATACCACTTTTGTTTGTTTAAATGTGTTCAAACAGAAGACACAATGTGCCACCGAAATGAAGCAATTGTGTGGAGGCAATCAAGTATCACAGCGCAGATAACGAATTCAATAAAGGCAGCTGAAACTGCCAAATCTTCAAAAGGCAAAAACAGTTCGTGTGAAGAGCATCACTCACGTATCTCAATATCTTCATGGTGAAAGCTTCCTAGTTTAAGAGTAGCTGTTCAACACTTAGTGATATGTAATTAAGAGGTAATTAAGAAGTTAAGAAGGCCGGGCTCGGTGGCTCACACCTGTAATCCCAGCACTTTGGGAGCGTGAAGCGAGTAGATCACGAGGTCAAGAGATCATGACCATCCTGGCCAACATGATGAAACCCGTCTCTACTAAAAATACAAAAATTAGCTGGACGTGGTGCCACCCATCTGTAGTCCCAGCTACTTGGGAGGCTGAGGCAGGGGAATCGCTTGAACCCAGGAGGCAGAGGATGCAGGGAGCCCAAATCGCGCCACTGCACTCCAGCCTGGTGACAGAGTGAGACTCTGTCTCAAAAAAAAGTTAAGACAACCTCAAATTTAAGTAAAGAAATGTATTTTTAGAATATATTATTCAGACTATTCTGACTAATGGGAGGTCCTCATAGGTAATACTCAGTAACACTGGTTAATGGGCATCTCTCCATTTGAAAGACTGCAAAACGGTGAATTCTGTCATTTAGTGCACTGAATTTTAATCATTTAAAAATTGTGATGTCTTTAAATCAGGCATGCCATCTCCAGTTCTCAGTGGCTCCACTACTTTCCAATATTTGACCTCCAATATCATGCTTTAAAATACCTGCCTGGCACTTGTGGACATTTGTGCTAATAGCTCTTGGTTTCCATTTATACCACTGTCATAACAATGACAAAATTGTCGAGGATCAGTATTTGTTTGCACATTCTGTCCTATTTTCCTAAATAATATATTTTTTAAATCCTCATTTAAGTGCTTTCCATATTTTCCCACCATTTGAATCCCCCAGACCCCACTCCTACCTGGTGACATTCAAGATAATCATAGTAGAGCAGCTTTAGCTGTGGAGAAGTCAGTCCTTTGCTAAGAGGTGGTAAGGGTGGTTAATTATTCTGATCAAGTCTATTCAGTCTGTGCCAAGAAGAAAACGATGTTTCTGGAGGTAGGATGGAAGCAAAGTCACTAGATTTCCTTCCGTCTCCTTTTCATATGCCTTACAAGTTGCTGAGTAAGTATATTTTATTTGGAAGCATTTTGATAAATTCAATTAAACCTGCTACCAGGCTGTAAGAATTTTTCTGTGTGTAGTTTGTGGGCAGAACATCAATCAGTTTTCTCCACCATTTTTGGTTTCTAGACTATTCCTGTAGTTAAATAAAAAGTATATTTACTATATTCTCCAATTTATTTATTTTCTTTCTGCTCTTTTTCTTAATAATTTACCTACTTACTGACACGGGGTTGGGGACAATATTTTACATTTCTACAAAGCATTTTATCTCATTTTTCTACTTCTAAAATGAAAATTTGAGTAAAGATGTACACCCTTAAATTCTGTACATAGAAAATATACTAAAATGAATCAACTTAATAATCAATTAAAGACATTTTTTATTTAAAAATGGATGAGAATGTGTTTGAAATATATGGTTCAGTCTTACAACTAAACACAAAGCAGTCCTCCGAACTAAACAGCTGTTTTAAATCTATAGATCTTCTGCTCCAGCATCCTAACAGCTGGAGGAAATTACAGTCCAGAAAGACATGTGCATAATTTGAATTAAACAGATGCGGGCTGTGAAGACAATCAAACAACACAGGGTAATAGATGCAAACAATATTACTGAAACTCCAAGGAATTTTTATTTATTTATTTTCATAATGATGGCAAATGTGGCCATAGTTGTGATACAAACTACCTACCCATCCTAGGAAAAACTTGTGACTTTTTTTCAAAAGTGCAAAAGGAAACATGCCAAATTCTAAATCAAAGCCAGGACAGGTCCATCTCTGTATTTTTCCATTTACAGCACTCTTGATGCCACGCATTGACCGTGAGCTAGGGGGCGTTGACCGTGAGCTAGGGGGCATTGACTGTGAGCTAGGAGTTGCTGCCTTTCCTGCCCCCGGCAGCCGGGCATCCCCTGAGGGGATCTGCATTCTGCAAAACACGCCAGGCCACTCACACCATCACATGCCGGCAGCTGTGGGGGCAGAAGACTCAGGAAGAGTGAGAGATGACCAGAAGCTGAAGGGAGACATTTGTAAAGTAGAAAAGGAGTAACTTAAATGTCATTTTCTGATTCAAAATATGAGTGACCCACTTTAATGAGCAAAAACCTGCATTCAAAGCCATAAGTAGTTCAAACACTGAGGGCCAGATGGTGCCCTTTGAAATTAAAGCACTCTGAAATGGAACATAGCAGGGAACCTCCCTGTGCCCGACTGTAACAACACTTCTCCCAGATAATGTCCGTTAACGTTTATGGCTTTCGGTTTCTAGCTCAGTTCATGAACGTGTTTACGGGTCTTCTGTTGAGAAACCAAGAGTTAGTATTCATGTGGCAGGTATTGCAAGACCTAAGTGTGAAAGTGATTATCATATTTCTTCCACCTCATCACCTTCATAGTAGACTTTTCAATACTCCATGAACTCTTGATTACTGATATGAAGCACAATAAATATAGACAACCATTTTGAAAACAGCCTGACAGTTCCGTAAATAGCTAAACATTTTACCACATGACCCGGCAATTCTTCTCTAGGTATATGCCCAAGAGCAGTAAAAACATAGGCCCACACAAAAGCGTGCACACAAATATTCATGGTAGCATCATTCATGATACTCAACAAGTAGAAACAACCCAAATGTCCATCAACTCATTAATGGATAAATAAAATATGGTACATACATACAATGGAATATTATTTGGCAATAAAAATGAAGTGCAGATTCATGCTATGACATAGATGAAACTTGACAACATTGTACTAAGTGAAAGAAGGCAACCACAAAAAGATACATATTGTGTAATTCCATTTATATGAAATGTCCACAATAGGCAAATCCACAGAAAGTAAATTAATGGTTGCCAGGAACTGAGAAAAGGGAATGACTGCCACTGAGTATGAGGTTTTCTTTTGGGGCTGATGAAAGTGTTCTGAAATTGATTGTGGTGGTGGAGTGAAAACGCTCCCAAGATACTAAAAACCATAGAATGGTACGCTTAAATGGGTGAAGTGCATGGCACGTGGACTGCATATCAACAAAGCTGAGGCCAGTACTCACAGAGATTGCAGAACAAGAATTGGAGTGTTCTGGAGCTTCAGATGTAGGCTCCACGAAAAAGTGATGAAAAGAGAGGGACAGACAGTGTGTGTGTGTCTGTGTGTGTGTGTGTGTGTGTATGTGTGTATCTGTGTGTGTTAGGGGGGGATGGCTGGGACCTGTGGAAAACACCCATTAGGAGGGCAGAGGGACCCAGTGGCTGATGGTGTGCACGGTTCCTGCACACTCATGAAGGAATCCAAGCCCACCCAGGGCACTTCTGCCTGCACCAGGGGAGCTGCAGGGAGGGCTCCTGTCAGCAGACCACTGCAGCCCCCAAAAGCCCCTTCTCAGGAGGAGGGGAGGGAGAAGCCAGCTAGAATCACCTGCGAGGGTGTGGAGCACCAGGACAAGGACCCACCCTGTACCCAGTTCCACCCCTCAACCCTGGAGGTGCTGCAAACTGGGAAGCAGGCACAAGGGAACATACAGGTAGGTAAGGCAAAGAACCAGAGACAAAGCCCATTCCTTCCTTAGGCTCCAGGCAAAGCAGGTGCAAGCAGAGGGCGGCAGGGGTGGAAGGCGTATTGGTAAGAAGATCCAACATCAAATTAACTTCGACGTTCATATTATTGTCTTGGCTTGGATGTTCTAATTACATCCTTAAGACTATGTCTGTGACTTCTAGTACCTGTAAGAAAGTTTGTTAAAGAGTGAATAAAAATGTCAGGGGACCTGCCTGAGTTCCCATCCAGGGACAGGGAAAAATTACTCTTCCTCAACAAAAGGATGGTGAGAAATGAAAATAGTTTTGTTTTGATTATATTGCAAAGTGTTCAACTTTATTATAAGATGTGTGATGAATAATAATAGCTAAACTCAACTGAGCTTAAGAAGACTTCTACATGCATGTGGTCAGTCCTCACAAAAACACTATGAGGTGTATAAATAAATAAATGTACAAGAATAAGACATTTACTATTCTCATTGCACAGATGAAGAAACTGAGGCACACTAAGGTTGAGCAGCTTCCTTAGGCTGCACGGCCAGCAGGTGCAGGGTCACAAGTTGGAACCCAGGAAGTTGGTTCTGCAGCCCAGTCCCAGCCCTGGAACTCCACAGTGCCCACAACGCTCCCAAGTGAAATATATGATGGAGCATCTATGGGAGGTGAGGTTAGGGAGATTTTACTTTTTGAAAAATGTTTTTCGATATTTGAAATATTCTCATATAAACATCCATGACCTATAACGACAGAGAGAGAGAGACAGACACAGAGATAGAGACAGAGACAGAGACAGGGACAGAGACAGGGACAGGGACAGAGAAAGAGAAAGAGAAAGAGAAAGAGAGAGAACCATTTTAGAAAGCTGCTGGACCAGGGAATATTTTGCACAACATGAAATGATTACTTATTATCCTCCCTCCTGATTTGGGAAAATTTTAGAAAATTACAGTGGAAAGCAGTGGCCCCCAACCTTTTTGGCACCAGGGACTGGTTTCGTGGAAGACAATTTCTCCACAGACTGGGGCAGGGAGATGGTTTCAGGATGATTCAAGTGCATTACATTTATTGTGCACCTTATTTCTATTATTTGTACACTGTAATATATAATGAAATAATTATACAACTCATCATAATGTAGAATCAGTGGGAGCTGTGAGCTTGTTTTCCTGCAACTAGACAGTCTCATTTGGGGGTGATGGGCAACAGTGACAGATCATCAGGCATTAGATTCTCATAAGGAGCGTGCAACCTAGATTCTTCACATGCACATTTCACAGTGTGGGGAGAGGGGACCCCTGGTGTGAAGCATTATGTTTAAAATACCATAGCCTGAGATCAAAATTTTAGGTACAAATTTAATCACATTGAATCCTTTGTCTTTTATTAGTTAAAAGGTTGTCCTGCTGCCATCTTAGAATGACTGCAAGTTGGAAAATCTAGATCCGAGGGTTTCAAATTTGAGCATGCATAACAGTGCCCTAGAGAGCTGCTAACAATGCAGATTGCCTGCATCCAGCCAGCAGAGTCAGGGAGATTTCGGGGGAGCCCCTGCCCAGTGGAACTTTTAAAACTGCATTTATAACAACCTTCCCATCTCCATTCTAGGAGATTTGGATACAGAGAGCCCATGGCAAATGTTCTGAGGAATAATATGGTATTATTTTTAAAAGCTAACACCCATAAATACTACATTAAATTAAAATTCAGGGATGAATGAAGGAGTTGTAGCTATGACTCTGTAGCTCAGAGACATAAAAAGTATAAGAAGCAAAATTATTACCCACTAAGAGATAAGCAGGGAAAAAATGGGGACACTTACAGTTTTAACAGCTTACCTCTTTTGTAGAGCCAGAAAAGTCAGCAGTGGTTGGAATTCTGGTAACAATACAGTTTTGGTCTTCTACTTATGTACTCTCCTCTCTACTACTAAATTTTAAAAACCAGAACAGCAAACCTAAACCAAGTGATACAGTCGAGCTCAAAGAAAGAATGAGCTCAAAGAAAGACTGAGCTCAAATGCCTTACGTCTGCCCCAACAGAGACTAGCATTGAACTCACACATCCTCCCTGTGAGCACAGGCTTGCCAGCCGCAGCTCACCACCACTTTCTTATGACCCCAACTCATGTCCAGAGATCTCTGAGTCTCCTTAACAGACCTCTAGGTAATCTTTACTAACTCAGAGGAAACATGCTTACTTAGAAATATTATGTGAGATGTTTATTAAGGACCCTCCATCAGGAAGGAAGCAACAGGCAGCACCCGCGTGGCTGTTTTGTGCCAGGCACTCTCTGGGTATTTGCCTAACATTATTTTATTTACCCTCACAGCACCCTGAAGATCAGATGTTATCCTGATTTTTATTATCCCTGTCTTCTCAAGTAAAGAATCTAGGCTGTAAGAACATTAACTAATTTACCTGCCATCCCGTGAGACACGGATGACGGAGCTAAGACCCAGGGTGGTGTCCTTGTGACTTTCAACTTTCCCTTTGATATTTCGGCCTCTCTTAATTTAGCTACATGAAATGTTAACCTACTATGTACTCTTAGTTCAATTTTTTGGTTTATTTGTAATCAGAAATGATGCAATATGGCACCTTCTCAATGAGTCCATCAATTCATATCATTGTCTATTAACTTAGGATGTCTAGCTACTCATTAACAAATGTCTACCAAATTACTCCACGGCCTTACTAGATAGTATAAATAAACAAGAGAAGAACAATACATTATAGGAAAACAGCAACAGTCTATTGCAAACAAGGAGAATTAAGTAAGTAAGGCAAAGACACTAAAGGACTCAGGAACATCATTACATAATGTTGATCAGTAACTATTAATATAATGTAATATGAAATAGGAATGCAAAGGTATTGATTGAAGGAGCTAAAAAATTAAGAGATATTCTACTAAACTATTAGAATATGTATTCTATTTATAAAATAAAAATAATTTATCTAAATAAGTTAAATAGGAAGTAATATCTAATTTCAGCAGGGAAAGCTTATCTTCTAGTGTAGATGAGGTCCTTAACTACAAGTTAAGGACCCACAATTTGAGCTGTGCAGCAGATCATTGTTTGCCACTGGGAATTCTTTAGTCTTGTCCAGGAAAGATTCTTAGAATCTGTATAATGGAAACAGTTACTAAGACACCATGTATGTACCCTTTACTTGCTAACTTCGAAGAGTTCTAGAGTTCTGTTTTCATACTTTGTGAGTTATTTTGTGTTAGCATGAAAGTATATTTAGAAAGAAGGGCTACTTAATAATATTTCTTTAATCAAATTCTTCATATAAAAACTTTTGGTCCAAATACCATTTCTGCTAGAAAAATTTACCTGCCCCTAGTATACAAAAGTAACATTGCTGTCAAGCCAGTGATGCATCATTGATAGAAATGCATTGGCTACAGCATGAAATAGCATCACGTGGTAGTTTTTATGCCAGTGCACATGAGCTGACAGCCTTACTTGGGTCTTGCATGTAGAGCTCTCATAGGGCAGGGAAGGTCCAGAATACAGTAGGTTTGACTACATATCACAATATTAGTGGTACTTTAAAAAAATGACTTTGGGTCTGAGAGTTCTTTATGAGTAAGAACTGGGGATAATTGAGAGGGCTCAGGTATCTGCTACTTTTAAAAATGGCTTATAGGACATTAAGAGTCATAAGAAGGAGGCTGGGTGTGGTGGCTCATGCCTGTAATCCTAGCACTCTGGGAGGCTGAGGCAGGCGGATTGCCTGAGCTCAGGAGTTCGAGACCAGCCCAGGCAACATGGTGAAACCCCGTCTCTACTAAAATACAAAAAAATTAGCTGGGCATGATGGCGTGCACCAGTAGTCCCAGCTACTTGGGAGGCTGAGGCAACAAAATTGCTTGAACCCGGGAGGCAGAGGTTGCAGTGAGCCGAGATGGTGCCACTGCACTCCAGCCTGGGCGACAGAGCAAGACTCCATCTCCAAGAGACCAAAAAAAAAAAAAAAAAAGCGTCATAAGAAGGAAAGTAAAAATGACTATTCTTCTAGTCACTTTCTGGATTCTTTGCCTTACATTGCTTCTATAGTACATATTAATATTACAAAGAAATCTGAATTAGAATAGACAATCATTTCCCTTACATATAAAAATGTAACTGAATAAAGACATTACCCTAACCATCCTGGGGTTACATTCCTAGATACTCTTGGATTCCATCTACACCTTCTCAACTAAGCAATTACAGATGTCTGGCTTTATATATGTACACATCAGTAACTAGAACTAAGTGTTGGGGTAATGAATAACAAGGAGACAACAGTGACTAACTCTGGCCATGATGAACATGGCAGATCTAAGATGGAAATTATACTAGGAAATTCCCCAATCCTAGAAATACAGTCGGCCTTCCTCCCTCCCTCCCACCTTCTCTCCTTCCTTCCCTTTTCCTCTTTCATTTTTTATTTCTTTTGTAAGACATCTAGACAAAGTTTAGGTGCTATATAACCCAGGGACAATCTTCAGCTTCATTGTGTGAGATTTTATTGATGATTGTCTGATCACACACAATGACAGGGAGTAGGAGAAACCTCATTTGAGTATATAATCTGCTGAGTGTGATGCAAAATGTCAGTATCTGTGGTCTCTCTGCAGTTACAACCCACTGGTTTCCTCTATTCTCTTATCACTTACAGGTGAATTTCTAATTCTAGGAAATGGTCGTCATCAGAAATTGATGAAGACTTCAAGATGTTAAATCAATTCAGCCAGTGCTACATGGTACCTTATAGAAGAGACCATTAGTTATACTAAATAACGTCTATTCATTTATTCAACAAATATTTAGCCAGTGCCCATCCACTGGATAAAAATAATCACCCTGGGTGTTTAGATGAATGCCTAATGACAAAGGTGATGCTTATGCCATTCTAAAAGTGATGAATTGAACTGAATATTTATTTCCACACAAAAATCTACACACAGATGCTTATAGTAGCTTTGTTCATAATTGCCAAAGTTTGGAAGCAACCAGCATGTTCTCGAGGAGGGTGAATAGATAAATAAACTGTGGTACATTCAGACAATGAAATGCTATTCAATGCAAAAAAAGATATATGTGACCAAGCCATGAAAGATACAAAAGTAATACAAAGAATATTACTAAGTGAAAGAAGGCAATATGAAGAGGCTACTTTAGGATTCTATCTATAGGACATTCTGGAAAAGGCGCAACTATAAAAAGGGTAAACAGATCAGCAGTTGCTCAGGGAAGAGGGAAGAAATGGGTGAAGAGGCAGACCACAGAAAATCTCTAAAGCAATGAAAAGACTGCACAATACTACAGTGTTGGATCCATGTCACTAAACATTTGTCCAGACCCTAGAATGTACAACACCAAGAGTGAACCCTAATGTAGAGGACTGGCTCTGAGTGACAATGATGTGTCAATGATCAGTTGTAAGAAATATACCACTGCGGATGGGCCCGGTGTGGTGGCTCACGCTTGTAATCCCAGCACTTTGGGAGGCCGAGACAGGTGGATCACGAAGTCAGGAGTTCAAGACCAGCCTGGCCAAATGGTGAAATCCTGTCTCTACTAAAAATACAAAAAAAATTAGCCGGGTGTGGTTGTGGGCGCCTGTAATCCCAGTTACTCAGGAGGCTGAGGCAGAGAATTGCCTGAATCCGGGAGGTGGAGGTTGCAGTGAGCCAAGATCACACCACTGCATCCCAGCCTGGGTGACACAGCGAGACTCTGTCTCAAAGGAAAAAAAAAAAAAAGAAAAGAAATGTACCACTGGGTGATGGGGGTGGGAATGTTGATTAGTGGGGAGGTTGTGTGTAAGTGGGGGAATAAGGTTGAGAATTTTCCATAATTTCCACACAATTTTGCTGTGAACCCAGAACTGCTGCTCTAAAAAACAAATTTCATTAATTAAAAATCAAATTGCTGCTTTCAAGGTTCATGGTTCACAGCCACATAGGAGATGGGTCTTAGCCTCATGTAAGGTGGAGAATTAGAACTAAAATCCTTATGTAGAATGGAGTCCTAGAAAACCAATGACTTTAGTTAAAGGACTAGAAAAAAAAAAAAAATCTACCCATCAGAACAGGTAGAAGAGAAGAAAACTTATTGACCTGATACTAGACCTTACATTTTTGATGGTTTGTAACCAGAGATCTGCTCTTCCTTCAATAAAAGGGTCAAACTTATACTACTTATATAGTCCATTTTCCACAATGCTGAAAAATAAACATAAAAAAGTAGTTACGCACTGCATGCCAGAGACAAGCTTAAAACTATGGTGAAGAGACACACTGCCAGCATGCCACGAAGCAGCCCTACAAAGCCCAAGAACTCACATTCTAACGCAGAAACCTTGTGAAAATATAATCTTCCAAGGGAGAGAAGCAATAAACCAGTCACCATCAGGATTAGTTACCCAAGAAACACAGACACAGAATTTTGTATAGATATCATTAAATTTCTATTTTTCAAATGATTAAAGACTTAATGGAAGAACTTTGAAATATAAAACAAGAGCAGGATTCCATCAGAAAAGCCAGTGACATTGGAAAAAGAATCAGATAGAAAACACATCAATGAAATATCCATTCTTTGAATGCCACTGGGAATGCAAAATGGCCCAAAAATGGTACAACTATGAATATATAACTAAGGGCAAAAGAAAGGTATGATTAAATTACCTGGAACGCAGCACAAAGAGATAAAGTGATGAAAAACTTAGAGAGGAAGTAAGAGGTACTGAAAAAGGAATAAGAAGTCCAACATATAATGAACTTGTATTCTAGAATTAGAGGAAAATGCAAAAGGAAGAGAGGTAATATTTGATGACACTGGTGTATATTTTTCTAGAACCGATACGAATGTTCTCATACAGGAATCACAGTGAATATGGGAAGAAAGCCAAAGCTGGACACATGGATGTGATAGTGACTAACCTCAAAGATTTGAAATGATTCCTAAAGCTGCAAGAGAGAAACAGATTACCTCCAAAAATACTGCAAGTAGACTCACAGCATACTTACCAGTAGCAAAGATAAAAGCTATACGCTATGTCTTCAAAGGACTGCAAGAGAATAATCTCAATATAGAATTATCTTTCCTGTAATTCAGAAAATCAGACAAGTTATTCCTAAAGAACAACAAGGTGGGTGATGTGAAATGCCTTGTCAGATACCACAAATTATAATAAAACTATAGTAATATAACAACGTAGTATTGGTGCAGGGAAAGACAAATAGACAAATAGAACAGAGTAGAGGGTCCAAAATAGATCCAGGTATACATAGAAACTTGATATATGTCAAAGGTGTCCTTATGAGGCATGACTATTCAATCACGGGAATACGCAACAGGTGATCCCTATGAAGAAAATAAAATAAAACTGGATCTTGTGCAGACAACACACATACACAAAGATAAATTCCAGTTGTTAAAGCCTATATTTAAAAACTAATTTTTTTTTTTTTCTGAGACAAGGTCTGGCTCTGTCACCCACGCTGTAGTGCAGTGGCACAATCTCAGCTCACTACAACCTCCGCCTCCTGGGCTCAAGCCATCCTCCCACCTCATCCTCCCGAGTAGCTGGAACTACAGGTGCACCAGCTTGCCTGGCTAATTTTCAAATTTTTTTGTAGAGACGGGTTTCACCATGTTGCCCAGGCTGATGTTAAACTCCTGAGTTCAAGGGCTCCGCCCACCTGGGCCTCCCAAAGTGCTGGGATTACAGGCATGAGCCACCATACCCAGCCAAAACCCAAAACTTTAAAATGTATACAAAAATATTCTTTAAAAATATTCAAGGCCACAACATAGGAAAACTTTCATATTAGACACAGAAGATACAAATCATAAACAAAGATGAAGTACGTTTTCCACATTAATGTGGGAAATCTTATACATCCAATAACAGCATCAAAGTTAAGGAGACAAACCAGAGGTTGGCAGGTTATTTGTTTCCTATGTTAGCCCCAAAATACTAGTATACATTGCGCATTAAAATAATTCACATTTTAAAACCATCACAGGCCCATTAGAAAGTTTGGCCAAAGTATACTAAATGCTCAGAAGACAAAATGCAAATGAATAGTAAATGTGAAAAGATGCTTAATTGAGTAGTAATTAGAGAAATGCAAGTTAAATCTACAATGACAGAAAAGTTCACACCGGTCAGGCTCAAAATTTAAAAGTGTGAAAATATTAAACATTGGCGAGGATGTGAATAATTGGGAGTTTAAATTGTTATGATCACCTAGCAGAGCAATTATTTAGTATCTATTAATAGTAAAGCTGAAGTTATTGGTGCACAAATACCACACCCAGGAATTGGTCTAGAGAAACTCTTATATCTGTGCACAAGACTTGTATAAGAATGTTCAGTGCAGCACTATTTGTGAAGCAAAAAAATTAGAAACACCTTAAATTCCCAATAGCATGAGAATAAATCCATTGTGATGTCACACACGGAATGCTATTCATTAATGAACACAGGTGACCTACTGCTATATCCACTAACATGCATTAATCTCAAAATATGATTGAACAAATACGTTCAGTTGCATACGATAGGTAACATCATATCATTTATTTAAAGTTTAAAAGCATGCAAATTAGTAGTATTCCATATTACTTATAGGCTGGTAAATAATTTTTTTTTTTTTTTTTGATGGAGTCTCGCTCTGTCGCCCAGGCTGGAGTGCTGTGGCACAATCTCGGCTCACTGTGCAAGCTCCACCTCACGGGTTCACGCCATTCTCCTGCCTCAGCCTCCCGGGTAGCTGGGACTACAGGTGCCCACCACCATGCCCAGCTAATTTTTTGTATTTTTTTTTAGTAGAGATGGGGTAATAAATGTATTTTTTAAAGTATAAAATCATAGTTGATAATGACAAATCCCAAATTCAGGATAATAGTTACCTCTGTAGAGAAGGAAGAAATGGAACACAATCAGAGAGAAGTACATCCAGGGTTTCAGTTTTAGTTGTAATATTTGTCTTAAGCTGAATGGTGGGCCCACTAGTATTTGTCATATAATTCCCATATTCTTTTCCACCCCTGGGGTTTTGCAATAATACAAATACGTATCTCCCTACAAAGTTTATACAATGGTTTATATATAATTCATTCATCTTTGACTTGTAATGGAAATCTGACTTGCACAGGAAATCAAGATTGCTAATGTCAGACTTGCAAAAGAACAAGCATGCTAATCAAATTCAAAGTCACTAATGTAATTTCCATGTATTTCTATTATAGTTCTCGATTTAGATTCTACATCTAACCTCATCTTGACTGAGAATGGATGCATGTATTCTCAAATAAGCTTTATCTGAACAATGTCTTACTATATATTATTTGGTAGCACTAGGTATCAAACACTGAGGCTCAAATTTATACTTCTGTTCTGTTCTAACCTCAACAACAGACAGATAAACAAACTTCCTACTGGAGATCACCACCTAAAATTTATTTGAAACCTTAAACCTCTCAAATAAAGTTTATTTGAACTGCCCCTCCCACAATAACCCATTCCTCTTTTTCTTCCACTCTCCTCTGTGCCTGGTGGCATCAATATCTAACACGAGTTCTGTATCTCACATAGCCAAGTACCAATGTGTCATACTTCAATTTTCTCTTTCCCTTGCATCTCACAATGAGTACATCTGCTAGTCCCGTTGACACAACCTCTAAAACATCACAAAACTACATGTGTCCCTCCATTACAACTTCTAGTACCCTAGTGAAGCCTCATGCTCCCTCCCCCAAACCTAGACTAGCCTCCTTGCTTACACCAACTTGCAGCCACACTTACCCCGCTTATGGCCTTGGCATGTGCTTACCTAATGCCCACTCTAGGTCCTTCGCTCCCTCTCTCTGGAATCATTTTCTGCAGGTATTCCCAGGGCTGGCTCCTTTAGCTTTCAGCTCAAACTTCACCTTCCAAGAGAAGCTTTCCCTAAATTTCCAGTATAAGGTAGTGTCACCAGTCCTCAGCCTATTTTACTTCATTTCAAGCACTTATCACTAACTGAAACTTACCATTTTTATTGCTTTACTTGCTTTAACCCTGAAGATTGTATTTGGTTGCATGTACCAGAATACTGACTACAGAAGTATAACCAAATTGGGGTTTATTTTTCACATGTTACAAGAAGTCTAGACAAAAGCCATCTAGAGCTGGCTGGGGGCTCCCTGATGCCCTCAGCAACCCAAGCTTCTTCTATCCTTCTGCTCTGTCTTGTTAGCATGTGGCTTTTATCTTCGTGGCACTCTGACTAAAAGCATTAATAACCTTCTTGCACATGGAATGTAGGCTCCACAAGAAAAGGGACCTTGTCTGTCTTACCCATCACCAAAAGAATGACCGGTCCTGTGTTAACAGCTTGATCAGCTAGACCAGTGAAAGAGGAATTCAAGCGTCCTCAACCTCAGCATCATTCCTGCAACCTGGGAGTCCTGCACAACAGCCTCCATTCATTGGCCCTGGAGATTCTACCCGGATTTCTCTTCTCATGAAGCCCTGGCCTTCATGGCCTTCTTTACTGGCCCTGCCTTAGTCCAGGGCTTAGTCTCACGCTACAGTCTCCTAAGTGGCCCGCCACCTGCCTCATTTCTCCTGCCACCCTGTCACACCCATGACACAAACTGATCATATTCATCTCTAGAACTCTTATGTTTTCTTAAAGTCTGCACTCAAATAGAAAGCTCCACAAAAGCGGGGACGCACCTGTCCTGCTGCTCTCCAGGCCTAGGAACCAGGAGTGCTTGCTGTGGAGGAAACACTTGGCAAATATTTATTAAAATAATCCAAGGAAGCATCTAAATTCCTGAAGATTATGTGCAAAGCCCCTCTGCATTTGACCCGGCTCATCCTCTTCCTGGTATCACCTTCCTCATTCTCACTTTTGCCGTTTGTTTAGTCACAGCAAATAATTGTAACTCTAAAGTAGTGCCAGACCTTTGCATCTTTTATTTTATAATACCTGCATAAAATATTCCTTCCTTTTAAAAACAGAAATCTTCTATTCATCTCTTAATTCCCAGCTTATGATTCTCCTCAGCTTAGAGGCCTTACTGACTCAGCCTAAGGGAGCGGATAGTGCCTCCTGGATGCAGCACTTTGATGATGATGATGATGATGATGATGTTAAAATCATAACACCAGCAACTGACATTGTAGGGTGTTGCAACGTACAAGGCACTTTTGTAAGTATTTCTGTATGGTGACTCATTTAACCCTTGTAGCAACCCCATGAGGTAGATAACACAATTTTTCTCATTTTAGGAGAGGAACTGAAGCACGGAGACATTAACTAACGCACCAAAGGTCAAAATGGCATAAGCTACATTCCAACCCATGTGGCCCACCTCCTAATCCATGCACTATGACTGTGCACATATTTGTACACTGTGACCTGAAAGATTGTTGGGAGTAGGGCTCATGCCTTATGACACATAATGGGTGCCCAATAAAAGACTGTTGAGTGAACAGATTTTAAAACAATCAGTTGTATAAATACAGAATGGGGAAACTGGCTTACATATATATATAACTTGTAAAAACAGAGTCGGGGTTTAAATGGACTGTATGGCTCTCTAAGTCATATCATTGGTCCTAAAAATAAATTACAGGCCACATTAATAGGTAGATTATACCAAGGGGCATGTAGTAACTCCAGCATAGATCAGGCCACTTTGAGAATCTAGTACAGTCCTCTCTCTTTAGAAAAGACCAAATGGAGTTCGTCCAAAGTAGGTAATACATATGGCTGCTAAAATAGGAAAAGAAATAACTGAAGGGCATATGGATTATCTTCAAGTATCTGAGAAAGTGTTATGTGGGAAAATTTCTTCTGATTTAAAAGGGCAGAACAAATCTAAGGGTGGAAGAACAATGTGCTCAGATAAGGAAGCAAATCCCAGTTGTGTGTGCTGGGCCCATTCAGGCTGCCTCCTAAGAATGGACAGGGAACACCTCTTCCCAGCACCGCCTTCAGTGTTATCATGTTGGTCCCTTAAAAAAAAACAGGGCTGGCAGGTTTTGCAAGGAAACTCCAAAGTGACAACCAGAGCTTTGTATTTATAGAGTCAGTTTACCTGCTTATCACTGCATTTAAGCCATTTAGTTGCTTAAAAAAAGAAAAAAAATGGACTTGGTTGCCTTGTGGAGAATGGATAGTAGTTGAGCCTTGTGGAGAATGGATAGTAATTGAGAATGCTGCAGAGAGAGATGACTTCGTAACCAATAGATATATATCATCAATGTGCACAGAAACTTAAGGAGGGGCCAATGTGATATGCAAACTGTTGTCAGTCCTTTACATTTAGTTATTTTTAAATTTATTTTTCTAGGAAGTATCTATAAAAACACTATATGTAAAACTATTTATAGGTCAGGAGGCTGAGGCAGGAGAATTGCTTGAACTGAGACCCAGGAGGCAGAGGCTGCAGTGAGCCAAGATTGTGCCACCGCACTCCAGCCTGGGCTACAGAGCGAGACTCGGTCTCAAAACAAAAAACAAAAAACAAAAAAACAAAAAAACAAAAACAAAAACAAAACTATTTATACGTTAAACACTCTTTATAAGTAAAACTCATTTATTTAAAGAAACAGACTGATATTTTTATAGCTCTCTCATCAATCTCTTCTATTAAAAACAAACAAAATAATAAAAGAAAATTTAAATTGCCAATCATTTTGAATAAGAGATGGTCCACTACATTCCTCCACCAGAGGCAAGAATTAAAAATTTACCAAGTCAAGCAGGAAACCCTAAAAGATTATCAACAAATGTATTATATTTTTCAAATTTGAAATGCAAAATCTATAGATATGTTTTCTAATCAGTCCAAGACTCCAAAATAATTAGTGAATTTATTGCCATTTTCAAAAAGTAATACCCCTTGATATTTAACTTTCAATAGTATGGTTTTAATAAACTGAAATGAATCATTAGAAGAATTTTCTCCCTTTATCATAACTGATTAAGTCTATTTTAAAGCTTATATGCCCTCTTCAGGGAAATTTTTAAAAATTTCAAATTGTTTATATCAGTGAACAGGACTGAATAACCAATGTATAATTGGTTAAATCAGATACATTACTTCCCTCTCAAAACAATGCCAATGAGTTGAAGGCAAAGGATAGAAATGAACTCACCAGCTATACACAATATTATATGACATAAGCAATATTAAAGATTGGCATATAAGAAACCAAGCTTGGCTGGGCGCCGTGGCTCATGCCTGTAATCTCAGCACTTTGGGAGGCCGAGGCAGACGGATCATGAGGTCAGGAGTTCAAAACCATCCTGGCCAACATAGTAAAACCCCATCTCTATTAAAAATACAAAAATTAGCTGGGTGTGTGGGCACGCAGCTGTAATCCCAGCTACTAGCGGGGCTGAGGCAGGAGAATCGCTTGAACCCAAGAGGTGGAGACTGCAGTGAGCTGAGTTTGCACCACTGCACTCCAATCTGGCAACAAAGCAAGACACCATATAAAAAAAAAAAAAAAAAAAAAAACCAACCAAACAAACACAAAGCCATTAAAACAAATACAAACACAAAAAGATTAGTGTCTATTTAATCTGCAAGGCTAAAGCCACACAACTGGATTTCAGTATACTACAAAATGACAGATCATATAAATTCAAAATCTTCATTCTGCTTATCACTTACAGAGGCAAAAATATAACTATTTAAGTGGGTCTTAGAATGTATTTTCTCTTCAGAGTGCTTCCTGATCCTCTTGCCCTCTATTTTACATTCAAGCGACTCAAGAATTCTTAGGAGAAATCTGAAATTACTTCATGCCCCTTGTTAAACAGATTTTGAACGGTAAGTACTCCTGCAAAATTGCTCCCCCAAATAAAATTTCACATACAGATATATTCAGTGCATTAAAAAAGTAAACTCCATTAGAATAGAATATAGCATTTTCTTAAGATAACTGTTTAGACTTAACTCTAAGGAGTTCCCAAAAATATATTCTGTTCTCAGTTAGTTCAAGTGTGGAATAAGCAATTTGGCATGGGGTAAATCTGTCCCCTTTTGCAATGTTTTAAAACAGAATAAATCGTGGGATGAATTTACTGCACATTACAAATAAAATGTTTCTTTTCTTTGTGAATTATTCATCAAATTAAACTAATAACACGTTAAAATTTGCTTATGTGTCAGTCCTTTGTAGGTAAAATTTCATATAACACTCAAAACAAACATATAAAAATATAGGCATTATTACTATCTACACTTCATATAGATCAGAAAAACAAAGACTGGAAAGCTTAAATGACTTTTCCTTCCCAGAGAGTCTGACTTTAGAGTGATTCATATCTACTGTACTTCATTATAACAGTGTATTTGAAAGTCTAGTTGAACTCTAAATGATTTCATCTAGTGTATGACATTCTTGAAGTTTTGACTTCTCATTTATATATAGCAATAAGCACATGTGTAGGATGGCATCATAAAACTCCCTTGGAATGAAAAAAAACATATAAAAGGTTTTAGGCTCCTACAAGAACAGCATGTATCTCAATGTTCCTCAAAATGAGAAGAATTGACTCCAAGGTACAAAACAGGTAAACTGAGGAATCAGATGTTAATTAACTACTTTAGTAGGTTCTGAAGTTCTTAGTGTCCAAGGTTTAAATAACACTAGAACTATCTTAAACAAATGTTTGTGTTTATTTCCTCTCTTTTCTGAACAATGTTTTTGATGAATTACGCATAGATGGAATGCAAACACACAGACCCAATTCCCTTTGAAATATGTAAGGCTATAAAAATGAGCAGAAAATATCCTTGGCAAAACCTGCACGGAGCTTTCAAAAGCCCACATATTTGAAATTGAGTTTGTGATGTACTGAAAACACAAACATCAGTGGGTTATCGCATTCCTCATTTCTCCCTCTAACGTCAGAATATTCTATTAATTTAAAAAGCAGAGTTCTGTGCCATAATTAGTCTACATATTAAATCTTATCTGAGTGACACCTCTGAATGCAAAGTATCCAGAACAAATAATAAGACAGGAAACATTCCACGCAAACTAAAATTCAATGACGGAATAAAATCTTCAATCCAATGCAGTTTACACAAGTACACCCACAAAAATTATAATTTTTCCCAGGAAATGCATTCCCCAAATGAATGTAAAGGCTAAAACATTTTTTAAAAATCCAAAAACAATTGATACTAGAACACTATTCTGACACCAACTTTATAAATCATGGGCTTGCCCAACATTTCAATAAATACTTGATATTCTGCCTCCATTCAAATGAGTCTGTGCATCCTCTGATTTAGCACATGGCCAAAGAAAGATCTTTTAGCCCATCCTTCTGTGCCTTATAAAGGCTACTATGGTAATCTTCACTTGTCTAATGTTAATTTCAGTTAATTTAACTTCTGCTGCTAAATTGTTTATGATAATTTTATTTTTATCAATATTAAACCTAATATTTGAAAAAAAAGTTAACACAACATATTAAGCCAGACTCTCCCATTCCCATTTAATTGTGTTTTCTGTGTCTTATGGGCATCACTAAAGTTATACTTTAACATAAACTATTATAACATAAATGATCATATCCCACACATTTAACTTCATCTGCCATTTAACTTATATCTAAGGAGTATCAACACTGGAATAAATACTTACTAATGGTAACTTATTAATTAAAGCTATGACACAAGCCTATATATAAATAGAAAATGAAGGAGCACACATACTCCTGTATGTATTCATCATAAGTGAGTTTGGTATATAAGCTTCAAAGAGGTTTCTCATATACAATCTTATTGTTCCTTGACAGTAATCTCAGGCTTGTTACAATGACTTGGTAAAAAGGGAAAAAAGTAAAGATGGAATTTCAGGGGGAGGAGCCAAGATGGCCGAATAGGAACAGCTCCGGTCTACAGCTCCCAGCGCGAGCGACGCAGAAGACGGGTGATCTCTGCATTTCCATCTGAGGTACCGTGTTCATCTCACTAGGGAGTGCCAGACACTGGGCGCAGGTCAGTGGGTGAGCACACCGTGCGCCAGCCGAAGCAGGGGCGAGGCATTGCCTCACTCGGGAAGCACAAGGGGTCAGGGAGTTCCCCTTCCAGGGGTGACAGACGGCACCTGGAAAATCGGGCCACTCCCACCCGAATACTGTGCTTTTCCGACGGGCTTAGGAAACGGTGCCCCAGGAGAGTATAGCCCGCACCTGGCTCAGAGGGTCCTACGCCCACGGAGTCTCGCTGATTGCTAGCACAGCAGTCTGAGATCAAACAGCAAGGCAGCAGCGAGGCTGCGGGAGGGGCGCCCGCCATTGCCCAGGCTCGCTTAGGTAAACAAAGCAGCTGGGAAGCTCGAACTGGGTGGAGCCCACCACAGCTCAAGGAGGCCTGCCTGCCTCTGTAGGCTCCACCTCTGGGGGCAGGACACAGACAAACAAAAAGACAGCAGTAACCTCTGCAGACTTAAATGTCCCTGTCTGACAGCTGTGAGGAGAGCAGTGGTTCTCCCAGCACGCAGCTGGAGATCTGAGAACGGGCTGACTGCCTCCTCAAGTGGGTCCCTGACCCCTGACCCCCGAGCAGCCTAACTGGGAGGCACCCCCCAGCAGGGGCAGACTGACACCTCACACGGCCGGCCAGGTACTCCAACAGACCTGCAGCTGAGGGTTCTGTCTGTTAGAAGGAAAACTAACAGAAAGGACATCCACACCAAAAACCCATCTGTACGTCACCATCATCAAAAACCAAAAGTAGATAAAACCACAAAGATGGGGAAAAAACAGAGCAGAAAAACTGGAAACTCTAAAAACCAGAGTACCTCTCCTCCTCCAAAGGAACGCAGTTCCTCACCAGGAACGGAACAAAGCTGGACGGAGAATGACTTTGACGAGCTGAGAGAAGAAGGCTTCAGACGATCAAATTACTCCGAGCTACGGGAGGATATTCAAACCAAAGGCAAAGAAGTTGAAAACTTTGAAAAAAATTTAGAAGAATGTATAACTAGAATAACCAATACAGAGAAGTGCTTAAAGGAGCTGATGGAGCTGAAAACCAAGGCTCGAGAACTACGTGAAGAATGCAGAAGCCTCAGGAGCCGATGCGATCAAATGGAAGAAAGGGTATCAGCCCTGGAAGATGAAATGAATGAAATGAAGCGAGAAGGGAAGTTTAGAGAAAAAAGAATAAAAAGAAACGAGCAAAGCCTCCAAGAAATGTGGGACTATGTGAAAAGACCAAATCTACGTCTGATTGGTGTACCTGAAAGTGACGGGGAGAATGGAAACAAGTTGGAAAACACTCTGCAGGATATTATCCAGGAGAACTTCCCCAATCTAGCAAGGCAGGCCAACATTCAGATTCAGGAAATACAGAGAACGCCACAAAGATACTCCTCGAGAAGAGCAACTCCAAGACACATAATTGTCAGATTCACCAAAGTTGAAATGAAGGAAAAAATGTTAAGGGCAGCCAGAGAGAAAGGTCGGGTTACCATCAAAGGGAAGCCCATCAGACTAACAGCGGATCTCTCGGCAGAAACCCTACAAGCCAGAAGAGAGTGGGGGCCAATATTCAACATTCTTAAAGAAAAGAATTTTCAACCCAGAATTTCATATCCTGCCAAACTAAGCTTCATAAGTGAAGGAGAAATAAAATACTTTATAGACAAGCAAATGCTGAGAGATTTTGTCACCACCAGGCCTGCCCTAAAAGAGCTCCTGAAGGAAGCGCTAAACATGGAAAGGCACAACCGGTACCAGCCACTGCAAAATCATACCAAAATGTAAAGAACATCGAGACTAGGAAGAGACTGCATCAACTAACGAGCAAAATATCCAGCTAACATCATAATGACAGGATCAAATTCACATATAACAATATTAACTTTAAATGTAAATGGACTAAATGCTCCAATTAAAAGACACAGACTGGCAAACTGGATAAAGACTCAAGACCCATCAGTGTGCTGTATTCAGGAAACCCATCTCATGTGCAGAGACACACATAGGCTCAAAATAAAAGGATGGAGGAAGATCTACCAAGCAAATGGAAAACAAAAAAAGGCAGGGGTTGCAATCCTAGTCTCTGATAAAACAGACTTTAAACCAACAAAGATCAAAAGAGACAAAGAAGGCCATTACATAATGGTAAAGGGATTAATTCAACAAGAAGAGCTAACTATCCTAAATATATATGCACCCAATACAGGAGCACCCAGATTCATAAAGCAAGTCCTGAGTGACCTACAAAGAGACTTAGACTCCCACACATTAATAATGGGAGACTTTAACACCCCACTATCAACATTAGACAGATCAACGAGACAGAAAGTCAACAAGGATACCCAGGAATTGAACTCAGCTCTGCATCAAGCGGACCTAATAGACATCTACAGAACTCTCCACCCCAAATCAACAGAATATACATTTTTTTCAGCACCACACCACACCTATTCCAAAATTGACCACATACTTGGAAGTAAAGCTCTCCTCAATAAATGTAAAAGAACAGAAATTGTAACAAACTGTCTCTCAGATCACAGTGCAATCAAGCTAGAACTCAGGATTAAGAATCTCACTCAAAACCGCTCAACTACATGGAAACTGAACAACCTGCTCCTGAATGACTACTGGGTACATAACGAAATGAAGGCAGAAATAAAGATGTTCTTTGAAACCAATGAGAACCAAGACACAACATACCAGAATCTCTGGGATGCATTCAAAGCAGTGTGTAGAGGGAAATTTGTAGCACTAAATGCCCACAAGAGAAAGCAGGAAAGATCCAAAATTGACACCCTAACATCACAATTAAAAGAACTAGAAAAGCAAGAGCAAACACATTCAAAAGCCAGCAGAAGGCAAGAAATAACTAAAATCAGAGCAGAACTGAAGGAAATAGAGACACAAAAAACCCTTCAAAAAATAAATGAATCCAGGAGCTGGTTTTTTGAAAGGATCAACAAAATTGATAGACCGCTAGCAAGATTAATAAAGAAAAAAAGAGAGAAGAATCAAATAGATGCAATAAAAAATGATAAAGGGGATATCACCACCGATCCCACAGAAATACAAACTACCATCAGAGAATATTACAAACACCTCTATGCAAATAAACTAGAAAATCTGGAAGAAATGGATAAATTCCTCAACACATACACCCTCCCAAGACTAAACCAGGAAGAAGTCGAATCTCTGAATAGACCAATAACAGGAGCTGAAATTGTGGCAATAATCAATAGCTTACCAACCAAAAAAAGTCCAGGACCAGATGGGTTCACAGCCGAATTCTACCAGAGGTACAAGGAGGAGCTGGTACCATTCCTTCTGAAACTATTCCAATCAATAGAAAAAGAGGGAATCCTCCCTAACTCATTTTATGAGGCCAGCATCATCCTGATACCAAAGCCTGGCAGAGACACAACAAAAAAAGAGAATTTTAGACCAATATCCTTGATGAACATTGATGCAAAAATCCTCAATAAAATACTGGCAAACAGAATCCAGCAGCACATCAAAAAGCTTATCCACCATGATCAAGTGGGCTTCATCCCTGGGATGCAAGGCTGGTTCAATATACGCAAATCAATAAATGGAATCCAGCATATAAACAGAATGAAAGACAAAAACCACATGATTATCTCAATAGATGCAGAAAAGGCCTTTGACAAAATTCAACAACCCTTCATGCTAAAAACTCTCAATAAATTAGGAATTGATGGGACGTATCTCAAAATAATAAGAGCTATTTATGACAAACCCACAGCCAATATCATACTGAATGGGCAAAAACTGGAAGCATTCCCTTTGAAAACTGGCACAAGACAGGGATGCCCTCTCTCACCACTTCTATTCAACATAGTGTTGGAAGTTCTGGCCAGGGCAATTAGGCAGGAGAAGGAAATCAAGGGTATTCAATTAGGAAAAGAGGAAGTCAAATTGTCCCTGTTTGCAGATGACATGATAGTATATCTAGAAAACCCCATTGTCTCAGCCCAAAATCTCCTTAAGCTGATAAGCAACTTCAGCAAAGTCTCAGGATACAAAATCAATGTGCAAAAATCACAAGCATTCTTATACATCAATAACAGACAAACAGAGAGCCAAATCATGAGTGAACTCCCATTCACAATTGCTTCAAAGAGAATAAAATACCTAGGAATCCAACTTACAAGGGATGTGAAAGACCTCTTCAAGGAGAACTACAAACCACTGCTCAAGGAAATAAAAGAGGATACAAACAAATGGAAGAACATTCCATGCTCATGGGTAGGAAGAATCAATATCATGAAAATGGCCATCCTTCCCAAGGTAATTTACAGATTCAATGCCATCCCCATCAAGCTACCAATGACTTTCTTCACAGAATTGGAAAAAACTACTCTAAAGTTCATATGGAAACAAAAAAGAGCCCGCATCGCCAAGTCAATCCTAAGCCAAAAGAACAAAGCTGGAGGCATCACACTACCTGACTTCAAACTATACTACAAGGCTACAGTAACTAAAACAGCATGGTACTGGTACCAAAACAGAGATATAGATCAATGGAACAGAACAGAGCTGTCAGAAATAATGCCACATATCTACAAGTATCTGATCTTTGACAAACCTGACAAAAACAAGAAATGGGGAAAGGATTCCCTATTTAATAAATGGTGCTGGGAAAACTGGCTAGCCATATGTAGAAAGCTGAAACTGGATCCCTTCCTTACACCTTATACAAAAATCAATTCAAGATGGATTAAAGACTTAAATGTTAGACCTAAAACCATAAAAACCCTAGAAGAAAACCTAGGCATTACCATTCAGGACATAGGCATGGGCAAGGAGTTCATGTCTAAAACACCAAAAGCAATGGCAACAAAAGCCAAAATTGACAAATGGGATCTAATTAAACTAAAGAGCTTCTGCACAGCAAAAGAAACTACCATCAGAGTGAACAGGCAACCTACAAAATGGGAGAAAATTTTTGCAACCTACTCATCTGACAAAGGGCTAATATCCAGAATCTACAATGAACTCCAACAAATTTACAAGAAAAAAACAAACAACCCCATCAAAAAGTGGGCGAAGGACATGAACAGACACTTCTCAAAAGAAGACATTTATGCAGCCAAAAAACACATGAAAAAATGCTCACCATCACTGGCCATCAGAGAAATGCAAATCAAAACCACAATGAGATACCATCTCACACCAGTTAGAATGGCAATCATTAAAAAGTCAGGAAACAACAGGTGCTGGAGAGGATGTGGAGAAATAGGAACACTTTTACACTGTTGGTGGGACTGTAAACTAGTTCAACCCTTGTGGAAGTCAGTGTGGCGATTCCTCAGGGATCTAGAACTACAAATTCCATTCGACCCAGCCATCCCATTACTGGGTATATACCCAAAGGACTATAAATCATGCTGCTATAAAGACACATGCACACGTATGTTTATTGCGGCATTATTCACAATAGCAAAGACTTGGAACCAACCCAAATGTCCAACAATGATAGACTGGATTAAGAAAATGTGGCACATATACACCATGGAATACTATGCAGCCATAAAAAATGATGAGTTCACGTCCTTTGTAGGGACATGGATGAAATTGGAAATCATCATTCTCAGTAAACTATCGCAAGAACAAAAAACCAAACACCGCATATTCTCACTCATAGGTGGGAATTGAACAATGAGAACACATGGACACAGGAAGGGGAACATCACACTCTGGGGACTGTTGTGGGGGGGGGGGGAGGGATAGCATTGGGAGATATACCTAATGCGAGATGACGAGTTGGTGGGTGCAGCGCACCAGCATGGCACATGTATACATATGTAACTTACCTGCACATTGCGCACATGTACCATAAAACCTAAAGTATAATAATAATAATAATAATAAAAGAAAAAAAAAAAAAAAAAAAAAGATGGAATTTCAGTGAATCATCTTTGGATTCAGAGCTTTTGGGTGTATAGACACAACCTCTCATTTCTTAAATTCTTCCCTAAAGGATGATGACTGTATTAAGCAAAATCTCAGATAACATCAGGTCAATTGGATGATGGAATCTTAGTCCAATAATGGAGACAACAGAATATCTGAAACTAGGACTTCGGTGAACAGTAACACAGTTTCAGTATGTCATCTCTTCTCTGTCATTTATCAGGTTTCCTGTACCCTAATAAGATGCATCCTAAGTTAAGAGTTTGGAGATTGGATTGCGGCAGAGTTTCACCCTCTCACACGTTGCTTGCCTTGGAATGTGTAATCACAATGGAAACATCTGTGAGATGAGAGCCTATTAAATGAATCCACAGACTATATATCTTCAGCCTCTTATACGCTAGAAGAATCTTGGCTTTTTTTTTCTTCAAGTCTATGCTTATCGACGGCAATCCTCAGAGATGTTCTGTAAGTCCACATGGGCACAGAAATGTCAAGACTTCCTTTCAAAGAAAAATAACATTTCTGAGAGTTCTGAATTATGCAAAGAGGTAAGTCATTCAGGGATACTTTTGGACACGTAGATGCAACCAGACTCAAATAGATGAAATAAGGGTCTTCCCAAAGTGAGCATTTGCCCTGTACAGATGATCATTCTTTGATTCTAGACTCAGACACATAGCAGCACTTACTAGTTCATATAATAATGTACCTGTTCTTTGGAGGAACTCAAGAGGATATGTACATTTGCCTAAATAAAGGAGGCCAGCAGTAAGTTCCATTTGCAAGGCAATCCTTCAGAGAGAAGATGCTTGAATCAGTCCTGTAGTGAATGAGGATCTCACTTACATGACCAATCTCTTACACAGAAATAAATCACTGCGTGACTGTGCTCTGGGTATAATGGTATTGAGCCTGGCCTCCTTTTATCTTATAATCAGTTAAAATAGGAACTATATTGGTCATTTGCAGAATTCTTTTATATACAAACAAAAAATCATGGTGGAAATGTATTCAGTGCTCTAAATTGATACTAGCCTCTTTCTGTTTTATAGTCAACAGAGAAAGCAATCTCTACTAAAAATACAAAAATTAGCTGGGTGTGGTGGTACATGCCTGAAATCCCAGCTACTTGAGAGGCTGAGGCAGGAGAATCACTTGAACCCGGGAGGCAGAGGTTGCAGTGAGCCAAGATCATGCTATTGCACTCCAGCCTGGGCAACAGAGTAAGACTCCATCTCCAAAAAAAAAAAAAAAAAATTTGAATAAATTACCAAAAAAACCACGAAATTTCAATAAATTTAGTTCACAAATGAAGCCATTACATCCCTAAATTCTATTACATAAATATGTTATTAATGTTTACTCTAAAACCACAGCAGATCATTTGTTTCCTTTTTTTTTTTTTGGAAACAGAGTCTTTCTGTGGCCCAGGCTGGAGTGCAATGGTGCAATCTTGGCTCACTGCCACCTCCACCTCCCAGGTTCAAGAGATTCTCCGCCCCAGCCTCCCACGTAGCTGGGATTACAGGTGGACACCACCATGCCCAGCTGATTTTTGTATTTTCAGTAGAGATGGGGTTTCACCATGTTGGTCAAGCTGGTGTCGAACTCCTGACCTCGTGATCTGCCTGCCTTGGCCTCCCGAAGTGCTGGGATTACGGGCATGAGCCACTGTGCCCAATCTGGCTCATTTATTTCCTAAAATTATAATGTATGACTAACAAATCAATTTAAAAAATATGTACAACTGGAGTACACAATTGTCAAGAACTATTTACTTTTGCTTAGTTTAAATATTTGGTAAAGAGTTTGCAAATAAATACTCAACATGTCTATTCAGATCTATAATGTGCTAAAAATTCTGTTTAAGACTTCAAGAAAGAGGCCAGGAGCAATGGCTCATGCCTGTAATCTCAGCACTTTGGGAGGACAAGATGAGTGGATCACCTGAGGTCAGGAGTTCAAGACTAGCCTGGCCAACATGGTGAAACCCCGTCTCTACTAAAAATATAAAAATGAGCCAGGCGTGGTAGTGGACGCCTGTAATCCCAGCTACTCGGGAGGCTGAGGCAGGAGAATCGCTTGAATCCGGGAAGCGGAGCTTGCAGTGAGCAGGGATTGTGCCATTGCACCCCAGCCTGGGCGACAGAACGAGACTGTCTCAAAAAAAAAAAAAAAAAAAGAATTCAAGAAAGAGGCATTAATGTCTCTATAAGTTTTATTCACCCTATACTCTTAGTATGAACAAGTCTTTAAATGTGTCTGCTAATCAATTAAATTATTTTTCTCATTTCTTACATTAAATATCACTCATTGAATAATACTCTCCCTTTAAAAGAGAGACAAATAGCAAGCTTGTTTATTTTCTAAGAAAGTGACAGTTTCAATTCCTCTGTGAAACTGGACAGATATCCTAGGTTTTTTTTAAGTTCAACTTTATATTAAAATACTTACACATTCTAATGCAGTTGTAAGAGATAACAGAGAAAGATGCCAGCTACCTTTTCCCCAGCTTCCCCCATTGGTAACATCTTGCCAAGCTAGATGTTATAATTGTACTATAAGCATTGTTACAGTCAGCACAGAGGACGGCTGTCACCAAAGGATCCCTTCTGTTACCCTTTCACAGCCGCGCCCTCCTCTCACCTGTTTCCACCCCCTTGAGAACCACTGGGAAGTATGAATCTGCTCTCCATTTCTATCATTTTGTCATTTTGAGAATGTTATATAAATAAAATTACTCAGTGCACGATCTTTGGGGACGGGCCTTTTCCACACAGCACATTTCCCGAGATCCATCCAAGATATTTTGTATATCAACAGTCGGCTCCTTTTTTACTGCTGAGTAATATTCTAGGGTATGGAGGTACCAGTTTGTTGAACCACTGACCCACTGAAAGACATCAGAGTTGTTTCCATGTTCTGCTAATGTGAATAAAACTGCTATAAACATTCATATACAGATTTGTGTGTGTACCTATGTCTTCATTTCTCTAGGATAAATAACTAAGAGTATAACTCTGTCATCTGGTAAATACATATGACATTTTTTAGGAAACTGCTATATTCTTTTCCAGAGTGGCTCTACCATTTTATATTCCCACTAGCAATTTGAGAGTAATCTAATTTCTCCACATCCTCACCAGCATTTGGTGTTGTCTTTATTTTGTATTTTAGCCGTTTACCTACTTTACCGATTACTCTAGATATTACTTTATACATTCTTAACTTGTCATGCTCTACTGCAGTTGCTATTTTATAGGTTAAGTTTAGAAATCTTACCTTTCCTTGCATCTGTGTTTATGTTTGCCTGAAATGTTTCTTCTACATGTAGAACTACATTAGACAATGCTATAACTTTTGCTGCAACCCTCTAACATAATCTAGAAAACTCAAGAGGAGAAAAACAGTGCATTGCATTTACCCATATTTTTGCTTACGATGTTTTTCCCTCCTTCCTAGTGTTCCAAAATTCCTTTTTTTGTTGTTCCATTTGTTTAGAAAATTTCTTTAGCCATTCTTTTAGGGTAGGTCTGCTGGTGACAAATTTGCTTAGTTTTTCTTTATCTAACAAAAAGTATTGATTTGTTCTTTATTCCTGAACGACATTTTCACGGGTATAATATTACAGGTTGGCAGTTCTTTTCTTTCAGCATTTGAAAAACATTGTGCCACTTCCTTCTAGCCTTCATGGTTTCTGATGAGAAATCCACTGTAATTAGAACAATTTTACCCCTATAGGGAAGGTGTGATATCTGGCTTCTTTCAAGATTTAAAATTTGTCTTTAGTTTTAAGAAGTTGAATTACGTTGTGTGTTGGTGTGGGTTTCTTTGGGTTTTTCCTGTTTTAGATTCACTCAGCTTTATGAATCCATCCATAACTTTATGTCTCTTGCAAACCAGAAGTTTCCAACAATTATTTCTTTGAGCATTTGCCCACCATTATCTTCTCCTTTCAGGAATCCCGACACAAACTTTAAATGCTCTGTTAGAGGCCCACGGATCTCTGAGGCTCTATTCCTCTTTTCTTTTTCCAGCCTAGCTTTTCTTTGCCATTTGGACCGTGTCATTTCTATGTTCCATCTTCCAGTTCACTGACTCTCTTCTCTGTTCCTTCCATTCTTATGTCAAACCCATCAGTGAGTGTTTTATTTCAGAAATTTCAAACAAAAGCCTCTCCAGTCAGCCTTTACTAGTGTTGGTGGGGACGAGGATAGGGCCGCAGTTTTTCTGTTGCGTTTGGCTGGAGTAGACTGGTTATTGTCTAAATGTTTTCTATGTTGCTAGGCAGCCCCTTTCTGAGTCCTTTGGATAAAAAACAGGCCATTGTTGGGGATTTCTTCCTTCCTTCCTTTCTTCCTTCTCCCTTCGCTTCCCCCTTCCTTTCCCCCCTCCCTTCTCTCTCTCTCTCTCTCTCTGTCCCTCCCTTCCTCTCCGCTTCTTTTCTCTTTTCTTTTCTTTTTGTCTACATATTTTGACATTTCCAGGTTGCCAGTTTCTTCAGTTCCACATCTGAGGTAATATGGCAAAAAGAAAACTCAAGAAATTCACCTCTGTATTCTTCCTTGGGTTCTAAAATCCCTAGTCTGTCCACATTCTTCTCACCACTTTCAGAATCTTCCTAAGCTTGTACAGTGGACCCTTGAATAACATGGGTTTAAACTGCATGGGTCCATTTATATGAAGATTTTCTTCTGCCTCTGCCACCCCTGAGACAGTAAGACTAACTCCTCCTCTCCCTCTTCCTCTTTAGCCTACTCAACATGAAGACAAAGACAATGAAAATCTTGATGATCCACTTCTACTTAATGAATAGTAAGTATCTTTTCTCCTTTTTGTAATGCTCTTAATGTTTTCTCCAGTTTTTTAATTATAAGCATACAGTACATATTACATATGAAAAATATGTATTAATCAACTGTTCATGGCATCAATAAGGCTTCCCGTCAATAGCGGGCTATTGGTAAAGTGTGAGGGGAGATGAAAGTATACATGAGTTTTGTCTACATAGTGGTTGGCACCCCTAACCATGACTCCACGAGTCAACTGCACAATACGCAATGTCTAGGCTTTTTAGTGTAGTTGCTGGGAGGAAGAGGGAAAAGCATGCCTACTCCAGCTTCCCAGAAGCAAAATCTGTGCCAGATCATTCGTTTTTAATGTCTATATTTTTTTCCATTTTCCTTTAATTTTTTAAAGTTCTTAAAGTCTTGCCAATAACAAAACTGAACAGATGAGTGTGTAATGAAAATAACTATACTCTAACAGTGCTTCTCTAAGTGGCCTGTGGATATGCTCTTCCAGAACTGAAAATTCTATGAAAATTTTTTAGATGTGACATCAATTCTATTATAATCTTACAAATACCCTTTGCCAGTTAAATAGACAAACTTGCTTTTTAAAATTATGACATTTCATAAGACTGTGGTCTCAAGCTATAGTTCCCCAAAGTACCTGGGGTGAGGCACTAAAACTAATTTCCTCCTCAAAGAAGGTGAAACTAAGTGTGAGAGATACTGCTCAGTATGTGGGGTGACCATTGCCTCAGTTTTCCTAGGACACTCCCAACATATAACTTTTGTCCTGGAATAATTATTGACAGGGTCTTCTTTTATACTCACGATATCTCATTTTGCATGATAAGCTAATATATATGTTCATATCACCTATGATAATGAAAATGAAACCAGGAGGAAAACACCCAGCAAGCATAGACACCACCCCAGCCATCTCTTCTTCTCTTCAGGACACCAAGGTGTATATTTAACATTCATTAGTGGAAGCATTAAGTAGCTCATATGGAAGGTCCATCTTCTTTTTCTCAGCAGCAACTTATTATTAGATATTTTGTGCTTATACTGTGAAATATAGCACCAGTAATGATAATGGGTAACTAAAAGGTATTGACTAAGTAGTTGTAAACATATGTTCTAAGATTATACAAGAATATCAAAGGATGCTAAAATTCTGCCAGTTGTACTTAAAGAAAACATAGCCATCAATTTGCAATTACATGTGTAACTTCCTAGTGTTTACACTGAAACTCTTCTATGAACAAAGTTTGCCAACTTCTCGGCACCTAAATCATTTAACTGTGAGTTAATAGAAGTTCCATAAGTATGAACCTTTCTTTTTCAGTGTCCTCAGACATAAGTTCTCAACAGCCAGCTAGACATCTCCAAACACACGTACTCAGCTGGCATCAACTCCCATCACATTGGAACAATGCAGCATCCTTCCCCCAACCAAACCGGGTCTTCAGACTTCCCATTTCCTTCTATGGCATGCCATGTTTCTCTAGTTCCCCACCAATGAAACTTCAATGCCAAGTTAGTCAAGGTTATGTGAAATATAGCCCGTATTTTATTTTTTGTCCAATCTTCAACATCTCTATTCAGGTTCTAGAAGAACAAGAACCCATCCTTTTTGGCAAGCATTCTCTATGCTCATTCCCCCATTCCTCCATCTACAGAATCCTACCTCAATTCAATTCATCCATGAAGTTCTTCCTGGTGACTTCCAACCAGATGTGTTTTCTCCACCTTTAAAACTTCATAATATTGTCAGGTGCGATACGGCAGTTATGTTTCATATTCTTATATTATAGCTATTAGGTTGAACCACATGAAATTGTTGAACCTGTAAAAACGACAGCCCCATATGGTTCAATCTAATATTTCTCTTGGTTTTAGGGCTCATAAATAAAGAGCAGTCTCCGTAAAAACAGGGGCAGAGTTAGGTCTCTCTTTTGGATCCCCTGAGGAGCTTAGGACATTGGAAGTGCTTAAGAAGTGTTTGTCAAAATAAAGACTCATAAATCAACATGTCTTAGGCATATATGTTTGCAAAGTCAATCATCTGAAGCAATTAGTCTAACTACATATGAAATCGCTAATTGTTTTACGAATGAGCACAAATGGCAGTTTAGAACCTGAAGGTTTTGGCAATATAAAATGTTTTGATTCAAGGAGCTGTTTTAAAATTATTTATTTGTGAAGGAACCATCCTTGGATTTAGAGGTTGGCAGATACAGTGAAAATCTTTTTAGTTGACTGAAATAGAAAAAAAAAACAAAACACTTTTTAGCACATGCACTTCCCTTATAAAACCAAATTTTCTGAAAGCAGAGGCCAGCAGTTTGTGCACAATGAGTATGTGCCTCAACACCATCAGCAGGAGATGCAATGCAGAATGACAGGAACAATTTGCATTTCTATAGCTTCTTTGTATACCCAAATTCTGAGAGCATTTTAAAAAGCCATAAATATCATCATCCACAAGAGACAGGGAAACGATGCAGATACAAGGATGGACTTTGTATACTCTGACCCAGGAGCCCCCCTGCGCGGAGCAGTGATACCCACACAGCTGTAAACCTGAGTGCAATTAATTGATGCTGGTTAAGAAAAGGGGAACATACATCTGCAGGGTCCTTCACAGTCACAGGGACCATTCCCAAAAGCGTTTCGTCTTTCTTGCATTCACAAATAACATCAACAAATGGTGAGCTGTATTTGCGAGTTTCCCCAACAAAAGATGGTCTCTAGTTCTAGGTGATGGTGGTATTATCAATCACCTCATCAGTCCCCCTAATTCCTACAAAAATCACCAATCCGAATGACACGTGTGTAGGGCTTTCATGGGGCTAGGAGCAGTGGGCTGCCAGAAGCTCTGCTGGGGCCAGGAGAGAAGACAGCATCGTTCACTCTTATTATGTTGCAGGGGCCTATTTCCAGGGACAATGTTACTGAACCTTGGAGAAATTCAATGCAAAGGTATACTTTTGTTGTGCTCCAGGCTTCCTTCCCCATCAGCTGCAGAACTGTGCGATTCTAGTCCTGGCCAAGGAGTGCCCAAAGCTAGTTGCCAATGGGACCCGGAGCCCACACCTCCTCTAGCGAAGCATAGCAGCAGCCCTCACTATCCTCCAGGGGTCACAATTGGGTTACGAATTCCTCACAGTGCAGGGACTGAGCAGCCTGATTGGGAACAATTTATTTGAATCCTTCTTCATTAAGATTCAAATGGAATAAGTAAGGTAGAAATTGAACAGACACAGAAATCGTGCCTTGCTGCTCCTGTAGTCAGTAAACATTTATTCACTAAGCCTAGTTCATGGGTTCCTTCTCTCTGTCTTTCTCACTCGTGGTTGTTCTTCCAATCTTTCCTGCTTGCTGTTTTAATGCATAATTAAGAAGGTCAGAATTAATGAAGCAGTGTGGAGTAAAGTTCAAGGAATCCCCAGGCACTATTTATTCTATTAGATCTCAGGCATGAATGTCAGATTGGCAGCGCAGGCGGCATGAGCAATGGAGCTGGCGGCATCCCAGGAACGGCCGCCAAGGGAGACTCACCTGCACAGTCCAGTCATTCCTCAGCTCCTTCCCTGCGAATATCACATGCAACTGGTCAGCCGGAACTCCCTGTCGCTTAGCAACCACCTCCTTGAGCTGGAAGATGCTGGTGTCAGAATCGACCTCCACTGGGAAACCATGGCTGGAGTTGAACCTGACAAACACTGACCAAGGAAATTGGAAGGGAGAAAAGAAAGTGAGCATCACTCTAAGCCCTTAAATGGCCATAGCAACATTTCTCAACCGACTTAACCCTCGCAGCACTTCAGTGAACGGTATATATTTTCTTTCACTTATAACAAAAAACTTAATGCTATAGAGCAATATTTGGGAAAAACAGAGTTACCCATGAGATTTCCCTTTCACATATTCGTCAGTGACCTGCAAACCAAAATTGCATTCTCCCTTTGACATCCATCCTGGGAAACAGAGAGACTTGAGCAGGACACTTGCTTGATTGGAATTGAAAGAGTCCCATGAGTTTATTGAAAAGACTCAGCTCTGACAGCTTGTACACACTCACACTCCCTCCACAGTGGCCCTCTTAATAAAAATAGGAGGCGATGTGTTAGCACTCAAGGTATAGCAATGGAAAAAATCCAAGCTGCTCTATAGACCAGAGTGAAGACCCACTCAGGGCTACAGCTAAGAACCCTAGACTTGGATGGTCCTGGCCAAAATGCTCCACTGGGTCTATGAAGACAATTATTTGCCCTTTTTTTTTGGAAGGGAGGGGGTGGGGACGCTAGTAACACCATTTGTCTTATTGAAGCCACTGTTCCCCATGAGACCCAGGCTGCATCCTCTAGTCTGTTTGCATGCTGTCTTCTCACTGCACCTGCTGTCCCACCTCTTCAGCGTCTCTCAGCTGCCCTTTCCTTTCCATTCTTTCTCTCACTGCTCGAAGTCACACTCTCATCACATCTTTTCTAGAGTCTCATAATAGCCCCCAACTGGAGTCTTGATCCACTCCATCACCTCCAAAAGGCCCTACATAGTTCTGCAAAATAAGCCTTATTAATACAGAGCTATGTCACACCACTCAAATCCTTTAAGTCTCACACTGTTGGCTGGTGAGGAAAGACTCCAAGATCCCTTTCATCTAGCACAAACCTATATATATTCCAGCATTTTCTTCATCGGTCTCCATGTGTACTCTGTTAAACTAAATGCTCCCAGAAAAAAAAGAAATCACAGAAAACTGCTACACACAACTTCTTGCTTTTATTCATGACCTCCCTCCTTCTCCTCTTCCTGTTGAAATCCTGCCTGCCCGTATGGCCCACTTCCAGTGTGACCTCCTCCAAGAAGCCGCTGGCTATCAGTTCCTGCAAAAGCTTCATCTTCCCTATTCAGGGCACCAGTGGCATTTACTATGGACGTCGTATAATATTCACCACATTCCTCGTGGAAGCAGGATAGCACAGGGGTTAAAAGTACATCCTGCAGCGTTAGGAAGACCTATGCAAAAATTCCCACATACTCCTTTAATTGGTTTAGGATGCTAGGGGTCAATCTATTAACCTCCCTCTTTAGGTCTCAGTTTCCTTATCTTGAAAACATAAATAAATCACAGACCATATTATTTGACTCATTAAATAACATTTATAGTATTTAAAACTATTGTCTTGTAACCTTTAAAAATAATGGACATTTAGCTGTTTTTGATATACATTTTGCCTTCTTTAAAAGATGATAAACTCCTCAACAGCAAGTACTATTGTTTATTTACTGCTGTGTTTCTTTTAAATATAGTACTATAGCTATTTCTCAATTCCAATGTGAGATGACCCACCTCATCATAATTATAATAATCATTACAATGCCAATAATAATCAGGCACTTACTATGTGCCAGACATTATGCTCTACATATGCTTTTTCTAAGCCTCCCAGTGATCTGGTCAGGTCCCTATTATTATCCTTATTTTATAGAATAATAAACGAAGGCCCAGGGAATGGTACCCACTTTTCTAAGGACATTGATTACTTTCTAATAGAACCGGGTTTCAAATTTATTTCAGTCTAACTCTAAAGCTCATTCCATTTCTACTAAAATAGGCTTCCTGAAACCATCTCAGAAGAAAAGTCCAGGCCGGGCACAGTGGCTCAAGCCTGTAATCCTAACACTTTGGGAGGCCAAGGGGCAAGGATCACTTGAGCCCAGAAGTTCAAGACCAGCCTAGGCAACAAAGTGAGACCCCATCTCTACAAAAAATTTTTTTAAACAATCAGCAGGGCGTGGTGGCATGCACTTGCAGTCCCAGCTACCCTGGAGGATGAGGTGGGATGATTGTGTAAGCCCAGGAATTAGAGGTTTCAGTGAGCTATGGTTGTGCCACTGCACTCAGTCACCCTGGGTGACAGAGACCTTGTCTTAAAAAAAAAAAAAAAAAAAAAAAAAAAAAAAAAGTCCACATTTCTATCTCTCATGATTACAAAGATAACAATAAAAAGGCTTTATGACATAAATCAGCTATTCCCTATATGGGTGCGCAGTACAAATAAATCAAAGCTCCAGTGAGGAGCTAAGAGCAAAGGACTGTGAACAATAACCATGAACAACATGGGCCCCAAAACAGACATGACGCTCAAGTGAGGGCAGGTGGCCCAGATGGCACCACAGGAACAAAAGCCTGACATCTCCGACCAGCACGGAAAGTGTTTAGAAAAACGAAGGACGACCAGCGACAAAGTGCTCCAAATAAAGAAAATTCATGAAAAATACTAATTACATAGGAGAAGGTGCTTTTGATACACTTTTAAGTCAATTTCATTTGACACCTTTGAAAATAGAGGGGAAGAAATAAAAATGTATTGGAAGCCCTGAGGTATCTTCACAGCATCCTCAGATCAGAGACCATAAGACAACCAATTCATCAGATAAGACACGACAAGTTAGGGGCTACAGGGACAAAAGATATGATCCCAGTTGTAAATTTCATTTTCTATTAGTGAGAATAGATTTAAAGTAAAACACCATAGGAAGGAATGTTGGAAGAATTGGCTGAAACTTGTGCCGAAGGTGCTATAAAACCACATAAAAATTCCAGGAGATCCTAAGTTTGATTTTGCTCCAGGGGTTCAAATCATGGAACTCCCACTGCAAGGACAAGAATTATTTGTAAAGGGAAGCTGCAAAAAATATTCAAGATACCTCTGTACAACTACTGAAATCCTAAGTGTATACAAGTTTTTTCTATAATAGAAAAGTTACAGATTTAAAGCGTCAGCTCAATTTAGATAAATCATAAATACCACAGATATGAATATTTTTAACAGTAAATCTAATATACAATATAAATTTAAAATGGAAAGATAAACCAAATACATAATATTTGACCAACTAAAACATTTGCATGAACAAGAAAAAACATCTTAAGAAACTCACTGAGTTCATAATCAAGTGCCATTATATGAAAAATGGCTGGTGCTGAATGGCAGTAATGTGATTTGCAGTGGGTCTCAACCTTTTTCGGACATATGTGGGAAACATGTCATGTCCCATCTGTACCAGCCCCTGAACTCCAGCCATGATTTCCAAAACAGGAGTGGAGGGAAGTACCCAGTCCTGCCCACATACTACGTCTTTAAAGTCACAGAAAGCAGAACGTCTTTAGAGCTACGTAAAGAGAAATTTGAATGCTGGTTGTAACGCTTGCAATTTTATGACAAGTTACCTGGCCACCTTGACTCTTAGCTTCCTGTTCTAATAAATGGGTATAAGGGATGCAACACCAATGTCTGTTACGCAAGATTTATTGAGATTATGGATGTATTAGAAAATCTCAGAAAGAGACTAGTACAGGGCCTATCCTCCTTGTGCTGGGCAAGTGTATGCTCCAAAAATAGTTCTCTATTCTAGGCACCTAGAGGAGGTAGAGCTAATTAAAACAGTGTCCTTTGCTTGCATGGTAACTAAGGGAGATTAGATAGGATGTGGGTAAATACTAAATAAAGTAGCTAATTTTTCTGGATTCTGCTCCTCTTGGTGGACAGAAAACTTCCAGAGACCAAGAGATATGATAGAGAATATGGCTCACTTCCACTTTCTAAAGTTTAACTATATATTAAAAGCTTGGGAATGCATTATTTTAATAATTGTTTTAATGACGTATACTATAGTATCAGAAACAAACAACATACCAGTAAACATTATCAATCATGTGTATTATCAATCAACATCATAATGCACTGATGATAAAAAACATAACGAGGTATATCCAGATTCCTTTTTTATGATATCCCTAACCAGGGTTCAGAAGTCCCAGAGAATAAGGAAGTGAATGGGAGGGAAGAGGGGAAGGGGTTATTGGTGGATGGGTCCTTATATTTCTTTTAAGACAATTTTATTTACCAAGTCTGACCAGGGTATAAACTTTATAAATATAGTAGTCAATATCAATAATTAATGATTCTTAAATGATTCTGGCTGCTCCTCAAGCAGCCATTCCACCTCCTGCACTGAGAACAGCGATGTCATTCATCAGCACAGCCTCATCCTCCTTGTCATTGGTCAAATGATTGGTTCATAGATGATGCAAGCCAACCTGTGCCTGGCATTCCCCTGGTTCCAGTGATTGATTCTGCAGAATACAGGTGACATAAGGTGGACTAATCAAAGTCATGTCCAGAACTGTCAAAGGTTCGGTGAAGTCCTTTTAGATGGCAAATAACATCATGTGATGCCTTAGACATTTTTGCTGAGAGACCCAAAGAAAATCACAGCCCAAGATAGACCATTAACATGAGCACAAAAATGGACTCAGTGCACTGAAGGCAGGCAATTCTTCCTCATGAGAGGGTGTCCTAAGCTCCGTGGGATGTTCAGCTCCACCTGCAGCCCAGTAAGTATCAGGGACATGCCCCGGTTAATTGCAGCAACTCAAAAGTAACTCCACGTTTCCAAATGTCTCTTGCCTGGGAAGTTTCTTCTTCACCTTTGAGAAATATCACTAAATCTAGTATTCCCTAACTTTAACAAACCAACCAACCTGTCCTCACACCCTCCTGCGGTTACTACCCCATTTTTCTACACAGAAATTTTTATTGAGAATTTCTTATCATCCTGGTCTCCATTTCTTTATTTTATACTCTTCTGTGAGCCAACACTTGAAGACTGCTCTTGGTAAAGCAATGAGCTCTACACTTCAATCCTGTCATCACATTTCAGTTCTTATCAGGTTGACCTTCCAGGGACATTCAATATAGTTGGCTTCTGTTCTCATCATCCTTTCTTCTCTTGGCACCCGCCAGTGCACCCTTCTGGTTTCCCCTACAAAAGAGGACATACTTTTGTAGCTTCCTCTTCTGGATTCTCTCCCTTTATTGGCCCTGCAGATTTTGGAGTATCCCAGGAGTCTGAATCTGTGTATTCTCCCAGGTGACCTCCTCTAATCCTGTGGCTGTAATGCAATGGATATGTCACCAACTCCCAAATCCTTATTTCCAGACTTGCCATCTCCCTGGACCTTTCTTTCTCTTTCTCTTTCTTTCTCTTTCTCTTCCTTCCTCCCTCCCTCCCTCTCCTTCCTTTTCTTTTCTTTTTCTTTCTTTCTCTTTCTTTCTTTCTCTCTTTCTTTCTTTCTTTTTGGAGTCTCACTCTGTCTCCCACTCTGGAGTGCAGTGGCACGATCTCACCTCACTGCAACCTCCGCCTCACAGGTTCAAGCAATTCTCCTGCCTCAGCCTCCCGAGTAGCTGCGATTACAGATGCCCACCACCACACCCAGCAATTTTTGTATTTTTAGTAGAGAAGAGGTTTCCTCATGTTGGCCAGGCTGGTTCCGAACTCCTGACCTCAGGTGATCAACTCACCTCAGCCTCCCTAAGTGCCGGGATTACAGGCATGAGCCACCATGCCTGGCCCTCACTGGAACTTCAGATAATTGCATCTACTAGCATTTGATACCTACACGGATGTCCAGTAGATAAATAAAATAAACATTCTCTTCCTACACCTGTCTTAGTGCTTTGCCTTATTCCTACCCTCTTTGATCCATCAATAAATTTTGTTAAGGGTAGTCCTTCATTTCTAACCTAATCCCATCTACAGTAATCTATTTCCCTACCCAATAATTTGTGGTGGAATACAAATCTCTAGAACTGCATCTTTGGACTCATAGCTCAATGTCAAGGGACCTCGCATGTGCAATTTCATCTTCATTGGGTTGTTATAAGGATCTGCATTATTACTAGCTACAAGCATTTTTATAGCTAGTTTTTTATTGTTTAATTGTTATTTTTGTTTTACATTTTATTTTTATTTTTATAACTATTACCTGCATACTCATTTAGCACTTGAGTATATGCTGTATGATACCATCCTCTAATAGCTTGTTTCATAATTCTTGATTCCTGTCTTTGAAGTTCCTTGTGACAGAAAGCCTCATTTCATCTCCCCCTTACACACAGAGGCCAGGATTTTTGCCTTTTATCATGAATTATTAAATGCTATCGGATCAACCCTCCTGCAAAAAAACTACTATAAAATTTGGACTTTACTAAAGAAAGCAGATTCTTGAAAGGCCATAGAAAAGTGAACAAAAAAAAATGAAGATTTCTAGTTAGGCGGTCCACATCAGGAGGAGTACAGTTACATAAAGGGAGTGCCCATTCTCACAGCTTTAGGCTTGAAGCCAGGTGCAGTCCGTGCACATGGCATGTGGGCCAGCAGGCACTTTGGTTGCAAAGCCACAGTTTTTCTGGCTGAAGAAACAAAACACCAAGACTGGGACACCTGCCTCTGAGGAGACACAGAAGAAAATGAGTCAGAAAGAGAAACCCAATTTTCTGTCTACCCACGCCTCTGGCTAACCCCTGAATGACGAAGGTGTATTATCAGACTCAAAGCTGCTCAGCTAAAGGAAGGATGTGCTCAAGGAGGTGAAGTATAATGCCCCTGTGACTGTAAATCCCCTGTGAATGTAACGCCCCATGAATGTAAACGCCCCTATGACTGTAAATGCCCCTTTGAGTGTAACACCCCTGTGAATATGAACGCCCTGTGAATGTAAACGCCCCTGCGAATGTAAATGCCCCTCTGAATGTAAACGAACCTGTGAATGTAACCCCCCTGTGAATGTAAACACCCCTGTGATTGTAACCCCCTTGTGAATGTAAACGCCCCTGTGAATGTAACCCCCTGGGAATGTAACCCCCCTGTGAATGTAAACACCCCTGTGAATGTAACCCCCCTGGGAATGTAAATGCCCCTGTGAATGTAATGCCCCTGTGAATGTAACCCCCCTGTGAATGTAAACACTCCTGTGAATGTAAATGCCCCTGTGAATGTAAACGCCCCTGTGAATGTAACCCCCCTGTGAATGTAAACGCTCCTGTGAATGTAAATGCCCCTGTGAATATAAACGCCCCGTGAATGTAACCCCCCTGTGAATGTAAATGCCCCTGTGAATGTAATGCCCCTGTGAATGTAACCCCCCTGTGAATGTAAACGCTCCTGTGAATGTAAATGCCCCTGTGAATATAAACGCCCCTGTGAATGTAACCCCCCTGTGATTGTAAACACTCCTGTGATTGTAAACGCTCCTGTGAAAGTAAACGCCCCTGTGAATGTAACCCCCCTGTGAATGCAAACGCCCCGTGAATATAAACGCCCCTGTGATTATAACGCCCCTGTGAATGTAACACCCCGTGAATGTAACCGCCCTGTGAATGTAAACGCCCCTGTGAATGTAACCCCTCTGTGAAGGTAAACGCCCCTGTGAATGTAACCCCCTTGTGAATGTAACCCCCCTGTGAATGTAACCCCCCTGTGAATGTAAATGCCCCTGTGATTATAACACCCCTGTGATTATAACGCCCCTGTGAATGTAAATGACCCTGTGAATGTAAACTACAGAATCTGCACACAATGTCTTCCTCCTGAAGAATACAGCATGGAAAGGGGAACAAAAACAACCTTACAGTGGAGAAACCTGACAGGCGCTACTGCAGCCAGGTGATCAAGGTCAACATCAACAGTGGTAAGTCATCTTGATCATGTTTACCCTTGACACAATGTGATGCAATTTATCTCTGTGGGCTTTCTCTCAAAAACACACAACCCCAGTCTAATCTTCACGAAAACATCGGACAAAACGCAATGGAGAGACGTTGTAAAAAACACCTGGCCAGCACTCCTCAAAACTTTCAAGGTCATCCAAAACAAGAACAGTCTTTGGAAACTGTTAGAGTCTAAGAGCCTAAGGAGATGAGTAAATGCAATGCAGTAGCCTGGATGGAATCCTGGAAAAGAAAAGAGACATTTGGTAAAACTAAGAATATCCAAATACAGTTTGAATTTTAGTTAATAAGAATGTATCAGCATTCATTCATTAATGATAATAAATGTAGTATAACAATGTAAGAAGTTTAAAATAGGGAAACTGGGTGTGGGGTTCATGGGAACTCCCTGTACTATTTTTGCATCTTTTTCTGTAAAACTAAAACTGTTGTAAAATAAATATTTATATATATATATAAAAAGATCTAGATGGAGATCAGACTTGCACCCAAAGAACAGATTTTCTTTTCAAGATCAACCAAAATAAATGTCTTCCAAAACAAACAAAGAACCAAGGGTCACTGGAGAAAAAATTACAGAATTCAGTGTCTCCAGTAATTACATTTATAATGTCTGCGATACAATTTTAAAAGTATCTAACATTTCAAAGAACCATGAAAGTATACCATTCTCGGAGAAAAGAAAATCAAGTGAGACAAAACCCTGAAATGACTCTAATTTTGAAACTAGGAGACAAAATTTTAAAGCAGCTAGTAGTATTACTGTCCTTAATGGAGTTAAAAAAAAAATTTTGCAATGAGTAGAAAGATATGACAGATAATCAGAGAAATAGAAATTATAAAAAAGAATCAGGCCGGGCGTGGTGGCTCACGTCTAGCAATTTTTTGGGAGGCCGACGCGGGCAGATCACTTGAGCCCAGGAGTTTGAGATCAACCTGAGCAATACAGTGAGACCCTAGCTCTATTAAAAAAAAAAAAAAAAAAAAGAGAGAGAGAGAGAATCGAATAGAAATTCTAGAACTAAAACTACAATTGCCTGGAATAAAAATCGGTTTAAATGAATTTAATACCCAAATGGAGATTAAAGAGGAAAGCATTAGTGAAGAATAAAGAATTGTTTTTAAATGAATAGATGTTAGGGACATATTAGATAATATCAAATGATCTAATATATATGTTGTTGGAGTCACAAAGAAAAAATGAAAGAATGGGGCAGAAAAATTATTCAAAAAATAATGCCCTCAAATTTTAATATGTGATGAAATAAATAAATTTACATATTCAAGATGTTCAACAAACGTCAAGCAGGATAAACATGAACGTGCTTGTGTCAAGGCAAATCATAGCACAGTCAAACTACAGAAAGCCAAAGACAAGGAACAAGCTTTGAAAACAACAAGAAAAGTTTGTCTGTCACATACAGGGTTAAAATGACATGATTAAGGGTTAACTTCTGGTCAGAAACAATGGAGGCCAGAAGTGAAGGCATAACATTACAGTTCAGGAAGAAAACAAAAAGCAAAAAATGCTTGTCAATGCAGAAGCTTATATCCAGTGAAAATACCTTGTAAAAATGAGAACAAAATAAAGATATTTTAAGATGAAATAAAATTAAGATAATTTATCACAAGCAGACTCATATTACAAGAAATATCAAATAAACTCTTCAGACTGAAGTGAAATGGTACAAGACAGAGATTCAAATTCACAAGAAACAGTAAAAGCATCATAAATGCTAAATACAGAAGATAATTAGGTAGGAATTTTTTTGCTTTATTCAACATAATTTATTTAATGCAGATGACTGGGTAAAGCAAGAATTCTATTCCATGGGGGGTTTACAACATATAGATATAATATGTATGCCAATTATAGCATAATAGGTGGGGGGTAAATATGGGTCTTTTATTTATTTTATGAAGTGGAGCAATATTAACAATGAAGAGACTAAGAAGTTAAGGACAGACATTATATTTCTTATAGTAAAAATCAAAATGCATAAAAATATTGACCCAAAAAGCAAACAAAAATCATAATGGAATTCCAAAAAATATTGAAATAATCCTTCCAAAAAGGGCAGGAGATAATGAAGAATGGAAGAAAAATAGAGAGGTAGATAGAAAAATACAATAAACTGGTGACCAGAACTCACCACATCAATAATTACATTAAATTTTAATGAAGTAAACACTCCAATTAAAAGGCAGGGACTACATGGACAGAAGGAAGTGGGTCCAGCTATACTGTGTCTACAGGGCTGCATTTTAGATATAAAGACACAAATGGTTTCTAAATAAATGAATAAAAAGAAATATGCCAAGCAAAATGTAATCATAAGAAGGCAGGGGTGACAATATTATTAATATCACAAAAAATAGATTCAAAGGCAAAACTATTTTGAAAAACAAAAAGAGAGAAACTTAAGACTATGCTGCCATCACTTGAAAAGGTGGATCGCAAGGCTCAAGAATCATAGCCCAAGACTTCCCACTCCTTCCCTCCTTGAGGTGGGAGAGGTGCCCAGTACTCCATTGGGCCAGACTGGGAATGTCAAGGTCTCCCGCCACTTCCAGGTTCCCTGGCTGGAAACAGAATGAGGACTTCCTACCCTCCTCAGGGAGTAAGAGACCCTGGTCTTAGAACATAGCAACTGCTGAAGACATCGCGCATAGCCTCAAGGAAACAGCTTTGGTTCTTTGACGAGGGTGTATCTCCAATAGAATTCCCTCCTCTCTCTTTTTTTCCTTCTCTCTCTCCCCAACACACTCTTTTTTTATTCTTTGATTAATTCTTCCACATTTAAAATTATTTAGTAGAAATCACATTAAGGGAGATGGAGAATGAGAGGTAGGAAAAAGGCAACTGAAAATCTATATAATAAGATGTGTATACTGTGGCTAAGACCATGGATGTTAGAACCCTCTGTGTGGGCTCACAGAATAGCTCTGTCCCATCCTAACCCACTGTGTAAGCATGTCACACAGTTTCTATCCCTCAATTTATTACCAACAAAATAGGCAATAATAATAATATCTGGCCAGACGCGGTGGCTCACACCTGTAATCCCAGAAGTTTGGGAGGCTGAAGTGGGCAGATCACCTAAGGTCAGGAGTTTGAAACCAGCCTGGCCAACATGGTGAAACCCCATCTCTACTAAAAATATCAAAGTTGGCTGGGCATGGTGGTGCACGCCTGTAATCCCAGCTACTCAGCAGGCTGAGACAGGAGGATCACATGAACCCAGGAGGTAGAGGTTGCAGTGAACTGAGATCGCGCCATGGCACTCCAGCCTGGGCAACAAGAGTGAGAAAAAAAAAAGATGAGAAAGTGGACATAATAATAAGGGCAAAACTCTTTGGGGAAGGAGATGAAAAGGAAAGGAGAAGAAAGACTGGATGATAACTAGAGAGGGTTTGTGTCTCATAAGGTATACCTTCTCAGTATACTTTGTACCTCATCAAAAATAATAATAATAGTATCTACCTCCTAAAGTTGTTGTGAGAATTTAATAAATCAATATAAGAAAGGTATTTAGAAGAGTGCCTAGGCACATTTTAAATTTCAACAATTATTGACTCTTACTTCAGGTCCAACATATGGTGTAAAAATTATTGTAATTATCACGTCAATTGTGCCATATTAATGTTTGGTTTTAAAAATGTACCATTTATTTTCTTTAAATAAGAAAAGTGTTCCCGATGGAGTTCTGTTCCACTACACTTTATAGTAAACTGTAATTGGTCTAAAGTGACGTTAGTCTACTGATAATGATATCTTCTGTTTAAATAGAGCTCTCAATTTTCAAAGTGCTTTTACAGACATCATCTCAGTTAATCTTCACAATAGCACTGAAAGATAATTGGGAAACCATTTACTATTCCTATTTTTAAAATAAAGAAACAGGTGCAAAAAGAGTAAAAGTGGCTTGCCCAAAACTCGTAAGGAAAGGAGCAGGAAAAAGAATCTTGGGTCCTGAACTCCCTCCTCTGTATCAGTGGCTTTCACACTGGACTGTATGTCACCCTGAGGGCATATGGGACGTGCCAATGGAAAGTTCTCCTATTCCTCACACACAGATATGTCTGGAAACACATTTAAGGCTGATGCTTCATGACGGATCATTTTGTCCCAGCTTCCCTTCGAAATCAACATTCTCTCACTTCACAAAACAAAGGAATACACTCAATCTCCACCCGCCCCCCCACGGTGGCTCCGGTGCACCACAACAGGGTGTTAAAGGAGAACGCCTTGAACAACTGGGAACAGGGAGCCTCTTTTAACCAAAGCCCTGTTAACTCACAGTAGAGCTTTATTTCTTTCAGAGTAAGGTAAAGGTTGGCATTAGGAATGATGTATTTTTTAGCCATTTCGGACTGTGTTATCAGCGCGTGGGTTGGGGTAGGTTGCTATGAATACAGATACATAGCAAAGAGGGACAAGAGAGATGGTCATGTTCATTTAACTCTCCTAGCTCTTCTACCCCTTGGTATTGCCAAAGAAGTAATTCCTCCTTATGGAAGGTCTCAGAAGATCAGAGCTAAGATTGTTGTCTATAATACTGAAGATGACGGTACCTTATATCACCCAGGAGACAAACTTCTGGCAAAGTTCCCTCTCTTACCTAACCATCCATCTGTCCATCTGTCCATTCATCCACACATCCACATAGCCAGCCATTCACCCATCCATCCACCTACCCTCCGTAGTATAGTTATGCTTCAGTAAACGATGGAAATACATTTTGAGAAATGCATTCTTAGGCAATTTCATCATTGTGCAAACATCATGGAGTGTATTTATGCAAACTTAGATTATATAGCCTATTACACACCCAGGCTATATAATATAGTCTATTGCCCCAGGGCAACGTGTACAGCATGCTACTGCACTGAATACTGTAGGCAATTATAATACAGTAGTGTTTGTTTCTCTAAGTATAGCAAAGGTACAGTAAAAATATGGTACTATAATCTTAAGGGACCACCATCATATATGTGGTCTCTCAGTGACTGAAATGTGTTATGTGGTGCTTGACAGATATAAGATGGCTATGTGGGCCCATTTTTTTCTGAAAAATTAACTCTTATTGGCTGTCTGATTTGATAAAGATTGGTTTTACATCATGTCAAAAGGCGGTCACTTTCCACAAATGGAATATGCAGCTCCAAGGCTTTGATTTAAAAAATGTTAAATAAAATAATTTTATTATAAATATTGTATTGACAAAAGTGTATTAAACTGAAGAATATTTCAGTTTTTCCCAATGTTTCAAAATTTATCAGATTGAACAAAATGCCTCTAAATGATAGAATGGCAAGAAAAATTAAGTGAGTTAAAAAAAAAACTTTATAAAATATATTTGATACATTTCCTAGAAATTGAATAGGTGAATGTCTCTATATAATTTTTTTCCCAAGTAATTAGCTTCAAATCCTTATTTTCAACAAAATTAAAGATGGATTCAATTGGGTTATAAATTGATAGATCACTGGAGTAATTATAACAAATATTACTAACAAATTTTTGTTACAATTTTGAAGACATTAAAAGAATGAAGTTGCTATAATAAAATCTCTTCTATTCCGATAAACTTATTAGTTAGAACATGGACTTACACCCATAACAATGAAAAGGAAGAACAAAATGATGCTGAATCTATTTCATTCCAGCAATAAGTAATATTCATCCACAGACAGGTTACCATGCATAAAAATAAGCCCATTCATCTAATTAAGGGATTTATTTCTAATATTTTTATGCTTAGTAATTATTTGTCAAAAATACCAAGAAACCATTCACCCAAATATATATTTATATTTTTAAGTGATTTGTATACTAAAAATAGCATGACATATCACAATTCACTAGAAATTAATACTAAGGCTTATGGTACAAGGGAATTTAAAAATATATCATAAACTTTAATTCTTATACATGTTTTTGTTGCAAAGATATATTTTGGGATGATGTGTAAAGATATTTAAAACAAAAAATAGTTGACTCTTGTTATTTTCTATAGCCTATAGTTGCAGTCTGTAAAGTCACCACGAACAGTAAACTGCTGAATACTAAAGCATTGTTCCTAGGGGAAAAACACAGGGTGAGGTTCCTTTGAGCCTCTGGTTACAAAATTTTCATCCACCAGTCAATACATAACCTTGTTTTATGTGTGTTTCTGTTTAAAGCCAGCTTGTTTATTACATATTATTGATTCATTAACATTGCACTCATAGCCAATATCACTATAACTCATGCCTTAACTAAGTTTCTATAACGTGTATTTCTCCATAAGGGACATCATCACCTACTTAAACTCAGGAACACTAGCCAGCACTTTAGTACTATGCTTGGAGCCATTTTGAACAAGGAAATCACCAATAAAAAGCACCAAGATATGAAAAACATGACACTACATAGACCTCAAAAAGGGCATTTGTTTGCAGTACGAAAGTTGAAACAAGAAAGCAGAACACTCAACCTCAACTGAGAACATGCTTACTGAGCAACTCAAATCTTCACAACTCTGCCATTTCTGTGAATGACCTTACAAGCTTCCAGTACTGATTTTAGGGCAATGAATAATTTTACCATGTTGGTGAATTTGCAAATATGGAACCCATGAATAATGAAGATTAACTATATTACATTGGAATAAAGTTATGCAGGAGAGTAGAATAGAAATGAAAAAGTTTGTAAAAAAAAAACAATATAAAATTTCAGACTATTAAAAATCACCTTTTACATGTATTATTAGCAAGATGATAGTGAAGGGCAAATCAACAGTTTTAATATCCCCTTGAAAACATTTTTAAAATGATGCAATTGCTTTATAATTTAACCTTAATATTTATAATCTGACCATATTGCAACTACTTAAACCTATAATAAAATTTGTATATCAACTTAAAAATGTGCAAGGAAGTATATGGTTTCTCAAGGTGTTTTATAATACGTATGAGCAAAATAATTTCAGATTACTAACTTTAGAAATAGAAGCTAAAATCACAGTGAGGCTGATTAATACGAGCAAAGAAATAAAAACTACACAAAACCCCAAACTTAAGAGTCAGGTGTTGAAACCAAATAGCCATTCAGTGATGCAGACACAAACTCTGGGGCTCACACTGTAATGAGTGTGTTGTGTTTGTCTTATTAATAACGATGAAGTATTTTTTATAAATACTGCTTTGCTCATTTTTATATAGACAATTTTCAAACAATTTTATATTTCTCAGTTGCTTCAATCAAAAAGAGGTTTGTGGCCGGGTATGGTAGCTCACATCTGTAATCCCAGCAGTTTGGGAGGCCGAGGTGGGCAGATCTCTTGAGGTGAGGAATTACAGACCAGCCTGGCCAACATGACAAAACCCCATCTCTAATAAAAACACAAAAATTAGGCCGGGTGCAGTGGCTCATGCCTGTAATCCAAGCTCTTTGAGAGGCTGAGGTGGGTGGATCACGAGGTCAGGAGTTAGAGACCAGCCTGGCCAACATGGTGAAACCCAGTCTCTACTAAAATTAGAAAAATTAGCCAGGCGTGGTGGCACATGCTTGTAATCCCCAGCTACTTAGGAGGCTGAGACAGGGAGAATTGCTTGAACCTGGGAGGTGGAGGTTGCAGTGAGCCAAGATCGCTCCACTGCACTCCAGCCTGGGTGATAGAGTGAGACTCTACCTCAAAAAAAAAAAAAAAAAGAGATTACCTGGGCGTGGTGGCACGTGCCTGTAATCCCAGCTACTCTGGAGTCAAAGACAAGAGAATCACTTGAACCCAGGAAGCAGAGGTTGCAGTAAGCCAAGATCGCACCACTGCACTCCAGTCTGGGCGATAAGAGTGAGACTCCATCTCAAAAAAACAAAAACAAACAAACAAAAAATTTTAAATTAATAGAGGTTTGTAAGAATATCTAAGAAAAATATTTCCCCAGACAGGAGCATTACTTTAAGGAAAAGATAGTACTATATAAATATATTCCACTGTTAAATATTTCCAATACACGTCTTTTCCTCCCAGAGATGGGATAGCTTGCTGGCTCTGTGAGTAAAATTAATTAGTCTCAGCTTTTTGTTGCCTTTTTTTTTTTTTCCAGTGGCAGCTTGTAACTTTATCTCTTTTTTTAAAATATCCATAAATTTTCCATGCAACAACAGGATAAATTTATTTCACTAATTTTAGGATAAAGAAAATGAATAAAATTAAATGACTTATATTGAGTAAAATAAAAGAAGAGGAAGAAATAAATGTTTTTGTTTTGTTTTTAAGACAGGGTCTCACTCTGTCGCTAAGGCTGGAGTATAGTTGCATGATATCAGCTCACTGCATGCAACCTCTGCCTCCCAGGCTCAAGGGATTCTCCTGCACAGCCTCCCGAGTAACTGGGACTACAGGCGTGCACCACCACACCTGGCTAATTTTTATATTTTTAGTAGAGATGGGATTCGCCTTGTTGGCCAGGCGGGTCTTGAACTCCTGACCTCAGGTGATCCACCCTCCTCGGACTCCCAAAGTGCTAGGATTACAGGCATGAGCCACCGCACCTGGCCAGAAATAAATGCTTTTATTGTGAGCCAACAGAAATTACTGATTCATGCATTAAAAATATTGAAGCAGATACAGTCCAAAGGCAGCATCATATTACTATAGAGATACTACATGCAATCTGCTTGGAAGACTGTGCATAGTAAGCACTTATTAGATAGATAATGGCACTCCCCTGAACTGAAAAGTTATAAATAATATTTAAAATCCAAAAAAAGATAATACTAATATTAGTACAAGAAATTACCACCTTATATCTTATATCAACTTAGCAAAAATTATTAATTAATACTTAATGAAATTGTCAGTTAGATGGTCAGTAAAAGGAAGTCTTTGGCCCGTAGATCAAAATTCACAATACAATTTTATCCTTAATCTTTAAATACAAAATTACATTTACGAGCGTATTTTTAACTTCGCAGCAGAGATCTAAGCCAGTGGCAAATACAGAGGCTCTCAAGCCAGACTACCTCAGTTTAAGTGTCTGCTTCTCAACTTTCTTGCTTTAATATCTTCAAAAGTAAAAATACTGTTAACATGTATCTTACAGAGTTGTTATAAGTATGAAATGTCTCACTACATGTAAAATTCTTAGATTAATGCATAGTATATAGTAAGCACTCAGTAAATGTTAGCAGCTACTACTAAACAATAAAAAGTAGCCACATTTTCAAAAATGATTCGGAACTTTCTAGTAATCACTGACATTACTTTCTGAAGCTCTATTTGGGAATATTTGTTAAAATCTTCTTTTGAAATCTCGATAGGGAGAAGTTGGAATCTCACACACTGCAGGTGGGAATGTAAAAATGCTGCAGCCACTTTGGAAAACAGTCCAGCAGTCCCTCAAATGCTCAAACCTAGAGTTATCATATGATCCCGCAATTCTACTCCTAGGGTATATACTTGATAGAAATGAAAAATATGTCCAAATAAAAACTTGCACATGAATGTCCCTATGAGCATTATTATTAATAGCCAAAAGGTGGAAACCACCCAAATGCCCATCAATTAACCAATGATATATGCATGTGTTTGTTGTATCCATACATTGGAATATTACTCAGCAACAAAAAAGGATGAAGTGCTGGTTCATCCCACAACCTGGATGAACCTTGAAAACATTGTACTCGGTGAAAGAAGCCAGTCATAAGATGTTGTACGATTCCATTGATATTGAATGTCTAGAGTTGGCAAATCTATAGACACAGAGAGTACATTAGTGATTGCCTAAGGTGGTGGTGGACAGTGTTCGGGGAGAAACAGGAGTTACTGCTAAAGGGAAGCGGGTTTCTTTTGGGAGTGATGAAAATCAAAATTGACTGTGGTTATGGTTACAAAACTCTGTGAATATACTAACAAACACTGAATTTTAGACTTTAAATGTGTGCATTTTATAGTATGTGAATTATATCTTAGTAAAACTGTATCTCCCCTGCTGTCCCTCCCTAAAATAAAACCAACCAAATCTCTGTATACCCATCACTTATTAAAGTATTTGGCAAAACACTGTGACTTAGTACTTTTGGGATAAGGGAATGAATGAATGTGCATTCACTTCACTTTAAATGTTTTTTCCCCTATTTTCATCTATTAGAGAAAACTGTAATCATGAGAAGAAACTTACAAAATTTGTAAACATCATCTTTCGCATTTAGAGTTTGTTTTTATAATGTGACAAAGTTTTTCTGTTAAATATCTCACAGTTGCTGTACCTGGAAGTGCTTTAAGAACCTGAAATAGTACTAATAGTATGAAAAAAGTAGACTCATATTTCAACCTTTAATATAGAAAAATAATTTGCTCAAATTACTCACACTGTTCTAATTTCCATATGCTTTAAAGGAAGAATGAATAAGATTTAGACCTAATTGCTGGTGACATTAAAATTCACTCAATTCTTACTGTCAACAAATATTTACTGAATAAGTAACTATTTGCTAGGCACAGTGCTAGAAAGCGATATTACAAAAATGAATAACACAGCCTGGGGACAGAGATATTACAACATAATTATGTACAAGAATATGATACATGCTATATTAGGGTTTGTGCCATGCGTACCACACCAAATGTTTTAAGAATGAAGAATAAAAAAGGAAGCTGGGCGTGGTGGCTCACACCTGTAATCCCAGAACTTCAGGAGGCCGAGGCGGGCAGATCACTTGAGGTCAGGAGTTGGAGACCAGTCTGGCCAACATGGCAAAACCCCATCTCTACTAAAAATACAAAAATTAGCTGGACGTGGTGGCACACGCCTGTAATACCAGCTACTCAGGAGGCTGAGGCAGGAGAATCACTTGAACCTGGGAGGTGGAGGCTGCAGTGAGCTGAGATTGTGCCACTGCACTTCAGCCTGGAAGACAGAGTGAAAGTGTCTCAAAAAAAAAAAAAAAAAAAAGAAAGAAAGAAAGAAAAAGAAAAGAAAAAAAGAAGAGACCAGCACTTTGGGAGGCTGAGGTGGGTGGATCACTTGAGGTCAAGAGTTCAAGACCAGCCTGGCCAACATGGTGAACCCTCATCTCCATTAAAAATACAAAAAATAGCCAGGTGTGGTGGTGCGTTCCTGTAACCCCAGCTACCTGGAGGGGCTGAGGCAGGAGAATCGTTTGAACTTGGGAGGTGGAGGTTGCAGTGAGCCAAGATCACACCACTGCACTGCAGCCTGGGTGACAGGCTGAGACTTGGTCTAAAAAAAAAAAAAAAGAGAATGAAGAAGAGTGGCTAAAAGCTGGAGTAGTTCAAAATATTTCAGAGATAAGGGAAAATATAGGAATGATAGAGAAAAATAAGTAGGGGATTTCCAGGTAGAGATTTGTTTTTTATTGCTACAGGTTAAAGACACAGTTTAGGAATTACTCTTTTAGACAACAGCAGCGTATTTTCATTAGCCAAGAGGTTGTCAGTATTATAGGATGGATGTATTTGCAGTAGTGAGCAGAGCAGGCAGAGTCTTGTATAACTGTGAGAACTCTGGAGCTATCCCATGAAACTTTTAACAGGCTAAATTTTCTATTACACAAAAGGACAAAGCAAATAACTCATCTTTCAATATTAAGACAACATGGTAACTAATCAAAAATATCCTGGCTATCAGAAAATTCAAAAGGAAAATGTCAAAATATCTACATGTTTATATTTTGAATTGAAAGGTATTCTAAAAGTTGTTTTATGATTATGAACTGCACAATGGAGGCCAATGTTTGGTTCACAAATGTGTGCAGTTAATTAAATTGGGCATCAGCTGAGTGATTGTATATGGTTTCTCAAAAAGGCATCTCGAGTTTAACCATGTAAATTGATGGAATTATCAGAAACAGCAGACCCATTTCATTCCAACCTGGCTTTTATAACAAATGTGTGTGTGTGTGTGTGTATGGTGTGTATACATGTGTGGATGTGTGTGTACATGTATAGTCTCCCCCAATATAAATGTGAGGCTATATTTTCGGGTTAAGAGGGCTAATGTGTATCTTGCCTTCTCATCACAAATTGTTCTACAAGTCCATCCATAATGATAATTATATCCTTCAATAGATGGCTGCTTACTTCCCAAATTTTAAACTGAACAAAAATATTACGGATCCATGAGATAATTTTAAGTCTATCTACTTGAACTGCAAAATTAGGAGTTGAATGAAAACCTTATTTAGTGCAGTATGTTTAAAACTCATCTTTGGCTAGGTACAGTGGCTCATGCCTGTAATCCTAATAGTTTTGGAGGCCGAGGTGGGTGGATCACCTGAGGTCAGGAGTTCGAGACCAGCCTGGGCAACATGGCGAAATCCCATCTCTACTAAAAATACAAAACTTAGCCGGGTGTGGTAGTGGGCTCCTGTAAGCCCAGCTACTTGGGAGGCTGAGACAGGAGGTTGCAGTGAGCTGAGATAGCACCATTGCACTCCCACCTGGGTGATGGAGTGAGACGCTGTCTCAAAAAAACAATTAAAAATTAAAAATGAAAAGAAAAACACTCATCTTTGAGCATGTTAGTACTTACTTTGATACAAAGGGTCTGCTTGAGTTTGTATTAAATCACTTAACTCTCCTTGTAGTTTCCTCTGTTATTAAATGATGACAATGCTCCTAACCTATTGCAAACGATTACTTAACCATGGAAATACAACCACAATTATACTCAAGATTATTCCAAGCACAAAGTTTTGCATGAAATTACTGTAATATTAACACTGTCTAATAAAAAACAAAATCCAAATCTTTCTGTTAGGAGATATTCTCCATGGGTCTCCTGCCTTCTGCAATCTTACCTCACTACCTCTATGCTGGACTAGCTTTCCAAGGGGGTTTGTATAGGAAACATCCTTATAAGACAAAGGTAGTGTTTCCCTCTGGATCAAAGGGCAGAAGTGCTTCCCGTCTGTAATAAAAGATTCGGGTTCCCTGAGCTCCAGGTTCCTCTCCTTTTAACACATCCTGCTGTGTGTGCAGGTGCCACTTCACATTGCCCTGTGGAAACTGGGGCCTGGAGATGCTGACAATGTGGCTACTGCTATGGGACAAGTAATAAACTATCCAGCTCCCTGACCCAGGAATATCATGTCTTGGGGCCAATGTTTGGTTCACAAGTGTGTGCTGTTAATTAGATTCGGCACCAGCTGAGTGATTGTATATGATTTCTCACAAAGGCATCTCGAGTTCAAGATCAGCATCCATGAAACTGTGACCAGCCTGCAAGAGGGATAAAATCTCAGATGCTTCACAGTTCCTGACACTGTCTATCATTTCCTTGACTTAGGCATTACATTCTTACTCTCTGGGGCTTTTATTTTGTTGTTGTTTTTGGGGACTTAATAAGCACATTTTAAAAATAAAAATAAAGCTTAAACTGAAATCAAAATACGAGTCTTTATTTTATTTTAATCAAAGACTGCCCTGACCTTTTTTTGCGAGGTGATCATGAGGTGACGTTTAAGCTTTGTAAATGCTTATACATAACAAGTACTTTCAACAAAAACTTCTAACAATTCTTCATGCCTTATATGCCAGCTTAGAAGAAAGCAACCATTGTTTACTTTTTCACTTAAAAAATTTGCAGATGCTGATTAAAAGGCGATTACTATTTTTTTACACTTAGGTCTTTCTTTAATCCAAATTGACTATATCTCTATAAATGGGAATCAGGGATCTGCTATTACACAAAAATAGATGTCAACATATGAAAGTTAAATAAATGAACTTTGCCACTCCTCTGTAATTAAGTGAAAAGATTTCATTCACTTTTCTAAGGTTTTAATCATTTATGATAACCTTTATTTTCTTAAAGAAAAACTGATCTATTCAGAGATTCAACTTCTTCCTGGTTTAGTCTTGGGAGAGTGTATGTGTCGAGGAATTTATCCATTTCTTCTAGATTTTCTAGTTTATTTGCGTAGAGGTGTTTGTAGTATTCTCTGATGGTAGTTTGTATTTCTGTGGGATCGGTGGTGATATCCCCTTTACCATTTTTTATTGCGTCTATTTGATTCTTCTCTCTTTTTTTCTTTATTAGTCTTGCTAGCGGTCTATCAATTTTGCTGATCCTTTCAAAAAACCAGCTCCTGGATTCACGAATTTTTTGAAGGGTTTTTTTTTTGTCTCTATTTCCTTCAGTTCTGCTCTGATCTTAGTTATTTCTTGCCTTCTGCTAGCTTTTGAATGTGTTTGCTCTTGCTTTTCTAGTTCTTTTAATTGTGATGTTAGGGTGTCAGTTTTGGATCTTTCCTGCTTTCTCTTGTGGGCATTTAGTGCTATAAATTTCCCTCTACACACTGCTTTGAATGTGTCCCAGAGATTCTGGTATGTTGTGTCTTTGTTCTCGTTGGTTTCAAAGAACATCTTTATTTCTGCCTTCATTTTGTTATGTACCCAGTAGTCATTCAGGAGCAGGTTGTTCAGTGTCCATGTAGTTGAGCGGTTTTGAGTGAGTTTCTTAATCCTGAGTTCTAGTTTGATTGCACTGTGGTCTGAGAGACAGTTTGTTATAATTTCTGTTCTTTTACATTTGCTGAGGAGAGCTTTACTTCCAACTATGTGGTCAATTTTGGAATAGGTGTGGTGTGGTGCTGAAAAAAATGTATATTCTGTTGATTTGGGGTGGAGAGTTCTGTAGATGTGTCCGCTTGGTGCAGAGCTGAGTTCAATTCCTGGATATCCTTGTTAACTTTGTCTCGTTGATCTGTCTAATGTTGACAGTGGGGTGTTAAAGTCTCCCATTATTACTGTGTGGGAGTCTAAGTCTCTTTGTAGGTCACTGAGGACTTGCTTTATGAATCTGGGTGCTCCTGTATTGGGTGCATATATATTTAGGATAGTTAGCTCTTCTTGTTGAATCGATCCCTTTACCATTATGTAATGGCCTTCTTTGTCTCTTTTGATCTTTGTTGGTTTAAAGTCTGTTTTATCAGAGACTAGGATTGAAAACCAAACACCGCATGTTCTCACTCATAGATGGGAATTGAACAATGAGAACGCACGGACACAAGAAGGGGAACATCACACTCTGGGGACTGTTGTGGGGTGGGGGGAGGGGGGAGGGATAGCATTAGGAGATATACCTAATGCTAAATGGCGAGTTAATGGGTGCAGCACACCGGCATGGCACATGTATACATATGTAACTAACCTGCACATTGTGCACATGTACCCTAAAACTTAAAGTATAATAGTAAAAAAAAAAAAAAAAAAGAAAAGAAAAAAGAAAAATTGAAATTTGATTTTAAAAATTCTAAAGTTTTCCTAAAATATAGCACTAATATGTAATGGAGCAAACTTTCAAAGTCACATCCTATTTCATTAGAAATTTGTCTACAAATGGCCGGGTGCGGTGGCTCATGCCTGTAATCCTAGCACTTTGGGAGGCCTAGGTGGGTGGATCACGGAGTCAGGAGATCGAGACCATCCTGGCTAACACAGTGATATCCCATCTCTACTAAAAATACAAAAAAAAAAAAAAGAAGAAGAAAAAGAGAAAGAAATTTGTCTATAAACACAAGTTTTAAGAGTCCCCCTCTCCTCCTTTTTAATAAATATTAATGTATTTGTTCCTCCACTAAAAACACCAAGAAAATCAACAGCCAGGGTGATCTCATGGCTGGTGATGTGCTCAGGGCAAGCATCTATGTAACACATCCCTATTCTGCAACAGCTCACCCAACAGACAGAATGTTTACCTAAAACTCCCTGAGCTTGTGAAAACTTCAACAATCATTTCAACATTTAAGCTCATTCCCAATTAACCAGTCTTACCAAGCATCACTTCTATAAACATTTTAAAGAAAAACCAGTGAAGTGGCGAAATCAACTCTGTCCAAGCTTGCATGCAACTCTAGGAAGGGGTTAGCTTATCTCTCAACTAGTTCTTATATTACACCACTATATTTAACATCTGACTTTTGTTGCTGTTTATAATATTACCCTTTATTTTCCTTCAATTTTAGAACCTCAGTTTGTGGCCACCTACAGAATAAACTTTCAGCTTTACCAAATTTTCTCTTCTTATGAGAGATGCACAACACTTAATAGAGAGAACACTATCTTCCAAGCTGCAATATACTGTGGTGTTTTCATGTTAGACATAAATAGTGTCAGTGAAAATGCTGATCAAAGAAATGAAATTCTAATAGGATGAAGAAGCAGATTAAACAAATGACCTAGCTGTTCCAAAGACATCAAAATGCAAAATAATTCTTTTCTGGAGGTATTACTTAGCCAAATGTTGTAATTTCTTTAGAAATTTCAAGAAAGAATAGGAAGTGTTAATGTTAGTTTAATTATAGAAATAATGTCAAGTGCCAATGGCAGGGAAGAAATTGAATGCTGATTTGATCTACACACAGTGACATGGACATTTAGAAAATATATTATATGATAATTATATAATCCTGGCTAAATTCTTTGATAGGTTTCAGTTGCTCCTGTAAATGTTCTAAAATTAAATGCAGGAGGGTATACTGTGATATTTAAGAGTTTAACAAAGTTATCTCAAGAACATCTCACTCATGCTCTTGTCCTATCTGCAACCCTTGAATATATGGTGACTAATATATCTTAATGTATTTTTGTATATCAATATTTTTATTATGTTATTTCTTAAGACGACAACTCCAAATAACAAAGTGTTGAAAGAAAATATCAGAACCACCAATATTTTTCTTTCCTTGACATACTTGCAGATATATATTTTTATGTTTATAACAGAAGTTAATAAAGAAACATGCCCAGCTTATTATTTCTGGATTGATTGCAGAAACAGCTACTACCCTTTTTGATGATGTGGAAGTTTATGCATGTATTGAGGAGGCAACAGCTGTGATAAATTACTTCAAGAAAATAACACTTTCCACTGCCTTTCTCTTTTTCCCTTAAAACCTGTGTTATGGAGTGAAATGTACTTGGCCTTGTCTTCAGGAGGCAGAAGCAATCATTTGCGGAATAGGTAATGTGTGCTAACATTTAATGTTAATCTATTCCCAGGCATTATATTATTCACTTTGAATAGATGCTGACAAGTCTTGTTTTTGGAGGGAGGTGAGGCAGGGTATCGTTCTGTCACCCAGGCTGAAGTGCAGTGGTGCCATCATGGCTAACTGCAGCCTTGACCTCCCAGGCTCAAGTAATCCTCCCAACTCACCCTCAAGAGTAAGTAGGACAATAGGCATGTGCCACTACACAGGCCAATATTTTTTTTTTTTTTTTTTTTGGTAGAGACGGGAGTCTCACTATATTGCCCAGGCTGGTCTCATATGCCTGGGCTCAAAGGATCCTCCTGCCTCGGTCTCCCAAGTGCTGGAATTATAGGCATGAGCCACCACACCCATTTCACTTTTGCTTTTTTTTAATGTGCCATTGTTGCATCTGTTTCTACTGAAGAATAAAACAGATACCACTATCCTCTTTGTTTTCCATTTATTTTTTTTCTTTTTAACACTACCCATTTATTAAAGGCCACGTGGATTTGGGTAATTCATCACTGACAAGTAAGGTAGCTAAGAGCACGTTTAGGGATATATTATATACACTGGTTACCTTGTTTCAATAAATAAGCAGCTGGTAAGTCATCTCCCAGTTTTATCCCCAACTTCTACAAGAAAAATAGGTTGAAAATAGCAAATCTGGTTAGGAAAAATACACTGAGCCCAACTATTATGATTCCCTTGATTCTATTATTATGTTTATTTATTAGTATTATGAGTCTTTGCTAAAATGTTGACTTCTTATGGAAGGCCTCTCAACAGTGCTGTTTAAAAATCACACGTAATCAATCCCTTCACTTGGCACACCCTAACCTTTTTCCCTTCTTCCTTTTTCTCCACGGCTTTCATCATTATCAAACACAATTCATCATGAAAATCAAGATTTATTCATTTTGTTCACTACTCTATCCCCAATGTCTGGCACATACTAGCTGCTCAATAAATAAGAATGAATGTGTAGTATACCATATGGATGAAGTATGGAAGGTATTCATTCAACACTTATCATGCGCTCTCCTAAATTACTTAACATCAGTGACTGCCCCCACTCCACCAGCTCCTCATCCAGCCTCCACTGAATGAGGAAACAGCACCATGAATGAATAGCTCATGATAAAAATTTAGCGGTTGTCATCAATGTATCCCTTTATCCCTATCATCGAGCCTTTGGTTCTATCTCCAAAATATTTATTAGATTTCTCTACCTCTCTCCATCTGCATTGTCGTGACCATTATCTCTCTTTTGAATCAGAGCAATACTCTCAGAACAGGACTCCCAAAGGCAGTCAGAGGAATCCTTTGACACAAGAAAAAACTCATGTCACTTCCTACTTTAAAGGCCTCAATGGCCTTCTATTGTTCACAGGATAAAATCTACACTCCTTACTGCAGCCTACAGGGCTGCGCAGCCTGGCTCCTACTTGTCCTCCAGCCTCAACCCCTTGTTATGCTCCCGCTACGCTGCCCACTGAGCTCCCGCTACGCTGCCCACCGAGCTCCCGCTACGCTGTCCACCGTGCTCCCGCTATGCTGTGTCTGGAAGAAGCCAACCCCTTGCTGGATCTTAGATCTTGGTACTTGTTGTTCTCTTTGCCTGGGGCACTCTTGCCTCCTATGTTTCCACGGCTCATTCGCAGCCTTTGGAGAGTGTCTCAAATGCCAGCTGCACAGGTCTTCCTGTGGCCACCCTGGTTAAGCGGCGTCCCGAACCACTCTCTCATCACCTTGTTTACTGCTGCCGTGGTTCTTATCGCCACTTTGTTAACTCACTCTTTGTTAAATGTAAGCCCCGACAGGACAGGGACTTTGCCTCTGTATATTCACAAGGACTAATAAAATACCTGGAACATGGAAACTGCTCCATGTATAACAACTGAATCAACAAATAGAACATTCTCCCTCACTTGGGTGGCATCCCTCGTCTCACTAATTAGGATGCCTGGCACAGAAGAGACATGCTACAAATGTTGAAGTGAATGACAAAACTGAAATCTTTTATTGTATCCTGAGTGGCACCCAGAAAGATCTTTGTTCATTAATATTTGCATATAATAACTGGACTGAGAGAAAAATGAATTTATTTGATTGACATTTACTCAGCGTCTGTCCAGTGCTGGAAAGAGCATATGGCAATTTGGCTTGCAAGCACAGAACAGAGGATATCATTTCTAAAGTATTCGGTAATCCCATAAATATAGGACACACACATTTCACCAAGGCATTTGGCAAAGTCTCTCATTATATCTTGTTTTTAACATGCAGGAACGCAGATTGGATGGTAGCCCAGCTGATGGGTTTGGTACTAGAGAGTGGTTAGATGAAGAGAGCTTAAGCATGTTCAACAGCTCTTTCAATGCAGCAAATATTTCTTGAGCAGCTCCGGCCAGCCAAGCACTGGGCTTGAGGCTAGAGTAATAAAATAATTAAGTGTGGTCTCTTACCTAGAAGGGTGCATAAGTCTTCCGGTAAAACATTTCAGATCTCTGCCCTGTACCATTGACACTATTTTTAAATTAATATATTGGATGAATATATACAGAATATACTTCTATCAAAATCATATGAGAATCTTAGGGGAAAAAACAGAAGAAATAAATAAATCAGGATCCAAGAGATGACAGCTATCTAAAAGGCTGGAATGAATTCTTTAAATGAAATTTAATGTAGATATGAGGTCCTACCAATGAATCCAAAATACCAACTACATATTTACAAAATGGGGGCAATATGGAATATATCCACTCATAAACATTCCTTAGGGATTTTAATTTACAGTACTCTATAAAAATCTATTGTGATACAGTGATCATAGAAACTAGTTTCACCTTCTGGTGTATTTACAAGAAGTAATCAGCCTGTGCTCAGACCACACTTAGACTATTGTGTTTAAAGGCATGCATCACACTATAAGAAAAGTTCAGAGGAGGCGGTCAAGACGAAAACGAGGATCCCTGCTGCAACAGCCAATGGTGTTGCTAAAAGACTGACACTAATGAAGAATTTGTGGAATGTTAAGAAAGCTGGGCGGGGTGGGGGGGGGGTGACAGAGGAAGTCATTCTACGAAAAGGTACTTGCAGATGCATGTTTATAGCAGCACTGTTCGCAGTTGCAAAAATGTGGAACCAACCCAAATGCCCATCAATCAATGAGTGGATCAAGAAACTGTGGTGTGTATGTATGTGTGTGTGTGTGTGTGTATATATATACACACACACACACACACACATACACACACACTACTCAGCCATTAAAAGGAATGAATTAATGGCATTTGCAGCAACCTAGATGGGAATGGAGATGATTCTTCTAAGTGAAGTAACTGAGGAATGGAAAACCAAATATTGTATGTTCTCACTCATAAGTGGGAGCTAAGCTAGGAAGATGCAAAGGCCTAAGAATGACACAATGGACTCTGGGGACTCAACAGGAAAGGATGGGAAGGGGGTGAGGGATAAAAGACTACAAACTGGGTTCAGTGTATACTGCTTGGGTGATGGGTTCACCAAAATCTCACAAATCACTACTAAAGAACTTACTGATGTAGCCAAATACCACCTGTTCACCAAAAACCTATGGAAATAAAAAAATTAAAAAAAGAAAGTGTGGGTGAATGGTAGAGAAGGAGGGAGCTAACTGTCCATAAATATTCAAAGAGCAGGTATGCAGAAGAAATAGTAAACCTGTTTTACACGATCCTAGGGCATTGGACTAGGAAACTACATGAGGACAGATTTTGATTCACCATAAAAAGGCCTGACTATCAGCACTGTCCTGCAAAAGTGAAGCATCTCGTGAGGAAGTCAGCTCTGTATCAATGACAGGTCTCCCACGGCCACTGGGACATCCTCTGGACAAAGGCATCAGACTCAGGACTTAAACGCTGCATAGACAGCAGATTTCTAGACCCAATGTCCTTGGCATTTTATGATATAATGAAAAGGGATCTAAAAAATTAGGAAGGATACATTTTCATTCATTCAACCAATGCTTGCTATGGCTAGGCACTGTTTTAGGCACCATGGACACAGCAGCTAACCTAGGCAAAGTAAGCCCAGCATTTTGGGAGGCTGAGGTGGGCAGATCACGAGGTCAGGAGTTCAAGACCAGCCTGGCCAACATAGTGAAACCCCGTCTCCACTAAAAGTACAACAATTAGCTGGGCATGGTGGCAGGCACTACTTGGGAGGCTGAGGCAGGAGAATCGCTTGAACCTGGGAGGTGGAGGTTGCAGTGAGCCAAGGTTGCATCACTGCACTCCAGCCTAGGCAACAAAGCGAAACTCTGTCTCAAAAAAAAGTATGCTTGTGAAGCATACATTCTAGATGGTTTGGGACAAAATGAAATACAAGCATAAAACACTAATCTTTGGGTTTGAGAGGATACGTGCTGCTAGTTTGAGGCAAAGCTACACCTGAGGCATTCACACTTTAACTTTGTTTGTTTTATTAATTTTTAAATTTTATTTATTTTTTTGAGATGCAATCTCATTCTGCAGCCCAGGCTGGAGGGCAGTGGTGCAATCTCGGCTCACTGCAACCTCCACCTCCCAGGTTCAAGTCATTCTCCTGCCTCAGTCTCCTGAGTAACTGGTATTACAAATGTGCACCACCATGCCTGACTAATTTCTGTATTTTTAGTAGAGATGGGGTGGGGTGGTTTCACCATGTTGGCCAGGCTGGTCTCAAACTGCTGACCTTGGGTGATCCGCCAGCCTCAGCTACCCAAAGTGCTGGAATTACAGGCATGAGCCACCATGCCCAGCCCACACTCTACTTTTTATTTATGTATTTATTTTCATTTTCATTTATTTTTATTTATTTATTTTTATTTATTTATTTATTGACAGAGTTTTGCTCGTCACCCAGGCTGGAGTGCACTGGCACAATCTCGGCTCACCGCAACATCCACCTCCTGGGTTCAAGCAATTCTCCTGCCTCAGCCTCTTGAGTAGCTGGGATTACAGGTGCCTGCCACCACGCCCAGCTAATTTTTGTATTTTTAGTAGAGATGGGTTTTCACCATGTTGGCCAGGCTGGTCTCGAGCTCCTGACCTCAGGTGATCCACCTGCCTTGGCCTTCCAAAGTGCTGGGATTACAGGCGTGAGCCACCGCGCCTGGCCTCCACACTTTATTTTTAAGTTGGAAGTTATCATAGATAGAGCCATTTGTTACAATAACTGCACTAGACCTTTTGCCTTTATTCCCACTATATGTTCTCCTTTCCTCTCTAATCTGTGGCTTCCACTCCTCACCACTGCAAAACAATTTACAATTAATTGCTTATACTGCAATTATTAATAAAATATATTTTGCCATTTACTAAACTATTAGATATGAATGTTTTCTGTCTGAGTTTTCACACATTAAAACTTTCCACAGTAAAAATTATAAGGGTTCATTATTAGAATTCATAACTTATAGAGAAGTACAAAAACTAAAGGATGTATCTACTTCTGTTACTTTCACAGAATAATGTATGCATATGTACTAATACAGATTTAGACATATGTTATCCCAAATCTGGTAATACTTTTGTAGTTTTTCATTTTATTCTAATACTAAAATTATTAGAACACTAGTCTTTTTGGAATTGATTTTTAAAGTCCCCTAATTGGAATTGCAGCCATCTTTTTGGTCTGTCCTTAGATTGAAGAAGATCTAATAGCGCAATCATCATACGACACTTAATAAGCATCCTTGTTGGGCACCTGGTCCATAAGAACATTGAGAATAAATACTTTCCTGACATTCAGTCAGACTGATTGACGCACATCAAGTCAATGACACTAGGGAACTCTTTGTGGATGGAATGACTACATAATAACAGGAAAACTCTAGGAAGATACACTTAATGAATCCTTATTGATCTAAACACACCTAAAACTTGTTTGTAACTTTAACCTCTGTCACATTATAGAGGAAGACATTCCAAACTCAAACTTTTTATTTTTTTATACTTTAAGTTCTAGGGTACATGGGCACAATGTGCAGGTTTGTTACATATGCATACACGTGCCATGTGGGTGTGCTGCACCCATTAACTTGTCATTCACATTAGGTATATCTCCCAATGCTATCCCTCCCCCCTCCCCCCACCCCACGACAGGCCCCGGTGTGTGATGTTCCCCACCCTGTGTCCAAGTGTTCTCATTGTTTAATTCCCACCTATGAGTGAGAACATGCATTCCAAACTCAAACTTTTATTTTATATCTATATATCTATATATCTATATATATATCCTAGTAGAAGTTGAGCGAATATTTCCAAAGCTGTTCAGAACAAGGTAGAATTCAACATACTGGAAATGTGTGTGGCCTGAAAATTGTAGCCAGCTACTCCAGAAACCTATAGTTGTGGTGTTTTGGAATTTGGTGACTTGGCCATTGTTATTCAATTAAGGAAAACATTCTCATACTTATTTTTATATCAGTCTTTCCTACTCAGGTCCTTCAAAGAGAGCATGGTTAAACCTATTCTCTCCCCTTCATAGTTGCTTAATTTTATTTTTTCCAACCCAGGAAGTCCTAACTTGTACAAGTGTATCCTCATAAAATACTAATGCCTTGGTCATGTTATCTGCTCTGAAGTTATTTTAAGCCTTTCCCTTTGCTAGGATGCTTACCACAACTGAGTATTTCAAGTATGGAAGTACCATGATGTGAAGCAAAGATGGAAAAGTAATTTCATTTCTGTTTGCAAGCAAATGATGTCTCCTACTTCACTGGTATTTTAGGTAAAGGCATTAGGATGAACTACTGGCTTCAGAGAAGAAGACTTAATGACACTAAGTTGTGTGATCTGGTGAACACACTTTGAATCAGTTTTCTCCAAATGCATTTCCCTATGTTTGCCAACATTAAGCTCCCTATTATATCATAGTTTCTAGAACAGTGCTGCCCAATAGAAGGACAAGTGAAGCCACCAATGTGGGCCACATGTATAATTTTAAATTTTCTGGTGGCCATGATACAAAAAGTAAAAATATGCAGATATAATTTTAATATTTTATGTAGATGCAAAATATTATGATTTCAACAAATAATCAATATAGGAAGTATTAATAAGATATTGGTCATTCTTTTTTTGTACCAAGTTTTTGAAATTGGGTGTATATTTTGTAACTACAGCACAACTCAGTTGGGACTGTCCATATGTGGCTAATGGCTACTATATTGGCAGACAATTCTAGAACCAAGCTGATAGCCGTAAACTGATGGCAAGTGTGGAAAGAGCACAGTTTGCACTCTCAGACTACTAGATTACCAAGACTCTCTACTCTTGAAACATCAAATATGAATTCACCTACTAAAAATGTCACTATAATTATAGATTTAGGTTAGCTTTTCTTTTACAATGATGGGGAAAAAATAACTGATTTCCCACCAGCCTTTCAGGTGCAACAACCATTACCATAATAAAGCAAATTTAAATTTAATTTGAACGTGCCTTATTAAAGGTAACGTGGGTGATTCCAGGACAGCTGATTTGTTTTACTAGTAACAGAAACGCCCTTTGCCACTTATATGAAGCTGGAACAATATTAATCAAATGACTTATTATCTGAGAGAACAAAGTACAGAAATATTTACATAACAGAGAACCATAGGTGGAATATCCACGTTAAACTAATGTTAAGAACGACAAAGGGAAGATACGCCAGCACAATACATCTTACTTCTTTTCCAATAATACACCTGGGACACTGCAAACACCTAACTTCTAGAATCTGTCAGGAAGAGTAACGTACATGTATTTAATTCTCTGCTGCACATGTTGAATGCCTACATTGCGAAAATATATTTGAATGCTTTTTTTAGAAATAACTATATTTCTTTGTTAGGTTACTTAATTTTTAGCATATACCCACCAAATCCCGTGTCAATTGTTAAAAATGGATCTATTCAAGCCTACAGTAAAAATTTATGGTTTTCCAGGAAATTACAGGAAAGTTGTTGTAAAAGGTATTAAAATTCTTGCCAATAAATCCCATGTTTAAAAATATTCTACTAAATGTAAATGTTGAAAGTAGTATTAATAACAGCTATGCTCAAAGAAAAGTTTAAGGGCAAACATAAAACAATTTACTTGGAAAGCCATATTACAAGATTCAAAGATTTGCTAGATTCTTTGAACAGGTTTTGATGGGAGATGATCTTGTGATCTGTAGATAAGAGACTGAATATCAAGTGATCAGAAACCAAAGCAGAGATAAGGCTACTGAAAATAGCCTATTTCCTGTGCTGGTCTGGACCTAGGCTTTGGGGTATAGGCAGGCCTGAGATCAGAGGTCCGACGCAGCAAAAGGAATGAAGGAAAAAGATGAAGAGACAAAAACATGCTGAGACTGTCATTATTTCTACAAATGTCAAAATAAAATTTAAAATGAAATCGAGTTTTTAATTACAAAAATTCTTCTGAGAATTGTTTATTTTCCCCTCCAGACATAAGTAAACTTAAGGCAAGGAATTATATTTACCTTCTGATATGCTTCTCATAGTATTTGCCACTTTTTATCAGCAATATTAAAAATGATTATGTGATGGATAGCTTTCAGTCTATACGCCCTAAAGCATGTGTTTGCATGTGTATCCATGTGTTTGCACATGTGTGCATGTGTGTGTGCATGAGTGTGTGCGTGTGTGTGTGCATGAGTGTATGTGTGTGTGTGTTTGCACGTGTGTGCATGTAAGTGTACGTGTGCACGCATCAAGAGACACAAGCACAGGGCTGCGTGTGCAATGTGGCTAGCTGTGTCACGCCTCTGGAAGTACAAAACACCACTATTTATTTATTTATTTATTTTGAGACGGAGTCTCGCTTTGTCGCCAGGCTGGAGTGCAGTGGCGCAATCTCAGCTCACTGCAACCTCCACCTCCTGGGCTCAAGCGATTCTCCTGCCTCGGCCTCCCAAGTAGCTGGGATTACAGGTGCACACCACCATGACCAGCTAATATTTGTATTTTTAGTAGAGACAGGGTTTCACCACGTTGGACAGGATGGTCTCGATCTCCTCACCTCGTGATCCACCCGCCTTGGCCTCCCAAAGTGCTGGGATTACAGGCATGAGCCACTGCACCTGGCCTAACACCACTCTTTTTTTTTTTTTTTTTTTTTTGAGACGGAGTTTTACTCTTGTTTCCCAGGCTGGAGTGCAATGGCGCGATCTCAGCTCACTGCAACCTCCGCCTCTCAGGTGCAAATGATTCTCCTGCCTCAGCCTCCCGAGTAGCTGGGATTACAGGCATGCACCACCACACCCTACTTTTTTAATTTATTTATTTGTGTATTTTTAGTAGAGACGGGGTTTCTCCATGTTGGTCAGGCTCATCTCAAACTGCCAACCTCAGGTGATCCACCCGCCTCAGCCTCCCAAAGTGCTGGGATTACAGGCGTGAGCCACCATGCCCAGCCCACTCTTTTTGAGGTTAGGGTTCACAACTGTGTACATGTAAAATTTTTAGTCTCAAGATTTCTATAAAGTGGCAAACAGTCACGCTGCAGACTCATAAACTGGGTAAATTCATACAAAAGTTTAGTAAATCTTCTCAATCCCATTTGGATAGGCCGTCTTTCTTAAGCGAAACAAAGGGGCAGAAATAAACAATGGGTAGCGATCACTGTGGAAAAGAAAACAGGCAGCACAGAATAAGGAAAGGACGAGCACAGGGAAGCCCAATGGGCCACAGTGATGTGCAAGCTTGGTCTTGCCCGGTTCAATCTCATGAACAAGGGAAGATCAGCAAACGTGATACCCCAGCCACAAGAGTAACACTGATAATGATAATTACGATTCTAACCTCATCATTCATGTGGAGGTGCACGCCAGGTGCTTTCAAATTTTTAACTACCCACAAGAAGCCTGAACACCTAGAGTTCTCCTCATCGTGTACATAAGCAAAGGGAAGGTAGAGAGAGTCTTTAATTGGCCCTAGAATATACAGCAATAAATGGAGGAGTTGAGGAGTAAGGCCAACAGGTTCTAAAATCGTGCCTGTGGTGCCTGGCTGTAAAACTCTGACTCTTGCCTAAGCTGAAATCTAGCCTGGGACCTGAAGTGCAGCAGCTCTGAGTGAAGCTGGATGGTTACTCTACTTCCAGTATTGTGCTCAATGAAGAGGTCAGTTTTTGAGCAAATACACTTGACTCTTTGAGGGAGTTAAGAAAAATGAAAATGAAATAAAGCCAGAATATACACCAGAGAAAATTTTGGTGTCTGTTTTCCTAAAACCACACTTAAAAGTACAATCTATCTTCTTAATACTTTTACAATGCTGATCTAAGGTATTTCATCATTGCCCACCAACTTCTATCCTCGTAGGTACCAGGAAATTATAGTCTCTCAGGTTTCAAATAAAGCAGGTATAGGCCAGCTGTTCTTGCTCACAGTGATACTACAGGCAATCAGAAAATAAATTCGCTGATGAACGTTACCTCCTAGAACTTCCACACGTGTGACTTACACACTGATGCACAAGTTTCCATTGGCATTTTTGACAGCATCTGTACTCCTTCTCTTATATCAACAGAATATGTCCAGAACTACTGGCTTTATAAGGGTCAAGTTATGCAGTTGCTACGCAGGGTCATTTTGCCAGTCCTTTCGTTCGAAACCATCTTTGGTGACTCCCTTCATTGAGAACAAAATGCAAAGTCTTCAGGTGTTCACAGTCCTTTACGATTCCCTTTTTCCACCTATTTCTTGCTATACTTTCCCCTTTCAGTATACACTCTTTTCTCATCCTTCTCCTCTCTGCTGCTGCCTCCGCAACTCCACAAACACCAGCCACAAAGAACTTGTTTCTAGGACATGCTTCATATTCTCCTGCATAATTGCATGTTCTCTGGGATAACCTTTCCCCTACAGCATCTCTAACTATTCAGGAAGCTAACCCTGTGGAAGGTCCATTCAAATTATACCCCTCTTACAAATCCTGCTCTATCTCCCGCTGTTGTTTGGTAACACTAGGATCTTTTACTCTTTGTCAGCCTCGTCCTGTTTCCTGGCTTCTGTAACCGTTTTTCTCACTAGAGTGCAGAGTCCTAGAGTGCAGGATCCTAAAGCTCAGGGTCCTAGAGCACAGGGCGAACATGGTTATCCACAGTGAGATCTTCTTCCCCTAGTACCTACCACAGTCTCCCATATAGGAAACATTCACATGTATTTGTTTAATTTTACGAACAACTGTAGAGCTTACTCCGAGAAAAGAGGTTTAATACTGACCTGCAATTGGATATTCCCTTTCTGGCCTAGTATATAACCTCCCTGATTCAGGCTGCGGCTCAGAGTTCTTCAAAGAGTAAGTACAGTTATCACTGTTGAAAGTGACTCTGGCTGTAAACATCAAAGACGCGATTTCTAATGTTGTTGTGACTGAAACTCCGCTTAAACACTAGGGAGAACAACACGTCCACAGAAGTCACATGTCTGTTCATTAAACGCACAGGAAGACTTTGAACTAAACCCTTCACAAAACATCTAACACAGAGCTTCCAATGGTGAGGAGCCTCTCTCTCCTGCACAGCCAGTGAACAATCTAGGCTTGGAGAGAGAGAGAGAAGAGTAAGAGCATTCTAATAAGCAGGTGTGTGTGACCTCCTGAGTAACCAACCGTGAAACCAAGAGATAAGTACAGTCACGGGTCACCGAGCAACGAGGACACATTTTAAGAATTGTGTTGTTAGGGGATTTTGTTTTGGGAACATCACGGAGGGGACTTACATAAACCCAGATGGTGCAGCTGACTCCACACCTAGGCTCTATGGGGCAGCTTGCTACTCTTGACTACAAACCGGCACAACATGTTTACTGAATGCCTTAGGCAACTGTAACACAACAGGCAGCATTTGTATATATAAACACAAAAAAGTAAAGTAAAAACACAGTATAAAAGGTAAAAAATGGGACACTCGTCTAGGAAACATGGAGTTTGCAGGACTGGAAGTCAGGGAGCGAGTGGCGAGTGAATGGGAAGGCCTAGGACATGACTGTCCACTACCACAGACTTCATCAATGCTGCACACTCAGACTACGCTAAATTTAGGGAAAAAACATTTTCTTTCCTCTGTGATAAATTAACTTTAGCTTACTATAACTTTTTTTACTTTATAAACTTTTTAACTTTTTGACTCTTTTAATAATACTGGTTTAACACACAAATGTACTGCACAGCTACACAAAAGTATTCCTTCTTCATATCCTTATCCTATAAGCTGTTTTCCGCCTTTTAAAAACAAAAACAAAAACAAAAAAAAACCTTTAAAACTTTTTTCTTTTTTTTTTGAAACGGAGTCGTGCTCTGTTGCCCGGGCTGGAGTGCAGTGATGTGATCGTGCTCAGTTCCTCGGGCTGGAGTGCAGTGGTGTGATCTTGGCTCACTGAAACCTCCATATCCCAGGTTCACGCGATTCTCCTGCCTCAGTCTCCTGAGTAGCAGTGATTACAGGCACATGCCAACATGGCCAGCTAATTTTCTTATATTTTTAGTAGAGATGGGGTTTCACCATGTTGGCCAGGCTGGTCTTGAACTCCGTATCTCAGGTGATCTGCCCACCTAAGCCTCCTAAACTGCTGGGATAACAGGCTTTAGCCACCATGCCTGGCCTATTTTTAAAACATTTTTGTTAAAAAGTAAGACATAAACACACAGTAGCCTGGGCTTACAGAGGGTCAGGATCATCAATATCACTGTCTCCCACCTCCACTCACATCTGGTCCCACTGGAGGGTCTTCAGGGACAATAACACACATGGAGCTGTCATGTCCTGTGATCACAATGCCTTCTTTTGGACACCTGCTGAAGGACCTGCCTGAGGTTGTTTTACAGTTATCTGTTTTGTTTTTTGTTTTTGTTTTCAAAAATAATTAGTAGGAGCCAGGCGCGGTGGCTCACGCCTGTAATCTCAGCACTTTGGGAGGTCGAGGCGGGCAGATCACGAGGTCAAGAGATCGAGACCATCCTGGCCAATGTGGTGAAACCCCGCTAAAAATACAAAAATGCACTGGGTGTGGTGGCCCATGCCTGTAATCCCAGCTACTTGGGAGGCTGAGGCAGAAGAATCGCTTGAACCGGGGAGGTGGAGGTTGCAGTGGGCCGAGATTGTGCCACTGCACTCCAACCTGGGTGAGAGAGCAAGACTCTGTCTCAAAAAAAAAAAAGTATAATTTCTATAAAATAACTATAAATATATAAACCAGTAATATGGTCATTTTTCCAATCGTGTACTATACATAATTGTATGTGCTGGACTTTTACACAACTGGCATCGTAGTAGCCTCGTTGATCCCAGGGTCACCACACACACGAGGAATGCATTGCACTAGGATGTTACCATGGCTAAGACATCACTAGGCAATAGGAGCTGTTCAGCTCCGTAACAATCTTATGGGACCACCCTTGCAGATGTGGTCTGTCACTAACTGAAATGTTATGGGGCACATGGCTGTATATTTTCTTTTACTGTATTTGAATGACACAGACAATTACTGACCATCAAAAATAGGGAGGAGAGGAAGAAGATGACATGGAAGTAAGTAGAAACTATTTCTGAAGGAGAAAAAATTACATGGGAAAAAGCCTCCTTCTTTGTGCCATGGATTTGCCAGTTGACATGACTGAAAAGCAGTCATCCAAACAATGACCAGGAGGACCGAGTGCTGCTGGTGAAACCCACCAGAGACCAGTGGACAGGGACTGCTGCTGTGTTAGCGAGGGGAAAAACAGCCTAGGACACTGCCCACCCCATCTTCAAGGGCTTCCCTGACTCTAGCAAATCATAAAAACCAAAACCCATAAATGATGAGGCCACCAAGTCATAAAGAAGTTAAATCCAATCATTACCCTTTTGTTAGATAGTATGGAAGGAGACAGTGCATTTTAACTGATGTTCTTTTTTTTAAGAGAGTCTTGCTCTGTCACCCAGCCTGGAGTGCGGTGGCACGATCTCGCCTCACTGCACCCTCTGCCTCCCGGGTTCAAGTGATTCTCCTGCCTCAGCCTCCTGAGTAGCTGGCACTACAGGCGTGCACACCACGCCCAGCTAATTTTTTTTTTTTTTTTTGGTATTTTTAGTAAAGACGGGGTTTTGCCATGTTGGCCAGCTTGTCCCAAACTCCTGACCTCAAGTGATCTGCCCGCCTCAGCTTCTCAAAGTGCTGGGATTACAGGCATGAGCCACTGCACCTGGCCTAAACTGATTTTCATTCTATTAGAATTAATGTTCTCACATAAAGAATTAAGTAGTCAGCTATATGGCAAAGTGAAGCTTTCAGAAATAACCCATTCCCTATTGATCTAGCCAGCTTCAGATTTATAATAGCAAACAGGATACCAAATTATAACGAGACCACAAATTCTTATCTGCAGAATCCTCATGCCCATGGAGAGGTAAACTTAAGTCTCTTCAAAATCAGTAAATACTATTAGCTAATTATTCTGAAACTAGTTCCTGATACATTTTAAGGTTCCTCTTAAAGTTAACTCACTTTCTAAGATTCCACTACTATTGGTGGGGAAAAAAAAAGCAGATTTTTTTGTTAACGTATAATGTTTCCATTAAGTAGAAATTCAAGGGCAGGCAGATGCTATCTCTTAAGAGTTGTGCATTTTGTATTAAAATTAACTAGCATGGTATTTGGCATCTCACTGGGATGCAAAAGGGAACATTATTTGCTGCTGTGCGCTATTAGTGCCAGAAACATTTTTCATAAAATGAAGAGTGCAGCTCCACCAATCTATTAGTCCTAAGCCATTTTAGATCACACCATTGATTCACGAAATTTTTTTTTTTTTCAAATGACGGCTGATGACAGAGCACTATCTTAAAAGTCAAAGAACTATAAATTAAACATCAATCCAGTTACCATGTTCTGTCAAAACAAGAAATACATTCTTGCGTTTGTGTCCTTTATATGGGCCAACATAAGCTTTTCCAATTATTTCTGGAAATATTCAGATTTACTAGCACACATAAAATCCTCAGACTGAAATTATTATAACATTTATTTCGAACTGAAAAAACACCAAAGGAGTAACCTGGGGGGCGTGGTGTCTCATGGTGGACTCCTATTTGCGTTTGCCCCTTTTCTTCTTTGGGTCTTACCTTCCAGCATGCTTAAACTTCTAGTTATAGAAACCCATGGCAACACTCACTGCCTGGAATAACTATGTTTACTCAGATAATGAAAAGTGCTGTGATAACCTTATCTCTTGGGACAATTAGGTTATGTCCAAAAAGCCAGGCTCCTTAAAGATCCTTTTCAACGATCTCCATGCTCGATACAGGGCACTGACTTTACTATAAAAATATTTAAAACACTGTGGCTTTTCATACTTTCACAACTTTTTATTTTACGTTCAGCTGCTACTCAAAAAACTAACTTTGTGCAGTATTCCAACCAATACATCATCGCATAAATACATCTTTTACACAAGGAAGTGCACTTGAAGAAATTCCAGTTGAAGGCATACAAGAACCTCCAAGGTCACCCAGGAAACCTATTTTGACGAGTTATGTATATGTCAAAACACATGAGTCTACATCTTCATAAAACTGTGTGACCGAGAGTGCATCAGGATTAAGCTACATAAACAAACAAAACCAGCAAAAATGACAACAGAAATATTAACAATATTGGAATCAAAAGTAACTATTTGTGACATCTAATATTGATCAGTTATCTATAAAAGCCTTCATATTAAAAACAATGAAAGAAAAATATATGAACCAAATATACTATGTAAAATGGATAAATGAAAGCAGAGAAAAGAAAGCAAACAAGAATAAATATCTACTCCAAAATCCAACTCTAAAATGAGATGCATAGGCTCTTTAAATCACAAAATCTTTGTGGCTTACTAATGGAAGGATCCTTAGAGATCATCTTGTCCAATCTACCTTCCAACGTGGAAATTTATTATCCATCATACCTAATACCAAACTGACGCAGTCCAGCGGAAATACTCCTGGCATGAGGGTATGCACTGATTCCATTGTTGGACAGCTCTATTTGTTACAGCCCAACTTTTGACTGATGTGTAAGACTTGAAGACATTAAGACCCAGAAATGACTCTATGATTATACTATGATTATAATGACTGTATGATTATACCTCATTATAATGACTACAGCCTCCATAAATATATGCTACTCAAAGTGTAAAAAGTCACATCACCAGAAGACAAACAATGTGATCTCCTAACCCAAGGATAATTTATCTGCTATATGCACAAAACCCAGTCTCATGATATTTGAGTCTGGGTCCTCTCTGAGAAACAGACATCAAGATCTGATGACAAGTGCAAGAAATTTATTGGGTGAGACACCTGTGAAGGAAGCAGGGATGGATTCTTTGGGGAGCTGCGATTGTTTTGTGTCTTATGTGTGGTGGAGGTAAAAGAAGTTATGCCTATGTGAAAACACATAGAACTGTGCACCAAAAAAGTTAATTTAACTATATGTAAATTTTTAAAATTAGAAAATATATATTTAAAAATTTGGAGGGAGGTGTAGGAAGCTGAGAGAAGCATCAGACTGGGATACAGATTCAACTCTGTGAAGGAGGCAGTGGTGGCAGGCAAGGAAGGAAAGAAGGGATGTAGGGAAGGAGGGAGAGAGGAAGAGAGGGAGGGGGGAAAGGAAAGAAGATTTTAAATATTTGATAACACATGATGTTCCAAAAGGTGAAGAAAAACAAGCCGTCTCACAGATTGCTGGAGGCAGTCTACAATGGTAAGGCTACCAAGAAGGACAAGTTGGACAGCTCTATCAAAATTAGAAAGGCACAAGCCCTCTGATGCAGCAATTCTACTTTTAGGTATTTATATGACAGAAATATTTAGACATATGTAAGATGATGTGTCTATAAAACTACTAATTGCAAGATTGCTTATAACAGCAAAAGCTGAAAAAAATTCAGCTCAATGTCAATAATAGGGGACAAATTAAGTTAAATACCTTGTGTTCCATTCATTTAAGGGAATACCATACATTCTTGAAAAATATTGATGCTCATATGTACTGATGTAGAGATATTTCCACTGAATGAAACACTGCAGAAATATGCTATCATTTATCATTTGTATTAAAAAGATATATATGGTTGTCTATGCATAAAGTATGTCTAAAAAAGAAGAAAGCAATGATAACATCAAATGCCTCTTAATATAAAGGAACTGGCTGTTTGGGCAAGAGAAGTTGGTGGGAAATGTCTCACTGTACATCCTAGTGGAAAATTTTGAAGTTTGAATCATGTAAATATATTACCTGTTTTGAAAGGTAAGATGAAAAAGATCATCCTGAATATTAGGTGAAGAATACGGTTCATCAGGGAATAAGTGTCAAGGCAGGAAGACCTCTTCAGGAATGGTGGTAGCAAAACAGGGGGGTCTCCGTGGGGCTGACAGACCCTGCATACCTGCTGAAGATGCAGCCAACAGTTGATACTGTAACTGGATATAATGGATCGGGGGAAGGGAACTCAGACTGGACTGACTTTTGGCTTGAGTATCTGGATAAACAATGTTGGCATCTGTTGAGATGGGTATGACTGAGTTACAAACAGCTTAGCAGGTGTAAGAAGACAAAAACAAGAATTCTGTTTGGGACACATTAACATAGAGACGTTTGTGAGCCTTCTGAGTCAAGAGAGTAACAGTACATCAAAGTCTATAAACATGCCTACTGAGATCAACAGTGCTTTTAATTTGCGGTTCTTCAGCTGCAGTGAGACCCGGCAAGCTTCTTAGGAGTCCTGGTCATTGTGATGTGACTATCTGTTCATCATGTTTGCTCATTTGCCTATTGGGCATTTTGTTCCTTATTATTTGTAAGTGCTGTTAGCATATTCAAGAAAATTGGCCCTTTTATCATTTACATTAAATGGTTTTCTTCAGTTCATCAATTTTACTTTTACATTGTTTACATCATTTTCCCTAGGGGAACTCTTAATTTTAACGTGGTCATATTTACTAGTTTTTCTATGGCCTGTGGCATATATTCTTTACATAATCATGAAAAACAAAGACAAATCTCATTACTAATTATTAATGTGATTGTAAATTCTATAACATAAAAAATACATTTTATATAATTTCAGAAGTTTTGTAGTACTTACGCAAGTTTTGAGGGCATGCATTTGTCACTTTTGTAGTTAACCCACTGGAATATCTTTAATAAAGTAATAGGATTTTTCTTTTTTCCTTAGAAAAATTGGATATTTAGGGATATTCTTCAATTCAAAGCTCATGATCAACTAAGGATTCTTTAGAGGAATGGTACGTATTATTTTTTACTTACAGCATTAAAACTCAGCTAGAGATAACAATTGTGTTTGCATAGCTTATTTTTAAAACATGTGGGCACAGTGACCTTGTTCAATTATTTTTGAAAGCACCAAAGTAGTATGAGACACACTGCTATTTTTTAAATGCTACTCAGCACAACTAATGACTTATAAAATAGGTAATTATTTCCTTTGAGGTCAGAAGTAGACTTACATGTTACAGCAGAAAGCCAAAATAAATGTGATTGGTTTTTCTCAAAATAGTAAATTAGCACTTGACTCCCACCTGCACACTGGTATTTATCTTCGTCTCCAGAACTGGTAACTCAATTTGATGCAGTAGCAGGGTACTGGGATGCCACACGTGGTTTAACTCACCAAGGAGACAGCTGCTTTGTACTGACACCCACTACACTTGTGTTTACCCCAACAACTGTTCACATTAATCTGAGTTAACTACCCTTTGGAGCAACCTGTTCAATCTCAGTTAGTCGCCTACTGGAGTGCACAGACACAGGTGATTGAGATTTGAGGGAACCACAGTCACACTGACAGAAATGGAATCTCACCCACTGCATCTTCAGTCTGGCTGGAGAACCTGAAGGAGCTAAAGCCTTGCTAGAAAATCCTAAGAACCATAATCTTCTATCACATATGCAAAGCCTGTTTTACTTCAAATGATTGTCAGTAGCTATTAAGTTGCATTCACACAAATCGCTAACAAATTAATATCTGACATTAAGAGGGGTTTATTTCAGTCTTTTGTTTTTCTTAAATTATAAAATGAATTGTTTTATTTTTGAAAAGTGCATACATTTTAAAAATGAAAGTGACTCCCCTCCCCACCCAACCCCTTCCTAATTCCACTCTCCAGGGGAAAGTGCTGTTAATATTTTGGTGTACAACTTTGCAGGCTCTTAAAGCTGCATTACTACTCATACATATGTATATGTACGTATGTATGAATATGTATGACTGATATATATGTTGCACATATCAATCTAGCCTGCTGCTTAAGCAAAAATGGTATCATACAAAAAGTTCTACAATTCCATTTGTACTCAATAATGCACAAAACTCCTTCCATTAAAGGAACTACAGTTCTACCACATTTTTTTCTTTTGGTGTCATGGTGTACCACACCACATGCATATCATAATTTATGTAAACATTCTCCCTTGAGGGGACATTCCAGTTGTCTCTGTTTTTCAAAATTAACAATAATGCATCTGTGAATATGTACCACCATACACTTGCCCATGTATTTGTGAGAGAGTGAATATGAGAAGTGAAGTTTCTGGGTCAGAGAACATGGCCAGTTGCATTTCTGATAGGTATTATCAAATGCCTTTTCAAATGGTAGTTGTTTTACTTGACATTTCTACCAACAAGAAAGACTATTTTATAAGGCTGCATATTCAAAAGTTATTTTAAAAGCCTCCTTACATATAAGACACTATATGGAGCATGTCACAAGATAAACACATCAGTACTCTCATATAAAAGTAGATTTTGGCTGGGCATGGTGGCTCACACCTGTAATCCCAGCACATTGGGAGGCCGAGGCGGGTGGATCACCTGAGGTCAGGAGTTCAAGACCGGCCTGACCAACATGGTGAAATCCCATCTCTACTAAAAACACAAAAATTAGCCGGGCGTGGTAGTGCATACCTGAAATCACAGCTACTTGGGAGGCTGAGGCAGGAGAATCGTTTGAATCTAGGAGGCAGAGGTTGTAGTGAGCCAAGATCGTACCATTGCACTCCAGCCTGGGCAATAGAGTGAGACTCTAGTCTCAAAAAAAAAAAAGTAAAAAGAAAAAAAAAGTAGATTTTAAGGAAAAAAACACATAATCACCTACTAAGAAGGTCTAGAAAGTGTGATTAATTCTTTAAAATCTAATAAGATACGAACTCTACTTCCTTGACCACCCAGTGTCTAAAGGGTTATTCCTGGGGTCAGCTTTGCAGAAAGTGCTTCCTTATGGAGTGGTTGTTAGTTGACTTTGCCAGACAGCCTCTGCGTTTTCATTCTCTAACACAGGCTGGCAAGACTTTGTAATAGAGATAGAAACACCAATTCTAGTTTGTTCCTTGAGAAGGAAGGCCAAGTGACTGGTTTTCTGAGGCTGTGTGTATCTCCCAGGCACACGCCTGTCCCCAGGAGAGCCTGCACCCGTGGCAGGACACATCTGTGGTGGGGCTTTTTACGCTCCCTGTCATCACTTTTTATGATTTTCTCATTAATTCCTTTTATTTACTGAGGAAATGAATGCACATAAAACTGGAAAAATGAACAAAGAATTATATAAAGTCTACACAAGGACGTCCTGGAAAAAAGCTTCACTAACATAATAGATTTAAGTTCTTACAATCGGCGGTTCCCAGGCCTTTGAATTTCATGGACCAGAATTTTTTTTTAAGTGAAGAATTCAACATAGAAAAAACTATTATTTGTTCTTTAAAAACATTTTTGAAAACCTCAGTCAAACAAATAACCTAACAAAACTGTTTTATAAAATAATGCCTGGCTGGGTATGAGGACTCACGCCTCTAATCCCAACACTTTGGGAGGCCAAGGTGGGAGGATCACTTGAGGCCAGGAGTTCCAGACCAGCCTGAGCAACGAAGTGAGACCCACATCTCTACTTTTAAAAAATAATAAAATTAGATGAAAATAACGGGTATTTTAACACCAAAAAGAAGAGTTTTGCCTAGACAACCTCCCAGACATAAGCACAGACACTATATCCACCATTTCCTTTTTTTTTTTTTTTTTTTTTGGCGGAGGGTTAAACACTCACTAATATTTAGGAATTAGTCCTCTGCAATTGTTCTCTTGTCCTGATAAAATCCAGATTTTACAAAGTTTAAACACCACAAAAATCACAGGGCTGTTTATAGAATGAAGAATTCCTGTTACTTTCAGCTGAATATTCCCAATAATTCTTCGACTTTCTTTCTTTGTCTTATTAAACCAATGAGAATCTCCAGGCATGCATGTTTTAGGTCAAATTCAGGAAACACCCCTGCACCTGATCCTATTTGGAATTTCCATTTTTACTCATATATGTCCCACGACAATAAAATTATTGAAAAGCAAGTGCCACCAGTGTGGATGCATGGTCTCCACAAATCCACTCTTCACTGAGGAGCTTTCCCCACATCCACTAAGGTGTGGGTTGCCTTCAGCTGCAGCGCCCTACATCACAAGATCAGCAGAGCTCAGGCTGAACAGCATTCCTCCTTTCCTCCTCTCTACTCACACTTCCTCAGAGGCTATCCAGCATGATAATGAAGAACACAGGTGGTGGGGCCAGACAGCCACTGACTACCTTGTCACTCTGGACGGTTGAGCGTCCTCTCTGAGTATCACTTCCTCCTCCATAAATGAGAATACCACTCACTGCATAGGGCTGCTTGTGTGAGAACAGTGCGAGCAGACCCACATGGTGTTGGAAAAGGCCCCGACGCATAGCAAGGGACAAATAGTGCTGGTGATTGACACTAGCCCCTGCCAGGCTCTTGGGCGTTAGGAATCCATAGTCAAGCAATGAAAGGGTCCTGCCCTCATGGAGTTTACACTCTAGCAGGAAAGACAAATATTTAATAATCATGCAAACTGAAATTACAACTCTGATAGGTGATACTAAGAAGGGGGTAAAGGTGTTCCTGAAGCCTGGGGTCTGGGTCTGTCTGTGGAGGTCCAGGATGAAGCCACCACTCCTGAAACTTGAAAGATGAGTAGGAGTTAACAAGTTGGCACAGGGAGAAAGAAGCGGGGGTCCAGGAAGAAGGAGCTCACCCTTCCTTCCTTCCTCTTCCTTTTTCCCAAATTGTAAATGTCACCTATTCTAAATAAGGCAGTGTCTTAAAGAACAACCTAATAATCTATGTATTGGTATAAACCTTAAACAAAGTTCAAATTTACTCCAATGCACAAAAATTGAGTTAATCTCTATGAAACAATCAAGGATGCCATTATATTCTGGAATTCTTCCGCTGGCCCTCCTCCAAAGCGACATATGAAAAGCTGAAGCAGCATACATTTAGCTTGTTTCACAGAAGAATACTTATCTTCTAAGTGTACCAAGTAAAACATTAGAAAGGGATTCAGTACAGAATATTAAAACTGTATTTTTCAACTGCCTGCACTGAGGAAAGATAGAAAATCTATCCCACAAAAAAGTATGAGTTTGGACCAGTTTGTTTAAATTTAACAAAACAAAGTTCATCACGGCTGACGAATCGATCTTTGTTTTGAGTCCCTACTTTTATGCAAAACCGCACTTCGCCCGACAGCATGAGCTACTTGTGAAATAAACACTTCAAGCCTCAAATTTCAAAGGAGTTATAAGTATGTTGGGGGCAGCAATGCTGGAATAACTTTCCCAACCCCTGGTCACTATCAACTTGGAGAAAAATGATTTCCAATTTGCCTTCTACTTTGTGCCCTTGTGGCGTCTCAGATTTCACAGTCCCTGAACGATGTGCTGTCTGTGCACTCACAGACACCCCACTCTGGCCATCTCCACTTTGCTACAGATCACAGTCTCTTTGCTTCCAGTAACTTTTCTCTATGTTCCAGGGTCACAACCCCTCCTCATTATCCCCAATTTCCTTGGGGTAAATTTCTAAGAAGTGTCTTTATACCTTAAATCCTTGTTTCTTTTTAAAGCAAGAAAATACTGGCATGAGGTCAGATGCAAATCACTTTGCATCCTCAAAGCAACTAAATATTGTCCCATTCTAGAGACGGGATGTCCTTGCCATAGTGACAGTGACAGCGTACTCTGTCATGGCTCCCTGCAGAGTCCTTGGGAGCGATGTGACAGGTTTTCATAAAGAGGGAAGAGAAAAGGACTTAAAACACTACCTGCAAGAGCCTCTACACCCTTACTACATTCTGGGTTATTGCCTCATGAGGAAAAAGAAATTCAATCATTCGTGGGGGTGAAAAGTGTGCTTTTTCTTTTCAAAGTCTACCCTTTCGTGAAATATTTAAGCAAACATTTATTTACTTCTAAACCACCAGGAAAAGAAAGAAAAACAACCAACATTTAACTTCACAGAAGAAATAAACATTTCACTGTTATATCTTTAAATTTGTTTTGATATACATAAGATCATGAATACAGTCATCTATATTTTCTTAGTCAGCAACAAAAAATAACACTCACTAATAGATCAGAAAATGGAGATGACAACAATTAATTCCAAAATCCAGGAATTTTTTTCCATAGTTTCCTGTAATCCCTTTAAGACTCTAAACAAAGATATTCTACCTTTTTTAAGAAAACAAAACGAATTTCATGCTTATTTGATACTTCTAATAAAAGATTTTAATATTAGACCAAGCCAAAAAAGAAGCTGGTCTATATTCATTAAGAAAAATGCAACCATAATCACATTTCGTGAATGGACAACTTTCATGTATCCACACTCTCAATGCCTACAAAGTTTAAATGGAAAGATGGATGGTTCAGGAAAAGCGTTGAGAGCAGCATCCAGACCTCAGCACTGCCCTCACACTGAGCCCGTCACAAGGATGGCACGAGGGGCCGGGTGCAGTGGCTCATGCCTGTAATCCCAGCACTTTGGGAGGCCAAGGAGGGTAGATCACTTGAGGCCAGAAGTTCGAGGCCACCCTGGCCAACATGGCGAAACCTGGTCTCTACTAAAAATACAAAAATTAGCTGGGCGTGGAGGCTGAAGCAGGAGAATCGCTTGAACCCGGGAGGCGGGAGTTGTGGTGAGCTCAGATCGCAGCACTGCACTCCAGCCTGGGTGACAAGAGTGAAACACTGTCTCAAAAAAAAAAAAAAAAAAAAAATTTGCCAGGTCTGGTGACACATGCCTGTAGTCCCAGCTGCTAGGGAGGCTGAGGCACAAGAACCATTTGAACCCAGGAGATGGAGGCTGCAGTGAGCTGAGGTAGCACCACTGCACTCCAGCCTGGGCAACAGAATGAGATTCTGGCTCAAAAACAAAAACAAACAAACAAAAAAACCAACCAACCAAGGATGGCACCAGGGACCACTTTGGTGTAGGGTGTAAACAACAAATCGCTCAGCTTAAGAAGCATTTTTAAAACACAATGAAGGAAAACCTGAGATCACCACGCTTCATTGGGTCTCCAGGGCCCAGACAGAGGTGAGGCACCAGGTGTGCGCGACGACGTCACCCTACAACCTTTAGTCCACCTTCGTGCTCTAGCCACTGCCTGCAGCTGTGCCCGGACAGCACCTGACTGCAGTTGCCGTGGCTCACTCACTTTCTGCCTTCATATGCCTCATACGCTGCCAGCTCGTGGGATGCCCGTGGAGACTGACTTAGCCATCCGGCTCATACACAAGCCTAGGGGAGCAAGGCAGCTGGCCCAGGGGGTCAGGCTTGACTAGGGAGAACCAGTCTTTTGGGCAGATGCCTTTGAGGCCCATTCGTCACAGCTCCTTGGAAGGTCCGCAGCAGGGTCCACACCGGGTAGCTTGTTTAGGTGACCAGCCGCACAATCAGTGAGGTTAGGGTCACAGTTGGACTGACTTTCCTGGCCACTCTCCACCGCCTCCACTGCCATCCTTGGGATCCTTTGACAAGGCAAAATATCTGCAAGGAAACCTCTGCCATGGGTGCCGCTTTTTGGGAGTATCCAGGTTAAGGCAAAGCTTAAAAACTAAAGAGAGGTGTAGGAAATGAATTTTCCAAGACCTCACTCCTGCAAGCGCACCCTTCAATGCAAATTATTTCCCCTTCATCTTTCAGGTGACATTTGTCACTGTGGCCTTACAGGCTAATCTTTTATCATGTTAGTCATTTACGCGTCTGGCTTTTAGTTCATGCCAGCACAGTAAGAGACTAGTGGAAGCTTCCAGAAGTACAGAAGAGTAGACCAAAAGAACTTCAGACTTGGGGCATGAGGGCATGAGGCCAAGTTCAGAAGGAGGACCATCCTGTCTCCATTTCCTCTGCACCTGAGGCACGTCTGCCACAGTCACACCTAGAAATCCAGATAGCCCAGAGACAGCAGGGGCACTGAGGTACTTAGTCCAGGTATCTTGGCAAACTGTCCGCCATAATAGTAGCTTCTCACAGCAGTTTATTTCCCAGGGAACACGTGATCTGCTGACTGGATACTTTTGCTCAGGAGTGTTCTAGCCACTGGCATGTTATCAAGACATGGAGCCACGCCTGGAAGTCCCTGGTTCTTATCGTCACCCCTTGGCTCGTCCAAGAAGCAGAAGAGCTTGGGTTGCATGAAGCTTCCAACCATTCAGTGCAGGCTGAGCTCCACAGCAGTGCCTTGGGGAGCAGAGCTTGGATTGTGCTGAGACCCACCTCTCTTGTCTCATAGGTCCCATCCCTGGGCTGAGGCTCTTTATTGAGGAAAGAAAGAAATGTCCTGTCTGGCCTCACACACCTGAAAGTCAAGAAGCAGAAGAATGGCTGGGCGTGGTGGCTCACGCTTGTAATTCCAGCACTTTGGGAGGCCGAGGCAGGTGGATTGCCTGAGGACAGGAGCTCCAGACCAGCCTGGCATGGCCAACATGGTGAAACGCCCTCTCTACTAAAAAATACAAAAATTAGCCAGGTGTGGGGCTGGGCGCGGTGGCTCACACCTGTAATCCCAGCACTTTGGGAGGCCAAGATGGGTGGATCAGGAGGTCAGGAGATCTAGACCATCCTGACTAACACAGTGAAACCCTGTCTCTACTAAAAAATACAAAAAAATTAGCCAGGTGTGGTGGCACATGCCTATAGTCCCAGCTACCTGGGAGGCTAAGGCAGGAGAATTGCTTGAACCCGGGAGGCAGAGGTTGTAGTGAGCTGAGATCCCGCCACTGCACTCCAGCCTGGGTGACAGAGCGAGACTTCGTCTCAAAAAAAAAAAAAAAAAAAGAAGAAGAAGTAGAAGAACATGTCTCATGCACATAGCACGGTCTTGTGCTTCCTGCACCCTCCCACACCCAAGGGAGGAGGAAGGTGCTCATGCAGGAGAAATGTAATCTCCTCTTCAGAGTTTTTTGTTTTATACCAGCCTATCTCTTACTTCCCTTGTTCAGCCAGCAGGATAAAAATCAATGGACATTTCTATCTCCAACCTGCTGTAGCTGCTTCTCAGAACCACCATCCCTTTATGTAGAGGAAGAGAGAGGCAATTTAAAATGGAAAAGGGAGAATTGCGAAGAGGAAGGACCAAAGGTGACTTCTCCCTTTATCTTTCCTGAAGGCCAAAGGTTGGAGACAGTAAAAGGAAACTTTGCTGGGTTTGTACAGGCAAAGAGGGATATTATGGACTTGAAAGAACTTTTCAGATGCGGTTGGTTACAAGAATGAAAATCAGGCAGCAATGAGCCAAGGACACTCAGCAATGCCATCAGCAGTACTTAATTCCACAAATAGAGTTACCAGGTGACTATAAGGTACTCAGAGAAGAGGTTCATATTTTAGATATAAAAAGATTTATCTCTTGGGTCTAAGAAACTACATATTTCAAAGAGAAGAATAATCAGCTTATAAGAAGACAGACTCAAGAAATATGAGCAGTGAAGAAGATAAATGGGGAATACTGAAAGTTTTTTTGAATTTGAATATTTAAGCTGGTGCTAAGAAAATAAGAATTGTGTTATTTCATCCTTTGACGAAAGCGCCCATGCATGAGTACTCCCCTTCCATAAGGAAGCCCTGGTACACACAGAGCCTAGATTATCCACTGATAACCCCACACCATCTCAACGAAGCTAAATAAAGATGGAGAAGAAGGGGCTTTCCACCTCTCACCAGCTGGCCTCACCCAGTGTCTTCAGGAAAACCAACCTCCTAGGCTTTGACTGGACTTCCCCATTTGTGAGATGAGGGAGAAAACTCAATGACTTCTATATCCTCTTCCCGCTCTGCAATGTGGTGACTTAATCGCATGATGGATGATTACATGGCCTTTACCCAATCCCCTCCTTACTGTTACTGTCCATCCATTTCGTCTTCCTGCCTCATCGTGGAGATGCTGCAATGTGCCACTGAGGCTGTCTGGACTACATTTCCCAGAATCCCATTCTCATCATGTCTCCCATTAGGGTGCACCATAAATAAGAGAGGTTCTTAGGTGGGATCTGGAAGATGGGCTGAAGCAGCCACCCTTCATTCTGCAGCTTACACAGGCTGTTGTCATCTACAGCCTGTGCGTTGGCATCAGGCAACAGCTGGGCCTGCAGCTGTGCTGTGTCCCCTGGCCTTTCCTCAGCGTCTCTGACCCAGGGCCAGGTGTGCTTGTTCAGCACCCTGGTGGGGAACCCTGGCTTCTGCAAGACCCCAGTAAGGCCTTGCTTCTGCAAGACCCCAGTAAGGCAACAACAGTGACACAAGTTCCAGCATCAGGGTTGAGATTTTCTTGCTCTCCCCGACTTCATCTCAACCTTCTCTTCTCCAGAACCTGCCATGTGGACTTGAAGCTCCAGCATCCAGTGAGACAACAGCCTTATAAAGACTGCTTGACCAGCCCCCACAATTGCAGAAGGTCCAATCCCTAGAACTAAGCTGCTTGTATATATGATCAGACATGTGGGTTGGAGCCTTGAAGAAACCTCTTAAATGGGGATTATAATTGTGAGGGTCTCATAGGATCACTGTGTGGTTTAAGGGAGATAGTGAATGTCAAGTTGGTATGGAATGCACAGTAAATACTGTGTTATTATTAACTAAAAATCCCAGTTACCCTGCTGAGAAAACCTCTCTCATTTTTCATAGCTGTAGAATCAAGGGAAGTAGGCACTTTGCCTGTGCCGTACCAGTGACTAAGCTAACAGAACCCTGGCTCCACTCTAAACCTAAGAGAATCTAATCCTATTTTTATTAGAGACCAGAACATAGTAGCTAACAAGTACTTAACCTCTCCCTCCAAGGAAATGATGGCGAAGCCAAAAAGAATGATACCAAACTGGAAACCAGTGATTTCAGTAAGATGTTTCAATGTCACTGAAGGAAAACATCATTTTAATGGTGGAGTTTGATATCCACATTAAAAGACAGTTAATCGAGAGACATCATACAATAGAGCTATTTGGGTAGAGTACTTGGTAAACTGAAAGCCTAATACATAAACTTTCCTTTTTCGGCTCTTACTGATGAAAAAAGTTATTCAAAGAAGTATTTGAGATGGACTTAAATATCAAAACCATACTTCTTACTTTTTAAAATTACTTAATACATATCGTGTTCCAAGAAGATCTAAGTATATAAAATTAGAGTTTTTCTCATCAGAGCATTAAATCTAAGCCCATCAAGAAACCTCAAGCTTACTGATCTGTACAGCACTTTTTGGTCTTTTTATTTCAGTCTCAAATATTTTGAAATGGTATTAAGTTGTATCCAAATGACACAGTGGGCCAGTGGCTGGGGGAGGGAGGTGAGACCTGAATGCCAAGAGGTGGGGGAACCATTCTTTCCCACTCTGTTCTGATTTCCAAGCCGACACCCACAGCCCACTGACTGTCTCAGCTCCAGTGTGCCGTGTGAGCCACCTGGCACACACACACTTCAAAGCCAGACCTCAGTGTGATACCTAAAGAGCAAACGTCATCTTGGTCCTCAGAGCTATGAGCCCTTGCAGATTCTCTGCCAGTGTCATCTTTCTTTCTCACTGTCACTCAATTTTAAAACACTGCAGCCAAGTGTTGTTCGTCTTTCCCTGATGGCACTTAGCACCATCACCGACGTCCACAGGTGCTTCCAGACACATCTCTGCTGTGCCTCCAGCCTCCTCACCAGGCTCTCACCATCCCACACCCGGACATCCTGTGACACAGCCGCTCCGGGGTCACCAACTCCTGCCCCCTCTTTCCATACATTCATTCACATATGATCTAGTCCCCTCCCACATACACTTCACTATACTATCTTTCACTATATAAACCTTTAATGCGGCCAGGTGCGATGGCTCACAGCACTTTGGAAGGCCGAGGTGGGTGGATCACTTGAGGTCAGGAGTTTGAGACCAGCCTGGCCAACATGGTGAAACCCTGTCTCTACTAAAAATACAAAAATAGTCAGGCATGGTGGTGAGCACCTGTAATCCCAGCTACTCAAGAGGCTGAGGCAGGAAAACAGCTTGAACCCCAGAGGCGGAGGTTGCAGTGAGCCAAGATTGCATAACTGCATTCCAACCTGGGCAAAAGAGTGAGACTCAGTCTCGGGGGCGGGGGGGCGGGGGGGCGGGGAAGAAAGAAAAAACAGTATAGATTAAAATGATAGATTGTAGAGAATTCTGCTGGTAGAAAAGTAAATTTATACTTGCTTGCATGAGTAACTTCTACATTCTTTGTAATGGATTTTACATAATAGGAGCATGTATTTTGTGACAATAATAGGCCCACTCAAGCAGCTGGATATACAGCTAACTCTTTATCACTGTCAGGGCTGAAATGAAACTTGGTTTACTTCTTACATGAAAAAAAGTCCTTCTTTTCCCAAATACCAAATATATAAACTTAGATTCATTTAGAAAAGTTGACTCCTCAGTAGATAATAAATGTCTCAGATGAAACAAATCTCTCTCCCTCTCTCCTTAAATGCATACAGAATAGGAAAGGCTCATACACATGGGTACAAATTCTGGCTTCTCTCAATGATCCTGAGTGTGTTATTTTCCATTTAAGCCTCAGTTTTTCTCCTTCTAAAAATGGAAACAATGATATCTATGTGATAAAGCTGTAGTGAAGATTAAATTAGACATAATAAGTGCCTAGTAGAAAAGAGACACTTTAGAAGCAATTGATAAATTGTAGCCATAATTATGCATATGAAATACTTGTAACTATAAGCCCATTTTCCATGTTGTTTATTCCTTCAAGGCTACACTTGTATTTGAATGTCTATCTGCCACTGTCTTGGTTTACAGCAAAATCACCTTATAATGAAGAAAGAGCCTGCTATGTTTCAAAACCTCCTTTAGGTGGAATCCAATGGGAAATAACTTATAAATACATATTTTTATTGTATATGTAACAGTATATTTTTAGATTTATTTTAGTGATGTTGTAATGGCTAATTGTATAAATTCTGAATCAGCCTCACTTTTCCTTTTAATTCAGTTCATATATCAGCTCTTCAGCCAATGGAAATCTCCTTTATAGGGTGTGGAATAACCATTAACCTCCCTTTGTGCCCCATGTAATTTGACGATAATAAATTTCACAATACCGTCACTGCTTTGTGCATAGTAGATGCTCAGTGAATATTCAGTGAATTTAAATTTGGCAAGTAGTCAAAGAGAAAGAAATTATTTTAAGTAACTAAAATTAACAAAACACCTAACTACACTTCCAGAAATAGGTAAAAGAACTAAAGATTACATAAAGTATCAGGTGTTAGAAGTCTAGAAAAACATAATTCTCCAAATTGTGATTGTCAAAATGTGAGCCCGGAGATAAATTCCCATGCCTTTGCATATGAGCAAATTGGCTCTACAATTTTTACAAAAGAACTATGGTTCTGCACTGTTGGACTCAAACGCCCTTTGTGCTGCATTTTCATTAGTCCAAAACATTTAGAATCATTTTGCAGAGCAGCTCATTTTGTGCAGCAGAGGGAGGCCATGAATTATCTGTTGTGCCTGAATAAAGCTCTGCAATGTTGAGCCGTGTCTTCGCTGAGTCTAGGCGCCTCCACTTCTTACATGCCATGCAAATGACACAATTTGAAAAACACATCCAAATGTACACAGTATTCCATCTTCTATGAAAAGCATAAGACGGGAGGAAGAAAAGAGGTTGGTTAATGGAAGTGAGTATAGAAAGAAGGAATATGTTCTAGTTTTCAATAGCACAGTACAATTCCTACAGTTAACAATCATTTATTGTATATTTCAAAATCGCTAGAAGATTTGAAATGTTCCCAACACAAATAAATTATAAATGTTTGAAGTGGTGGATATTCTAAATGCCCTGATTTGGTCATTACACGTTGTATGCATGTAACAAAATATCACATGTACCCATAAATAAGTACAATTGTTATATGTCTATTTAAAAAAGGAAAAAAACACCATTTAAATAGAAAACAACATAAAAAGAATGTATACATCCTTTATATTGATGAGATCTCTTAAACCAGTTGTGTTCAGTTCCACCTTTGAACCCTCAGAACAAGGGATTTGTGCTTATTGCTACCTACTTGACTCTACCTCGTGTTCAGTCTATTGTGTACGAGTCTTCTGTACATCTTATCCTTATACTCAACTCTATAAATTGTAAGCTCCCTGAAGAACGGAGCTTTGTCCTGTCCTTCCTGACACAGGCAACACTCAACATTTGATGTCTATCTAGTCTACGTAACTATCTCTTCCAGCAGAATCATTTTTTTTTCTTTCTTTCTTTCCTTTTTTTATTTTTTGAGATGGAGTTTCACTCTTGTTGCCCAGGCTGGAGTGCAACGGTGCGATCTCAGTTCACTGCAACCTCTGCCTCCTGGGTTCAAGCGATTCTCCTGCCTCAGCCTCCTGAGTAGCTGGGATTACAGGCATGCACCACCACGCCTGGCTAATTTTGTATTTTTAGTAAAGATGGGGTTTCTCCATGTTGGTCAGGCTTCTTTTTAGAATAGTCCATAAACTACCACCTTTAAGTGACTGAATCCTGGAAATAAGTGTCAAAAAACCTAATGTGTATCCATGAAAGTATTATAATAAATGACATGTAATAATGTGAATATGAGAAACAAATTGTATTATTCTGTAAGGTAAAATGAGGTTTATGAGAACTGGATTATTGTTGAGAACAGTAGTTGTTAACTGCTGTTTTATTATTTATCCTTCATGTATGGGCAAGATGCTACTGAAAATGATCATTGTCTAGGTATGACTGAAAAAACAAGCATGTTCATTCATTTGCTCATCCATTTATTAAACAAATATTTTAATCATTTCAGCAACATGTTTGTGTTACTGCCAAAGAGAAATTAGATTCTAACATGTTCAACTTAAAAAGACTTCAATGGCTCCCTGTTGTCTCCGGGAGTAAGTCCAGGTCTTCTGCGGGATACATAAGTTCTTTCCTGATCCGGCCTCTCCCTGTTTCCCTGTCTTATCTCTCATCACGCCCCTACTTCCACCCTTTATTCCTACCGTCTTGTTTCACACCCTCCATGCCTCTAAATCTTGTCTCTGCAAGGAATCGTTTTCTTCTCTCTCCTAACTCCTATATGACCTTAAAGACTTACCTGAGGCAACTCTGTCCCTCAGGTAAGTCTTTTATATTATTCAAATCTAGAGCAGCTGTTTGTCCTCTATGTGCCCACAGCATCCTGGGCTGTCCTTTGTCATAGCATTTGTCACACCTCTTCAAATCTGTTTCTTTATCTCTCTTGTCCACTAGACTCTGGCAGGCCGTATGATACTCTTATCTGTATGCCCAGTGCCCAGCGTGGTACCCAGCAAATTGTAGGCACCCAATACATATTTACTGACGACTGAATAAATGTGGAGACTGGGGCAACTACGACAAAGAGAACAGACAATTAACTGGAATTCAGGAGACCCGGACACTGTCTTCAAAGGTTGAAAGACTTCTGGAAAATTAATCTTTTTGTGCAACTCCTGGCATTAGCTAAGGTGATTGTCCAAAGCATTCCTTAGCTCTGTGGCTACGTGGCATTTTCTAAAAGTGACAAAGTTCTAATGTGTCTCTAGCCGAGAGGAACAGTTACAGTTGGCACTTAACATTATTTGTTTGCTTAGGGAGACATTCTGTATCTTAATTTCAGACTACTTATGACAGGTCTCTGATACAATGTATGGAGTGTCAAATATATCATCTTTTCTAGGTTTTAATAAAAAGAAAACCTTACCAAAAAAAAGGTTGCCTTGACAATATATCTATAGACAATATCTGAATTAATAAACTGACCATTTATTTTCTCTTCTAGTTAAGGATGCTATCTAGAACAAGGACTTGGTCATGACAATTGGAAAGCCATCCAGTGGTTCATGGCTCATGGCACTCATATTAGCAAAGGTGGGTTCCTGTCATCCCTACCTGCCCTTCACAGCTCAGGAGCACATCTCCTCCCATCACACCAAACAACCACAAACAGCCTTTCTCTTTTCTTCTTTTCTTTCTTTCTTTCTTTTTTTTTTTTGGTGACAGAGTTTCACTCTGTTACTCAGGCTGGAGTGCAGTGGCGTGATATCAGCTCACTGCAACCTCCACCTCCCGGGTTCAAGCGATTCTCCTGCCTCAGCCTCCTGAGTAGCTGGGATCACAGGCACCCGCCACCACGCCTGGCTAATTTTTTGTATTTTTAGCAGAGATGGTGTTTCACATGTTGGTCAGGCTGGTCTTGAACTCCCGACCTCAGGTGACCCACCCGCCTCGGACTCCCAAAGTGCTGGGATTACAGGCATGAGCCACTGCACCCGGCCCAAACAACCATTCTTACTGCACATCTATATGGTGGAGCTAACTCCATTTCTCAGGAAGATGGACGGAATGAATATCCTCCACAGATAACAGATTTTCATAGGCTGTGAAACCTTAGTAATTTGAATCATGGAAGAATGACCTAAGTCAGTGGAGTCTCTTTTCTTACAATGGCTTAAGTGCTTTCAGACACAAAGAACTAAATAAGGCATGCTAACAAATAGATTGGCTGAAGTCTTATCTTTTTCTTAATTAATACACAATATGTAATTGATATGCTATTTGTATACAACTTGAACGTATTGAAAGAAGGGCCTTAAATGTACCTCAAAAACTATGTTTCTCTAGGTATATTTAATATTATTTCTTAAATACTATTAATTTTATTACTTTACATAATAAAGGTGTTTTAGGTTGGGTGCAGTGGCTCATGCCTGTAATCCCAACACTGGGAGGCTGAGGCAGAAGGACTGCTTGAGGCCAGGAGTTCAAGACCAGCCTGGGCAGTATAGCCAGACCCCATCCTTACAAAAAATTTAAAAAGCTAGCCAGGCATGGTGGTGCATGCCTGTAGTACCAACAACTCAGGGAGGCTGGGGTGAGAGGATTGCTTGAATCCAGGAGTTCAAACTACGATCACACCTCTGCAATCCAGCCTGGGCAACACAGCAAGACTCTCTCTCTAATAATAATAGTAATAAAAGGTGTTTTAATATCCCTCCTCCCCCAAGCTCCAAAAGATAAATTCTAAATTAGTGGAGTTTGGATCAGTGAGGGTTGATGGGGAAAAATGCAAATATAGTAGTATTTTCACATGAGGCCAGGCCTCGTGAAATCCATATCTTTAAACTTCATTATGCTTCTAAACCACCCCCCCTCCTTTTTTTTTTTTTTTTTTTTGAGACACAGTTTCACTCTGTCACCCAGGCTGGAGTGCAGTGGTGTAATCTTGGCTCACTGCAACCTCCACCTCCCCGGCTCAAGCGATCCTAGTGCCTCAACCTCCCGAATATCTGGGATTACAGGCATGTGCCACCACGCTTGGCTAATTTTTTTTTTGTATATATTATTAGTAGAGATGAGGTTTCACCACATTGGCCAGGCTGGTTTCAAACTCCTGACCTCAAGTGATCTGCCCTCCTTGGCCTCCCAAAGTGCTGGGATTACAGGTGTGAGCCACCACGCCTGGCCATGCTCCTAAAACTCTAACCTGTGACTCTGGAATATGTTTACAAGGAAGCTCAAGATTGAGGACACTGCAGTCCATTTCAAAATGATGTCAGAGGGCAGAAGTGACACTGACATTAATAGAATTGCTGGGGCACTAGTTGCCTTGCCGGAGTGGCACCCTTGAAGATAAGAAACAAAATGACAGCTCGCACCAAGTATTCACCCTTAGGCCACACAGATAAATGTGCAGCAAACCTCTTCAGGCTCCACTTGTCTGGAGAAGGAGACACATGATATATTGATGCAATGTAGGAAAAAGAGGAATTAAGTAATTTTAAAAATTATTTTAATAGGTCATCTATCTAGAAAGAATGGCAAAGAGGAAGACCAGGGTGGGTGGGCAAAATGCACCATTTTGTTTGTTAAGCAACATCTTAAAAGGTGCAGTTAAAATATATGTACACTTCCTCAAATTAAGCAAACATCATTAGGATATTTCAGACACTGAAACTGATGAAAGGCATCCCGCGCCCCTTTTTTTTTGAGACAGGGTCTCTTCTGTTGCCCAAGCTGGAGTCAAGTGGTGCGATCATGTCTCACTGTAACCTTGATCTTTTTGGCTCAAATGACCCTCCTGCCTCAACCTCTGAAGTAGCTGAGATCAGAAGTGTACATCACCACACACAGCTACTTTTTAAATTTTTTGTAAAGATGTGGTCTCACTATCTTGCCCAGGCTGGTCTGAAACTCCTGGGCTCAGGCCATTTCCCCAAAGCCTCCCAAAATGCTGGGATTACAGTTGTGAGCCACCTTGCCTGGCTGAACAGTACCTCTTGAGATGAAGCAAGGCGTGGGTGGGCTTCACTAAAGGGCAGCATTACAACAGGGAAATATTCATGAGACATGTCTAAAGCAAATTATCATGCCTAATAATATTTCTTTTAGTTGAATAATTACAATTTCATTATGGCTCATTTCTTATCATTAATATTTTCATTTAAAATTATAAATGAGATGATCACATAAAATGAAAAACTGACTTTAAAGTTAAAATAACACACGCTTTTCCTTAGGAAAAGCGTGATCCCAGCATTTTATAGAATTGGAAAATACTTGGGTGATGATCAAATCCAATATCCTCATTTCACAAATACATAAGATACTCAAGAGTCTAAATGACATTTCAATTTTATCAAACTAGTTTGGAATGAGTCCAGCAGAACCAATGTCTCTGGATCCCCAACCCAGTGTTTCCAGAACAATATTCTGTGTTACATAATTTTATATTTATTTGGCAAACTACATTTTAAAGGATCTAAATATAGAAATAGTTTCATATATTATCTTTCTTAATATTAAAATAAAATATAATATCTTGTATTATATTTGGTGGACTGTTTTTGAAGTATCAAATTTATCTATTAATAACTATGGATCATGTATTATTATTCCTCAATGGCGAATTTGGCACCCTACAGAAAATAGTCTTCATTTCTTTTTTTTTTTTGGCGGGGGGTTGTTTTTTTAGACAGAGTCTCACTCTGTCACCCAGGCTGGAGTGCAGTGACATGATCTCGGCTCACTGCAACCTCTGCCTCCCGGGTTCAAGCAGTTCTCCTGCCTCAGCCTCCAGAGTAGGTGGGATTACAGGCGCCCACCACCACGCCTGGCTAATTTTTTGTATTTTTAGTAGAGATGGGGTTTCGCCATGTTGGGCAGGCTGGTCGTCAACCCCTGACCTCAGGAGATCTTCCTGCCTCAGCCTCCCAGAGTGCCGGGATTACAGGCATGAGCCACCGTGCCTGGCCTATATTCCTTCATTTCAACGAAACATTCACATTTGAATGACTTGACTACATAGAAACCTTGAATAAAATTCCAAAATGTAGGAAATTACAGGCCATGATAACATAATTTAAAACATAATCCAATAAAAGCATAACCAAGCAATAGGAAGATAGTTTAGTATTTTAACCATTTGAATATAAAAGCCTTTTAACCGTTGGTCAACAGAGAAAATCAAATTATATTTACCATTATCTAAATGTAAATTAAGTGGGAAAATACCTACAATATGAATGTTGATACAGCTGAACTCGGAGGATCCGAACAGCTTTCAGATACAGAAAGGAGAGAAGACATAACCTAAACTTACCCAATGTGGGTAAACAGGAGAGTGATAGGGGTAAGTGAAGAAGGACTAGGCTGGAACATCACACTAATTCTAAGTCAGATTACAAAGCACTTCAATGCCGTGCAAACGAAATCTGAATTAATTTTAGATGACAAAAAGAGCAAATCAGAATTTTTTAAGAAGCAGAGAAGGACTTTTTGGCAACACAGCTGACTGAACTGAGAAGGGTTCCTCTTCCTGTTCCAGGTAGAACTACTGGAAAGAGAGACAGAGAGGACAGAGAGAGAGATCACAAAGGCAGAGAGGAAGGCAGGCTGATGGGAAACTCCAGGGGTTGGAAAGGCAGAGGGAATGCCAACCTGGGGTGGTGGAACCCCAGCTGACTCTGCGTCAGCCTAGGGTCCTGGTCCCAGACCCTGCTGTCAAGGCTGAAGGATGGAGCTAAGCATACTTGCTAATACGAGACACGTGTTTTAGGGCCTGCAAGAGGCAGAAAGCTAGATCTGAGAATCTATGCATAAACCATGACCTTGGAAGACACACTTGGAAAAGGGGTTTACAAAACTTCACCCAAATAAGTGGCAATGAAGCCCAGGGCTCTGGGAGGATAAAAACACACAAAAAAAGTTATAATAAAAGTAGTAACTAAAACAGTGACATATTGGCATAGGGAACAGATAATAGATCAATGGACTGGAATAGAAGCCCTACATAGATATGACATCTTGGTTTACGACAGATACAGCATTCTATATTAGTAGGGAAGGATAGAGTCCTATATAAATGAGACCTAAATGTGAAAAGCAAAGTGTTAACATTTAAGAGAGAAATATAGGAGAATGCTTTATAACATTAGCATAGGAAGGCTTTATTTTAAAAGTTCATGAAAAAAAGAACTGACACATTTGTCCCCATTCTATTTAAAGCATCTGCATGTTTAGACAAACTATAACCCAAGTGAAGACAAGCCACAAACTGGAAGAAGACACCACTGATAAAAGATTAGTATCCAAAATGAGTAAGAAAACTGTAGAAATCAATATGAAAATTCAAAAAAAGGCCCAAGGGAAAAATTGAGGAAAGACAGAACTAGGCAGCGCACAGAGGAGGTAACCTGAATAACCACTGGCCGTAAGGAAGATGCTCCACCTCAGCATGAATCAGGGAACACTGAGGAACATGGCAAGGCTGCCCCATCTTATAGCCATTTTACTGTGGAAAAATCTAAGATTCCGAAGATACTAAGGGAGGGGAAAATGCAGAGCAATGAGCACTTCCATAAACTGCCAGTGGCCACGTAGGAGTTTATTTGTACGACCAGATAGAGAGAAATGTGTAAAGAGCTACTAAGGTTTAGTATTCACATTTCACTGGACCTAGCAATTTCGTACCTAAGAGTATGTTCTAGGGGCACTATTTCCATATGTTCAAGTAAACACGTACAAGGATTTTTAATGCAACCTTATTTGTAATTGCAAAAATTTGGCAACACACAAAATGTTTATCAACAGGACAGTGATTACATGCATTGTGGTAGTGTCATAAAAAGGCATGGCATGCCCCTATTAAAATAAGCATACTAGAGCAATTTTTCTCAAAATGTTGTTCAGGAATAGCAGAATCAGCATCACCTGGAAACTTATTAAAATGTAAATTCGCAGACCCCACTCAAGAGCTACTGAATCCGAAATGCTGGCAGTGGGACGCAGCAATCCATGTTTTAACAAGCTCCCTTCCCCCCATGTCAGGTTGAGAGTAGTTATACTGGATTTACCTGTGTCCACATGGATAAGCTTCAAAACCAAAATCTGAGCCACAAAAGCAACTATATAATACAATTAACATAAATCTTAAGACCATAAGTAATATATGGACAGAAAGGATATATGCCAACTTTAGGAGGGATGAAGGGGTAATAGAAATAGAAGGCAGAGGATTTCAAATGTACCCACAATATGTGATTTACTTGATAAAATGATATGAAGCAGATCTGGAAAACTGTGAGTATTTGTCACATCAGCGTGATAAGTATAGAGGTGTCTGCCAGATTATTCTCTGCATTTTTCAGTTAGTTTTGAACATTTCACAAGCATACTGACACAGCCAAGTCAGTGTTTCTGTAGGATAACCACATTGTACGGGAAGGTGTAAGGCAGGAGAGACAGGAGGCAGGGGCAACAAGTTCCTATATTGCTTCAGTTACCCAGCAAAGGAAGAGGGCTTTAACTGAGGTGTCAGTGTTCTAGGACTTGATCCTCCATTTGGTGCTGGGAGTGAAGAAAACGAGCAGCCAAGGAAGATTCCAAAATGTGCAGCTATATAGAATGAAATCTGAATCTGAGAAGAAACTGTATGTCCTCATTCAATAGTTGGTATTTGATAATAGAGACAGCAAATGGTGGTAAGGCAAGATGAAAAAATCACTGGCAACAGAACCCTTGGGAAAATAAAGAGGAAGCAAAAAAAAAAAAAAAAAAAAAAGGAATTGCCTTTAGAGGTAGGAAGAAAAAAGGAAGCAAAAGAATTTCTACTGAAGTCAAGCGAGTTTTACAATGGAAAGGATCATGTGGTAGAGAAATGTCTAGCAAGATAAAGACTGAGAAGAGACATGCGATACTAGGAAGAGTATTTGATTATTAGAGTCCTCCCTCCAGCCCCCTGACATGTTTATTTTATAAGAGATCTTGGAGAAAAAGTCTATTTCATTATTTGAAAGATTAAATGTGCGATATGGAATTGGCAACAGCAAATATGGACTTACCTTCTAAGATGTTCTGAGACAAAACATAAGCACAGGGGCAATAACTGGTGATTAAAGTTTAGGAAGAGGTGGGATAAAAATGGAATCATGAGGCCAGGTGAAAGGGTCAGCTTTGGGAAAGATGAGGAATTCTTGCTTGGGGAAGAAGAGATAAGGGGAAGATACTAATACAGTGGGAAGAGATGACGAGATGAGTTTAGGAAAGTTCAAGGAGCAAACAGTTCCATCCAGCATCAGCTTGGAGGCAAGAGCACATCACAGGTGCCAGAGGTGGACTTAAGGGGCTGAGGAGAAAAGACAAGGTTGGCACTGGAGAATGGAAAATGGGGTTTGCTAAGAAAAGGTCAAAGAATTGCCATCCCATATTTTGAGGAAATTAGGGACAAAAATATTTTATCTAATGAGTAAGCATAGTTATTTCAAACAGCCTGATGGCAGAACAGGAGAGGATAAAAAAGACCTGGGTTCCTCTGAAAGTGAAGAATGAGAAGGCAAGCACTCCAATATTTGCATTATCTCAACATCCAATGATCTGGAAGATATGCTAGAGCCACTTCCAAAATATACTGAATTTCCATCCATTCCTCTTTCCCCTCTAGTTCTTCACGCTATGATTTCTCACCCAGAACAAGACAGTAGCAGTAACTGTTCTCACTTCCACCATGCTGGCTCCCTAGAAGCCAGAGTAACTTCTTTGAAATGCAAATCACATGATTTCACTCCCATGCTTAAAACCATCCAATGGCTTCCCACTGTCCTAGAATGAAATCCAAAGATGGACCCTGGGAAGCAGAAAAGATGACAATCAACAGTCCTTCCTGTCTCTCAAAAAAAGAAAAGAAAAGAAAAATATATATATATATGCATATTCCTTAAGGTTAAAAATACCCAGTTTGCTCCTTTTGCCAGCACCATATCAACAGGCTCAAATTCTATTCAACGATTTTGAAGAATAAATGTTTTTATAAAACTTAAGTAACAAAAAGATCTACTACGCAAATTACATCACTGTTAAGTGAGAACTAGGTAAATTAACTGACAGGAACACATTTACAAGGTATGTATAGGATTTATGAAAGCCTATACTCTACTTTTCCTCTAAAAGACTTATTTTTAATTATATTATTGAGTGATCATTTGATCTATATCCGTCTCCCCGGTTGGAGTGTGAGCTTCAACAAGACAAGGATCACCTCTGTCTACTTTATTCACAGGATTATCCTCGGCATTCAGCATAGATCCGACATGCTGTAGGGGCTCAGTCAATACTGGATGGATTACTGAATAAATGTTAGTTAAATTACTGAATACTCAATGAAGTAGAACAGAAAAGGCTTGGGCAGAGTCCCAGGCAGGATGAAGGAATGCAGTCCAAACTCTATGATTAAGAAAGTATGACACTTGCTATATTAGTCAATTTTCATGCTGCTGATAAAGATATACCCAAGACTGGGCAATTTACAAAAGAAAGAGGTTTAATTGGACTTAACAGTTCCACATGGCTGGGGAAGCCTCAGAATCATGGCAGGAGGCAAAAGGCACTTCTTACATGGCAGCGGCAAGAGAAAATGAGGAAGATGCAAAAGCGGAAATCCCTGATAAACCCATTAGATCTCCTGAGACTTATTCACTACTATGAGAACAGTATGGGGAAAATTGCCGCCATGATTCAAATTATCTCCCACCAGGTCCCTCCCACAACACATGGGAATTACATGAGTACAAATCAAGATGAGATTCGGGTGGGGACACAGAGCCAAACAATATCACTTGCTTATGTCACGTTATCTTTCTAAGCCTTATTTATCTCATTTATCAAATGACATAACATGATCTGCAAAAGCAAATGAAAACGCTGTAGTGTCCCATTATCATAAACTGTGATGACTAACAATTACATGGAACTTAGAGTCAATTTGTTTTCTGACACACTAAAAGTCCTCAGGGTTTAAGAAAGCAACAGCATCTGCCATTTCATTTTCTGAGAGGCATCCCACATAAAGCAAACAATGTCAGTCACCTGCCATCTCTCTAAAGACCCACAGTGTTTGTAAGCCATGAGGCCCCAGGGTTAGGGGCTCTTTTTAAGGCCTCTCAGACTCTTTAAGGACTTTCAAGCTTAAGCATTTTTACCCAGCAGAACCTCAGAAGCCTCTATCTAATACTAGAAACAAGACAGAAGCTATATAAGCCTGGGAGGTTGAGGCTGCAGTGAGCTGTGATTGCACCACTCCACTCCAGCCTGGGTGACAGAGCAAGACCCTGTCTCAAAAAACAGAAAAACAAACAAACAAACAAAAACAAAAAAGGAAGCTAAAGTTTCTTTACAAAAAGAGGCAGAGAAAACTTCATAGAGATATTTGGCTATTCAAGTGAGAACGCTCAGATCTTCTCATGACCACAAATCCATTATCAAAAAAACTAAGAATCTAAGAATGAGGAAACACCACTGACCTCAATGACAAGTCGTTAAACTTTAGGTAAATACTCATGATGCTTTGCAGATATCATTGTTGTGGCTAATAACAAATAAAATTTAACCCAGCAGCTTTAATGTCATGGCCCTTCTATTTTTTAAGTGGGTATTTGTACAAACATATCCATTAAACCCCGAGTTTGCCTCAAAATTTTAAAACACAATTTTAAAACATTTACTACCATCACTGACTTGTTCCTTTCCAACCTGGGATCCATTAGGGACCCTTTTGTTTGGTTTGGCACAGACAGCCCATTCTATACATACTGATTAAGATTTTACTATAAGAACATTTCTTATAGGCAATCCAGTATATATAACCAAATTTGTGTATTTTATGTTGCCATATTCCCTGAATATTTAAATGAAAAGCCTCAACAAAAAGAGGATTTGAAAAAATGTCGATATGCTAAATTTAGCTGATCTTAAAAACAAGTCTATCTTAGAACATTCTCTCAGGTAAATCATGTATAATTCATAGATTTTTCCTGAAACATTATGTACACATCCGTGCATCTCAAATCATTAAAAAATAAATTAGTTTGAAAGTGACAATAGTCAAATACCATCCTGGGATAGAAAAGTTACTGAGATAGCAAATGCCTTACATTACAAAGGATGTACCTTTGCTATCCCCAGAGCAGTATTTTACACAGACACTGCTGTATAAAAAAGTCATTAGTTGTTTTATTACATCATTCTGTTTATTTATTTTTAATAAAAATGGTGTAAATCATTAAATTATTCTGAATTTGAAAGGCAGTTCCCACTCCTGCTGGAAGCTAGCTGAGGACTGGACGGCCCTGCTGTTCCTGCTTGCGTGAACTATCCCTCCTGGTGAATTATACAACTAGTTAATATACAAAAGAAAATAGGCAACTCCCATTTGGCATGTCATTCTTTTATGCCCGAGAGCTCACTTCACATGCAACAAATCTCCACGGCAGTACTGAAAAGGCCTAATGAAGGAACACAATGATTTAGGTCAGCCCAGAAAGGCTTTGAATTCTTCAACGAAGAGTGTCTTCACAGAAAGTATTTTCCCCCATGTAACATTACAGCTTGGAATCTGCCAAAACAACAGTCGGCACCCAACACCGACACCTCTACGTTCACTAAATAGACGTTTTTATTTACCTAATCCAAAACCAGAGTGGTCCAAAGCAGTTAGATAAAGTTGAGTATTTTTCTTTTTTGCAATTGTAATTGAAATTCTGTTGGTTGAATAAAAACTGGAACTTGCCTTTCTGAGGAATGAATTCATCCCACAGAATTTGTTCAGAATTTGGAATGCATTTTCCATATGATGATGGCAGGTCCTTTCTCACATGTGAGAGGGAGACACTCCTAGGTAAGTCTGGTCACGATCAAATCTCTGTATTTTCTTAGCATCCGGACCTTGTTTAGTTGCCTCCTTGGCCAACTGCACCGAGGAAGCAGGGACTGGTCTCTGGGGAGGGGGGTGAAGACATCCAACTCTGAGCCCTCCAGTGCCTATTTATAATAGAAAAACAGCCTCTGTTCCCTTTTCAATGCAAAGTACTTTCTCAAATCACCTTAAAACATATTTATACTGAAGGTCATGCACGATGGCTCACACCTGTAATCCCAGCACTTTGGGAGGCAGGGCGAGCAGATCACTTGAGGTCAGGAGTTTGAGACCAGCCTGTCCAACGTAGTGAAACCCTGTCTCTACTAAAAATGCAAAAAATTAGCCAGGTGTGGTGGTGTGCGCCTGTAATTCCAGCTACTCGGGAGGCTGAGGCAGGAGAATAGCTTGATCCCAGAAAGCGGAGGTTGCAGTGAGCCGAGATTGTGCCACTGAACTCCAGCCTGGGCAAAAGAGCGAGACTCAGTCTCAAAAACAAACAAACAAACAAACAAAATATATATACACTGAACGATAAAATTTTCCTACATTTGGAAAGAAAAGTAGGTTTCATAAAGGAAATTTTAATGAAACAACCATTTATGAAGACCAATAGCATACTGTTTTCCACTAATATTCTTTTCATGATTGAGACTTTAAAGTTTTTCTATAGAAAAGAAGCCAGTAATTTTACATTTTAATTATGTTCCCTTTTATATGTTTTCTTTGTGTCTGCCTAATTTAATATTACTTTTTTTTTCTTATCAGGCCTGGAAGCTACTACTCTTTGGTATTACTTACTAATTGTGTTTGTAGCACTTACTGAGATACATTAGCTCAAATTGAAATGGCAACATGAAATGCAATTATGCCTACTTATAGACATTCTAGATATACATGTACCATATTGCCTTAAAGTGCAGTTTATTTTACCTGCTAGAAAAACTGTGAAACAGGAACACAGACATGTATACAGAACTGTGCAGAATACAAAAAAAAAAATGTCTACAGTGTTTTCCTTTCTCAGTTTTCATGTGATTTAGACATTAAATGTCTTACATGTAAATTCTGCAACTGTAGAAAATGCAGATAATCAAAAGGGAATAGGAAATCAGAATCTAAGCCATCATTTAGGTTCTCTATATTGTTCATGGACTATTAATAATACATGTATATGACTAAAGAGATCATACTAATAAAGCCCATGGTCTGGGGAGAGTAAAGGGACTAGTACTCACCCCAGACCACTCTAAAGACCACCACCTCATTCTTGTATTAAGACCCCAAATTGGCATCCCTGCACCTGAGTCTAACCAGCCTCCCATGGTACCTGATCTACAGCTTTGTATAGAAAAAAGGACACAATTCTAGTGAGCACTGTTTCTTGAAAACTGCACTTCACATAAAGAGATTTTAATTTTTAATAATTTAAAAGTAATGGAGATTACACTGAAAATGATGATGTCTTGATGAAAATAAGCCTCAGCTAATACAACTCACATTTCAATGGAGAGTTAATTGAAGCACAACACCTTAGATTTATGCTGTGTTAGCGAAATAGCATAGAAAGGCTGATGAAAAGTGTTCACTGCATGCCAATAAGCCAAACATCACAGGAAGTGTGTAAATGGATTAGGATTCTTAGACAAATCTATCTAGCACAGCAATATGTAACAAATTAAAGTGGAAGAATGAAAATGTTACTATCATCACTTTCCTTACAGCTTCTCCTTACTAAAAATGGGTTGTGTCATTTCTTATTACAACAAAAGATTTTTTTGATGGGAATCTGCTAATATGGTCACGGGAGGGGTGGAAACCAAGCATAAGCATGGAATTTAGCACAAAGTATACCTTTACTCACGAAAGCGGGGAAAACATTTTAGCATGAAGATTACTTGGTGCTTATGTTGCACTGCTAACTGCATATTCTAGAAATAATTAATGCTAGTCTCAATTACCAGCATGCAACTCACATTTTCAGCTAAATCAATAACTGAAATAACAACAAGGGAGAACTCCCCTTATATTATTAATAAGTTCTCAGCCTTATTTAAGCATCAGAATACCTAGGAGTCACAATGTTCTTTGCAGTTATTGTTATACCTAGTGTCTGTCATAGGTGTCACTAATTTTGTCATGCGTAAGTGGCAACAATGTTATTACAAAAATCAAAATTGTGAGCATGCACATCCACAAAAGCAGTAAGCAACTGATCTAAGTATGACTGGCTGCTTCTATGCTGTACTGTGATATTCGTGTGTGCTATCTGCTTGCTTGCTAATTCCTAGCTACACTTTATTAACAAACAAAGGTAGGTTTAAAAACAATTATAGGATAAAAACTTTAAATTTGGAATATGCTATCCATTTACTTATTTTTCCTGAAAAATGGGAAAACTGCAATTATTCAATTATAGTGATAAAAGATCAGTCTAGCATATGGTGCTATGCACAACGGTTCTAACTGTTGGTCAGACGTAATCTTTGCCTTCGAGGTATTTCCAGTCTGTTAGGGCTGGCACAAATCCTAAACTTTTAAATATGTTTCTCATATAGAGCACAGTAGCACTGACATGGGCTACTTGGCTTACTAACCATTGAAGATGAAGAATGCTTCTCAGGGAAAATTATACCTGAACCAGTTATTGAAACAAGAGCCTGAAAGGAAAGGTGGAAATCATATCCTTGGCAGAGGAAGCAGCATGACCAAGGCAAGGAGACAGAAAAGGGCATTCCAGCTGGGCGTGGTAGCTCATGCCTATAATCCCAGCACTTTGGGAGGTCGAGGCAGGCAGATCACTTGAGGTGAGGAGTTCTAGACCAGCCTGGCCAACATGGTAAAACCTCACCTCTACTAAAAATACAAAAACTAGCCAGACATGGCAGTGGGTGCGTGTAATCCCAGGTACTCCGGAGGCTGAGGCGGGAGAGTCACTTGAACCCAGGAGGGAGAGGTTGCAGTGAGCTGAGATAACACCACTGCACTCCAGCCTGGGCAACAGAGTGAGATTCTGAAGGAGGGGAGGGGGAGGGGAGGGGAGGGGAGGGGAGGGGAGGGGAGGGGAGGGGAGGGGAGGAAGAAAGAGAGAAAGAAGGAAAGAGAGAGAGACAGAGAGAGAAAGAAAGAGAAGGAAAGAGAGAGACAGAGAAAGAAGGAAGGAAAAAGGCATACCATGGGCGGGAAGCCAAGTGATAGCTTTTCATGACTAGACTGTTAAAGTTCAAAGCTGGAGTGACTGGAGAAGGTAACTGGACATAAACCAGACTTAGAGGATGGAATAGCAATTATGAATTGGGAGACAAGGCAAATGTTGACAATTTTAGGCATCAGGTAGTAAAACTGTCCTCATTCTTTTGAAAATTAACCTCGCTGGGCACAGTGGCTTACGCCTGTAATCCCAGCACTTTGGGAGGCGGAGGTGGGTGGACCACTTGAGGTCAGGAGCTCGAGACCAGCCTGGCTAACATGGTGAAACCCCACCTCTACTAAAAATATGAAAAATTAGCCAGGCATGGTGGTGCACGCCTGTAGTCCCACCTACGCAGGAGGCTGAGGCAGGAGAATCTCTTGAACCTGGGAGGTGGAGGTTGCAGTGAGCCAAGATTGCATCACTGCACTCTAGCTTGGGCGACACAGCAAGACTCTATCTCAAAAAAAAAAAAAAAAAGAAAGAAAAAGAAAAAGAAAATTAACCTAAAAACTAAAATATCAGGAAGAACAATTGTGTTTATAATAATTCTCCAAACTAATTATAAATTTTGTAGTAGACAAAAAAATATAAAATATGAAAATAGTAAGTAAAATAGGGAAACATTTCTTAAGACTAATTTCTTCTCTTTCAATCCCTCTTGGTTGGTTAGTTTTTACCTTCCATCTTGTTGAAATTGACTTTTTTTTTTCTGAAAAAGTAAACTGAAACAAATTCAGGCTAAGCTTAATGCTACCAATTTATTTTCAAAGACAGATAATAAGGTCACGTGGGGCAGTTGTGGGGAAAGGTTAGAAAAAGTGTGTCGCCCTGTATGATAAATGACAGGCTCAATGCATCCGTTCCTTCCAGAAACCCTCAACACAACTGGCTAGCTTTTAACGTAATCAGAAGATATCCACATGGTCTTTCTCTCTGTCCTCTTCTCCTTACTTGGTGATTTTAAGAAGCAAAAGTCTGGCCGTGATGGCTCAACTTTCCTTGAACACAGCACAAAAAGATAAATGCCACTATTGCACAGGAGGAGAACGTACAGAACAAGAGTTCTCAGTGCTGGCCGGGCATGGTGGTTCATGCCTATAATCCCAGCACTTTGGGAGGCCAAGGCGGGTGGATCACTTGAGGTCAGGAGTTCCTATTTAGGAGGCCTTTGACAACTATTTTTACTTTTTTTGTTGTTTTTTGAGTTTCACTCTTGTCACCCAGGCTGGAGTGCAATGGTGCAATCTCGGCTCACTGCAACCTTCGCCTCCCGGGTTAAAGTGATTCTCCTGTCTCAGTCTCCTGAGTACCTGGGATTACAGGCATGCACTACCACACCTGGCTAATTTTTGTATTTTTAGTAGAAACGGGATTTCACCATGTTGGCCAAGCTGGTCTTGAACTCCTGACCTCAGGTGATCGCCTGCCTCAGCCTTCCAGAGTAGTGGGATTATAGGCATGAGCCACCGCACCCGGTGACAACTTATTGTTACTTCTAATGGTTTGGGAGAATTCAAATTATATTATTAAGTGTTATAGAAATAAAAAGCCATATAGTCATGTTAATATACTCATAAAATCAGAAGAAATATAAAGTTGATAATCAAGAAAGGGTATATAAGTAATGGTAGATATAAGTGTTGGTAATATAAGTATTGGTAAAGTATTCGTAAGTATTCGTAAAACTAATTTCTAACTTCAATGTTAAGAAAAGCAACAGTCTTTGAAATGAGTTGGTTATGGGGTACACTGTAGATTCTGGTTTTAATTATTTACATTTTTTTTTTTACATGAATCAGCTTTCTCTTCCTATCCCCCGTCTCTAATTATGTCTCCAGCCTTTTGCTCTTTTCTGTTCATGGAGTTATTAAACAAATAAACAAACTCTCTGGGAGCCCTTGACCCTAGGGGATAAAGAAGACTGAGTTCTTCTTTCTTCCTGAAAAGTACTAGAAAGTTCCTAAAGGAGCTATGTCTGCACCCACTGACCTGGTACTACTAATAGGCTAGGGCCGCATGTGACTGTCAAAAAGGGTCTCTGTGAGAGGAGTCCCAGGAACGCCCTGAAGTATCAATTAAAATGCAGCTGTTTGGTACCACTTGTTCCTGTGGAAACTTAGCAGTGGAGGGTGCTTCTTACCCCAGTAAGCTGCTTCTTTGCACTAATGGGGCGATTGCTGTGCCTGAGGGCAGTCCTCCCTCCCAGTCACCAGTTCCCTCTTTGCACTACATGTTCTCTCTGATCCTTCTCTGATCCTTTCTTCCTTCACAGCTGATGACTGAATTCATCTTTGACATGTGGTCCCTCAACTCAATGTAGCCTTGCATGAAAGTTCAATATCTGCCATCTGGCCAGGTGTCCACTTATCCCACTACCCTTGAACTCCCAGCTCCTTCTCCCTAACTCCTCTGCTGAGTGCCTTGCTGTGGCCCCAGATGTGGCACCACACACATCTGCACACCTATCCAATGAAGCAGATTAAGTCCCACCCACTTCCACTGGACAGAACAGTAGTCTCTTACATCAGACTTAGCTAGATTCCTACATCACTACTTGGTTATATTATTTGAAAACATTTCTGGCCAGGTATGGTGGCTCACGCCAGTAATCCCAGCACTTTGGGAGGCCGAGGCAGGCGGATCACTTGAGGTCAGGAGTTCAAGACCAGCCTGGCCAACATGGTGAAACACCGTCTCTACTAAAAGTACAAAAATTAGATGAGCATGGTGGTGCAGCCTATAATCCCAGCTACTCAGGAGGCTGTGGCATGAGAATCACTTGAGCTCGGGAGGTGGAGGTTGCAGTGAGCCGAGATGGCGCCACTGCACTCCAGCCTAGGCAACACAGCGAGACTTTACCATGAAAAAAATAAAGAAAGAAAAGAAAAAAAGAAAACATTTCTTATTGAAACATTCCTCACTTGCCTTCAGTGAATAACATTTATTTGATGCCTACTATATAGCTGGAATTCTGCTGAGCATAGTAGTTAAAGAAAGTGCTCAGATATACACTTGCCCTTGAGGAGTAAGCAAGGCAGTGACTATCTAAAAAGTGAGACAGAAGTGTAAATAAATGGATAAAGGAGAATGTCCTAGGTGGAAATGCAGTGAAAACAGGAGGTAATTCCTCCTTAATGGCAAGATTAAGGATGGAGGGGATGCCAAGGAGGCTCTCAAGAATACAGATACCTTCCTGGCTTACATCAACAGTTTATACAAATTGCTGCATGTTAGACTCTTGTGGGGAGCTTTTAAAACTCTTGATGTCCAAGCTGCATCCCAAAACAGTTAAATCAGAATCTCTCAGGGTGGGGTGGGGGAGGGCAGGGGTAGAACCCAGGCATTGTTATTATTATTATTATTTTTGAGACGGAGTCCCGCTCTGTCGCCCAGGCTGGAGTGCAGTGACGCAATCTCGGCTCACTGCAAGGTCTGTCTCCCGGGTTCAAGCCATTCTCTTGCCCCAGCCTCCGGAGTAGCTGGGACTATAGGTGCCCACCACCACGCCCGGCTAATTTTTTTTTTTTTTTTTTTTTTTTTGTATTTTTAGTAGAGATGGGGTTTCACCACGTTAGCCAGGATGGTCTCGATCTCCTGACCTTGTGATCTGCCCAATTCGGCCTCTCAAAGTGCTGGGATTACAGGCGTGAGTCACCGTACCCGGCCAATAATTTTTTTAATTCCCTAAATTAAAAATTATTCCATCAAGCAGCAAAGCCTGAGAACCAGTGAACTAGATCATTGTGTCCTTGATAAAATAATCTTATACTAATCTTAGTTCAAGAGCCTGGCAAGCACCATGCCTACTCCATGTTCTTAATGTGATTTTGGCATTGAATTTAAAAAATTGAATGAAGTAATCATTCTGGTAAACTAAAATGGACAAAAAACTGGGTTTTATGTTATCTCAAAAATTGTCTGCACCTTAGTTCATATATTATATTAACCAACAATCTTTTAGACTTTATTAGTAGAAGCTGTATTTAGGAATAGATTTATATATACCATGAAAAAAATGTACAGTAGTTATTCTTTCCTTAATTGTCATTTTAAACAGAGCCATGCATTTATTAATTCACTTAGCTGGATGCTATAAGTGAATACAATTAGTAAAAGTGATAAAACTAAGTTTATGCACAACTGTGAAAAATGTGTGGTAGTTGTTTTAAAAACCTGTTTTCATATGTCAAGAGCTTACAATGCATTTTCCATGAAACAGACTATTCATTAGTTTGAGAAGATAAAATAACACACTTATGGAACACTCACATGGTGAACTAATCAGTTAACAGTCTTACTACATAAAAATTACAAGAATTTTCATTAATAAAATAATAGAAAATTAAAATGTAACATTAATATAAGCACTTATCTTTACATTAAGTAGTTCTATATACACACACAGACATCCACACTTATGTACACACAAATGCATACATTTACCTCACTGCTGATTATTTATAATTATTTAACAGTAGGTTAGCATATTTATTTACATATTTTTTGAGACAGAATCTCAACTGCTGCCCAGGTTGGAGTGCTGTGGCGCAATCTCGGCTCACTGCAACCTCTGCCTCCCAGGTTCAGGTGATTCTCGTGCCTCAGCCTCCTGAGTTAGCTGGGATTACAGGCGGGTGCCACCACGTATGGCTAATTTTTGTATTTGTAGTAGAGACAGGGTTTTACCATGTTGGCCAGGCTGGTCTCGAACTCCTGACCTCAAGTGATCCGCCCACCTGGGGATCCCAAACTGCTGAGACTGCAGGAGTGAGCCACAATACCTGGCCAGAGAATTTAAATAATGAAAAGCCAATAGTCCTCTAATAGTAACGATTGCATTTAGCATGTTTCATTCTAACTGTAAACTCACAAGACATAGACATACAAGTTTAGTACCTTAGAAAACATAGCTACATAATTTGAATTATTCACGACACTTCATCACAACAAAGAAATTACTAAATTTGCCATGTATGTGTATACTACACATGGAGTAGTTTCACGAAGCACCATTGTTACGTTATTTCATGTTTTAAATTCTGCCTTCACAGTATGGACTTTTAGCTATGCCTCATTTAAAACTTACTGGCTGGGGGGCTCACGCCTTTAATCCTAGCACTTTAGGAAAATATAAAAATTAGCCAGGTGTGGTGACGCATGCCTGTAGTCCCAGCCACTTAGGAGGCTGAGGCAGGAGAATCGCTTGAACCCGGGAGGCAGAAGTTGCAGTGAACCGAGATCGCGCCATTGCACTCCAGCCTGGGCAACAAGAGCGAAACTCCGTCTCAAAAAACAAACAAACAAAAACCTACTGGCAATAAGATAGGGTCAGTATTTACGAAGTGAGTCATTTAAAATACGGAATAACTTAAACTAGCACAAGAGCAGGCATGGTGTCGGAGCACAGATGCCAGTGAATTAAGGTTCTGTGCTGCCTTCCATGTTCCAAAGGTAGCTTGAGCTCCAGTGTGTCAAATCAATTGAGCATTCAGGGTTCTGGGCCAGTTACTAGTATTAGCCTATGAGGGCTCTTGGATAAGTTTATTTTGGGCTTTGTGTGGCCAGGAGGTGCCCCAGCCACAAACACTTTGAGAAACAGGCCCTATTCTTAGGTGATGCTTAGATGAAGTGATAATATATTATTAATAGTTTTGATATTAACATATGTGAGATTTGGTATGTGTGTGTATGCATAAATATAGTTCAGACTGATATAATACTGACTTCTTTCTGAGGCCATGGAATTATAAATAAAGAGGCCCACATGAAACAAACCCATCTCATTTATTCTATTTCCCACTGAATAAATGGCCCTTAGTCCAAATGCATTTATTTTTAATATATCTGATGCTTAACCCATGACCAAATGGACTAGGAAATAAACTGTCTTCCCTGGGTAAGAAGAAGAGTTCCTATGTTTTAAAGGATTTTACATTGTTTTTGCTGTAATTTCATATATGAAGGAAATCTAAAAACTGTTCATGATTTAGATTTATTCATGATTCACAAACTGCATTCTGTGAATCAATAAAATAATTGAAGATATCAAAATATATTCACTCATGTTAAAAAATACGGCTGATGGTTGAGCACAGTGGCTCATGCTGTAATCCCAATGCTTTGGAAGGCCAAGGCGGGAGGATTGCTTGAGACCAGGAGTTCGAGACCAGCCTGGACAACATAGCGAGACCCTCATCTCTACAAAAATATATATATATTTTTAAATATGGCTGAGTGTGGAAGAACACATTTTTGGATTTTCAAATCAGTTAATGAAGGCCAGTGATCATTTACCTTCCAAAGAAGAATCAGACATTTCTAAGACATCTACACTATGGTACACTTCACTGGCTACTATTTTAGTTTAAAAAATTAACACAAATTTCATTTTATTAGCTGATGTTTTTAGTGTAAGAACCAATTGCATTAAAAATCAGTAGCACTTATAATGAACTCTAAGCATTGTAAATGGTGACTTGACATAATTTAGCATTGAGATGAATTTAGGGAAACATTTTTCTTTTGCTGTTTGTTTGTAGCATCTCAGATTGCCCCTCCCAACTCCTCTCTGTCCACCAGTTCCCTCTTGCCCAAGTGCTGCTATTCTCTTGGTCACTCATAATCATTTAACCTGTGAAATTTATTCTCTATTTACAACTGGCTGTTACATCACTACTTCTGAACCTCTTGCCAAATATTACTATAAACCAATGAATTTACAAAATCTGTTCAAACACAAAGATGGGCGAGACAGACTGTATTGTCTTACAATTGCCTCTACGTTCCTTAAGATTTAGTGTATTTTCTTCCCTGGGCACAAATTTGGTATTTACTTCACTATTTCAAGTAATTACTTACTCGGTTTTGTCGTTCAAATTTTTAAATGGAAAGAAAATGTCTAAGGCTCTTAGTTTAAAAAAAAAAAAAAAAAAGATTCAGAGTGTCAGAATTATTCTGATCCAATGACTTTCGCTAAGCAAATCTTTTTAAAACAGCTCAAATAGTATGAGCATTTTACAAATGAGCTTTAAACATCCTTAATCTAAATTGTTCTTAACTTCTGAATACCTAGAAAACTACTATTTGCAGCTTGAATATAAACATTCATGCTAGACTAATGCAGAAAAATCTAGGGCAAATCCATGATTAATATTTTTTCCAGTTTGCAATATCCAGCTCTATTTAAGAAAGGGCCTTAATGAATGCTGCTGTAATAATTTAAAAAGAAAATTGATTTCATTTTTGCATTCTCACTGTCATTTGAATCAGAATTGTCACTATCATTCACATCTTCTATTCATTATTTTGATTTCTACCTACACTCATTTCACAAATGAAAAATACATCATTAAACTCATCACATTTTCCAAAACTATAAGCAAGCACATGAAATCCTCTCTTCTTTGTAAAGAACTGCCAACATGAGAGGGCAGACTCTAGCTAGTAAAGCAAAGGACGGATGGTTCAAATTTATCCTTGTAAGTTATGGCTGCATTTAAATTTAATTGTCTGTAAACTAAAGGGTGCTTTTCTCCCTCTGGATAACCTTAAATATTTCACCATGGCTTATTCAAACTACTGTGAAAACTTAAACATATATTCCTCATGATTACATCCATTTTGGTCTTTAGAAGAAAAACTAGCAGAGCTTAAATGTATTATAACCCCTTCTTGGACACATGATGTTAAAACTCAGTTTGTTGGCAAAAACATATTACTATTCTATACACACACAAACTCCATATAGTAATTCCATATATTTACATTATAAGCATATTATATCTGTGTGTATGTGTATAACATACATATATATAATGTATGTATTATATGTATTTATAGTGTATATTTATAGTTTTGTCAACCAAATACTTTCTGTTTAAGGAATATGGTTTAAGCACAAAATATAATATGGTTCAAATTGTTAAAAAATCACAGCTTACTTAATAAAAGATTAAGAAAACCTAAGCAAATTGATCATAAATGTTAAGGGCAAGTAAGCATGAATAGAATTTTAATTTAACATCTTATTTTGACTCAGTATTATTGTTTTCAAATCATAGGAGGTTTGATGCAATGGAATATCAAACTAAGAAACATTTAGCGAGATTACTTATAAAGATGTAACTCACTTTTTATTCAAAGTCCCAAGTTAATGCTTATTATCCTCAACCTGACAGTTTTCTTTGAGTAAGAATTATTTAGTGCTAGAATATTAATACTTGCATGATCAATTACAATTTTATTTTATTTTATTTTTTTGAGACAAGGTCTGGCTCTATCACCCAGGCTAGAGTGCAGTGGGGCAATCTCTGCTCACTGCAACCTCTGCCTCTCAGGCTCAAGCCATCCTCCAAACTCAGCCTCCCAAGTAGCTGGGACTACAGGCTCAGACAACCATGCCCGGCTAATTTTTGTATTTTTTGTAGAGACGCGGTTTTGCCATGGTGCCCAGGCTGGTCTCGAACTTGTGAGCTTAAGTGATTCAGCCACCTCGGCCTCCCAAAGTGCTGGGATTAGAGGCGTGAGCCACTGCACCCAGCCTTACAATTTGATTTTGATGATACTAGTCAACAGTAAACACAACAATGGCTATTGGTCTACACCATCATGATAAAGCAGATTAAAGAGTATTTGGCTTTTGTTTGCTCTGTTAAACTGTTTCTAATAAAGTGAGCAAGTTTTGTTTTAAGTCACCCATTCCAATGAATTTGCTACGTAGGCTGCTGGGCAGCAGAAACCATGATGGGGCAGGTGAACACCTTACTCCAAGAGCTATTAGGTGAGACACACCTAACAACATCACTGGGTTTTTCTCCCATGCTCTAAAGTCTGTCTAACACTAACCAGAAGTTCTACACCTGTTACACAATAAACAGTCCTCTGTCCTATAACATTGTGAGTCAGATGATCTGATCAGAAAAAAAAAAAAAAATCAATGTTTACAGAGTTATAACTTCAGACTAAACAACAACAAAAAGAAGCCATTTCGGTTGGAACATAGAGCCTTGAAAAATGTAGATGATTTACTCTTCGACCCTGACTGCTCCAGCAAATAACCCCAATTAACTCTTGCTCCTCAAATTTTCCTTCCTCTTCTATTTTCTGTTGATTCTATTACCAGTGTCGAAACCTTGGAGTCATGGCTCATGCCTTCCTGATACAGTCACATCCAAGAAGCTGTCAAGCCCAATGGCTCAACTGTGTTCCCTCCTCTCCATTTCTGCTGTTACCTAAGTTGAGTGCTTATAAAGTGATCAGAGAAGCAATTTAGAATTCATCAAACTAGGAATAACTCTTGATGACGAAATTACAGACGAGGCAGTGGGAATTCACAGGAGAGTGGGAGTCAAGGGAGACTAAGGACAAGACGATGAGTTCGTGGCTTGTTGTTTAGATATTAGGTGTGATGAGCTGAAAGTCTCAATGGAAGCAATGGAAAGTAGAAATAGTATAAAAGAAACCAAGAAAGAAAAACTCCATTGGGCTAGGTACAGTGGCTCATGCCTATCATCCCAGCTCTTTGGGAGGCCGAAGTGGGTGGATCACCTGAGGTCAGGAGTTTGAGACCAGTCTGGCCAACATGGTGAAACTCCGTCTCTACTAAAAATACAAAAATTAGCTGGGTGTGGTGGCTCACACCTGTAATCCCAGCTACTCGGGAGGCTGAGGCATGAGAATCACTTAAACCCAGAGGCAGAGGTTGCAGTGAGCTGAGATCGCACCACTGTATTCCAGCCTGGGTGACAGAGTAAGACTGTCTCAAAAAGAAAAAAGAAAAAAATCCATTGGTTATTACAACAGATTTGTTTATGGGGTTAAAAAATCTATGAAGTTTGGCTGGGCATAGTGGCTCATGCCTATAATCCCAGCACTTCGGGAGGCTGAGGTGGGAGGTTTGCTTCAGGCTAGGAGTTCAAGACCAGCCTGGGTGACATAGCACCACCCCATCTCTAAAAAGAAATTATGTTTAAAAAACAAAAAACTATGAGGATCAAAACTATAAGGATAAAGAAAAGGAAGAGTAAGGATAGTGTGAGTCTGAATAAGCACAACGGCTATATTTCAAAGCAAATCCAGAATATGGGCTTTGCTGGTGACCTTGGAGAAGTTACTTAACTTTTCTGTGCCCCCGTTATACCTCAGATGTTAAAAAAAAAAAAAATGGGGTTAACAACACTATATCCCATGGTTCTTTTGAGGATTCAATGAAAAACAAAAATGCTTATAAAGTACTAAAATCACATTATTAGTGAATTTAAAAATATTTTAGCTCTAAAATTTGATTCTCTGCGTAGGAGCTGTTGTAATCCTGGATATTTTTAATCAACATATTTTATGCTACAATATACCTAAGGCATCCTGCTTCAGGATGACCACATCCAATAAATATTCAACAAGCATCTGGGATTGCACTTTTAATAAACGTCTCTGTGTTGAAAGAGAATTCTTGTCATTTGGAGGAGTCATTTTATTTATTTATTGGCCTTGGAATTACTTCAGACTGTTGATAATTCTGATTTTGGTAATAGTCTTGGGTGAGAAAATTGTTCAAGGACTAAGAGTGACCTGTCATGGTAACAACAGTCTGTGAATTCTATAAAATACACAAGGACCTTGGTTTGGAGAAGAGCAATTTACTTTAGGGCATATTCATCAATAATTCTCTTCTCTTGAGCAACTTTCATTTTTATATGAATTCTTTACAAAGTCAAAAACAACTGATGTATTCTCTTGGCTACATACAATTCATTTACCAGCACCTAAACTATGGAACTGGGGTGACTTAAAGGGCTAGCTTAGGAAGACTAACTAGTTTGAGGTAAGTTTGCAACCTAAAACAATCCACTTTTTGATACTACATCAAAAACTGCTTTCCAAATTTTTAATAGAACAACTTCTCTTTTAAGCAGACAGTATAATCATTTTATGAAGGTTTTTGTGTCCTCTGAAAAGAATTCTTGTGTTCCAAACTCTCCCAAGGTTATAAGACTGAAGTCAAAACTATGTGATGTATACTGGCCCCTGCCTTTTCCATGTGAAATATCACTGATTCTTCAAAACGGAGGTTAAAATGTAAGTGACTGATCTTTCCTCAGAGAATTCCAGAAACAAATATGCTTTCCTACTCTCCAAAGACAGGAAGATGAGCAAAGTGAGAAATAAAATGTCAACTACTTCGATCAAGGATGACACCTGAGTGGGAGGCCCCAGCCCACGCCTGGGCTCCAAGCACCAGTTAGTCCTGCTTAGTCCTAGCTCTGCCCCTTTCTAGCTCTGTGATCCTGAAGAACTCCCTCCACCAAGACCACTCTGACCCTGTGTGTGTGTGTATTTGTTCTCTCTGTAAAAGAGGAAAAATAACCTCTTCCCAGGTGCTCTCTGACTTCATCTCCAGCTGCTGTCCCCTGGGTTCAGCTCACTCCAGACTCACAGGCCTTCCTGCTGCCCGGACCTCCCACCCAACCTCCCCGAGCCTGAAGGGGCTCTGTACTTCTTTCCTCCCCCTGAAATGCTGGGCCCAGGCTGGCCACATCGCTCACTCCCTCAGAGAGGCCGGGCTTGATCCAAACCCCACCTGCCCAGTGAGGCGTGGCCTCATCTAAAATCAGAAATTGGCTCCATCTCCTCGACTCCCTCCCAGGATTCCAATTTCCCATTCTGCCTTACATTTCTCCTTAGCACTTATGGCCAATACACTATTTAACGACTGTGTGTTCTCTTCCTTCCTTAATTAAATGCAGCCCCATGAGTCAGAGATTTTGGCCAATTTTGTTCACTTCATATTTTTAGGATCCAGTATAGTGTCTGGTATGTAGTAAGTAATGCTTAAAAAAATCTGTGGAATAAATAAATGAATGACTCTTCTCCACAAGGTTGTCAAATGAATGAGATGTCATCGGTTAAATCGCTAAGCTGTAAAACATATGATTCACTATTTATTTTTAAATTGTTAATTTATTATTATTTTTTGGAGACAGGGTCTCACTCCATTGCCCAGGCTGGAGTGCAATGGTACAATCACGGCCCACTGCAGCCCTGACCTGCCAGGCTCAGGTGATCCTCCCACCTCTCAACCTCGGACTACAGGTGCAAAACCACACCCAGCTAATTTTTATATTTCTTGTAAAGCTGGGGTTTCACTATGTTGCCTAGGTTGGTCAAAATTTCTGAGGCTCAAGCGATCCGCCTGCCTTGGCCTCCCAAAGTGCAGGGATTACAGGTATGAGCCACTGCACCCAGCCTTTTAATTTATTTTAACATTTTTTTCAAGAAATAAAATGTAGATGACAAACTATCAGAGTCAAGGTAAAAATAATTAAATAGAAATTAGTTATAAGAACTATAATGCAGAAACTCCACAAGGCTAAGGAAAAAAAAAAAAACTATTACAAAATACTTGGTATCATTAGAATAAAAAAAAAAAAAATCAGAAAACAGTCAAAAGCTTAAAAATGAACCAAAGGTGGCTGGGAGCGGTGGGTCACACCTGTAATCCCAGCACTTCGGGAGGCCGACGTGGACAGATCACGAGGTCAGTTCAACTCTAGCCTGGCCAACATAGTAAAAACCCGTCTCTACTAAAAATACAAAAACTAGCTGGGCCTGGTGGCTCATGCCTGTAGTTCCAGCTACTCAGGAGGCTGAGGCAGGAGAATCGTTTGTACCCGGAAGGTGGAGGTTGCAGTGAGCCGAGAATGCGCTTTAAAAAAAAAAAAAAAAAGGACCGAAGGTTTGTGGATTAAACCAGAGCTGTGACCTCTGGTCCAAAGTAATAAAAGTCCAGCCCATAGCCTGGTAGAAGATAGCTAGATGGAAGAAAAAGAAAAGCTGCATAAGAGAATAACAACAGGCCTGGAGAGGCCTGGAGACAGAGGAAAACACAGAGGATTAGATTTTCAGAAGCTGTTGACTTAAGCAATAAAAAGTCTATCAAAGTGTACCTTGTTGATGAATGGCACGTGGCTAATAATTCCTAGGTTAGCCCTTTAAGGCACATTGAAAGATTGGTCATTCCCTAAGTATGACATGATGAAATGAAACTGTGTAGACCATCAAGTACCAGGGGAAAATAACCTGTGTGAGGCTTGAGCTTTTCCAAGAGAGAAAACAAGATAAAAAAATAAAAACAAAGCCCTCAACACAAATAAACAGGATTTACTCTACAAAACAAAGCTCACATTTGCATATACTAAGGCTTGTTCTCTGCTTAATCGAAGGTAGGAGGAGCCAGGGTGATTGGCTCTCTCCCTGAGAACTTGAACTTTGCTTCAAAGGGCAGTTTCTAGCAAGGATGAGCACTATTTCTGATCTGAAACTGGGATAAAACATAACTGAGTATCCCACAGCTCAGAGCAAGACCGACAAGCAAGACGCATAGTTACAGTGAGTGTATGATAGAGCTAATCTGCATTTTAAATTTGCACATAACAGTCTTCAAAGGTATGCAAAAACCGTTTTCACCAACAGGAAAATCTAAAATAAGTACATTCGATGATTTTTTTTCCACAAAATAAAATAGTTACAAAGGTTGAATAAAAAATTATCTAAGTGAAAATCACTTCATACTGGGAATATAAATCTCTGGTTCTTTGGTAAATAAAATTAACAAGAATTATTAAACTAGAACTATCAGCATACAGGTTTCTAGGTTTCTAGATGAACAGTTTACTAACTGGGTCATGTATAAAGGTCAAACCAGTTTCCTCATTACGACTGGTTAAAACTGATCGAATAAAAAACAAATCTGCTATCAGCTGATAAATACTAACTTTAACAAAGCCTCGGTATATGTAGACATGGTCCATGTGTGTTTTAATTTTTAAAAGGAGTGAGGAGGGAATAGGAGAAAGCAATATAGCTCTCATCAGCACTTCTTCCCATCAGGCGCTTTACACACAGTCACTCCTTTTAATCTCATATCCACCCTGGGAAGGAGAATTAGGACATTACAGTTAAGCCACCTGCCCAAGGCCACATTAACAAGTGACAATGGCTGGTTCTGCTGGATCCAGCCTGGGCCTCCTTCCACCACCAATCTCAGAGGCATCACCCAGAGAGACAGCTCAGTCTTCAGGAACAATCAACTGAATTTAATATTTACTCAGGGCCAGGTGTGGTGGCTCATGATTGTAATCCCAGCACTTTGGGAGGCCCAGGCGGGGGAGGGGGTGCAGATCACCTGAGGTCAGGACTTCAAGACCAGCCTGGCTAACACGGTGAAACCCTGTTTCTACTAAAAATACAAAAAATTAGCCAGGCGTGGTGGTGGGTGCCTGTAATCCCAGCTACTCGGGAGACTGAGGCAGGAGAATCGCTTGAACCCAAGAGGTGGAGGTTGCAGTGAGCCGAGATTGTACCACTGCACTCCAGCCTGGGCGAAGTGAAACTCCATCTCAAAAAAAAAAAAAAAAAAAAAAAAATGTACTCAGATAAACCAAACAGGACGTACAAGGCAGGTCTCAAGACAAGTTATAATAGAAGAGTGAAGATCAGTAAGAAATAAATATAAATAATAGTTACATAATTTACAGAAGTCATTAAACTGCATTCAAGCCAAGATATAAATTACTTAGAAGATTCTATTCACAAAATATTTTAACTTCTCCTTGAAGGTTAGTATTGTCTTATTTAGTGCAAATTTAAAGTATCATGTATGCAACAGCACAGAAAAGATACTGTCTGGAAGCTAAGACATTACTAATTAAATGCAAAGAGTTGATATGAAAAGGGAGTAAAATAACCTAGAAGATGGGGCATGGTGGCAAGGCTGAGGCAGTCAGATTGATTCTATGAGTCCAGAAGTTTGAGGTTACAGTGAACTATGATCCCACAGCGCCACTGAACTTCAGCCTGGATGACAGAGTGAGATCCTGTCTCTAATTTAAAAAAAAAAAAAACAACCTACAAGAGAGTAACAGCACCGTACTCAGCTTTCTCAGCTTTTTACTTATTTATTTTTTTTGGAGACAGAGTCTTGATCTGTTGCCCAGGCTGGAGTGCAGTGGCGTGATCTCGGCTCACTGCAACCTCTGCCTCCTGGGTTCAAGCAATTCTAGTGCCTTAGCCTCCCAAGAAGCTGGACTATCATGCACCATCACACCGAGCTAATTTTTGTATTTTCAGTAGAGATGGGGTTTCACCATGTTGGCCTGGCTGGTCTCGAATCCCTGTCCTCAAGCAACCTGCCCACCTCGGTCTCAAGTGTTGGGATTACTGGCATAAGCCACTGTGCCGGCCCATACTTAGCTTTTTTTAGTGATACATTTATACTGATTAGTTTAATTCTAACTTGATGGGAAAAAAATCAGTAGTTGGGAATGAATGTATAAAAATACCACTTCATTCAATAGTTACAATTATTCATTACATTTAAAATATCCTTACACCCGAAGGGAACTAGAAAAGCGTGCCTATATATTCTAAATTTCTTTTTCTCCTCCACACTCTACAAATTCCCCTGCCAAAACAGAACATTGATATTACAATGGAAAATTATAAAGACGATATACTATGATAGTTCTTAATATTCATTCATTCTGAGTTTCTTAAAATGTATAGAAAGATGGCCCAAACACCTCTGTGTTCTGCAGCAGGCAGGTCTATGCAACCCACCCGCCAAGTTCGAGGAAGCTGAGCTGACCCATCCAGTCTCTCGAAAAGAAACATTTAATAGGGACTTACGAACAGAAGCCATGTCTCAGGCAGCAGTGAGGTCAGATAGTGGATTCCTGTGCCGCTACCCACCACACCCAGGGCTTATATACCCTAGGAAAGGAATGTGTAGGACAATTGAAGTCCATCCCTAGGGAAAGGCAAGAATGCTACATCGACCTACATAAGGGCAGGGTTTATGGTCAAGGTTGTTTTGACCCAAGGCCAGGATTTATAGTAACAGTAGATAAAGTAAAAATCTTAAGCTGGGCCTGGTGGCTTATGCCTGTAATCCCAGCACTTTGGGAGGCCAAGGCAGGCAGATCACCTGAAGTCAGGAGTTCGAGACCATCCTGACCAACATGGAGAAACCCCCGTCTGTACTAAAAATACAAAATTAGCCGGGCGTGATGGCACCTGTTTGTAATCCCAGCTACTCAGGAGGCTGAGGTGGGGGAATTGCTTGAACCTGGGAGGTGGAGGTTGCAGTGAGCCAAGATCGCGCTCAGTCTCAAAAAAAAAAAAAAAAAAAAGGTAAAAAAGTAGAGGCGTTCCCAGGAGTTAATTATTAGTGAACATGATTAGCATCCAAGATGGATTTGCGTGGAAATGGAAGTGGGATGGGGTGGAGAATTATCTTCATTTGTATCACTTGAGGAATAGCTGAGTGAAAATTTGCAGTAGGCAGCTGGGTACTCAGGTTAGACTTTGAAGACACACTTAGGGGCTAGATTCAGAGAACTGCAGCTTAATGGCTCATAGTCAGAAGTCAAAGCCACATTGAAATTAAACAGACTGCCATAAAACAGTGTGGCCTAGTTGAAAGACAAAGAATCTGGAGTGAGAAGTTCCGGGTTAAAGTCCGAGACCCACCATTACCAGCCATTTCCTTGGGTGAATATTTAAATCTCCAGTCTCAGTTCCCTCGTCTGCACAATGAAGAACACACTCTGCCTCCCTGGGAGCAGAAATACATCTACCACTTAGGGTTGCTGTGAGCATGCAGTGAGAAAAGCACCAGAAAGCATCTTATGAAGTCCAAGTCATGCATGAGGGATCGCTATTAGCAGCATTTTTGATGGAATATATGTTCTAAGTTCAAATGACAAAGACTCGTATCCTAAAATTTAAAGAAAAGGAAGTTAAAAAGTATAAGCCTGGCGCAGTGGCTCACGCCCATGATCCTAGTACTTTGGGAAGCCAAGGTGGGTGGAATGCCTGAGCTCAGGAGTTTGAGACCAGCCTGTGCAACACGGTGAAACCCCATCTCTACTAAAATACAAAAAATTAGCAGGACATGGTGGTGTGTGTCTGTAGTCCCAGCTACTTGGGAGCCTACGGAAGGAGAATTGCTTGAACCCAGGAGGCGGAGATTGCAGTGAGCCAAGATCACGCCACTGCACTCCGGCCTGGGTAACAGAGCAAGACTCCATCTCCAAAAAAAAAAAAAAAAAAATGTACAGGCCAGGCGTGGTGGTTCACGCCTGCAATCCCAGCACTGTGGGAAACCGAGGTGGGTAGATCACCTGAGGTCAGTAGTTTCAGAGCAGCCTGGCCAAACCCCATCTCTACTAAACATACAAAAATTAGCTGGGGGGGTGGCGCATGCCTGTAATCCCAGCTACTCGGGAGGCTGAGGCAGGAGAATCTCTTGTGTAACCGTTCAAGGGGTTCACCTTGCTCGCTGCCTAGACAGAGCTGATTCATCACAACAGGGGAATTGTGGAATTGCAAGAGAGAAAGAGTAATTCACGCAGAGCCAGCTGTGTGGGAGACCTGAGTTTTGTAATTACTCAAATCAGTCTCCCCAAGCATTCAGGGAGCAGAGTTTTTAAGGATAACTTGGTGGGTGGGGGGAAGCCAGTGAGCCAGGAGTGCTGATTGGCCAGAGATGAAATCATAGGACCCGGAGCTGTCTGACCGCATTCAGTCAGTTCCTAGGTGGGAGCCACAAGATCAGATGAGCCCGTTTATTGATCTGGGTGGGGCCAGCTGATCCATCAAGTGCAGGGTCTGCAAATATCTCAAGCACTGATCTTAGAAGCAGTTTAGGGAGGGTCAGAATCTTGTAGGCTCTAACCGCATGACTCCTAAACCGTAATTTCTAATCTTGTCGCTAATGTTAGTCCTACAAAGGCAATCTAGTCCCCAGGCAAGAAGGAGGTCTGCTTTGGGAAAGGGCTGTTACAATCTTGATAAACTGTCTAAGTCATAATCTTGCAAAGGTGGTTTCACTTGAACCCAGGAGGCAGAGGCTGCAGTGAGCCGAGATTGTGCCACTGCACTCCAGTCTGGGCAACACAGCGAGACTCTGTCTCCAAAAAAAAAAAAAACATTATATAACAAACACTTACCTTATCTACATTTGGCCACAGTGTTGTAAACCTTATAATATTCTTTACAACAGTACCTAAGGGCAACAACGGGTTCTTAGCATCAACCACATCTTCACTTTGGCCTACAACAAAATATATTTCCCTTATTTACCCAAATGGAAGAAGTTTCCCCTGAATTGTATTTTTAAGGTATCTCCCCCAACTCCTCTCTCCAGATAATACAAAGGCTACAATCCCTAACAGAACCTTTATAGCACAAATCCAAGTATGTCCCTAGACTCCCAAGAGCTGCTTTTATGGACTATAAAACTAGCAACCTAGCTTTCCACAAACATTTTTACTGCTATTAGTGAAAATACGCACTTACGATATATGCATGCACACAAGCATATTCCTGTCACCTTACAGAGCTGAGTCTACATCATGGAGACGTGAGCACACATCTCATAGTGCACATCGTTACACATCCCCCCAGGGGCTGACAGGCAGGGGCTTGGTTTTATCTTTGCTTCATCTCCTACACTGTTAAGAGTCCCTTGGATAGTATCTTCTTTGTGCTCAGGTTTGATATTTCTTACTCAGTCTTTATGATGTCTGAAAGCTCAATGGCACGAGATGTCCTCAAGGGTGCTAATGTTTTTATCTCTGTGTCCTAGCACCCTGCCCACTCTGCTCCCTACAAATGTTGAGTGAATTAACTTGGTCTGAATTAACAAGAAATGTAAACCACTTGTGATAAAAGATAATCTATCTCTTCCACACAAAAGGTCAGTGTAAATCTGGATTCTGAACACAGACTAGATTGAACAAAGATTTCTTATCTGTATCGGAAGTAAAACTGAGTATGGTGTTTTGTACAAGGAACAAAGGAAATAGCTACACCTCTCCTACTGTAGACGTCACTGAAAAAGTCTGTTTCTCTCCCCGGGGGGGATACTGTAAACTCAGTAGCCAGCACTCGATACTGTTGCCAGAAGCAGGAACTGGAAGTCATCATTCTAAGTCGCCTTTAATAAAGCAGAAAAGATGCAATAATGTCTTGGCAATGTCAGTTCCCAAACACTGACAACCTAAACTACATCTTCTGGCCCTAGGTGCTTATCGGCTGTACTGACGTGCTTCACATTTTATAATGTTGATAAAATGAGGGAAGGCCTGTGGCTCTCAAATTCTCATATCTGCTTAGCTAATTCCAACCCATTATTGTAAGCAGCAACAACAGAGGAAGGACAGTCTCTCAAGACTGAGCACCCATGTTTTACCCAGTTACAATGCTATTGTTCTCTGGGTGAATCAGTTTTAAAGTAAATACATTTAGGGCTTGGCGCGGTGGCTCATGCCTATAATCAATCCCAGCACTTTGGGAGGCCAAGGTGGGTGGGTCAGTTGAGGTCAGGAGTTCGAGACCAGCATGGCTAACATAGTGAAACCCTGTCTCTACTATAAATACAAAAAAAAGTTAGCTGGGCATGGTGGCATGGGCCTGTAATCCCAGCTACTTGGGGAGCTGAGACAGGAGAATTGTTTGAACCCAGGAGGTGGAGGTTGCAGTGAGCCAAGATCGCATCACTGCACTGAAGCCTGGGTGACAGTGAGACTCTGTCTCAAAAAAATAAAAGAAGTCCATCTTCAATAGAGGTAATGTGCCGCAATAAAAAGGGGATGAGTCAAAACAGGCTGGGTTCAAATGCTGGTTTTACACTTTACCAACTCAACGATCTTGCCCAGAATACTTTGTCTGAGCATGTATTTTCTATCTTATAAAAGGAGATATATGCCAAGCGCACACCTGTAATCTCAGCACTTTGGGAGGCCGAGGCGGGCGGATCACCTGAGGTCAGGAGTTCGAGATCAGCCTGGCCAACATGGTGAAACCCCATCTCTACTAAAAATACAAAAATTAGCCAAACACAGTGGCACACGTCTGTAATCCCAGTTACTCGGGAAGCTGAGGCTGGAGAATCGCTTGAACCCAGGAGGCAGAGGTTGCAGTGAGCCGAGATTGCACCAATGCACTCTGGACTAGGTGACAGAACCAGACTCCATCTCAAAAAGAAAAGAGATATGAAGGAGGATTAATAAGACAAATGTACATAAAATATTTCACATGGGCCCACATCATGAAATCCCAGATGTCAGTCATACATCCTCTGCCTAAATCTTTGAATATTTGGGGTACGCAAAACAAAACAAAAAAGGAGTTGCGTATTGAAGAAAAGGCAAATGTCTTGACATGATGTTCAGATCTTATGTGATTCTTCGCCATCTTAGGCTAGCAGGTTGATGTCCTTGTCTTCCCCCACAGCTCTACTCCAGTTGAACCGGGGTAGGTGTACTCTCTAAGCTACTTCATGTCTTTCCACTTCCAGAAGCTTCTTCCTGCTGGTACCTCTGTCCCCATCTCTCAGGACTCCATCTGCCATGACCCTTTCATGATTCCACTGAGAAGTTACTTTTCTTTTTCCCTTCTTTGAACATCGAAAGCATGCTGTGCCTCTTTACGACAGTTCTTTTACAACTTGGCACGGTGCTTTGCAATGTAATCACTTGATTACAAGTTTCATTTTCTTCATTAGACTGCACACTCCTTGAAGTTTATATGGCTTTATTTTTTGCACAGAGTAGTTATTCAATATACACTGACTGAATATATTTTAAAACTTCAGGGAGTAATTAAATCAGCCAAAGTAAATTTAGTTTACACATACATTTATAGAATGTACATCGTCTCCAGCCTCAGACAACTGCACTCAGGTCACCCCTTTCCCGAGCCACTTTCTGGCTAATTGCTAAACATGTTTCCACCAGATCGGTCCCTCCAGCTGCCTGTGGCTCCAGTAGAGGCCGTGTGGGGAAGAGCCATGCAGACTGCATCTGTAAGGTCCTGCCTGTGCGCTTTTCACTTCCCAACTGAGGACAGAGAGCACTCCTGCCAGCTATCAGGCAGGGCCCAATTTCTAAACTCTGCCTTGACCCCCTGCCTTCCCATCAGAGGATAAGCATCCTTACCTAAGAACACTACTTCTTCAATGACCAGTCTTCCTTCCCCAGTTCTCTTCCTTCCCCAGTCCTCTTCCATCCCCAGTCCTCTTCCATCCCCAGTCCTCTTCCTGGGTGTATGAGAAAAAACTCTTAACAGGCGCTGGCTAAAGGGAAGCCCAGGGTTTCCAAGGTCTATATCTCACCAGAGTCCCTCGCACCAGTGCCAGTCAGAGTTGGCTGTGTTCATGTTCCCCAAGCTACCACTTGCTCGGTCTTTCTGCAGCTCAGAGGGGATGGCTGGACTACCAATCCCAATGGGTTGGGACCTTTCTGCAAACTCCAGTCTCCCCATCTGCCCCAGTCCTGCCTTGTTAGACAGTTCTCATTTTGAGTTCAGATAACTTTTAGAGTCCCTGGTTCCTATTATAATACTTAATATTTTGTCTAATGTCTTTCTTCATCATATTTATGTATATATATGTACATCTATACCTGAAAATACACACATATATAATGACCTCATCCAAGATCATTTGTCTCTCAGAGTACCCATTTCCTATATATGAAGAGATGGTGTGTGTCTATATATAAATCAAATGACTATCTGTTTTGTATTTGTCACAATCATCCATATTCATAAATAATAATATTTCTCTAGCATTCCAGAATCAAAGTTAAAATATGGCATGAGGATCAGGCTCCCTCATGCCTGTAATCCCAGTACTTTGGGAGGCCGAGATAGGCAGATCTCTTGAGACCAGGAGTTTGAGACCAGCCTGGGCAACATGGAGAAACTCTGTTTTTACCAAAAATACAAAAAATTAGCCAGGCATGGTGGTACATGCCTATAATCCCAGCTACTCAGGAGGATGAGTAGGACGATTGCTTCAGCCTGGGAGGCAGAGGTTGCAACGAGCCAAGATCGCACCACTGCACTCCAACCTGGGTGACAGAATGAGACCCTGCCTCAAAAAAAAAAAAAAAAAAAAGAATTTGGCCTGAGCCTGGTCAGCACTGGTCTGATGTACTGAAAACCATCTCCTAAACTTCTCTCTCCAACAACAATTAAGTACCTTATTTACACATCAGAACTATAGCAAAAACATCAATGACAAGTACAACATCTGACTATTCCATGAAGACGGTAGGACTGTTCCCAAAGCTTTCTGCTTACAACTTAAGACCAAACCAAAGAGCCGTGGTTCTCCTGTACTAAAATGGTTTCAGCCTATTTCCAGTCATGCTGCTTTACTAATGAACTGTAATCAACTACTGTAAAACATGTGTGCTATACTTCACTCAGCAATGCCTTCACTATAAGATGCTGAAAATCTGTGTTTCTGGATGCATAAAAATGACAAGCGGAAGGTGTTATTTTCTATTCTAAGGGTCCAGAACAAAAGAATGTGCTTTCATTGTGACTAAGGAAGTGTTCTGCACAGACCAATATAATCTTCTACTCACAATGTTTCCAGTTCCTTTGAGTACCTGGTGTCATATTAACTCTGAGTTATGTATTAAGGTCATCTGCTTTAAAAAAAATAAAGACAACACATGGAACTCAGTAGAGAAAGTGAAGTTTATTGCTGCATCTCCTTTGAGCCATCTTCCCTGCTTGTCTGTAGGGATTCCACTGAGCTACCTCAGCTACCTACTTACTCCTCTCATTGCATTGATGCTGTGATACCGGCAAACTTCTTTATGGCTAGGCCTTGCTGTCAGTGAGTTTCCTTAATGATGAAGGTCTCTGCTACCTGAGCAGAAAAGTTCAAGCTTGGCTTGGTCCATGACATTCATATGTGGAGTGTCACGAGTTTACTTTTAAAGAACTGCAAGAAATATGAATAAACACAGTTTTCTGAAGCCTATGTTCAATTACAGCACTTCGAAGATGCTGTAGGAAAAGCTGAAGTATAACACAGCATGCAAAGATACATTGATTTATTTCTCCAAATCACATGTAATACATATGTAAGTCTATACATATATGCATACATATATGTATACACCACTCAAAGTTTAAGAAATAGATGGTTGTTGACCAATTGTATGTTTTTAAGAGTTTTCTAACAATTAGATATTTTATAACTTTTTAAAAATTTACTTCGAAAAGATTCTCCTAAATCTCCCAGACAAGGCTTAGAAGGCTGGCTTCAAACTCCAGTTGCCTGAACTAAGTACAGAGAAGGCTGAGATGACAGCAGTTTCTAGCCCTGGCTGCACATTACAGTCACCTGGGGAGCTTTCAAAACTATTAAATAGCAAAACATCTGACTCACAGTAGCTAATCAATACATGGGAATTTCTCTGTTTCCCCTTCCACCCTATATCCAATCCCATATTTCCCAAAATGCCTACAGAGCATACTCTGCCATCTCACTAGCACCTCACTCCGTAGCCTAAAGCTTCCTACAAGTATCACCACATGTTCTCACTTCTTTGCTCAGGCCCAGTGAGTTGCCAGGGGTTTCCCCATCACCTATATTTTATGCCTGTTTCTTCCTCGTGTTCCCTGTCACCTGGCATAATGGTCTTGAACTGTCTCCCTACTTTAGGCCCACAGTTTCCTCCTTGCAGCCTGGAGGATCTCTCCACAGTGCAGGTGTGATCGCATCTTTCCCACTGCCACCTCCTCCAAGGCAACCTACTGGCAGGGATCTCCTTGTGTCTGTACTTCTGTCTCCATGTTCCCTTTTCTGCGACCCTATATTGCAGGCAAACAGAATCAGACAGAATGTGGGAAATGGATGACTTCCCCCAATCCTGTCCTGTCCCTATTTCTACATCAGCTTCCTGTAGATGCTTCCTCTTTCCCATCTCCTGTTCTCTCCACCAGCGGTGTCCATCTCCATGTCAACTGTTCCCTTCCCATGGCCCTTGTCACTTCTGTGTATGTGGGATGCTTTAATATTTATAGGAAGACTTGTGTTGGTGAAAACACAAGTCATCAGGTTCATTGTGGGATTTATTCCAGGGCCTGCCTTCTCTCTTAAGTCTACATTTGTGGATTTTCTTCTTAAACTACATTACCCCAAACACCCAGTGGACAGCTACGACATTATTGTTTTGTTTCGATACTGGTATAAATATAGTCATCTTCACAACTGAATATATCTCTTCCATAAAAATTCATGTAAGAGCAAAATATAATTTCAAAAGTCAAAGTTGGAAATATCTAAATACCTGGCCGGGTGCGGTGGCTCACACCTGTAATCCCAGCACTTTGAGAGGCCGAGGCAGGCAGATCACTTGAGGTCAGAAGTTTCAGACCAGCCTGGCCAACATGGTGAAACCCCATCTCTACTAAAAGTACAAAAATTAGCTGGCATGGTGGCAGGCACCTGTAATCCCAGCTACACAGGAGACTGAGGCAGGAGAATAGCTTGAACCTGGGATGAGGAGGTTGTACTGAGCTGAGATTGTGTCACTGCACTTCAGCCTGGGCGACAGAGCCAAACTCTGTCTCTAAATAAATAAATAAAATTTAAAAAAAGAAAAGAAGTATCTAAATACCTAAAGGCAACACAACTTAAAAAACCATCATTATTCATCAAACTAAAATTATGTGTCTTCATGAAAAAGAAGTGGCAGAAAGTTTGGTGTGCTATGTAGTGGAGAAATTCATCCAGTAGTCAGTCCTGCCCAGACTGATTCCTTGTTTTTGTATTTTCTCATAGCTGAAAATATTAAATCCAGACAGAATCTCTGAGGCAACGACCGTGTGTGGGAAGCCAGCCTATTTAACTTGAGATCAACCGACCTACAGAGTATGCACATGGCTGTCTCGTAAAGAGGTGAAAAAAGATTTCAAAAAGCACTGTCGTCAGCAGAAAGGACCTTTACAGCCAGATGAAGCTCTGGTTGTTTTCAGCCACTTTCCTCTGCTGGGGAAAAGGCACATTAAAAAGACACAGCTGTCTATTTCAATGTACACATGCTTGGTAGCATGGGTGTTATTTACTGATAAAAAGCACATGACAGCAATTTTAAAACAGGGCTTGTCCTGTCAGTCAAATTAGAGAGGCAGGATGTCCTCTCCGAGTGATTACCATGGGGGCCCACAACGTGGCGGCCTGCCAGGTCAATTACAGCAGGGCTGGGAGGACACAAGAAGACAGATGGCCTTAATTCTAAGCAGGAGCATCAGTAAAATTGAAACCAGGGGACATATTAACACAATGAACAATACCTTAAGACTGTGGCTTTGGCTAGAGCTGTAAAATGTATTTATATTGAGTCTTTCTCCATGTAAAGTTTTTTTTTTTAATTAACGAGAATGAATGTATAGGAATACTATTGCAAAATAACATTTGTATATTTCTGGAGAAAAACATTTCTCAAAGGAAAATTAGGATTCTATAATTTTCATCTCATCAGGAAAATTAGACACATGGGTAAATTAGCATTTGGAAACCTGACCAATGATATTTCATAATTGTTCATGTCCCTGATATGTCAATTTGCCTTCCATTTTTCATATACTAAGATTAATTTCAGTTTTAAATGTCCTTGTCATTTTTTCTCCTCTCTATTGCACCTACAGCTTCTTTGTCTACAGGAAAAAATATTAAGAGATCAGCAGCATCAGTTGGAGGATTTACATCATCGATTATCTGAATACCAGGGACACATTCCTTTGTTTTACACTTAGATTCCAGGAGTCTCATGGAAATGTACTAAACATCAGACAAAAAAATGTAGGCTGCTTGAATCACAGCTTAATTGTTTAGGAACTAGATCCTGATAGTCCCCCAATAACAGAAGAAAATCCCTATTCACATCTATGTAGAGAAAATACTGGGCTGCTGACACTGAATTTTGCAGCTATGCAAAACTTAATGCTGATTAGTAAACTCTCTAACAGTGAAAGATTATAAAGACACATGCAAAAGATGTAAATTAAACCCAAAATATCAGAAATACCACTGTCATAATTTCCCACCTACCTAAAGAGTTATTTCTCAAAAAAAAAAATTGTTGCGAATGTATTTTGTTTTGTTTTGAGACGGAGTCTCCCTCTGTTGCCCAGGCTAGAGTGCAATGGCCTGATCTCAGCTCACTGCAACCTCCAGTTTCAAGTGATTCTCCTACCTCAACCTCCCGAGTAGCTGGGATTATAGGCGCCCACCACCACACCCAGCTAATTTTTGTATTTTTAGTAGAGACGGGGTTTCACCAGGTTGGCCAAGCTGCTCTCGAACTCCTGACATCAGGTGATCCACCCGCCTCGGCCTCCCAAAGTGCTGGGATTACAGGCGTGAGCCACTGTACCCAGCTGAATTTATTTTATTTTTTATTTTTTGGGATAGAGTCTTGCTCTGTCACCCAGGCTGAAGTGCAATGGTGTGATCTTGGCTCACTGCAATCTCTGCCTCATGGGTTGAAGCAATTCTCCTGTCTCAGCCTCCTAAGCCACCATGCTCGGCCATGAATTTAAATAAATTCAAAGATCCCATTAATGTTTATTACAACCCCAATAATATAGGTAGGCAGAATACAATCCTGAAAAAGGTGCCAAAAGTTGAAACAATATAAGTCAACTCAGTTTCCCCAAGTTAAAGTTATAAGAGAATATTAGCTGGCTGGGTGTGGTGGCTCATGCCCGTAAGCCCAGCACTCTGGGAGGCTGAGGCAGGTGATCACCTGAGGTCAGGAGTTCGAGACCAACCTGGCCAACATGGTTAAACCCCGCCTCTACTAAAAATATAAAAATTAGCTGGGCATGGTGGTGGGTGCCTGTAATCCCAGCTACTCTGGAGGCTGAGGCATGAGAATTACTTGAACCCGGGAGGCAGAGGTTGCAGTGAGCCGAGATTGCGCCATTGCACTCCAGCCTGGGTGACAAGAGCGAAACTTTGGCTCAAAAAAAAAAATTAAAAATGATACTAAAGACCCTAGAATTTCTGGACATATCTGTCCAAGTATCAGTCACGTGTCATTCTCACTATATAGAAAACAATCTCTAAAGTCATTGATGTCTACATGTCTAAACTTTTCACCATTTTTGACGTCTTAATACTTTTAAATTACAATCCAAGTTAAAAGGGCAATGTAGGATTAGAATAGAAAGACGTCTTCAGAAATCCTCACATCAATTTCACAACTCCCTGTACAATGGAGGCCTCTCTTCCCTAATTCTTCCTTAGGATTTTCAAACACGGAGTCCTTTCTAGGTGCCAGAGGTTGTTCTGGGCTCAGGCAGTACAACAGTGAACAAAGCTGCCAAAACCCTTGCCCTCGTGTGGGGAGACAGACACGAGGCTGAGTAAGCCACACAATCTGTTAGGATGGTGATGAGTGCGTGGTGCATCATTTCATATAGGGTGATCAGGAAAGCCTCACAATAAGGTGACATTTCAGGAAGGCCCAAAAGTTGAGGCATGCATCGTGCAGATAACTGGGGAGAGCCGTCCAGACAGGGAGGGCAAGAGCAGGGGCACAGGGCCAGGGGCCAGCAAAGAGGCCAGCGAGAAGAGGGCCGTCCTAGGCTCTGGACTCTACTGCTGCTGGGATGGATGGCCCTGGGGAGTTCTTGCAGAAGAAACATAAACCAATCACCCAAGGTGACTGTTAAAATGAAAATCCCCAGGCCTCTCAATCTGCACTTCTGATTCAGTAGGTTTGAGGCCCAGGGATTAAGATTTCTTAGTTTGCAGGTAGTTCAGCTGAGAGTGGCCCAAAGAGTGTTCTCAGAAACACATTTCCAAATCCCTGATAGTTTGGCATCCCTCCTCTATTTCCATAATTTTGGTCAGCTGCCCTCTACAAGCAGCCATCATTTTGCAGCTGTTTAGCGTTAAACAACTAGGAGAGAGATGATAAGAAGGAATACCCTAAATATAAGAGTTCAAAACTAAGCCACTTAGTTTTTGTCTAGCAAGAGAGTCTGGCCCCAATATCTGCTGAGCTTTGTTGACATTCAGTGATTGGCTAGTAACTGACAAACGGATGAATTCTATGAGTATGGGCGTCCTATAACTATCCTGGTCATTGATTTGACTAATGATTCCTGTGCCCTTGGGTTGACTAAAACACAAGGCTGTTGTGTTCGGTGAGTTTGTTAAGGTGAGGGTCAAGTCAAACATTGGCCACAGAAGTGATATTACAGATACCCAAGTTCCCAGGTTGTGGAAGGTAAGAGAATTCAGATGATAGGGATTACAGGTGCAAAGAAGTAGTCCAATGATCCTAAATATTTTCAGTTCAAGTGCTTCTTTTAGGGATATTACTTAGTATTTCATCTCTTTTCCTTTGATGTCTAGATAGGTATTAAATATTGCAGCAATGAAAACCATTGACATCAGGTGCATTCTCTCTACACTATTTTATTTAATCCTCAAAATAGCCCTGTGAGGTAACTACTGCATGGGTTAACCAAAGCCCAGAGATGTTACTTGCCCAAGAGTCACAGGGCTATTAACAGGCAGAATTGAGACTCTAACCTATGTCTGATTAATCCAACACCCATGTCTTAACCACTAAAATATACTGCTCCTTAAATCTATAAGAAACATGCTTGCCATAAATGTTTTACATACGGCATTTCAACGAGAGAGCTTAATATTGAGATGCTGGTTAATTATCAGAGACAGCGTGATGAATGAGGAACACTAGTTTTGAAGCAAAACAGATCTGGGGCTCAATCATTTGACCACTGAACAGCAAGTGACTTAATAGGCCTGAGCCTCCAAACCTTCATTCATAGAGAACATTATGTCTCTCAGAAATTTAAGTGAGAAAATAAGTGCAATGCATGAGGCATATAGCACATAGCATAGCTACTAATTCCTTCCCTACTGACTTGGAAGCAAACACTGACAGTCACCTCCACCTCCACCCAGGGCACAGAGCACAGCACTCGCGCAAACCCCCGACAGAGGGTAGAGGGTCATCTCGGTTGGGCTTGGGCTTCTGTAGTGAGGGGCTCACTGTTCTGCCGAGTGCCCTAACCACTGATGGACACCTCCAGCCCTTCTGAGGGTTCTTCCTCTTACTGACCCAATGGTCAACTCCCCGCAGGACTGCTTCTCTGAGGCAACACTGAGCAAACTGACTCTATCCTAGTGATGGTGCCACTAATAACTGAAGACAGTCAGTTGGTGTCCCCTGGTCTTTCCTTCTCTAAATTAAACATGTCCACTTCAGTCAGAAGTCCCTCTGATCACAATTTCTGAACAACACAGTATCCTAATTTTCCTCTGCTGGGAAAACTCTAGTTTTTCTGTGTCCTTTAATGCCAGGACCAGGGACAAAAATTCAGATTGACATATTAAGCCAAGAATATGATTGGACTATTACATAGGCTAATCTAGAAAACTCACCTTGATAATCCCAGGCTTCTTGGCTAATCTTAGCGCCTTGGCCCAGAGCAGTCAAATCAGCAGAAAACTCCCACCCACTTCTCCTCCCAGTTCCACCCCTCACAGCAGCTGCTCACGTCTTTCCTCCTCCCTTTATTCCCTCCGAGGCCCTCCCTCAGCCTCTGTTTCATCTCTTCAGGAATCTCCTCTTCCCAGCCCAATCCCAAACCCAGGTAGCCTTTGTTCTAAATTTTTCTAAAGTGTGTTCTAAGTTCCTTGCCTCCCCAGTCAGCCAGTCAGCTTGGCAAAACAAAAGAACCTTCCCCAAAACCAGCTCTCCTTATTAGGTAGAGGAGGAGAGAGTTCTATAATACTTGTAATTATTCGGACCCTGTCACACTTTAAGTAACTCAACCTAAGACCATTATCATACCTGTACTTGATACCATTGGCTGAGCTTGTGGTCAGCCCTGAGTCTTAGAGTTTTCATCATCTTAACTCCTGCCCAGGCCAATAGATAGCCTCAATCCTGTTATTGCATACAATCATGTTTTGGAAAGCTAAACGAACAAAAAAACATGGCTAGGTACAGGCCCAGCAAAGGGGCCAATGAGAAGAGAACCGTCCTAGGCCCTGGACTCTATGAAAGGTTTCTGACTATGAAACCTTTACTTTCATCCGGGGTAAGTCCAATTTTGGTTTAGCAAAATCAAAATTCTTCTTGCAGCTTATTGCAATCATTTCATTTTTGATTCTGTTATCTCTTGGACTCTACTAGCTCTCCTTTTCGGATTTGTACCTTCTATGAATGTGGTACGACTTTATGAGGATCATGGACAAAAATGTTGAGAAGAAACTAACCAAGGAAAACTTTTGTTGCATGGATAAATACTTAGATGCATATAAAATAGGCAGTACATAATGGATACATAACCATATAAGATGCTCATAAAATAACACAACCCTGAGGACACACAGAGATGCCAGGTAACATCACTGCACCGAGTCTAATAGTCTCTAGCACTCCCACACCTGGCTGCAAAATCATGCCATATAGAAACAGAGGAATGCTCATAGCACAGAATTAGAGATTCTAAGTCATGTGAGGGGGCAGCCAGGAGAAAGGCATGTTTATGTTATTTAAGTGACAATGAAAGTTAATTATACAGCACAGGAGACTAGAAAAGCTTTATTTGACGTTGCAGACTTTTAGTGACCACAGAAGCAAAGTTGTATGTATTAAAATTTCATCCATCTCAGTGTTACTTATTTACTTTGCCTGATAATCAATGATCTTGTATTTTTATCTTCTCACTTTAAATGTATGCACAGAATGTTCTCTCCTATGCGATCTCACATTTATTTTTTTATTTACTTTATTGTTGATTTTTTTTTTTTTTTTGAGACAGAGTCTCGCTCTGTCACCCAGGCTGGAGAGCACCGGTGTGATCTCGACTCACGGCAACCTCTGCCTCCCGGGTTGAAGCCATTCTCCTGCCTCAGCCTCCTGAGTAGCTGGGATTACAGGCGTGCGCCACCATGCCCAGATAATTTTTGTATTTTTAGTATAGACGGGGTTTCACCAGGTTGCCCAGGCTGGTCTCCAACTCCTGACCTCAGGTGATCCACCCACCTCAGCCTCCCAAAGCACTGGGATTACAGGTATAAGCCACCGCACCCGGCCTCAAGTTCATTTTAAAATCTGAATTGTCAGCTGGGCATGGTGGCTCACACCTGTAATCCCAGCACTTTGGGAGGCTGAGGTGGGCGAATCGTGAGGTCAGGAGTTGGAGACCAGCTTGGCCAACATGGTGAAACCCCGTCTCTACTAAAAATACAAAAAAAATTAGCTGGGTGTAGAGGTGGGAGCCTGTAATCCCAGCTACTCGGGAGGCGGAGGCAGGAAAATGACTTGAACCTGGGAGGTGGAGGTTGCAGTGAGCCGAGACCGCACCACTGCACTCCAGCCTGGGCAACAGAGTGAGACTCCATCTGAGAAAATAAAAATAAAAAAATTTAAAAAAAATCTGAATTGTCCTGGTATTCCATCCAGTATCAGGCTTAAGTTGTCAAGAAGAGATACTGGTCTTGATTTCTGTGAACTGCTAGAATTACACAGAAATTTGCTCCACTTCCCGGAAAAGGCGACAAAACATACCAGGATTTTAGGTGGTGCAAGTAAGTTGCTTGCCAGAGCAGCCGTGGCTGCATTTAATTTGCCAAATTCCCATCGGGTATTTGGTTATTTAAATTTTAAGCATGCTTGATAGAGCGGTCATATTAACCTTCCTTATATATGAGGAAAACATTTCAGGTTATAATTATGTTAATGGTATTCTAATAGAATTTTTAAAAAATTATATAAATTTATTACTCTAAGGGAATTAATGCCAGATGACACTAAAATAATTAAGTTTGAATTAATCACAGATTATATCACTTTGTTCTCTTCAACTTTTAAACATGTTTGATAATTATAATCTAACAAAGGAAAAATTTAATATAGAAAAGAAGTCTAAAAATTTTCTCCTCCGAATTGGTAATTGGGGGAACAAACGATGTGGGCAATTAGCAAATGAATATGGTGCTTCAAGACTGAAGAATGTAGGATATGTAACAGGTGACTTAGTTCAGGGTTGTTACTAGAGGTAAGAAGTTTCAATAGAATTTAAGAGTCTATACTGTTCATTCTATCAGTATATCTTCTATGGCACACAAGAAGCAATGGTTATTCAGTTATCTTAATTTCTTAAGTTATAAGAGTTAAATTTGAGCCAAAAGCAATTACCACGTAAAAGTGAATGCAGTTGTTTTTTTGTTTTTTTTGAGACAGAGTCTCACTCTGTTGCCCAGGCTGGAGTGTAGTGGTGTGATCTCAGATCACCGCAACCTCTGATTCCTGGGTTCAAGCGATCCTCCTGCCTCAGTCTCCCAAGTACCTGGGATCATAGGCGTGCACCACCAGGCCCAGCTAAGTTTTGTATTTTTAGTAGAGACAGGGTTTTACCATGTTGGCCAGGCTGGTCTCGAACTCTTGACCTCAAGTGATTGGCCTGCCTCAGTCTCCCAAAGTGCTGGGATTACAGGCATGAGCCACAGCACCAGGTCCGTATGGAGTTTTGACCTTGTTATTTGGCCAAGGAAAATTTAGCCATTTGAAACAAACTCTTTTTTTTTTTTTTTTTTTCAGACTGAGTTTCACTCTTGTCACCCTGGTGTGATCTTGGCTCACTGCAACCTCCCCATCCTGAGTTCAAGCTATTCTCCTGCCTCAGCTTCCCAAGTAGCTGGGATTACAGGAGTGTGCCACCACGCCCGGCTAATTTTGTATTTTTAGTACAGACTGGGGTTTCATCATGCTGGCCAGGCTGGTCTCGAACTCCTGACCTCAGGTGATCCTCCCGCCTCGGCCTCCCAAAGTGCTGGGATTACAGGCGTGAGCCACCGCACCTGGCCCAAAACACACTATTTCCTACATTAACTTGATGTCTCCTTTCTTCTAACAGAAGCAAAATACATACGTAATTGAAAGACAGTCAATGTGTCAGACTGAAACAACCACCACCAAACAACTAAGGCACTGATCAGGAAAACAGCACTTTTCCCTTGATTCTTTTTTCTCACATACCTTTATTTGCATTTCATAGCTTTTATCAGAGTTTTATTTCCTTGGGTTAATAATAAAACATTTTTCATTTGTTTCCACCAAAGGGCTTGCTGTTCTACTATTGCTTAGAGCTTTGGGTGTCTCCATATGACAAATGCCAAACATATGCCAATCACAACATTCAACTGGTAGCATATGCTGAATTTCCTAGACGCCAGATCCAGTCAGGAACCTTCTGGTTTAATGAGTCTTGCCTATTATGTTTCTGGTACACATCATTACAGAATTTTTCCCCATCTACTTCCAAGAACTAGAATAAACCAGTACAACAAAACAAACTATAACAAAATCATAATAAATCCTCTCTTCGTTTATCATCTATATGTCATATACGAAATTAGTTACACTAGCAGCATTTACTGAGGGCACAGCAAGATTTACTAAGTCTTGTTTCTCCTGTTACAGCCAAATTTTATCAAAGGTGAAAATAACAATATTTTACATCCGTATAGTTCTTTGTATTATTTATTTCAAAGGACTTTCAGAACTTTTACCTAACTGGATGTTTACAAAAACCTGTCGATTGAAGTAGGCAGGAATTCTTTCTCCCACTTAATAGAGGAGATAAAGGAAGCCCAGATAAATTAAGCAGCGCTCCCAATGTCACAGTTAGTTATTAATATTATATTATTTTTTGAGAAGGAGTTTCACTCTTGTTGCCCAGGCTGGAGCGCAATGTCGCAATCTCAGCTCACTGCAACCTCTGCCTCCTGGGTTCAGGCGATTCTCCTGCCTCAGCCTCCCAAGTAGCTGGGATTACAGGCATGCACCACCACACTGGGCTAATTTTTGTATTTTTAGTAGAGACGGGGTTTCACCATGTTGACCAGGGTGGTCTCGAACTCCTAACCTCAGGAGATACATCTGCTTCGGCCTCCCAAAGTGCTGGGATTATAGGCATGAACCACCGTGCCTGGCCCACAGTTATTAACAGGGCCAAGATCTGATCAGAAGTTGCCTTGAACCTCACATCCACTGGTCTCCCACCATTCTCATTAGCCTGTGCCAAGGACACAAAGTCAGCAAGGATCGAGACACCATTAACCTCCCTCCTGACACTGGAAGGTGGCCCCTACTTCCTCTCTGATAGTTTTCGTTTTTGTTTTTGTTGTTGTTGAGACGGAGTCTCGCTCTGTCACCAGGCTGGAGTGCAGTGGCGCAATTTTGGCTCACTGCAACCTCCACCTCCTGGGTTCAAGTGATTCTCCTGCCTCAGCCTCCCGAGTAGCTAGGACTACAGGTGCACGCCACTACGCCCAGCTAATTTTTGTATTTTTAGTAGAGATGGGTTTCACCATGTTGGCCAGGATGATCTCAATCTCTTGACCTCATGATCCACCTGCCTCAGCCTCCCAAAGCGATGAAATTACAGGCGTGAGCCACCGTTCCTGGTCCTCTCTCTGATAGTTTTTTAAACATTCAGAAAAATGTGAATGCATACTTAGGTTTCTGCCTATATTTCCTGAGAGAAAATCATGCCTCAACATCAAACACAAAGATCAGTCTTAAATCTGGACCCAGGAACAGGAATTCTCCTAGTTAAGCACATAATCCCATTTATCTCTCTAGAAACAACTGACATTCAAATAATGCTTCATTTCGTTTGTAAATACTAGTTAGAGGGATTGTAATACAAACCAAAGAGACATTAATACAATTGTCCATTTCCTTTGGAAGGATGGCTATCCTTCCTATTTAAGCTAAAAGACATTTTCATTTGAAAGCCATTTGAGCTTGAGCTGTAATGAGCTCAGGTGCAAATTTCCTGATGAACGAGTCTAATAATGACACAAAATTTCAAAAAGACCAAGAGCTATTTCATGGGTTATTTCCTGTGGCAATCATCTCAAGTTAAATAATATGACATTTTAGAAATGGCACTGGGTAAATAACTCTCAGGTGCTTTTCACTGGTCCGCTCACTCCCCTTATCTTTCTGCTGACTAAGGAAGGTAAACGGTGTCCTCCACAGGAGGTGGGAATTCTTGGTCCTTTGAGATAAAGGGATTTCCCATCATATCATTCCATCTGAGGCTGTTATGGACTCAATCTTCCCCTCAAATTTATATGTTGAAATCCTGCCCCCCAAGGTGATGGTATTAGGAGGTGGGGCATTCAGAGGGTTATTAGGGCACAAGGGTAGAACCCTCATGAGTGGGATTAGAGATCCCAGAAGCTAGCTCTGCCTCCTTCCTCAGTGTGAGGACATGCCCAGAAGACGGCCATCTTCAACCCAGAAGAGGGCCCTCCTGGGAACCAGAACTTGCGGACACCTGATTTCCAGCCTGACTTCCAGCCTCCAGCAGTGTTAGAAATACATCTCTGCTGTTTATAAGCTGTCTATGGTAATTTATTACAGAAGCCCAAACTGACTAAAACACAAGTTTCTATGAAGTTTGTTTTGAGAAACAGAAAAATGCTTGGTAGTCCTGCTACTGGTTATCATTTCTCAGACATTATAAAAATTATGTCAACAGCACCCTCGACATGTTATCTCTGGACAAACTGATGTGCCTCTAGAATTTTGAATTTATTTACTTAACTTTTATTATTAGCGATTAGTTTCTACACACATTTGCAAAGATGGATAAAATCAGAGCCCTACCATTGAGTAGATAACAAGTAGATAACAGCCTAGCAGGGGAGGTAGAAGGACAAAACTAATAGTAATAGAATGCGATAATCTTTTTTTTTGACCAAGTCTTGCTCTGTGGCCCAGGTTGAAGTGCAGTAGTGCAATCTCGACTCACTGCAACCTCTGCCTCCTGGGTTCAAGTGATTCTCCTGCCTCAGCCTCCCAAGTAGCTGGGACTACAGGCATATGCCACCATGCCCGGCTAATTTTTGTACTTTTAGTAGGGATGAGGTTTCACCATGTTGGCCAGGCTGTCTCGAACTCCTGCCCTCAGGTGATCATCTGCCTCGGCTTCCCAAAGTGCTGGGATTACAGGCGTGAGCCACCGCACCCAGCCGATAATCTCTTTAATAGGGATTAATGTAAAACAGAAAGAAAAAGCCACACAGTGGATGATGAAGCTAAATTTGTCTCACCGTTTGTCTGGTGTTTTATAGAGGTGGTAAAATTTCGGTTGGTGGTTCCTAATAATATCACCTTCACAATAGAAAATAAAGATCTATGTGCAGGTAGGTTAAGGTTACTCCAGTGATCAAGGTAGTGTAAAGGATAAAATAAGAATGATAATAACAATGAGTATGTAGCTAAAAGTCAAGGATTGTAAAATATCACAGTAACTTCGGCTTTTAGGTGGAATGAAGCCTGTCTTAGGTAGGATTTCCTAGAAGCAGACCCTAAGTGAAAGTTTGTTAGTAAGGGCTGTCCCAAGGGAGAAATAAATAGAGTGTCTGGGGGCTAGACAGGGAAAGGAAGGAAGCCCAACAAGGGTGTGTCATTAGGTAAATTCTTATGAAGGGTTATTTTGGCTCATTGCTACAAGAGAACTCTAGAGACACTTCTCAGAGTTGTCCTGTTTGGGGGATGGGCAGATGATGAGGGGTGGGAGAAGGAGGAGCTAGGGTAAACACCCCCATCCTTGTCAGTCTTTGATTAAAGACTCTCCTAGGGGTATGTAAGTCACCAGGCGAGGCTGGGCTCTACAGCTACTTGGTAAAGTTTCTGAGCAGTACAGCATCTGTTACAGGCCCATTTCAGAGGAGTTGGTTCTAGAGTCTATTTTATTAATATCTAAGCATATGTTAGGTTTTAAACAGAAAGCGTCAAGTCTCTGGTGGATGTGCAATAACATCACACCATATTTAAGTTCTTACAAAGATGTAGAAGGAAGATGTGGGTTTCAGAAATGTTCTGGAAACTAGAAACGCTTCCCTGTGTGTCATGCTGTGATGGTGCCATGTCACGCAGCCCACTGGAGTGGCGTGTGATGTAATGACATTGACTTCAGGTCCTGGTGAGAAGACTATTGCCAGGAGGCGTCTGGCTGGCTGGTGGCTGCTCATATCCTACGCATACCCATCTGACAGATCTCTAGGATTGAAACTGAGAGAATGTATATATGACTATGCACAACAGCAAATTCTCTTCTGTATGTAATTTCAAGATCCTTCTTATCATCTCTCTTAGTGATCTAGTGATCTGATGCTTGTAATAGGCCTTCGTGAATATTCCTCACTTCAAAGTAGTCTGTGAGACACACATACAGATGAGATTCTATTAACAGGTCTGCCAGTGAAACAGCCCAAGTAGCAAATTTGATAGAGAACATGCACTTGGGCATACAAATCCCAAAACCATGTACTAATTCCACCAGGTATAAATCTCACCCACCAGACCAACGTCTGAAAACTATACCCAATTTCCAGTCCATAACAAGTTAAACGGAATTTAAGGAGGCTCGTTAAAGTGTTATAAACTTACAAAATAAGAGCTACAAAAGAATATCATAAACAAAGAATGAGAATAACTCCTTTTCTCTAAATATACAGTTATTCAGAGATTTCTTTTGTTCTTAGAGAATTGTTGTCTGTCTTCCTGATTATAAAAATAAAGTCTTGTTGCAGAAAATTAGGCAAGTACTTCTTAGCATTTTTCCCTTTTCCTTTTGGATATGCCTTTTTATATATGGCATATCCATATATATATATATATATATAAACATACACAACTCCTAAGTACATGGTTGAGTTTTTATAAAGCAAAGAAACCTGTGTAAGAACCACCCAGAAGATGGTTTGGTTTCTGTTCAGGGCAGAGTAAGTTCATACAGAAGCTCCGGCCTCGTCATTGTAACATGTATTTGTGAGCTACTTGAAGAAAAAGACCATTTCTTCTCTTGTCCTCCACAATCCTTGAATATTTCATTTGTTTTGGAGACTGACAGATCAAGTTATTCATTCTTTAACAATTATTAATCCCTACTATGTGCTCAGCAGTCACTGTGTGATGATGAAACTTGGAGTCTAGTGGAAGACACAGGTAATATAGAAGCAAATATACAAAATGTTCACTATAAAATACAAACTGCTATGGAGGAAATAAAACTGATACTGTGGTCAAGAATAACTAGGTATCCTACCTAGAAAAAATGGTTAGAGAAATAAGTCAGAGATGAGATTTAGATAGAAACTTGAATAAAAAGAACACAGCCATGAGAAGAGAGAAGGAAAACACATTCCAAACAAAGGGAACATTGCGAACAAAGTACACAAATCCGGCTTGTTGCACAAATGGAAAATCAGGTGACTAGGCGTTGGTGGCCATAGGTGTGAGTCGGAGAACAAAGACAGAGACCAGGCCAGTCATGGCTATGCTGGCCAGGAGAGTGACTTAAAGTGCTAAGTGCAATGTAGGGGGAAAAAACGGGGTTTTAGCAGGGAAGTGAAGGGACCGATCTATGTTTTAATAAGAGTACCTTGAACACTGTATCAGCGGGTGGCAAGAGACAAAGCAAGGTGCCGGCGGGTTATCGCAGTGGCAATGGAAGACGTACTCTGGAGGTATATCAACCATTTTTGTGGATGGATTGGATGTGGAAGTGTGGGAGGTGCAGAATCAAAATCCATCAAGTCTTTTTACTTCGGCAATTACATGGAATGAGGTGTCATTCACTGAGATGGAGAAGATTCATGGAGAAATAAGTTTCCATGAAAAAAAGCAAGAGTTTAGTTTTGAACATATTACATTTCAGACGTTTGAGAAACACCCGCATGGAGTTGTCAGGTAAGTAATTTGGATAAATGAGACGGGAGTGCTGAGAGGAGAGCCGGGCTGGAGATATAAATTTGGGAGTCATTAGCATATAGATGGTTTCTAAAGCCATGGGAATACAATGCAAGGAGAAGATAGAGAGGACGTGGGGCCAAGCTCTGAGGACCTTCAACCTTCAGAAGTTGTTCAGGTTCAAGCCAGAAAAGGCTCAAAACGCTAAGCAGAAAGAATCATAGATGTAGGAGGAAAACCAGGTTTCAGAAGCCACGAAAGCAGAGTTTCAACCAGTGGGGGGGTGGTCCACAGAGCCCAGTGTTGGAGAGAGGCTGCGTATGAACTAACGAGAAGAGCATCTAACTGGGCTTGGCATTGCCCATACCTGTTGGTGATGCTGTCTCAGGGGAGGAAAGATTAAATGGGAAGGGAAAATGGGGTAAGAAGTGAAGTGAGTGAGTGGGGTCCAGGTAAGTTCTTTAACAGGCAGATGCTCTTACAACACGATGTGCATTGGGGAAATGAGAGAAGAAAATAAAGGAGAGAGGGGACCAGCCAAAGGAACAACCTCTTTGATGAAGCAGAGGTGGGTGTCCAGCGCCAAGTGGAGGCCTTTGCATCTAAGAGGAGAAAGGACACTTTTTCTCAAGAAACGGAAGAGAAGAAAGTGAGTGCTCTTGGTGTCATTTTCTTAAATTGCAGTAACGTATAAGGCAAAGTGAGCAGCCAGAAAGAAACAGGCAGGGGAGGGTGGAACGAGTGGGAGGTCTTATTAGAAGCAAGGGATAGGTATAGAGTGGGGTGCTGTAGAGAGTGGGAGCTCATACCTCAGGAAACCGGGTACTGACAAGGAGGGAAGAGCCGTCGGCTGATGTGAACTTACAGTGTCCTTGGTTTACCCAAATGTTTACTACCAAAAAAAAAAAAAAAAAAAAACACCCTAAAGCTTCAAGGGAAAGAAAATGAAACACAGACCACCACAGTCATTTAAAGCTACGCATTTGCTCAGGAAGTGCAATAAAAAGCATGTGGGTAACTGGGCATGGTGGTGGGCACCTGTAATCTCAGCTACTCAGAAGGCTGAGGCAGGAGAATCTCTTGAACTTGGAGGTGGAGGTTGCAGTGAGATGAGATTGCATCACTGCACTCCAGTATGGGCAACAGAGCAAGAATCCATTTCAAAAAAAAAAAGGTAAAAGTGAGTGGGGAAAAGGCAGCTGAAAGAACATGAGTGAAATGATGAACTCTGGAATCTCAGGTGGATAAAGACAGGAGTCATGGCAGGAGGGCTGGGGAAGACGAGAAAGTGGCGAGGGAGTCCTGTGGAGGTTAACAGAGCAAGGGCTCTGCAAGCACCGCAGCTGTCGCTGGAGACGCGAATGTTTCATTTTGTTATTTTGGAGGTGAAGTAACATCTAGTTCGACTCTGTTACCCTGAGAGTGTTTGATGAGAATAGAGTAGAAGAAAATGTCACTGAAGATGAGTAGATCAATGAACGAAGATACAGGATACTGAGGGGACCATTCATGTAAATAATGAATTGCCAAGAAAACGGACGGAATGGCCGGGCGCAGTGGCTCACGCCTGTAATCCCAGCACTTTGGGAGGCTGAGGTGGGCAGATGACCTGAGGTCGGAGTTCATGACCAGCCTGACCAACACGGAGAAACCCCATTTCTACTAAAAATACAAAATTAGCCGGGCGTGGTGGTAATGCCTGTAATCCCAGCTACTTGGGAGGCTGAGGTCGGAGAACCACTTGAACTCGGGAGGCAGAGGTTGCAGTGAGCCAAGATCGCCCCATTGCCCTCCAGCCTGGGCAGCAAGAGCAAAACTCCATCTCTAAATAAATAAATAAATAAAAAAGAAAAGAAAACGGACAGAATTTGGAGAACTGGGGGTGGCGGACAGGACAGATAAACATCCTCAGTGAGTTCGCAGGGGCAGGAGGTTAACAGATGATAGTGGCAACACGGGGTGGGGGGAGCACAGCAGAGCCCAGTGGCATGATCAGGGGCTTTTCCCAGAGCGATGGGAATGGCGGCTTGGCTGGTGTTGAGGAGAAAGCACCTCATGGCCTTGCCGGGGCCACGCATACCTTGGGACGGCCTCCAGAGAAGGCGACAGACCCAGCCAAGGCCAGGTCACCACAGAAATGTTCTAAAATGAGACTGAGAATTTAACAACGGAGTTTGTGATTGTGGGAACAATTCCAAAAGCAGAGTGTATCAACTATCAAGAAAAATGATGAAATATAATTATTTGGGAGGCTTTATAGAAAGGAGGAATTCTGTGCTACACCTATTATATATCTAACTCAAAAGTCACTTATTCAGCTCCTTTTACATGCAATGGACTATGCTTCTAACAGACATTTCAGCCACATGCAACAAAAAACCAAGTAGGAAGGGCCCATAGGTTGGTGCACAGGTCAGTGTGTGATACCCCAATGCAAACACATGGTAAATGACAGGCAAAAGTCAATAATGGCTATAGATATTACATACGGAGGCATTTATACAAAGAGGAATATATATAAGGAGGAATTTAAAATCATGTCTAGAGTAATATATGTTAATAATCATGATAATAGTATTTCAAAGTATATTAAACAAAATGGATTCATTTCTAACCCAACCAGTAAAATATTCTTTAAACCAAGATTTTACTAGGATGCCAAATTTAAAAGTTAAAAAAATTCCAGCTTTTTGAGTAATGAGCAATTTCAGTCATCAATAAAATTAATGAAAACGAGAGAGCAAATTACACTAATCCATTGGGTAAAGAAAAACTTAAAACATTACCCAAATAGAAGCTTTCTTTTCTATTGCTTTTCATCAGTAATAGGTATCAACTACATTTAACAAAAACACTGTTGCTGAGATAACTCACCCTCTTGGTTTTTAAATACACTCAAGATATGTCATTTTTCAATAAATGATGTCAGCGTTACACTGTATGAAAAAATACAAAAAAAATAAAAAATTTAAGTTTCATCTATAAATATTATTCCATTGACATTTCATAATTAAAGTTTCTAAAGGATGAATTCAAGGCTGGTGGCTCACGTCTATAATCCCAGCACTTTGGGAGGCCGAGGCAGGCAGATCACCTGAGGTCAGAAGCTCAAGATCAGCCCGGCCAACATGATAAAACCCAGTCTCTACTAAAAATACAAAAATTAGCTGGGTATGGTGGTGTATGCCTGCAATCCCAGTTACTCGGGAAGGTGAGACAGGAGAATCACTTGAACCCGGGAGGTGGAGGTTGCGGTGAGCCGAAATGGCTCCAGCCTGGGCAACAAGAGCGAAACTCCACCTCAAAAAAAAAAAAAAAAAAGTGAGGAAACGTTGGAGAACATAACTTGATTGAGTGAGAAGGAAATGGCAGCTTACAGCGGACCCTGAAAGCAGGGAGGCAGCTAGCTGGGCCTGATCTCCTGCCGCAGAAACAGGCAATACATGCGTAATGTGTGAAGCCTCTAAGTTTGTCATTGTTTGTCATGCAGAAATGGGTAAGCAGACATATTATAACCTGGAAAAAAATCTCAAACTCATTGCACAAGAAGTTATTTACCATTGCAAGTTCTCTGCGAAATGTTTTGGAAACCCAAGTTGAGAACACCTTTGATCAGAGGCAACTGAAGGCGGGCAGAAGAAACCAAGCAGTAACTACTCAGCTTTTCTGGTGTGTGTGTGTGTGTGTGTGTGTGTGTGTGTGTGTGTGTGTGTGTGTGTGTGTGTGTGTGTGTGTGTGTGTGTGTGTGTGTGTGTGTGTGTGTGTGTGTGTGTGTGTGTGTGTGTGTGTGTGTGTGTGTCAGTTTGGCAGACGTCTTCTTTTTTTTTCCCCTCTAGTGCATCACGTTGAAACTGTAGCTAATGCTGGGCGCAGTGGCTCACACCTGTAATCCCAGCACTTTGGGAGGCCGAGGCGGGCGGATCACGAAATCAGGAGATCGAGATCATCCTAACCAACACAGTGAAACCCCATCTCTACTAAAAATACAAAAGTCAGCCGGATGTGGTGTTGCGCACCTGTAGTCCCAGCTACTCAGGAGGCTGAGGCAGGAGAATCGCCTGAACCCAGGAAGCGGAGGTTGCTGTGAGCCGAGATTGCACCTCTGCACTCCAACCGTGTGACAGAGTGAGACTCCATCTCAAAAAAAAAAAAAAGAAAAGGAAGCTGTAGCTTAGAAAAGGAGAATGCAAGTGATTATTATCAGGAATTGCATTTGTGAGGGAACCTGAGGACTGGAGCCAGCCCAGCAGAGGGCAAGGCAGCACAGGGCATGAGTCATTCTCCTGATCCTACCTTCATAGGATATCAGACAAAGGAAACTGAGCGCCTGCCCCATTTGATGAAATAAAGCAGATAAAAGATAATACATTTAAACAATTAGATTTGTATCTTTTATATCCAAGCAATATTGTACAGAAAGGCACCATCTCTACCTTATGACAAGTGTCACTGCCCATACTCAGGAAAGCCCCGATGTTGCCAGCACAGAAGCCAGGACAACAGAAAGCTGAACAATTCCCTTTGCTCAATGTGAACATCTCCAATAAGGCTCCAGTTTGGAAGACTTCTGAAGGCCTTTCAAATTCATAATAAATGCTATGAACTGCCACACTTAATCCCCTGTATTCTGGCTGGGCCAGCTGTTATAATACACCACCCCACAGTCATTGCTGCTTGGTAGTCGAACAAACATGCTGGAGTCAGAGGCCAGAGTCCTTTCTCGTGCCACCAGCTTCCCTGGGCCTGGCCCCAACACCATTGCCCCCAGGGCACTTTGCTGTGGCCTCCACTGGCTGTGCCCACGTGGTCTTGCCCTGAACCCCAATCTGTAATCAGCACCCGCTGTTCAGGCGTTGACCATAAAAGGCACTGAATGATGGTGCTGTTTTTTGTTTTCTGTTTTTTGTTTGTTTGAGATGGAGTCTTGCTCTGTCTCCCAGGCTGGAATGCAGTGGCACGATCTCGGCTCACTACAACCTCCACCTCCCAGGTTCAAGTAATTCTTATGCCTCAGCCTCCCGAGTAGCTGGGATTACAGGCGCCCACCATCAAACCCAGCTAATTTTTGTATTTTTAGTAGAGATGAGGTTTCACCATGTTGGCCTGGCTGGTCTCGAACTCCTGACCTCAAGTGATCCACCTGCCTCGGCCTCCCAAATTGCTGGGATTACAGGCATGAGCCACCGTGCTCGGCCGATGGTGCTATTTAACGACAGTATCTATCCTTGACGATATAGGGCTTCTTCTGACCACCTCAAAGATGCTACTGCATCAGGCTTTATCAAATTCTCTTGTTACATGAGTTTCAACTCAAGAATCAGATCACGGGGGAAGCTTCATGAGCAGCAAAACTTGTAATTTTTGCCCAGTTGCCCTACAAGAAAATAAAGTTTTGACTCTTAGGCATAATCACCATGGTGAGAACCTATATATTCATATCTACACACAAGCATCTATATATCTCTCCTTTTAAATATACTCTTTAGATGGCTGCTCCTTATGACAAAGGTTCTATTTGGTGATTTGATGACAAAAAAAATCACTTTTCTTTATGGTTACTATTATGCCATCATCTTTACTAACAAGTGTATTATCAGGAATCTCAAAGAAAGTGGCATTCATGTTATAGCCTTCATTACTTCAAACCATTCCAGATTCCCCATATTATTTTACATATTTTCACTGACTTTTAAGCAAATGCTTTAATTTTCCTATTTTTTTTTTTTTTCTGAGACGGAGTTTCACTCTTCTTGCTCAGGCTGGAGTGCAATGGCACCATCTTGGCTCACCGCAACCTCCGCCTCCTGGGTTCAAGTGATTCTCCTGCCTCAGCCTCCCGAGTAGCTGGGATTACAGGCATGCGCCACCACACCCGGCTAATTTTGTATTTTTAGTAGAGATGGGGTTCCTCCATGTTGGTCAGGCTGGTCTTGAACTTCCGATTTCAGGTGATCTGCCTGCCTCAGCCTCCCAAAGTGCTGGGATTACAGGCATGAGCCACTGTGCCCAGCAATTTTCTACTTTTTTTTTTTTTTTTTAGTTTCTGAGATGGGGTCTCATTCTATCACTCAGGCTGGAGTGCAGTGGAGCGATCTTAGCCCATCGCAGTCTCTGCCTCCGAGGCTCAAGCGATTCTTCTGCCTCAGCCTCCTCTGTAGCTGGGACCACAGGTATGTGCCACACGCCCAGCTAATTTTTGTATTTGTGGTAGAGATAGAGCTTTGCCATGTTGCCCAGGCTGGTCTCAAGTTCCAGAGCTCAAGTGATCTGCCCACCTCAGCCTCCCAAAGTGCTAGGATTACAGGCACGAGCCACCACGCCCAGCCAACTTTTCTACTTTAAAAAGGCAACTGGTGAAACCTTGTCTCTACTAAAAAAATACAAAAAATTAGCCGAGTGTGGTGCCAGGTGCCTGTAGTCCCAGCTACTTGAGAGGCCGAGGCAGGAGAATGGCGTGAACCCGGGAGGAGGAGCTTGCAGTGAGCCAAGATCGTGCCACTGCACTTCTGCCTGGGCAACAGAGCGAGAATCCGTCTCAAAAAAAAAAAAACAAAAACAAAAACATAGGCAATTGGTAAGTTGTATGAACATTTTGAAACTCGAACATTTTTGGTTACCAGGAAACTCACTATAGAGAATGAAAACTACTACTATTTGTAAATAATACATATGACACAGACTGCGATAGGCCACTAAGCTGATTTGTAGGTAAAATTTTTGTTCTATCAAAACCTTAAAAACCACATGGACACACACACAGCCTTCCCCAGCCCCTGCCATCCCATCAAACAGCCTTCCCCAGCCCCTAACATCCCATTTGTGGATGTAACTGACATAAAGGAAGACAGCCCATAGTTATCCTGTAGGTTTACCTTGTCCCTGGAATTGTGTTACATAAAGAAACTGAGAAGAATTTCTCCAAGAAAGCTACGGGTCACTTGTGAAAAGCCCCAATTCATCCCAGCTGAGGCATTTATCTTGTTGGAATCACTGGTAAAAGGGAAAGCCTTGTCTCTTAAAGACTTTCAGTTATAGAGGCTACATAAAAAGTAACGGCCACCACAAAGCTTAAACAGATAAACTATCCATTTTGTGTCTTCTCCTATACACTAGTAATTACTTTTAAAAACATCTCCACCTGTACCTTAGCCTCTTATTCCTTACCAATATTCCTTACCAATAAGCAACACATATCCTAATGATATTTTGTTGATGGAGATAGAAATTAAATAAGTGGCTAATTCTTCTTCACATACGAGAAAGGAAAGTTATGGAATGAAAATGATGTCTCTAAGGACCTAAATTTTTTAAACTAGTGCGACCTAATCTGTGACCATGGCTAAATTCTCTTGTCTCAGCTTTCTTCCATATAAAATGAGTTGTCTAACAAACAGCAAGCTCAATTAACATCTGATACCATTATTATTAAACTTTTTCTATTTATATGTATTTCATTCTCAGTTAATATGATGACAGAAGGGGATAAACATAACTTATCAACGACATTAATATGACTTCTTTCCCCTACTACATTCGTTAATAAAGAGGTTATAATTAGGTTTCAAAGATAGCATTTCATTAAGGTGATTTCATTCAGATACAGCTCTTCTTTGCATATAAGTGCAATAAAAACCTTAGAGTTTTTATTTGACTATATTAGCTTCATAAGTAGAAATAATACACATGCTTTATGCTTCGGTTAAAAATCAGCCTAACAATATATTCATGATTAGTTCAAAAGAGCAGACATCAATTACCTATAAGTTTATAACTGTCAACACATAACAATTACAAATTAGAAACACAGTAATCAAAGTCACGTCATAATCAATGTCCAGAAGGTCAAAGACATGCAGAGGCCAAATGCATCTTCTAAGTGTTGCCTGGATCAATGTCTTATATTTTACAAGGGTAAACATGGAGAAATCAAGTGATTTTTAACACATCCCATATAGTAAAAACATAAATTTGAACTAATGTCATAACACCCTTCCAGTGTCCTTTTCATTAAAATGCACTACCCTAATCATGTTTACAATTGATATTTCTCTGAAGTATAAATTACAGATTGTATTAATAAATTTGCAAAATGTGGCAAAAATATCCATTGCCAACATATATTCATTCAAGTCAATCAGTGTATACTTACTGAGTGTCTTCTGTTCTCCAGAAACTTTACTAAGATGGAAAGCAGGCTTTCAATTAAAGATCAGAGAGAGAGAGGCAAAAAGAAACCCAGGTCATTATAAAACATCAAAATCTGTGAAGTTATAAAGATGCCCACTGGGTATGAGGGTGATAACAGAGATAATTTCCAGGTAACAGAAAAGACTTTATAAAAGGGTCATGTCTGAGTTGAGCCGTAACTGAGGAGTATTTGACCAGATGGGACTGAAGAAGGAAAGACGATTTGCAGCATAGGCAATCAAAGGAGCAGGGCGATGGGGAGAAATCCATGGAGCGTGTCCAACTACAGTCAGTCTGGTGTGGAATGCTGCAGTCCCAAGTGCATGGAGTGATGGAGATAAAGCTGAGGCCTCCAGGTTGTGGAGAGCCTTAAGTATTAAGGGGCTTGGGCTTTATTCTTTGGGCAATGATATTTACTAAACAGTTTCAAGCACAGGAATGCCATGGTCATATTTTTCATTGTATAAGAACATTTTCATAGCAATAGAGTAGATATTTAAGAGAAAGACTGAGTGAAAGAAAAAAGCCAATAGCTGTCTAGTTTTTAAAAGATAATCTAGTAAGATGCAGAACAAGACGGCAGAATAGAAGGCTCCACCGTTCGTCCCCCAACCCCGCAAGGACACCAAGTTAACAACTAATCTACATAGGAAAAACACCTTCTTAAGAACCAAAAATCAGGTGAGCACTCATGGTACTTGATTTTAACTTCACATCCCTGAAAGAAGCACTGAAGTGATTTTAAAAAACAAAAACAAAAACCCGTCCTGAATCTGCTCCTGAATCTGCGTCCTGAATCCCTTGCTGGGGGCGGAGAGCATCTCCGGGTACTAGGGGAGGGAGAACACGGCAATTGTGAGGCATTAAACTCAGTGTTGTCCTGTTACAGCAGAAAGGAAAACCAGACCAAACTCAGCTGATGCCTGCCCACGCCAGGGGGAATGCAGATCCCTGCAGTCAGAACTTGAGTGCCTGCAAACCTTGCCACAGAGGGCTACAGCACTCTGTGAAAGGTCTCTGTGAAAGGTCAATGTGAAAGGCAGTCTAGGCCATAAGGACTACCAACTATTAGGAGGGTCCTAGTGCTGAACTAGGCCCAGAGACAGTGAACTGGGGGAGGGAGGGCACGTGACACACTGAGACACCAGCTGGGACAGACAAGGGAGTGCTGGCATCACTCTTCTCCTAACCCCAGGCTGCACAGTTCTCAGCTCCAGAACAGACCCCTTCCTTCCAGTTGAGGAGAGGAGAGGGAGGAGTAGGGAGGACTTTGTTTTGTATCTTGGACACTAGCTTAGCCACAGCAGGATAGGGCACCAGACAGAGTTGTGAGGCCTCTGTTCCAGGCCCCAGCTACCAGACAACATTTCTAGACACACTCTGGCCCACAAGAGAACCCATTGCCTTGAAAGAAAGGAGCTGGGGCCAGCAGCATTCATCACCTGTTAACTGATGAGCACTTGGGTCATGAATAACCAGCAGCAATATCCAGGTACCACGTCGACAGCCTTGGGTGAGGCTCTGGGACATGCTGGCTTCAGGTACCAGCACAGCTACTGGGGTCCAAAATGCCAAGTGTGCTCTTGAGGTCCCAAATTCCAGGACTTGACCCTTGGATGGCATTTCTGGACCTGCCCTGGGCCAGTGGGAAGTCCACTGCCCTGAAGGGTGAGTCCCAGACCAGGTGGCATTCACTACAAGCTGACTTAAGAGCCTTTGGGCCTTAAGGGAACATCAGGGCTAGTCTGGCAGTACTCCTCATGGTCTGGGGTAGTGGTGATTACAGGGTGAGGCTCCTCTGCCTTTGGAAAGGGGAGAGAAAACTGGGAAGGACCGTATTTTGTGTTTCGAGTGTCAGCTCAGCAGCAATACCAGGTAGATGTCTAAGACTTTTGAGTCTAGTTCCTGACTCCCAGATGGCACCTCTGGACCTACCCAGAGCCTGGCAGACCTCACTGCCCTGAAGGGGAAGAAACAGGACTGGATGGCTTTATCACCTACTGATTATAAAGCCCCAGGGCCTTGAATGAACATAGGCAGTAGCCAGGGAGTGGTTACAGCAGGACTTGGGTGAGACTCAGCCCTTTGTTGGCTTCATGTCTGACTCAACAAAGTCATAGTGGTGGTGGCCACAGGGGTGCTTGTGTTACTCCACCTCAAGCTTTAGGTGGCTCAGAACAGAGAGAGAGAGTCTCTTTGTTTAAGAGAAAGCAAGAGAAGAGAACAAGACTCTCTGTCTGGTAATTGAGAGAATTATCACAGATCTTGTCCAAGACCATCAAAGCAGCACCTCTATGAGTCTGCAAGAACCACAGCATTACTGGGCTTGGGGTTCCCCCTAAAGTAGATACAGCTTAGATCACAATACCCAAGTCCTGTTAAATATCTGCAATATCTTCCTGAGAAAGATGGCTACAAATAAGCCCAGACAGTGAAGACTACAGTAAGTACCCAACTCTTCAATGCTCAGACACCAAAGAACATCTACTAGCATCAACACTGTTCAGCAAAACATGACCTCATCAAATGAACTAAATAAGGCACCAGGGACCAATCCTGGATAAATAGAGCTATGTGACCTTTCAGACAGAGCATTCAAAATAGCTGTGCTGAGAAAACACAAAGAAATTCATGATAACACAGAGCAGGAACTCATAATCCTATCAGACACATTTAACAAAGAGAATGAAATAATTAAAAAGAATCAAGCAGAAATTCTGGAGCTGAAAAACACAATTGGCATACTGAAGAATGTATCAGTCTTTTAATAGCTGAATCGATCAAGGAGAAGAATTAGTAAGCTTGAATACAGACTATTTGAAAATACAGAGTCTGAGGAGACAATAAATAAATAAATAAATTATGCCTTGCCTACAGGATCTATAAAATAGCCTTAAAAGGGTAAATCTAAGAGTAATTGGGCTGGGTGCGGTGGCTCATGCCTGTAATCCCAGCACTTTGGGAGGCCAAGGTGGGTAGATCACAGAGTCAGGAGATCGAGACCATCCTGGCCAACATGGTGAAACCCCGTCTCTACCAAAAATACAAAAATTAGCCAGGTGTGGTGGTGGGCGCCTGTGATCCCAGCTAGTTGGGAGACTGAGGCAAGAGAATCACTTGAACCAGGGAGGCAGAGGTTGCAGTGAGCTGAGATCGCGCCACTGCACTCCAGCCTGGCAACAGAGCGAGACTCCATCTCAAAAAAACAAAAACAAAAAGAAAAAAAACAGTAATTGGCCTATTGGCCTTAAAGAGAAAATAAAGAACAAGATAGGGGTAGAAAATGTATTCAAAGTGATAATAACAGAGAACTTCCCAAACCCAGAGAAAGATATCAATATACAACTACAAGAAGGTTATAGAACACCAAGAAGATTTAATGCAAAGAAAACTACCTCAAGGCATTTAATAATCAAACTCCCAAAGGTCAAGGATAAAGAAAGGATCCTAAAGGCAGCAAAAGAAAAGAAATAAATAACATATAATGGAGCTCCAAAACATCTGACAGCAGACTTTTCACTGGAAACCTTACAGGCTAGGAGAGAATGGCATGACATATTTAAAGTGCTGAAGGAAAAATCTTTTATCTTATAATAGTGTATCTGGCAAAACTATCCTCTAAACATGAAGGAGAAATAAAGACTTTCCTAGACAAACAAAAGCTGCAGAATTTCACCAAGAGCAGACCTGTCCTACAGGAAATGCTAAAAGGAGTACTTCAATCAGAAAAAAAAAAAAAAAAATTAATGAGCAATAAATAATCACCTGAAGGTACAAAACTCACTGGTAATAGTAAGTACACAGGAAAACCTAGAACATTGTAACAGTGTAACTGTGGTGTGTAAACTACTCTTACCCTAAGTAAAAAGACTAAACAATGAACCAATCAAAAATAATAACTAAAACAACTTTTCAAGGCATAGTGAGTACAATAAGATATAAATAGACACAATAAAAAGTTAAAATGCCAGGGGATAAAGTCAAGGTATAGAGTTTTTATTAGTTTTCTTTTTGTCTGTTTGTTTACGCAATTGATGTTAAGTTGTCATCAGGTTAAAATGATGATAATATCAAACCAAAAAAACACACAGTGGAGACACAAAAACTAAAAAGCAAGAAACTAAATCGTATCACCACAGAAAATCACCTTCGCTAGGGAAGATAGGAAGAAAAGAAAGAAGGAAGAGAAGACAACAAAACAACCAGAAAACAAATAACAAAATGGAGGAGTAAGTCCTTACTTATAAATAATAACATTGGCCGGGAGCGGCGGCTCATGCGTATAATCCCGGCACTTTGGAAGGCTGAGGTGGGTGGGTCACCTGCCTGGGAGGTCAGGAGTTGGAGACAAGCCTGGCGAACATGGTGAAACCCCGTCTCTACTAAAAATACAAAAATTAGCCAGGCGTGGTGGTGTGTGCCTGTAATCCCAGCTACTCGAAAGGCTGAGGCAAGATAATTGCTTGAACCTGACAGGCAGAGGTTGCAGTGAGCTGAGATTGTGCCATTGCACTCCAGCCTGGGTGACAAGAATGAAACTCAGTCTCAAAATAAATAAATAAATAAATACATACATACATACAATGAATGTAAAGGGACTAAACTCTCCAACAAAAAGACATAGACTGGGTGAATGGATGAAAAAAACAAGACTCATTTATTTGTTGCCTATAAGAAACACACTTCACTATAAAGATCCACATAGACTGAAAATAAAGGGATGGAAGAAGATATTCCATGCTAATGGAAAACAAAAGACAGCAGGAGTTGCTATACTTATATCAGAAAAAATAGATTTCAAGACAAAAACTATAAGAAGATATAAAAAGGTCACTATATAATGATAAAGGGGTCAATTCAGCAAGACGATATAAGAACTTTAAATATATATGCACCCAACACTGGAGCACCAAGATATATTAAGATAAAGCAAATAGTATTAGAGCTAAAGAGAGAGATAGGCCTCCATACAACAATAACTAGAAACTTCAGCACCCACTTTCAGAACTGGACAGGTCTTCAAACAGAAAATCAACAAAGAAACATCAGACTTAATCTGCATGATAGCCCAAAAATCAGTAGCATTTCTATATGCCAAGAATTAGTAGAAGAAAATAATAATAAAGATCAGAGCAGAAATAAATAAATTTAAATGAAAAAAATACAAAAGATCAATAAAACAAAAAGTTGCTTTCTTGAAAAGTCAAACAAAATAGACAAATCTTTAGCCAGACTAACAAAGAAAAAAAGAGAGAAGATCCAAATAAAATCATAAATGAAAAAGGAAACACTGCAACTGAGACTGCAGAAGTTCAAAGGATCATTAGTGGCTACTATGAGCAACTATATGTCAATGTATTGGAAAGTCTAGAAGAAATGGACAAATTCCTAGATACATACAACCTACCATTATTGAACCAGGAAAAAAAATCCAAAACCCGAACAGAACAATAACAAGTAACAAGATTAAAGCCATAATAAAAAGTCTTCCAGTAAAGAAAAGCCCAGGACCTGATGGCTTCACTGCTGAATTCTACCAAACATTTAAAGAAGAACTAATACCAACCCTACTCAAACTATTCCAAAAGACAGAGGAGGAGGGAATACTTCCAAACTTGTTCTACGAGGCCAGTATTACTCTGATACCAAAGCCAGAGACACATCAAAAAAAGAAAACTACAGGCCAATATTTCTGATGAATATTGATGCAAAAATCCTCAACAAAATACTAGCAAACTGAATTCAACATTACATTAGAAAGTGGGATTTATCCCTGGGATGCAAGGATGATTCAAAATATTCAAGTCAATCAATGTGATACATCATATCAACAGAATGAAAGATAAAAATCATATGATCATTTCAATTGATGCTGAAAAAAATATTTAATAAAATTCAACATCCCTTCATGATAAAAATCCTCAAAATACTAGGGATAAAAGGAACACATCTCAACATATGGCTTTTATTAAAAGCCATAAACAACAGACCCACAGCTAGTATCATACTACATGGGGAAAAACTGAAAGCCTTTCTTCTAAGATCGGGAACAGGACAAGGATGCCTGATGTCACCACTGTTATTCAACATACTACTGGAAGTCCTAGCTACAGCAATCAGAAAAGAGAAAAAAATAAAAGGCATCCAAATTGTAAAGGAAGAAGTCAAATTATCCTTGTCTGCAGATGATATGATCTTATATTTGGAAAAACCTTAAGATTCCACAAGAAACCATTAGAACTGATACCCAAATTCAGTAGAGTTGCAGGACACAAAATCTACATACAAAAATCAGTAGCATTTCTAAATGCCAACAGAGAACAATGTGAAATAAATAAAAGAAATAAATAAATTTAAAAAATTCCATTTACAATAGCCACACAGAAAATTAAATTCTTAGGAATTAACCAAAGAAGCAAAAGATTTCTATAACGAAAACTATAAAACACTAATGAAATAAAGAGAATGCCAAAAAAGGAAAAATATTCCATGTTCATGGATTAAAATCCAATATTGTTAAAATGTCCATACTACACAAAGCAATCTACAGTTTCAGTGCAATCTCTATCAAAATGCCAATGACATTCTTCATGGAAATAGAAAAAAAGAATACTAAAAGTTACATAGCACCACAAAAGACCCAGAATAGCCAAAGTTATCCTAAGCAAAAAGAACAAAACTGAAGGAATCATATTACTTGACTTCAAATTATACTACAGAGCTATCGTAAGCAAAACGGCATGGTACTGGCATAAAAACAGACACACAGAGCAATGAAACAGAACAGAGAGCCAAGAAACAAATCCACACACCTACAGCAAACTCATTTTTGACAAAAGTGCCAAGAACATACACTGGGAAAAAGAGTTTCTTCAGTAAGTGGTGCTGAGAAGACAGGATATCAACAGGCAGAAGAATGAAACTAGACTTCTATCTCTCACCATATATAAAAATCAAAGCAAAACCGATTTAAAAATGAAATAGAAAACCTCAAACTATGAAACTACTTCAAGAAAACATTGGTGAAACTCTCCAGGATACTGGTCTGTCTGGGTAAAAATTTCTTGAGCAATTCCCCACAAGCACAAGCAACCAAAGCAAAAATGGACAAAGGGGATCATATCAAGTCAAAAAGCTTCCGCACAGTGACCAAGAAGCAGCTTCTCTGCTCCTTCTGGAATCTCTGCCTGGTTCAACCCACTTGCCTCTACTCCTGCCTCTACCATGTCCATCAGGGTGACCCAGAAGTCCTATAAGGTGTCCACCTCTGTGGGCAGCAGCAGCTTCTGGGGGTGGCCTGGGCGGAGGCTCTGGTGGGGCCAGCGGCATGGGAGGCATCATGGTCAACCAGAGCCTGCTGAGCCTCCTTAACCTGGAGGTGGACCCCAACATCCAGGCCATGCACACCCAGGAGAAGGAGCAGATCAGGACCCTCAACAACAAGTTTGCCTCCTTCATAGACAAGGTACGGTTCCTGGAGCAGCAGAACAAGATGCTAGAGACCAAGTGAAGCCTCCTGCAGCAGCAGAAGATGGCTTGGAGCAACATGGGCAACATGTTCAAGAGCTACATCAACAACCCTAGGGGGCAGCCAGACACTCTGGTCCAGGAGAAGCTGAAGCTGGAGGCAGAGCTTGGCAACATGCAGGGGCTGGTGGAGGACTTTAAGAACAAGTACGAGGATGAGATCAATAAGCGTACAGAGACAGAGAATGAATTTATCCTCCTTAAGAAGGACATGGATGACACTTACATGAACAAGGTAGAGCTGGAGTCTCACCTGTTCATGAGTCAACGGCTGGCTGATGAGATCAATTTCCTCAAGCAGCTGTATGAAGAGGAGACCCCGGAGCTGCAGAACAGATCTCGGACACATCTGTGGTGCTGTCCATGGACAACAGCCACTCCCTGGACATGGATAGCATCATCGCTGAGGTCAAGGCATAGTATGAGGAGATCGCCAACTGCAGCCGGGCTGAGGCTAAGAGCATGTACCAGATCAAGTATAAGGAGCTGCAGACGCTGGCTGAGAAGCACAAGAATGACCTGAGGCGTACAAAGACTGAGATCTCCAAGATGAACTGGAACATCAGCCGGCCCCAGGCTGAGATTGAGGGCCTCAAAAGCCAGAGGGCTTCCCTGGAGGCCGCCATCGCAGATGCCGAGCAGCATGGGGAGCTGGCCATTAAGGATGCCAATGCCAAGCTGTCCGAGCTGGAGGCTGCCCTGCAACGGGCCATGCAGGACATGGCGTGGCAGCTGCATGAGTACCAGGAGCTGAAGAACATGAAGCTGGCCCTGGACATTGAGACTGCCACCTACAGGAAGCTGCTGGAGAGTGAGGACAGCCACCTGGAGTCTGGGATGCAGAACATGAGTATCCATACGAAGACCACCAGCGCCTTTGCAGATGATCTGAGCTTGGCCTATGGGGGCCTCACAAGCCCTGACCTCAGCTATGGCCTGGGCTCCAGCTTTGGCTCTGGCACGGGCTTCAGCTCCTTCAGCTGCACCAGCTCCAGCAGGGCCATGGTTGTGAAGAAGATCAAGACCTGCGATGGGAAGCTGGTGTCCAAGTCCTCTGATGCCCTTCCTAAGTGAACAGCTGCGACAGCCCCTCCCAGCCTGCCCCTCCGGTGGCTGCCCCAGAGCTCGGGAAGGAGGCTGCTGTGCAGCGGAGCACAGGGAACGGGAGACCCACCTGAGGCTCAGCCCTAGCCCTCAGCCACCCGCGGGGGAGTTTACTGCCTGGGGACACCCTTGACCATGCCTTCAGCTACAAAACAATTCAATTGCTTTTATTTTTTTTTTTCCAAAATAAAACCTCAGCTAGCCCTGGAAAAAAAAAAAAAAAAAGCTTCTGCACAGTAAAGGATACAATCAACAAAGTGAAGAGTCAACCAAAATAATGGGAGAACATATTTACAAACCCTGCCAGGGGATTAATAATCAGAATATACAAGGAGCTCAAACAATACTATAGGAAAAAAATATAATAATCTGATCATTTTAAATAGGCAAAAGATTTGAATAGACATTTCTCAAAAGAAGACATACAAACGGCAAACAGGCATATGAAAAGGTGGTCAACGTCACTCATTATCAGAGAAAGGCGAATCAAAACTACAATAAGCTATCATCTCACCCCAGGTAAAATGGCTTATATCTCAAAAGACAGGCAATAACAAATGCTGTCAAGGATGTGGAGAAAAGGGAACCCTCATATACTGTTGGTGGAAATGTAAATTAGTACAACCACTATGGAGAACAATATTTTTTAGTTTTGAGGTTCCTCAAAAACTAAAAATTGAGCTACTATTTGATCCTGCAATACCACTGCTGGGTATATACCCAAAAGAAAGGAAATCAGTATATACAAGATATATCTGCACTCCTATGTTCGTTACAGATCTGTACATAATAGTTAAGATTTGGAAGCAACCTAAGTATCCATCAACAGATGAATAATGCGTAAAGAAAACGTGGTACACACATACAATGGAGTACTATTCAGCCATAAAAAAGAGTGACAGCCAGTCATTTGCAACAACCTGGATAGAACTGGAAACTATTAAATAAGCCAGGCAGAGAAAGACAAACATCACATGTTCTCACTTATTTGTGGAATCTAGTAATCAAAACAATTGAACCCATGGACATAGAGAGTAGGAGAATAGTTATCAGAGGCTGGGAAGTTAGCGGGCGGATGGGAGGGAAAAAAAATAGAATGAATAAGACCTACTATTTGATAGCAGAACAGGGTGACTACAGTCAATAATAACTTAATTGTGTATTTTAAAATAACTTAAAGAGTGTAATTGGATTGTTTGTAACTCAAAGGATAAATGCTTGAGGGGATGGATACCCATTTTCCATCTTGTGATTATTTCACATTGCATGCCTGTATCAAAATATCTCATGGCCGGGTGCAGTGGCTCATGCCTGTAATGCTAGCACTTTGGGAGGCTGAGACAGGTGGATCACCTGAGGTCAGGAGTTCAAGGCCAGCCTAGCCAACATAGTGAAACCCCCATCTCTACTAAAAATACAAAAATTAGACGGGCATGGTGGTGGATACCTGTAATCTCAGCTACTTGGGAGGCTGAGACAGGAGAATCACTTGAACCCAGGAGGCGGAGGTTGCAGTGAGCCAAGATCGTGCCATTGCACTCCAGCCTGGGCAACAGAGCAAAACTCATCCAAAAAAAAAAATGAAAAAAACACCTTATGTATCCTATAAATATATATACGCACATACTATGTACCCACAAAAATAATAATTAAAAAAGATAATCTAGTGAAAAGATGATTCAGGACTGATCAGAGGCAATGGTTGGGCAAAAAATTAAAACTGCTTTGACAAACTTTTGGCAGATAAAATTTGTGATTGGTTGAATGTAGGCACTCAGTGAGAAGGGGATAAAACAGAAAACTCTAGTATGGAGGACTGGGTAGATGTGACTTCCCCACATGAGAAAACAGCCACTGATTTAGGGGCAACAATGAAGATTTTAGCTGGATGTAAAGTACCCGTGGGACGTCCAAGTTGAGGGAGCCGGGAGCAAGGTGCCTGAGCTGGCATTTCAGGGAGAAACCTGGCATGGAGCTAGGAGGCAGGCAACATATGCCCAATGAGGAAAGAGCCCAGAGGTGGCATACAAGATAAACAGCAAGAGAAATACGAAGAGAACTAGGAAAATGCAGGTAAGTAATATTTTATTGCACTATCAATAAAATATTAAACCACAAATGTGAGACTCATTGCCCTGGCATGTTATCTGAGACCAATACATTCAAAAGCAAGTATAATAAAGGTATACTTTATTACATTCAAAAGCAAGTATAATAAAGGTATACAGATGACCTGAGAGTACAGAAATGTTTAGACAAATTTGGAAAAAAAAAATCAAACAAACAGACATTCCAGATGCAAACCTAGGATTGAACAATTAGTGTATCTTTGACTATCCCCCATCTCATTACCCAATCAGCGTGAAACTGACCAGTACGAACCATCTCTCTCCTGTGATGTCAAAAAACCCCAGAAATATAAACTGACTATCCCAGGTCTTCTCTGAGAGTTCCTAGGGACCTCCTCCAGTCAAATCCCTGTGGCCCTGCAGAAGGCCCAGCCCTGGAAGAGGCTGAGGACAGTGCCCCAGCTCATGTTGCTGTCTCATCAGGACTTCAGCCCGCAGTGAGAGGCCACCCATCTCTAAGGCTGAAGGCAGAGGAAGCAACACAAGGGTTGCTTCTGACACCTAAGGTTCAATACATCTTTTTTTCTGTGTTAAGCCTGAGTATCAGTTGGCCCATCTTAGTTGAGGAGAAAAGTAGGAGCAAAGCAGGGACTGATACACATGCATTCTCTAGGTCCACACGTGGACACAGCCAGTGTGACTCTTGAGGATGAGAACCAGGCTCTGAGCTGAGTCTGGGTGACCTTGATTCCTCTCCCAGCTTCCCCACCCATCAGCTGAGTGACCTTGGGAAGGTGGCCCCCGGGAGCCAGGCTGCATGATTTATAAAATGGTCATAATTATGGTTCCTATAGATGGCTGATAAATGTCTCATGACTGCTGTGTGATAGTCCCCTTATTTTATCTTATTTATTAAGAAGAGCTATTCTAAAACAAAAAGCAAACAATCCTAGGAGCCATCCTTGACAATTCACTTCGCCTCCCATATCTAGTCAACCAACAATGCCTATTCACTTCCTTAGTAAGCCCTCCATTGATCCACTTTGTCCATCTCTGCAGCTACCACTTGGTCAGAAGCATTACCACTGCTCCCTGGTCACCTGAGACTCTTCCCACCATTCCCAATTAATTATTCTCACAGCTGCCAGAGGGGGTTTTATGTTTTCCTTCAGTTCGACCCTATCCTTGAGGTTCTTGCTGCTGCTTCCCTTCTTCTTCTTCTTCTTTTTTTTTTTTTTTTTTATTTTTGAGAGAGAGTCTCACTCTGTTGCCCAGGCTGGAGTATAGTGGTGCAGTCTCACTCACTGCAACCTCTGCCTCCCGGGTTCAAGCAATTCTGCTGCCTCAACCTCCCATGCAGCTGGGGTTACCGTTGCACACCACCACACCTGGCTAATTTTTTATATTTTTGGTAAAGAAGGGGTTTCACCATGTTGGCCAGTCTGGTCTTGAACTCCTAACCTCAAGTGATCTGCCCACCTCAGCCTCCCAAAGTGCTGGGATTACAGGCGTGAGCCACCACGCCCAGCTCCCTTGTTCTTCAATTGTACTCTGCTTCCTTCCCAAAGTCTCAGGGCCATGCTGGTCTGCGCCCCTGGATCTCCCTGATGTCATCTCCTGTTGCCCTCCCCTCACGCAGTGAGTTCGCTATGTGAACTCTCTTTTCTCACAACAACCTGGCTTCAGGCCTCCAATCTTACTCTTTCCATCTCCCTAAAACACTGTGGCTTCTTCCTCCTTCTCATTCATATCTCAGCTCTGGAGTCACTTTCTCAGGTCCTTCCTGAGGACTCGATCTAAACTTATACCACACACTGTGTGTGTGTGCGTGTGTGTGTGTGCATGTGTATAACTATCAGATAGTAATCAGATAATAACATGATCTGGTTACTACCATGTTGCCCTGTTTTATTTACTTCACAACATTTATTATCTAAGATTCTTACATAATTCTGACTTGTTGATCTGCTAATGTGTTCACCATTTTTTATCTGTATTACTAGAACTTGGTTTTAGCAGGCACTCAAGTATTAGCTAATGGAAACATACACAGCTATGCTTCAGATTATAGATGATATACTTTCCTATGCATTTGTAAGCAAAATAAGCACAGGGATTATGGAGAGAGATTGTAACTTTACTGCACATACATTAGGTATTAAGCGATGGGTCACTGCAGGTTCTAGGAAAAGAGTAAACATTGAGGCCGGGCACAGTGGCTCACACCTGTAATCCCAGCGCTTTGGGAGGCCGAGGCGGGTGGATCACCTGAGGTCAGGAGTTCGAGATCAGCCTGGCCAACATGGTGAAACCCTGTCTCTACTAAAAATACAAAAATCAGCCAGGCACGGTGGTGCACGCTTGTAATCTGAGCTACTCGGGAGGCTGAGCGAGGAGAATTGCTTGAACCCAGGAGGCGGAGGTCGCAGTGAGCCGAGATCGTGCCATTGCACTCCAGCCTGGGCAACAGAGCAAGAAAAAAAAAAAGAACATTAAAAAAAGTACAATTAAGTGAAGACCAATAACAACAAAATCCAGCATCATTAAGTTCAAGTTATATTTGACGTCTTCTTAGTTACCTTATCATAGGCGTTCAGTCCCCATAGAAACTACATCTGCAGCACAGAGTAACTCACAGAGACCAAAGTAGCGATCGGGTAATGTTATCATCATTTTAACCTAAAAGCAGCCAGTCTAACAAAGTCAGGCACCCAAAGACATGTGCTTCCTACTTTACTTGGAAAATAAGAAGGGAGACAGACCCTCCTTCCATCCAGCCTGCATCCTGGCACCTAGACTTGAGATCTGGCCCTCTATTACCCCCTTTATGTACTGTCTCACCTGTCCCAAATGTGTCTTTGAATGTCTACGTAGGTTCTGAAGGTGGCCTTCAGTGTGTCATGTTGAATGAGTTACATTTTCCAGGAAAATCCATATCCCAAATTATTGCTTACTATGATCTCCTGCATAATGTTAAGTAACTTGGGTTTTACTCTACATGCTTCCATACTGCTGCAGAATAAACACTCAGCACTCGTGAAAACGAATTTATGGCTACAGAAAACATATCCAAGGCTTACACAAGAAGATTTACAGCTAAGCCCTGACATTAATTGGCTTTGTGATCCAGCTTAGCTCCTCTTGCTGCAGCTTTGTCATCTGCAGAATGAAGATAATGGAGCAGCGAACTTGTCACAGCATCCAAATTACTATCCTGATGGGCCAGGTGTAGACAGACATCCTTAAGTCTGTCACTAGAGAGAGCAAAACGTCTTCATGGGGGCAATATCATTTTACAGTATTTGGGGCACTGAAATATTCCCTTCAGAGTGTTCTTACTTTATTACAAAATGTCCTACCAGGGAAAGAAAAATATTATCAATTCTATGGAAAGAAAGCATTAAAGGAATCTTACTAGCTCTTTCTGTAAAATCAATCAGGAAATCATGAATGATAACAATTATTATGCAGACATACATTATCCATCCATTCCTTTAAAACTATTTATGGAAAATTTAGGTTCCTGTGGCTGTGAAACTATTCTCAAAAAACTCTGTGTAACCTAAAAACAAACAAAACCCCCTGGGGCTCTTCCCTTTGCTCCCCAGTAATTCTCCTCTGCATTTTTAACATCTGTGTGCCACCCCTTGTCATTAATAAAGTTATTAATAGTCAGTAAAAGGCAATAGAAATGTTTCATTGAAATCTTAATTGCCAGACATAAATACAGAATATCTTAAAAACTGTCCTTTAAATGCCCACATTTCTCAAAATCATCTCTATTAATTTTATTTACAATTACATTGTTCACTTTCTGGGTGCTCCATTTTCCATTTTTAGAATGTCTTATATATTTGGGTGGATTCCAAACAGAAAATGAGTTTCAAGCCTTGGACTGAATCACTCATTCCAATGGGTGATCCTAAAACTGAAATGCAGGCTTATCTCAAAAGCTAAGGCCCCCAGCCCTCACTCTGTGCATCCACCTTTTTTCATGCAAGCTCCTCGAGGAGGACACTGCCTCTCGTGCGCAGGCCGGTCCAGGAGCTGATGTGGAGATCTTCCTGGCTCTCTGTCGTCTGCAGACTTTCAGTGCTCCCATGCATAGATATTGGTCCCCTTCCTGAGGATCATAACACTTTTGAATTATTCCATCCTTTGAAACCTCCTCATTGTGACAACCTTCCAACTAGTCCCAGCTTGCTTCTACTAAGTCTGTTCTGTTTACTGTCTCTTTTGTTATAAAATTATTTACTCATTTTATTTTAGTGATGTGAATTAAATGGGCCATATATGCTTTTGCTAGTAACCCAAGTGATATTGAGGTTTCTACATTTTAATAAAGAGTCACATCCTCTGGTCTACCAATGCCACTTCCATCACCCACCCCTTCCTAGTCCAAAATTTGGCTAGTATCTTTCCATAGTTTTCTCTTATTTATACAAACGTGAAATACATTTACATAAGTTCATTTAAAGGGAATGTATAACTTATTCTGAATAATGATTTATATACTCTGAATTGTGATCATTTATGTAACAGAAAGCTCGCTGCTTGCAGAGTAGAATTAACAAGTGTGAGGCCTGTTAGAAAGAAAGTGACTTTACTAACCAAAGCTAGTCATGGGGAAGTGGCTGGATTCCCATCCAAAGCAACTACTTCAAATTTTGGTGGGGAAGGAAAGAGTTTAAAAAGGGAGAACTTGACATGAAAGGCATGCCAGAACTGTGCTGAGGACGATGTCTGTGCATCTTGTTCCAGTGGCTATCTTGGGTCCCAGTCCACCTGGTACACAGTCTGGCGTCATCTCAACAGTGGCGGGGCTGCTGATTAGCCCCCTGAGGTCATCTCTGGAACTCTGCAGCTGGGTCTCCAGGCTTGGTCTGTCTGTCTCAAGATTAGCCCCCAAATCTTCAAAGAAGGCACATAATTAGATGCTAGCACACAGTTAGATAAATAAGAAGGGAGTATATCTGGTGAGAAAGGGAGGGACATGGAGTCTATTTTAAGGCTAAACAGACTTCTGTAGTTTGCTTCAAGGTTACATCTTGAAACCCGAGAGAAAGAGGAAAAAGAAAAGTTTTAAAATGCATTTTGAGGTTATGCTGCCCAGTTACATTTACATCATGATATTCTTAAGCCAATCATCTTTTTAACGTCTCTTTCATAGTATGGATATTCCGGTTTTTATTCTAACATTTCATTATTGATGGATCTTCAGATTGAATATTTTGTCACTAGAAGCAATATTGCTACTTATTTCAACGTGTATCTTGGACATTTCTGTAGTTTTATTTCTGAAGGCTAAATTCTCAAAATGGGATGGCCGTTTCATAGGAAATGCACATGTACATTTTGAAGAGACCATAAGATTGCTATCCCCAAAATGTTGAAGTAATTTATTCCTCTATCAATAAGACATATAGCCCTTATTTCTTCAATAGCAGTGAATGATATTAAGTTTTTTTGTTTTTGCTAATCTGATAGACAAACAGAGGTATTTTGTTGTTTTAATATGAACTTGCTTGATTCCAGTGAGGTCAAATGTATTGGTTGTTTTATTTTCCATTATGTACACTAGTTGTTCTGAGTGGACTTGGCAACACTGTAGTTGAGTTTTCCTCCTTTCACACTTATAGATTAGGGATGTTAATCCTTTGTTTTATGCTTTTCAAATATTCTCTCCCAGTTTATGGTCCATCCTTTATTTCTATTTGTTATTTCTTTCACCATACATAACATTTCAGTTTTTATGTAATTAAATCCATCAGTGTTCTTGGTAATGGCTACTAGGTCTCCTCTCTTCCTTCAGAAGGCCTCTTCTATGCCATGGAGAAAATGAGGCTGGACGCCCCTTCAGATTCCAGGCCATGCACCTAGATCTGCATCTATCTTCATCTTCTGTCAGTCTTGGAGAAAGAGATGCCTTCTGGTAGAAACGGAACTACCTACTGTGTTCTTCACCTCTTCATTGGCTTCAGACGAAAGACTGCAAAATGACCTCTGCATGGTCACACCCAGTAAATCATTTTTAACCCTGACCTTTATTGCTCATTCTACACAAGTGACCCCTCTGATGATTTCATAGGCTCTCACTTGTGAATTCCCGAAGACATCCTGGCTGTCCTCCTCTTCCTCCAGCAGTTATTTCTCAGCTTCCTGAGAGCACATGCTGCTTTTCCTCCATGTTTTCCCTTGGTCTTTTTTCATTTAATGCAGTCTTACTGGTTGACCCCCTAGCTCCCAGGACTTACAGTTTAGTCTCTATGCTGATACATGCAGACTTGACCTCCATGCTTGCCTCTCTAGCACATTCCCAGATTTCTCAGCTCCAGACCCATTTTTATACAGACTACACATCCACAACCGAGCTTGTCATCACCATCACATATTTGGTGTCTAAAAGAATGGCCAGGGCTACATCCCAGTCACGCGGGCCATAGGTCTCACTGTCTCCATGGACTCCTCAACACTATTTGTATTATAAATAAACACCATAGGATTTGTGCCCTCTAGACCCATGACACCCTATATTCCAGAACAAGAGAGCAATCGGCCTGGAGCTTTTGCCTGGATCTCTTGTCCACTCTTGTAACAGTCCCCCAGCAGCAACTCTCCAGTCATTCTCCATTCAGTTTTTCATTCTGTAGCCATAAAACCTGGGTCTTGATTGTGCCTCTTCCTTTGGAAAAATCCTGTCTTGGTTCTATTGGTTTATAACGAAGTTCAATCTCCCTGTAAGGTTTATGAGACCATGCATGACTTGAATCTTACTTCTTTCTTCAACCTTGGTTCTCACTCTGCCTCCTTCTGCCTCCTCACTCTGACCATGTCATCTCTTCAGAAACCATATCCTGATTTCCAGTTTCCTGTCTACTATGTTCTCTCTCACCTATGTACCATTGAACATGCAGTTCCCTCTGCTGACTCAGTCTTAAAAGTATAATGGGAAGGCTAGAGCATCACAAAAATGCCTGGACAGTTAGACACAATTATTAATAAAAGTCAAACCTCAAAAGGCATGCTATCTATTAATACCAACACTGAAAAGTAAGCATGGAAATTGCATATTAGGAAGATGAATTTAACGCTCCATTACCACTAACTCGAACAAGGGCTGGACGACAGACACAGAAATGAAATTACCCAGTGCTGAACACTCAGATTGACTTTGGAATCTCACAGGTTTCCCAAAAAACCACTTCTTCTCTTTAAAAAGGGACTACTGGCTTGGCGCAGTGGCTCATGCCTGTAATCCCAGCACTTTGGGAGGCCAAGGTGGGTGAATCATTTGAGGTCAGGAGATCGAGACCAGCCTGACCAACATGGTGAAATCCTGTCTCTACTAAAAATACAAAAATTAGCTGGGCACGGTGGCGCATGCCTGTAGTTCCAGCTACTGGGGAGGCTGAGGCAGGAGAATTACTTGAACCCAGGGAGGTGGAGGTTGCAGTGAGACGAGATGGTGCTACTGCACTCCAGCATGGGTGACAGAGTGAGACTCCATCAAAAAAAAAAAAAAAAAAAAGGGACTACTTATTGTACATTTTGAATAAAAGACGAATTGAGAGCGAGGATTTGATGCCCCTCAGGGCATCTTAGTGACTAAAGATTTACCATCAGGGTGGGCTCAGTTTCATTCAGGTAAATGAAAAGTGGCAAAAATAATGCCTTTCATTTCTAAGCACGACCATAAAGATAAAACATAAAAAATGATGACAGATTTGACGAACTAAATCTTTAAAATGTCTGTATGCCAAAACATACACAAAAACACACATATGCAAATTAAAAGATAAGTGAGTAGGTAGAGAAATAATCATAACCAAAGAGAGTTATAGCTTCAATCTATAAAAAGCTCTGATAAATATGAAAAAGATAAATACCCCCATTAAATAAGCAAAGATATAAACAGATAACTTAAAAAAAAAAGATGATCAATAATAGGAAAAAAAATCAATCAAATCACATGGAAAAGAATAATATAACAGTTTGAATTCTAAAACTGGCAAAAATGGGCCAGGCACAGTGGCTCGTGCCTGTAATCCCAGCACTTTGGGAGGCTGAGGCAGGTGGATCACCTAAGGTCAGGAGTTCGAGACCAGCCTGGCCAATATGGTGAAACCCCGTCTCTACTAAAAATACAAAAATTAGTCAGGTGTGATGGCAGGCACCTGTAATCCCAGCTACTCAGGAGGCTGAGGCAGGAGAATTGCTTGAACCCGGGAGGCCGAGGTTGCAGTAAGCGGAGATCACGCCATGGCACTCCAGCCTAGGCAACAGAGCAAGACTCTGTCTCAAAATAAATAAATAAAATAAAATAAAATATAATTGGCAAAAATGGGCCAGGCACAGTGGCTTACCTGTAATCCCAGCACTTTGGGAAGCCAAGAGAGAAGGATCACTTGAGACTAGGGGTTTGAAACCAGCCTCAGTAACATAGCGAGGATCTGCCTCCACTAAAACTAAAAAATTTAGCCAGGCATGATGGTGCATGCCTGTAGTCCCAGCTACTTGAGAGGCTCAGGTGAGAGGATCATTGGAGCCCAGGAGGTCAAGGTTTCAGTGAGCTGGGATCACACCAAGGCAGTCCAGCCCGGGCAACAGAGTGAGACTCTGTCTCAAAAAACTATAATTAATTTTAAAAATTTTGAAAACTAAATAAATACAACTGGCAAAAATGACTGAAAGGAAGCTAACTTCAATAGTGATGAGGGTGTGCAAACATACACACTCGCAACCACTGATGACGGGAACATAAAAACCCATTCAAAGGCTGAAATATGGATGTTCTCTGAACCAGCAATTCAACTCATAGGGGTTTATCAAGAGGAAATATTTGGACAAATTAAAATAATATTTAGCCACTAAAAATAGTAATCCACAACCAAAATATTAATGGTACTGAGTGAAAAACATGTACCAAACTATGTGATATATACAAACATATATATAGTATAAGCCTCTGTTTTAATTAAAAATATGAAAATTAAATGTATTAAATATAAGGTATTAAAAATATGTTATAAAAGGGTATGTGTGTGTGCATATATGTGCATGCCTAAAATGGCCTCAGAGGACTTTGCAACAAAAGTTTAACAGTCTGGGGCCGGGCACGTGAAATTAATTATCCTTTTTAAATGTTTCTAGATCTCATACATATTTAAACAAAGAGTATAAATATTTCTTATAATAAAACAGCAATACTATTTTAAATGTCTGTTTTGAGGACAATGTATTTAGGAAAATTGCATATAGAACAGGAAAGGAGTACAATCATGGAAAAGAGGGAAGTCAGTGTTAAATTATAAAACCTGATCACACATTCTATTTGTTCATCATTTAGAATATACTTTTCAAATGGTATTTTCAATACAATAAAGCCTTAAATGTTTCAATACAATAAAGCCTTAAATATTTTGCTCTAAGCATTCTTGATTTGATTTTTCACACATAGTATATTTTAAGGGCTGTTCATTTGATTGCACTTGGTTCATTTAAATTCATCTCATCAAAATGCAAAATTTCTAAGAGCTATTTTATCTTCAAAAAAATCCCATTTAGGTCTAACTTACGTCCTATTTTTTCTTAGAAAAAGGAAAACAAATTTTACTAAAAGTAAATGAACTTAAGCTCCAAAAGTTCAAGGTTGACACAAAAGTAACTTAAACATCATAAGATAGAAAAACATCCTGGCCTTCAATTCTTATTCAAAAATTTATTTACCCACATATGTTTCTTTAGTCATCAGTCTACAAAACTATTTGAACCAATTTTTCCTATCTTTTAAAATCTTATGTTACATATTCTTCTTTGACATAGCAAATGAATGTTGAGCCTTTTCCTAGAAAAAGAAATCAAAGCCTGTCATTGCCACGTGCCCCTCTCCTCCAATCCTGCGACTCCCAGTCCATTGAATCTATCTGTCACTTAGTTTCAAGAATATGACATTAAACATGCTGATTCCTCTACTTAGAATGACTTTTCAAATCTTTTATCTTCCATGCCCAGCAAATACTCAGACCCAGTACTCCTTCAAGACCCAATCTAATCACCGTATCTCTAGAGACTCCTAATCATTGTAGTGGAGGGTGCCTCAACTTCCTTCAGTGGACAAAATCTACATGCAACAAGTTCATGCACACGCACACACACACATTCACACACACAAATTCACACACACACTTTCACAAACATATCCAGACTCAGATTTACACACTAAGTTCACACACACACAGATTCACACAGATTCTCACACTTTCACACACATATCCAGATTCACACACAGATTTGCACACACAAGTTCACACGTGCACAGATTCACACACACAGATACACACATACACACACAAAAATTCACAGATTTACACAAATTCACACACACAAGATACACACAGATTCACACACACATACATAAACACACAAATTCACACACACAAAATCACACAGATTGAAACACACACATTCACACACATTTACAAACATACAAAAATTCAACACACAGATTTATACACACACGTTCACACACACAATTATTGGGCTTATATTGTAACTATCTGTTGACATCTCTTTCTTCTCTAGCAGACTCAGCTTCTTATGGAATGCCCTGTTTGCATGCCGACACATACACAGAACCTCCCCAGATGGGTGATACTCCACAACACATTCCCCACAAGAGTTTGCTGAATTGATTAAACATGACCTATCATGAACGTTATCATTATTTTAGATTATTTTCTCAGTATAATACAACTCCTTTTAAGATCTAGTCCCATAGATGTGAAGTGGGCTGAAGAGTTTGGAGTTCATATGACAGAAGACACCGGACTTTCAGTGACAGGGAACCACGGTATCAGATGGTGCTTTGAAAATAACATTGGCGGCACACAGTGGCTCATGCCTGTAATCCCAGCACTTTGGGAGGCTGAGGCAAGCAGATGGCTTGAGCCCAGCAGTTTGAGACCAGCCTGGGTAACATGGCGGAACCCCGTCTCTACCAAAAAACACAAAGATTAGCCAGGTGTGGTGGTGCATGCCTGTAGTCCCAGCTACTTGGGAGGCTGAGGTAGGAGGATCACATGAGCCCAGGAAGGTGGAGGTTTCTTTGAGCAGTGATTGCACCACTACACTCCAGCCTGGGCTACAAAGCAAGACCCTGTCTCAGAAAAAAAAAAAAAAAAAAAAAGTAAAGAAAATAACTTCAAGGAGGGACTGAGAATTGGGAGCAATTTAGATGTGACCAATCTAGCATGGGGTGACAGGGACCTGTATTAGGAGGATAACAATGGCAAACAGAGAAAAAAAAAAGAAAATCTGTAGGATGCCCCCCAGCAAATGTCACGAACAGGCAAGAAAATATTTTATGAAATTCATCTGGATGTGAGAAGGTCCATGAACTGTGTCAGACAATACATCAAGGAAGGCAATTAGGCAAGGCCCCCTTCCCACAGAAATCTTGAGCTACACTGTTTATATGTGGAAGCACCAAACAGCAAGGAGCTGGGCACAGGTTCTCAGCAGGCTGATCAATCTGAGGCTCCATCAGTGCTACCTCTGCTGTAGAATCCTGAGGGCTTGCTGAGTATATAACGCCTTTCCTACTTCTTCAGAGATACCTCCCCTCGCCCCAAAGTGTAAGACAGACATCATTCAGTGGTATGTACTAAAAATACAGTGGAATGTCAAGCATACTTGCTGAATTGAGAAAACATTAATATTCCAGGCTCCTTGGGTATCAGACTGGAGTCAATGCTAGAAACCACTCTTCTGAGAAAGAGTTAAAAGTGCCACAGCAGGTTCAATGAGTGTGTCATCACTAAGTTAAGATGTTGTCACAAGGCTAATAAAAAGATTAAACGTATTAAAAGGAGAACTGATCTAATACAAATTTGATTTCCTTTCCCCAAAAGAATACCAAGTGTCTGAGATATAAGAGGTTAAGTGAAGGTCAAAAGAGACAGTTAGATTCATTCATAAGCAATTTACTTTTCAGGAGAGATTTTGAAAGATTATTTAACTTAGAATGAATAGTAAAATATTCAAGGTAGTTATATGGCAATTAATGAAAAAGTGGAAATGAATATTAAATTCCTAGCTCACCAGTGTTATGGTCCAACAAGAAAAGGAAACCAATTTCTAATTTTCCCATGGAATGACTTACATAAAGAATTTGTAGATCTTCATATACAAAGATAAATATTTAACTTAGGCCAGGTGCGGTGGCTCACGCCTGTAATCCCAGCACTTTGGGAGGCAAAGGCGGGCGGATCACCTGAGGTCAGGAGTTCGGGACCAGCCTGGCCAACATGGCAAAATCCCGTCTCTACTAAAAATACAAAAATTAGCCAGGCATAGTGACAGGCGACTGTAATCCCAGCTACTCGAGGCTGAGGCAGGAGAATCACTTGAACCCAGGAGGCAGAGGTTGCAGTGAGCCAAGATCATGCGACTGCACTCCAGCCTGGGCAACAAGAGTGAAACTCTGTCTCAAAATATATGTATACTTAACTTAGATTTTAAGAGTTTTTCTCAACTAATAGAGTTAGGTAAAGTAAATTACTTAACTGAACTATCTGCACATTTTCCCCTAATTTATCTTTGGAATATAGTTATAAGAAGGCTGGTCAAAACCAAGACACAAAGGTAGACCCCAAAAACTCAACAGGGAGAGGGGGAATCATGTTTTCTCTCACATGACCTCTCTCACAAAGGGCTATAAAAGCCAAAAATTTAAACAGACTTAGATAAAAATTTGAATTATTTCCAAATGCAGAGTGCTAACCACTACAGTCAAGTCATTTAAATTCCCTGTGGTTAGGTCTCTTATATGCAAAACATAAACATATAAATCTCTTTGATGACATTATTAAGCATTTCACACATTACATATCCATCTGAGAAGACAGCACTGAAGCAGAGAAGTCCAAGATTATGTATGCAAAGGATGCCTTGCAGGAGGAAATCCTGTCCTCCTTCAGTTCTCACTGATTTATAGATCCTAAAACTTATAAAAACAAGCGTTAAGTATTTTTAAATTGGAAAACAAAATACACTGGAATGAGAATGTTTATCCATGTGACTTTGCACATATGAAAGCTGAATAAATGTTCTGTATCATCCAGTTATTCCAGTTTCAGGAGTTAAGGATACTGAGGATAAAATATACTGATTATGGTGCCTGCATTTTTGTGTTCACAGAGTTTATCCTGTCATATAGATAGCCTAAGAGTCTCTGAAAGAAAAGATGGGAGTTACAAATAGAAATTTATTTCTAGGACCAAGTTCAAGTTCAAATTTGCATGATAATATCTGCAGTGCTTTATTCCTCTTAAAACCCAAGTTACCAAGCTCTTAAACTCAGCTCTCTGCATTTTAATGAACAGAGTCTAAGTCTGATGGTTAAATGGTTTGTTTTTATCTTAAGCTTTTGAATCCCACATAAGACTTACCACAGTGCTAGGTACTTACTGGGCCTCTAAAAACTTATTGGCTGTTTTTAAATTGTACCTTACAGGTCTCTGAATTATAACACATGATATTAAATTCAGCAGCAAGGAAAATAAGCCTTTAAGTTCTTACTTTGCTATACTTCCTTGCTATATGGAAAGACAGTGTTTATGAAAATGTGATTGCTATGGCTTACATGTCTGTCCCCTTCAAAACTCATCTTGAAATTTGGCTGCCATTGTGACAGTGATAGGAGGTAGGACTTTTAGGAGGAGATAGGGCGATAATCCCCAAGCAGATGGGATTAATGCCATTATAAAAGGGTAAGTTGTGTGCCTTTTTGTCTCTTGGCCCCTTTGCCTCTGCCATTTGAAGCCTCTTTGATCCCCCCCCTCAGGAGGACAGGACGGCATACAAGGTGCCATCTTGGAAGAAGAGAACGACCTTACCAGACACAAAACCTGCTGGCATCTTGACCTTAGACTTCCCAGCCTCCAGAAGAGTGGCTCAATACATTTCTGTTCTTCGCAAATTACCTAGTCTGTGATATTCTGTTATAGCAGCATAAATGCACTAAGACAATAACCACTCTATGTGGCAAAGGCTAGAAAGAGGTTTAGGGTTTAGAGTTAGCTTCTGAAGTGACCAGCAAGGACAGAAACACTGCAAGAAATTCTTTGTGAATCATGGCTTTTTCATTCCTGGAGTCACTTTTCCTTTGATAAACAAACAAAACTCCACCTGTGAATATAATAGTCTCATATCCAAAAGAGCTGGCTGGTGGTGGGAGAACAGGATATATGTTTCTGAAGGCTTTCCTTAAGTGGTAGAATCGTTCTTCGCTGATGAATCCAACAATTATTCCTGAGATTGATGTGTTGATTTAGCAACGCTCTATCACTCAGCATCTCTCTGTTTATGCTTTTCCTCTCCCAGAGGGCAGCCATTCTAAACAGTTATCCCTCTCTGCAAGTAGCGACACTCATTAACTTTCCATGAGCACATTTAAGGACTTCCATCATTCAAATGAAAAAATTTGCCAAATAACAAATGATCCTATAAAGAAAAAATTTTCAAATGAAAATAAAACAACCCTCAGAAAAGCCATACAAAAATATAACCCACCACTATCCTCTGAAACTTTTGGAAATCTCTGCTGTCTTACTGAAGTACTTGGAGTTTTAAATGCAGTTTTCTGGCTAAGACTGACTATAGCCGGGCACGGTGGCTCACGTCTGTAATCCCAGCACTTTGTGAGGCCGAGGTGGGCGGATCACAAGGTCAGGAGATCGAGACCATCCTGGCTAACACGGTGAAACCCCCTCTCTACTAAAAATACAAAAAATTAGCCAGGTGTGGTGGCAGGTGCCTGTGGTCCCAGCTACCAGGGAGGCTGAGGCAGGAGAATGGCGTGAACCCAGGAGGCAGAGCTTGCAGTGAGCTGAGATCGCACCACCGCACTCCAGCCTGGGCGGCAGAGTGAGACTCCGTCTCAAAAACAAAAAACAAACAAAAAAAAAACACTGACTATATTTACATATGCCTGGACAGAGAACATAGAACACTGTACACAAAACATTATCTGATATACCTTTAAAGTCATTCTTAACCAACATGAGGGAAAATCTGTCATTAGTCAATAAACAAAGTCAATTGCTGAGAGGAACACTCTGTACATTCAGAAAAATTAGAATTCCTGCCTTGCCCCTCAAAAGAATTTAAACATAGCTGCTACTGATTAGAGACAGGGTATTTCAAAGTCCAGCCAGGGAAAAATAATCAGAATAATTCCCTTTGCTCCTGGATCCAGGAGTCAGAAGGTGAATCACAAGTAAAAAATTCATTAATTTATGTTTGAATATCATGATTTTCCAGCTCTCTAAATTAGTAAGGAAAAAAAGCCAGCCATACAATGAATTGTGGGCATATCCTATAAATGGATTTTCAGAAATCTTGTCAAAGTTCTTCAAATTAACTTTTCAAGACCAATTCAACAAATACCTTTCTGTGTTTCTTTCTTTCTTTTCTTTCTCTTTCCTTTTCCTCTCCTCTCCTCTCCCCTCCCCTCCCCTCTCCTCTCTTTTCTTTTCTTTTTGAGATGGAGTCTCACTCTGTCACCCAGGCTGGAGTGCAATGGCTCGGCTCACTGCAACCTCCACTTCCTGGGTTCAAGTGATTCTCCTGCCTCAGCCTCCCGAGTAGCTGAGATTACAGGTGCCTGCCACTGTGCCCAGCTAATTTTTGTATTTTTAGTAGAGACTGGGTTTCACCATCTTGGCCACGCTGGTCTTGAACTCCTGACCTCATGATCCACCCGCCTCAGCCTCCCAAAGTGCTGGGGTTACAAGCATGAGCCACTGCACCTGGCCTATAAATACCTTTCTTGGACTATATTAGAAATTAACTTTTATTTTTATCATAACTACTTTTAGCTCAGAGGGTACTCTAAAATAAAATTAATATCAAATCACAGTAAACATTTAAGCATATCTAAAACTGAGTGGTTATGGGGGCCGTTTCCTCCGACAGCAAACTAACTTCCCTTACACATCACATTTCTCCTGTCACCCGTTGGCTGCATTTATTTCTTCTAACTCCACCCAATTCCTATATTCTGGAAAATTCTCTGGCTCCATTCATTTATTCCATAGATATTTACTCAAATTATCTCAAGAGTAATGCAGGGCATTAATGTTTACAAACATTCTTCAAACCTGTCATAATTCTATTCTTCTCTTATTTCCTGTTAGCGGTTATTTACATGTGTACACATGAATGATTAAAAGATATAACAAATGCTCAGTAAATGTTGGTGGTTATTTTTGATTCCACATTTCAGGGCAAATATACTGAGTATTTCATAGACTTACATTATTAATATTATTTATTTATTTATTTGAGATGGAGTTTCGCTCTTGTCGCCCAAGCTGGAGTGCAATGGTGTGATCTCGGCTCACTGCAACCTCCACCTCCTGGGTTCAAGCCATCTCCTGCCTCAGCGTCCTGAATAGCTGGGATTACAGGCGCGTGCCACCATGCCCGGCTAATTTTTTTGTGTTTTTAGTAGAAACAGGGTTTCACCACGTTAGCCAGACTGGTCTTGAACTCCTGACCTCAGGTGATCCACCCGCCACGGCCTCCCAAAGTGATGGGATTACAGGCATGAGCCACCTCGCCCAGCCAATTTACATTATTTAACACACCAACCTTATTAATATCATCTCTAATATTACAAAAGCAAAAGCTGGGTTTCCATAGGATAAGTAACTACCTCAGTGTCACCAAGGCACCCAATAGAGGAGCCAGGATTCACCCCCAATTAGCCTGACCCTATGTGCTGGGTAATAAAGGGAAAGTTGTATATAAGTTCGGTAGACAAAATTAAAAGGAGGTGCCTTTGGGAATGTCATAATAATGCAACGTACCTCCTTCTAACTACGTGATAAAGCATTATAAGTATCTAGATTTGATAATACCCTGATATTGGCATCTCCGAAGTTATTGTGTTTCAATAGTTAGCATTAATTTGAAACTAAAATATACTCTGCTAATGCTATCTGTGAGAAACCACTAAAATGTTCTGCTATGATTGTCAGAAATATGTCTTTATATGTTCATGGAGAGGGCAAAGGTACACTATGAACGCTACTGACTGAGACACATTATCACCCCATTACCACGTTCTGGTTGGTGAGTAAGTGGCCTGGGAATCTCAGAAGAGAAAGAGGTCCTATGCCATCCTCTCCAATATGACTATGAGTTAAGGTCATAGCAATCAGGACTTGAAATCTACCACAAGGGGCTATAAGCCAGGTCTTAATTTGACAGCTGCTGCATATTAAATCTAATATCAAGAGCCAAACAGCATTTCTAATCAAGTAAATGGATGACTCTTTTCCTTGAAACAGAAAAAGAAGCTCTGTAAACATAAGATGTGTTTGAAGGACACAGAAAAAGAGAGAGAGAGACAGAATAAATTAGGTCAAAAGATATGTGAACTGTTAAAGCTTGCAGTTAAGACACTTGTTCTTGATTATTTAAAGAAATGAGTTCAGTTCGATCAACACTGACCGAGTGCCTTACATGCTCATGATAGGCACTGTGGCAGGTCCTACTAATGCAGACACAATGCAGGCATCAGTGCTCTATTAGTCCAATGGTCATGTGAAAGGTAATCTATACAGTTAAAATCACCAGATCCAAATGGAAGAAGGCTGTGACTTATTCATCTCACTATATTAATAAAGAACTACATTTTAACAAACATTTAATTAAAATGTTTTTATAAAAACATAAGCACACAGTAGCATTTATTCTTATTTTTGTTTTTTTGAGATGGAGTCTCACTCTGTTACCCAGGCTGGAGTGTAGTGACGCAATCTCGGCTCACTCAACCTCTGCCTCCTGGGTTCAGGCAATTATCCTGCCTCACCCTCCCAAGTAGCTGGGATTACAGGTATGCCCCACCAAACCCAGATAATTTTTGTGTTTTTAGTAGAGACTGGGTTTCACTATGTTGGCCAGGCTGGCCTCGAACTCCCAACCCAGGTGATCCGCCCTCCTAGGCCTCCCAAAGTGCTGGGATTACAGGTGTGAGCCACCACACCCAGCCCACAGTAGCATTTATTAAAACCTGGGGTTACAGTTGTCACTGACATAAAGACTAGTCTCATTTCTTGACCTGGTAGCAACGATCAAAAATAAAACATAGAGTCTCGGGAATAAATGGTAGTCCTTCCCCCTTACAGAACAATGGCAATAAATATATTTATGATAATATAATAATTATAATTAAAAGAAACATTACTGTGTTGTTATGCAAAGAATAGGTTAATCTGATGATTATACATGCATAATATGTGATTAAATATAAGCATAACAGACTATCAGTTAGGTTGCAGTGATTTACCTTTAAGGATATCAAAATAAACCTCCTTGATGATTACAAAATGACTTTCCTCATAAAGAAGCACAGAAAGAAAGTAATCTTGACTAGCAGAATGAAAGCTTTACTCATTTGAATTATCATGCAGAATAAAGGGAAAGAAAAATGTATCTATGCTGCAAGGAGATTATACATCTCTCATAACTTGGCTCCCAATAATACGAATAACTAGAAATTTTCATATTTTCTTTGGGAAAAAAGTTACATATCAACATAAACATACTTGAACTAAGTGAGTTTTTGAGGGTTTTTTTGTTTTTTGTTTTTTTTTAAGATGGAATCTCAATCTGTCACCCAAGCTAGAGTGCAGTGGCACTATCTTGGCTCACTGAAACCTCCGCTTCCTGGGTTCAAACAATTCTCCTGCCTCAGCCTCCCAAGTATCTGGGATTATAGGTGCGTGCCACCATCCCTAACTAATTTTTGTATTTTTAGTAAAGACAGGGTTTCACCCTGTTGGCCAGGCTGGTCTTGAACTCCTGACCTCAAGTGATCTGCCTGCCTCAGCCTCCCAGAGTGCTGGGATTACAGGTGTGCACTGCAGCGCCCACCTGAACTGAGTTTTGCTGCAAGAAAGGCCAAGTTTCATTAAGAAATAGGATGATCAGAATGTAATATTCCTCACATTAACAACAACAAAAAAGCAAACAATATTAAACTAGGATTTCTAAAAACAACTGAGTTTCCCAGGAAATAGGAACTTCATGACACTGTCCAGCCAGGTGGGCACTATCTCCAGGCAGTGTCCCTGTGCTCTGTGCACTCCTGCTTTGCTTTATTAGAGCAGAGCTCATTTTTCTTTTTTTTTTTTGGAGACAGACTCTGGCTCAGTCACCCAGGCTGGAGTGCAGTGGCGCGATCTCGGCTCACTGCAACCTCCACCTCCCAGGTTCACGCCACTCTCCTGCCTCAGCCTCCCGAGTAGCTGGGACTACAGGCGCCCGCCACCACGCCCGGGTAATTTTTTGTATTTTTAGTACAGACAGAGTTTCACCATGTTAGCCAGGATGGTCTTGATCTCCTGACCTCGTGATCTGCCCTCCTCAGCCTCCCAAAGTGCTGGGATTACAGGTGTGAGCCACCGCGCCTGGCCCAGAGCTCATTTTTCATCACCATTAACACACAGTGCCATAAAGAAAGCTTCTGGGTGGCACCTGGCACGCGGTGGGTGCTCAGTAAGTTGCAGCTGTCATTACTGTCACTATGAGTGTGGACCGGATGAAAGCTGAGGTCACCATCCTCTCCCTCTCTTCCACTCCCACCAGCTCTCCTCTGCCTGCAAAGCACCCCACCTTTGGGCAGCATGGCTCATCAATCTTGTACCGTTATGCTCCAGCTGAAATTCTGGGATTTCTGACAAACTGCATGACTGTGATGTTTTATCTTATTACAAATTTTAGTGTTCTTTACATAGTCCCTTATGCCATAAAGCAACACAAACGCATGCCCTTGAGATAGTTCACATGGGGTCATACCTACACAGATTTTAAAAATACCACCACTATACTTTTTTGCCTTTTTCTCCTTTGTTTCATCGTAAATATCTTCAATCTCTCTCTCTCTCTCTCAAAAATACAAAAATGTTACAAGAAATTTTAAAAAATAACACTGATAGCCCCTACCATCCATAAACAGATATGTTTGTATTTTGCTTTCTTTCTTCCCAGTATTTTTCTTCCTCATTCACACTTCTGGGAAAAGAAGGGATAGTGACTGTATGTTTAAACAGCTGTATTCATAAGTACACTTTTTTTGTCTTTCCTGTTTAAACATTTAACTTTAAATTTAACTTTTAAAATTTAATATGTATTTTTTCTGTGTTTCAGATTATTTGCAATGCATTCAAAACACATCCTTTAATGGTATAACCGAATAATAATAAATGTGGCTCTAAGCCTTCCCAGATACTCGTAACAGCAACATTTATATTAAAAATAGAGATACATTTAGGCTTATTGTTGATATTTGCATTTGTATCCTCAATACTTTCAACCATTACTAGAAATCTGGTCTTGCAACTCTGTTTGTTTTCTCACTTTAAAACCTCACTGGCCATTATAAACATATATTCACACATGGCTTTATGTTTTTGTTTCTGTCATGGTAATACTGTACTTGATATTTGTATCTCCAACAGCATCTGGCACAGTATTGTGCACACAAGTAGGCATTAAGTAAGCACTTTAAAAACTGAACTCACTTAAGGGATTTCAATAAAAGGGCTAACTCATTGGAAATTAAATAATTTGTGAATGAGACACCAAGTAAATGTATTAGTCACTTTCTGACTTGATATAATTTTCACATAAGATGTGTGTGTGTGCATGGAAGCACAGGTGAGCTTATCCCCAAAAGTGCCAGATGTCTTTAATTATCTTTCTTCTCTTTTCCTTTAAAATAAAATTTATATGTTTTTAATAGCAAAGTAATAAATGCTCATTATGGACTTTTTCATATATATGGACAAAAAAGGACTTTTCATTGTTCATGTCTAATAGCAATATATTTTAGGAATAATACTAACCTTCTGAAACCATAAAATTTCCATTCAGATTATTTTTCCAAATGAAAAGAAAGTATCTGAGAGAAAAATTTTAAATACCTGCTGATAAACATACTAAACGAAAAGCCAAAGTAATGACCTTAATTCCAACTTTATATCAACCTTAATCTATCCGCAAAGTTAGCCATCTTTCTTTTTTTTATTAAGATAGTGAACCAATAAGCAGAAAACAAGTGGCTAGTACAACATATTTCAAAGCATCCATTGATCTTGCAGCTTTCTTGCCACTTTCCATCTGAATCTTCTGTCCACCAGTCTTGAATGGGATTGCAACCTAAATCAGTTTCACTAAAGCACACATCACAAATAGACAGCTGGCTCTAGTCTTAATGAAGACTAATGAAAACAATGAAAGCCACAATGAAACCCATAAGAAACACTGACATAACCTACAGACTAATCAAGCCTTCATCAGTACTCTGGAATACTTTTTTTATTATGAGTGAATTGGTGAAAAAACAAAACACCGCCACGACCCGGCACAGACGCAACATGTCACTTAGGAGCACATCTTCTGGGCACACAACAGCCTCATGATGATCATTCTGGCAACGCGGGAATGGCCGGTCCCACAGACTATCCTCTCCAGGCATCATATCAACTAGCCTCTCAGCTTAGGAGCTACTCTAGTTCAAAGTCAATAGGTCTGATGATATCATAGACACAGGTGGTCATTGTCACGGGGCGGGGGGGGGAGGTGCTTCTCTGAAGGAACAGGAGCCAGATTCCTGAATGATGCAGTCCTTCCCATCAGGCTGTGCTCAAGATTCATCAGGCTGAGATTAGGCTACAAGCTCCAGATGGTTGTTAGGAAACCATTACAAATGGCTCCAAATTTAAGGACAGAGGCAAAGGACAGAGGTAGGTAAACATGGCTAGGAATACATAGGCAGAATGATACTTTTTTTTTTTTTTGTAAGTGTCACATCAGAACTTTGTTTTTCTTTATAGGTACATTTTTGTTAGTATCATCTAAACTGGCCACATGTCGTGTTCTGCCTTGCTAAGTGCTGAGTATCCTCTTTTTAATTTTTTTAAATTAAATTTAAAACTTTTTTCACTGATATATAATAGTTGTACATATTTATGGGGTCCATGTGATATGTTGTTATGTGCACTGAATGTGTAATGATGAAGTCAGGGTATTTAGGACATCTATCATATCAAGTATTTTTAAATGATGCAATTGTAAGATTATTCTTGTGAAGAAAAAAATGACTAAAAGGAACATTTAAATGGACACATGTTTATCTATCTCTTCTGTGTACTCTGAAAATTTTAATACGAAATATCACCTAAGATATAAGCTTTTTTTTCACAATCAATACAATGGGTAGGAGGGGGTTCACCTTGAGGTATTGAATACATTAAGAATTTAGGTTAAACTTCAGTTAAGCTAACTTAGCAGTAATTTAAAATGTTTCGACAATGAAGGATAACAATTTTGACAATTATATAGCAAGTGTGAAATAAGTAAGTACTCAATTTCCTTTGTAATAATAATCAAAATTAGTGATATTTTGACCCACATTCGAATTCCTATGTACTGAACTGCTAGAAAAAAAAAAAGGCGTGATAGGAAAAAGAAGAGATTCCAATAATAGCAGTTAGTATACCGCTTCACAGTTTACAAAGAGTCTTCACAACCAGAACCTCATTTTTTTGTTTGTTTGTTTGTTTTGAGATGTTGTCTCACCCTGTCTCTCAGGCTAGAGTGCTACGGTGCCCTCCTGGCTCACCACAACCTCCACCTCCCAGGTTCAAGGGATTCTCATGCCTCGGCCTCCTGAGTAGCTGGGATTACAGATGCTCATCATCACACCCAGCTAATTTTGTATTTGCAGTAGAGACGAGGTTTCACCATGTTGGCCAGCTGGTCTCGAACTCCTGACCTCAAGTGATTTGCCCACCTTGGCCTCCCAAAGATTACAGGTGTGAGCCACTGCAGCTGGCCCAGGACCTCATTCTTGTAACAGCTCTGTGGAATAGGTAGGCTATTTATAATCCCATTAGACATATTTATCCTTGAACTCATTAAACACAATTTATGAATACTTGTTTCAGGGATTCATTTTCTGGCAACCTCTTCAGATTCAGCTTTACGATGAATATCTGGTTACTTGTCCCCATTTGGGTTCTGTGGGGATTTGCACAGCCCAGCACTGTGCCGATCAGCATTGGAACTGCTCATCAGGTACCTACTGACTTATAACCCGCCTGCTTCCAAACACCACTGCTTCAGAATCTACAAAGAGTAAAACAGACACAACCAAAAGAGATGTGTTCACTTTTTGCCCTGTACATTAGTAACCACAGACTGGATATATGGTTATTTGATGGAGAAATAAAACCAAGTAGGTACCCTAGTTCTCTTCAACCTTGACACAACAGCTTTATGTAGATGTCAACAAAAATTTTAAAAGATTCAGAAGGATCAAAAGAGTGGGACATAGAAAAGGATCAACATTAATTTTAAAAATATACTTTATTATAAGAAAAAAATTAATGTGTGGTGTACAAGCTGTAAAAGGATGAAATGTAATGCGATCTCAGAATGTATGTCAAAGATACTTCCAAAGTCAGCTAACACATCACAATTACAAAACCCACAGGACATAACCTTTAAATCCTCTGAACAATCACAGACATGCAAGGCAGGGACCATTTACAGAAGGACACTACGCAAAATGATGACAATCAGACCAAGGAGAGACAAGTGCTACTGGATACGACGTCAGCTAAAGCATCAACTCTTCTACTGTCTGAATGTGGAAAGCAATTATATACGAAACAGAATTAGGGGTTAATTAGGAAGTACAAGAGCACAGCCCAGGAATATAGAAGTAAAGTCAGAAAGACCCAGAGGCAAGTACAATCAGCAAAGCTATCAAGGGCAATTGGGCATCTTTTTAGAACCACTGGTTGCATATGAAAGAAACAGAAAAATTTAGGTTCACTAATCAATGACAGGTGAAATAAATAAACTGATCATATGCATCTGGATGGCACGTCTATTTTGTGCTTTTGAAAAGAACCTGAGAAGCCCTTGGTGGAATGCTGCACATCTGGAAAACAATCTATCAATATCAATAATGAAAGCCATCCCATCAAACTTATAAACTTTGTTTATATATTCCTCATGTGAAACTATGGCATCATCTCTCTGGACTTTACATAGTACAGTTTATCACTGAAATCTCACAATACGGTTCCACTGAGTTCAGCAAACAAAGGGCCTATTTTGTTTCTGGACCAGATCTCTTGCCTTGAAGTTGCTTGCTGGGGGCTAGATGTATGAAGATAATGAGGCTATGAAAGGGTGTGTACCAGGAGCCAGTGGGCCCAGAGGAAGGGCAACTGACTTAAACTCAAGGGCAGTCACACCCAAATGAGAGACAGGATAGGGCAGGGACAGGAACAGCTTTTAGCAGAGAAAGGAAAATTTGGGTAAATACTAAAAAAGGCTAATGTCGCTTTTGTTAATTGTGTTTCTAGATAATTTATTCTAGAATAATATAACCATTAAAACACTCCTTTGGGCCAGGTATGGTGGCTCACGCCTGTAATCCTAACACTTTGGGAGGCCAAGGCAGGTGGATCACTTGAGGTCAAGAGTTCGAGCCCAGCCTGGCCAACATGGCAAAAGCCCGCCTCTACTAAAAATACAAAAAATTAGCCTAGCGTGGTGGCGTGCACCTGTAATCCCAGCTACTAAGGAGGCTGAGGCAGGAGAATCACTTGAACCTAGGAGATAGAGGTTGCAGTCAGCAGAGATCGTACCACTGCACTCCAGCCTGGGCAATAGAGCAAGACTCTCTGAAAAACAAACAAACAAAAACTACCCCTTTGGAAGAGTAGTCTTAAACCTTTTTGCTCAAATTCTTCATGAAACAATTCTGAGAAAATCACATGCCTTTTGCATACTTTAAGCACAATTAACAGTATTTTATCTTACATATAAATAATTACAAAAATGTAGTTTAGATGTAAAGACTGAAAATTCTAAATAAACATTTTAGAATCTCCTAAACATATCCAATGGATCTCAATTCATGATATGATATCCACTATTATTAATTTTTAAAATACATGAACAAGTTCCTTTTAAAAGTCTGGACATTTTATAGCCTTCCCCTTCCTCTTTTCTGTTTGAAGTCTACTTCTATTGGATTTTATTGTAATGTATTTTGATTCTTCAAAATCTTTCATTGTTCACTCCATATACATTTCTGCAACAAAAAAATATGTATGACTTGCATGGTAACTGAATTACATAGGCTAGTTTATTAGCTAGACCACTTACAGGAATTTAATATGAATGAAATGAATATGTCATCCAAGTTCACTGTTAGTTACAGAATGTTCACATGCTCAAATTGTTCCTATGAAGTTAATTCTAAAAAGTACAGTGGTCAAAGCCTGAAATACTTCCTGATGTGACTGAAAATGGTATTTTTTGGATATTATGTAGAAATACTTCCTTTGCTTTTCCTGTGCTATAGTTAAGCTCTTCCTTTCCTAGAGCTTATTTTCTCTTTGAATAATCTTTCAGAAAATCACCTGAGCTGGGTGTGGTGGCTGACACCTGTAATCCCAGCACTTTGGGAGGCTGAGGCGAGCGGATCACGAGGTCAGGAGATCGAGACCATCCTGGCTAACATGGTGAAACCCCGTCTCTACTAAAAATACAAAAAATTAGCTGGGCACTGTGGTGGGCGCCTGTAGTCCCAGCTACTCGGGAGGCTGAGGCAGGAGAATGGCGTGAACCTGGGAGGCAGAGCTTGCAGTGAGCTGAGATCATGCCACTGCGCTCCAGCCTGGGTAACAGAGCGAGATTCCATCTCAAAAAAAAAAAAAAAAAAGAAAATCACCTGAAACATAACTATAATATCCCTCATGGCAACAAAAAATTGTTCCTGATTTTTCTTTTTTTCTTTTTCTTTTTTCTTTTATTTTTTTGGAGACTGAGTTTCTATCACCCAACCTGGAGTGCAGTGGTGCAATCTCGGCTCACTGCAACCTCTGCCTCCTGGGTTCAAGCAATCCTTCTGCCTCAGCCTCCCGAGTAGCTGGGACTATAGATGTGTGCCACCACGGCCGGCTAGTTTTTGTATTTTTAGTAGAGACAGGGTTTCACCATGTTGGCCAAGCTGGTCTTGAACCCTTGACCTCAGGTGATCCACCTGCCGCAGCCTCCCAAAGTGCTGGGATTACAGGCGTGAGCCACTGCACCTGGCTTGTTCCTGATTTTTCTTGAGGTTTGGCTCTAGCAATTACAGTTATTGTTTTTTTAAAATATCTTTAGTGTTGCTCTATTTGAATAATTTTAGTGTTATTTTTAAATAGAAATAATAATTTCACTGCTAATCCAAAAGTAAATAAAAATTACTTTTCAAAAGATACAAAGTAAAGGAGTTAAGGTTGAACATGTGTTCCTATCTGAACCAGAGTTCTAGTAACACCTATATTATCAAGTCTACTTACTTTTAAGAGGCTCCATTTGAGTTACTAATGCTAATGTTAATGAATAAATAAAAAGTTTACAAATAGATTTATACTTCATAGCAAAGAAAATAAGCTCATTCAATATTAATGTCATAATCAAGTTGTACAATGTATACTTTTAACTTAATCCAAAATGCCTTCACAATTTCTAACAAGTTTGCTGTAGAAACTCAGATACATCTGGGGAAAAAAAAAATTCCAAGTTTAATTGCCTAACACTGCTTGTAATAATAAGACTGTATCAAGAGACAAAGATATCAAGAAGTCAAGACTGCAGACATCTCAAAGCGGGTCAAATAACAACATATTAAAAACCCCTTTTAAAAATATGTGGAATTCTAAATACTCTAACTTATAGGCATAAAACCACTTATTATCTGCCCCCTTCCCATGAAATTTTTGAAATCATATGACAACGGTTTATCAATTTTTCTTTTTCTTTTTTGTATTTCCACAAGTGACAACTCAGCAACTTGTAAATGTTTCACAATTATGCTTCAATACTTTAAAGGTAGGCTGCAAATATAAAATATTTCCTTATTATTTTCTTGCTAATCATGTCCATTGAGTGAAAGGAACAATTGTTACCATGTGATGTTTCTTACTTCACATTTACTATAATTTGATAAGCAGATCAATATTATATTTCAAATATTTCCATTAAGTGTGCAACACAGATGCTCAAAAGGTGAAAGGCAATAACTTCCTAGGCATTGAAATAGAGCAATTAAGTGTCTTCTCTGGCATGACTCATTCTTTACAGAAACTAAAGCAGAAAGCATATGATCAATGTTCCTGTCGTGTGAATTTTCTACCATAAAAGAAAATGCACACATTTTATATTAATGGTGGAAATCAGGTATCTGACTGTCCTAGAATAGCTACCCAAATCTACCCTTTTGCCAGAACCCAATAGGCATCTAATCTTAACTATAGTCATATTGACAGGCATGGTTTTAAAATTAGGACAGTAGAAAAAGCTTAGATTCTCCTGGTGCTAAAGGGTGAATTATTTCTACCAGGGGCCCAGAGAAAGGGCCTGACTTCCCAAGGAAAGGAAGCTTCATGCATAGGGAATCCGATCCCTGCCACCTCCTACATACAAGAGGGCCACACAATATTGGTGCAGAAAGACTATACTAATTCCGGGTTTCAGACACATGTGACCTTCAAGAAATGCAGGGTTCTTTCCAAGTCCGAATAGTTATCAAAAATCTAACTTTAGGAAATGTTAGTGAACTAGTTCTAGTAACTAAAAATAAAGGAACCATTAAAGCATGCTTTCTTTTATGCTACTACAGTATTTGTGTTAATTTACACTTGATTTTCTCTCTTAACCTCTACGGAAATGGACAAAAGATACAATGTTACCTTACATTTACATGAAATGTATGAAAGTTTGGCAATGCTTCCTTATATTTTTTAGAATATGTAAAAAAAAATAAACATGGCTACTAGGCATTTTCTTCTAGGCCAAACCTGGCAAGTACCCTATTTTCCTATTCTCCAGGATAATTTAACAGACTTTTAAACTTTTCTACTATTTTAGAGGTATTTTACGAGGTGGAGTTAAAAATGAACATTGAAAATGGCATAACTGTTTCACATTCTTAAATATTTTTCCCAACTCTTCTGTGAAATGGTTAATTATGTACATAATGAATAGTTTTAATTCACAGATTTGACTCTGCTGTGATTATATATTTGAAGACCTTTCTTATTATGTGTCTATATTGTATGAATTTTGCCTGTAATACAGTAAATACAGTTTTGTCTAATTGTTTCATGGCTAATGTTTCTGACACACTGTTTATCTGTTTTGAAATGCACCCTCCAATCTTGATTCTTACTCCCAACAGACCTAGATTGAACTTTTACCATATAAAATTTTAGTGTGCACAATCTTGATCACTACTCAGTAATATGTGGCAATGTTAAACTCCATAATAACAAACCAGGGCCTGGTCCCCCACAGGGTGACTTCCACTAAGTCCTTTCAGGTTACAAAGGAACTGTCATTATTCCTATGATTATAGGTAAAAATAATCTGCAATAGAATTCATTCCTAGATAACGACTAGTGTTATTTTACAACTACCTCTTTTCATTCAGACATAATTTTCATCTAGAATTATAATATATTGAGCATTTTCAATGGTATTTTACAAAAAACAAGTTTTTATCTGAATTAAAATTAACAAGTCTTTATCTGAGTTAAAATAGAATCACGATGGAAATGAATTCATTTCACTGTGAATTAACCAACATCCACTGAGATCAAAATCACCGTCTGTGTTGCCAAAGGAAATGTAATATTTGTGCATCAGCATTTTTATTTTAAATTTTAACTTTCTTCTAAATTTCTGAGAAATTGTTTTAATCATATCATGCAAGTCTACTATTTGAAGTAACAAATATATGGGTCCCTTCAGGAAAAAACAGGCTCCTATGCAATCGTTTTTATTTCTTAATCTACTGAAAGAAAAAATCTTGAGTTTCCAGATTTTTATTCATTTATATACTATTTCAACCAGCCATTCAGCAATATTTGATCTGAGGGTCTAGTACATGCCAGGCACTCACAACTGAATATAGAAGTGAAAAACACAGAAAAATTGCTCCTCATGGAGCTTACATTTTAGAGGAGCTTTTGGAAGATGACGAAGATAATAATAATAATAGCAAGTAAATAATAATAAGTTCTATAAATAACACAAAATATGAAGCTTAAGAAGTTCATGAAATAGAAAGAAGTTATTGCAAGGCTGGGCACGGTGGCTCAAGCCTGTAATCCCAGCACTTTGGGAGGCTGAGGCGGGCAGATAACCTGAGGCCAGGAGTTTGAGAGCAGCCTGGCCAACGTGGTGAAGCCCTGTCTCTACTAAAAATACAAAAATTAGCTGGGTGTGGTAGTGCACGCCTGTAATCCCAGCTACTCGGGAGGGTGAGGCACCAGAATCGCTTGACCCAGGGAGACGGAGGTTGCAGTGAGCTGACATCACACCACTGCACTCCAACCTGGGTGAAAGAGTGAGATTCTGTCCCCCACCCCCCCAAAAAAAAAAAGCAATTGCAGAATAATTAAACGATTAAATGCAGGCCAAAGGACTAATCATGTGCCCTTCCCTCCAGACAAATGACAGTATGTTCAAGAATGTAGATATCACTCCTTCCCTTTCTACTCCTATACTGAAAGAGCTTTGCAAGTTTCACATATTATTTTATGAGGTCCCAGTATACATCCTAAAAAATGTAAAAATCTTTTCCAGTTTCCATTTCTGGACATATGATAAATTAAACTGTAATCCTTCCTGCTACAAAACACCAGAAAAGCTGGCTCTGTGATAAGAAGCATTTTCAAATGTTGAAGTCATTTATAAAAAGAAATCCCCAGGCGGTTAAGAAACAATGAGTGGACACAAAATAAGAGCTAACCCAGAAGATAATGACACTTCCCCTAAATTGGCTAGTCCTGGCAACCAGTGGGCTTGAAAGCTGTGCCCTCAAAGGGCTGTGACCTTGACGGTGGACAAGGAAAGTCCACCCAACCGCACAAGCAGGGCAGGTTGAATTTGCGTGCCTTTTGTCCAGAATCTGGGCAAGAAAAATGTCTTTCCAGATAACAGAATGGGGTTCAAATTGACATACGTTCAGGTCCAGACATCCTTAAACAGAAACAATAACAACAACAACAACAAAAAGCAGTCTCAACCAAATAATACGCCCAGCAGAAGCAAACTCAAAAACATTCTGGAGAGAGATCCTGTCAAGGCAAGCTGCATGGGTTATCCAGTGACAGAGCCCAAGTGAAGATGAGCTCACAAGTGAAAACGTGAGGGTACATGACAGCACACGTGGCCATTCTTACCGAAGATGTCAATCAGAATATGGGGAGAACTCTGTCAGCATAAATGTGAAGCAGAATTCATGCTCACTGTTTTATGCTTGATGCCTAATTTCAACCATCAACAACAACAATAGTAATAACAAAACAGAAATGATGAAAAGTCTCCTAGAATATTTACAAAGCATATACTTCACTAGTTTCTACAGCTGGAAATCCTAAGAGTCCTAAAATTATAATTCAGTTAATAAATTAATCCTTGAAGAAACCATGTATCAAAATACCAGGCCAGATAACAACTAATTTTTAAAATCTATCTTTAATTGATGTTTAATTTATATACAGCAAAATGTACACAATTCCTAAGTCTTCAGCCTAATAATCTTTTATACATTTATATACCCATCTCATCCCAACACAGATCAAGATGAATGCTTTCATCACCCCAATAGCTTCCTTGTGCCTCTTTCCAGTAACAGCCTTCCCTAACTCTCAGCAGTAACCCCTTTCCTGACTTCTATCACCAAAACGTGGTGTGGCCTGTTCTTTAACTTCATGCCATCACGTGGTATACACTCTTGTGTTCAGTTCCTTTCAACCAGCATAAGGTTTTGAGTTCAACCATATTATTGTACATGTCAGTAGTTTATTTTTTAATTACAGACTAATAACCCATGATTTGATTGTGCCACAAATTGTTTATTCTTTCTTTTGCTAATGGACATACAAGATGTTTCCAATTTGGGGCTATTATGAATAAAGAAGATGTGAACATTTTTGTACAAATCTTTTTGTGGACATACATACTTACATCTCATAAGTATATACTTAAGAGTACTAAGTCAGATCCCATACCCCAAAACGCTGTTCTGATTTATTTTCATCACAGATGGTGATGTGGTTTGGATCCATGTGATTGGGCCCACCCGAATCTCATGCTGAAATGCAATCCCAAATTCTGGAAGTGGGGCCAGATGGGAGGTGCACAGATCATGGGGGCAGTTTCTAATGGTTTAGCACCATCCTCTCAGTGTTGTTCTCATGATAGTGAGTGAGTTCTCATTAGATCTGGTTGTTTAAAAGTGTGTAGCCCCTTGCCCTTCTCTCTCTTACTCCTGCTATGGCCATTTAAGATGCACCTGCTTCCCCTTTGCCTTCCACCATAATTGTAAGTTTCCTGAGGCCTCCCGAGAAACAGAAGCCTCTATGCTTCCTGTACAACCTGCAGAACCATAAGCCAATTAAACCTCTTCTCTTTATAAATTACCCAGTATCAGGCATTTCTTTATAGTAGCGTAAGAATGGATAACATAGCTAGTATCTTAGTACATTTTCTGTTGCCATAACACAATACCGCAGACTGGGTAAATTACAAATTACAGAAGTTTATTGGGCTCCCAGTTCTAGAAGCTGAGAAGTCCAAGAACAAGGCAATGGCACCTGGTGAGGGCCTTTTTGCTGCATCATAACATGGTGAAGGGCACACATGTCAAGAGGGCAAGAGCATGCATGTCAGCTTGGGCTTCTCTTCTTCTAAAGCCGCCAGTCCCATCATAGTGGCCCCACCCCGATGACCTTATCTAATCCTAATTACCCTCCCAAAGGTCCCACCTACAATCAATATATGAATTTGGGGATTTGGTTTCCAAAACATGAACTTTTGGGGGACACATTCAAACCACAGTAGATGGGTTTTATTTGTTTTAGAAATTCATATGTATAAAAGTATAAAGTATGTAATATTTCATTAAGGCTTCTCTTACTTCGCATGATGATTTCTGAGGTTCGTCCATTGCTGTGTGTATAATTAGTTTGTTCCTCTATCTTGCTGCTGATGGGCAGTCTTGTACAAGTACTTCTGTGGACATATGCTTTCGTTTCTTTTAGGTTAGAGAGGGGTCACGTTTCACTTTCCTTGAACCCTCTTCCCAACTTTCTCTCATAAGACAATGAATTTAAAATGTTTTCTGAAGTATAGCTAGGGTCTTATATAAAAAACAATTGTACTTTTTATATATGAGGAGTACATTTTTTATACATGAGGAGTACATTTTTATATATGAGGAGTATATTTAAAGGGTGAATACTCAGAAAATGTTAAGAAGACACTGCTAGATTTTATTATACATATTGCATATTCATCAGATTTTCAGGGAAGAATTGCGATTCCATCAGTGTCATTTATAAATTTATTGTCTCTTTAACAAACTGCAAGTTTTGACAAGGCAGTGTTCCAATCTATCATGTGTTTTCTCACCTGAAGACTCATTTATTCAACAAATATTCATCAAACATCTATTTTGTGCCAAGGATTGGGAGTACAGGAACACACAAACTATTTACTCTGTAGTTGAAAAGCAGAGGGTGTGGTAATACAGCAGGCAGTCACATACATCCCCATGTCACAAATGCTAGGACAGGTATCCCCTCATGGTGCCCAGAGAGCCTGCAGCAGAGAGCACCTCTGCGTAGTCCCAAGGAGTCAGAAAAGAATCCAGGGAGAAACAACTTCTGGGAGCACCCTGGGTCCTAAAGGCTTTAGCCAGATGAGGTGGCGTTGAGAGGGAGAGAAGAGAGAAGAGAAGGCAGGTAAGGGTTGTGGGATGGACAAGGCGGAATGTTTCAGGCAAACAGAGTGTCATGAATTAAAAGCTGGAAAGCAAGGGAGGCATCAAGTCAGCAGGAGTGGAGAGTAGCATTTAAGGTGAGGGTAATGAGGGGAGGCCACAGATGTGGGTGAAGCCAGAACATTCAGTGTCTTGCATATGGTTTTGGAGAATTAAGAGTTTGTTGTGAAGGCTCCAGAGAGCCACTGAGGAGTTGGGGCAGCCCAAATGTGTGATTTGGAATTATCATTCTCACTGCAGTGGGGACGCAGAGCAGTGTGGGACAAAGCAGGAACAAAAAGACACATTAAGAGTCCATTGTAGGTATCTGGGTTAGAGAAGTTGTTGGTCCTGAGCTATCATAGAAGTGGGCTAGAAAGTGAAAACCATGTCTATTCCTTTACCTGTCTTCTACAACATTTTCATATGCAAATAAACTAAAATGTATTTAATCATAAGAAAATCAGGTAAGCTCTTTTCAAAATTAAAATATAAGCCTCAAAGCAACAATGGGTCTCAAAAGCAGAGCGTGGCCTTTTAGAAAGCAATGGGGGAACAAAGTTCGCAGCTAAATTGGTGTTCTTGGCTTGGCGATGCAGAAAGTAAGAGGCTGCAGGACTGCAACCATACTAAGTGTGTCACATCCTCTCCGCCTGGGGTTCTCGGCCGACATTACCCATCACAAGGACCACACAGGGTTGGTCCAACTCCCAAACCCCAGAAGCTCCAGGATGCATTGCTATTATGCCAACTTTTAGTTTTCAAGAAAAACAAAAGGATTTTTTCTTTTGGCTCATGTTTCTTACGAATGAATTGTATATAACTCAGGGAAGAGTTCCCTATCTGGGTATATTACTATTGAGTGACAGATTTCTCAGTTGTGAATTATTAAGGTTGCAGAGATACCTCTAAAAGTGGCAGGTAACAACTAAAAAACGATGGTCTGTTAATTCCTACATATTTTGCTACTATATGATGTCAACTGGAGCCATAGTCCTCAGGCCCTAACTACCAAAAAAGTTGACCGAAATACACACTCGCTTTATCCTCAGCTTTTCCCCTAAGCCAGAGGTTGGCAAACTACAGCCTACAAACCAAATCCAGCCTGCTATTGGTTTCTGTAGAGCTGTACTGGAACCCAGTCCCACCCGTTCGTTTACATATTGTCTTTGACTGCCTTTGCATGAGAACATCTGAGCTGAGTAGATGGGACAAAGAACCTTATGGCCCACAAAGCTGAAAATATTTAGCATTTATCCCTTACCAAAAAACGTGCAGATCCCTGCTCCAAGCGATGCTGAAAAATAACATCTACAGTATCCTGTTTTCTAAATTTACTGAAAAGAATAACAACGATCAAACATTGAAATTGCAAAAGAAAAGTTTTAAATTCCCCAAAGCAACTTCCCATATCTTCTTTTTACTGAGATGTATAAAATTCATGAGCTGCTTGAGAGAGGAGAGCACGCTGGAAACCACCCGCATGTGCCATCAACAGATGGGAAGGGCTGTCACATTTCTGAAAGGGATCCTGCGGAAGCTGATTAAACTGTTAGAAAACCATTTAAGGGAGATCTGCCAGTCTCCACCGACAGACTCAGATTTAAGAGGATAGAGATTTCAGAGGAGTTTCATGAGGCATTTAAAAGAAGTTCAGATCCTTAACACTGCGAGGATGGATACCAAGCAGAGGCTCACGCACACTTTTCAGCAGAGTTATTAACCTAGTCAACACCTCCCTCTGTTGCCTGACCTGAATGCAGAGACAGGTGTGTGAGTTCAACCTGAGGACCACACCGCACCCCAGCAATTGCACCTGTCTGACCAGAGCAACCTTTCCTCTCTTAACAGTAAAGCTTCATGTACTCCTTGTACATGGCAAGTACCTGCTTTCATAAATCAGGGCAAGAAATGGCAAATCTATCTTAATTTCCACCTCAGAAAGAATCACCGAGCACCGTTTTAAAGGCTTTCAGCTCTGATCCCCTTGGGTGTTCTCTGAGGCACCTGTGGTAATCCTTATTTGTTTCGCAGCCTGTGCTGAATGAAAACCATCCAAGTCAAATACCTTGCTTTCCCCTGTAGCTTCCCCCACTCAGTTTGCCTTCCAGGGCTAAGACAGCATGAAGCACAGAATATTGATTGGAAAAGCACTGCAGACTCTTCGTAAAGCCAGCCAAATTATCATCTACCATATATGTTCCCACATGTAACAAGAAACCTGACTCATTCATAAATTTTAGAGCATAGTTCTAGAAATTAACACAATAAAATTTTTTCTGGGTCCATGTTTTTCCCCCACACTCATCCCCTACATACGAAGTCTCTGGTGTGTCAGCTCATGTGTGACAGACAAACAACAGCCTTTTCCCTACAGGCCCTGTTTCTTTCTCTCCTTTTTTTTTTTTTTTTTTAACTTAGACCCTGCCATTCATTTTCACCTCTGACAGTAAAACCCCAGGACAAGATTGTCACAAAAAGGATTATCTTTCAGATCAATGGTGAAATTGATTTGAAACCCCACTGTTCATCAGCCTCCAGCAAAAGTGCAACTGGCTAGGAAATATGTCCTTTCACACTCATGTGATGCTCAGTTCACCTAGGCAGCACTTCACTTCACTCCACACAAATGCAATAACCTGGCCTTCTACTCACAATTAAGTCATTTTCCACACAGATTTCTATTTTTTTGTGAGAATATATGCAAAATGAGGATTCATACTCCAAAATTACTTGCATGTATTTCTAATCATAAAGTATATATTACTTGCCAAAAGTGATCTTTTCATTATCCTTTTATAGGTGATACAGAATCCTTTACTTCTAGCTTAATATAATAGACCAGGTATAGATTATTTTTTTCAGTTAAATTTTCTAACCCTGAATATGAAGGCTAAAATATAGACTAAACGGAAAGCTGCAGTAGGAATAGAGAAGATTAACTAACTACTTTCATCCTACTTCTCAATATATTTTTGGTCTCCCACATTGATTCCCATATTAACTCCCTTACCCCAAAACCCAAGAGAAAATTTATTCAAATTACTGATAATGTTACTGGCCTAAGAGTTATTTTAACCATAGAGTCCAATAGCAGTGAAATTTTATCAATATCAGCTAGGTAAAATAAACCCAGAAAACCCAGGGTATCAATTCCTTGGTATAATTTAAATAAATTAATTTAAAACTAAAATTCTAGTCTGCCTATTTAGTAATTCAAAACACCCTGAGAATTCAAAATACTAAAGACAACTGTATAACTGATTTATAATAGGTTGATATAATTCATTAAGAAACCAATTACCACAGGTAAAAGTTACTTTAAAGAAACAGTGTAAGAAGAGCTCTTTTAGCAAGAAATGTTTACCTGTATACTTATATAGACATATATGTGAAGTACTAGGGTAATGATTTATTATACCCAAACAGCAAATAAACAGCTAGAAAGAAAACAAATATGTCAAAATGATATATTCATATCACATGGCCTTGTACAAACATTTTACAACATCTAGTGTAGACATTTTAAGTTTCTTAAGCCAGAAATAAAAGTAGACAAAAATTTGCCAATGGCTTCTATTTTAAGTATTCATATTTAAGCCAACTATTTAGACTCTAATATGCATTTTCTCATAAAATTTGACTATATTCAGTGACAAAAATTTTATGTAACCAAAATGCCACTGAATTCAAATGCAGAGATTCAAAGTTTATTGTTAATCTTAGATTCCAAGGCTATACAGCAAAACCTTTCATCCAAGATTAGATTTGCATTTAAAAAGATCAATTTGCCTACAATGAACAGAATGTTTGAAGAAGCAGCAAAATAGATGTGAACAAACAAATTCGTAGATTAACCACTCTATCATCTTTTGCCTCTCACTGAATTACAGATGCTCCTTAACCTATGATAGGGTTACATCCCAATAAACCCAATAAATAAATTTAAAATACCCTAAGTTGAAAGTGAATTTAATACACATAACTTACAAAATATCATAGCTTAGCTTAGCCTACCTTAAACATGCTTAGAGCGCTTAGATTATAGCCCACAGTTGGTCAAAATTATCTCATACAAATCCTATCTTATAATAAAGTATTGAATACTACATTGAAAGTGAAAAACAGGATGGCTATATGGGTACTTGAAGTAACGTTTCAACTGAACGTGTATTGCTTTCACGCTATCGAGAGGTCATAAAATTGTTAAGTCAAACCATTGTAAAAGCCAGGGACTGTCTGTAGTTCAGTCAAGAAAAGACGATTGATTGGACTAGGGATGGTGATGGGGAAGATGGAGAGTCACAGATGGGAGGAAAAACTGACAGGACTTGGTGATAGATTTGATATTGACATGAGGAAGAGAGAAGTTGCAAGGCAGATTCCCAGGTGAACAGTTGAGCAGTATAGTTATTTATTAATATTTTTTGAGACAGTCTCACTCTGTCACCAAGGCTGGGGTACAGTGGTGCAATCTTGGTTCACTGCAACCTCCGCCTCCTGGGTTCAAGCGATTCTCCTGCCTCAGCCTCCCAAGTAGCTGGGATTACATATGCCATCATGCCCGGCTATTTTTTGTATTTTTAGTAGAGCCAGGTTTTCACCCTATAGGCCAGGCTGGTCTCAAACTCCTGGCCTCAAGTGATTCACCTACCTTGGCCTACCAAAGTGCTGAGATTATAGGTGTGAGCCATGGTGCCCAGCCCGGTTATTTATAGAAACAAAAACACTGGAAGAACACCCAGCTTAGGAGTGGGTGGGTGGGAGCAGAGATCCTGATTTTAATTTTACACAGGTGGGATTTGAGTTGCCTTTGAGACATCCAAATGTAGAAGTCACAAATACAAAGAGATCTCTGGGTCTAGAGTAGAGATTGATTCGTGAATCATGTGGATACTGCTAGTTATGAATGCCATGGACATAAATGACATTGGTGAGAGACCATCTAGTGAGCTTCCAAAAAAGACAGAAAAAAACATGGCCAGAAAAGTAGAAGAGCTTGTGTCACCAAAGCCTGAAGAAGGATGCTGCTGGTGTTGGATGTTACCAGGTGGCACTGGTAAACTGAGTAAAAGTGAATACTGTGGAGATAAGAGGTTAGACAACATACTAATATTAGGTGGAGACAAAGCAAGGGAGACCAGAAGCACAACTTTACCCATTCCAGACGTATTACTGCCAAGGTGGGAAGAGAGTCAGGGTTGTTTCCAAAGAGAGAGAGAAATTAAATGAGTTTTTTTTTTTAAATGGGGGAAACCTGGGTCTGTTTAAAAACAAATGGAAAACATCCCACTGATAAGATGAGGCTGAATATAAAAGAAAAGGAAGGATAATCAATAGAGTTAACTTTCTTAATAAACTAGAATTAATGGGATACAAAGCAAATCACCAGTGGGAGATTTGCCTTAGGATGCAAGGAAGCTTGGATGGGTTTAGGTAGGTTTATTTGCTCGGTATCAGGAAGATGAGGGAGTTTCCATATGGTACTTTTCATTTCCCATGTAAAGTAGGAGAAGAGTTCATCTGCCAAGACTGAGCAGGAGTCTGGAAAAGAGAAAGGAAGAGGTATGAAACTGTTGTTGTGAAGACTGGGAAGAAAAGCTGATTAGAGATGCCCAGCAAGAGACAGGAAAAGCAGTGCTGAGAGCTCATTTGAAGCTGGTGTTCAAACATTAACATAGAGCCAATTTGTCCTCTTGTGCGTCTTTCTCCAACATGTTGTGGCTGCACAGGTTGAAAGGCCAAATAGTTGGGTTCTTCCAAGTTTTGTGTTTTTACAGAAGACGGCAATGCAAAGATTGAAAAGCAAGGGTAGATTCTAGGCCTACTCTAACACGGAGCATAAACAATGGTGTTATTGAAGTTATGGACCAGGGAGTCAGGTGGAGAAAAGAAAAAGGGAAAATTGATGTATTGGGAGAAAATACAGGAGTCAATAGAATGGAGGTCCTGATGTAGTCCAAAACAGTCCCAGTGACAGGGGTTGAAAGCGTAAGCTGGAGTATGTCCACTGGAACAGGTGAATATGCCGACAAAGTCAGGACGTTAATGTAGGACCCTGTGGCTCAAGGACAGGAAAGGAAGCAGTGAGAAGATGGGAGGTCAAGGTGTTGGATGCTAAATCTCCCAGGATAATGGGAGAGGTTCGAGTATAGACAGAGATTACAAATAAGGTGTCAACTCTTCTGTGAGCAAGAAAGAATGTGGTGATGACACAGGAGACTAAAACTTGAATGACATAAACCTCAAATGATCATGTTTTGCAAAAGGTTAAAGGACAAATAGTCAAGAAGCAGAAATTCAGAGTAAAAATTTCACCAATCCCGATTCCTGGCCCTGGGTTAGTTGGATGAGAATGTAAACGTTCGTGACTTGAAGGGACACTTCCAGGAAATGGGGAACCTCAGATGTGAGCCAGGATCCAGTTAAGAATAAGAGAGGAAGCTAAGAATATAGGGAAGCATGCTGGTTATGGAGTGGAAGTCCCAGTAGAAAAAATCGTTCAAAACATGTGTGGGTGGTCAGAAGAGAGTACACAGCCCTTTAGGACTGAAGGGACAGGAGGGTATCTACTGGGGCATGGGTCAGTAGCACAGGCGAGAAAGTCGCCACACTTCCTGGGAGTGGATGAGCAAAGGCCTTGCCTCTCTGCCAGTGAGGCTTTCTTCCTGAGAAGAGACAGTGTGCTGGCAGCAAGCACTGGTTCTGCACCACCATCTCAGCTTCTTCACAAAGAGGACCAACTTCCAGATAGAAGAGAAAAAGAAGCTAGAAAGAAACATAAAGGCAACCTCATCAAACCCCTTTCATGAACAGAAGATAAAGTGCAGGCCCAAAGAGCTTAACTGACCTTCTCAGGGTCATGCATTTAGGAAAGGGGCAGGACTAACTTGAGCTCAAGTCTTTTGGTACCCAGACCACAAAGGTTTCTGATATTCCATCTCTTCCTGCCCTTGCCTTAGACTGATTCACTGCAGACCTGAAGAAGTAACCCATGAAAGTGGGAATTAAACTGGACATTTGACTCAAAAATATTTTTATAAATTAGAAATTAAACAGAAAAGAACTTAATAGCAAATTTATATAGTTTATAATCAGAAGAGGAGTTTGTGGCTTTTAAAAGGTAAAAAGAGTTTATTTTACTTATGATGCTAAATTTACTCCTATAGTTATGATTCTTCATTGTCCTGAAAGTCAAATATCACTAACATTGGTATCAAATTGACTGTGCATTGGCCTCAAACTGCCTTTTTAGGTAATCTCTCATTATTGTAGGAACAAAATCAACATTTTAGCCAAGCTTCAACATAAACTTTGGATATTTAAATTCTTATTTTTAAATTTATGTTATTCTTTATGAAAATTGACTACTAGATTTAAAACATATAAAATACATTAAACAAAATAAAACTAATGCTCTACAGTGATTTCATTGCCATAGAAATCTTATTTATCTTTGTGTAATCTATTTCACTAGGTTAGTACCAGTCATTCTGGCAATATCCTAAGACAGAATAAATGGTAGACAGCTATAACATATCAAAACTAAGCATTCTTAAATGCATAACACAGACATTAAGTAAAAAACAACATTAGGGCTATTATACATTAATTACATGGATATGTTTTGGAACAAAAGTAATTGAAATTGCATTTTCCATAGTGATACTTTGAAAATTCTTACCATTTCATGTACGTTTTGAAATCATTTGAGATGGATGAAACATAAGAGAAAGAACGCTCTTACAACAACAACAACAAAGCTCATATTTACATAGCATGTACTCTGTCAGGTACTGTTATAAATGCTCTGTAAATATGAACTCATCTCTTCCTCACAACAACCCTGTGTGCTAAGCACTGTTGTCCCCATTTAGTGATGACAAAACTGAGACCCAGAGAGGGTGTATAAATCATCCAAGGTCACACAGTTGGTTAGTGGTAGAGGCAGGACCAGACCTCAGGAGGACTGCCTCCAAAATCTAGGCTCTTCACCAGATGCTATGGTTCTGTCCTAAGCAGGATTTTATTTGTAAAAATAGCTCTAGAAATCTTTCTTGCTAATAAGTTTATAACGAGTGTGCTGCTATGCTGTTAGAGGTCACTATTCTAACAGGGAAGCAACCATGTCCTGCTACGATTCCTCACCAGGCTCACATATTGTACAATATTAACAAGTAATGTTAAGCTATAAAACCATTTATACACAAATGAAGGATTTCTTGTGGTATAATAGTAACCACAGCAACAAAGTAAGATGGGTTTGCAAAGTGAAAAGTATCCTAAGGCATTTGATGCCCTCACAAAAAGCTTTCTCTCAATTTACAAGAAGATGTAACCAGTAACAGCAAAATAATAGTAAATTTTCAAAAGAGATTATATTGCTATCCAGATTAGCAATATTTCATGTTAGCATTTTTATTTCTAAAAGAACAAGGGGCTATATTCAAATTGCTCCCATTTACATCTCTATAGCAGGAATCCTTAATTCATTCGAGATTTTATGATAAATTTTGACTAAGGTAACATTTTAAATAAATCATGATATGTACATAGGTTCAATGACAAAAATATGCAATTAGAATAAAGTTGTAACAATATCACATGCATCCTACATAAGTACAAAGAGTAGAAATATATACTTAGTATACAGGAGAATCATAATTACCTTTAGATTTATTTCCCTAAGAAATAGATTTTATTTTTTGTATATCAGAACTGATTGTGAAGAATAGGTCTCACTGGAGAAATAATGTGTTGAATCCTTTTATAATACCTATTGGCAAAGGAACTATACAATTGTTTAATAAATATTATTTAAAGACTGCTAGTACCATATATAGAATTCATAAAGAAAGAAATATTAAGTGAGGGCTCTGCTTTTGCTACAGGGGTTTCTCTAGCCTTGTTCTCTTCAATGTATATCAATGACATGGATAAATTAAAGTAGCTTATTGCTTTTCAAGTATTTGGATGATAGAATAAGAATACAAAATTCAGATTGGTACAATGCGCTGATCTTATCAAGCTGAAGTTTAATAGAAATAACTGTGCTAGAGTTTCGAAAAACAACATACAAGTAGGAGAACTAAGGAGATTTGGTATTAACTGACTACAGCTTCCGTATAGATCAATAGCTTATAACCATTCACAGAGTAAATATTATCATAGGTGTATCAAGGGTGCATTACACTCAGAATGAAGGAGCCACTAACCTACCCTACACTATCACATCACACCTCCAGTACGAGGGCATTGTATTTCAAGAAGGACACACACACTGAGGGACATTTACAAGAAAAGTGCCAGGATGATGGTGGATTGTTAAAAATAATTTCATGTGAGGTGTGTGTCACACTGAGAAAGGTCCAGTTCCACTTGAGAAGTTTCCTGAGGTCAGGGACTGACCACATCTTAGTTTTGTCATCAATACCAAGTATGCAGTAGGTTCAAGGTAAATGTCTGTTGTACAAGTGAAGAGATTAATAAATCTAAATGTGCAGAAAAAGATACTTAGGTATGACAAGACTGTGAAAATCTTCAAATACTTGAAGGAGTGTATATAAACAAATGATATGGCCGGGCGCGGTGGCTCACGCCTGTAATCCCAGCACTTTGAGAGGCTGAGGCGGGCGGATCACAAGGTCAGGAGATCGAGACCATCCTGTCTAACATGGTGAAACCCCGTCTCTACTAAAAATACAAAAAATTACCTGGGCGTGGTGGTGGGCACCTATAGTACCAGCTACTCGGGAGGCTGAGGCAGGAGAATGGCGTGAACCCGGGAGGCAGAGCTTGCAGTGAGCCGAGATTGTGCCACTGCACTCCAGCGTGGGCGACAGAGCGAGACTCCGTCTCAAAAAAAAAAAAAAAAAGAAAGAAAAAGAAATGATACAAATTATTTATAATAATAGAACTTTAACAGAACCTCCATAATAAAACCAGGACCAAAGTGTGGAAGCCACAGGAAAACAAATTTCAATTCAAAAGACCATCTAGTCAGGGCTGTCCTAGGATGGAATGTTGAGGTTCCTCATCCTGGAAGGGATCAGGCCGGATGAAGGTTTAGACATGTTAACCCTGGGGACAATAGCTTCCTAGTGCAGTGGAAACCAGGGGCAGAGACATTGTGGTATTGACCCAGATTTCTCTCGACAAGTTAAAATGCTGACTTGCTGAGGCTCTCTTTGGTCCTAGGGACCAGAAGCAGTGAGCCGAGATTGCGCCATTGCACTCCAGCCTGAGCAACAAGAGTGAAACTCCGTCTCAAAAAAAAAAAATAAATAAATAAATAACAACAACAAAAAACCAAAGCAAACCAAAACGCTGCCTTAAACTGAAGCATACACATCCACAGTGTAAGTTCTTCCAGGATGATGATGAAAGGACAAGGCATAAAATGGTTACAGTGTCCCCAGAGTTATGCGTTCTAGACGCAGCCCTAAGTGGTGAAAAATCGTGGCTCCTGGAACTCCCTAGGAAGGGTGCAGCTTCCAGGAGAGAGGCTGCACCTGCTTCTGGCCCACAGAGGGCACCTTGCTGCTCACCCATTTTTATACTACTGGATCATTCAATTGTAGGTTTGCAACTAGTCTCTTCCCACCAACCTATAACCCCTTGGAAGTAAAATGTTTAAAATTTCCACTAACCCTGAAATTTTGTTACTACCAAATATTGGTTTAAAAGACTAAAATTAATACTAACAAGACATACCAATTAATTCTGACATGTTGCCTACGAGGGAGATACTATCATTATTATTTTCACCTTACAGATTAATAAAATGCAATTTAGAAATATAAAATAACTTCCCCATGGTCTCTCAGTTTGTAGCATTTGGACTAAAGCTGGAGGATATCCAACTCCAAAAGTCAAGGTTCAGCCATGATGATAAGATATTCCTTGCACTTAGAAGCACTGACATTAAATTAAGAGAGAGAATGAATAACAGCAGCTTTAACCAACCAACCAAAGTAAACCTGTCTTTTAGGGAATAGAGAATAAGTCTTGGTTTTCTTAATGTAAGGGAATTTGTGTAATGCCCAATGAGATAAATTTCAATCCTGTATTACAATCAGTTTGACTCATATTATCTTGTTGACAAACCATAGATTTGTAATAATTCTAGAAAAATGCTTCTGTTGTGTTTCAGACTACGTCACTTTACAGGCAGCCAAAGGTGCACTTGTTTAACGGTGAGCTGCCTGTAGAGTATACCCAAGACAGCTGGACTCTCACTGCAGTTTACTGTAAGCTTGAAGATAAATAACTCATTTTGCAGCAAATGCTTTTATGTCTTCACTAACAATTACAATCCTTTAGTTTTCCAATGTACATAAAGAGAACTCCCCTAAGAAAAAAATGAAAAAATATATAAATTTTGAAAGTCATCCTTCCTGAGTAGGTATCCATTGTAAACAGAATGGCTGATAAAATGCCTTACAGATTGAAACGCAAGATGACCAAGCATGAATATTTGATTAAAGAAATAGGAGCAACAAAAATAAAAACACCATATAACTAATACAGTCATTATCTCAGAAATAAATGTGTATTGTTTAGCACGTCTTTTTTGAAGAGTCACTACCAAAAAGGTCAAGATCTTAAAAGAACAGATACTGTTGTAATCACTGGGAAGGTTCCAGGAAATATACAGCTAATATGAAGAAACAAAAAGAAGAGAAAAGTCCTGAGGTTAGCAGGACTGGTGGAATAAATGACAATTATTTAAGAATTCTGATTATGTATTCTGTAAATTATTTCTTGCATTTATAAATACTGTATTTGTAGGAGTCAAATGATTCTGACAATATTACTTTTGTCTTCTTCTATAGTAATATTTTAATCATAAACTAACACCTCCTAAACATGAAAGAGATACCTGAATTTTGTAGTTAATTAAATCACCTAGTTAATTACTAGGTGAGCTACCTGAGTGCCTCTAGGGACTAAGGAGATGGTGGTGACAATGGCATAAATGAGAGGGGTGAGTCATGAGGAGGAAGTTTTGTGCCATAAACCCCTAAGTGCAAAATCAGGCAAAGGGCCACATTGTCTGCTTTACACACCATTTTAGTGTCTCTCTAAAAAATACTTTCATTGCCCTTGTAAAATAATTTATATCATATATGTTAATTTATACATACACTTCAATTGTGCATAAAATTTAAAAAGCTCTAGAACCCTGAATATATTTCATGTGTGCCTTTAAATCTGCATTACACCACAAATACATAAATGTCACATATGTACATAAATTTTTAAAACATAAAAATATTTTTAAGGATGCCCTGTGGTCTCAATCAAATGAATGTTCATGAGGGGAAAGGAAGGTTAGGGCACTAGACTCTACTAGGCCACAACAGGTATCTGAGCTTTGCCTATGAAGTTTTGAATCTACAAAAACAACTTATCTATTTTCCAGATTTGTGAACTCTAATTGATGAAATCTCAAGTCTGTATTTTTTTAAAAAAGAAACTGAAAGATAACCAGCATAGAAAGAGCCATATACACAGTTTAGATGGTTTTGCTACTGTTTATACTTTGAAAAGTAAAGATTATAGGCAATGCTCCACAATTGTAAATAACAATTACTCTATGTCTAATCCATTTCTATGCATTGAGAATAGAACACACAGTCAAGATGTGTCCATGATGGCTTTTTGCTTTATTCTCACCAATTAACAGGCAATTGGATATGACACTAATTAGACACCTCAGCTGGAGAAGATCATTATGTCTTAATGAGAGGATTAAAAACAATAAAAATGTGCTTATTGCAAAATATGAGCATATACCTTAAGTAGCAATAGTACAATTTATTTTGTCTCCAAGTTTATTGTGCTTTGTCAGCCCATATCAAAAAAAATTTCCCACCAACACGTGACTTAGAAAATTATGCAACCTAAGCATACAATTAACAATTTTTGGTGAGTCAGTTCTATGTTTTGGCTTATTTCTTTTGATAATGTTCACTAGTGCTTCTCTGACAAGTTACAGTTGCCACATAATATTATAAATCTTATACTGGTACGTTTCACATTCACCCAAAATTTCAGCTATATACTCAGCAGTATAACTGCTATGTAGTTCAAGATACCATCTCAAATTTAACTTATTCAATTTCCATGAGATGGATTTTTTTTTAGACCTGCACACAGACCTATGTACACCCTTGACAGGCACTCACAGATGCAGAGTGAATGGAAGGAGCGCAGAAGGTCTCTGATGCAACGCACACGCCACCCCAGCAAGGTCAAAAGTCTCTTAGCAACTCTTCTTTGGGTTAGAGTTTTGTTTCCCTAAAACTGATGTTTAATTGCATGTGCCATCTATAAAGGACAGTATTAATAGCTAACACCGCCTCTTATTCCACCATTAATTAATTATCAAATATGCTAGCATTGAGATCTGCTTGACAGGAACTGAAAAATACAATGTAAAATCAGGACAGGATAGAAGAGAGGGACGAAGAACGACTTGCAAGACTCTACTTGTCAGGGGACATGCGGGTAAAAAGTTTTGTTCATTCACTCACACACTCTTTCAGTCACTCATTCAGAAGGCACTTACTGATCACCTATTATCCACATTGGCAGAGTATATAAATTAATATTTAATCAAGGTAATCATTCTTTAGTCCTAAACCAAGAAGATGCTCTCATAAACATTATGTATTATTGCTAATTTGGAAGTAAAACAATTCTAAACCCGTATATTCAAAACCATGAGCTATCACCCAGGAACCTCCTAACTCATGGCTCTTAAGCCTATAAATATTAGTGTATCCAAATGTATCCTTCTCTCCTTCATTTAAGAGACAGAATAGGTTTTCCCTCTTCTATTTAAGGCCCATTTACCCACATCCTCCGGATACTACCCCTGACCCCACTGCCTTCTGAAGACTTTGTGCATTATCCCATAGTAGTTCATGGTAGAGTATTTATTTGTTTGATAGTAAGCCCGCTGGGGACAAGGGAGCTTGCGTACTTTATTCTTATTTCTATCTCTAGCATCTAACACACCTTGGCTCATAATATTAAGTCAATCAATCCTTGCTGAATAAATAGACTTAGCAATGTGCACAACTTCTGCCCCACCCTGTTGCTATCACTGTAATTACCCCATTAAATGCCATAAATATTATTTATAAAAAGAATAAAACTTAACACTGCCTTCCAGTGGTAAGCATATAATTGTTGCATGACACTCTATACAATGATACACCCCCATAATATAACTCACTACACAGTTTTTACACTGAAACTGTATGCTTCTTGTATTATAAAGGTGAAATGGTATATAACCAAGCATATCTGAGCAATGGTATGGTTTTTTCTTGCTATCTTCTATCAATCAATTTATTTGTACAGCACAAAATTGCTATTCCTCTGAATTGAAGCAGGAGAAAGCCTTATATATCACTATTTTGATACACCTTGACATATATATTATGTAACAGTACTTTTCCTTTGCTATACTTCGCAATATAATCAAGAAATGCTCTTTTAAAGTCAGCAACACCAGCAGGAATAAGACTTTTAAATGAAGCTCCTAGGAAGACAGGATTCTCACACTTAAAAACAAAGTATTTATTCCACAGGAATAAATATTACATGTTTTCTGAAATTGATCAACTGCAGTGATCAAGTAACAACTGCATTGTTAAGCAGTAAGAATGATTCCTTAAAAATTATTATTATTTAATGTGATGGCATTTTAAGTTAGATCTTAAAATTTTTAATTGATAATAACTACATAATTATGGGGAACAATGTGATATTTTGATATATGTATACATTGTGGAAAGATTAAATCAAGCTAATTAGCATATGCATCACCTCACCCTACTTACCATTTTTTGTGGTGAGAATATTTAAAATCTATTCTTTTAGCAGTTTAGAAATATATAATACATTATTATTATTTTTTGAGACGGAGTCACACTCTGTCACCCAGACTGGAGTGCCGTGGTGTGATCTTGGCTCACTGCAGCGAACACTTTCTGGGTTCAAGCTATTCTCCCACCTCAGCCGCCCAAGTAGCTGGGATTACAGGCACCTGCCAGCACGCCTGGCTAATTTTTGTATTTTTGGTAGAGACAGGGTTTCACCATGTTGGCCAGGCTGGTCTTGAACTCCTGACCTCAAGTGATCTGCCTGCCTCGGCCTCCCACAGTGCTGGGATTACAGGTGTGAGTCACCATGCCTGGCCATATAATACATTATTAACTATGATCACCATCCCATGCAATTATTCCTTCTGTCTAGCTAGAACTTTGTACCCTTTGACCAACATCTCCCTATTTCCTCCCACTCCAGCCTCTGCTTCTATGATTTCAGCAATTTTAGATTCCACATACAAGTGAAATTATGCAGTATCTCTCTTTCTGTGCCTGGCTTATTTCACTTAGTATAATTTTTACCTGAAAAATAATTTTTTTTTGTTATGGTCCTATGATGAAATACAAAACCACAGTAATAACTAACAAGTAATAGTACTACCAGGAGTACTAATACTACTTAAAATTTATTGAGCACTTACTATATTCAGGCACGTTCCTTAGGGTTTTCAATGTATTAGTGCATTTAAAACTCAGAGCAGCCCCAGTGGCACAAGAACAATCATTATCAATATTTATTCTTCCCTAGGAACCTGAGGTGCAGAGATTTGAAGGAATCTTCCCAGGACACCAGCTGATAAGTGGTAGACCGAGGGTTTAAACCCGTGTTGTTAATGTTAAACATTATTCTTTCTTTCGTGTCTTTATACTTTAATGTGAATAAAAATAAATTACTATTACATGCCTCTTTCTGAAACTGAAATCATTTTTTAAAACTGTTTGGAGCACATTGCAGAATAGGAATGATAGAAAATCAGCAGCCACTCAAATTTCAATATTTTAAGGAAAGGGTCTTATGAAGTGTGTATTCAATCTTATCAGTGCATGGATAATGGTGAGCTATCTGGCAACTGCCAAAATCTTACTACTGTATGACTTAGAAATAAACGACTATTTTAAGCGCTACTTGGTAACTATGCTGCCAACCAGTTTCTACACTGCCTTTATAGGAAATAATGTACTGCGATCACTAATGACTCTGTTTATAATAAATCAAATATTTTATAAATTTATACAATTATATGGAAATCCCAGACACACTTCTCCTTTAGAAAGGCAAGCAGAAACAAATCTATCCTGTGTTCAGGAAAGTAAAGGTTTTCTTCGTGAGTAAGCTCTGAATCTAACTAAGCCTCTGTCCAAAAAAGAGTTTTATTGCAGACTGATAATCCCCTAGGTTTATAATAAAAATGCTGACAGAGCTTTAGCTACAGCATAACAAATGCAAGGCCATAATGTTCTTCTGTCAGAAATTCCTATTTATTTCCAGTGTCCTAACAGATGGGCTTTACTGCCTTGAAATTCCCCCCTAAAAGTTAATTGCTTGTCTATCAAAAAGATAAACATCTTGTTTAGGCTTTGGGGATATTACATGTGGAGAGAAAAACCAATACTCGAGCAACACATTGTGTCCGAAATGCATTCACAGTAAGAGAGCCATACTCTCTCAGGGCATCAGAGTAAGGAACAGCTGGATGACTCCAACTTCTTAAAAAGTACAGGATTCTCTGCATAGTGACACTAGCATCTGTAATACTTAGATTTTATTATACCAATAAGACTTGATTTACTGCCACATAAATGACTATAATAACTTTACAAAACAAACTTCAAAATGAAGGTGAAACTCTTTTAGACTCTTGAAATAGTACCTCAAGTGAAACGAACCTCAAACATATCTAATCCAGTATGTTTTCCTTTTCAGACGGAGTCTCACTCTGTCGCCAGGCTGGAGTGCAGTGGCGAGATCTCTGCTCACTGCAACCTCCGCCTCCCAGGTTCAAGCGATTCTCCTGCCTCAGCCTCCTGAGTAGCTGGGACTACAGGCGTGCACCACCACACCCGGCTAATTTTTAAATTTTTTTTTTAGTAGAGACAGGGTTTCACCATGTTGGCTAGGATGGTCTCCATCTCTTGACCTCGCGATTCACCCACCTCGGCCTCCCAAAGTGCTGGAAAACTATGCGTTTACTACTTTAGATAGTGTACAGTAGCATGGGGATCTCATTCTCCAAAGAGCTGGTTTACATGGAAAAGTATGTAGACAGCCTCTTAACTAATGATTCACATTAAAAAAGAAAATTATGACTTTAACACGTGCGTATTGGTGCCACTACCAGATTGCATGGGAAATGAGCCTGACTGAATCTGGACATTTTTGTGTTCTTAGAATATTTTACTTACAAATACAATAGTTGTATAAAAAGTAGTAACACAGAAGTGTTGGTATCCTTTGACTTTTTATACACACAGACACACACACACACACACACACACACACACACACTACCGCAGACAGGCAGGCAGGCCGACTGAAGCATGTTGAATAAATTGTACTTCTATTCTTACTGTTCTGCTGCTTCCTTTTTCACTAAGCAATGTATGATGGACATCTTTCATAAAGGCCTCATTCATTCTGATGAATGGACAGCTTCCATTTTATACATTTTCTACAAGGCACTTTATTAGTTAATGAGGGTATCTTCTCTCTCACAATATTTTTTATAAATATAAAGGTAATATTTGCACATGCATTAACGTACACGACATTGCAATTTGATATGCTTAAATACATATTAGACATATCAAAATATATCAAATACACATTATTTCTTGACTTAACTGCTTTGCACAGTGCATTTTGCTTGTCTTCTATGGAAGATAAAGAATTGAGGGCTCTTATACCCATTCCCTCCTTCTTTCCTATTCTACCTCCTGACTTCTGGCATTTGTATTTTACTTTTAGCTCCTCAACAGGTTATAATTTATAACTTCAAGTAATATATATTTAAACTGTCTTGTTGACTTATCAACCTTAAGTCAACATCTTTTTCAGTGAAAATGAGGAACTGCTGTGTAGACACTTGATTCCACTTTCTCCACGTTCTGCCATCTTCTGGTTATTGTTAATTACATTATTTTTTCTAACATGAAGAGAATAATTTAGTCTCCAATGCGTTGTGTAAAATGTGATTCTAAAAATTAAAACCCAACGTAAGCAACATTTCTAGCATTATGACTATTGAATACTACTCATTGCAAAATGAAGTAGCATAATTAGACCCTTAGGGAAGGGATTTTCATCCAACACTAATGTGTTGCTGCATAAGAAAGAGTTTTGAAAGTTTCAGGCCTTAGTGTATTATCTTGTTATTCCCTTTTAGTTCTCCATTTAGTTTTAGTTTTCCCTTTAATTTATATTCAGCTATCACTTTTCCTGTATATCATCCTTTTACTCATTTTTTTGGGTTATCACTCGATACATCTGCACATAGACATTCTTTTTAATTTTTTAATTTTTAATAAAGATGGGGTCTTCCTACGTTGTTCAGGCTGGCCTCCAACTCCTGGCATTAAGCAATCTTCCTGCCTTAGCCTTCCAAAGTGCTGGGATGACAGGCCTGAGCCACTGTGCCCAGATACATATTCTTTATCAATCTTTGTATTTCTGGTGTGTATGATTAAAAGTTGGGAATAGAATTCTATATTTAAATTAATTTTCTCTCAGGTCTTTGAAGACATTGCTTTGATAGCTTCTAGGATCCAGTGTTGTTGATGGAAAACATGTTAGCCTGGTTTTCATTCCTTTGCAGACAATCTATTTTAGTCTCATTGGAAGCTTGTGGCATCTTCTTTATCTTGAGAATTTTGAAATTTCATCAAGATATCTCCACATACAGTTCACTTTGATCCATCCCGCTTACCAGACTTTTACATCTGTCTATTGATGCCTATGGTAGATTGAGAGCGGCAATGGCCCCAATTTGTGCCTAGCTTTGGAAGCCCTTCCCAGGTTCTCTGAGTTTGGCCACATAATCTGCTTTGGCCCATGGGACAGTACTAAAGGAAAGTAAGCAGCGACTTGAAAATGCCCCTGCCCTGGAAATTGCACTCCTGCTGCTCTTAGGAATCCTGCTGCCAAGAGAACAAGTGGAGGTTAGCAGGGTAATCAAAGACGCATGGCTCAGCTCCTCCCATAACCACAAAGATCACAGATAACAGCATGCAAGTTCACCTTCTATGAGCTAATCCCAGCCAATCTTCCACTGACCAAAGAAACATGAGTCAGTTCAGGTGGAAACAGCCACACTGCCCACATCAGAAGAATCAACCAGCCGAATCACAGACACACAAGCTAAATGAATGGTCTTTGTTTTAAACCACTAAGTTTTGAAGTCATGTGTTACATAACAAAGGTTAATTGACATAGACTATTTCTTGAGCTTATAAAATGTTGTCATGAAACTGTATTTTCTGCCTTTCATTGTCTTATTATTTTGTATTAATCAGATGTTGGACCTACTGACTCTATTCACTATTGCCCCTAACTCTTTAATGTTCCATTTCCTTACCTTTCTGTTTTAAATGTTCGGAGTTAATCTTCAATTTATTTACTTATTTTTAATTTACTGAGACAGAGTCTTGCTCTGTGGCCCAGGCTGGAGGGCAGTGGCATGATCTCGGCTTACTGCAGCCTCCATCTCCGGGTTCAATTGATTCTCCTGTCTCAGCCTTCCAAGGAGCTGGGACTACAGGCATGCACCACCATGCCTAGCTAATTGTATTTTTTAGTAGAGACGGGGCTTCACCATGTGGGCCAGGCTTGTCTTGAACTCCTGACCTCAAGTGATTCACCCTCCTCAGCCTCACAAAGTGCTGGGATTACAGACTTGAGCCACCGCAACCAGCCTAATCTTCACTTTAAGTTGAAGAAAAAAACACGCTGAGGCATCAACAGTGCCCTTTCTATTATTTGGTTTAATACATTTTTACTGTGATAATCATACTTTTAATTTCCTGGAAATTTCTTGTTTTGATTGTTCCTTTTTCATAATAGCCTTTACAGCTATTATTTCCTTTCAAATTCCTTTTTTTTTTGGTAACAGAGTCTCGCTCTGCTCCCCAAGCTGGAGTGCACTGGCATGATCTCGGCTCACTGCAACCTCCACCTCCTAGGTTCAAGTGATTCTCCTGTCTCAGCCTCCCAAGTAGCTGGGACTACAGGTGCCTGCCACAATGCCCAGCGAATTTTTGCATTTTTAGTAGAGACAGGGTTTTGCAATGTTAGCCAGGCTGGTCTCCAACACCTGGCCTCAGGTCATATCTGCCCACCTTGGCCTCCCAAAGTGCTAGGATTATAGGAGTGAGCCACCATGCCTGGCCCTCCTCTCAAATTCTGCTGAGGGTATTAATTAGACACCTTTTTAAAAGTTTCCGGTAATCCCTGAATTGTACCTGAATCTTCTGGTATCGGTTGCCCTTTTCATTCATCTAAATACAGTTTTCCCCTAAATATCTGATTGATGATTCTTGGATCTGATAATCCTAGTTACTTTTCTAAGTGAAAAATGACATTGATTTGTATGGGTAATTCATATTGTTTCATCTGCACTGTGAAATACATGATCCCAAAAGGCTTCTTCCTGGAATGAAAGACATGTCAACACTCACAACATTCTGTGGGTTTCATGAGCAGAAAAGCAGGCAGGCAGGCTGGTGACACCCATGACTGCCAAGACAGACAAGCTTTACTTTACATGTGAAATGCTTTATGAACTTCCCTTTTTTACACATGAAATGCTTTATGAACCGCCCTCCTGAACACCTTTTCCACTTTTCCCCAATGCTCAATGTAGGATTTCACTTCAGGGAAAACAAAACAAAACAGAAAACAAAAACAAACAAACAAAAAAAACCTTTTCCATTGTTTTAATGCTACCATATGAGAAAAGAGAATTAGGCTAGTGTGTTGAACCTGCTGACTCAAACTGGAAACCCAGTCATTAGGCTTCAGCCTCGACCTCTTTTTTTTGGATCTTGTTCATTAGCTTCTTCGGGTTATAAATGCCTCATGCTGATAACAGAATTCACTCGGTTTTATTTTTGAGAGAATACATTTTGAGAATGATTCATGTAGGGAATAATTTATTTGTGAAGAATAAAGTTTCCAACATAGAGATCTTATTTTAAAAATTGGCTTTTTTTTCTTAATTTCAAGAGAATTGATGACACTTTTTAAAGGATTTCTGAAATCAGTGATCACTTAGATGAATGTTGCTATTATCTGCACACATTGCTACATTAAACGCTCCAGCATTTAAAGTTCATTTAAGCTTTCTGACACTAAATAATATTTCTTTGTTTTATTTCCAAACTTATGAAAGCAACATAGGCCCAAAAGGACAGCAGTATATAAAAATAAAATCAGGTTATTTTCCAATGAGAATAGAGATAAATCATTTTCCCAAGGAGAGTTCACCAAGGCTAGAGACTGGCCGAAGAAAAGTAGCCCTCAGCTTCAAAGATCAAGCTAATTTTAAAACACACCCTATCTCCTGCTTCATTTGTCTTAAATCTTAAGGCTGTTGTCCAACAGGTCATGGCAGTCAAAAGAACTGTCATATAGAATGTACATCTAGTAAGGCCCTCTCTATTTTTATTTTAAAACAGTGATTTAAAAAATTTTGGTAGAATAATCTAATTATCAAATAAAAGCTTATAGAAACCCACATACCTACACATATATAAAACAAACTGAAGTAGAGTTGTTTTGCTTGAGAAGGCTGAAGGTGGGGACAGAAACACTTCACAGCCTAGCTTCATTCAGCGTCCTGAGATACCACAAAGACACCGTTTTTCTCAAACAAAACTGAAATCTGCCAGGCACGGTGGCTCACGCCTGTAATCCCAGCACTTTGGGAGGCCGAGGTGGGCGGATCACCTGAGGTCGGGAGGTCGAGATCAGCCTGGCTAACATGGTGAAACCCTGTCTCTACTAAATATACAAAATTAACTGGGCATGGTGCTGCATCCCTGTAGTCCCAGATACTCGGGAGGCTGAGGCAGGAGAATCGCTTGAACCCAGGAGGTGGAGGTTGCAGTGAGCTGGGATCATGCCACTGCACTCCAGCCTGGGCGACAGAGTGAGACTCTGTCTCCACAGAAAAAAAAAACCAAAAACTGAAATCTACTCTTCTGTTACGTGAGGAGAACAATCTATGTCTCATATTTAAAATTTACAAGTATAGATACATTTTTCATGAATATTTATTAAAAACAATGAAATAAAAATTATTCCATTAACTCATTTGTTGAACATTTCCATGTAACCACAACAATGAAAAGCACTTTGAGAGCTGCATGGGAGGTCTAAGACATGGTTTCTAATATCGGAGTTCAAATAGAAATCATATCGGAAGCTGAAGCCACATTGTGTGGTGCTCACTTCCACAGCAGACTTGTACAGCTTGAAGTATTTAAGCAGATTAACTGTAAAGGAAAAGGAAAAATGTTACTTAGCTGCATCTTAAAAGACTCTTGGGATTCAAACAATCTCTTGGAGGAAGACAGCTAACACACCAGCGGTGGAGAAAACACAAACATTTTTGTTTGTTCAGTTTTTTGTAGAGACAGGGTCTCCTCTCGAACTCCTGGCCTCAAGGGCTCCTCCTGCCTTAGCCTGCCAAAGTGCTGGGATTACAGGTGTGAGACACCATGCCCAGCAAGGACAGATTTTCAAGAAGAGAACACAGCAGGGATGTGGTAACAAGACGACATCTGTGTAACTGAAGTGGAAAATAACGTATATTGGAGCTTGAAGGGAAATAAAATTAAATACCTAAGTGAGGAAAGTATAGTGTTTCAACCACCTGCTACCACTTCCTCCTATGCCCTTCCTTCTGGGAAGCCTCTATTTCCCTTCTTCACTCAGGTAAGGCTCTTGCTCAAGTGACTTGCTTTGCCCAATGAGATGGAATTAGATGAAATCACTGTCATGTCTCTTCTCTCTGTCATAAGGCTGAACGTGCTCCAGATAGAACCAGCTCCATCAGCTTCTGTCCTGGAGTGAGGGCAACTTCAGCCGTGCCACTGCAAACTCATGATGAGCGTGTAACTGAGCGAGGAATAAATCAATGTTGTTGAAGCCCCTGGATCCATTATCACTGCAGCTCAGACAATCCTCACTGATACAATGCTTAGTACCAGATGAAGGATGACGTTAAAGTGAGGACTGATGTCCATCTAGTGTAGGTTTATAAACAGTTTTCATTTCCAAACATGCCTTTTCACTCAGTGACTTTAACATGGGGATGGGTGACGCTGAACTTGGTTTTGTCTAGCCTTAGTTTACATGGCAGCATGGCAGCCAGTGCTCACGTTCAGGAACCTAAGATGAGAAGGAAAGTGTCTTCAGGGTTTACTCAATGTCACTTTCTCATTAAGGCTTAACCATCCATTTCAAATTGTAAATGAGTCCCTTCCTCTTTTTTTCTACTCTGTATCTCCCTCCCTTATTGTCTTTTTCTCCACATTACTTCACCACCACTTGCATGTGTGTGTGTATATGTATTTATGTATGCATGTGTGTCACGTATATATATGTATGTGTATATATATATAAACTTATGTTTGCAAAAACATATCTAAAACTTATATAAAACTTATCTAGTTGCAAAAACCTGAAAATTAATATACATCTCATAGTTCCTTTCTGAAAAATTATGATCTCTACATCCCCATGAAGAAAGTAAGACAAATAAACAAAGCACTACGAAAGTTACTCCAGTTACTTCATTAGTATGAATTTGCAAGAAAGAATTCAGTCTGTTTTCTTTAACAGATAAAATATATCACAGTTCAGGCAGACCTTGACTTACACTGACTTGACATATCTTGACTAACGAATGACTTATTTACAACTGGGTAGAGACTAGGAAAATCCCCACATATGCTGCCAAATACAATAGGTATCGCTGGCAACCAAATCAGAACCATTCCCCTGCCTCACAAAATGATACTTAGGTTAAGTACAAACATTGATTAGTGCAATATTTCTGGTAGATTTGGGGTTAATCTGGTTTTTGCACGCTGGATGGGGAATTTACCACTGTTATATTCTTTCATGACAAAACAAATGTGATGTTTTAAACCAAAACATTTTCTAATGCATTTGTGTAATGTTTCCATTTGAAAGGTAGAGAATGACTGTGCTGTATTTGCAAAACACAAGACCTCTCAGGGATAGCATAATACTTTCACTTCCAAAAAGCTTTTCCCCTCAAAGGAAGACACTGTGCCCTTCAGAATGACTCTCGAATTAATCATAGAAGAACTTTCATTTATAAATTACTACTCTTATATTTCACAGATGAAAGAAACAGAATACTTTATATTGTTTAAAAAAAACTATCTGGATATGGTTGCTCAGGTCGGGTATGGTGGCTCAGGCCTGTAATCTAGCACTTTGGAAAGCCGTGGAGGGTGGATCACTTGAGGTCAGGAGTTCAAAACCAGCCTGGCCAACATGGTGAAGCCCTCTCTACTAAAAATACAAAAAAATAGCTGGGCCTGGTGGTGGGCGCCTGTAATCCCAGCTACTTTGGAGGCTGAGGCAGGAGAATTGCTTGAAACTGGGAGGTGGAGGTTGCAGTGAGCCAAGATCATGCCACTGCACCCCAGCCTGGACAACAGAGTGAGACTGTCTCCAAAAAAAAAAAAAAAAAAAAAAAAAAATTTAACTGAGCATAAGATGATTAAAATATAGTCCCTTCACATGTCTTTAACTGCATTATATTCAATAAAATATTCATTTTAAAATGAAAACTTGAAAGTAACTGACCATTCAAATTTTGAACAAGCTGAAGAAGCTTCAAATAGCAGATAATTACCAATGTTTTAAATGTAGTATGTCCTGGAGAGAATCCAACGTTAGGATAAACAAGGCAAAGTCTCTGTTCTACAGAATTCAATGCAGTGCTGGAGACTGAGATGCAACCACATAATCCTATCATCTCAAACTGAACTTCAAGGAGGGAGTAACTAACTATGCCCTGAAAATGATGGACAATTTCTAAGAGGACTTGATACTTTGGCTCTGTCTTGAAGGATGCAAGGTCCTTCCTTATGAAGAATCTACCATACACAACAGTGCAGAGGTGAAAAGAAAGCACATTCAGGAAATAGTCTGTGATGGCTTCACCCAGAATAGAGGGCACTCAATGACCTGGAAGATGTTTTAAGAGGTTATTCAAAAATATTTACTATCAACTCAATGTTTGTCATAGGAAATGATTTTGTATAGAAATTATTTCCCCAGATTGTGAAGAGCTTTACACTGCCTACTTTGGAGTGTATTTTATAGGTAATGAGGAGTTATCAGTGGCTCGTAAACAGGAGACTGGTAGGATCAATTTCTTTTTCTTTATTTAAGGAAGGTAACTGGAGTTGGAGGCGAGGGAGACTGGTGACCAAGAGATTAGTTAATAAGCAACTATAATGACTGAGGTGAGAGATGATGAAGGGTAAAACGGGGCAGTTAGGCAGGGTGAACGCAGGTGAAGAAATTATCACCAGACACAATGGTGTGGCGAAACAAATAGGTGAAGAGACACAAGAATCTGCAATAACTTTTAAGAATTTATAACTTAAGGAACTGTTTGGGCACATTAACCAATAACAAAGGAGCAACTAGAGATGATCAGTGGGCAGTTTTGAATACTAGGAGAGATGTCAGAGTCATCACAGGACAGGTTGTAGTTGAGGCCAGGTCAAGAGTCTAAGATGCCACTGTATAGGATATAGCAGTAAAAGAAAGAACAGGAGAACAAGAGACCTAAGCAGAGGAAAGGGAGACATCAAACCACTCGGTATCACTTGAGTGATACTCCAAGAGCCAATGAACATGGGCTACAGGGAGTAGGACACAATGTCATGAGGTTGACAGAAGAAAATATATAAGGACTATAACAGTCTAGATGTAGCAATAAGGAAGTCATTGGAGGAAAATTTAAGAGTTGGTGGGGTTAGAAGCCAGACTGTCATGAAATCAGGAATGGGAAATAAGGCAGAGAACAAAGGTCCTTTCTGAAAGTTTTGATGATGAAGACACAGAGGAAACAAGGACAGTTGGTTGAGGGTAAGGTAGAGTTGAAAATTAAGGTAAAGGGAACTGAAACATAACTGTATGACCTAAAGATGGATCCAGTTAAGAAATCAATGAGAGAAGCTATAATTATGAGGCAAAGTAAGATAGAAATAACCTCAGAGATGAAGAAAGGATACCACCCTTTTTTGAGCATTCAATGTGTACCAGATGTTTTGCTGTACACTTTCAGATGCATTTCCTAAATTAGCTAAATATTACTAATAAGTAGGTATCAGTATCCCTAATCCACAGTCAGGAAATGATGGAATAGAAAGGTTTATTAAAATTGGAATATCTCAGAAGTGAAGATCTCTATGTGAAATAGGAGGCAAATCTTATGTTCAAACAGCATTAGGAATCAAGTAGTGAAAATGGCAGAGCTCCCATATTGAATGAGAAAGTGATTCCTGGCAGATAAGACAAGAAAAAAATATTCAGAGTGCATGGTAATTATTGTATAATAACAAAAAGTTAACCTGGAATGATTGCATTATTTTCAAGCACTAGCTCAATCATAAGTGTATTATTATATATAAGGTCTAATGAATGCTTTAATGAACAATAGCTTTTCATTTTGCCAAAGATACAGGAATATGGTTCAAAGTAATGTTACCTACATTAATCCTCACTAGAGTTTAATCTTAACCCAGTGAAGGCATTTCTATAAGGCAACTGTACTGAAATAATGTCTCGTACTATTTTACAACTATTTTATTATGTGAAAACTCCATGCTGGGAATCACTACCAATGACTAATTTAAAACTAATTATTTCAGCATTAATCTGGATAATGATCCATAATGAATGGAAAATGAATAATCTGACATTTCAGGGGCTCCCTACTGTCCCAATTCATATACAAGAAAATGCTTTTGCTGTCTTTCATACATAGATTAAACCACAATCTAAAATATCCCCAAAGTGTTGAGATACTTACAAATTATATTTTAGTTATTTATAGAACAGAATGCATAAATCTAAGTTTCAACGCTGAATTAATTAAGGAAAGTCCAATTTTATAACATTATTTTTGCATGTGGAAAAATAACTAATACATAATGCTTGACCATATGGTCTGTTAGTCCTTTTGCTAATTACCTACAAATCACTACACAGGTTTTACAGCTGCTACATATTATTAACTGTAGCATGTTTTCCCCAAAGATTTTATTTCTCTCTTCATACATTTTTGTTTTAACCATGTAGAAAACAAGTTCATATTTTTAAAAGAGTCAATTGCAGAAGACTGAATACATAACAGATATATATTTAAAGGAATGATGCTTTACATTTAAATTAATGTTAATTAATTGATAAAAGTTTCAGCAGACCAAAATATTGAATAGTTTTCTTTTAGTCAACATTTTAAAATTCTTCATTAAAGTCTGGTAGCCTAGGACACGCAATGCTGCAGTCAGGCATTAAAATGCTGTAATAACAGTTTCTGATATAGAAAGCAATTAGCTGTTTAAAAAAAATGATGTATTTCATATAAGCCATATCTAATTTGGGACATGTGCTTTAAACAATGTTAGAATTAAATCTGAATTTTGTCACAAAATCTAGAATAATTATTATGTTTTAAAAGTATAATGACTGAATAGCATGTCAGAGAAAATGGCAGAAAATTAAAATTGAAATTGAAGTATATAATTCCTAATAAAATGCCTGCTTCTACCTCCCCAGAATACTTTCATTACATTCTACTCTTTATCCAATTGGATAAACTACCTAGCTCCAGTGTAAAATCCTACTGGGCTAGGATTATGACTGATTCATCACATGCATCAACTGTGCACGATGGTCTGCACAAGTAGGTGCTAAAGGTATTTGCTGAAATAAAAGATCCATACTTTTCAAATCAAACAAGTTCTTACTCTTACGGTGCACGCATTGATTTACCACCTTAGTCATATAGTAATAGTGTATAAAAGCCAAAAAGATTACTGAGTATATAAAATAATTGGTATCTGAAAGGCCCTTTTAACTACCAACTATAAATTCTTCCCTAAGCTTTATACTGTCCTGCCAAGCTAACAGGTTTTCTTCGTACTAACGCTGCACAGATCTTCAGAAAAGCTGCTATCAATTACTTTGATTTCCCAGGCTGCCCAAACTGCTAATGGAACTTAGTAATTAGAGTTCTTTTGAAACAATCCCAAATCTGAGCATTCTGCCTCATTACAAGCAGCCATCAACATTAACATCAATCGTTGACAATGTAATATACATTGGATGTGCCAGAGGTGATCATTATCTAAAATCCTGTTTCTAGAACATGACTTCTATCTAGTGAAGAACATGTAATCGGGATCTAAGATATTTCTACCTCCAATAACTGATTCTATCATGAATCTTGTATGCAGCATTCACAATCAGAAGCAAAGATATCTTTATTTGTAATACTCCCAGTCAATTTCATAGAAAAGAGCCTTGAATTCTGTCACCATTTTAAGAGGCCATTTTGTCCATATCTTCCCTTTCACCAAAAATGTAATCAGATATCAATACATTGTACACATGATACTGTCTTACACTTGTATTTGGAAGCAGGTTCCCAAATTGATGATCAGCATTCAGAACAATACACTTTGCAACCAGAATTGCTAACTTGTAAAGCCAAAAATCAACAGGAAGCAAAATGAGTCTGAAAAACATAAAAAGTAAAAAATTTTATAGAACCATTTGCCCACAGATCAAAAGGAATTTTGATCAAATTGACTAGTATAACTCAGGAAATTACAGTTATTAGTCCTTAAGCATTTCGGGTAGAATTCTCATCTTTTCCAAAGCTTCACTCAAATACAACAGGTCATAAGACCTCACAATCTTCTCAGAACACTAATGGAGCTGCCACAGTATTTGAAGGACATGGTCATCTAATGTGTACAATGTTTCTGGAGGAAAATAAAACTTTTAGAGCAGAGTCATCTGTATTATGCATCAATGAGATGTCAGGCCACCTCAGGAATGACTGTTCCACTACAGTCCATGTGCACTCAAATATATTAAGTAGTCTATAAATTCAATGTCAAAATTAAATTGCAACTGTCAACAAACACAAATAGAGGACTGGTTTATTACTTCTGTTATATTAACCAGCTTTTCCAACTAAAAACTGCAATACTAACTCTGCGTTCTGCCTGGAATTCCTTATAAGAAGGGTGCTTTAAGAATTGATTTTTAGTGATGCTGAGCATTCTTTCATAGGTTTGTTGGTAGCTTGCATGCCGTCTTTTGTGAAGTGCCTGTTCATGTCCTTTGCCCATTTTTAAATGTTTTTTTTAATTGTGTTTTGCTTCTTGATTTGTTTGGTTCCCTATAAATTCTGGATATTAGGCCTTTGTCGAATGCACAGTTTGTAAATATCCTCTGCCATTCTGTAGGTTGTCTCTTTAGTCTGTTGATAGTTTCTTTTGCTGTGCAAGCTCAGTAGTTTAATTCAGTCCCACTTGTTTATTTTTGTTCTTGTTGCAATTGCTTTTGGGGACTTAGCCAAAAAACTTTTGCCAGAGCCAATGTTGAGAAGAGTATTTCCTAAGTTGTCTTTCAGAATTATTATAGTTTGAGGTTTTACATTTAATCTTTGGTCCATTTTGAGTTTTTTTATACAGGGTGAAAGGCATCCAGGTTCAGTCTTCTGCATATGGCCAGTTAATCAACAGAGAAATGCAAATCAAAACCACAATAAGATACCATCTTATACCAGTCAGAATGGCTATTATTAAAAAGTAAAAAAAAAAACAAAACAAAAAAAAGATGTGGCAAGGATGCAAACAAAAGGAAATGCTTATATACTTACACACGGTTGGTGGGAATGTAAATTAGTCCAGCCACTGTGGAAAGCAGTCTGGAGATTTCTCAAAGAACTTAAAACAGAGCTATCATTTGACCCAACAATCCCATTACTGGGTATATACCCACAAGAAAACAAATCATTCTACCAAAAAGACACATGCACTCACCTGTTCATCGCTACATTATTCACAATAGCAAAGACATGGAATAAACTCAGGTGTCCATCAATACTAGACTGGATAAAGAAAATGTGGTACATATACACCATGGAATACTACATAGCCACAAGAAAGAATGAAATCACGTCCTTTGCAGCAACATGGATGAAGCTAGAGGCCATAATCCTAAATGAATTAATACAGGAACAAAAAAAAGAAATACTGCACGTTTCACTTATAAGTGGGAACTAAACATTGAACACACCTGGACATAACAATGGACACTGGGGACTATGAGAAGGAGGAGGGAGGGAGGCATGGGTTGAAAAACTACCTATCAGCTACTATGCTCACTACCTGGGTGATAGGATCCATAGCCTGAACTGTAGCATAACGCAATATTCCCATGTAACAAACCTACACATGTACTCCTGTATCTAAGATAAAAGCTAAAATTAAAAATATAAATTAAAAAAATAAATAAAAAGAACTCACTTCTGTGTAACTGTAATAAGAAATGGAAGTAGGTAGAAAAGACAAAAATAAAACTTGAAATGATACAGAAAAATATGCCCAAGACAAAAATCCAGTTTGTTATAATAATATAGCAAATGTCCTTAGATACAAATGTAATTGGTAATTCTAATATAATACAAAATAATCAGGCTAACTTCTCCATTACAAGCATATTTTATAATCATTTTCCTGCTGGCAAACATAAGCAAAGCTGAAATTCAAAGGATTTGTTCAGTACAATCCCTTGTGAAAATAATTTTTCATGTAAAATATTAAATAGTGTTAACTTTAAATACTTGTCATATTTAATTTATACTTCATGCATGTATTAATTTTGAATGTATCTTTAGTATATATCTTTTAGGATTCATTGCTATTCCTTACAACCTAGATGAGCTATAAAATCACCAGCTAAACCTTTAAAAAAAAAAAATGTAGGCCGGGTGCGGTGGCTCACGCCTTAATCCCAGCACTTTGGGAGGCCAAGGTGGGTGGATAACTTGAGGTCAGGAGTTCGAGACCAGCCTGGCCGACATGATGAAACCCCATCTCTACTAAAAATACAAAAAATTAGCCAGGCGTGGTGGTGGGTGCCTGTAAGCCCAGTTATTCGGGAGGCTGAGGCAGGAGAATCACTTGAATCCGGGAGGCGGAGGCTGCAGTGAGCTGAGATCACACCACTGTATTCCAGCCTAGGTGACAGAGCAACACTGTCTCAAAAAAAAAAAAAAAAAAAAGTATCCATTTAGTCACTGGGAAGAGAGGACTTACAACTCCTAAAACTCCAGTTTCTAGAGAAATTCAATTATGTATAAAACCAGATTTCCAGAACTTCACACATTTAGCTGATTTTCTAGTTGAGAAATCACGTGAATTCACACAAACCTGGAGGTTGCAGATTGCCTGAGTTTTGTTCCACTTGCTGAATGCAGAGGCCCAGTGCACCCCATGACTGGTGTCCCCAGCCCAGTCTCTTTCCATGGGACCCTGAATGTGCCTGGGATGACAGAATAACATGAGGTGGGGAAGGAAGGGAGGAGAGTTTGTGATGTGAGGGATGGCAGGATGAAGCGAGGGAGGGAGGAAGGTGTGTACCTAGATGAGCTAAACAAGAGACTAATGACTGGAAAACTATTTTTCAACATTGCCCTAGACATTCTAGGTGTGAGGGCATTTAAACAATGTTTAAACATTAATAACTTCTAAATAACTAGAAGTGGAAAACAGTAAAGGAGAAATGAGACAGTTACAGAGACTGCTAAGTACATGAAAAATATAACACACGGTCTTGTGTCAACAAAACTGACCAGCATTTTACAAAAGGGCTCCAGTGGGGATGTCATTTCTTTAAAATAGTGACTCCCCTGAACCAAAAAAGCCAAAGTTCCCAGAGCAGCCTGTGCATTCACCTCTCCACACCTGGGCTTTGGCTATTCTCCAGGGTTGGAACGCATCTGCAGGTGTAGACATCTACCCTCACAGGCCTCCCTGCCTAACCCAGGGGCCAGCAAACATTGTCTTCAAAGGGCCAGATGGTAAATGTTTTTGGCTCTGTGGCCTCCTGACACTGCTGGTTTGTCCCTCCTCCTCCTCCTCTTCTTCCTCCTCCTCCTCTTCCTTCCCCACCCTTAAAAAATGGAAAACCCAGGCCAGGCATGGTAGCTCACACCTGTAATCCCAGTGCTTTCTCCATGGCACACCCTGAGGACTCAAACCACAGCTGCTAGGAAGCTCCCTGTTCTGCTGTTTCTACCATAGCTGTGATCACTTCCCCCGGTAAGCACACAGTCCCATATACTCTCCAGCCTCTCTCCTCCAGCATGAATGCACACTTCTTCAGGCAGAGCTTTGATGTCTTATTTAGCTTGTATCACCAGCCACTAGTGCAATGGCTGACACAAGAAGAGTGATGGACATTTGTTGTTGTTTTTGTTGTTGTTGTTGTTAAGACAGAGTCTCGCTCTGTCACCAGGCTGAGTGCAGAGGCATGATCTCGGCTCACTGCAACCTCTGTCTCCCAGGTTCAAGAGATTCTCCTGCCTCAGTCTCCCAAGTAGCTGGGACTAAAGGCACACGCCACCATGCCCAGCTAATTTTTGTATTTTTAGTAGAGACGGGGTTTAACCATGTTGGCCAGCATGGTCTTGAACTCTTGATCTCGTGATCCATCGGCTCCAGCCTCCCAAAGTGCTGGGAGACATATCTTTAATTAAACATTCCTAGACTCCAGTTTTCTCACCTGTAATATTAAACATTTATGTTCCTTTTAATCTCTACAATTCCCTAATTTCACTTTTGAGAAGTTCAAATACTGTATCTTACCTCAAGTATTTAAATAATGAGTTTAATTCTTAATTCTGCCTATACCAAAGAACAAAGTATCTTTTTACTTGACTTGATTTCTTCCTTTCACGCAGGACAGTCCTGGGTGCTCACAAGAGTCAAGTTTCACACACAACAGTTCACGGGGTAATAGCCTTTTATATATTTTTCACATGTGGAAAATGAACATAGACATGGGTCTTAAGAAGGGTAATCAACTGCATTCTGAACTAGGCATTCAATTTCCAAAATAATAAATTTCCTCTATCTTTAGTCTCCGTTCCCTTCCCCTCTTTCTCATTCTGGGTGTTTTACCAGAAAATTAGAAGTCTTTAAAATCAAATCAGTGCAATGAAATGTTTGGCTTTTAGGGTGAAATCACCAATGTGATTATATGGCAAGATCCCACATACTCAAAAGGTTCAAATTTGACTTTGCTTGATTTTATATGAGACTTTAGTGTTTCTGATGCCATTTTTACCCTGCAATTCAAATATTCTCCAAGAGTAGACCTTATGTCATAGCCTTGTTAACATTATTTCATCTTGTTATTAAGTTTTCTTATTTTATTATAATAATATTATTAATTTTCATTACTCTAAGAAATTATTTCTTAATTTGGTTGACATTTAGATCTTTCAACTGTCATTATGATTTAAGAGTTTGTTGATTCTCAGTGGTAATCATATAAAAAACAGTTCCAAGGAAAACAATTTGGTGATGATTAATAGCCTCTGATGATTCCACTAATAATTTTACACAGGCAGATCTGTTACTTAACACAAGTGAATGCCTCAGTCACATGATTAGCTTCCGGTTTGGGGGCTTGGTAGCCTGGTCTATTTTGTGTGCACTGCTCTCAACCATAATGGCACAAGGCACATTTGGAGAAAAAGCCTCCCAAATGAAAACCATAATGGCATGAGGCACGTTTGGAGAAAAAGGCTCCCAAATGAAAACAACTACTTACAAAGCATCCTTGGGTCAAGGAATTCTGTAAAAATTAAAATGGTTCTGTTCTCCTGAGTGCTGTGACTGAAAAGTAGTGGAAATTATAAAAATTAAATATTCTGAAGGCACTTGCCAAATATCAGCAACAGCTATATATTACTTAGATAGTAATATAATTTGCCCACAAAAAAGTTAATGTTAAATTGCTCTAATTTTCATATAGTCTTAATCTTATTATTGGACAATAGATTTGTTTTTTCTGTTGCAACAAGTCAATAGAAAAAAAAATCTCAGTGACATAAATTTTTGCGTTAAGCCCAACATGAAATAAATAGCACCATATGTTTGGCTAAAAATAGCTTTGAAATTTTTGAGCCATCTCCACCTCCTGTGGAGCAATGTGGGGGAGAAATAAACCAACCAATAAATAAGATCTAGTTCTGTTTCTAACCTTCCCATTTTACAAATGAAGAAACTTGGCACAAAGAGGGTAAAGAGATGACTGAAGGTAACATGCCTTGTTAAGGGCATCTTAATGGAATATATTAGATGAACTCAGGCAAATCTATGTTCCTGCTCAAGATCACTAGAGAAATTTTGTTTCTGTTCTCCAAGTTTTCACATTAACAACCAAGAGACAGTGACTTGTGTAAACAGTGACACAAAATGCAGACATTTGGGGAATGAAACGGAAATGAAATAAACACCCATGAAGAAGCAAAACAACTGGGTATGGTGGTTCACAGCTGTAATCCCAGAACTTTGGGAGGCGGAGGCAGAAGGATCCATTGAATCCAGGAGTTCAAGACAAGCTTGGGCAACATACAGAGACTCAGTCTCATCTGGGAATGGTGGCATGCACCTGTAGTAAGTAGGGAGGCCGAAGTGGGAGGGCTCCTTGAGCCCAGGAGCTCAAGGCTGCAGTGAGCCATGACAGTGCCACTGCATATCAGCCTGGCAATGGAGCGAGATTCTGTTCCAAAAAAAAAAAAAAAAAAAAAAAAAAAAAAAGATATGGCCAGGCACAGTGGCTCACGCCTGTAATCCCAGCACTTTGGGAGGCTGAGGCAGGCAGATCACAAGGTTAGGAGTTCAAGACGAGCCTGACCAACATAGTGAAACCCCATCTCTACTAAAAATAAAAAAAATTAGCCGGGCGTAGTGGCGGGTGCCTATAATCCCAGCTACTCGGGAGGCTGAGGCAGGAGAATTGCTTGAACCCGAGAGGCAGAGGTTGCAGTGGGCCGAGATCATACCGCTGCACTACAGCCCTGGTGACAGTGCAAGACTCCGTCTGCCACCTCCCGCCCCCCCAGAAAAAAAGCAGCAGCAAAATAAAGTTAGAGACATCCATCATCAGACTGAGATTTCAGGAGGTCAAACTTGCAAATACACACACTGGTGCATACACACAACTCCAACTGATAAGGAGCACAACCAGATATTGCTTACCAGTCTAAAATTCTAAACAGTAGGGAGAGATCAAAGTCTTACATGAGAAATCCCTGAGCACAGCTGACAGGAGTGAGAGCTGGACATACAGGTCTTCAGCCAGTACGGAAGCAGGGCTCGACTTTGACCCTCACTTTGAGTCCCATGGACATTCCTTCTATCCACACAGAATTTCTAGCTTGAAATCAGGAAGAAGTAAAAACTTTGACCTCATATTTGACTTCTGTGATCTCTTTTCCCTATTAACTCTGCCTATCACAAAATGCAATTAAACTAAAATTGTATCTGAATTAAAACAATAATTTTACCAAATCCTAGTAAATTTGGGTCATTAGATGAATGAGAAACTTGCTTTTTACCATTTAGTTTCAGAACTTCTTTAAAAGTCACTATTTCAAATTACTTATTCCTGAATTTACTTTGTCGATATTGATTTTCATGCATTCACTTCCAATTATGGTTGAATAACAGGAAATACAAAAATTTTTCTGCATAAAACTATGGCCCTAAAGCACTGAACGCCAATGAATGATTGAAGCTGCTTGAAGAAAGCATCTCTAAAAGCCCTCAACTGTCAATCCTACAATATAACGAAGGCAGATGATATTCTCAGACTCCTTTATATGGTTTCTTTCATAGTTTCACTTTTTAAAAAAATAAAAGAAATGCTGAAATATGAAGTTCCTTTTCAGCATGCAGTTTGTTCTAATGATAATGTAATTCCCCTACGTAAGGAGTTCCATATTATTTTTTTCTCCACGCTGAACTGTAAGACAATGATATTACCCCTATGTTTATTACTACCCCTTTAACTTTATGAAGCACAAAATACCTCCTTCCTGTTTCCTTGACGTACAGAATTTTGCTTCAGGAAGCCTAAGAGGTTTTTTTCCTAGCCTGTATATGCTTATTCTGTGCCAACTCATTGTAAAGGAGCCGGTTTGAAAGCCTATCACCATTCATTCGGTGACTTTCCGACTCTGTCTCCCTGGTAACAGAAGCCTACAATTATGAGACAAGAACACAAAGGATTTGCCAAATTATTTAAATTCTAATACTCCAACATTTTATACCCTTCCGCCTCCCATCCATGCATCTGTTGTTTTTTCCCAAGTCTAAAGCAATGGTCTTCATGTTAGCTTCTCTATCTTCAGTTTCCCTCTGGCCAAGTCATCTAAAATATGCATTCCAGTTGAATCTTTTGGAAATCTTAGGCCTGTCATTCTTCCATAAAAAACTTTCACTGCACCCCAAAACTCTCAGAACAAAGTACAAGTACTTCCGTTTGGTATTCTAGGATCTCTATGACTGCTATCTGTCCCCCCCTTTTTTTTTTTTTGGCAGAGTTTTGCTCTTGTCGCCCAGGCTGGAGTGCAATGGCGTGATCTCAGCTCACTGCAACCTCTGCCTCCCAGGTTCAAGTGATTCTCCTGCCTTGGCCTCCCAAGTAGTTGGGATTACAGGCACCTGCCACCACACCCAGCTAATTTTTTGTATTTTTAGTAGAGACGGGGTTTCACTATGTTAGCCAGGCTGGTCTCAAACTCCTGACCTCAGGCGATCCACCCGCCCACCTTTCATACATATCTCTATGCTTCTGTGACTTTGGCCACTATACGAGCTAGGTCAAGTTTGCCAGTCTTCCTGTGTCTCGCTACTTCACATTGCTATAAACATTCTTAAGTAAACAAAGCTCTGTTTTGAATTAAACATTTCCAAAGCAAAGTATCTCACTAGCTTCCTTCACCACATGCTGGTCCCTAACAAGTATGCTTATTCCTTAGGATTCTCCACAGTCAATGGCGCCATTTCCCCAGTTGCTCAGGCCTGTTAAAGTACGAGTTTCAACAAAGCAAAATCATGATTCCTATGTAATAAAAATCATGTATCTTATGTAAATAAAAAATGAACGTGTGTCAAAGATCTTATACACTTAGTAATTAATGAGGAAACCAGTAAGATGTTAAAACCAGTTGAAATTAAAATTTGAAGAGGTAGGTGTTTAAAGGCAATTTTACAAAGTAATTTTATGGTAAGATCATCTGGTTAGATATATTAATAAAATGGGTTAATGTCCAACAGGGCAATAAACTATAATTTTTAAATCATCTTTTCCACCAGATAGAAATTATCTGTATCTCTACTAGACAAAAATCTGTACATTCACCCCTTCTCCTACAAGGTTTTACAACACCCAAAGAAACAGAAAATCAAAGGTAGAAGCCTACACTGAACGGAAAAACACTGAGTAGTTGCTGCCATTTTTGTTTCAGAAAACTTTTCTGATATTCTACCCCTTATGATTATAAATAATCCTCAAAGATTATTCTTTGAAGAAAAAGTCTAGCCTCATTAGGTTTGGTCTAATTATTCACATGGACGCAAGGCAACAAGAGTCCTAATCAAACACACAGGCCTTGAGTTTGATCTGAAAATCTAGAGCCTTATAGTATTGAGCAACTATGAAAGACTAAGAATTTTCTGGGTAGATTTTTCATCAGAGGTCTCAGATTTGACTTTTATTATAGTCCTCATATTTTTTTTTATGCTGAGTGTAGGAGACTCAGCCCAAGATGTTTTTTCCAGCAGATTTCATATATACCCATAAATCTGGGTGAATTCTTCTCTTCTCCAAATTCTCTAAGGCCTCTGATCTGGTAAGAAATCATACCTTCTGTGAAGCTGATGCTCTGTAAGCCAAGCACCAAATGCCAAGCCAGGGTTCTTGGGAGACTCTGTAGGCACTGAATCCATACATAACTAGTCTTGAGAACAGGCTTCCAAGTAAGTACTTGCTCTTTAATAGTGGGCTTTTCACAGCTGATTAAATGAGAATCATTCTCAAATGTGATACTGCTTGCACAATTGATGTTTCCAATTATGCTCTGATAAAAAGAGAGCAAGATTCTTATTGAATCTTACCCAAATAACTACATTGCCAGGTCACAAATCTTAGTAACATAGCTGTTTCTGAATTCTAAGGGATGAGTGAGAATGAGATACCACTAAAAATGTTTCACTGCAGTTTACCAAAGCATAGTCTATTAAACTGAGGCTTAGAGACAGCTTGGGAAAAAGGAGAAAGGGCTTCCTCATACAACCATAAATAAGAGAGCATTCCAACAACAGCAACATATCTAAACAAATAACCACAATTAAATTAGTCTCATCAGTTCATTTAGTCCTTAGTAATTAAGTTTTATTCTGCTGGATACTGCTTTCATAAAGTATGTCTGCTGCTGGACTGAAAGAAGTCCTGGAAATCCTTAGATCCTGATATAGTCTGCAAGTTGTCTAAGCAATACCTGTTTGGAAGGCTGTGCTTGACAATTCCCTGAAGGGGCAATGGTTCATAATGCTGGTATAGGCCTTTCCGCAGGTTCTGAACTCCCCTTTGCTAACGGTATAAACTCTAGCCTGAAGCTTATAGCAAAGTCGCCAGGCAAACATCAGAAGGGAAAAGAGCTCTTGCTTGATGGTAAGACTCATGGCGGAGGTTATATTCCAGGAACAGTATTATCACAGCAGGCAAGAGTAAATTTCTTTTTTGGGATAGAGGACATAACTATTGCATAAGGGTTTCCCCTGGGAGAGAAGACATATGATGGATAGCAGAGGCACTGACAATTTCCAGGGTCTTCTCAAAATGTGTACACTATAAAATATTTATAAAAATGAATAACATTTTACTTATACAAATTTAACCCAGTCAAGGTTAAGCATCTTTCCTGATTTGACAACTATCTTCATCAGTTCTCACAATAGTTTGAGGTAATTAAGACATATGGAACCCATGAAACAAACCCAATTATTTCTAGTATTCTTTTACTTATAAAGTGAAAGAATAATCTTTATGAGGCCCCCTCAAAACACAAAGATAGCATTAGATGTAAAAGACATTTTACACTGAAATTTTTTTTTCTAAATTTGCAATCAAATTGTAGAAGGCAAAAATCAAAGTGTTGTCAGAGGAAATTTGCTCACTTAATTAGGATGGAACCATGCAGGCATGAGAAACAGTATCTGGTTACCTATTTAATCAACGTGGCAAACAGAAGAAGGCACACAAGTACCAGGAAACTTCAGTTCTTTACTAGTGAGGAACTTTGGCTCACTGAACTTCGTGTTTGTTTACATTTATTTATCTCGTTTTGTTTTTGTAAATAATCAACGACATGATAAGGTCCACACAAAGTTGAGATGCAGAATCCTTGCTACTTAGGCAGATTACTCTGCAGGTAAAGAATGATGTTTTGTCACTCCATCCGCCCTCTGTTAACTCTAAGGCCAATTTATCATTTTAACAGAGAGAAGTCATTTTCTAGTTTTGTTTTAATGTGAAGTTTGGCAGTAAAGGTTTCATGAGCTCCTTTTATTTTTTTATATCTTGTGAATAATTCTATCAAAACTGAACAGAATTTACCAAAAAATTAACACCTTTCATTATTTCTTTACAGATTCAGATACTATAAAAACAAGGCAAATACAATTTGTTTCCTCAAAGACTCTATAGCTAGCTCTCCACACTCATTATTCTCTTCATATGCTGGAACACACTAATACTTTTCTTTGGGACTAGTCTTGTTTTGTATTTGTTTTTGTTTTCTTAGACAAATGCACTTACACAGTTGTGTTCCTTGTCATTATTGCTCCTTGTGATAACAGTAGTCCTAATTTTTAGCAGATATTACAACTTCTATTTCATAGAAAAAGCTAGGTGGGAGATAACTGAGAACCGTCATAGCATTTTAGCAGACTAGCAAAGCTCAAAACTACACAACACATACCTTCCTAAAGCCACATTCATCCTTTTTGCACGTTCTTAGAGTGACAAATAATGAACATGTTTAATGATATGATCCATAAAATAAGAACCAAAAATATTAAAAAATTAACATTTGCTTACTGTTAGTTGTTACAATATTCTATCTTAGAAATTATTCAGGGATCTAAAATAATACTTATTAATTAACTCAATTTAATTTTAATCCAAATTTTGAAGTTAGTCTGGGCTTTGAAATTATGTTTAAGCTAACATTCTATAAAACATAATCACTGTTATAAAATCATTGGTCAAAATTGCAATTCAATATATTTGAAAGCATTTCATAATCTCAAACATTATTTAGAAGTAACATCATATTTTTGGTTAGCAAACCAATATAAGTATAGTAGTGTCGAAAACTCAGACTAAGTAGTTGCTTCATGAGAAAAATTTAAATCTTATAAAGAATATAATATAGTATATTATACTTAAAATTGAAATATCACAGAAAAGTTATATAACTTTTTTCTTAAGAAAAATGATTAAACCAATCTAATCAAAAATTCACCTTATGTGAAGTCTTAAATTGTTTCTCTTTTAGTAGTTTCTGTAAGAATATTTTAAGTCTAGCATAATATTAGGAGATACTCTGAATTTTCTAAATTTCTTATATTGAACATAATTTAAACATGAATATTTACTGAATTCATTGTAAGACATAGTATGATTGAAGAATATAGGATATGGTGGATTGTGACATTTTAAATTACAGGTTTAAAAGTTTTGTATATCCCTACCTATTTTATTTTCTAAGACCTAAATATTAATGCACTGGCTCAATAACTAATCAGAAGTAAAACTTGACATAGATATAAAGACACCATGGGCAATAAGAAAGAACAAGCGGCCGGGCGCCATGGCTGGTGCCTGGAATCCCAGCACTTTGGGAGGCTGAGGTGGGTGGATCACCTGAGGTCAGGAGTTTGAGACCAGCCTGGGCAACATGGTGAAACCCTGTCTCTACTAAAAATATAAAAATTAGCCAGGCATGGTGGTGCATGCCTGTAATCCCAGCTATTCAGGAGGCTGAGGCAGGAGAATTGCCCGAACCCGGGGGGCGGAGGTTGCAGTCAGCCAAGATCATGCCACTGCATTCCAGCCTAGGTGACAGAGCAATACTCTGCCTCAAAAAAAAAAAAAAAAAAAGAAAGAAAGAACAACAGCATATTTTTCACTATGTGTAATTATTTTAAATGAGCTGTCACATTTTAAATTTACCTAGAAATTAGACCATTTGCAGGCCCATTTCAGCGGGGAGGCAGAATGACAGAAAATCATACACATTTTCCATTAATGGACTCTTGCTGTGGGAAAGGGTGAGCTGTCCTGAAGACCTCTATCCAGTGTTCATAAGTTTATCACTCACCTCTAATAAAAAACAATCACTATGTGAATTTGTAGAAAATATTAATTTCATGTTTATTTTTAGCCTATGAATATAGTGACTTTCATTAGTATACAATGTATTTTTATCATTTCTGAAAGGTTTTATCCAGTGTTTTGCTGAAGCTTTTTGTTTTCCAAAGTACACTAAATTTTCAATTTAATAGTTTAGTTCAGTTAATACTCATTTTACTTCATGTGTACTAATAAATTATTCAACTTATTATTACCTTGTGGACTTCCATAATTTTTCAAATTATAGTCAGCAACACTGTCTGCAGCAGATTATTAAGAAGTAAAACCATATATAGAAAACATACATTTAATCTTTCTTAGATACTGTTTCATGTCTTGCTCAACAGCAGCTTTGGGACCAAGCACAGATGGAAATTCTCCCAAGCCCCGCTCTACCTCCTCTCTGACTCCAAGTAAGTTGAATGCTCCCACTTTCAGCGCATTCAGTCTTTTGGCAATGGAGATGCACAAGTTGCCTGGAATCATAAAAGGCTCCTCGGTTTGCCTATCTTTCTAGTTCCCAGGACCCTGCCTGTGCTCCTCCTCCTCCTGCCACCCAGATATGGCTACTAAGCCCCAACCTCACACTCCACACCATCCTCCAGGCGGAGTGCACCCCCCCATGGAAGGCTCTGAGCTGGAGAAGCACACATCACCAGTCCAGACCACACTTGGCAGTAGCAATCAGGGTCAAAGGCTAACATGTACTTGCAGGATAAAAATGGATTCTGTCTTATACTCAGTATCTAAAGATAGGGCTGGTGATCACCATCATTGGAGCCATCATCACTGCCAGGCTGCACAGACCTAATCCCTCCCTGGGAGAATATGTATCTGCAGCCTAAAGTCTGAAGCCTTTTCCCAAAGCCTTAACCTTCCATTAAAAATAACCGTTGAATCTTTTCAGAAAGTCAGGCACTCCCCACAAAAAAGAACAAGATTCCCATAAATACAGTGGTCTATCCCCTAGCTGGCCCTAATTATAGAGCCCCAATTTTCTTAGTAAACTTGTAGCTAGCTAAGTACCACTAGCCAATGCTAACCTGATGCCATTTACAAAAAATAAATTTCAGAGATTTAAATTATTCTGTATGTGTGTATTTAAAAATCTGAAAGCAATATGGTATACTGCAAAGAATATGGTTTTGAAATCCTACAGATTTGGTTGAAGTCCCTGCACTGACACTAAATAGCTGTATGTTATTGGAAAACTACCAAAAGCTTATCTAAGTAAGGCTTAGAAAAAAACAGTCAAGTTATTTTCATGATTAATAAGATGCATATAGAGAACTTAGCATAGCTCTTGGAATATAATAATAGTCAGTTTATTGAGCAATTGCTATTAATATTATTGAATACCATTTCAGTGTATTCAACTTTTCTTTCCGTGGCTTATTAATAGAGTATCTACTTAACTGCATATTCAATTCCATGTCTTTATTTTTCATATTATAACATTGTCCATATTAAAACGGCTTTATTTACAATTTTGTTGACTACTATTCTATTGAATACTGACAGCCTAATTTTATGAAGGTGTGTGACCTTTGCTATCTCCCTAACATGATTCTATACAGAAAATTACATAAAATATCAAAAAAAAAGGAAAAGAAATATTGTAACTATTGCAGCCTCATTCACAGAAAAGACAGGGTACCCAAACTAAAAATCCAAGGGATGAAATCTTCAAGGCCACCAGCTGATTTTTGTGCATCAAGAAGCAAACAGTCACTCAGTTATGCAGCTGAGCTATGGCAAACCTTACCTGTCTTACAGAAGACAGCTGAGAGCTACAATAAAAGAGATCTATTGCAGCTCTTCTTTCATAGAGTTTTCTCTTTCATAGCATGGAAAAAACAAAGTCAGGGATTCCTTAACTATTTCTTTGATCCTATAAATTTTTTGTTGGCATAGTTGTTTAGCTGTATGGGCCACTACATGAAATGCTAAGGAAGAAAAAAAAAGTGCTTTTTGACATACTCAAAAATTGTCTTTTGAAAACTAAATTGTGCTTTCAAGGAAAAAGTATTCACATAAAAGTAATAATCAACAAATTGGATATAACTGATGAGATTATTTGATAGCCACCTTGCTTCTATTCACGTACTCTACTTCTATGTGTCTTCTCAAAAGACTCCCACCAAACTCCATTCTTGTTATTTCCAGAACAAAAGGAGACAAATTCTGACCCACAGCCATAGTGCATAAACTTTCTCTCTTTTTTTTTTTTTTTTTTTTTTTTTTGAGACGGAGTCTTACTCTGTCGCCCAGGCTGGAGTGCAGTGGCACGATCTCGGCTCACTGCAAGCTCCACCTCCTGGGTTCACGCCACTCTCCTGCCTCAACCTCCCGAGTAGATGGAACTACAGGCGCCCGCCACCACACCTGGCTAATTTTGTGTATTTTTAGTAGAGACGGGGTTTCACCGTGTTAGCCAGGATGGTCTTGATCTCCTGACCTCGTGAACCGCCCGCCTCGGCCTCCCAAAATGCTAGGATTAGAGGCGTGAGCCACCGCGCCTGGCCTAAACTTTCTAAAGCAGATTCCAGTTTTCCCAGGTAAAATCATACAAAGAAACCAAACATATAAAATAAATAAAAGTTTTTAAAAATTAAAATATAATTTGTTATTTTTTTTATTTTTTTAGAGACAGAGTCTCTCTCTTCTGCCCAGGCTAGAGTACAGTGGTGTAATCATAGCTCACTGTGGCCCTGACACCCTGGGCTCCAGGGATCCTCCCACTTCAGCATCCTGAGTAGTTACGACTACAGATACATGTCACCATGCTTGGCTAATTTTTTTATTAAAAAAATTTTTTTGTAGAGGTGCAGGTCTCGATATGTTGCCCAGGCTGGTCTCAAACTCCTGGCCTCAAGCAATTCTCCCACTTTGGCCTCCCAAACTGCTTGGATTACAGGCATGAGCCACCATGCCCAGCTGAATTTATCGTTTTTAAATAGAAAATACACTTGTGTAGCACTTAACAACGGAGATACATTCTGAGAAATGTGTCATTAGGTGATTTCATCATTGTGAGTACATTATAGAGTGCACTTGCACAGACCTAGCTGGTATAGCCTACTACACACCTAGGCTATATGGTAGAGCCTCCTGCTCCTGGGCCACAAGCTGAACAGCATGTTACTCTATTGCATACTGTAGGCAACTGTAACACATGGTAAGTATTTGTGTACCTAAACATATCTAGACATGGAGAAGGTACATTAAAAACACAGTATTATAATCTCACAGGACCACTGTCACATATGCAGTCTGTCATTGACCAAAACATTATTATGTGGCACATGATTGTATTATAAGAAAGAAAACAAAAATGGCTCATAAGTCCACAGCCAAGGATAAATACAGAAGTAAAACAAATTTAACTAGGAAGTTGAAACCATACATAAAGACATAAAATAAAGAGTAAAACTTCTTCCCCTTCCCTCTGAGCCCTCTCCACAAAGGTAAACACTGAGCAATTTCTCATCATTCTTTCTCTTCTAGAGAGAAAGAATAATAATATAAGTAATAACATAATATAAAGAGAGTTCTCTTTCTAGAATAATGTTGATATATTAATCCAAATACATGCATCTTAAAGGTAGTATTTTGCTAAATAAATTTATAAATTAAATTTCAAAATATTTATGTGCAATAAGTAAATCAATGAGAACAAACAATCTGTTTTTGGAGAAAAAACATATTAGGTCAGATGTCATGGAGGGCTATTTTAGACCTAACAAATCTTAACACTCATTTTATTTGGGTATTTTAATTTGGTTACTTAATATTACAAAATTGTGATTCAAACGCATGAGCAGATGCACTATGGAAAGGTCTTAACAGCCTTAAAAATCTAAAATCCAGGAATCTAAGTGAGAGGTAGTTAAGAAAGTTTGGCTTTAAAGCTGAATTATTAATAATATATAGAAGCTGCCTGAATCCTTTACTCATACTCATATGTCAAACAAGAACTATTCAGGGCTTTCTGCAAGTATTAAGGTTATGTTTCAGCTTCACTTTTTGTGGTACAATTAAGAAGGCATGCCAGAGTTTGTAGTAATTCCTGCTGCTCACCAAGGAAGTAGAAAGTTTGTTTCTGAGCTCAGTCTGATCTCAACCTCACAATTTTCCCTACTTTATATTCCTTTTCTTGCCTCTTTCCTCTGTCACCGCTTTATCTATCACTCCTCTATTGCAAACAATGAAGAAGTACTTTCTTTCTAGCTATATAATATCATGTTAGAGCTCCCAGTGCTAGGTCCTAGAACCATCTCTATATGTCTACAGTCCAAAAAAAAAAAAAAAAAAAAAAAAAAGGTCTATGGGGCAAAATTTGTTGAGTACTAGAAAAGTTCCTAAATATTCCCCCATATCACCCATTCCCAACTAATTACAGGAAGGTCACAGTGTTTCTATTATAAATCAACAAATATCTGAGGAAAGGTGTAAAAAGGCTAGTGATGTAAAATGGCAGTATTACATAACTCTACTATAATATTAAATATCACATGTAACTACTTGACAAAGGAAAGACAGCCTTCTCCAGCAAGCTTCAAAATGCTCTGCCTAAAAAATAGATTTTATAATCACGTTTTTGTAATATCTCTCTGTACTGTGATTTTACATTATACTAAATGGGATTTCAATGGTCACTATGTGTTTAAAGCATGGCAGCATTCTTTCTATATGCAACTCTTCTGAGGTAATTAAATCCTGGGTGTTCTCTTTTTTTTTTTTTTTAAGATGGAGTCTTGCTTTGTTTCCCAAGCTGGAGTGCAGTGGTGCCATCTTGACTCACTGCAACCTCCACCCGCCGAGTTCAGGTGATTCTCCTGCCTCAGCCTCCCGAGTAGCTGGGATTACAAGCGTGCACCACCACACCTGGCTAATGTTTGTATTTTTAGTAGAGACGGGGTTTCACCATGTTGGCCAGGTTGGTCTCGAACTCCTGACCTCAAGTGACCCACCCGCCTCGGCCTCCCAAAGTGCTGGGATTACAGGCACGAGCCACGACGGCCGGCCAGTGTTCTCTCTTTTAAATATCATCTTGACAGTTTGTGAGTAAGCTCCTTTTACCAACAGGCACTGATCTCATGGAGTGTGCACAAACATACAGCCTTACATGTTATGTGTTAACTTAGCTGGGCTCTAGTGCTCAGTTAGGTCAAACACTCATCTAGATATGGCTGTGAAGGCATTTTGTAGACATAATTACCATCTGCAATCAGTTGACTTTAAGTAAATAAGTTTACCCTAAAAAATTTGGGGGTCCTCATCTAATCAGTTGAAGGTCATATGAGCAAAAACTACGTTTCTTGAAGAGAAGGAATTCTGCCTCAAGACTGTAACACAGGAACCCTGTCTGAGTTTCCAGTCTGCCAGCCTGCCATACAAATTTCAGACATGCCAACCCCCACAACCATGAGCCAATTCCTTAACATATATGTATATAAACATTTCTTTCTCTGGAGAACCTTGACTGATACACATACTAAATCTCCGTCATTATAATATTCAACAAGTATTTATCGAGTGCATTTACATGCCAAACACTGTTCTAGATGCAGGTAATATAACCATAAATGAAACAGACAAAAATCTCTGTTTTCATGGGGCTTATATTTTAGTGGTAGTAAGATGACTAGCAAATTGTTAGTTAAGGTAACCATATAATTCATCATACAATCCAGAGCACTTTTAAGATAAGGGTGAAATAGGATACTGGTAATGATTTTGCCAGGGCAGCATGTCTAACCCAGACCCATCTTGACAAACCGGGATGGTACAGATCATCTAAGTCTTTAGTGAAACTGAAGCCCATCTCCCCCACACAACCATGCATCTGGCTAACTGTAGAAAGTCAAAGGTATACATCATTAATCAAAGTTGAGGAGCAGACTTGTAGATTCAGAGAGATTTGGGTTCCAATTCTCGGTTACACATTATAAAAATATTAAACTTTTACTCCAGCCTGGGCAACAGTGCAATACTCCATCTCAAAAAAAAAAAAAAGTATTAAACTTTTATGAGTCTCAATCATGCCATTTAGAAATCCATCTAATGTGAGAACTAATGATACACATATGTACAGCATATACAGAAAGAACTGGAACCTGCCAGCCCTTCAGTAAAGTGCATGTAAAGTAAGTAATTAAGCCGAGCAGGGCTGGGGATTAAGTGGTGCACTGAAAACTTTGGTACATGAATATAAGTCTTTCTCTACTGCTTTATTTTTTTAACATATGTGAATGTATGTCATTGTTTTTAACATTTTTGAAGAAAAGAGAGAAATCTGAACATTCTGCCTGGGAATTAGACAGCAAAGTGCACCAGAAATGATGAAATGATGGCAAGGCTATAATTTAGGGCACGGACATAGGTGACTCTCAAGCGGCCATTTATCACTGTTAAGATTGCTAGAAGTGACTTTAGGTTTACCTTTAAAAAGTTTCATATTCATTAAACTGAATTCTACACCAATATATACCGAAGTAGAAGCTGCCTTAAAAGCAGGTCCAACAATCCTTCTGCCCTGCTGGAAGCTGTTGCTAGGAGACAAGAGTGAAGAGAACATTTCCTCTCCAGTGTGACCACAGGAGCTGCAACTGCTGCACACCCTCCACAATGCTTTTGAAGCGGGTTTGAAAACTCTCTGCCTATGGCTGAAACCTCAGAGAGATGTTAGCAGTCTACAAAGTATATAAATATCTCTAGGTATGATCTCAAGAGTGAGAAAAACTTCCCTTTGTCCCCTAATATTTTTCTCCATTGGCTTATCCTAGAGTCCAATAATCTTTGTCCATTCTCTCAGAGTCTTCCTAACAAAGGCACAAAATTAAGGAAACTCACAGTGAAGATGATCTATTAATTCTGTGAGAGGAAGGATGAGGTTACTCACACATAAGGACAGCATAGGTGTGACAACTGTTTCAGAAAGCAAAGTCCCAAATGCCCCAAAATTGTATTTATGTTCTTTTGTTTGGTGGTGGAGAGAATGTGAGGGAATGAGAGGACAAGAAGATCTAAGGCGAGAAAAGATAAGAAACACATTGCCTTTTCTAGATAGGATAGGCCAGAGTAGGAGTTCATACTGAAATACGTTATTATCCTGTGAGGGTTAGTCAACTGAGAGCAACCACAACATGGCTTTGTTTGTTTGTTTGTTTAAACTGGAAAGAAACACTGTGTTTCCTTCTGATTATAAATGTAAGGCTCATTACAAACCTCTATTCTCCTGGTACATTTTTCAGAAAACAGAAAAAGTAAAAATCTCTCAAATGACACTGCCACTGACTACATTTTGATGTACATCTTCATCGATGTTCCCTTTGCATGATCACACACACACGTACACATGTGCACACAGTAACACACTTAGGTGGAATTCTGTAAGTCTGAAAATAAGACAAGTTCCCTCCATCACCACAACTAATCTATCCTTCTGAAAAGGAGGCTCCATCTATTCCTGTCTTCACTTCACCAGATTACCAAATGCTCTCTCAATTATCGCATTTTGAATGAGAAAGTAGTTTGAGGAGACACATTAACCTGAAACAACCTACTCCATACTGAATTGGTAATTATTTCATACTAGTTACACCTCATAACCACAAATATTAACTCCTGTAAATAAGCTTTTTAAGGATCACTTTTAGAAAGTTATACCGTGCTCACACTGACAAGATCCTCAATATATGCCTATGGGAAGAAGGAAAAAAAGCAGGCTTCTCAGGTTACGTAAGTGGATTTAGAGAGTGCTCTAACTCAAGCAACTTTAGGCAGTGCTGGTGCTGACATATGTGAAAAGTGTGAATAAAATTATTTCATGATAATGATCAAAATAATATTTCTAAATTGCTATCTTTTTTGTATAGTTGATTTTCATTCACTAATAAATTAATTGCTATAAGTAGATAGTTGAGTTTTGCATCTTTATCCCTAAAATTTCATATGCATAATGTGGGCCACATACTTTTTAAAATAATATTCAGATATTTAGGATTACCTTATGTCAAGATTTCTCACCCTCAGTACTACTGACATTTTGGGTCAGACAGTTCTTTGTCATTGAGGTGGTCCTATGACTTGTAGAATGCTCAGTAGCTTACCTGACTTCTGCCCACTGGATGCCAGTAGCACCCCTCAATGTAACAGCCCCAAATTTCTTCAGATATCATCAATGTCCACTGGTGGCAAAACCGCCCCAGTTGATGTTTATATTTAGGGTCACCTCATATTTGGGCACATGTAGTGACTAGCTTGTCTTTACAAAATTGGATCCTAAGGACACAATTTTATAACCTGCTCTTCCAGCTGACTGATATGTCATGGCGATCTTCTCAGCTCATTATGTACATATTTTCAGTGTGTTCTTAACTGCTGCACTGTGCCTCATTAACAGGTTGTGTCATAAGTGTTGTACCAGTTAACAATTGTTTCCAATTTCTCAGTATCATAGTCCCTATTATTTCATATATAAATTCCTTTAAATATGTTCAATTAGTTCCTTATATTTTAAGACCAATAGTATCCTTAGAATTCATTTTAAATTTAGTTTAAATATACCTGAAGTCAAAGGATTAAAAAAAGCAATACAACACAATATAAGGTCAAAACAAATATATTTTAGATTGCTTATTATTTATGGTTTCTACCCATGCCACTCTTCTATTAGAATTGAGACCAGCCAGGTGTGGTGGCTCATGCCTGTAATCCCAGCACTTTGGGAGGCTGAGGTGGAAAGACTGCTTGAGCTCAGGAGTCCAAAACCAGCCCGGGCAACAGCTGACTGACACCTCCTCTGTATTAAACAAATAAGAAGAAGAAGAAGAAGAAATAAATACAAAGAATTGAGAAGTAACCCCCCGATAAGATTTATTAAAAATTCCTTCTAAATGACTAAAAGCTTTGCTTTTTCATCAGTATTCCGAGCATCTTTTTCAAATACAAAAGATATAAAACAGGCCCTTCAGAGATCCATATGTAGCAAAACTGTATATAGCTTCTAGCATCTTTTCCTTTAGAAACTCTATGTGGTAATTCAAAAACAAAACCAAAAATCTAGTCAATCAATGATTTGAAGATATTTTATTACTAGCTGTCATAAACAATTTTAAGTGATGTCTTTGGGTTTCTTGCTCTACAGAATTCTAACTGAGTTTAAAAGATTTAAAAATCGATTATTGCATTGTTTTTGGATTCAGGAAGGATACACAAACAGTTTAATGAGACAGGAAACAGGTCCAAAGCAGTTTCAACTGTACCTATAGAACCTCTCAAAAGCATTTTCTAAAGCAAATATGTCAAGACATGAAGACTGATTAATGCAGAATGGGAGTTTGTGTTTGTGTGCGTGTCTGTGTGTTTGTGTGCGTGTCTGTGTGTGCGTCTCTGTGTGTATAAGCATGTTCTCTGAAATATTTTAAGGATTTTTCATAATAATTTTTTAAAAACCAACTCATAATTTAATAGGATGTTGCAAATAATCTTCTCATAAAAAATCTTGGAAAATTCCTCTGGAATTAGTGTTACCTTTTCAATAGATAAAATAGGTAAATAAACATTATTTTGGTAAATTTTCTGCATTTGGAATCTTAGGTGATAGAATTTGTTTCCAGACGACCTGGGTCTGATCCTCAATTCCTTACATTCACATTGAATTATTTATATGGTTATTTAATTTTTTTCTGCCTATGTTTTCCCTTGCATAAAAGACAAATCGTTATAATATCTACTTCACAGTGCTACTGTGAGAATAGCAGAGGAAATGTTTATAAAAAGTACCTTCTAAAATATAAAGCCACAGTATTCTAACTGGTTGCCAACAGTATCTAAATATTCTTCATAGTAATTAAAACAGATTAAGAATTACAGTGTATTATTCCTCAGTGTTGAGCATGGCCCCTTTTTTATCTTAGTATTTATAAAACAATTTCAATGAATAACCATTTATACACATATAGGCAGAAACAAAACCTGCTTTCTTTGTTCAACAAGTACCTACTCACTGGCACTCTTTTTGAAGGAAGAGAGGACTTTAGGTACTTCACATAAAGTAAGTGGTTTTGTATTTCACATTATTTGAGCCTATCAAAAACCACATGCTATAGGAAAGAATGATCTTACTAAATCTATTTCAGATACAGGAAAACAGAAGTGTCGAAAGTTAAGAGACTTGTTTAAAGTAGTGATAGGATCAAGTCTAACAGTCGAGCTTCCACATTTGTGACAAACTACTTTGCTATTATTGTAGCTCTCCTTCTGGCCCACTGTGAAAAGCCATGTTCATAAACATGTTTTTAACAGTTATCAAGTTATGGATTAAGAAATATTATATCATCCTATGAGATGCATATCACCAGTATCCCCATTTCATACAAAGGAAAACTGAGGGATAGAGATTAAGTTATTTGCATAAAATCACACAGCTGGTAAGTAACAGTGGCAGGTTTTGAACCCATGTTACCTGCCTGAGGAGCCCGAGTTCCCAACCATGATTTGTGCCACACACATTCAACTGGCATTAGATAACAACAATCTATTTTACTATATCAGAATATGATTAATTTATCTTTCTTCATAATGATAAAAGATTATCCAATAGCATCTTCTAAATTGACATTTATCCTTCAAAATTTATTTTCAAATCTTCTGATTCATTCAAGAGAAAACAATTTTTTAATGTTTTCTGTATTAGTCCATTCTCATGCTGCCTATGAAGACATACCTGAGACTGGGTAATTTATAAAGGAAAGATGTTTGATTGACTCACATTTCCACATGGCTGGGGAGGCCTCAGGAAACTTACAATCATGGCGGAAGGGGAAGCAAACACGTCTTTCTAAACAAGGCAGCAGCAAGGAGAAGTGCAGAGAGAAGTGGGGGGAAATCCCCCTAAAAACCATAAGGATTATGGGAACTACAATTCAAGATGAGATTTGGTTCAGGACACAGCCAAACCATATCATTTACTTAAAAAAAAAAATCATAATCTTTCAAACAAAAATAATATTCTAGTCTTTTTAATTAAACCCCAATATGATTTTCTAACAATTCTATATGCATAGTTATACCAATGTCAATTTTAATAATTAGAAAATGCTATTCATCTTTTTCATAAATTTCATACTTTAATTCCACAAAAAATAAAAATATACATAATTTATTATTACAATATATTAATGATTTTGGCATTCTGATCTACAATATAGTTGTTATGCTTTAAATATATTATCACATTCATATTGAATAAAACCCTGAGCTTTATCTTCCATGAATTCTATAAAAAAGGAAAATCACAATTGGATTAACCCATGAGTATTTAAGAATTTCCTTGGTAGTTTTTTGATTCGTAATTGTATTCCAACACTTTCAAAAGTAAACCGTAGGGATTTTTGCCTCCAGAAACTTTATCTGGCAGCCTAGTATAACCGTGTGGTCTTCCAGAAACAATCATGTCTCCTTTATTTTTTTAAGCGTATATACAAAGAGAGAGTATATACAAATTAACACTAATTAGCAAGTCAGAAAAGCATGTTTTTCTCCTTAGCTCTTACGAGTGTTCATATATAATTTGCTCCAAAAGAAATTTTAGTAAGTTACAGTACTGCCAGAATTACTTTAATTTGATGGTTTTAATAGGGAAAAAAAGGAATCATGGAAATCCCCTTTGGAATTCAATCACAGAAAGGAAAGATTCAATTACTTGGAAGGTCTTTGGCACTGTGAGATAGATACACAGAAAATGAGAGCCACACTTGGGTCATCATTAACTGTAATACCATATGGCATTTCCTCCTCTGAGCTTCTGCTACCATCTATTTACATAAAATATGAGCTGCAAACCAATAATTACAAACACACATACACACGTAAATGAGAGATAACTATGCTGAGTGAAATGTAAACTGACTTAATTATTCATTAATAGTAATTTAGAATATTAAGGGGCATGACACAATGTTATACTCAGGGTTCGTATACACCAGGAATTCACCTCATTTCAGATAAACAACCCAGTATAAAAAGGCCTATTAGGCCCAAATTATATAAATTCTTCTTGAATAGAATAGGGTCCAGTATCAATCTATATGATTCTAAGTGCTAATCTACATTTAAGGACTAAATGGCATAAAGTAGACTGTACACTTAGAACAGTACCAAGCACATAGGTGGCATTCGCTAACAAGAGCAGTTACAGAAACATTCTCTCTACTGGCAACTTTTCAGCTACATATGTATTAATTTAAGAGCAAGAACTAATTCGGGATATAGAGAAACACAACCCACTCTCAGTACTTTTAAGTCAAATTGTTGATCATCAAAGATTCTACAATGAGCTTTAAGATCCTTCTCAATCTGTGGCCCTACGCAGCCACTATCAACTGAATGGAGCTGGCAGGCAAGATGGAAGTTATCTGACATTTTATGATCTGTGATCTCATCTTCCCCCAGAAATCAGGATGCTAGTGAATGGCCTCACCCTCCATCCCATTATTTAAGCTAAAAGGTGTACGTCATACTTGAACCTCTCTTTCACATGTAGTCCACATTCAATCCGACAATTGAATTGCCCTTCTAGGCATCGAATCTATCCCATTAGCAATGTCTCTGCCACAGCACATGAATACAAGCCTGTAATTACCTCCTACCATTCTTTTCTGTCCCCTCTAACCCTTGCTCCTCACTGCAATAAGAGTATTAGTTTTGAAGAGCACATATAATCTTATGGCCACCACCATCCCAACCCAATCCTGAAACATCTTTATATTCCTCTTGATCTTGAACATATGCCTTTATCCTTAACAAGACCTTCCCATAGCTGGCCTTCCAGATGTATTCCAGCATAAGACATACTCCTTCCCTCCCCGCCTTGACACTCCAGCCATACTCCTCTCAATCCCAGGCACCCACCCTCCAGGTACTCTCCTAGCACAAAGCCTTAGTTAGGAGCTTTCCTCTTCTCTCTGCTTTGTTAAACACCTACTTTCAGAACTCAGCTGCGCCGTCCCAGGACTTCTACTTTACAGATGCCTGTCGTATCCTGTCAACTTGCCATAAGTTTAATTTTACTGACCCTTGAGGACAGGGGCTAAATTTGTGGTGTGCTTGTTCATATTATATGAACACCACCTAGTACAGGGCCTAGCAATGGTAGATGCTAAACAAATCCTGCTTAAAAGCTAGAACGAATGAATGAATGAAAAAATGAATACATTGATGCAATTATCCATAGTAGATTATTATATCTTTGACAGAGCCAGTGTTATAGAAGAGTTGGCTCCTAATTAAACAGACATGTTTTGTATATTATACATGCTATTCTATTCATTTGATATTATTGCATTTGTTCAGTATTGCAGATAAATTACAAATTAACTGCAGTAATAATTACATGTGGGTATGATCAAAATCCCCAAATCTATATTAACAAAGTTCCTTAAAATCAAAGTCGAGTAAATTTATATCAACTTTCCATCAATATGTGTTTTATTATATTCATTTAATAATACCAACAATTATTAAATTTTAAAAAATACAGCAAGCTAAGCAACAAAAAGTTCTCTTAAGAGTTTTCAGAACAAAGAATACATAATGTTTCATCTGCTAAAGTAGCACCCTGGCATCCAAAAGTTGTTTTTGCCATATTTTCAATGATAATTTTTAAAAATTACACTTGGTAAATTCAAATGGCTGAAACAAAACACCTGTAATAAATCTTTCTCATGGAAATCCACACTGAAAATGAGTGGAAGACCCTCCGTATTGTAGTCAGATGTGAACACCCCTGTCATGACTCATGACTGCTGCCATTTCAGTATGGTCCGGTGTCAGAATATAGTAGCGACATGAGGGTTCCAGGCCTAGCACAAGCACCAAATTACTGGCAAAAACTGTCACTGGAGGCTTGTTGGAGGCTTGTTTCTGCAACTCAAAATCTAAAATAACATCTCTGCCTCAGAGGATTATAGGAAGATGACATAGGTATTTTAGAATTCTTAAAAAATATAATACTATAAAACGTCACGAGAACAACTCTGAGATTTTGGAGTCATTTATGACAAGGCATGCAACCAGATTGCCAACTCTTGTGGCAAAATCAAACCTCTGCATGGTACAACATTCCCAAATTCCACCATAATTTAACCAGATGCACTTAAAAATCACTGCATTGCATTGGTGCCACAGTTTTTTGTTCCTATACATTTCTTACAATATATTCTATTGGTCTTAAAGAAGTTTGTAGTGAGCAAGTATTGTATCTATTCAACTTTCTTTCTGTAGAGTCTAGCCCTTTATGCAAAGACATACTTAATAAAATGCTTGTGAAGATTCACACAACAATGAGATAATATTTACTCAAAATAAGACAAATAATATTCTGCACTCATAGCCATAGTAACCTATGATATAAGAAATAGTGTGTTGGCTGGGCACGGCGGCTCACGCCAGCACTTTGGGAGACCAACGCGGGCGGATCACCTGAGGTAAGGAGTTCAGGATCAGCCTAGCCAACATGGTGAAACCCCGTCTCTACAAATATAAAAAAATGAGCTGGGCACGATGGCGGGTGCATGTAATCCCAGCTACTAGGGAGGCTGAGGCAGAAGAACTGCTTAAACCCAGGAGGCGGAGGTTGCAGTGAGCCGAGATGGTACCATTGCACTACAGCCTGGGCGACAGGTGAGACTCTGTCTAAAATAAAAAAAAAAAAAAGAAAAAGAAAAAGAAAAAAAAGAAATAGCGTGAAGATCTGAACTTAAATCATCTACACATCCCATTCTAAGCACTAACTAGGTACTTACAATGCCAATATCACATAAGTCATTTGGATCGCAAGTACAACTCAAGACAAACTATATTTTAAAGATATTTAAGAAGGATTTTTAAATGGGTACATGTATTTTAAAATGCTGACATTTAAAACAAGTCCAGGTCTTACTGATTCTTTAGTAGTAAAAAGAAGAAATAATACATTCTATCAATACATACCTTTGGAAAGAATCAAGCTGTAAACACTGAAAATTCTTCAATTTTCATAGGTGATAGTGGCTTTAGGGCTTTCAAAGTATAACTTTTTATGGATTAATCATTTGCAATCTTTCAGACTTTGATCATATAGCATGAATGTTAAATGTTATAATACCTTTCTTAGTTACATGAATTCAAGGGGCTGTTATTCTACAATTCTAAATACAATTCATTTCTGGCTATGCCTAATTTTACACTTTATGCCTTTTTTCCTTTAACTTAAATATATTGTTTGGCCAACTTCCAGCTTTGGATTTTTAAAGTTTATATTGGAACAAGTTTCATTCCAATTTGATTTGTGACATAGATAACATTGTAAGCTACTTTTCTATATTGCCTCTGAAAAGCTATTTCCATTCCTACACAGTACACAGATTAAGAAAGTTATACATAATAAGTAATGTACCACTATAATGTGAAAATATTCATCTTGTTCACGTTCTCTCGCTCTTACTAAAAGATTTATAACACCACTGAAACAAGAATTGATGAATTCATCACTGTCTGGGACATTTTGATCATAATCAATAACATAATTTTACCCTTAAATAGGATTTCAATTAAAGCATATTTTCCAAAGCAATTTTCCTTTAACATAAAATGGGCTTTTGTACCATGAGTTATTAACCCATTAGGTGCCAAAAAGAAAATTATTCTGTCTCTGAAGTTCTACATCAGAAAAAAAAGAAATGAAACCAAACTCTGTTCTATTATACATTTCCCACAGGTACATTTCATAAAAAATTACATTATTATATTTTCATCATGGAAATGAAAACTAATATACTTTCGTAAAATGATAGAACCATGAAAGTTTTATTAGATAAAAGTGAGAACACCCAAATGCATTGCTACTGCTTGGACAGAGTATATTTTATCAGCAAAGAAAACATTTTCATCTAAACAAAATTAATTTGTCATATCATTATGAAACATCAAAAACAATATTAAAAACCCTGTGAGACTTATGCAAGGCACACAAAATACACTCCATTTTATGATAATCCTCCTATTCTAGCCATTTCATCCATTATTTTCCTGTTCTCACTAATAGAATGTTCAAAGAACACAGACTTCTCTCACACACAATACCAAATAGTTTCCTTCAACAAAAATAAATAAGAATTCAAAATTATTTTAAATGTATAGTATAATCATTTTATTATAAAGAAGTCACCTTCATTTTTTTAAGCTTCAAAGCATATCCTCTACTTTACTACTTTCTCAGAAATAAGCATAAGTATTTTACCCCTTGTTTCAATCACAATTAGCTGGTTCTTGCTAAATGATTCAGTCCAGCTCCTTATGAAAGCATGCAAGAGGCTCACTTGTCACCTTTCCTTATGCCGTGTTCTCTAGTTCTGCCCACTAAATCTCTGTTCACCATCACACCATGTCTTTGTATGCAATTTCCTCTGCATCTTCTCCCCTTTCCATGTAGAAAATATGAACTGATCCTTCAAAATAAAAAACACACACTATTTTCTCATAGAGTCTTCTATGACCCCCTTGGATAACCGCTTCCTTCCCTATGATTTCGTAGCTATTTATACAGACCTCTGAGACAGTGTTCAATTTGCATTCTAATTATTTATCTACTTGTTTGTCCTTCCTACAAGAGTAGGAGGCTCCTGGAGGTAGAACTCATTGGTCCTTGTATCACTAGTACCTCTCAAGATTTGGTACCTAAGACATTCAACAAAGTAAAGAGATGGGATGAGTGATTGCTGTCCACATGCTCTGTTCATTGATCTTAAAACAATCAGCCCCAAAGTAGGGACTTGCCAATTATTTAGAAATGCCTATCTAATCTTTCTACTGTATTCAACTTGTGTAGGAGAGTTCGTGTTCCTGGGCTGGGTTCTCAAGACGTTTGATTTTCAAATTAAAGAGATGAAATTTATGACTCCAAGAATTCTGGGTGCTGAGCAACAACATTCAACTAAGAAAGAACAAGCGAAGGCCGGGTACGGTGCCTCACATCTGTAATCCTAGCACTTTGGGAGGCTGAGGCAGGCAGATCACCTGAGGTCGGGAGTTTGAGACCAGCCTGACCAACATAGAGAAACCCCATCTCTACTAAAAATACAAAATTAGCCAGGCGTGGTGGCACATGCCTGTAGTCCCAGCTACTCAGAAGGGTGAGGCAGGAGAATCGCTTGAACTCAGGAGGCAAAGGTTGCGGTGAGCCGAGATCGTGCCATTGCACTCCAGCCTGGGTAACAAGAATGAAACTCTGTCTAAAAAAAAAAGAAAGAACAAGGGGTCAGGGAGCAATTGGCCACCACTGACTTCAGTATCTGAAGTTGAGTTAGGACTTAAAGAACAAGTTTCTAATGTAATTTCTGTAAAAATTCTAATGCCTAAAATGCAGCAGGAAGATACAGAGATTAAAATCAGGTTAAGCAAAACTATAAAGACAAGTAGTAATGAGGATATACAAGGTGCAAAGACATACAGTTCCCACAGACAATGAGGTTAGTAGGGGTTGGTTTGGGAGACCTGGTGGTGGCCTTATCTAGGCAGGGTAGGGAACCCTGACCACAGTGGTTTCTTTACTAGAAGCAACCAAATGGATTCGAAACTCTGCTCTCTAACACTTGAAGGTTCCTGTGTCCTGGAAATCTTTATTCACCAAACTCAGTTTGTTGCTTTGTTAAATATGACAGGGTTACGGCTGAAGTAATAATCTATGCATATCTATGTATTTAATATATTCTTTAGTCCCTCACACTTTTCTTGAAGCAGAAAAAAAGGCACAGAGAAACAGTTAAATGTGAGGCAGAAATAGTTTTTTCTTTTAAAATTAAATTGTTTATTAAAATATATTGAGGTGATACAAGTGTAGGTTTTTTAAATGCGTATACTGTGTGGTGCTGAAGTCTGGGGTTTTGGTGTATTCATCACTTGAACAGTGACCATTGTACCCAGTAGGTTTTTCAACCCTCATCCCCTCCCACCTTTTGTATTCCCTAATATCTATTATTCCACTATGTCCATGTGTACACGTTTAGCCCCCATCTGTGAGAACATGCAAGCTTATATATATCTGCAATAAACATATGAATGAAGGTATCTTTTTTTTTTTTAATAATTTCTTTCCCTTTGGGTACATACCCAGTAGTGGGATTGCTGGATCGAATGATAGTTCTATTTTTAGTTCTTAGAGAAATCTCCATACTGTTTTCCAAACGGGACAATCTGAAACCTGAAACGGGGCAACCTATTTGGAAAACAGTATGGAGATTTTTAAAATGAGGTTACTTTTTTTTTTTCTTATTGAGTAGTTTGAGTTCCTTGTAGATTCTGGATATTAGCCCTTTGTTGGATGCATAGTTTGCAAATTTTTTTTCCATTCTGTAAGTCATCTGTTTACACTGTTGATTGTTTCTTTTGCTGAGAAGAAGCTTTTTAGTTTAATTAAGTTCCATTTATCTATTTTTGTTTATGTTGCATTTCATTTTGAAGACATAGTCATAAATTATTTGCCTAAACCCATGTCCAGAAGAGTTTTTCCCAGTTTTTCTTATAGGATTTTAATAGTTTCAGGTCTTACATTTAAATCTTCAATCAACCTTGAGTTAATTTTTGCATATGGTGAAAGGTGTGAGTCCAGTTTTCATCCTTCTGCATATAGCTATCCAATTTTCCCAGCACCATTTATTGAATAGGGTGTCCTTTCTCCAATGTATATCTTTGTCAACGAGGTCAAAGATCCATTGCTTATAGGTATGTGGCTTTATTTCTGGTTTCTCTATCCTGTTCCATTAATCTATGTGTCTATTTTTATACCAGTATGATGCTGTTTTGGTTACTAGAGCCTTGTGGTATAATTGAAAGTCAGTTAATGTGATATAAGGTGGGAATGATTCTGTTGCACACTAATTTTCTGTTCCAAAGGCTTGGGTTGGGGGAAAGGGAGGCAGAAGAGCGATTAAAGTTGAAGGGAAAGGTGTGAAGGAACCAAGAGCCTTGACAAGATGAAGGCAGGGGGAAGCATCTTGCACTGGGAGAACAAGGGAGCAGAGTAGAACCCGGCATCCAGCTGCTCCCAAATATGTCTCCACCCTACAAATCATCAACCCATTGCCTGTGCACAACCTACCAGCCAATGGTCCTACATTCCTTATCAGCTAATTCTTAGTAGAAAGCCTTTTATATATCAGGGATTGCTCAAAAACAGTTCACATGGATTAATTCTTCCAATGCTCACAATAACCCTGTGAGGTAGGCACCATTACTATCTCATTTCACAGAAGAGAAAAGTGTGGCAGGGAAGAGTTAATATCAAGGCCACAGAGACTGACACTCTTCTAAGCAAGGAGGTGATAACCTGACCACTGTATGTGGGGATGAGCACGTAAGGGGGAGATTTTGTGCTACCCAGGAAGAAACTGAACAGGAAAAAAAAAAAAAAGGAAATTTTCCTGTGAGTTGGCTTAGTTGCAGACATCACTGTAAAGTTTAGTAAAAGCCATCTTGAAACTGCTGCATGTCCAGAGGAAATAATCACAAAACGAAGAGCATTTTAAATATTGTTTCAAAATGTTTTTTAAGACAGGTGTTAAAAATTACTATGATTAGATTAGAACTTGCACTGGTGCCTTGTAGACAGAAAATAAGTGTGTACTTCCAGGAAAAGAGAAGATAAGAGGAGTAAAGCAACAAGTTAGATTGGGGATTAAGTGGGCTTCAGTTTCCTCACTTATAAAAAAGAGAATATAGAATTGAAACAAAACCAAAAACAACCTCTATCTGAAACCTACTCCCAACTCCCAAGATACATGAAACTAAAAAGAAAAGCCCAGACTTTGGATGGGGAGAATGTAGCTGAATTCAGTTATTTGCTATACTGGTGAAGCCCCACAATACTTTTCTTTTTCATTTTATTTTTTAAATTTTTGAATATTTTATTTCCTCTAAAAAAAAAGGTGGGGGGATATGTGTGCAGAACGCGCAGGTATACACGTTCTGGTACATAGGTTTATGTGTGCCATAGTGGTTTGCTGTACCTATTGACCTGTCCTCGAAGTTCTTTCCCCTCACCCTCCACCCCACAACAGGCCCTGGTGTCTGTTGTTCCCCTCTCTGCGTCCAGGTGTTCTCAATGTTCAACTCCCACTTATGAGTGAGAACATGCAGTGTTTGGTTTTCTCTTCCTGTGTTAGTTTGCTGAGGATGATGGCTTCCAGCTTCATCCATGTCCCTGCAAAGGACATGATTTCATTCTTTTTTATGGCTGCATAGTATTCCATGGTGTATATGTACTGCATTTTCTTTATCCAGTCTATCATTGATAGGTATTTGGGTTGGTTCCATGTCTTTGCTATTGTGAACAGTGCCGCAATAAACATACGTGTGCATATGTCTTTACAGCAGAATGATTTATATTCCTTTGGGTATATACCCAGTAATGGGATTGCTGGGTTAAGTAGTATTTATGGTTCTAGGTCCTTGAGGAATCACCATACTGTCTTCCACAATGGTCGAACTAATTTACATTCCCACCACCAGTGTAAAAGCGTTCCTATTTCTCCATGGCCTGGCCAGCATCTATTGTTTCCTGACTTTTTAATAATTGCCATTCTGACTGGCATGGCATGGTATCTCATTGTGGTTTTGATTTGCATTTCTCTGGTGATCAGTGATGTTGAGGTTTTTTTCATATGTTTGTTGGCTGTGAAAACTTTTGAGAAGTGTCTGTTTATATCCTTTGCCCACTTTTTGATGCTGTTTTTTTTTTCTTGTAAATATGTTTAAGTTCCTTGTAAATTCTGTATATTAGACTTTGTTAGATGGGTATATTGCAAAAATTTTCTCCCATTCTCTAGGTTGCCTGTTCACTCTGATGATAGTTTCTTTTGCTGTGCAGAAGCTCTTTAGTTTAATTAGATCCCATTTGTCAATTTTGGCTTTTGTTGCAATTGCTAAAACCACATGATTATCTCAACAGATGCAGAAAAGGCCTTTGATAAAATTCAACATCTCCTCATGTTAAAAACTCTCAATAAACTAGGTATTGATGGAACATATCTTAAAATAATAAGAGCTATTTATGACAAACCCACAGCCAGCATCATATTGAACAGGCAAAAGCTGGAAGCATTCCCTTTGAAAACCAGTACAAGACAAGGACGCCCTCTCTCACCACTCCTATTCAACATAGTATTGGAAGTTCTGGCCAGGGCAATCAGGCAAGAGAAAGAAATAAAGAGTATTCAAATGGGAAGACAGGAAGTCAAGTTGTCTCTGTTTGCAGACGATATGATTTTATATTTAGAAAACCCCATCATCTCGGCCCAAAAACTTCTTGAACTGATAAGCAACTTCAGCAAAGTCTCAGGATACAAAATAAATGTGCAAAAATCACAAGAATTCCTTTATACTGACAACGGGCAAGCAGAGAGACAAATCATGAATGAACTCCCATTCACAATTGCTACAATGAGAATAAAATACCTAGGAATACAGCCAACAAGGGATGTGAAGGACCTCTTCAAGGAGAACTACAAATCACTGCTCAAAGAAATAAGATAGGACACAAACAAATGGAAAAACATTCCACCTTCATGGATAGGAAGAATCAATATTGTGAAAATGGCCATACTTCCCAAAGTAATTTATAGATTCAATGCTATTCCCATAAAACTACCATTGACATTCTTCACAGAATTAGAAAAAAACTATTTTAAATTATGGAATCAAAGAAGACCCTGTATAGCCTAGACAATCCTAAGCAAAAGGAAGAAAGTTGGAGACATCATGCTACCTGACTTCAAACTATACTACAAGGTTACAGTAACCAAAACAGCATGGTACTGGTACCAAAATAGACATATAGACCAATGGAGCAGAACAGAGACCTCAGAAATAACACCACACATCTATAACCATCTGATATTCAACAAACCTGACAAAAACAAGCAATGGGAAAAGGATCTCCTCAGTAAATGGTGCTGGAAAACTGGCTCGACATATGCGGAAAACTGAAACTGGATCCCTTCCTTACACATCTTATACAAAAATTAATTCAATGGATTAAAGACTTACTTAAATTTAAAACCTCAAACCATAAAAACCCTAGAAGAATACCATTCAGGACACAGGCATGGGCAAAGACTTTTAATTATTCTCTGTTTATTCCCAATCCAGTTTTAAGATGTCCATAAGAAAAGAGGAGGGAGTAGTTTTTGTTTCTATCATGTGAGATACACTGCGGTTAGAATGCGGTATGCTTTAAAAGTCTGAGGATCATTATAACGGCATATAAATAACAATGACACTAGTGAATAAATATCCTGGATTTTCCACTGATCTGGGGAAAATAAGTAAATCTGCAAAGAAGCTATCATTTCTTGGAAAACAGATGTGAACTAAAATATCATTTTTTAAAAATGGCATTGGTATATACAAATGCTCTGCAATTACCTTTAAGAAACAAGTTACAGGACTCAAATTTCCTATCTCCACAGAGCGCTAAGATATTAGTCCTAGGAGAGCAAAATGTCCTGGAAGCCAAGAAAAGCAGAGAAAATAAGAACATAAATTCAGGAGGTGAATTAAGGTTGTTCACATGGAGTAACACTTTATAATGCTTTTATGTCAAAAATAAATTTGAGATTAATCATTTTCCCACAAAAAATGTTGTACAAACTCCCATTTTTAAATTATGTCAAGGTTTAAAAATAGAACACTCATTTTTAGGCTATGTTGGTAATTATATTAAAGCACTACAGTACTTCAGGAAAATAATTAATACAATGAGGTTTCTTGGTACTATGAGCTACCTTGGTATCTATAACCTGCATATTAAAATTTAACAAGTAAGCACTTATAACAATCAGAATTTCAGGACAAGCAAATTGACTAATTCTTGTTTCCATTATAAACAAACATTGAATTTACAAGGTGGAATACAGATGACATATTCAAATGAGTTTACAAAGTACTTAGGATTATGAATATAAACCTACATAATAAGAAGAGTGAACACATCAGGTTACTGCTAAACTCTATTTAATTACTTACAAATTAATCAAGTACAATAAAGAAAATTATCATTTGAAAGACACTCTTGATAATACTACTAAGAACTGTCAAACTTCAATTATCCATGCTAATTCAGAAAGCTGGCTAATCCTAAACAGTGGATAATTTAACAATTCTTTCTATTGGCACAGATTATATTTCTGTGCGTGACAAATTTACCTTAGCAATTTGTTTTTCTTAGTTTAATATTAAAAACAAGTCTTGCTTCCTTGCTAGATCAGAATGCAAAGCCAGCCAGAAGTTTTTTACAATTTTAAATGGGTTAATTACCAAGTATATAATCCATATATACAGTATATAAAATCTAAATGCTGTTTAAAATATTTTAGTTAAGCTTTCAACCACATTTAATAAATGCATGTTAAGGTATGCAGATTATGACAAAAATGATAAAAGGGTTGCAAATTTTTTTCTATCACTTTGAAAGTCTGTCAAAATTTAAGTCATATAAAGTACCTTGTGAGTTATTATTTCATTTTACAGATAAAACTATAGAACCTTCAAGAAGTTTCATGTGGAGTGACTCCATTATGGTTAAGTATATTGGTGTCCTATATATATATTTAAAATATCTATCACAAACATAGATCTTTTGAGTTCCCTCTTTCTCACTTTTCTAACAGAAAAATATAGCATACACAGGGCGTAGTAAAGAACATGGATACTGGAGCTTGAATATCTGGATTGGAATCTCGATTCACCACTTAGAGCTGAGTAAAAATAGGCAAATTATTTAACTGCTTAGAGCCTCAGTTTCTTCATCTATAAGATGTGGTTAATATTAGTACTTATCTCTTAGGGTTGTTATGAAGACTAAATGATACATGCAAAGCAGTTGGAACAGAACCTGGCACACAGTAAATACTCAATGAATGTTAGGATTTACATAGTATTAATAAGCACAATGACTTATTTTCAAATAGATAACTCCTAGACGAGAGGGAAAAAATCCATTTTTCTTTAAGAGAAGTGTCATGCATTTCTCAATTTAGCTTATAATTATGTTGATTAAAACAATAACAAAATATTCTTTGAACCATTAGAGTAATAATTTTCCCCTGGTGTCAAGGTAAAAGTAAGGAAGCAGATATATCCTCAGGAAACTCATCAGAGTATTTCATCAAGATTTTCACAGTTATATTTAGAAAATGAAAAGCTCATAATTGTAAGATTAAAATATGAAACTTTATTATAAAAAGGGCACAGATTTTAAAGGATAAGCAGAGAGATTTAGATGACAAAAGTACAGTATCACATCTAGTAATAGTCCAACATCTACTTTACCTTGTCATTGTTACTCTCCCGGTGGAATAAACAGAACCATGTCACCTCAGGAGTTAATGCTGGCCAAGTGCCAAAGGCCAGCAATGGCAAGAAAGGCTGTGGACAGAGGACCTGGGCTATGGCTAGAAGAGAATGCCAGAGAAGGGGAAAAACTGACAGGGTAAGAGATGAGACGATGAGGACAGAGGTGCTGGGCCAGCAGTGGGAGGAGAGGGGAGGGAGCATCATAAGTGGCTGTGTATAGAGGCGCAGCAGAACCATCCACGGTCAGACTAACACAGTGACAAACAGCCACTCAAGAAATTCCTAGAGAAGTCAAGGGTTGACACAAAAGGATGTGATAAAAAGCACTCATTCAGGCTCCCACTGTAGCATCCTGCGGCCTCGATGAGTGGGCGTGGCACCTGGTCATGAGAAGTATCTAATAGGTAGGCCCAGGGACATAAAGTAGGAACAGGAAAGACAGACCTTTCAGCTGTACTTCTTTCCTATATTCAATGGCACCTGCTTTCTAGGCATTTACTTTATTCTGAGAGTGGATGATAACGATGATGGTGGTAGCCCTGGTGGTGGTGGTAACGATGTATCTTGACTTACAATGATGGTTTCCTTCCCATTTTTAGATAGACACAATGATTCCCATTTGAGAATCTGAAGTACCAAGACCTAGAGAGGTTAAACAACTTGCCTAAATGGCACAATAAGTAACAGGAAAGACTGAGTTTTGAAATCAGTCTCTAAACCTCTAAAATCCACAATTTTTTTTTATTATACCATCTACTATTTCCCAGTATACCTCACCACAGGGAAAAGGCACCATATCATTGACCTAAAAGCTTGAAACTTCTACTTGTGAAACTAAAAAGCATGCGGACATCTTTTTTTTTTTAAAGGAAACATGTTCTTACGCGCTTCACATCTAAATAGATTAATAGCAACAAATTAGAAGTAAAATGATTATACAGACACAATATAGTTGAAGACATCAAGTGTTGTGTCTTCTTGAGTCATGACTGCCCCCGTTAAAAACCACTATGTTTTAAAGAGGACTGTTTATTTAGAGATCTGGATGGTAAGCTAAACTTTAGAATTAAGGAATTCAGATTTAACCCTTTATTACTTGAATAAATTTATATATATATTTTTAAACGCCCTTCCTAATTCAAGAACGTTACCCCATTTGTAATCTCTTTCCCAGCCTATGCCATGACAAGACTCATACACAGTTTCCACGTTTATGTATACCAGTGACTTTCTGGATGCCAATAATCCTTACTTCCCCAAAACAGATACTTGAGAACATGAATCATCCCAGACTATTAAGCTAGGAGTGCACTATCGATTTAAGAATAACTGACATGAGCTAATTTGCAGCTCTTCCTTTGGTATTTGTCCCTCAGTTGGCACTACAAAGTTAGACTCCTAAATATTCCAAGGACTGCAATTCCATAATCTCTTACCAATTTCCAATCTTGTAAGAGATTATAGGATTGAGGGATGGCATATTTGGCATCAATATACTTCAAATGTCTCAAATATTTTCCAAATTGAAAGTGTCCACTTAAATATTACATCTGGACAATAAATTAATAAATCACCAAGGAAAGCAAATACATCACTTTAGAAGCACATTTGCAATTTTTAAGTTAAAGGAAACTGACAGAAACCAAATTTCCTTCCATTGTGCTGCTAAACATTTGACAAACCTAAAAGTATCCTTCGTAAAGTGGCTAATAAACTAACAGAATTAAATATCCCTTTTGAGTTCAACTGATTACATGTATGCAAGTACACACTTAGAACTCTATTTATCAATTTCAAACTGCTGTGAAAAGTGCTGAATTCCATTCTTTCAGGGAGATAGAAAACATTTATAACAGCAACAGCCCTGCAGTCACATCTTTTTGTAACTAGCTCTAAGAACGAAAAAAATCTTTATGACAATAACAACAAAATGAATTTTCATTTTAAAAGGCAGTCCCTGTGCCATCACTGGCTGTCCTGCCACCCAGCTCCTCTGAAGGCATTCAGACCCTTCACCGGAATGTCTCAAAAATCAATAGCAATTTATTCTCTCTTTGGACCACAAGCAACAAAAGTAAATAATACTGTCACCTCCAGTCTGCCTGCAGAACATGGTCACAAAACAGCCTTGCCACTAAAATACAACCTTACGCAGCTCTTTATCTATGCTGGCGCTACCGATTGTATTGGCTTTCATAGGGGACAAATACTTCAGCAAAGCCACACAAAGAGGTCAAGCTCTTGTACCTCAGCCAGAAAGAATGCTGGGACCTGAATTAAAAAGAAGACCTGACACTACCTAAGCTTCCTGCTTCACCAATGTGGGTTTTATGGAAGAAAAACAAGAATATTTATTTTCCAAGATTATTAAAACTAAGGGGAAAAACGTAAGATTAAATATGCCATAGTTATAATTTTTTCCTACAGAATTTAAGAAAATCACCAGATCACTGAAGCAATTGGTTGAACCATAATATTTTGCAGCTAAAATCTATAGGTAGGCAATTTTTATACTATCTGATAAAAGTATTAATCCATAAGCAAACTATGACTTAAGAATTAAAGTTCTATTTTGATAATGTTTAACCAAGTAGGTGATATCAACACCATTTGATTGTTGAAGACATTATACACACTCTGGAATATATAAAATGGCATTTTGAAGCAATAGAAAGAATACTAGGAATAACCAAGTATAATCTTATCTATTTACAGAAAAAAGGAAATCAAGCTCTATATGTAACACCAGAAAACCAGTTAATGGAAGGAAGCAGGACTACAATCCAGTCTGACATTCTTTTCACTATACTGCTTATTGATGAAAAATTACTTACAGGCATACTAAAGAAGAGTCAGGCCAGGCGTGGTGTGGTGGCTCACGCCTGTAATCCCAGCACTCTGGGAGGCCGAGGCGGGTGGATCACAAGGTCAGGAGATCGAGACCATCCTGGCCAACATGGCGAAACCTCGTCTCTACTGAAAATACAAAAATTAGCTGGGTGTGGTGGTGAGCACCTGTAGTCCCAGCTACTCACGAGGCTGAGGCAGAAGAATGGTTTGAACCCAGAAGGCAGAGGTTGCAGCGAGCCGAGATTGCGCCACTGCACTCCAGGCTGGCAACAGAGCGAGACTCTGTCTCAAAAAAAAAACAGAGTCAAAGTCATTTTGATGAGAATAAGCCATCATCCCTCAGGGCTACAAATTACTCCTTAAGAGAAAAAGCAAGTACTTTGAAACATTTGTGCAGTAATCAAAAATTCTGAAATCACAGAAGAATTTACCAGTCAATCATACCAGAAGTATTTACTGAATATCTGCTGTGTACTTCTCACTAGTAGGGAATACGAAAAATATACATACACGTTTAGGAAATATTAAAATATTGAATATAAAACTATTAAATAATATATTAAATATAAAAACAAAAATATTAAAATATTAAAAATCATCAGATGTCAAATTGTATGGTCAAAGAATAAATGGAAATCAGGCAGGTGCTGAGAGGAGGAGAGAGGGGAGGCAGGCTGGATGGGGGACAGGGAGGAAGACAGGTGATGGAAGCAGACACCAGGGCTGCAGACTGTGAGTGCTGGGAGGTGCTGCGGGGAGGATGCGCCTGGCAGAGCAGTGGTGCCCATGAAGTAAAGTGAAGACACAGAGTGGGGCCAGACACTGGAAGCCCCAGAAATCAGGCAGAAGGACTTGAACTTAATGTGGTAGAGACTCCAAATAATATAGAATTAACCATTTTATCTTGGCAACATCACTCCTATTGTTTTTTGCCTCACTCCTAGCTCAAAAAAACAAAAAATACACTAAAGATGTTGTCTTATTGGTCAGAAAAATATGACTTAAAAATGTAACAATTTTTTGAACCAAAAAGGTGTTTCCTGGAAATTTCATTTAAATAACAAAAAACATATCATTGTGAAAAAACTTCACTCAAAACTTACAGTTTTCTGATAAAATTAATATCACTAAGCTAAGGGAGAAAACAAATCTCTGAATCCCTCATTTTTATTCGGTAACATTAACCACTTTGGCAAAAAAAATAAGTGAATGCTAGGATTGGGAATTTTGAAAAATCATGTTTAACTTTTGTACTTTAAAGAAGATACAATGAAGTTGATATACTCTATCTTCTATAAAACTATGAGGCATCTAAGGTTAATCATTAAAATTGATTAAATATTATATTTAAAAACAAATACTCATTTATGTTTTTTCAAATTTCAGAAAGTTTGTAAATTCTGTAGTAAACCAAAATTCTTTTCTCTTTATTTTATGCATTCATTAAAGAAAGTTTTTGGGGAAAAGTGTGTGTGTGTGTGTGTGTGTGTGTGTGTATATATATATGCATGTGTATAGATATACAGACACACACGAATAATCACGTGAAAACTTATCTGCCAGAGGTCTACTCTAATATTTGTTACAGGCCTCTTTCTGATTTTAAAACAATCTACAGCAGAGATATAAATATTTTACCTATCACTGTCAATACATATCAAATGTCTTGAAATGACTATGTCAAGGTAACACAGTAACTACACTTATAAGAATATACCTTACAGAAAAGATTGTGGATGTGGACAGTGGTGTAGCAACAGGAATGTTCAACGAAATATTGTTGGAAAGATGAAAATGGGAAACAAGTTTAATAGCCAAGAGCAAAGCATTCAATATGTAAGTTATAAACATATTCATACTTTGTCATTTTTATACATATTAAATATAGTCACTGCGCATCCATTTATTTCTCCTATTTTCCTAATTTTGAAGAAGAGCTCCCAAAATATTTGCAAATTAATCTGTAAACACTGAATGACAGTGCCTGCCCTGAAGCTCACATGAGGTGCTTCGAGGCAGAAACGGTATGTACCTGGTGCCCAGAACAGTGCCCAGAGCAGCACCTGGCACAGAGGACACGGTCAACAAGTACTTAACGGAGTGAAAAGAAAAAGTTAACTAAGGATTTGTAACTTACAGTCACTCACTTTTAAAAAAATCGGAAGCAGTTTATAACAAAGTATGATAAAATGTAGATTTTTCTCTTTTTTAAAACAGGGTCTGGCTTGCAATGGCAGGATCTTGGCTCACTGCAACCTCCACTTCCTGGGCTTACACCATGCTCCCACTTCAGCCTCCCAAGTAGTTGGAACTACAGGTGCACACCACCATGCCTAGCTAATTTTTGTATTTTTTGTAGAGACAGAGTTTCACCATGTTGCCCAGGCTGATCTTCAACTCCTGAGTTCAAGTGATCCACCCTCCTCGGCCTCCTAAAGTGCTGGGATTACAGGCGTGAGCCAACACGCCCAGCCTAGTTTTTTTTTAAATGTAAATCAAAGTAAGGGAAAAAACCAAAACATCCAAACCATACAGAGGAAGATGGAAAATAACAGAATCAGGAACCTGAGCTCATGCCAACACTCAATCATACGTTCAAACTTCCTGTCAAGCAAGGCTACAGCAGGACTGCAAGTGTGGCGGAAGGCGGCAGTGTTTAAAATATAAAACTTCAGATCAAGCCAGCAGGAGTCAAAGCCTGATTTCACCAGTTGTTAGCACTGTAGGACTCTGGAGAAATCAATGACTTTTTCTGGGCCTCCTTTTCCTCCCATACAGAATGGAGCTCTTATGAGAGCATCACCATAGGGTTCTGAGATTGACACCAGCCAATCCGTGCACAGTGCTACTTGCATGGTGTCAGAACACATTAAGAGCTCAATGTATGCCAAATCTGTTACATGCATCATTACAGCTTTGACTGTATGCAAAAGATACCATTCAGTTCTTCCAAGCTGCATTTATTTCATAGATTCAATATTTATTGAGACTAAATATTTATTTTAAAACTTGGTTGGATGAAGCCCCACCAATGTCTTCAAAAGCCTAACATGGAAATGGAAGAACAGAAATACCAACATATAACAGTGACTCAGGTGACATGTATAGAATAGAGATGTACTCAATGTTCCCTGAAGTAAGAGGAGGAAGTGATGAATTACTGAGGGGTAGCGCTGTGGGGCAATATCACATTAAAAGTGATGTAGGAACTAGGACATGAAAGAGGGGTCAGAGTGCAACAAAGTAGGGAATAATGGTATTGGAAAGCCATTCCAGGCAGATTGGACAACATAACTAAGGAAACTGAGGCATGGGAGGACACGAGAAGCTGATGGTGGTTGAACACTGTGTGATAGGATGCTCATGGAACTGTGACAGAAAACAAAATGGCAACATTCTGTTGGGGTCAATTTTTGAAGGCCCTGTTATGCAATTTGGACTTTAACAAGTAAGCAAAGGAGAGCCAGTTTGGGCTGATAATGACATCAGTGTTTTAGATACTAGGATTATCATGGAAAACAGACTGGATTTAGAGAGTGGGAAGAAAGAGGCTAAAACATCAATACTCCAGGCAACAACTAATGCTAGGTAATAAATAATACAGACTGGAAACAAGACAGTGGAGTTGGAAAGAAGGAAACAGATGCCAGCAATATTGCTAAGTGACAGTCAGAAGAATTAGCACACAGGAAAGTCAAAAACGATTTCATGGTTTTGACCTTATACGGCTAGGGCAGTGACAAAATTAAGGATGGTAACATAGAGGAAGCACAATTTGGGGTGGCAGAGAAAGAAGACTTTATTTAATTAATTAATTTATTTATTTATGAAATGGAGTCTGGCTCTGTTGCCAGGCTGGAGTGCAATGGTGCGATCTTGGCTCACTGCAACCTCTGCCTCCTGGGTTCAAGCGATTCTCCTGCCTCAGCCTCCTGAGTAGCTGAGATTACAGGCATGCACCACCACACACCTGGCTAATTTTTGTATTTTTAGTAGAGATGGGGTTTCACAACATTGGCCAGAATGGTCTCGATCTCTTGACCTCGTGATCCCCCCGCCTCGGCCTCCCAAAGTGCTGGGATTACAGGCATGAGCCACCGCACTCAGCCCATTTTTAAATAGATTGAATTTGAGGTAGCTCTGGAAAACAAGGAGGTGATGATATTCAACAGAAAGATGGAACTAAGACACAGAAGCTCAGAACGTGGATTGAGAGGTCATCTGCATAATAGATGACAGGCAAATTTACAACACCAGGGGAAATTTCAAGGGGACAGCATTTGAAGTCAGAAGGAAACCAAAGTAATGACACTTACTCTATCACTAAAAAGTATGATATCTAAAATAACCAGTATGCAGGACTTAAAACAACTACAAGCTACACTAAAAGATAGAGAGAAACACTTTAATAAATGTAGAGAGATATTATGTGTCTGGATGGGAAGAATAATTTTTGTTGTCATCAATTCTCTAATTAATCTGTAGATTTAATATAATTCTAATAAAAAACTGTAATATACTTTTGGGAAGCTTAATGAAATTATTCTAAAGTCATCTGGAAAGAGTATCTGAGAATAACTATTTTTAAAAGAGTAATATGAAAGGCAAAACTGACCTAGCAGATATTAAAACATATTGTAAAAATTCAATAATGGAATACTGACTTATACACAAAAAGATTACTAGGTTAGAAAGTCCAGAAATAGACAAAAGTATGTGTAATTATTCAAAGCATAAAAACCTGCAATTTCAAATCAGCAAGAAAAAAGATAACTTTAATCTTTTAAAGAAGCAACATGATGAGAAAGCTTTTTCTTCTGAGTTGCGTTAAGGATAATGGAGGAGGTCTAAGCTTTTCATACTTAGAGAGGAAGACATTAGTAACAGAAATACAAAAGAGAGTGTTCAGTTATTACAAAGTCGGAAGTAAGGAAGTTGTGGATTCTAGCGAATGTTTACTACTGGAGGGTATCATGGAAGAAACCACCAACCATAATGAAATGATACCTTCAGAAAAGAAAGTGCCAAGAAGGATGACTTGACTACAACTAGAGACAGCTCTTAAGAACAGATGTTTTGATGAGTTTCCATACCCAACTTATTGGAAATACCAAAAAAAAAAAAAAAATAGCAGAGGTGAAAAAAATAAAACTTTATTGTCAGAGATTGGGCTTGCCAAATTTAAGATTTCTGAGTTGTCAGTTCAGAGAAATGGCATAATAAATCAGACTGCAGCAGTAGAAATGTCTGGCCAGGATTTGGGCAGCTCAATAACATAGATTCTGAAGTTGCCAAAAGAAGTGCCCAAGAACTAAGGCAGAGAGGGACAGGGTATTGAATGATAACTTCCTCCATTACTGTGGAGGCATGGCCTGTGGTAAACAGAGGAAGAGAAAAGAAAGAAAGAGATTTAGCTAAATATTTTGAGCTTCAACTAAGGTAAAAAGTTACTGACAACAGACTGTGAGGCAGAGATATGTTTTTATTTTTCTCTCCACAGTGACTAATACACAGTACACATATTGTAAAAGATTATCTAAGAATGGCTGGGTGTGGTGGCTCACGCCTGTAATCCCAGAACTTTGGGAGGCCGAGGTGGGTAGATCACTTGAGGCCAGGAGCTCGTGACCAGCCTGGCCAACATGGTGAAACCCCATTTCTACTAAAAATACAAAAATTAGCTGGGCGTGGAGTAATCCCAGGTACTTGGGAGGCTGAGGCAAGAGAATCGCTTGAACCCGGGAGGCAGAGGTTGCAGTGGGCTGAGACAGTGCCATTAAACTCCAGCCTGGCCAAGAGAGGAGACCTAAGAATCAATGCATGTGGAAGGAAATGCTGGAAAAAAATACTGGAGAACTTAAAGACAACCCCGAAATCTGATCATAGGGCATAGGAGATAAAGCAGAATGAGTAGCGGCCACATGAAGGCATCAAGGTAAGCAGCATCACCAAAAGAAAGCCCGGCTCAGCCAATGACGAGAGGTAAAAAAGATTAATAAAAAGACAGACGGGAAAGGGCAGTTCAAGGACCATAACAGCTGAGCTAGTGATGGAAGACTTCCTTTTGCACCTTTCGAATAAAATTATTTCATTATCTCCACAAAGATTCACTTCCAGGTACTTGGTTATTCTGGCCTCCCTGCCTCTATATCCATTAGTCCCCACCGTGAAAAGCACTGTGGAGGAAAAGCAAACAAACAAACAAAAAACACTCTTTCCACCTGAAATTATCATCAAAATCAACTTTTTTAAAATAGTGAACTTGCAGACTCTCGACATATATGTTTAATAGGGAAAAAAACAGAAAATATTTTCCAACTATTATTTCTGAATTTCAGATTTTGTTCTCAACTAACACTGGCCTGGAATTCTGTCAGAGGTGAATATACTCAGACCCATATGACTGATTTACACTAGAAAGCTAGTCTGTCTATTGCTAGTATGTAATGCAATTGTCAAGCTGACCCACATTTGTATAATACCTGCATCAACTCAGGAGGTGTTGGCTAGCTTGCAAATTTTCTTTGAAAAAGAGCTTATCTAGGCAAAGGACAATGTATTTTTTTAAAGCTCTATTGACGTCTGACACACAATAAATCACACATATTTAATGTGTACAATTTGACATATTTGGACATATGTATATACCCATAAAACCATTACAACAATCAAGATAATGAGTACATCACCCCCAGCAGATTCTTCCTGCCCCTCTCCCTGACATCCTCCCGCCCTCCACTCACCCATTTCAATTACAGATTAGTTTGCATTTTCTGGAATTTATACAAGTCAAATCACACAGTTTATATTCTTTTGTCTGGTTTCTTTCCTTCCACACAATGATTTTGAAAATCATTTCATGCTGTTGCATGTATCAATAATTCCTTTTTATTGTTAAATAGTATTCCACTGTATAGATATACACCAATTTGTATAACCATTCACCTGCTGATGGTTATTAGAGTTATTTTCAGTCTTTGTCTATTACAAATAAAGCTGCTATGGATACTTGTACGTCAGTCTTTGCATGAACATATGCTTTCATTTCTTTGGGGTAAACGTCTAAAAGTAGAATGGCTATGTCATAAGGCAGCTGTATATTTGACTATATAAGACACTGCCACACTTTTCCCCAAAGTGGTTTCTCCATTTTCCATTCCCGTCTGTCATGTATGAGATTTCCAGTTACTCTGTATCCTCACCCGTACTTGGCATCTTTCAAATTTTAGAATTCTAATAGGTGTATAACAGCATTTCATTGTGGCTTCAACTTACATTTCCCCAATGACTAATAATGTTGGGGGTATCTTTGCATGTGTTTACTTGTCATCTGTATACTATCTTTGGGGAAGTATCTGTTCAGATCTATTGCCTATGTTTTATTGGGTTGTTTTAGTATTTATTGAGTTCTGAGAGTTCTTTAAATAGTCTAAATATAACTCCTTTTATCAGATATGTAATTTGCAAATATGTTTTTCCCAGTCCTGACTTGTCTTTTCATTCTTTTAACAATGCGGTTTTTTGTTCGTTTGTTTTTTGAGATGGAGTCTCTCTCCGTCACCCAGGCTAGAATGCAGTGGTGCGATCTTGGCTCACTGCAACCTCCACCTCCTAAATTCAAGCAATTCTCCTGCCTCAGCCTCCTGAGTAGCTGGGATTACAGGCACCCGGCACCATGCTCAGCTAAATTTTTCTATTTTTAGTAGAGACAGGGTTTCACCATGTTGGCCAGGCTGGTCTTGAACTCCTGACCTCAGGTGACCTGCCTACCTCGGCCTCCCAAAGTGCAGGATTACAGACGTGAGCCACTGTGCCTGGCCTTTATTTACTTATTTATTTATTTATGAATGAGACAGTTTTGCCCTGTTGCCCAGGCTGGAGTGCAATGGTGCGATCTTGCCTCACTGCAACCTCCACCTCCCAGGTTCAAGTGATTCTCCTGCCTCAGCCTCCCAAGCAGCTGGGATTAGAGGCACCCTCCACTGCGCCTGGATAATTTTTTTCTGTACTTTTAGTAGAGATGGGATTTCACCATATTGGCCAGGCTGGTCTTGGACTCCTGACCTCAAGTGATCCACCCACCTCGGCCTCCCAAAATGCTGGAATTACAGGTGTGAGCCAATGCACATAGCAAGATGTTTTGAAGAGCTGAATTTCTTAGTGTTGATGAAATCCAGTTTATAAATTTTTTTATTTTATGAATCCTGCTCTTGGTATTATATCTAAGAAATCTTTGACTATTTCAAGGTCATGAAGATTGTCATTTGGAAGTCTTATAGTTTTAAGTCTATTGTTTAAAAAAGGACATTTTTTCAAAATATGTCTTAACTGACATATTACTGACGGAAGTAAGTAACCACACCTATTAATGAAGTTGCAGCAACAGCGTCTCAACTATTCTGGGAGACAATGTAGGCCAAATGTTCCCCGATATTATCTTGATAATAACCACTTCTCAAAAGGGCGAACACTTTACTCCAGTATCAATACCAAGCAAGGAAAAACTGTGGTGTGAGAATTCTGCTCCCTGGGTGCCCTCTCTATTTCGCCTCTGACCCATGAAACCTTAAAAACGAAGGTTATGAGGAAGAACAGGCCAGTGAGGTCAAAGTCACGGGTTAAAGCCTGAGGTCAGCAGTCTGAGGATCCTCATTTTAAATTTTCCCCTACTGTAACTCCCTTGCTCATTGTTTGGGTATATTTCCTATTCAATGTTAATGTTAAAATGTCACTGCCATCTTGTTTTTTCTTTTTTTGTTTCTGATCCTATTTCCTTTCATTAAAATGTTATTTTCTGTTTTCCCAAAATTATTAAATACATATAACACATTTTCTTTGCTTCCTCAAATATTATTAAGTATAGATACATATACACTTAATATATAATTAAGCATATATATATACTAAATAATATTTGAGGAAGAAAGGAAATATATATGCTTATATGTACTATGTACATGTATGTGTGTATATACAGATACATATATACTTAATATGTACTTAATTAAGCATATATACTTAATATTTGAGGAAGAAAATATAGATATATTTATATATACTATATACGTGTGTATATATATATTTTATATTTGAGAAAGAAATTAAAATATATATAATATATATTTTATATTTGAGAAAGAAATTAAAATATATATATTATATATATTTTATATTTGAGAAAGAAATTAAAATATATATATTATATATATTTTATATTTGAGAAAGAAATTAAAATATATATACAATATACATATACACACATACAGGTCATGAGATCAAGATTATTGTCACAGAATCCAAATCTAGCTAGAAAACACAAAATTTAATTCCCACTGCAATTTTAACTCCACAGATGAGCCTTGATAAAGTCATGAGAGAGCAATAAGTAGCTTATCTTTTAGAGGTACCAGCTCTGTTTCCAGTCCTAAGGCATTTCAGTAGAATGCTTATTTCAATAAATTCACTTAATGCAAAAGATCAGATCATAAAGGCTTGTAAATCAATTTTTTTAAAACTAAAACATAAGTTCACTAGTGGAGTTCACTATTTAGGTAATAACTCTATTAAAAACACTTTTATAGAGTAAATAATCACTCCTTCTCATAAATTCAGGTTTACTCTGTAGGCTTTCTTTAAAGCAATCTTCAGTGAATCATTTTCTGACCACTGTGTCCAAAATAATTTTTTGACACTGCACAACAGGAGATATTTAATATCAACTGTTTTCCTAATTGTCCTTATTATTGTTTTCACAGCAGCCACAATGTGATTAATATTGGAAAAGGCACCATTATATTCAAGCCTCACTTTCAAGTAGATAATATTTTAAAACATAAGAGACAAATAAAACAAAGTTGTTGCAAAAAGTTGGCAAAATATAGAAAATCTCTCGTTTGGCCTCTCACTTTCACACGTGTTTTTGAAAAAGACTCCAGGAAGATTCCTCTGTGCTCAACAGCACGGAACAGCACATGCACTCTCTTGTTTCCTTTTCTTCATGAGAAATCGTAAGAATGTGGAAGAAAAATATAGTTTATCAGCAAAAAAATGCAGAAATGTACCAAAGAGAAATTCTCTTGTAGGACTTCTAACTCTATAAATTATTAAAATAGATACAACTCAGGAAAAATTTATCATGAAATCAAATATGATAGAAATTAAAGAAAACTTAAAGATGTGTTGGATGCCTGAAGTTGGTATTGGGTGATGAAATTGAGGCAGGAGAATAGAGTCTGGATGCAGGGAACCTAAAGTTGTTTCACGCTGACTTCCTAAAACTAAATTGAAAGGAAAACCCTAACTTTCCACACCTAAGTAACAAAAGGACCAGAGACTACTCCCTTTGCAAACCCCCACCTTGTCTGCATGGGAGATGGGAAATTTAAAGTTGCATAGGAGTGTGACCTTTGTAACTTTTTGCTTCAGCCTCTGATTACTGTCTACAGCCAATCAAAATGATTGTGGGCCAAGCCTTCATTTGCATGGAAGTGCAACTTTCAAACTTTAGCCTCTGATTGATTGCATAAAGCATAAAGCAATCAATCAGATGTTTGCACAGGTGTGTGACCTTTGTAACTTCATTTCAGCCTCTGATTGGTCGCTTTCCAAGGTGAACACCAAGTGGCCAATGGGAAACCTCTAGGGGGTATTTGGACCCGAGAAGATTCTCTATTTGGGTCCTTGAGCAGCTGCTCCACCCGCTCCCACCCTGTGGAGTGTAATTTTGGTTTCAATAAATCTCTGCTTTTGTTGCTTCATTCTTTCCTTTCTTTCTTTGTGCATTTTGTCCAATTCTTTGCTCAAAATGCCAAGAACCTGGACACTCGTCACTGGTAACAAAATGAATATTTTTATATGTGACAGTATTTTAGAAAAATAATGTGACTATACATATTCATATACATATACATAGCCTTAAAATGTTCATACCCTTTGACTCAGTAAATTTTATTTATCTGAATCTACCAGAGATTTTCAAAAACAATCCTAAATTTGGAAGAATTTCAGCCATACAAGTGCATACAGTAGTGCTGTGTGGAATCGCAGCAGTGAAAACATCCCAGCTACGCAACCACAGAGAACTGGTTAAGAAGATATGGTATTATTGGGTATATACCCAAAGGAATATAAATTGTCCTACCATAAAGACACAGGCACTCATAGGTTCATCATAGTACCTTTCACAATAGCAAAGACATGGAATCAACCTAGATGCCCATCAATGGTAGCCTGGATAAAGAAAATGCAGTACATATATATTATGGACTATTATGCAGCCATAAAAAAGAATGAAATCATGTCCTTTGAAGCAACATGCATGCAGCTGGAGGCCATTATCTTAATCAAATTAGTGCAAGAACAGAAAACCAAATACCACGTTTTCACTTATAAGAGGAAGCTAAACATTGAATACACATAGACACAAAGAGGGGAACAACAGGTACTGGGGCCTACTTGAGGGTGGAGAGTGGGAGGACTGTCAGGACTGAAAAACTACTTATCAGGTACTATGCCCACTACCTGGGTCATGAAATTATTTGTATATCAGATCAACAGGCAATCATGAGTGCACGAAACCAACATGCAATTTACCCATGTAGCAAACTGGCACATGTACACCTTGAACCTAAAATAAAAGTTTTAAAAATTAAAAAAAGGAAGAAAAAAAAGAACATATGGTAGATTCTATTAATTTGGTAGACCATTATGTAGGTAATAGGGGTACATTTGCAAACAGATGAATCCCAAAATGAAATTTTCAGATACAGAACTATACAAATAAGGTATACAGCTTATATTAAAAACGATTCATAGAATTAAAATGACTGTGAGAAAATTCAGTATCACTAAAAATTCAAACAGTAGTTTTATTGGAGCAATGACATTACAATAATTGTTATTTTTACTTTCTTGTATTTTGCAAATGTTATTAAATGAACACGCATTATTATGAATACAAAACAGCTGCTATTTTTAATAAGAGAGCCAAGAAATACAAATATGTTAATGCTTCTTCAACAGTGAAGCGGGGAGGACTTTATCTTATTCTAGGCCTATGCTGTCCAAAAGAGTAATCACTAACCACAGACGGCTATTTAAAGTAATTAAAATTCAAACTTGAGTTCCTCAGTCATACTAAGTACATTTCAAGAGGTCAATAGCCATAGTCTACTAGTATCAGAGAGCAGAGAGAACATTTTCATCATCAGAAAATTCAAGAGGTCAATAGCCATAGTCTACTAGTATCAGACAGCAGAGAGAACATTTTCATCATCAGAAAATTCTACTGTGAACGAGCTGTTCTAGATAATTGGCACGGGCTCATAGAAGATAACCTACAAGGAAAGGATAATTCGTAAGATGCAAGTCTCTGTAGTTAGTCTACACTAAACCAGCAACCTTAGTCTATTAAGAAAGCCTGTTCTACAAGATGGACTATGCTATATAAATAAGTGCCTCACAGATCATTACCAAAGTAACTATAAATCATTAGGTTTTTGGTTAGTTTCCTGGGGATGTTATTTTGGTATCTGATGAATTCATACAAAAATCATGTCTGTTGGAAGTTTATGAATGTAAAAAAACTATAATTACTCTAAGATGGAACAATTCCTCCAACATGCAGCCTCCCTACAGAGTAAACAAATTTGTCTTTGTCTTATAAAAATGGGTTGTCTTGAGGAGGCAGAAACAGAGGAAACAAAAAGATAACTTTGGAAATAATACTTTTTAAAACTTTTTTCTTTTAAAAATTTCTGGGAAAAAAAAGGCAAGAAAGAAGAAAGAAATTCATTTGAAAAACTAGCTCTTCAAAAGCAGTACCAAAATCACTTAGGTGGATAAATGTTTAAGAGTGAAAAAACGTACACCTTTCTTTATTTGAGAAAGTACAATAGTATGAAGAAATAAGAATGCAATTCACCAAGCCATTATTAATGAAGGGCTTATCTACTAGAGTATTTTGTGCAGCTGGTATTCCATTACATATAATACATTTCCCATTAGAATGTTTATTTAATTTTCTTGATTTACCCTCATCATTGTACGAAGATGTTCCAATCAATTTTAAATTAATAGGCTGTCTTCATTTCAAATATGCAGGCTGGATTTTACTGACATAATGTGAACACTACAAAAAGCTGTTTATCTTTGTTGAAGTATGCCAAGATCCTCTGATTTTTTTTTTCCAGTGTTTCCTACACTTGAGATTTAAAACTGAACTCTTCAGCCAGGAAAATCAAGACAGCAGAAAGTGTAACTATTAAGATGTAAGTAAACACTTAAAAGTGTTTTAATGCCCCATAGCTTTCCATACAGTTCAAAAACTATGTCTAGTTTTCAAGATTATTAAATGTTACTTAGAGGTGGGAATTTTATCACCATAGCAATTAATATCAGTGGAAAACCCTAATACAGCATAAGTTGAATGACAACCTTTACAATGTATCCATTTAGAGAGGCTGGGAAACTCAGGAAAACAAGCTGAGTATTTGGAGTCAGAAGTTTTAGGCTGATTGTCAATGTTGCTGATTCTCGAAACTTCTGTTTCCTTACCTACAAAATAGAGATACTGAGAATGCATAATACATGGGGTTACTGTTGCCTTGATGGTACAAGTCAGGACACAAGGAGCAGGTACTTATTTTAAATCTGTTCATGGTTAATGAGGTAAATTATTCAAAACAAAACCAGAAAAAATGATTATGATTAAAAAACAAATCCCAGCAGGCTAGCCTCCCTTTAAATATATTTAATAATATGACCAAACAGATCTGTAAAATATACAAATAAGGGAATAAGTATTCATTTAACCAAAAGGTGTTGTTAAATAGAACTTCTTTGGACCTTTAAAATGTAACTTAAAAATATAATTTAAGCCTAGTGTTTTTCATAAACATGTTTACGGTGTAAAAAAGAACATTTGCAATTTATATATATTGCATCTACTGTATTAAGTCTGTAGCAGGACTGGACATGTTCCTAACCATGTACAAACCAGTCACACTGCTTACCAGCTATGAACCTTGGGCAAATTACTTCACACCTCTGAATATTAATACTCTCATCTGTAAGATGTTGATGATGAAACCTACTTCATAGTGCTGCTGTGATGACTAAATTATGCCACGAAGCATGTTGCACAGATGTGTACTGCAATAAATCAATGTATGTTTGCAGTCATCTTTACAGCACAGCTGGTCATGAAGACTCTCCTGAGTACATTTTTGACTAGAGATATACTGTGTTTTAAAACTTCTAGTTTTAATAAATGTAACCATTGAGAAGAACTGTGCTACTTCTTCAATATTCAGAAAAGTATATATTTTTCATATAAAAGTAAATATAAATATAACTATTAATTTCACATTAGAAATATGAAAAGCACTCCAATTCCTGGAAAATGTCTAGTACAAAGGGGAAAAATTAAGATAGATGAAAACTAGAAGTATTCCTCTACACCTTTACCATTGACATTAAAAAGTGAAAAATCAATTCCCTTTTCCTCTGGTATAAGCAGGTAACAAATGGTAAATAGTTTAGCCAGAAAGAAGAAAAGCCAAGGAAATCCACTTACTAAAAGTTAAATTCAGTGACTAAAATTATCTTTCGTATGCTCACCACTACCAAAATCTGTATCTCTAGCTATGTTCTTTCCTGAGATCCAGATATATGGACAACTTCCAAGAATCAAACTCAACATTTCTCAAACAGAGCTGAGTATTTTTGGCCAGCAGACCCTCCCCTGCCATAATTTGCCTTCCCTGCTTTTCCCTCTCAGTGGATGTCAAGTGTGAAGGTCAGTCTGAGTGTGTCTCTCTTCGCCCATCATTAACGTGTGCATTCAATATTATAAACACAGGAACCTCTGCTTTGCATGCAATAGAGGGTGAGCAAGCCTGTTTATTGCGAATGTCCATTCTGAAGGGAGAACACACAAATTATTAAATAGATAGGACTCCTTTCAAGCCTTTTAAGCACTGTCTGGGTTAGGGATGTGGTGGCTACAGCAACATAAAAAAAAAGTTAATTTTAAAATATTAAACATAATACAAAATGGTGACATGATTTTTCTCTAAACTATAGGAAGTGATCAATCAAATGAAAAACTATCTTTTAAGTAAAACTTCACCATAAATGTCATGATTTAGCCACAGCTGAAAACTTAAAGGGTCAGATTCTTCCAGGTGACCCTATGGTGCCCAGCTGGCTGGACATTCTGAGAATAATCCAGTGCAGTGGAAACACTGGACATTTAACAAATGATAACTCCTGAGGAAGAACAAGGAAGTCATGTCCACGCCAGCGGTGGGTGTTGTAACGGCAGATTTTGGAGGAGAAGTTTTTGTTTTGTTTTGTTTTTCTTTTGTGGGGTGGGGGTTTGTTTTGCTTTGGCTTGAGACAAGGTAGGAAAAGCCATTTGGAAGGCTGGAAATTTGATATTTGATATAAGAGTCTTTCTGGCTAGAAAATAAATCCTTCCAGACATCAAAAAGGAACTAATAAATAATCAGAATAAACAAATATTGGCCATGATATATATTAAAAAGGTAGCCTAGCTAGGCATGATGGCTCAGGCCTGTAATCCTACCACTTTAGGAAGCCAAGCTGGGTAAATCGCTTGCACCCAGGAGTTCAAGACCAACCTGGAAAACAGGTATGTGGAGAAGGACTAACATATACTCCTGAGAACATCTCAGAATAGGCAGAGCATGTTTTTGTTAAATTTGTCAAAGATCAGTTGGCACTCCGTAGATATATGGCTTTATTTCTGGGTTCTCTATTCTGTTTCATTGATCTATGTATCTATTTTTATACAAGTACCCTGTTGTTTTAGTTACTGTAGTCTTACAGTATAGTTTGAATTCAGGAAATGTGATGCCTGCAGCTTTGTTTTTGGTTGTTGTTGTTTTGTTTTGCATAGGCTTTGCTTTTTTACATTTTTTTGGTTCCATATGAATTTTAGGACTGTTTTTTTCTAATTCTGTGAAAAATGATGTTGGTATTTTGATAGGAATTGCATTGAATCTGTACACTGCTTTCGGCAGGATGGTCATTTTAAAAATATTAATTCTTCTGATCTATGAGAAGAGTTAAAAGAGCCTTTTTTTCTTTTTTTTTTTTTTTGAGACAGAGTTTCGCTCTGTCGCCCAGGCTAGAGTGCAGAGGCACGATCTCGGCTCACTGCAAGCTCCACCTCCTGGGTTCACGCCATTCTCCTGCCTCAGCCTCCCAAGTAGCTGGGACTACAGGCGCTTACCACCATGCCCGGCTAATTTTTGTATTTTTAGTAGAGATGGGGTTTCACCATGTTAGCCAGGATAGTCTCGATCTCCTGACCTCGTGATCCACCCGCCTCAGCCTCCCAAAGTGCTGGGATTACCGGCGTAAGCCACCGTGACTGGCCACAAGAGTCTTTTATGGAGAAATAAAGAATGGAATAAAGCCAGATAAATTCAATTTACTGCTCATAAATGGCCATGCTTCTTCTTAACATGGTCCCCTTACTGCAGAGGCTATATATCTAAAAATGAGAGAAAAGCAATCACACTGTTGCCTATGAGCAATCTACATGAAATACAAAAATTCCCCTTCTGAAAAATTATAACAATTTGTTATTGAAGATGTGTATGTAAATTTTCCCACCTGTGTTACTTTTTTACACAAGCCAAACCTAGCAGGAATCTCTAATTATCATACCATGAGGATGGCTTAACAAGGGTGTTGCCAGCCCACAAATGCAATTTGATTCTCAGCATGACAGCAAGACTGGCAATTTACAACCTCCAGCAACAAGAAACTATGAATATTAAGATCTTCTTAATTTACACAACGGAGAACTCATTGCTCTTAGAATAAAAAAAAGGAAGATTTTGAGGGTCCTGTTGCTGAATTTGGAGTAAAAAAATTATGGTAATGATTCTGACAATTGTTGAAGCACGCACATACCTGAATATCAGGGTACTTATTAGAATTATTCTGCTCACAATGGGGAAATATTTTACTTAAATAAGCAGCCTGAATTTGAAATCAAGTCGTAAGGTAAATGTCTCAATTACAAATGGTACTGCTTTATATATGGATAAATCTCATAGACATAATATTGACTGAAAAAAACAGACATAAAACATAATGCATGATTCCATCTATATAACGTTCAAGAACAGACAAAAATAATCTACAGTGACAGATGTCAGATGGTGGTGACTTTCGGTGAGGATATTGATGGGAGGGTGCCTGAGGGAGTCTTCATGACTTAGAAATATTCTACATATTCATCTAGATGGTGAGAACACGGGTGTATACATATGGAAAATTATTTAACCTCTACATATAAGATTTGTACAGTTCAATATTTGTGTGATATACTGCAATAAAAATTTAGAAATAGGTCAATTGTATTAGATAACTAACAAAATTGAAAAATAGATCAACAGTACTAGATAACAAATATACAATAGCCTTTATCTTTCCTAAAACAAAATTTAACTGTTACTTTAGTGAGTACCAAGAGTGCACACATTCAGAAGGTCTTAGAACCCATCTCCTTGTGTAGCACAGCATTACATATTTTACATTTCAACGTGGCTACAACTCCTAATCCTTCTGTCAAGAATCCCACATGAGCCGGGCTATTGATAAAACAATTGCTTCTCCAGTAAAGAGTTTTATTTGCTCTCTCATTGCCTATCAGCTTAATACATAGGAGAATATACTTGAAAAGGATCAAGTTCTATAAACAGGACTAAATGATTATGGAATAGGCATCTTTATAATTGTGTTTTTACTTTTTTCCCCCCAGTTGTTTCTCAAGGAATACAGCAGAAATTGAACCATAAAGCTTAGCTTGACAGAAAGGCATTAGCCTACCACGCTAAACCAAAGATAGGAGAGACAGTTATTTATGAAGAAACACTGTTCCCTATTATCCTTCTGAGATTCTAAAAAAGGGCTAAATATTGATGCATTTCCAAGTCACCTTTTCCCCCACTTCTTGTATTAACAAGCAGGAGTATGTTTTAGATGCTCCTAATTTGTCAAGATCAGGTGAACAGAATTGTCGTACAGAGCACACTGCTCTCATTCCTACAAGGGCTCTGCAACCCTGTGGGTTATTAATAATTCATCGGTCTTTCTTAGTTCACAACAGGGGCATTACTCAGAGGGCATCATTCTTACTGAAAGAAGTTAACAGCGATGGGCAGATAAACAATGCACAAGTCAAACAAGAAGAAGCCTCTTATGAATTTGTGAACACTGAAGATCTGTTAAAGAGCTCCAACTACTACAGGAAAAAAAAAAAAAACTGCTAGGCATTCTTTACCTAGGCTTCTATTGCCTGTTAGGCTAAATTCAGCCATCTTTAGAATTATATCAGTTGTATTAACACAGAAATTCCTTGAAAATCATTTAACTCTTTTGTGTGTTAACATAGGTTATACTATTGGGTATGATTATGCTGTGTTTATGGAATTAGTTTCTCCAAACTAATCTTTTTGGCAGGAATATGATGTCTACTTTTGGGTTCCAACAGTATTTATTTATCAAGGAAATACATGAAGCATCCTAATGTCTTAATGATTGAAAACAAGTCTCCAGGAAAAGGAACATCATCCTTTATGGTCCTCCTTAATACACGTAGACCCTCTGGGTGAAATTTAACACAGGTATTCCAAAAAATTTAAATAACAGGGGCAACAGGCTCAGAAGCCTAAAGGCATGAATCAGGCAAGAGTGTAAGACAGTAGAGCATGGCAGAGTCTGCAGCCTGTGACTGCATGCCCTGCTTAAAGAAACTTCAAAAACAAACCAAAAACCAAAACCAAATACTGCTAGGCCAAACATGCCTATGTAGGGTGACCAATTTCAGACCCATAGCATAAATCAGAAGTCTTTATTCCGAGTATATGAGGACTCAGAATAGGATGTATTATGTCCTCTAAATAAAAGATTTTCACGTGGGTTAAATCAGAGCATTGATTTATTTTCTCGAAGATATATTGTTATTAGAATGTACTCCATTATTTAGAATGCACTCGAATACAAATTAAGCCTCTGATTTCTGAATATCAGTAAAGAGTAACCTTGCTCTAGCTAAAAACAGTAACATAAAATTTACTGAGCACTTACTAGGTGCCAAGTACTATTCTAAGCACTCTGCATGCATAAACACACTTGTAATTCTCACACCAATTCTATGGAGAAACCAAGCAGGCACAGAATGAGAAAGCAATCTCCCCACAAAAACACAGCTAATGAGGCTGCTGTTCAAACTCAAGCAACTTGCTTTCAGAGTCTCTGTTTCCTTGCTTACTGCTCGCTCCCTCTTAGTTAAGAGCACAGCTCATTTACTCCACATGAAAGCATCAAGGGAAAGGGGTAGCTTTCACTCATTAGCAAGACTGAAGTCAATTTCATTTATCCCATACAAAATAAATAGAAACCCACCACCAAAATCACTACATAAATTATACCTCCTACCTTAGCTACAAAGCAGAGGAGTTTCAAGGACCAAGAAACAAAAGGCTTGGAGACAATGAGTACAGTTCCTGATAACAGTAGATAATAAATATCATTAGGCTGAGAAAGAGTTAACAGGTCAAAAAGAGGAAAAGATGATTCTATAACAACACGCCATTTTCCTCTCGTACTTGAAATGGACATCTTCAGAGTCTTTGCTTCCTTTAAGATACTAACTAGGTCAAATCAGATGTTCCTTTTTTTTCTTTTACTAATGGAATGCCCTAAGACAGAATAAATATAGAAATTAAAGGATCTTTGAAAAACTCTTGGGTTTTTCTTTACTGATAATTTCAAATTTTAAATGCTATGGATTCTATAATTACAGTGACCTCACTCTTGGCACTGAATGTTATGCCTTCATGCTACAGTAAATAGCTTTGGTTATGAAGGATATGCTGTCCTAAAAAATGGAATCTTTACCAGTAATATTGTAATTTTTTATCTGAGGTGTTTCCCATTCATCTTTTTCAAAATAGAATTTCACCAGAATTAAAGTTAACATATTATTTATTCGCCATATCTGATAAGCATCAGATGATGATAAGGAATTTTTTTCATAAATACATAAAAATTTCTTTCAACAAATGCCCCTACTATATCTATAGTTGGAAACGTAAAGCAAAAGCATTTCAATTCGATAATTATAAAAGTAAACACATTTTTTCAATTTATGCACACTTAAAACAAAATGTTTTAGCACAAAATATTTCAACTAATTTAATTAGTTAAAAATACATGACACCATCTCATAGTAGAGACAGCTACATAACATGCTACATAATGGGTTAGTGTCAGAAAATGCCAACTTTTTGCATAATTTCAAGAATATATTCAAAAAAAAACCCCCCACTTACCCTCAAGATTTCAAAATAATAATAGTCGATATTTATATGTACCTCCCATTCTGTGTCCCACCAATTATGTCCTTGGATATCCAAAGAAAAAAAAGGTTCTACATCTCAAGAAGCTTGAATAACCCTTAAAGGATCAAAATGTAGTTTATTTTATGAAAGCCTCTGAGAAGTCTTGCTTTGAAAAAATTAACTTTCGGTGAAATATATTGTTTCCCAGTGAATGATGTACTTCTCATACTCATGCATGATTCTAATACTTTCATAAACAAATACTTAGAAAAAAGTTCCATCAAATAACCAGTGAGAAATAAATTCAACCTAAATCACTACAGTCAACATGATTCATTGGTTAGAAAGGGAAAGGAAGACATCTCTCTCTTACTGAAGCAGCAGCAGCAGCCTGGGGTAAATCTGTCATGCAAATACTTTGGACTATTTCAATGTTACTCTTGTTAGATCTTGCTTTTATCAGGCTTTCATGTAAATAGGTAGTAAAATTTTCAAAAAGGCCGTGTGTCCATATGCACAGATAAAAAAAAAAAAAAAAATCATGGTTGTCCAGACAGTTGAACTGGGATTTCATTTCCCTGTGTATCAAGAGACTTGTGCAGTAAAGGGTTAACTTAGCAGTCTTGAGGTTTTCAAACCACACACATTCTAAAGAAAAGAAAAGATTGGCTCTTGACAAGCTCCTGGGACATAACCTCTAAGTGCTTGGAGTATCCTGCCTAATAAGAGCTTGCTTTTCTACCTGGAGCCTTGGGCCACACTAGACAGTTTTATGCTAACAATGTGATTTATGGCAAACACATGTTCTAGTTCACCCGGGGCCCTAGGTCACACTGTATCAGAAGTTTGACTACAACAGGGGCTGGAGACTGAGTAACTAAAGTTACCCACGTAGGTGTTCCACACCTACAAAATCCTTGACCATCAAGGCTCAGTGACCCTCTGGGTTGACAATACTCCCTCTATGTGTGCTATCACACATCATTGCTGGGAGAATTAGGAACTGTCCACACAAATCCACCAGGACAGGACAACCAGAAACTCATTCCTGGTCTCTCCCTGACTCTGTTCTATGTCCCTTTTACCTTTGTTGATTTGAATCTGTATCATTTTGCTATATTAAGCCACAACTGTGCATATAATAGCTTTTTTATAATAGATTTTATGATTTCTATGAGTCCTTTCAGCAAATCACTGAACCCGACAGACAAACTAGATTCTTCCCATAGGTATCTAGGATTCAAGCAGCCTTATTATCTGACTCCTTGGTCATGACCAGTCTCTGTTCAGACACCTAATATCTATCGAACCCCTTAAGTTTAATCAGCCTCCATATTTCAGTAGATATAAATGCACAGAAAAAATAAGCCCATATAATTTGCTATAGAATGTAAAAAGCAACTTTTGATATTTAGGCCAATTACAGTAATAAACATTAAATAAAAGAGACTGACCAACTGCAAACTGGACTATTTTCAAACTTGTTGCCAATGACTATCCTCCAGGTAAGAGATGAAGGTGCCTCACAAATTCAACTGTATAAGATGTATGTGCCCAGCAAGGTCCTGCCTGAAGTAGCCATCCTGACTTTCTAACCTATCTTGTCCCATCTATCACCTCACAACATCGGCCACTAATGCTGCATCCTCAGTAGAGATGAGATCGTGACCTACCCAAACATTCATTATAAAGGTGTAAGAATCAAAGAAGCATGTTGTCAGCTCTGCTTTTGGCAATAAAGGAAAGGTTTTTCTCAGGCTTTCCTCTTCACACGGTTTTGGGCTGACAGTGAGCAGTGAGCAAGCTGTACTTCAGAGCTGTCCCTAACAGATGTGAGGGTGGGGACAGCATTGAATACAATCACCATCTCTGATGGCCCCTTCTCTAAATGCATTAAAGGAACTCAAACTGGAAAAGGAGAATTATCCAGCCATTAAATTTCATTCTTTATGAGACACCAATAGCTATCTTTTTTTGCTTTCAAGAAACTTGGGTTATGGGCACAAAGATCCTTCAAAATATTCAAATTCTCCATCTTGAATCTCAGACAATTTTTGTGCACAATAAAAGTTCAATTGAAGCCTCTTTTAAAGAGTCACTTGAACAAAGGTACATAGTGACTAAAATAATCATTCAAACAGGAGGTAAACAGGAATAAGTCAAGCTAATTCAACTTGCACATGAATATTTAACATGATACACATATGTTACAAAACATACTATAAATATCTCTGTGCCTATTGACCTTGTGCAGCTCCAGGAATAAATGCTGGAGGAATTTGGTATTTAAAAAAAGAAGAGGCCAGGCACGGTGGCTCATGCCTGTAATCCCAACACTTTGGGAGGCCGAGGCGGGCAGATCACGAGGTCAGGAGATCGAGATCACCCTGGCTAACACAGTGAAACCCCGTATCTACTAAAAATACAAAAAATTAGCTGGGCATGGTGGCGGGCACCTGTAGTCCCAGCTATTCGGGAGGCTGAGGCAGGAAAACGGTGTGAACCTGGGAGGCAGAGCCTGCAATGAGCCGAGATCGTGCACTGCACTCCAGCCTGGGCGACAGTGAGACTCTGTCTCAAAAAAAAAAAAAAAAAAAAAGGAGAAGAAATATGGAGTGCTGGTAGGCATTTCTGTCAATAGCTGCAATCAGTAGCTTAATCTCTATTGCTTCTCTCATTCTACGTGGCAGAGATAGCAGTGATAACCATGGCAATCCAGCCTTCAGAAGCAGAGCTAAATATGAGGAGTAGCACACACAGTATGTGTCTTTATGGCAGCTCTTAGGAAATCTGTCCATTTGCACAGTTGCTCCTAGAGGCAAATGAGCAGACATACCTTGAACCATAGTGACTCTCGTAAGGTTATTCATAACTAAACTGTGTCACTCCCAAAGAGACATCACAATCCTGGAAGAATTCAGTCACCTGTGACTAACCTGACAACAATTAACATACTTGAAAATTGTATAAAACTCAAATTAAATTTTAATCTTTCATACTTAAGAATCAGTAACTGATAAAGAACTGTTTAACTCAATTTGAATGTGATTTCATGAAAGGATACATTTTTTAAAGTTATTCATCTGGATCACATATTCAACAGTTAGAGTTTTCCAAAATAATTCCAAAGCAGGTTTCATGCTGACATTTTTAAATCATAAAAGTTTTAGCACAATAGGCATTGTCCTTGTCTGGATGTTCTATGTCAGCTCTACATTCATGTTTATACTGCGATGCTAAACAAAATTTAGCACCACAATAATTATGTGAATAAAGTTCTAGTCGACTTTGTCAGTATGCTTTTCATCTCTAAAGCTTTGAAGTCAAATCCTAGTAAATGTCAATATGCTCCTATCACATCCACACCTGTCATCTGCAGCACAAGTCAGTGTAATCTGCAGATAGAAATGAGGAGAAATTGAACGTATTTTATGGCTGTTCTGCTTGAGGGAATAAGAATAAAGTAAATCAATACTTCATGTCATTTCCTGAAAATACTGTATTCTCCAAGACATTTAGCCAGCATTTGCCCATTTAACAAGGACAAAAACATAAAAAGAAAATTTTTAACTCAGAAAATTAGCACATCAATATTTCTGGGTCACAGAAATTCAAGATGTATCACGCATTACTTCAAAATCTCAGTTAAATACACTCTCAAGGTTGGTCGCTCACAGGAAGGGTAAGTATCATTAAGGAAATCTAAAATTTCAGGAATGAAGGCTCATATTTAACATCCTATTATTCCTACTAAAATATTACTAAATTTATAGCCCCATTAAAAAATGTCAAGACATGACTTTCTCTGTAAAATGAGACCTGCAAAAACATTATATATCTTTACTTACACAGTATATTTTTCTCATTTTTCTATCAATTTCTATCATTTTCCATCATTCATTTTTAAAAAACTCTTTATACTTTACTGTTCAACATTATTTCTGACCTTTGGAAATGGATATTTCTTGACTATCTACCCATACTGTATGTACACTTAAGTAGAAGAATGTACAAGTTCAGGGAGCCTCTGCAATAGTCTTTTGTAATTTAAGAAATGATTTCCAAATCTGAGCAAAAATAATTGGGCCTTGGTTGGAAAACGTAAGTTGCAAGTATATAACTTAAAGAATATTGAAATCATATTTGGGAAAATAAAAAGTATCAATAGTAAAATATGGTAGAACTCTAAGTACATAGAGTTTGGAGTCCGAGAAGCTAGAGTCCAAATATTGGCTAACCTCCTATTAACTACTGATCTTGGGGCAGTTTTCACTTCTCTGAGCCGAAGATTCACTGCTCGTACAACGAGAACGTACATAATGTACAGCTGCTCTGAAAAGTAAATGAGCTCTGACTACACAAAGTGCCTGGAACATGGTACTCAGCAAATGTTATTTTCTTGGAATCCTATAAACAAATTGATAACAGGAAACATACTAAAAATGAGACAGAAAAACAGTGAATACAGGGCAAAAATGAAAATCATTAAAAAGCCAAAAAATGTCCCAGTAGCAATGATTTCTAAATATCATAAAAGAAAACAACTAGGAAAATATAATTAGAATGCTATATCATTAAAATCTGTTTTTGAGACCAGGATGTTCAATTCTAAATCCTAAGAATGATGTGCTTCCCCCGCCTGAGAAAGTGCCACGCTCAAGAAAGGAGGAAGGGAAGGAATTCCAGCCCTTCTTTGCTTGTGGGTTTTCTCTTAAAACTTCTGTTTAGAGGAGGTAGGTGTGTTCCTGTCCCCTTGACTTGGCTTCAAGGACTAGAGACAGAAAGTCTACTGGAAAAGCATGTATTTGTTTGTGAGGAAATTAGATACTGGATTCGATACTGGATTCACTATATTGTTTATTCAAATGATTTGTGTCAGGAAAAACTTTTTTTTTTTTTTTTTTTTTGAGACAGGGTCTCACTCTGTCATCCAGGCTGGAGCGCAGTGGTGCAATCTTGGCTCACTGCACTCCCAGGCTCAAGCCATCCTCCCACCTCAGCCTCCCAAGCAGCAGGGACTACAGGTGTGTGCCACCATGCCCAGCTAATTTTTTTTAATCTTTTGTAGAGATGGGGTCTTGCCATGTTGCATAAGCTGGTCTTGAACTCTTGGGCTCGAGGGATCCATCTACCTCGGCCTCCCAAGGTGTTGGGGCTACAGGTATGAGCCACCGCACTTAGCCAGGAAGAACTTTTAAAAACCAAATTGTTAACAAATCCCTGAGGTTACATTACTCATCCATAAATACATCAGCATGTATCTCCAAAAAAGTAAAGAGTTATTTTTAAGCACACTACAATATAATTAACATACCTATAAATATTAACAATGCTTCCTTAATATCAAATTAATACTCAAATATATTCCACTGTCTCATAATTTTCTTTACAGTTTATTCAATTCAGACTCCAAATATTTGCTTCCAAACAATCTAGTTGCTGAGGGATAAGAGAGTGGGTAATTGAGGATATAGATGAAAAAGGTCACATATAAGATAAAATTGTTAAAGCTGGATGACTGGTATAACAGAGTTCATTAAGTTATTCTCCCTGCTTCTGTATAACCTTCAAGTTTTCAGTAAGAAAAATGCTTTAAGTTTTCCATAATACAAAATTATACAGACATACATCAATGATAATAAAAAGATAGGAATAAATATACCTTACAGGTTTGAGATTTTTTTAATGACATTTTAGGTAAAAAAAATGCTGAAACTCAGACCTTCCTAGCCCTGTGTCCTCAATAAACACAAAGTAACTGAGAGTAGAAAGTTAATTTACTTTAGTGAAAAAAAAAAAGTTTTAACAGCATCAAAATATGAGTTGAATAATTAATTAATTTTTAAAATCCTATATTAATGTGTTTATGCCAGGTTCCACCAGATATAGGCATAAAACAAACTAGGTGCTGCCTTTTTTGGAGATTATAGGCTACAGACTTAGTGCCTGCCTTCTATATATGCTATGGCGTCAAAAGTTGGGAAGCATCTGTTCAAACAATAGTTTAGGATTTTATTGAAGGTCAATTAAGTCTTAACTGAGAAATTTGAAAACTATTAAATACATTTATAGAAACAATTTTTGCATATCTAACCATTTTCAGATTATCAATAATTTGAAAATACCATTTTTTAGAGCAGGAGTATTTATTAAAAGTAAATATTCCTAGGTCTACTTCATTAGTAAAAAAAGTAAATATTCCTAGGTCTACTTCTTAACATATTCAATTGGATAAGCAATGAATAAGGAGTACTGAGTTGAAGAAGCGAAGTCCTATCCAGACCTCAGGAGCTATGGAGAATACAGAAATGACAGAATATACGCCACACTAAGCTGCCTTGCCTGTTTCTCCTACAAACAGCAATTAGAGGAGACTCCTTGGGGACTTAACATATTTACTCCTACATATTTTAACTAAAAGCCTATGCTAATGTACAAAGGATGGATCTCCTACTGCCTGAAGATCTCAGCAGATGTGACAGTAGGTTCTGGAAGAGGATCAGTATACAAAGGCATACGTGTCCACTGGCAGATCCTGTTGGTTGCCTAGTCTATCAATATTGCTTTTCCTTTCCTCCTTGCTAACAGAACCTTGACATTATTGAGGGTGGCAATGTGCCTAGATTTTAACCACTACAATTCCCAACTTCTTTCACAGCCAGGACTGGCCACACGACACAGTCCTTGTTAATGAAATTTAGGTGGGAGTCACTAGGTGGGTTGAAAATCCTTTATAAGGGGACAGTCAGGCTGGTTTGCTACTTTTTCCTTTTACCCTTTTCTTCCTCTTTGTCTTCCTCCCTATACCTCTATGTGCTGGCTAGAGCTCAAGCACCACCACCTGAGCATGAGGACCCCAAGGATGGTGGCTTGCAAAGTCAAAAGGCTTCACTTTCCTCTTTCCCTGGCTGGAGACACTGCAAGTTTCTCCCCAGGTGTGTGGACCACAGGTGCTGCAGTTGGCCCCAGGCTAAAAGCTGCAGAGATAAGAACTGACTTCTACAGCTCTCCACCTTCTCTCCTCCATGCCAGTAAGCACACCCAACCAGCATCTCTGGTTCTCTTCACAATCCAGTACCTTCAAGTAGTTGTTTTTGTGATATGTCCAGGTTTTTCTTTGGGAGGGACATGCATTCCAGTAGAGCCTAAGTCCCTTAGTTTTTAGAAACAAAATTATTTAAATTTCACTACTGAGCCCCAAAGAACTTCTAGCATCTAGACTATTAATAAATGGCTTCTTGATGAGAGAGTGATACTCAAAAAGCCAGACCCAACAATAGAGTTCACAGAAACAACAGTCCTTCAACATTTTCTGAAGAGCTCTTCATTTCCATTAAAAGGGTTTTGTTAATCATTTAAAAAATATTGTTAAATTACTGCCATGTGTGACTCATGGATTAGGTGATAGCTGGTACTGGCTTTATATAGCTACAGAAACAGAAACAAGTCTATGGGTGTCTTACATGTCAATATGCTTTAGATCATTTCAGGTAAAGTAATTAAGCAGATACATATTGACTATTTGGTGCCTAACCTTATGGTGATGAGCAAAGTGAGGGGAAGCTATTGAAGAATATGAAATCACTCTTGCCTTTCTATAATCTTATTGAAAAGAAAAAAAGACTAACAAGAAAAAATTAATCCAAATCAATATATAATCAAATGCTGAAATATGGGGAAAAGGCAAGCCAAAAACGTCTACCAAATTATGACAAAATTTACAAGGCTAAGACTAGATAAACTGAATCCACTCCTCCTAGATATGCTGAAGCTCTGAATAGATAACATCTGGTAAGTTGTGAAACATGAAAAGCATATACAGTTCACTGAAAATCAAAAGAGCTTAGGCTTACTATGTGAGATATAATCAAGAATATGGGTTTTAATCTATGACCCATTGTTTGCCAGGTTCTTTTTAAATTTTTCATTCAAACATCATATATTAAACAAAAGCTAATTTTAAGAATAAAAGTGTCTCCAATATTTTAAGTCTGAATGACTGAAAGAATGGTGAAACCCTTCTTGGGACTCTGAAGACAATACCCCAAAATATGGTGCTTTGGCATACTGAACCAAAGCAGGAGCCCTAGGGTCTCCCTGACCTTCCTCTCCCGTCTCTCAATCATCTGTCTCTCCCAAACCAGAGGACGAGGCTGTTCTCTGAAGTTCTCTTGTCTACCTAGAAACCAGACCCACCAAAGAGAAGTACATTACCTTTGATATATTCCCTGAATTTCATTAACAAGAGAAGATTAAAATTCATATCCCAGAGGAAGAGACTGAAAATTAAACACCACACCTAGAGCCCCGATGAACTTCATCCCAAAATGAATATTGAATGAATATTCAAGCACTTCACACAAATAATCATTGACAAGCTAACTTCTCTCTTCCATGTTCATTAAAATCATTTAGTACCCCTCAAAATTGCCTCATTTCCTTCCTCTCTCCTTTCCCTGTGAAGAAGGGTATACAAGCATCTGGACCTCATTGGGTTATCAGGTAATCATTCTCCTGCAATTCCCCCACGCTTAGGCTGTTAAATAAATTTGTAAGTCTTTTTCTCCCATAAATCTGCTTATTGTCAGTTCATTTTCAGCAAACTTTCAGAGGGTAGAAAAGAAGCTTTGCCCCCACACCATTAATAAATATGAGTAGGAAGAAAATGATCTGAGAAGAAAAGAGATGAGGAGCTATGTTTCGAGCATGCTCAATTTGTGTGAACAGCAAGACAATCCCTCTTGTGCCCACTGTTTATAGTATGATACAGGTGAAGTAGCAAAGGCTTTGACAACACAAACACTTCAACATTCACATCTCAACTCCACCCACTTCTTAGTTGGCCTTCAGCAAGACTATAAGATCTAGCTCCCAAGATTGCAAAATTGGGATCACAATATCAAACTACAGGAATACATTTTGAGAATTCAGTGACATGATTCAAGTAAAACACCCAACCAATAATAGGTATTAAGTGTTAACATCTTTCTTTCTTGTCTTCTGCTTGTTCTTTTTGAATGCCAAATCTGATAAGCTTATGAATCTCTACTTCAAATTGACCCATTTCCTAACTATCCTCAACATCATATGCTTATATCAATCGCACATCCTTTACTCCTATTTTCTATTTCTCTCAAGTTAAAAAAGCACTATATAAAAGCACTTTTATAGTATTAAAAATACTATACATCCTTCAAGATCCAATTCAAGGCCTGTCCTTTTGGTACATAAGCCATCATTTCAATTTGCATTAGGTTTTCCTTTACCTCATGACATACTTTGCTATTAATTAATTTACATACATGTCTTGTCTCCCCAGATAAAACATAAATTTTTATAAAGCAGAATCTGTGTCTAAAATTGTTTTTGCTTGTAAAGGCTCGGCTCTGGACTCCCTCTGAAATCAACAAAAACTTGCTGAATAAAGGAATCAGTGGTACTGACCATTAAAATCTGAGGACTAATGTCTATTCAGATATACCAGTCAAAGTTAAATTTATGAAATGTGATTTTTCTCTACTGCCAATTGCTAAGAAAACCAAAATTCAATGTGATTATAATTGTAATGAACAACAACAAAAAAGCAGCTGTTGCTTCAGACTAAAAAGCAATGCTTAAAAGAGATAATGTAACGAGGGACTTCTGTAAAAGACCTTAAGTAACTATTGCACAAGAAGATGAGAATTAAAATTAAATTAATTAAGATAATCAATTCCATTATTAAAATGGAAATGAACTTTTATCAGAACCGTGGTAGAATCACAAGTAAGATGTTTCAATAGTTAAAAAGTAGTTTTTAAAATTTGAGATGCATTGCAAAAAAAAAAATTGGCTCATGGGTCAGCACTGGAATTAACCCTATTACAACAGTAATTTACATAAACTATTAATCATTTTAAATGTGATTTAAAAAATACAAGTCCAGCACACCTGTTTGCCAATCAAAATACCTAGGGCTTGAGACAACGTAGTAAGACAATCTGTAAAGCTAAGGGTCAACAAGCTCCCAAGATTGGAGCTTTCTTCACTCTCTTTTTTTTTTTGAGGTCAGTGTACAACTAGACTCAACATTCAACATGTCAATTATGTCATCATCACTAATCTTTCAGTATCAGCAAAAGTATAACTTCAAAAACTGATTTCCAATAGGAACACACACACACATTCTCACACACACACACCCTCCCTCCCCCAACAAAATGAAACCAACAGAAGCTCATGAAAGCATATAGGGAATAGTTTCATTTATCAATAAACTGTTTCCATGTATCTTCTATTAAACCAAGGGTTTTAAAAATCAAATTAAATCAAAATACGAAAAACCATAGTATATTGTTTTTGTAGAACTAAACATCTCCTTTAAATTGATATGTCTTTAAAATAGGAGGTGAAAACTATCTTGACAATTGTTCTACAAGATTAAATTAGGAGAAATAACTGAAAGAACCAACATTTTATACATTAACATTTATTTAAAATCTGCATATTAATGAACTTCAAGTATTGCAAACTTGGCAGGAGGTTGAAATCAATGTTTTCAGATACCTATCATGATATATTGAGTCTCTGGCTTACTTGACGTTTTTCCTTTAAAAATAATTTTAAGTAGTTAAGCAATATAATTCCTCTTATTTTGAAAAAAATTCATATTCTACTTCCTTCATAGATGGTCACTGTAAAGAAGTTTAAACTCTAATTATCAGCTAATAATATGCAGAGAGCAGATACACATAAAAGCTTCCATTAAACAAAATGGACAAAGAAAACTACCATTTCCTGATTTTCTCCCTCAGCTCTCCCTACCTACTATCTTGATTCTGCAAACAGCAGAATAAATTAAAGTTCCTTTCTTCTACATCAACTCCTTTGTCCTCTCAAGGTTGCCTAATCATATTCATCCCTAAAATTAAGTAAGAAACATTTCAAAAGCTATATTCACATTAAATCAACTTTCTGATTCGTGCATTGCAGGAATAAAGCCATGTAATCACATCTTAAATTGGTTTACAGCAGGCTGTCTACCTTATCCTAGTTCTCAGGATTGATGAAATGAATAGTTTTAAAATAGCACTTTTTGAAATGACATGAGAATTAATAGTGCATAATTACCTCAGTGTTGACAAGTGAGAGATGTTTAACTCCTGAAATGAGCTCTCCTAATGAATCAGTGTCAGAGAAAGGCTCCACTGCATGTACATGGTTGATTGATGTCTAAGGGGATTGATTTAACCATAAAGGAATACTGAAAGCCAGTTTTTAAAGTTATTTAGGCAAAAAATTAAATGAATCAATTTTTACTTAATATTTGGGATATATTTACTTAAGACTTTACCATGAGCTTTCATAGCATTCTAGGTGTTGATTACTAGGAAAATCTTATTTTACATTGTATGAGTCTACTAAGGAACATTTAACCTTTTAATAGAGTGGCAACAAAACAAACTTACTTTAGTATTGGACTCCACACTACTTAAAAGTGAAAATTAAGCTATTGGATTTAAAAAGTAGTAGAGAGTACATTTCTGACATTTATATTTAAAGACTGTAATGAAGACAACTACAATACAATGACATAAATCTCCATTTTAATGAAAACTTTTAATATGTGTAAAATATGTATAAAATATTACCTTACCATGTTGAACTTTAACATTTATAGTCATTCTCTTTCTAATTCATGTCAATTAACATGTGATACTGTTCCATTCTATTTTAAATCCTGTAAGTAAAACCAAAACAGATTGGTATTTCTAAACACCTGGAATTGAGAAAACTGAAGATGGTCTCAGCAGTAGAGCTGCGCAGTTGAAATGTAACACAGGCCGGCTCCAATTTACTCTTCATTTTTCCATGTCTTTCACATATACCAGCTGCCTAGCTTGACTGTGTGTCAGGCACGGGGCTAAGAACTTTCTATTTAATTCTGGAGATTCCTAAGAAGTAGATCATACTATCCCCATTTTGCAGATGAGGAAGGCTGTGCACAGGGAGGTTCCTGTCCCACAGTCACACAGAGGGTCATGAGTAGAGCCTGATTATGCACTAAGACAACTGGAATGCATAGTCCACACACACACTGGTTGGCAAATATATTTCCACGTAGATTATCTTTACCGGATTACCACTGTTTTAGCTATCAGTGAAGGTCTTAGATTGTGTTCAGTTATTCCTTTACCAGTTCAACATATTTGGGAGTCAACTAAATGCTGGTACTTTCCCAGGTGCTGAGACTACAAGCGCATGACACAGATGAGGCCCTTCTCACGTGGAGACCACAGACGGCATTTGCAGGGAGGGGGATTTGCTTTGTAATTAAGCGCCTTAGCTAAGAGACACAAGTGCAGGAGATGCACAATTTGGACACTTAGACAAAGATTCTTGACCTGGTACCCGCAGAGCCTCAGTGAAACAGTGAAGGTAAAGTGGAGGACAATGGCAGCCTGAGCTCCCAGCACTAACACAATAGCTGGAGCTGGCCATGTCCTCCACCTGGGCAGCAGGGAACTATACCACCAGGCTCAGGTGGACTGCGGGGGGCGTTGTAGCCAGAATGTGCAGCCTGGGAGTGTGGTACTCTATGGGAACGTCTGCCCTAACCTTCCTTTAGGAAGCCAAAGCCTCTGTGCTGGCACTCCTCCCCAGGTACTAACCACTAACCCTGTCACCTCTCCCCCAAACTCCTTAGAAGATTGAGCACCAGGGATGAAACCAGGTCATCACCAATCAAATTCCTGGCTTCACTGTTCTATCTTGGGTTTCTTTAAAAAATAATTAGATACATGAATGCCTCAGTCTGTTCTATTAGGTGTACTTAAACTATGTGTCAAAGCTCATTGGAATATTTCGCTGATGCCTTAAAATGTCTTCAGGAGAAATGCATTTGAGTTCCAAACATGCACCTTAAATGTGACTTCCCAGGGACAATCAGCTAAGAAATTTTAGTTAATGTTATAATTTATAAATATTTGTGAATAAAAATGTGTTCTAAATTAAAAAACCAAGTCTTCATTGACTCATCTAAGAATTAGGGATGATGAAAACTACCTATTAAGGAATACTGAATGAGTTATTGTAGCTAGATGGGTCTGGTGGGCTCTAACACACAGCAGATGTGCTCAAGGATGGTCACATCTGAATCGTGAAACAAACGGACTTCGGATTTTGTTTATATTATAAAAATCTACAAGAAAAACAGTATTTTTCTTCATCAGTTTTAAACTAAGTCAAATAATTTTGCTGCATTTACCAAGTGTGTAGAGATTTATATTTTAAAAATATAAGAACTGTAGCTTCAATGGTAAACATGTATTTTATATATTACTTCGTAGGTAATGTTCCTTGGCTTTTTAAAAAAAATTGCTATCCTTAGCACAGAAATAATAAATGTTAAAATAGTAAGAGACTTTAGTAATAAGTACTAAAAACTGGCTCTTCCAACTTTCCAATATCTATAATGGAAACCCTTCACACCTGCCTGATGTGTCAGACAGACATAAATTGGTTGTTTGAGGGGTTAGACCCTTTCTTAGACTGCCCCTCCCCTCCTCACCCCTTAAAGTGATACCCTTGAAAATCCCCTTTACTGTTTCAGAAGAACACTGTTTTAGAAGCAGCTATACCACCACATCATTTACACTCCCAATGCCACAGATGTAAATGTAAGACCTCAGGGCCAGGCCAAATACTCCAGGCCTGAAATCCTACTCTTTCCATCAGTGTGCCCTTAATCAAGTGGAATCTGGTAGAGCTTCTGTGAGAATACAAGTTCTTAAGTATAAAATCTAGATGTCCCATTCAGCAAACGATACCAGTCAAGGAACTGGCTTTTTTGAGCTCTTCCTAAAAATAATGAGATTTGGAGGGCAGCCATCACGTGGAAAGACATCAAACACTGCATGAAGACCTCTTGAAACCTGGTTCCGCAAGAAAATTAGAAATTAAAATAATGCCTTTAACAGCTCATAAAGTTTACAAGATTCTTACCTGCTCTGCAAGACAGAAAGAATCAAATGATTTTCTTGGCCAGGGAGAATTCAGGTTCAATTTTTAAGCCCCTATTCTGTAACCCTCAGTCAGCCCTGTAGGAAGGTAATTATCAAGGCTAGAGGGATAGTTCCTCCTGTTTCCTATAAGTAAACTCAGGAGCTAAATTAAGGTACTTAGAGGTAAACTCTCAGGGTGTGCAGAGCTTGGCTGTTTGACTCCCATGGATTCTGGAGCAAAGCACTAAACTCTTCTATTTATTCAGAGAGCAGGTAGAGAATGGGGCAGCAGAAACATGGCTTTCTCAGACACCTCCGCCAGCCCCTGCTAATCAACGGGAGTCACACAGCTCACAATCTCTTGCTATGGTTTTAAAATGCAACTTTTAATGTTATTTCATTGTGGTGTCCTTGTACTGAAAAGCGTTTATTATGTAGTTTCAAATTTACCTGAAGGTTAAAAAAAAAAAAAAAAAGACCACAGCAGGCAAGCTGCCATTGTGAGAAAGAAGGACATAAAATTCAAGCAATGAATTAAAGAGGCAAATGAAGGAACTCTTTTCCTTTATTAGAAATAGAAGAAACAGATTGTGCTCGTCTTGCTTAGGGCCAACAGGCGCACTGCGTGGAACTCAGCCAGCTTCAGTCACAAAGCTCACTTAGGAGTTCTGCTCTGTGAAAAGAGGAAGCCAGATGGGCTATTTACTTTCAACAAGATAATTCTGGAGGAAATTGTTATATGTCAAAGAAACTTTTTAGCTTCATCTGCTATTTTAGCCTCTAAACTGATTCAGGAAGCAGAGGGGAGGGTTCTGTTAGGAAAGAAATAAGAGACCTGGAAAGAGAATTGGGGAAATAAAAGCAAGCGCAGTGCAAAGGCTGGGCGGCCATGTCGTTCAAATGCATAAGCTTCCTGGACTCATATCCTCACTCTAACCTTGGACAAGCGATCTGACCTCTTGGAGCTTCAGTTTCCTCCTGGGTAACATGGGGACCATAACAGTGTCACAAGAGGTTGTAAAGATTAAGTGGTATAAATATCAGTACTTAAAACACAACACACAACATGTGCACTCAATAACCATCAGGCATTGTTTTTATCTATTTCATTTTCTCTTCTATTTGCAAAACATAAAGGGAATCCATCATAGATATAGATCAATGACTAAACAATTCTTAAGAAGACACTAACAGCTAAATGTTATATTGGTCTACTGATTATATTGACCATATACCACTGATGGAATTTATTTGAAAACAACTTCTCTTTTGTTTGGCTACCACAAAAAGTAAAATAATCCAGATAATTTTATTCTTGGATCAAAAATTTCAAAGAGATTTTCCTCCCTCAAAATTAAGAAAGATAGCTTTTAAGAAAAGTAACTGTAGAGTGACTATAGAAAAGTTAATTAAATTCTAAGTTAAATTTCTAATACATATAAAGGATGCTTTCTAATGAGAAAAAAGCAGAGTTTCCCCAGCAAACTGTAAATAACTTGGACCAAAATCAAGATAATTCTTATATGAATATACTGTGGAAAAGGTATCTAGTAACCTCATTTTTAGGACGTACAATATCTAAATATTAGTTATTAAGTAAAAACTGAAAGTATTCAAATTAAGTTATGTGACCATTAGGCATCCAACTTAACACTTTTCTTTTTACACTTGTACTATTGCTCAATAATAACTGATGATTCCAAGAGAATAAACAATACTCTCAGAACAGAGTAATACAAAATATGTTCAGTCTACTGTATTTACCACGGCAGGAAAAGGGACACACATTGTTAGAAGGATTATTCAGCATGAAGGACTAAAATAAAAAATAGTTGCCTGGTTATCTTTGTATTGATTTTAAAAATTTCACAAATATTCTATTTCATTGTCACATTACAGAAACAGCATCACTCTTTTTTTTTCGAGACACAGTCTGGCTGTCACCCAGGCTGGAGTGCAGTGGCACGATCTCAGTTCACTGCAACCTCCACCTCCCAGGTTCAAGTGATTCTCATGCCTCAGCCTCCTGAGTAGCTGGGACTACAGGTGCAAGCCACCCTGCCTGGCTAATTTTTATATTTTTAGTAGAGATGGGGTTTCACCATGTTGGCCAAGCTGGTCTCGATCAAACTCCTGGCCTCAAGTGATCCACCTGCCTTGGCCTCCCAAAGTGCTGGGATTATAGGCATAAGCCACCATACCTGGCTAATATTTGTATTTTTAGTAGAGACAGGGCTTCACCATGTTGGCCAAGTTGGTCTCACACTCCTGGCCTCAAGTGATCTGCCCACCTTGGCCTCCCAAAGTGCTGGGATTACAGGCATGAATCTGCCACCACTGGATTTTCACTTTTTTTGTGTAACACATTTTCCTTCCGTAAGGGGAAAATAAACAAATAATTCATTAATTTAATTTTCAAAATTTATTTATGGCTCTGATAAGACAAACATAAAAGCCAACAGCATATTTTAAAGCTATTTTGAAAATATAAAAAGAATGATTACTATGGTTGACTCAATCCAGCTGTGCCCCAAGAAAACTGAATGAATGTTGATGATAAAAATATCTGAAAACTGTATGAGAAACTACATAGACATATATGCTAGGAACTTACAGATTTTATGCCCCAATTAAGGCCTGCGAATAAACTGAGACGAGTCTTCAAGATAATAGAAGCAGAAATCATATCTTTGTCTTAATTACCATTTATAAAGTTAATATAAAATAAAATTTCCCTAAGTATTACAGAAAAGCGAACACAGCAAGACAATTTTACATTGTCAACAAACTGGAAATGGGCAGGAAAGCTGCTTCCTTTGAAACAACCTAACCCGGCTTTCATGACACTGATTCATGAAACATTAAATGAAACATGAAATTGATTAGCCTCTTTCACTTCTATACTCCAAATTTTCTCCCACTTTGAAAATATCTATTATTTCACTAACTCAAAGGCCAAAAATCTAATAGCATTTGTTACTCATTTTCGACCACTGGCCTAACCCCATTCCAGGCACCTTCAGAAATAACACTGCCTTTCTGCCCTGACATAGAGTCAGAGACCTAAAGAGCCTTGTTGGGAGAGCAGTCTTCCCTGGGCCTACATATCTTACTGCAGGGGTCCCCAGGCCGCAGGCTGCCCTGTTAGGAACTGGGCCGCACAGCAGGAGGTGGGTGGTGAGCAAGCGGAGCCAGTGAAGCTTCCTCTGTATTTACAGTTGCTCCCTATCACTTGCCTTACCACCTGAGCTCCACCTCCTGTCTGATCAGCAGAGGTATTAGATTCTCACCGGAGCGTGAACCCTATTGTGAACTCTGCATGTGAGGGATCTAGGCTACAGGCTCCTTATGAGAATCTAATGCCTGATGATCTGTCACTGTCTCCCATCACCTCCAGATGGGATTGTCCAGTTACAGGAAAATAAACTCAGGGCCCCCACTGATTCTACACTATGGTGAATTGTTACTTCATTGTAATATATAATTATTTCATTATATATTACAATGTAATAAGGGCACAATAAATGTAATGCACTTGAATTACACTTGAAACCACCCTCCTTGGTGAAAAATTGTCTTATGAAACCAATCCCAGGTGCCAAAAAGGTTGGAGACTGCTGTCTTACTGGGTATGCCAAGACATCAAGGGTCTGAACACTTTTTTTTTTTTTTAACCTGGGCTATTTCTCAGGTTGCTTTTGCAGATGAGAGATGAGGCAACCTCTCCCCTTGGACAAACAGCAGACTGACTTACTGCTTGTTATAAAAGCAGTGAATTCCCCAAACTCAGAGTTCCTTAGTTGCAATGCATACTCACTCATTCATAGCATCCATCCGGATCATAGGAATTGAAAGCAAGGGCAATTGATGCCAATATGCTGGTGCTCATGCTGCTTATTGTGCCAAGGGTAATAAAACGTTTTCTTTCTGACCCGGAAGTCTCATGTCTTCTGCCAGTAACCATGAAACAGTAACTGGCTAAAACGTATGAGAAACGACACACATACTATTAGCTTCCAAATACGGTAAGATCATATCTCAGATCTGACAGTCTTGGTGCAGGAACATAGCTATCTGGAGAAGGAAGGAAAAGTGTCCAGAGATTGGGTCCAGGCATATAAAAAAATCTCCCTGAAATCTGAGAGCGAATACTCTTGCCTAGGAGGTGGACAGTGGGGTGTGGTGGGTAGGAATAAGGGTCCCTACTGTCCTGCGTGCTAATGAGGCTAAGAGAGGCAAGATTGAAATGAGTATGTAAATGGAATCGTGGATATTGCTCACTCATTCTCCTCCATGGGATGGGGGTGTTATCATGACAAGGGGGCAGCAAGAAAGGCAATGTGGGTGTGGCTGCTGAGCCAGGGGTCCTCAAAGCTGACACAGTGTCTCAATAATAATGACCTTTTTACCTGATATAGGTCTTTGTGCGGACCATCAACTTTAGAAGTCTGGTTAAGCCTCACATAGGCTGCTGCTTGAAAGCCACAGTAAACGTGCCTTGTTGATTAACACGGAGCTGCTGTCCCTCTCATACTACCTGATCCCTCCCTTCCCCTCTATTCTGAACTCAGCTGCTTTAAGGAGAAGGATGACTGGGCTGGGTTTAAGGTCTCCCTATCCCCAGGGGACAGAAAGCCCCTGGCACCCCCTACAAACACACACACACACACACACACACACATACAACTGTTTGGTATGATGAGGAAGAAAGGAACTCAACTGTTATGAGTCCAAGTTCCCATTCTTCCTGGTCCATGGAAGAAAAGCACACTGAACTCTACTAATGGGGTTTAGTGCTTCCCAGTGGGAAAGGGGAGGTGAACTAGCCTTGTAAAGGTGCCCTCTGGGCTTATTCAATGTGGTGTTGTAGCAGCTCCCATATTCAATTCTATAATAAGAACTGATGTATTACACATTTGCACGGCCTAATCCCTGAAGTGTCAGAAGGGCTTTTCATGTTCCAGAACTGCTGCAGAGGCCCCTGCCCACTATAACAGCATCACCTGTTTGATGGAGCTACAAAGTACTTAAAAAAAAAAAAAAAAACCAGCAGCTGTTAACCTGCAACTAAGCTCTGGTGGAGAAAAATGAACACCTGAAATCCCATTTTCAGGTGAATCTACTTAAAGAGGTGGGAAGGGCCTAAGAGGCCCTGCTGGTCAAATGGAAATGGTATATTCAAGGGCACAGTGTATCCAGCCCTAGCATCATCCACTATTAAATGAAAATAATGGCAGCTACTTCTTTGGAGAAACCATATCCCCCACTCCACTACTGGAAACAGAGCTGCTGGTTCAAGAAGGCTCTCAGAGGTTCCCATCAAGGATGGCCTGGTTCACTGACAGTTTGATGAAGCTAAAAGCCGATGGTGGGCTCTGACCAGCAGCAGCCAAAAGGACCAGTCAGCACATTTCTCTGAATGAGCGCTCTGACCCTTGTCAGACAATGCTCCTAAAGACCAGGCATTTCATATTTTACAGACCCTTGGACTGCTGTAAATGACCTGTCTGCTTTGCCATTTGGAAGACTACAGACTGTCAGATTAAAGAGCCCCTCTGTAGGGCTACACATTTTGAAAACAAATCTTGGCTGCTGATTGGTCTGAGTGTCACTGATACAGATGCCTGCAGTAAGGGCTTATTCTCTGATGAGACCAACTGGAATCAAGCTGTTGGTCAAAACTGCTATTAAAAAAAAAACAGGAAAAGTCATGTGGACATGGCTGGCCCTGAACTATTCTGCTGTGCCGATGCCACCAACAGCATCTCCCAAACGTGGCCCTTCCCCTCAGACCTGTGCAAACTCACAGACTGCTTCAACACTGTTTCAACCTGACATACAAATTCACAGGCTTCTCCTGCCTCCCAAGCAGCCACAGCTAATGCCATGTTTAGCAATCTAGATTGTAGCAACTCAGTGACACTATGTGGCTTAATCAAACCAGTGTAATGCTGATTCCAATCAAGTGTAGCAACAAATTCCAAACTAGAGTGGCCTGTGCTCTCTACATGGGGAAAGCAGGCCACAGGATGTCTCTCCATTAGGCATGAGGGTTGCTTTCTGAAACAGCTATGATCATTGACAATGAGACCCAATATGGGCAAGTCATTGCAAACTTCCTTGCACAGATCATATTAGATAACAGACTTGTCTTGGACCGTCTGAATTAAGACCTACTGGTTTCCCTCTGGGATCTATTCATAGTAGGCTGAATCAGAGACTCCGGTCGGGGAAGGCAGAGACTGGATTAAGTCAATACTGCAGGTTGGCTTCATCCTGCTGCTTAGGATTTTATTGATTGTTGCCCTAATTAAATGCTGGTATGAGACAAGTTGAATAGTTTGGTTCCAACCTCTGTTGGTCCAAGTAATCAGAGTGACTATAGGTGGCATATTCATGTAAAAATTTACCAACAGCCAAGATGGGGATGGATAGAGACAGTTTTCCTTGGTCTTCTTACACTCCCTGCATGTCTTGTTGGGATATCAAGACTGCACTGTCCTGACTGCTCTTCACCTCGGCCATTTCTCAGGACTGTTTATACATCTGATAACCTTAAATAATGAAGCAATGTCTAACCCCAGACAAAGAGCACAGTTACTGCTTGCTATAAAAATGGAAGATTCCCTAAGCTCAGCAGTTATCATCTGCAATGCAAACCTACTGCATGCACAGCATCCATCTGGGCTATATCACATCACCCCTATGAGACTCAAGGGCAAAGGAACTAGAGTAAATATCATGACGCTTATACAACTTGCCATACCATGAGTAATAAAGCCCCTTAATCTCTGACCCATGTCTCATATCTTTTGCCAGTCTCCATGATATAAACAGGCTAACTCATTAGTTTGTAAGTACAGTAAAAATCAAAGCCCAGATCCAACATGTTTATCTCTGGCTTGCACCACATAGGGCATATGATAGAAACCCAGTTAAGACAATCATCCCCAAACTTAATGTCCAAACATGAAGTTACATAGATGTCCTAAAGTTGAACCTATCTTCTGAGATTATTTCATGGAAGCAAGAGAAAACTATTAACACATGAATGTAAAAACAAGGGTCACTTCCCCATTTTCCAGGCCTAACAAGCTTATGAAACCTCCACATAAAACTAGGGTTACTCACTTCAGTTCCGGTTCCTCCAGAGTAAAACCCCTCTGAAGGGGCACTATTACCACCGCTTCAGCACACTAGAGTGTGGAGGAGAAATACTAAGTATATGAGATGCTGTAATATTATAGTTTGAACGGAAGGGTGATTTGAGATGTGAAAGGAAGTGAATAAGAAGTGCTACTAGACATGGGCAACATACTTTTTAAATTCCAAACTTGATTTCAAAAAGTAGAATCAATCAGTCCAACAAACAAAAAACCCACCTTCCAGGAGGTGGAAGAATGGCAAGAAAACTGGTATTTATAAAATTACGTCTCTTTGGCCGGGCACAGTGGCTCACGCCTGTAATCCCAGCACTTTGGGAGGCCAAGGCAGGCAGATCACGAGGTCAGGAGATCAAGACCATCCTGGCTAATACGGTGAAACCCCGTCTCTACTAAAAATACAAAAAATTAGCCAGGCGTGGTGGCGGGCGCCTGTAGTCCCAGCTACTCGGGAGGCTGAGGCAGGAGAATGGCGTGAACCCGGGAGGTGGAGCTTGCAATGAGCCAAGATCGCGCCACTGCACTCCAGCCTGGGCGACAGAGAGAGACTCCACCTCAAAAAAAAAAAAAAAAAAAATTAGGTCTCTTTTGCTACAAGGGAGGGAAGTCAGAAAAAGTATGCCAGATTCAGGGAATAAAAAGTGTTAAGAAATATCATAGTGTTATATCCCATTATCAAAAATCCTACAATTAGGGTTCAAAATTCACCTTCAGAAATTTAATAAAAAGACTCAAATGTCACCAAGTGCTTTATGTATGATTATTGGCAAAATATGTTTGTTAGCTATTACTTATACTGTTTTTTAAAAGCAAAAAAAAAAAAAAAGAACTTAAAAGAGAGGATGAAATAACCATTCAGAAGCAGAATTATAGAAGCTAATTATTAAAATAACTCAGCATTATATCCAGACCTCTAGCTGAGCAGATATCAAAGGCAAATCAGTAAATATTCTAAAATGACTGCTTTGTAATGTATATGATTAAAACAAACCGTGCTAAAAATTAAGAAAATTCACATTGCTTCAGAAATTTCACATTCACTTGTCTCCGTAATTCAATAAAAATAAAATAAATGGTTTTTCAGAACAGCCACCATCAGCAATGTGACGTTTGATCATTCCTCTGCCCCGCTGTGAGATGAGGTAAAGGTAGATATATTTATTCACACCACTCTGCATCCTCATGGATAAGTGAGGCTGTCGGCATGTCCCGTGACTTAATTATGTGGTGGCCCTGCTGGAGGTGTGCTTGCTTACCGTAAACAGACAAAATTATCTCAAAACTACCCCCAATTTACAAGAAAAACGTTCAAGTTTAAACCAATCTTTAACACAAAAGAACATCTTCAGAACAATTGTGAAAAAAATCAGACTTCATTCTTTGCTTTGCGTCACGGGGCCTTTGTCTGAGCAGGGGCTGAGGAGATGCAGGGACACTGGTGACAGGGAGGGAGGGGCCCTGAGAGCAGGCACTGAAACAAACCTGCTCTTCCCATTTAAAAAAAAACCCTTCAGAATAATGTAAATGAGCTCCCACCCAAATTAAATTGCCTTGAGGTTTTCCCTCCAAGGCTTTTGGCATTATAAATACCCCCTGACTTTCGCCTGTCATGTTTCCTCCATCAATCATGGAGTAGCCTAGAATTAAATTGAAATGATTGGATCAAGAAAAATCAAATTTTTTAACATTTAGTTGCAGTAATGTGATTACGAACCTTTTAGTGATATTGTAATTACTTTGAAGCTTTGAGCATATGTTTCTACTGAGAGCATTTCACGGAGAAAAGCTGCATTAGGGAAACCAGTAAATACAGACCCCAGTGAAGCAAAAGTGCATTTGTTGTAAAGTTAAAAGCTAACGGTGGAAAAGAGACAAAGCATCTACGTAACTTACACCCTAAACAGGCTGCATAGGGTAACCACTTTTAAAAATCTCTACTTCTTCCAAAATTCAAATAATTTAAGCATTTCCCTCTAAGGGCAAGCACTAGGGAAGCAATAAGAAGAAACAACAGTAAAGGACAAGGTGAAAAAAAAAAAAAAAAAGAAGGAAAAAGTCATCGTCCTTGTGCTAGCTCCAGTATTTGCATGGAAAAGATGACAGACAAAACTCTCTCTCTTAAAATTAATGAATCATCTCCTGAGAATATGAAACATTTTGAAGATACTTAATTTTCACCAAAGTCAAGGCATATAGTTACTTCCCATATTTGTTAATTTTTTTCTCCCATCTCGACACTTAGTGGGATTCTGCTGGGCTAGGAGCCCCAAAGATAAATGAAGTGGGGCCCCACCCCAAAGGTTAATATCAAAAGAGATTGGATTCCTCAAGGGACATGGGAGAAGACAAGCCAGAGGCAAGGATAAAGGTCTTCTCTCCTTTGAATCACACTTTCATTCAGGCAACAATTATTCATTAAGTACAAGCACGCTGATTTCCTCAAGAATAGGGCAGGTAAGTAAAGATACACTATAAAGATGGAATGAGATTCGGTTTTTAAAGTTTAGAGGAAAACAATTCTGTCAAGATAGTCTGAAGTACACAAACCTTTTGAAGGGTTTGTTTCTTCAGATTATATTAAAGTACAGCTAATTGCCCTAATAGCTTAAAGATCCTAAGTGGGAAGCCGTGTAATAGCTCCAAGTGCTTAATTTGGCTACTGGCAATTTTATATTTCAAATTTGAATTCACATCTCACTTTCAGCGACAGACATAGCCACTTCCTCCTGCCTTAGAGTTCCTAGCATTAAGATTGAGTGGTTCCTCATTACTCAGAGCAAAACCTGAATTCTCCAGTATGGCATGGAAAATTGCACTGAGCTGGTCCCGACACCCTAATCTATCGTCACCTCCCACTCCATGCTCCCTGTGCTCCATCCCGTCAACTACTCATCCTTCCTAACACAGCCCCTGCTAACAAGCCTGCCATCTTGCTGGGGCCAGCCCCTCTGTTTCGAACGCGCTTTCTTTCTTGGCCTGCTCAAGAGTCCAGTCTGTTCTTAAGATCCAGCTTAAATAAATTCCACCTCTGCTGAAGGTTCCCCTGCTTTATCACACAATGAAGTGCACCTCCATGATAACATCTATTATTGTCAATGGTTACTTTCCATGTGTACACAGCATCTTCACTAACTGTGACTTCCTCATTTAGATACGCACGCTTAGTGCCTATCATAAATCCTATAATTTAAGGTGTCAATAAATATTTGCCGAATTTAACATTTTCTTTTTTCAGCAAAAAATGAATGTTTTCTTCTTTAAAAACCAAATTCTGCATTCATCTATTTTAAAAATTTATCCCATATTACTTTACAGTTTCTCCTAACCGTATTAACAATGTGTAAGGGAATATTTTCCAAATGTTTCTGTTACAACTGCCTCAAGAAACCAAATTCTATGCTGACATCTGTGAGAAATTACAAGATTTCACTCTTTTGTCCTTCTCAACTTAATAATTTAAAATTCTAACTATAATTTTCAACCAACCCATATTAGTTATTATTTACAAAGGACAGGACAATGTTAAACAATTCCAGGGAGCATTAAGTGTCTAACACTCATAGTGAACTGTCAAATCAGAAAGCAATATACATATAATGGTTATTTGCTTCCACTTTGCCTGATCGTCTGTTATGTGAAGTGGTATCTCCTGTCCAAAGCATAACAAAACTTCCCCTTCTCTACAGGATACAAATTAGCAACCTGGTACATATCAAATTACCCAGCTGCAATGTACTATGGGAGTCCAAGAGAATATTCACACCTTCTTTTGCCACCTGAGAAAACTACCTTGAAAAGTGAGTTATGTCCTTGGCTAGCTTCATCAACTAGTCCATACACCCTACCAGCCTGCACACACACACACACACACACACACACGACTCCTCATGTGTAACACTACTGCATTACCTTTAAGTGACCTCACAACAGGCAAAAATCAAGTCGTAGCTCTCTGTCATTCTTCCTTCATAAGGAAGTACCTAACCATACGTTTAAATGGTGAAGCATTACTGGTAACTGTGGTGGCTGAATAATGCCTCCTTGCCCCTGAAACCTACGACTGTTTCCCGATATGACAAAAGAGACTTTGAAGATGTGATTAAGTTAAGGATCTGGAGACGAACAGGCTATCCTGGTGGCTCCTGAATACAACCTCACGTGTTCTTTTAAGAGGAAGGCAGAGCAAGATTTGATGGCAGTCAAGGTGAAGGCAATGTGACCACAGAAGCAGAGACTGGAGTGATGTGGCCAGGAGCCAAGGAATGCCAGCAGCCTCCAGAAGTGAAAGAGGAGTCTCCACAGGAGCTTCTATTAATGGAAGGGGCTAGTCCAGCTAACACCTTGATTTTAGTTCCTTTTAGTCACTTTGGGGCTGGGCACAGTGGCTCACGCCTGTAATCCTACAACTTTGGGAGACTGAGGTGGGAAGATGACTTGAGCCCAAGAGTTCAAGACTAGTCTGGGCAACATAGCAAGATCCTGTCTCTACAAAAAATAAAAAATAAAAAAATTAGCCAGGCAGATTGGCACACACCTATAGTCCCAGCTATTCAGGAGGTTGAGCCCAGGAATTCAAGGTTGCAGTGAGCTGTGTTTGTGCCACTGCACTCCAGTCTGAGTGACAGAGGGAGACCTTGTCTCAAAAAAAAAAAAAAAAAAAAAAATAGTCATTTTGGACTTTGGGCCTCCAGAACTGTAAGAAAATACATTTGGGTTTAAAAGTCACTAAACTTGCGGTAATTTGTTACAGCAACAACAGGAACTATACAAAAACTAATACAGTAATCTGGTCATGCCCCAATAGTGTATAATATTAAAGAAAGTGAAATTACGGTTCTAATGTTTGTTTTCCTGAAAACACTACTTTTATGACCAGAACATGAGCATAGTATGCTACCATTGAAAATTTATCTGACATAATTTCACACAAAAGTAGAATCTGTTTTAAGTGTATTACCACGATGCATTTGTCCTTAAGATTGTGTTTATAACACATTGCTTTTCAGTATTTCCAAAACATTATACGCTTAACGCTGAAGATCTGAAAAACACAGAAATCACAATAAAAGAAAACATCCCACAACCCAAAGATATAATTTGGGGGTATACTTCCTGATATTTTTACATATACAAATGGCCACTAATGCTATCTAGTTTCCAGTTATGGTAACTAAATGGTCACATTAATACTTTTTAAAAAATAGCTTTCCCAATTATTAAGAACTCACACGTATTTGTCCACCTTAGATCACTTAATCATCCTATCATCACTGTTTTAAGACAAAAAAATCTTATTACTTCTAGAAACTTCATCTCAAATAGCATCCCCATCCCCTCTCTGACTGACTTTACCTCTATAACTTGCATTCTATTAGGCATAAAATGATTAAATTGGCTGCAAAAGCCAGAAGGAACTTTTAATGAATTTACACACAAAGAATTGTGACAACTATGTCTTGATCCAATATGAAAGTCTCTTAGATGTTGAATCTCCATTAAAAATTATTCCAGAGGCCAGGCGCTGTGGCTCATGCCTGTAATCCCAGCACTTTGGGAGGCTGAGACAGGCAGATCACAAGGTCAGGAGATCAAGACCATCCTGGCTAACACGGTGAAACCCCGTCTATACTAAAAACACAAAAAAAATTAGCCCGGCATGGTGGCAAGCGCCTGTAGTCCCAGCTACTACGGAGGCTGAGGCAAGAGAATGGAGTGAACCCGGGAGGCAGAGCTTACACTGAGCCGCAATCACACCACTGCACTCCAGCCTGGGCGACACAGCAAGACTCCGTTTCAAAAAAAAAAAATTATTCCAGAACTGTCCCCCACAAAACAAAATAGAGTTCTAAAATGGGCAGCAATGCCCAGAAATTGCCAGAACATAAAAAACAAGCACAGAGACTTGGTATAAAACTCAAGACACTGAGAACAAGATTATTTGGTGACTTCTTTGAAATCAAGATGATATAAAAGTCAATACCTATGACAGAAGCTCTGCATGTAGTGAGACACGGCAAATGCCACACACACACACACACACACACGAGAAAGGGACAATGAATAATGGAGAAAACTCTAGAGAGGGACAAAAGGAAGAAATTCCAATCATAGGGTGAGCACCTCACAGATTCCTAAATGAACAAGAGTGGAAAGCCCACAACAGATCTCTATGAAATATCACTCTCTGTATATGATTATGTCTAAATTGACTGCCCGATAAAACACATATACTTCCCATCTGATCCTATGAATTCAGACATCTTCATGTAAAAACGTCTTTAGATATTGTCACACGTAATTATACAAATTTGGTGAATATCAACTGTCTTATGCAGTCTACACTTGTCTGTGGTCAGCAGCCCAGACAAGCAGCACCTCAGAGAACGCGGCCTCACTTGTGCTTAAATCTGTACCTCTCACACTCTGGGAACTCACCAGAGAGCTATAAAGGACTTTCAGGAGAAAGGAGGTCGATTTCAAGGGTGGAGGGAAGACCCAGGGCACATGGAATATTATTCTTAAATCTGTCTAATTCTCCAAGGAGCAAACCTAACTTGCCCCCATCCTCTAGCTGCCCAGAGTTCATCATTCCTCAACTTTGTTTCAATGGAAAAAAAAAAAAATTGTAATTAGGACTGGATTTGCCTGGAAGGAAAATGCAGAGCCAGGGACTACAAAGATCTTCATTGCAGACAATTCCCAATCTAGGGAATTGTTTCCAGTAGGAGCTGTGGTGAAGCCTGGTCTGTTCCGGTCAGGCCACTCCTGTGATAACCCTCAGAAACATTACAACCCACAGTCAAGCCCTGTGGCAACAAGTAAGGAAGAAATTCACCTGTTGTTCAGACAACAGCTGCTCCTGTGAGCTGAAGAATGAAATTTTAAATTCCAGCTTCTGAGAAAATCAAGGAATGTGGGAAAGAAAAAAAAAGAGGGGACAGAAAAGAGGGAGTGCAGGTAGATGTAAAAAAAAACCCGAAAAAACTAAAAGTTGACCTCAGAAACACATATATCACAAATGTTCCTTCCTATTTCTCCATTTTATTAATACGAGCAAGTTTCAGGTGTCTACTTCCTATCATTTCATGATCTGGAAAATGAATCTACTCTGCAGGTACAATAAGCTTTAAAAATGACTATGCAGTTACAAAGGGCTTCATCACAAGATCTTATTTATGCACCGAAACTCCAAAAATATCTCACAATAGGAGTAACTGGTGTATTCAACAATTACGTAAACAAATAATAAAAATGTCTCAATCAGGACACCAATATTAGCTCCCTAATCACTAATTTTCCCCCTCATTTGATGAGGGTAGGAGTGGAGATGTGCAAAATGGGTGAGGCTGCTAACTATTGAACATTCTCTCCTCCAAAGTTAAGGGCTCTCATGTGAAACTTTATGGGGGTCTCTGTTCAGGTCTTACAGTAAAAGTACATTGGAGAAAATCATCAAGAACCCATCAATACTCTTAAAAATACACACATCTGTCCACAGATGGTCTTAATATGTGCCTAGGTATATGAGTCATGCAGATATCTAAGAGGAAGAAACTCTACTCTGCACTATTCTGGGTGACACAGTAACCACAGCTCTGATAACATTGTTCTCTCCACACAGAGAAGAAACTATAAATAGAACCCTAAGCACCATGTTCCACATATAAAAGGAGATACACACTATTTTTGGAATACAAATACACTTAAAGCTTTATTAACATGAAATAAAACACCTGTCAATGAGAGACATTAATCTATTCTACAAAAATAAGAACTTTTTAAAAAGAAATATGGCCCTTAATCAGAGATGATGTAATGACATATCAAATCAATGTCACCACCCTGAAAAAAGCCATCTCCTACCGCACAATTACCCTGCCATTCTCAGTCGAAGACTGTCCTCTATTAACACTTTATCTGGACTTCTTTCCTTTGTTTTATGGAATGAGTTTATAGACGCTTGTTCTCCATAACTAGTGATTTCAAGTATTCTGTTTTATCTAAGAAGTACAACGAAGGTCATGAGAAGTCCTCTATTAACACTTTATCCGGACTTGCTGGCACTAGTGTAACTATTTTCTACAATGTTCTATTCCATAACTTTCTATTACTTCCACAGACATCTTTCTAAAATACAACCTGTTCATAATGCTCTTTTGTAGATAATGGTTCAGTGACTCCTCCCTATCACCAACTTTAAACCCACCTCCTTGACAAAGCTTATCTGGTGTGCCTGCAACCTCACCAGATACCTTTCATTCTATTCTCTTCTCTCCCGTCCATTCCTGTCTAGAAGGCCGCCTTCACCTAGTTAACTCCTACTTGTCCTGCAGTACAACTGGAATGGCTCCACTGGGAAACAGTTGGATCTTCCAAGCTCTATAGGCTGAGTTTTCCAGTACTTCCTTGTATAAACCTGTATCATGATACCCACCTTTCAGGTTTGTAAATCTTTACTTTTCTGTACCCCTTCTAGACTATGAACAAGGACCTGATGAAGGGTAGTTACTAAAATGTTGGCTGACTCTAAAGGAGGTGCTAATTGCCTCACACCGAAAAAAGGGTGAGAGGTGACATGGAAAATTTCATATAAAGTTGGTGCCATTGGAATTGGATCTTGAATGATGAACAGTAGTTTTCAGATGTACAACAGAAAGAAAGGGCATTCAGATCAACGAGAATCACATGAGCAAAAGAAACATGAAAAATCACGTGTTGCAGGCATGTATGTATGTGCTGATATGTACATACATCTTTCTAATTACTCTTCTTCTGTACTGGTGAAGGTGGAATCTATACCACCAATATAAGCCTAATCAGCCCAACTAGGCCACAAACTCATTGGGAAGAAATCGTCATTTCTATGTACCTTCCCCACAGGCAATATACAGACATATACAACCTATGTGTACCCACCCCTACCCAGCGCCACCTAATACATATGGTATAATAAAGAAATGACACTGAAATAATAATCATAAATACCTATTCATTCAAGGAAAAAAGGTTTCTATTTGGTGAAAAACAGACATTTGAGTTAACCTGTTAAGAGTCCTAGGTAATTAGGAAATTACTGGGGGAATAGAATCCTATTACTGTAATTCCTTTTAACCAAGATTCTATCCTACAGGATGAAGTAAATAAGCCAGGGAGGTGAGCTGCAACATAAATCAGCCAACTGTCACATGAGTCTCTTTAATATTACAAAATTGAGGGAGAGAAACCACTCAGATTACTACGAAGAAACATTTAAAATGAGCTCATTAAATGCAAATTAAAACAGAAACATTGAATAAGCACTGGGCTACAATTAAAGGCTGCAGAAACAGCAGGTAAGAAACAATTTTCATTGATCAAAGAACTAAAAGCTAACAGAATAAAGTATTTTGCATTAAAACTGCTTTCATGAATATGAAACATTTCGAAGTAAGAACTCTTTTTTTTGCATTTTTCAAATAAGCTTTGGAGGTAGGAATGGATTTACATATCTTATTACAAAGTACTTTCATTGTATCATTTTCAGGCAATGAAACTATGAGGTTTCAAAAAATGCAGACTTCAAAAACATCCTCAGAAATAGGGCCAAAATTGTAAAGGGCAAAGGGTCACTTTAGCGCCTTTGGACCCAAGGAAGAACTATTATATCATTACACAAAATCTTCTATGCAAAACTTTAGTAGAGCCTATTTTTGACACAATTTTACCTCACCATAAACAGAAGCTTTGGGGTACTTGCATAGAGCTGGTTTTCATCAACTTATCAAAATGGCAGGGCAAACAGCAGTACACAGTATATTCAACTAGAAATATAAATTAAGACTTTAAAATTCACTGCACACAAGCTTGAAAACAAATATGCAGATGTGTAGGCAAATGGTGAAGTCGGAATGTACATTCCTGATGGCAAGGGACTTTTTCTGTTGTGTTCCCTCGTTTCCCTGGCACCTAGAGCAGTCAAGGGTACACAGCAGGTGCTAGAATCACTGGATCTGCTTTTGCAAAACTAACACATTATAAGATGAGAATGCGAAGTTTTCTTCTAACTTAATTTGAAAAGTTAAAAGATACTGTTTTTCATCTGCCAAAAGGACAAAAATAAAAAAATCTTTGATGGCACATGGGAGGAAATGGGCACTCTTACACACACTGAAAGGGAGGGCAGGGCCACCAAAGACAGTTGTGCAGCTTGTACACTGAAAGACACTACACCTAGGGTGAGAGAGAGGTGGGGGACCGGAGATCCAGGAGGCGTTCTGCTAGTGAAAGCTGAGTCAGTCTCGGGAAGGACGTCTTTTGGTAATTTTCAGCCCAGAGGGGCAGGGCAGCTCTTTACTACCATGTAAAATAGGGCAACTTATTCCAGAAAAATTTTGAAATACCTAAGAAAATGTAAAATCTATAAACTGTTTAACTCAAATTGTCAGATGATTTTTATTTTACATCTATGCTTACATGTGCAAGTAAAAAGATATGGCCACAAACATTTCTGATAACAGTTTTCTGTAAACCTAATGAGTGCTTATTTATTGGTAAAATTTTCATAATTAGTGTATCCTATAAAAGACTAGGTAAGAATCGCCGTGGAGTGGATCTGGACATGCAGATATGTAAATTCTCAAAGAGATGCTAAGTGATACAAGGTATAGAAGAGACTATGTTCCAATGAATGGTTTTTGTCAATCAAAAATCTTCTTAGAAGTCTAAGATACTGAATGTGTATTTCAATACTGACAACATTGTTGTATATATAACCATGCACTCTAATATCTGCTGTGACTCAAATACCTAAATCCAGTACTACGGAACATTTAGAACATACCACAAATATCAACACTAACATTCCATTTTAAACACAAAGAATTGCTCATTTTTTTAAAAGTCAAAATATATTTTTAATAGAGGTACCAAAAATTACATTTTTCTAAGTTGAATTATTTTAAGCTTTTCTATTCTGCTTTATATCATCTTGAAGTCCTTCTTCACACTTTCCACAAAGGCACAATTTTTAACCAACTCCAAGTAAATTATGTTTCTGCAGCTGCCTGGGTCAGGGCATTCAACCTATCAATCACAATCCAGGTGGGAAATGTAAGTACTTTTGAAACAGTCCTCATGCCAATAAGGGAATCTTCGGTTTTGAGAAAGTAAAAGGAAGGTACATTTCATTAGCAGTGAGGTCACAGTCAGTCCTGTTTACTCCTATTCTACCAGGAAACCCATCTTTACGCTTCTCCTTAAAGTAAGCCAGGATTTAAATAAAGTGGCAGAACATTATTCGCAAGGTTGAGGCAGGAAATTAAAGAACAATAAAATTAAAAAGAAAGAGAAATAAGTTTTCCTGTTTTAGGCTAACTTGTCCCAGAAGCAGCAACAGGCACAGCCCAGACCCAGGAAAAGTCTTGATAATATTATCTAATGCGCTCTGGAGACTCTCCCAGCACTCCCTCAACACAGGAAGAAGAAAAACAAATTTTCCTTTGTTTTATAGAATGAGTTTATAGACTCTTGTTCTCTGTAACTAGTGAGTGATTTCAAGTATTCTGTTTTATCTAAGAAGTACAACGAAGGTCATGAGAAGCCTGAGTAGGCCTGAACTACAGCTGCCTGGGCACCACAGTGAAAGTTATAGGATAAGCCTGTGCCCAGGCAAACCTAGATAACGAACATCTGGGTTGCTTGGCAATAGTCATCTGCAATCCTGTCTTTGTCCTGCCTCTGTGTCCCTGCTTTCACGCCATTGTAAGCTTGCTTCAAGCTAGCCCACCTCCGTTTGTGAAGTGTGTATAAAAGTCAAGTACTGTCTTTATTCTGGGCCCAGTCTTTTGGACGTGAGTCAGCTGGGCCTGAGTATACTCAATAAAGATTCTCCTGTTTCAACCTGAGGTCTCTCTTATCCTCCCGAATCCCGCAACAAGGTGAGTGTAACAGTTAGAGAAAGCACAGGCCTAAAGGAGCAAGCTTTGAGAAGCACTCTTACCTTTAACAGAAAATCCCAGATACATACTATTTACATTTACTGATCACTGGATAAAGTCTATAATGTCTTTCCTGGCTCTGAATTTTTGTCACAAAAACACAAAACCCATCACTCCAAGGCTTCCTTTTAATGGTTTTCACTTTCACCTACCTTTAGCACTGTTCACCACACCCAAATCCCAAACTGGCCATTCAGATGTTTACTGAAATGTGGCTAACGAGACTGGGCGTGGTGGCTCACGCCTGTAATCCCAGCACTTTCAGAGGCTAACGCAGGAGGACTGCTTGAGCTCAGGAGTTTGAGACCGGCCTGCGCAACATGATGAAACTCCATCTCTACAAAAACTTAAAAAAAAAAATTGGCAGGCATGGTGGCACACAACTGTAGTCACAGCTACTCAGGAGGCTGAGATGGGAGCATCACTTGAGCCCAGGAGCTGGAGGCTGCAGTGAGCTGTGATGGTGCCACTGCACTCCAGCCTGGGTGACAGAGCCAGAACCTGTCTCAAAAAGACAAAAAAAAAAAAGAAAAAAAAAAAAAAGACACGTGTCTAATTTCAGAATGACGCAATGCAACTAGTTGAATAATTTATTGCACATTGTCCACAATCTTATATGTAAGGCACATTTCCTAGGGAAAGTGGGAATGGATTTAATCATTTATGCTATAATGTACACTCATTTGCACTATGTAAAACAATGGGTGGAGTGAAAGAACACTTTTAAAAACCAATCTTATATTCTCCATGTCATTACCAGTAATTGATAACGGTTTAATAATCAATTCCAAAGATCATATTTCTTCCTTATTGGAAGAATTACATAAAACTAAACAGAACTGTCCAAACATATTTCATCCTAATAAAGTTATTTATATAATCACTTATTAGGTAATAATCTATAACTGAGTAATGTTCCTTAGATCTTAAGTGCCTGTCTTCATACAGCTTTACAATAAATTTGTTTCTCTTAAAATTATCTGTGCACTAGATTAAGTTAAATTAAAATAAAATGTATTTAACTGTCTTCAAAATAAGGTATAGGCTATTTTCTTCCTGTAGACTACTGACAGCATGGATATTGCAAAATCTCTTCTACTTGGTTTTCTGATTCAGTTCAAACTTGTGCTTGCAAGTGAATCTTACGTAAATGTCACTTAAAGGGCTCAAGAAGACTCATAAAAAATAATTTTTTTCCTAATTTAACTTTCAAGTCATTCACCAAAAGTCAGACCATGCTAGAAAGGGAAGAAAAGTTGGACAATTTTACCACAGAGACAAAGACAATGCCAGTTAGCTGCCTTGATTCTCCCACTGATGGGCAGAATGTTTACATTTTAACAATAACTTCATAAATAAAAAGATGTAAGAAGTGTTTTCAGTGCATAAAGATCACATATTTTATAAATCCACCTCTCTTCTTCTGGACAGACCACATCTGACTTCGAACGGACTCACTGCAATCAAAAGTGTTTTGTAAGGGACCCTCCTCAGGAATTAGCCCTAAACAAGCTCACTAAACCCTCCATACATAACCTGGAGAAACCTCCACAATAATGAAACCCCATATAGCACTGTTTTTTAAACATATGGTGCATTTCCATTAATTTTCAGGGATAGCCCCTAAAGTAACTTTTGGCTCAACAACCCTGGAAGAGAGGACCTTTGCTCATCTTACACATCAAGTGTTCATGAAAACCTCTGATGCCACTAAGTTTCGTTCACAAAATTGCACCTCAGTCGTTCTGTGTTTTACAAAAAAAAAAAAAAAAAATGGTTATTTTGCAAAAGGCAATAGATGCAATCTTGGCTACTATTTACTCTTAATTTTCCTTTCATCTCAGCCCTCCAACGAGAAGTTTAAAAGGAAACATCCGAGGGAGCAAGTTTAGATCCATCTGGAGGAGTTTCTGTGGAGCCGGCCACCCTCATCAGGTGCCTTCCGTTAGAGTTTAATGCTTTGCTGGGGTTTCCTGAAAGAGCCCCACAGAGAGTGGGTCTCGATGGGTCCTGAACCGCACACCAACCGGCCAGGGACCCGAAGGCGAGGGGCGGCGGCGGGGCGAAAGCTTCGGGACCCCGCACGGTCCGGGGGACCGCGAGCGAGGAGCAGGGGTGCGGGGCCGCCTGGCGTCCCCGGCGAGGTGGTCTTCATGGGAACGCTCAGAGTAGGGGCGGGCGGGCGAGGGCTTCGAACGCACACACTGGGACCCCGGACCCGCGTCGCTGAGCTGGGGAGCCCGGCGGCGCGGGCCGGGACGGCACGGGCACTTTGGCCCAGTCATTGACAGTTGGCACCGGGGGTCCTGGTCGGCCGAGGCGGGGCGTGGCGCCACAGCGGGGCGCGGGGCGGCGCAGAGAGGCTGTACCTGGCAGGTACCCACGTACCTATCATGGTCACTGGGCAGGTGGCGGCTGCGGGCCAGGAAGGGGCCTATGCGCGCAGCGGCGCCAGCCCGCGCCTCCCACCAGCGGCTCTCCTGGGTTAAATCCTCCAGGCCTTCCCGCCCCCGTGCCCGGCGCTAGGAATGCGCACGCGCGGAGGGTACGCGGCCCAGGGCCTGCTGGGAGTCGTAGTTTTAACGCGTAGTTTCTCTTCACGCCTCCTGCCTCCAGCCCCGCACCGCCGCCCTTTCCGGCTTCAGGCCCAGGAATCGTACGTCACCGGGGGGGCGGGGCTATGCGCCCGCAGTGTTGACCAGTCGCTTAGCAACCGGGAGGCTTACCTTTGGAAGCTTGTTGCAGCTCTAGCCACGGTCCTGCCCTCTTCCCGCCCCGCCCCTCCCCTAAACTCCCTTCACCTAGGAGCTGCCAAACATCTGGATCAACTTGGGCACTACGAGGGGTTGAATTTCTACCATTAACGCGCCTTTTGACTTTTTTTTTCCCGACCTCCTGCTCACATCCGTAAAACCCACTGCTTCTTTTACTACACTTTTTATGAGAACAAGACATTTTCTAGGAAGATGGTGGCAGAAAAAGAGACCCTGGGCTTAAACAAATGCCCAGACAAGATGCCGAAGAGGACCAAGCTGCTGGCACAACAGCCGCTCCCGGTGCACCAGCCTCACTCCCTGGTTTCTGAGGGCTTCACAGTCAAAGCCATGATGAAAAACTCAGTCGTAAGTGATCTTCCTGAATTAAATGCACTCGCTCCGAATCAGGGGACACGAGATTTACAGAGGTTGGCCAGCCCTAGGATGGACTCTGAGCCCATGTCCTGGGTGGTCTTTGCCAAAAATGGCAATTACTTGAAAAGTAGCAGATGGTGCCCCACAGTGTGTGGGGGGCAGGCTAGGTTGTTAGAATCTTGGGCAAGTGATATGCTTTGCCCATTTATAAGCACCTTCCTGATAACTCATGGTTTCTGGACCGCCCAAAATTACTCTTAAGCTATTTACACGAGGAAAAAATATCCCCTTTACTTACTAATTCCTAACTAGCCCCACTCAGCAAAGGGCCTTATAGAATGAGTTCTTAGAAATCATAAACTCTTGCAAAATTTAACATGAGCTGATATACTACTGGGAACATAAACTCATTAAATAATCTATATTGAGAAATTTCTTCTCTTCAACCTAGGAAATTTTAGAATATCCTAGCATTTACTCTAACAACACTTGTCTCTTACAAAATGATGTCATCTTGTTAGAGTACTGAAAGCCAACTTAATATGAACACTGTTTCTTGACAGGCCTTTTAAGATGATGTGCTTTAAACAATACAAGCTTTAGCTCATATATCTCTGCTACTAATACAATTCATATTTCATCTCTATTATTTGTAGTATTAAAAATAAAATATTCTAAGTATCATTAGAGAAAAAAGATCAAAAATATATACAAATATTTTAGCTGTCTGCATGATAGTATATATTTTTTAAACCTTCCTATTTGTTAAATAGCTTTACACTTGGTATGCTAAGGCAGATTTTGCTACTGAGTAAGCACCTGTCTGGGAATGAGGCATTAAATAATAAATGCAGCTTTCAAATTTGTGTAATTTATACCCTGGGAAGATCTGAGTTATTACATGGCAATTCATTATGTTAAATGAATAGTGTTGTTTTCCAGTGTCACATTATTTCCTTTGCTTATAGGTTGCAAACCTGATAACTTATTCCTAAACGACATACTTAAAATACATGAATGAAACAGATTACCTATAGACCTCTAGGCCAGGTTCCCATGTGGCTATGCAAAATGATATCCTAATTATTGAGAAATGTGTCAGGTGATTTACAGTAGTTAAAATTCTTGGAAATAGACTAAAATTCTGCTTGTTGTAACTAATTCTTTTTCATGGAATTTCACATAAATTGGTTCTCCTAGGAGTCAAGATGATGCATTTATCATCAATACCAAAACCATTCAGGTTAATCATTTAGTTTTTCTTCTACACAATATTTACAATTTTGGTGTTTTTTAATGTTATACTTTAATATCGCAATTTTTTTTTTTACTGGTTGGGGTTCTTTTCTGTTTTTTCCTAAACCTGTATTCATAATTCTTGTATTACATTAATTATTTAATATAATCTTACACCTAAAGAGAGAGTTCTGCAAAATCTGATGTTTCTGTATTGCCAAATGTAGTAAGTATGCCTACATGACTTAAAAAAAATTGATTATGAAGCAGGCTTCTTTATAAACAACTTATTTAAGATCCATTATCTTCTCTTTTTATATTCTAAAGGAAAATCTTGTACTAGCAATACCTCTCTTGCCATTGGAAATAATAATTCTTAAATGCAAACATTATTTATCCATTCATCTGTTTATTCAGTCAACAACTCTCTCTCTCTTTTTTTTTTTTTTTTTTTAATACCCAGTGCTTGTTAAACACAGTTCTGGGGATTTGGGATCAGCAAAGCAAAGTCCCTGCCCTTAGTACTCTGAGGAAAACCAAAATAACAACATTCAAAACTTCATAAAAGAAAGCTAGACAATACTGTTTATACAAAATAACTTCAGTGGTACAGGAAATAAAAATTTTCAATTTCATAACCAATATTTACATTTCACCATTTTTATCTTTAGCAGTATAGACTTCTCAGCATTGTAAGGTGAAAATATCCTCATCTCTTTCTGAAGGTGTATTTTGATTCAGGATATGTATGCCAATTTCCAGCTTTTCTTAATTGCAACCTTATGCTCCAAGAGCCAACACCCTCCAAACCACTTTTCCAGTTAGATAAGTCACCATTCCAATGCTCTTCCACCTGAAACATGAAGAACTGTATATATCGTAAGGAGTTATACAGAGACTCCTGATATTTTTTTGAGTGCGATAGTGATACAAGTACATAAACTTGATCATAAATATGTTTCATCAAATGGGCTGTGCAAGCAGAAATGCTTATTTAAACAATCTGGATATGAGAGTGTAAAATTATTGAAAAAAATGATAAATGTAAATGGCAAAATTTTTAAAATCTCAATGTCAAATATTGTTCTTCAATAGAAAGTAGGCTTTGTTTCTGTGAAATTTTTGTTGCATTCTATAAGAAAACAAGCATCACAAAAGCCCTGCAATCAAATAATATTCGAATTCACATTTTTATAGTGCTTGCCTATAAAGAGCTATAAGAGATACACAACTTGAAGATTTCATAGTTCATTTTCCTTTCAAAGGTCTTGTTTGGGGTGTGATAGAGACCATGACCGGAAACTAGTAACCCAGTATTTTGTTGTCTTCATCTTGTCAGATACTTTCTGTGCTGAACAAGCTTATCATGAAGCAAGTTAGAAAATTGACCCAGGGTTATGGTGACAGAGAAGTTGAGTTCAGCCTGAGCTTTCTATTACCGCTTTCCTTCTCAAAAGACTGTAGATACTTTATGCTCAAAGTTTAGGGGAATGTAATAAATAATTTTTTTAATATTAAAGGTTGAGTATTCCTATTCCAAAAGTCTGAAACCTGAAATGGTCCAAAATACAAAACTTTTTGAGTGCTGACATTACACTCAAAGAAAACTCTCTTTTGAGCATTTTGGATTTCAGATTTTCAGAACTGGCATGACCATTAGTATATAATACAGATATAGTCAGCTCTTTGTACAGATTCTGCCTCCATGGATTCAACTAACCTTGGATTGAAATGTTTGGGATAAAAATTTTATCTGTATTGAACATGTACAGGCTTTTTTTTTTTTTTTGTCGTTATTCCCTAAACAATGGAGCATAGTAGCTATTTACAGAGCGTTTATATTGTTTTAGATATTATAAGTAATATAGACATGATTTAAAGTATATGGGTAGAAATGTGTAGGTTATATACAAATACTATGCCATGTTATATCAGTGACTTCAGCATCTGCAGATTTTGGTATCTGTAGGAGGTCCTGGAAGCAATTCCTCATGGAGACTGAGGGACGACTGTATTCCAAATTTGAACAAAAAACAAAAATCCAAAGACTTCTGGTCCCAGGCATTTCAGATAAGGGGTAGTTCAACCTATACTTTACATGTATAGTGTGTTTTATATTTACCAGTCATGTGCTCATTTAACACGTAGTGGTAATCATCAATATTTATAAATTATATATTAAAATATTAATTTGGCTGCTGTAACACAGACCAAATAACAATAGCTTAATTAAGATGGAAGTTGTTTCTCTCATAATAGAAGTTCAAGTTTGTAGGCAATCCCAGGAGGTTGGGCAGCATTTCCCCGTGAGGCAGGTGCAGGGGCATAGGAGCGTGTTTGTTCTTTGCATCCTATGAAATGACACCTGAGACAAGGTGAGCTCGAGACCACCAGGGTCAAATACCTGCCCTCAAGAAGGAGGAAAGTGGAAGCAGAGAGCTTCCCATTATGTGCATGACCCAGACACAGCACCCCACTTTCATTCTCATCCAACTGGCCAGAACCTAGTAATAAATACACCTACATTTTCCCTTTTTGCAAAAGCCTATGAAAGCTTGACCCATGAAGCAACTCCCAAGCCCACGTACCTGTCTCCTCAGGAAAAGGATGAAGGAAGCTATGTCGTTCCAAAAGAGCATCATCTCCAACACCTACTTCAGGTGGAGGAAAGAAAAATGGGTATGGAGCAATCTGCAAGAATGAGGCAGGAAGAAATGAAGAGCAAACATCTTCATTATGAGGGCATGTCCCAGAAACAGCAATCCTCACTCCTGCTCAAATCCATTGCCAAAACCCAGTCTTATGGCCACAGCTAGTTGCAAGAAAGGCTGGGACATGTATTCTTTAACTGGTAGCTCTGTGTCCAGCTCAAACTCGCAATGTTTTATTACTGTAGCCAAGGAAAATTGGGGGATAATTAGAAGTGTCTAGCTCCAGTGCTAAATGTGCTACATTATTAGTGAAGAAAAGGAGAGAGACAAGTAAAATAATTACAATACAAATAAACAGATGTCTCTGGTAGAGAAGTACTAATGATGAAGGGATCAAGTGGCGATGAACTAATGGGGGCCCTCATCACCTTTTGTCTAGGTTTGTACAATATCATTCACCTATCAATTGGTCGACTCCCTCAATCAATTATCAGTACAATTACACTAATCTTTCCGGTACAATGTTCTGCTCCTATCACTATTCAGAGCTTTTGGAGCTTCCCAATTCTTACAGAAAAAAAGTCAAGATACTTCCCCAGGGCCAGCAAGGTCTTCTATGATCTAATCCCATTCTGTGTTTTAAAATTTCATCTCCCACCGTTCTCATTTGCTTCAGTCAATCTAAACCCAGGAAATAAACTCATATTCTTTATTTTTGTGTTTCTGTTTATGTTGTTCCCTTTGCTCGAACATCCTTTTCCGTACACATCTGCATATACAAATTCATTCCATCATCAGGTAACACATATCTGTTAATCACAGACTATGTGCAAAGCACTGTTTTAAATGCTAGGAATTTAGCAGTCAGCAAAAGACAGAACACATGCTGTCAAGAAGCTTATATTTTTGTGGCCAGCAAAATGCCAACTGCTTTAAGAAGACTTCTTTAATTCTCCCTTCCTGTCACCCACATAGAAAGTTATCCTTTATTCATTGTGTTCTACTTTGTATTATGGTCATTTCTGCTCATGTTTTATCTCCTTATGTAAATTCTCTGTGAGGGCAGTATCCACATCTAAGTCATTTTTTAATCTTAACCAGAACCTAACAGTGTATTCAATAAATATTTGATGAATGAAGGAAAGCAGTTCTACCCTTTCTTCTTATCTCATATTCTCCTACTTTCTTGTTATAATTGTTATTTGTCTCTATTTTGAATTTTTTTAAGCCATCCTCTCTAATTGTGGAGCCTTTAAAACTTGAGAAGGCCTAATCATGGCATTCGTCACCTCAACCCCTCAGGTGGCTCCCTGCCTCACTCAGAGTAAAAGCTAAGGTTCCTCTACTGGGAAGGCCCTGTGTGATCTGCCCACCCTTGCTGCTTTATGCAAATCTGTTGGCCCTGCCTCCCGAACTCATTTAGTGCCATGCCTTTGCCCTTCCTGTTTCCTCTGCCTGAAATGCATTTTACCCTGTGTGTCCTCATCTCTTGATGCTTCAAATTTCTGTTTAAAAATTAGCTATTTAGTGAGCCCCTTCCTGACCACTATTTTAAACTTAGACCCTTAACAATCCCTTCCATCCCTGCTCCAGCACTCCTATCTCCCTTCCCTGTTTTATATTTTTCCCTCTAATATTAATTTAATTGAGCCTGTGTTTTTCTTCTACCAGAGAGTAAGCCCCAGAAGGGCAGGAAGTTTGTTTATTTCACCCATTGCTGCATCCTCACCTCAAGAAAAATTTATGGCACATAGTAGCTGCCATTTATCTTATTTTGATCAGTTGAATTAATGAAAGACTATATTTTATACTATAAATAGACAATCATCTTCAAATTAGTGGCTTCAGAGAAAATGCCAATGATGTTATATAGATATTAAATCTAGAAATGAGAATAATTTGCAGCTGTTTTATGCAGTATCATAAAAGTTACACATGTTCATTGAAAAAAGTTAAAGTGGTTTGGCTTAGAAAAGCTTTTTCCTGTCTAAGATGATGAGAAAAAATTTAGTCTTTTTTTTCCTTGATTCTGTTTTACTTTTAATTTTTCATTTTGAAAGTTTGCTTTACCTTAAATCATTTTGATTTTGGAAGGTATAAATTTTGACTTATTTTCCCTAAATGGCCAGAGAATTGTTACATAACCCTTTATATACTTAAACTAAATTATATCAAATATCTTCCTATCAAATTTAGGAATTCCTATCCAATTTAAATAATATATCAGTGCTATGTTTTTATTATTTCAAGTAACTTTATTAATAATTGGTTACTTAATGTCATATATTTATTCTTTCAAATATAATAGGGCTAGTCATCTTCATTCCATTTGGCTTTTCCAACCAATGTTATGAAAAGGCAGGGTAGACTGTGTTTTTCCACTTAATGTATAAATCTCAAACAATTTAATATTTTGTGGTTGTTTAGAGATACTTATTAAAGGGTAGAGCAAGGACTGGAACCTAGATTTCTAGGTTTTTCTTACAACAGTTCTCTCACATATTGTAAGTGAATCACTTGGTGAATATCAAACCAAACACACTGATGCAACCAACACCCAGATCCAGAAATATTGTCAACATCAAAAACCCCATCTGTCTCTTTCTAGTCACTACCCCACATACCCACATGCTAACCTTCTTCTGACTTTGGCCAACAGACTCGTTTCACCTGTTTTTGTACTTCTATACATGGAATCATGAAGTATGTAATTGTTTTCTGTCCAGTTTCTTTCATCAACATTCTCTTTGTGAGATTCACCCACATTATTGCATACAACTATAGTTGTAAATAAATCCTTCATGTTTATTCCTGTCTAGTATTTTCTTGGATATACCATAATTTATTTATCCATCGCTTTCTCGATGGGTATTTGTGTGACCTCCAATTTAGAACTGTTACAAACAGCACTGCTAGAAAAATTTTTAGAGAACGTATCTACGCATGACCAAGGACATATTTCTGGGAGTGGAATTGCTGGACCCTAAGTCATGCATGTTTGGCTTTAGTAACTAAACTAAAGCTGTTTTCCCAATTGATTTTTCAAATTTAAACTCTTTCCAGTGCTATATGAGAGTGCTGTTTGTGCTACAGTCTCACCAATAATTAATATTTTCTTTATTTTGCATTTTAAGTATTCCAGTAGGTATGTAATGTTATATCCTTGTCATTTGAATATTAATTTTATTCTGACTAATGAAGTTAACAACTTCTTCATATATTTACTGTCCATTTGGATATGCTCTTTATTGAAGTGTCTTTTTAAGACTTTTGACTGTTTTTCTCTTGGCTTGATTTGGTTTATTTATTTGTAGTACTTTTTTCCATCTATATTCTAAATGATATGAGGCACTTGTCTAGTATTGTATGTATTGCAACTACAGTTACCCACTCTGTGAGTTTCCTTTCCATTCTCAATAGTGGCTTTTATTGCTCTTTTTAAAGTTACATACTTTGTGAAGAAAAATGATTACCTCAAACATGTTTGTGTATTTCTTCATAAGGTGTTCCTGAACCAGTTTCAACTAGCTCACAGTGAAATACATATACATTAAGACACATGACTTGGAAAATAAATTGGAGTGATTGGAAATGAAATAGAATAAACAACAGTGAAATAATAAAATAAAATGTAATTAAAGTAGAAAGCTTGGGCTCAAGAAAAGAAGCATCAATTTTGTCATTCATAAGAGTCAGTATATTTATCAACGGATGTTCAAATTTAATTCTGAGCTTCTTGGCATCTGTTGCTGAAAGGAGAACGTTATACACATCCCATTATCACAAAAGGAGAAGCCCATCAATCCCTATAGGGAACTGAAGCTTTCTCTACGCTGAACTCTCTGAGAAATTGGTCATGTCACATTTTAAATACATGCAACATACCATATCTACGTTTTTATCTTTTGCAAGAAATGCAGTGAAAATATCATCCACAAAAGATTTCAGTGAGAGCTAAGTACATGTTACTAAAATGTATCTTGGCAAATTGGATTTTGCCTGATATTAAATTGTTGTAGTATGTGTACGTAGATTTTCAGTGGTCCAATTTGATCTAGAAATGGAATTTACAGTGCTCACAGGAATGTGTAGATTGTATATATTTTAGTTATTGTTCTCAGTTAATTTTATGATGGGAGCAAGATAGCTGCTGTTTTCATAAGTTGGAAGGGAGAAAATGTGTAATATGATAAGAGCACAGAGCTGGACGACCTGAAAGGGTCTGAGTCCAGGAAGGTTTCCTGAATAGAATCATGTTTGGTGAAATATAACAGTTGAGAAGGACCTAGGGGAGTGTGCAAAGGCTAAGAGAGACCAGGCCCCCAACTAGTGTGGTTTTCAATCTTATTTTCTGCTTTTTTTTTTTTTTTACCATAAATAATTATGTTGTAAATTCTATTCATTATATACATGTTAAAAATTATTTAGATTGCATATATATTTTGAGAGTATATAGAGTGTATATACCTACCTGTGTGTTTGTATAGATTGCAATGTATATAATTATAATACTTTATATGGAATTTTATGGATTCCTTCTAATATGCTAATATTTTACATGTTATTGAAAGCTCATCAGCATTTAAAAGACTTCATAAAATTCTATCCTTTGAATTTGTCATAATTTACTTTGTCTTTCACTTAGGTTGTTTTCCACTTTTTACTATTAGTGTATACATAGTGTTGAAATGAGTATCTTTATATAAAAAGTTTTTCTGTATTTTACAGTATTTCCTTGAAATACAATTTCTGAAGTAGATGTACTGGGTCAGAGATCTTATCAATCTTAAAACCCCAATCAAGGTTTTATTAATACTGCCACCTGCTGTGCTTGAATGTGCCTATTCTAGCTCCTCCTGTGGCCTCCCTAAGGGGCTTTTGACTTCCCATACCTTGCCGGCTGTCTACCTCCCCAGCTGCCAGTGTTGAGGGTCAGGATCTCAGCACCTCTGAAACCTATTCATGATGCAAATGAGGGGGGTTGCAAACATCTAAGGGTGTAGTTCTCAGATTGCAAATTGTAATCACTTGAAAGATTCCCATTTAATTCTTCTAAGTGTTCTGGGGTTGATTTAATTAGTCTTTAATTAGGGGTTGAGAACATCTGGGTACATAGTAGGATGGGGAAGATCTCAGAAAACTCTTTTCTAGATGGCTACTAAATTTTCCCAAAGACATTTATTATGTAATATTTTATTCCCCATTGCTTTGTGTGTTCTTTTTCTTTTTGTGTGTTTCATAATTCTACATAATAGAGATATTTGAGAGGAATTTTTAATGAATGTCCAGAGTTTTCATTATTGTGGTAATTAAACCACAACTTGGTAATATGTTTTAGAAATTGGTGAGGCTAATTTATCCTGTTAATTCCCAGAATGTTTATTTTAAATTTTAACATTTTAACGGTTTAATCTTCCAAATGACCTTTTAATAAGATGTAAAGTCGATCATCATTTTGAGATGGAAATGATCATATAAGTCACTAGCAAATAATGATCATTGTGTAACACTGTCTTCACTTATAGTAGTATAATTTATCATTCCATGCTTGTAGGTATACATTTTCCTAATAAGTATTTTTACATTTATTTTATACCAAGCCATCTCACTAACCAATGTTTTCACTGAATTGCATGTATTTTATTTTAATCATGTTCTTCTGCATTTTGAAAAATTTAAATATACAAATAAATATAGAAATAGAAAAAGAGGCATTTATTCACCATCTAGATTTAATAAACAATATTTTTAATTATAACATTATATTCTTACAAGTAAAACAAAAACCTCACTAAGAGAGCTACAGCTTAACTTGTACTCTGTCCTTTCATTCCTAGAGGCAAGCAGGATCCTGAAGTTTGTATACATTATTCCTAAATATGCATAATGAGTATATATGTATTCATATATCCTATAGATAGATGGATACGGAGATAGATGCAGAGATATAGAGATAATTGAAATTCAAGAACTGTTCTTCAGGTTACTTTTTCATCTGAGCTATTTGGTTACAGTGCAGGTTTCTATAATGCCCTCAGGTCATATTCAGTTCATTAATAGCAGAATGCTGTCAGTATACGTAGGACGTTCAGATGTGACTTTCCCCATCTTGTTAGTATTTTGTGTCACAAAGTAACAGCAACTGGATACAAATTATAGTAACACAGCTAAATGCAGGGTGACACAGAGTAATAGCCTCATAGATTACACCTGTTCACTATGGGTTCTTCTTCCTAGTTCTGTTTGTGCACTTGCTCTTGGAAGTGTCTAATGTGAGGCAAGCCCAATCTTTGTAGATCCTTACAATGTCTATCATTTTTTCAAAAGGCATAGCACTATACTGTATTTACTCCAATATTTCATTTTTAAAGGTCAGGAATTTAATATTTTAACTGTGGTAGTTAATTTTAAGTAGAATGATTATTAAATGCTCTGGTTACAAAGTTGCATATCTGTATAGAGCTTTTTAAACATTATTTTCCCCATACATTTCCCCATACACTTTGTTATTTCTAGTTAGCCATTTTGTTGAATGGTGGTTCTCCAGGAATGCATGTCCTGTTAATAGCAAATTTGTTTACCTGCTGTGTCATATTCCATTGTGTGAATAAACCAGCTTTTTAGTTCATTCTCATACTGAGGGTCTGTTAGGTTTCTACATTGCAGTATCATAACATCCTATTGTAGGATTCCTTGTGCATGAAGGCCAAAGTTCACCAGATTTGGAATTGCTAAAAAATGAGGTATAACTTCAACTTTAATACAGTTTGTCAACTTTCTCTTCAAAGTAATATATAAATATTTATATTGTGACCAACAGCTAATGAGAATTCTTGTTTCCAAATGCTTGTTTCCCAGGTCATAATTTGTTGGTATCAGACTAAAATTGTACCAATCTGAAGTATATGAAATAATATCTTGTCTTAATTTTGCATTTCTCTGATTACTAGTGATCATGTTTTCTTTTTATAGGTTTTTTATCATGTAGATTTCTTCCTCTTTAGTGTGCATATTCATAGCCTTTGCCCATTTTTTCTGTTACATTGTCAGTCCTTTTGTTATTGACATATAGCTGTACTTAACATACTCTAGATATGGATATGTTCTGGATATGGTATGTACATATTTTCTTGCAGTTTGTGACTTGTCTTTATACTTATTTTTACATTTTTTGAATACATACATTTTAAATTTAACTTTAGGTATTTATATTTATCACATTCTTCCTTTATGGTTTTGGTGTTTTTAAAAAACTTTTGTCGGCCAGGGATCGTTGCTCACGCCTGTAATCACAGCACTTTGGGAGGCTGACGTGGGCGAATCACAAGGTCAGGAGATCGAGACCATCCTGGCTAACATGGTGAAACTCTGTCTCTACTAAAATACAAAAAATTAGCCGGGCATGGTGGCAGGTGCCTGTAGTCCCAGCTACTTGGGAGGCTGAGGCAGGGGAATCACTTGAACCCGGGAGGCAGAGATTGCAGTGAGCCGAGATCGTGCCACTGTACTGCAGCCTGGCAACAGAGTGAGGGTTCATTTCAAAAAAAAAAATTTGCCTAGTTTCAAAAAAAGTTTTTTGATCCTGATATTGTAAGGTTTCTCCTATGTGTTTTATTCTTATAATAGTCACTATACATTGTTAATTATTTAACTGCTAATTTATTTTTAAGATGGGAGGTAAGGCTTTCATTTGATCTTTTCCATATGGACAGCCACCAAGACAGTACCATCTATGAATACTAACTGAGTACTCTGTATATTATATCTCACTGGTCTCTTTGTCTGTCTCTGAACCAGTATCACACTGCCTTTATTGTTGTAGCTTTACAAATTTTGTATTTAGTGAGATGAGTTCCCCCAATTTGTTTATATCCTATTTGACATCGTTGCTTTCTTACCATCTATAGGAATTTAGAGTAAGTGGTCAAGTTTCATGAAAATTTCTTTGGAGGTTTTAACTAGAATTGTATTGAAGGTGCAATCTGTGGGACAATATCAATCTTTTTTTTTTGAGACGGAGTCTTGCTCTGTCACCCAGGCTGGAGTGCAGTGGCATGATCTCAGCTCACTGCAAGCTCCACCTCCCGGGTTCACGCCATTCTCTTGCCTCAGCCTCCTGAATAGCTGGGACGACAGGCACCCACCACCACCCCCGACTAATTTTTTGTATTTTTAGTACAAAAAATTTAGTAACACCCCTGTGTTAGCCAGGATGGTCTTGATCTCCTGACCTCACAATCCACCTGCCTTTGGCCTCCCAAAGTGCTGGGATTACAGGCGCGAGCCACTTTTTTTTTTTTTTTTTTTTTTTTTTTTGAGATGGACTCTTGCTCAGCCACCCAGGCTGGAGTGCAGTGGCATAATCTCGGCTCACTGCAACCTCTACCCCCTGGGTTCAAGTGATTCTCCTGCCTCAGCCTCCCAAGTAGATGGGACTACAGGCCCGTGCCACCACGCCCAGCAAATTTTTGTATTTTTAGTAGAAATGGGGTTGCACCGTGTTAGCCAGGATGGTCTTGATCTCCTGACCTCGTGATCTGCTCTCCTCAGCCTCCCAAAGTGCTGGGATTACATGCATGAGCCACCACGCCCAGCCATATCCATTTTTTATATTCTTAATTTCCTAAGGGTGTTTTTCTTAATTGGAAGTAGTATTGAATTTTATCAGACACTTGCTGCATTTGTTGAGATGATTATAGGGTTTGTTCCTCTTCAATCTGTTAATGTTAATTATGTGAATACATATATTCTAATGCTGAATTGTCCTTATATTCTTTCACATTATTTAATCATGATGTATTTAGCTTAAAAAAACAAGCATAAATTATTGGTGTCTCTGATTTACCAGGCAGCAAAGTCCTTCCTAGTAATCCACCACAAGGTGCTTTTATCATATCATTCCAAGATGAGGTACCATTGCTAGGGTAGTCTTTTCAAAACCGTATTATTGCTAGGGTAGTTAGTGTCTTCAAAACCAGGTATTATTGCCAGGGTAGTGTTTTAGTCGGCTGGGGCTGTCATAACACAATACCATAGACTGGGTGGCTTAAACATTTATTTCTCATGGTTCTGGAGACTGGGAAGTTCAAGGTCAACGTGCCACCATTTTGGCTCTTGGTGAGGGCTCTCTTCCGTGCTTGCAGATAGCCATCTTCTTTCTGTGCCCTCACATGGCTTTCCTCCATACATGCTTATGAAGAGAGTGTCTCTCTCTCTCTCTTTCTTGTAGAGTCACTAATCTTGGCCTAAAGGCCCCATTCTCAAGACCTATTCTAACCCTAATTACTACCCCCAAAGCCCCATCTTAAAATACTTCACGTTAGGGATTAGAGCTTCAACACATGAATTTTGGGGAACACAAACAGTCAGTATCAGGTAAGAGATGGGATTGCTATGTTTGGCTCATCTGTCAAGACTGGAAGCAGGACCATCTCTTGGAGTTCTTGGCTGCCAGAATGAAACAATATTTCTATAAACTAAAAGAAATCAAAAACTTTCCTTTGGAAAGAAAACTAAATGTGTGTACCACATTTGCATTCTACAAAAAATATTTATTAGATTTTAATGATTTTTTACATACTCATAATTTATTTGTGGTGAGAACAATTAAATCTACTCTCAGTGATTTTCAAGAGTGCAATTCATTGTGATTAACTATATTCACCATATTGTACAATAGATCTCTTGAATTTATTTCTCCTATTTAACTAAAATTTTATGTCCTATCACCAACATCATCCCAACTCCCTCATCTCCCAGCTTTTGGTAAGTACCCTTCTACTCTTTGCTTCTATGAGTCTGGCTTTTTTAGATTCCATGTATGATATGGTTTGGCTGTGTCCTCACCCAAATCTCATCTTGAATTGTAGCTTCCATAATTCCCACGTGTTGTGGGAGGGACCCAGCAGGAGATAATTGAATCATGGGGAGTGGTGTCCCTCATACTATTCTTGTGGTAGTGAATAAGTCTCATAATATCTGATGGTTTTATAAGGGGTTTCCCCTTTCATTTGGCTCTCATTCTCTCTCAGTTGCCACCATGTAAGACATACCTTTCGCCTTCCACCGTGATTGCGAGGCCTCCTCTGTCACGTGGAACTGTGAGTCCATTAAACTTCTTTTTCTTTATAAATTACCCAGTCTCAGGTATGTCTTTATTACCAATAGGAGAATGGACTAATACAACATGTAAGTGAGATTGTGTGGTATTTGTCTTTCTATGTCTGGCTTATTTCACATGCATAAATATTCTCCAGGTTCATCATAGTGTCATAAATGACAGGATTTCTTTTTTTTTTCTCATTCCCTTAAGCACTTACTCTTTGTGTTACAATACTCTTGTAGTAATTTTAATCCTTCTTTTTTTAAGGCTGAATAGTATTCCATTGTCTATATATGCTACACTTTCTTTATCTATTAATCCATTGGTGGATGCTTAGGTTGTTTCCATACCTTGGCTCTTGTGAATAATGCTGTAATAAACATGAGAGTGACGCTATCTCTTTGAATACTGATCTCATTTCCTTTGGATATATATATATATATATGTAAAAGAAGAAAGAAGTGGAATTGCTGGATTATATGGTAGTTTAAATTTTAATTTTTTGAGGGACCTCCGTACTGTTTTTTATAGCAGCTGCACCATTTTGCATTCCTGCCAACAGTGTGCAAGGGTTCCCATTTTTCCACATCCCCACAAACACTAGTTATCTTTTGTCTTTTTGATGATAACAGTTCTAACAAGTGTGAATATCTCATTATGCTTTTAAATCACAGTGCCCTGATGATTAGTGGTATTGAGCATTTTTTTCATATATCTGCTGGGCATCCGAATGTCTTATTTTGAGAAATGTCTATTCAGTCCCTTTGCCCACTTTAAAAAATTTGTTCTTTTGCTATTGAGTTATTTGAGTTCATGTTTTTCTTTTACTATTTTGGGTAATTTTAAAGAATTATTTTCATTGTAAAAGAGAAAAATTCTTATGTAGAGTCTTAAGAAAATACATAAAAGAGAAAAAATAAATCTCAAATCTCATTTTTTCATGTTAATCACTCTTGAATTATTCCCGCATCTCTACATGCCTTTTTTGTTTGTAAAATTGGAGTCATATCATACATGTATCATACTATATTTTACATTTTAGCATGACCAATATATTCTCATTGCTAATTTATTAATGTTTTTTCCTTGATTGGATTTATTTATGTTTGGTTTTCTTTGTATGCTATCTCCCGAACTGACATACCCATTCTTCTAGTTTTGGTAATGGATTTCTTATTTCTACTCTCACATATTTTTTTCTTTTGCTTTCCATTATTAAACTTTTCTACTGCATTTTTGAATTATTTATTTAATGCCTCTTTTTAACAGTTTTATTGAGATATAATTCATATATCATATAATTCACTCAGTTACAGTGTAACATACAATGGCTTTTAGTATATTCACAGAGTTGTACGTATATCACCACAATCAATTTTGAAACATTTTCCTTATGCTAAGGAAAAAAAACCCTTAATTATCATCCACCAAATGGCTTATTGGTCCCAGCTCTAGGAAATTATTAAGCAATTGTCTCTAGAAATTTGCCTATTCTAGACATTTCTCTTTTGAAATACTTTTATTTGTAATAGAAATTATTATTCTTGTTATTTAAAAGATATGTAATTGTATTTTTGCTTCCCTCTTTTGTATGGCTATTATTTATGAGGAATTATTTTTCCTATTGGTCGGGGCTTTCTGATTATGGTTTGATTATGATTTTAAAAAATACATTTGTTGCTTGATGGTTATTTAATTTAGTTTCTACAGTCTAAGCTGCTTGAAGTTTATTAGAGTTTTGGTCTAGAATAGGATCGTTTTCTAGAAATGTTCCTATGAAAACTTGAAAAAAAGACTTTTTTTGTCTATAGTTATTCTGGATCATTAAATGCAGATCATTTGTTTCAGTGGGAAAGATATCAGAGACATCTATATAAACATATTATTCCTGGCTGGGTGTGGTGACTCACGCCTATAATCCCGGCACTTTGGGAGGCTGAGGTGGGAGGATTGCTTGAGGCTAGAGTTCAAAACCAGCCTGGGCAACATAGCCAGACCCCCTGTCTAAAAAATTTTTTAAATAAGCCAGGCATTGTGGCACATAGCTGTAATCCCAGCTTCTTGGGAGGCTGAGGTTGGAGGATTGCTTGAGCACAGGAGACCAAGGCTGCAGTGAGCTGTGATCATCACTGCACTCCAGCCTGAGTGACACAGTGAGACCCCATCTCTTAAAAATAAAAAAAGTGTTACTATTTAATAAATATAAGTTGTGTACAGTAAGAATTTGGTCAGTCTTAGGCATATTTTAAATAGGTACATAAGTTTTGTTATTCCCTTCTGTTTATTTTCTATATCCCTATTTAGTAGTCCATAAAAAATTGTGTAAAGATTTTAAAAACATGACTTACTGCTAAAAATCAAATGATATCATGTAATGTTTATGGCTTTTGTGATTTTGATCAGTAAGTAGAAAATGCAAAAGAAAACAAGTTATAAACAATAATCAGAAAACAATGGAGAAAATGTCATCAAAATGTATTTTTTTGTCTTTTTTTAACCATATCACAGAACCTAGCAAGTTCATGTTTTAGGAGCTCTGAAAATGACCTGACAATAGGTAACAATATTTATTTATACTTCCTTTTGGGCCCAGCATTCTAGACTTTGTCTATGTTATTTATTTTCTGGAAAATATGTATTTATACATTCAATGGATAACTTTCATATTTAATGGCCTTAAAATGAAATTTTTAAAAAAGATTCAGGAAGATATATATCATTTTGCTTCTGCTTCCTTAGTAAGAATTGACTTAAAAATCCCTGTGCCACATATACACCATTGAATAGCCATAAAAAGGAATGAGATTGTGTCCTTTGCAAGAACACAGATGAAGCTGGAAGCCATCATCCTCAGCAAACCAACACAGACACAGAAAACCAAACACTGCATGTTCTCACTCATAAGTGGGAGTTGAACAATGAGAACACGTGGACACAGGGAGGGGAACGTCACACACAGGGAGCTTTCGGGGGATGTGAGGCAAGGGGAGGGAGAGCATCAGGACAAATAGCTAATGCATGCGAGGCTTAAAATCTAGATTTTGATTGATAGGTGCAGCAAACCACCATGGCACACATATACCTATATAACAAACCTGCTTATTCTGCACATGTATCCTGGAACTTTAAAATAAAAATAAAAATAAAATAAAAATCTGTATGTGACATTGAGGGGGTTGTGAGGACACATACTTGACCAGACAGTGGTCTTATTGGTGAAAAGCACATCAAGGTTTAATAACAAGGATGACTGCTGATTTTGTGGTACCTAGAAAATAAGACAAGAGACACTGAGATTTAATACTTGAGGTCCAACAACTGAAACTTTCAAGCCTGTGTGAGGTAATTAGTCTGTGGTAGGGAAGAAGTGTTCTGCTTAGGGAGAGATTTATTTTTAAGTTTTTTGTGTATATGGAAGAATCATAGCCTAAACACAAATTTAAGATATTATTATTCATGAATTTGCTTCTTTTCCAAAGTTACTGTCATTTTGGAAAAAAATGTGAACTGATAATATCATACATAATAATTGTGTTGTATAAATAATAATTTGTATTTTAGAATTATCTTCCTAAACCAGTTCAAGTTAGCCATTGATGCGACATAGGTTAGAGAAAGTAATACTATAAAAGAAGATTATGTAATAAATGCCAAATAAAATAATAAATACAAGATAGATCATGGCTAACTACCTTACTTTTGTGGTTTTTGCTTAGAAGAAAATCTACAGAGAAATATATTTCACAGGTTGTCTATTCTAAATTAAAGTAGCTATGAATAAATAGTCCCAGAGATGAGCAGTAAATCCTTTACCAAATTTTGTGTGTCCTGCAGTTTATATTGTAAAGTTATTTTGCATGATAAAACTGTAACATTGTTTTAAAATTGAGTAAAATGACACAGTGTTAAATATTTTCACTTGAGCACAAAAATTATTTGAATATAACACGGTATTATATTTAAATATAGTTTAGAATTTTATATGATGTAGTGATTATAGATACAGAACAGTAACAGTTGTATAAGGTAAATATTAGTAACTTTAAACAGTAATGATGGATGCCTCTGTTTATGGTTTATTTCCCATTGAAATTTCTTGAGGAAATGTTATATTTGCTGATGATTTCACTAGATGGTAAACACATTCACACAAAATTATCTTCTGTCATTATTAGGAGTAAATATGAAGACGTTTTAGGCGTTCATCAGATATAACTTTTACATACAAAGAATGAAGCATAAGTAGCCAGTGTCTTGGTCTCCCCTCCCCTCGGTGCTTTGCACGGTGTCATAGACATAGGTGATGCTCAGTAAGAAGTGTTTCTGGATTTTTAAATTCTAGCTTAGTGTGTGAAAGTGATTCCGCTCAGAATGTCCATCCCCTGTTTTACGTTTCTTTCATATTCATAACTTACAGGAAAAAAGAGGTAATTAATTGGCTAAGATCTTGCAGATATATAAAAGGACCCTTCTCTGTATCACACTTGGCCTTCTTATTTATGTGTAGAATTTGATTGATTTGAAACTTATCAACACTTGATACTGCAACAAATTGACAAGAATGATGTTTTGGTAAAACCAAAGAAACCAGAAATGTTGGAAGGTGTGATGTTTAATACTGGGTGTTAACCTAATTGGATTGAAGGATACAAAGTATTGATCCTGGGTGTGTCTGTTGCTAAGGGAGATTAACATTTTGAGTCAGTGGGCTGGGAGAGGCAGACCCATCCTTAACCTGAGTGGCACAGGTTAATCAGCTGCCAGCATGGCTAGAATATAAGCAGGCAGAGAAATGCGAACAGAGAGACTGGCCTAGCCTCCCAGCCTACATCTTTCTCCCATGCTGGATGCTTCTTGCTCTAGAACAACATCGGACTCCAAGTTCTTCAGTTTTGGAACTCAGACTGGCTCTCCTTGCTCATATATATATTCCATTAGCTCTGTCCCTCCAGAGACTCCTGACTAATACAGGAGGTTATCAAAAGCATGTATCAGCACCAGTACTCTGGATATATTAGACAAAATTGAAATGCTTCTAGTGACCTACGTAGTACAAGCACCAAGTTTACCCAGAGCTAATGCAGGGAAAGCCAGAATCAACCAGATTGAGCGAGCCAGGATAGGACTTAAGCTGACCAAGACAGAGGAGACAGTATAAGGTGATTTCACATAGAGAAAAATTTTACTCAGAATCCAAACCTAGTTCCCAAAGTAAACTAAGATCCAGCCAAGAGTATTAGTAATGGGAGACAGCGGCTCAGGAAATGTAGAGATTCATCTTAATCCACAAATATCCTTAAAATTCTTAGTCTCCCATTAGGAGACACCTGGGCTAACATCATATTTTCTGGAAAGAAGGGAGAACATTCTGGAGTGCAGATGATAAGTGGACTAAAAAATGATTTCAGACTGCTGTGCTGATATTGGCACTTTTCATTACAATTTAAGTTTTACTATTCTAAAATAATTAATTCAACCTATTAATTTTACTCTCTGATTTTTTAACCATAGATCTCACCTCTCTAACTCTAGTCAATCACTCACTGATAAGTGGCATTTGTCATTAAAGAAAGTGGGTTGGAGTGAATCTGCTGAAATGTATTAAAATATTGGAAAACCAAGTCAGAACTTGTATTCAGGGCCAGGGCTGTGGCTCATGCCTGTAATTCCAGCACTTTGGGGGGCTGAGGCAGGCAGATCACCTGAAGTCAGGAGTTTGAAACCAATCTGGCCATTGTGGTGAAACCCCGTTTCTAATAAAAATACAAAAAAATTAGCCAGGCGTGGTGGCACGTGCCTGTTATCCCAGCTACTTGGGAGGCTGAGGCATGAGAATTGCTTGAACCCCGGGAGGTGGAGGTTGCAGCGACTGAGATCAGTCCACTGCACTCTAGCCTGGGCGACAGAGCGAGACTCCATCTCAAAAAAACAAAACAAAACCAAACAAACCAAAAAACTTGTATTCAGTTTATAGTGGAAAATCCATATCATCAATTTTCCATTGTCCGATTTGAAAATCTCTTCTCAAATCAATAATTATTTTCTAAAGTATCAATGAGATTCATGCACACAGTTAACAGGTAAAGTATAGAAAATGGCTTTTCTGAACCTATCAATCCTTGACCGCAGCCTACTCCCCTCCCCCAGGTTCACATCCCTTCACCTCTACCACATTTAACCCTTTTTTATTTTAAATATTAAAATAAAATCATTTCAAATCTCTACATAATATGCTTATACTACTAGTTTTTAAAAAAGCCTAATTGAGGTATCAACAATAAACTATATATATTATAGAATGTGGTAAGTCAAGCCATGACAGCAATCAAGATAATGAATATATTCATCACCTCTTTTTAATCCCTCACACTCACTCCTTTCCCCCTTCTCCAGTTAGCCAATGATCTGCTTTCTTTTACTATCAATGAGTTCGCATTTTGTAGAATTTACATAAATCAAATTATACCGTATGTATTTTTTATGGATCTTTTTAGTCATCAGAATTATTTTGAGATGCATTCATTTGTATGTAATACTTTATTCCTTTTTATTGCTGGAAAGGATTCCATTTATATGGATACAGTATACTTTGTTTAACCACCTGCTGTTGACTTGGGTGTTGTCCAATGCATGGTTGTTAAAAACAAGTACATACTCTGAACATTGTTGTACAAGTATTTGTATGGATATATGTTTATCTCATTTGGCTAAATATCTAAAAGTGGGCTAGCTGCACCAACTGTCAAGAGGGTGAGAGGATCAAAACTCCACCATGTCAGCCTTTCCTCGGCTGGCACATGAAGTTATTAATGGCAATAACAAGAATATCCTTGCCATCCCTGAGACATACAAAAAATCTTACAGTGATATAGTTTATACTTATTACAGAGTATGTATAATCCTACTTATTACATGAAGATCATTCTCCTGGGGCACAAAATAAAAGGAAACGTATTTCTTTTTTTATTTTTTTGAGACAGAGTCTTGCTCTGTCACCCAGGCTGGAGTGCAATGGCGTGATCTCAGCTCACTGCAGCCTCCACCTCCCGGGTTCAAGGGATTCTCCTGCCTCAGCCCCCTGAGTAGCTTGGGCTACAGGCATGCACCACCAGGCCCAAATGATTTTTTTATTTTTAGTAGTGATGGGGTTTCGCCATGTTGGCCAGGCTGATCTGGAACTCCTGACCTCAGGTGATCTGCCCGCCTCGGCCTCCCAAAGTGCTGACATTATAGGCGTGAGCCACCACACCCAGCCAAGGAAACATATTTCTTATTTTAATAAGTGTAAGCTATATCACTGAATATAGTAATACTTTCATATTATGGGAACATTCACCATTGATTTATATATGCTATTAAATACATAGTTTCTATAGAAGCTTTATTGAAATGTCATCAGATTATGAAAACCAAATCTCCATAATTTTTCCACTCATGTATATTTACATTTGCATTCACATTCTCCATTGTTGATTACCCAATGTGTACTGATGTTTCTCCTTACAAACTATGACAGTACTTAACATTTTGCTTCATTTGTTGATACTCATTTGTTTCGTTTACATAAAACTTAAATTTATGTCTGCCTTCACTTATTTTCTTTCAAAGTTACCTTAGGAATCTTTCACATTTTATAAGAAACCATAAATTTATTTCAGCCTTAGGCCAACCGCTAGCTTTCTTGCCACCCTAGATGCATATATGCAATTTAGTCTGTGAATTTTGAAAATTTCAATGATAGCACATTAAACTGGAATAATGAACCAATAAAAATTTTTATGGCATTTGGAAAAATTACTTCTCAAACATTCACACTGTCATTTTACTCATTAAAATTATTCTAGGATCATAAGTTAGACCATGTATTCCTAAGGCTTGAAAAATCAACAGATTATTTCTGATGATCATTTATTTGACCTGACTGCAGGATGATCAAATCTTATTTTGGAAAGCTAGACTAGGCATTTGTAATTACATTTTCCATCTTCAACTAATACAGTAAAATTATTGGAAACTCTTTAAGATCGTGTCCACAATGCTCTTTACAGGTTAAGTGCTATGATTTGCCACAGTTATTATCTTCATATAGTCACTGCCAGTGTGTGACATTGGGTTTCATCAGTAGATAGGGCTACTGCTACTATCTACAGAGTAGATAGTTTTCAGAGAGATTAAATCAAATATTATTGCGAAGCACAAGGTACATGCTCAGCAATATGGAAGTCATAGCTATTGTATGCTCAGATGGTGGTTTTGTATTTTTCACAAATCTATTGACATATAATTGTCCTGTCCTATAAACCAGACCTTTAGGGATTTTATAGGATTCTAATTTTTTCCTTGATGCTTTAGCCACTAGTGGTCGTGAGTTATGTGCTCAGGAAGGCATGTTAATGCTTACAAGTGAGTAAGGTACTATTTCATGTTTGTCTAATGGCTTCATTGGCCTTTACCTTCATTTACAAATGCACTTAATTAAATAAGGAAGAGTCCTTCTCCTGAAGGTTTTACACTAGTGAAACATGTTTCCAAGCCATCTACATTATTTTTATTTGTGTTTATGCATATGATACAAGCCATTTTAGAAATGATTTTTTTTTACTCTTTAGAAAGCACTTTAGAGTTAGCATAACATCTAACCATATTGGTATTTCTGTTTTCTGTTATAATGAGTGAGGATGATCCTTATTTTTAAAAGAAGTAATAAAAAATCTAAGAAGAAAAATTTCATATCTAAGCATTTTAGATTATAATTTGGCAACTCTGTGCATTAATCCAAACAAATAGAGCCTACTGAGATTATTCATGTTCCCATTAGTCACTCACACATTGGTGTCTAATTGTCATTTGTTTCTGCTATAATTCAGTTCAACTGATGTAATTAAATACCATTCATCTAGCAGCAGCTCTGAAATCTTTTTTTTTGTAAGACATGATAAAAAGTATGAGTTTTCTATAAAATCCAGTTTACATTCAGTTGGAAATTTTCCTTTTAAGTTCTTATTCTCAATCTTAATTGTCAATATCAAATAGAGCTTCTCAGATGAGTGATATAGGCTAATTTCAAATTTTCTCTGAACTACAAATATACTCTTCATTTTCTCTAGTCTAGGCCTAAATTGCTGTGCTTGCATTTGTAATCAGAAATTGATTGTGTTACTGTGGAAGCTGGAAGAGTGTATTGCTGGTTAAAGAAAAATGTGGTAGAAGAAGTGCTGTTATTATAATTGTCTGCCATCTTAAATGCCTATCATTTTGAACAATACATTGATAACATTTTCACACTCCAACCCCAAAATGCTTCTCTCCAGAATACTGCTTTGTGGTCAGTGTTAATCTTCTGTATCGATTTGACATAAAATGCCTTGGTCACATTTCTAATTTGTTTCTATGTTGAACTATAATTTTTACATGGAATGAAATTAGTTTCCATTTTATTCATACTTACATGGCACATCTTAGGGAAAAAACATGAAGTATGGTAAAATATCAGTTATTTAGAAGCCAGTCATCTGAAACATTTCAGCTGCTGACCAAGAAGACACGAAACAAGTTCCAAAAATTCAGACAAAGAATTTTTAACATCTGATACTAAAGACAGCCTCGAAGAAGCAAAGCTCTATTTTACACACATACACACACATGCACACACACGCAAAGCAATATTATGCATTTTACTGTGTGAAAGCAAAGATGAACTCTGTTTTTAAAAAGTTTGCCTTTTGTATATGAGAGGCAAGTATGTGAAGACTGACAAAAAGAATGAAGAGGAAATCAAAATCAGGAAGAGGAAAATGACCCTCAGTAGAGGCAAGAGTTGGGGGAGTTAGGATTGGAGAGTTCCAGCACATATTCTGATGGACTGGTATCCAGTAACATCAAGTTCCTGGAGTTTTCTGGAGGTTTCCATTGCTTTCCTGATTTTGACAAGGACAAATGCAGAAAATTATCTGTGACTTTATAGTTTAATTAAAATATTCCCAAAGCCCACAAGTCTTCTCTTAGGAAACCAACGTTTCCCAAAGGGCATCAACCTGCTGAAAAAGGTTAACAGAACATAGCATCTTTGTACTTTAAACCCTGGCTGAAAACAGACTGAATGTGGTGGCACACTTTAGCTCTAGAGTGTTGAGGACGAGAATAATGTTATAGTTACTTTAGTTTGATTTTCATATATAGTACCAGACACTAAACAAATCTGCTTTAGCAGAAAAATATTAAAATACCTAATAATATGTGTGACATAGTCTAAATAATGCATTGCCTGTTTAATGTATTGTTGAGATTTGTATGCTAGCTCTTTGGATCCTCTTGGCTTGGGTTCTTCATTCCAACATATACTTTATTTTTCTTTAGGCTTTTATGTATTTATGTATTTATTTTTATTTAAAACTTATTAATGTTATTTTGATTCACAAACCATAATTCTATCATTTTGGGGGCACAATGTGATGTTTTGATATATGTATACAATGTGGCATGATTAAATCAAGCTAATTACATATTCATCATCTTGCTCACCATTTCTTATGGGGAGACACTTGAAATTTACTCTCTTACTTTGAAATACATAACACATTATTATTGATTACAGTCATTCTGCTGTGCAGTAGATCTCAAAATATGTTTCTCCTTTCTACCTGAGACTTTGCACCCTTCGATCAACAACTCCTCATTCCCTCCCTCCCCACTCCCACCCCACCTCAGCCTTTAATAGCCATGATACTTCCTACTTCTATGAGTTCAACTTTGTTATAGTCTACGTAAACCTGAGAGCATGTGGTATTTTTCTTTCTATGCCCTGATAATTTCATGTAGCGTAGTGTCCTCCACATTCATCCATGTTGTTGCAAATGACAGCATTTTGCCCTTTTTTAAAGGCTGAATAGTATTACATTTAACTTATATCACAATTTTTTATCCATTTGTCCATTGATGAACACTTAGGTTGATTCCACATCTTGACTATTGTGAATGATATGGTTTGGCTCTGTGTCCCCACCCAAATTCATCTCGAATTGTAATCTCCATGTGTCAGAGGAGGAACCTAGTGGGAGATGATTGGATCGTGGGAGATGACTGGATCATTCCCCCATGCTGTTCTCATGATAGTGAGTGAGTTCTCATGAGATCTGATAGCTTAAAAGTGTGTGGCTTTTTTCACTCTCTCTCTCTTTCCTGCCACCATGTAAGACATGCCTTGCTTCCCCTTCACCTTCTGCCATGATTGTTATTTTCCTGAGGCCTTCCCAGCCATGCAGGAGTGTGAGTTAATTAAACCTCTTTTCTTTATAAATTACCCAGTCTCAGGTAGTTCTTTATAGTAGTGTGAAAATAGACTACTACAGTGAATAATGCTGCTATGAACATGGGAGTGCAGATATCTCTTTGACATATTGATTTCAGTTCCTTATGATGTATACTCAGAAGTGGGATTACTGGGTCATATGGTAGTTCTGTTTTTAGTTTATGGCAGAATCTTCATACCATTTCTCATAATGGCAATACTAATTTACATTCCCCCCCATCAATATGTAAGAGCTCCTTTTTCTCTGCATCTTCCCCAGAATTTGTTTTCTTTCATTTTTTGATACAAGCCATTCTAACAAATGTAAGGTGATATCTCTTTTTGTTTTTGATATGCATTTTCCAAATGATTAGTGAGGCTGAGAATTTTTTCATATACTTGTCAGCCATTTGTATCTCTTTTTTTGCGAAATGTCTGTTCAGGCCTTTCGTCCAATTTTTATTTTATTTTATTTTATTTTATTTTATTTTTTTATTTTTATTTTTTTTACAGCTGGGCCTCGGGGGGGTGACATCACATATCGGTAGGATTGTGATGCCCACCTGAGCCGCAAAACCAGCAGGTTTTTATTAAGGACTTCAAAAGGGGAAGGGGTGTGAACAGGGAGTAGGTCACAAAGATCACCTGCTTCAAAGGGCAAAAAGGAGAACAAAGATCACATGCTTCTGAGGCCAATAAAGATCACAAGGCAAAGGGCGAAGCAAAGATCACAAGGCAAAGGGCAAAGCAAAGATCACAAGGCAAAAGGCAAAATCAAAAACTCCTGATAAGGGTCTATGTTTAGCTGTGCACGTATTGTCTTGATAAACATCTTAACAGAAAACAGGGTTCAAGAGCAGAGGACCGGTCTGACTCAAATTCACCAGGGTAGGATTTTTCCCCACAGACAAACAGAGAGACAAATCATGAGTGAACTCCCATTCACAATTGCTTCAAAGAGAATAAAATACCCTTGTAAATACTTACAAGGGATGTGAAAGACCTCTTCAAGGAGAACTACAAACCACTGCTCAAGGAAATAAAAGAGGATACAAACAAATGGAAGAACATTCCATGCTCATGGGTAGGAAGAATCAATATCATGAAAATGGCCATCCTTCCCAAGGTAATTTACAGATTCAATGCCATCCCCATCAAGCTACCAATGACTTTCTTCACAGAATTGGAAAAAACTACTCTAAAGTTCATATGGAACCAAAAAAGAGCCCGCATCGCCAAGTCAATCCTAAGCCAAAAGAACAAAGCTGGAGGCATCACACTACCTGACTTCAAACTATACTACAAGGCTACAGTAACCAAAACAGCATGGTACTGATACCAAAACAGAGATATAGATCAATGGAACAGAACAGAGCCGTCAGAAATAATGCCACATATCTACAAGTATCTGATCTTTGACAAACCTGACAAAAACAAGAAATGGGGAAAGGATTCCCTATTTAATAAATGGTGCTGGGAAAACTGGCTAGCCATATGTAGAAAGCTGAAACTGGATCCCTTCCTTACACCTTATACAAAAATCAATTCAAGATGGATTAAAGACTTAAATGTTAGACCTAAAACCATAAAAACCCTAGAAGAAAACCTAGGCATTACCATTCAGGACATAGGCATGGGCAAGGACTTCATGTCTAAAACACCAAAAGCAATGGCAACAAAAGCCAAAATTGACAAATGGGATCTAATTAAACTCAAGAGCTTCTGCACAGCAAAAGAAACTACCATCAGAGTGAACAGGCAACCTACAAAATTGGAGAAAATTTTTGCAACCTACTCATCCGACAAAGGGCTAATATCCAGAATCTACAATGAACTCCAACAAATTTACAAGAAAAAAACAAACAACCCCATCAAAAAGTGGGCGAAGGACATGAACAGACACTTCTCAAAAGAAGACATTTATGCAGCCAAAAAACACATGAAAAAATGCTCACCATCACTGGCCATCAGAGAAATGCAAATCAAAACCACAGTGAGATACCATCTCACACCAGTTAGAATGGCAATCATTAAAAAGTCAGGAAACAACAGGTGCTGGAGAGGATGTGGAGAAATAGGAACACTTTTACACTGTTGGTGGGACTGTAAACTAGTTCAACCCTTGTGGAAGTCAGTGTGGCGATTCCTCAGGGATCTAGAACTAGAAATTCCATTCGACCCAGCCATCCCATTACTGGGTATATACCCAAAGGACTATAAATCATGCTGCTATAAAGACACATGCACACGTATGTTTATTGCGGCATTATTCACAATAGCAAAGACTTGGAACCAACCCAAATGTCCAACAATGATAGACTGGATTAAGAAAATGTGGCACATATACACCATGGAATACTATGCAGCCATAAAAAATGATGAGTTCACGTCCTTTGTAGGAACATGGATGAAATTGGAAATCATCATTCTCAGTAAACTATCGCAAGAACAAAAAACCAAACACCGCATATTCTCACTCATAGGTGGGAATTGAACAATGAGAACACATGGACACAGGAAGGGGAACATCACACTCTGGGGACTGTTGTGGGGTGGGGGGAGGGGGGAGGGATAGCATTGGGAGATATACCTAATGCTAGATGACGAGTTGGTGGGTGCAGCGCACCAGCATGGCACATGTATACATATGTAACTTACCTGCACATTGCGCACATGTACCATAAAACCTAAAGTATAATAATAATAATAATAATAATAATAATAAAAGAAAAAAAAAGAGCAACTTACAGTAAACAATAAAAAAAAAAAAAAAAGTCATCACCTAGAGTTGGTGAAATGTATACCTTATGGAAGTGTGTTTCAGCCTAGTGAAAAGGGACTGATCTAGAAATAAATTAAAAGAAAAACATAGCAATATTATTAATCTTACAATAAAGCCAAAAAACCTTAATTGTAATTGGAATATTAGAATGGCATTAAAACAAGACATTTAGGACTGGTACATAAAAAGTTTGAATGTTCAAAAACATGTTTAAGACACATCTTTCACATGTTTTAGAATTGTAGTCCTGAGTATAGAAAACTGCAATAAACTAATTTATACTTTTCAGACTTTCTTGGCTTAAGAAAATATTATTTATCAATTCCTATCCACCCTCTACTTTCAACAATTTTTAATCAGGTTATTTGTTTTCTTGCTTTGAGTTGTTTGAGTTTCATATACCATCAGATGTATGGTTTGCAAATATTGTCTCCCATTCTCTGGGTTGTCTGTCCAGTTAGTTATTGTTTCCTTTGCTGTGCAGAAACGTTTTAGTTTGATGCCATCCATTTGTCTATTTTTCTTTTGTTTTTATTGCCTGTGCTTTTGGAGTTATATCCAAAAAATAACTGCCCAGACCAATGTTGTGGAGCTTTCCCCTAATGTTTACTTCTAGTTGTCTTACTCTTTCAGGTCTTGCAGTTAAGTTTTTTATCTATTTTGAATTGATTTTTACATATGATATAAGAGCCTAATTTTATTCTTCTGCATGTGAATATTCAGTGGTCTTAACACCATTTATTGAAGAGATTGTATTTTCCCCATTGTGTGTTCTTGGTACCTATTTCAGAAATCAGTTCGCCATAAATGCATGGGTTTTCATGTCTGTTTTTATGGCAGTATAATGTCATTACTTCAATTTTTTGGAAGAGTTGGAGAAGTGTTGGTGTTTGTTCTTTAATTGTTTTGTAGAATTCCACAGTAAAGCCATCTAGTACTGGGCTTTCCTTTGGTGGGGGACCTATTACTGATTCAATCTCTTTACTTACTACTGGTCTGTTCAGATATTCTATTTCTTCATGATTCAGTCTTGGAAAGTTGTATGTGTCTAGGAATTTATCCATTTCTTCTAGATTATCCAGTGTGTTGGCATATAATTTTTCATGCTAGTTTCTTATGATCCTTTGTATTTTTGTAGTATCATTTGTGATGTCTCCTCTTTCACTTGTGATCTTATTTATTTGAGAAGGCTCTCTTTTTTTTCTAATTCATCTAACTAAGGGCTTGTCAATTTTGTGTATCTTTACAAAAACCTGTTAGTTTGGTTGTTTTTAAATTATTTTTTAGTTTCTATTTTGTTTATTGTTTATTCTCTGATCTTTGTCATTTTCTTTCTTCTGCTAATTTAGAGGTTAGTTTGTATTTCTCTTTTTAGCTCCTTGAGGTGTGACATTAGATTGCTTATTTGTTCTTCTTCTTCCTCCACCTCCTCCTCCTCCTCCTCCTTCTTCTTCTTCCTCTTCCTCTTTTTTTTGAGACAGAGTCTTGCTCTGTTGCCCAGGTTGGAGTGCAGTGGCACAATCTCGGCTCACTGCAACCTCTGCCTCCCAGGTTCAAGTGATTCTCCTGCCTCAGCCTTCTGAGTAGCTGGGATTACAGGCACCCGCCACATACCCGGCTAATTTTTTTATTTTTAAGTAGAGACGGGGTTTCACCATGTTGGTCAGACTGGTCTTGAACTCCTGACCTCAAGTGATCCGCCCACCTTGGCCTCCCAAAGTGCTGGGATTACAGGCATGAGCCACGGCGCCCAGCCCTTTCTTCTTTTTTTGATATAAACACTTATCACTATAAATTTCCCTTTCGGGACTGCTTTTGCTTCATTCCATACTTTTTAGTGTGTTGTATTTCCATTTGCATTTGTCTCAAACATTTGCCTCAAAGCGTTTTTTTGAATTTCCTTTTTGTGTTTCTTCTGTGACCCAGTGGTGTTCAAGGAGCATATTGTTTAATTTCTGCATATTCGTGTATTTTTCAAGATTTTTTCTCATCCATTTCTTGTTTCATGCCATTGTGATCTGAAAAAAATACTTAATATTATTTCAGTCCTCTTAAATTTGTTAAGTTTGGTTTTGTGGCCTAACATGGTCTATCCTGAAGACTGTTTGATGATCACTTGAGAAAAATGTATATTCTGCTCGTGTTGGATGGAATGTTCTGTTTATGTCTGTTAGATCCATTTGTTTTAAAGTTTAATTCAAGTCCAATATTTCTTTATTGATATTCTGTTTAGATAATCTATTCATTGTTGAAAGTGGCGTATTAAGTTCCTCTACTATTATAGTATTGCAGGCTATTTTTCTTTTCTGATTATTTAATAATTGCTTTCTGTATATAGGTGCTCTAATATTGGGTGCAAATATATTTATAGTTGTTACGTCTTCATGGTGAACTAACCCCTTGATCGTTATGTAATAATCTTCTCGTCCCTTTTAATAATTTTTTTACTTAACATCTACTTTGTGTGATATAAGTGTAGCTACTTCTGCTCATTTTCAGTTTATATTTGCATGAAATATCTTTTTCCAGGCCTACATTTCAGTCTATGTGTGTCATGACTAGTGAAGTCATTTTGATTTTGATTTTGATTTTGAATAGTATATATATAGGCAGCATATGGTTGGATCTTTTTAAAAAAATTTATTTAGATTCTCCGAGTCTTTCTATTGGGTAATTTAATCCGTTTACATTTAAGGTAATTATTGCAGGGTAAGGGCTTGCTATTGCCATTTTGTAAATTTTTTTTATTATTGTTTTATAGTTCCCTTTTTACTTTCTCTCCTGCTATCTTTCTTTGTGGTTTGATAGTTTTCTGTGGTTGTATGCTTTGAGTCCTTTTTAAAAGTATTTTGTAGAATTACTCTATTTGCTTTGTAGTCACCATAATACTTACATAAATATCTTTTCCTTGTAAGAGGCCACTTTAAGCTGAGAACAACTTTCGTATAATTGCATGTAAAAACTCTACAATACTCTTTACAATACAACCTTTATCATAGATTAAATGCTCATATATACTTGGATTTTTTTTCTGGACTCACTATTCTGTTCTACTGTCTATTTTTCTATTTCTACAACAATACTATTTTGTCTTGCTTATTGTGAATTTATGTTCTATGTTGCTATTTATTACAAATATCAAAATTTTGTTTTAGTTTTACTTTATATTATCTTAATATAATCAATGCAATGTTCTATTTCCAGTTTATTTGAAGTTTAAATCTTAACTGGTGTTAACTGTTGAGGTGATCATCAGTTTGCTAATATTTTGTTTGTGAATTTTATATTTGTGTTCATAATTGATAACTGATCTATAATTTGTATATATTATTCTTTTTGAATATCAGTGTCTACTGTGAAAATAAAACTGGCATTAGAAGATTAAAGAACATATAGTTCATTATATAAATATTACATGGGGGCCACACACTGTGGCTCACGCCTGTAATCCCAGCACTTTGGGAGGCTGACATGGGTGGATCACCTGAGGTCAGGAGTTCGAGACCAGCCTAACTAACACAGTGAAACCCTGTCTCTACTAAAAATACAAAAATTAGCTGGGCATGTTGGTGCACACATGTAATCCCGGCTACTTGGGAGGCTGAGGCAGGAGAATCACTTGAACCCGGGAAGTGGAGTTACAGTGAGCTGAGATGGTGCCACTGCACTCCAGCCTGGGTGGCAGAGTGAGACTCTGTCAAAAAATAAATAAATAAATAAAAATAAAAAATTAAAATAAAACATAGTTGCTACATATGAGCAACCATGAGCATATATGAGAAAGTAAGATACATTGGCTTGACTAATGCATAAAATACATTGGATATCAATAATAAAAAGACCAATATTCTGTAGAAAAATATGAGAAAGAGATATGAACAGGCAATTTACAGAAATGGAAACAAGAATTGCCCCCAAAGATATGAGGAGTGAAAAATACCATGTCAAATGAAATGAAAATTATACTCGAATTATTTTCACCTATGAGGTTATCAATAGTACAAAAGTCTGAAAACTTACTTTAAAGGCAATGCTGTAGGAAATCAGGCACTCTCATACATTTCTGGTGGGAGTGTAAGTTGGTATTAATTTTATGGATGGAAAATGTTGAACATCAATTAAATATAAACCAAATTAAAAAGATATAGTGGCTTGGGTGTCCAAATACTACAGTTTTATTATTAGCTTTCTCATCTGACAGCCATGTAAGATTTTACATGTCATTATTTTTCTTGATCTATTACCTTTTTTAAAATGAACTATTTGAAATGTGTTATTTTTATAGACTTTACAAGCTCTAGACTCTAGTGATATATATATGTCACACAGTTGATAGCTGCACATGACTCTAAATATACATAAATTTATGTTATCCATGAATGAAAGAATGGCTCTTTTTCTTAATTTCTTTTTTCTTGACTATAGCATATTTTCATCCTGTGTATAGGATTTACAAATCAGTTTTTACCTGATTTTGAACTGTTCCATCTTCAACCAGTTGCCATATGACTACTTGGTTCATTATTTGTGGTACCATTTTTGTAGATGAAAATATGTAGATGATAATATGGGTTTGTTGTGCATATTCAGAAGCACTGTACTGTAATCATTAAGAACATGGACAAGAGGGCCAGATTACCTGGCTTGGAAATCCCAGATATACTATCCATGTGCTGAGTGCATTGATTCATCTCTTTCACAGTTTTCTCACCTATAAAAGAGGTTAATAAGAATATATGCCTCCTAGGTCTATGAGGATTAAATAATCTATTCAAAACACTAAGACCATTACCTGCTAAATATACATTTGCTATTTTTATTCATATGAGGATACAGATGTCTATATCATGAATTGAAAATAAGCCATTTTTTTGAAAAGCAGTATACATTTTTGAAGTCTTGAACATGAATAATATTTAAGCATATTTCACTAAAAAACGACATGATTTTGACCCACTATATAAAAAATTATAAGATTTTGGAAAGTTCTTCATATTGTAGTGTTTAAAGACTTGAAACCCAGTGTTTGTAGCCATTGAAGAAAACTTAGACTACTTCTGCATAAATTGACATGGAATTGCCTTTATTACTGATCTGAATAAAGTGGGTGGAGGAACATTCATTTGATGAGGAGAAGCAGCTCCCTAGAACACAGAGATATTCAGGTGTTTTCCACTATTTACAATTCATCTTGTTTATAAACCTTTAAGAGCAGATTCCATTGAAGAAAACAAATTGGCACTACAAGGAATAAGAATGCTTTTGTTAGTGAAGGACTCACAGTGCCTTTCCAATTCATATATTGTCTTCTGATGAGTGTGAGTATTGGGTTAGAATTTTGGCATCTGAAAGTAAATCTATGTGAGCCATGGCTCACATAACCATGGCTGTAGGTTATGTGAGCTGTGAGAATTTTCAAATTACCTCAGACTTCTGAGAATATTCTTGGTCATTGAGAAAATATGCAGTAATAAATGCTCCAGATTCACATCCACATCTCACAATGTTGAAAGAATAGTGGGTATCATTTATTTAAATGAATTTTACAATATGCTTACTCCATTATTTCATTTTCTTAGGAATTATTCTCCCAGCTTTACTAATAGTTGTGGTGACTAATATCTTTTTCACTGCTTTTACCAGGTCTGAATATACTTTGGGGTACAAGAGATGTGTATTTGTTGGCTATATAAAGGTGGTCGATCTGCTAAGGAATCTTAGATGGCTAGAGTTACTGAAAATTCATTCAATAGAATGGGTGATTATATAAGAACTATTATTTTTGCTGTTAATATAAATGCATCTTCAGGTATATTATTTGTGTTTAACACACTGTTCTAAAAGTCCGATATTAGGACTGTTTTTCTTGAAAATAAATATTCAAATATTTATGTTTGTGCCTTAGCTATGGTTGCCAGAAATAGAGCCTGAAGCAGGGATTGTGTGCATAGATTTGTGCAAGGAGTAAGTGAAGCAAGAGAGGGCAGAGAGAAGATGAGCAAGGATATGGCTTCAAGTAAAGTTGAGCCTCAACTTGATTCCACAAACAGATTATACCAAAGTTTCATTCCTGATTGATTTGAGGCAGAGGAGGGAGGCTTGGCACATGAGAGCTCTTCTTGCAGCAGTCAGTTGTCGGCTACTGACCTGACTACTCCAAGTGCAGTGTATGATTCTCAGGTGCCTCTAGGCAAGGCTACTCCAGTATGCTAAGCACGATCCTTCAGAAAAGGTTGCAAGTGTCAGCTGTCAGCCATGGCACACACAGGAGTCCCTAGGATCTACGTGGGACATCAACAGCCTACCATAAACAAAGGCAGCACCTTTATCACATCACATGTGGATTACTGCAGATGGAGTCAGCACTGTGGTGATCAGCAGAAGGGGATTTCAGGCTGACTGAAGCACCAGGCCACGCTTTCAGAGGCAGAAGTGAGTGTCTAATGTTTAAGGAGCATTGTGAGAGGATCCTTGTGAGAGAAGGGGGACAGTGGCAGATGAGGAGCTCAGGGAAATAGGAAAGAACCAGGGTACCAAGAGACTTGTGAGCCAAACTAGGTGTTTATGTTTTATGTGTCAGGCAAAGCTGATGAGGGTGTGTGATGGTTTGATGTGATGGAGGAACCACATGGAGGTCAGTGTGGCTGGAGGAAAGTGAGCCAGGTAGAGCTGAGAGGGTGGGAACTGAGATGAGAGATGGGACGTTCAGAAAGTGTGAGGCTGTAGAGGTCTTGGGAAGGCCTTTGGTTTTTACCTCTTTTTCCCTGGGTGGGACGGGCCATTGAAGGATTTTAGGGTGGCAGTGACATGGTGAAAGGATCACTCCAGATACTCCGCTCAGAGTATACCATTGTGCTCTGCGGTGAAACAGGGAGACCAGTTAGGAGGATTTTTGCAGTGGTTGAGGCAAAAAGAGATGGGGACTCAGATGAGGATTGTCATAGTGGAGATGTGGAAATGTGAATAAATTCAGGGTAGATGGTCTAACTGCCCGCACTTGCTGATGGCTTGGCCGGGCAGGGTCTAGGGATTTGTGGGATCACATAGCAGCGTAGAATCTTCTGGCCTTCCTTCTGGCCACCCTTCACACAGGGCCCAGTGTCCTCATGGTGGCTGATGCCCCAGCCCTCCTCGTGTGATTAGCTAGGATAGATTAGAGTTCCCTACCACATGTACCCCTAGAAACTCAGATTCCTCTGTTTAACCCAAGCAAAGCCATTTAGCTCCCCACCTTGTCCCCGAGTCCAAGTCTGCTTATCCAAAAATGAATTATTTGTTGGCAGTGCTAAACAAAATGCCATCTGTGGTTAGGTCTTACCCTGTAGCAATAGAGATGAGCTATAGATGAGAAGTTGTAAAAATTATATTTCTTTTTTATTTCTTACTACAATTCTTTTTAAATATAAAGGGGCAGGATCATGATTTATTTGCATGTCAATATGAAGTATTCTATTCCCTTTAGAAAGCATAGGAAGTTTTGGTTTTGAATGTCTCACTGTGCTCTACTGTCTGTGCTATGCAGTGTGCCAGTTATATCTCTTTTAATATAAGAGTCCCATGTATTCGATGTTACTATTCTAATTTTATAGGTGGAGAAGTTGAGTCACAAGGGTTAAGTAACTTGCTGAAGATAAAACACCCAGTAGAGTGAATTTCAAAACCTGAGTGAGGCTGGGTGTGGTGGCTCACGCCTGTAATTCCAGCACTTTGGGAGGCTGAGGCAGGCAGATCACGAGGTCAAGAGAACAAGACCATCTTGGACAATATGGTGAAACCCTGTCCCTACTGAAAGTGCAAAAATCAGCTGGGCGTGGTGGTTCACACCTGTAATCCCAGCTTCTCGGGAGGCTGGGGCAAGAGAATTGCTTGAACCAGGGAGGTGGAGGGTGCAGTGAGCCGAGATAGTGCCACTGCACTCCAGCCTGGTGACACAGCGAGACTCCATCTCAAAAAAAAAAAAAAAGCCCTGAGTGACACTAAATTTACATATGTTATAAAGTCTCTGAACATTCAAGGAAACAAATAGATCTAATGCCAAGTTCCAGGTGGGACTCTGCTGTCATGTTCATTGTTGTATCACCATCCTTGATGACATTAACTGGACTTTAGTAGGTTCTCAATAAATAATAAATCAAGTGAATGAGGCATTGTCCGTGTGGCACTGGAAATGTGGAGGAAGGAGAACTTAATCCTGACGGGGAGCTTCAGTAGATGTGGTATTTCAAGGGCTCTCTAAAACCAAGAAAGAGTTCAGCAGGTTGAGAATGGAAATCCTTTTACTCCAAGGTAAGAATACACAGTGAAAAAAGCCAAAGAGTTATGTAAGGCATGTTTCTCTTCTGTGGAAGAAACATTGGGAATTGACATTAGAGAGCTCATCTATGATGGATGGCTTAGGAGCTTGACCTCCTTGTTAAGGAGTTTGTACTTCATCTCTGTCCACACAGGCGAGCCTTTGGGGGTGTTAAGGAGTGAGGATCATGAGGGACCTGGGATTCCTTTTCTTTAGTGTTGTACTTGTGATTTTTAGCTTAAAAGGTCAGAAGTGTATAGGGATTTTTAAAAAAGGCTTTAGAAAATGATGTATATTTTGGTCATAACAGCACTTAATATGGCAGGGATAACCATGGATGTTGACTTCGCGTTCTTTCATTATGCATGCTATTTCACATTATGTGAATAAGTGGTTATTTGTATCTTGTTGCATGCTAAATATATCAGATTTAAAAATCAATTTTACATATAGAACACTGAATAATCAATTTAGGAAGCAGATTAGTTTTGCATTTTTCGGAGCTCTATTGATTTGATTATAATGTTGTTTTACAACAAAGTATAACTTTGATTTATGTTCAGATGTTAAGTATTTGTACTAGTTTACCATATATGTGCACTATCTTATTTCTTTAATGACACTGAATGGGCCAGGTTTTCACTTTAATGGCATTTAGGAATACATTTAACTAAAAATATCCACTCAAATGCACGTGGGTTATGTTTGCATGAAATCAATTAATGTTCCTGGCAGGTTCTGTGTTTTTCTAAATTTTAGGACTTGCCTCACACAAATCAGAGGTATCCAGACTTTCAAATTTACAATATCCATTCAAACTTTAAATGCCCTTGATTAATAAAAATACATGTGACAGCAGAGTATAGCTCTGCTTTTAAGCTGTTAGAGAGAACATAAAATGATTATGGCTTGCAGTAAATGTTATTATGGCCCTGAGATGTTTCCTCAGGGATTCAGCAATCTCCTGCACTTTCCTTAAGACTGACCCTGTCTCCTTGAGAAGCAGCAGGAAGGAGGGCTGTGGAGGCAAGACCACTGTCAGGTCACCTGTCACAACGCTGACAAGGCTCTGATATAAAACCTAATTTACAGTTGAAGAAGCACATCCATTATCCTTCTGATTTTAAAATAGAACATACATCAGCAAAATGATAAAAGAAAGTGCTTAAGAATTATGAATGTCAAGGACTATTTAATATCATAAAGTCACAACCCTTTTTGAATATTACTTTAAATTATAGCAGAGTTTAACGATATTCACGTGCTCTGTTCTCTGAAAATGAGTATCACAGTATTTCCACTATTGATAAGCTAATAATTGTGTATTAACTATCGACTGTCTTCTAGATCAAGATCTAGGTAGATGGTGGTATCAGTATTTAGATATTTCTTTATGAAATAGATGTGCACCAGAACATTGCTACAAGAACTTAAATAATGAATTATCTTCTGTTGACTTATATTAAAAGTACAGCGTTGTTTTATCTTCATTTCTAATTAACCTTCAGTTGGCCATGTTTCTTCCTTACTCCTGATCCGTCTTTTTCCTGTTATTCTCAACTAAAGATGGATATCGAACAAAATCCTGGAACGTATTTTTTAAAACTCGACTGTCTTCTTGAAGTGCAAAGAAACTGTTAAAGTGTCTGCCCTAAGACCTTGGATTTTCTTTTAAAACGGGGTGCTCCAGGCCAGGCACGGTGGCTCACGCCTGTAATCTCATTATTTTGGGAGGGCGAGGTGGGCAGATCACGAGGTCAGGAGATCGAGACCATCCTGGCTAACATGGTGAAACCCTGTCTCTACTAAAAATACAAAAAATTAGCCAGTTGTGGTGGCACGCACCTGTAGTCCCAGCTACTCCGGAGGCTGAGGCAGGAGAATTGCTTGAACCCGGGAGGCGGAGGATGCAGTGAGCTAGGATTGCGCCACTGCACTGCATCCTGAGTGACAGAGCAAGACTCCATCATAAAAAGAAAAAAAGCGGGAGGGGGGTTGCTCCATATTATTGTCATCATAAATTTCATTGCAAAAATTATGTATTTTAATAGTTGGTGTTATGGATTAGATAATTTTAATCTTTTTAGCATTGTTTTAATATTTTCTTATAAATGAATCAACACAAATTTAAATGATTTATTATGGGCTAATTTATTAGAATGATATTTGAGATTTCACAATTTGGAAGCAGAAATGTTGAAATAGCCTATTCTAGCAAAAACTCAGCATTATCCTTAAATTACCCATATCCATATTTAGAGATAGAAGATATAATTTCTTATCTGTTAACTATTTTCTGCTTTTAAAACTAATTGTTCTTCCCATCTCTGCTATATTTGAATGGACTATCCTTAGATTGTCTTCTTTGTGTCTGAGAATTTTATATTTAAATATATATTTAATATACAAGTAAGAACAGATATAAAAAAAAACCTCTGGAATCCAAACTTTTTTTTTTTTTTTTTGAGACAGAGTCTTGCTGTGTTGCCCAGGCTGGAGTGCAGTGGCACGATCTCGGCTCACTGCAACCTCTCCTTCCTGGGTTCAAGTGTTTCTCCTGCCTCAGCCTCCCTAGTAGCTGGGATTACAGGCACCTGCCACCACGCCCGGCTACTTTTTTTTTGTATTTTTAGTAGAGACGAGGTTTCACCATGTTGGTCAGGCTGGTCTTGAACCCCTGACCTCGTGATCTGCCCGCCTCAGACTCCCAAAGTGCTGGGATTACAGGCGTGAGCCACCGTGCCCGGCCTGGAATCCAAACTTTTACATTTATGTTCATATATACATACCTATTTATCATCATCATCATCATCATCTTGTTCTCTCTACCTATCTATTCATAAATCTATTATCTATCTTTGTATCTACTTACCTACCTGCCGACCTACCTACCTGTTTGCCTGAATATTAGACCTATCTGGGCCAACAAGGCTAAGATGCGTTTTAAATTTGACTCTTGGCCTTTTGTAAGTCTGCCAATTGCAGAATAAATTTCCAGCACCCATGCTAAGGCCTCCTTATTCAAGGGAGAGGGAAACCCTTGAAAACATTTTACCCTACTCTGACTCAGTACCCAGTACTATTTTCCAGTGCAACTCTACCCCCTTTCCTCACCCCCAACCAAACCCTCCGGGTCCATAAAACTGTGGGAGCCTTTTGTTTCTGGCTCTCTCAACAGTGAGACGACGTCTACATCTGCTGATCCACTTGACCCATGACCTGTGTCCGTTCCATGTGGGAACATGGAAAAGGGAGAGTCAGAGCTTTCTCAATTTTAGCCTCTTGTTTGTACCATTATCGTAAGTGATGGTAACATAATGGTACCAGTTAGGATGTATTTTAGATTTTTCTCTTCTTGAAGAGCTATTAAGATTAAAATAATCTTTTTTTTCCTCAAAATTTTGTAGAACATTTCTGGAGCATTTTGGAGGGCATTTCTTTAGAGAAACATGTATAGCTATTTAATATTTTATACAATGATTGGATTCTTTAAATGCTAATTTTGTAGAACATTTCTGGAGCATTTTTAGGGCATTTCTTTAGATAAACATGTATAACTATTTAATATTTTATACAATGATTGAATACTTTAAATGCTATGGGAGTATTCAATCTTGGTGTTTCTTCTTTTTTCTTTTTTAATGTATATGTATGGATACATTATATGAAGATTGTATTTTAAGTAAAAATCTCTGCAAATGTTTGGATGGAAAAAAAGAAGTTTTATTTTATTTTTAGTTGATAAATAATATCTGTGTATACTTACAGGGTATACAATATCATGTGTCAAGATATATGGATACACTGTGGAATGATCAAATCAGGCTCATTAGCATATCTGTCACTCAACTATTTATCATTTCTTTGTGGTGAAAACATTTAAAATTCTCTCTTTAGCTATTTAAAAATATATAATACGTTATGATTAACTATAGTCACAGTGCTGTGCAAGAGAACACCAGAAATTACTCCTGCTACCTAACTGAAACTTTGTCCCCATTGACCAACGCCTCCTCTTTCTCTGCCCAGTCTCTGGTAACCACCATTCTACTCTCTAGTTCTATGAGCTTGACGTTTTTAGATTTCACATGCAAGTGAGTGCATATGGTATTTGTTTCTCTGTGCCTGGCTTATTTCACTTAATGTTTTCTAGGTTTACCTTTCTCATGTTGTCGCAAACGATAGAATTTCCTGTTTATTTTAAAAATGGAATAGCATTCCATTGTGTATTTATACCACATTTAAAAAAATCTATTGATGGACCCTTAGGTTGTTTCCATATCTTAGCTCTTGTGAATAATTCTGCAATGAACAGAGGAGTGCAAACACCTTTTCAATGTACTGATTTGAGATCCTTTGTGTTTATACCCAGAAGTGGGATTGCCAAATCATATGATAATTCTGTTTTTGTTTCTTGAATCTATTTTGTTTCTTGAATTCTATTTTGTTCCTTGAATCTCCATAATGTTTTCAAAATGGCTGCACGAATTTTGATATTTCTTCTTGAGTCCGTTTTCTAAGTTATATTTTTCTAAAGATTTTTAATCTGAATTTTCAAATTTGTTGGCATAAAATTATTTAATGTGTTCATATTTTAAATTTCTGATCTATCTGTGATAGAAATTAAGTCAGGCATCTAACTCATTAGTATTTACTTTTTCTTTTCTAAAAAATGTAAATATAAAAGGCTATAAATTTCCTTCTAAGTACTGATTCTCACACATTTTTTTCTATAGTATGCTCTTTACTGTTCAGTTTGTGAAATTTTTAAATTTGCATTTTCATTTATTCTTTGACCCATGTGTTATTTTGAAGCATTTAATAATTTTTAAATATATACAATTTTTAAATTATTGACTTAATTGCAACATGGAAAAACACAGGGAGTCTATGATATTGTGGAGACATACTTTCTGGTGTAATACATGATACAGTTTTATAAAGTTTTTAGGAGTACTACAGAAGAACATAACGTTATTGAATTGTCCATATGTTCTATATTTTAAATGTGTGTATGTATGAATTTGTTCATTTAAGAGTTTTTTTGTTCTACTTAACTATTTGACTTAGTAAAGGAGAGAGCTGGGCTAAAGTTTTCCACTGTTATGATAGATGTGCTTATTTCTTTCAGTTGTTATATATTTTTATTTCTATATTTACATAAAGTTCAGAATCATTATATCCTTCTGGTGACTATAATTTTTATCATTATGCATTGACCCTTTTTTTTTTCTTAAAGTGTTTCTTCTTCCTTAAAGCCTATTTTGCCTTATATATCTGTTTCAGCTTTCTTTTGTTTAACGTTTACCTGGAATATATTTTTCATCTTTAACTTCAATATTTTCATATCCTTAGGTGTTTTGTTTGTTATTGTGATTTTTTTTGGTGGCTGTCTTAAAAATAGAAAATAAGTTGGGTTTCATTTATCTTATACATTCTGACAGTTTGGGGAGAATTTAACATATTTACATTTATTGTGATCATTGATATGTTTAGATTTATTTCTGCCCTATTACTAAAGAATTTTGTTTTCTTATTCTATGACTGTTTTTAAAAATTATTATTTTTAACTGATTATTTTGTTACTTATTATATGGGGTTTCCCCCTCCTTTTAGAGGATTAATACATTCTGTTTCTATTCTTTTAGCCATTATTTTTGAATTTTTACTACACATATTTTCCTTAATAAAATCTAAATTTAAACTAATTTTATTTATTTTTCAAACAGTGTAGGAAATGTTAGAATAATCAAACTGTAATCACCACTCCCCTGAATTAATCTGTGTTTTCCACTATTTTAGTTCTCTCCTTTTTAAAAATCCCACAAATTAGATGTTATGTTTATTACTTTAAATAGGTGATTGGAGAGATGTGCAAGATGTTTAGCATTGTATTTGCATACCATTATTTTTGCATCTTATTCTTCTGAAATCATTTTCCTTCTTAAAGAACATGATTTACCATTAGCTTTAATGAACATCTCTTGGTGATTAACTGTTTATGCTCAGGTGAATGTTTTCATTTTACTGTCATTTCTGAAAGATAAATATTCTGGGTATGTAATTAGAGGATAATAGTGATTGTCTCTCAGTACTTCAGATATTATTCAACAAACTTGTGGTTTCTTTTGTTGAGAAGTCTGCTGTTTTTCTAATTATTGTTTTTTTTTGATGATTTGCCTTTTTTCTCTGGATGTTTTTCTAATTTTCTCTGAGTCTTTTTTATCAGGCAGTTTTGCTTTGCTCTCTTGGCATTGATTTCTTTTCACTTATTGTGCTTTCAATACATTAGAAACATTATTTATTGCATTTGGGGAATTTGGAAAATCACAGCCATTTTATTTTCAAGTATTATATCTCCTATATTTCTCTAGGACTTAGGTACCTGTAGGCTTTCTCATTCTCTGCTCTAGATATTTTAATTTTTAAAATATTTCAACATAATTTGTTCAGCTATATTTTCCATATTATGGATTCTCTCTTCAGCCAAGAAAGTCTAAGTTGATCAAAGTTTTTATGGACTTTTTCACTGAATTCTGAAATACTAATATATGGGGGGTGTTAGCTGTCCTTCTAAAATGCCTTTGAACTTTTCTTATTTTCTTAAAGCAGATTTTCTAACTATAACCTAAATCCACACATTTGACTGACAATGCTCACTTTAAGTCCAACTTATTTTGGGAATTTAAACTCAAAAGTGAGCTTAAACTTTGATATTTGTGGGAAGACTCTCTTGGCTACCTTTCATGGCTGTTATAAACACTTCCTATTTGTATAACACTCTGTACTTAACCCTGTTGATTAACTTACTGTGTCTTACAATTGCCCATTTTTCTGTCTTAATCCAATACTATATTGCAAACTGAGGGATCCTTTTTCCTGCCATGATAAATGTGGAGGCAGCTTCCTGGAAGAGGCCTTGAGGTCACATCACAAACAGTAAAACAGCATATGGGGGAGAATCTCCTCAGAAGAGGACAGACTAAACTTATAATCTGCACACCTTTTATTTAAACCCTCTCAGTATATTAAAGTCCTCCAAGAAAGACGGTTATCATAGGGAGTGGTCTAGACATAGCCAACTTTTCCTCCATGAAAAGAATAAGCCTTTATTTTGTTCAGCCACTGGGAGTTTCGAGGTGGTTTTTTACTGCTCTAAAACCTACCTTATTCTAATACTGGGGACAAACATTATTTGCTCTGGTGACAAACATTATTTCTATTTTACAAGTGAAGATAAACTGTTAGGGAGGTTAAATTACTTGTTCAAGGCTCATACGTGTTGTAGCAAGGACTAAGTATTCTTAGAAATAGGGCTCAGCTTTTTAAACCTACCTTTATAGTTTTTGTGCCTCCTCTGTAGGGATAGTATTTTCTACTCCAAAGTATATGCCATGATGATCCAGAAGATATTGATCATGCACTGGTAAGAAGACTGTCTCTGTATAAACAAATGTTGGTATAATATATACATAAACATTGATAGATTGTGAGCAGCGATCTTTACCTTAGCTCTGAATGTCTAAATTTCACTTGGAATTTTTCAGTAGATTTATATGAACTCAAACATTATCCTACTTAAAAGCAAAAGAAAAAAAAAGAAAAGAAAACTTATCAAAAGACTCTTTTTAAATCCAAAATGACACTATGTAACTGTCATATAATTTATAGGTTAAGGAAGCTATAGATAATGATACCATTATGACTGATTCTTATTGACTACATTAAAGTGATATTAGGCATTTCGGATTTTTCAGATGTTTTTCTTGAAGTCTCCTAGATTTTAAAAATGATAAACTTATAGCGGTTTTAGTGACCCTCATATTATTTCTATGAGTGACTTCAGGGCTATCACAAATAAGTGAAAAGTCTATGCAATTTCAAGGCAAATCAATTAATGCCCCCTTCCACCTAAATTATCTCAATATTTCCTACAGATAAGTTCTAGAGTAATGCTGCTAAGGCTTTTTAAACTTGAGTTCCACAGATGCAATCCTTTCAAACTTTAAAAATGTTTATTCTCCTCAGTGTTCTATATTCCACCAGGTAGCCTTTTCCAAGATAATTTTATTTCAATTGAAAATCTTTTAATTCATTGCACAATTATAGTTGGGCATTTCTTGGCACAACTACCCAGATTTGCAAGGCCATAGCTCTTAGGTGCCAATCTGACTGAACCTTGAACCTATGGCATCCATTGTAGCTGGTGATAAAAGTTATATCAGCTCCATTTTCCACAGTTCTTAACTGTTAAGAACAACTCTCTCTATCTTTCTCATAAATGAACTTTGGGATAATTGGCATATGAGCTTTGTTCCATTTTTCAAGCCACATAAAATAGATTTTTTCCATTTCATCAATCACGTTTCCTCAACTTTTGCTCTTGATGGCCAACTGCAGGGGCAGTTTTCAGAGGCTGTGTCACTCATTTGGTCTCCTCATTTCTTTTTGATTATTGTTATATCCGCCTGCATTTTCATTGCAGGCATTGTCCTCTTCTCAGTAGGGCTTTGATTACTCACACTACTTTTTGCTTAACAGACTTGATTTTAATGAGCTAAATAATAAGAAATCTGACAAAATAAGCATAAATATAGCAACCATTTTCTGGACTAACAAACAACTTGGTGCCCTAGTAATTCCATTGGTAATGTAAAGATGTGACTGCATGTTGGTAAGATAAAGATTTGACTACCTGTATAATTTTATATTGTTTAGGTTTGATAGGCTTAATTTTATAAATTTAGGTATTTTTTGTTGTCACGGTTTTATATAAGGGATTTGTTTAGTTCTATGGGAAAATCCCTACCATAAAGGAGTTTATAATCAGGGCACTTTTTCAAATATTCCTGTTATAACTCAAAATAAAATTACAATGAAATACATTAGAATTCGTAATATTCATAGAACACAAACTCTGAAAGTAAGATTAGAAGTATTTCTTACTTATGATGAAATAACCTTGTTATTACCACTTTAGTTACTTTATGATGAAATAACCTTGTTATTGCCATTTAAGTTACATCGTAACTTAAATTCTTGGGTAGAATGTCTTTTAAGAGTGCTCCAAGTAAAGACTATTTGAATTATGTATGCAAGTACCTACTAATATTTAAACTTTTGATGATCTTTTCACATAACGGAGGACAACGGGTTCTATAGATAAACACCCACATCAGTGGTCCACCATTCCTCTTCCAGGGTTATATTTCGTTGTGTTCTGATGTTAAAGCAAATTAGGGAGTCTGTTTTTGCCAATTTTCCCGTGTTGCTGTGGTTCTGAGTGCTGTGATTATCAAGATGATAGAAGTGGAAGGCAGGATTGGAGGTGGCTTCTACAGTCTTCAGTGCAGCATCCACTACAGAGTTAATGGCATTTTATGAAGACCAGATGTATTTTGTACTTTTTTTGGGTACATCTTTCTCAAATTATGTTAAAATTAACGATCAATATCAAAGTATACTGTCAAGAAAAAAAGAAATGCATATGATGAATACTCATAGCTGTTAGTATCTCTGGAAAAGGTGGGTAATCATTTTTAAAAATAGAGTAATTTTCTTTGGAATACGTAACTCTCAAGAACATTTTGGTAGCTATACACGTCTAAGAAAAGTGTATTCCATTTCTTATTTTGTTAATTAAATATTTGTTGATCATTACTGTGCATGAAACATTCTCTTGGATGGAGGCAAATGGAGCTCCTCTTTGTTAAGGAGAATAGCAGGGAGATGTGACAGCTGCACAAATGACTACACTTCCAAGCAGGATAAAATACCCTGCTCTGGGGGACCAAGAGAAAGGGAAATCACTGCTAAAGCAAGTTGATGATAGAAAGAGTTTGTGAAAGGCTTTTGCATGATATTTTAAATTTGATAAAAAGATAAGATGGAAGGGCATGTGCAAAGTCACAAAGGGGGAGAAAACAAAAAATGTTTTCCATGAATAATTAGTTAACCTGGGTTGTTAAAAATGTACGGAAATTCTGTGTAGGCATGACAGATGAAATCCAAAGGATTTGTTTCCAGTCCATCATTAGCACCACTAAAATAATAGAAACTATTTTTAAAAAGCATAAATCTAAAATAGCATGAGAATGACTATGAGAGCAACAAAGTGTTGGATGCGATAAAGCTTCCAGGGGTGTAACTGAGGCAACAATCAAAGAAACCTGAAAATTGATGTGCAATAAAGGATTACAAGATATTTAAAGAAAGCCTCTAATGCAAAGAGAAAGACCAAAGCAAACAAAAGTTTTAAAAATCCTTGCAAAGAGTAAAATAAAATTTGGGAAACAATTTTCTTGGAGAAATAAGGAAAAAGAAATTATCCTTGAAGCAGGAAAAGGAGGTTACAACACATTTTGAAAAGTCAATAGGAGGGAGAGTCCTAAGAGACAACAGTGAAAAGGCCCACAGGGTTTACCTTACCCTGAGCCATGAATTCCAAGTATTGAGAGACCATGGAGGCATTTGAGCAAGTGGTGAATGATGAGGAGTTTTGTCTTAGGATTATTAACCTGGCAGCAATACAAAGGGTAGGCTAGAGAAAAGAGGCAGAGAGCTAGGACAAAAGTTACTAACGAAAGGAACCAGGGGTTTAAATTCCAGAAGAGGTAGCAGGAATAGAGGACAGATTTAGTTTTTACAGGGGAAAGAATATGAGGGAATGAAAAAGAATTGGATATGTAGACAGAAGAAGTACAGGGAATTAAAGTGTTGAGAGTTAATAAGACTCAAACTTCAGTTTTAAGCCTTTGCATTTGAGATATTGGTGGAATTGCAGATAGAAATTATTATCAAGTATTATAGAGACTATTGGTCTCTAAAGACTGAGAGATGAAGAATGGATTTAGAATCACGGAGGTCATTGGTGATCTTGCAGCAAACAGGGTGGCTGGTATGGTAGGGATGAAAGCCTACTGGAATGGGTTCAAGAGGCCTTTCAAAGAGAAACTAGAGATAATGGGAATACTACTTGCAAAGAATGGTGCCACAGAAGGTTGATAGCTGGTTGAGAATGCAAGAGCAGGCTTTATTAAGAAAGAGGGGAAAATTTCTATCTTATTTGTGTTTTCCAGTTGGGCAGCAGAGAATATCCTAATATCAGAAAATTTTACAAAATTCTGTCATGGTTTTCATAAATGATTATAGCTTGCTTTTCAAAATGCACAAACTGATTGCAGTACAAAATAATTAAGTAGCACGAATACTTTAAAAATAGATGTATATATTAATAATACTAGCTATTTTCTGGTTAGTATTTACATCATGGAAGAAAATATAAATTTGGATATTTGGTATTTTTACAGCTTATCATTTTTTTAATTAAATACAAACCTTATTTTAGGTCTTTACAGGAATCAGCATATAAATGTAAAGACAAATCCTGGCTTCTTGCTGAAAAATCCTTTAAGAAACATAATTTTCATGGCATCTTGTGGTCTTAATCCAGGTAAAGCTCTGCATTTAAAAAAAATTAACAAAAAATATAAACTGCACCAAAATTCAATATTTCGTTAGTTACTTTTCTGTCTCTATCTTTAGTTAAGTGCTCAATTTTATTCATAAAACAATTGAAGTAATTTAATTTCAAACCATTTGGGTTTTGTCATATTTACTCCCACATTACATGCACGTAGTAGATATGGATGGAAAGCTTTTGACGAATGGCATTTTTTTCAATGGATTGACTAAATCTAGAAACAAGATCTCCTAGTGCCCCAATGCCAGACCGGCCCACCCCACTCTCTCCGACTCTGAAGTGATCAAATGCTATATGCAGGAAGCTGTATGGCTTTGCCAATTAATAGCTGCAGACTCAATTATGAACAAAAGGGCAGCCAGCCTTTAGTAGGGAAAATCAATTTAAATGTTTAGCCAAAAAGCATTTAATTGTGTTTCTTTAATAATGAAGTCCTCTTTAGATATGTTCATAAATCAGGAATAGTTAACAGGAAAAATGATAGATATGTTTGTAATGCTACGTAGTTATGGAATTGTTTTCCCATAGATCTTTTCTGGTTGATCATTATGATGGGAATTTTTTGCATGTGTGATAGTCAAATAATGGTATGGGAGAAAAGTCAGGATATTCTATTAACAAGATAATCATTTTCTCCTATTCTTGTGTTTACGTCTTCTCTGTTGCCATTTAATTCCCCACTTCAAGGCTGTTTCATGGTCTCCATCTCTACTGTATTTAGTTAGGCTTTTTTATTCTTAATGTTTTTTTCTAGATTTCTTGTAGTCTGTGATTAGAAACACATAAAATTTATCTGATTAGTTAGTGGGAATTAATCGCTCTTCTACTACTGAAGCACCCTGTTTGTTTTATTCTTTTATTATTCCAGACATCAGAATGTAATATTTTAATTCCATATGACCATCTGCCCTACCCAACTAGAAGTCCCTGAAGACTGGAGCCGCCTCTCACCTATCTTTGTTTTGCTGGTAGTCAGTGAGCACGGTGCTCTGCCCATAACAGGACTCAGGGTTTACCCCACGATGGCCTCAGTGTTTATGTTGCCCATCACAATCCTAACGCCCAAGGCAATGATATTAAAAGGTGGGGACTTGGAGAGGTGATGAGGTCATGAGTGTGGAGGCCTCATGAATAGCATTAGTGCTCTTCTAAAAGAGGCCCCAGAGAATTTGTTCTCCCCTTCCACCTTGTGGGGACCCAGTGAGAAGTTGTAACATATGAACCAGAAAGTGGACCCGCACCAGACACCAAATCTGCTGGTGCCTAAATCTTGGACTTCTTAGCCTCTGAAACGATGAGAAATCAATTTCTATTGTTTAAGTGACCCAGTTTATAGTATTTTGTTATGACAGCCTAAACAGATTAAGACCCTAATCAAGAGTCTACATTTGACCTCTGTGCTTACCTATTACTAGTAATCAAAACATTTTAGACTTTGACAAAGATAATTGCGTAAGTGTTAGAGGTATATACTTATCCATTGTTAATTTTAATCAATTTTACATAATACAAATGCACTATTACATATGCTTTTCACAGAACTTAAATGCCCTTTGATAACTATGTACTTGAGTCATAAGTAATTAAGTAATTTGTCTGAAATGCTTATAATAAATAGTATAAGAGAGATTTAACCATAAAATGTAACATTTATTTACATATCTATTTTTCAAATTATGTGCACATCCAATTTTGATATGTGTAATGTTTTCTCGTGTCTATCATGGTTCAGTGATGTTTTGTCTTCACTTCTGAATCATTTTGAAGCAGATTCTGTATATCAGCTTCTTTTCCTTGCCTATTGAACTTCCTGCCATGTAGTTAATTAGTTTTAGCTAACACTTAACGTATTTTAACATTTAAAAAGTCCTTAGAAATCACCTCGTCCACCCATTTTCATTTTAAATAATGAGGAAACAGGTACACAGAAGTTATAGGACTTATATAAAGTTAGTATAAGTTTGTCTTATGATAACTCTAAGCTCAAAGGTGGATATAGGTTTTGTGGGGCTTGAAGCTTATATAAGTTGGGAAGCCCTTTTTAAGAAAGAGAATATAAAATTAGGTGAGAAACTTAATATTGACTAAGAATGAGAAAAAAATTAAGAACCTGGCAGATACCACAAATAAAATCCATCCAGAAAATAACATTGTTACATTGTCCCCAACATCTTTGCAATACTTTTCTCTGTATTTATTAGCTGCATATTCCTTGTAATTGCTGCATATGTAATTCATGACAGCAATTACATAATGTCATTTTCTGTGGAAAACAAAGAAAGATGATCAGATTCTTCTGTAGCATTGTTAATGGAAACTTGCTTTTTACTATTGACAGTTAAGTTTCTTTCAGCTTCACAACTTATTATTGCTGTTGCCACATCTCCGACTCCCATCTGCGTGTCCTCATTCAGGTCACACAAGCCCTGGAGCAACCTGCTCCCTGGTTGTTTTCCAGCAAACAAGACTCCAGACCCTCACTGTCAACAATGAGCTGGCTATAAACCTGGGTCTTTGTGCTCCTCAAAGCATGGAGCAGAGCAGCAACCCCCTCAGATCCTTCTCTGGGATTAAAGATAGCGTCCAGTTTCTGGGACGCAAGCCAACAGGGGATAGTGCTGGCCGCCCACTCTCCTGCCCTGGGCCTCAACATCAGAATTTAAAGGTGACCCAGGCTCCAACCTCCTAGCAGGTGGCTGATGCTGGGTCTCCTGAGAAGAGCATTTGGTAGGAGCCCATACAGGTGAGAGGCTTGGAGCTTAAGCTTGGTTAATTTCATAGTCAATCTGTTTCTGCCTATGGCAAATCCTTGCAAAAGGCCAGACACTGTTTTTCTCTTTACTAAGAATTTAAAACATTGTAACTAACCCGCTAAGTACTCAGGTAAAAATATTTTGTGATTCACCTGTGTCTCCCTAAGCCACATCTCTCTGGGTTTTTAATAAGCTAGCATTAAAAGGCATAAGAAAGATATGCTGGACTTTGGGGAAAGGGTGGCAGGGAGATGAGGGATAAAAGACTACACATTGGGTACAGTGTACACTGCTCAGGTGATGGGTGCACCTGAATCTCAGAAATCACCACTAAAGAACTTATTCATGTAACCAAACACCACCTGCTCCCTAAAAACCTATTGAAATAAAAAATAAAGTTGAAAATAGCTAGCATTAAATCAACCAACTATTTCTCTGGGTGAATGTTCTGTCACACACTTGCACAAAGCCTGATCTCTCTTCAAGGGCCTCTTCAAAAGTTCAGTATCAGACTCACTTGGCTCCCACGTGTGCCGGCTGTGTGACAGTGTTTTTCTCCACTTCTGGAGAATGCAGATGCACATGCAGTTGGCCGTGTGCTCACAGGCCTCTGCTGTGTTCCCTGTGGCACCTGTGCAGACTGAGTGGCTTGGCATTTGGCTGATGTAGGCGATGTGGGCACACACTCAGCTTATTGATAACATCACCTCAGACACTGCCATTTCCAACGTTTTCATTCCAGATTTCAGAATTCCCATCACACCATCCCAAATTCTACTAAGCGTCAGACCAGGCCATGCTACCCTGTGCTTTCAGGGCTTACAGAGACTTTGGTGAGATGTTGGATTTGGTCATGGTGCTATTTATTGTTATTATTAATTATTGGTTTGTTTTAATCACAGCCTCCTATCCTCAAGTTCTAGGTAAAATTGCCAAAGTAGACTCCTTTGAGTTTTGGGATTTTTTTCATTTGGTGCCTGTGATTTCATGAGGAAATATTTTATTTTATACTTTTACTGTAGAGATGGATTTAAAGTTTAATATTAGCATATTCTGGAGCATCTTAAGGAAAACAGCCTTATAACTGAATCCTGCCATACGGTTCAAATGCAGCTGATTTGAACAACATTTACTGCACTTGCTTTGAACAAATAAAAGAAGAAACCTCCCTACCTTCTTTCTTTCCTTCCTTCCCACCCTCCTTCCTTCTTTCCTTCCTTCTTTTATTCCTTCCTTCCTTCTCCTTTCTCCCAAAACACATTTGTAATGAACACATCCTTTGGACCAAACACTGTTTTGGCCCATAAGTATATAGTTGTAAGCTAACCGATACTATTCAGGCCTCAAAGAGCACACAGTCTGAATATGTAAAATACGCATTTGCAACAACTGGAGGCAAATAGTGTCATCGTTTGCCATATGAGTGAAGGTTTTTCAGTGTTTTTGAGGGAGGAAACAGGTGTGAGAATTGCACGATGCATGGTGGCAGAGCTGCGCTGATGCTAAAGGAAAGGTGAGTCAGCACGGTGATTGTGGCATCGGTTCTGACTCAGTGGCAGTGGAGCAGCTTCTGCCCCATCAAAAGAGTATTATGTGATGGAAAGGGAGCTTTGTGCTTTTTCCTGTTTTAAATACAAGATCTGGAAATTCGATTTGTTCCTGTGGTTGTATAAGTGCTATAAGCATAAGGGGTATTACCTTGTTTTTATATGGTTTATTTATTTTTATTTATTTAACAAACACGTTTAAAGCACATATAACCTGTCAGGGGCTATACTAGGTGTTTTACAAATTTCAGCTCATTTTATTTACACATATTTTAGTTATATTGTAGGTAGAAGCAATCAATACAAACTTAGAGGTTGAGGAGAATGTATATGTATACGTTTTTTACCTTTATGTACTCACTCAAGTTTAAAATACCTTGTTGAAGATGAAGTCCCTGGTGAAAATGTAGAGACTCAGGGAAATCTAAGTGGCAAATATTCAAATGCATTAACTTTCCCCAACAAAAAGCATTTCCTTGCCTCAGTCTCTGAACCAAGACTGTTGATTTCCTTCTGGAGAAGCTCCTTAGTTCCTAATGCAGACCGGCATGTGGAGCAGCACGCCCCGAACCCTCCAGCAAGCCTGGGCCTGTGCGGCGCTCAGAGCGAGCCTAGCGGGGTTGACCCCTGAGGTTCCAACACTACTTTATTTATTTTTATTTATCAACTTTTATTTTAAGTTCTGAGGTACATGCGCAGGATGTGCAGGTTTGTTTCATAGGTAAACGTGTGCCATGGCGGTTTCCTGCACAGATCAATCCATCCCCTAGGTATTAAGTTCAGCACCTATTAGCTGTTCTTCCTGATTCGTTCACTCCCTCTGCTCCACCAACAGGCCCCAGTGTATGTTATTCCCCCACCCCATGTGTCCATGTGTTCTCATCATTTGGCTCCCACTTACAAGCAAGAACATGCGGTGTTTGGTTTTCTGTTCCTGCGTTAGTTTGCTGAGGATAACAACTTCCAGCTCCATCCATGTCCCTGCAAAGGACATACTCTCATTCCTTTTTATAGCTGCATAGAATTCCATGGTGTATATGTATGACATTTTCTTTATCCAGTCTGCTGTCAATGAGCATTCAGGTTGATTTCACGTCTTTGCTATTGCCAACACTGTATTTTAAAAGAAAATATTTCTACTTTTTGAAGGGCATGGGCCTTACCTACAGTGCTAGGTTGACCTGGTTACAAGAAATCCACAGAAAACATAATCTGATATTTACTCCCATTACAATATGGTACGCCTGTCGTACTTCAGCAAGCAAACTACAAAGGGAGAGAAAATTCACTTTTATTTGAACTACTCTTTACTCCTCTGAGGCTTCCCTGGTTTGTGGCAAACAAACATTGTAACAGCTTCACCTAGAAATCAAAATTTTAAACCATCTAACAATGTTATAACAGATGAGTCTTGGAGCTTGGAGGCCAGGGAAAAGATAGTCATGAGCAAAACCAGTCTTCCTTCTCTTAGAATAAGTATTGAGGGTATTTATTTGTGCATGTCAATTCAATAATGAATAAGAATGTGACCTCGAAACAGTATGTAGTCCATTTCTAATCAAGATGGAACAGCCGTTCTTCTGACCTGAAACAACTTCAGACAAGACGTGTGAAACAACGACACTCAAGCCATTAAATATCAGGCAATGAAGGACAGTGTTCCTCAAGAGATGGGAAACAGATGAGGTGAGACCTACAATTGCCTCAACTTACTGCCTGGGAAAAGTTTTCAGAGGGTGGAAGCCTAGCTGTCTCCTTGAGTTCAGAAGATGAAGCTTGGAATTCAAGGAAGTTAAGTTGGCTAGAATTCACAGGACAGTATAACACAGGAATGAGATGTACAAAGAGAACTCAAGATCTGCAGAGGGTCCCCCTCAGTGCGTGCGTGTGAGGAAACTCACAGAGACAGGGAAAAGAAGCACTTAAAATAGTAAGATGGAACAGGGGTCACGGCTCAACAAAGTAAGACATAGTTCCTTTTCCCAATAGCCAGAGTGGAAAACTTAATATTTCAAGGGGCATCGAGTAGAGTACTAAAAAGGATCCTCCCACACTAAGGGGGAAAAATGAACCTTGGTAAAAATGCTAATTTAGGACCACCTAACAAAGCTTAAAGGCAAGACTTGAATATTTGAGCTCACATTAATCCCAAATATTCTAAATAAGTTAACTATGTTCCAGAGAAATTTCAAAAATATTTATAGCTATAAATTAACCTTGATCCAAAGAAATTTCAAAAATATTTATAGCTATACTAAAATTCTTAGCCTATAAAAAGTAACATCCAAAATGTCTGGCAACCAATTAAAAATTATCAGACATACAAAGAAGCAAATAGATACAGCCTAAAATAAAGAGAAAAATCAATATATTGAAACTGACCCAGAATTTACAGATAATAGATATAGGACATTAAAATAGTTCTTATGACTATACTTCATATATTCAAGGAGCTAGAAGATACATCTTACATGTTAATAGAGACATAGAAAATATAAAAAGATCCAAATCAATTTTTAGAGTTGGGAACTACAATATCTAAGATGAAAAGCACACTGGATGGGATCAAAGGCATGTTAGATATTGCAGAAGAAAAGATTTGTGAACTTGAGAACAGCCATATAAAATATCCAAAAGGAAGCAGATAGAAAAAAAATTAAGAAAAAAACGAAAAGAACATTTTTTCAACAGTGAGACAATTAGAATTGACCTAATATACATGTAATTCAAGTCACTGAATGGGAGAGGAGTGGGAGATAAAATAATTGAAAAGATAATGACCAAGAAATGTCCAAAGTTGGTAAAAACTATGAACCCACAGATCTAAGAAGCTCAGTAAAACCCAAACACAAGAAAGATGAAGAAAACGACTCCAAGGCCCATTATAATCCGGTTGCTTAAAATAAGTAATAAGGAGAACATCTTAACAACAGACACAGAAAAAAAGACACATTGTAAATAGAGGAAAGATGAAATGTATGACACCTTGGGAAAGACATGCAGGCTAAAAGACGGTGGAAGAGCATCTTTAAAGCATGCAAAAAATTATGAACCTATAATTCTTTATTCTGAAGAAATATTTTTTAAATGAAGATGAAATAACAAGTTGTTTTCAGATATACATGAGTCAAAACAAATTCTCACCAGCAGACATTCACTAAAGAAATGTTAAAAAAAAAAGTCCCTCTAGCAGAAGGAAAATGGAAACAGAGGAAACCCTGTGTCTACACAAAGGAAAGAAGGGACCAGAAATGGAAACTATAAGAGTAAACATACTTTTTCTAATTATTTTAATATCTAATATTTTCTGATTATTTAAGTCTTTAAAATTAATCTACTGTTTAGATAAAAATTACAATGTAGTAAGGTTCATAACATATGTAGGATTAAAATCTATGACTACACTAGCATAAAGGCCTGAAGGAAAAATAAAAGAAGTTTATTGTTGTAAGGTTTTTATATGTGTGTGTGAGGTATAGTATACCATCACTTGAAAGTAGACAGTGATGTTTAAAATGTTTACTCTAAACCCTAAGTGAACCACGAAAATAACCATAAATAATTATAGCTAATAAGCCAAAAAATGATATTTAACACAATAATAAAAAATTCTTGAGTAATCCAAAGGAAGGCAAGAAAAGGAGAGAAAAGGAACAAAGAACAAATGAAACAAAAACAAAAAATAGCAATATGTATATTTAAACCCAATAATATTAATAATTATATTAAATGTAAATGGTTTAAAAACACCAATGAAAAGGAAGCAATTGCCAGACTGAATTTAAAAGAAAGACCTAACTATATTCTGCCTACAAGAAACCCACATCAACTATAAAGGCACATACAGGTTAAAATTTACGTGGAAAAAGATAAAATATGTGAACACTAATCAAAAGACAACTGCGATAGCTAATGAGTATCAAACAAAGTGGATTTCAGAACAGAGAATATTGCTAGGAATGAAAAGGACCATTACATTGGAATAAAGGAATCATTTATCAAGAAGATGTAACAATTCTAAATACTAAGCAAAAACTGACACAATTTCATGGGGAAATATATAAATCCACAATGATAGAGATTTCAACACCTATTCCTCAACAATAGATGGAACAAGTAGATAGAAAGTTAGTAAGGATGTAGGCAATTATTATAACAAACATTTTTTATTACAAAAGATGTGAAATATTTTTGGAATCAAACAATTTTATCTGAGTTACATTTTCTTTAAATGAGACATAAATAATGCCACATTGTAGAGAGCAAAATTTAAGAGTGTGAATTAGTCAGCTTATTACTTTAGGAAATTCAAATTTTAGATGATTTTTTCTTTGTAAAACATAGCACTTTCTCTAGAAGTCAATTTTTAAACATCAAATGCTTTATTACAAAGTTAATATAATTATAGAAATGATTAATTTAACTGTCACTCTTTATGTACTTTTCTGGTTTATTTACATTATTTGGTTGGGGAACTTTTCTGAGTTACCTAAAGGAGATTTCAGAGAAAATTTGTTATGGAAAAATGGACCATATTAACTTAATTCAGAATTTCCTATCCCAAAGTTTGTATAAATCAAGAAATTACTTAGTCAAATGCTTTTATGGAAGCAAAGTTTTAGGAAAAATATTTTAAATATTAACTTTAATGGTAATACTAAGAGATTTTAAATATTCTAACGTAATTCTTACAACTTGGTGAGAATAGGATTATTATCTCAACTTTACAGTTGAGGAAACTGAAGCTTGTATGTTTTAACAACCTGTCAGAAGTCATACAAAGCAGCAGAAAAAGTTCTTCTAAATCTATGTCCACTTTTTCTCCACTAACTTCATGATAAAAATAACACAAAACAAAAATCACTTAAATTAACATCCAGAAATAACCACTCATCCTTTTTTTGTGATTGATGAAATATTGCCTTAATTTGATAACATGAAATGAATATGTAGAGGGTAAAAGGAAGGAATGTGTATTTTGCTTAGAGACTATAGGTAAATAGATATTTGCATATTTTTAATAGAAAATATATTTGTTCAAAGTAAAAGTGAGGACATTTGAGCTAATCTAATTCACAATTTCAAAATGGCACCATCTCACTACAATAAAATACATTCAAGTGTTAGTTAACCACTGACTGAAAAAATGAGTGATATTTTTAGACTACACAAAAATGTACTAAATATTTTGTAAGCATTCTTACTCATTCTGTTCCTCCTTTCTTTCTCCTCTCCACATATCCATATATATGCTACTGGCAAAATGAAATTATAACTGCTGTTTTTCATTTATCATTATGTATTGGCACCTCTTTCTCTGCCAATAATTAGTTTACATTATAATTTTTTAGTGATGTTTTGAAATCTATATATAAGGACATTATTTAGCCAAATCTCTATGTGGAAGGCATTTAATAGTTTTCCTTGATTTTAAAATATGCTATGATAATTATTCTTGTACTTACATCTCTGCAAACTTTCTAATTATCTCATTAGTATAAATTCCTGGAAGTATAATTGTTGGATCAAGGGGTATTAACATTATAAATTTTGAGACCTATTGTTAAACTTCTCTCTAAAAGGATTGTACTTGATTTGGAGTCCCTCTAACAGAATATAAGTGTATTTCTTTTATATTCTTGTCAACAGTTGATATTATCAATGCATTTTTGTCAACTGATTAACAGAAAACTTCATCTCCTTGCTTTTGTGTATATTGAACATAAGGACACTACCTTTTCATATGCCTTGTTGCCATTTTTAATACATTTTGCTGTTACAAATTGGAAACAATTGGTCATGTTTCTCAAATATTTTATTAGTTTTATTATAATCATATTGACTTTACAGATTAATTAGGAGAAAATTACAAATTTAGAATATTGAGTCTTCCCTAAGAACAAGATGAAATCTTGTGGAACCAGAAATTTTTATTTCTTCAAGTAATCCTTTATGTCCTTCAGTAGAGCTTTGTTGTTTTCTTTGTTTAACAGTGTGACAGGAACTTACCAAACCTCTTTTCTTTTTGAATAGTTTTCCATCTTCCCCTGTAGTTAATTAAGCAGGGCCATGTAACTAAGTCCTTGCTAGTGAACACCAGTTTCAGTCCTTGTTCTAAGACCCCCAACCCATGGTCATCTTATCTTAATTTCTTCATCTCCCTTATCTGCATGGAAAGGACTGTGAAGACCTAGAGGAAGGTAGAGCTGCAAGATGGAAAGATGACATTCAAGGCTACGCAGCAAGAAAGAACATCTGTGTGGGACTTTGTGCGATCCAAAAATAAGCTTGTACTATTTTAAGACACTAAAGGTCTGAGAAGCTGAAAAATATTGATATTCTATGAAATAAACATTTTTAAATGTCAACTGTGACAATTCGGAAGGCAGACTCAGTGCTCACTGAGACTGTGGCTCTAGAGCAATACTTGAAAAGGCTCAGAATGACAGTGTATGTTTGCTACTCTTGGTGCTTTCAGCAAGACATTACAAGAAAGAGGTGTGATCAGATAAGAATTGGTTAGTTTTCAAGCACAGAAAAATGGGAATGGAGATGTTTCAGTGATCAAAATCCTTATAGGTTTGGAAAATCCAACTGCTTCTTGACTCAAATAGCATTAATAACAAGTAAATGTGCTTGAGAAAGTTCTTAGCTACAAAGGCCCAGTGAAACTTCTCATTGGGAAAACAGACTCATCCCTGCAGCCTAAAGCAAATTTTATATATACGGCTTTCCCAACTAATTTTTTTTCAGTTAGCTTTAGGGTAGGCACAATTACGTTGACAAAGAAAGAGAGAATGAGGGAGGCAGAGAGAGAGAAAGAGAGAGAGAAAGGCAGGTGCTTGAGGGCAAGGAAGCAATGAAACAAACCAATTTGAGAAGGAAATCAGTTTAGGTGTGGTTATTAGGACATAAAACTGCACAGAAACAAATAGATAAGTCTGCAATATTTTGGGGTTATCATATTGCCAAAGAAACCATGAGTTAAGACTAAAAAAGCCTTCCCTTGTTAATTTCCTATACAAACCCTTGGATCTTTAAACTTGCAAAGCAAGAAGCGAACTGCGAAAGCGGTACAACTCCGAAGGGCCTGCACACCCAGTTCTGATGGAATACACCCAAGATCAGCGGTCTGCAGCCTATTTGGTGCCGGGGACTGGTTTCATGGAAGACAATTTTTGCACAGATGGCCAGGGGTTGAGGGGGTGGGGGGGTGGGGGGAGGATGGCTTCAGGATGAAACTGTTCTACCTTTGATCATCAGGCATTAGTTAGATTCTCATAAGAGCATGCAAGCTAGATCCCTTGCATGTGCAGTTTGCAATGGGGTGTGCGCTCCTATGAGCATCTGATGCCACTGCTGATCTGACAGGAGGCGGAGCTCAGGAGGCAATGCTGGCTTGCCCACTGCTCACTGGCTATGCGGCCCAGTTCCTAACAGGCCACGGACCACTAGCGGTGAGCAGCCTGGGAACTGGGGACCCCTTCCATGTAGGATAACAAACAAGTAAGAGACTGCTTGAGGGCAGGGCCAGGACCCATGGAGGACAGTGCACAAGGCTGCCCCCTCCAGAGAGCTGCATTAGGTCCCGAGCAAGGAATTTCTCCCATCATAACAGAGGGATTGCACAAGGTCTTCCTGGCAGGGCCTGCCATATGTCTCATTTTTCCTTTCCTAAAGGGAAGTGTTTGTTGTGGTTACCTTGTCCTGTTCCACCATAATGTATTGACACACAGAAGGGCAGATAAGGTGCCCACTGAATTCCTATGTCACCAGAGCATATCTGAACTAATGAAGAGGACTGATTACAGATGACTCAGAGAGAGAGCCTCAGCTTTGAGGTGTAAACAGTGCCTGGGTTGATTGTGGGTTTTCTGTGAAGACTGACTATAATCTACATGTAAAAAGAGGAGTAAAATGGAGATTTGGTGAAGAGATTGGTGGACTCTAGCAGAGACTAATTAGTCTTAACAAAACCTGTTTTCTCCTATTCCTGAATACACAGCTAGACTACATTTCCCAGACTCCCTTACAGTTAGATATATCTATTTTATTCAGTTTTAGCCAATAGAACATGTGTGGAATTAATGTACGCTATTCATGGTACGGTTCATAAAAGCCTTATATGGGCAACCATCTATTATCTCATTCCCGTAAGTTGACTTCATGGAGAGAACGCCTAGGACCTAGAGAAGGGTAGAGTCGTAGTGTAGAGGAAGCTGGTTCCCAGAATGCCCAAGTAGAAGGCAGAAAGGTCTGCTTTGGACTTCAATCAGAAGAAACACAATCTTAACGAGTTTAGCCTAATGAAAGTTGACTGAGGCTTTTGACTGTTTGAATAGCAAGTGGTTTTTTTTTTACAGTAATACAATTTTTATTATGTTGTTAAATTTCTTCCTCTCACTTTTTAATGTTTTGAAGGTTGTTATTGTGAATTGTTCAAGAATCCAGGATGAATAGAGTCATAAATTTTTTCAGTTGTATTGGATCACTTAGGCCGAACTTAGACTTCATTTACAAAATCAAATGCACTGTTAATGCAAAGTAAATCTAATATAGCGCACAATAAACTATATATTGATCAAAATTTCCAAATAACATTTTAAATTATACAAAAGAGTAGCAGTTTTGCCAGTAGAAATACTGAAATTTCTGCCATGTGTAATAGTTTATACTAGGAAGAAAAATAAATATGTGATCTGCCCTTAGATTTTGCATGATAGCAGAGAAGTGATTGATATTAGGTTATTCATTTATGGGTAGCTCCTCTGTGCTTTATTTCTCACCTTGTCAGACTGAGAAGACCTACCAATTTTATTAGGGCCGCTGATGTACTCTGTACTTATAGTTTTATTACATATTGGAGAAGCTACAAAATATTGGCACTCTTTAATAATGAGCCTTTTATGCTTCCTTGTGTCAGCAAGTATTTTAGATTAATACACTATGTTTGATTGATGGAATTGTACTGAGCTCTTTTTTAAGGTTCTAATTTCTCCAAACATGTAAAAAAACTAGCAGGAGGTCTCACATATATGTGTAGGCATATATATGTACACACACATACACACACACACACACACGATAACTATATTATGTATATAGTTATATATGTATATGGCTATTGTGTGTGTATGTGTGTGTGTATATATATGGTTATTGTGTGTGTATGTGTATATATATATATACACATACACACACACATATATATGGTTGTCCTCTCTCTTTTGCTAGACAGACGTTTGTCTGAAGCTGATATTATATATTTGTCTATTATTATAAATAACCAACATAATGGTATCCATGTTATTAGGTTTACAAAATATTTTTTTGAACAGAAAACACCGATTTAGAAAGAATACAAACCTATATTCTGAAGTTCAAGTGGGGAGACATAAGAATGCTTATCCTCTAATTTTTTTTGGAAAATTATTAAAGGTAGTCCAATGCCAGTGTTGGACTAGTAACCTGGATTTTCTAAATTAATAGACTTTATTTTTTAGAGCAGTTTCAGGTTCACAGCAAAATTGAGCAACGAAAGGTACAGAGAGTTCCCATGTGCTCCCTGCACCAGTGTGGTACATTTGTTACAACTGACGAACCTGCACTGACACATCATTATCTGCCACGTTCATAGTTTACATTAGGTTCATTCTTGAACACTCCATGAGTTTTGACAAATAAATAATGACATTATCCACCATTATGTATCATACAGAGTTTTTTGACTGCCATAAAATACTTCTGTGATCCACCTGTTTATTTCTCCCTCCTCTTAATCCCTGGCAACCACTATCTTTTTACTGTCTCCATAGTTTTTTTCTTGTCCAGCATATTATGCAGTTGGAATCATACAGTTTGTAGCCTTTTAAGATGAGCATCTTTCAGCTAGTCATGTGCATTTAAGATTTCTCCATGTCTTTTCATGGTTGATAGCTCATTTTTTTAGTGCTGTATAATATTCCATTATTTGGATGTACCACAGTTTATTTATCCATTCACCCACCGAAGGACATCTTGGTTCCTTCCAAGTTTTGGGAATTATGAATAAAGCTGTTGTAAACATCTGTGTGCAGATTTTTGTGTGGACATAAGTTTTTAATTCATTTGGGTAAATTCCAAGGAGTGTAATTGCTGGATGATAGGGAAGAGTATGTTTAGTTTTGTAAGAAACTTCCAAATTGTCTTCCAAAGTGATGGCACCATTTGTCATTCTTACCAGCAGTGTATGAGAGTTCCTGTTGCTCCATATCTTCTCCAGCATTTGTGGTTGTTAGTGTTCTGAATTTTGGCAATTTTAATAGATGTGTCATGATACCTCATTTTTTAAATTGGCATTTCTTTATGGCATATAACGTGGAGCATCTTTTTGTATGTTTACCTGCCACCTTTATATCTTTGGGAGGTGTCTTTTCAGGTCTTTTGACCATTTCAAAACAAGGTTGTTCATTTTCTTATTTTGAGTTTGAAGAGTTGTTTTTATATTAGAATAACAGGCTTTTATTATGTGTATCATTTGTAAATATTTTCTTCCAGTCTGTGGCTTGTCTTCTCATACTCTTGAAGAAGAAAAGCTTCCCTGATTGGAAATTGAACTCAGGCCACAGCCATGAAAATGATAAATCCTAACCACTAGACCAGGGAGTGCATGCTCTAGATTTTTAAAATCTTGTAATGAGAATACTAAAGGGCTAATTAAAGTAAATATTTGGTCTTTTATTTTGTTGTAAAACTAAAGATATGTCAATTATCTCCAAGAGATCTAAAAGAATGAAAAAGATGTTTCTTCCCTCTTTTGATCATTGAGTGAGGAGGCAACTAACTGACTCTTAAAAGCTTGGAACAGGTTTCAGAATAATTGAACCTTGGCAGAGCTTTGCTATAATCATTTTTAATAATATTTCTGTCAAACAGTTGTGAGTCCCTATAATGCTAGGTAACAAAGTGTTGTTGAAATATATAAATTTCCTTTATTTAGTTTTTGCAGCATAACCATATTGGTACATCAAATATTTGAACATGCTGACTTTTATAGGGAACTAACAACTCATCTTCTAAGGCAAAAATCAAAGGAGATTACTATAAAAATCCACAATCATGTTAACTTTCAAAGTCTTAGTTTCACGAAGGAGCATTTTTTCTTTACAAAGATGAAAAGGAATGCTTACTATCTCAATTAACTCTTGGTTTCTTACTTCATATTATATTTAGCTATTTGAGATTAAATAGATTCATTTAGGTATCATGGATTAATTTACATATGTGACTTTAATTATCTTTCAATATATTATCAGGTATTGATTTAGACTGTTCTCATAAGTCTTTTGGTCTTCCTCAATAGAAACTGATTTCCTGTGGATTTACATGATTGCCCTCTAAATAACCAGGGTGAGATAACTGTGCCAAAATGATTGGCTGGAGAGAGTATAAATTCATTTAGACCACTTTTAAAAATATCAAAGTATTGTAATAGATCTCTGTTGTACTTTAGCATGATTTGAATCATGTCCTCCAGGTCTGCGTATCTACCTGCATATGGAATAACACCTGATCATAAAATTACAGTTAGCACTATTGGTTTACCATTTCCCAGTACTGATATTAGAACTAGATCTCAAATAGTAGGCAATTCTTGTGTTGTATCTATGGGGAGAGAGAGAGAGTCTGCTTTCACATGACTTTCTAAAAGTAGCAAATTATATCTAAATGATGTTTAAGTGTTTTAAAATGTAAACACTTAGATTTTAAATCTAAAAACACTTATGGAAAAAGTCTTTATTTCCCTTGCATAATGTTGGCATGAATGCAGCGTGGCTGGATTGGCAGTTCTGTTACTGCAGGAAGTGGGTTTAAAAATATATAATTTCAAAGCCAAATAATTCAGGCAGGCATGCTCATAGGATGGATAGGTTCAGTGGATACATTTGCTCTCCCCGCACTCACCCCACTCACCCCACCAACCCTGGCTCCTCCTTTGTTTTGTGCTTTGTCTTCCTTTTCTGTAGATTGGGATCCAGGTTCAAAAATCTTAGCATAGTTTACCCTTCTGTAGTCCAATTTTAAATACTCTAATGGAGTGTTCTATTGTTTTGTAGCAAGTCAAATAGTTTTCTCCATACATATATATATATTGCTTAGCCATTCCATATATAGTTAATGCTTTCAATCTTACCTCATAAATCAATATTTCTAGGTCATTAATCACTCATACTGCCCTTTACACATCTTACTGTATATATCCCTTTTCCCAATCCCTTGTAAACCTGATTTTCCCTCTGCACAAAATTTATTATATAATCCTAAGTAGGCTGAAGATATAAATTTCTTTTTGGAAGAAGGGTGCTTTAACATTAAAATGTCTCTAAGAGTGGTCTTATCTAGATCTGCGTTGATCCCGCTATGTATCAAAGGACAACCTAAAGCCGGAAGATAACTGAATAAGTCTTTTAAATTACTTGGCACTTTTAAAATATTGAGTTACATTTGACCAGATAGCGCCAATAAAAGGATAAGATTTATTGCTTAGGAAACTTCAACCCTGTATTATTGTGCTTTGTTTAGCAGATTTTTCTAAAGGAGAAACATGTATTTAAAGAGGTAGATTTTTTTATTATTGTAAATGAACAAAAGATATTTCTAGCCAGTTGTGTCTCCTAGAATGTACTGTAGTTAGGTAGAATTAGGATGTTGCTTTCAATTTATGTATGTGATTCTTATAGTTTCACACAACTCAAGGTATGTCTTAAAGTGAGTGTGACATATAGAGAGAGAATCAGCCTCCCTATTACATAGATACTTAACTTAGATTGTATATGTGCTTGCAAGGATTGGAAGCCGAGCTGAAAATGGGGGTTTTTGTGGGTACATTTGCTCTCTTTTCCCCACTCTGACTCCTAGTTTGTTTGTTTTTTTTGCTTTGCCCTAACTTTCCTTTTTCTGTAGATTGAGTCCCAGGTTCAAAATCTTAGTATCACTTTTGATTCTCCTTTCCTTCTCTACCCCATAGGTAATTTTGAAATATGTCAGAACAATGGCTTCTTTTATCTGCTATTTTCTTGTTATTTCAAACAATGTATTTATAGATTGCCTGATCCTTCTAAAGTGAAAACTGTGGGAGAGTAGGACTCCTATTTGCCCTGTTCACTCCTAAATGCCTGGAACTTAGAACAGCAAGTGCTCAGTAAATATGTGTGTAATGAATTAATGAATGTCACTTGTCTTAGTCTTCCCTTTCCATTTGTACTAGCTCCATGTTGGCGCTTTTGCTTCATATCTAGATTATTTAAAATGTATAGCATCCCATCAATTTGAATTTCACCATTCAGTACTTACTGCATTCTAGAAGGAGGATGGGGAATGCAGAAGGTAATGTGTAGTTTTAAACAGGGAAGTCATGGAAAGCTTTAGAAGGGACAAGTTCTGGTGACACCTGGGGGTCAACCCCAGCAGGACACAGAAGCAAGCGTACATCCTCTCCCGTGGGAGGCTCCTGTGTGATGTTTCATATGCTGACGGGTGTGTAGATGTGGTGGTAGCAGCCTTCCGAAGTCCCCTTTATGTTATTTCTATTCAATGACTAGGAGCAAGAACATTAGCTGTGAATGAGGCTGGAGAAGAGATGTTGGAGGTTTGAGGAGAGAATAAAATATATAAAATAGCCATCTGTGTGCATGGCCGATTGAATGGAGTAGAGAAGTGTGGTGAAATTGCTTGTTCTGCACCAGCTACATTGGGCTGCTGAGGCCTCAGCACACGGTTGACAGAGAGCTTGATCTAGGCAGCATCTGCAAAGCACAGCAAACCAAGGGTGGGTTAAGGGAGCTCAAGGTGAGTGCGAGGGACAGACTGTACCGACTGACCATGACTTTAAACTGGGTCAGGCAGGAGGACAGAAATAGGAGTAAGGGGCAGTGAAGAGAAGGGAAATAATTGGATTTTCAGGATTTTATAGCGAAGATTTCAGGGTTAGGGTTGCAGAGGGATTGAGCTAGAAAGATAAGAAGTGGTAGCCTTAGAGTGGGATATATGAAGTGTGGAATTTTGGAGTGGCTGCAATTATTTGTCAGAAACCTGGCTGACCAGGATGCAGGTCAAGACCATGATAGAACAGGCCAAGGAACTGGACGGGCTGAAGCACTGGTCCAGCTATCTACACAGGCCCTGAAATGGGATAGAATAGTCTGGAAGACGAGGCAGACACTTCATCTCTAGTCCCAGTGTTATAAAATGGATTTTAGAGAGAAAACAACCAACACTGCCAGGGAAACAGCATTCTTAGGGAAAAGTCAGGCTTCTGTTAGAGCAAAAAGGGGTGAAAAAGGCAATCTCAGACAGGGAAGGGTATGCAAAAGAGGTTTTCCTGATGACCGACTGTGAGCAGCAGAGGAACAGTGCAAGGGTTTTAGCATTTGATGAGGTGGCAGAGATGATTTCAGCAAAGGAGATGTGTAGAACCATTCAGGAACCAGAATGCAAAATGAGAGGTGACCTAGTGTTTACACTTTATTGGGACTAAAGGGCATAGTGAGTTTGGTCTGGAGAGTGCTGAGGTATTGGTTGGCCATGAGTATAGGAGAAACAGTAGGCTGGGGCTCAGCTGGACCTTGAGTCCTGCAATAGAGGGAGGGCAGTCCAAGGGCAGGTAATTTTCCTCCTGGCACAAGAGCTCCCTTAAGACACTTGTCCACTGGTAAATTTGTAGTTTATTCATTTCACCACCATTTTACAGTCCGTTTTCAAAAAATGCTGTGAGTATTCACTCATTCTACTTATTCAGGATTGTTGTGTTGCTGTCCTTTTTTGTTGTCTTTTACAAATACTGCTGCCATGAACATTCTCATAAACATAAGTTTAGTTTCTTATTGAGAAAGACAATAATCATGGATAAGAGATTCTCTAGGGAACACGCCTAGGAATGCAATCGCTTGGCCACAGAATATGTACATTTTTATTTTATTTTTATTTTTCAGAAGTAAAGAGTAAAAACATTGAATGATCTCATATAACAAAATATATGGAGAAAACAGCTCCTTGATTTCTTCAAGGACCCACATCTTTTGCATCTTTCTGCTGTAGCATCCTTGGAATATTGTCTTGTTGCTTCATGGTTGGAACATGGTGCCCATTGTTCTAGGCATCCTTTCACCATCTATCTGGACAAGAAGAAGGAAGAAAGGAGTTGATATGTGCATCTGCATTTAGCAGGCATCATTAGTATAAAGCTGTTTGACAAATATTAATTGAACCATCATTTGGGTGGCAATGTGTCAGGCTATGGAATTTAATAATTAGTCAAAAATGTGCAATTTGGACTCTTTAGCAAATCTTACAGGTCCAAATACTAGACTTCTTCCTAGAAATGTATTTTACATGTCTGATTACGCAGAGAAGGGTCATTCCCCAACTCCAGCACACTCTTAACAATTCTTGTGTTCTGACTCTGAGGAGGAAAAGGATCAGGAAAAATAACTAATGGATACTGGGCTTAATACCTGGGTGATGAAAGAATCTATACAGCAGACTCCAATGACACAAGTTTACCTGTGTAACAAACCTGCACATGTACCCTTGAACTTAAAATAAAAGTTAAATTTAAAAAGTATGCATTTTTATATATGCAGCTTTACTAGGCAATGGCAAATGGTTTCCAAAGTGTATCCATTTACACTCAAACTAGCAGGAATGAGACTTCCCATCCCTCCATATCCTCACTAACACTTCACAGTACAAGAATTTTTTTGTCATCTAGTAACATAAAGATGTTTTATTAGTGTTCTATTTACACCCCTGTGATTATTAATGAAATTGAGCATTTTTAATTTGCTTTATTGGCTATTCAGTTGTACTCTTCTGTTGTTACTATATATTTCCTGCTTTTCTATGGAGTTTTCTTTTTCTTGTTGATCTGTTGGAGTACTAATATGTTTTGAATACTGATTTTTATTGATTATGCTTGTATATATCTATTTGAAGTTTATGGCTTACCTTTTAATTTTTTAAATGGTATCTCTTGATGAGCAATCATTGTTAATGTGCACAAATTTATCAATTTTTATACTTTATGGTTTGTCCTTTTAGATATCTTTCTTAAGAAATCATTGTCTATCCCAAAATAATAAAGATTTTTTTTTGCATTTTTATTAATTTTCATATGGTTTGGCCTCTAATATTTCTTTTAATCACACAGAATTGAATTTTATATATAGTGTAAGACAGAGATACAGTTTTTCTTTTTGCATGAATATGCAGTTGTCCCAGCACCATATATTGAAAACTACCTTCCCTATTCATCAGCAATGTCACCTTTCCCATATGATCAAGTTTATGCAATCACTCAAGAAATATTTATTGAACACCTGTTCTGTACCATGTACTATTAATCTAACAAGGAACAAAACAAACAGTGATTCCTCATGGAGCTTATAATTTAGCTCAGGTAGGAAGATAATAAACAATAAGCATTACAGATGCATTCTATGGTACATTAGAAAGGAATGAATACTATGGAAAACAGAGAAAGTGAATGAATACTGTGAATATTATGGAAAAAAAGATCTGGATAAGGGGGTTTGGAGTTCATGGTGGGGAGACCGTTTTTTTAAATGGGGTGGTTGTGGTAGGTCGCATTAAGAAAGGGAGACCGAGACACTTTAAAGAGATGAGGTAATGAAACAGACATCTGGAAGAACACTCCAGGCAGACGCAACACCTAGAGCAAGTTCCCTCCATTGGGAATTTGCCTGATGTTCAAGGGAAGCCAGTGTGGTTAGTGCAGAGTAAACTGTGGTGAAAATAGATGAGGAGATCAGAGAAGAGGGGCAGGGGGCAGAGTAGGTAAGGCTGTGCTGGCCGCTGTATGACTCTTTTTAGGACACTTATTCTTTCTTTTTTCTTTCCATGGACTATATGTGCCTGTTGGAACTAATTCTGTTGTAAATTGGGAGACATTGATCCAATTTTATTCTACCTGGATGGCTACCCAGATGTCCCAATACCAGTTAATGAATCGTCCATGTTTCCCCACTGATTTGAGGTCTAACTTTTTGATTTATTGAATGTGCAAAATTATTTGAACTATAACTAGATCCCTGCTCCAGTGACCTTATATTGTACCTGTACACACTTCTTTTTTTTTTTTTTGGAGATTTCCTGACCAATTTTTAAAAATAATTCAATGTCAACTACAGAATCATCTTCTCAATTTCTAAAAAGAAAAACCTAGTTGTATTTTTATTGTGATAGTATTAAGTTTATACATTAATTTTGCAAAATTAACCATTTCGTGATGTGTAATGATGTGCAATCCTTCTATCACAAAATAGTGTGTTTTCTAATTTTTAAGTCTTCTTTATACTTTAAATCATATTTCAAAGCTTCTTCAAATAGATCTTGTACATTTATTAAATTTTTCCCATGTACTTTATTTTTTGTTGTTACTATAATTGAGTCTCTTTTATCAATATCTCCTAATTGATCATCACTTTTGTATATAAAAACTATAGGTTTCTGCATGTTAATTTTGCATGCTGGTACCTTACTAAGTTTCTATGTTACTTACCAATTTTCAGTTGGTTTTCTCTGAGTAAATGATCATATAATCTTCAAAGACTTACTGTTTTATCTCATCATTCCCCAATGTTTTAACCTCATTTTTTTTTCTCTTACCTAATTGTACTGGCTAGTGCCTCCAATAGAATATTTTTAAAATGTTAAATAGTACAGCAATAGAGGACATCCGTATCTTGTTCTTGCCTTTAGTAGGTGTGTGTTGTATTTTCCCACATGGTTCTGAGATTGGAGCTTTACATTTGACTTTCTTGGTAGATTTTTCTTTATTTCTTCATTTTCAATCTCTCTGGGTCACTTTGTTTTTAGCACAGACATGTTTTTCTTTATGATCAAAACTGAAAGTTTATTTAGTCTTTTTATATTTATTAATAGCTGAGATGTTGGTCCAGGTTCTGTGAAATTATTTTATAGTGTTTTCTACTTTTATCTTTCTCTGTGTGCTCAGTTTTCTTTGTTCATGTGTATTTGAAAGAGTATGTACACTATTTATTTTGTTTATCTTTATGACTGTGTATATCACCTATAGCCCTTATTTTTTATGATAGCTATTAATCTCTAATATGACTAATGAACATAATTAATATATTTTCTCTTCTTCCCTTTCTACAGTACCACCTGATTTTAGTCAATAATATCATATTTCATAGTGCTTACCTTTGTCTGGTTAAATATAGTTCCATGCTCTAAATCCTGTCCTTTGCCTCCCAATGATAATAGATGAAGCAAAAAAAAAAAGGATACCTCACATGTTTTTCTCATCTCTCTCTCAATTTGTGTTAGTTGTGTCATCTGCATATGATATGTGTTATTGACATTCTATACTATCATCCTGAAGCCAATGCTAAATGATGAGTTGTGTAGTTATTCATGTGAATGCTTGACACAGTCCTTTCGAAGACATTGCCCCAGCCCTTTCCTGAGAGTCTCAAGCTTGTCTCCAAAGAGTTTCCTCAAGAGTGGTTCATAGAAACAATTATCTTTGAACTTTTGAATTTCAAAAACTATCTGGCCGGGCACAGTGGCTCACGCCTGTAATCCCAGCACTTTGGGAAGCCAAGGCAGGCAGATCAACTGAGGTCAGGAGTTCGAGACCAGCCTGGCCAACATGGCAACCCCCTGTCTTTACTAAAAATACAAAAATTAGCCAGGTGTGGCGCATGCCTGTAATCCCAGCTACTGGGGAGGCTGAGGCAGGAAGATCACTTGAACCCTAGAGGCAGAGGTTGCAGTGAGCCGAGATCATACCACTGCACTGGGCGACAGAGCAAGACTCCATCTCAAAAACCAAACCAAACAAAAACAACAACAACAACAGAAAAAACCTATTTATCTGTAGATTTTATACCTAAAGGGCAATTTTCCTGGAAATATATACCTTGGCAAACCTTTTCTTATGAATCTTGCAGGTGCTTATCTATTGTCTTCTGGGATGAGATATTGAACTGGAAACATGAAGTCAACTTGACTCTTACAAGTGACAGGATGGTTTTAAATAACTAAACAAAAGCCTTTTAAAAAAAATTCTGATAAGTTCACTAATATATGTCATTGGGCAATGTTTGCTTTAATTTTTCCTGGACCACAGGTAATAATTTCTTCAGCAATAAATAAGCAGCTCTTGTATTTCAAAACATTTTTATAACCACATTTAAAAATATTTGTTTTTTTCTCAGTGTTTTGAATTTTTCTGGGGGGACTTCAGTTATGATAAGGTAGCGCTCCCTTGCCACACTTTACGTCTCTTTCACATTATTCATTTTTCTCATTTCTGTCCTTTCTCTCCTCTTTGTATTTTTGCAATGCTATTTTTCCCTTTTACTTCTTCCAGTTTCATTTTTATATATTGAGTTTCTTATTTCTACTTGCTTTCCGAATTCTGATGCCTTATGCTTCATCTTCTCCTATTACATCACCATTTCTTCCCTGTCATAATTCTTGGTCTCCTTTCATAGAAGTGGTAGATTCACCAAGTTTTAAAAATTCCTGGCAAGCTATTTGGTCATAGTGTTTAACTCTGTATGGTATTTTTCATCAATTAGTAAGTTTTGCTGCTCTTTTAAATATTGTTTTTATTATAGTAACTTTGATGTTGTGCTAGGTCCTACTTTAATACTTATCATTGAATTGAATTGGTTTTTCCTAAATGCTTATTTAAAGTGGGCTTCTGGGTCTAGGATTCTTGATCCAACCTTTTCCCTCTCTATTCTGTCGGAAAGAATGATGGTTGCAACTGTCATTTGTTTATGTATTTATTTGTGTTCGTGGGTGCCTCTTCTGCCTCTTTGATCCACAAATGGATATGAAGGGACTTTTACTGGGAGCCTTATTTATACTCATTTTTGCAAAGAAGAAACAAATGTTGTCCCTCATGAGTCTCCCTCACCAGAAATACATTTTTTTCTGGTGTTTTCTAGAATCCCTCAATGATCTCTCATCACTCACCATATTTCCTCTCTCTCCTTCCTCCCACGTAACTTGTGCCTTATGTTAGCTGCTTTTGGTGGTCAGTTTTTCTCCTAATTTTACAGCAAGTGAGGCTTATGCTTCCTTTTTATTTTTATTCATCTTATTTCATTCATATGATTTCCAAAATGAGAAGAAGAAAGGAGAAATGTTCACACTAGAAATTATATTAACTTTTGAGATTTAGTACTTGTTAGGTACCAAGGCACTAAAGGAGGCTGTGAAGCGGGGCATTTTCTCAACACCTCCTATATTTCCTTTTGAAAGTGAAGGCTTCTTGTCTGTGGTTACTCATATGTCATCATATATTTAAAAAACAAAAATACAGTAACATATTTCAAAGGAAAGATGTATTAGGAAACCCCTCACTGAGTCAGATTGTCTCTGTGTGTGTGTGTGTGTTGTGTGTGTGTGTTGTGTGTGTGTGTGTTGTGTGAATATGGAATGCCTGTATAAAATTTTAGTATCTAACATATTTCAAATTGCGCTTACCAATTCTATTCAAATCATGTAATCGTATGCATGCATCAAAGTAAATAATGCTATGCAAAAAGAATAATTTCTGAATGTAAAGAAAGCTATTAACAAACCTTCTGGATTGGTGAATTGTGAGTGTCTGGCTGGTACTGGGTAGACAAATGGCCAAGTCAGACTTGTTGTTGATGGAGAGTGGTCAGGAGTTCAATCTCCATGTGGATTAGTTGGCTTTATTTTGGACACAAGCTGACCAAACTTCAGCCAGCTTTCACAGATGAAGATTTGGGCTCAGGGAAAAAAATGCATATTTGCTAAAAAATAATAAAATGTAAATGAAAATAAAAATACTTTGCATGTGAATAGTGAAAGATGCATTGCTATCTTTACTTAGGGCAGACAACATGCTGTTTAGGTACATGTTCATCGTTTCTCCTTTTACATTCTTCATATTTCCTTCATGGTCCACTAGACCACGGTGGAAACCGTGGTGGAAAACAACCTAGACGGATAGGACTCTAATCTAGTGTTTCTTATTAAACTATCTTCCAGTTAAATTGTTGTAAGTGTGCTTTATATGTGTGATATGTATTTCGTACATTTCTTGCTTTCTTTATTATTGGAGTTTCTAAATCATAATCAGAGTATTTAATAGCTCTGTAAATTGCATTAACTTTCTAAGTATTTTATTTTAGAGGAAGCCAGTGGAATGATGGGAAAGTGGGACCCTTTTTTTTTTTTTTAACCACTATAAATATCTTTTATTGTAGACAGTTCTAAGAATTGTTTTCTACTAGATAGCTAGTTTTTTTTTTCTGGAGAATTTCAGTTTGCATCATTAGACACAAGGATTTTCAAATTTTCTATTAAAATATTCATGATATGTAAGATATGAATGGTAATAGTCTCTTAATAGATACAAAAATAACATTTTTTATTCTAATTATTCAGTAAGAAGTAACTCTTGCAAGACACAGAAGATATATGTTTACATATAAACTGTTTACCACCTTTCAACATTAAAGGTATTAGGAGAGTAGATCTATTTTACACTCTTGTCCATTTGTATTCTCCTTTCACATTTAGCTCGCTCATTCCTTTGGCCTTAGAGTTAGGTGTGACAGTGTATTAGCTAAGCTGTCTCAGTCATTCAGGCATTTTATCAGTTCTACAAGACAGATACTAAATAGCATAGTCTAAATTGAAGTCTCTGATGACTCTCAGAGACAAGTTGAAGGCAAGAACTGCACTTGGACACTTAAATATGTGGCATTTTTCTATATTTAACTGCAAGAAGAAGGCAGCCTTTAAGTAAACATTTTTAGCCTTTAACTGTCAAGAATTTTTTTAATCATTTGATTGTTGCATCTCATTTTGTTAAGAAAGGCTATTAACCTTTTCTTTTTCTCCTACAATGGAGAATTTTAAAGATTACTGCTACCTATTATTTTAAACAAAAATAACTTAAAACAAATTTTGTTGTTTAACCATTGCTTTCAGGACAATTTTAGACTATAGAGACATTTTTGAAATGAAATATTGCTTCCAAGTGTGCCGCAGTTTATCTATAAATTTTAAATGACATTCTCACAATTTACTTAGCAATCTTTGGGACTTCCTTATGTCATACAGTTATTACAGAAGCATTTTTAAAATCAAGTGGACCTGAAAGAATCTGGTATCTATGAAATGGAGATAGATGTTAAGTAATAGAGCTGAAGAAAATATGCTTTGAAATGTCTACTGGGATATGTTTCCATAGTCTGTTTGGATTTCAGTTCACCAAGACGAAAACAAGGAGTTGATGTGTTCTTTGCAGTTCTTCTTAGCTCCAAAAGTGTGTGAATGCTCTGATGATATTGTATGTCCTCAATATTTGTTGAATTAACAAATTGAAGTTTTCCCTGCCGGCCATTGTTGCCTGTAGTGCCTTATTTTTAAAGACTCCGTAGGATGCTTACTCAACATGTTAAGTTAAAAAGGTGTAGAAGGAATCATAGAGGTCAGCCAGGAACATTTTACAGGAAGCCGAGGCTGAAAGGGTCCAATCACCTCCCTACACCTGGCGGTTCCTCCATGTGGGCTGAGCCGTCTTCTGAACTGCCTGTGTCTTCGTGGACCTCCTTAAATCCTTCTGGAAACAAGGCAGCTTACAATGTGTGGTCAAGCAGAAAAACCAGCTCTAGTACCAAACTGTGCTAAATGTTTTAACTGAAATATTTGTCAATTTTCTTTTTTTTTTTTTGAGACAGAGTCTCGCTCTGTTGCCCAGGCTGGGGGATATCTCTCCTCACTGCAACTCCACTTCCCGAGCAAGTGATTCTCCTGCCTCAGCCTCCCAAGTAGCTGGGATTACATGTGTGTACCACCATGCCCGGCTAATTTTTGTATTTTTAGTAGAAATGGGGTTTTGCCATGTTGGCCAGGCTAGTCCCGAACTCCTGACCTCAGGTGATCCGCCCCCTTGGCCTCCCAAAATGCTGGGATTATAGGTGTGAGCCACCATGCCTGGCTAATTTTCTACATATTACTATCTTATACTGATAGCATTGCATCTTTCTCATAGTACCTATTAGAAAAAAAAACGCATTACAAGTTATTTGTTTTTCTGTGATCATCAAAAGGCAATGGTAATTTAAATGTAATTTATTATAATATGCACATGTTAATTTTAGTTTTTATTTATGTTCATCATATTTAAACTAGTCTCTGCAAGTACTTTAGACTAATTTAGATTATTTCCTTTAAGTCTAACAGAAGCCTTAGATTTTCAACAGGGTTTTTCATTTGGACAAATGAATTTCAAAACAGGAAATGTGAATTTTATTGCAAGAGATTTCACATAGAAAGTGTATTGATCTCATCAATAGTGAATTTTGGGTTATAAGATTGTAGTAATAGTAACTACTTTAATTTATAAAATGTACAGAAAATTCAGACAAATTAATTCTGATTTAACTGTTAACTACAAAAGTTGTAAATGGGCAAATATAGGGAATAGCAAACATAATTTTCTAATAATTATTTATAATTAAAATTGTACAGAATTCAGGTTCATAGGAAATTATAATACATTTTTGTCTGGATCCACTGAAACCTGTAGGCACTCTGTAAAGGCTAAGTAACATTTTCTAATGAAAAGGAACAATGCCTTCAGACCAAAGAGGTTTATCTTCTGAGTTTGCAGAATTCTATATATTTTTTGTGACATTTCTCATATTCATATTTCAAGTGCAGATTGTCGGTGGTATTTTTATCTCTTCTCCTAATAATATATATCTTGGAGCTAATGTATTTGAGTTGTATTTTTTCCCCAATCATACCAAACCTAGTAACTTGTGAAAATTAGGTATTCAATATATTTTTAATGAATAAATGATACAGGTAAAAGTCTAATTTAGAGCTATTTTCTTAACTCTGTTTCTAGTATATAGTTCAGTTTATGTGACCATAGATCCCCAAATTCAGATTTATGAGCTCCTAACATGGAAAAACTTACTCTGCACTTCACATGTTTCTCTGGCCATTTTATGTAAGTGTATTTGTTATACATATAGCTTGTTTTCTAAATCCACTGCGGTTCCATAAGTGGTTATATACTTTATGAATTCCAGTGTAATAGTCCATTAATTTACTTCTCTTTTCCTATTTCCAATTACCATTGGTTTTGACCTCCTTCAGCAATCACAGCTTGCTAACATCTCAGATCTTGACATCCCACAGGGTAGAAAGGCTCCTATAGAATACAGATCCTTCTTCATATTTCTCACCCATTCCTCAGTGCACTACAGTCTGGCTTCCACCTCATAATGTCACTACTGCTTTTAGATTTTCAGATGGATACTTTCAGTCCTCCTCTTAATGATCTCCCTTTATTATTAAAAAACAAAAACAAGAAAATGGTCTCTCTCACTTGTTGAATTTTATGGTATCATCCCTTTTCCATTTTCTTGCTACTATTCTGACTATTCTTTCTATTCTCCTATAGAATCTACTTGTTGTTAAATATTCAGGTACTGTCTTGGGGCCTCAGCCTTTTTCTCACCATACACTCTCTCTTTGGGAAAAGTTGCCCGTTTCCATAGATTGAACCTACCACCTGGTCACAGCCAAACATAATCAACAGCTTAGACCTCTCTGATAATGACTTTTCAGATGTCCAGTTGTTCAGTGACCCCCCCAAGTTGTTTATCCCACAGGCATTGCAAGCTTAATGTGAAGAAGGATCTAACCCCACTTCACGGTAGGGATGTGGTTTGTTAGGAAAGGTTTGTGCTGAGTCTTGAAGGTGATTAATGGTTATTCAGGAGAAAAGGAAGGAGAAAAGAAAAGAGTGAGGGCACGAGGGAGAATTACAGGCTGATGGAAAATCATGGAGACCAAGGAGGAGCAGGATATATTTGAGACTGCCAGCATTTTGGTGTGACTAATGCTTGAAGTGCCTGTGCAGGAACGACCAGAGAGACTGACAGTCAGCTTGCAAATGTCTTTGTGTAGAGTGTCAATGGGAAATCATTGATGGATTTTAAGCAGATGAGAGATATGATTTAATTAGTCTATTAGAATATTCATTGTGCAGCACACAAAGGAATCAACTAGAAAAAGCAAAGCTGGAGGCAAAAAGAGCAAATAAAGAAAAGACAGAGACTTTCTTACACAAAATTTAAAACTTTTCAATGCTAAATAAATAAAATGGGAAACAAAGATGATAAGATATTTTCAGTCAACACAACCAGTACTTAATATATTCCAGTATAAAGATCTCATACAAATTAACATTAATGAGGAAAAGACACGAACATGCATTCACAATGCATGCATATTGTATTTACACAAAATGAGAAAATGCTCATCCTCATTTGTTAAATGTAGTAATCTAAATTGAACAGGAAGACTGATCTCTTTTTTAATTAGAAAATAATATTATCAAGAATCATAAAATATACATAAAATTTACCTCATTATCTCACATTGGAGACTGTGTCTGAAGGAAATAATATAAAACATGTCATATGCCTGGAATATTTATACAGTGTAATTACAATAGGCAAAAATGGAAATAATATAAATTCCAAATATAATGGCAAATAGTAGGTGGAATATTACTTAGCCATTAAATATGAAATTTTGATAGAAATGGCAACATCAAAACATATTAAACTAAGTTAAAAAGTACACTAAATGGAAAGGACATAAAAATGTAAAAATATGGTATTTGCAGTATTATGTTTTTGAAAAGTTTAAAAGGAAAAGCAAAGTTATTAATAGGTGGTAGGCTTACAAGTGATTTAATAAGATTTTCTTGCAAGCTTTCTGCAGTTTCTCATTATTTACATGATTTAAACAAATAGACTATTCCTAACTTTGTAGTCTTGAAATCTAAATTCCATCTCTGCCTGTAGCTTTCCTCATCCAATCGGTCAGGTGCCTGAATAATCCTTTAGATTTTTGCTTGAATGTAATAATCTAGGATAGTGACTGAGGTACATGTCCTGTAGAGACAAAGAGATTGGGGTTAAAGTCTCTTTTTGACTGTGTGCTGACACGGTGATTTCCAGCCGGTTATTTACCCTCTTCAATTTCCTTGTCTGTGAAATAATTTTCATACGGTTTTGTTGCAAATTGATACCAATAATGTTCATAAAGCAATGAACACAGTATGAGGGGTTTTGTTCTTATTCTTGATGCCACCTTAATTTAAGGCTTTTGCCATCCCATGCTTGGACCACTGCACTGAAATGCAGACCATTCACCTTGACTCTATATTCTCCTGACCTCAGGCCATTCTGTTAGACCTTGACTGAAAACCCTTCTGGAAGCAGATGGCTCAAATCACTTGAAGTTTTCCCTGCCAGCCGTTGTTGCCTGCAGTGCCTTATTTTTAAAGACTCTATAGGATGCTTACCAATATATTGAATATTTATTGAAATACAGTCATGTATTGCTTAAACGTGGAGATCCATTCATGCGTTGTTAGGCAATTTCATCATTGCATGAACATCATACAGTGTACTTACACAAACTTATATGGTATTGCCTACTACACACCTAGGCTATGTGGTGTAGCCTATTGCTCCTGGGCTACAGACCTGTACAAGATGTTACTGTATTGAATGCTGTAGGTAAATGTAAGAAGATGGTAAGTATCTGTGTATTTTAAACATATCTAAAGATAGAAAAGGTATGGTAAAAATATGGTGTTATAATCTTCTGGGACCACAATGGTATATGTGGTCTGTTGTTTACTGAAACATTGTTCTGCAGCACATGACTGTATATAAAGGCTGACCTTGGAGATATCGCAGATTCAGTTTCAGACCACTGCAATGAAGCAAATATCTCAATTAAGAGAGTCACATGATTTTTTTGTTTCCCAGTGCATACAAATTATATTTATACTATATTATAGTCTAATAAGGTACAATAGCATTTTGTCTAAAAACAATGAACATACCATAATTAAAAATACTTTATTGCTAAAATATGCTAACAATCATCTGAGCCTTCAGTGAGTCATAGTCTTTTTGCTGGTGGAGGGTCTTGCTTTGAGGTTGATGGCTGCTGACTGATCAGTGTGGTGGTTGCTGAAAGGTGGTGTGGCTGTGATGATTTCTTAAAATAAAACAACAATGGAATTTGCTGCATTGATTGATTTTTCTTTTCATGAAAGATTTCTCTGTAGCATGTGATGCTGTTTAATACCATTTGATGCACAGTAAAATTTCTTTCAAAATTGGAGTCAGTCTTCTCAAATTGTGCCCATGCTTTATCAGTTAAGTTTATGTTTGCTGTCATTATCCTTTTTTATTATTTTGATAATGTTCAAAGTATCTTCACCAGGAGTAGATTCTGCCTCAAGAAACTACTTTCTTTGCTCATCCATAAGAAGCAGCTCCTCATTAAAGTTTTATATGAGGTTGCAGCAATTTGGTCACATCTTCACTTCTAATTCTAGACTTTTTGCTATTTCTGCTACATCTCCAGTTACTCCACTGCAGTCTTGAACCCCTCAAAGTTATTCATGAGGATTGGAATTATCCTTCCTTTTAATGTTGATATTTTGACCGCTTCCTATGAATCAGAAAGGTCCTTAATGGCATTTAGAATGGTAAATCCTGAATCTTTTGCAGAATATTTAAATTTACATTGCCCAGATACATCAGAGGAATCACCATCTATGGCAGCTAGATCCTTACAAAATGTATTTCTTTTTTTTTTTTTTTTTTTTTTTTTTTGAGCTCGAGTTTCACTCTTGTTGCCCAGGCTGGAGTGCAATGGCGCAATCTCAGCTTACTGCAACCTCTGCCTCCCAGGTTCAAGCGATTCTCCTGCGTCAGCCTCCCAAGTAGCTGGGATCACAGGCATGCACTACCATGCCCAGCTAATTTTGTATTTTTAGTAGAGCCAGGGTTTCACCATGTTGGTCAGGCTGGTCTTGAACTCCTGACCTCAGGTGATCCATCCCCACCTCAGGCTTCCAAAGTGCTGGGATTACAGGTGTGAGCCACCACACCTGGCCTAAAATGTATTTCTTAAATAAAAAAAAAGTTGAAAGTCAAAATTACCCCTTGATGCATGGGCTGCAGAATGGGTGTTGTGTAAGCAGGGATGAAAACAACATTCATCTCCTTGTACATCTCCATCAGAGCTCTTGGGTGACCAAGAGCTTTGTCAATGAGGAGAATACTTTGAAAGAAATCTTTTTTTCTGAGCAGTAGATCTCAACAGTGGGCTGAAAATATTCAATAAACCATGCTACATACAGATGTGTTGTCATCCAGGCTTTGTTGTTCCGTTTACAGAGTACAGGAAGCATAGATTTTGCCTCATTATTAAGGGCTCTAGAACTTTTTGAGTGCTCAGTGACCACTGGCTTCAACTTAGAGTCACCAGCTGCGTTAGCCCCTAACAAGAGAGTCAGCCTGTCCTTTGAAACTTTGAAGCCAAGCATTGAATTATCCTCAGTAGCTTTAACAGCCCAATGTCCTCTTCCAATAGATGGCTGTTTATTCTACATTAAAAATCTGTTGTTTACTGTAGCCACTTTCATCATTTATCTTAGGTAGATCTTCTGGAAAATTTGCTGCAGCTTCACCATCAGCACTTGCTGCCTCACCTTGCACTTTAATTTACGGAGATGGCTTCTTTCCATACATCTCACAAATCAACCTCTACTAGCTTCACACTTTTCTTCTGAAGCTTCCTCATCTCTCTCAGCCGTCACAGGATTGAAGACAGTTAGGGCCTTCTCTGGATTAGGCTTTGGCTTGAGGGAATGTTGTGGCTGGTTTGATCTTCTATCCAGACCACTCAAACTTTTTCCATATCAGCAATAAGCCTGTTTCACTTTCTCATCATTCATGTGTTCACCGGGATAGCACTTTTTATTTCCTTCAAGAACTTTCCCTTTGCATTCACAACTTGGCTAACTATTTGGTACAAGAGGTCTTCCAGCCTGTCCTGGTGTCCAATATGCCTTCTTCACTGAGCTTAATTATTTCTAGCTTTTGATTCAGAGGAAGAGACGTGTGACTCTTCCCTTCATTCGAACACTTAGGAGCCATGTAGAGTTATTAATTGGACTCATTTCAATATTGTTCTGTCTCGGGAAATAGGGAGGCCTGAGGAAGGGAGAGAGATAGGGGAATGGCCAATTGGTGGAGCAGTTAGAACACAAACATTTATGGATTAAATTTGTTGCCTTATATGAGAGTTGTTTGTGGTACTCCCCCAAAATCACAACAGTGACATTGAAGGTTACTGATCACAAGTCACCATAACAGATATAATAATGATGAAAAATGGAAATAGTACCAGGATTACCAAAACATGATGCAGAGACATGAAGTGAGCTCATGCTGTTGGAAAAATGGCACTGATAGACTTACACAATGCAAGGTTGCCACAAACCTTCAATTTACTAAATAAACACGGTATCTATGAAGCACAATAAACCAGAGTGCAGTAAAATGAATGTCTGTACGTATCCTTAACAAATAAGGCTCATATCTTTTCTGGCTATCATGATCATAATATATTGTTAAATTCTTAAATCATTATATTGTTATAACTTATTATAATCATTTTACTTGGTATTATGAGCTCATTTTTGCTATCGTTGAGACACCTATCTTCTATTACAATACAATTTTCTTATTGTAATAATTTTGTAAGCATTGTCCTGGTCATTTGGTGACCTTGAGTATTGCAAAATTTCTGATGTAATGAAGCAATTACAGTTGGCAAATGAGGCAGACACTGAATTACAGAACTTCTCACTCAGGAGCCTACGCTGAAGGTAACCGATTTACCATTCCTGAGACTAACAGTCCAGTCCTGACAGAACTCAAGTCAATGGGTCTTGCCCACCCGTTTATAACAATGGCGTTTTCATGAACCAGAATTTCAGATTGAAGCTGATGAAAACAAGTAATCAATATCTTTGCATCCTATTGTTTCAGTGTTCTGGTGGGTTGGCTAAATGGGCCAATTAGAATAACACAATGCAAATTTCCTGCTTGATATAAAAGTCTTTTTTAAACAGCTTCAGTTTATGCTAAAGAATAAAAATAGTGAAAAGGAAATTTTCAAACTATATGATGAAAACTTCAAGAGCCTTACATTCCTTCCTTATTATTACTAGTTTTGTGACCATATGATGGACACTGTGATGTAAGTCCTAAATCCATTATGCCACATTCCGTAAATGTAGGCATATAAAGTATTCTGTCATCTGTAGTTATTTCAAACTGCATTCAATATCTTGGTTCCCAAGTGCATTGGATTTTATTAAAAGCATTCTGCTGTAACATCCATTCTTCCTAATTGGTTTACAGATTGCCCCTACCATTCAGGCAGACCTTAATTGCATTTTTCCACAAATCTCATTTGATTTATGGTCTCTTGTTTGCTTTATATTATTTATAATAAATTGAGGTAAAATTCTTAAAACATGAAATAAAATTTATAATATTTTGTCTTCTACAAATATGGAACTTATCTAAGGATTTTCAGAGTCATTTTCCTTGTTTTAAAAGTTGTTTAGACAAGCTACAACCATCTGCATGGTTTCCAATAATAAGATCTTTATTACCATCCCAGGATTAATTATATTTCACTTGATTTTTTTTATGTACAGATGTTTAGGATTATATGGAATAAATTATGTATAGAATATAAAAATGGTATGTCCTTCTATAAAGCTTAGGTGGATACGCGTGTCATACGTACCTGGAACAGAAAACAATATTATTTCGGCTGTAGTGACAAAGCATCTGCATAAAATTCAGTGCCACTGATGCACCGAGAGAGCTAATTGAGAACATTCTTGCTTCTGTTACAAGTTCTGGCTTTTGAGATGCCAAGAGTTAATTTAGAATGGATCTATGGCAGATCCCAAAAAATATAAAGTGTTTAAAAATAAGTAAATAGAAATATAAAGACAGAGGATACCAGAGACTTAAGAAGAGAATTTGTCACTGTCAAGTGATTACATATCACCATGGATTATTCTGTAAAGTTCTTTTCTAAATAAAGGCTTTCCATGGAAGTGCAGGCATGGAATCATTTCTGTAGGGTACATGAAAATTTATTGAAAGGAAGAAGTATAAGTTATCTATATCAATTTATAAAAAGCCTTCTAAGCTTTGTTAGAAATGTGTCTATTCATTCAAAAGTTTGAACATTAAGAATTTTGAGCTGAGAATCAGAAAGATTGGAGTATATTCAGTATAAGAGACAAAAAGAAAAGAGAAATTGATTTTTAGAGAAATGCAAAGACAAAAGGGGGAAAGATGGATGATCTCAACAAATTTTAGACCAACTCAGTAAGTGGGAGGCTTATTATCAACAGTAAAAATAACTATGTGACTTCTAGAAAAACTCAAAAAGGGAGGTTAGTGGATGATTGGCAAACAAAATATCTAAATAATGGTTGTAATTGAGTTTCTTAAATGGGGCATTGGGACTTTCCTCTTCACTAGAATAGTAAAGAGGCCCCAACATCTGCAGTGCCAGTGGAGACCTCACGAGGAGCTTGGGCTTGTTCCCCACTTAGTGACGAAAGAGTTGTCTCCTTCCCATTGGAGTTAAGTCAGAGGACTGCCTAGAGAGTGAGGAATTTCACCACTGCCCAGGGTAATGAGGCCACACCGTTTATGATGTCAGTGTGGACAATGGGGGAGCAGTAATGAGTCACTCCTGCCCCTTCCAGCCAGGAGGCTATCAGTGGAGGCCTAGTGGGTTCTGGAATCTCCATCCCCACCCAGTATTAATGAGGCACTCCCTCCTCTGGGGTCACCCAGTATTAATGAAGCATTCTCTCCTCTGGGGTCAGTAGATGCCAAGTAGAGTAATGAGACCTCTACCCCAACTTGGCAGTAATAAGGTAGCACCCTTCCCCCAACCTTTGCCAGAGAAATGTCAGAATAAGCAAGCTAAAACAGAAGCTTTAAGATCTCATAATATAATGTATCAAACATACAGGTTTCACAAGAAAATCAGTAATGACACCAAGAATCAGGAAGATCTCAGAGTGAATGTAAAAATATAATCAACAGGTGCCAACACCAAGATAACAGAAATGTTAGAAATGTCTAGGGAAGAATTTTAAATTAGTTACTTCCAAAAATGCTTTTATGAGTATTATGACACACTTGAGACAATGAAAGAGTGGAAAGTCTCAGAAAAGAAATAGACGATATAAAGATGAACCAAATAGAAATTATAGAACTGAAAATACAACTCAAATTAAATAAAAGCATATTTGGGCTCAACAGCAGAATGCAGGAGGCAGAAGGAAGAATCCACAAACTTGAAGATAGAGCAGTAGAAGTTACCCAATATGAACGACAGAGAAAATAGGCCAAAAAAAAAAAAAAGTTTCAGGGATCTGTGGTACCATAACAAAAGATCTAACATTAATGTCATTGGAGTCTACAAGGAGAGGAAAAAGAAGCCAGGCCAGAGAAGTACTCAAAGAAATAATGACTGAAAACTTTCTAAATTTGGCAAGAGACATGAACCTACAGATTCACAAAGTTGAACAAACTTCAAACAGGATAAAAAGCAAAGAAATGCATGCAAAGGCACATTGTAATTCAACTTCTGAAAATTAAAGACAGAGAAAAATCGTGGCATAACTAAAAAAAAGTGGCACCTTATAAATAAGGGAAAGCAATGTGAATGAGAGTGGATTTATCATCCAAAGCCTTGAAGGGTAGAAGGAAGTGGCACACTATTTTTCAAGTGCTAAAAGAAAGAACCATGAACCTTAAATCCTACATCCAGTTAAAATGTAGTTTTGGAAATGCAGAAGAAATCAATAAAATTGGCCAACTTCTAGTAAGATGGGCAAAGGAAAAAGCAAAGAGACAAATTACCAAATATCAGAAATGAAGAATGGATATCATGAGAGACCTTCCAGACATCAGAAGGATAATACAGAAAAACCACAAGCAATTCTACACTTGTAAGTTTGACAACTTAAATAAAACGGGCCAGTTCCTCAGAAAATACATGTTACTGCAAGTCATCCAATAAGAAGCAGATTATTTAAGTAGCCCTATAACTTTAAAGGCTATTACATTTGTAATAGAAAACTCCATATCAAAAGGTGACAGAATAAAAATCACAGAAGCATATTGATTGATGCAGAAAAAAATTGCAAAAATTGAACATTTACTTATAATGAAAAACTATCAGAAAAATAAGCATAGAGGGGGAAAGGTCATCAACTTGATAAAGAGCATCTACCAAAAATTTTGCAACTTTATCCATAATAGCCAAACCCAGGAAGTAATCCATATGACCTTTAAAGGTGGATGGGTAGACAAACTGATGTATCCATGCCATGGAATACCATTCAGCATTAAACAGCAATGAACTATTGACATATGTTGACTACCCCTTATCTGAAATGCTTGGGATTCAAAGTGTTTTGGATTTTTGATTTTTTCAGCTCCAATAAGCATTTCCTGTGAACACCATGTCAGCGCTCAAAAAGTTTCAGATTTTGGAGCTTTTCAGATTTTGATACTCAGTCTGTACACACAACAACTTATATGATTCTACAGAGATTTATGTGGAGTGAAAAAGGCCAGTTCCAAAGGGTTACATGTATGATTCTTGAAATAACAAAATTACAGAAATGAAGAGGACATAGTTGTTGCTAGCGGACGAAAGTTAAGGGGAAGAAAGAGTGTGGCTGTATAAGGGCAAATTGAGGGAACTTTGTGGTGGTAGAAATGTTCTTGTCTGTATCAATGTCAATAACCTATTGTGATATAGTACCACAGTTTGTAGGATATTCCCATTAGGGAAAGCAAATAAAGGCTATGTGTGTTCTGTGTGTTATTTCTTACAACTGCATATGGATCTATGATTATCTTAACAATAAGTTAAACAAGAAAACAAAATAAAATAAATGAGGCTTTTGCTGAGCAGTAATCAGTATTCTACAATAACAATACACACACACATGCACATACATCTATGCACTATACACTGGCACTATTGCACATAATTTACTATAAATATTTGTTCACACATTTATGCTTGTTTAACTTGGTCGAATTTTCTTTCTTTAGATTGTATTCTGTCACTTTTTTGAGGGTGTTAAAATGGTGCCATGTTGGTAGATGTTACCATCAACCTTTTCTAAAAAAAACAAACTTTTTGGCAACATAAAAATTTGTCAATCATTTATCAATTCCCAAAAATGTGATTCAAGATTTACTCCTCCATGAATTTCAGAAGTCCAGGAATCACAGCTCTACAGTTTCCATGATAGTAATATAGCTAAAACTGTTCTTTTTATGTAGCCTCCAGCTCAAAGAGCTGAACAAAATAGTTGTTAAATACATGTGGTTATTTAATAATTGAATGAATTTGACTGAAAATGGTGGCTATTAATTCTAATTCCAGAACAAATTCCTAATTTTCAATAAGTAAAAGGAAATCTTCCTTCCTACTGGTAATACCCAATCTGTCTCAATTACTCATATAATCATATACTGGGAGTAATGTGCTATGTAGTGGAGTAAATTCTAAACTCTAATAAATGTGTGTTACCTCACTCTTCAACTCCACTTCAGCATTTAATCATTGTAATAAGGTATTTCTTAATACCACACTTAATTTCATATATAATCCTTTTATATATGTATTAGATACAATGTATTTTTCATATCTAATATGTGTATTGTATGTTTATTTATTGTATGATATTTAGATATGTTAATATATTCATTAAAATTGGAGTTTTTAACAAAAATATTACAAATTAACATATAAAATAACTAAAAATATTAAGTTATATTATTTTGTCTATAGTTAGTATTAGCAAAGTAATCATGAATTTATTAAGCTAATATATAAAATGACTAGTATTTACCTTTTTTCAGTAAGCAGGGAAAAATAATCATGTTTAGACTATATGTAAGGAACAGAACAGTACATTTATTTTCTAAATACTTTACTTACTACTTTTAATTTTGTAATCTAATGAATTAGTTCCAATGTAAATACAGATTTGAAAGATGTATTCATTGTAAATAACTCTATAGGAAATATTTCTTCTTCAATGAAAATTTCAGTTTTGGAGATGGAAGTTTCTCATCGGTTGTAATTTCTCATCTATTCTAATGTTACTTTCTTGTAAATTCATGTTACCAAATGTATGCTATACACACACATAGTAGGCCACCTTTTTTTTCTTTCTACACTAATTTATTATTACTTTTATATCATTTTGGTAGTTTTATTGTTAATATTCATAATATGAGAAGATATTCCACTATTTTACATATATATAGAAAAATTGAAATGTTTTAAATTACTTCAGTATTCCATAAAGTGTATCAGATCCAAGATTAGAATTTATAAGTATTTGAAATTGTAAAAGTTTTAACATTCTAAGCTTAAGACACCTCTATTAAAATGTTTTTCGTATACATAATATCAGTCTTCTCTTCCCAATAAAGTGATATTTTAAGTGACATTTTCTAAGAATGCTTTCTAAAGTAGCTTGAAATAAAGCAGACTTTTAATAGTGATTATAAAATAATTTTCTTCCCCAGGTGTCTGTATTAACAGATTTCTGTTGTCCCTTATTAGATAATGTAGTTTTATCTTCCAACATATTTATACAAGCTGAAATCTTTAAAAACAGAAAGTTCTTTTATTGTGAATTTTTTTAGTATGTCTTAAAACCTGATCCTTATTTATTTTTTTTTTTTCAATTAAGGTGAGAGGCCCTCCAGCTGCAGGGGCATTTAAAGAAAGACCAACCAAGCCCACAGCATTTCGAAAATTCTATGAGCGAGGTGACTTCCCAATTGCCCTTGAGCATGATTCAAAAGGAAACAAAATCGCCTGGAAGGTAAGTCAGGGCACAGCTGTGCCGGCCAGCTGCACCTGCTGAAGTGACATCTCCCAGTGCCAAACACACTTGGCTGCTAAGTAAATAAACTGGAGTCATTTCTCAGCACGTGGAAGATGGTGGGAAAGCTCTTAGAGAAAGCCCCCCTGTGTCAGCCATCCACCTTGACTAACAATTATAGCCCACAAAGAAGAAAATGACAGAGTTGCTTTGCCTTAGAGAATTGTCTGCTTCCCAATTCATCTCTATTTTTATGAGAACCTGGCAGCCCGGCTTGTTTCAGGCAGTCCATCAAATGATGGAACTGGCGGCTGGATACGGAGAGCAACAGCCATTTATCTCCCCCAGATTTCACCTTCCTGCAGGACACTTCCAAATGGAAGCTTTAATTACCTAAATGGATAGGTCAAGATTGTCTGCTCCCTGGAAATGCAGAGTAAAATACAAAAGCAGGCCGATCCCAATCCTGGCTCTCCTTTCCGTCCCAGCCTGTGTCAGCAGGCGCGATGGCTGTCACACGTGCCCTGTTAGAGGCTGACCTCCACCGCCGAAGCCATTACAGCACAGACATTTTTCTGACAAAAGGTTAATTGGCTTCAAAATAAATGTATTGCCTAATGACTCCATTCTAATGTGGTTGTGTTCCTTTATAAAAGGCTCACAGATGTTATTTGTAAAAACTTGCCAATCTCTTAACCGGAGAAGGCTTTTACATTTAATTTGAGAAAAATAAATGCTGGTCTCTAACCAGCTTCTGCTATTTAATTATTATTGCTATCAAAGACTTTGCTTTTGGTGATATTTATCAACTAAAAGGGCCTTTCTGCCTACAGACAGCAAAGCAGTTGTGCACACTTATGAGTATCACATCAGGTTAAGGACAAGAAAAGGTTTTGGCCAAATATTAGTTAAATTAAGCAATTGACACATTTAACTGGGAAGTCCAGCAGTCGTGGCCAAAAGCAAATCAGGAATTGTTTTTAATTAGTAACAGATAAATTTATGTTAAAAATAAAATTACAAATCAGAGAAATCAAAGTAAATAGCTTAAAAAGGTGCATTAAAATTAAATTTTTCCTTCCTGTATAGAAACATTGAAAGGATTATTGCATTATATCTAGTATGTCTTTTGAAATATTTTCATATTGTTATCAAACATTTCTAATTCTTGAGCAGTCATCCGATATCAGTTATTGAACTTAGAATTATTCCAACTTATGTTACAAGAGGAACTTGGTGGTATCCTTATTAGGAAACCTTACTATAAAATTTTGGGGGGGGTGGGAAAGAGGTGAGTAACATTATTGTCTCCTTTATAATAGTCTCTGTTAGAATGTGAACTTGTTATGCGAAAATGTACATATGATGAGAAAAAATTTATAGCGTGTATAACTAACTTTCATACTTTAGTCTTAATATAAATATTTCCAAACTTTTGTTTGGATTTTTGGATTCATATATTTGAATGGTTGCATGGATTTTGTGTTTGCCTGTCTATGTACTGGCTCATACAAGATAATACAATGGAGTTTCTTCAAAACCTGATTCCTGTTGAGTTAAATAATATGTCATAATTCTTTATAAAAAGTGAGTGGCTTTTGGTGTTTTAGGTAATTATAACCTACACATAAATTGTATTAATGAAAATAAATTATATAGATTTACTATGATTCAAATAATTTTATGAGCAACCTTTAGAAGTGTAGAGACTAGAAAAAATCATTTTGAAAATAAATTATTAATAAAAATATGAGGTGAATCATTTTCTTTATCTTTGATAATCCAACAGGCAGCAGGGATATAAAATGCTTTTCTTTTTTATGGATATATTAATTCTCTTAAGCTACTATTGATTATAGCACTGATTCAGCAAGCTAAAAAGTAATAAAAAGAAGAAACAATTTATTTGCTGTCATTGGTAGTATAATAGCATAAATTTAGAAAAACATCTTATTCCAGAAGCTGTGGACTTCTTTTAGAGAGTTGCTACTACATTTTAATTGCATTACTGTAACACTGAAGATAAGACATTAAGATTATTTATTATTTTATTATTTTTTTTTGAGACGGAATCTTGCTCTGACCCCCAGGCTGGAGTGCAGTGGCGCCATCTCGGCTCCCTGCAACCTCCGCCTCCCGGGTTCACGCCATTCTCCTGCCTCAGCCTCCTGAGTAGCTGGGACTACAGGCACCCACCACCACGCCCAGCTAATTTTTTGTATTTTTAGTAGAGACGGGGTTTCACTGTGTTAGCCAGGATGGTCTCAATCTCCTGACCTCGTGATCCGCCTGTCTCGGCTTCCCAAAGTGCTGGGATTACAGGCGTGAGCCACCGCGCCCAGCCAAGACATTAAGATTATTAAACATAGGCTTGGGAACCATCTATCCATAGTTTATACTTATTTCGTGGCACGTTTGATGAAAGGACAATCTGGTGCTAAATAAGAGGAGGGATTGTTTTAGGATGCCATTCCTAAGGAAGAACTCTCGAGTGCTGAAGGAAGCAGAGCCATCCGTCCCCCACAAAAAACTAAAAACAAGAGGCCAAGACCCTGCACTCTTCTCTTGTGTGTGGGCAGAGCACCGGTTTCTGGTCATGAAAACCCCTCGTCTCAATGTCATAGCTCATTCCTCACTGAGGACTGCTGAGGAGAAGCGCTTCCCTCCGAGGATACCGGCCCTCTCTCAGCTCTCCTCAGACACCCTAGGGACTCCAAGTAGATTTGTGAGCACCTGAAATGATGCACATAACTAAGCGAGAAGCAGGTCTATTTCTTTTATCAGTGTTTCCAGAGCCTGTGGCTCTGAAGGACTTAGGACGCACTGCTCTAAACCCTGGCACACGCTGCCCCAGCCTCTCACGGTCATTCCAGTCTGTGAAGGTTCTGGTCTGGGGATCCCTCCCCAGCTCCTCAGACTCCTCTTCTACTTGTTCTGGATTAGCTGAGCTGATCTTCACCAGGTTAGGAACCATCGTATGTTCTTGAAATAACAAGGGCACTCTATGGTAACATCAGAAAGTAGAAGCAAGAGTTAGGGACAGACAGATGTCTTTACATGCTTAGCCCACACCCTGCTCTCAGTTCCAGTTTCATGCACATGGAAGTGGTCATTTGTTCCAGATGCCAAAACAACGTGGCAGGCTGCGTGTCATTGTCTCTGCGGCTTCGTCTATTTCTTGTGGCATCTCTGAAGATTGCAGCAGTGTCTGATCCAACTGTCTGCAGTGGTGGAAATGTTCTACATCTGCACCGTCTAATATGGTACATCTGGCCATATGCGGTGATTAAGCACTTGAAATGTGCCTACCGAGACTGAGGAACTCAATTTTTAATTTTATTTAATTTTAATTAATTTTAATTTAAATAGCCACATGGTTACCATATTAGACCATGCAGCTCCAGATTAAGATAATGGCAGTCAAAAATAAATGCCTGAATCTGCTACCCAGATAGATAGAAGGTTATCAGCATGTTAGAATTTTTATTATTAAAGTGAAAAAATGGGACTTATCTATGGATTTTTTTGTCATGGTTTTCTATGCATATCATAAATTCATTGGTAAATATGAGAAAAGTTTTGCAAAATGTTTGTAGTGAAAATTTCTGTATACTTATCAATAGCAAATTCATGAGCTATGAAAGATGAATAGATCTCATCTTAAATATGAAATCTACCAGGCAAGCCCAGTAATAGTGTATTTTTAATTTTTAAATATGCGTTTTCTAAATATCGCTAAAGAATTCTTGATTATCAATGGTTGTAGTTATAAAAAAGCATAAGGAATACTTAAACAAAATGTTAATCTGTTTCTTTTGCTACACTTTCCTTGACCCCTCTAACATTTGGGAAATACGACTGTTGATTCTTTAGCTGTCTTCAATATCCACATTATTGGCAACAGATGAGAAAAGAGCTGAGCTGTCTGGATAAGTTACAAAGCAGATAGTCAGATGAACGATGGAATTTTAAAAATTGTGTTTGAGTTTTCTCATCTTAAATTGCCATCCTTTGATTTTCTGTCCTTCTGTAATATAAATCACACACTTCTAATGATGGTGATCAGGGTGGGGACAGGGCTTTTTGTAAAGGTTTTCCATATGGGCATCTGGAGAGGGAAGAAATGCTATATGAATTGGTAAAATGTGCAGCCCATTGTCTCTACCTCTGCTGTGTAAATAAAGAGCGAAGAGAAGCATACAAGTGGTTTTGAAACGGTCACTCCAATAGAGACCTCGAGAGAAAGAGATGGAGATAAATACCTGAGGCACTGTGAATTTTTAGAAATAACTATATCATATTAGAAACCATTAATTTATTTTGAAGATGGAAACAGGTACACCTACATAAAGGTGTCTCAAATCTTTCACTTTCTAGGCATTTTGATGTAGTAGATATTGATACAGGTCATCTTTCTCCATGATAATGTGCTATGTGACAGAATATGACATGCACTAAGATGGTCTTGTTTTCCACTAAATTTCTAATAACCAGGCATAAGAACGTCCCAGATATCAGAGATATTTGAATAGGACATAGATAAACCCGTAACCCTCTAGGAAAATCAGGATATAATACCACCCTTTCACAAACGCAACAAAATCACAAACCTCTCAAATTTGAAAGGGAGAAACTCAAAATGGACTTGTATTTTGTCCAAAATCCCTCCCCACTCCCCGCACAGCACCCAATCAACCCACACCTGGCAGTGTCATGATGGTCCTTGTCCAGAGTAGCAGAGATGCCAGAGGCCTTTCCGCATTCTTGTTTTTTCTTCTTTGACATGTAAATGATATTCCATAGCCACCTATATTGAAATGAAATTAATAAAACCGGAACTGATACATTTGAGCAGGTATATGTGAGAATGGACTTAGGTGGCCTCTACTCACTGCCAAAAATGTATCTTCCTCACTGCCCTATTAGAGATACATAAAATCTCACCATGGAGGCAAATTTCCCCTTACGTTAATATAGTAATTGTACCTGCTGATTAAAATTTAGATCTCCAGACTTGGTTTTGTATTAAAAAATGACTTATTAAAATTTATCAGGTAACTATAAACATTTAATACTTTTTATAAATAAATGTTGACATAAATGTGTCATTTATATATTTATACCCCACATTGTTTCAAAATGGATTTAAATTGTCTTACAAAAAAACTATAAAGTCAGCATAAATAAGAGATGAGAGAAATGAAAACCATAGGGACCCAAAATGGACCCAGTAACAATGTTAGTAAAAATAGGCATATCCTGAAATCCTATAAGGCGAGATCTTTGTCTGTATTTCTGGTTTATTCACTCACTTTCCTGGTACCTAGAACAGTACTGTCACAGGGCAGGCACCCAGGGATATTTGTTGAATGCAAGTAAAGCATACAGGAGCTGATTGTTTTTAAGTTTTATTTCTCTTGCTTCGTAGGCCTCACTTTCCTTATCTGTAAGTGACAACAATATACCAGGTGATTTCTATGGCCCTTTTAAATTATGAGCATTCAAATAAGTTTTGTTTCATAATTATTAAAATAACTATTTTGAGATGTTCATGGAATACTTCAAAGAACAAATATTAAGTACAAATTTGCCACAGAGATAAATTCTTCTGGTAGCAAAATGGAAATATTAGCAGCAGCACATTTAATTTGAATCCATAGCACTTTAGGTTCCATAATGATATGCAACGGTCTTGAGAGGGTTGAACTTTTACCAGGAGGATGCTCTTTAGGTTATACATGAATGCTTTCCAGTGACTACTCATCCCTTAAAGTTTGCTTTCAAAATGACAAGTTCGCTTCCCTTTCTAAAGGACTGAAAATATATGTCGCACTTGAACACCCAAGTAAAGGAAATGCTGTGAATAAATTAATTAGATGCATAAATCAGCCTTTATAATTTCCACTGATGGTGTCTCAGACAACACCTTTAATTATGTGTTGACTGACAATTCCATTCAGTATTTCTTCTCTGGCGTTTTCTCCTTTTTTTCTAGTTCTTTTTATTTCTCAGCATCATTGGTATTCAGGAACTATAAAAAGCTCTGCCAATGTGACTGTTTTCATTGACATAACTGATAATTTCCTAGTAGGAAAAACAGTTATTGCATATAATTATTATAAAAGTATGCACACATTTTCTTACAATTAAAATCAGCCCCAACTCCGGATAGCTTATTATCTGCAAATATTATTGCATTTTAAAGTAAATCACACTGTGATGTGATACTCGATCCATTTGCTATCAGAATATTCACAAGATTCTGTAATTCTGAGTTATAATTTAGTCCCTTTGTACCTTCAATTTCTTAATGTTTCAATTTCTTAAGGATTTAAAAAAAGTAATGCTATATCTGTTGCCCCTAAGGTAAAACTGATATTGACTTTTGAAATCTTGTAGGCAAATTTATTTGAGCTGAATAATTTGTTTCACATCAAGGAGAATGAATGTTCTCTTAGAATTGTCCTGGGCTTCCATTTCTTTTGATAACTGCCAAAGCTTGAGTTTGGATAACAGGACTTAGTAGAATTTGCAAGGCAAATTTTACAAGAGAAGTGACAATTTACCTGATTTTTGTACAAGAGAGCTGCCATGTTCCCACAATTATTTCCTTTGTGATTAATTAATAGACAGAGCTTATTCCAGAAGTCTTGAAAAAAAAATCCTCTGGCAATGAGTGTACTATTCTTAATGCCATTCTTTTATTGATGTAAATTGCTACATCTTAAAAGTGTACAGCATGAAAATACAGCCATGTATCAGAAATAACTTTTATTTAAATTGGTTAGATGACCTCTGAAAACCAGATGAAAGATTTTCTGCTGAATGCGCTGGTGCTCCCTGCTGCCTATATAATTTATGTGAGAAATTAGTGCAAATGGTTCACTTTTATGGAGCAGAGCTGCTTGTAGCAAGCCTGCAGAAACAATTTCCCCCCAAGCCTCCATCTGTTCTTCAAACTAGGGCATATGCCATCTCATCGAGCTTGAAAGTCAACTGATTTATAACTCCTGGAAAGTGCATAGATTGAAAAGAAAGGTCGACTGCTGCTCTGTGACAGTGATTTGTTTGGCATTGGCTAAAGACAATTCACATTACCAGGGACCCAAGGGGAAACAAGAAATGTTGTAAGTTTCAGATCTCAGTAGACTGACAACTAGAAGAAAAACAAATCACTCCTGCTTTTTAAGTCAGACGACCACCACGGTTGAAAAGTAGGTCTTGGTAGTGTTAAGGGTGCCAAAGCTAAGCTGCCACCCATATTGTCACTTAGCATCCCATGAAGAAATGTGTCACTGCCACCCTCTCAGTGGTAAATGTTGACATTGTAGAAGTATCAGTACTCTAATTTTTAAACAAAACATGTGTGTCACTGCTTGTCAGAAAGTTCTGTTTGGAGACACAAATTGGTCTTTGATGAATTTTCTATATCTACCCAAGGTTAATCTCCAGTTCTATTCCAATTAGTAATTTAATGAACGGTTCGCTCCTGTCTTATCACTCATCACGTGTCTCTTCTCTTTACTGAAGCACTATTGAGATCAAAAGTCCTTTGACAGATGACAAATGGAATCAGATTGGCAGTACACTTGTAAACAACAACAAAAAAATCATTCTTTGTTTGATGTTTTCATTTGAGTAGTCAAAGTATCATCCTCCCAGATAACAACTTTTAGTACATTGATGTTTTTGTTGTCTTTTTTCTACATGTATGTATGTTTTTTATTTTGTCAAAACTGTGTTTCACATGATAATTTTTAAGGAACTCAAAGGAACATTCATGGTCCTAATTAAGACAGGAGATTGATAGTGGACATACTGCCACAGGAATTCTAATAGTTTTTTCCAACTTAATGACAACGAAAAAGACAATCATCTTTTAATGTGCAGGTTTAAGTTTTCAGCAGTCATTACTAAGACCTTCGGAAAGGAGATACCCAAACATGTTTCTATGCAAAGCTCCATGTTAGCAGAGATGCACACACATGGCTTTTCCTGTAGTAATTCTCATGGCATGGTGCCCAACCACATAAGCAAGCTTGTCTTTGTGAGCATGTCATTATCATGTTTTTGAAGAGCATAGTAACTACTATTTTCACAAAGTTCATTATGTATGAAGCACATATCTTGCTATTTGGAAAAGTATAGAAATGGACAGAGTTGACAGAATCATTTTAAAGCCAACCTCTGCCCCTACTCTAAGAGACTGTCTTTACAACAAATACTCCTACAGAATTTCCAAGATTGGGTTCTAATCTGAATAAAGGAAAACCCACCAACCTTTGTAGCCATAAATTCTCAAATTTTGAGTTCTTATTTAGATTGATCTCTCTCTGTTCATGCATAGTTTTAAGCACTTAAAAAAACAGGTATATGGTTTGAATATTTCTGAATTCTTGAATATCTTGAAAATATAAAATTTCAACTTTCATGTACATAAAACACAATTTAATTGAAATTAATTCTTAAATTACAATTGCTTCCCTTCATATCTCTTTAGAAGATAACATCTTTGTATTCTATTAATAACATATGTTATCATGTTATATATATTATAACATACATGTATCATAACATATGTATTATAACATATATGTATGTGTATAACATATAACATATATTATGTTATGTTATTATGTATATCCAATTCCATTGATCTCATTTTCTGTAGAAATTCCCTTTATTTTCTGCCTGCACATTTGTTATTATACTGATTTGCCATTGCATGTTACATTTTCCTCTTTTTCTGTGTCTTCACAGATAATTTTGTGGTATGTTGAGAGATACTGTGTCAGATATTCGTGTCAAGATGCTATGTATATATGCTGAAAAATTAAGACTAGCCTGATTTTATTCCTTTAATGTCAATCTATCTTGTTTGTTGGTTTGTTTGTTTTGTTTAACAGCTTTGGTAAATGCACTATTTTTGTGTAATTAAAAATTGCTTCCATGTATTTTTCTTTTCCTTTTGTGTATTCTTCCTTTGCTATAGTAAGCTTATTGTCTACTTACTTGAAACTTCTTCTCAACTGAGGAAAGTTTTCTTTTGTAATATTACTTATTGTTACTCAGTCCCAATTTTCTATTTTCTTTCTTAGAACAAATATTACATGTAGATTATACATTTATATTCTATTCTATTATTTCTATCATTATCTCCCTCAATATTTTTATCTCTTTATCCTTGTTTTAACTTCTGACAGAGCTTTCTTTCTTTTTTTTTTTTTTTGAGACGAAGTCTTGCTCTGTTGCCCAGGCTGGAGTGCAGTGGTGCAATCTCGGCTCACTGCAAGCTCCACCTCCTGGGTTCAAGCGATTCTCCTGCCTCAGCCTCCCGAGTAGCTGGGACTACGGGTGCTGCCACCACACCCGGCTAATTTTTTGTATTTTTTTAGTAGAGAGGGGATTTCACCGTGTTAGCCAGGATGGTCGCGATCTCCTGACCTCGTGATCCGCCCGCCTAGGCCTCCCAAAGTGCTGGGATTATAGGCGTGAACCACCGCACCTGGCCAGAGCTTTCTTATGTTTCCTATTTTTGTTGGTATGGATCTATCCATTACTGCCACCAGTTCAAATTTTAGCTGTGCTTAGGTAAACTGCCCTGCACCTGGCCAATACCCAGTGTCTAGCATGAGCATGTTTCACCTGGTCTTATTCTGTTGGCCTAAAAGGGGACTTTGTAACTTCTAACACTGAGACAGCTGGAGTACACAAACACCTATAATCCCTAAAAGGTACAGGTACCCAGCTTTGTCTTCGCCTGCCTTTACCTATAGCATTTTGCTTGTGGGACACACTACTTTCTAGGACAGAATGCAATGTGGTACCAGAAATCTCTGTTCCTACAGAGATTTGTTGTTGTTTCTTGAGTTGACTGTGAATGGATGTAGGAAGGGTGAATGGAAGTGGATAGTGCTTTGTCTTGAAAGGCAACTATTTCAAGGCAGCAGGCTGGTGGCCTAGTCCCTCCCGCCCCCACCGTCACCCTTTTATTCTAGACCTTATGTTTCTGACAGGGCCAGGAACGGGGCTCAGAAAGTGTGGGAGAGATGAAAAAGCTGACTACCTACTTTTGGATTGGTGCCTCTGGTTGCAAAACATAAGCTGACTATGAATTGTGGTTTTCCAGTCCAATTCCATTGATCTCATTTTCTGTAGAAATTCCCTTTATTTTCTGCCTGCACACTTGTTATTATACTGATTAGCCGTTGCATTTTCCTCTTTTTCTGTATCTTCGTAGATAATTTTGTGGTTATGTTGGGAGATACTGTCTCAGAGATTCGTGTCAAGATGCTATTTAAAAGCACTGAGTCCAATTCATTTTTGTGCATTAATGGACTATATTCCTTTGCAGAGAAGTAATGTGATCTCATTAACACTTAGGCTACAGTGACTTGTCTATTCATAAAGGAATTGAGTATTTATAATGGGAAAGACATGGTGCTGGGCTCTGTAACCTGCATAATATGAGTTCTCATCTTAAGAAGCTTATTGACTGGAATAGATCACTATTCAAGGAAGAAACCGAAAGTCCTTTCAAAGAGTATATATCAAGTCTTAAGACAGATTGCTTCCGCTTGCATAGATCATAATTCTTAGTCCTTTATGCAGTATGTGTTAAACATTTGCTACTTCAGTGATCTGGTTCAAATAATTTCTGTAGACAAACTTTTCAAATTAAGAGTCTCTATAAAATTTTTGCGAGTTCATAAATGGTTATCTATTTCAGGGAGTGCAGCTTGCTGACACTTTCATGTTTCTTGTATTTCAGTTTTTTTAATTGCCATATTAAGAAATAATAAATTTTACCTTTAAAATGACCTTTAGGTAGTCAATCCACATACCTACGTATCTACATATTGTGGCAATCCCAAGTATCAATAAGATATTACTGACTTCAATGTTCTACTCTGTACTTTGAAATAAACACTTTGAAAAAAAATTATGTTTTTACCTATTTGTGAATTTTAAAGATTTATCGTGCTTGGGATTCTGTCTGATTTAAGTCTGAAGACTTCTGGAGTCATGGTTAAATACGAGCTGGGCTTTCTCATTCCAGCTTTCACATCTCTGCATCTCTGTTCTCTTATTTTCTATCTTTTTAAATCACTGTGTTTCATTCACTTTTTAATTCACTGTGTGTTGTAGGTGATTTCCTCAACTCTGTCTTCCAACTTAATAAGTTACTAGTTTAATCTACTGTATCATTTGTTGAAATTTTTTCAAATTTATTTTCAGTGAATATCAATTCTGGAATTTATATTTGTTTCTTAAAAAGATCTGCCTACTCTTATATTTTTCTCACTTTCTGGTTTCTCTTACTATCTTTATCAGATTGTATTTTTAAGTCACTCATTTGAGGTTCTTTTTCACACTCATCTATTATCTTGAGCTCCTGGGGTGTGAATTGGACCCTGCCTTCTGTGGGAGTCCCTTGCGGCCTGGGTTGTGAAGGCACCCGTGTGCTGTGCTTTCAGGTTCGTCTCTGCAGGACACACATTCTGAACCACTTTTGATGTGAATCAGCCTTCACGTTCCCTCACTGGGCTCCTGCTCACTGCTCTAGATTTGAGTTTCCCTTTCATTTCTGGGGACTTAGGATTTGCCTATCTTCCTTTTGAGAATGGCTATGCATTTATTTATTTATTTTATTTTACTTTTCCTGCAGTATTTGCAGCTTTTTTTGGCCATACTGACCAGAGGTCTTTCTATTAATTCTGTAAAATTGTTTTCTCAATTAACTGAATATCTTCGCTTAGATGCAGATTAAAGTACCATCTTGAGATGTAATCTTTCCTCAGTGTTAGAACAATTCTAATACTTCCTCAAGTAAAACAAAATCAATGGAATAAAATACGTTTTGTATTTCCCATGGAAGTCCCTTTATGTAAGCAAATTACCTTTATGTAAGCTAATGTGTATTGCATGATTGTGTATGTGTGTGTGTAATCAAACACACATAAATTAAAATTCTGTTGAACATAGCAAAACTTGGGTTTGGAAAAATCACAAGGAAAAGACATAAAAATTTTGTACCAACCCACAACTCTCATTTTTGTATGTATATAGTACGTGCATGTGTATGTGTGTATTTGCATTATAGTACATGCATGTGTATGTGTGTATTTGCATGTATATGCAAATATGTGTAGACATTTGTTCCTATTTCAGTACTGGAGTAAAGACTTTTCTTTTTTCTTTTTTTTTTTTTTTTTGAGATGGAGTTTCACTCTTGTTGCCCAGGCTGGAGTGCAATGGTGCAATCTCGGCTCATTGCAACCTCCATCGTCTGGGTTCAAGAGATTCTCCTGCCTCAGCCTCCCAAGTAGCTGGGATTACAGGCATGCGCCACCACACACAGCTAATTTTGTATTTTTAGTAGAGACTGGGTTTCTCCATGTTGGTCAGGCTGGTCTCGAACTCCCGACCTCCGGTGATCTGCCTGCCTCAGCCTCCCAAAGTGCTGGGATTAGAGCCACTGCACCCAGCCAAGATTTTAATTTTCATACCATAAAATTAAGGTGGGTGGGATTATCCTAAGGAGACCTTTGTCTTCTCAATATTCATATCTATTAATATGAATCTCTTGAGAAGCATTAACCCTTCTATTGGAAAACATCTTTCAAATGCTCTCCATTTGCAGCAAGTTGCATAACATTTTACTAAACATCATTAAATACTTTTTTTTTATTTTATTATTATTATACTTTAAGTTTTAGGGTACATGTGCACAATGTGCAGGTTAGTTACATATGTATACATGTGCCATGCTGGTGTGCTGCACCCATTAACTCGTCATTTAGCATTAGGTATATCTCCTAATGCTATCCCTCCTCCCTCCCCCCACCCCACAACAGTCCCCAGAGTGTGATGTTCCCTTTCCTGTGTCCATGTGTTCTCCTTGTTCACTTCCCATCTATGAGTGAGAATATGTGGTGTTTGGTTTTTTGTTCTTGTGATAGTTTACTGAGAATGATGATTTCCAATTTCATCCATGTCCCTACAAAGGACATGAACTCATCATTTTTTATGGCTGCATAGTATTCCATGGTGTATATGTGCCACATTTTCTTAATCCAGTCTATCATTGTTGGACATTTGGGTTGGTTCCAAGTCTTTGCTATTGTGAATAGTGCCACAATAAACATACGTGTGCATGTGTCTTTATAGCAGCATGATTTATAGTCCTTTGGGTATATACCCAGCAATGGGATGGCTGGGTCAAATGGTATTTCTAGTTCTAGATCCCTGAGGAATCGCCACACTGACTTCCACAATGGTTGAACTAGTTTACAGTCCCACCAACAGTGTAAAAGTGTTCCTATTTCTCCACATCCTCTCCAGCACCTGTTGTTTCCTGACTTTTTAATGATTGCCGTTCTAACTGGTGTGAGATGGTATCTCATTGTGGTTTTGATTTGCATTTCTCTGATGGCCATGATGGTGAGCATTTTTTCATGTGTTTTTTGGCTGCATAAATGTCTTCTTTTGAGAAGTGTCTGTTCATGTCCTTCACCCACTTTTTGATGGGGTTGTTTGTTTTTTTCTTGTAAATTTGTTGGAGTTCATTGTAGATTCTGGATATTAGCCCTTTGTCAGATGAGTAGGTTGTGAAAATTTTCTCCCATTTTGTAGGTCGCCTGTTCACTCTGATGGTAGTTTCTTTTGCTGTGCAGAAGCTCTTGAGTTTAATTAGATCCCATTTGTCAATTTTGGCTTTTGTTGCCATTGCTTTTGGTGTTTTAGACATGAAGTCCTTGCCCATGCCTATGTCCTGAATGGTAATGCCTAGGTTTTCTTCCAGGGTTTTTATGGTTTTAGGTCTAACATTTAAGTCTTTAATCCATCTTGAATTAATTTTTGTATAAGGTGTAAGGAAGGGATCCAGTTTCAGCTTTCCACATATGGCTAGCCAGTTTTCCCAGCACCATTTATTAAATAGGGAATCCTTTCCCCATTGCTTGTTTTTCTCAGGTTTGTCAAAGATCAGATAGTCGTCAATATGTGGTGTTATTTCTGACGGCTCTGTTCTGTTCCATTGATCTATATCTCTGTTTTGCTACCAGTACCATGCTGTTTTGGTTACTGTAGCCTTGTAGTATAGTTGGAAGTCAGGTAGCGTGATGCCTCCAGCTTTGTTCTTTTGGCTTAGGATTGACTTGGCGATGCGGGCTCTTTTTTGGTTCCATATGAACTTTAAAGTAGTTTTTTCCAATTCTTTGAAGAAAGTCATTGGTAGCTTGATGGGGATGGCATTGAATCTATAAATTGCCTTGGGCAGTATGGCCATTTTCATGATATTGATTCTTCCTACTCATGAGCATGGAATGTTCTTCCATTTGTTTGTATCTTCTTTTATTTCCTTGAGCAGTGGTTTGTAGTTCTCCTTGAAGAGGTCCTTCCCGTCCCTTGTAAATTGGATTCCTAGGTATTTTATTCTCTTTGAAGCAATTGTGAATGGGAGTTCACTCATGATTTGGCTCTCTGTTTGTCTGTTATTGGTGTATAAGAATGCTTGTGATTTTTGTACATTGATTTTGTATCCTGAGACTTTGCTGAAGTTGCTTATCAGCTTAAGGAGATTTTGGGCTGAGTGGGGTTTTCTAGATATACAATCATGTCGTCTGCAAACAGGGACAATTTGACTTCCTCTTTTCCTAATTGAATACCCTTTATTTCCTTCTCCTGCCTAATTGCCCTGGCCAGAACTTCCAACACTATGTTGAATAGAAGTGGTGAGAGAGGGCATCCCTGTCTTGTGCCAGTTTTCAAAGGGAATGCTTCCAGTTTTTGCCCATTCAGTATGATATTGGCTGTGGGTTTGTCATAGATAGCTCTTATTATTTTGAGATACATCCCATCAATACCTAATTTATTGAGAGTTTTTAGCATGAAGGGTTGTTGAATTTTGTCAAAGGCCTTTTCTGCATCTATTGAGAAAATCATGTGGTTTTTGTCTTTGGTTCTGTTTATATGCTGGATTATATGTATTGATTTGCGTATATTGAACCAGCCTTGCATCCCAGGGATGAAGCCCACTTGATCATGGTGGATAAGCTTTTTGATGTGCTGCTGGATTCGGTTTGCCAATATTTTATTGAGGATTTTTGCATCAATGTTCATCAAGGATATTGGTCTAAAATTCTCTTTTTTGGTTGTGTCTCTGCCCGGCTTTGGTATCAGGATGATGCTGGCCTCATAAAATGAGTTAGGGAGAATTCCCTCTTTTTCTATTGATTGGAATAGTTTCAGAAGGAATGGTACCAGTTCCTCCTTGTACCTCTGGTAGAATTTGGCTGTGAATCCATCTGGTTCTGGACTCTTTTTGGTTGGTAAGCTATTGATTATGGCCACAATTTCAGAGCCTGTTATTGGTCTATTCAAAGAGTCAACTTCTTCCTGGTTTAGTCTTGGGGGAGTGTATGTGTCGAGGAATTTATCCATTTCTTCCAGATTTTCTAGTTTATTTGCGTAGAGGTGTTTGTAGTATTCTCTGATGGTAGTTTGTATTTCTGTGGGATCAGTGGTGATATCCCCTTTATCATTTTTTATTGCATCTACTTGATTCTTCTCTCTTTTCTTCTTTATTAGTCTTGCTAGCGGTCTATCAATTTTGTTGATCCTTTCAAAAAACCAGCTCCTGGATTCATTAATTTTTTGAAGGGTTTTTTGTGTCTCTATTTCCTTCAGTTGTGCTCTGATTTTAGTTATTTCTTGCCTTCTGCTAGCTTTTGAATGTGTTTGCTCTTGCTTTTCTAGTTCTTTTAATTGTGATGTTAGGGTGTCAATTTTGGATCTTTCCTGCTTTCTCTTGTGGGCATTTAGTGCTATAAATTTCCCGCTACACACTGCTTTGAATGTGTCCCAGAGATTCTAGTATGTTGTGTCTTTGTTCTCATTGGTTTCAAAGAACATCTTTATTTCTGCCTTCATTTCGTTATGTACTCAGTAGTCACTCAGGAGCAGGTTGTTCAGTTTCCATGTAGTTGAGCGGTTTTGAGTGAGTTTCTTAATCCTGAGTTCTAGTTTGATTGCACTGTGGTCTGAGAGACAGTTTGTTATAATTTCTGTTCTTTTACATTTGCTGAGGAGAGCTTTACTTCCAAGTATGTGGTCAATTTTGGAATAGGTGTGGTGTGGTGCTGAAAAAAATGTATATTCTGTTGATTTGGGGTGGAGAGTTCTGTAGATGTGTCCGCTTGGTGCAGAGCTGAGTTCAATTCCTGGGTATCCTTGTTAACTTTCTGTCTCGTTGATCTGTCTAATGTTGACAGTGGGGTGTTAAAGTCTCCCATTATTATTGTGTGGAGTCTAAGTCTCTTTGTAGGTCACTCAGGACTTGCTTTATGAATCTGGGTGCTCCTGTATTGGGTGCATATATATTTAGGATAGTTAGCTCTTCTTGTTGAGTTGATCCCTTTACCATTATGTAATGGCCTTCTTTGTCTCTTTTGATCTTTGTTGGTTTAAAGTCTGTTTTATCAGAGACTAGGATTGCAACCCCTGCCTTTTTTTGTTTTCCATTTGCTTGGTAGATCTTCCTCCATCCTTTTATTTTGAGCCTATGTGTGTCTCTGCATGTGAGATGGGTTTCCTGAATACAGCACACTGATGGGTCTTGACTCTTTATCCAATTTGCCAGTCTGTGTCTTTTAATTGGAGCATTTAGTCCATTTACATTTAAAGTTAATATTGTTATGTGTGAATCTGATCCTGTCATTATGATGTTAGCTGGTTATTTTGCTCGTTAGTTGATGCAGTTTCTTCCTAGCCTTGATGGTCTTTACAATTTGGCATGATTTTGCAGTGGCTGGTACCAGTTGTTCCTTTCCATGTTTAGTGCTTCCTTCAGGAGCTCTTTTAGGGCAGGCCTGGTGGTGACAAAATCTCTCAGCATTTGCTTGTCTGTAAAGTATTTTATTTCTCCTTCACTTATGAAGCTTAGTTTGGCGGGATATGAAATTCTGGGTTGAAAATTCTTTTCTTTAAGAATGTTGAATATTGGCCCCCACTCTCTTCTGGCTTGTAGAGTTTCTGCCAAGAGATCTGCTGTTAGTCTGATGGGCTTCCCTTTTGTGGGTAACCCGACCTTTCTCTCTGGCTGCCCTTAACATTTTTTCCTTCATTTCAACTTTGGTGAATCTGACAGTTATGTTTCTTGGAGTTGCTCTTCTCGAGGAGTATCTTTGTGGCGTTCTCTGTATTTCCTGAATCTGAATGTTGGCCTGCCTTGCTAGATTGGGGAAGTTCTCCTGGATAATAGTCTGCAGAGTGTTTTCCAACTTGGTTCCATTCTCCCCGTCACTTTCAGGTACACCAATCAGACGTAGATTTGGTCTTTTCACATAGTCCCATATTTCTTGGAGGCTTTGTTCGTTTCTTTTTATTCTTTTTTCTCTAAACTTCTCTTCTCACTTCATTTCATTCATTTCATCTTCCATCACTGATACCCTTTCTTCCAGTTGATCGCATGGGCTCCTGAGGCTTCTGCATTCTTCACGTAGTTCTCGAGCCTTGGCTTTCAGCTCCATCAGCTCCTTTAAGCACTTCTCTGTATTGGTTATTCTAGTTATACATTCATCTAAATTTTTTTCAAAGTTTTCAACTTCTTTGCCTTTGGTTTGAATTTCCTCCTGTAGCTCAGAGTAGTTTGATCGTCTGAAGCCTTCTTCTCTCAACTTGTCAAAGTCATTCTCCGTCCAGCTTTGTTCCGTTGCTGGTGAGGAGCTGTGTTCCTTTGGAGGAGGAGAGGCACTCTGCTTTTTAGAGTTTCCAGTTTTTCTGCTCTGTGTTTTCCCCATCTTTGTGGTTTTATCTACTTTTGGTCTTTGATGATGGTGATGTACAGATGGGTTTTTGGTGTGGATGTCCTTTCTGTTTGTTAGTTTTCCTCCTAACAGACAGGACCCTCAGCTGCAGGTCTGTTGGAGTTTGCTAGAGGTCCACTCCAGACCCTGTTTGCCTGGGTACCAGCAGCAGTGGCTGCAGTACAGTGCATTTTTGTGAACCGCGAATGCTGCTGTCTGATTGTTCCTCTGGAAGTTTTGTGTCAGAGGAGTACCTGGCCGTGTGAGGTGTCAGTCTGCCCCTACTGGGGGATGCCTCCCAGTTAGGCTGCTCGGGGGTCAGGGATCAGGGACCCAATTGAGGAGGCAGTCTGCCCGTTCTCAGATCTCCGGCTGTGTGCTGGGAGAACCACTGCTCTCTTCAAAGCTGTCAGACAGGGACATTTAAGTCTGCAGAGGTTACTGCTGTCTTTTTGTTTGTCTGTGCCCTGCCCCCAGAGGTGGAACCTACAGAGGCAGGCAGGCCTCCTTGAGCTGTGGTGGGCTCCACCCAGTTCGAGCTTCCTAGCTGCTTTGTTTACCTAAGCAAGCCTGGGCAATGGCGGGTGCCCCTCCCCCAGCCTCGCTGCTGCCTTGCTGTTTGATCTCAGACTGCTGTGCTAGCAATCAGCGAGACTCCATGGGCGTAGGACCCTCCAAGCCAGGTGCGGGATATAATCTCCTGGTGCACCGTTTTTTAAGCCTATTGGAAAAGCACAGTATTGGGGTAGGAGTGACCCGATTTTCCAGGTGCCATCTGTCACCCCTTTCTTTGACTAGGAAAGGGAACTCCCTGACCCCTTGCACTTCCCGAGTGAGGCAATGCCTCGCCCTGCTTCAGCTCGCCCACAGTGCGCTGCACCCACTGTCCTGCGCCCACTGTCTGGCACTCCCTAGTGAGATGAACCCGGTACCTCAGATGGAAATGCAGAAATCACCTGTCTTCTGCGTCGCTCATGCTGGGAGCTATAGACCAGAGCTGTTCCTATTCAGCCATCTTGGCTCCCCCTCACTAGATACTTTTAAAAAATCACAAATTATAGCATTGGATTGGAGGTAATTTAGTGTTTAGAAATCATCTTCATAGAAATAATCACTGTAGATTTATTAGTAATTTTTATTTTTGAAGAGTTGCTTGGGTAATGATTAAGTAATTTATATATGCACAAAAAGACTGTTCATTTACATAGATTTTTATTTATATATTTTAAATGCATTATGAGAAGTGCTAGTGTATTAGATTGGTAATATTAAAACCACAAGTCAAAAAATACAAAAGTTAAGATTTTTATAATTCTATTTGGGAATCTCTAGCTTTTTCTGTTGGTGTGTGCTATAATTTCAACACTGCATTATTCTAACTTATTACATTTAATAAACTAACAATTGGGACTAGCTTCAAATCTCAAGCAGCAATTTAGCAGATGGTTCATTTCATGAGAAAGAAATATGGACTATGGTGACTATGACTGTACTATTGCAGAAATGGAAGAAAGTGAAAGTAAAATGTATTGGTTAGTTGCAATATTACCAGTAATATTTTGTCTGGTCAATAATATTAGAATGTAGATCAATTTGCACAAATAATGAGCTCCACAAGCAAATGAATAATCCTCTATGGAATATACTAGTATTGCAGAAAACCTTTTTGGTAAGAAATTTTGCATGCTATTACTGTAAAGCATCATTATTTGGCTTCTTAAACAAACACTTTGTTCTTCTCATCATTTGCTGTCTTGTACTTTATACATTAGACATCTCTGTGCATGTAGATTACCAATCATGCTGCCTCCCTTTTTGTCTCTGAACCTGTACCATGCTGGCCTCTCTTGAATGCCTCCATTGCCTCCATATCCACCTCCTCTGCTCAGCCTCTAACTGCTCAGCTGCTTACACCTGGCTCAGCTCTTACAGTCTCCTAAAAGTCTTTCCTGACTTTCCCAGGCCAGATTGAGTACCCTTCTCGGGGAAACCAGCATATGCTATTACTGGTCTCATCACTGAGTAAGATAGTGATCTGTTTTCACATCTCCCCTCAAGATGGTGGACTGCAGAAGAACTGGAGCAGGGTTATTTAACTTTGACCTAGCTTAGCCCCTGATACAACATGAGTAAATATTTTAAGCCTGATGTTTCAAATGATTCATTAAAATACATTTTTATACTTTTCATATATTTTTGTTTGTTGAATACAGTAGCAATTTGAATTCTCATCTACTTGCGAACCAAGAATGAGGGTGGTTATCTGTGACTTTTAAATTTTCTTTACAGGCCCCATAGATCTTTTGGTAGCTCTATTTATTTTTGTTTTCTTATAGAATGTAGTTTGCAGTACTTTTAAAACCTGTATAGTGTCAGCTCACTGAATATTGCTGATTGCTGAAGAAAAGTATTTGTTCATTTAAACCCCAGTGATCTGATCATATTTAAATTGCATTCTTATCTATGTGTTGTCTTTAAATATGTGCTGTCCAATTGGTGCTCATGTAACTTGTAAGAAGCATCATTCACTTTCTAGACATTACCTGAGTACCTACTGGGTGTGAGACCCTGCTCTGCTCTGGAAATACAGCAGTGAATGAAGCAGCGAAATTCTCAGTGCTCGTGGAGCTTCCACTACGGTAGGAAAAATGAAACAACCAAACAAATAAATATAGAGACTGATAAATGGTAATAGTATGAAGAAAAATAAAGCAAGGTGAAAGAGAGAGTTGTGAGAGGATATAGCACCCTTTTTTGGGGAGGTCAGAGAAAATTTTCCAAATAAGGCGACATTAATGTGTAGGCTATTTGGTAATATTGTCTAAATTATTTTTAAAAATAAGAGTCCTAACTTAATAATTTGCCCCATTTAAAATGCAGTGCTATCAAAAAGAATAAAGTGTTAAAGAGAATGCAATGAAAATAATCTAATAAATTGTGCAATTTCAGGACCTAGTACTGAAAATCAATGTAAGAGTTATAACCCAACACTAATGAATTAACAAATTATATTTTAATTAAATTTTTATTCCACTAAAACCCTAATTAAGGAATCATGAATGACTGTGTTTTGTACATTTCAACATAAATATTTTGTGAGTTTATGCAAATATTTATTTCCTTTGTGAAAAGTACTTTTCACATTTCAAAAATAAGAAAAACCTAAATAGCCAAGCAAATCCATTTTTTGTGTCCCCTTTCTCTCTTCTTTTGAAAGTAAAATCATTACTAGTGAGCAGATTTAGAAAAACAAACAGGAGATGATGAGACACATGTGAGCAGATAAAGTGTCATATCTAGGTTGTCTTTAGAGAGGACACAAGAAAGCAAACCCCAAATGCAGGCAAGGCCTGGCCTGCAGGGAAGACACATTCAGATGGAGTCACAGCTCATGAGCTTTTTTGGGATACAAATATATAAAAGTTTCTGCTATGGCAGTTGTATAACAGGATGTATCTGAGAAATTAGTGGAATTAAATGAAAAGAGATGAAACTGAGTATTAAAGACGTGCACTATTCATTTGTTTGTTCTGAGCATTCTTTCATCCATCACACATTTCAGAAGGTTGCAATTTATTAAGTGCAGTGAAAATCACTGGTGATATAGGCCTTTGTGCAGTGTATACAATTAGTCATAAGTATAGTCATGAGCTGCATAATGTGGTTTTGGTGAACGATGAACTGCATATTCCATGGTGGGACCATAAGATTATAACGGATCTGAAAAATTCATATTGCCTAGCAATGACATAGCCATTGGAACATTCAGCAATATATGTTGCCTTTTCTCTGTTTAGATACAAAAATATTTACTATTGCATTACAATTGCCTGCAGTATTCAGTACAATCACCTGCTTTACAGGTTTGTAGCCTAACAGCAATGGGCTACACCATATAGCCTAGGTGTGTAGTGGGCTACACCATATAGCCTAGGTGTGTAGTGGGCTACACCATATAGCCTAGGTGTGTAGTGGGCTACACCATATAGCCTAGGTGTGTAGTGGGTTATACCATGTAGCCTAGGAGTGTAGTGGGCTATACCATCTAGGCTTGTGTAAATACACTCTTTATGATGTTTTCACAAAAACAAAATCACCCAAGGACACACTTCTCAGAACATATCCGTATCGTTAAGTGATACATGACTGTAGAAAGCAGTAAAAAGTAACTTAAACTAGTGCAAAATTACTTGTATTTTGGAAATGATAAATCTAAATCCTGCCTCACGATCAGCCACAAAATTAGTAGATAAAATTAGACATCAAAATTATTATATCAGAAATCTAAATTATGTTTAATTAGTGTACATATTTTTGAAATTTATTTTGCTTTATAAAATTATTGTAACCTCATAAACATGTTCATTTGTTTAATTTCTTTCTTTTTTAAAAAACTAGAGGTGGGGTCTCGCCATGTTACCCAGGTTGGATTCAAACTCCTGGGCTCAAGCGATCCTCCCACTTCAGCCTCCCGAGTAGCTGGGACTACAGGAGCATCTGTATCTTAATGTAAATATGATAAGAGTTTTATAGCAGTTGAAGTGAAAACATGCTAAATTTTGTATTGAAAGAGTAATGGAATATTTAAAGGATATTTAAATATATAACCTTAGCATGTCTTTGAAAGAACACATGATCAAGTCCAGATTCTAATAGAAAGATACCATTGTCACTGTAAGGAAGAAAAATTACTTTTTCTCATTCATGGCTGAGGCTCCTGTAACAAAAGACAAATTAGCAAGGAAAAAAGCATAGAAATTTATCTAATGTAAGTTTTATAAGACATGGGAAGCTTCATAACGAAATGAAGACCCAAGGAAATGGTTAATCCTGAGTGTTCTTTCTAGCAGGTTTGATGAAGAGGGGACAGTTGTAGAGAAATAGGAGAGGACAAAGGAAGCTTGGCAAGATCTCTGTGTTCAGATTCTTCTCTGTGATGCTTTGTGTTCAGAGACAAGGATGTTCTTTTTCTCCAGGTATAGGAAGGGCACCCCTCACATATGCGGGTCTTATGACCGGCTTTAGGAAAGCAAGGTGAGAGAAGGTGGGAGAATGTGAGACAGAATTTCCTACTTCTTCCATTTTTAAAGATGTGGCATATTTGGGGATCGCTGTCCTGACCCTGTCATCACTCAATCCCTACTTTGGACTTTAGATTATCTTGCACTGCCTTCTCATTATTATTTATTCAAATGGGACCCTAACACAAAACGAATGTGGTATAGAAAGTTAACAGCAAGAAGGGCTAGTGTCTCTGAGGCTGCAGTAAACTGGAGGAAGGGTGTGGTCCACTCTCAGAATGCTGTCATGGTTCAGAGCTGAGGGATTTAATATTGGTTGGGTATTTTTTTCTCTTCTCTCACCCTCTTGCCCCATTCCTCACTTTATAGCAACACTGATGTATTTACCAACCTCAATTGTACTAACTTGAGCAGTTTGGGGAATCAGGGATTAAGATCTTGTGCTTCTTGGGGCCCTGGAGACAATGGTTGAACTGCGTCAGGCAGCCAGACTGTAATCAGGTGGAGTCGCTGGCAGGTTAGAAGCCCTTAATTTTGTCATGCCTCTCACTTCCTGTGACCCTGACCTGCCCCTATCCACTCACCCATGTGACTCCAGCCATACTGGCTTCCTTGATTTTCCAAGAAAACAAGACTCCCAGGTCTCCCCCTGGCCTTCATCAGGAATGAGTTTCTCCAACTCTTGGCCAACTTCCCCTCTTCAGGGCTGTGCTCTGATATATCAAACAGCCATCCTTGGCACCCATTCTCATCCCCCTCTCCCTAGGGACACAATGATGTTTCTCCAGAGCTCAATACCATGCCTGTCCCAGGCAAAACACTGGGATAAGAAACACATTTTGTCTGTGGCTCTCGCTACCATCCAGTAATACCTCCAAATGATTTTAGACAGTAAGGATTAAAGGATGGTGATCTAGTTGAAAGTGTGCAGGCATGGTTGGGGGTAGACGTCTTACATTAAAACGATGTTTACTTATCAAGCATTTAGTTATTTGGGCGGCTTTGGTGGAGGGCTCAGCTGGAGGAGACGAAGTTGGGGAGAGAGGACGGAGACATCCTGAGACATCCCTTCTAGCTGCTGCTGGAACCTTCTTACTTTTCTGACTTTCAACACACACATTCTCAGCTGTCCTTTATTTAGTCATGAATTTACTCATTTATTCAAGAAACATGCATTGAGCATCTTTGTTACTGCCATTAGTTCCAATAATATCTTCTATTTTTAATCTGCTTCATTTTGTCCTATTCTGCCCGCTATTAAAACCCACCTCTTCTGTGAGAATCCCATAGATTATTGTTATTCTTCTAACATACCGTTCATTCTTTAAACCTGGAAGAGTGCAACTTTCATGATGGTATTTGGAGCACGGAGGCAGGCAGGTAGGGTTTAGAGGGTAAGAGGGAGACAAGCAGAGCTGAAGGGTTTTGAAACTGCCTTCAAAGCCAACGGATACACCACCACTTATTCATTCTAAGATAGGTCTTTGTGATTAAAAGTTAATGATGTTCAATTTATATTTATTGCTTTTCATTGTTTTATTAAATATTTCATTCGACAAGTACTTATTGAGTATTTATGATAAGCCAGACATTGATTAGATGCTGTACATACAGCATCTAAATTCTTGCCCTGGTAGTGCTTGAGATCTTGAATAGGGTGAAATCATGAGAATGCCATATTATTTCTTGCCATTAGTGAAACTTGATAAATTTATTTTGTTTCTTTGATTAAACTTCCTTTTGTAGGTTCCAGGATACATGGCAGGATGTGCAGATTTGTTACATAGGTAAATGTGTGCCATGGTGGTTTGCGGCACCTATCAACCCAGCACCTAGGAATTAAGCCCAGCGAGCATTAGCTATTTATCCTGATGCTCTCCCTCCCCATGCACCTCCGCCCCACAAGAGGCCCCAGTGTGTGTTGTTTCCCTCCCTGTGTCCATGTGTTCTCATTGTTCAGCTCCAACTTGTAAGTGAGAATGTGCGGTGTTTAGGTTTTCTGTTCCTGAGTTAGTTTTCCAAGGATAATGGCTTCCAGCTCCATCCATGTTCCTGCAAAGGATGTAATCTTGTTCCTTTTTATGGCTGCATAGTATTCCTTGGTATATATGTACCACATTTTCTTTATCAAGTTTATCATTGATGGGCATTTGGGTTGATTCCATGTCTTTGCTATCGTGAATAGCACTGAAGTGAACATACACATGCATGTATCTTTATAATAGAATGATTTATATTCCTTTGTGTATATACCCAGGAATGGGATTGCTGGGTCAAATGTATGTCTGGCTCTAGGTCTTTGAGGAATCACCACACTGTCTTCCACAATGGTTGAACTAAATTACATTCCCATAAACAGTGTAAAAGCATTCCTATTTCTCCATAGCCTCTCCAGAATCTATTGCTTCTTGACTTTTCGTCATTCTGACTGGTGTGAGATGATATCTCATTGTGGTTTTGATTTGCATTTCTCTAATGTTCGTGATGATGATGACGTTGAGCTTTTTTCATGTTAGTTGGCTGCATAAATGTCTCCTTTTGAGAAATGTCTGTTCATGTCTTTTGCCCACTTCTTAATGGGGTTGTTTGTTTTTTTAAGAAAAGACATTTTTTAATCAATTATTTTTCATGAAATCTAAATATGCCTTATCAGTATTCCAATCTGTGTGGGCTGGTTGTTTCTAAATTTTATTTTTAATAATTGAATGATATTAAATAAAATTCTTGCTATATTTGGTTTAAAATGGTTTTGATGATTAGCTTTTGTTAGTGGCATTTACAAATTCTAAACAACTTGTACCACATCTATTATATTCTTTAGCTTCTGCTGGGATTTGCTGTGTAAAAGAGACTGGGAACAATGTAGCTCACATTATTCTGATAATTAACATCTGTGAAGGACAAGCTTCTGCATAAATTTTTCCATAATGGGAGGAAGTGAATAGAAACAGAATGAGCATTGTGAGCTATGGTTTTAATATTTAAAATATTTTTCTCTTAGGAACTGAACCTCTAGCTTCTGCACATAAAAGCAGTCTTTTTTTTTTTTTCATTTTTTTGCCCAAATAAAGATGATTCCAAATAAATTATTATATTTTGTTTGATGTCTTCCTTTGTACTCAACAAAACCAATGATTTGCAATTTGAATAACTTTTCAAGCAATTTCTCTTTCTTTTTTAAAAATCTTTTTTATATAATTTATGAAATGAAGATTTAATCAACATTTGAAAGGAGTGATGCCATCTCGATTTTTTTACTTAAATTTCTTTTAGTAGACCTTTCACAGTGGATTCAGGCATAAGTGCAGGGTTTTAAACTTTTTCCCCTAACAACTAATAATGAGGTGAATTATGAAAAATAATAATTTGTCATAATTTCCGAAAGAAATTATTACAGCCTTCCTATTACTAGTGTCAAAAGATGAATTAACTTTCTTTTGTTACCTAACCATAGCCATGTTGCTAAGTTGATCTCAGCTCTCTTGGAAAAATGAGAATACTTCCATATTTAGGCAACATTCCTTCTAGCTATTAAGATGACTTCAGTTTAATTTGGTTGTCTTTCTTCTAGTAACTGCCTCATTCAGAGAAGATATTACCAACACTTTTTGTCACTTTTGATTCCCCTCTGGAGCTCTTTTATTCCCCTTGCCTTAATAACTTGTTTGTGCAGACTTTTCTGGAATTGGAGCATTGTTTGTATCTTTTAAAAAACAATATGCTAATTATTTTGAAAAAACAATATGTTGTTTTTTGACTTTTTAATAATTGCCATTCTGACGGGCATGAGATGGTATTTCATTGTGGTTTTCATTTGCATTTCTGTAATCATCAGTGATATTGAACCTTTTTTCATATGTTTGTTGGCTGCATAAGTGTCTTCTTTTGAGAATTGTCTGTTCATGTCTTTTGCCCACTTTTTAATGGGATTGCAATTAAAAAAATATGTACTTAAAAAAACCAATATGTTAATTAATTTGAATTTTTAGGACTTTTTTCATTATAACAGTTTTACTTTTACTAATGATATTTTTATAAGTATTGATGCAATCTTATTTCTCTTCTTTTCTAAAATTGTGGTAAATGCCCATGATATAAAATTTAACATCATAACCATTTTTAAGTGTACAGTTCAAGTTGTGGTAAGTGGTAAGTGCATTAACATTGTTGTGCAACCAATTTTCCGAACTTTTTTTCATCTTGCAAGACTGAAACTCTGTGCCCATTAAACAGCTCCTCACTCCCTGCTCCCCACATCCCCTGCTAACCACCGTTTTAGTTTCTGTCTCTATGAAAAGGACATAATGAATTTCATAAGAGATTTTTCATGTATGTTAGGTGCACAGTGAAGCGTGTTTTGTTTTTGTGTGGATTATTGGCAATATGGCCTCTAAATGTTAAGAAAGAGAAGAAAGTTAAGTCAGTTATGTTTTCTACTTGGAATGTTTAGCAGCCACAGAGCGTTAAGTAAGAAAACTGAATCTGTACTAAAAAAATTATCACAACATATGAAATACATATAATTTAATTAGAAATTAAAATATCAGGGTAAAAAGGTGTTTTTAAACCCTGTCTAAAACATTATATACATTGTATAACATTGCATACATTGTATAATGAATGCGTATATAAAAGGTTATAAAACCTTTAAAAATGATATGAGTTGTTTTAGGCCAGTTGAATTAGGTACATGCCATTTCCCAAATATGCTGTTTAATATCCCTTACACCGATGGGCACATGTACATGTGTATGTTTGTATTCAATTCACTTTTACCTGCAAAGACCCTGTTTCTGACATCCTTATTAAAACTTGGAATTGTTTGATTTTTTAAAAAAATTTGATAATTGCAAAGGGTATCTAGTTATGCCTCAAGATCACTGGCCTCTCTCTATAGCTTTTGCCAAAAATACGCCTTAAAGCAACTGTCCTGTATCTGAATGTAGATTCTATTATATTTCCATCCGAGAGTTTTTGCTAATATCATTTGTGTGTTACTTTGATGTAATGAAACCCAGAAGGTGCAATTTCATGTTAAAGAGCATAATCAGGGCTTATCATGTCCTAATGCCAAACCCAAATTTGGTTCTAATGTAAAACTTGGTAATAAAATTTGAAACCAAAGGGGTTTTCCTGATTTACGTAAACTATTAAATCCCCTTTATTTTGGCATATTAAGTTAAAATAAACTATAAGAGTAACTTAAATGAATATGCTTACTTACATTTTTACTATTCTACTTGGCCTCATTGAGCCCTGTTTCAAGGACTTAACTCAATGCCCATTCGGTTACTCTTTTTCATTTTCCCATTTCCTTCCATTGTTTGATGCTTGGAATAAATTATACAAGCTAAACTATATTATTTTTTCATTATCGTAGTCTTTCTTTTCTGATGATGAATATGCTTTAGAAATGGCTTCTTCAGTAAAACATTGTTTCATCAGTCATTGCTATCTGATTTAATATGCAAAGTATACGTGAAGTATTACAAAGGAGAATCTTTACACATTAAATTTTATTCTGTTTGCCATTTGTCATCCTTTCAGAATTATTTATAAAGCAAATTCCATTTCTAAAAAGAAGATATAATATGATCTGGTCCTTCTGCCTACTCTTTTTATTGCTATTTGTAATTGAGTAATAGTGAGGGAAGCACTGTCTTGAGTCATTGGGACATGCTAGGAAATCATTCTCTGATGCACACCTTCAAGTATAAGAAGATAAACAAATCACAAACAGTAAAGTGGATACCATGTTAAAATATCTGCAAACAAATTTTTAGCCATAAATGCATTTTATAAATATTTATTTAATTATACATCTTAAAATATAGGTTTGATCCTGCATCTCAACAATGAAAAACCCAAGGGTTTGTGAAATTCTATCCTAAGCAGAGAAAATCTGTGTTTTTTTGTTGTGTGGTGTTATATATTACACAAGTAGCATATGCTTTTTAATTAACTGCTGTCATCTATATGAACTTGTTGGGGAAATGAAAATTAGCTTAGGTCTTACAATCTACCATTGGACACATTTCAACAAAAAATAATAACTCACTCCAACTTTTCAACTCTTTTAAGGTCTCTGTTACAAATTGTAATGAAAAGAATCATACGATTTGTGTGAAATTCATAAGTAAAATTGTTCTTTCCGGTAGGAAGAAAGTGGTTAAAAATACCCTACTTTTTTCTTCCTCTCTTTTCCTTTGTTTTGGTCAATTTTCCGTCCCACATCCTGTTCTGTCTTCTTTTGCTTTATTGTTATTAAATACTTTCCTGTCCTAAATCTTGAATTCTGACATATTTTTGCATGGCTTTAAGGTTATATTTGACTTTAACATGATTTTTATATATTTTTTACTTCTTTTTGGTAATAATACATTCATTGTGCAGTATTTTGAATGGGAAAAAGAAATAATCACTTTTTCCCTTCTTTATTCCTTCGAATTTTCATTATTTCTCTCAATTTATAAATCTTTATAACTTAGGCCTTCTCCCCTTTCTTTTTCTCAATTGGGTTATGTTTTCACATCCTGGGTCTAGCTTGGTACAGGGGTAGTCAGAGCACTGTGATTTCAGGGAAGCAGAAGCCTCCTCCTCTTGGCATTCTCCTCAATATCCATAACTGTTGCTTGGCGCATTGGCCCAGAGGGGTGAGGTGGGAGCACCTATCTGAACACTTCCCTTTCTTTCCTTTTCTGCAAAGCGATCATTTCCATGATCGCTCAGGCTGAGGGATTCAGCTTTCAGGTTTCCACCACTTTTACATCATACCGTCCTTTCTGCTACTCTAAAGTACTAAAGAGTGGAGATGGAGGGAAGAGCCCTATGTCATTTAGAAAGAAGTTCCATTATCTCTTGCTTCTCTCTGCTTCATTTCCCTCAATTTGATTATTTTTTATACCTTCAATCTTGCTCTTTTAGTCACATCCCTTCTTGTTTTTTGTATTTTTCATTTGATTTAAAAAAGTGTTTTCTTAGCATATTCTTACAAATTGTGCTGTGAAATTTTATTCAAAGATTATCATGAACAAAGTATTCCAGAATATTGGGAAGAAAACCAGATAAATTCTAAACCATTTGTCTGTTTTCAAGTATAAAAGTAATATTCAGATATTAGTTTGGGGATTTTTCACAATGTTACAAAGCTAGTGAGTAGCCCTAATGGAGCTAGAACCTAGGTCTGCTATATCCAGTCCCTTCTTTCTATTATAGCACAAAACTCTTGCAGCTAAATGTTAGAGAAGACTCATATGCTTCTTTACAGAAAATTTAAGTATTTTTTTTTTAACAATGATCTGATTCAGAGATGGAAATGTAAATAATTGGATGTAATAGGTAGGGAATAATGTGGGATAAGATTAAGTGGAAAGGCGGAGGCTGGATTGTGAGGGGCCCTGAATGGCAATCTGAGGTAGCACATTGTCCTGCGTAGATAGTGGGGGAGATGATAAAGAAGGAAATTAGTGTTTATTAAAGTCTATGTTTCAGGCACTAACTATTGTGAATCAAGTATTTTATTAAAGAACACTGAGTATATACGTAACACGCGGTACTGATAAAGAGTATTTGGGTTGTCACCAGCATGCATGTTGAATTGGACTCTAGCAGCTGTTTCAACAGTCCACACATTAAATGATAAGAAGTTGGAGTGGAAAGATGGTGGAAGAGGAGATAGAATTGGCAAATAATAGAATGCTAGTGATCAAGAGGAGGGAGACATAAAGGGTGAATTCACAATGTTAGCAGCAGAGGATGAGATGCAAGTAATCTATTTCTTTTAAGCAAGAGCAAAATAAAACTCTCATAATTTTTAGTTGGATTTGACAGAATAATCCCCACAACTTATCTGGAAAAATTAACAAGCAAGGAAATCAAATGACATTTTCCAATAAGTTAATAAAAGGTGGACTTATCTCAATTAAGTTTCAACAAATTTTAGAAAGGAAATAGAACTGAGACAACCTTAAATTATCTCTGAAGGAGTACATACACACCGACCAGTCATATACCTCAGCACATGTTTTAAAAACTATAGGGGCCTCACACAACAGCAAGGAAAGGTAAACAGTCATCAAAGGCATCTGGAAACAGGATTAATGACTTGGAAGGAAACAAGGAATTGTTAGCATTCCTTTTGCCATATATTTAAATAAATTATAGGTGATTTTCAAAATAAATACAAAGAATCAAGGTAGAGAAAATAAAGAGTATTTCCTTATTAAAATGATACATCATATTCATTTTAGAAAAATTAGATAATATAGAAAAATGTAGGCATGGAGGAAAAAAAGTTTCAACCAGAAGGAACCAGTGTTAATGTTTTGGCAGATTTTCTTCCATACTATTCTTTCCTATCTTAGTTGACTTATTATTACGTATCATTTTATATTCAACATAAATATTTTTTCAGGTATAGGAGTTTATGCCAACTGCCGTAGAAAATAGTCCTCCGAATCTCAGTGGCTTGACATAGTAAGACCATCTGTCACTTATCTGTCAGTCCAGTGCATCATGGACAGGCCTCTGCTCCAGGCAGTCACTCAGGGACCTAAGTTACTTTGATTCTTCTCCTGAATCCTCTCCTGTATCCTTTTCCCATAGATGTGGGAAGAGAACATGTAGGCTAATCATTATGAGGGATGTTTATGGTCCCAGACTAGAGGTTCCATTCTTCACTTTCATCTACTTTTTGTTGATCGGAAATCAGCCAATCACATAGCCATGAATAACTTCAAAGGAGGCTGGGAAATACCGTCCAGCTGTGTACCTCAAAGGAAAAGGGAAATGGTCTGAACAGTGAGTCTCTCCCACACTAGTTATTAGAACCCCCTTATTAACATCATTTTTGAGGCTACATAACATTCAGTGACCTGGGTGAATCTTCAATTACATAAGCATTCCCTTTTGTTGAATGTAATATTTTTATAAGCTGTCACCATTACAAATTAGTGGTTTTCATTTCTTATTGATCACAATCCTTCATTGTCTGCTGTTTAACATCTTAAAATGCTTATTTCTTATATTTTCTCCAGTATTATAGTTATTTATATAACATGAAGGCTAGTTCCGTACCAGTTACTCCATCATGGCTAGAAGCAGAAGTCCACTATGTTTTATTATTATTTTTTAATGTACTGTTTTACCTCATCCTTGTGTAAGTAGTTTTGTTTATGAATCCAATCTGAGTCTGCCTACTATTAGAGAGTCTTAAAGCTGATGTGCTTTTTGTCAAATAATCTCGTATCTTAGGTTCTAGAGGAAATGATGTAAATAAAGGTAAACTATGAGAAAAGTTTCATTTTTATAATGAAAGGTCGAAAGCAACCCAAATAGCCACAATAGGTAATAGTTAATTAAATAATAATAAATTCACTTGATGAGATATTTTGCAGGCTAGCAATGCAGTAAAAATACTTCAGACAAAATACTAGGTTAAAAAACAAACAAAACCCCACTGACCCCGTTGTATATGAAACGGTACGTTCCAAAATTAAACCTAAGTAAAACATACTCACATGTCCAAACAGTGAGCAAGAATCCCCCAGGCTTGCAAAATTCATTGCAGTGCGGCAACAAGTATCATCTTTTTTTTTTTTTTTTTTTTTTTTCGGTGGGAAGGATTTCCATACCTTTTGGTAAAGTTTATTATTTATATAATTAAAACTCATGTTTACTGGAGAGATAAAATATTTGATAAAAAATTTCAAGTATATACAGTTTTAGACATTTCTTGTATATATTGGTCATTAGAACCTCCTGTGATCAATGTCCATTTAGCTAAACTTTGACTTTTTTTCATTATCTCAAGAAAACGTTGCTTGCTGTCACCTTTAATATTTCTAACACCACATCACTGCAGATGTCATGCCAGTTCTCCTGCTCAGCAGCTTAGGACTTTAGCCTATATGATCTGCTTAGCTTCATTAAAAGTATTTTCTTAAATCACATGTTTACAGTTTCATAGAAATGTTTTAATTTACCTCCAGCTGTTAAAATTAATTGCCAGTTTGCATCTTTCAATCTCTGAATTTTCATTTGCATGTTATCATACACTACCTAATGTTTTGTATCCTGTGTTTTACTAAATATCACCTTATGATCATTTCCCAGCGTCATTAGAGAGTTGCTGTGTTATTAATGTTCTCAGGGTAGCAAATGCCAAGACAAGATTAAACATGCAGGAAAAGTAGGAGGGTAAGGCGGAGAGGAGGAAGGGAGCCAGTGACAGGGTGGGGGAGCCGGCAGACCTAGGTGTGGGTCTGACCCCAGCGAAGGGGAGGGAAGGAAGGAAGCTGGACGGAAACATCGTGGCCTGCACTGCATCTCTAAGGGGAGCTGGGCAGGGCTGTCAGGGGCCCTTAGAGCCACAGTGGCCTGTCAGAGGATCCCTACATCTCCAGGAGGGGACCTGCTTTCCTAGCCCTGCCAGACTCAGTCACCACTGGGAGCTGCCCCGGGGAGCACGACCTCACAGGAACACAGGGTAGATTTTACAGTGCAGAGCTCGGTCCAGGGTCAGTTACATTCCCTGCAGTCAGAGATACGGGAAGTGCATTCTCGTAGCCCCCACACTTTGTAAAAATCATCTTTAGTGCACCTATGCACCTACCATTCTATCTTAAAGCTATACCATATTACAAGTAATTCTTCTGAGTAAGCTGGAAACTCAGAATCTTCCTTAACAACATTCTGCCTCTCTTACCTCCATAGCCACACCATCACCAGGCCAAATGAATTTGGTCTCTTCCATCTCTCTTAGCTTTGACATTTTATATTCATCTTTAGTAGGGAGACTCTAATAATCACCCATCCCCACGTCATATCCTGCCTTTTTAGATCACCCATGTCACCCTCCAGTGGCTATTTTATCATATTGCCAGAGTAATTTAGGACAGAAGTCACCACCATATTTATCCCTACCCCTTTCATCTACTTCTGGCTTTTTGTAGCCTTTTGGGTGGTGTGAAATAATCTTGGCAATTCCTGTAGTGCTTCAGTTCACATTATGCTCCCCATTGTTGTCTGTGCTCTGCACACTGTCCACTGTGTCCCTCACACTGACCACTGTGCTCCCCACACTGACTGTGATGCTCCCTACACTGACCACTGTGCTCCCAACACTGTCCACTGTGCTCCCCACACTGTGATGCTCCCCACACTGACCGTTGTGCTCCTCACACTGACTGTGATGCTCCCCACACTGACTGCCGTGCTCCTCACGCTGGCTGCCATGCTCCCCACACTGCCTACTGTGCTCCCCACACTGTCCACTGTGCTCCCCTCACTGTGATGCTCCCCACACTGACCCCAGAGCTTCACACACTGACCACCTTACGGTCCACACTAGCCAGCTATATCCTCCCACTTCAGCCATACTTTCACATGCTTCCTTCTTCCTAGAATGGTCCTTCACACCCTCTTCATCAAAGTCATTTACACACAGCTTTAAGGCCACAGCTTGAGAGAACCTTATTCAAGGATCCTTCCTTGACACTCTGTTGAAGTCAAATTCCTTGCTTATGACCTCTTGCAGGCCCACATTTCTCATCTTTTAGTGTTTATTGTAACTTCGGTTTCCCCTTTTTTGGGATTTTTCTGTTACTATACTTTGTAATACTCTGATACTCTGCTATGAGGACAGTGCCTCCTGTTTATTTTTGCTCAGCAATAACATCTAGTATGTGTGTATTGTTGAATGGATAAGGGGCCTCAGTATAAAGGTGTAAGCTGAGATACAGGTATGGGAACAGTTACAGTTGGAGGTGTACGAATGCATGTGGTCCCCAAGGTAAAAAGGGCAGGAAGGAAACATCACCTGAGGTGAACACCTGTGTCCTGCATTCACTTAGGGAAGATAGAGCGTGTTTGAAGGCACAGAGATGCCAACATCAGCATGCGTTGCAAGATTCACAGTAGTTCTGAGTAACCTGAACAAGGAGCTACTGGGGGCGGGGCTCAGGATGAGGATAGAAGTGGAAAGAAACCTGACCATCAAGTATTTTATACACACGTTGAGTGATCTGGACTTTACATCAAAGGCTAGTGAGAAGCCCTGAAAGGTTTTAAGGAGGAAGAGGCCTGAGCAGATTTGTCTTTCAGAAAGATCATTCCATCAGGAATAGGGAAGAGAAACTGGAGCGGGCAGACCAGAGCCAAGAAGCCCCTAAGTTGCTCCTTAGTGACCCCCGCAGGAGTGAGGACAGCGTGAGCTACAGTGTCGGGAAAGGGAAGCTCTAGTGGGTGCAGCAGCAGAGTTATCACAGAGCTGGAGGCTGTGGCCCAGGAGAGGACAGAACGCAGGAGGCATGCTGCTGGCGCTGCGGTGAGCTCCAAGGGATGGAGCCCGAGAGAGGCCTCTAGATTTGGCAAGCGGTCAAATCTCGACTTTCTCTGTGAGCAACAGACGAACTTCACCTTCTTCAAAATAGCACCGGCAAGGAAACACAATGACTTCTTTACCTTTTACTGAAATGTGTCCTTCAGCTTTAGGAGCAACACAGAGTCAGGAAAGGAAAAGAGAACGTCTATCTGATTAACTGGCCAGGAGAACACAGCCTCTGACCAGTGCACCATGGTGGGCACGGACAATAGACTCATGTTCAAAATATCACACGAGGTCTTGCACACTCCTTCTAGATGAACAGATGAAATCGGATACAGAAATCAACAACAATGGGCTTAGAATAAGCACTTTGCCCTGTGACAAGATATCAAGTAAAGCTTTATCAAACTACGTAGAATTCTTCCCAGCTTTGAAATTAAGGTAGCTACCTTTATTCTTTCAAAGACTTCCTTAAGCCCATTTTTATGAAGAAGAGGGAAATTTTGAAACACCTTAATTCCATTCTTTGTGATTTTACTTAAGATTCGTGGATGCTAGTTCCGTTGCCTTAGTATAATTTAAGGCTTATTTCATGTGAAATCAATTGGATAATAATCACTTACTGAGTGATCTGAATATACACTATATGCCAGGCACTGGCCTAGATAACAGAAATGCAGATACTTCATACAAAATTGTCTTTGCCTTCTGAATTTCAGTGATTTGGGGAAAAGAATGCACATGTGAGGTCTATTGTATATAAAATACACATTCAGAACAGATCTAGAAATCCAAGTGCTGTAGAAACACAAAGGAGAGAGCAACTTTAGGGGAAAGTGAGGGATTTTCAACAGAGATGTTGAAAACTGAGTTGATCCCAAATGGTAACTAAAGGTTTACCAGAGAAACACAAGAGAAGGGCTGGGGGCAGAGGAAGCAGGGTTCCAGGCAAGAGAAACAGTGTTTACCGTAACATGAAAATACCAAAGAAGTTGACATTATTGGGGAACAGGTAAGCAATTTAGTACACTGGTGTGCAAAAAGAGAGAAGGGATGGTTAAAAAGAAAAAAGGACCCTTTGAGACAGTCGTTAAGCTTTAATTAATCACACACATGTAAAGGGGTGGGGAATATCACACAAGCAGACAAGTCGATGTGCAATAGGACAAGCATGGAGACAGGGGAGAGAGAAAAGAACAGGAAAGGTGAAAGCATCTCGAGCTTCTGGAGCTATAGTCAGCTCCCTGTCTGCTCCACTGAAGTGAAGAATGCATGCCCCATTCCCAGTGCCTGCTGCTGAGAAAGTCACGTGCAGCACAGTGAGCAGGCTGACCAATTGCCAAACGGTGCACTCCCAGGGGAAGGCTGCAGAGCCCTAAATGATAACCAGCTGATATGGGTGATCTGCTCAGGCTTTTTGTGCTTGTCTGAGATTGGAGGACTTCATAACAGAAATTTCCTGTCTCTATCCCTTTTGAGGCTTACTCTTCTTGAATTGCTCTATTTACTTTTTATATCTTTCTAAAAGTACAGAGATTATTGAAAACTACAATTTAGTATTTGCAATTATTAAAATCATAGTGGCAAATTAGACTATAACTTGTAAGTTTTAGATTTTTGAAATACCTAAATATTAAGATAGATTTAAAATATCTCAAAGAGAAAAGGCATGCTGTTTGCCATTTGACAGTAAATAGTCACTAATCAATATTCTCACATTTGAATGCTCAGCAGATTCTGACAACTTAACTAGTCATGAGTTAATATATTGTTTTTTATAACTTCATTAATAAGAAGTTTGTAGGGTAGCATATTCCTATCTCAACTATCCCCAAAATGCTGTTTCTAAGGACATGCTCAGTTCTAAGAATCCATAAATGTGTGTGTGAATAGAATCACAAAGCAGCAGCATGAAAACTTATATTTAGGGGAAATATTTGCTGATTCCAACTTTCAATGAGTTTTATTTGGGAATTTTACAGATAATATCTTTAATCAAGTGCGTGGTCTATGATCTGTCAATCTCATGTGTGTAAGTAAAATCAAAGTTCATCAGATCAGTATTAAACAACTTATTTGTGTTCATAAAATATGTGTAGCTTTATAGTGAGTCTTGTTGGCTTTCTAATGTGATAGAGTAGGCGTGCATAGATTAAAACTATGATATAGTGAAATATATAATTGGTCTTCAGCCCATTTCCTGGCATAGAGCTCCTAAAATCCTTAGAATCTCCAAAATGATATCCTTTTGTATGCAAATAAATCGACAGATGGCAGAGGTAGCTTCAGAAAGGAGCTGGTCACCAGAAAGACCAAGGCATGACTAGAGTGTTGGAACTTTCAGCCCTACCCCTGAACCCAGGGAAGGGAGAGGGGCTGAAGGTTAAGTTGATGGCCAGTGCACAATGGTTTAATCAATCATGACTATGTAATGAAGTCTTCATAAACCCCCAAAAGGACAGGGCTCAGGGAGCTTCGGGATAGCTCAGCATGTGTAGGTTCCTGGAGGGTGGATTGCCTGGAGAGGGCAGGGAAGCTCCACACCCTTTCCCCCATACCTTGCCCTATCCATCTCTTCATCTGTATTTTGTGTAATATCCTTGATAATAAACCAGTAAATTTAAGTGTTTCCCTTAGTGCTGTGAGCTACTCTAGCAAATTAGCCAAACTAAAGAGGGAGTTGAGGGAACTCCAACTTGAAGCTGGTTGGTCAGAAATTCTGGAGGCCGAGACTTGCAACTGGTGTCTGGGGGAGGGAGGAGACAGTCTTGCGGGCCTGAGCCCCCAGCCCGAGGGATCAGATGCCATCTCCAGGTGAACAGTGTCAGGACTGAATCCGAGGACACCCAGCTGGCATTTACTGCAGAATTGATTGTTGCCTATTGGTGGGGAAATCCCCCACACATTTGACCACAGCATCTTCTGTGTTGACTGTGGTGGTGGTGGGGTGAGGAGCGGAGGAAAATGCTTTGATTTTTCCCTAACAAGGACCAATCTGGTAGATCCCCACCTGCCGCTGAACCTCCTGGTGAGCCCGTGTCCAGCTGCGGCTGGTAGATTGTGATTCACAGGGAGGTCCACTTAATAAATGCCCAGCTCTCTCTCCTGTCCTCTCGTGTCTCCTTGCCTCCCTTCTGCATCCTGGCCGCAGCTTCCCCAGCTCGGCCCCTGCTGTCTCTTCACCCACACTGTGATCTGCTTCATTCCCACACACGTTCCCTTCTCTAGAGGACTGACCTTCAAAAGAACTCATTCACATTTATCCCAAAAGAATTCTGAAAAATGGTAGTCTCTTAGAGATCTTTATTTTGGCATCTAAAATGCATGTTTATCATAGTTGCAAGCAATGTAATTTCTAGTGAAATAGAAATATTGACATTTAAAAATAAAACTATTTTTTCACACTGTTAACTGTATCTAGCCAGTTCTTAGTGCTATTAGGGATCTGATTCCCACCATCAGTCATTTTAAAAATACGTGAATTTGCTTTTCTTTAATTGCCAGAATTTTATGTTGTTCTTTTTTCCCCCTTGAAACCGTATTTTCATTTCATTCTCCTCTCAGAATGTTTTCCTAATGTAATTTTTTATTCTGAAAATTCTTGATTATTCTATGATATGTAAATTAATTTAAACATTAAAAAATTTCCCATAACCATGTTTCCAAGAATTTGAATATATTTAAAATGTGTATTTATACATAGACGCCACTTTGAAATGGTGTCCATCTACCTATCTTATGTAAGAGAGTGAAAAATATAGAAAGAAAAAGAAAAGGAAAGAAGGAAGGAAGCAAGGAAGGAAGGAAGGAAAGATGGAAAGCTCCATCCTGGATAAATTTTGTCATCAGAAGTATTACTAATGCATAACTTTCAGAACACCTGTTGTTAACCAGCAGGCTTGTCCACAAGTAAACCTGGACCATGATGACTCTGGAACCCAGGGCTTGATCCTTCTCCCTCTCGGAGGGGCTACAAGTAAATCCAGTTTTTTGTGATCAGCTTCCCTCCGAACTGGTGATTGCCTCCACCTGACTAGAGTATTACTAGTCAGTAATACTCTAGTCATACTAGAATACTGACAGTCCTTAAGTATTCCTATGCGCCCAGGGTCCTCAATTCTGGGCGTCTGTCTTTCTCAGACAACTCCCAGAAGGAACTGGCACCAGCACTCCTGACCTCCGGGGGCCAGGGTGCTGCCAGCAGCAGAATCCCCAGCGCAGGCTGAGAGGCTAAGACGTGCTTCTGTGGGATGGGGAGCCTCCTTATCCTGCGGGACTGTGGAATTTGTCCTGAACCCTGGCAGGTAGAGACCACAAAGGGACCTGTCTTGCATAAAAAACATAGATGTATTACAAATTCTGATAGGTGATTTTTAAGCATAAAAGTAACATTTTATATGAAATTCATCTCTTAATGAGATAGTCCAGGCTTTCGTTTTCAATTGGTCCATACATGTGGCTGAATACTAATTTATTGTGAGATAAAATAAGGCCCAGCATTAATTTTGAGCCTATGTTTTATTTTATAGAAGGAAGCACAAGAAAGCCCTGTTATAATAAAGCAGATGTGAATGAAAGGAATTTTAACAATGTGACTTAATTCTTTGAACTTATTCTGAGAATTATATGCCAACAATCACATAGCAATTCATTAATCAATAATTCTTTTTAGCGATCTCGTCATTGATAAACTGTTGGGTCTGCCTTCAATTTTCTTGAAAGCCAAAAACTAGAAACTGCCTGACTTACAACACAATTTGCTGCCCAGCCGTCAAAGCCATTCCCCTTCTCAACACAGTCACCAACATGATTTCAAACGGAGCCTGTGGCCTGGTGCCCTGGGGCCTTGCAGCCAGAGACAGTCAACTGTCAGGTTTGGGATGGATGAGAGGTATCCTCCTTTTGTAAAGTGGCAGAACTATTGTGAAAGGGAAGTAGAGAAAAGAGAACACCGGGGGCTTTCCTGAGCAGATCATCACTTTCAGAAAAGAGTACACTGAATGTTTAAAATCTGGAAATTGAACCCCTTAAAATTATTTGCATTTGGGTGCTCCTTGGAAAGCCTTTGTATGCCAAAGCTTTGTGTACCCAGTATAAAAATCTCTGCTCCAGAACGGCTTGATCTCCTTGGAGATCAGGCAGAAAATTCTGTGTCTTTTGCTTTTCTTTGCAATATCTGGTTGAACCATTGATTTACTGTACATTTTAACTTTCTTGATATCCTACCATTATGTGTCACTATCAGCCTCAGATCATCCTTTCTCATTATTTTATTCACAGAACTGTGGTATTCTCAGTCCTTGTACTCAATCTTCTTGTTTTTATCACAGCCTTAGTAAGACAGAAAGAAATATGCATACAAAGCTATACTACCAGATAACACAGGAACAGAAAACCAAATACCACATGTTCTCACTTATAAGTGGGAGCTAAATGATAAGAACTTACGATCACGAAGGCGGAAACAACACACACTGAACTTAGCATCTAGGGGTAACAGTATGTACAACAAATGCCCATGATGCGTGTTTATCTATGTAACAAACCTTCACATGTACCCCTAAACCTAAAATAAACAGTTTTTAAAAAGCTATACTACCAGATATGAAACCTTGGGCAAAGTACTTAACCTCTTTCTAAGTCTTGGTTTCCTTGTTTGTATCTATGTATCTACCTCATAGCGTTGTCATTTATTATAAAGATAAAATAAGACCATATATTCTTGAACTTAGAATATTGTTGGGTCCATGCTAGGTATAAATATTAACTATTATTATTAATATCATTAGTATCATTATACATTTAAAATCTCTAACCTATTCTATGGTCAACAGTTGAAGGAAATATATTACTAATCTATGTCTATAAATTTTACCTCCCACATATTTTGACTTAAACTATAGTTTTTATTTTGTATTTGCCTTATATATTTAGTTCTCATTAACTTGCTGGTTCTGGGAGAAGGAGACCATTTTCTTTCTGGTTTTTTTTTTTTAATTGAATGATTTTGTTTTAGTCATCTTTATTTTCTTGACTATATATAGTATCCTGCGCATAGTAAGCATTCAGTAATGTTTGTGGAATTAAATTTTGTCAAAGCACACATTTTTTATTTGTGAAAGTCCATGAGTAGCTAATGATCTATTAAGCTGGGAACAGAAACTTCTACCTGCATAGTTCCACAAAAGAAAACCATCTGTGTGTTTGTTTAACCAGTAGAATTGAAAGATGTTTTGACTTTGCTCCAGGAATTAGAGTTTCACGTGACCTCCAGATAATGCTGTCTGACACATAATGAGGCCTCATAGAGAAGGAATTAAAAAGCAAGCATTACAGATCCTACATTATTATTATTATTTTTTGGCTTGAGACTATTTCTCCCCAAAAAGAAATTAAAGCAAATATTTGTGTATGCGGTTTTAAAACCTATATTTGTTTTGATAGATGATGTAACTGACATTCATTGGTATGTACGCATGAGAGTATGACTAAAAAGGCCTCTGTACAGCTAGTTATAAACCTTTCAGTTTAGTCTGTGGCTGTACCAGCTAGGCCTACTATGAATTGTGTTTGATTCTGACTTCACCTAAATAAGCCTGATGACACGTGTGAAAAGCCCCACTTCGCTGGTTTTAGCACAGCTGTCCCTTCAACAGGCTGTGACTTGCCATTGAATTTCACATGGGTAGTCCCTTTGGAGGTACACAGAGTCCGAAAAGCATTTCTTCTGCCCTTCTCCTTATCACTGTATCCTTGAGCTCTTCCTAGAGCAGCCACTGCAGCAGCATCGCTTCCACGCTGTGCCCTGGGAGCGCGCCTGGCTTGGTTGCTGCTGGAGTTGCTGAATCTTAGGAGCAGAGGACTCCCCACGCAGTCTCGTGTTAACCATGATTCCTTCGTTCACTCCCAGCCCTGCTGTTAACTAGCTGTGTGATCTTGAGCAAGCTGTTGCTGCCTTCTCAGACTCGGCGTAAGCTGGAGATAATGCCCAGCGCTGACACCTGGTAGAGCTGTTGTAAGGATTAGGTGGAGGAGTGCCTGTAAAACACTTAGCACGCTATCTGGCACAAAAAGAACACAGCACATGATGATCGTGTTGTAATTGTGATTTATGACACTGATGAAATTAGTAGAAAAAGTGGTCTCTGTCAGCCCTTCAGGCCTTCAGTTTAGACTAATTCCTAATCTTATAGAGACTCTTCTTTTTTGCGTATCAAAGAGATGTAAGTATTGTAAATGTGTCTTAAATTATATCTTATTATCTGATGAAGGAATTATTATAACCGTCTGTCTTAAACTGTTATTCTAAGAAAAAAAAAATGGAGAAAGAAGAAATACAGACTGAGGGACTTAAAAATATAGAAATGGCTTTCAAAATAAAAGAATCCCCAAATATGGTATGAGACAACAAAGAGACCAGAGAAGCAAATAGCCAGGAAGAAGCTCTCCTGTCAATTTGAATGTAGCTTATGACAAGGGAGACGGGAACAGATACCCCCAATCGTCCCAGTGGCGTGTGTTCCCACCCCAGCTTCCTAGTGCCCCAACTCCCTGCTTCTGGGAAGTTTAGTTGTGTTTTCTCCACTGGAGATGCCTCCATAGGGCTTAGCAGTTCCTGGAGCACAGTGGACACTGGGTGGGAGACAGGTGATTTAACTGGCCTTCCTTGGGCACCAATGAACAGATGTTGCTAGTCAGTTATGGCCCCTTCTCATGGAGTCCAGGTTCAGGTTCTGCCTCTCATCTCTCAGACAGCGTCCCAGGCCACCTCCACCCATGCCAGACTTTGTGCCTTCCTTGACCAGGAGGGCCACTTATCCTCGTTCAGGTCCAAAGCTGCGAGTTTTGGTTTTGTTGTTGTTGTTATTATTGTTGTGTTTAGAGACTTGGTCTGGCTCTGTCACCCAGGCTGGAGTGCAGTGGTGCGATTACAGCTCACTGTGGCCTCGATCTTCTAGGATCAAAAGAGATCCTCCCACCTCAGCCTCCCGAGCAGCTGGGACTACAGTAGCGTGCCACCATGCCCGGTAATTTTTTAAATTTTTTGTAGAGATAGGGTCTCACTCTTTTGCCCAGTCTGGTCTTGAACTCCTGGCCTCAAGCAATCTTCCCACTTCAGCCTCCCAAAGTGCTGGGATTATAGGCATGAGCCACCGCACCTGGCCTAAAACGGCCATGTGCATATAGCCGTGCAAGTACTGAATTGTATTGTTATCGGGTACTTTAATAGTGATACATTCAACTGGCTGTGTGGCCTTGGGAGAGTCATTTCAACATGATGAAGGTCTAAGCCCAGGAGAGGATCAGAGAATCATCCTGAGTCTCCTGCAGCCCTGGAGCATCTTCTGGTAGCAAGTAATATAAACAGGTATCTTAATAGGTGAGTGGCATGTCTTGAAGAAAAAAATCTCTCCACACAAATGGTAAAGGCCTTGAAGGAGCACCAGATCTTTAGCGCATGCAGCACCACACTTTTCATATATGACGTGATTAGTTTAAATGAGTACTTGATTTTGCTTCATAAGTCAAATGATGATTCTTTTCAAGTAATTTGAATCATCTTTCACATTTTGATGCAGAACACATAGCCTTTTGAATAATTCTTTACATCTGCTATTTAGCCATAGTTTTGCTGGAAGGATTGAGTTTTCTTCTGAAGACACAGTATTACTCTGAAGCTTATTTCCCCCTGAATTTTGTTTTTCCCATTTTTGGCTGAGAAGGCATCTGGAGTGACTCCAACGGGTTTACCTAGGTTTTCCCTGAAGAGGTTAGGTGATTAGACAATAACAGAAGGAAAAGTGGAGTTGCCAGTAGGTGGCTCACTATGAATGTGCTTGGGACGGGATCAGACATGTCACCCCTCCTCCACTTAGCCTTTGTTTTCAATCCCTGCTGCTTTGAGCCTTTTTCTATAATGTCTGAGTCATTTGCAGGGGGGTGGGTAAAGAGGGGAGAAAGAAGAAAGCAAGCAAGCCACAGCCTTTGAGCTCCGGAATAGCAAAGGCCCCCATCTTGCTCCGAGAGTTCACAGAGTATAGCCCAGTCCGAGTTCTCTTTTCCACGCACACTTGCTTGTTCTTTTGTTCCTTGTGTCCTTGGCAAAGACTGAAAGAACTAAGCCTGTAATACTTGGGCCCTCCCGTGTCACTTAAGAAATAATAAGCCATTGTCCTCATTAAGCCACCCTTGTTTTAGCAAATAGAATCCAGATACTGGAGAGGGAACATTTTGAAGGGAGGCAGAATTAGAGTAGAGATGCTTTACAAAATTCCCTAGAGAAACTGCTTTGTTTCTCCTATTTTATTGCTCCTTACTGAGAAGATTCATATTCAAATGGGTTGGGGTTGTGAATAGTGGCTTGCACATTCTCAAGCACCCAGGAAGGCTATGATTATGGCTAATTACAATGAAGAATGAAGCTCTAACAAGAGTGTTCCATCAGATTGTCGTTCATGCATGAAGTAACTAAGGCTGGCCAATGGAGGTGTGATTTTGGTAATTACAAACAATGTGGCTATTTGAAAAATGCTTAGTAAATCTGTTCAAGACAAAATAAGGTCTAATTAATCACTTTAGCTCTGAATTCTCCAGATGATCCATTTGCTCTGTTTTTTTTTTTTTTTTTAATTTAAGGTCTCTTTAATAAACTAGATCTAAGATATAAAATATGTTCTTGTTGCCCACACTTAAATGCAACTGTTACCTGTTTCAAAGTCTTCTTAATTCTGCCAATCATGTTGCAACCTGCTTTTAATGCAACTTGACAGAAGGCTTTTAAAAATAAATGTGTGTATATTCTTGTTGTTACCTGACAAGAAAATGTTTTATGAAAAGTTACTGTAAAACATTAACTATTAATTTAGCAGCCATATTGGTATCATCATTGTGCTGACATACATTAACTCTTGAACATTCGGTGAATGTTGTGTTTAGCACTTAAGTAATGTCTAACTATATGTATTAGTTTGTTTTCACACTGCTATAAAGAACTACCTGAGACTGCATAATTCCTAAACAAAAGATTTTTAATTTACTCACAATTCCACATGGCTGGGGAGGCCTCAGGAAACTCAACAATCACAGTGGAAGGCAAAGGGGAAGCAAGGTATATCTTACATGGCAGCAGGAGACAGACAGAGAAGGTGGAAGTGCCACCCTTTTAAACCATCACATCTCGTGAGAACTCACTCACTATTATGAGAACAGCATGGGGGAACTGCCCCCATGATCCAGTCGTCTCCCACCAAGTCCCTCCTTTGACCCATGGATATAACAATTCAAGATGAGATTTGGGTGGGGACACAGAGCCAAACCAATCACTATATTATAGGGGAGAAAAAGTAATATATTTTCCTTACCTATCACAAGGTTCATGGCTGAGACCCTTAGAGCAAGGGACAGAGTAACAAGAGAAAAACAACACATTTATTTAATAGAGGTTATGTGACATGGGAGCCTTCAGAAATGGAGACCCAAAGAAACAGAGATGTGTGTACTTTTATGGACAGGCATGCAGAAGTATGACTGGAGGATGAAATGACATGCTCTGATCGGTACAAACTGGGGGCAACTCAGGGAGACCTGATTGCCCAGTTTCTTCTCCGTGTTCCTGAGTGTCATTCCTTCCCTCCTGGTATAGGGCGGGACTCCTGTCACATGAGGTCTTCAGGGAAGAAGGGAGGGAGCAGGTCAGAGAGTGGCATTCCCTGCGGTCATGGCCTGCTTCAGGGAAGAAGGGGTGGAGGGAATTCTAGTTTCCATGCCTACTTCAGGAGACAGAGGACAGGAGAAGGTCACAGAGACCCCCCTGCTTCTGCGGCGTTTTCCGTTTTCTTGAGCTTAAAACAGTACACAAAGCTGCTATGTTTTGGAGTATCATGTTCTGAGCCCCAAAAATATTCTACCTTAAATAATTGGAGGCCTCCATGAAGGCACAATGATGACATAGGAACTTATGCCTCTGTATCATTTTTTTTCAGTAGATGATTGAAGTGAAGCTGTTTTATGCTTGTCTCTTTTCCTGTTTGCCATTTTTGTACCTTTGTTCTCTCACCTAAAAATAGACTAATAAATGGCCAGAGTTGTTGCAAGAAATGTACAATGATAAAAACATCTAATTATTGGTCTTAAATGAATCAATCTTCAATTTCTTTTAAATGTCTACTAGAATGAAAAATGCCCAACTATCTGAGGAGTTTTGTTATTTTTAACTTATTTGGTTTCTATACATGAACCCAAAGGAACTACCTTTTCCTAACTGAATTAGCAGGGCTAGAAATTCAACTCAGCACACATTTAACTGAGGAGTATCAGGGTTCAGAACACGCTACCCCAGAATATGGCACCTTGGAGGTCACTCTCTCACCTTCTCCCTCCCTCCTTTCCTTCACCTTCCTTTCTCCCCCGAGGAGGTTCATAGAAACCAAAATTTCTCTTTGCTAAAGCAAACCATAAAACCTAGAAAGGCCACTTTCTGACCTTCTCCTTTCTCCCCCGCAGACCCTCAAGTGATAGATGTCTTGCCCTGCACAGAAAGGCCAAGAAGAAGCTCAACAAATAAGCCTTGCAGAGTCCCCCCAGTTTAGTACATTAGGTCATACCCCCTTTTTGTCCAGTCACATTTCTATACAACTGTACATTCTTCCTGGAACCTATGCAAAAAAATTACATAGTTTTTCCTGGGTCTTTGGGTCTTCATTTCATAAGGCACCTTCCTATGTCACAGAAAACTTTTGTTACATAAATTTTTTATGCTTTTCTCGTTAATCCGCTTTCTGCTATAGGAGTCTCAGCCATGACTCTTGTAGTTGGTGAGGAAAAGGTATTATTTTTTCTCCCCTACAAGAGTAATGAATTTTACAACTTTGACTGTTATACTTTCTAAAAAATGCGTTTAGCAGGGAGGTGGGGGTTGGGGAGAGAGAAGGAAGACACAAAAAAAGACCAGTTTTTATACAGATATTTTCTTATTTTAACTAATTTATATCATCTATAAAGGGAAGAAAATATTAACGTTATTAATTTCCTCAAGAGGATAACTAAAGAAAACATTCTTGTAACAGGGGAAGAAATAATTCCACACCTATTGTATCTATATAGCTGTGCATTTCATTTCTCTAAAATCGAGTAATTTAAAGTTAAAAGGCCTCTTCTAGTAGTTTTCACCAAATGAATTTTATATGTACTGAAGACAGATAAAATAAAAATGGTACAGAAAAAAAGGGAGTTTTAGAGTCTTGTTTCAATTCTTTAGAAAGTAAGTTGTCTAGCAGAACATGCCAACTTGGTTGCCTAAGAGCAATGTAAACTTGAGCGCCACTCACCATGTTGAATTATTCTTGTTTCTATTTAGCAAGTGGTCTGGAGTCTTTGATCTGCAATGTGTGTAGTTAAAATCATTGTGGCTATTATTTTATCTGCCCAAAATACAGATTTTTCTAGGATTTGACAGTATAAAGCATTTGCTTTAATAAGTTGAGATTTAATATTTAATGGTTTCTCTCAAATTCCTGATTGGTCAATATATTGTTGCCAATTTGTAAATTTTTATCAAAGGTATAAATTTGAAATGTTTTGCTGTATATCATGGAAGAGAAGCCATGATTATGTTCCCTAAGCAAGTTATGGAGGCTTCGAGTGGATAATTATTCTGTCCTTGTACTGGTACTGCCTTTGAAGAATTTCCATGTTAAGGATAAGAGAAGATGGTTTAAAAACCTGACGAATTTAGGTAGTTGCTTGAGAGAATGAGTAGAGTCCATTTTTTCCCTGATTAAAATTAAGTCTGTTAGTTCCTTTTTTGCTCACCAAACACATCAATACAGATGCAGATAAGGTGAGGCCCCTTCCTGTAAATCAGCTGTCAAGGCCTATCAGGGAGAAAAACAATGGACAAGGAGGCAAACTGCTTCTCATGAAGGCTGTGCACTTCTTGTTTGCAAGAAGAATATTTATGGGCTTCACAGCTGGCAGCAAAGAACATTTAAATATATAACTTCATACACATGCAAAGCATTTTGTAGATTAAATCAGCTCGAAGTGTAGAACCTGACAGGGTTAATAGAATTTCTTGGTAACCATTTAATAAAATTAATGTGCTGTTGGTCTGATGTCTTAATTCAATCGGCTAATATATATTCCCAGTTTTCACTCATAGGTGAGCCTTAGAAAAAGTTAGTAAAGATTGTTTTAAGATTGCCAATTTTCTAAGAATGGGAAAACAATAAAATGTAGGTAATCAAAATATTGAATCTTTGATCTAGGATCTGTTAGGATAGCAATAATAGGTGCATATATAATGTCTTGTATATTCCTCCAATTTTTATTATTTCCTTTAACTTCCAAAATTAAAAAACTGCCAGAAAAGTATGGCAGGTGTTCTTAGCTACCTATCAAAGCGAAAGCAACTGAGACCCTGAGTGAAGTTGTCAACACAAGGAGCACCACAGAGGGAACGTGGAAGCTCTGAGCAAAACCCACCTCCCTCTGCCTCACCACCCACCTCTCATTACACACATCTATTTCCATCACATCATGGAGATGCAGAGGTGCTGGCAGAAAGTCCTGGGTACTTAACTGTTGGATAAATCTTTTACTGAATCTCTTAAAGTTATGCTCACTATAATTGTTGGTGAAATCACTTTAGATCTCTGTTGTAAAGCTCTCTAAATTTCCTCTTCCATTGGTGTTCATAGTTTATGACCTGTCACATTGAGATGCTACTGAGGGAGTCTGCACAGAGTGGGATTTCTGTATCTGCTAGGGTCTGGGTATTTCTGTATCCACTAGGGTCTGGGTATTTCTGTGTCTGCTAAGGTCTCAGCATTTTTGTATCCACTAAGGTCTTGGCATTTCTGTATCAGCTGAGATCTTTGGTTTTAGGCGACAGAACTCCTCTCTGTCTGGCTTGACCACACATTGGTTAGAAAGAGGCTATACTCTACTCCCTCTAGGACAGTCCACAGGAACTCAGTGGACTGAGGAGGTGGCTCAAAAGTTTAGAAGGTGTTTCAAGATTTAGAAGGCAGGATTCAGGTAGCCCCAGAGAGTCTTGGGAATGAATTTCAGTTCCCCCTTTTACCACCTTTCATGAGACTCAGGATTATAGGGGCGAAGGAGAAAGACGGGCAAAGCTTCAGTCATGTCATTATATTGGGAAGTGAGAGGGGAGTGCTGGCTGAACCTCTTGGGACCTCCTGTATCCTCTGTGGTGGGGGAGAGGGGAAGCGTCTTTGTTTACTCCCTCAATACTTTATACAACAGAAGAAAGGAGATGCCTGAAAAGGCAACGGGGATGCGTTTAGGAAGAAGCAATTGATGCTAGGCACGCAAGAAATGCTGCAACCTCTAAGTTGTACCTGAAGCAGAATTTCAATTTAATGTGCCATGTCAAGGTGGCCACAGAGCCATCTTTATAAACTGGGAGTATCCACATATTCCAGACTCAGAGAGCAAAGATCCAGGACTAGTACAGAAAGTCACTCCGTATAATTGGAAAAGCTTGCTTGTCTGCTTTCAGGTACGTTTCTCAACCCTCATCCATAACACGACGCTGTAAACCCTAGAGTAAGACAGAGATAAAGCGTGTGCTGGGATGAAGAGAGCCGCTTTGGGGAAGTGCCACCACATCCCAGGCTGCAAGGCATCTCTCTCTGTTGCTTGTGCAGACTGGCTGGGGTGAGCTTTGGAGCTGGTCTCATCTCGAAGGCAGGCGCTGCTGAGGCCTCTGTGCCCTTTTGCCTGGGTTAGATTTGGCTTGAAAATTAATTTGAGGCTGGGCGCTGTGACTCAAGCCTGTAATCCCAGCACTTTGGGAGGCCGAGGCGGGTGGATCACAAGGTCAGGAGATCGAGACCATCCCGGCTAACACAGTGAAACCCCGTCTCTACTAAAAATACAAAAATTTAGCCGGGCATAGTGGCGGGCGCCTGTGAGTCCCAGCTACTCGGGAGGCTGAGGCAGGAGAATGGCATGAACCCAGGAGGCGGAGCTTGCAGTGAGCCGAGATTGCACCACTGCACTCCAGCCTGGGCGACAGAGCCAGACTCTGTCTCAAAAAAAAAAGAAAAAAAAGAAAATTGATTTGAAATCATTTACTCTTGCTACTCTCAGCAGGTCAGTGATTAACAGGAAATTCACTGCCCATGTTGGTCGTGTTTATAAGCCCAAGTCTATGTCATAAGTAAAAACAGGCTTAAACACATCAGGAAACTACTCAGTATAGAGTGGAAAGAGCCTGGGCTGGGCTTCCACTCAAGAGCCCTGCACAAGCTGCATCCACAGGCCCTGAGGGCAGCCCCTGGGCTTCAGCTGTCTGCGTGCACTCTTGTCTAGAACTGTGCCTGCTGTGGGCCATGTGCTCTACTGGTATTTGTGGAGCACATCATCAAGTTACTACGTGAATAAACATCACTTATATGGGTCTTGGTTTCCCCCATTTGTAAAACCAGAGAGTTGGGCTAGAAAACTTTTGAGTCCCTCCAGCGCAGCGATTGATGTATAACATAATCAGCAATGTTGAACTTTGAAGAGAATACAAGCCTTATGTTGTCACTGATATATTTCAGAATACCTTGTTACTGTTTGTACGGATGTTTGAGAACATGTGGGCAAATGCATCTATTTTTCTTCCCTAAAAGGTAAACTTGTCTCCTTTACAACCAAACAAAAGAGGATGACACTGCATAGCAGAGGCTAAGCTGCAGGCTGGGTACCACTGAGCAGTGGAGAACCCAAGTTTAAACTTGAAACCACATTTGTGCAATAAGCGAAAGCTTCACATTTATAGAACATCGATGCTGCGGCACAGCAGGCTACTTTCATATGTGTTATTTCATTAAATCCTTAAAACTTCAATGTCGTATGTATGTATTATTTAATAAATAAGGAACCACAGACTCGGAGAGTTTACTTAATTTGTCTAAGGTCACAGAGGTAATGGATAAAACCAAGATTTGAATATAGGTCTGAATAAATTGTTCATGCTCTCATACCTACCTATTTAATGTTATGGAATTGTCTACCTTTCTCCTTCATTTTCCTTTATATTTTTACTCTACATGATCCTTATTTTGAGGCCTTCCGTTGCTTGTTCTCCTTCTCTTGATTCCTGCATTATTTCCTTTCCAATATGTTCTTTGATGCATCTATTTTCTCTATGGAGCCAAGGAATTTTCCATCCTCTCAGTTTTATGGGAAGATACAGAAATTCTCTACTCATTGAGTCCCAATGACAATCTAATTATTTCTAAATCTCACCGTCCAATAATTATCTTTTTAAGCTCTTCCTCTCCTTCTGAATTGTGTAGTGTGTTCCCTGTTGACATTTGATTAAGTCTTTGCCCATGCTGCTTGAATAAAAATATTTATATTTCAAAATTTCTGACTGCCAATTATCCATATTTTGATGCTTAATGTCCGTAATATCATAATTTGACATGAAAGATATTCTTAAAAATCATTTTATTATAGCCACGGAGTAGAGTTGGAAAAATAACTCTAGGATAAACAAATACATACTTATTCATTCCATACCTGCTTGACGACCTACTATGTGCTAGGCCTTATTCTAGGTGCTCACACGTAGCACCTAGAATCCTGTCGATCCTGGGAGTTTAACGATAGGCAAATAGAAATAAAATGAGACAGATGACAATGTTCTTTCTTCCTGCCTGTCTACCTATTTGTCCATCCATCAATCTTCATGAGAAAATGGACTCAAGATTTTGAAAACCTCAAAATGCTTCCTTTTGTTCTAGCCCTTGCTTTCACGTTTAAATGAACTCTCAGTGTTGTATATATATTTAGAAAGTTTAATTTTCACTAAAATAAACTTTCAGTCTCTACAAGTGTTGACATTTAACTCCAAGAATACTTTAGTTGGTTGGAAAATCATTTCTGGTAAAGACTTCATTGTAGAGAGGAGACTTCTCCACCTCTGATTACTCCTACACCTTGACTGAGTACTGACTACATGTACTAGACGTTTGTTGTGAGCAAGTTTCATACACTATTTTATTGTGTTCCCACTACTGACCTATAAAGTATGTGCTATTATGTTTTGTTTCATTTCCTGTCCAAAGAATTTTTTTTAACCAAAGAATCCAGTAGAAATGCCTTTAGACTTACATAGTGATTGTTAGGAGAATGATCTATAGCTGTTCGGAGTTTGCAGAACCTCGAGTGAATCTTTCACCAATTACTAAATGTTAACCGAACATTTGTGAACATGTGTAATATACTCCCTCTAGGATGGTATAAAACCTCAAGAAACCTAGGAAAATGGCCAAATTCTTGCTCTGGACTGCGGCTCTCAATGATAATTGACATATACTGGTTATTTAAGACCTGACAGCTACTCTGGTCTGAATGCTATTTGAGATATAAAATTGTGGGCTATGTGTGCAATCTGCCTTGGCTCCCACAAAATTAAGAAGTTTAATTATTAATGTACATGAGTATGTTGAGAAAATGATATAGTTCCACTGACTATGATGGTCTTGCTGTGTTACCTACTGTTTCAGGATATAGGGATACAGCATCTTAATATAATTGACAGTAAGCCTTCTCATTGTAAATTAATCTGAGTGCTTCACATTGAAACAGGATTCTTTTTTAATGTACATATTAAGTTTCGACTACATTGATGCCTTTTAAACTTTCTAAAGAAGATTTTAAAAAGCTTAGACTGTAGCTATTCAGATTTATAATTCCACTCAACTCTGCTATATGATCCTGAAAATGTTTAAGTACATTACATATAATTTAAATTATTTAAAAGTTTATTTTACACTTCTTGAAGACTAAGAACTCCTTGAATTTATTTCACAAAAGGCTTATCTTCTCCAGAATGAATTTAACTTGCCTCATGCAATTAGCATTCAGAAAGGCTCAAATTCACTGGAACATAGCTAAATAGAACCTTTAATTAACTAGATTTTTTTTTCTTTTTGCTCTACTTTTAGAGCTTGAAATCATTGGAAAACAAACAAAATAGCAAAGATTTGTTTTAAAAATCAGCCTCCAAGGTTAGTGCTAGGGTCAGTAAATAGCTAGCCAAGTTTTCATATTATAAACCTATATAGTTATGATTTATTTAAAATGATGAACCAGAGATACCCATGTTTTCTGATGCATGAAAGAAATATTACAGAAATATTAAATACGTTATTTGCTGGGGTGAAAAAATAAGCTAATAGATGTTGAGAATATTTTCAGCAATGAAAGATTGAAGCAGAATTGATTTCCTAGTTATCACTCTGAAAACCAAGAAATTAAATGAACCCAAACTCGTTTTTACCGGAGTATTCTAATTAATCAAATGGATTAACAAATGCATGAGTGAGGGATGAAAAATACTTGTGGGAGAAAAACAGAGGTGATACTTTTGGTGAGAGAAATTGCTCATTTAAAATAATTTTAAAGGAAGTTACACATCTATTGAATGCAGCATATAGAGTCCTGTGCTTCCGGTCTTTACCAACTAATCTCCCCTAAGCCCTACCATCACCCATCCCTTTTCCAGAAATCTTCTAAAAACATCTCCTTCTTCTCCAATTACTCTTTATTATAATATTTATGAATAAAGTCTGGCAACATTTATGTGCCAGGTACTATCCTTACTCACATAGAAACCCTACGAGCCATAGAGCTCGCTCTTTTGCTATAACTTCTTAGAGTTTTCTGCACTTCAGATTTCGCCACTTCAGGTATTTCATTATTCCATGTTTATTTCAAGAGAGGTTTACCAAATACACAGAAGAAAAAAAAAATCTCTAAACTAGAATGCTGATTTCCAATTCCCATATTTCAACTAGTTACTGACTTTCCTACTTCCAAAACAGTTTGGGAACTTAAAAGACACAGTTACAATAAAAGCCTAAACAGAAAAGAAAGCAGGATAGAGAAAGAGAATTCTATCAGAGGAATCATGCTAAGAAAAGCAAATTGCACCCAACCGAACCAAAAGATACCAGAGATACTCATGACAGGAAACTTGACAAGCTCCACTGTGCATGTTTAATTAAAGGAAGTAAATCAGTGCATCAGGAAAGCCAAACATTTTCTCTTGACTGAACTTCAAGAGGTGTTTCCTCTGTGGTTCTTTGTCTCAGAGTTTGTCCATGCTAGGCATGGAGAAATATTTGTTGCATGGTAAATAATAAATATAAGTGATACTTAGCTGATAACCAGGGTCCGTAGGGGGAAAGACTGGGCAATAGGTCTCCACTCCTTGTCCTGCTTCCACTGTGAAGTTACCTTTGCCAGCGGCTCAGTACCAAATGCTCAATTGCCCCTGAGAAGTGTCACCTGAACCCTCCCCAGTCTTCTAGCCTACTGACCTTGGCACCCAATTAAAACAGCTTGAACCCTCGTCTCACATACTATCAGAAGCCTCAGGACCCTACCTTGTGTTTTGTTATTTTGGGTTTTGTTTTATTCTATTTTTGTTTTTATTCCAAACTCTTGCTGTGGGACCTTCTTGGATATCTCTCCATCCCTGTTGCCATTTCTCCCTCCACATCTCTGGTAACAGATGTGAGACTTCTTGGACATCACTGTGGGAAACACAGTGGTCTTCATCCCCTGCACCCTGGCTTCCTGAAGGGCTGTGCTGGCTTCTCTTCCAGGGTCCCTACCTTGAAGCCGCTTCAGGTTCGTCTTTATTATGCAGAGCAAGGGGACTCTCCTCTCTCTGCTCCCAGACTATTCAAAAGGCCCACCATCTTTGCCTTATTAAAATGCGCATTGAGATATTTTCCAAACAAAAAGAACTATCCGCAAGAAAAATGTAGTTCTCCTTCAGCAACTCACCCAAACTGAAATTAGATTTTAAAATAATATTTTCTCCCTGTGACACAGACACACCTTGATGAACCAGGTGGCTACCCTCTAGGGTCCTGGGAACATCTCCCAGTCAGAACAGGCCCAGTTTTCTCCAGCAAGAGAAGATGATTCTCTAAGGAGCCCTCGTCCTAGAAGGCAGCGTCGTAGAGGGAAAGAACCAGGCCTGGAGCCAGGCTGACGTTGGTTTAATTCTTTTCTCTGTAACCCATTACTTTGCTGTTGGCTCTTGGACGATTCTCAGAACTTTTCAGAGCCTCACTTTTCGCATCAATAAAATGGAGAGAAGAAAGCTTAGCTTTGTATTGCAGGCGCCATTTACCCTTCAGGGTGACTTTTCTTATTCTAGACCCTTTTGCATTTTAAGCTGGATCTCTCACTGAATAAGAAGAGGGTTGCTTCAAAGGATTTTCAGACACCTTTGAACACGCAGCAGAGATGCCTTTGCACATGGCCTTGGTGACTAGGATAAGATACACGGTGTTCCTAGATCCAGCCTGAAACCAGAGGCGATAGGCCGCCCTGAAAGGCCAATGGGCTTTCAAGTTGGACAGCCCTGGTTTTAAATCCTAGCCTTTTCCCACTACTATTACTAGAGTGACCATCAGCCTTTTTTGACCTCAGTTTTGTCTCTTTAAAATGGAACAAGAATTATCTAAGAGACAGAATTACATGTGTTAGATTGTCGTGAGGAAAGCCCTTCCCATGGTGCTGGGTAGACTGGGAGCACTAGGAGCTGTGGCAGGCCAGCCGCTGCAGCACAGTGGTGAGATGCGGGGTCCACAGTCGTTCCCCCTTGGCAGTTGTTCTCCCCTGAGGAACAGAGGATAAGGACTGTTTGTCTGAGTGCCTGGAGAGGACCCCTTGCTCTGGCACTGAGTTTCTTCCAGCCCTGCCCCATGCAGGTGAGATTCCTACTTACAGTCTAGGGCGCACTACAGCTGCCAGAGCACAGCCTCCTTCCTGACTCATCACCTGCTTCCTGCTGGAGGAGAATACGCAACTCCTTCGCCCTACACATGCGCACAGGGTCTGCCGGGGGATGACCTTTCCTGTAGATGGGGAATTGTTTGGGATTGTTACACAATCACAAACCAACACTGAATCTTACTGAAGAAGGACACAGGCTCTTTGAACTCTGCGCTAGAACCTAAAACCAAATTCCTTTTAGACCTGTTCTAGGAGGACTACGTTAACCTGATAGCCGCTGACACAGGGCAGCATGCCTAAAGCTCCTAAGTTAGACTGGTAGGTACCGTTAATGATTCCTCGTTACATCACGCAGGTGCACAGAGGTACGATGACATGTGCATCCTCTGCTCAGAATTGCTTCTGTGCTGCTGATGACAATGGCTTCATGGGTCTTTACAGAATGCAGAGGAAGAGAACAGCAAAGAGTTGCTGGGGTTTGCCACTGAATAGCAGCAAAGGCAAATCCCAAAATAACAGTGGATGTATTTCATTATCAGTAAAATGAAGGGGCTGGGCTAGGGCGGTTTCAAGATCCCTCTAGCTCAGAACGTTCCTTGATACTGTGATTCCATCTATGTAACATAGCCTGAAAGTCTTAGCGCATGTTTTCTGAGATTATCCCAGTAGAATACCTTGTCTGCAAAAGGCTGAAATTTATTATTTGGGAATAATAAATCAGAACAAAAAAAGATGTAGAGTCCACGGTATATTATTAGTTTCGAGTGTACTAATCCTTATTTTATGAGATTTAATTTTTGAAATGTTTACCTTTCCATTCAGACTATTGTCAGGAAAAAAAGCATGATTTTTGTGTTCAGAGAAGGGGTAGGCAAAGGACTAACGAATATGTGCTTTGCCCTTGCTCAGATAAATGCTGTAGTTATAAAAAGTCGTGGCAGGTTATGGGGGCCCTTTTGTTTACCATGATAAAATTAATACGGTACAAGTTTTCTAAGGAGTTTGTAAGATGTTACAGATTTATTTTTAATATAATTTCGGAGTTGGAAAGCTAGACAGTTGGAAGTAGTGCTTGGAAAGCCTGATTCTTGATAAATTCATTATCAATAATACCATGTGCAGAATAAAATTACAATTTCAGCAAAGAATATTCTTCCATAACATTTTATTATTACTGTGAAACTAATTAAACATTGTAATTTGCAAGTAATTAAAAATTTACCTGAAAACATACTATGAGCCCTCTTGACAGTACATGGAGCATTTTGTGCGATTATTTAATGTCTGCTATTTTTTCTTGGTTGCTCTATTAGGAAATTGTAGTCTATATGGTTTTATAAAAAGGAGGCAAATTATAGACTAATGGAACTAGAAGACTCATTAAAAGATGATCTGCCCCTAGGAGATTGGGTGTCCTCTTCGAAAGGCTTCTGAGATGGAATGGGGACATTCTTGGGAGCTCCTCCTGGGTTTGGTACCGTGGAAATCCAGGTGACTGTCACTCTGTTCACTCTTATGTGTCCCTGCGTTCCTTAAGCACATTTTCACAGATGTATTTTTCACATGCAGGGAATGCGTACAAAGCAACTAGCACACTGCTTAATGATTACCAAGTGTTCAATGAAGAGAATCATTCTACTAGTATTATTCTTTGTGCGTGGATTATTACAATACTCTAACTTTTTTAACTTTTCACTCAGAGGGATATTACAATGAGACTTTTTATTATAACTCCTCGTTCACTTACCAGTGTGATTTCTTGCTACCACACGTACATTTCTTCTTTTTTAAAATTCTTATTTCCATAGGGGAACAGGTGGTGTTTGGCTACATGAGTAAGGTCTTTAGTGGTGATTTGTGAGATTTTGGTGCACCCGTCACCCGAGCAGTACACACTGAACCCAGTTCGTAGTCTGTTATTGCTGACCCCCTTCCCATGCTTTCCTCCTGAGTCCCCAAAGTCCATTGTGGCATTCTTATGCCTTTGCATCCTCATAGCTTAGCTCCCACTTATGAATGAGAACATATACATTTCTTCTAAATGTGCTCTGGTTTATCCACATATTATTGGAAATAAAGCCACCACAACTGATATCTTACTTTATGAGTGTTTCTTATGGGGTAGAAATTTCTGATATAATAAAGGCCAAAGTTGTAACATATTTATTACCTTTACTTCAGCCAGACTCACAAAAATAGCTGCATTGATAGCTCTCTCCTGATCTCTAATCTCTTCCTTCCTCCCTCCTTCTCTTCTTTCTTTTCTTTCATGCATTGAAAATGGACTGGGGCACCATTTTCAATGCTGGGATATGACTGTGAACAAAAATAAAGGCCTGTGGTATCATGGAATGTTAAGTTTTGGGAGTGGGAAATGACAGTTATTTAATGAAGGAAAGGCATAATTCCAAAAAATGTTAATTGCTATAAGAAAATTAAAACGAGGTGATGTGGGGGTGGTAACATACTCTAGATGGGTTGGTCAGAAAAGGCTTCGTAAACATTGTAACTGTGCTCCTTTTAGGAATTTCTTAATATTTATCAATAAAAGTATGCAATCATACTTTTGTATTTTATTTTTATTTAGTAAGTTTGATAAATAGGTGATGTTTATATAATGCACATATATTTTATGAAGGTATATTTTTTAATGTGATTACCATTTTAAATTGCAAAGATCTGTTAGTTCTGGTACAAGGTATTTCCCCAAGGTCTTACAGCAATGTAAAGGGTTGATACTATTCTGAGTGCATATAAAACTTTTAAAATTGAAGAACATTGTTTAGCATTATACAAACTATAGCAATAATTTAAGATCTGCCATAATGGCCTTCTTCTGTGCCTCAGAGAACTTGGAAGTCATCAGTAGCCTATGCTAACATAAAAATACATTAACCATGAGTTACATGTTCTCATATATATGTTTTCAAATACCAGAAATCATTTCATTAAAAATAAAACAAGCACTTCCACTTATCTTAAAGACTACTTCTCGGCTGGGCGCGGTGGCTCACGCCTGTAATCCCAGCACTTTGGGAGGCCGAGGCGGGTGGATCACAAGGTCAGGAGATCGAGACCATCCTGGCTAACATGGTGAAATCCCGTCTCTACTAAAAATACAAAAAATTAGCCGGGCGTGGTAGCGGGCGCCTGTAGTCCCAGCTACTTGGGAGGCTGAGGCAGGAGAATGGCGTGAACCTGGGGGATGGAGCTTGCAGTGAGCTGAGATTGCGCCACTGTACTCCAGCCTGGGCGACAGAGCGAGACTCCGTCTCAAAAAAAAAAACAAAAAACAAACAAACAAAAAGGCTACTTCTCAATAGAATATTTTAAATTCTTCCAAACACTGTAAGATACGTTTTAAGGTTAACTACCATTTTTTAGCTGAATTAATTTTGATTCTAACAATAACTGTACAAAATGTGACATTATGTTTTCCATCTTATAGATAAGGAGGCTCAAGAACAGAGAGGGAAGTTCAGAGCTTGCCAAAACCACAGTTGTGAGAGATTTTAAGAAGGTGGACTCATAGCCAGGGCTTCTAACTCCAGATGCCCTAAGTTCTCTATGAGAGCTCAGTGTCATTGGAAAACAGTAAAAGACAGTGGTATTGTTAGGTTGACTAAAATCTGGGGGAAATTGGTCACTTGATAAATGTAATTTTAAAATATCTTCATTCTGTAAATAGATTAATACTTCTAAATAAATCTTATCTCTAGTAATTGAGTATTAGAATGCTGTATTATAAACTTACGCCAACAAAAATTAATGATGTTGAATTGAGAAACAAGAAAGAAGATATTTAAATGTATCATTACCCCACTTACTTTTGTCTATAAGAAATTGCTCATTTCCAGATTTTTCTTTCCTACTCAGCCAGCCTTTTGGCTTTCTAAAAAATAAATACAAAATTAGAAAATTAGAAATTAGAAACTTCCCTAAAAAATTGTAATAAAACTTGTACAGATTATAGAAAACATTCACAAGAAAGAAGAGGGAGGGAGGGAAGTAATTTCTATAATTGGATTATTTTTGTAAAACCTTTTCAAGAAAAATTGCAGGTCCAGACACCCACATTGTCCTAGCAACTACCTTGGTTCCCACCATCCCACCGCTGCTCAAGGCACCCCCACCTTTATTCCGAACTGAGTGATTTCCAAGCACAGTTTGCATAAAGAGACGTGAATAGTTTCAGGGAATGAGCGCTCATAGGTAGTGCAATACTTTATTATCTCTTATAATTATATTGATTTTAGCTTCAAGGCCTGACTATCACTAGGTATCAGAATCTCAATTTTATTAGTACATTAAAAAAATAATTACTCAGTTAAGAAGTAAAAGTTACAAAAACCAGTTTAATGTGTAATACAGCCATTTACAGTGCAAATGTAAGCCTAACTCAGATGCCAGAGATGAACGCTTAGCTTGGGCTTTCTGATTAATATGTTTTTCCCTGGAACTACAGGTATTATTTATATGTATGAGATGTGGTTATCAAGAAATAAATAAGAATACTAAATTCCAAGAGTAGTTTGGTTTTTCTGTTTGTGTGTGTGTGTGTGTGTGTGTGTGTGTGTGTGTGTTTAGGTAACTGGGGTACGTTTCTGGCTTGCCACATCTTCCTCAGTACCTACAATAGTGCCCTGTCCATCATAGATTCCTAATAAAATACAGATTGATTCATTAATGGTAGGTCACATGTCATTATTTTCTCAATTTTAGTGGTAGGAGTTATTTCTTTCTAAACTTTTACTTTCATTTACTCAACACGTATGTGTCTGTCTTAGCGCTGGATCTATTGCTTTAGGTCAGCAAGACATTTTAAAATTGTCCTGGAAAGAATGGTATGAAATTATGTAATCTGGTCAAAGTAGGAAAGCATAAAATTGGCAAAATGTCCAAAGCAAAGCCCATACTTTAAAAATCATTTCCTGATGTCACTGGAAGTTGTTTTGGGCATGAAACCAGCAATGAAGCAAACCAGGATGACCCTCTTAGAGCCCAGCTAGATCCTAAATGTCATTAAAGTCACTAAAGCACTTTACCACTAAATGTGTTAAAGATTCCTTTGGAAACTAGCTAGCTTGAAAAACCAATTCGGCACCAAAACTTTCAGTGACTCACATCTTATCATCAGGCCAGCTTAAAATTAATTTGATGTGCTACCCTGACACTAGGCATGAAAAGAAAATAAGATCAGTCAGTACATTTTTGCCGACCATTCGGCGACAAATGGAAGAGCCAAATAACTGCATATTCACTCTTAGATTCCTTGTGACTCAAGTTATCTTCTTTTCAATAAACGAAACCAAGCTGCAAACAGATTTTATTGCTTACAAATGAGCAGCGCTTCTGATTGTGCACTTCCGTGTTAGACCTCACGTTAACAATATTGATTATTTCAGGAATTTGCATAAACTCAATACTGGAATGAATTGTTTTACAATTGTTTTGTATTCCAAACCAGACAGATCAGGCAAATACATGAGGGAGTTAATATATATATATACACATATATATATATGTGTGTGTATATATATATGTATATATATGCTCAGATGAAGGCTAGGGTGTCAAATAGTTGAGATTTTTTTGTAACTTTACTTCCTCCCCTCCAAATTCTGAGATGGCTTAAAGAACTTTTATTAATAAGACAAACTATTTTAATCTTTCCCTTCAAACTTTAGCTGCTGATTTGCCTACCAGTTTGTGACTGTTGGAATGTCCTTATTTTTTTAATATCATTTAGGGTTTTGGGCTAGGACTTGGGTGCCTGGATCCACACTCATCCATCTTCCTTCTTAGAGTGATAGCCAGGGGTCTGTTCACAAGAGGGCAAGAGACCAGCGGCAAACAGAGTGCCAGCCAATTCACGAGACTGGGAAATGCCCAGTCAGCTTCAAAGCCAGATCTCCTGGGAGGTCGCAGATGGAAGCACGTGACCTGCACCAGAAGGCTGTTTGCCTCTTTCCCTCAAATCTCTGCCTGATGAACGCCCCGCTATGTGGCGATTAGATTTTATCACATCAGCGTTGGGGGAGGCCAGTCGGAATCATCCACAAGTACCAGGGAACAGAAAGAGGAAATGAGGCGTGGCTCCTACGTGCATAGACACACATGCATTCACACACTTACATACATATTCACACACTCGCACACACTTATTCTCACATCACACACAAAGTCACATTCATACGATTCACACACATTCACACTCACATTCACATCATTCACACAGATTCTCACACTCACACACCCATTGACACACTTATATAAACATTCACACAGTTACACATTCACATACACACACACATACACTCACACAGTCACATGCCTCCAGTCACACACACTTACACACATTCATACACTCACATACATTCATACACTCACATACATTCATACACTCATGTACACATTCACACATATGTATATTCACACATGCATATATACTCACACATGCATTCACACCCTCATACACATTCATACATGTGCTAACACACATTTGCACACTCACACATGCACAGTCATGCACACACATTCACATGCAGACATTCACACACAGACATTCACACACAGACATGCACACACATTCACGCACAGACATGCACACACAGACATGCACAGACATTCACACACAGACATTCACACACAGTCATGCACACACATTCACACACAGGCATTCACACACACATGCTTCCTTCACCTGCACCATCTGTGTAGTATGGTGTTTAGACATCCTGCATCTTTTCTCGTTAAACATTTTAAAAACTATTAGCCAAAAGTGGCTGAAAGAAATATCATCTTTATTATTCTGTAAGTTTTTGTTTCACATAGGTTGTACATTAACCACTTGTCCTTTTCCTCTAAGTGACATAGAGTCTATGTCCAAAACTGGTTTTCCTCAAAAAATTCTGCTGCAACAATTGTGTCCTTGACTTGGGGTCACATTATAACATTAAATGCATGGAGTTATCAACCTGGCATTCCACTAATGCTCCAAGTTTTATGTTTAAATAGTCTTCATTAGTTGTATTTCCAGGGAGGTTTTCTTCCTCCAGTATGATCTTCTAAATGCTTACTGACCATTCAGTCTTGGAAATAATTTTTCTTTCTATTTCCCTGGAGCTTGAACTCCTGTGTCTGTCTCCAGTTGTTCTACATCATGCTTGTCTGAAGTGAACAGAGATGAGAAGGAAAATGTTTATACATTTCCTTCCCTAGATAGAGCTGAAGATTACCAAAGGCCTCCCAGCTCTGTTCCTTCACCACCCCCTCCTCCATGCTAAAACCATGCATGCTTCCCGGGTATCACTGTTCTCATGTGGGTGCAGCCATCTGGAGGGTAGCGTTTCAATATTCATGGTCACCATCACAGGGGATTCATCTCCAAAGAAAGCAATGACAAGCGGAACCTCATTGTAGGTGGATTTGAGGGAGACTTTACACTACTGTGAAGCTTTCTTCTGACAAGGAGGAGGTCAAGAGTGGGAAGGGAGGCTGAGGCCACAAGATTCCACTGGAAACCATCACTCTCTTCCTGCTGCCCTCTAATAATACAAGAGAGAATATGGCATCAGCAACTGCCAGCAGCATCCCTGGGAGATCTTTTCTCTCTTTATTGTTTACATGATATCACTTTAATATTCAGGAGGCTTTGATTTGCATTTCTCTAATGACCAGTGATGATGAGCTTTTTTTCATGTTTGTTGGCCGCATAAATGCCTTCTTTTGAGAAGTGTCTGTTCATATCTTTTGCCCACTTTTTGATGGGGTTGTTTGTTTCTTCTTGTAAATTTGTTTAAGTACCTTGTAGATTCTGGTTATTAGTCCTTTGTCAGATGGATAGATTGCAAAAATTTTCTCCCATTCTGTAGGTTTCCTGTTCACTCTGATGATAGTTACTTTTGCTGTGCAGAAGCTCTTTAGTTTAATTAAATCCCATTAGTCAACTTTGGCTTTTGTTGCCATTGCTTTTGGTGTTTTAGTCATGAAGTCTTTGCCCATGCCTATGTCCTGAATGGTATTGCCTAGGTTTTCTTCTAGGGTTTTTATGGTGTTAGGTCTTACATTTAAGTCTTTAATCCATCTTGAGTTAATTTTTGTATAAGGTGTAAGGAAGGGGTCCATGCCAGTTAGAATAGTCAGGAAACAACAGAGGCTGGAGAGGATGTGGAGAAATAGGGACACTTTTACACTGTTGGTGGGAGTGTAAATTAGTTCAACCATGGTGAAAGACAGTGTGGCGATTCCTCAAGGATCTAGAACCAGAAATACCATTTGACCCAGCAATCCCATTACTAGGTATATACACAAGAATTATAAATCATTCTACTATAAAGACACATGCACACGTAAGTTTATTGCAGCACTGTTTACAATAGCAAAGACTTGGAACCAACCCAACTGCCCATCAGTGATAGACTGGATAAAGAAAATGTGGCACATATACACTGTGGAATACTATGCAGCCATAAAAAAGGATGAGTCCATGTCCTTTGCAGGGACATGGATGAGGCCAGAAACCATAATTCTCAGCAAACTAACACAGGAACAGAAAACCAAGCACCACATGTTCTCACTCATAAGTGGGAGTTGAACAATGAGAACAAATGGATACAGGGAGAGGAACATCATACACCAGGGTCTGTTGGGAGGTGGGGGGCTAGGGGAGGGACAGCACTGGGAGAAATACCTAATGTAGATGATGGGTTGATGGGTGCAGCAAACCACCATGGCACATGTATACCTATGTAACAAGCCTGCACGTTCTGCACATGTATCCCAGAACTTAAAGTATAATAATAAAAAAAAGGAAAATATTTTCCAAAATAAAAAAAATGTTTAAGAAGAGGAAAAAAATTCAGGAGGCTTCAGTCAGATGTGGACTTACTGGGACCAAATATATAAGAAATGTTTTATATCTGATAGAAATGTTTTAGGGAAGACATAGTGCAACGTTCTTTGGTTCAGAAATCACATCCCTCTTCTTGTCCCACCCAGAAGAGTCAATATGCCTATAACATATCAGAAGGGATTTAGCTTTCCATTAAAAAAGTAAAGATTCATGGTCTTTTCCTTTATAGAATTATAGTTACCAATGAACAAGTTACTATCCCCAAACTATTAGATAGCAATGGTCACCATGGTAACTAAGTTGAGTGCTATGAATTATTTCTTACAACATTATTTTTGGAGCTTTACCTAAGGTGAGAGATAGTTTCATTTAACTGTGTAAATACTAAATTTAGAATATTCCTGTGAATTATAAATAGTATGAGCAAAAAGCATAATAATATTAGTAGATTAAAGTTCTGAGACTTTTTTATATTAGGGGAATTGGAATAATAACTTTGAATGTTTGTTCCTATTACTGTAAGTAAGGTGCAATATCACAATTCACATTTTTACAACATAATTAAAAATTGACGTTATGACACAGAAATGAGATATTAAATTATAACAACAGTTTTTAAAGGTCATGTATGTGAATAAGAAAATTATTTTAAACTTAATTTTTAATGTTTCTTCACTAAGTAAAAAAACACACCAATGTAGCTGTCTTAATAATGAATTCTTTTTTGAAAAAAGTAATAATGAGAAACATTTTAACAAATAAAATCTATTTTACTTTTTTGAGGGAGTGTTTGATGCTGTTACAAATATTGAATAGACTGAATCTTTTTCTCATCTGTTCCTGCCTATCTCTGTGTATAATGAGATAGTTACTTGGATTCAAAAAGTGACATCAGCAAGAGGGCCAACTAGAGCCATCTGACGCTCATTCCCCCAACAAAAAGAGACCAAAACAGTAGATGGTTACCCATGTTATACATTAAGCTTTTAAAAAATAGTGCTAGGGAAATTTGAGATTGTTCTAGGCCTTTGAGTTTGGAAATAGAGCTGACACACAAGGGACAAATTAAAAATCCTCTGACTTCCCCAATATGTTGTTTCTAGTGGTAGTTTACCATGATTCGTAGTATGTTAAGATGAATGTATATGCATAAGCCCCATGTTATTCTAAATCTGAATGGAGTGAATAACTATGGTGACAAGTTTAAAGATGTCTTGCTTTACTTAGTTTATCTTCTAGAAATATTATTGCTATTATAGAATGGCTCTTTGTATGTAATAATAAAATTTCAGCACTACTTAAATTTTTATTCACTAAATATTACTTTTTCCATAATATATATTGTAATTGCATACAAAGGAGGGATCTCAGGGTGTTTCAATACAGTCTAAGTGCCTTCCTTGCCTTTAAAAAGCTTCTCAGTTTATATGATGGTCCTCAAAAATTAACCCCCCATGTAATTCTCTATCAAATCACAAGAACAATATCAAGCTTCATGTAAAATATATTATAAAATCCATGCTTTATTGCCAATTGTGCATGAAGAGACATAGCCCATTTTAACCTTCATTAACAGTGTATAGTTCTCTGTTCTATAGAAATCATCCTTTAATGAAGGGAGAAAATAGCACAAAAGGTAACACAGTAAACCTATCCATGTAACTCCCCTTCTTGCTCAAGAAATTCAGTTTTAGAAGTTCATTATGTATTGGGCAAAAAGTACCATTGCCACTGTGTGATTTTTGGCCCAGTTGGCTTGGTATTCATGTCTCTGTCTAGACACCCAGACTCTATGTTTAGGAATCATTGAGGGGGCAGGGGACAGTTGGTGCTAAAACTGATCTATTCTGTTCATCTACACTGATATAGATGCACCATATACAGATTTTTAAATCAATCCAATGTAGCTTTTAAAAAATAGTACTATTTTTTAATAGTACTATTTGCTAGATTAAGAAGTTAATCTAGCAAAGGTTTTACTCAGTGGTTAGGGTAAATAGGAGGCTTTGTTCATTAATTCATTCCTTCAACAAGTATTTATTGAACACCTGCTGTGGGCCAGGCCCTGAGCTGGCTATGCAGATAGGACAGTGAGTAAGACAGAGAGCAGGTTTCAGTCTTCCAGGAGATGAGGCTGACTGTGGGTGCCCAAGCAGCCTTCCAGGGCCGTCCAGTGAATTGAAGAGGGCAGGGAACGTGAGGGAGTTACTGCTTCTTCAAGGAGAAGTAGCTGTTATATCTATAAGGATTTCCTGATATATCTACAAAACACCTGTCTCAAAAAGCATCTGTGAGAATGTGTGAGGGGATATTTTTTAGGTACTTAGCAGAGTGCATGGCATGTGGCTAAGTACTGGGCAGTCTCCTTTTACTTCTGTGTCAAGGTCAAACCACACCTTGGAACCAGAGGGGAGGCTGAGCACAGGGGAGAAAACAGACATGTAAATAGGGGTCCTCCAACACCCCCTTCTGTGGAAACGAATTTCAGCCAGCAGGCCTGTACTGGGAAGAGGAAAGGTCTGATCTTCTGCCCTTTAGTTGCAGCTCGGTTTGTTGTCCCTGTATAAAATGCAGCAACGCTAAGAAATGTTGGATTTCAATACAGTACAGCAAACACTTATTTAACATCTGTCACATAAAAGACTGTTGCTTACTTGGGAATTTGTGGATGATGTTGCCAGGCCCCTCACTGGAATCTACATGAGAGAATGATCACTTACGTGGCATTGGTTTTTGATAGATTCACTTAGGACCTTTGTTAGATGTATTGCAACTCTAGCATGTATTTCTGTTTATTATAGAAAGAGCAAAGGAATAACAACAAAAAAACAGGGTCTATCACACAATATACTGCAGAAGAATGAGTTCCTTGTAGTGTTTTGAATATCTGAGGTAGATGGTGGCATGCAGCCAAGGTTCTGTGTATTTGTGAACAAAAATAGAAAAATATAACGCTTCCTATCTTTCAGGCAACACTAAGTTATATATAGTAAGATCAGCCATGACTATTAAACAAGAATGCTTTAGAAAAGATAAAATGAAAATTTATATTCCTTTTAGAATAAAACGTATCTTAAATTTCTATAAACTGTTGTGCCTCATACATATTACAAAAATAAGCAGTAAAAAATAAATTGCACCTATCTGAAATCATCTTCCAAGATACCCTAAAACTACACATCGCTTTCATCTGACTGAGGTGGCTGCGTGTGGGCAAGGCTACGTTGCACACCAGCCAGATCCACCTTGTGTAGCAAAGCATGCGCCAGGGGTGCATAGTTCAGGGCGTGGCAGCTGCACTGCATTAGATGTGCTGGATGTGTGCACAGAGCCACGCTCTGTCTGTACATTTACATCTACAGAAAGACACAGATAGTCAGGATCTTCTGTAGATGTGCATGTCATTGTCCTGGTCTTGGTAGTTGCTAACAGTGATGCTGGCAATGGTATCAGGGAATAAAACTGGACTGAATGAGCCTGTGTGTGGACCACAGCCTCAGTCAGCCTCAGTGCATATACTTTATTCTTTGGATTTTGCCTATTGGAAGTGTTTATGAACTTTAAACGACCTGGCAGTTTTGGGTGAGAGCCTTACTTCAGGGGCTGCCTGAAGATTGTTTTAAAAATGAGCAAACTTTCAATGATGACTGCTCCTTAATGAACGTGTTTTCCTTTGGGGCTGTAAATGAGGCCTAGCTTTCATGTCTAAGTCCTACATACATCCACGCAAAAGGTAGATGTTTATTTTTAAAAAACTGTATTAATGTCCCCAATCCAGTGGGAAATTTAAATTAGAAGGGCAGAGAGATGAGTATCAATGCTCCAGCAACTGAATATGAATAAGGTATTAAAGTGTGTTTCCAATCATCATGTTCAAGAGATTTGCAAAGAGGTGCACTTGTGGATGTTCACATGGCTGAAGAAACACAGGGAGCACTCTTCACCAAACTGGAGACCCAGGGGCACTCTCCACCAAGACCAGAGACCCAGGGGTGCTCTCCACCAAGACCAGAGACCTGGGGGAATTCTTCACCAAGACCAGAGACCCAGGGACACTCTCCAACAAGACCAGAGACTAGGGGTCGGGGGGCGCACTCTCCACCAAGACCAGAGACAGTGGGCTGCTCTCCACAAAGAATGGAGATCCGGGGGGCTCTCCCCACCAAGGTTAGAGACCCTGGGGTGCTCTCCACCAAGACCAAAGACTGGGGTGGAGTGTGCTCTCCACCAAGACCAGAGATCGGGGGTGCTCTCCACCAAGAACAGAGATCCGAGGCCTCTCTCCACCAAGATCAGAGACCCCAGGGTCCTCTCCACCAAGAACAGAGATGGGTGGGGGGGCACTCTTCCACTAAGGACAGAGACCCTGGGGTACTCTCCACCAAGAACAGAGACAAGGGAGTGATCTCTACCAAGACCAGAGACCCGGGGGCGCTCTCCACCAAGACCAGAGACTAGGGGTGGGGGGGGGCACACTCTCCACCAAGACCAGAGACAGTGGGGTGCTCTCCACCAAGAATACAGATCCAGAAGCTCTCTCCACCAAGGTTGGAGACCCTGGGGTGCTCTCTACCAAGACCAGAGACTGGGGGTGGGGGGGCACACTCTCCACCAAGACCAGAGACAGTGGGGTACTCTCCACCAAGAATACAGATCCAGAAGCTCTCTCCACCAAGGTTGGAGACCCTGGGGTGCTCTCCACCAAGACCAGAGATCCGGGGGCCCTCTCCACCAAGACCAGAGACCCGGAAGCACTGTCCACCAAGACCAGAGACCTGGGGCACTGTCCACCAAGACCAGTGACCCAAGGGTGCTCTCCACCAAGAACAGAGTCCCAGGGGCTCTCTCTACCAAGACTATAGATGGATGGAGTCAGTGGCAAGTCTGTGGTAAATTCTTGGATGTAAGAATTATAAAATGCCTTGGATATGTGGGAAAATTTTAAGAGGAAGAGTGTGTAGACCTCAGGGGCTCTTTACGTTTGTCATCTTGAGTGAACAAAGCTCACCTCCTGGGTATGGACCCTGAGGACTAGGCAAGGTGGGTTCTGATGAGACTCGACTCTGAACATCACACCTGGAGAAAACCATTCTCTGCATCCAGGGCCTTGTCCAGGTCATTTCTATGCATCCCCCAACTCCATCCCACCAACATGTCTTTGGATTTTAAACTAACCCGACTGTCCAGGAAGCCTTTTCTGACCTTCATGAATTATTTCCATTGCACTAACTCGCGTCTTCCCCACTTTAGCAGGCTTACCCTGAAGTGTTATTTCCCAAACCTTCAGAAACCCTGACTAGATCATTTTGAAGATAGGGCATTAGCATTTGTATGAATGCTTAGCAAACGATGGAAACCCTCAGCCAGGCCTGAGCTGTGCTCTCTGCTCTGTGACCCTCACTGGCAGGGGCACCTCGAGTTCCACTCCCTGTTGCATCATCAGCCTTGGAGCAGTGTCTGACAATATGTATTTGGTTATTATTTGCTAAATGAAACTAATTTTTAAATGATTAAAAATCAGAATTAAAGTCTATGTTTCATTCTGTCGCTACCAGGTTTTTTTTTTTCAGCTGACTATCAATTTGTTAGATATTTTAAAAAATGTGATTTCACGTAATTATAAAGGCATATTTACTGATGTTACGTAAACTGTCTGGCACATGAAATATCCAGGAAAAAGTTTTCCTTTCAGCTCTCATGACACAGCTTGTTGGGGCCTGCCGCCTATTTAGCTGGCCTCTAATTAATTTATTAGATTTTAAAAGTGTGATTTCACGTATTTACAAAGACATATTTGTTGATGATGTATCAAATATCTGGCACATTACAAATGTCCAATAAATGTAAGTTCCCCTTTCATTCCTCTCATGGCATGGATCACTCAGTCTGCTTATTTACATGGTGTTCACAATGTTAACAAGTTTAGAGAGCGATTTTATATTTATTACCCTCTTTTTAATCACATCTTTAATTTTATCAGTTTTTTAAATATTTCCCAGTCTCAGGGCAAGTCCGGTACATATGATTTATATTCAGCAGGAGCAAACATCAAGTGGTTCAGAAGTCATCAAACAATTTTTCAAAAACTGTGTGTGTGTGTGTGTGTGTGTGTGTGTATGTATGTATATATCTGCATGCACACGTACAGTTGACTCTTGAACAATGCAGGGGTTAGGGGCACACAGTCAGAAATCCACATTCCACATAGAACTTTTGACTTCCCCAAAATTTAACTACTAATACCCTACTGTTGCCTGAAAGTTTCACCAATAACATAAACAGGTGATTGACACATAGACTGCTATCTACATATATTACATGCATTCATAACATATTTAACTTTTGTTTCATTTTGTTATTTTGAGACAGGGTCTCACTCTGTCACCCAAGCTGGAGTGTAATGTGCAATCGTAGCTTACCGAAGCCTTGACCTCCCCGGCTCAAGCGATCCTCCCACCTCAACCTCCCGCCCAACTCCCCCAAGTAGCTGAGACTACAGGCCTGCCACCACACCTGGCTAATTTTTGTAGAGATGGGGTTTCACCACGTTGCCCAGACTGTCCTTGAAATCCTGGGCTCAAGTGATCTGCCTACCTTGGCCTCCCAAAGTGCTGGGATGACAGGAGTGAGCCATTGCACCCTGCACTTTTTGTTATTTTTTCCCCCAATATTTCTAGGCTAGAAGGTTCATCTATAAGTTTTTTCAAACTGTCACAAATCACCAAGAAATTTTCCAGTATGTTTATTGAAAAAAATCCTTGTATAAGTGGACCAGGGCAGTTCAAATTTGTGTTGTTCAAGTGTCCACTGTCTGCATAAAAATACATATATACATGCACACAAGTATAAATGATAAATATAGACAGTAAATTACAAGGCAAATTGGGTAAAATGTTAACAGTAGGTAAATCTGGGTAAAGGGTCAATGGGATATGGATGTTATCTCTACTATTTTTGTAAATATGAAATTATTTCCTAACACATTTTTTTAAAAAAATTAAACAAGCAACTTATGACTACTTCATGAATTTTAGTTACCAGCAGTATGTGGTATAAATGCTTTATACTAAATTTGAACACAATGGTGTTTATGGTGAACCTGAAATATAAAATAACAGTGTTAACATGTCACCGTCTCTTCTGTGGAGTGATACATGCATGCCTGTTTATGGTGGTTGGCATTTATGTGTATTTTGCCAGCTCTCCAATGATAAGCCTAAAAATCTCTAAACCTAAAAGTCTCAGCACTGAAAATCCAGCAAGGTCAAACAAAGATTTCAGGGGCCCAAGCTCATCTATTAGCATAATGTGAACCCAGCCCGTGTAACGTACTGAAATTGTGCCATGCCACTTACACTTAAACAGACAGAAGTTCTCTGCTCTGGGTCTCTCAATATACATTTTTTCAGCACCCTGCTTCACTTTAGAGGTGAAGCTGTGGGCTCAATGTTACCCACATCACTTGCCCATTAAAAAACCCACCATCGTCATAATACCATAATTTTCTGCATGAAATTTTGGTCGTCTTACCCTTGTAGAGGTTCCTCTATGTACAAGTTTGCACAAAACACTGCAGGGATTATAAATCATGAACAAAACATGGTTTCCTTTCAGTGCTCTGCAGAGTTTGGCCTTTTGACTGACCTTTTTTTTTTTTTTTCTGGGAGCTTTCTTTTTTTTTTTAAATTATTCTTTGAGATGGAGTCTTGCTCTCTTGCCCAGGCTGGAGTGCAGTGGCACGACCTTGGCTCACTGCAAACTCTGCCACCTGGGTTCAAGCGATTCTCCTGCCTCAGCCTCCCAAGTAGCTGGGATTATAGAAGCGTGCCACAACACCTGGCTAGTTTTTATATTTTTTGGTAGAGATAAGGTTTCACCATGTTGGCCATGTTGGTCTCGAACTCCTGACCTCAAGTGATCTGCCCGCCTCGGCCTCCCAAAGTGCTGGGATTACAGGCGTGAGCCACCATGTCTGGCCTAAATAAGGTGTCTTTGAACAGAAACATGTATAAAACTGAATTATGTATTGATGGTTGATGAAAATGTGATCAGAGGTTTTTGGGAACCAACTCTGTATTTCCTTGAGGAGCAGTATTGGCTAATTCAGTGTTCCTGGTGACTTTACCCTTTACCACAAATAATGAGAGTTGACATTCGTGTGTGTGTGTGAGCGCGCACGTGCATATGTGTGTGTGTGTATATACATAAAATAATTATTACTGTTTGCTGAATCATTTGAGAGTAACTTGCAGACATTATGATCTTTCATCCCTGTCTTAGCGTGTATTTCCTAAAACCAAGGACATTCTTTTACATAAAGTTACTTTATCAAATTCTGAAAATTTAATATTGTTACAATATTGTTATTTGGTGGTCATTCTAAATTCAAATTTTTCCAATTTTTCATTAGTTGTAAGTTCTTTCTGATTCAGAATCTAGTCCAGATCACACATTACATTTATTTGCCTTCTGAGTAGCTGGGATTATCATGCCCGGCTAATTTTTGTATTTTTAGTAAAGACGGGGTTTCGCCATTTTGTCCAGGCTGATCTTGAACTCCTGACCTCGTGATCTATCCGCCTTGGCCTCCCAAAGTGCAGGGATTACAGGCATGAGCCATCGCGCCCGGGCTTGCAAGCTCTTTTTTAACTTCTGTTTCTGGACAGTCTCTGTTGTGGCTCTCCTGCAGTGTCTCAGGCCAGTCATTCTCGGGCTGGGAAAGCCGGGTCCTTCTCCTCCTCGGCCTTCTCATCATCCATCTCCTTCCTCCTGGGCCACTCTTCTGTCCTCATTTATTTCGGGTTTTTCCTTTTCAAAAACGTGTTTCATTCTTATGTATCCTGTGGACTTGATGAAATCTTACATGACTCCATATACTCACATGGCACGCGTCTCCTGGAAAGTTCAGAGATCTATCTGTTCATTAACCCCCTCCAGTGGGACTCTCATTGATGTGGCAGCAGCAACATGAGGAATAGACTCAGAAAACATTTCCTGTAGCCATTTGGCTCATTGGAGTGAAGGAATTTTTTTTTACAGTTTTCAAGTTATGCTGTTTTCTAAAGTTTTGACCATTTATTTTTATGTCACAGAGATGAAATTGATTTTGAGGTCTTATTTTTGTTACACAAATCTAGAGGAGACTGTGTCAGTATCTGTTCTAAGTATAAGACACATTCATTTGCTTTTTCCTGGAGGAAAACATGCAGGAACAAGAACTCAAAATTCTAGATATCATTAATTTTTTAAATTTAAATAATTTCTAAGAGAAAAGAGATGTTATCCATACAATAATTATGCAACCCCAGTTATTATTATTGGTAGTATTATTTTTGAGACAGAGTCTCACTCTGTTGCGCAGGCTGGAGTACAGTGGTGCGATCTCAGCTTACTTCCACCTCTGCCTCCCAAGTTCAAGCGATTCTCCTGCCTCAGCCTCCCGAGTAGCTGGGATTACAGGCACCTGCTACCACACCTGGCTAATTTTTTGTATATTCAGTAGAGACGGGGTTTCACCATGTCTGTCTTGACCATGAGGCCTCACCACCATAAGGCCAGGCTGGTCTTGAACTCCCAACCTCAGGTGATCCGTCTGCCTTGGCCTCCCAGAGTGCTGTGATTATAGGTGTGAGCCACTGTGCATGGCCCCCAATTATGTTTGAGTGGTTGCTTTCCATCTTGTGGATGTGTTCTTTAGCAATGACCAGGCTGAAGCAAGTTCCTCCCAGATAGTTCCATCTTTGCAAATTAAGAGAAAGACAGCTTGTGTGGATAACGGAAGGGTGACTTCCAATGTATTCTTTGGAATTTTAGTGAAAAAATTAATAGTGGGTGCAGCTCTGCACAGATGGGCTCCCTTGGTTCATGTGACCACGGATGTTTTTGGTATCGTATTGCATGTGATTTCTGTAACTGTTAAGGTATTCCCATAGTAATACTTATGTGAACAAGTCCTTGTCAAACTTCCCACCAAAATTCAGATTGAAAAAACTAATATATCAGGGTGAAATTATCTTAGGATGCAATATGAAGTCTTAAGAATTATAACTATTTATTTCTTATCTAAATTGAACTTGAATCTTGAGATAATCCCAGAAAGTTTTGACCTCGCCCTGTCTCCCTCCTTAAATACATTCCCTAGAGTTAGGTTGAGCCATCAGACTGGTTTGCAGAGTGCCCAGTCCCAAAGGCTGGGTAAGAGACTGGTCTTTGGTCTTCGTGTCTCAGCATCCAGTCCCTGAGGGTGGGTGAGGCTCAGCCCTCAGTCTTGGTGACTGTCTTTGTCTGCTTGTGCTGCTATAACAAAATACTGGGTAATTTATAAACAATGAACATTTATTTCTCCCAGTTCTGGGGGTGGCAAGTCCGAGATCAAGTTCCCAGCAGGTTCAGTGTGCAGCGAGGGCTACTCTCTGCTTCCAAAGATGGTGCCTTTTTGCAGCAGCCTCAGGAGGAGATGAATGTTGTGTCCTCATATGCTGGTGAGCGTGGGCTGGGGGGTCTCATCCTCATCTGCGGTGTCTGTACTGGTGAGGGTGGGCTGGGGTGGTCTCATCCTCATCTAGGGGGTGTCTGTAGTGGTGAGGGTGGGCTGTGGGGTGTCATCCTCATCTGTGGGATGTCCGTGCTGGCCATCACTGAGATGAGTACTTTGCATCCTGGAGTCTTGGCCACAACCCTCACATACAGACTAAAGTCCATTTGGGTCCAGCGGCTCTTTCAGATGTGGTGCCAACCTAATACATGAGGCCTCCTGCTGGAGCTCCAGGAAACTCTAGTCTCTGCCCTCCTCTTGCATCCATAGGATCACTGGGCTGCTGCTGGGGCTTGGCAATCCTCAGAGACCTTGGACTTGTCTGCTTGGAGATAAGGCACAGTCATTTCAACTCCAACTGCTGCCAAGCCCTGCTGGCTGGCAGGACATTTGGACTCTCTCTCCCTGGGTTTTCCCAGGACAGAGGTTACAGATCCTTCGGCTCTTAGGCTGATGTCACTTCCACTCCTTGATCTCAGCTTACAGGAAAGGTGGAGAGAAAAGGTGATCAGAGCAGAGTCCCTTTCTGAAGACACACTTGGTCCTCCCCTGCCTGGGTCTGCAGGGGTCAGAAGCACTTCCGTAGCAATCATTTTCATAGGCCCTGGCTCCCATTAGGCAACCTTCCTCTTTGGAAAACCCAATAGCCAGGAATTTAAAAGGCAAGACTCTTTTCTCTTAATTTTCTCCCAAAAAACCCTTCCCTGAGGCAACCAGACCTAGCCGCTGCCCAAATAGGAAAGAAGGTCAGAATTTACAGGAATTCATAAGGAAAGAGAGCATAGGTTTATATTTCAGGGTATCAGTCATGCGGCCATGGGATCAGATTTGGAACTCTCTGATTAAGCTAATTTCTGGCATTAGGCTCAATCCCTCAGTGATAGAGAAGCGTAAAATCGTCAAAAAATGAGCATTATTTTAGCAACACAATCCTGACACTATGAGAGGGAGAAAACTGGGTTGGATCAAGTATTCATCTTACCCAGTAAGCCATTATAACTCAGGCTTTTGATGCATATTTTGGGCTGTTATTCATCAAGGTGGTCAAAGTCATGAAGAACTGTATGTTATTCTATAATATACTTTCTATATTAAGTCTGTTCAGATGATACTACATTTTCTACATCACTGATCCATTAAAAAAAATCTTTCCTTGAATTCTTCTTGCCACTAATCAGGCTATTATATTCAGTTTTTAAGATAGGTTGACAAATTGAAAACCCAGCTTTAAATGTTATGGTAGTTTAAAAATAGAAGTGTTTTACTTCAAACTATTCTGGGTTGCTGCTTAGAGCAATAAAAATGTACTTTATAGCTTGTTAACCTAGATCTCAGGGATATCCGTTCTACAATAATGGAAGTAGATTTGTTTACTGTCTAAATCGGCCTTGTCAGAACAATGCTCTCCAGTGACTTTTTAAAGTCAGAGTAAACCAATACATTCTGTCTTCTGTGATTATCCAGCATGGCATGGTGTTCTCTTGTATACTTGTGTTTTGAATATGAGTAACAGTCTTTAGCTGACTTTAGCATTTTGGAGAAATCTGTATACGTGGCTCCTACTTATATAAGCATCTACCAAATATATTAACTGAGTTTTATAGTCTGGTTATTTTCCATTTCAGTTACTTCCAAGACTCTTCAGTATGCACTTACATACTTCATACTCATTAAATGAAGATATTGGAAGCTACCTTATTTTGAGGTATAGCATAAAGCACCAGTAGAGAGCTTAGTTACTACACATTTTAGCACCATCTCCTGAAAGTTACTGCATGCTGCAAAAGAGCTGAATGAGTCAACAGACATTGTAATGGTGATGTGTAACTCATAACCTGAAATAAACTATGTCAAATCGATTAGAAAGGTCTGAGCACATCTGGAAAATTGGCAGGTAATTTAGAAAGAAATGACTAGTTATTAAGAACTCAGCCAGTTAAACTGGGAGATTAAAATGTATTACATTGAGAGACTATTGCCATCAATTGCCATTTGTTATTGAACATAAAATGCAGCCTAGTTTTGAGACTCAAGTTATGAACCCTTCCTCTACTGGTCCCCGAAAACAAGTTAAAGCAAAAAAGATTTAGGTGATAAAATGTGTTTATGCCTCTTGGATGTATACTTTTTTTTAATCTAAGGAAGAAACCTTATGATATGATATGAAGAAACCATCCTTTCTGGGTTCTAATCCTAAATAAATACTGACCAGCTGCATTGAGAAATTTTCTTTTTTCTCCAGATCTTCAAATGCTCCATTGAAAAAAAGTTTGTTCTGGTGTCTTCCCATCAGCATTTACCTACTCTCGTGTACCTTCACCACAATCAAAACTGTTTTCCCGCCCAAACTTGGCCTCCAGGCCCTCAGTGCTCTAGAGCCAGCCCCTCCTAATGGTTTCGCTCACACTCAGTGCCTTAGCTTCCCCTCCTCAGGGTCACTCAGAGAAGGAAATACTTCTGTCTCTTTGCACCACCTTCTACCAGAAAGGAGACCCCGCACTGTACCTGACTCTTTGGGTCATAGGAACAGCATGTGCCCCACGTGGGCATTCTCCTTGGTCTTTATATCACATATCCTGTGAATCAGCATGCTGGGGTAGGACCCCAGGGTGTAAACTGTTGAAAGCTGCCCAGCAGGCAATGAGGTATGCTCTACCCTGGAGGCCTGGTAACCTTCACGACCCCCTTGAGCTTCAAGTCTCTGTGGCTGATGGTTTTAATGATAGGAGCCCAGAGAGGGAGGCAGCTTCTACCCAGCTGCACCCCTCGAGGTCTTGTGCTCCCTGACCGGGCCATCAGCTACATCCTTTTGCAAAGCAGCAATCAGTTTATGATGGAGTCTTGCTAAGCTGAGTGCCTGCTCCAGGAAAGCCTTGTGATGCTCATACGTGGTCCAATACTTGCATTTGGGGTGGGCCAGCTTAGACTTAACTACTAAAGGACAGGAAGAGCCCGGCAAGCCTTGCTTGTGAAATGGACACGGTATATCCAGGAACACACCCAGTCTGACCCCAGCAGCATTGCACTTTACATGGAAAGTCAGCAACTATCCATTATTTATTTCAACTGCAATGCTACTGCAGTCAGGCAGTGCAGAGAGACAGCAGTTTTCCCTTATCCAAGTGATCTTGAGAAGGGGAAGTTGAGGCACTAAGTAGAAGGAAAACCCTTAGGAAAGGTTGGTTCTAAAGAGCAGGAAATTTATCCCTCACTCATGCACCTGAAGCAAGCTGGTGCTCAGTGGGACCCACAATTCATAGAAGTGCCCTAAATGCCTGGGCCTGGTTCAGGGATGATTTGGCTGAGCTGAGACCCGGGAGTGCTCTCTGGCTTGGTGCAGCCATTCCATCTCAGCTCCAATGAGACAGGGCCAAAGATGGACATGGTTCTCCACCCAGTGGGCAGAGCTCAAGGCCATTCTCAGCTATAACTGCTACTTCCCTTACTAATCCCTGTTACATTCTTCCCAACTCTTAGGCTGTTGCCAATGGTCTAGCTATTTGGTTTGCCACCAGAAGAAACTAGATAAGCAGACAAAAGGCACCTTTTTTGGGGGCTGTACACCATGGAAACAAATCATGCATGGAACCACTTGGGTCACTCAGGTACATGCCCACAGTGTGGACCTGTTTCGATGAGACCAACTAGAATGAGCTGCTGATCCAGATGGCACTGGCCACATAACCACCAGGCTGCCTGAGTTTACCTTCATACTGGGCATAGCAGCATATCCCCCATCACAACATGAGCACAAAGGAAACCCTGTTTCTGACACAGAGCTGCCACTCACTGCATGCAGGTGTTTTCTAGTCCAGTTATCTTCTATTTCAGTTGGTGTCTCAGGAGGGCACATTTCCCTGGGCAAGGCCCCCCCTGCTCCTGGAAGACTGACTACGTTGGACCTCTGACGTCCACTCAGGGCTGACACTGGTCCAGGCTATGTTGTTACTGTCCCCAATCTGGTCAGCCAACTTCACCCACACCACCAGTCCGCTTGGTTCTTACTTTCTGTTTGCAGTCTGACAACGGAACACATTTTGTCAAGGAAACCACTCAGGAGTGGACAGATGACCTTCCATGCTGCTGCCATCCACAGGCACCAGGCATTGTTGAGCACTGGATCAGTCTCTTCAAAAACTGACTCAAAGACATCTGACTTTGGTCTCCTCCTGGTCACACGCTTGACTAAGACACGTTGGTCACTGAATGTAGCTGTTCCAGAAAGGGACCATCTTCTCTTGGCTGCTTCTTGAGTAATGACCAGAATGAAGGGGCAAGGAATCATCTAGATCTATTCTGAAAATTTGATAACCTTCCCTAATCATTCCTGGACATGAGGCTTCTCTCTTTACCCTAACAACTCCCCCAGGCCCATGTGGTTAGTGCACCCCCCTGAGCCCAGCACATTCTAGTCTAATTCTGATGCGACCACCTGGATGCTCATGCCGCATTGCCATGGACTGAGATGGGTGGGACAGGGACCACTGGCTGAGAGCTCCGCCCCCTGACCCCCCTACAGTGGTTCACACAGGCCAAAATGGTGGCCATGACAGGCCTCTGTAGACTTTATTAAAATCCTCTGTGCCTCTTGCACCTGACTGTCCAGATGGAAAGTCGGGAGTGAGCAGGGGGCATGGGGAGAAAAGTAAAGCTCCAGCCACTGACATGGGGCACACTAATTTTATTCCAGTGGAGGGAGAAGAACCACCTCAGCCTCAGGAGCCTCGGCCCACACCCTTCTACCTCCACTAGGAGGTAAGCGGGGTGAGGGCTATGAATGACCTTTTTCCTTTACTGTCATCCCTGGTGTATGTCTTCCTTGTGAAGGAAGATGACTTGGTGCCACTCACCCAAACTATTACAAGCACCTTAACTGACTACTGGCTCTCATATCATCACCAGGCAGCTCTGAACACAGATGGACGACCATCGCCCTTAACTTACCAAGAAATTTTTGGAAACAGCAGGGGAGGACCTCGGCTCGACTGGCAGTGTGGACAGACAGGGCAGGGTAAATGGATGGCGCTCAAACAGTCTCTCCAAAGCCAAGAAGGACTTCACCCAGTTGCTCAAACTGAACTGGAAACGGTGCGTTTTACCAGCAGATCAGGAGGCTACATTGTAGTTATTGTCAAAGTGCACTTAGTTCACACTGGTCCCAACGGTCAAGGAAGCCCAACTTGGAGGTGCCAGCAATTGTAACCAACACTGTTTTCAGAGGCACCACGCGTGCCCCAGACCTACACTCCTTGTATGGGAGTCAGGTACTAAGTTGCTTTTCTTCCCCAAAACTTGCTTTCCTTTCCTGTTACACCTTATGGATTCTCTTGAGAATGGAAGTCAGCACCACCTATAGACCATGCAGCACTCCGACGGCTATGCAGATCGAAAACAGGGCCGCCGTGCTTACCCTCACCCTGTGGGCAGTCAGATATGATGGGAATCACCCAGTTAGAAAGATGGCATGGAATCTGTCCCTGACTTCAACTGAAGTAATCGATGGTATTGCCCTGGAAGGCAAGTAAGTCAGCCTCCACTCACTGGCGAGAGTTGTCGGGGATGGTAGCATTGCCCCAGACTCACTCTTAGTGGCACAATCAATCACGAACTCAGTCATTCATACCTCGGGATGTAAAGAAATGACAGTGAATGGCAGTAACAAAGGCACACCACAGCAAGGGACCCAAGCTTGGCGCGCCATCGTCCTTTTTCATTCTGGTTTTGCTGAGCTGTTGTTGCTCGGCCTTGCACACATGCTGACTGGGAATAGTCTGAGACCTGGAGTGGGACGCACCTCCTTCCCATGACTAACACTGTTGATGAATATGATAATATAGCTATACTAGCCTCCCTCAAGCCCAGAACCATGATCTGGAACAGCATTTGCATGGAGCACCAAATTACAGGCTTTAATCCAACAAGTATTTCTTGATTATATGACTTGATTCCAGGTTAGACAGATAGAAAAATGCTGATAAATATAAAACATGTCTTGCTCTCTAAAAAATTATAGTTTGGTTGCAGAAGTAAGACCAAGTTGACTAAGATATAATGGTCTTTTGTATCATTATGTGATCATTTGATAATTGTATCATTATTTGATCACCAAATTATATGGGGCCAAAAATAACACAAAATTAGGAAAGAGATTGTAATCACTGAGGGATGAAAAAGGCTGTCAGGTTTTGGAAAAGAGCTCTATTTGGGTGCACACCGAGCCTGCCTGACTGTCTACAAATGAAAATCAGGCCAATGCCTGTGGCCTGCAAGGCTTCTCGATATTCTAAGGTGACATGGATTGCATGTTATTATGCAATTTTTTAAAAAATGGTAGAGCCTCTGGATGAATGTGTTATAATTAGGTTTCCTTTTGTTGATTTGGAACTCTTTCTATTCAGTGCTGTGTGAAACACGCTTGTGGAAGGAATTATGCCAGCTTTGCACAGTGTGCATTTTTAGAGAGAACATTTTCATTGAAACAGAATCAGAAATCTAACAATGAGTTGGGTAGAAATTTGTCATGATTCTTGTTGGCATATATTATTGTTGCTAAAGGCATTTATTAAACTTAATGAAAGTGTTCATTAAGAACACTAAAGATTATAATGCTGACAAAACCACCAAAAAAAGTCATTCCACTACATTGAAGATTAAAAATAAATAAGCTACACCGTCAAACCAAATAAACTATACCTTTTAGGTAATTATAAAATACAACTTCACCTGCCTGGGCAACATGGTGAGATCCCCATCTCTACCCCCTCCAAAAAAAAAAAAAAATATTTAGCCATGTGTGGTGGCGTGTGACTGTGATCTCAGCTACTCTGGAGGCTGAGAAGGGAAGATGGCTTGAGCCCAGGAGGTCAGGGCTGCAGTGTTCATGCCATTGCACTCCAGTCTGGGTGACAGAGTGAGACCCTCTCTCTCAAAAAAAAAAAAAAAGAAAAAAATACAACTTCAAATGAATGAATACTATATTTCAGGTGATAATTCCTAATAATAAAAGCAAAATATTACAACTACCCAGCATAACTGTCTATCTGTGATCTTTCACCCAAAGCTCCTGGCCTTTGTACCATTCTGTGAATTTCAAGGTTATCAAAATACAGGGAATGTTAACTAATGGTCTAACATTTCTTAATCTTTACTTTGCATCAAATGGGGCTATTACTTAAATTCTTTGTATGTTTTAACGATTTCTTATGAAAGCATACTTTCTTCACCCAGCTCGATCTTGACAGTAATGCCTAACACTAAACAAGTCAGTGTTGAGTCGTTTGCTTAATCTCTCCAAATATGTTGGTTTAAGACCTGTACAATTGGAAAATAAAACCTGCAATACTTTTTAGATATGAATAGCAATTTACTTCTGTCTGAAACCTTAGCAATAACTGCACAGAGAGCATCCAACAGTCTTAATTGGAGTTATCTGATTATTACTCACAGGATACCACAAGCTCTAAGAACATTTACTTTACACTGCAGGTGTGTGTTCTGGTCACCTCCTCAGTGAATTCACTGCTCCCTTTGCCCAAGTCAAACAGTTTGTATTATTTGTAACGTTTTTCTTTGTAGTGTTTACTGTGAAGATAGCTGAATGTTTCAGCCAGGCTTTTTTCTTCTTTTACAGAATTATATTGATCATGATCAACACAGATTCTACAGAGTGTATCGAAAAAATAGTTGTCAAAAGCTTGATTGCTCCCAGCAGCCTTAGATGAGGCCTATGTAGAGAAGGATTGACCACAAAGCCGAAAGGATCACTGATTGCCACCACCCCTTCCTCAGCCCTGAGAGGGGCCTAGGCAGGGTGGTCACGTGGCCATGTGTTCTTGTACAATTCACAAACGTGAGATCGTTTGGCCACAGTCCTTTATTACTGCTGCCTCTTTCTACCCTGTCTTCCCTCCAGCACATGCTCCTGCTGTTGAGAGGAATTGGAGTGGGGCTTGGCAGCTTGGGGATCTAGCTGGGGGGACATTGATTTGGAGAGACATTGAGTATGAGTTTAGAATGACACATTTTGTGGTTCATGCTTACTGCGGACTGTGCTGACTTACCGGGAGTTATTACATGAAGGTCCAGGGATCATTTCTCCGTAAGAACGCATCCCACGGTGCTGACAGCAGACGCACGAGGGTGGTAGAGGAGAAACAAGATTGGAAATGTCTGGAGTTACAGGCAAATCTGTGGTAAAATCTTGGATGTGTAAGAATTATAAAATGTATAGGCTACCTGGGAAAACTATGATAGGAAGGTTGTGTTCTCATCAATAATGCAGGGTATATTATAAACGTATCCATGTGTTCATTTATTTTTTCATGTGAATTATATGAAACAACATGTATCAGAATTTTTTCCTGTGTATGACACAATCTGTGGTAGCAGTTTAGTAAGCAAATGGTCTGTGTGTGAAGGTGAATGTCTTATGCCTTTTAATATATTGGACCAGGTCTTAGTATATTTGATTATTTTGTTTCAAAGCCATCTGGCAGGTCCAAACAGCACATGTGTCATTCCAAAACCAATAATTTATTATGAGAAGGAAATACATTTTAAATAGAAGTAATGAATAGGCTCTCAGGTTATTAGACAACTTAATTAATGAAGAGAAGTGGTGCACATGAACCCATTGGGAAAATACTTGAATTTCTTGCTTCCTTGACAAAAGTTCTGACATCAATGAATATAATCTAATCTAATCTGCCAATGAGCCCCTACAATAAGGAACTAATGATAAACTTGTTAATGAGTGTCAGCAATTCAAAGAGAGTTTAAGATTAGTTCCTGGGCAACAAAACTTGAAAAACCTAGTATTCTTATCGCTTGCATGTGAGAGAAATTTGGAATTCCCCAAAAAATGTGCATGATATAACCAACAACAAGTCGGGAAGCTGAAAGTAACTTTTTCAAACTTCAGTACTAAAAGAGAAATTTAGATCAACTATGCTGCTGGAAAGACTGGATTATCTTTCTGCTTTTTTCTTTATAAAATGGTAGTCATAGTTTCATATTCTTTTTTCAAAGAGCACCCGCAATTGTGCAAGCCTCAAGCCTGAGGAATTTGCACTCATTCAATTGCCTGTGCCGGATGCATTCTTTCCAGAACTGAGGTCTCATCGATAGGTGAGGTAATGCGATCCCAGCTGGTACAGAGATTTATTCCTCCAGGGAGTAGACAGTGAATTTATCCAGAAGTGAATGTGTATACGTAAGAAAAGCTGTTCATACCAAGATTTACACACCTATGTTCCATTAAATGCAAAGGATGTGGTTTCATTTGACAATCACTTCTGGTTGCCATCTCGGTAACGTTACACTGAGGTGCTGGAGAGGTCTGTAGCCATTTAGGGTCTTACCTTCACCTATTCTGTGTATCTGTTATCTGGGAATTTCTTCATTTCACACTGAGCACCAGTGCTGTATTAGTGAGTGGGGTGTATAGTTTGGTGGCATGCACGGACTTCTGGTCCTATAAGCTTCAGGCCGCAGAAAGGGTTTAGCCCTGGACTATTCTGGGATGCATCGTCAAGGCTGGTGCTTCTGCGGGAGGCAGGGCACTCGGGGCTTTCATGGTGCAATGGGGGAGTCCCATGGAAGCCAGAACGAGGTGGTCACCCTGATGTGAAGGAACCTGCAGAGGCAGGAAGAGCCCTGAAGCTAGCTCCACGCTCCCCTGTCCATGTCTACGTTCACAGACACTTTCCCAACTCTCCAGGAGAGGCAGTGCAGAACGTTCTGGAAAGGGGGTGAAGTTTTGCCCTCCTAAGACTAGGTTTCTGATGAAAGTAGGACCACTGAACTGTAGGCAGCTACAGGATAGGGCCTATCTGTTCTTCACCAGTGTAGCCTCAGCCGTGAGCACAGTGTGGAGCTGCTCACAGATAAGGAAGCCAGATGGTGCCAAGCAGAGTCTCCTCTCTGCTGAGTGGGCTGCTGTAGTGGAAGAAGCACTGAAGAGTCCCAAGCGTAGGTTGAACCCCTTGAGTATGTCCTGAGAAACTGGGGCAGCCTGAGTCTCTGCGCGCACCAGCCTTTACATTGAACTGAGATTCTATGTAAGAATATACCTTGTCTACTGGAATGCACCACAGGACTGGATATTGTTATGGTAAATTATTTTAGTAAAGGAAAAATAATGCCTAAATACATATAGCTTTTCAGAAATTTTCACACAATGGAAGTACTGTGGTGATTATGAGCACAGGCTCTGGAGCGATATTCCCTGAGTTCAATCCTGGATCTGTCTGTTATCAGCTGTGTGACCTTGGGCAAGTTGCTTAATCTCTCTGTGTCTATTTCTTCATCTGCAAGTGAGGATAATCATAGAACCTACCTCACAGGGATATTGTAAGAATTAAGTGAGTTCACACAAATACAGGACTTAAAGAGTGTCTGTCACTTAGGAGGCACACAATAAATATTAGCTATTATTGTTATGATCTTCATTTTACTTTATTGATGCCTAAAGTAATTTTGAACTAAAAATTGTGATTAAAACTTTGTTTTGTTTCAGAGATTTAGAATTACTGCCTAAATCCACCAAATCTTGATAAAATATTACAGGAAAAATAGAAGTTTGGGTAATGTCCCTATTTCATTATTTAGTATCTAGACACATTATTTAACTGATGTCTAATATGAACACTTATAACTCCCAAACCAAAGAAAGTGAGTTTAAATTTCACCAGGTGTTAAATATAAATACCTGTTTAATTCCGAGGGTGGTTATATCCTAGGACAAAGAGCTATCAAGGTTATATCGTAGTACACCCACTCTGGGAGATGAGGGCTTGAGTAAGTCTCTAGATACTTCTTTTTGTGTGCTGAGTGGTTTTGCAATTCTTTGGCTATCACAGCCCTGTGTAAATTTTTGAAAATTAATGGCAAATTGCTGGTAGTGGCCAGGTGGTGTGCCAGGCGAGAAAGAGGAGGTTAGAGGGAGATGCAGTACGCTCTCACCAGGCAGTGTGAGGACAGGAGAGCTGGCATAGATGAGGCTTGGTAACCACCAGAAACCACGAGGGGAAAGCAGCCTCCCAGGAGTGAGTCAGGGCCCAGAGGATGTCTCACCTTTCTAGGATCTGTGTGGCTACCGCCTAGGAGCTGTCAAAATTGCAACATCTCCAAGCCCATGCCGGACCTTCTGAGTGAGTTTGTGTTTTATTCATCCCCACTGGGGACTGTGTGCAGGTAGGCATTCGGGAAGCGCTGGGCAGGAAGCTGTCCTTCCATCCTCTCTTCACCTCTGCCCTAGCTCCTGCTGTCCTCTCTGTAAGGAAGGTCTTCCTCCCAGCCAGGGCGAGGCTGAGAGCTTTAGAGCCCTAAACACTGAGAAGACAAGATGCAGATGAAGTGTAATGAGGGCCTGAGCTACAGGAGTCACTCGGCATGGCACGAAATCACTGGATATGAGTAATACTAAGATATTCACATTGTGAAACCTTGTTGCCCCGGGGAGGATAAGAAAAAGCAGCTTACGTTTATTGAGGTATTTACTTTCATTAGCCCCATTTTACGGGAGAGGAAACTGAAGCTGGAAGTGAAATAACCTGTTCCAGGTCTGAGCGCAAGGAAAAGGGAAGGCCAGGACTCCTGGCTTTGGGTCTGCACGCGTCACTGCTGTGCATGCAGAGAATGAGGGGAAGGGCAGGGAGCTGCAGGGAGCAAAAGGGTCTGGCTGTGGGAAAGGGCCGGGGAGAGAGAGCCAGTTCCTTACGGTCAGACCGGAACATGGTAATGCTCCCTCGAGAACTGATGCTCTGGTATCAGAGCATGGTCAGGCCGGAACGTAGTAATGCACCCTCGAGAACTGATGCGCTGGTATCCAGGGAGGATCGGTAAAGGAACCAACATGCACATATGCACTCACAATGCTCACGAATGTCACGCAGCAGGACCTGGCAGGGCTGGCCTCTGCTTACAAAGGCTGACGTTCCCTTGCCCTGAGACATCAATTTTACTCCATCTCTTCTTGCCTCAAACTTTCCATATCCCTCCCCATTCTACCCTCAGTTCTTCAACCTATGATTCCTAGGTGATTCCTGCAAGGAGACGTGATAGCGTGCAAGACTCAACTCCCGTCTTCAATGAACTTACGTTTCAATGAGAATATATGGGTCTATGGATACTTCAGATAGTCTCATGTGAACAATCTTACCACCTGCAGGAAGAGCATTTGGAACCATGGCCCATTCTCTCTTTCTTCAAACTTTTTTTGGCTTCCACGGCATCTCTCTCTCTGCATGTCGTCCTCCTTCCTCACTCCTTGGCTGGTGTGAGGGCCCCCGAGCTGCCACTCTAAGCTCATCTCTTGCCGTCTTTCTTATTCCTCAGGCTCCAAACACACCTGCTTCCCCGCCATCCCTCCAGCGTGCCGAGTGCTCTGCTGCCTCCGGGACTTGCTGTTTGCTTTTCTTTCTGCCCCAGCGCCTTTTCTGTGGCTGGTTCCTTCTCAGCCATCGGGTTTGGCTCAAATGTTGCATCCCCTGAGAGCCTGTTTTTAAACCCTTGATTTTCCTCAGTTCCATTACCTTGTTTATTTTATTCAAAAGACTTATCATGAGCTGAAAGTATCTTTTTGTTTGCTCATACTCTGTCTCTCTGACTAGAATTCTTCAACTCCGCATTCCTTCTATCTTATTTGCTTCAGCATCTCTCATGATTAGAACATAGCCTTGGTGAGTATTATAGTCTCATTAATTTTTAATCAAATGAATGAATATGTAATATACAGATACATAATACAAACAATTTAACCTGGCACAGAAAAGACCAGGAGAGATAAGACATCCATTTTCTGGTATTTAGAGGACTGTCATGAAGAAGAGGGATTTACCCTGGGCTACATCGGCTCTAAGAGATGGAACCTACTAAGAGCAGGAGCCGAAGCAGGTATATATTGGTGCAATTTAAGGAAGAACTTCCTACCAGGTAGAGTGTTCAAAGATGTAATAGCCTGTTTGGGAAGGTGATGAGCCTCTTAGTCACTACAGTTTTTCCCAAATAGACAGGTGGCTTCTGGGAAGAGATGATGTAAAGGAGATTCATAGCTGCTTGTAATAAGTGGCTTTTAAGGTTTCTTTCAATCCTGATTGTCTCTTGAAGTTGGGTGCAGTGGCTTTCTCTAAGGCATGTACTGTTCCAGGATGATACATAGATAAAGGTGAGGTTAATAGGAAAATGGACTCGATTGTTTAGCTGCATCCTGATACTTGTTTTCAAAGAGTAAGCTAAACACTTACAGTTTTTAAATTTAAAAATGAGATAAAGATCAACAACCTCAAAAACAACGTATTCAAATCCTGTGGCACCGCCTTTGCTCAGGGAGTCTTTAAAGTGCTTATTCTAGAATTTCCTGGAGAGTCATGTAACAGGAAGTTGTGCAGATTTGTTAAACACTTTATTTGTTAGATTTCAGTTTAAAAAACTTTTGCCTTAAATCCATTCCTGGTGGGTAAAGATGTACCTCCACTAATTTGAAAGAACAAGTTAAAAGCTCTGAAAATAATTATAAAAGAGTGCACCAAAAAAATATTTGCCACAATGGCAGGATCACTAAGGTAATTACAGTTCCTTCCAAGGTCATTACTTGGTGACAAATGCCTACTGGATATATCGGCTGTGTTGGGCATAGTAAAGAACAATGCCCAGGCGTATTGCCTGATGGGAACGTGGCCTGTGTGTGTCCATGCGCATATGCAGATTACCATACCAAATCTCTTCTTCTTAGTCGTTTTTTGTTTGTTTTGACAAGAAGATTCTTACTCTATTGTTTCACACGTTGCATGCTAAATATTTCAGCCTTTGCAAATGTGATAAGTATGGGTTCTGACATTTTGAAGATATTTTCAGAATATTTTAGAAATGTACTATGTTTATTCTACATACACATGATCAGTGTTTTACATGTGATTATAGCTTTGCATTTACAAAGAAAATAACTGTTAAGTAGGAAGCAATCCATTTGGATGCTCTAAAGAGTCATTTGAGTGGCTTGTAAACCTTTTACTGTTTTGTCTTAAATATATGGCTGATGATATACCTTTAAGTAGCCTGAAAATACTATAGTTTACTTTCTATGAATGACTGCAGAAATTTCAAGCATACACACAGTGCATAACATTCTACATTATATTTTTACTTTTAAGAAACAAAATGTTTTTCCTGTCTAGTTCTAATTTATCACTTTGTAGTTATGCCCAGTGAAGTGATAGGCCATTATCCCATCTTATTAAAACACTCAGGGCTTGCTATTCTGACAATATATCAAATGAAAAGCAAAACAAGAAGATGTATACAGAATACTAAAGTCAATTTTATCTTAAGAGTGTGGTTTTCAGGTAGAGATGTTGTAATTGTTAACAGTAAAGGTAAAATGTAGTCTGGTTTTGCTTGAGTTTTCAGATCAATTTTTTAGACAAAAATAATCCTATAGTTTAGTATTTGGCCAAATTATTTTCTTCTGAATCTCCCAAAAGGGAAATAAAGTATTCCTTTTATCAATTTGACCCCGTAACAAATGCTGCCCTTTGGGCTTTTTTCTTCAATTCCAAAAGCATTTTAACAACCATAATCCAAGACAAGAAGATAATATATTTATCATTTGATCATTTTTACATCTTCTGTTTTTCTGCTATAATAATATACCTTACTGTTAATCCTTCCCAGCTGTTGGAGTAACGCACTTAGATGGAACTATGTCTGGGTTTTAAACATCCAAAGCTGGAATGTTTTATTGTTGCTACCTTTTAATTAAAGGAAAACTAAAGGTTAGCTAGGTCCTGATAAAATTGGAATCAGATTAAGGTGAATTTTTCTCCCATACTACAGTTTGTTGTCAGGTTTTAGGTAGTAATACTAGAATCAGACCCACCCCCTGACCATCTGACTATATAAGTGAGAACTATCACTTTGTCTTCAAGAAGCTTCAGGAAAAGAGGATGGGGGATATTTGGGAATCTATTTTTCTTTAGGGGGAAAATAATAATATGTTAATAATTTAAATACCCAAGTTTTTAATATTGGGGAATGTATTAGTCTGTTTTCATGCTGCTGATAAATACATACCCAAGACTGGGTAATTTATAAAGAAAAAGAGGTTTAATGGACTCACAGTTCCATGTGGCTGGGGAGGCCTCACAATCATGGCAGAAGGTGAAAGACACATCTTACATGGCAGCAGGCAAGAGAGAATGAGAACCAAGCAAAAGGGCTTCCCCCTTATAAAACCATCAGATCTTGTGAGACTTATTCACTACCATGAGAACAGTATGGGGGAAACTGCCCCCATGAGTCAGTTATCTCCCCCTGGGTCCCTCCCTCAACATGTGGAAATTATGGGAGCAATTCAAAATGAGATTCGGGTGGGGACACAGCCAAACCATATCAGGGAATATATACGCATGACTGTCTCTTACTTTTTTGTCTGCCTACTTCTCTTAATTTGGGAAACTGCCCCCAAATACCCCTTTATGCGATTGTGATGGGTTTGTCAACCAAAGACTACATTCACCCTGCCTCAGGGTGGGCCCTTGTATCAGTTGGGACTTTCCAGAGAAACAGAACCAATAGGTTAACACGTAATAGGGAGATTTATCTTAGGGAATTGGCTTGTGTGATCGCAGGGGCTGGCGAGTCTGAAATCCACAGGGCAGGCCAGCAGTCTGGAAATAAGCATTGATGCTGCACTTTTGAGTCCGAAATCCGCAGGGCAGACCGACAGGCAGGAAACTCAGGCAAGGGTTCTATGTTACAGCCTTGAAGCAGGATTCCTTCCTCCTTCTTCAGAACCTCAGCTTTTCCTCCAAAGGTTTTCACCCAGCCAGATGAGGCTATATAGGGAGGGTAATTTCCTTTACATAAAGTCAACTGATTTTAAGTGTTAATGACATCTACAAAATACATTCACAGAAACATCTACATGAATGATGAAACAGCTGGGCAACATGGCGCAGCCACAGCGACAAATAAAAGTAACCATTGCAGCCAGGGAGTCCCACAGGGCTCTTCTGTGACACTCACACAGACTCAGGAAAACCACTGGGCATTCTCTCTCAAGTCGGGGAACAGCCCCTGCTTGTTGAAGGGCCTGCTAGAGAATGCAGCTGACCTGGGAGGACGTGGAGCGAGGGAGCGAGGGAAGCCATCCTGGCAGCAGTGTCCGGTGCCTGGATACAGCCGTGCTGTAGCCCAACTCAACCCTGGAATTCCATCTCTTGCTTGAGTGACTAAGACTCTTGATGAATGAAGAAGACTTTTAGAAACCTATTAATACTTAAGGTTAGGATGCAGCTTACATGTTAAATGACGTTCAGAAATCCATTCAGTCATTTTTTCACCAGTGTTTTAGCACCTGCATTTTACCTTTATGGAAATGTTAGGCATTGAGATTAAAGTAGTGAGCAAGAGAAACCCAGTGCCTGACCTGTTTAGTGGAATAAGCAACATTGAATGATAAATGACAAGTGAAAAAAAGCTTACAAAAGAGTAAGGAGATGATATGGCATGAGAATAATGCAGGAGTGGCCGACTATCTTTGGGTAAAGATTAGGCTTCTTTGAGGAAATGCATTTGTAGTGTGACCCCCGATGGTGAGGATGAGTTAGCTGGGAGGGGAAGAGTGATCCAGTCCAAGGGAAGTATGGGAATGAAAGAGCAAGGACTATACATGGAGTTGAAAGGGCAGAATGCCTGGGACAGAGACAGAGATGAGAAGAGAGACAGGGGGAATTCATGAATTGGGCATCAGGAAAAGCCTGTTGGTCCCCTGTAAGCCTTGCCCACATTGGAGCAACAAGGTGGTGGTAGCCTCGTTGCCTGACGCAGGAGGACTGGAGAAGGAAATGTCTGTAAGAGGTAAGATAGTCATTCAGTTGAGGATGCATTAGGCTTGAGAGTAGATGTTTAAGAAGGACCATGAGCATTTAGGGCTCAGGAGAGCTGCCTGTACTATCACCTGTCATCTGTGTGAATGGAGTGGGAAGGGAACTGAAGATGCAAAGGATGCTTTCTGAAGGTAATAATAATTATGAGACAGTGCTGTAGCTTACTGCCAGTAAAATAAGCTTACCAATTTTAAAAGGGAAAAACCCTCTCTGTTTGCTGACCAGACTGGTACCATTTACAGTCACTAAGTGGGAGCTGGAAAGAATCCCGCAGCTCATCTAATTCTACCCTTTAATTTCAAAAATAAAGAGATTGAAGCCAAGAGAGATAGTCAGGAGGACCAAAACCCAAACCTTCTGACGTCCGCTACTTTGCTGTTTCTACTACAGTTTTGTGGAAAGGGAGAGAGGGAGACAGGGAAAAACAACACTTTAATGTGATAAACGTTTCCATCTTTTCACTTTCCCTTTAATTTTATTTAAATAGCCATGCACCTAATTTAGCTTCCAATTAATGATGAGCTGTGGTGGATTGGTGGGAGCTGTCCAAAGCACTCTATCTGAAGCCACTTTGGTTTTCAGTGTTTAGTATGAGTAAGGCATGTATCTAATGTCCAAACCAGTCCAATGGAGAGTGAAGTGGTGGTTATTCCTCATGCAGAGACAGCAGGCATGAACCAGAACTGTCCCCAGCAAACTAGAACCCGTGGTCTCCCTAACCACGAGGGCTAGAGGAAGAAAATGCAGCATGGGAGCCATTTTGCAATTCCTGGTTTATATGGTTTTCCCATCGAAGTTAGAATTTGTTAAGATTTTGATACAGAAAAAAAAGGGGGAAAAAGCTGAGGAAAAATTGATTCCAACTGCAGCAAGGTTTTCAAATTTTTTACTATTGTCTTCTTCATGGAGATGTATTAAATATTCATCTTTAATTTTAATAATGATTTTTGTGTGTGTTCCCAAAAAAGGAATTAAAATAGTTACTTTGTGTAAGCCTACCTTGATCCAAAATAAGTATTTCAAAATAGGAAACATGTAAATGTCAATTTAATGCAAAGCTCTTTCTCCTTTAAGTCAATCCCTCTTCCTCTGAAATAAAATCTTCTGTAAAGGTAATAGTATTTGTCTCTCCTTGTGATGAGCATTTTTAGAGTTTTAGAAATTACTTTGACACCGGAAGGAAATTTTCTTTTGTTGGTGAAAACTAAATAATCGGTAGAGAATAATGCCTCCAAAACAATTTTAAATGCCAGACCATATTTCAAACAACCATCTAATTTGAGTTAAGTACATTTGGGAAATATAGTTATCACCAATGTTGACAGAAAACTTAATATTGGTGATCATGACAGGCATAGATCAAGCACTGATGAATATGCCTTTGGTGGAGTTTTCTCACTATCTTCTTCACGTGCAGGTGATGACAGCTCTTTCTTCCATGGTGTTTACCTGTACATCAATACTAGAGGCATCTCGAAAGACATTACAAGTATTGAAGATCTTTATGCCTCTGCCTGTGGGATTTCTTTAGGGAACTGACATACTGCTAAAGAATAGACTCAACATCCATTACTAGCTTTCATTCAAATCTCTGTACCTCACAGAAAATTTCACTGAAAACAATGATCGTATACCTTGTATATCAGAGAGATGTTCATGTTATGGGAAATGTGGAATAAGTTCTGGAATATAGTGCATATGAAAACCAGTGAGTTTTAGGAAAATATTTAAATGTGGAGAAATGCAAATTATACTCAAATGTGGACTTCATCAGTGTGAGGAGCAAAGGTTGCTAGGGTATTGAAAGTTAATATTCTATGAAATGCATCTTAAGCAGAGGCCTTAAATTAAAAATCTCCCCAAATCGAACTAAGTGTCATTATTGAAAAGCATTTTGTTCATATACCATGAGTTCTTTATATGAATGATTTGCATGTATCAGATCTTTTTTTTATTCCAGACATTTTGTCCTGGAAAATATGAACTTGTTTATGGAAATTTTGCCCTTTAAATGTTGCAGCTTTAAAATACGGCTGCTCCCTGTTCTATAGTTTAAAAATGGCTTAGATTCAGTAGTTTATTTGTAAATATTATCAACACATGCCTATTTTATGTATTTAGTAGGTGGATATCTGAACTCATTCATAAGGAAAAATTGAAATTAAACAATTTTTCTTTCTTTCAATTGGGCATTTCTAATATTTTTTACATAATCTGAAAATTAATTCCTAGGATCATTTGAAAAGACTTCTGGTTAAGAGGAAGGGAAGACTTTAGAAAAATGCTTCCTACACATTTAGCCATTAGATTTTAGTCCTCAGCAGGCAGGTTTTTCTGCTGTGACTTCATCAAGCATAACTTAATAGGGAAAAGGATGATTTCATTTATTTTAATCTACAACCTCAAATAACATAAAGACCTAGGAAGTGTGTGTGACTCTTTCTTAAGACTCTTAAGAGTCACACATAAAAAGAGCTACATTATTATATATATATTATTTCTAAAAAAATGCATTTACACTAGAAATAGACTCATAAATACTATGGAAGCTATAAAACATATTTTGAAAGCAAGTCCTAAAGTCTTCAGGGTATGTCTGTTCTCATAGCAAACTAGTGATTTGAGAGTTCCCTCTATCTTTCAGAATTTATGTAGCTGAATCTTAAGGACCAGACTTATGACACTTGTGACACTACCATCTTCAAGGTATTTGCCACATAATCTCAGTGACTGAAATCTCATATGCCTTGAAAACCTAAGAGCTATGATATCGCAACAAAAAGACACCAAGTGACATTTCCTGCAAATTTTGAGTTATACATACGCCTCTCAAATAAATTGAAACTGCAATTTGGGTACGTAACCACCAGATGTCACTGTCTCGTGATTTTTAAGTCATGGGCCTATATTAATGCTTAGATAAAGTCATATACCAATTTTACAGACTTTTCCTATTGAATAAATTATAACTCTTTATACAGAAACAATAAAAAGACTACATTAATGTTTGGTTTTCAAAATCAAACTTCAGCCAAGTTGTCTTAATTCACACACATACCTACTAAGTAGTGGATATCTCTCATTTCAAAAGCATGCATTTCTGCAAAACTGGATTATCATAATCGTGTTTAGGACTCTTTAGGTTGCATCTTAAAGAAGCCCAACCTAGCCTAAGCACAAAACAGGAAATCCATTGGCACACATACAGAAGCCCAGTGGTGTACTGCCTTCAGGCATGGCCTATTCCAGAGGCTGTAATCCATTTTATCACAATGCCATCACTCAGTAGGCTCTCCACCAAATAGCACATGATATGGCCCTGCAGCTGAAGACCTACATTCTACAGCCTCAGTAGAGACAGGCCATTCCATGACATTCCATGTCTCTGCTCTTTTCAGGTTCTGTAACCACAGTAGGGATAGGCCATTTTCCCCAATAACTGGCAGAAATGAGCTGAAATAAGTTTTGATTAGCCAGTCTTGGGTTTCATAAACCTTCAGGATCCAGTCACTATGGACAGGGGCATGGCATACTTGGATTAGCCAGAATCAGGGGCCCACTGCTTGGCTGTGGCAGTGGCTAGGCCATCAGCCTGACTCAACAATATGGGATGGATCTCCACAGGAAGCATGGCACCATTAGTACAGCATGGGGAGATGGAAGCTGGGTGGGCATATCAACTTATTGGACTGTCATTCCGTGTCTCTGCTCTTCTCAGGAGCAGGCAGTCATGTCCATGGCTGCCAGAGTGACCTCTCTAGAACAAAATCTCAAAATGCTACTCTTCTCTCAAGAGGGCAAGATGCAGTACAAACTCTGTAGTATACACGACTCCTCTTGACCTAACTTCTTCCTTTTCCTGCTTTAGTCTCATCTCCCATCACTGCTGAATCCAACCACATGAACTCTTCGTAATTCTAGCAAATGATCATACTCTTTCAGGTACTAATTTCCACTTCACAAGCCTTACTCTTTCTCATAACAAAGGCTTTTCCCAAGTTATTTCTGTCTGGAAGTCCTTCCATACCGTTGTCTTTATGCATCATTTAAAAATCATCCTTGGCCAGGCATGGGGGCTCACGCCTGTAATCCCAGCACTTTGGGAGGCCAAGGTGGGCGGATCAAGAGGTCAGGAGATCGAGACCATCCTGGCTAACACGGTGAAACCTCATCTCTACTAAAAATACAAAAAATTAGCCAGGTGTGGTGGAGGGCGCCTGTAGTCCCAGCTACTTGGGAGGCTGAGGCAGGAGAATGGCGTGAACCCAGGAGGCAGAGCTTGCAGTGAGCCAAGATCGTGTCACTGCATTCCAGCCTGGGCGACAGAGCGAGACTCCATCTCAAAAAAAAAAAAAAAAAAAAAAAATCCTTAAGCATTTCTTTCTTGAAATTTCTTTGTCCCCACTTCCTACCCCTTCCCAGAAAGATTTAGATACATCTTTTCTACATGTCCACGGTACTCTGGCACACAAGTATCATTAGCATTTGTCACACTGCATTATAATATTTGATGGTGGGGTTATTGGCCATTAAACAGAACTTCTTAAGAGTAAGGGCCATGAATTATCTGAATTATCCTCCATGAATTATCCCCCAATACCTGGTACAGTGACTGGCACATGATGGGGATTGAATGAATGGTTGATGAATGAAGGAAGGAATGCATGAACAAATTAGTAGATTTGAATCGGTTTTACACTAGAACAATTTCCTGTTTGCTCTCTGCAAACAGGTATATGAAGAAGCACTTGAGTGTCAGTATGTGTAGTGTTAAAATCAGTGTAAGCTTCAGAGCTAGAATGCCTGGGCTCAGATCCTTGCGTCTTCACTTACCAGTTGTGTAACCGTGGGCAAAGCACCTAACCTTCTGTGCCTCTGTTTTCTCATATGTAAAAAGATAGTGGTAATAGTTTCCAGTTTGCTAAGTGTTTACTTCTTTAATCTTCACCAACTCTGTAATAAACATAATTATTCTTATTTCTTAGGTAAGTGAACTGAGACTCAGAATGCTTAAATAACTTCCTCAAGGTCACACAGGTTCTAAAATGGGGAGCTAATATTCTAATTAAAGATTATCTGATGCTAAAGCCCTCACAGTTTCAGCTGCACTGAGATTTCACAATTTGTTCTTACTGGCTGGAAGAAAGATACAGGGAAATATTTTCCTTCCCTTAGCTAATTTTTGTCCTAATGATTATTTTCTGTATAAGATTGTAACATGAACCATGTAGCTTTGAGATATTGCTATAATTGTGCTCACTACTGCTAAACTGTATTGTTTATACCTTCAGGTAGTTGAACATAGATAGCTGACAAATAAATGCCAATATTTTCATTTGAATTGAAAAAAAAACAAAAAAACCATTATATTAAACCTTTCTATTTGTGTAGCTATTAGCAATTTTCCCCAAAACAAAACAAGATACTTTCAAATTGTAAATAGCTCAAAATGGCAGAAGTTTATTCAGGATGAATTTGTTCAGGATGTAGTTAAATGGATTCTCTTCTCCATTCTTGTGTGTCAGATTACCTAAATAGAGGCAGTGGGGTCTCCAAAACTCTAAGAGGGCAACATGGAAGCAGTAGCAGTTCATTGCCCATAATTTTCTCTGCAGATTAGTTCAGAGAGCCCACTTAGAAAGGAGGAAAAATGAATCAAACCAAAAGTTGAAGCAACTTTCTCACCTTCCGGCTCTCCACAGACACTCCTGGCTACAGTGATTCTGAGGAGTATATATAACTCATTTTACCATCCCAAAGTCATGAAAGTAGACTTTGTATTAAAGGACAATTGAACAAACTCTGTTATACTAAGAAGCATTAGGTGAATATTAGACAATTGTTGAGTCGGATATTTGATATATGTTCTAAGTCATGATGCGCGTCTGCATCGATATCAATTTGTTTTCATTAACTTAGACAATTAAAATCAAGAACTAAGTTATTTTAAGCAAACAGCTTCATTTTACACTCATTTATTTCTACTTTGCATGAAGCACAGCTGCATTATAATGTGATCAAGCACAATAAATTGTGCTCTATTGTTTATAGATAGAAGATTGTACCACTCAGGTGCATGTACAATTTTACCTCAAGTGTTTTGAAAGTACAACTGTGTGAGATTTTCTTCTCTTCTGACAGACTTTAGAAACTATGGATTTTCTACCTCCTATTATCAAAAATAAATGAAATGTTCTGGGCCAATGGCCTGAAGTTACTTAACTGAAGTTATTTAATTGGTAGTATGTTTTCCAATGTTTTTGAAAAATATATTGGGTGAAATAGCTACTGCATTTAGGAAACTTACAGAGTATAGATATGGATCTATAGATACATATGGAGTGAACAACTTTGTACATCTCCCCTGGGGCACATGCATGACAATTCTCCAGGTTTATAACCAGAAGTAGAGGGTCTGTGTTACAGAAAATGCCCATCTTTAGATTTACTTGTTATTGGCAAATTGCTCTCTACCCAAATTCAGGATAATTCATTCAAAGAGGGTTTATTTACAAAGATTTTCAAAGGTGTAGGGAGAGGGTAAACCAAATGATAATGCTGCGACCTAGGGCTAGTGGCAGCTGAGCTTTGGACACTGCTAGGCCCAAAAGGATGATAGGAGGGAAAGATTCCTTGACTCTGAAAGTCCTGCAGAAAAAGTTGCCTTCAGAAGAGGAGTAACCTACACTTGAGAAAACCTGGCAGAGAGGGAGCCTGGGAAACAAATTCCTTTTTCCATTCTCTCCTCTCTACTTCCACTCTTCGGCCAAAGTCCCTCACTGGCCAAACAAAATGGAGGCCAGAAGACACTGGAGTCCATTGGCGTTGACCATACAGGTTACTTTCTCATAGCAGACAGCACAGAGGATCTGGAAAGGAAAACTGAGTGTGTCCAGCCACAAGGTCAATCCAAGTTATTAGAAGTATATTTTGTCTGTTGCTAATGCCTGCTATAGAGTAGTACTCCCTAGTATATTTCCATCATTTAAAAAAATCTATCCTGTTTCCTTGTGATCAGCTTCCAGGTTCCCTCCAATTCCTTTCTGCCACTAACAGTGCTGTAAGGCACTTTTTTTGTATATGTTCTCTTATGAACTTGAAGCCTTCTTAGGGGTCTAAATCCAGTAGCAGAATCAATTGGTCTTCGGGTGCGTGTGTATGCTTAACTTGAATGAGGGTCCTCTACCCTCCCAGAAGCAGTGCACAAGTATTGCGGTATCACCACATCCTTGCCAGCATGTAGCAGCTTTGTAACTTCTGCCACTGTAGTAAGTGTAAGTAAAGTTTCCTGTATACACTATGATACATTCATGTAAATGTCAAACACATAAGCCACATATTATATTCTTTTTTTTTTTTTTTGAGATGGAGTCTCACTGTATCACCCAGGCTGGAGTGCAATGGCACGATCTCAGCTGACTGCAACCTCCGACTCCCTGGTTCAAGCAATTCTCCTGCCTCAGCCTCCCAAGTAGTTGGGATTACAGGCATGTGCCACCACCTTCATCTAATTTTTTTTTTAAACTTTATCTGTGTTTTTATTATTTGTCTTATTGTCTGTATTTCCATTTACTCATGTATAAAACTGTACAATGGTATTTCATATATCCAGTTCTTTGTGGAGTGCCACAGATAAGTACTTAATATCTCTTAGCCACAAGTACTGTTACTGTACTACTTACTAGGGCAACCACTGCTTCCAGGCTTCCTACAATTACTTCTCTGAGTCACTTCAGTATTGTATTTTTTTTTTTATACTTTAAGTTTTAGGGTACATGTGCACAATGTGCAGGTTAGTTACATATGTATACATGTGCCATGCTGGTGTGCTGCACCTATTAACTCGTCATTTAGCATTGGGTATATCTCCTAATGCTATCCCTCCCCCCTCCCCCCACCCCACAACAGTCCCCAGAGTGTGATGTTCCCCTCATCTAATTTTTGTCTTTTTTAGTAGAGACGGGGTTTCACCACGTTGGCCGGGATGCTCTCGATCTCCTGACCTCGTGATCTGCTTGCCTCAGCTTCCCAAAGTGCTGGGATTACAGGCATGAGCCACTGCACCCGGCCCACACATTATATTCTTATAAATACATGTGTAGTAAAATCCAAAAAAACAAAAACAAAATTGGATTGGAAAGCTACCATTAGGGATAAGCTCAAAGGATATTTCAACTTCATATAAAATTTTATGTATATAAAACGTTTAAAGAAGTATGGCAAAATATCAACATTTATGCCTATTGTTCCAATGTAAGCCTTTAGGCTTATTTGTATGTTCACATTATGATTTTTACAACTTCACTGAAGTGTAAATGAAATACGGTAAATCACACTAATTTAAGGTGTACCATCTGCTAAATGTTGGCCTCTGTATACACCCATGAACCATCTCAGGAAGCACAATAATCAACACTCCATGGCCCCAAGCCTTTCCTCTGTCCCCAGGTAACCACTGACCCAGCTTTCTACCTAGATGTAATCATACAACATGTACTGTGTTTGTGGCGGACGTATGTGGCTGCTGTTATTAAGCATATGCTTTTGATGTTCATTCTTGTTGCATGTATCAATAGTTCATTCTTTTTTATTGCTGAGTAGTGTTTTATTGTATAGAAATACCATGATTTCTCTATTCACTTGTCAGTAGACATTTGAGCTGTTTCCAGTTTCAGGGATCTTAAACGTAAAGCTGCTAAAAGCATTCATGTACAATTTTTTTGTTTGGACACATGTTTTCATTTCTCTTGGGGAAATACTTAGGAGTATAATGGCTGAGTTGCCTGGAAAGTGCTATTTATTTACCTTTCTAAGACATTGTCATGTAAATTTCCAAGCCTGTTATATCACTTTATATTTCCACTAGCAGCGTTTGAGAGTCTCAGTTTCTCTACATCCTCACCAACCGCTTGGTATGGTCAGTCCTTTTAATTTCAGCCAGTCTAATGGATACGCAGTGACTGAGCGTGTCCTTGATGACTAACAATATTGAGCGTGTTTTGTGTACTTTTTAGTGTGCTTATATATCTTCTTTTTATATACTTTTTAGTGTGCTTATATATCTTCTTTTGTGAAGTGTCTGCTCAAATATTTTGTCCATTTTTATTAGGTTAATTATTTTATTGTTAAGTTGTAAGCATTCTTTATACATTTTATAAACATGCTTTGTCTAAAATATGTGTTTCAAATATTTTTTTCTCAGTCGGTGGTTAGCTTTTTCATTTTCTTAAGGCTCTGCAAAAGAGAAAACATATTTAATTTTGATGAAATCCAGCTTATCATTTTTTTTCTTTTATGGTTTTACTCTTGGTATGCTAATCTAATAAATGTTTGCCTCCTCCAAGATCTCCTATGCTTTGTTTGTCACAGGTTTTACATTTTAGGGTTTACATCTAGTCCTATGATCAATTTTTAGTTAGCTTGTGTATGTGGTATAAGGTATAAATTGTCTATTTTTTTCATACAGATAGAAGTTGATACAGTATCATTTGTTAGAAAGATTATTCTTTCCCCATCAATTGCTTTGATAATTTGTCAAAAATAAATTGACCATATATATATGGAATAGAATAGACGGTCCAGAAGTAGACTGAACAGTCTGAGCTGTACTTCTTTATTTTTTGTCAACTTCAAAATGCAGCTTTATAGCCAGTCCTGAAATCAGGTAGAGTACATAAGGTCTCAAAGTTTTGTTACCTTTTTTTTTTTTAAGTTGTTTGAGCTTTCCTAAGCCCTTTGCCTTGACTATAAATTTAAAAAATCAACTTGCCCATTTTTACCAAAAAAAAAACCTGCTGGAATTTTGTTTAGGATTGCATTGAATCTATAGATCAACCTGGGGAGAATTACCAGTTCCAATCCATGATTCTGGCATATCTTTCAATTACTTAGGTCTTTAGTTTCTCTCAGCAATGTTTTGTAATTTTTTAGTGCAGAGTCATAAATACCTTTTATTAGATTTCTTCCTATTTTATAACTTGGCATTAATGTAAATGAAATGTTTTAAGAATTCTATTTTTCAGTATTTTCAGCTAGTATATAAGAATATAAATAATTTTGTAAAAATCTTGCATCTTGCAGCTTATATATTATTTCTAGTTGTAATTCTATAGATTCCTTGAGATTTTTGTAGAAACAGTAAAATATCTGAGATAGGAACAGTTTTACTTTATCCTTTCTGATCCTTTTGCCTTATATTTAACTTTTTTAAACTTTAGTAAAATGTTTAATAGACTTGATGAAAGAGTGAATCTTCACCTTGTCCTGCATCTCAAGGGAAAGTAATTCAGTTTTTCACCATTAAGTATGATATTGGCTATGAGTTTTTCGTAAATAACCATTATCTACTTGAGGAATTTCTTACTATTCCTAACTTGCTAGCTTTTTAAAAATTATGAATGAGCATTAATTTTGTCAAATTATTTTTCTGCCAATATTAAAATAATCTTTTTTTTTTAGACCAGGGGTAGGCAAACTTTTTTTTAAAGGCCAGAATAAATATGTTCAGGTTTGCAACCTATGAGGCAAATTCAAGGATATTATGTAGGTATTTATATAACCATTTAAAATGTAACCATTTAGAAATACAAAATTATTCCTGGATTGTAAGCATAATAAAAAACACCAGGAGACTGGCCATTTTTGGTCTATAGACTACAGCTTGACAGTGTCTGTTTTGTACTATTAATACCTATTGTGATATTTTTACATAGCTGGATTCAGATCTGTCATTTTATTATGTGTTTTCTCTTTGTACCATGTTTTTGTTACTCTGGTCCTCTCTCTGTCTCTCTTTCCTGCCTTTTTAGGATTATTTGAATATGTTTGTATTGCATGTGAATGTATCTCTTAGCTATCAGCTATTCTTTTGTATTGTTTTTGTGGTTGCTTTACGTATTACAATATATATACCTAACCTTTCACAGTCTACTTGGAGTTAATATTGTACCACTTGACAACTAATGTAGACACCTTGGAACCATAGAGGTCTCTTTGCCACCTCCTACCTTTATTTTATAGTTGTGATATGGGCCATATCTGCATTCATTGAAAACTTCACAGACACTGGTATAATTTTAGTGCTAATGAGCTGTACATATTTAAAGAACTTAAGAGGAAAGCACAGTTTTTACATTACCTGATAGGAATCATTTCTATTGCTCATCCTTTCTGGAATCTTACAAGTTCCAGGTTTCCTCTTGTATCATTTTTCTTCCATCTGCAGAACTGCCTTCAGCATTTCTGGTAGAGCAGGTATAAGATAATGAATTTTCTTAATTTTTTTAAATCTGGAAATGTCATTTTGACTTCATTCTTGAAGGATATTTTCATTGAACATAGAATTCTAAGTTGACAGTTCTTATCCTTGAGCACTCTAAAGATGCTATGCTACTGTCTTCTGACCTTCATAGTTTCTGGTGAGAAATTTGTGATAATTTGAATCATTGTTTCTCTGGATGTAAGGTATTTTTTCCTAGCTGTTTTAAGTATTTCTTCTTTATTCTTGGCTTTCAACAGTTGGATTATGATGTGTTTGGTCACGGTTTCTTTGAAGTTATCCTCTGTGTGATATGTTGAGATTCTAGAATCTGTCTATGACTTCTACTAAATTTGGAAAGTTTTTATCCCTTATTTCTTCAAATATATTTTCTGTTTTAATCTTTTTCTCCTTCCCTTCTGGAACCTAAAGCTCACATTTCTTATGTTATGCAGTACCTTCTGCATTTTGTTCTGTTTCATTTTTTTCCTTAACCATCTTTCTTATGACATTATCCTATTTTATACAAGCCATGTTCTATTGTGATTCGTTGGAGTTGAGTTTCATGAAATTTTGTGCTGCAACATACAAGTAGACAAATTTCATAAATCTGTGCTGTCTCTCAGTCTACTCCAGATGCTATCTTCTCCTTGTTTGTAGTTCTTTTTTATCAGCTCCAGGTGGCATTTTTAATTGTTTCTTACCCTCAAACAAAGCAAGATCTCACAAGAGTCAGTGTCAGTCACGAGACGCATGATGAATGGAGCTGGCCCAGTGTCCTGTGCACAGATCTAGTGGCCACATTCTTTCTCGGATCAGCAGTGGTTAATTTGTGGCACTCCCAGCCAAACTTACAGTTTCTAGTGGTGGATACTTTCTTCTCCCCAGACTGTCCTGTCTTCTGATTTTCCCAAAAGTTGCAACATCCAGATCACATTTCTTTTTGTCTCTTCCCTAGAGTATGTTAATTTTGGAGTCTGGGCCTTGCAAGTTGCGCTGTGGTTTCGCTTCTAGTCTCACATATGCCTGAGTTCAAGGCTGGCCTCCAATTAACCACGTTATTTTGAGAAACCCACTTAATCTGTCTTAGAGTCTTCTTTGGTAAATTCGGGCCAATAATGTCTCCACTATACAGTGAGGTAGTATGAAGAAATTCTGAAATAATGTACATGGAGCATTTATCCTGGAGCAGTGAAGTTCACGGTAACTCAAACTGTGGCTGCTGTGGTCTCCAGCCTCAGCAATATGGCCATCCTTAGTGCATTTTGCCACCACCAATCTCTAACTCTGTCTAAAATTTTGGGAGATTTACATTCTTAGGAAGTGGTCCTGCTTCTGGGCTGGAAAATACAACACATTCCTCAGGAGATAGGGCTCTCGTGTCAGTAGGCTCAGCACTCTGAACCTCTGCCTTGTAGTCAGGGGACAGCTGTCTCCACATCCATTTTAGAGAAAAATTAGAAGAGATAGATTTCGGTTCAGGTAGCCAGATATAATTTTAAATCAGAATGCATACCCCGTAGCCACATTTTTGAACAGAGAAAGCATTATGTACATCTATCTTCTTTATCTGTCTTTGGTCTTTTTGTTTTAAAATCCAGGTTGACATCTGGCTTTTGTTAAGTGTGGCACTGCCGGAGTTCTGATTATTCATATCCTTTCCACCCACTCCTGCACATCTCCTCTGTTTGGCCTAACCTCTCTCTCTCACTATGATATTTGTTGAGCAAAAGAGCTTTGAGAGAATAAAATTTTCTGAAAAATAAGGAAAAACTGAAATATGTTTATATTTATAAGCTTTCACTCATGTCTATGTCACCATTCTTGTCATTTTTACACTGATGTACCATTCTGTGAACAGCAAATGTGTTTACAAGGTGCAAACTATGTGCTCATCTAACCTAGTTAAATTATCTAAAATGACCAACCTCTTCAGACATAGACAAATTATTACTTTTCCTTGTCATTTTGTTAGTAGATTCTATATAGCATTTTTAGACCACTGCAATGTTCAAGATAATAATATTAAATAAATTATAAATCAATTTTCTCCTCGTTGTAGAAGGAAGCTAATTGTCAGGGGTAATATCTATTAAGCTTCCTGGATTAAATTCATTTAAAATGTGTTGTATTAGAAAATGTGATAACACTTTATTTTTAGTGATCATTGACTAATACTAAATTACAGCGTAATGCTTCTGGAAGCGCATGTGACATCCATATGAATACCAAATGAACTCATAATTATCTATACTATAATAATGAATATCAAACCAATTTATAATGACATACTGAAAATAAAATACTTCTGAAATTTTATGTTCTCATCAATTTTAAGGACGAGACATGAATCTAGCTTGTTAGAGCAATTGCTGGCAGTCAGGAAGCTGCGCTGTGCCCAGTCTGCAATTTTGTTTTCTGATATTTCTGGCACCAGCACAGTGATTCCAAAAACTGAAAAATATAACAACAGTATGCTGGGGAGGAACATAGGTATTCAAGAAAGGGGGTGTGTGTTTCTAGGTATGATAATGAGAGATTTTTAAAGGATAGAATGAAATGACTATCATGTTTCAAAAGAAGTTACAACACATATGTATTAGTTCATTACTAAGCAACTGAAGAATATAATACAAAATGTGCAGCTGATTAATTTGGAAAAGTATGCCACCCGAAAGCAGGCTTGGCCAATGACTTAGGAAGTAAAGTCTTCTTTTTTTATTTCAAATATAAACTCATTTTCTAAGTTCCCCTCTTGTATTATAAAAGAATAATTTTATTGGGTTCATAGGTTGTCTAACTTGATGTAATAATTAATAGTTATTTAATATTATTTAATATTAACTGATATTTAATAAAAATATTGTAGTGATTGGGGTGTAAGGCTGCCATTGCAAAGATGAGAGAGACTAGGGAGTGATTAGGACAAGTAACTGGGTCAGCTTGACCTAGAGAGGATGAAGCCCTACAGAAGCTCAAAAGGCAGAGAGGAGTTAGAGGTAGACCACTCCCACTACCAAAAGAAATACCATTTGGGATGAGCTTTCTAGAATATAAAGTTGTAACAAATAGCAGTTTAGGAGGCATATTTTAGATGAAAAACATAGCATGAACAAATTCATGGAGACAAAATAGTACTGTGTGCTTCTAGAAAAACAAATATCTTTTTGATTAAGAAAATATTTCGTGGGTTTATAGAGTTCATGCCTGTGATTTATGGGAAGAAACTACAAAGAGATAGTATGGGATTCCTGATGTCCAAGGTCCAGATACGAAGTTGGGTGTTAATTTCCCTGGTACTGAGCAACGGTAGGGAGTGAGTGCCCCAAAAGAGAAAAGGATCAAAGGTTCTTGTTACGAATGATTTGAGCCATGCTCCAGAAAAACGTTTCCTGTAGCACCATGCAAAATGGAATAGATCTAGTTATAGAAACTAGTAGGATTCCCAGCTAAGAGGCCAGTAAAATTATTAGAGGCAAGTAGTAACCCATGGTGGCGCTGGGAAGAGGAAGAAAATATACAGATGTAACAGACAAGGGTCTGTGATATTGTCAGGCTGCCGGTTCAAAATGAGAGTCCTTCCACAACGTACTGTTGTAGTTGAATGAATCAGTATTAATTGAATGAAAGCATTGTGCTGAATTTTACTAAATTAGGTTTGTATAGAAAAATGTAACCTCATGTATATGTATTATCCTAGTGAATGTGAATCATTAACATTCATTTAAAATGATAAACATTTAAAATGTAAAATGTGTTACATGATGTAAGTAGTACAAATAGCTGTATAACAGTGTCAATATATTAAATATATATAAGATTTAAACATATAACTATTTTATTAAAATAATCTGTGAATATCTAGATCTTCTAAAAAGATGATCTCTCTGCCATGCCCAGAGCACAATAGGTCCACTGACCCCCATGTAGGCTTGGCCAGAGCGGACTCTTCCAGTCTCAGCTCTTGACACTTTTCCCTCTTCACTCACAATCTCATCATCCCTCTTGCCAAGCATCGATCTTGGTGCATAGAAGGTGTTCACTGTTATTTACAGAATGAAGAGCTAATGAGAGGAGGAAAGGAAAAAAACAACAAAGGAGGAAGGGAGGAAAGAAAGGAGGAAGTGAGGGAGGAAGGGAATGAGAGAGGAAGAGAGGTGCTCTGTATCTACTATCTGTAGGACCTTGCACAATTAATTAAACTCCCCGAAGCCTGAATGCGTTTGTCTGACAAAAGAAACAATAGGATTGCTATGAAAATTTAAAAAATACTGTATTATGGCATCTGCACTCTATTGGGCTGATAGCAGCAGTTGGAAGATTGCTCCCCATTGAATCACGCCACAGTTTACCATAGACACAGCACCTCCCCTCTTCCCCTGGTCTATTACGAGAACTCTGTGATGGCAGAGATTTCCATGGGACTTGAGAAGTTATGGATGGATGAGTATAAGGGATGAAATCACTACTTTTTAGTTTTTTTATTTCTAGCATGTCCAGTGGATTTTTATTAATCCATCCGCATTCCCTTACCTGATGACTGGGTATGCAATGTGGAAAAGAATAATCTAACACTTCACTGTATAAAAATTGTATCTTGGCCTCATAAGTACAGTTCTCTAAATGAGCAATCAGCTACATACAGGGCACCATCACATGCTAGTAAATAAGGCACTCTGTCACTTTCAGTAGAGTACTACTAATTTGGCTATCAAAATTGTGTTTTTAGGCAGCTGAACAGAAGGTAGAGTTCATTAGTCCATGTTTAAATTAGAGCTTGTTTTCATTCTAGATAATAGGGAGAACAAATGCTATTATTTTTAAATTCTATGGAAATGTGAAAATAAATGCCATTCATATTATATCTGCCTAAGGCTTTCATAAAAACAGTTATTTTCCAAAATAATGTATCTATTATATTTTATGTTTATGAGGATAATTTGAAACATATATTTCTACTCAGGGACTTTTGAACTAAGCAGTGGAACAAACTGCAATAATTAGCTGAACTACAAACCAAACTTGAATGTTAATGTGTTTTTACATAAACTCTTGTTACAAAATATTGTTTGAGAAACTTAAAAGAAAATTTTTTTAGCTTTGCAGCTAAATCAGCCAGCCTTGTCACATAGACGCAGGAGAGACAGAGCGGGGAGGGAAGAGGCGGCCGGATCCTGCACAATCTCATCTCCTGCTAGGAGACGGGGTGGCGGGGTGGGGAGCATTGAGGGCCGCCAGGTGGTGGGGAAGGGCAGTAAGGAAAATCCTCTTCATGACTCCCTCCAATATCTGCGGTCAGTGTGAGAAGGAAGTCAGTATTGAAAGCCTCACTATATCCTTATCCATCTTGGTTTCCTCCGGAGGTTGTCTGATTTGTTTTCTGGCTTCCTCCATTTCTCTGACCTCTGGGGGTGTTTTGCTTCCTCTTCTTGACACTTTTGTTCATCAAAATTACCCAGGGAGCTTTGAAACATAGAGATGCTTGGGCTAACCGCCAGAGAGGCTGACTCTTGCTGTGGGGTGAGACCCAGGCATTGGTGTCTTTGAAAAGCTGCATGTGAAAAGTAAGCAAATTCTTCTCCCTACCCCCATTTACTTTTAGTTGACATGTAATAATTGTATACATTTATTGGATACAGAGTTATATTTCCACACGTGTATACAATGTGTAATTATTACTGAGACGTGGGAATCCTGTTTCTTAGTCTTACTTGGGAGAAAGAAGTCTGCCAAGTGACTGATTTAGCCAAAAAAGAGAATCCATTGAAGGAAAATAGAAAGCAGAGGGTTTATTTAGAGACACAGTACACTCCGAAAGATGAGGCAGAGCAGACTGCTGAAAGCCAGAAGCCCCCCTCATCCCAAGAGTTCTGCATTGGGTTTTGATGACGTTGAACTGTTTCCTGAAGTTCGCCGCAGTCTTAAGTCTCTGCCATTTTTCCTTGTCTAGTTTTCTGGCTCCTGCCTTAAGTCCCTACTTTTTCCGCGCCTAGTCCCCACTCCAGGCTTGTGGGACCCTCCGCTACTATGAGTTGGTGCACATGTGCAGGCCGGTGTTGGATATGAAATTGCACCCGGGGTCTCTTAGGAATTTCCTCCTTTGTCCTCTTCCGCCTTATCAGCATGTAGGTTAACTGCAGAGGGAGAGGTGCCTGTGGGGTCTTAAGGATTGATTGCTCCTTCCTGCCTAGGTTATTTCCCCTCCGCCTTGCTCATATCTAGCATGCCTGTTTCTGGTGGTCCCTGGGTTGTGGGATCCTCCAGACCTCCCTTTCCTCGGCGGATCCCCCTCCTGCTCATGTCTAGCTGACTAACACAGTGATCAAACCAGAGTAATTAGCATCTCCATCATCTCAGACATTTATCATTTCCACGTGTTAGGAACACTCAAATTCTTTTACCTTTTGTGAATATAAAATAAATTATTGTGAATTCACCCTGCAGTGCAGTGGAACATATTCCTCCTATGTAGCCGTAATTTGGTAACCCTTAAGCAACCCCGGCTTAATGCCCCCCGCCCCCACCAGCCTTCCCAGCCTCTAGTCACCACAATTCCACTCTCTACTTCTATGAGCTCATTTTTTTAACTCCTATGTATGAATAAGAACACATGATATTTATCTTTCTGTGCCTGACTTACTTCCCTTAGCATAATGTCCTCCAGGCTCATCCATGTTGTTATGGATAATAGGATTTTATTCTTTTTTTATGGCTGAATAGTATCCAGTTGTGTATATACACCACATTTTATTCATCTGCTGATGGACATTTAGGTTGATTTCATATCTTGGCTACTGTGAATAATGCTGCAATAAATATAGAGATGCAGATATCTTTTCAGTATAGTGATTTCCTTTCCTTTGGTTAAATACTCAGTAGTGGAATGCCGGATCATGTGGTGATTCTATTTTTAGTTTTTAAGAAGCCTCCATACTGGTTTTCATAATGGCTGTACTAATTTACATTTCCCACATTCCTTGCCAGCATTTGTTATTTTTTTACTTTTTGATGATAGACATTCTAACCAGAGGGAGATATCTCACTGTGGTCTTGATTTGCATTTCCCTGATGATTAGTGATGCTGAGCATTTAAAAAATATACTTGCTGGCCATTCGTATGCCTTTTTCTTCAGGAATGTTTATTCAGATCCTTTGCCCATTTAAAAAGTCAGATGAGTTTATTTTCCTATTGATTTGTTTGAGCTCCTTGCATATTCTGGTGTTCGTCCCTTGTCAGATGAATAGTTTGTAAATATTTTCTCCCATTCTGCAGATTGTCTCTTCACTCTATTGACTGCCTCCTTACTTTGATATAGTCCCATTTGTCTATTTTTATTTTTGTAATCTATACTTTTAAGGTTTTAGGCATAAAATCTTTGCTATGCCAATTTCTTAGAGCATTTTCCCTATGTTTTCTTGTAGTAGTTTTATAGTTTCAGTTTTTGCATTTAAGTCTTTAATCCACTTTGAATTGGCTTTTGTATGTGGTGAGAGATAGGGCTCTAGTTTCTTTCTTCTGCATATGGATATCGAGTTTTCCCAGCACAATTTAGTGAAGAGTGTGTCATTTCCCCAATGTATGTTCTTGGCATCTTTGTTGAAAATTAGTTGATTGTAAATACGTGGGTTTATATCTGGGCTCTCTATTATGTTCCATTTGTTTATGTGTCTGTTTTCACACCAATACCATGCTGTTTTGGTAACCATAGGCTTGCAATATGTTTTGAAGTCAGGTAGTGTGATGTCTCCAGCTTTATGGTTTTGTTTTTATTTTCTTTTGTTTTGCTCAGGATTACTTTTGGCTCTTAGGGGACATTTTTTGTTCCATATAAATTTTATGATTGATTTTGCTAGTTCTGTGAAGAATGCCATTGGTATTTTGATAGAGATTACATTGAATATGCAGATTACTTTGATTTGTATGATCATTTTTACAACATGAATTCATCCCATTCATAAGCATGAGATATCTTTTCTTTTTTGGGGGGAGTGGGGTCTTCTTCAATTTCTTCCACCAGTATTTTGTAGTTTTCATCATAGAGATCATTCACCTTCCTGGTTAAATTTATTCCCAAGTATGTTATTTTTGTATAACTATTGTAAATAGGATTACTTTCTTTGTGTCTTTTTTGGTTAGTTTGTTGTTAAGTGTATAGAAATACTACTGTTGTTTGTATGTGGATTTGTATCCTGCACCTTTACTGATTTCCCTTATCAGTTCTATGAATTTTTTGGTAGAGTTGTAATGTTTTTCTATATATAAGATCATGCTCTCTGTAAAGAGGAACATTTTGATTTCCTCTTTTCCAATTTGAATGTCCTTTATTCCTTCATCTTGCATAATTGCTCTGGCAAGGACTTCCAGTACTCTATTGAATAGAGTGGTGAAAGTGGGCATCCTTGTCTTGTTCCAGCACTTAATGGAAAAGATTTCTCTTTTTTCCTTTCAGAATGATGCTAACTGTGGATCTGTCACACATAACCTTTATCGTGCTAAGGTGTATTCCTACTATACCCCATTTGTTGAGAGTTTTTATCATGAAGAGATGTAGAATTTTATTAAATGCTTTTTTTGTGTTGTCTATTGGGATGATAATACAGTTTTTGTCCTTCATTCTGTTGATTTAATATATCACATTTATTGACTTATGGTATTGAAACATTCTTGCAAATCGATACCCTAACATCACAACTAAAAGAACTAGAGAAGCAAGAGCAAACAAATCCAAAAGCTAGCAGAAGACAAGAAATAACTAAGATCAGAGTGGAACTGAAGGAGACAGAGATATGAAAATTCCTTCAAAAAATCAATCAATCCAGGAGCTGGGTTTTTGAAAATAATTAATAAAATAGATAGACTGCTAGCTAGACTACTAAAGAGGAAAAGAGAGAAGAGTGAAATAGACACAATAAAAAATAATAAAGGAGATATCACTACTGACCCCACAGAAATACCCACAATCAGAGAACATTATAAACATCTCTATGCAAATACACTAGAAAATCTAGAAGAAATGGATAAATTCCTGGACACATATACCCTCCCAAGACTAAACCAGGAAGAAGTAGGATCCTTGAATAGACCAATAACAAGTTCTGAAATTGAGGCAGTAATAAATAGCCTACCAACCATTAGAAGTCCAAGACCAGATGGATTCACAGCCAAATTCCGCTAGAGGTACAAAGAGGAGCTGGTACCATTCCTTCTGAAAATATTCCAAACAATTGAAAAGGAGGGACTTCTCCCTAACTCATTTTATGAGGCCAGTATCATCCTGACACAAAACCCTGGCAGAGACACAACAAAAAAAGAAAACTTCAGGCCAATATCCCTGATGAACATTAATACAAAAATCCTCAACAAAATACTGGCAAACTGAATCCAGCAGTGCCTCAAAAAGCTTATCACCACAATCAAGTCAGCTTCATGCCTGGATTGCAAGGCTGGTTCAACATAGCAAATCGATAAACATAATCTATCACATAAACAGAACCAGTGACAAAAGCTACAATTATCTCAATAGATGCAAAGTCCTTCAATAAAATTCAACATCCTTTCATGTTAAAAACTCTCAATAAACTAGGTATTGATAGAACATATCTCAAAATAATAAGAGCTATTTATGACAAACTCACAGCCAATGTCATACTGAATGGACAAAAGCTGGAAGCATTCTCTTTGAAAACTGGAACAAGACAAGGATGCCTTCTCTCACCACTCCTATTCAACATAGTATTGGAAGTTCTGGCCAGGGAAAGCAGGCAAGAGAAAGAAATCAAGCGTATTCAAATAGGAAGAGAGGAAATAATTATCTCTATTAGCAGACGACATGATCCTCCTATGTCTAGAAAACCCCATCATCTCAGCCCAAAAGTACCTTAAGCTGATACGCAACTTCAGCAAAGTCTCAGGATACAAAATCAATGTGCAAAAATCACAAGAATTTCTATACACCAACAGTAGACAAGCAGAGAGCCAAATCATGAATGAACTCCCATTCACAACTACTATGAAGAGAATAAAATACCTAGGAATACAGCTAGCAAGGGATGTGAAGGACCTCTTCAAGGAGAACTACAAGCCACTGCTCAAGAAAATAAGAGACGACACAAACAAATGCAAATATATTCCATCCTCAAGGATAGGAAGAATCAATATCATGAAAATGGCCATACTGCCCAAAGTAATTTATAGATTCAATGCTATTCTCATAAGACTACAATTGGCATTCTTCAAAGAATTAGAAAAAAAAACTACTTTAAAATTCATATGGAAACAAGAGCCCATATATCCAAGACAATCCTAAGCAAAAAGAACAAAGCTGGAGGCATCACACTACCTGACATCAAACTATACTACAAGGCTACAGTAACCAAAACAACATGGCACTGGTACCAAAGCAGATGCATAGACCTTTGAAACAGAATAGAGATCTCAGAAATAAGACCACACATCTACAACCATCTGATCTTTGACAAACCTGGCAAAAACAAGCCATGGGGAAGGGATTCCCTATTTAACAAGTGATGCTGTGGGAGAACTGGCTAGCCATATGCAGAAAACTGAAACTGGGTCCCTTCCTTACATCCTATACAAAAATTAACTCAAGATGGATTAAAGACCTAAATGTAAAACCCAAAACAACAAAAACCCTAGAAGAAAACCTAGGCAATACCAATCAGGACATAGGCATGGACAAAGATTTTATGATAAAATCACCAAAAACAATTGCAACAAAAGGAAAAATTGGCAAATGGAATCTAATTAAACTAAAGAGCTTCTGCACAGCAAAGGAAACTATCATCAGAGCAAACAGGCAACCTGCAGAATGGGAGAAAATTTTTGCAATCTACTGATCTGACAAAGATCTAATATGCGGAATTTACAAGGAACTTAAACAAATTTACAAGAAAAAGCAAACAACTCCATCAAAAAGTAGACAAAGGACATGAACAGATGCTTCTCAAAAAAGATATTTATGCAGCCAACAAACATATGCAAAAAAACTCAACCTCACTGATCATTAGAGAAATGCAAATCAAAACCACAATGAGATACCATCTCACATAGGTCAGGATGGCAATTATTAAAAAGTCAGGAAACAACAGATGCTGGCAAGGCTGTGGAGAAATAGGAACACTTTTATACTGTTGGTGGGAATGTAAATTAGTTCAACTATTGTGGAAGACAGTGTGGCTTTTCCTCAAGGGCCTAGAACCAGAAGTATCATTTGACCCAGCAAACCCATTGCTGGGTATATACCCAAAGGAATATAAATAATTATATTATAAAGATACATGCACATGTATGTTTATTGCAGCACTATTCACAATAGCAAAGACATGGAATCAACCCAAATGCCCATCAATAATAGACTGGATCAAGAAAATGTGGTACATATACACCATGGAATACTATGCAGCCATAAAAAGAATGAGATTACGTCCTCTGCAGGGACATGGATGGAGCTGGAAGCCATCATCCTCAGTAAACTAACATAGCAACAGAAAACCAAACACCAGATGTTCTCACTCATGAGTCAGAGCTAAACAATGAGAACACATGGAAATGGGGAGGGGAACAACACACACCAGGGCCTGTCGGGGGTCAGGGGGAGGAACAGCATCAGGATAAATAGCTAATGCATGCAGGGCTTAATACATAGGTAATAGGTTGATAGGTGCAGCAAACCACCATGGAACATGTTTACCCATGTAACAAACCTGCACATTCTGCACATGTATCCTGGAACTTAAAATAAAATTTTTAAAAAAAGCAAACAAACAAATGAAACATTCTTGGATCCCTGGGATGAATGAAAGTGGATCGTGGTATACTATCTTTTTCATTGCTGTTGGATTTGATTTGCCAGTATTTTGTTGATGAATTTGTTGATGAATTTCCCTATGTTCATTGCTAATATTGGCTTGTAGTTTCCTTTATTTGTTGTCTTTGTCTGGTTTTGTTATGAGGATAATGCTGGCCTCATAGAATGTGTTTGGGAGAATTCTCTCCTCTTCAATTTTTTGGAATTGAGAAAAATCTGTGTTTGGTCTTTTTTAAAAGTTCGGTGGAATTTGGCAGTAAATCCATTTGGGGTTTTTTTGGGGGGAGACTTTTTATTATGGCTTCAACCTCTTTGTTCATCATTGGTCTGTTAAGGTTTTCTAGCTCTTCTTGGTTCAATTTTGGTAGGTTATATGTGCCCAGAGATTCATCCATTTTCTCTAGGTGTTCCAATTTTTTGGCATATAGTTGTTCATGATAGTCCCTAATGATCCTTTGTATTTCTGTGGTCTCAGTTGTTATGTCTCCTTTTTCATTTCTGATTTAAATGTATCTGGGTCTTCTCTATTTTTTTCTGGTCTAGCTAATAGTTTTTTTCATAATTTTAAAATATTCTCCAAAGAAACTATTTTTAAATTTTTTGTATTGATACATAATAGATTTGCATATTTTCTGGGTACATGTGATAATTCAGTACATTCATATAATTTGTAAAGATCTAATCAGTGTGACTATGATATCCATCACCTTAAAGATTTGTCTTTTCTTTATTCTAGAAAGATTTGAATTATTCTCTTCTTAGCTATTTGGAAAAATGCAATATAGATTGTTGTATACTATAGTCACCCTACAGATCTATCAAACTCTAGGCCTTATTCTTCTGTCATATTGTATATGGCTATATGTGTGTCACACAGCCATTAATCAGCTTGTTTTTATTTCCTCCCCCCGCTCCCCACTCTTTCCAACCTCTGGTAACAACCAATTTGTTTACTTCTTAATAAGATCCACTTTTTTTTTTAGCTCCCACAGATAAGTGAGAATGTGTGGTATTTGTCTTTCTCTGCATGGCATATATTACGTAACATAATGACCATGAATTCCATCCATGTTGCTGCAAATGACAGGATTTCATCCTTTTTATGCTGAATAATATTCCATTGTGTATATATGCTACATTTTCTTTATCCAGTCATCCACTGATGGTCACTTAGGTTGATTCGATTGTTTGCCTATTGTGAATAGTGCTCCAATAAACATGACAGTACAGATATCTCTTTAATACGTTGATTCCCTTTCTTTTGGATAAATACCCAGCAGAGGAATTGCTGGATCATATGGGAGTTCTATTTTTAGTATTTTGAGGAAACTTCATACAGTTTTTCTTACTGGCTGTACTAATGCACATTCCCACCAACAGTGTACAAGAGTTCCCCGTTCTCGACATTCCCACCGGCATCCTTAATTTCCTTTTTGGTAAAAGGCATTTAACTGGGGTGAGATGTTTCATTGTGGTTTGAATTTGCATTTCTCTGATTACACACCCATTGGCTATTTGTAAGTCTTCTTTGGAGAAATGTCTGTTGGATCTGCTGCCTATTTTTAAATTGTATTATTTACTTTTTGCTATTGAGTCCCTTATAATTCTGGTTATTAATTGCTTGTCAGATAGATAGTTTGTGAATATTTTCTCCAATTCTGTGGGTTATCTCTTCACTTTGTTGATTATTTGCTTGCTGTGCAAAAGCTTTCTAGCTTCATATAATCCCATTTGTCCATTTTTGCTTTGATCGTCTTTGCTTCTGAGGTCTTACACAAAAGACACTTATCTAGACTAATGTCCCGGAGCATTTGCCCCAATGATCTCTCCTGGTAGTTTCAGTTTGAGGTCTTACATTTAAGTCTGTAATCCATTTTTATTTGATTTTTGTAGATGGTGAGAGGTACGGGTCTAATTTCATTCTTCTGCACACGGATGTCCAGTTTTCCTAGTACCATGTATTAAATAGACTGTTCTTTTCCCATTGTTCTTGGCAACTTTTTCAAAAATGAGTTGGCTGTAAATGCATAGATTTATATCTGGGTTCTCTATTCTGTTTCATTGGTCTATGTGTCCATTCTTATGCCAGTACCATGCTCATTTGGTTGCTATAGCTTCGTAATATATATTGAATCTGGTAGTGTGATGTCTCCAGCTTTGTTTTGTTTTGGGGTATTTTCTCTGCTCAAGATTTCTTTGGGTATTTTCGGTCTTTCGTGATTCCATATAATCTTCAGGATTTAAAAAAAATGTATATTTCTGTTAAGAATGTCATTGGTATTTTGATAAAGATTGCATTGAATTTGTATGTTGCTTTGGGTGGTAACTTTAACAAAATTAGTTATTCCAATCCATGAGCATGGAGTATCTTTTTATTTTTTTCTGGCCTCTCCAAGTCCTTTTATCAGTGTTTTATAGTTTCCCTTGTATAGATCTTTCACTCCTTTGGTTAAATTGATTCCTAGATATTTTATATTCTTTGTAACTTTTGTAGATGGGATTACTTTCTTGATTTCTTTTTCAGACTGATTGCTTTTGACATATATAATTGTGACTGATTTTTGTATGTTGATTTTGTATCCTGCAACTCTACTGAATTTGTTTATTAGTTCTAATGGGTTTTTTTGCAGTAAATCTTTAGGCTTTTCTGTATATAATACAATATCTTTGAACAAGACTAATTCGACTTCTTCCTTTCCGATTTGGTTGCCCTTTGCTTATTTCTCTTACCTAATTGCTGTAGCCAGGACTTCCATTATGATGTTGAATAAAAGTAGTAAAAGTGGGCATCCTTTTCTTGTTCCATATCGTAGAGGAAAGGCTTTCAATTTTCCCCATCCAGTATTATATTAGCTGTGAGTCTTTCATATGTGGCTTTTGTTATTTTTAAGTTTATTTTTCTATACCAGTGTGTTGAAAGTTTTTATCATAAAGGAATGTTGAATTTTGTCAAATGCTTTTTCAGTATCTACATGTTTTTTTTCTTGGTACTGTTAATATGATGTATCACATTTATTGAGTTGTATATGTGGAAACCTCCTTGCATCCCTGGGATGAATGCCACTTGATCATGGTGTATTATCTTTTTGAAGTGCTTTTGGATTCAGTTTGCTAGTATTTTGTTGATAATTTTTGCATATATGTTCATCAATGATATGGGCCTATAGTTTTCTTTTTTTGTTGTGGCCTTGTCTGATTTTGGTATCAGAGTAATGCTAGCCATACAGAGTTTGCAAGTATTCTTTCTTCTACGAAAAATTTTTGAAGAGTTTCTGTTTAATTTTTTTAACCAATTTTTGATTGAATTGTTTTCTTATTGATTTGTGAGAGTTCTTTTTATATATCTGGATTCAACTTCTTTATGAGATGTATGCATTGCAAATATTTTCTTCCAGCGCACAAGTTGTCTTTTTGTTCTCTTAACAGTGCCTTTCAAAGAAAAGATATTTTAAAAATATTTACAAGGTCCAGTTTTATCAATTTTTTCTTTCATGGATCACGCTTTTGATGTCATATATAAAAAAAATTTGCCTAACCCAAGGTCACAAAATTTTTTCCTAGGTTTTCTTCTAGAAGTTTTATAGTTTTATGTTTTACATTAGGTCCATGATAGTTTGAGTTAAATTTTGTTTATGCCATGAGATATGGATCAATTTTTGCAGCTGATATGATATGCAGTTGTTTCAGCACCATTTGTTGAAAAGATTATCCTTCTTCCATTGGATTACCTTTGTACTTTTGTGAAAAATCAGTTGTCTCCAAGGATATACAGAAAGCAAATAAACATATGCCAAATGCCACATGATTAGTTTATTAGGAATGAAAATTAAAGTAACAGTGATACCACTACACACCTATTAGAGTGGCTACAATGAAAAAGACTTATTGTGTCATATCTTGGTGAGGATGTAGAAGAACTGGAGCATTCATACACTGTTGATGGGAATGTAAAATGGTACAACAAATTTAGAGAACAGTTTGCCAGTTTCTCAAAAATTCAAAGATACAAATGCCATATGTATAGCCATTTCACTTCTAGGCATTTATCCAGAAGGAAAGAAAATGTATGTTCATACAATGACTTCAACATGAATGTTGATAAGGTCTTTATATGTAAATACCCTAAACTGTAAATAACCCAAATGTTCACCTACAAGTTCTTGGGTAAGCAAATGATGATGTACGCATACTACAGACTACTACTACTCAGCAATAAAAAGAAATGAATTACTGATACACTTACCAGCATGGATGCAGCTAAAAAAATTAATGTTGAATAAAAGAAACCAAACAAAAAGGAGTACATACTTTATGTTTCCATTTATATAAAACTCTAGAAAATACACATTTATTACATTTATAGTGACAGAAAGCATGGGGTGTGAGAGGTGAGAGAGGAATCATAAAGAAGCATGAGAAAACTTTTGGGGTTGATGGGTATGTTCACTATCTTCATTGAAGTGATTGTGTTTCATGGGTGTACACATCCGTCAAAACTTACCAAATTGTACACTTTAATAGTACATTTTTCAATATTAATTTTACTTCAATAAAGCTTCTAAAAACACACAAATTTTTTTTGAAGAGTTTGAGTATAATTGGTTTTAGTTCTTTAAACATTTGGTAGAATTTAGCAGTGAAGCAATTGGGTCCTGGGCTTTTCCTTGATAGGAGACTTTTCATTATAGCTTCAATTTTGTTACTTATTATGGGTTTATTGAAATTTTCTGTTTCTTCATGGTTTAATCTTAGTAGATTTTATGTGTCCAGAAGCTTATCATTTTTTTCTAGGTTTCTAATTTGTAGTTGTATAGTTGTTTATAATAATCTCTAATTATTTGTGTGTCTCTGATCATAGTTGTTAAGTGTCCTTTTCATTTCTAATTTTATTTGAGTCTTCTCTCTTTTTTTCTTTGTCTAGCTAAAGGTTTGCCAATTTTGCTTATCTTTAAAAAACAACTTTTTACATCTTCAAATTAGTAAAATATTTTCATCTTTGTTTATTTCTGCTCTCATCTTTATAAACATTCTAAAGATTTTGGGTTTTTTCCCTTGCTTTTCTAATTCTCTGAGATACATCATTAGGTTGTTTATTTGAATTCTTTCTACTTTTGATTTAGGTGTTTATTGCTCTGAACTTTCCTCTTTGTACAGAGTTTGCTGTATCTCATATGATTTGGTATATATATAGTGTTTTTATTTTCACTAGTTTCAAGACTTTTTTAAATTTACTTCTTAATTTCTTCATAGACCCATTTGTCATTCAGAAGCGTGTTGTTTACTCTCCATACATTTGTATTTTCAAAGTTCTTATTATTTCTGGTTTTATTACATTGTGATGTGAGAAAACAATAGGACTTTGATTTGTTGAAATGTGTTGAGACTTGTTTTGTGGCCTAATATATGGTTTATCCTAGAGAATGTTCCATGTGCTGATGAGAAGAATGTGTATATTGCAGTTGATGAAATGTCTTGTCTCTTAGGTACATTTGGTCTGTAGTGCAGTTTAAGCCCAATGTTTCTTGGTAAATTTTCTGTCTAGATGATTTTTCCAAAACTAAAAGTGGGGTATTGAAGTCCCCAGCTTTTATTGTACTGAGGTTTCTCTCTCTCTCTTAGGTAATATTTGCATTACATTTGTGAGTGTTTTGGTGTTGGGAGCATAAATATTTACAATTGTTACATTATCTTGCCAAATTTATCATTTTATCAGTATATAATGACTTTCTGTATTTTTTTTTTTTTTACCTAAAGTCTATTTTGTTTGATATAATTACACTACTCCTGCACACTCTTGGTTTCCATTTGTGTGGAATATTTTCTTCCACTTGTCTTAGTCTATTTAGAGTTGCTTTAAAGAAGTATCCAAGGCTGGGTAATTTTGAAAAAAAAAAAACGAAAAAGTTTCATTTAGTTCATGGTTCTACTAGAAAGTTCAGGATTGGGCATCTGTCAAGGGCCTCAGGCTACTTTCATCATGGTGGAAGGCAAAGGTGAACATGTGTGTGCAGAGATTACATAGTGAGATGGGAAACAAGAGAGAGGGAAGGGAGATGCTAAGCTGTTTTTAACAACCAGCCTTCACATAAACGAATAAGAATGAGAACTCACGACTGGGCGCGGTGGCTCATGCCTGTAATCCCAGCAGTTTGGGAGGCTGAGGTGGGCAGATTACCTGATGTCAGGAGTTCGAGACCAGCCTGGCTAATATGGTGAAACCCAGTCTCTACTAAAAATACAAAAGATAGCCGGGCATGGTGGCACACACCTGTAATCCCAGGTACTCAGGAGGCTGTGGAAGGAGAATTGCTTGAGCCTGGGAGGCAGAGGTTGCAGTGAGCCGAGATCATGCCACTGCACTCCAGCCTGGCCAACAGAGCGAGACTGTCTCAAACAAAAAACAAGAATGAGGACTCACTTACCTGGTTGGGAGGGTGGGCATTTAACTCTTCATGAGGGATCTGCACCCATGGCTCAAACACCTTCCATTAGGCCCCACCTTTAAAATTGGGGATCAAATTTATACATGAGGTTCAGGGTGACAAATATCCAAACTATAGCACCATCCCTTCTCTTTCAGAAAGTCTGTTTCCTTACGGGTGAAATTTCTTGTTAGCAGGATATAGTTGCTTCATGGTTTTTGTTTTGTTTTGTTTATCATGTAGCCAGTCTATATCTTTTAGGTGGGGAATTTAAAGCTTTTACATTCAAAGTTGTTATTGTATTCATTTTGCTAATTGTTTTCTGATTATTTTGTATATCCTTTGTTTCTTTTTTCCTCTTTTATTGTTTATCTTTTCAGTCTTGTGGTTTTCTGTAGTTTTAATGTTTGATTCCTATCTCTTTCTCGTTTGTGTATTGTGGCAGAGTATAAAACTCTGCCAGTGAGTTTTATATTTTCATGTGTTTTCATGATGGTAGATATCATCCTTTCACTCACAGATGCAGGGCTCCCTTAAACATTTCTTGTAGTGCTAGTCTAGTGGTGATGAATTTCCCTCAGTTTTTCTTGTCTGGGAAATATTTTATTTTTCATTTATTTATGAAGGATAGCTTTGCTGGGTATAACATTCTTGGCTGATAGTTGTTGTTTTTTCTTTCAGTACTTCGAATATATCATCCTGTTCTCTCCAGACCTGTATGGTTTCTGCTGAGAAATCTGCTATTAGTCTGATGGGGATTCTCTTGTATGTGATTGGATGCTTTTCTCTTGCTGTTTTTATAATTTTCTCATTGTCTTTGACTCTTGAGAGTTTAACTATAACTTGCCTTAGAGAGGACCGTTTTGGGTTGAATCTATTTGGGGATTTGAACTTCCTGTATCTATATGTCTAAATATCTTTCTAGACTTGGGAAATTTTCAGCTATTATTTCGTTAAATAAATTATCTAGGACTTTTTCTATTTATTGTTCTTCTGGAACTCCCAAAATGCAAAACTTTTTTCACTTCGTGGTGTAGTGGTGTCCCATGTGTCAGATAGGCTGTCTTCATTCTGTTTTATTCTTTTTTTTTGACTAGGTAATTTTAAAGACCTGTCTTTGAGTTGAGAAATTCTTTTTTTTCCTGCTTGATGTAGTCTGTTGTTGAAGTTCTCAATTGTATTTTTTTTATTTCCCTCATTATATTTTTCAGTCACAAGATTTTTGTTTGGTTCTTTTATATGCTATTTCTTTTTTAAAATTTCTCATTTAGATAATGAATTATTTTCCTGATTTATTTCTTCTGTAACCTGTTGAGTTTTCTTAAGATCATTATTTTGGATTTCTTTTCAGGCATTTCACAGATTTTCTTTTCTTTTCACTCTGTTACTGGAGAATTATTGTGTTCCTTTGGAAGTGTCATGTTTTCTTGTTTTTCATGTTTCTTGTGAACATGAACATTTCTTTCTGAGAAATTAGAGATCACTGAAAATTGAAAGATAGTATAACTTAATGTTTGTTATCATATATTGAATAACATATTACCAAATTTAAACTTCAAGTTCAAAGACTACTGGGAGCAAAATGAAGCATACTTCAACATTACTGTTCTTCAAAATCAAGCCATCACCAGTGCTGTATTAGTCTATTTTCATGCTGCTGATGAAGACATACCCAAGACTGGGCAATTTACAAAAGAAAGAGATTTAATAGACTTACAGCTCCACATGCCTAGGACAGCCTCACAATCATGGCAGAAGGCAAAAGGCACTTCTTACATGACAGCTGCAAGAGAAAGAATGAGAGTCAAGCTAAAGGGGTTTCCCCTTATAAAACCATCAGATCTTGTGAGACTTATTCACTACCATGAGAATAGTATGAGGGAAACCACCCCCATGATTCAGTTATCGCCCATCAGGTCCCTCCCACAACACATGGGAATCATGGGAGCTACAATTCAAGATGAGATCTGGGTGGGGACACAGCCAAACTCTATCGAGTGCACATGCAGAAGAATTGCATAGACTTGCCATAAGTAGAATCTCAAGCTCAATTTTGTTTATAAATGTATTAACTTAAACAATCTTTGCTATTCACTCAACATGATATGTTTTTGGTAAGGCTTAGTGTGTCTCAAAGCTATTAATATAGTGATATAGCCAATTCCATTGAGCAAGCATTGCCTTGCAGTGCCTAAAAATATACTCAGAATTGGTAGTGAGAGGACATTCTGATGCTGAATCTTGCCAAGCACACTATATTGCAGAAAATGTTACTATAGTATCCAAAAGATAAATGATCCCTTGCCAATTTATTGTTTCCATTATAATTTTATATTTTAATTAGTTAATATTATATATTGCTTTGTTAAGCATGCATTCTAAATATTGCTTCTGTTGTTAATAGACTGCTTTAACAATTATCATGGTATTAAATAAAAAGCAAAGAATTCATTTGAAAAGTATGTATCTGTAATTGTTCAGAAATTTTTTTTTTGGCTTATAGAGAGACCTATTTACTTTCGTGGTCTTACTAAGATGTGCATTTCTAAAATATTTTAGAAATCATGCATCTATACGACTGGGTTAAGCATTCAATAGAGAGAGGTCAAGGCCATCTTTTCAGTTTCTGACTTAAATAAGAGAAGCATATGAAAAAGGATACTTTTCTCATGAGAATGAGATAAATGAGTTGAATTTGAAATACACTGAGTTTGAAAGTGCCAGAGTAGAAAAGGAATAAGTTGATTTGAAGTTCAAAAGAAAGGTCTGGACTGATGTCATTTGTCAGAATAACTGAAAAGGCATGGGTGGAGCTTAGACAATCCAGTTGAACCGTGAAGAGCAGCACTGTTCAATAGAAATGTAATATGAATCGCGTATTATTTTATATTCTTCTTGTAGCCACATTTTAAAAAGTAAAATAAAATTGGTAAAATTAACTTTAATGAATTAACCTGATATATTTAAAATATCATCTCAACATATGGTATCAGCCACATTTCAAACACAACCACAGGTAGCTGCTGGCTGCTGTGCTAGACAGTGCAGGTGTAGAGAGAGAAGGGAGTGCTAAGAACAAAACCTGTGGGATCCCAACACTGAAAGAATGTGGGAGGATGCAGAAGACCCTCACATGGAGGCCAAGAGACACCTATCTAGATCTCAGCTTGTCCACAGGCGGAGAGCAGCATCTTCACATCTACGTCTTGAGAGTTACTTTCTAGATGGGTGACATTTGCAAGGTGAATTAGGAGATCTCTCATTCTATCAGTGACGTAGACCTCCCTCCCCAAACCAGTTTCCATTCTAAGTACAGTCATATTTGCCCTAGGTTACAAATTAGCCAGATCCCTTGTAATGTAAGGCTTGCGGGTATATTTACCAACCATATCTTAATCAAAATAGTGTAATGTGGTAGCATCCCTGTAACAATATTAACCATTTAGTAACATATCCTGTTGTCTCGGTTGGACCAAAACTTCAAATCTAGGAAGTGAAAATTTGAGAAAAGTATAAAACAACAATACCACTCCCTTGCTTAGTGCTTTGGGGTTTATTTGCAGTCATTTTTTAAATTTTTTTTTATTTTCGTAGGTTATTGGGGAAAAGGTGGTATTTGGTCACAAGAGTAAGTTCTTTAGTGGTGATATGTGAGATTTTGGTGCACCCATTACCCAAGTAGTATACATTGCACATAGTTTATAGACTTTTATCACTCACCCCCTTCCCATCCTTTTCCCCTGAGTTCCCAAGGTCCATTGTGTCATTCTTATGCCTTTGCATCCTCATAGCTTAGCTCCTACTTATGAATGAGAACACACAATGTTTGGTTTTCCATTCCTGAGTTACTTCACATAGAATAATAGTCTCCAATCTCATCCAGGTTGCTGTGAATGCCATTAATTCATTCCTTTTTTATGGCTGAATAGTATTCCATTGTAAATATGTACCACAGTTTCTTTATCCACTTGTTGATTGATGGGCATTTGGGTTGGTTCCATGTTTTTGCAATTGGGAATTGTGCTGCTATAAACATGCATGTGCAAATATCTTTTTTGTATAATGACTTCTTTTCCTCTGGGTAGATACCCAGTAGTGGGATTGCTGGATCAAATGGTAGTTCTACTTTTAGCTCTTTAAGGAACTGCCACACTGTTTTCCAGAGTGGCTGTACTAGTTTACACTCCCACCAGCAGTGTAGAAGTGTTCCCTGTTCACTGCATCCATCCCAACATCTATTTTTTTTTTATTTTTTTGATTATGGCCATTCTTGCAGGAGTAAGGTGGTATTGCATTGTGGTTTTGATTTGCATTTCCCTGATCATTAGTGATGCTGAGCATTTTTTCATATGTTTGTTTGCCATTTGTATATCTTTTTTTGAGAATTGTCTATTCATGTACTTAGCTCACTTTTTATTGGAATTGTTTGTTTTTTTTCTTGCTAATTCATTTGAGTTCTTTGTAGATTCTGTATATTAGTCTTTTGTCAGATGTATAGATTGTGAGGTTTTTCTCCCACTCTGTGGGTTGTCTGTTTACTCTGCTGACTGTTCCTTTTGCCATGCAAAAGCTCTTTAGTTCAATTAAGTACCAGTTAGGCAATAGTTACCAAGCAGCATGGTACTGGTATAAAAATGGGCATATAGACAAATGGAACAGAATAGAGAACCCAGAAATAAATCCGAATACTTACAGCCAACTGATCTTCAAAAAAGCAAACAAAAGCATAAAGTGGGGAAAGGACTCCCTATTCAACAAATGATAATTGGCCAGCCACACGTAGTAGAATGAAACTGGATTCTTACCTCTCACCTTATGCAAAAATCAACTCAAGATGGATCAAGGACTTAAATCTAAGACCTGAAACTATAAAACACCTAGAATATAACATTGGAAAAACCCTTCTGACATTGACCTAAGGAAGGATTTCATAACCAAGAGCCCAAAAGCAAATGCAATAAAAACAAAGATAAATAGCTGAGACTTAATTAAACTAAAGAGCTGTTGCAGCCATTTACATCCAATACCTCATTTGGGCCCAGAGCCAACCTGGTGAGGGCTCAAAGATTAGTGCAAGGAAGGGAAAAGCACAGGTAATGCGGCTTTCTTCTTTTTGGTGTTTTTCTTTATTCCCTATTCTTCTTGCTCTTCTCTACTTCTTTCATCTCATCTCTTCTATCTTTTTTCCTCCTTTCTCCCATTCTTTGTTCTCCTTATTCCTTTTCCACTAATTTTACATCTCCTGTATTTGACGTGTGTGTGTGAGGTGTGTGTGTGTGTGTGACTTAGCTGATTCTAGCATGTTCTGGTAATGAATGTTTTCTATCTGTTATATTGTTGAACACTGCCTTTGGTGCTGGGCTTTTATTTTGCTTCGATTTAAGCAATATTTTAAATTCATAATTTCATTTAAGTTGCTAATTTGCAAAATTTATTTAGTGCCTGCTGTCAGTCTTTTTCTTAAATTAAGAATCATGCAATAAATTAGTTCATACTGGCAATTATATTTTCTAAAATTATTGAAGCAAATCAAACCTAGAATGTTAAAGTATTTTCTCAAATGAAGCTAAGCCAAACCCATTATTTAAGTTTGTTGCTAATTCTAACTGCAAATAAACACTCGGTATAATAGATTTTTATACTTTTTCTGGATCATGGATCAGGAGCCATGGACTATTATAGTCATAAAGAAACATCAAGAGCAACTTTTTCAAATATCTCATTTTATAGCTATTCATGCTAAAGCTCAGAGGGGTGCCCTGATATGCTCAAGATCAGGCAACAAATGAGAAGCAGAGGCAGGTTTAGAAGAAAAACTTAAGAGAGAACTCAAACTTAGTGCCCTACACTCTGCTCTAGGCAAGGCAGAGATTGAGGCCCCCCTTCTCCTTGGCTCTCTGACTTCTATTTTGTTTCCTACTCTTTATATCTGACCGTCATTAGTGGGTAGTTTTCTATGTTCTCTCTCTCTCTCCTGCCCGTTTCTTCTCTGTCTCTCTCTCTCTCTGTGTATTTGTCTTCTTTCTCTTCTTCTCCTTTCTGTGTGTGATGTTTCTCTCTCTCTTTCTCTCTGCGTGTCTCTTTTATCTCTCTCTGTCCTCCCTATTTGAGTCCAGAATAAAGCAAATGGAGTAAGTGAAATGTTTCCCTACGAATCAGATGGCAGCAGAAAGGGATTTGTTTTTCACAATACTTGAAAGTCCCATGTGAAGCTCTCCCACTCTGCTCCGGGCCTGGACTGGCTGCCGCTGTCAGCAGGCCTTGTTTCTCACCAGCAGCAGGGGCAAGTGACTGTTGCTTTTCCTGCTTCGGGTTTGATTTTGTGGGTGTTTTATTATTGGAGGGGTGAAATGTTATGAAGGAATATGACAACAACAGTTTTTTGTCATGTTGGCAAACAGGGTCATTACTGTACATTCATAACCTTAGAGAAATGAGTTTTTACTGGACTATCAGAAACTACAGCACAGGATATAATGAATGTGTCAGAGCTCAGAATTTGTTTTTAAATGAAATTACATGGAAAAATGTACACATCCTTAATGAATGTAGTCACTGTGTTTTTCTTCCTGGCATGTGTGTTTGTGTGCGTGCGCGTGTGTGTTTGTATATGTGTGTGTTTGTGCATGTGTGTGTGAGTGTGTGTGTTTGTGTGTGTGTGATCATGCATACACACAATCCAGTATCGTCCACCGTGTGTCCCCATGGCTTCTAGCCTTTTGGGGTTACCCTCTTCTCTAATATTAAAGAGAAACTCAAGCCCTCATCCCACGGACTGTGAGAGATTGAGTGGCTTGTTTTCCTCCTTCCTCTCTCCAGTAGTCCCAAGGATTTTTAGGAGGTTATTTCATTTCTTCTGGCTCCCTCCCTGTGACTCCCTGTTCTGTTGGATTCTCAGTCCTTCCTTTGCGTCTTGTATCTAGCACATGACGTTCCTTTCCACGTGTGCCACATGCTGCCCTGGATTCTTTCATGCCCCAAAGTACTGCGAGCGCAAGGTCCTGCATGCCACAAACTTTTCACTGGAGGGTTGGGGAAAGGCATGGCGAGTAAAGCACATCACAGTGAAAGGAAATCAGATCAGAGTAAAATGAAATCTTAGACAGTAATGCCTTCACAATTCACCTGCATTTTCCCAGCAGGAGGAGTTTCTGGGTGATTTTATTGTCATTGTTGCTGTTGGTTTTGCCTGCTATGCCTCCTTTAAGCCTCGCTGATTATTCCACAGTCTCCCCATGCACTTTCTTTTTTTTATGTTAATTAGCTTATTTAATCATGCTACATTGTATGCATATTTCAAGACATTGTACCCCATAAATATGTACAATTATAATTTGTCAATTAAAAACTTAAAAATAAATTTAAAATGTAGTGGCTGAAAAGAATAAACAGGAATCAAATAACCATGTTAGAGATTATCGTTAAACTCCACAAAAGTTATCAGTTTGAACTTTAAAAGAAAAAAAAGCCAGTTGCTTTCATTACTAGTTTGAGCTTTGCTTTACCCAGCTGTAAAAATTCCTCCCTTTCTGTAATAAATGTCCACTCATCCTCTCACTAGCTGCCAGATTCAAATCCCAAGCTGCTATTCTTTTCCATGTCAAGCACTTGAGCTATTCAACCCTTACCTCAGAGTAGAATCTAAGCTACCTTTGCAGAACCAAAATTGAAGCTTTGCTAAATAAACAGTCTAAAACTCCTTGTCTAACCTTTTGCACCAAAATAAACCTCTATGGAATTTTGAAATCATAGTTTCTTTAACATGATCAAAATCTTAGGCAAGTTTCTTTAATCAGGGTTAGAGTAGAGCTATTCTGTCTGCATACTGAATAAGACCTAGGGGAGGGAGGATTATTTTTCAGTTTGTGAAAATTATCACCAGTATTGCTTTCAACATGACTTCCTGTCCCCAATCTCTCTTCTTCAGGGACTCAAATAACAAAGTTTATTAGACCTTTCTTTCTGTTTCATGTGTCTCCTGCTATGTTTACTTTTCATTCTATTTTTTTTTCTCTGCATTTATCTGGGTATTTTGTACTGACACTTCATCGAGTTCTTTGTTCCCCTGTTCAATGTGGATAACCAGCTCCCAAACCTATATATTAAATCCCTAATTTCAAAATATTATAGTGTTTTTCCATTCTAGAATTTCTATTTGATTCTTTCTGTATGTTCCAGTTCTTTGGAACTGGATGGGAACTCTTCACATTTTCCTCTTTTTGAACGTATTTGTCATAATTAAAGCCCATATGTTATAATGATACCTCATTCACCTGTTGATTACTCTGAATTATTTTTTTCTTGGGTTTCAGCCATTTGGTTTTGGCTTCTGGCATGACTTGTAATATTTGATTGATTCAGTGCCAGAAATCGTGTATGGAGGGGGCTTCAAGATAGCTAACTGGAGGTATTTGGTACTTGGCTCCTCCACAAAGAAGAACCAAAATGGTGAGTAGATAATCAAACTTTGAATAGATTATCTAAGAAAGACAGTGGAATTCAACAAAGAAGTGACAGAAAACACCTAAGGCAAAAAAGGAGAGAGAAGCAAGGCAGCCAGCTCAGCTGGGATTGGCCAGGAGCCCAGAGAGGCTCCCAGTGCAGGGAAAGGGTAAGTGAGAGACCCCCGGCTGACCACATTCCCACCATAGACTTCTGCAATCCTAGTGACTCAACCCCTGCAGCCTCTAAGACTAACATGGGGAGCTGCCTGGAAACTCTGTGACCACATTGCTCGAGAGAAGGAGCTCGTGCTGGATCCCACACACGCCCCTATGTCTTAAGTGGCTGCAACAAAGTGCCATTTTGAGATCCCAGCCCCCAGCAGAATGCATCCTGTTCTGGGGACCCATGGCTCCACATCCTTGAGGCCCATTGATATCCCCCAGCCATAGCTGCCATCACTGCTGGCTGCTGTTACTAGGGCCAAAGCACCAGCCCTTGGCAGCACTCTCATCACCAGCAGCAGCGGGCTGTTGTGCATTTATAAGTGCCCTGAGGACAAGCTACCCTGCCTGCCACCACCACCAGGGCTGAAGTACACACTCCCCAGCTGCCTGCCTATGGCTGCTGCTACTGAAAAAGCAACCCTGCTCTCCTCAGTAGCAGAGCCGCAGTGCAGCCGCTGGTGCCCCAACCCAAGCATTTCACTGGGGGCCTGGGATCACCCTGTCACTGCCTACCACAGCCAGTGCTTGCAGGCACCACTTGGGGAGCCTGAGGACAGACTCACTTAGCCTGGCTCCACCATGTCCAGTGCCTGAGCTCGCCATCTGGGGACCTGAGGATTCTCCTGCCATGTGCACCATTGGCACCTGAGCATCTCTTCCAGGGACCTAAGGACAGGCTTACCCAACCTGCCACTACCACCACAGCTGGCACCCACCCACATGTGCTACCTGTGGGCCTGAGGACTGGCCCACCCAGCTCATTGCAGCCACCACAAACATCAGCATGGACCACTTGGAAACCAGAGGATTGTCATGCTACTACTACTGCCATTGCTTACACCACACCTGCCATCCAGGTGCCCAAGGACCCACCCCCCTTCCCAGCCCACTGCTGGCACCGGAGAAAGCCACCTGGAGGCCTAAGAATATGCCCGCCTGGTCCCGCTAGTGCTGGTACCAGCATAGCCTACTCTGAGGCTGAAGGATGGGCATTCTTGGCCTGTCACTGCCACCACTGGGGCCTGTGGACTGGCCTACCTGTCATCCTTATCTCAGCAACACTTCACCATAGCTTCTAGTAATAACTACCCTAAGCCAGTGAGGAAATTACAGATACCACTGATGCTGTTTATAGCCAAATAAATCATAGAGAAACTATACTACTGCATATATCCAGAATCAAAGCCAAAGTGCACTACCAAACCAACATCATAGGTACATCTTGAGGGAAAAATCCTCCCCTAGCAAGAAAATTCAAACAACTGGAGAAGTGACCATTGTGTCAGATGTGCACATATCAATGTAAGGACACAAGAAACATAAAAAAGTGGGGAATTATGATACCTCAAAAGAAATACAATAATTTTCTAGCAACACATTCCAAAGAAAACAAAATTTATGAAATCCTGGGAAAAGAATTTAAAATAGTTATTTGAAAGGAATTCAGTGAGATGTGAAAGAAAACAGATAAATAATACATATAAATCGGAAAAGCAATTCAGGATATGATAAGAAATTTACCAAAGAGATAGATATTATAAAAAGCATCAAACAGAAATTCTGGAACTGAACAATTTATTGAATGAAATTTTAAAATATGTTTGATAGCTTTAACAGTAGACTAGATCAAACAGAAGAAAGAATTTCCAAATCTGGAGACAGGTCTTTTGAGACAACCCAGTCAGACAAAAATAAAGGAAAAAGGATTAAAAAAAAATGAACAAGGCCTTTGTGACATATAAGACACCATCAAGTGTCCAAATATTTGAAATTTTGGTGTCCCAGAAGGTGAAGAAAAAAACAAACAAACAAAAGGGATAGAAAACCTATTTATCCAAATAATAGCTGAAAACTTCCCAAGTTTAGAAAGATATTTAGACATACAGATGAACATTTACTGATCCCCAAATAGAAAGTGTAAAACCTATGGGTAAAAATAAATAGAAGACTGAAATGTTACCACTACAGAAAACCACCAAACCACAATGCTAAACATTAACAGAGAAAAAAAGATATAGAAAACAAGCAGAAATCAATTAATAAAGTGACACCAATAAGCCTTCACATAGCAATGATAACCTTGAATGTAAACTGATTAAACTTTTCACTTAAAAGTTATAGACTGACTGAATGGATAAAATACATAACCCAACTATATGTTGCCTACAAGAAACTAATCTCACCTGTAAAGACACAAATAGACTGCCAGTAAGTGATGGAAAAAAATATTCCATGCAAATAGAAACCAAAAATGGGCAGGAGTAGCTATACTTATATCAGATAAAATAAGCTTTAAATAAAAAACAGCCAAAAATGAAGGTTATTATATAATAATAAAGGGATCAATTCAACAAGAGGGGTAACAATTTTAAACATATGTGCACCCACCACCAGAACACTCAGATATGTAAAGCAAGTATTAGTTTTAAAGGGAGAGTTAGAGTCCAGTACAATAATAGTTGAGGGCTTCAACACCCCAGTCTCAGCATTAGACAAATTGTATAGACAGAAAATCAACAGAGAAACTTTGAATTTAAACTGCAGTTTAGACCAAAGGGACCTTTGGTATTTATAGAATATTTGAACCAACAGCTGCAGAATACACATCCTTCTCATCAGCACATGGAACATTCTCCAGGATAGTTCATATGTTAGACCTCAAAACAAGTCTCAACAAATTTTTAAAACATTGAAATCATGTCAGGTATTTTCTTAGACCACAATGAAATCAAACTAGAAATCAGTAATGATGAACTACAAATCAATAACAATGGAAACTCTTCAAACACATGGAAATTAAACAACATGTTCCTGAATGACCACTGGGTCATGGAAGAAGTTAAGGAGGAAATTAAAAAATATCTTGAAACAAATGAAAGTCAAAATGCAACATACCAAAAGCTATGGGATACAGCAAAAGCACTGTTCAAAGGAAAGTTTATAGTGATAAATACCTGTGTCAAAAAAGTAGAAAGATTTCAAGTAAACAATCTAACGATGTATCTCAAGGAACTAGAAAGTCAAGAACAAGCCAAACCCCAAAGTAGTAGAAGGAAAAAAATAATAACGGCCAGAGCAGAACTAAATGAAATAGAGACAAAAAAAAAAGGATCATCAAAACATTGTTTTAAAGATCAACAAAATCAATAAACCACTAGCTACAGTAACCAAGGAAAAAAAAAATGAAAAGAAAACCTCAAATAAATAAAATCAGAAATGAAAATGGAGACATTTTGGAAACTATTATGAACAATTATACACTTACAAACTGGAAAACCTAGAGGCAATAGAAAAATTCCTGGACACATACAGGCTACAAAAATTGAATCAGAAAGAAATACAAAACCTGAACAGACCGATAATAAGATTAGATTGAAACAGTAACAAAAAGTCTCCCAACAAAGCAAAGTTCCGCACCTGAGGCTTTACTGCCAAATTCTACAAAATTTACAAAGAAGAACTGACACCAATTCTCAAACTATTCCAAAAAATCAAAGAGGAGAGAATTCTCATTAACTCATTCTATGAAGCCAGCATTACGTTTATTCCAAAACCAGTCAAAGATGGAACAAAAAAGAAAACTACAGACCGGATGAACATAGACACAAAAATCCCCAGCAAAATACTAGCAAACCAAATTTAACTGCAGATAATATACCATTAACAAGTGGGATTTATCCCAGGGATGAAAGGATGGTTCAATATATGCAAATCAGTAAACATGATACATCAAATCAACAGAATGAAGGACAAAAACCATATGATCATCTCAATAGATGCAGAAGAAGCACTGGATAAAATTCAACAACTTTTTATGTTAAAAATTTCCAGGAAACTAGGCATAGAAGGAACATACCTTAAAATAATAAAGGCCATATATGACAAACACACAGCTAACATCATACTGAATGGGCAAAAGCTGGAAGCATTCCCCTTGAGAACAGGACAAGGATACCCACTCTCACCACTCCTATTCAACATGCTACTGAAAGTCGTAGCCAGATCGTCAGGCAAGAGAAAGAATAAAAGACATCCAAATGGGAGAAGAAGCCAAATCATCCCTCTTTACAGATGACAGGTATGTGTGTGTGTGTGTGTGTACATATATATATATATATATAAAATATAGATATCTACATATATAATATATAGATATCTACATAATATATATCTATATATTATGTAGATATCTATATATAATATATAATCATATATGATATATAATCATGTATAATCATACATATAATCATATATATTATATATAATCATATATAATATATATATATATACACCCAAAGATTCCACCAAAAATCTCCTGGATCTGATAATAAATTCAGTAAAGTTGCAGGATACAAAATCAACATAGAAACATCAGCAGTGTTTCCATTCACCAATAATAAACTAACTGAGAAAGAAATCAAGAAGGTAATCCATTTACAATAGCTACAAAAATAAATAAATAAAATCTAGAGATAAATTTAACCAAGGAGGTGAAACACCTCTACAAAGAAAACTACATAACACTGATTTAAAAAATTAAAGAGGACACAAACAAATAAAGGTCACCCATGCTCATGGATTGAAATAATTAATATTGTTAAAATGACCTTATTACCCAAAGCAATCTACAAACTGAATGAAATCCCTATCAAAATACCAATGTCATTTTTCACAGAAATAGAAAATATAATTATAAAATGTGTATGGAACTGAAAAAGAGCCTGAATAGCCGAAGCAATCCTGAGCAAAAAGAACCAAGCCAGAGGCATCACACTACCTGACTTCAAAATAAACTACAAAGCTTTAGTAACCAGAACAGGATGGTATTGATATAAACACAGACGCATAGACCAGTGGAACAGAATAGAGAATGCAGAAATAAATCTATGTGTTTACAACCAGCTGATTTTTGACATAGGTGCCAACAACATACGTGGGGAGAAAACACACTCCTCATCAAATTGTGCTGGGAAAACTGGATCCATGTTCAGAAGAACAAAACTAGACCCTTATTTCTCACCATATATAAAAACCAATCCAGAATGAATTGAACACTTAAATGTAAGACCTGAAACTAAAAACTAGAAGAAAACAGAAGGGGGAATGCTTCAGGAGATTGGTCTAGGAAAAGATTTTATGGCCAAGACCTTAAAACCATAGGCAAAAAAACAAAAATAGACAAATTGGACTATATCAAACTAAAAAGCTTCTACACAGCAAAGGAAACAATCAACAGAATGAAGAGACAGCCTTAAAAATGAGAGAAAATATTTGCAAACTATTCATCTGACAAAGAACTAATATTCAGAACATGCAAGAAACTCACAAGTCAACAGCAAAAAACCCTAATAATCCAATTTTAAAATGGGCAAAAAATCCAAATAAACATTCCTCAAAAAAGGACAAACAAATGGCCAAGAAGTATATAAAACTGCTCAACGTCACTAAGTGTTGGGGATATGCAAATCAAAACCACAATAAAAATATCATCTTACTCCATTATCAAAATGTCAAAAAAGAAATGCTGGTGAGCATGTGGGAATGTAAATTATTATAGCCAGTATGGAAAACAGTATGGAAATGTCTCAAAATTTTAAAAATAGAGCTACCATATGATATGGCAATTTTGCTACTGGGTGTTTATCCAAAAAAAAGGAAATCAGTATATCAAAAAGATATCTGCACCCCATGTTTATTGCAGGGCTACTCACAACAGCGATGAATCAGCCTAATTATTCCTCAATGTATGAATGTGTTTTTAAAATGTAGTATGTATACATGGAAGACAATGGAATACTATTCAGCCTTAAAAAATTGAAATCATGTCATTTGCAGCAACATGAAGGGACTAGGAGGTCATTATGTTAAGTGAAATAAGCCAATCACAGAAAAATTAATAGTGCATGTTCTCCCTCATATGTGGGAGCTTAAAAAATGTTAGTTTTATGGAGGTAAAGAGTAGAATTATAGATACCAGAGACTGGGAAGGATGTGCAGGTAGTTGGGCAGGAATGAAGGGGTTGGTTAATGGGTCCATACAATTAAATATGAGGAATACATTGTAATGTTCAATAGCAGAGTAGGGTGACTATAGTTAATAACAATGTATTGTATATCTCAAAGTAGTTAGAAGAGAGGAATTGAAATGCTCTCAACTCATAGAAATGATAAATCCCTGAGGTGCTAGATACTATAAATACCCTAGCTTCATCATTACACATTCTATGCATGTAACAAAATATCACAAGTACCTGATAAATAGGTACACCTATTATGTGTCAAGTTTTAAAAAGAAAATAAATAAACTGTGTATGAAAAAATTTAATGACATTGTATTTCCCCAGTGATGCATACTTCTGATTGAAAAATAGAGTGAGGGCAGAAGCTAAGTTAGATTCTTGGAGGCTGTGATTTAAGTTTTGTGAGGGTTTGTTGTATTTCCAATTTCTCTTACTCCTAGGGCCCAGCTCTGAAGAGGGCTGAACTGGCAGGTGTTTACCAGGTACTGAAATGTCTTAATTTCCGCTTAGATTTTTAGCCTTTTAACAGATGCTGTCTGCATGGTTTCTGGGCCTCTCTCCTAGGATGTGGAACTGAAAGAGTGGCAAATGTCTCTAAGGGAAATTGCATTAGATGAAACATAAATCTCTGATCAACTTTGATCCTGAAAGAAGTTTTGATTTTGCAGTGTTACATATTTCACACCTGTTTTTAAATAATTTTTAGTGTTTTTTAAAAAATTAAGAAATCACATTATGAATCCTTGTGAAAAAAGTTATCTTTTTCTAAGTTTTTGTTTCCATTTTTTCTTTGAACATTTTGATTTTTATGTATTAACTTTTACTGATATGATGCAGTAATTATTAAAAGTAGTTGAACTGGCCAGGCACGGTGGCTCACGCCTGTAATCCCAGCACTTTGGGAGACTGAGACGGGTGGATCATGAGGTCAGGAGATCGAGACCATCCTGGCTAACACGGTGAAACCCTGTCTCTACCAAAAATACAAAAAAGAAAAAGAAAAATTAGCCGGGCGTGGTGGCGAGCACCTGTATTCCCAGCTACTTGGGAGGCTGAGGCAGGAAAATGGCATGAACCCGGGAGGCGGAGCTTGCAGTGAGCCAAGATCACGCCACTGCACTCCATCCTGGGCTACAGAGCAAGACTCCATCTCAATAAATAAATAAATTAATTAATTAATAATAAAAGTAGTTGAACAGATCACATTTTGTACAGTGAATTTCATGCCTTCTCTTCTCCAAATTAAAATATGGTTTTGGATATATGTTCATGATTCAAAATTTGTTTCAGTATTTAAAGCATATTAATCCTTTCAAGTCTATTTTTCTTGGTAAATGAATTAAAGGAAAAAATACTACAAATATCTAATTATTCTTGAATTAAATACAAACTGATTTTTTAAACTTGTAAAATGTATATGGGAAAAATTCAATATAAACATTGAAAAAGCTCTTTCAGCATAGAAAGGGCTAATAGTTAAAAAGAAAAGCCTAGACGGAGTGGGCAAGATAAACCTGTTGATGAAAATAAGCTTGTTCTAGCACTTAGTGAAAAAGTGAACAAAGACTGGCGACTGCAGTACAGCTTTTAATTAATATAAAAAATTTAAAACAGATGGAGTGTTTAATTTGTCTCTGAATATGAGATGAAGGATTTTACCCTCTTCAGGTGAAATTGAATCTTGTATGTAACATAGATGGTTTGTGGATGTGTATTTTCCCTATAAGTTGGGTATTATTTGTTTCATGAATGAAAGTTATCTGAAAAGGAAGTAGGAGGAAAGCAACTTTATTCCAGTGAACAGTCTGCAAACTGGGGAGACACAGCTTTTGTTGTAATGCAATGGTGTTCTACAGAATAAAGAAAGGGTTTGGGCTTTATAGCAAAAGTTCCCTCCCAGGTTTCCTGTCAAGGCTATTTATGCAAATGAAGGATTGAAACACGCTTAGTTCTTATTGGTCAGCACAGCTGAGCTATGATTGATCAATATAGCTGAGCCCTGATTGGTTGATACAGCTGAGCCCAGATTGACACAGGCAGGAGAGCTCTGCTTGATTGGCCTCCAAGCCCCAAACCAGAATTCTCTGTCACATATTTCTTTCAAACAGCAGTTGGTGGGGAAGGGTTCCCAGCCACAGTCTATTTTATCACCAAACGTAGGAACTGGTTTGGCTTCATTGTAGAAAGAGAGGTCCTGTGATATGTCCACAACATCTTTCTGAGAACAGAGTACCTGACCACTCCCTCTCACAGCTATTCCTGCCTGTTTCTGTATTTACTTTGAGCACCTCAGTTGGCCATGCAGAGTCTGTTTTGTCTATCAGCTGGGGGCATACTTTAACGGTTTATATTTTAATTTCTTTTTATTTTAAAGATTTCATCAGTTGCAGGGGTGCAAACATTCCAGGGATGCCAACATTCCAGGGATGCCAATTCAGTATGTCTTTCAGCTGATGGTTTTTTAAAAGGGCCAGTCTGTTCAGTTTTTTGCTCTTGTTGTAGTCTTACCAGGGAGGGGAGCACTAGCAAGAGAGCTGGGAGCTTGCTCTAGCAGCCAACATAGCTTTCCTGGTCTTAACCCATCAGCTTTGCTTGTGCCTCCAAGAATTCTCTTCTGCTTTCCAGGTTTCTGCTGCTGAATCTTAGGAGAGAAATGCTCTGTACATTTCTCAAGCACAGAAATGAGATTTGTCCTTAAACAAAAATGTCAATAGTTCCCACGTAGCTGAACCTGAAATGACAGGGGTAATGATCCTTTATCTCTACTTCTCAGTCATGAAAGAGAGAGACTCGTCTTCTAGTAAATTAGCTCTTCCCTCCGTTTATTGTAAAAATTATATATTTTGTTGCTAACCCAGTCTCTTCTTATAAGACAGTGCTAAAGGAAAAATGTAACTTTAAAAAAATTACACAGCACACTATTGTCGTAGGTCATGAAATAGTCTGAACCTATTTACATCTAGTTTTTTGCCTTTCAGCAGCTAGGTATTCAAACTTAGGAACCCCTTGTTGTACAGAGATTACTAAACTTTCATATTATAACCCTTTCCTCTTTAATGTAAAATATCCTAAAAGAATCTTCCATCAGAAACCACTTCAACAAAACCTAAGGAATTGGGTGGTTCAATAGATAAATAGTACTGTTCCACAGGGAGTGAAGTTCACATCCAGCCTCAAGTCTAAATTAAATGAGCTTGATCGTATCTCTTCAGTCTCTTGTGAGCAGCAGTCCAGAATGCTGAACTGTATGAATAATTCCACAGTTTGGCGTGATTGATAGTCTTGGCTCAGGAGAGTCCCAGAATTGAACTAACAACCACACTAAATTGTATCACATCTTTAAAGGAGATAGCCCTGTTTAGTGAGGGCTCAGTTACACGAAAGGGCCATGGTAAGTAGCATGCATCATCCTTAGTCTGGGACGAGGTAGAGAATTGTTTCCAGCTCTGCTCCTGGGCTCATAATTGAATCAGGTTTTGCAGCTCAAATGGCACCAAATGATTTATTTTCTTCTCTTGGGCTACCTCTAGCTTTGACGTTTTTGCACGTGATATGGTTTTATATCTACTGATAAATATGTGAATTTTTCTTGCTAAATAATTTGTCTCTAGCAATGATAAGGAATATCTGTATTTCAAATATACAGAAAAATCCCCATGGCTGTAGTCTGTGTACATTCTTTGGCATACAAAAATTCATTGCATTTATCTACCTATTATTTAGCTATTTTTAAAATATTTTGTGTGGTGAAACCTGGGAATTCAGCGGAGAGTATTGCTTTAATTTAAAGAACCACAAGTGTCATAACTGCATTAAAATTGTACTCTCCTTATAACCTATATTTAATCAATCATGTTCACTGACTTTTAGGCTCTGTAGTAACAGTACTTAAGGAGGAGTTCAAACAGAAATATATAAAAGATATAGCTTTAGCAATCTGTATTATTTAATATTTTAAAATTTTTATTAAGCGTTAACTGAACGACAGCTACTTGCAATGTTCAAGCTTATTAATTCAGTTATTTAAATGACATAGAAAACTTCTCTTAATGTATGTAGATCAGTCTCTGGAAGAAAACTTACAAGATAATACTGTAAACTAATGATTATTAAATAAAATAAACCTTTTTTTCTGAAAGGCAACATGAACAAAGCAATACATTTTATCTAGTAAAAGTAGAAAATGTAAGATTAATTGCTTCCAAAAATGTTAGGGTTCATATCACTTTGAGATTATTCTCTGACTGACTGTCAAGCTAACATATCAGATAGCAGAGATTTTTCCTTGGAACTGTCTAGAACTGCCATAGTACTTGACTGATAGAGCTTGCTGTCCTCCTGCTCTCTTTCCCAACACCCCCACACTTTCTCCCACCCCCTTTTCTCTCTCTTATTGTTCCACTAGCAAATGTTAAGCATCCATAATAACACAGGAAAGAACAGTGGCATATTCTGTTCTTAAATGTAAATTCACTTTTTCTCTAACTCTGTAGACTTTAGAGTGTACATTTAGGCTGTGGTTTGGTTTTGCAAAAAAGCAGAAATGAAAAATACTATATGAACTTATCAATACTGCCTTTTAAAAATCTATGAACTATCAAGGTGGAATATTAATGTAGAATACCAATTTTTATTTTTACAAAATTCTAATATATAACGAAATCCTGTAACCTCAATATTTTCCACATAGTTTTTATTTGCTAATTGAGTAGTAAATAAAACAATGTAAAATAATTGTTTTGCCTGTGGATAGGCTTATTTAAAAGTAATATCATCTTTACAAAGTGTGCATTCTTATTGTAGGTTAGAGTATCATATAACACTTTAGAGACTGATTAAATGTTTCAGTTTGTATGTGTTGCTACTAAACAGCTCAAAGCAATTGTCTAGTTTAATGTATTTCCAATTAATTTTTTAGCTGCATTAGAACACAGAATGATGCTTTGGTTATTTAGCTGTGAAAATAATGAAGCAGGTGTTTTGAAATCTCTGACCTTCATGTTCAACATGAAAAACGTGGGTAATGTATATAAATTTGTCTTTAGCTTCCCTTACTTAGACTTACAGACTAGAAAAACATTTACAAAATTTCCTGAGTTTCTTTTTTTTTTTTTTTAATAACCTAAAGTTTCTCAATTTAGAATTGGTCGCTCCAAATATTTAAACATTATTTCTATAATTTCACAACCCTTTAGCCTAAAACATCATTATCATTGTATCAGTATTTCTGGTGTCCAGAGCTGCAATTACACTTCCCACTAATTAATTTGGAGTGATTTTTTTCTCCACCTTATTAGCATTCATTCATTAACTGAATAAGTTTTGAGGCTTACTGTGTACTAGACATGTGCTGGTTGAAGAAACTGTACTGATGAATGAAAACCTCATGTCAAGTAGCTTTTGGTGAGTATAGGGAAACAAAAGAGTAAGCAAATAAATGCAATGTTATAGCAAGTGTATTTTTTTGTCTCTTCACTCTGTACATTGGCTCATATGGTACTCTGTAGAGATCATTGTTGATTTTTCCTGTCAGAGCTGGTTTTACCTTTTTATAAATTAAGTATTAGCCTGATATTAGTAGCTGAGAATACTAGCAAAATGAGCTTAGGATGGTAATTAATCCATCGTGACAAACCAGTTGCAGACCAACAGCATCTGCTACTGCTGGGTAACTAGACGTATTATCAGATATTATGTAGACAATAACCATTACTCCCTGTTTCATGTTAACGTACTTGGGTTTGAAATTAAATTATTTTGACATTGTCTGTAGTTGCTCACACTTACAAGAAGGGAACCTGCAGGCAAGTGAGATGAAGAGAGAAAGAAAAGGAAGAAGAAAAAGCAAAAGGCGAGAGCGGGCTGACCGGGTGAGGTGGGTGGGGTTCATAAGCAGGAGAGACGGGAAGTATTTCAAATTCCCCTTATGGTTTGGAAATCTGTTTTTGTTGTTGTTGTTGTTGTTTGTTTTTGTTTTTGTTTTTTTGAGACGGAGTCTCTCTCTGTTGCCCAGGCTGGAGTGCAGTGGTGTGATCTTGGCTCACTGCAAGCTCCGCCTCCTGGGTTCAAGCAATTCTCCTGCCTCAGCCTCCCGAGTAGCTGGGATTACAGGCACCTGCCAGCACACCTGGCTAATTTTTTGTATTTTTAGTAAAGACGGGGTTTCCCCATGTTGGCCAGGCTGGTCTTGAACTCCTGACCTCGTTATCCGCCCACCTCGGCCTCCCAAAGTGCTGGGATTACAGGCGTGAACCACCGCGCCCAGCCCGAAATCTGTTTTAATGTTCCATTTATGTTTTCAGGGGAGACATAGAAATAGCATATGATTTATTGATGATACTGATCCTGCCTCAACGTTTTGATATTTTCTTTGTTTGGCAGAAAGGAGGCTGAAGGCCCTTCTGATCCTAGTCGGCAGCAGTTGGGGTGTTACAGTCTTGGTGTCCAAGGGCCCAGGTCTGGCACTGGAAGTGAATGTGTGGGGCCCAGCCTGAATCACACCCCAGGTCCTTTCCGTACTGCTTCCATTTCCTTTTTGGACTTCTTTCTCCGGGGCTGGCAACAGCCTTGTACATGTACACATGCCTGGGTGGACAGCTGGGCTCCACTGGGAGGTGGGAGGAGCCTGGGGACATGGCGGTGGTGGGAGAGGAGCCTCTGGACGTGGTGAGAGGCACAGGAGCCTGGAGGCTTTTCTCCTGCTGTTTTCTCTTTGCTCCCCAGGGCAAGCACACACCCTGTTGCTTGCACTGAGTCTACTATCCAAAGCAACCATGACTCATGTCAAGGTGGAAGATCTAGTGGAAGGTGGTGCCAGTTAAATAGTCAGGAATATTTACTTGGTGCAAAACTGAGGATCAAAGAGAACAAGAGCATTCGGTTTTAGAGAAAGGCAGAAACCCCAGAGACCAGCTACAGACTTGCATCCTGATGCATCACAATCCCCAAAAGGTGGAGATTATTTTCTTTTGCCAGCAGGTTTTGCCGTTAGACTACGGTGACGGTTTCCTTTTAAGTAGTTTAAATTGTCAAATTACTCTTAATCAGCTTCACCACTATCAGCAGCTTTGCCCCGCTTTACCTGGATATTAATAAATGTTGGTCAGGTCAGTGTTATTATATTTGTTTCCCAGGGCTGCTGTGACACAGTACCACAGAAAGGGAGGCTCAAAACAGCAGAAATGGACTGTCTCAAAGCTCTGGAGGCCAGAAGTCTGAGATGAGAGTGTTGGCAGGGCCGTGCTCCCTCTGAACTCTGTGGGGCAGAATCCCTCCTTGCCTCTTCCAGCTTCTGGTGGTCTCAGTCAGTCCTTGTCTTGGGGCAGCATTGCTCCTGCAGCCGCATGGCCTTCTCCCTGTGTCTCCTCACACAGCCCTCCCCTGGGTGTGTCTCTGTTTCCAACCTCCTCTGTTTGGAAGGACATCAGTCATACTAGGTTAAGGCCTGTCTAAAGACCTCCAGTCAACTTAACTACATCTGCAAATAAGCTCACATTACGAGGCCCTGGGGGTTGAGTTCAACTTAGCTTTTTCTGGAGGGGAGGGACACAGTGTAAACTATATCAGTTTTCTGGGGTGTTCAAGTTGGAGTGTATTTCTTTGTATCATTCATGATGTTTACTGCATTTTTAATGTAGGTAGTGGGTAAATCTCACCTGATCTTTTTAGAAACACAAATACTTACCTTTTTTGTCAGTAAAGGGTTAAAAAAAAACAAGCAAACATAAGAACTAGTAATTTAGAGGTAGGCAGTAGAGTGAGACAGACTTGAGCTCCAGCCTCGTGTCTGCGACTCACTAGAAAATGAATTTGGGCTTAGCCTCCCTGGTCTCAGGGTCCTCACCTGGAAAATGGATGTGTGGGGCCCAGCTTATGCTATCAACACTTTCACAACTTCAACACTTTTGAAGTGCTTATGCCGTCAACAATTTCACAACAATTTTCTTCTCCTCAATAAGGAAAGTACGCTTGATCCTGTCCTGAACACATTTAGCACTCATGGAACCACCATAGGCCCTGCTGACATGTTTTTTTGTTTTGGACAATCTCATAAGAACTTTAGGTCTCACAGCACGGACCCCTCAAAGTCTGCCTGGGCACACACCACATGCAGATTTTTGGTGTTTTCCAGACCTTCTTGGCATAAAGGTAGTCAATTCTATTAGAAGGGGCTCGGGACAGCCTAGTTTTGTTAGAGCTGTGTTGTAGGAAGCCTAAGACAGTATGTCTAGGACCATTCTATGTGCCTGTAGACAACAACGTCCGTGGAAGAGCCTGTGCGTTTCTTAGGGCAAAGGAACATTTTGTTTGTTTTATTTTTATTTCACTGTTTACTTTTTTTTTGTCCCACATCCATATAAAAAGATCATTTGGAAAGGTTTTCCTTTTAAAATTAAGAAGCCCAGAGCTCAAATTTAACCTGAGTGAGGAAATCTAACTTGAATTTTAAAACTCCATAAAGGACATATATCTGGCCCCAACCCCAGTACCTAGAGACACAAACAGAAATAAGCTGGACATAGACTCTCAGCCATTTGCTGGAGAGACAGGCCAGGTATGTTACTTTGGGTGCAAAGCAAGGCTAGATGAAATTTAGTTGGAATTTCTATGGATGACACTTGAATTTCATGTTTAAAGGTATTAACATCTTTTCACTAATGATATAAAACATACTTATGCTTTAGTGAGAAGGGAAAGCCATTGAAATCCTGAGAATAATAAGATGCTTGACTACATGCATCACCTAGCCATCCTTCAGAACTTTAAGCAAAAGAAAATAAATTACTAAAAACAAAGAGCCATTAATTAGGCCAGTGTGGTTTATGAAATGTTTGGAGCTTTGGAGGTAGTGCTTTGCAAATCTAGCTGGCAAACGGTTTTGAAAACTATGCCAGCCTTAAGATTAACTCTATTTTATGAGAAAGAATGAATTTCAAATATTAATATTCTATATTAATATTTAAATATTCATTTAAAATCCATTTTTAAAATAGCTCAGATAAGGATTTTTTACAACCTGTCTCATTTGTATGACAGACTGTTGCACACAATAGCTCATATACAATTCTTGAAACTGAGATTCCCAGGCATACCAGACATATTTTTATGCCTTTAGACTTCTAAATCAATCATATTTGGTAGCTCCTCTTAATCACCTGACCTATGGTGGTCATTTTTGTTGTAGCGTCTGTTCCATTTATCCATGTGTAAAAGTATGTTTTGCTTTTAACATTAATTTATTCACTTGACAAATATTTATCAAGTATCTATAATATGTTGGACATTGACTTGGCACTAAGGATAAAGCAGCAATCAAAACACTTACGATCCTTTGTTTATGGAGCTTAGATTCAGGTATGTGGAGGCAGACAATAAACAAAATGGGTACACATATGCGTGTGTGTGTGTTTGTGTATATATATATATACACATACATATGTTTATATATATACACATACATATGTTTATATATATACACATACACATATATATATACACATATACACACACATATATATATATATAGCATATATATATATAGAGAGAGAGAGAGATGAAATCTCACTCCATCACCCAGGCTGGAATGTAGTGGTGCGATCATGGCTCCCTGAAGCCTAGAACTCCTGACTCAAGCAATCCTCCTGCCTCAGCCTCTGGAGTAGTTGAGACTACAGGTGCATGACACCACACCTGGCTAACTTTTTTTTTTTTTTTTTAGTGGAGATGGGGCTCTCATTATGTTGACAAGGCTAGTCTTGAACTCCTACCCTCAAGCAATCCTCCTGCCTTAGCCTACCAAATCTCTGGGATTACAGGTGTTAGCCACCGTGCCTGGCCAACACATGGATATTATAGCGGGTGTATTGGAAGGCAATAATTATTAAAAGATGGATCTGGGAAGGGGGATAAGGAGTAGGGCCGGGGATGGGAACTAGTATAACTAGAGGGGTCAGGGTGAGCTTGCTGAGAAGGCGACATTTAAGTGAAGACCTGAAAGAGATGAAGGTCCACCAGACACACTCTGTGGGGAGGGCTGCCGTGCATAGAGGGGTGGGAAGGTCCACCAGACGCACTCTGTGGAGGAGGCCCGCCGTGCATGGAGGGGTGGGAAGGTCCACCAGACGCACTCTGTGGAGGAGACCCGCCATGCACGGAGGGGTGGGTCTGGTATTTTCTGCAAAGAACAAGGAGGTCAGTGTCCCCAGCATGGAGTTGCTGCTGGGGCAATGGCCAGCATGGTCATGGGGCCGGAAGCTTTAGGCTATACAGACCATGGTAAGGACTTTGGCTTTTACTCTGAGTGATAAGGAGAGGCAGTCTAGGGTTTAAGCACTGGAATAACATGATCTGACTTACATTTTTGAAGGATCCCTTGGGCTCCTGAGTTGAGAAGAAATTGGAGAGGAGCAAGTGTAGGAAAAAGGAGGCCATTTGGGACATAAGTGCATTCATCCAGGAGAGAGATGGTGCTGGCTTGGACCAGGGTGCAGATGGTACAGATGGTGAAATGTGGTTGAGTCCTGGACATATAAATGTTCCAGCAGTAGACAGAAAAAAGAACTCTGTATATATGCACTCAGTCATAACAAAGGTCTAATACCCAGAATCTATAAGGAACTTAAACACTTGAATGAGCGTAAAACAAATAACTCCATTAAAAAGTGGGCAAAGGACATGAACAGAAACTTCTCAAAAGAAGACATACAACCAGCCAGCAAGCATATTAAAAATGCTCATCATCACTAATCATCAGAGAAATGCAAATCAAACCACAATGAGGTACCATCTCACACCCATCAGAATGGTTATTATTAAAAAGTCAAAAAACAATGGATGCTGGTGAAGCTGTGGAGAAAAAAGAAAGCTTATACACTGTTGGTGGGAATGTAAATTAGTTCATTCACTGTGGAAAGCAGTTTGGAGATTTCTCAAAGAACTTAAAACAGAGCTACAATTTGACCCAGCAATCCCATTACTGGGTATATACCCAAAGGAAAATAGATGATTATAACAAAAAGACACATGTACTCATCTGTTTATTGCTGCACAGTTGACAATACCAAAGACACAAATCAACCTAGGTGCCCATCAAGAATGGATTGGATAAAGAAAATGCGGTACATATACACCACGGAATACTACACGCCCATAAAAAGAATGAAACTATTTCCTTTGCAGCAACATGGATGCAGCTGGAGGCCATTATCCTAAGCAAATTAACACAGGAACAGAAAACCAAATACTGCACATTCTCACTTATAAGTGAGAGCTAAACATTGAGTGCACATGGATGTAAACATGGGGACGACTGATACTGCAGACTACTAGAGGAGGAAGGAAGGGAGAAGCGTGTGGGTTAAAAAACTACCTATTGGATACTATGTTCACTACCTGGATGCAATATATTCACGTAGCAAATCTGCACATGTACCCCCTATATCTAAAATAAAAGTAGAATTAAAAGAAAAGAGAGGGCATTGGCTAACATAACTTAAAAGGATATTGCTTCAGACCCAGCTGGATCCAGAGACACAAACAATGTCATGAACATTCAACCTGTTTTTCATTATTCAGGTGTATTTTCTTTGGTGTTGGCTTCATTCTCAGCTAGTTTAACAGCACCATCAGGAAAACATTTTCTCTTTCCCAATAGTTAAGAGCCAAAGTTAAGACTGTAATGCGTTAACCTGGTTTAGGTCATGTGCCCATGCCAGAATTAAATATTGTGGCCATGAGAGATAGAATAACTTTTTGGCCAGATGAGGATTGCATACTTCCCTTGCTGTTTGAATTTTTGCTGTTACTCATAGCTCTGTGAACCTATTCATGACACAGCACATAGATGTACTCAAACGAGGCAAGAAGAAGTCACTGCAAGGTTTGCGTCAGTAGCCCATGTGAAAGCTGCTCATAACCTTACTGATATATTGTGTCATCCCTGTTACTTTCACAGTTTCAGGGGTTTCCATGAAAATGCTGAATGTTAAGATTGTTAAGGAAGCTTTCTAGAGGAAGAATAAGATTCCCCCAAATCCTGATTGTCTCACTTGTAATTGCAAAGTAGCCAGCCTCACTCCAAGGGTGTCACAGCGTGACAGCAGGTGAAGTTGACCTTGTTATTAAACACAGTCTAGAGTTTCTACTATCATGTGTCTATCTGTAACTCCAACCTTGTATTTCTATCAGAGCTGCAGATCCACCTCCTCCTGCATCATGACCTTTGTAATCCAGTGGTTGACCAGGCACCTGGATTACAAACGCAACTCATCTAGCACCAACGTCTTCATCCTCTCCTTTTTCTTCACCACCTCTGAGTCTACCACACTCCACTCCACATCTGATCTTCTCATTTCCCCATTTTGAATGGTGGCACCACCTTCTGCCCAGTCACTTAGGACTGGAATCGATGAGTCAGTCCTAGTGTCCACCTTCTCCTCCACCATCTTTATTTCTACCCGCTTCCCTAGAGTCCTGCCTTTAGTCTAGTGTCCTTCTAATCAGATCCATACCCTAAGCCAGGATGATGCATCTAAGCTGTGAGCAGAGGCATGCATTCGCATATGTAAAATGTTTTAGTGATTCTTCCTTCTTGGAGCACCTGAGGCTGTCTGTGAGCTGGCCCCTACCTACCTCTCTGTCTTTGCTCACACTCTTTCTCCTTAGTAAATGGTTAGTGCTCCAACTATATATTTCTTGTGGCTCCTTAATCAACCATCATTTGCATCACTGCTAAACTTTTGTTCCTCTTTGAATTTCCTTTTTTCTCTAGTGTTTGTGATGAAAACCAGCCTGCTCTTCTGTCTAGGCTCAGGTCAAGTGCCCCCTCTTCTCTGAACCCTTTTCTGGCCCTACCTCATTTAACACTCTGACACTTATGGGCCTCCACCTTACCTTGGGAAACTCCTCTCTGCCTCTGTACCAGGTTAGGGATTTTTGTCCATCTCTCTGCCTAATGCCCTTTACCAGACTGTAAGCCCCACTGGAGGCAGAGACTGTGTCTTACTCATGCTTGTACTCCCAGTGACTAACAGTTATGAGCATGCAATAAATGTTTCTAAAGTGAATGAGTGCGTTTGTTTTTCTGAGAAGGTTGTTGACTCCACTGTTTCCTCTGAAGGTGTAGTTGATGTGATTGGGCCATGTTATGGGCTGAATTGAATGCCCCCAAATTCACACATTGAAGCCCCAAACCCCAATGTGATAGCACGTTTTGGGGTAATTAGGTTTAGTTGAGGTCATGAGAGTGGGTCCCCCTGATGGGATTTGTGTTCTTATGGGAAGAAGAAGAGAGACCTGAGCTCTCTTACCACCAGGTGAGGACACAGGGAGAAGGCAGCTGTCATCGAGCCAGGAAGAGAGCCCTCATCAGGAACCACATCTGCCAGCATCTTGATCTTGGACTTTGCAGCCTCCAGAACTGTAAGAAATAAATGCCTGTTGTTTAAGCCACTAGTCTACGGAATTTTGTTCCGGCAGCCTGAGCTAAGACAGGTCACATGCTACAAATATGTGCTGGGAGGTTGGAAGACAATGGATAGTGCCTGAAGAACAAGGTAGATAGCAGCTTCTCTGAACTGCATTCCTGACGATGAACGTGCCTCTGTTCAGGTTGTTATGAAAGCAAATTGACTTGGATCTTGTGTTCCTCATCTCATAATTAGGGGACTTTGATTAGAAGACCTCTAGGGTCACTTCGAGGGCCCACATTCTACATTTATAGATCTATATTAGTTCTAATGATACTTGTTTTGCTATAATAAAATGAAGATGTCTAGGAAAGTATAGGATAAAAATCAGAATAACTAAAAACGTAGTTATGAAAAGGAAGGCAAGGTTTTCCATAATTAATTGCTTATAAAAACTACCAAAGATGCTTGTTTGGACAGGTGAAGACAGGTAGAGTAATTTAAAGTATAAAAGATTTCCTTTGTTTAAAGAATGTAGTTATTAATGACTAACTCTACATGACAAAAGATTTTTCCAAGATGTGATTATATTAGACATTAAAAGCTGTTCACATCTCAAGTAGGCAAATATCAAAGTGTGGGCTTTCTAATCTCTTGTTATGTGATGTATTTATAAGGTGCTGATAAAACTCTCATGGGTCACAAATTTATTATATGAAATTTTCAGTTCAAAATCGTGTGTATATAGAATAAAACAGAAGTACCCAGAATTAACATTTTAATATATAGTATAAGTCTATTTGTGTCTATATAAATATATATAAATATAAATAAATAATGTGTATTTATTTACACATTATTGTGTAATACAATGTGTAAATTTGTAATTATACATTTATTTAAATATAAGTTGTATTTAAACATAAAAAGTATAAATTTATAATTATAAATTTATTGCACATTTTATATATACATTTTACATATGCTTTTATAAATTTATAATTTTATACATATAAAATTATTTTATATATATATAAAATAATTGTTACTGACCTCCCAATTCACCAGTATCAGGAGGGTGTTCAGTATCAGCAGAACTCTATCCAGGCCTGCACATTTTCAGCATTTTTATTTTGCTATTCTATTTCATTGCAATTGCAATATATCAGTTAGATCATGGGTTGAAGCTACAGAAACAATCACCTTTCTAGCACTATTTCAACCTAGATAGTTATTCCCTTGGGCAGAAGACTCTTGCCTAATACATCTTTGTCAGCCCATAAAGACTAGTGAGATGTCTTGCCAGGAGGAGCTGGAAATCAGTAAATACTTATTTAATGAATTGGTTTGAAAATGAATAAGCAAATAACCACAACAGAAGTTGAGTAGGGTACTGGGAATGCTGGAATACAACACAGTGAAAGCAGAAGCAGATAATGGATTACAGTGGCTGAAGTCCTGAATGTAGAGTCAGCCCTGATTTCACATTTCAGCTCTGCCATTTACAAACTAAATAACTTAGGGCAAATTACTTAATGTCATTAAAGCTTACTTTTCTTATCTATAAAACAAATGAGCTTCTCTGAAGGTAAAATGAGATAATGCTCAGTAAAATTTTCATCACAGAATAAACTCTGATGACTTTTTGAACTATTTTTATGAAAAGTAACAATTACAAAAATAGTAAGTTAATGAAATCATAAAGGCCTCCTTTTTTCTTCATTATTGGCATTTTCACTAAAGAGATGTGATTTTAGGAACTGCTTTAGTAAGAAAGAGAAGATTCGAAGTCCTGAGAGGCAGCATTCCAGAAGTAGGATATGGCCTATGAAGGTTGGAAGGAAGGGCTTGGAATGATCAACAGATGTTCTGGACATCTGAGAATCTCCAGACAAGTTAACTGCACACAGCAATCTAGAATAGAACTTTAACCTGGACATGAATGCACTAGGAGGCTCCAAGTGAGCTCTTGGAAGAAAGAAGCCATGATCAATGCCTTATGCAGAAAAGTAACCTGGCTGCCAGCATAAGGAATGAGCAAAGAGAAGGCAGTTTTTGAAGGAAAATCCTGAGCTAAGATTAGGAAGTGACCCACTAAGTCACTGACCCCCAGGATCAGAATTATGGGTTTAGAAAGATAAACAACAGGAATTGGTATTTAGGGAGGGTGGCGTCTTTTCAAGGAGGCTTCCTCTGGGAAATTCTCCAAGAGCTTTGAACATCTGAATGTAACGACATCACTTTGTACTGTAATTATGTATCTGCTGTTGTCTCCTCTAGAGAGTGTGATGTAGGACATTGGAACTCACTGAGCTGTTATTTGGAAGCATGCCCAGTGGGGCTGTGGCTGTGAAGATTGAAGTGCCTTAAGGACTCACAGCTGGAGTTGGGTAGGGTGTGAGTAGACACATGGACGAAGGGTTGCATCAGTATTATACTTTATCCCTATGGGGAGCCAAGAAGGATTGTGAAAGCAGGAGTATAATATGAACATAATTGCATTTACAAGTACCTCTTGGCTAGAGTCGTGAAGGATAGATAGTAGAAGACTGATGGCAGAGATACCAGAAAATAAGTCATTAAAGTCTCGGGTCAGAGGTAAGGCCTGCCTGTTGTCTTAGTCCGTTTGGTTGCTATAAAAAATACTGTAAACTAGATATTTATAAGCAATAGAAATTTATTTCTCACAGTTCTGGATCTGGGAAGTCCAACGTTAAGGCACTATCAGATTCAGTGTCTAGCAAAGACCGCTTTCTGGTTCAAGATGGCGCCTTCTATCTGTCTTCACATAGTAGAAATGGTGAGGGATCTGTCTTGGGCCTCTTTTATAAGGGGACTAATGCCATTCATGAAGGGCTTCATCCTCATGACCTAATGACCTCCCAAAGGCACTACTTCCTAACACCATCACATAGGGGTTAAGATTTAAACATGTGAAGTTTGAAGGAACACAAACATTCAGACCACTGGGCCTTGGCTAAGAAATTGGTGAGGGGAAGAAGAGTAAGGAGTGGATTATAGTGATGCTTTAGAAGATGGAATTCATGGAAACTCACAGCCAATGACAGGCCTGGATTCAGATAAAGATGTAAATTTGGTAGAAAAAAATCAAAGTGAGTTTTCACCCACTGACCTCTTCTTCTCATTGTATTTTGAAGTAGGAAGCCAAGGCAGCTGATGAGAATAAGGAGGCTAAAGCTGGGCTAGAGGGCTTGAGATCGTGCAGAAGGTTTGGGATGGGAGACGGAATGCATCCAAGTCAACTGAGAGGAATATCGTGCAGCTCCGATACACCGATGTGCATGGTTTCAGGAGTGAAGCAAGTTGAAGGATGAGTTGATGTAGGTTTGGAGATTTGTTTCTCTACAGGAAAAGACAGGGCCTGGCTAAGCAGGTGTTTAGTATTTGTTGAACGAATAAATGCTTGCCTGGACACTGTTGAGAAGGAATTTATTAGGGATATGGTGCAAAAAAATAAAGACCTAGAAACAAGTAACTAATCTTATTTCCTAAGACATCTTTATCAGAGAAGCCTCATGTGACCCAGAGTAGGTTCAGTGCCACCTTGTATGCCCCATGGCACTTGGTGCCTTCCGTTCATTGGATTTTGCTTCTCTCTCAATTAGAAGTAGGTTATTCATGGCCATTTGTGTGATGTCATCATCCCCAGGGGTCTGTTATTTCTGTTTTGTTGACATGGTATCCTAAGTGCTGACACACAGTAGTCACTCCATCAATCTACAGTGCTGGATACAAAGATTTTAATGGAGGGAATGACATGTATTTTTTTTTTTTTTTGAGGCAGAGTCTCATTCTGTTGCCCAGGCTGGAGTGCAGTGGTGCGATCTCAGCTCACTGCAAGCTCCGCCTCCCGGGTTCACGCCATTCTCCTGCCTCAGCCTCCTGAGCAGCTGGGACTACAGGCACCCGCCACCACGCCCGGCTAATTTTTTATATTTTTAGTAGAGATGGGGTTTCACCGTGTTAGCCAGGATGGTCTCAATCTCCTGACCTCGTGATCCACCCACCTCCGCCTCCCAAAGTGCTGAGATTACAGGCGTGAGCCACCGCACCCGGCCCCGACATGTATTTTTATATATTTTGTTACTTGATGGTCTCTTGTAAGGTTTTGTGAATTGCTTTAATTAGCAAGAAAACTGGTAAATTAAATGACAAATGGTACTTTATTGGAATATAGTCTCTTTCTGGCTCATAAGGAAGAGAAATTTGTGTAATTACATCAAAATTATATGGATATTACACAGTGATTAGATAAATAAATATAAAACCCTACAGCTTCAGGGCAACTTACACCTAGCCTCTGTAATAATTACACTTAACCTTGACATTATTTATGGTTTCCTTTTCCCCCTTATTACACGTTTTATCATACTAAGTGTTTTAAACTGGATAATGCTCAAAAGTAGCACATGATGTGTATTATTATAGAAATTAATACTTGCCTTAATAACAGATGCTTTCTATTTGGGGTTTGAAATGAAGAAGCAGATATTTTCCTAGAATACATCTGGAAGTGATTTTGTTACTAAAACTGAAAAAAAAAACCTTTCAGGTATCAAATGTGTCTGGTCTGTGATATGTCAGATTTCTGAATTCTTACACTGCCATTTCCTATAGAAATCTGAAAGTGTGTTATTAAAAGTTAAACTGTTCTGTAGATTGTCTACCTAATTTCATAAGGTTTAGTTTAATAGATATGAAATCTATGTCACATCTACTGTGTGGTCTTCATATCTTAGTTATATTTAGAATTTTGATCAATAGATTTCAGTAGAACATTATTGAACTTTCTCTTTTTTTTTTTTTGGAGATGGAGTCTCACTCAATGGCCCAGGCTGGAGTGCAGTGGCGCGATCTTGGCTCACTGCAAGCTCCGTCTCCCGGGTTCACGCCCTCAGCCTCCCAAGTAGCTGGGAGTACAGGCGCCCACCACCACACCCGGCTAATTTTTTTGTATTTTTAGTAGAGACGGGGTTTCACCATGTTAGCCAGGATGGTCTCAATCTCCTGACCTCGTGATCTGTCCATCTTGGCCTCCCAAAGCACTAGGATTGAACTTTCTCTTTTTTAATGATATTATTTTACATCATAAAATGTGATTTTACTTAACAGCACAATTATGTTCTTCAAAAATTAGTCTATCAAACAAAACATTCATAAATTAAAATCAGAATGAAATATAAATGCAAATTTTGAAAACTAAATCAGTTTATATTTTAAAATATTCTATATTTCCTCACCTTAAAAATTGGATGCTATTCACAAATATTCCTAAAGAATATTTTTGTCCAGCTAACATCAAACTGTGGATTATTTACATAGTGAGTTACACACTACCTATCTTTTCCTCTGCCAAGCTGTATTCCAGACTGCCATAATTAATTAAGTAGGTGAATGAATCTCTGGTGGGTTGCATGTCTGTTTCTATACTCCTCAGAGAGTTTCTCTCTTCCACTGTGTTAGAACGCCAAATAAATTGGGTCTCTATCACTACTCCAGGTTATTATGAAAGTAAACATCTGGTTTTACCTTCAGAAAGTAGCATTGGTTGTTCAAAATTAAAGATATGCATGTGTACATTAGCCTAAAATTTATTTTATGAAATTATAATGGGATTGTTATATAACTCCTTCTGCAAGAATATTGTCAAACAAAAAAATCTGTATCTGTCTTTCTCACTGAAATATTGTGAGAGTTAATGAGACATTTGTGCCTAGATCGTGCAATCCTTTCAGGAATCTCAAAGCAAGAACAAGATAGCACTTCCTTTTGAAAGGCATATGTTTTACTGTCAAACCAAACTTAAAGCAGTAGGAATGACACACATTTCTGAGTTAACTTCCTGCTTTCTTGGACGTGTCAAAATTACTGATGTTCCAGCGTGACAGAAGCCTAGTAATGAAGGAACCATGTAGGTGGAAAAAAATTATTACCCGACTTGCAATCAAATAATAGAACATAGGTATATAATATTCAAAGAAAAGAAAGTGAGAGGCTGAAGTCATGCATAAATCAAAAACTTCACAGCAAATTGATGGGCTGGGCGCGGTGGCTCGTGCCTGTAATCCCAGCACTTTGGGAGGCTGAGGTGGGTGATCACAAGGTCAGGAGTACGAGATCAGCCTGGCCAACATGGTGAAACCCCGTCTGTACTAAAAATACAAAAATTGGCTGGGCGTGGTTGCAGGCGCCTGTAATCCCAGCTACTCAGGAGGCTGAGGCAGGAGAATCGCTCGAACCCAGGAGGCGAAGGTTGCAGTGAGCCGAGATCGCGCCCCTGCCCTCCAGCCTGGGGAACAGAGCGAGACTCTATCACAAAAACAAAAACAAACAAACAAACAAACAAAAGTATCAGACTGGAGTCTTACCTATGTCTTACTTACTCCCTAATTTTAAGTTAGACACTAATAGAGGTCCAGTAACTAATTGTATTCACTTATCTAGTATTTGGTATAGATTTTCATCTTAGGAATGTCAAAATAATGGTACTTACTGCTGACCGCTGTTTATTACTGCTCAGGTTCAAGACAGAAAACCGAGAGTTACTTCTATTTCCTCCGTTTCACCTCATCCTCCCATTCCAAGGGATTGGTGAGAGCCTTTGATGTTATCATCTCCAAACATACCTCAAATTCCTGCCTGCCCTCTCTCTCTCCTGTCCACTGCTACCCCATCATCTCTTCTGTCCATTACTACCCGATCATCTCTTCTGTCCACTGCTACCCCATCATCTCTTCTGTCCATTACTACCCCATCATCTCTTCTGTCCATTACTGCCCCATCATCTCTTCTGTCCATTACTACCCCATCATCTCTTCTGTCCATTACTACCCCATCATCTCTTGCCTGAAATACTGCAACCAACCCCCTTGTCGCTCCACTGTCTTTCTTGCCACCCACCTCCCCCCTATTCCATAGCCACAAGAAGCAAAGGTGACCTTCAAATGTCACTCAGATTGTATTACTCCACTGCAAGAACTTACCATTGCGCTTATTTTAAAATCCTAAGCTCTTTTCCTGGCCCCTGTCTGCCCCTTGCTCCCTAGTTCTGTCCATTTTGATATTCTTTCCGTTCCTTAAAACCCTGACTGTTTCCTCCTGGAGGGCCTCGGCATGGTGTGGTTTGCTCTTTCCCACGTCTTAGGTCTCAGCTTAAATGTCACTATCTTCAAGACGTTCTACTTGACTCCTTTGTAAAGTTGGCTGAGACCATTTCCCTCCCTGCTTTATCCTCTCAGTTGTAATTTATTATGATGAGTGCTATTAATGTAGCAAAAAGTATCTCCTTTCATGCATTTGCTGCCAATTGCCATTGTTTGTCTGCATGTTTGTTGCCTGTGAGCTCTCTGAGCACAGGAAGCTGGCTTACTCACAGCACCTTGGAGTAAATGAATGAATGGTCAAATGAAAAGTGCTGGTAGGCCAGGTGCAGTAGAGGTTCATGCCTAGCACATTTCTATAAAATCAGTTGGACGTGAAGTTTGACAGTGGCTTTTTCACTCTGTCTGCTACCATGACACGCAAATAGTGCCTTCTCACGTGAGTTGCATTGTTGGTGAAATGGCCTCAGTTTCTTCGCCTGAAGCAAAAGAAATGAGAGCAGATAATCACCAAAATTCCAGCTCTAAAATCCCCCAGGCTGTGCAGATGCCACCTATCCCCAGAAATGGCTTGAAATGCCACATGGAGCTAAGGAGTCTCTTCCTGAAGGAAAGAATGAGCACAGTCTGAGGAGGGTGTCTGGGGAGCGCATTGATTTCAGAGCTGCTGTGGGAATATACTTAGGTTCTACCGGAGAGCACATCTTGCAGAAGCTGACTGCATTGAACGTGCCGGGGACCACCTGGTCCCCCTCTTCTCGTTTGGCAAAAATCCCGGCTATCGATGAAGAAACCAGCTGCTTTCCTATGTAGTGAACAAGCACAATAATGTTTATACAGTTTCCCAACCTCTCTTCCCCCACCCACTTTCATCCTTCCTCACCCAAGAAGAATCGTGCCAAATAGATATCAGATTAAGAAAATGCTTCTCATTAGTTGTCTGCTCAAAACAACTTTGGAAGCAATCCTAGAACATCCCGTTGTATCTTCACAGCCCTTTATCTCTTGAAATTTGTTGAGAGAGATAAATTAAAGTTGCCTACCATTAATCCTTGCTCTCAACACTGTAAATCAAAGGAATGAAATACTTCTCATCACAATTCAGATCCCAAACAGGTAAAAATTACAACATAAAACAAAATTTAATACTGGCATTGCCCCTGTCACCTAAGCCATGTGTCCTGACTGAAGTAATCAGCAAGGGGCAGGCTTGTACTGTAACTCAACAATTGTTTCAGTGTCCATGCGTTTTGTAAATACATTCCATTTTTAACGCCCCCATACTAAAAACGAGATGTGGTCATCTTTACTTGGTTCTTAAAACGGATAGGTTAGATCCAGTCTCCACAGCGTTTTGAAATTTCACGTTATATTGACAGCTTCCTAAACACAAATTCAGGTTGTAAAGACTGACCTCTCTTCACTGTCACAGAGCATTCTGGGTGAAGTCTTTTTATTTGCAAGTTGCACTTGACAAGCGTTTTAGAGAGGGAAGGTAGCAAAATAAAGAATCGGACGAGTCAAAGGAGCTAAGCTCTGTTCCGAGAGGCCCTGATATTGATTTGTGGAGCCTTGTGTCATTTTCTGTATCTGGGCTCTAGTTCTTCCATTTACAAAATATGGATCATGGACCATATTGTCAACCTGTGTAATCCACGAAGTCACTTTTTATAGATAAAGAGCCAGCACTGATCAAATGTGTCAGCCTCTTACAACCACAGCGGCGTTATGAAGATCTGTAAGTGAGCACTTACGGAGCTTCCTAAACACCTTGGGAGGAAACCAGTCAGTGTCTGAACACAAAGAATTTATCTACAACATAAAACAAAAACCACTACAGAGTCGGAGATCCCAGTGCCCTCATCATCGCCTCTTCTAGGATTACACAGTCACAGAACGTGTGCATCCGCCTCCAGAATCGCGCCCCAAATTCCACAGGTGCACATAAATGGGGTAAATATTTTACTAGAAAATGTGAGTCAAAAGGAAAGCAACCTGTCTCCAAAGTAAATATTATGGAATAAGGTTTTTAATATTGTGAAAAACACAAACTAACCATTCTTTCCTAACAAATACCCCTAGGGATACGGGCAGGCACAAGGATCTCTGCGATTAAGCCCTGCCGGGCCGCCGCTTTCATTAGGTTGCAGAAGCAGCTCTTCCCTTCTCTGAGTGTTCCTGCATCCTTGAGGCCCCTATAAAGAGGACTCAGCATCTGTTTGGCGCCGCCTTTTCTCCTCCTTCCTTGTGTCTCTTCGTCCACTCTGTCACCACGGCGCTCGCTGTTTTCTCAGGAGACACCTGGATCTCAGGCTCTAAGGCCTGTCTCACTCTGTGGCGCATGTGGGTGGCCATGAGCGCTCTGACCTCCACATGAGGATGGTCAGATGGCAGAGGGCAGAACACTGGGTCAGAGCTCTGACACCCAGCATGCAGCCCTACCTCTGCCTGTCACAGGTTTTAAGACTTTGGCGAGTCTCAAATCTTCAAGACCTGGCTCTCCTATCTATAAGACAAAGAGATCGGCTTGAGTGATGTTTGAGATATTTCTGCCCCGCAGTGATTCATTATAAAATAATAGACATCCTCTGACTCCTATGGACCAGTCAAGGGTTGAAGCTTCTTAAGGCCAGTTATTCCTCTGCCGTCTGACTCGCACATGTAGCAGTCTCTAAAGATTACCTACTTCAGTCATCTGATTGCGTCTGCTTCACAGATTCTTCTGGAATTTTTCTTCTTTCAGTTGGCTTTTTATCGTGGTCAAAACCCTCATAGTCGACTATGATCTAAATAAGCAGTGCCCTCTCTATTAAGAACAGTGTTGAATTACCTATTCTTGCAACCACATTCACCGAGCTCCATCTCTGTTATAAATCATAACCTGAACAGACAATCTCAGTGCATCCCCGGCACCTGCAGACTGGCTATATCAGTAGAAGTCCTCTCATCCCCCAGTTTCACATGCACAGCACTCATTGAAGTGAAAGCACAAGAGTCTCCCAGATTGAAAGACGAGAAGATCCCATAACACATCTGTGAATCTGGACATCTCAAGTTGCCTTTCAATGGATTTTAGACTGTGATCATACAGAGGGCTGAAGAATTGTCTGCTCTATATTTTCCACAGTGTACTGGTCTTGTATGTCTAACACCCTATAATAGCAAACAATGTGCTCTGATAGATGAGAATTCTAAAAAAATGATATCTTCTATAATGATTCTTTAGATTTAAGTGCTCATTATGGCATTTAGGAATCCCTGTTATAAAGCAGGTTTTAAAAATGTTTTATCCACCATGTCATACTTTTGAAGAAGCTATGATCTCAGGAATAAGAAATAGGTTACAAGGGTTCTCTGTCATGGAGAAACTTACTTTTAAAACTGTAACATCAGTAAATAAAAAAATGTAGAACATGGACAACTAAGCTTTGTTGCTAGTACGGTAAAGTGATGCTGATGTTGGTGATTGCTATGGATTTTGAGTGGGACTTAGCTGAAACACAGCATAAGTCCAACATCAGTCCTCAACTTGGCTCCAGCACTGACCAGTCATGAGGCAGCAGAAGAGTCACTGCCACTCTCTGGCCTCAGTCCCTTGTCTGTAAAATTAGTAAAAGGCGGTCTGCCCTAACCAGTTCACACTGCTAACTTGAAAGCCAGATGAGAGAATGGATGTGAAAGTCTGTTGCAAGCGTAATGTGATCTTTCTATCTAATGCGAGGCTTGGCTCCATTTCATGCATGATCACCTTCAGCTGTGACTGCAGCCCTTGCTGATAGGACCTCTCTCAGGGACTCCCACTCACCCCCTGACCTTTAGCACTGAATGTCAGGTTGGTGGCTCCTACTCTTGCTCTGTAGCAAGCAAGGCAATTCTTTTACTGAAATGTCATTTTGTCTTTAAAGTTGTAAGTCTTCTTTTTTGAGATTCCCTTCTACCAGTTTTTTCTCCCCAAATTAGATATTCCACAATTTTCAACTTTTTTTGAGGTTATTTGGCATATTTATGTTGGAGTAAGTCATTGTTTCAATAAAGAAGAACTAAAAAAGTGCTAGAAATAAATTGTCCTGCTTTGCATAAAACCTTAAGAGTAGTGTGTGTATATGTGTGTGTGTATGCGTGTGCACACTATTACAGAGATAGATCTTTTGCAGAACAATAAAAATAACTATGGGGGTCCCATTATTTAGACAGAAGGGGTTAAATGAACCCTACAAGTTTCTTACTGTCAGGAGAGAATAGATTTCAGAAAAAATAGAGAAAAGGAAACAAGCCCCAAAGCTACAAATTTACCCACAGTGTTTAAACACTCCTTTGTGATTATTTTCTAAATTTTCTCAGGTACCCTTTTTCATCTGAAGTGTTAGTAGACAGTTCTGAAGAAGAATTTATTGCAAGTAACATAATAATTATAAAATAGAAGAAAAGGGCCCTGCTGACTTGCCAGAGCTTGAAGCAAAAGAGAAAGTTGCCTGCATTGATGGGGCTCGCTCAAGTATTTCAGTTCCAACACAGCTGTCCTTTCTCATTGCAAATGGAGGGCGGCTGCCACCATATGCCACCTCTATAATAAACATAAGTAGTGCAGCAATATAATTAATAGCAAGCCATTTTCATTTTTAAAATTCCAAAAAGGAATATGCTTTTTCACGAAAATTCAAGATGTAATGCCAAAGTAAACTGGGCAAAATACAGCAATGTATCAATGCGATTCCACTTTTTGAGAAAGCCAATGTACAAAATTTTGTACTTGAAAATTAACATTACTGTCATCACAAATTACTTGCTTATATTTCTTTATAGTACTTTAAGAATTGCAGTCTCACCTACTTCATTCAAAATGACTCATCCTATAACCAGTCTTTTCCTGGGATCTGGTATATCTCCATTATATACCACCGAAAATATTTACTAAATAGGTTCCCCAAATAAAAAATATGATTTGTTACATAGAATTTTCTGCCTTTTTCCTGTTTCCTATTGACTTGCATTGTTTCCTTAAATAATGATGATGATATTAATAATTGCTAACACATATCATGCTTAGTGTATTGTTAAGAGCTTTATATTTAATCATGAATAATCTTATCAGGGAGATATTATTATCTCCATGTTACAGATGATAAAACTGAATCATAGAAAGATTCGTCACTTGCCTTTCTTATAACTCATTAGTGATGAGTGGGACTTGAACCTGGCAATCCTTCTCCAAATCCGTGGTCTGAGTCACTGTCCTGTGAATTAGGGCTCAGTAACAATGGCTCTTTTGCCACGGCTTGCGATGATTGACTCTTACAGCAGTGAGCTCTCTCTACAGTACTCCAGATCTGACTATGCTACTCAAGATCTGACTTTTCTGACTTTTGCTGAGAACTTTATGGAAAATATGTGAATGTGGAGGAATTTCAAAAGAATCCCTACAATAATCTGAGCTTGTTTTGTTGTGTTCTCTCTGCCTTCTTGTCTGGACCATGCCTACCAAGGTATCCAGACAGGAAGTCCATGTTGGCTGAGAGGCTGAAAATACATAAGCCAATAGATGGTAACTCAAGCTGTGCAAGGGACCCAGCCACTGTCATGTAAATTGCTACCATGATCTAAGCTTAATTATCATAGACAGTACTAATAAAAAGACAATATTATAAATATAAACTGGCCTTGATACATGGCAAATGATTAGTATGTATTACAATTTGCTAAATTGAAAACATGTCTTAAAATACAAGGTGGTATTGCAATAAGTACTAGAGAACGTGACAAGAAAATTAATCATCTGCTGTTTACCACAAATTCCTTGTACAGGATATCTGCTCTTTGTGTTTTGTTTCACACTTTAATGCAATAAAGTGTTTACAAAGCATAAAGCACTGTGTTCATTTGTCATGTTTTACTTTAGCTTTTCGATGTTTTTTTTGTTTTTTGCTCTCTACACCACTTTTCACTGAAGATAAGTTTGCTGACATACAGCATAATCATTTTTTCTCTTAGTTACCCAATTCTGCTCCACAACTTTAATTTTTATATCTATTCAAAATTAGTTTTAATTACCTCAACACTTTAAATTGATTTAGCTCAGGTTTTAGAAAAAATTCAAATAAAATCTTTAGCAGGTCCTTCTTTTCTCCCTCCCTTTTTCTCTCCCTTTTCTCCCTTTTTCCTTCTTTCCTTCCTTCCTCCCTCCCTCCCTCCCTCTCTTCCTTTCTTCCTTCCGCAAATACTGTTCAAGTCCTACCATACCAAGTACTGCGCTATAAATACAAAGATGAAAAGTTACAAAGATGAAAAGTTACAAACCTGCCCCCTTGGAATTTGCACATCCAGTGAGGTGATTGACAGAATGTGCTGGAAAGGGCTGGGTGTGAGATGGGATTTGAGACAAGAGCAGAAATTCATGGGGGTGGGCAGGGCAGGGAAGGCTTAGCAAAAACAAACAAACACGAAGATGAACAGAATAAAGTGTGTGTTTGAGAAATCCTGAAACCTGGAGGCCATGAGTAGTGAGAAATGGAAGCAAGAGACACCAGACAAGGCGAGAGGGGATGTTTGGCTCCAGAATAACAAAGGCACTGAGTATCGTGTTTTAAAACTTAAATTGTAAGTTTGAGATTTAAATAGAGGAGGAAAACTATTTTGAGTTTTGACAAAATAACTTTGGAAACAATTCAAAGAGTGGACTGCAGCTGAATGATGCTGGCAGGTGTGGAACAGTCTAGCCATTATGAGGGCCGAACGAAGTGACCCTATCATGGATGGAAAGGTGGGAAGGAGATAGAAATCTTTAACTGACAGGACTGGATAAAGGACTGGAGTTGAGGGGGGAAGAAAGGTAGTTGCTGATACCCTCCAGGTTTTTATAATGAATGAGTTGGAGGCGGTGCTGTCAAGAGACACAGGAGGAACAGCAGGCTGTACAGAAAGATAATAAGGTAACTCTGGTGTATGGATGTGGAGATGGAACAGCAGTGCGGTATCCAGATTAAGTATTCAAGTCATAGCCACTGAAATTTGGAACGAGGTACATATGCCTGGTTTCATTTTTATCGTTTAACTTCTTTTAGAGAATCTAACTAATGTAATAAATATCTATAAAACAATATTTTCTTATAGAAATATACTATTACACACACAATGGATGACAAATATTGAAAAGAAGAAAAATTATTTTGTTATATAATTACATCACACAACAAAATCAAGATATTCTAAATTCTAAATACTATTATTAGAAGTATCAAATAAAAATGAAAGTAGGGTGAATGAATATAAAAAAATATGCAAAATGAAAGTGGTTTTCTTTATAGTATCAATAACCAATTGGAAATGAAAACAGGGTAAAATACCACAAAAATAACAACACTGTACAAGTCCTAAGAAAAATATAGCGAGAAACTTGCAGGACTTGAGTAAATGAGAAATATTTGTTAAGTAAAAACAAATATAATGGTATTGCAGGTTAATAAATTGTTTATTATATAAATATTTTAAATTTTGTACAGCTAAAAATACTTTAAATATAGATACGAGTTGAAGGATAAACTCAAAGAAAATATTTGTAAATATTTGATAAATAATATCACTAACATACAAATAGCTCCTTTATAATGACAATAAAAAGATCCATAGCGTAAGTACAAATGGAAAAGTCTTAACAGGTAATAGATAAATGAATATAAATTGTCACGTAAAAGTCGTTCTTCTGAACTAAAAGTTAAGGAAGTGAAAATTAAACATATAAACAAGATATCATTTTCTTTTATTAAAATTTCAAATCAAAAAAAAAACAGAAATAAGTCCTAGCAACGGCTGTATTGATATTTACCTGGTAAGCTAAGTATCACCAATAAAATACTAATGTTCTGCTTCATAAATATTCACCACCCTAAGCCTCTTTTTTTTCTCCTCGAACACCATCCCACCCTTGTCCAACTGACCAAACCCTTCCAACTTCAAGAGCAATAATTAGAGGATTAATGTGTGGCACTTGAATGTTCCTGCCTAGCTTATTATTAAATATTTAGAATAGTATTTCTGGATATGAGTACAGCACAATGGGGATACTCAGTTATACTGCAGTTGGGAATATGAAGTGTTAAAACTTTTAAAAAGAGTTATATTACTATGTTTATTAAAACTCAATATCTGCTTATTTTTAAACACCCCAAACCTACCTTGTTTTTTAATCTTATAAAAATAAAAGCACTGACATATGTATAAAGATGTTTATGGCCAGGAACAGTGGCTCACGTCTGTAATCCCAGCACTTTGGGAGGCTGAGGGAGGCAGATCATCTAAGGTCTGGAGTTCAAGACCAGCCTGGCCAAGATGGTGAAACCCCATCTCTACTAAAAATACAAAAATTAGCCAGGCATGATGGCAGGTGCCTGTAATCCCAGCTACTTGGGAGGCTGAGACAGGAGAAGCACTTGAACCCGGGAGCCGGAGGTTGCAGTAAACCAAGATTGCACCACTGCACTCCAGCCTGGGTGACAGAGTGAGACTCCATCTCAAAAAAAAAAAAGATGTTTATATGTTTATAACAGCATAAATAGCCCCCAAACTATAAACAGCATGAATGCTCATTACTTAGAATATGGCTGAAGAAATTATAGTATATTTCTATAAGAAAATATTGTATTTTATAGATATTTAAAAGAACAGATTAAATTTGCGTTTACTGACTTAGAAAGATGCCCATAATGCACTGTTTACAACAAAAAACACAATGTGTAGGGTGACATGTACTTTTGTTTAGAATACCAGTTTTATTTTAGAAAAAGAAATACATCTCTCTCTGGCTCTATCTCTGTCTGTCTGTCTGTCTCTCTCACACACACATACACACACACACACATTGTAGACATAATTCTATATGGTGTGAAGATTAAAATATATGAACAAATACACTCCCAGTTGTTGGGGATGGGTGAAGGGGATATGCACAGGATATTAACTTTTTCTTCATATAACTCTGTATTGTTAGACTTATTTTATTCAGCATTTTATTCTTGCCCTTCTAAAAAAAACCTGTAGAAACTCCAGACAAAGAGAAGTCTAGAAATGACATTCTCCAGAGTTGAAGGAAAATAGTGATTATAATAGAGCATGACAAATTAAACACAGACTATATTATTAAGAAAAGAAAAATAATAAAAATTTAAACCCACCAAATAATGAAATGCTTTGTTCAACTAAGCAATTTCCTCTAGAACATTGATTTTTAACATTTTTAAGGGTGACTCATCCTTAGAAGAATTGGATGAAACACTTTTCCCGGATAAAGGTAGCTGAGTTCTCAAATCCATAGATTGCATAGAATTGTATAGGTTTGCTGAATCCCTGTTCTCCAGTCTCCTAGTTAATTATTTAATTAAAAGCAATTGTAAATAAGTGCAAAACATATATTCGTTATATAGGTCCTCTTTTCTCATTGTTTTGATAATAACCTGTCTTTATAATCACCTGCTTTCTTAGGATGAATATGTTTATTTCAGAATTAAAGCTTTAAAGCTAATTCAACCCCACTTTGCCAGTCCAAGATGCCTTTACTCTTCTGTTAAGCTTGCCACTCCCTTCCACCTGGGGTGAGGTGACATTTCATTGTGGTTTTGACTTGCATTTCCCTGATTATTAGACATGTTGCGCATTTTTTCCTCTACCTGATGGCCATTTGTATGTCTTCTTCTCAGAAGAAGTCTATTTGGATCTTTTGCCCATTTCTTTATTGGATTATTTTTCTTGCACTGCGTTGAGTTCATTTATATTTTGGATATTAACTCCTTGTCAGATGCATCGTTTGTATGTATTTTCTCTCATTCTGTAGGTTGTCTCTTCACTTTGTTGAGTGTTTCCTTGGCTGTGCAGAAGCTTTTCAGTTCAATGTAATCTCATTTGTCTACTTTCGCTTTTGTTGTCTGTATCTTGGAGATCTTATCCAAAAAATCCTTGCCCAGACAATGTTATGAAGCCCCCTTTTGAGTGGTGCTAATAAATTAAAATTACATTTAAATTGTTTGATAAAATTTTATCTCTTAGACACTTGAAATGTTGGTATAATTTTAAAATTTATCTGATTTGTTTAGCTTCACTTTGAGCTAAAATCACTTTTTGACTTATTTTCCTATCAGAATAAATAATATATGCAGCAAAGAATACTAAAGATAGACTAATGAAAGTTTAATGTGCTTTCTATTTAATAGTAATTTGGAAGTTTACTTAAATAAAATAAATTCACAGGTATTAAAAATTCTCCCTCAGAGCTTTTAGGGCCTAAAATTGGTAAATAATATTCAGTCCAGAAAAAAAACGAAACTTAGAAATTAACAGAAATGAATACTAAACTGGAAAAATTTATATTTAGAAAGAAAAAAGGCCTGCGAGTTTTAGAAAGATATGTAGTTTAATGGTGGAATTTAATAAATGGCCGATATATTAGCTTATTAGTTCAGCTAATTCATACTCTTCAGAAGGTTCAAGGTTTTCCCGGTACTAGTTCTCATCACAATTATGTGAAACACACACACATGCACATACACACACACACATTTTCAGTGTAATAATTACTAGTATAAGTTTTTAATTACACTACATACAGATCTCATGTCATTAGACCCAGGTCATAAATGTATGCCTAATACTCTTCAGTCAGTTCACCATTGTTTTACCTAGTCTCTTAAAAATAAACGTGAAAATGTTTATTCCTCTGGCTTTTCAGTAGGGGCAGTTGAGATCTCATGTCTTTCTTGCCATATATTAAGAAAAAATGTTAATTAGGTGCTACCATGATGTTTTTCTACCAGGATTAAATAAGGTTCAGAAGCAGATAAATATGGCAGAATTGGAAAATTACAATAATACTCTTGTTTTCGGCATTTGTTTGCTTTTTTGCTTAGAATTTCCAAGCATGTTTTTACGTTAATATTCTCCATTTAAGAAACATTCTATGGAGTAGCAATAGGGAAATACTGTTTTATCTACTCAACCTACAGAGACAAAGCTAAATGCAGGATAATTTGCTCATTTAGGATCTGATGTTCTCGACCTTCCATCACTTATGTGGAAGATATTTCATATTTGCCTGATATAAATATTGGCAATATATGGCCCTGCCTTTAAGAATCTCATTAAATTTATCTGTAATAAACTATACTACAGGAAACTGTGGTAATTACTACAATACAAGTTAAGTGTCATTGTAACAGAAAGCAAGAATGGGAGCAATTACTTTCTTTTTTTTTTTATTTCAGTAATTTTTGGGGAACCAGTGGTGTTTGGTTGCATGGAAAAGTTCTTTAGTGGTGATTTCTGAGATTTGGGTGCACCCATCACCCGAGCAGTGTATACTGTACCCAATGCGTAGTCCTTTATCCCTCACCCCCTCCCAAACCTCCCACTCAGTCCCCAGTGTCCATTATATCATTCTCATGCCTTTGTGTCCTCACAGCTTGGCTCCCACTTATGAGTGATAACATACGATGTTTGGTTTTCCATTCCTGAATTACTTCACTTGGAATAATACTCTCCAATTCTATCCAGGTTGCTGCAAATGCCATTATTTCATTCCTTTTGATGGCTGAGTAGTATTCCATGGTGTATATATATATAATATATTATATATTAAAAAATATATATTTATATATTTTTATGTATAAAACATATATATAAATAAATATATATATTTACAATGGCAAAAATATAGAACCAGCCTAAATTCCCGTCAACCAATGATTGGATAAAGAAAATGTGATATATATATATATATATATTTTTTTTTTTTTTTTTTCACACACGCACACACATATACATACTGTTTTCATGACTATGGCCTTATAATATAGTTTGAAGTCAGGTAACGTGATGCCTCCAGATTTGTGCTTTTTGCTTAGTCTTGCTTGCTTTGGCTATGTGGGCTCTTTTTTGGTTCCATATGAATTTTAGGATTTTTTTTCTAGTTCTGTAAAGATTGATGGTGGTATTTTGATGGGAATTTCATTGAATTTGTAAGTTGCTTTTGGCAGTATGGTCATTTTCACAATATTGATTCTATCCATCCATGAACATGGGATGTGTTTCCATTTGTTTGTGTAATCTATGATTTCTTTCAGCAGTGTTTTGTAGTTTTCTTTTAGAGGTCTTTCATGTCCTTGATTAGATATATTCCTAAGTATTTTATTTTATTTATTTTGGAGCTGTTGTGAAAGGCGTTGAGTTCTCAAGCTGATTCTCAGCTTGGTCCAGTAAGATTGGTACCAATTCTTTTTTGAATGTCAGCTGTGAATCCTTCTGGTCCTGGAATTTTTTTTTTTTTTTTTTGGTTGGCAATTTTTTTCTATTAGTGTTTCAATATTGTTACTATTGTTACTTGTTATTGGTCTGTTCACGGTTTCTATTTCTTCTTGATTTAATCTAGGAGGGTTGTATATTTCCAGGAATTTATCTATCGCCTCCAGATTTTCTAATTTGTGTGTATAAAGGTGTCTACAGTAGCTTTAAACAATCTTTTGTATTTCTCTGTATCGCTTACAATATCTCCCATTTTGTTTCCAATTGAGCTTATCTGGATCTTCTGTCTTCTTTTCTTCTTGGTTAACCTTGTGAATTGTCTATCAGTTTTGTTCATCTTTACAAGAACCAGGTTTTTGTTTCATTTATCTTTTATATTGTTTTCTTTTTGTTTCAATTTCATGTAGTTCTGCTGTGATCTTTGTCATTTCTTTTCTTCTGCTGGGTTTGGGTTTGGTTTTTGTGTTTGTTTCTCTAGTTCCTTGAGGTGTGATGTTAAATTGTCTATTTGTGCTCTTTTAGACTTTGTGATGTAGGCATTTCATGCCATGAATTTTCCTCTTAGCGACACTTTTGCTGTATCTCAGTGGTTTTCATAAGTTGTGTCACTATTATCATTCAGTTCAAAGAATTTTTAAATTTTAATCTTGATTTCATTGTTGATCCAAAGATCATTCAGGAGCAGATTATTTAATTTCCATGTATTTGTATGGTTTTGAGGGTTCCTTTTGTAGTTAATTTCCAGTTTTATTCCACTGTGGCCTAAGAGAGTACTTGATATAAATTTTGATTTTCTTAAATGTATTGAGACTTGTTTTGTGGCCTATCATATGGTCTATCTTGGGGAATGTTCCATGTGCTGATGAATAGAATGTATATTCTGCAGTTGTTGGGTAGAATGTTCTATAAATATCTGTTAAGTCCATTTGTTATAAGATATAGTTTAAGTCCATTGTTTCTTTGTTGACTGTCTGTCTTGGTGACCTGTCTAGTTCATTCAATGGAGTATTGAAGTCTCCTACTATTATGGTGTTGCCATATATCTCATTTATTAAGTCTAGTAATAATTGTTTAGAAATTTGGGAGTTCCAGTGTTAGGTGTATATATATTTTGGATTGTGATATTTTCCTGTTGAACAGATCCTTTTATCATTATGTGATGTCTCTCTTTCTCTTTTTTAACTGTTGTTGCCTTAAAGTCTGTCTTGTCTGACCTAAGAATAGCTCCTCCTGCTTGCTTTTGGTTTCCATTTGCATGGAATATCATTTTCCACTCCTTTCTCTAGGAGTTTATGTGAGTGCTTATGCATTAGGTGAGTCTCTTGAAGACAGCAGATACTTGGTTAGTGGATTTTTATCCATTCTGCCATTCTGTATCTTTTAAGTGGGGCATTTAGGCCATTTACATTCATTGTTAATATTGAGATGTGAGGTACTGTTTTATTCATCATGCTAATTGTTGCCTAAATACCTTTTTTTCCATTGTGTTAGTGTTTTATAGGCCCTGTGAGATTTATGCTTCAGGAGGTTCTATTTTGGGGTATTTCAAGGTTTTGTTTCAAGATTTAGAACTCCTTTTAGCATTTCTTATAATGCTGGATTGGTAGTGGTGAATTCTCTCAGCATTTGTTTGTCTGAAAAAGACTATCTCTCTTTCATTTGGGAAGCTTAGTTTTGCTGGATACAGTATTCTTGGCTGATAATTATTTTGTTTGAGGAGGCTAAAGATAGGACCCCAATCCCTTCTGGCTTGTAGAGTTTCTGCTGAGAAGTCTGTTGTTAATCTGATAGTTTTTCCCTTAGAGATTACCTATGCTTTCGCCTCACAGCTCTTAAGATTATTTCCTTTGTCTTGACTTTAGATAACCTGATGACTGTGTGCCTAGGTGACGATTTTTTTGTGACAAAATTTTCAGCTGTTCTTTGAACTTCTTGTAATTGGATGTCTGGAACTGAAGTGAGGCCAAGGAAGGTTTCCTCAATTGTTCCCTCAAATATGTTTTCCAAGCTTTTAGATTTCTCTTCATCCTCAGGAATAACAATTATTCTTAGGTTTACCTGTTTAACATAATCCCAAATTTCTTGGAGGTTTTGTTCATTTTTAAAATTCTTTTTTCTTTTTAAAATTTTTTTATTTCAATAGGTTTTTGGGAAACAGGTGGTGTTTGGTTACATGAATAATTTCTTTAGTGGTGATTTATGAGATTTTGGTGCACCCATCACCTGAGCAGTGTACACAGTGTCCAATGTGTAGTCTTTTATTCTTCACCACCCCCACCATTTCCCCTGAGTTTCCAAAGTCCAATTATCATTCTTATGCCTTTGCATCCTCATAGCTTACCTCCTACATTTGAATGAGAACATACCATGCTTGGTCTTCCATTCCTGAATTACTTCTTTTAGAATAATAGTCTCCAATTCCATCCAGGTTGCAGTGAATGCCATTATTTCATTCCTGTTTATGGCCGAGTAGTATTTCATGGTATATACATACCACATTTTCTTTATCAACCCCTTGATTTAATGGGCATATGGGCTGGCTCCATATTTTTACAATTGCAAATTGTGCTGCTGTAAACATGCATGTGCAAGTATCTTTTTTGTATAATAACTTCTTTTCCTTAGGGTAGATACCTAGTAGTGGGATTTCTGGATCAAATGGCAGATCTACTTTTAGTTCTTTAAGGAATCTCCACACTGTTTTTCATAGTGGTTGTACTAGTTTACATTCCCATCAACAGTGTAATGTGTTCCCTTTTCACCACATCCATGCCAACATCCAGTATTTTTTTATTATGGCCATTCTTGCAGGAGTGAGGTGGTATTATATTGTGGTTTTTGATTTGCATTTCCACAATATTAGTGATTTTGAGCATTTTTTCATATGCTTGGTTTTCCATTTGTATATCTTCTTTTGAGAATTGTCTATTCATGTCCTTAGCTCACTTTTTGATGTGATTGTTTTTTTTTTCCTGCTAATTTGTTTGAGTTGTGGATTCTGGATATTCATCCTTTGTTGGATGTGTAGATTGTGAAGATTTCTTCCCACTCTGTGGGTTGTCTGTTAACTGTGCTGATTATTTGTTTTGCTGTGCAGAAGCTTAAGGAAGAAATAGAATCTCTGAACAGGCCAATAACAAGCAGTGAGATTGAAATGGTCATTTAAAAACTATCACCAAAAAAAGTTCAGAAACAGATGGATTTACAGCTGAATTCTATCAGACATACAAAGAAGAATTGGTAGCAATCATATTGACACTATTCCAAAAGATAGAGAAGAGGGAATCCTCCTTTCAATCATTCTATGAAGCCAGTACCACCCTAATACCAAAACCAGGGAAGGACATTTAAAAAAACGAAAACTACAGACCAATATCCCTGATGAACATAGACACGAAAATCCTCAACAAACTACTAGTGAAATGAATCCAACAGCATATGAAAAAGATAATCCACCATGATCAAGTGGGTTCCATACTAGGGATGCAGGGATGGTTTAACATACATAAGTCAGTAACTGTGATAAACCACATAAACAGAATTAAAAACAAAAATCACTTGATCATCTCAATACATGCAGAAAAAGCTTTTTGACAAAAATCCAGCATCTCTCTATGATTAAAACCCTCACCAAAATCAGTATAGAACAGACATATCTTAACATAATAAAAGCCATGTATGACAATCCCACAGCCAACATTATGCTGAATGGGGAAAATTTGAAAGCTTCCCCCTGAGAACTGGAACAAGACAAGGATGTCCACTTTCACCACTGCTATTCGACATAGTGCTGGTATTCCTAGCCAGAGCAATCAGACAAGAAAAAGAAATCAAGGGCATTCAAAATGGTAAAGAGGAAGTCAAACTGTTGCTGTTTCCTGATGATATGATTGTATACCTAGAAAACCCTAAAGACTCATCCAAAAAACTCCTAGAACTGGTAAATGAATTCAGCAAAGTTTCAGGATGCAAAATTAATGTACACAAGTCAGTAGCTCTGCTATACACCAACAGTGACAAAGCTGAGAATAAAATTGAGAACTCAACCCCTTTCACAATAGCTGCAAAAAAAAATAAAATAAAATACTTAGGAATGTACCTCACCAAGGATATAAAGAATCTCTATAAGGAAAACTACAAAACACTGCTGAAAGAAATCATAGATGACAAAAACAAATGAAAACACATCCCATGCTCATGGATGGGTAGAATCAATGTTGTGAAAATGACCATACTGCCAAAAGTAATTTACAAATTCAATGCAATTTTCATCAAAATACCACCATCAATCTTTACAGAACTAGAAAAAAAATCCTAAAATTCATATAGAACCAAAAAAGAGCCCACATAGCCAAAGCAGGACTAAGCAAAAAGAACAAATCTGAAGGCATCACATTACTTAACCTCAAACTATACTATAAGGCCATAGGCACCAAAACAGCATGGTACTGGTATAAAAAAGGCACATAGACCGATGGGACAGAATAGAGAACCCAGAAATAAAGCCAAATACTTACAGCCTACTGATCTTAGACAAAGCAAATAAAAATATAAAGTGGGGAAAGGGCACCCTGTTCAACAAATCGTGCTGGGAATATTGGCAAGCCAAATGTAGAAAAATGAAGCTGGATTCCCATCTCTCACCTTATACAAAAATCAACTCAAGATAGATCAAAGACTTAAATCTAAGACCTGAAACCATAAAAATTCTAGAAGATAATATTGGAGAAACCCTTCTAGACATTGGCTTAAGCAAAGACTTCATGACCAAGAACCTTGAAGCAAATGCAACAAAAATATGATAATTAGATAGGACTATATTTTTTGTCTTTGTTTTTGTCTGATTGGGTTAATTTGAAAGCCTTGTCTTTTAATTCTGAAGTTATTTTTTCTGCTTGTTGTAGTCTATTGTCGACAATTTCCAGTGCATTTCATATTTCTTTAAGTGTGTCTTTTATTTCCAGAAGTTGTGATTTTTTTCTTTATGATATCTGTTTCCCTGGATAATTTTTCATTCTTATCCTGTATTTTTTTTCAATATGTTAAAGTTGGTTTTCAACTTTCTCTGGTATCTCTTTGAGAAGCTTAATAATAAACCTTCTGAATTTTTTATTTGACAATCAGATATTTCTTCTTGGTTTTCATTAATTGCTGAAGAGTTAGTCTGGCCTTTTGGTGGTGTTATAGAGCCTGTTTTGTCATATTGCCAGAATGTCGTTTCTGATTTCTTCTTCTTTGGGTAGACTACTTCAGTGGAAAAATCTGGAACTCAGGGCTGCTCTTCAGATTCTTTTGTCCCATGAGTTGATCCCTTGATGTGTTGTGTTCCTGCTTCCCCTAAGGTTGGGGCTTCCTGAGAGCCAGATTGCATTGATTGTTATTGCTCTTCTGGGTCTAGCCACTCTGTGGAGCTACCAGGCTCCAGGCTGGTGCTGGGAAATGTCTGCAATCTTCAGGTCTCCCAGCCATGGATACCAGCATGATATGGTTTGGCTGTGTCCCCACCCAAATCTCATCTTGAATTGTAGCTCCCATAATCTCCACATGTCATGGGAGGGAGCCGGTGGGAGGTAATTGAATCACGGGGGTGGGTTTTTCCCATGCTGCTCTCATGACAGTGAATAAGTATCATGAGTTCTGATGGTTTTATAAAGGGCAGTTTCCCTACATACACTCTCTTGCCTGCTGCCATGTAAGACATGCCTTTGCTCCTCCTTCACCTTCTGCCATGATTATGAAGCTTCCTCAGCCATGCGGAACTATGAGTCCATTAAACCTCTTTTTCTTTATAAATCACCCAGTCTTAGGTGTGTCTTTATTAGCAACATGAGAACAGACTAATACACAGCACCTGCTCTGGTGGAGGTGGCAGGGGATTGAAGTAGATAGACTCTGAGAGTTCTTGTTTGTAGATATGTTTATTGTGCTGACTTTCTCAAATGTTGATTATGCTAGCAGTGAAGTTGTCACATGGACAGACCCAGGACCTCTGGTTATCCAGGATGCTGCAGGCAGTGGAATTAGCTGTTATTTTCTCCTTCCTTGGATCAGGGTTATTATGTCGTGAGTTGCTGTAATGTCCTGAGTTGGTTGGCCTCCACCCAGGTGGTGGCACATTCAAGAGAACACCAGTTTTGCACCCGTCTCATGGAATTTGCAGTGGCATGCCATTTCTTTCAAGGGATCTGTGAATTCTTTTGGTTTTCCTGGTACATTCTTGTGGTGGTTTTCGGAGCAAAAGTCCATGGTATGAGTCTCCACATGCTTTTCTCTCCATCCAAGTGGGAGCTGCATATTAGCCCTGTCTTCTATCTGCCATCTTCCTCTCTGAGTCCAGGAGCAATTACTTTTAAATTGAGGAAGAATGTTGGGAATTTCACTAGGGACACAAAGTGGGATTGGAGCAGAGATTTAACTGAATAAAGAGGAGAAGGGTCAATCGAGGTAGGGAGAGCAATAGATGCAGGTTCAGCATAGGTGAAAGCTGGGACGCTTGAGTTGAGGAGACAGTAGCAATGAAGCTGCACAGATGGATATGCATGGGGCAAGCCTTAGAAGAGCAAGTTGAGGAGTTCAGATTTCATTTATTGGGTATGAAAACAGCCACATAGCTGTTTTGGAAAGGGAAGCTGTTTTGGATAGGATAAGCTATGTTCTACAGAAAGCTATTATGTAGCCATTCTATGTAGAATCATTGGAAATTGGTAAATTTAAAAATGTTCATAGACTTTAATGGGGTAATCCCGTTTCTGAGAGTTTATACTAAGGAAACAACTGAATCCATTGAGACAGTTTTATGTGCAACATATTCATTAAAATGCCAAACAAGAAAGGGAATGGTTATATAAACTATGGTGCAATCTCTTAATGGAATATTAAGAAAACACTATGAATTTAAAAGTTTACAAAGAGTTCTTAATAATATGAGAACAATAACAGGCTATAGTAAAAGAAAAAGCAAAACTGAGAACTATGAGTATGGTTTGATTACAGTAGTTTTACAAAATTTTGTGGGGGAAAATAGGCGGGAGCTACTGACTGGTGAAACTATTGGTGTTTTTTTCTACATTACAATGTTCAATACATTTCTCTAAGCATGTATTAGTTATGCAATGAAAAAATTCAATATACTTTTTAAATAGCCCAATCAAGAATAGACACATCCAATGCTAGTACTCTGGCAAGACATGAACCAAGCAATGGCAGTGAGAATGTAGAGAAGGGGGCAGATTAAGATTTGAGGTGGAACATTGTTCTCATGGACATAAGCATAAGAAAGACCTAAGGCAAAAAGGACACTACAGCTCTGACTTCTACAGCTGGTTAGATACTGATGCTCTAGGTCACAACAGCAACTTCAGGAGGAGAAACAGGGTTAGAAGAGGAAACTTCCTAAGTTTGATATTGAATGTGTTTATTTGGAAGGATCCTGAGGATACCTGACAGATGTATCATAATGACAGATGGAGATAAAAGTACAGTCATGCCTCAGTAGTGGTGGAAGGTTTGTTCCAGGACCCCTTTCAGATGCCAAAAGCCATGGATGCTCAAATACCTGACATCAAAGGACATAGTATTTGCATATAACCTACACACATCCTCTTGTATACTTTAAACCATCTTGAGATTACTTATAATACCTAATACAATGTAAATGCCATGCAAATATTTGTTACATTGTGTTGTTTAGGAAAAGATAACCAGAAAAATGTCTGTTCATATTCAGTACAGACACATCAAATCCATTTTTATGAATATTTTCAATCCTTGGATTGAATCCACAGATGGAAAACCCGCAGACATGGAGGGCTGACTGTGTTTAGTACTTCTTTATTTTTAAGCCTGAATAATATCCTGTTGTGTGTATATACTACATATTCTTTACCTGTCCATTTGTTGAAGGACATTTAGATTGTTTCCGTATCTTGGCTATTGTGAATAATGCCACAATGAACATGGGAGGATAGATATCTCTTCGTGATCCTGATTTCAATTCCTTTGAATATATACCCAGAATTGGGATTGATTGCTGGATCATGTGATGTTGGTCAAAGGGTACAAAGTTTTAGCTACGCAAGAAGAATAATTTCTGGAGATCTAATATACAGTATGATGATACTGTATATATGGTGATACTGTATATTGGTGATACTCTATATATGGTGATACTGTATATATGTGATATAGGTGATATATATACCATATGGTGATACTGTATATAGGTAATACTGTATATAGGTGATACTGTATATATGGTGATAGTTACAATACTTCATGTTTGTATACTTGTAATTTGCTAAGAGAATAAATTAAATCTTCTCACCACTCACGTGTGTGTGCATGCACACACACACCACACACGTGCACAGAGATAATTATGTGAGATAATGGACATGTTTATTAGGTTGATTGTGGTGATCATTTCACAATGTACACATATATCAAGACATTAAGCTGTATGCCCTAAATATATACAATGTTTATGTGTCAATGATATCTTAAAGTTGTTATTTAAAAAGTGGTCATTACTGACAAAAATACAATAAAATCATCACTTTCAAGTCCCATAATGGAGGTGACAAAAGTAATTTAGTAATATGTTCATGTCCTTCAAATCAAATATAGAAAATTCATTTGTGCTTTGATCCAAAATAGACCTCCCCAAAATCATTATACACAAAGATGCTCTAGGTTAGAGCTAGAGAAAACAGAAACTGAGAAAAATGAAACATTCCACCAAACTAGGGGAATGGCTAATTAAATTATGATGAATCCATTCAATGGAATATTATATAGCAATTTAAAATAATATATTAACAAAATGAAGTACTCATGCCAAATTTTAAAAATAGCATGTGGAATTTATACACACAGTAAGACTTTTTGGCCTTATACAATATTATATAAATAAGTCTAGACTAATCACATTTCAAAGTATTAACAGTAACTGTCTCAACTCTTGTTGGTAACATTATGGGCACTCTACTCTTTCTTCTCTTGTTTTTCAAATTCTTTTCTACCAAAAGCACACATTACTCTTAAAACTAGAGTTTTTTAGAAAAATAGAAAGAATATATGCTAAGTAATCAGGGTTAAAGTGTAGACTGGAGAATCCTATAGTAGCGTAAGTCATGGGTATTCATTAAACTCCAGGGAGACATTCTGTTGCCTCTCTTAATAACTGTTTAGTACTAGATTTTATACAATAAACTAAAACATTTTAATGATTCAGTCATATGTTTACCAAAAGTCAATTAGAGCCTTAGGCCTTTGTCATTTTGTGATGTTCAATGAATGAACATAGTGTTTAAAATTGGTTTGATAAAGATAAAACTTGACATTAATGTACAGTAATCCATTTTCTTACTTTTCTTCAGAAAATATGTCATGCTCAATTTTAATTTCAAGAAAATATAGAGCAAATCTACATAAGGCAAAAACACTAAAGATTTGTTTGCCCTAAGATATGTTGTGCTGACTATAATTGGATTGTTGGAATGTATCTGACATATGCTAATGAAAAAGTGAGAAAGCCAAAATATGGTTTATTTGCTTATATTAGTCCTTTTTATAGTCAAACCAGCAACACTTATTTAGCTCCTTCTTAGATTCTAGGAATGAAAAATTACAAAACCACGTCACCTTGGCCCTTAAGTAACAGATGAAAACTACTGACAGACAGCAGCGAATCATGTCTTCCAATGAGTAGCAGAATAATGCTGGAAATTGGAAAAATTCAATGTCAAGGTGGGCCCAAGGATTCATAACAGACTTCATAAAAGAGGTGACAATTTGACATAGGTCTTGAGAGCAAGGCAGTGGTAAAGAAGAGAGACCTTCAGATAAACTCACTAGATTATTCTTCAAAGTGGTGATTTCAGTTTCCATTCTAATCAGCCAGGAATGGGAGTCCCCATGTTCCTCCTGCTGGCCAATACTTGACATTGTCAGACTTTTAATCTGTGTTTGTAACATTGGACATCTTTTCCTATATTAACTTGACACTATATGTCTTCTCTTCAGTGAAATGCCTGAATATTATGCCCAATTTCTCTTGAGTTGTTTATCTTTTTCTTATTGACTTGAAGGAGTTCTTTTTGTAGTCTGGATGCTAATTCCTTGCCAGGAGATACACTCCCTCCTTTCTCAGAGCCAGACTGCCTGAATTGTACACTTCATAACAGTATGTCCTTAAACAAGTTACTTAGCCTCTCTGGCTTTAGTTTTCTGAGGAGTTAGATTGGGATAATAATAGTACCTACCGTAAAGAACTGTGAAGATGAAATGTGTTAATATATGGAGCACATGGAACTCTGTTCCGCTGGTAGTGCATCATAATAAAGGCAGGCTGTCAATGTTGTTACTAACATTATTGAAACCTCCTGCCCAGGTGAACGATTTTCTAACCCACCTTTTCCCTGAGGGTGCTGTCCTCTAGGAGTCCCAGCTTTAAGCAGGAATCTTAACTCCAACTTCGTACTTGGTGTGGATCTGAGGACTTGTCTCCAGTCCTCATGCCATGTGCAACTCCGAATCTCCAGGACTGAGAATGCCTTCAGGAGGCCCATGGTCTCCATCACCTGGCATGACTTTCCTGCTTCCTCTTCCTTTCTGGCCCTTACTTTTTAAAGGATGAATGTGAGCAGGTATTTGTTATTTTGTTCTGCAATGTTTCTGCATCTTTAACAAAAATTTTAAGAGAGAAGTTGCTTGTAAACTACTCAGTATGTCATGTTGATGAATGTAGAAGTCTTTGTCCATTCTTCCCTCTGGCATGGTGTTCTTTTCTTTATAAGAATTCATTCTTTGTTAAGCATATGAAATGTTTTCTCTCATATTGTGGGTATATTTTTATATGCAATACAATTTCATAGTCAAATCTGACCACTTTGACTTTATTATTTCTGCTCTAGAAGCATGCTTAGAAAGGTCCCTCTTACCCCAAGATTACATTAAAAAGGTTTTTATTATTTGTATTTCCATCCTATATGTTATATAATACCAAATGTCATTTAGAATTGATTCTGACATGTGAAGTCAATTAGGGAATCTAACCCTTTTCTTCAAAAATCTTTAGCCAGTTATCACAACCGCTCTTTTTGAGTGATCACTCTTTCCTTAGTGGACAAAGCCCTAGATGTGGGAATTTCCATCGACCTGGCTGCCAACTGCACTTTGCATTCCTTCTGCAGGGCACGGCCAGCAGTCACAGCACCAGCCTGCTGTTTCTCACACCTGAATAGGAAAGAATTTGCACTATTCCCTACTGGACAGACATTCATATTGGCAGAAAGAATATGAAAAAAAATGACGTTTTAAATTACTTGTGCAATCAGTCCAAAAACATTACGACTAGAAATACCCAAATAATTATGGGCAGAAATAAACATAAATAAGAGGATATCAAGAGATTGCTGGAAGCCCCATTCTTATTGGTAGGAAGCAGTAAGGGCATCTTCGTTCCTCTCATTAGAACTATTATGTCTCAGAATGCAAATCCTAGCTCTGGTCCTCACTGAGTGTATAGAATGGTACAATTTATTTAACCTGCCTTTGCTAATTCAGCAGACATTTTTCAGCACCTGTTATGTGCAAGCTATTTATTGGCCTGTGAGTTTTAGGTACCTTAATCATAGCCTGCATTAGACAGATGTATGCCAGAGCCCTGCTCTTAGTAGAAGGTCAATACAAGATTGGATAGTTGCTGCCCACCTAACTCTTCAGACCCTCAACCAATTTAAATTGGATTAAACACACACAAAAAATTCAGACACAAGACTGGCTTGGCCTTCTATATATTTCCTTAACATTTTAGTGACACATAGAATTCCTTTCTTAAAGGGGATTAGCATTCTACATAGCAAAACATTTTAATTATAAAAATTATATTTATTACATGAAGTCTCCTCTTCTCAGGCAAGGTCTAATCCACTATACATGACTCATTTTCTTGTGAGTTTTACTTTAGCCTCAGCCTTTCAAAATTTCCGAGTGAAATATCATTAATCCTGGTGATTCATGGCCTGCCCCTGGTATTTTGCAGTCTTTAGTGTGAAATCCTTTATTTAGAAAACTGCAAATGGAGGTGAGAACCTAATGTATTACTTTGGAACATTAATTATGAAACATAATTACAAACACAAATGCCTACAACAGTAATAATTTTACAGCTTGTAATTGTACCAGAAACCTCCAACTGGATGTACTTGTAACATCCTATGGTTGGATTCGTTTCAATGGATTGCAAAGGAGTGAGCCATCAGCAGGATTCTCTGTAGATTAGTCTGATCATTAAGATCCTTGTCTTGGGTTACACATCCGATGTAGCAGTCAACTGAGTCATTTTAGTCTAGGCCATCCAGGCCAGATTCACTTTTCCTCCCTCTTGCAGACCTGGAGGACAGTCTCTAAATGCAATCAGGCTTAACTGATCAGTGGGCAGTGCCTAGTCCCTGAGATAGTGCCCTTCCGCAGGTTGTGGTGCAGGGTACTCGGAGTGTCAAAAACTTCTGGCTGCATTTTCTGTTTTTGCGCTGGACAGACTAGCCCAGAAGTCACCCTCTGAGGGCACTGGTGGAGATCACTTCCTGGGCTTTCGAGTGGGGAAACCCCCATTGCACTCCCATCACACTCCCCATACTGGTGGGTCCCTGTGTGCTCCAAAGGGGTCCCTGTCACTCCAAACAAAAGAGAGTGTGGTGGCATCCTTATAGCATCATGTTTGGAGCATTTGCAGAGAAGCTGATCTGGATTTAAACTGTAGCTCTGGCATACTCTCCGTGTGTGGCCTTGGGCATGCATCTTAACTTGCTTCATGTGTAAAATGGGTACATCGCAGGGTGCCATGAGGACTGGGGATGACACACATGGCCCAGCGGGAACTCAACAAATGGAAATTCACATGATCGTCATTTCATATCACAGTACACAGCATTTATTTATCTGAGGCTTGATATTGAACACTCCTATGCTGCAGGCTCTGTGTTAGAAAAGGAAGACACAACAATGAATGATGCAGTCTCTACCCTTGGGGAGTTTATGGTTTAGGGAGGCGAGACCAGGAAAATGTGAAATTACCTATGAGCTAAGGCAGGCCTGAGTAGTAGGGGCTCCTTAAACACTTAGGGAGCTCTTAGCCCAGCCTCAGAGAGCTGCCAGCAAAAACCTCCTGAGAAGCTGATGGCTGTGATTTTGGAGGAGAGGCAAGAGTCTGCCTTGGGAAGGCTGAAAGAGCCCTGTCTACAGAGGTGGTGGCACTTGCGAGGCCTTGGGGATGGGTTACAGGTGTGCATGGCTCCCAAGGACCTTGGCACAACCACACAGCTGAGTCCTTTGTATGCTGCAGTGTAAGCTGAAGACTCTGAAATGGGTGGGTTGCGAACTGTTCAATAACCTGTTTGATGCACTGTCCAAAGAGTTAATGAAATCTGAACAAGGAGGAAATGGGTCTCCACGAGGGGAATAGCAGACACCACAGTTCTCCAAAGAGCTTTTGAGTGGTGCTACTGGCCACGGGGAGATCAGTGCTCTAGGATCCAATAAACCTGCTCTCTCCACTGTACACACAACTTTCATATTTATGTATCTCCCAGTCCTAGCTCCAGAGAACGTCCCATAAGAACTAGGGTGAGCCAAGAGTTTTTTATAATGAAGTGGGAGTGACAGCCGGTAAACAGAAAGCAGAATAGGTTTGAAGCCTTCAGGCCAAATCAAAGAGAACAGAGAAAGAGAAAACCACAGGTCTCTGTGGGTAACTTCTGATATGACTCAGTCTCTATCTTGTACACTGGAAATAGCAGCTTTTCTAAGAACATGATATCCTTTCTCATTTATACGGTATAATTATTACTTTAGGGAATTGTCTTCACTCTATTTGGTTCTTGGTGGAATTTGATTTCATTATATGATCTTGTTTGTGGGTTTTGGGGCTTAAGCTGTAGACAGCATTCACTTATTCATACAATAAAATATAGAAAAGTTACGCTGATAAGATTTTGCTATAATTTTTATACAAGGTAATTAAATTCCAGCCTAATGTGCCAAGACAGAACATTACTATATACATTTGGCATTTGTTTAGCCCCAGAAAATTCACTCATCCAAGAAGTCCACTGATAGTGTACCCATTTAATATAATTATCCTATTATGCATCAAATAATGTGTTTAAAGAATTAGGGAACCTGCTTTCTTCACTGCAGCAAGCTGTAAATGAAATGAAATCACCCTGGCTATGATATTAAAAGTATTGAGAACATGTTTTACTCAGTCTGCTCTAACTGAGTAAAGGCAAATTTTTCAGAATGACAGAATATTGTACACATTTCTTTGGAAGTAAGAATCTTAAGAACTTTTCATTAAAATGTTACTTAGGTTGATCTGTATAACACATTCTAGGCCTCTCTAGTTGACAGCAAAGTAATACTGGTGCCTGTGTGTTGCATGTAACTGTGGCAGTTCAGGAATCAGTTCCAATTTGCTGACCATCACAGCATTTGTTCATTGCTAGATAAGGTTTCCCATAGCACAGTTTCTTGATCGACAGTCAGTAAGACTCATCTGTTTATCTTTAAAGCCTTCCTTCCACTTGACCTTCAAAATGCCCTCTAATGCCATATATACAAATAGAAGGTGAAGAAAAATCATTTGAACTAAACAACAGAGTAATTTCCAAACTATCTTTTTCAGGTTAAAAAAAAGAACAGAAATGATTAAGAAAAGAGCAACTATATCTTAATTATCTTGGCGTTGCCCACAGTGCCTTGATCATAATATACACCCAAAAAGTAGTCATTGAATAAATGAATGAATCAGTTAATCAGTTAGTTAATGAAATAAATGTCTTCACGTTTTGCAAAACAATTTGGTTAAGTAGTTGGTGGAAGTTCTGTTTATTGACAAACGACTAGAGGAAAAGATTATTGTAGATAATCAAGAGACTAGAAATGGCTACTTTCTGTGTGTGAAAGTGTTTTCTTGTCATCAAACTCTATTTCTGAGATAGGTTTACCCATTAGTGACTGCCAGACCTCAGAGAACCTTGACTCCTCTGTAGCAGGACCATAACCTGGAGTCCTAAAGGCTGGATGCTGTCCTCAGATGTGTTTGATAAACCTGTGCAATTATTTTTTGAGACTCTCAAATATTGAGAATTTTCATGTCCAAATTTCTGGCTTCTTTGGCATACTGCAATTTCTGGCAACACTAGACCCATATTCTTATATGTCAATGAATGTCTGTAGTTAAGTAACACCTACCCCTTCTAGATGGCATGTCTTGCCTAGTTTTCTTCATTCTCACCAGCTGCTGCTAACTCCAACATGGCAGTCTAATGCCAATCGATGTTTATTATCTTCTTTGCATTATTATTTCTCTTAAAGTAAGTGAATACTTCTATGGCACCAGATTGCTTGGATAAGTACGTGTTATCAGAAAAAATGAAAGAGAGCGAATTTTCATTTGAAAATGGAATAATCGTCTCTTGCTGATTAATATGCAAATGAACCGTGTGTGGGGAAAGAATACCATAAAGCTTGCTTCAATAATTCACTTTACTTGCATAATTCCTGTAAGCATTTGAATGTTAAACCCTTGCTTTACAAATATCTGTGAGGAAGGGAAGAGGAAATTGAGTCTGTTTGCAATACCATAATCAAGTCAGAAAAAGAAAATGGAAAAATCTGGGAAAGTATAGACAGCAGGAGATAAAAGGAGAAAGGAAACATTTCCAACTCAAACTTCCATTTTTTCTATATCCACTTCTTGCCAAATATTGTTTTGTTTTTAATTATTCTCTCTCTTTTCATTTTCAGTTTTAATTATTCTTAAACTGTTCCCATCTTCTCACCAGGAATTTTTTGGCTTATCAACAACTGGAGGTAGGATGGGCTTATAAGGAAATGAAGTCCAACACCAACAATAGTAATAATGATAATAATATCTGTCATTTATTGCCCTTCTCTCTGCCTGCCACTGGGTTAGGGGCTTTAAATACATTAGCCTTAATCCTCTCGATAATTATTTAAAATAGCATTGCACCCCCATTCTTACAGACATGACTGAAGCTTACAATGATTAAGTAATCTTCCCCAGCTAAAAAGAGCAGAACAGAGATTCAAATTAGGTCCACATGATCGCACTATGCACGCTCTTTCCACTTGGACTTGCTTAATAGTTGGCTAATCATTCCAACTGGATCATTAACTCATGCTTAAAAAGATAATGACCATATCCATCTCTTTCAGAGTTCATTGATCTTGAATTAGAATTTACAAAAAAAATTATCTTCCAATAATGTAAACCACAGTTAGTCTTTACTTTCTCAAATTAACTCATGAAAAGATTTTAAAATTTCAGAGCTTTTATTGCATAGTTTTCTAAATTTGAACATATGTATTATTATATATACAGAATATTAGCTATAATAAATATATATTTCAAATATGTATATGAACATATATATCATTATATATAAAGTATATTAGCTATAATATTGTATTAGTTTGTTTTCATACTGCTATAAAGAACTGCCTGAGACTGGGTAATTTATAAAAGAAAGAGGTTTAATTGACTCACAGTTCAACATGCTGGGGTTGGCCTCAGGAAACTTACAATCATGGTGGAAGATGAAGGGGAAGCAAGACACCTTCTTCACAAGGCGGCAGGAAGGAGAAGTGCCAAGGGAAGGGGGAAGAGCGCCTTGTAAAACCATCAGTTCTCATGAGAACTCACTCACTATCAGGAGAACAGCATGGAGGAAACCACCCCCATGATTCACATACCCCCACCTGGCCTCTCCCTTGGCATGTGGGTATTATGGGGACTATGAGGATTACAATTCAAGATGAGATTTGGGTGGGGACACAAAGCCTAACCATATCAAATGTACACAAAGTTCTAGTGTATGTGTGTATGTGTATACGTATATATACACACATACACAAATATCTGCAAATTTAATCTATGTATGGGATTTAAACTATTTTCTAATGAAAATACTTATTTGTTCGTTCATTCATTCAGAGCAGCAGTATAGAGATGAAAACACAGAGGCAAAATCTGATCCTACCATTTACTAACTACAAAGTCTTGCTCAAACTACTTACCTATCTTTATTTCAGTCTTCTTACTTTAAATTAAGATGAACAATGCCAGCTTTATTTGAAAATTAAATGAGTGTATAGGGATATTCAGGTCATCTATTTCTTTTTGACTATGCTTGAATAGCTTGTTTGTTTCAAGAAATTTGTCCATTTCCTGTAAGGTGTATTAATTGTCATAAAGTTCTTAATATACTTTTCATGTGGAATCTGTAGTGGTATCACCAGTCTCATTCCTCTAAGTGGTAATTTGTGTCTTCTCTCTTTTTGTGAATATTTTTGCCAGAGGTTTATCAATGGTATTTATCTTCTCAAAGAAAGAGTTTTAGGTTTCATTGATTTTTCCTTATTATTCTTCTATTTTATATTTTATTAATTTCCACTCAGATATTTATTATTTTCTTTGGTCTGATTACTTTGGTTTGCATTTGCTATTTTTTTACTTGTTTCTTAAGGTTGAACCTTAGGTCATTGACTTCAGACCTTTCTTCTTCTTTTCTAATAGGGATTTTAGTGCTGTTTCCTTCTAGTTATTACTTTAGTAGTGGCCCACAAATTTTAATATGTTTACTCTTCACTCAGTTAAAATACTTAAAAATTTTTCTTTATATTTGTTCTTTGACACATGGGTTTTGTTTATTTTCCAGATATTTAGGGATTTTCCTGTTACTAATGCTCATTTAATTTCATGTGGTCAGATAGCTTACCTTGTGTAACTTGAATTATACTGAATTTATTTGTTTATAAATTTATTTGTTTATCTTTATTTTTAATTTTTATGGGTAGCTAGTATATGTGTTCAAATATTAGAAAACTATGCAATGAAAGCTCTGAAATTTTATATATATAAAGCATAGCTATATATGTCATATTTATAACATAGTTATATATGTCATATATAACATTGTTATATATGTTATATATGTCATATATGTACCATTGATATATATATCATATATGTACCATTGTTATATATGTCATATATGTACCATTGTTATATATGTCATATATGTACCATTGTTACACATGTCATATATGTACCATTGTTATATATGTCATATCTGTAACATTGTTATATATGTTATATCTGTAACATTGTTATATATGTTATACATGTTATATATAACGTGGTTATATATGTTATATATAACGTGGTTATGTATGTTATATATAACGTGGTTATGTATGTTATATATAACGTGGTTATGTATGTCATGTACGTTATATATATAACATGGTTATGTATGTCATGTACGTTATATATATAACATGGTTATGTATGTCATGTACGTTATATATATAACATGGTTATGTATGTCATGTATGTTATATATATAACATGGTTATGTATGTTATATATATATGACATGGTTATATATGTTATATATGACAGTTATATATGTTACATATGTTATATATGACATAGTTATATATGTAACATGTTATATATGACATAGTTATATATGTTATATATGTCATATGTATGTGACATAGTTATATATGTCATATGTATGTGACATAGTTATATTTTATGTATATAACATAGTTATATATGTCATATGTATAGCATAGTTATATATGTTATATATGTTATATGTATAGCATAGTTATATATGTTATATATGTTATATGTATAGCATAGTTATATATGTTATATATGTTATATGTATAGCATAGTTATATATGTTATATATGTTATATGTATAACATAGTTATATATGTTATATATGTTATATGTATAACATAGTTATATATGTTATATATGTTATATGTATAACAGTTATATATGTTATATATGTTATATGTATAACATAGTTATATATGTTATATATGTTATATGTATAACATAGTTATATATGTTTTATATAACTGTTATATATAACATATATAACTATGTTATACATATAACATATATAATTATGTTATACATATAACATATATAATTATATGTATAACATACGTAACATATATATAACTATATATATATGGGTTACATGAGATATTTTGATATGGGCATACAATGTGTAATAATAACATCAGGGTAAATGGGGTATCCAAAATTCCTTTACATTTATTGAGTCTTATGAACATGAATATGATCTATTTTCGTAAATGTTCTGGGTGTACTTTAAAGAATATGCATGTGTGATACTGTGGGTTGTAGTGTTCTATAAATGTCAATTTAGGTCAATAAGTTGACAGTATCATTTAGATCAATTGATAGATAATGTCCAATTTTTCTATATGTTTACTGATTTTTTTGTATACTTGTTCTATCAGTTATTGAGAGAATGGCATTGAAATATCTGACTATAGTTATAGATTTTTTTATTCTTTTTGCAGTTCTATTAGCTTTTCTTCATATATTTTGGAGCTCTGTTATTAGGTGCATAACTCTTTAGAATTATTATGTCCTCTTGATAAATTGACCCCCTTATCAATATAAAATGATCTTTTTTATTCCTGGTAAATTTCTGTACTCTGAAAACTACTTTGTTGACATTAATTTAGCCATTCCAGCTTTCTTTTCAATAATGTTAGCATTATTTTATCTTTCTTCATTTTTTAAATTTTAACCTATTTGTGCCTGTATATTTAAAGTATGTTTCTTGGAGGCAGCTTATAATTTTGGCTTCTCTTTTATACAATCTGGCAATGTCTGCCTTTTGATTAATTGCTTCTATTATGATTATGATGTGGTTGTTTCATAAATGTGTTATTTTGTATTTTTATTTGTCCCATGTGTCCTGGTTCCATGTTTTTCCTTTTGTTAAAATCTTCTGTTGGGTTAAGTATTTTTTATGATTCCCTTGTATTTCATGTATTTGTTTCAAATTTTTGTTGTGTAATTTTGGTGGTTGTCTTAAAGTTTGCAGTACATATTTTTAACTTACCACACTAGAAAGTCAAAAGAGATTATACCATTTTATATATAGTATAAAAACATGGAACATTTTTCCATTTTCCCTCTTAACCTTTGTGCTGTATCATAGCTTTTACTTCTATATATTATAGATCCTACAATACATTATTATTTTTGCTTTCAACAATTATCTTTTAGAGACTTAAACAAGAAGAAAATTTTTTTCTATTTCCCCATATAGTTGCCATTTCTGATGCTCTTCATTCCTTTGTGTAGCTCCAGACTTTCATCTGGTATCATTTTCCTTCTGCTTAAATAACTTCCTTTCATATTTCTTGAAGTGCAGATTGGCTGGTTATAAATTCCTTTGTGTGTATGAAATGTCTTTATTTTGTGCTCCGCTTTGAAAGTGAGACACCCTACTCTGTCTCCTCAGCTTGGGAAACCACTGGACTCTGTTGGGATTCCCTTTTTGCTCCACTGACTGCAGACTTTCTCCAGGCAGTGAGCTGGGCAGTGACAGCCTTCCCCCATTTGTGTGCTGCTTCTTAGGGGTGACTACTTCCATTGTCGGATGTCCAGTGCCTTGAGAAACTATTTTATCTCTTTTACCTGGTTTTTAGTTGTTTCAGGCATAACAGTTAATCAGGTCCCTCTTGCTCCATTTTGGTCAGAGGTGGGATCTCTGGGCTCTAGATGGAACTGGATTTTCCTGAGAGTTCCTCCCAGTCCACCCAGCTAGAACAGAGCGGCCTTCTCACTGGACACTGGGCATGTTGGTCCAGGGTCATAGAAGAGCAGCATCGTCACAGTGTGACCTCAGCTGAGCCTTCCACTGCGTACTTGGTTTCATTTTAAGTCCCCTCTCTCAAGACTTCCTAAATGTCAATTATCTGACCCACCTGGGCACTATGTAGAATATTCTTATTGTTGTTGTACTGGATTTACAAACTCTAGAAGCACATTAGAGAAAATGAAGGGACTTTGCTAAATTTTAAGCTGTTCCTTGAGCTGCCCTCAATGTTATTTTATCCATTTAGAGTCCAAGTTTTTCCATAGTTCCCCCTAACACAAATGCACACTCATGCTCACTCTCTCTCTCACACACTAAGACACAAGGGAGTATTGCTCAGGCCCTCAAAGACAGATCGCCACAGGGACTTCTGTGAGACACTTTCTCAGCACATATTTTCTAGCCATAATGTCTTCTGAAATCAAAGCCAACCTAACAACAGAATTTCCCCAGTAAAATCACAGCTAATTGACTCTGAATTTATAAACGAGGCACACATTCAAATCCATGCGGGATCTTGTTGTGACCAGTGTGTGTTTTCCAGATTCTCTAAACTCACAGAGTGAAAACAGGGTCATCTATATCAAATCCTCTCAGTGGAAGATCCCTTTCTTTCTCCAATTTGAGAGGCCCACAGAGTAATCATTAGACAAAGGATCGTTTGTGTCAAGTTTTAAGAAAATTTGGCCAAAGCGATTTAATCAAGCCCAATGGAAAGCTTTCTACGAGAGCCTGGGCCACCTGGAACTTTATTCTCGTCATCTGAGATCGAGCGGCTCAGCACCTCACATGGTAGGAGGACTATGTATTCCTTTCCCTTCGTGAAGGCTCTTAAGTTCTGAACTGGGACCTGAGAAATGTTTGAATTGGGTAACGTGAAAGGAGCTTCTAATCTACTAAACAGAACGTCCATACGTGTCATGTCCTGAGGATAAATGTTGGCATCTCCTGTGATTGAAGCTTAGCACTCCTGGCCTCCTGAGGTGAAACTTCAATGAGCTTTAGCTCTTTCAGCCACGAGTTGTTTAGGCTTGAGCTAAGCACGTTACCTGAGCTGGTTTCTGTTTCTTTATCTGTTGGTACAAAAGGGAGATGACAATTCGCTTTCTAAGATCCTTTCCGAATCCAACAGGCTTTGATTATTTTTGTTTAGGTACTGGGCAAAATTACTCTGAATATAATGCTGTTTCATTCAGTAAATTCTATGCAACAGACTAAAATGTGTATGACCAATATACTGGGTCCATGTGACAACAACAACAAAATCCAGATAACTGGCAAAATCTAAGCCATTGACTTAATTCTTTACACCTTATTGAGGCTAATTCATTAATAAAACAGGTCATCCATTGAGATTTCATGTGAACATAAATAATGAGTGGCAGAGTTAGAATAAAGTCTAAGATAGCTCAAAGTTTTTCATCCTGTGCAAAGCTTTCACTCTATATATTATTCCATAAAATAAAAATATGCCATATTAAAGGAAAGAGAGCTCAGAATTGAAAATATAAAACTTCCCATCACTTCAATTTATCCTGTTAGCATCTCAAATTCAACGTTACATTAACATGGTTCATTACACTTAATGATTTCAATAGCAATAAAGACAATAGTTTTCAGAAATCACTTAGATCTTCCCGTGGTCTTTAGAAAAAGATTTTGTTTACTTTCCTGCATAGATCCTTTCCAGGATTTTTAATCTAAACATGATTTCTTTGACAATCCAAATTATGAAAATTATTAGCACAGCTAGCCACTACTGCATCCTTACAGTGATGAACAGTAAGCTAATTAGGTGTGTAGTGGCATATTCTATTGGTAATTAACCAGCTGGGATGGAGTTATTTACACCTCTGGAAGCTGTGTAAATCTTACAGTTCTGAAGCTGGCAATAGAATTTTAAACTTACACTTAAAAGGCTGATGAAAAACTTTAAATATAAGCTTCATTGTTGTTATAAAATTTCATTTTTTATGAGATTTGCATTCCTTTCATTGATTAAATACTCATATCTTCATACATTTATATGTTTGTGTTTATGTATATATATATATATCTGGTCCTGTGTAGGCAGAAAACATTAAAATGTTCAGATTCAAAGGAAATGAGAATTGATGCTAAACTTTGTGGCCTTGTTAATGTTTTGGATTCAAAATCATTTTGAAGATCTAAGGTCCAATAGTATTTCATCTAGTAAAAATAAAACTGAAATTCCCTTAGCAACATGCTATAGTACGGAGCCCATAAAGTCCATTTGAAAACCAAAGGACTGTAAAGTGATCCACTATAATCAAATCTGTCTTGCTATGCTAGATGATATGAACTGTTCTTTAATTGTTGTTTTGCAGAGATAAATAAAGCAAAACACTAGATTCTGATTTATGTGGCATTTTACAAACCAAAATCCATTTTTAAAAAAATTTTGTATCACATTCCCTCAGAAGCACCAGGGAGAATTGAGGACATCATGCTGATGACTTTTATTAGTGTGCTGATATATAAATGATGCTACCTGTGAGGAGTGGGTAGGAGAATGGGCCTAAATGCAATTATCTCCCACTTCATGTCCAATCCTACTCATCCATCAGTGCAGCCCCTGCCTCCTTTACAGACGGGCCCTGCCTGCCCCGCCTCATTTAGCCCTCCTCCTCCTGTAGTCCTAGCAACTGTTATCCTACCTTTATTTCATCATGCAGCCAGAGTCTGCCAAATGACACCCTTTCAATCATTGTTAGATGAGTCTTGCTTATGTTTTATCTTCAAAGTGTGCGTCTCTGGGAGCTTCATAAATAGCATCCACCAGGATTCTGAATAAATCGCAAATTCAGTCACTCAACGAGAAACACTCAATGTATCAGTCACGGTGCTGGGCAGAAGGAGACCCCAGGGAATGACACAGATATAAAGGTGTGTTCTCCTGTAGTTACTCGGGGGGCAGGCAGGGCAGGGTTGCTGAGCCAGGTCCGGGCTTCCTTAGGAGGGTCTGCTGCAGTGAGATGTGCGGCCCGGAGGAGCAGAGGAAACTTTTCTGCACATAGGTGCTCTCAGGTGGAAAAGGGAGAAGCTGTGCCAGATTTATCAATCAGGTGAATTAGCTCACCTCCCCTGGAAAGCAGTGAGTAAGGGGTAGAGAAGAGCAAGAAAAGGGGCTGGGAGGGTGGGCTTCCTGTCATGGAAGACTTATCAGGAGTGGAGACCTTCCTCCTGCTGCAGTCATGTGATGCTTTATGACTGGGATACACTCTGAGAAATGTGTTGTTAGATGATTTTGTCACTATGCAGATAGTGCACTTACACACACCTGGATGGGACAACTCCACTACACACCTAGGCCCTACGTTGTAGCCTATTGCCCCCAGGAAACAAACCTGTACAGCAAGTGATCCTCCTGAATACTGTAGACAATTGTAACACAATGGTAAGTATTTATGTATCTAAGCATAGAAAAGGTGCAGTAAAAATGTAGCATAAAAGAGAAAAAATGGTACACCTATATAGGGCATTTGCCATAGGGCTTACAGGACTGGAAGTGGCTCTCAGTGAGTCAGTGAGTGAGTGGTGAGTGAATGTGAGGGCCTAGGGTATCACTGTACACTACCGGAGACCTGATAGACACTGTGCACTTAGGCTACACTCCATTTATACAAAATAGTTTTCTTCAGTAATAAATTAACCTTAGCTCACTGTAAGTTTTTTACTTTAGAAACTTTCCAAGTTTTTAACTTTTGACTCTTTAGTAATAACAGCTTAAAACACAAACACATTATACAGCTGTACAAAATATTTTTTCTTTACATCCTTATTCTATAAGCTCTTTATTTTTAAAATATTTTATTTCCTTTTACTTTTTAAACTTTGTTGCTAAAAACAAAGACACAAACATACACATTAGCCTGAGCCTACACAGGGTCAGAAGCATCCATGTCACTGTCTTCTACCCCCACTTCTTGTCCCACTGGAAGGTCTTCAGGGGCAATGGCAGGCATTGAAGCTGCATCTCCTATGATCACAGTGCCTTTTTCTGGATGCCTCCTGAAAGAACAGGTGTCACACTAACTGAGCTCCTGTCACATGGAAGGAAACATCAGGGGTAGGAAAAAAGTTCCACCCTAACATCCACAAATAGATGTGTTTCATGAGGACAAGGAGCAAGTTCTCACACTTCTTGGTATTTACATGCCTAAGATTTGTTGTCCTAATTAACATATTGTACCCCTTTTATTCTAATCTTAAGGTCCAAAAGAAAATTAGTTAGGTATGTTTTTCCAATAGCCAAAACAGAAATATGAATGCAATTCTCATTACGACATTTCACATTCATTCAGGGGGAAACTCAGCATCTGCAAAGCCAGAAGAAGAGTCTTGCTTTTCACTGTTCAGTAAGAGCCAATGAGATCTTGAAGTGAACAGATTTGGAAAAGTGACGTGAACAGCCAAGATCAGCAAATAGCAAGGAACACAAAGAAAAGCTAGCAAGAAAGTAGGAAAATCAATATGAAAATTGACCACTAATATATCCATAAGTGTATATATTATTTTAAACAACAGATCTGAATCTGTTGCACACCAGGGCTGCTGTGATGCATAGCTCTGGCGGGTGCATTCTGATTGTCATCTGTCTGACTGACTGGGCAGAGCCCAGCTCCAATGGCTACATTCAATGTTCATGCACCCTCTGGAGCTGTGCCAGGCTGTGTACCTATTTACACCCTATAATGTTCTAACTTTACTGGAAGAAAGGACTGAAACAGTATGATTATCATTCTCTAGTTCTGTGACTACCCATTCATTTCCCTGACAGAAGTGTTAATACTTGAGTGCAGGCACCATCTCTGCGTCACTTTTGCACCCTTTTGAACGCACAACACAGTGCAGGTGTAGAGCACTGTGTAGAGCAAGTACTCAGTAAATTTTCATTTAATGATCCAAAGCTTTCACGGTCTGTTTAACTCTCTATAGCTGAACTTCCAAAACAGTAGCCAATATCTATACATGGTTAATAAGCACTTGAAATGAGGTTAGCCCGAATTGTAAAATACACACAAGATTTTGAAGACTTCAGATGAAATAATGCAAAACATCTCATTAATAATATTTATATTGATAATGTTGAAATGGTAACATTTTGGATATATTAAGTTAAATAAAATATATTATTAATATTATTTTTTCCTGTTTGTTTTTACTTTTTACTTTGGCTATGAGAAAATTTAAAACTATATGTGTGGCTTGTGTTTGTGATTTACATTAGATTTCTTTTGGCTAAGGACGGCCACCTTAGACAAAAACCTGGATGGTAATTTGACTTAAAGTTTATTTATTTATTTATCTATTTTGGTAGCCATACTCATAAGTTAGCACTATGCCAACGGAGTGTAAAAGTTTTGCTGCCATTAGAACTTGTGTAATAATTTCACTGTGGCATATAAAGAATATTTGTATTGCAATAATAACATGATTAAGAATATCAATAGTCAGTATTACCTGTACTCCTGATGAACTTAGAAGTAAATTATGCTCTGTTCGACAATGTGGATTGTCTTTCCCTTCTGAAGTTACCCTCAGATATAGTCAAACCAGGAAGCTTGGACTTCCTTCTAAAAATGATCACTGAGGTCATGCAGTGGAAGGAACTCAGATTTTGAGGAGCTGTGTACATCTGAATGTTAGACTCTGAAAGAAACACGTGGGCGTGGAAACAAGTGTTTTGGGTGCTGCATTAGTATAAAAATCCATCACATCTAACTTTTCACACTTTTTAAAAATTATAAATCGAGATAATGTATTTTACATATTCACTTTTAAATAATTGCTGATAAAATGAAAAATATTCATTAAGGGTAAGGATAATTTTACTTTATGGAATTGACAAATATAATTGCTTTAAAATTATTTTTTGAGGCTTTTTTTTTTTTACTTGACCAAATCTTGGCTTTTGGTTAATTTGAAAATAACATGATAGAAGCATACCTGATGAAAAATTATAAGATGTGATAAACTTACTTGAACCATTTTTGTCACTGTTAGTCATAGTCTTAGTTAAATTTTGTAATATATGTCACATAGGAACATCTTCCTTAAAAATTTTCAATATTTTGAAAAGCATCCCTCTCACATATTTTTAACAAGTGAGAATATGCAGTGTTTAGTTTTCTGTTTGAGCATGAATTTGCTTAAGATAGTGGTCTCCAACTGCATAGATGTTGCTGCAAAGGACATGATTTCATTCTTTTTTATGGCTGCAAAGTAGTCTATGGTGTATATGTACCACATTTTCTTTATCCAATTCACCACTGATGGGCAACTAGGTTGATTCCATGTCTTTGCTATTGTGAAAAGTGCTGCAATAAGCATGTGACTGTATGTGTCTTTTTGGTAAAATGATTTGTTTTCTTTTGGATATGTGCCCAGTAATGGGATTGCTTGGTTGAATGGTAGTTCTGTTTTAAATTATTTGAAAAATCTCCAAACTGTTTTCCACGGTGGCTGAACTAATTTACATTCTTACCAACAGCGTATAAGTGTTCCCTTTTTTCTGCAGTCTTGCCAACACCTATTTTTTTTTACTTTTTAATAATAGCCATTCTGACTGGTATGAGATGGTATCTCGTGGTTTTGATGTGCATTTCTCTAATAATTACTGACATGAGCATTTTTTCAGGTTTGTTGGCTGCTTGTGTATCTTCTTTTGAGAAGTGTCTGTTCATGTATTTTACCCATTTTAATGGGTTTACTTGTTTTTTGCTTAATTGTTTAAGTTCGTTATAGGTTCTAAATACTAGACCTTTGTCAGATTCATAGTTTGCAAATATCTTCTTCCATTCTGGAGGTTGTCTGTTTACCCTGCTGATAGTTTCTTTTGCTGTGCAGAAGCTCCTTAGTTTAATTAGATCCATTTGTCAGTTTTTGTTTTTGTTGCAATTGCTTTTGAGGACTTAGTCATAAATTCTTTCCTAAGGCCCATGTCCAAAATGATATTTCCTACATTTTCTTCTAGGATTCTTGTAGCTTGAGGTCTTATATTTAAATTCTCAATTCATCTTGAGTTAATTTTTTTATGTAGTGAAAAGTAAGGGTCCAGTTTTATTCTTCTGCATATGACTAGCAAGCTCTCCCAGCACTATTTATTAAATAGGAAGTCCTCTATTTGTTGCTTATTTTTGTCAACTTTGTCAAAGACTAGATGGCTGTAGGTGTGTGGTTTTATTTCTGGGTTCTCTATTCTGTTCCATTGGTCTGAGTGTCCAGCTTTGTACCAGCAGCATGCTGTTTTTGTTACTATAGCCTTGCAGTATAGTTTGAAGTCAGATAATGGGATGCCTCTGGGTTTGTTCTTTTTGTTTAGGATTGCTTTGGCTATTCGGCCTCATTTCTGGTTCTATATGAATTTTAGAATAGTTTTGTTTCCAATTCTGTGAAAAATGACATTTGTAGTTTGATAAGACTAGTGTTGAATCTGGGGATTGCTTTAGACAGTATGGTCATTTTAATGATACAATTCTGCTTCTAATCCATGAGCACAGAATGTTTTTCATTCATTTGTGTCATCTATCATTTTTCTAGCAGTATTTTGTAGTTCTGCTTGTAGAGATCTTGCACCTCCTTTGTCAGATGTATTCCTAGGTATTTTCTGTATGTGGCTATTGTAAATGGGATTGTGTTCTTCATTTTGCTCTGTTTGAATGTTATTGGTGTATAGAAATGCTACTGATTTTTATACATTGATTTTGTATCCTGAAACTCTGCTGAAATAGTTTATCAATCAGTTCCAGGAGCTTTTTGGTGGTGTCTTTAGGGTTTTCAAGGTATAGAAAACCACAAAGAGCGAAAGTTTGACTTCCTTCCCTATTTGGATGCCTTTTATTTCTGTCTGTTGTGTAGGCACTATTTTAAAAGGAGTGTTATCTTCAATGTATTTGAGTGACTAGCAATTACATTTTAATTGTTATTAAAATCATAATAAGTTTTTATGAACATTTACTTGGCTGAATTAGAAGCAAAGAGAGAGGGTATGACCTGTGTAATACCTTGTGTTTATTTTCTTTTTCTCTGAATTTCTGTCTTCCCCTTTTTTTAAGTAAATAAGATACAAATGATGAGCATCATTTTGTTGCAGGCATTAGGTGATAATCTAGGAAGGTCTGGAGACAAGACGAGGTGTTCTCAAAGCCACTGGCAGGCCGCCCTATCACCAGGCTAGCATTGCATTTCAAGGGGCACAGTGGTCTTTCTGAACAGTTAACTTGTATTGCCTGTTTCAAATATGACAGTGTGAGTTGGATTCTCCCTGCCTGACTAGGTTTTTAAAAGATTTTTAAAGAGGGATGGGCCAGATATAATTTTTTAAAGAGGGATGGGCAAAATATAATCTGATGGGAAAGATCTACTCTGGGGAAAATACAAAAATTCTGTGTGTTTAATTTTAGCAGATTAAGAAATCACTGAGGAAAGGAACAATTCCAGAGGCAAGATTTTTTTTTTATTCCTCAAATCTGCCACTAGGTTCAGCCGCTTAATTTAGAAAATTGATGACAGATCTATTTATAAAACTGCAAGTATTTTTGTAATGGTAATAGTTTTGTATAATCCTTGAAAAAATATTTCGTTTGGCTTCCCATTAATTAATGGTTCCAAAGATGAATATGGGGTCAAAATGAATCTAAATGAGCTAGTAAGTTTTTTTATGATATGCAAGCACAGGAAAGTTACAGGATGAGAGCATTTTCATCTTTCATATATTTGACAGGGAAACTAGAATATCAAAGCTTTTGTCATTGAACTATACAGTAGTTATTCAGTTTGATTTCAACAAATGTAAAATTAGGAGTCCAACATATTGGAACTCGATATTATTATAATTTGTAATATATTTATATATACTGGGTAATGTGAATAAATTTTACTTATTTAGGTCTGCCTTTTTCTCTTCTATTAAATTCAAATATTTGGACAGTGCTTCATAAAATTAGTAAGATAAGGTCAAAATATATTTCATATTATTTCATGTAAAATGTAATATACAAAATTAAAATCAGAAAATATATGTGATCCTAAAATATATTTAAAATTTGTATTATCTAGAAATACACTCATGAAGGAGAGCTGTGTTCTTTCTTTGAATGGCTACTTTCAGTTAACTTTTCCTTAGATAGACTCTATCAAGCCCATCACTTGAATAAACTGTAAAATAAGATGGAAAACATTGTATAAAAGAATAAGCTAATCAAAAGTCATGACTGAGCTATTTTGTACATAATTGCATACATGAAAATGTGTACATAGCGATAAATATAAACATGGGGGGAGATACAGCTCCAAGGCAAGGAAATATTGACTTCAGAGTGTATAATCAGATTTTTACTACACTTATATTACATGCTAACAAAGCTATTAGCAACATCATTTACAAAATCTACAGGTTCTAAGGGTTGATGATAACATAGGTCATCGTGAAGTACCCTTTTACAAAGTCACAAAAATATTAAGAATCTCTATTGCAGCCTTCTTCAATTCATAGTTGTTATTAACAGGAGCTTAAAAGCAAATTAACCAAAAGGGAGAGAGAAACTATTAATAATTCCACACTTGTCTCTCGTAAGTAAGGCATACTCTGGATCCTTTCCACGTGAGTATAAAAATTGAATGCAGAGAAATAGAAAAAAATGAAAATACATTGTATCCAGGTGGGTGTTGCAGAAAGTTGATGTAATCTTGATTGAGAGAGACAGACAGACAAACGGACAGAGATGGACATAAATGCAGAGATATTCTTCTGAAGCAGAGAACAATATGTAATTCAGAGAGTTACTACTCTTAAAAATTCTTACATTTTACATTTTTACATTTTATTTTATCTTTTTCTATTCAACCTAATAAATATTTTATTAGTGAGGGTTTTTCTTTTTTCACATTCACTTTTAAAATCTATTTGCCTGTCCATTTGTATGTGACACTATATTTAGTGTATGAGTAAGACTCAAATTCAGGCACCTTTCCATGATTTGCTATACATGGCATCCATTTACTCCAGTCAAATACATTCTTGAGAGGTCCAGTGTGTTTATGTCACTGTGTGTGTATGTGTGTGTGTTTATTTTTATCCCTTTCTCTTAGAAAAATGTTAGCATTTTCTGCACACTTTTAGGAATGCTAAATGTTCCCCCTTCCCTCCTTCCACCACATCTGATTTGGAGTAATATTCCTTTACTTTTATTTAGTAGGCATAATGTGATCAGCAAACATTCTACTTTTTACATGTTTTCCTACTCTCCTACCCCTCATTTTTACTACTGTAGCTACACTACCAAAGCATTATAGCCATACTTCCCCTCCTTGCTTCTTTGTAACTATCCCTTCTTCCTAGTTTCATAAGTAAATATATACCTAACCTTCACCATCAATGCTTAAGGCAATGCCTCACCAGATATTTTGGTTTTCTGAATCTTTTTCTCCAGTAGAATCCTCAAGAAGTTTTCATGAGACCAATATTCCCTCATTTGTTGTTTCTTAACAATTTGTTTGAGATTTCATATTGGAAAGTTATTATGGCTGAGTATAAAATCTTTGGCCCAAATTTTTTTTCCTCAAGTTGCCCAATTTCTTCTGGTAGAAAGTATTATTGTCAAAAAGCCTGATGACAACCTTTACGAGTGAATTGGTAATTTTGCCCAGATTTTATTTTTATTTTCAGTGAAGGTCAGTAGCTTTACTAAAATACGCCCCAGTGTTGTTCTTTCAGGATTAAATTCTCCACTAATACGGCCTACCCTTTTAGTAGGTAGTGTCCAGTCTTTTGGGGAGGGAGTTGTCTTGAATTTAATATGTCAGCACTATTCTGTTCCATTGCTTTGAGCTTCTTGTTTGGGGATATATGTGTGTTGAGTCTCTTCTGCCTATCTTCATCTGTCATTTTCTCTAAAACACTTCATCACTCTTTTGATTTTCAATTTTTAAAAAATCCTTTTTTGTCTCCTATGTTTCTTAAACTGTTGTCTGTTATGATTACTTTGTCTTTTGTTCCTTCCAATTTAGGCATCATTTCCTGATATTTATTTTGCATTTTAAGTTATTTCATTAAGTTCTATGTTTTTAATGTCTTCTATCATTTAAAAAATATGTGATCTTGTTGTGAAGCATTATCTTGCAAGTTCTTCTATTGAGGGGCATGTCTTCCTAGCAGGCTTTTATTGTCTGTAGAGATATTATGATGTTTCTTATTCTCTCCTTTTTAAAATAATAATTTTGTAAGGGATTTGACAACAATCTTTTTCTATCTGCCTACCCTTTTAGAAGGAAGGATTGGTCAAGATAACTTTTCTGGTTCACAGCTCCAGAGCCTTCTCTTCTATTGCCTCTACAAAGTGGTTTTTAAAATGACCTCATATTTCTGTGATCTGCCTTCTCTTCTGTCTTTCCCTCCTTTTAGCTGGATTTTCTCTTTTTTTCACTTCTCTGGACCTGGGCAGCTCTGCTCGATTTGGATTTTATCTCTTTGCTTTCCTCAGTGGAGAGATTTGTACTAGAAAGGAAATGGGGGTTTTTAGACTCAAGATCCTTTTCAGACCTCATCACCACCCGTGAACTGGAGCGTGCACAACCTCTCCCAGCTTCACATATGGCATCTGTTGGTGACGTTCCCATTCTGGGATCAGGAGATGGCTGGCTACTCTCCTCTGCTGCCTCTAGCACCGTTGCTGCAGCCACATGGGTCTTAGTGGTCAGAGGTCTGTCCCCATTCCCTTATATTTTAAGGACCATGAGTGTACCTTGCACACAATTTTGATGTAGTTCTTTTGTATATAGGTTTTGGTTTTGCTATCCTAGTTGCTTTACCTGTCTGTGTTAATGAGGGGATTTGGAGAGATTAAAAATCAATATTGCTTTCTTATTTCCTTAATTCTCCGCCTTTTGCCTATAGACACAGACTCCCAGGCTAAAAGCAGCAGATAACAAATATCAAGTCTTAATTTTTCCAAGATAAATGAAAGCTCAGCCTCTTCAACTAAAGCAAAGTGAAGACCACAGTCCTTTCCCATGTCTTTGGCGAGATGTCTGTATTGGCAAAAACAGGAATCCTTAGAAGATCCTAATTACGGGAAATAATTACTCACAGACAAGTTGCCCTTCATTTAAACTGTCAGGGTAACAATGTAAAGAAAACATAATACTTTCAATCTGTACCAATCCAGGAATGGTGTGATCTTAAGGCTGACTGCCAAGAGCACAGGCCAGCTGTTACAGAACTTAATTAAAACAGTTTTGATAATTAGCACAACTTGTTTATGAATGTGAGAGTATTTCTAATGTGAATACACCGGTCACCTTGTCAGTTACAGGGAACAGAGGAAAAAATCCTATGACATATGGAGTTGTGAACCAGTTATTAAAAAACAAACAAACTTAGAATTGCTCTTGAACTATCCTCCATTCTTTGCCACACTCATAAAAACAATAAAAATAAAACCAAACATGCATAGACCCCTCCCAACCTGATTTCTGCAAGTAGTTTAAGAAGCAAAAGCTGTTATGCTTTGTTAAAAATTATTTTGGTTGCAAACAAATAGAAAGGGATCCAGACCGGTTTGAGTGGTGAGTATTCCACAGAGCGGCTGCCTGAGTCCAGCAGCAGCGTTTGCATCATGGTGCTGCTATTTCCCTGCGACGATGCACAGCAATCTTTCTTAATTTTGTCATATTTTTGCTTTTATTTACTAAGGAATAACAGATCACCCAGACAATCTTTTTTTTCCTCCCTTCTATGTGTTTCATTCTGAAAGGTCCATTGCTCTCCACTGATACTTTGCAGTCTGAGCTCAGTGTTATAACTGTTCTAAAAATGTCACATTTGGAAGGAAGAGCTGTAGCCTGCTCTTTATTGCCCAGTACCTCTAACAGCCCTGCCACCATCAATCAGCAAAATGTCTACAATTAACTCTTGCTGTTGTCTCCGAAGCCTGGTTGCTGCCCCCACGGCCTCAGCACCCTCTTCCTGCACCTCCCTCCACGGCTTCATGACACGATCTCCTCCCTGTCATGCTCTTCGGAGGCTGTGTCCCTGTGCCTGCCCGTCCTGGGCAGGTGGAGCCCAGTGGATGGGCCTTGGACCTCTTCTTTCTCCCCAAAGTACTCTCCATGGTGAGCCATCACTTTAGCCCAGATTCTCTCCCAAGTTCCAAATTCACACCCCCAGACACCTCCTGGGCACCAGCACTCCACTTCTGTGTGCACAATAGCCACTGCAAAGCTCATCGTGTCCATGGTGCAATCATAACCTCGCAGCTCCCACTCCGCCTGCCCCTCACAGAGCTGCCCTCTCCCATCATGGCCCCCATCTGGGTTGATCGACAGCACTGTGCACACGGTACCCAAGATAGAAGCCAGGAGTTGTCCTTGGCCGTGGACACTTCCTCACTCTCATGTTTAAATCCTTTATTTCAACCATTTCCTTCTGTTTCCTAGATGTCTCTTGAATGTCTGTGCCTTCCCACCCTGCTGACCCTGTAAGATTAAGCCGCCTTCCTAACTGAGCAATGCTGGGCAGGAGATGTTTGTCTGGCTCCAGGCTTGTCTCTCCCCAGCCCGTGGCTCCCATCGCAAGCTGATCGTTCATTCTTGAAACAGATCCCATTTCTTATTCTCACAATTAGCGTCTTTCCATTTCCTTTCTGATGAACTCTAAGCTCCCGACGGCCTCCCTCCTGACCTGGCTCCTTCCCTGGAGTCCAGCCTCATCTCTCGCTGTTGCCCCACCTTCAGCCCCAGCTTCAGCTGTCCTGAATTCTGCAGTTCCCCAAGGCCACCATTCACCATGGTTTCCATCATGGGCCCCTGCCTTTGCCTGGGATGCCCTTGCTGCCTCAAGGGAGGCACTGTCGTTTCCTCAGGGGAGCCTGCTCCCTGTTATTCTGAGTTAAGCATCAGAATAAAGAGTTTACTTTTTATAATTTTATCATAACATTCTCTTATAAAGATCAATTTCAATATCCCAAAATATTTGATTTCTTCTTTTGAGAATTCTGACTTTTCAAAAGTAGTGATGCACAGCCGACCACGGACCCCCTGCTGGGAGGCAGTCTCTGAAGCTGCCAGTGGTCTTCAGCCACGCGCATCCACTTGGCCAGCCAGACACACACCTGCTGCTGCCACAATGGGGCAAGTGCACTCAGACCATCTGAAGGAAGGTGGGGCTGAAACCCACTGACTCATTTCTACTTTCAACAGGGGTTTATTAAGCACCTACTATGTGCTCAATAATATTCCCTACCTGTTGAATTGGGAGTTTCATGAGAAATAAGGCAGCCTTAGTTCCTGCCCTGTACTCTAAAAACAGCTAAACACATGATGTAATAATTGCCACGTAGGAAGAGAGCATCAGTGTCTCTGGCTGAGCTCTTTGCCACCTCACAGTCACACTGTCTGAACTGTGTGCTTCTCTTACTGCTGAAGGCTGCCGAGATAAAAGCAGTCACCTCAGAGTGAGAGTTCAGGGATTCAACTGGAAGAGAGCACCAGCTGGGGGCCCCTTGGTGGGAATGTGGTTCGTGAGGAACTGGAGTTCCAACCAGGAGCAGCTTTGAGGCACTTGCTTCTCACTAACAGGAGTGTCCCAGGAAACACCAAAATCCAACTAAGCAGGCGACATGCCAATTTTAATTACCTGCTCCAGTGAGTCATCAGTTATTACATGTAATGAAATTAACTGTAGCACTGAACCCACAGTTATGTGGATTATTTGCCATTTTCCTCACAGTATTCAACATTTTAAAAATCTGTGGCAAGTCTGAGATTTAGGAATAGTGAAATTTCCTTCGATTTGTCCTGGATCATGATTTACTTATAATATGTTAACATTGAATTGGCTTAAATAATATCCTGCTTCTCTTTCTTTGAGATTTCCATCCTATTAAGAGCAGAAAGGAGCAATTTTTGTGAGTATCCCAGTTCTGATGGGCCACCATGCTCAACAACCTTTCCTAATTTTTTTTCTTATTTTTACTTTGACTTACTGGAGAATTGCAATGCATGTAGATCTTATTTTCAGAAGATGCCAATGTTAACATGCCTATTTAGCTCTCCCAGCCATGCTCCTTTTCTTGGGCAATTGTCTTCTTTTAAATCTCAACTTTTATTTAGATACAGGTGGTACATACGCAGATTTGTTACATGAGAATATTGCATGATGCTGGGGCTCAGAGTAGGAATCCCGTCACCCTGGCCATGAGCATAATACCCGATGGGTAGTTTTTTAACCCACCCGCCTCCTTCCACCCTCCAGTAGTCCTCAGTTTCCATGTGCATGTCCATGTGTGCTCAGTGCTTAGCTCCCACTTATCAGTGAGAACATGCAGTATTTGATTTTCTGTTCCTGTGTTAATTTGCTTAGGATAATGACCTCCAGCTCTATTTACGTTGCTGCAAAGGACGTGATTTCATTCTTCACTATAGCTGTGTAGTATTTCATAGTGAATATGTACCACATTTTCTTTATCCACTCCACTGTTGATGGGCACCCAGGTTGACTCCATATCTTTGTCATTGTAAATAGTGCAGTGATGAGTATGCAAGTGTATGTGGCTTTTTTGGTAGAAAAATTTATTTTCTTTTGGGTATATACACAGGAATGGGATTGTTGGGTCAAATGATAGCTCTGCTTTAAGTTCTTTGAGAAATCTCCATACTGCTTTTCACAGTGGCTAGACTAATTTACGTTCCCACCAGCAGTGTATAAGTGTTCACTTTTCTCTGCAGCCTCACCAACATCTGTTGTTTTTTGACTTTTTAATAATTGTCATTCCAACTGTGTGAGATTGTGTCTCATTGTGGTTTTGATTTGCATTTCTCTGATGACTAGTGATGATGAGCAATTTTTTGTACGTTTGTTGGCTGCTTATATGTCCTCTTTTGAGAAGTGTCTGTTCATGTTTTTTGCCCATTTTTAAATGGGGCTGTTTCTTTTTACCTTGCTCAATTGTTTAAGTTCCCTAGAGATTCTGCATTTTGTTGAATGCATGGTTTACAAATATTCTCTCCCATTCTATAGTTTGCTTGTTTAATCTATTGGTAGTTTCTTTTGCTGTGCAAAATCTCTTTAGTTGAATTAGGTACCACTTGTCTATTTTTGTTTTTGTTGCACTTGCTTTTGGGGACTTAGCCAAAAATGCTTTGCCACAGCCAGTGTCAAGAAGAGTATTTCCTAGATTGTCTTCCAGGATTTTTATAGTTTAAGATCTTACATTTAAATATTTAATCTATTTTGAATTAATTTTTGTATATGGTGAAAAATAGGGGTCCAGATTCAATCTTCTAGCTAGCATATGACTAGCTGGTTATCCCAGCATTATTTATTGAATAGATAGTCCTTTCCCCATTGCTTGTTTTCATTGGCCTTGTTGAAGATCAGATGGTTGTAGGATATGCAGCTTTATTTATGAGTTCTCTCTTGTGTTCCATTGATCTATGTGTATATTTTTGTGCCAGTACCATGCTGTTATGGTTACTATAGGCTTACAGTATAGTTTAAAGCTGGGCAATATGATGCCTCCACCTATATTCTTTTTGCTTAGAAGTGCTTTGATTATTCAGGTTCTTGGTTCCATATGAATTTTAGATTTTTTTTCTGATTCTGTGAAGAATGACATTCAAAGTTTAATAGGAATATCATTGAACTGTAAATTGATTTGGGCAGTATGGCCATTTTTACAATATTGATTCCTCCAATCCATGAACATGAGATTTTTTTTTTATTTGTGTCACCTCAGCAGTGTTTTGTAGTTCTCCTTGTAGAGATCTTTCACCTCAAGAAAACATCAGACCAATATCCCTCATGAACATAGACACAAAATTCCTCAACAAAATGCTAGTAAATTGAATCCAGCAGCACATCAAAAAGTTAATACACCATGATCAAGTAGGCTTTATTTCTGGGATGCAGGGCTGGTTCAACATATACAAATCAATAAATGTGATTCAGCACATAAATAGAATCAAAAGCAAAAAGCATCTATTGAGATATGCTTATCTCAATAGATGCAGAAAAAGCTTTCAATAAAATCTGACATCCCTCCGTGATAAAAAACCTTCAACAGACTAGGCATTGAAGGAACATCGCTCAAAATAATAAGAGCCATCTATGACAAACAAGAATGCCCACTCTCACAAATCCTATTCAACAGAGTATTGGAAGTCCTAGCCAGAGCAATCAGGCAAGACAAAGAATTAAAAGCCATCCAGTTAGGAAAAGAAGAAGTCAAACTATCTGTCTTTGCTGAAGATATGATTCTATACCTACAAAAATCATAAAGACTCTGCTGAAAGGCCCCTAGAATTGATAAACAACTTTAGTAAAGTCTCAGGATACAAACCCAATGTACAAAAATCAGTAGCATTTCTATACGCCAACAACACCCAGGCTGAGAGTGATATCAAGAGCACAATCTCACTTCCAGTCACCATGAAGAAAATGAAAGACCTAGAAATACAGCTAACAAAGGAGGTGGGCCATTCTTTGATGTTTCATACAAACCAGTTTTAAGCAAACCACCTTGTTGTGCAATTGTGAGAGGAAAATGCGGAAGGAGATTGGCTGCAAATACTAAACCCAGCATAGTTAGGATTTATTTTCCTTTTGAATTTCAAGTTTGAAGCCTTGTCTTTGATTTGCATGGAAAAGAACCAGAAGGTGCTGAGGGGCTGTGGTTCCCATCAGGATTCTGGGGCCCGCGGTTCTTTCCACACAGCCTCAGAGCTGAGCTGGAAGCCAGGGGGCAGGCCCAGGACCATGTACAGAGGTGCACAAGTTAAGAGCACAAAGGTTGGCAAATGCAGATGAATATCCAGTTTAGGCAATTAATAAGGCTTTGGTTAAAGCTATTCTAAAGCTTTAGCTGTAAATATACATAAAATAAAGCTATTCTATACAATTTAGCTAAAGTTATAGTTAAACTATTCTAAAATTTATAGGGAACCAAAAAAAGAGCCTGAATAGCCAAAGCAAATCTAAGTAAAAAGAACAAAGTTGGGCACATCACATTGCCCCAGTTCAACCTATACTATGAGACTATAGTAACCATTAAACTAAAGCCTCATTAAACTAACCATTAAACTACAGCCTTTTATAAGAAATCAATTTGATAAAAGGGAACAACATAAAAGTTTATCTCACTGAAAGCCTTGTGTAAGAATTCGGAAATTAGAATCCAGAGGGAAAAATTATATGCATTTAGCTAGTCAACGTATTTTGATTCAGACAAATGTCAAGGAAATCTTTCTTCTTCCCTGCATATTTCGCACTTATTTATGTTTTCCCAAAAATTATTTTGGTGCAGTTTAACTATGACTATTGAATATATGTGACCTTTCTAATTATTAAATTGCTTTGGTAGAATAATTTTATACACTGATCTATGATGTTTCTAATAATAAAAAGCAAGAAAATGCATAATAGCTAGATGTATGCTAGATTAGAAAAGAAATGTGAGAAAATATGTTTACAAAACACTGTTACTATAGTGCTGTGTCCTTAAATACATGTTGATGGGAGAAGCATCAAGGAGTCCGCTAAGGTCATCTCCCAGGTTCCCCCATGAGACCTCACTCTCACGCAAGAATCTATTAACTTGTGTTCTCCATTTTACTGTCAGGTCCTTGAGGGAGGGATTATGCTCATCCTGTGCCAAGAGCATCTAGTTTGTGGAACATGGGAGCACTTAGCAAATATTTTGTTGAATGACTAAATAAGGCATTTCATAGCTGAAAACTTCAGAAAAGGGCCATGTGCCCAGGCACAGAGGGACTGGTTACAGAAGAGATGCCACAGCAAATTAGGGTGATCCAGAAGCTTCTTCCCAGGAAAAGTCTTGTTGTCAGGATGTCTTTTGGGATTGTATCCATATTGGAAGCCCTGGGGTAGGCAGGTTATTGTTCATCAGCTCTGAGCAACGTGGATATGCTCCATATGAACATGGGAGGATAAAAATAGCATCCTCCTGTGCTTGCTGCAAAAGGAGCACTCAAGACAAATGATAGGCCCACCAGGGATGGCTGAAAGGTGCCTGCATCTTTTAAACATCTACTGTGGATTTGAATGAAAATGTACATAATTATAGGATGAGAAATTTACTTTTGATCTGGGCTGGAAATAGAGTGTGACTCTGGTTGCGTGTATTTTTTCAGACAAACCCTGCTTGCAGGCATTCTGCATTTATCTGGGGTTTGCAGAACGTTTTTTTCCTCAAGGTTCGTCTGACTGCTCTTGATTTTTTCATCTTTTAATACTGAGCAGATCTAATTTCTGTACAATATTGCATTCATTACACTGAAAATTGTGCTATATTTAATGATGCAAGTAAATTGAAAAGTATTGACTAAAATCTGGAAACATTTCTCTCTTAAAATCGCTGTTTCCAAATGTCAACTGAATTTCTAGAATTCATTGAATGTCCCTTTGTCTAGGTTATGGGAGCATTTCCAAGGTGATTCTCAATGTACACTTTTAGCCTCACATGAACAGAAAAAAATCTTACTATGGTGTTTTAGAACACCAGCCCCTTAATTCTCCCCTACACTCAGAGCTACAGGATATAATAACCCAATCCCACAGATAGAGGGGGCCTGCCTGGCTTTAACCCCAGAAGACATCACGTCAGGTTCGGCAGAGAGCAATACAGAAGCACTTCCATAAAGGCTCTTTCGCGGCTTTCATGGCCAGTCAGGAGATGATAAAACAGAATGGGGAGGAAGTGGGTGTTCTCGTGGCACCCAACAGGGCGCAGCTCCTTCATCTACATAGAATAAGCAGAGCCTATTTCTCATTCATGCACCCATGAAAATGGGTGTTTCTGATTGGAGAGCAGCTCTTTTCCAGTGGTAATAAGGGGCCAGGACTCTCCACACTGCCCCCCACCAACCACCTTCAGCACTGGCTTCCCAGATCTCTGTGCAGCGCTGCACAAGCCAGGGAAGGGAAAGGGCACGCCAGCCTTGAGAGAAGCTGTGAGTCACTTCCTCCCTCCCACGGTGCTCTAGACGCCAGCCACATGGTCATGCATACTAACCCCAAAAGAGGCCGGCAGAGGTGGTTCATTTGGGTGAACCCCAAATGAAATAGAAGTAAGTTTTATAAACAGCTATCTAGTCTCTAACCCATTCCAATAAGCCGGGAAATTATAAGTATAAAGAAGTTAAATCCTACATGACTGAAAGAAATCTATCCTATAAGATCACCTATTGTAGGCTCTGTGCCTGTCTTTTTCTGCTAAGAAGCTGCTGTATCAAAATTACAGAAGATCTCCAGGTACCTAGTGACATTCTTTGGGCATTCAAGAGCATAACTCACACCTTCCAAAGTTAGATTTTGATCATTTCGCACCTCCATGGATGGGTAGTGTCAAATTCAGGTTCTAACACAATCATCCTTTAAGATCATGCAGCTCTATGAGACAGAGATAGCCATCCACGAGGCCTTGCTTCTGGATCTCAGGTGGCACCACCGCTTTCTGTTCTGCTAATGAGTAAAACTGGCTCCATACAAATACACATTAAATATGATTCACTGAAATATGAAAAATATATTTCAAAAAACAAATATTTAAATATTCGTTTTTTCCTATATAAAGTTTAAATGATCAAAAATGACATCAATAATATAAAGACAATGGTAGTGCTTTACTTAATATGAAACTCTAAATCTTATCAGGGCTGTGTGCAGGCTAATCTCAATGATCTCAGTTATTTTTCTTGTGCCTAGTTTTGTCACTCTAATTCCAAGTCTTGCTTTTGAAGTAATGTAACAATTTTCTTATAAATTTGTTGGAAGTATCATTTTACAACCCCCAACTGGGGAGGGCAGGAAAATACCCCCCAAACACATTCACATCCTAATCCTGGAACCTGTGAACATGTCGTCCCACACAGCAAAAGGGACATGACAGATGTGATTAAGTTAACAGGTCTTGAGATGGGGTGATTAGCCTGGATTAGCCAGGTGGGATCAACAGGAGCACATCTCCAGTCCTTACAAAGAGGAGGCAAGGAGGTCTCAGTTAGAGAGAGGAGATGTAACAGTGGAGGCAGAGGTTGAGTGGTGTGCTTTGCAGATGGAGCAAGGGGACATGCCCCAAGGAATGCAGGCAGCTCCTGGAGGCCGAAAAGATGAGGAGACAGATTCTCCCCTAAACCTCCAGAACCAGAAACCGCCTGAACCAATGCAGCTCTGCCACCACCTTGATGTCAGCCTGCAAGACCCATCTCAGACTTGTGACTTCAGAATTATCAAATACACTTGTGTTGTTTTAATATACTAAGTTTGGGGTAAGTTGTTACAGCAGCCATAGGAGATGAACCCCAACAGCTTCAAGCCAGCCTCTCTGAGCACCTCATGGCCTGGCTGCCTTTTTAATTGCTCTAGGTTACCATCTGTGGCAGACACTTTCAGTGGCCTTACCCAGCGTACTTCTCCCTTTCCTCCAGGGGATAAAGATAGTGTTGTGCTAAACAAATCTGCATTGCCAGCCATATGGATTGCATCGATTTGGAAGGAACTTTCAACCAATGGTGGAAAGGAGAGGAATTGTTTCTGAGAAGTTTTCCTACCTCTTGAGACAAAAGGAAAGTTTTGTCCCTTTTTTTGCTTCTGGATGTTGTCATGTCTAGTTGTGATTCCTGGAGCCCCTGCAACCATTCTGTGATTGGAAGGTGAGCTGCAGACCCTCTGCAGACTACGTGGGGGATGGCTGGGAGCAGAGGGTACTTGATGCCATTGCTGAACTGCTCAGTCCTCCAACCAGCTGTAGAGCTGCTCTAGGGACTTCCTGATTCTTGCTGCTGAACAAGCTGATTAATACAACTGCATAGGTACTTGTTGGGCATAGCTTTCAGACCTTCCAGGAGTAAATGAGGAGCAGGAGAAAAGTAATTGTGAACAAGAGAGGGTGAAAGGAAAAAAGGTTCGTATAAATGATAGATACCAGAAACTTCATACAATTAGGAGGAAAATTACTTCCAGTAACATCAATGAAATAAACCTTTTTATCTATTTCATGGTTTGTATTTTTATATTTCCTTTTATATTCTGTTCTTTTTACTCCATTGAGTGAAGGAGATAAAGTCTTGTTCTGATGTGAAATGTACCATCAGAGTCACAAGGGCATCCATGGCATATGAAACTACACCTGTGCCTTACCTGGGCAGGCAGGAGACTGTTTCACTCACCTTGTGGATAAGCATGGCCAGTCCACTTCTATGATACATATGTATGCATACATTTTTATATGAGAAATAGATTTCTCTAGATGTATAGAATTAGCCAAAATTCTATCAAGACACAGTAAGTTCCAACATAAAGTTTCTTCCAGCTTGTGAGAGATGATTGACACATCTCTTCCTAGTGATTTCAAGTTGGAGGCTTGAAATTTGTACCACAAAAATCAGCAGCTACCGCTCATCAGAGCTCCCCTTCCCAGAGCCAGTTGTTATTCTCACAGGAAAGGGGTCCCCTTCCAGACCCCAAGAGAGGGTTCTTGGATCTCATGCAAGAAAGAATTCAGGGTGAATCCACAGTGCAAAACAAAAGTAAGTTTATTAAGAAAGTACAGGAGTAAAAGAATGGCTACTCCATAGACAGAGTAGCCCTGAGGGCTGCTTGTTGCCCATTTTTATGGTGATTTCTTGATGATATGGTATACAAGGGGTGGATTGTTCATGCCTCCCCCTTTCAGACCATATAGGGTAACTTCCTGATGTTGCCATGGCATTTGTAAACTGTCATGGCACTGGTGGGAATGTAGCAGTGAGGACGACCAGAGGTCACTCTCATCGCCATCTTGGTTTTGGTAGGTTTTAGCCAGCTTTTTTACTGCAACCTGTTTTATCAGCAAGGTCTTTATGACTTGTATCTTGTGCTGACCTCCTATCTCATCCTGTGACTTAGAATGCCTTAACCATCTGGGAATGCAGCCCAGTAGCTTCTTCAAGCTGAATAGGTGCAATGATATTCCTGCCTAACTACTAGGGTCTCTTGTGTTCAGGGTAGAGAGGAGCTCAGTCAGAAAGCATCAGTATGGCAAGGGCCATTCATGACTCTTGAGTTCCAATAAGAGGTGATATCTGGAAGATTAATAAGTACTCAGTTTAAGAAACCGTTGAGTAAGCTTATTCTGCATTCTTACTCAAAGAGTACAGCAGCAATATATTCTACAATAATAAAGCCAAATAAGTAAAATTATCCCAAGTAAACTAAATTAGAAGGCTTTCCATGAACTAGGCAACTGTTGGAACCAAGCTGGTAGGGGGTTGCTAGATGATTCCAGTACATGCCCAGAATTAGAACACTGATTTAGATTTTTACATTACCCATCCCTCTTGTTTCTTCTGAGCAGCAGTCAGAGATCACTGGTTGGTTTGCAGGAATAAGCACGGTTAGCCTAAATTGCAAAAACAAACTTAAAAACAACTGATGAGACTAGAATCTAATAACAAGTGTACCATAGTTCTTACAACATAACTTTTTTGTTTGCAGTTTCCCATTTTTACTAAAGACAAATCAGCAAGACAGATTTGCTTTATTATACTTGGCCTGATTATTTGTATAAAGTACAGCAAGAAAAATTATCTTTTACATAAGCTCTTTTTAAATTGGCTTTGATGGAACTCTATTCCATAGAAGAAATCTTAGATAAGACTTTTTTAAAGCTGAGCCCAGCCATGGGTTTGTACCCTCAAATATCTATGAGTTGGGTAAATCCCTTTTTCTGAGGTCCCAAGATAACTTGGAGCTCCTGGACCTGTTAGAAAGTGACACTCTTTACTTGCCACAGGTCAGAAACCTTGTACAGGGACTGTATAATAGGCAAGGTATGAGGCCAGTTTTCCAAACGGCTTTTATTGGCTCTACAAGTCAAGTTTGACTCCTTAAAGGAAAGCAAACTATTCCAGTCAAAGCCTTGGTAAAATAACCAGTTTCTCCAATTGTGTCCTGTTGCAAAAGAAAACAGATTCTTATTGCACCTATGCAAATAACTGTATTGCCATAAATTAAGAATATTCACAAATAGTTTCCAAATTCTGGAGAAATCAGATAGAGAGAAACAAATATGCTCCAGATTTTGTTTACAGGAGTATAGTTTACTTAATTGTTAAAAAGCTGTAAATAGCTCAAAAGTTTTCTTGACTCTGAAGAACAAAACAAAGAATCAGCAGCATTTTAAGCAAAAAGTTAAAAAATATTACTTTAGACTTTCATTAGTTTAGTCCATGCAGTTAACTTCTGTTTGATATTCATGAACATTTCAGCTCTCTACGAGAGTTCTGAAAGTTTTTTCCTCTATTCTAAAGTCATAATTTCCAAAGTTATCAGAAACTTACATTCAAGAGCACCTGTCAAAGCCCTATAGCTTATTACAAACCACCTTTGGAAGATGATCAAAATAAGACAATTGTTTGTGGATGACAAAACATGTTAGGACAGCCACAGTCAAAAACACGATTAACAAAGAAATTTGGTTACCTTTGTGGCATACAATAATTCAACACAATTATAATTATTACTGATAATGTACACTAAGTCATATTAGAATTATAGGAGTTTTTTATAATTTTAGAAGACATACCAATAACATATTTATACAAATACAGCCCAAAGAAAACCAAACAATCATTTTGTATTTGACAATGCCTCCTGTGTGACTTTTATACCAAATAAGCCGAATGTCACAGTTGCATTAGTGCATTATTGATGTCAGACTCAATTCTTAGTAAACCTTATAGATAAATATATCCAATCTTATTCAGTTTGACCATAAGGTAAGATTCTTATAAACCTTTTATAACCCTTTACAAATTTTTGTTAAAGAGCGGATCATAAGCAGGTTTTTGCTCTAAGAAAAACCTATTATGCTTTTATTCCAATGTTTAGTTCATGGTAAAACTGAATAATGCCACTTTAATTTTAGTCAATGCAGAATCTCTTACAATTCAGTTTTCACAAACCTTCCATAACTTGCTTAAGCCTTCAGCTTCATCCTAACTTAAAACAATCCATTAACCCTTTAATCTAGGCCAAAAAAATTACATTTCCATGCCTTTTTATAATCTTTTACCAAAAACACAGTTCACTTTTCTTATACACCTTGTATATAGAACTGTGTCTTCAGTAGTCTCAAATACATGTTACACTGTTAACTCTTAGCAGCTTTTACTTTTGATGAAAAACCTGGTTAGTAAGCAACTTTATTTATGTAGTAGATGTGAGGCCTAGGACACAGACAGAAGTGCAGATAAGGTCTGACTCTCTCCAGCATTTAACTTCACATGCCTCAGGCCTTACCTAGAATCTAATGCTCCAAAATAAATGGAACAGTTTTCAAAAGTCAAAGAAACAGTGTATAACCTTAAAGCATTTAGTAAACTTAATATCTGATCTGCATAATTTAGATTAAATATTTATAGTTCTGAGGATATTTTTATTTTATGAATAATCTTTAAAACTCTATTTTCCAAAGATTACTTAAGTCACATGAACTAAATAAAAGGCATTACACTTTTTACTTTTCTGACAAAATATTTGATTTAAGTACTTATTATTAAACCAATTAATTAAAGCTCTTTCATTTATAAACATCATACACATAATACATATAAATACATAGAAATATAAAAGATAGAGGACTCATTTTCCAAGCCAGGAATTGAATCCTGAACCCAGGCCACCGTTGTGAAAAGAGAAAGCGTGGCCACATGGTTACAAGGTCAAGCTCCCAAGGACATAGAAGACAAGAGGGAAACCTCATCCAGTGTTTTTTCAGGGACCTGTAGCAAAGTTTATAACTGACCAGTATGCTGGGCCACCTTGAATGGCAGTCTTACAGGTGTCCTAAGCCCATGTTCTATCCCAAGTGACCCCTCATTATAACAGAACAATACAGAAAGACACATAAAGCACACCAGATTGGCTACAGCTTAAGACTAGCCTCACAAATCCTTTTTCCCATTAATCAAAACCTTACAGAGGAGATAAACAGTGATTTTTACCATTCATTCAACCAGTTCGCACAGAGAGAGAAAGAGCGGAAAAGCCCTGCAGCAGGGCGGGACGGCAAGGCGCTCAGGGAAGCCAGAGAAAGACCCACCCATTGCAGCAACATTGAAAAGTTCAGGCGGCTGCTTGTCAGTAGCAAAGGGATCTTTTCCAGCAGTCCCATCAGCTCTCAAGTTTCCCCTTTTAGGGAAGAAAAAGCTCCCCATGTCCCACAATCCTGTACATGCCTAATTCTCTCACTCACAGCTATTAGCAAAGAGCAAAGCAGATTATTCCAAAGAGAATAGCAGTTAACATCCTGTAGTACCAAACCCGTTCTTAGCTGAGAGGGACTTTAATGAGAGGGACTTTACCAAGAGGGCCTCTAAACCCCTAAATCTTAGAAGGCACTCTAACCCTCCTAAATTGGGCTTCTAACCCAAGGTTGTTCAAGCATCCTTGCCTTTTATGAAGAGGGGCCTCTAACCCACTCATTCTTAAGAGAGATTCTAACTCCCCTAAGTTGGGCCTCTAATTCAATCCCATTCTTTACCCGGGTATATGCACCCCACTTACCTGAAGGCCACCAGTCAGTACCACAGTCTCTTTCCTTTGGGTTGGGGGATCTCCTCAGCATCGTCCCTTCTGTGTTCACCAGAAAGACATTACCAGACACCACCACTTACCTAGTTAGCCTTTGGGTCAGGGTTTCTGCACTATAGTCCCTTTGTGGTCACCAGAAAAATGTTACAGGAAAGGGGTCCTGATCCAGACCCCAAGAGAGGGTTCTTGGATCTCGTGCAAGAAAGAATTCAGAGTGAGTCCACAGTGCAAAGCAAAAGCAAGTTTATTAAGAAAGTAAAGGAATAAAGAATCGCTACTCCATAGACAGAGCAGCCGCGAGGGCTGTTGGTTGCCCATTTTTGTGGTTATTTCTTAATGATATGCTAACAAGGGGTGGATTATTCATGCTTCCCCCTTTCAAACCGTATAGGATAACTTCCTGATGTTGCCATGGTACTTGTAAACTGTCATGGTGCTTGTGGGAGTGTAGCAGTGAGGATGACCAGAGGTCACTCTCGTCGCCGTCTTGGTTTTGGTGGGTTTTAGCCGGCTTCTTTACTGCAGTCTGTTTTATCAACAAGGTGTTTGTGACCTGTATCTTGTGCTGACATCCCATCTCATCCCATGACTTAGAATGCCTTAACTGGGCCGGGCACAGTGGCTCATGCTTGTAAACTCAGCACTTTGGGAGGCTGTGGCAGGCGGATCACCTAAGGTTAGGCGTTCCAGACCAGCCTGGCCAACATGGCGGAACCCTGTCTCTACTAAAAATACAAAAATTAGGCCGGGCATGGTGGCTCATGCCTATAATCTCAGCACGTTGGGAGGCCAAGGCAGGCAGATCACGAGATCAGGAGATTGAGACCAGCCTGGCCAACATGGTGAAACTCTGTCTCTACTAAAAATACAAAAATTAGCCAGGCGTGGTGGCGGGCACCTGTAATCCAGCTACTTGGGAGGCTGAGGCAGGAGAATCACTTGAACTTGAGAGGCGGAAGTTGCAGTGAGCCAAGATCGTGCCACTGCACTCCAGCCTGGGTGACAGAGTGAGACTCCATGTCAAAAAATAATAATAATACAAAAATGAGCCAGGCATGGTGGTGTGTGCCTGTAATCCTACCTACTTGGGAGGCTAAGGCAGGAGAATCACTTAAACCCGGGAGGTGGAGGTGAGTCGAGATCATGCCATTGCACTCCAGCCTGGGTGACAAGAGCAAGACTCCGTTTAAAAAAAAAATTGCTTTAACCGCCTGGGAATGCAGCCCAGTAGGTCTCAGCCTCATTTTACCCAGCTCCTATTCAAGATGGAGTTGCTCTGGTTCAAACGCCTCTGACAGTTACACATTTGCCAGTACACCACTGGGAACAATGAAAGGAAATACTTGGTTTCTACTCTCATTGATGATTTTAACTTTAATAACTTTCGGTATTGCCTTATTTCTAATCAAAATGTAATGGCATGACTAATATTTTAATTTGCTAAGTCAATCTGCTCAGATCTAATGAATTGATCTGCTAAAATTAATTGCTAATGCTAATAGTATGTTGCAAGATTGAAGGTTTAACCACTTGAAGCATGCAAACTTATCTTGTGGATGTTTAAAACTTATTTTATCTCTCTATATGTTAAAACTATATAGACTATCAGAAATTGGCATTAGGGAATTATTTAGCTCTCTCATTTTCCATAGTTCCAGGCCTTACAAAGAGCTGCACTGTGAGTACAGACAGTACTGAATCTGACTCACAGCCGCGTTCTGGAAACTGCTAGGCTGCATATTGTGGATCATAACACATAACCCTGGAATGAGGCCAGATCTAATAAACCTAATAAGCTGCGCCTTGTTTGACACAATTCATGAACTGAAAGTGCAGGAGCCTAAATGAAATCAAAGGCCCCTTTCAGTTGGCAAAGAACAATGAGCCTAAATAAGTTAGGATTGATGAGTGGGCAATTCAATCACCTCCTGCCTTTGGGCGAGTCATTTTACCCTAAATGGGATGCTGGTTCTCACTTGTGAATCAAAAGGGGATTGAAATGAAGGATTTAAAGTCACACAAAATGACTTGTTATCCCAGATGACTAAAGCCAGGAGGTCTGAAACCAACACTTGCTTGATGTGTTTTGCAGAAATTTCCACACACTAAAATAGAGGACACTTGATCCAGACGGGATGGAGTGAATTAACTAAAGAGCAATTTATTTACTTATTCATTTATCCGTCCATCCATCCATCTATCCATCCATCTATCCATCCATCCATCCATCCATCCATCCATCCATCCACCCGGGTCTCTGTGACAGACCCTGAGCCATGCTAAGTTCTGGGCCAGATATAAAGCAGAAATAAAGAAAGACCTAACGAGAGAGGCGAATTGTAAACAAGTGTGTGTGTGCACATGCATGTGTGTACATGTGCCTATATGTGGTGTTGGGAACAAATGCCTCAATGTGCAAAACACTGTAACCCTCTTTGTTGTCTGTAACTGTTCTCTTCTTGCTTTGGAGATTGCATCTCCACTCATGAGATCTGGGAGTGGCAGGAGAGAAGGAAGCATCTGAAGCCCATCTGAGGGTCTCAGGGCTTCACTTCCCTTACTCCCTTCTCTCCCCAGTTGACATCACCTGGGTCTCAGCAGAAGCTTAGTTGGCTTCTGATGCAGAGCAGAGTGTCTGCAATCTGCCTCACGTTGTCCTCTCTTCTCACTCCTACAAATGTTCAGCTGAGCTCCAAGGTCCTCTCACCTGGCCCTTGGCTGTGGGCCTCCTCGTTGTATACATTCTTAAGGTTGCCATGGTTGGAACCTGTCTTTGGTCTGTTCTGTTAGCATTCGTAGCGCCTGCTGACTGTTGCAGGTTTGTGGGTGCTGGCTGACTCCCAAAGCTCAGCTCACACCAGTGCTTCTGAGCTGCATCTGCCATCCTTTCCTTGGCTTTGAGCTGGTCACTGTCAGGCTCTGCTGTGACCTGAAAGTTCCTTGGCCCATGCCCTGAGAAACAAAGTACATCAGGGAACAACTATCCTCTCGCAACATACTCGGGCACCCCAGGATTTCCCTCAGTTCTCTCTGGTTACCTACAGCACACACGCATGTGCACATGCATGCACACACACACAGTTTCCACCCTGGAGGGGAGGGTCTGGGACTGTACTCCTGGCCACTTGCTCTCCACTCACCCTGTCTCTCCTGCCGCTGCTGCCCCTTCCTGTCTGGGAGGCACTCCCTCCGGCTTCCCTACTCCAACTAGGAAGACAAGGGAAGATTTACTGAACAGGTAAATATTTGGGTACCCACTTAATGATTATTCATGTAATTATAATATACTGCTTCTAATGCTTTTATAGTAAAGTGGCAATAATAATGGTTAACAAGTACCAGGCAGTGTTCTAGATGGTTTACATGAATTAACTAATACATTATTTACCATAAGCAGCTGATGTATGTACTGTTATCATTTCCATTTTAATGAGGAGACTGAGGTGAGTTGCCCAAGATCCTATCACTAATTTGTGGCAGAGGCTAGGGCATGATTTGGACTTAGGCTCCAACATGTACACTCTTAACTACTATTATGTGGAAAGGATGCAGTATGATTTCATAAAGAATAAAAAGATGAACATCAAAATGGAAAAACTGGAGAAGTACTCCAGGCATACAGAAGAGCAGGACACATCTAGCAAATATTTGGTGCATTTGGAACTTAAGATGTGAGGGTGAAATGTTAGAATGTGAAGCTGGAAAGAAAATGGGGACAGATTCTGGAAAACGGAGTACAACACAGTGAAGCGTTGAGGATAGACCCTGCACACAGCCAGTGAAGGGCCTTTGGTAGATGAGTGACATGGACAAAGTATTTTTAGAAGGGAGTGTCTGGCTGCAACCTGAAGTATGAGCCAGAGAGGAGAGAGACTGCTATCCAGAAGTCATTTGAGAACTGGCTCATTGGTTAATTAATTCAACAAATATGAGGTGGCCTCTGTCTCATGAATTGGTATGAAATGTTACAGAGCAAAAAAGAATGGATGGAATATGCCATCCAGGGCTCGCAAGTTAGTGAGGGTGACAGAATATAAACAAATACATAAGCCTAATAAATGCCCTCATAGATCTATACGCATCAGGCACTGCTGTTACAGAGGGTTTAATTCTCCCTAGAGAGGACAGGAAGGGCTCCCTGAGCTGGGTGCAAAGGCATATCCCATGGGAATAGGAAACACATAGAACACAGTTACATGATTTTAAGTTTGCAATTCCATAAAATTGTGTGTTTCAGGTGCCTGTTGTACTACTAGTCCTGAATAAAAATGAAATATTTTATGAGTTTGCATATAAGATATCCTAGTTAACTGATATGGTTTGGATCTGTGTCCCCACTCAAATCTCAACTAAAACTGTTATCCCTATGTGTCGAGGGAGGGACCTGGTGGAAGATGATTGGATCATGAGGGCAGTTTACCCTGTGCTGTTCTCATAATAGAGAAGGAGTTCTCACGAGATTTGATGGTTTATTGAGATTTTATGGTTTAAAAGTGGCAGTTTTCCCTGCCAAGTAAGATGTGCCTTGCTCCCCCTTTAGCTTCCACCATGATTGTAAGTTTCCTGAGGCCTTCCCAGTGATGCAGAACTGTGAGTCAATTAAACCTCTTTCCTTCATAAATTACCCAGTCTCAAGTAGTATCTTTATAGCAGTGTGAGAACAAACTAATGCAGAAAATTGGTACCAGCAGAGTGCGTTACTGCTATAAAGATAACCTGAAAATATGGAAGTGACTTTGGAACTGGGAAACAGGCAGAGGTTCAAACAGTTTGGAGGACTCAGAAGAAGACAGGAAAATGTGGGAAAGTTTGGAACTTCCTAGAGACTTGTTGAATGGTTTTGACCAAAATGCTGATAGTGATATGGACAATGAAGTCCAGGCTGAGGTGGTCACAGATGGAGATGAAGAATTTATTGGGAACTGAAGCAAAGGTCACTCTTGCTATGCTTTAGCAGAGAGACTGGCAGCATTTTGCCCCTGCCCTTGAGATCTGTGGAACTTTGAACTTGAGAGAGATGATTTAGGGCATCTAGCAGAAGAAATTTCTAAGCAGCAAAGCATTCAAGATGTGCCCTGGCTTTTTCTGAAAGCATTCAGTTATACGTGTTCACAAAGAGATGGTTTGAAATTGGAACTTATGTTTAAAAGGGAATCAGAGCAAAAAAGTTTGGAAAATTTGCAGCCTGACCATGTAGTAGAAAAGAACAACCCATTTTCTGGTGAGGAACTCAAGCTGGCTGCAGAAATGTGCATAAGTAATGAGATGCCAAATGTTGATAGCAAAGACAATGGAGAAAATGTCTCCAGGACATGTTGGAGATCTTCATGGCAGCCCTTCCCATCACAGCCCTTGAGGTCTAGGAGGGAAAAATAGTTTCGTGGGCTGGGCCTAGGGCCCCACTGCTCTGAGCAGCCCCAGGATATGGCATCCTGCATCCCAGCTACTTCAGCTCCGGCTGTGGCTAAAAGGTGACAAGGTACAGATCAGGCCATTGCCTCAAAGTGTGCGAGCCCCAAGCATTGGCAGTTTCCACAAGGTTTTGGGCCTGCAGGTGCACAGAAGACAAGAGTTGAGGTTTGGGAGCCTCTGCCTAGATTTCAGAGGCTGTATGGAAACATCTGGATGTCCAGGCAGAAGTCTGCTGCAAGGGCAGAGCGCTCATGGAGAATTTCTGCTAAGGCAGTGCAGAAGGGAAATGTGGTGTTGGAACCCCCATACAGAGTCCCCACTGGGGCACTGCCCAGTGGAGTTGTGAGGAGAGGGCCACTGTTCTCCAGGCACCAGAAAAATAGATCAACTGACAGCTTGTGCCATGTGCCTGGAAAAGCCACAGCCATTCAAGGCCAGCCCATGAAAGCAGATGCAGGAAGTGTACCCTGCAGAGCCACAGGGGTGAAGCTGCGTAAGACCATGGGAGCCCACCTCTTTCATCAGCATGCCCTGGATGTAAAACATGGAGTCAAAGGAGATTTTGGAGCTTTAAAATTTAATGACTGCCCAGCCAGTTTTCAGACTTGCATGGGGCCTGTGGCTTCTTTGTTTTGGCTAATTTCTCCTATTTGGAATGGGAACATTTACCCAATGCCTGTACCCCCATTGTATCTTGAAAGTAGCTAAGTTGTTTTTGATCTTACGGGCTCATAGGTGGAAGGTACTTGCCTTTTTTCAGATGAGACTTTGGCCTTGGACTTTTGAGTTAATGCTGGAATTTAGTTAAGACTTTAGGGGACTGTTGATAAGGCATCATTAGTTTTGAAATGTGAAAAGGACATGAGATTTGGGAGGGGCCAGGGGCAGAATAATATGGTTTGACTCTGTGTCCTCACCCAAATCTTATCTCAAATTATAATCCCCATACATCAGCCGGGCATGGTGGCTCATGCCTGTAATCCCAGCACTTTGGGAGGCCAAGGCGGGTGGATCACGCGGTCAGGAGATCGAGACCATCCCAGCTATCATGGTGAAACCCCGTCTCTACTAAAAATACAAAAAATTAGCTGGGCGTGGTGGCAGGTGCCTGTAGTCCCAGCTACTTGGGAGGCTGAGGCAGGAGAATGGTGTGAACCCAGGAGGCGGAGCTTGCAGTGAGCTGAGATCGCGCCACTGCACTCCAGCCTGGGTAACAGAGCGAGACTCTGTCTCAAAAAAAATAAAAATAAAAAATAATCCCCATACGTTGAGGGAGGGACCTGGTGGGAGGTGATTGGATCATGGGACCCGTTTCTCCCATGCTGTTCTCATGATAATGAGGGAGTTCTCATGAGATTTGATGGTTTAAAAGCGCAGTTTCCTCTGCACTCTCTCTCTCCGGCCACAATGTAAGGCACGCCTTGCTTCCCCTTAGCCTTCTGCCATGATTGCAAGTTTCCTGAGTCCTCCCCAGTCATATGGAACTGTGAGTCAATTAAACCTCTTTCCTTCATAAATTACCCAGTCTCAAGTAGTATTTTATAGCAGTGTAAGAATGGACTAATGCATTGACCATGTTCATTGTGCAATGAAATGGGTATTCAGCAACCATATACTTGAGTATTTTATTAACTCCCAAATGAAGACAGAATAATCCACATATTCAGCAGCTTGATTAAGACTCATAGGAGGCAGGTGATTTTAAGTAGCAAATCAAGCACTGCCCCTGTCTTCTCAGACATGCAAACATATTCTGTTTTGTTTTGTTTTGTTTGAGATGGAGTTTTTCTTTTGTTGCCCAGGCTCAAGTGCAATGGCATGATCTCAGCTCACTGCAACCTCCGCCTCCTGGGTTCAAGTGATTCTCCTGCCTCAACCTCCTGAGTAGCTGGGATAACAGGCATGCACCACCACGCCTGGCTAATTTTGTATTTTAGTAGAGATGGGGTTTCTCCATGTTGGTCAGGCTGGTCTCAAACTCCTGACGTCAGGTGATCCGCCCACCTCAGCCTCCCAAAATGCTGGGATTACAGGCATGAGCCATGCACCTGGCCACACATATTGCAGCTGGAATGTGGTGGCATAGCAGTCTCTATGTAAGTGGCCATGCAAGGTCACAACAAAGGGCAACAGGGCACAAAGTCCAGAGAGCCAGGAGCAAGGGGAATTGGTGATGCTAGAAATTTAGAGCTGGAAAGAGCAGAAAAGAGCATCCCAAACAGAGATGCTTGGTCTTCAGCAGTCATGGAGGAGTCAGGGTTCACCGTGAGAAGAGAGACACCATTTCCACAAATTGTCTAATGAGAATCCGGAGAATGACCCTCTCATTCTCTGTGGGTTTGAATTTTCTCTGTAGGCTTCAATGAGTTAAAGAAAATACTCTTCAAACTACATACTAAGAAGTTCAGTCTTTCTTATGGTAAATAAAGAAAACCTAGTAACTTTTTAAAACTCTGCTTTATTATTATGACTTGAGATGTTTGTTTCTAAAATTACAACCCAGTGGACTTGCTGTACATTTTTCTATGTCATTGGTATACAATCTAAAATGTCTAAATAACTTGATTGTAAATACTGTGTTTGCTGTAAAAAAAAAAAAGAAAAGAAAAAAAAGACACACTTAGATGAGTGGCCTACGGGTAAACTATGAAAGCAGAGATTCTACTACACAGATAATAATTTTTCATTAAAAACTTGTCAAGATTTAGTTGATAAATGTGATTATCAATAAATTTTACATCCTGTTGTTTAATCAGCTTATATATGTATCTACAGTCTTTGCATAAACATGGACTTGTCTGTACCCAAAATGCATTTAGAAGTACATTATTGTAATACAAAAGAAGTTTCCAGTCTTTTATGTTCTCATCCCCTAGATTTATTATTATACCCAAACCCAAAAAGATGGTGTCATTTTCTGGAAACGTACTCTGACCTATTTTGAAGTCCCCTGAATGGCTGGCAGACATTGCTCCATGCCCAGTTTCAACCTGCAAGCTCTCTGGGCTGTGTGTGCCGTGTCCTTCACGAATGACTTCTGTTCTTCAATCACTTTAAACAAAATGACAGGAGCACCAAAAGAGTTTAAGAAAGAAAATGTTGGCATACAAAAAGAGTTTTTTTCTATACAAAGTAAAATTTAAAGAATATAGTGGGCCAGGCACAGTGGCTCACGCCTGTAAACCCAGCACTTTGGGATGCTGGCAGGGGCAGATCATTTTGAGGTCAGGAGTTTGAGACCAACCTGGCCAACATGACAAAACCCCAATTTTACCAAAAATACAAAAACTAGGTGGGCATGGTGGTGGGCCTGTAGTCAACTACTTGGGGGGCTGAGGCAGGAGAATTGCTTGACCCCAGGAGGCGGAGCTTGCAGTGAGCCGAGATTGCACCACTGCACTCCAGCCTGGGGGACAGAGCAAGACTCCATCTAAAAAAAAAAAAAAAAAAATCATCAGTTCGAGACTATAGCAGAAGTTCAAGTATGAAGCCACAGGGGCCTGAATGGTGGTGTTGACCTATAAGGCAGGCTGAAAATGACAGAAGAAGGAGTTATATGTGAGGAAATAATGGAAGAATACTTTCCAGAACTGGCTGATGAACTGAACATGGAGAATAACACGATGGAATATGTGTTTCGGCTAGGTTTCCAGCATTTGGGACAGTAAAACGACATGGACATTGTTGGAATCAGAGAGCTTGTGCAGAGGCCAGGATTACAGGCCATAAGTTCAGTTTGAGATGCAGATTATGAGGCCTCTAGGTGGATGTGCCCGAAGATTTAAGATACACGTTCTGGGTTTTGGAAGAGAGTCAGAAGTGGCGAGGCACAATGCAGAGTTATTTGGATAAAGATCATAGGTAGCATGAGCGTGTAAAGCAAGGAGTTCCTTGAGGGAAACTTTGAGGGCTGTCCTCAGTTACAGAACAGGAAGAGGAAGACCTGGGAGTCAGGGAGCAACAGGAAGAGGAAGACCTGGGAGTCAGGGAGCTCAGAGAACCACGCAAGATAACAGGGTGTTGATGAGCTTTGCATTAAGAAAAAATAAGGGTTGGATGTTCAGCTTGCCTATAATATGGGAAACAGATGACTTTTTTTTTTTTTTTGAGACAGGGTCTCACTCTGTCACCCAGGCTGGAGTGCAGTGGCACGATCACGGTTCACTACAGCCTTGGCTCCTGGGTTCATGCGATCCTCCCACCTCAGCCTGCTGAGTAGCTGGGATCACAGGTGCATATCACCAGGCCCGTCTGATTTTTAAATTTTTTTGTAGAGAAGCGTTCTCCCTGTTTCCCAGGCTGGTTTCTAATTCCTGGGCTCAAGCAATCCTCCTGCCTTGGCCTTCCAAAGTGTTGGAATTACAGACATGGATCATAGCACCTGGCTGATAATTATTAAAACTACAAAAACCTGATAGAGTATATGCAATCAGGTCCATAAACTGTGGAACACAAGTTGTGATGCTAGTTGTTTAGTGTCAATATAAAAATTCTTAAAAAATGTGATGGAAGTATTTACAAAGGAACTTGAACTAGCTTATGAAGACAGACTTATCATCGTCACTTACAAAGACCACGCTCCTCTCTCACAAATACTCTAGTCCCGTGGGCTACAAGTGTGCTGGCAAACCCTCAGGTCGGTGAGTCCTGCTCTTTTTGAGTTCGCCTGGAAAGCAACACGGAGAGAGTGGGTGTCATGAGCAGGTGAGGAGCCCTGGGAAGACCCTATTGTTAAAAATGTCATCATGGATTTATCTATTAAGGTTTTTATTTCATTTCTTTTTAGAAACAAAATACCTTTTGGAACATTTCAGCTTACAAGCTGTTTGTATCTTGCAGTATAACTATAATTAGATAATCTGGTTGCTCCTCTCCAATGAATGAAAGAATTCAGCTGTTTAACTGGGTAAAGTGAAAAGAAAGGAGAGGGAATTTTGGTGCCTGGAGTATCTCAAGGAGGTAGGCGTGGAGGGAGCAGCCGTTGTGAAGGTTTTGGGGAGATGCCAGCAACTCTGCTGCCCGTCTTTTGGTGTGTGTAGGGAAGGTGCCAAGGTGTGTTGTGGGTTCTCAGGAAGGGGGAGGTACCTGGAGGGTGGCAAGGGCACTGGCTCAGGTCTTCTCTCCTCTGTGGCCAGCAGAGGAGCACAAGGGAGCCACCCAGCCCCTCTGGGCTTCTGCCTTCTCACCTGTAGATAGGGCAACAACCACACCCACCTCACAGGAATAGAGAAAGCTAGGAACAGTGCCTGGGTAACAGGAGGGAATCAATGAATGTAAGCCATGAACAACTGCAAAGAAACCCTTGTTTTTTCTATTATTTGAGTTACCTGCCTCATCCTCTCATTCTCCTGCCTTAGCCTCCCAAGTAGCTGGGATTACAGGCGCCCGCTGCCACTCCCGGCTAATTTTTTATATTTTTAGTAGAGACAAGTTTCACCATGTTAGCCAGGATGGTCTTGATCTCCTGACCTCGTGATCCGCCCACCTCGGCCTCCCAAAGTGCTGGGATTACAGGTGTGAGCTACTGCGACCGGCTTTTTTTTTTTTTTTTTTTTTTTTTGAGATGGAGTCTTGCTCTGTCCCCCAGGCTGGAGTACAGTGGCATGATCTCTGGTCACTGCAACCTCCACTTCCCAGGTTCAAGCGATTCTCCTGCCTCAGCCTCCCGAGTAGCTGGGACTACAGGCATGCGCTACCACGCCTTTTTGTATTTTTAGTAGAGATGGGGTTTCACCATGTTGGCCAGGATGGTCTCGATCTCTTGACCTCATGATCCACCCGCCTCAGCCTCCCAAAGTGCTGGGATTACAGGCGTGAGGCACCACGCCCGGCCCAAACTAATGATTCTACCCCAAGATATTCACGCCTGTACGTTGATCTTCCCAGGTCAGCCTGCACTTCAGACTATACTTACCAAATGGTTATTCAATCATCTCTATTTCCCTTGTTGCCTAAAGTGTCCAATCCAGACTCAGCCTGCAGAGAGAGCTCCCTCCTGGCTCCCTGATATCACCTGCCAGTTCATTCCAACTCAGGCCACCTGAACCCTAACGAGCCACTGTATCTTGACTATCCTGTGCTCCCCTCTGTGCCATCACTCAGGGGGTATCCTCTGCCCAGAACGCTCACCCCTCCTCATCTCACAGGGCTCATCAAAGTCCCCCCATCCCAGTGAAATGTTTTCCTGACTCCAGCCCATAATGATCTCTCCTTTCTCTTAACCAGAGCTTTTTTCCACGTAGCCTTGGTATGTACCCTTCATTTGGTACTTAATCACTTGAAATCTTACTTAACTTTTTGTGATTGTATGATTGTCCTCTTCAGAGAATAGAAAGGGAATTAAGATCATTTAGCACATGCTAAATGGTATCATTTCATCCTTATAATAACCCCAAGAATTAGGTATCATTTTGCAAATGATGAACTAATGCCCAGAGGAGCTCCGTTACATTTCCACCAGTCACAGCATTTGAAAACTGATGGATTTCACCACGTACCAGTGATGGCTTTGAACCCAGGGGTGCCTGATTCCACACCCAGGCTGCTCTCCACAAAGAGAGAGTGTCATTGATTCATTCTTTCGACAAGCTGATCATACTAAAATATGAATCCAAGGAAATAAGTTGTATTTCTCTAACAGGCTTTCGTTTTTTTTTCCTACCCACTAACTAGCCCCATCTCTCCCTAACATTCAGCACAATGCTATAACTATTGTAGCTATTCAGTATATATATTTTTTGCTTTAGCGAAATTTGATTAAGAAATATAAAGCATCCTCAGTATAAAGAGTTTTAACAAATTGGAACAAATCTCTGCAAAATATATACATAGCAAAATTATATGCTGATGTAAGAGACAATAGTGCCACTATCATAACAATTTCTTCTTAAAATTGCTTCCTGGCATTAACTACACCTGAAATAATCCTTTCCTGACCTATTTACTTCTACTTATTTGGTCAAGTGTATTAAAATTCGCAGTACATTATCTTATTCAAGGAGAGTTTTTGTAAAATAGGGCCATGTTTTACAATTAATACCAGTGGTGAAAGCCGCAAATAATCTGTTTCTAACAGTCTCAATTTCTAGAACTCTGCCAAGACTTTTCAGGCCTGTCATATATTTCTTGCTTCATTATTTATGAACACCTGTTATCCTAAAGTACAGTTATTCTCCCTCTACCTCTGACCAAAGTATACTATTTTTAGCATTATACAGATACGTGATCAAGGAAAGAGAAGCTTTGACAATGTATTTCAATATGTATTTCACTCCTTCTTATCTCCATATGGTTAAAATAGATGCAGTTTTTAGAGTTTTAGGAAATTCCTTTAACTTTATGACAAGAGATTGAGTGGGAATGTTCGAAGCTATGAAACAAGGGATTATTTCTTTCTTATTTATTACACTTGAAATTATCATTCTTTGACTGTTACCAACGGGAACATACAATTCCTGGATAATAAAGGTTAAGTGTGCATAAATTTGAGATCTGCTTACAACTGACCTTTAGCTGTCTTTTAGCCTTTTTGACAGAAACTTAAAATAAGGTTATTCCATAAAATAATTTGATTCTCCATTCTCAAATCCAGATTTGTTACTCAGTAATTAATATCTTCCAGCTAGACAGAGCCATCAGCATTTGTAGTAAAACAGCCAGCCAGAGAGATGATGATTAATTTGGGCAGAATCATCACCCATCTAAATTTCGGTCTACCCAACCATAAGCAAAATCAATATATGCATTTATTCATAAAAGATTATTTCTGTCTTCTCTTTATATTTGTCAATGATCTTTTGTAATTGTCTCCATAAGGTCTTACATATTGATTGTTAATTTTATTACCTTAAAGTGTTTGTTTTACTTCATCTCTTGCTATTGTGAACTTTTAAAAAATATTTTCAAAGTAGTTTTTAATCGTGTGTGGAAATGCTATTATTTTTAGTGCATTGATTTTTTTATGCAACAATTTTTTTACAGAGCTTTTATTAATTGAGCATGTCTATAGACTCTCAGGGTGTGCTATGTAGACAGCCATGTCATCCTCAAATATGAACAGTTTTGTTTTTTCCTTTCCAATCTTTGCATGTACTTTTCTTGTCTTACCACATTAGCTAGAACCTCCAGCGTAGGGCTGAATAAAAATAATAACTGTCTTCTCATCTCCTTTCTAACAAAAATGAGAATAATCCTAAAGTTCACCACGAAGTATGGGATCTGCTACAGGTTTCTGCTAAGTGTCTTTATTTTTTAGTGAAGAAATTTTATCAGAAGTTTTATCTGTACCTATTAAAATTATCTTATTTGTCTTCCTTTAATCTAAAAATGTAAACATGGTGTTAAAAAATTCTGGCATTTCTGTGATACGGCCTATTTGGCCATCATTCAATGTGCCTATTTGTTTGGATTTCAGTGAGATTGAACTCTGTGGTTTCAGTATTAAGGTTATGTTGGCCTCAGTGAGACTGAACTCTGTGGTTTTCGTATTAAGGTTATGTTGGCCTCAGACAGTCAGCTGGGTAGCTTTTCCTCTTTTCTATTCTTAAAAAGAGTCAGTACAAAGGGGAACTTTTCTACTATTTGGAGGTTAAGTAATTTCATTGGGATTCAATTCTTAATGTGTTGTTCTTTCTATAATGGTTTTCTCTTTGATCGCTGAGTGATTTTAAAGTGTTCTTAAATTTCCAAATATATGGGGTTATTAAAAGTTTGGCTATCTTTTAGTTAATGATTTGTCATTTTATTTAACTTTCTGCAGAAAACGTGACATATATGACATAGATATTTTGGAATTTCTTAAGACTTGCTTTGTGGCTTAGTGCTTATTCAGTTTTCCAAAATAGTCCTTATATGCTTGCAAAGAATGTGTTTTATCTAATTGTTGAATGCAAGGTTCTATGTAGGTCCATTGAGTCAAACTTACATGTAAAATTTATGTCTGAACTTTATATGAAAAAGTAAACAAATTATGGTAATAATAATAATAAACCTAGGAGAGTAATGTAAAGGGACCAGCCTACCAAATATTAAAATCATTTAAACAGTCATGATAATCAGATCAAAATGGTACTGTTCACAAATAAGGAAGACAGGCCAGTGAAACAGAATAGAAAGTCAAGAAATAGAAATTTATAATAAGGTGAAATCTCCAATCACTGGAGAACTAGTCAATAAGTACAATAGGACAACTGGATATGACCTAAAAAAAATCCACAGTTGGAAACTTACCTTACATTTTACACCAGGAAAAGTTACAAATAGACTAATGATTTAAATGTAAAGAAAATAAATCATAAAAGTATGAGAATAAACCATTATGAATGTTCCTTTCTGATTGTTTCTATTCTTTATGCTACAAAATGGGGGAAATATTTCTAATGATGACTGAAAAATCAGCATCTATGAAACATTAATGAATTCAAAAACGTTTTAAAATTGTCATGGCAAAAGAAAAAATTGAAACTCCTGTCACACTCAAGACTAATTTCCCTAATATAAAAGAACTCTTAAAATAGGCCAATGCCTCAGTAGAGAAAAAATGGCAAAAGATATGAAAATACAATTCTCGGAAAAGGATATACAAATGACTTTCAAAAATAGCTTTAAAAGGTAATTATTCTCACAGTAAGAGAAATAAAACAACCCTGAAATACCATTTTTAACTATAATATTGTTAAAAATCAAACTTTGATAGCATTCTCTTTGGACAGACATTAGAAAAACAGGTAGTCATTTATTTTTTATAGAAATGTAATTTGGTACCATCTTCTGTGAAGCACGACTTGGCAATATGTATCAAAATGACCAATATGTATACCCATTGATAAAACAGTTCCTCTTCCAGGAATTTATCCTACAAGATACTTTTTTTTTTAACTTCATCTTTATTTTCCACCTCTCATTGTCATTATATTTTGAGTGTTCACCTTATAAACTAATTCAGAACTGAAGGACATTTTCCCTTTTATGATAATCTCTTATAATAAGAATTTAATTCACAAACACTTTTTATTATTACTTACCTATTTGGATCTATTCTATGTAAGTTTTTCTCTCCATATTTTTTCCTGGGAACAGGAGGATGTCTAACCAGCCTTCAAGATAAAGCTGATACAGTTTTTTTCATTCCCTCTTCTCTATTCTCTTGGAAGTTCATTTTGTTTTTCAGAATAGGTATTCTTAAACTTTAATATGCTTAATTATTTGATAAGTCTAAAGGGTATCAATAACTTTATCCTCATCTCTTTCAAGGCAGAGATATTACCTTTGACCCAGATTACCTTCGTCTCATCTTCCTTGCTATTCCTTTCTAGTATCTTAGCCCCGCTTTGTAAATCCGCCATATTGATGATTTAAAAAAACTCGTAATAGTCACTGCTTATTTAGTCTTAATTCATTCAACAATTTATCTACTATTAGCTCTTTCATCCCATCTTTTTGTCCTGTGTTCAACTTACTTTTTAATAAATTTTATCCTTTAGTAAAGTTGATGATCCAGGGGTTAAAAAAATACCCGTCAGTCTTAATCAAATACATTTGATTTCTCTTTATTTTTGAAGGATGATTTTACTAAGTTGTATTGTAGATGAATAATTTTTGTTCTTTGAGCATGTTGAACATTTTTTACCCTTTTCTCTGACCTCTATTTTATTAATGAGAAATGTAATTTCCATCTAATTTGGATCTTTTATTGTAAACTGTCTTTTGTTTCTAGTTGCTTTTAATCTTTTCCTTGACTTTGGAGTTTCATAGTGTTTCTGAAAAGTGTCTAGATCTGCATTTTCCCTCTGAATATTTACATCTTTCTTAATTATGAAAAATTCCCAGTCATTATTGCTTCAAATATTGCCTTTCCCCATGATCTGTCCTTTCCTCTGGAGCTCCTGTGAGTGACTCGAAGGAGCATCCCGGGTCTTGGGACTCCCTGCGATCTTTTTCCATTGCTTTACCTCCCTGTGCTGCCTCTGCATTCATCTTCCAGCTCCGTGATCCAGATCTCTAATTCTCTTTTCATTTGTGGTGAATTTATTGTTCAACCTAGCTACCGAATTTTTAAGTTAATGATACTATATTTTTTCTAAAAGTTACATTTTTTAAGTGAAATATTTTTCCATGTTAAGTATTTTTAAATTATTTATCTTGAGATTTTATTCTTCTGTTTCCAGTTGTTACCTCCAGAGCTCATGTTCATGCTCATTGGTCTGTTGAGTCTTCTTTTTGATGACTGCATTGCCACAGTGGTGGATAATTTTTCATTGTGAGCTCATCTATATTAAGGGTTGCGTTTTCTGTGAGTCCCATGTACGAGATTATGCAAGTGTTCACGTTTTCACATTTGCTTTTGCCCGGGCCCCAAGGGTTTCCTTTTCATTATCTGAGACTAATGCTTTCCCTTAATTTCTGGGCTTTTGATTTCCTAGGTTTCCATTTCTCAGAGGAGGTTTGTCCCACTGAGAGCTTTGTCAAACACCGGGCTCTCTTTCTGTTTCCACAAATGGATTTGAAGAGATTTTTCCAGTTTCTTTTTCACATGTGAAGCAGCCCTTCATGTGTCCTGGTTGTATGCGCGAGTCTCGGGTTAGTTCCCTTCTCTCACAAAATGCTCTGTTTTTCTGAAGACATTAAAACCTTATTCCTAGTTTTGTGACCTAATCTGATACTTCCTAATCTGATACTCCTGGCATCACCTGGAACTCACTTCTGCAACTGGATTTCGTTTTTATCTCTAGCATCTGAGGATTTCCTGAGCTCAGCTTTGCATTGGGCATATTTTGTTTTTTAAGTCTGTAGCAGTTGATGGATCCATTTCAGTCTTGTCTGCCATCTTGCCTGAAATTTGCTTCATTTCTGCCCTTAAGAGCATTTTTCATGTTAAAAAGTCTTAATTTTAGCATTAAGAATCTCATGTGCCATATCACATGATTTTAGTTGTATATTCAGTACCATTGAAAAATATAAGGTGAGAAATTATTTTTAGTTATTCATCACAACTGCTTTCACACATATTTGAAAAATAATAGTACATCTACTTATAAAATATATATATTTTCTGTAGACAGTGATTAGTGCCTATCTAATTTGTAAGACCTCTTGCAATAACTCAATAGCTGCCTCAAGGGTTGAGAAACACTGTTAAGTCTTTATTTTAGAAACGTCACAATAAGTCCAAAGGAGGTCATAATATATTAATAGATAATTATACTTTTTCAGATTAATTTGTGTTTCTGAGCAAGATCCTTGGTAATTATAACAGCAGTCATAAGAACAGATATTTTCGATGAAATTTTAATTGCTAATAGAAGCAAGGATATGGAAAGCATAAGAGTAAGTCTCTGATTTGAGTTTTTTTCATGAAAGTCATTAACCTCTGATATGGTTTGGCTTGGTGCCCCCACCCAAATCTCATCTCGAATTGTAAACCCCACATGTCGAGGGAGGAACCTGCTGGGAAGTGATTGGATCATTGGAGTGGTTTCCCCCATGCTGTTCTTCTGATAGTGAGTGAATTCTCCTTGGCCTTCCACCATGATTATAAGTTTCCTGAGGCCTCCCCAGCCATGCAGAAATGTGAGTCAATTAAACCTCTTTCATTTATAAATTACCCAGCCTCAGATGTTTCTTTATAGTAGTGTGAAAACGGACTACTACAACCTCACTGTGTTTCTGATGTTTCAGTCTAGTATTACTGCCGTACACATTTGTTATGGGGATAAATATTTGACAGGCTAGGTCAAGTCAGAATTTTGTTGCTGCTCACCAAAGGTCATTGTAAGATTTAAAGGTCACATAGTAGGTACTATGTGATCTTTAAAAAGTTATAAAACATGAATTTTAAAGATATAGTTTATGAGTAAAAACGCTTCATGTTTCTGGAGCTAATATCAATCAATGTAGTCATTAATCCAGGTATTAACATATAATTTTAACTGATATGTCTAAAACATTCCTTGTTCTGTGTCCCTCTGCAAGAAATTTTCTTTTAATTTTGGATTTCTTAAACTTTAAAGAAAGATTCCTAAATTTGAAAACTACTATTTTATGGTAAATAAACTAGTTATCCTAAGAATGAAAAATTTACTGAAATTCCTTAACTGAAATAAGGTTTGTTGTCACATAAACCTTAAAAATGACTAATTGTGAATCTAAATTAACAAAAGGAGCCAGCAATTGAGAAGAACTCTTAGGAATAGCAGTCACAGTGTGACAAACACACACATACATATAGATAAGGGATTTCCTCATTTGTCTTTCCTTCAAATTTTGGCTTTAATCTTAAATTATTCTCAATATCTTTTTTAAAATAAGGACCTCTTATTGTTATTTAGACGGACAGATTTTAATATGTTTGCATTTGATGATATTGTAAAAAACAGAACTGTTGCCAAAGTTTTAAAAGTAAAGGGAATTTTTTAAATGTACAACTATTAGATATCAATTTTAAAACTACAAAAACTCAGAATAGCCAATTAAACCCTAACTGATTTCTAGTGAAATGAGGGAAAACACAAGCATCCGGAAGCCTATCTTGTCTATTATAATAGTCACAAAATTCCTGAAATGTAAATAATCACTGCAATGCTAATAAGTGAAAAATAGTATTTTATTTACAGAATACATAAAGTTGTAGAATACATAAATTTATAGAAACTTACATACTCCTTCACCTACAGAGTCAATGTTAAACAGCCAACCCTCGGTGCAGCTGCCCTCCCTCTAGCCTAGGCACAGCCACTCATCATCTGGTCATTATTCCTTAGCAGGGCAGCCCTCTCAAGGAAGTTAACACAGGGCAGATTCAAAAGGTCAGAATTAAAATTCAATGCATGCCTACTGAATACCTACCTATTGTGTGCCCAGCACTCTTCTAGGCAATGACAAGTTCCCTAAAAAAAAGAACTTAAGAAACTGTAATGAATAAATGATGAGGCTACAAAAAAATCAAACAGCGTGATAGACAATAGTAGGACGGCCTCACAGAACTGAAATTGAGATGAAAGGACTTGCCAGTGAGAGGTCTGGAGAGGAGAACGGTGTGCAATGGACTGAATCGTGCCCCACCGCTCCCCTCCAGTTCATTATGTTGAAGGGCAAATCCCAGTGTGACCGTATTTGGAGATGGGGCCTGTATGGAGATAATAAACGTTAAGTGAGATCATAATGATGGGGCCTTAACCCAATAGGACTATTGTCTTTATAAGAAGAGAAAGACAGACCAGCCATCTCTCCGCATGCACACAGAGGAAAGGCCCTGTGAGGACATTTTGAGAAGGTGACTGTCTACAAGCCAGGAAGCGATCTCTCCCTCCACAGAACTCGACTGTGCTGACACCCTGATCTCCAACTTCCAGCCTCCAGAACTGTGGGAAAATACATGTCTGTTTTTCAAGCCACCTTGTCCATGGTATATTGTTACAGCAGCCTAGGCTAAGACGGTGCATTCGAAGAGTCCCTAAGGAGGAACTGCTGCGGGACTTTTCCTTAGTTCAGCTGAAGACAAGGGTTTTTGTCCCATGGCCACGAAAATTCATGCTCACAGACAATTTGAATTTGAATAAGACAGGGCTTTGTTGGGTGAAAAAGGAAGAAAAGGGGGAAACAGGGACTCTCGCTAAGCCACAGTCCCTGCTAGGGTGCTTCCCACCGGCCATCTGCATCCCCGTTGGACGCTTCCCACCGGCCATTCGCATCCCAGTTTCCACACAGGAAGAGGAGGGGCCAGGCTACTCCCTGCGGCAAATGGTGTGAGCTTGTGTGGCTCCTCCTAGTGGGCAGGCCAGATGGGAGGGTGGAGCTTCTCCAAGGACCGCATCCCCCGCGGCTGTCTCAGAACCAGCGAGGTCAGGCCAGGCCAGGGATTGGAGGGAGGGAATTAGGGTGACCTCCCAGTGTTGGGGGTACAACTTCACCAGGTCAACTGTGCTGTGCTGAGGAGAACAGAAAGGGGATTCAAGAATTAGACACAAAGAAAGTCACTGGTGACCTTGATAAAAGCAACTTCAGTGAAATGGTAGGGGAGTGGGTTAAAGAGGGAATGGGAATGAGGAAGCAAGGACAGTGATGATAAAGAATTCTCTTGAAAAATTTTACTATGAAGAATACTGTAGAAATGGAGCGGGGACTGGGGACAGCATGGAAATGGAGCGGGGACTGGGGACAGTGTGGAAATGGAGCGGGGACTGGGGACAGTGTGGAAATGGAGCGGGGACTGGGGACAGTGTGGAAATGGAGCGGGGACTGGGGACAGTGTGGAAATGGAGCAGTGGCTTCTCAGAAAAGTACTTAAAGAGAAGTCAGATATATTATTAAGACACACACATACACACATATCCAGGCGTGCACACACACACGCACACATGCACACATATACACACATGCACTCATATATACACACGTGCACACACACGTGCAAACAAGCGTCTGAGGATAAACGTAATATAAGAGGGATTACCAAAGCCTAGGCCAAATTCATCAACTGAAAACAAAATTATTATAATAAAAAGGAACCCTGGAAGATATGTAAAAGGAATTTACATACAAAAAATCATCCTGTAGCAAGTAGGACTGTATCTACCATGTTAAAAAAGTTTGTGTCTCAAAATATAATGGCAAATTGTTATTCTATTATTTTGTTGTTTGTTTTTTATTGTTTTATTTTTTCTTTGGCATTTTTATCATTGTAAAATACACATAAAACTTACCATTTTTACCATTTTTAAGTGTACACTTCCGTGGCATTAAGTACACTCCTACTGTGTGACCATGGCCACCATCTAGTTCCAGAACTTTTTCATCACCCCACATGGAAACCCCATACCCAATAAGCAGCCACTTCCCAGTATCCTTTCCCCCAGCTCTGAAGCAGCCAGTTTCTGTCTCTTGGATTTGTCTATTCTGAATATCTCATAGAAATGGAATCGTACAGTATGTGGTCTTCTGTGACTGGCCTCCTTCGCTTAGGAAAATGTTTTCAATGTTCATTCATGTTGTGTCATGTATCAGATGCTCCACATCCTACTTGTTAGGAAAATGAAAATCTAAACCACAGGAAATACCATTTCACACACATTAGCATGGCCACAATCAAAACTACAGAAAATAACAAGTGTTAGCGAGAATGTGGAGTGATTAGAGCCCTCATACATGGCTGATGGGAATATAAAATGGTACAGCTATTCTGGAAAGCAGTTTGGCAGTTTCTTCTAAAACTAAATGTGCAACTCCCATACAACACAGCATTTGAACTCCTAGGTATATATTCAAAGGCATTGAAACCAGGCGTTCAAACAAAAACTTGTCCAGTAATATTCATAGCAGCATTATTCACAATAACCAAATGGCAGAAGCAACCCAAATGTCCATCAACGAATTAATGGAGAAACAAAATGTGTTAAGTGCATTCAATAGAACATTATTCAGCCATTGTTTCATTGTGGGCAGGTCTGTGTCAACCTACTCCTAAGTTGGAGGAAGCTGAGAGACTAAAGAAAGAGACATACAAATCTAGTTGCTTAGAAAAGAAACTTTTAATAGGGACTTATAAACAGAAGCCATGTCTGTGTCCCTGGCAGTGAAGAGATGAGATGGTGGATCCTGAACCATTACCCCCTGGACACAGGACTTATGTGCTGTCGGGGAGGGGTACACACACTTCAGAAGGAATGGCCAGGAATTTGCCCTCATGGTGGGATTTATGGTAAGTTGGTGCTCTTACACGAGGAGGAATAGATAAACTGAAAATCTCAGAAGCATTCCCCGAACTGAGGTTAATCAGAAGCCAACATGGCAGATTAGCACCAAGGATGGAGTTGCTTTGGCTTCCACGCTCCACCCCTCTAATGCGGCTTTACAATCTCCCACGCCTTCCTCTTCCATGATCATCCCTGAGCCTTAGAGAGAGTGCTTGATATTGTCAAACTTTAGCAGCAGTGCTTTGGCAATGGAAAATAGATCAGGCCCAGTGGGATTCCTAATGAGGGAGGTTCACAGGCTGTTGAAGCACCTCTAGTCTTCAGAATACAATGACCTCGGTTTTCTTAGGAGTAAAACAGCATGAGATATATAACATTAATAATTTGCACTCAAAGATTACAGTCAAAAGAGAATTTGTATCCCAGAACAACAACAAAAAAGTACCTATTCCATTAAAGAGCCAACTAAAAGTATCATGAAGAAAATTAAAACCTGGTTCCTCTTTAGACTTGCAGACAGCAAATAATTCAGGATTTAGCCCAAATTGTAGGTAAATAATAAAAACTCAAAAACAATGGTGAGGGCTAGTATCCAAATTTTTTGGTCTCTGGTTTCCCCGTTTCTGCCAAGGATAAATCATAATAGGACCAATTTATTTTCAAAATAAATTGTGGTCTCATTATACTTGGCCTGGTTATTTCCATAAAATATGGCAAGAATAGTGATTAGCCTGATCTGCTTATTTATTTTTTTTCCAGACAGTCTCACTCTGTCACCCAGGCTCTAGCCTGAGATTTTTTGCACAATCTTGGCTCACTGCAGCCTGGACCTCCTGAGCTCAAGCAATCCTCCCATCTCAGCCTCCCCAAGTAGCTGGGACCACAGGTGTGTGACACCACTCTGGCTAATTTTTTATTTTTTGTAGAGACAGGGTCTCAATATATTGTCCAGACTGGTAGGCTCTTTTTAAGTTGTCTTTGCTGGAACTTTTATGAGAAGTTGTGGATTCTGCTTTTTAAAAGCCTCAAGGCTAGGAGCCAAGCCAAGGATTCACCATTAGACTGTGCTTGTAATACCTATACAAATTCTTCTCTTCTTGAGGTCCCAAAATACTTAAGATTCCCAGGCCTGTTAGTAAATGACGTTCTTTATTTACCATGGGTCAGAAACCTTGCAAGAGAACCATTTAGACAAGTTACTAGGTCAGTCTTTCCTAGAAAGACTTTATAAAGTCAACCTCCATTCCTCAGTCTGGTCAATTCTGAAAATATGCCATTCCAGTCAATGCCTTGGTAAAATAACCAGTTTCTCCAATTATGCTCTGTTAGAAAAGAAAACAGATTCTTACTGAACTTATGCAAATAAATATATTGCTATCAGATAAAAATACTCATAAATGGTTTCCAAATTTAGGGTAACTCAGGTAGAGAGAAAGGTAAATTTTGTTCACAAAATTATACTTTACCCAACCTCTAAACTATAAACAGTTCAAAAGAAAAAGAATTTTCTTGACTCTTCATCAATCAGAGTGGCAGCCTTCCAAGCAGGATTATGTACATTCACCTTGGAACTGCCATCCACAAGCCCTGCAGCTCTTTGTCCATCAGGTGAGAGCTGCCTATTGGGCACCGTAGAATCCAGCAGCTCCTCACACAGTTCCAGAGTCAGTCAAACAAAAGCCATATCTGTGTCTCTGGTGGCAGTGAGATGAGGTGGTGGATCCCCACCTGTTGTTCTAATAGTAAGGCAACATATTTGCAATGATAACAGATATTTGCAAATAATGTACAAACAGGTCATAAAAAGAACTAATGAAAGCTGGCTGTGGTGCCTCATGCCTGTAATCCCATCACTTTGGGAGGCCGAGGTGGGTAGATCACCTAAGGCCAGGTGATCTCTAATAAAAAAAAATCTCTACTCAAAAAAATACGAAATTAACTGGGTGTGGTGGCGCATGCCTGTAATCCCAGCTACTCGGGAGGTTGAAGCCAGAGAATTACTCGAACCCGGGAGGCAGAGGTTGCAGTGAGCCAAGATCGCACCATTGCACTCCAGCTTGGGCAACAAGAGCAAAACTCCATCTCAAAAAAAAAAAAAAAAAAAAGTTAAAAAAAGAACTAAAGAGAAGATAATTTTTTGTAGGAAAGAACTGCTGTGGTCAGTGATATTGGAGGATATGAAGATGTAGAGATAATTTTTTTTCTTTCTCAATCTCTCTCACTCGCTCAATCTTTCATTTGACTTTTGTCTTTCAATTGCTCTTTTTTTCTCTTTTCTAATAACTTTTGTTTTTCAAAATTTTGAGAATAGGAATTATGCAGGTACTCAGTATTTGTTGTTTGAGGGCACATTATAAAAGAAAAGTGGGAAAAACAAATCTGTAAGTTACTTCAGAGAGACACTTAAAATCTAATGTCAGAGGAACAAAGAAAGCGAAAGGATAGAAAAGGTGTGACAAATAAACCAGTTATAGCAATAATAATATTACATTAGACTCAGACAAACTGCATCAATAATGATAAAGAGGATAAGGACATAAGGGTAAATTGAACAATTCACCAGGAGGTTATAATAGTGCTGAACCTCAATGTGCCGAACAACAAGGCCTGAGAGGCAGTGCCATGTCATATAACCAGACTGCTTGGGCTTGAAACCTAACTCCAGCACTGACTAGCTGCAGACCTTAGGCAAGTTATTAAATCTCTGTTTCAATTTCCTCATATTGAAAATTAGGATATTAATAATGCTTACTTCTTCCAGTTGCTTGAGGATCAAATGAACTAGCACAGTGTTCACAACAGTGTCTGGCATCACAAACATTGGTATTATTATTGTTGCTGTTGTTGATATTAGTATTGTTGCCCCAAAACATCTAAAGAAAAAATAGGATTCCAAGGAAAAATAGACATGTCAATAGTCTTAGTAGAAGACTTTTAACTTTATTTATCTCTCACTAAGATAAATTTAAGTTTGGAAATGTTTAAGGTAGCTGCAATAAAATGTTTGAACAGGATGTCTTAGCTTTAAAGTCATTACAAAAAAGTAAATAGAACATAGTGTACATAACAAAACTACAAGATACAAAGAAAAAAGTAAATAAAAAACAACAACCGGAGACCAAAAAAATAAAATGACAGAAGTTAAATGAGACCATAAATGTAAATGACTTAATGTATTAAAATACAACATCTTAGGCCATAGTAAAATACAAAATTTAATTTTGTACTTACAAGAAGCACTTATAAAAGTGTGACAATAAGCTAAAAGAATTAGCAAAGCTTACCAAAAATGTTTTTAAAATATAGTCTAGATGACATTTTTATTATGAAATTAGTATACAATGTAAAATTATCCATAAACACATTGGGCCTTTAGGACCTAAGAAAAAATATTTCAAATTGTACAAAATAATGTTTTAAAACATTTCCAAATGCACATAAATCTCTGAGAAAATATATATTCCATAAATGTATGCTGAATAACATAAATTTTATAAATATAAAAGGAAAATAAAGTAAAACTGATGTCTGTATAAACCTACATTAGGGATTTGTTTTCTATGCTCCAGTTCCAACAGAGGATCTGGACGTCGCCTCTTACCTGCTTACTTCCTTGATTGGCTGGACTCCCTCTACATCCCCAGCTCCTACCTGAACATGCATTGTGAATGGGAAGTCTGTGAGCAGACTGTAGACAGGCTTGCTGCTTGGGGAACTGTAGGAAATTTGATTCACCCCGACCCACAGTAAACACTCAGGAAGACGATGGGTTCGTTACCAGTTACTCACATCCAGGGGTAGGCAGGCATGTGGCGTGAGACTCCAGAATGCTGAGAGAGAGCTGGGAGGTACAAAAATCTCCCGCTAAGTGGTATTACAATTTTTGGTTACAAAATCAGAATATCACTTTTTATCCCATAAATATGTATTAATATATATATAAAGCATGGAATATATATAGGGAATAAATATACGTATAATTTATCTCTATATAGGGAATATGTATATATGTAATTTATCAATAAAAATTTGTTAATCTCCTACTAATGTAAAAGGGAGTTTCTCAAAAGTCTTGATGGGCTCCTCACTTGATTAGAAGGTGGTAACTAGAAGCTGGGTGCATTCATAAGGATTTGAAAACCAAGGAAATTATCACCTCTTGCTGGGAAGGCCCCATCCCTTGCTCTGTGTAGATGTATTATACCTACAGTCTGAGTCTGTGGGCTCCTTTCCATGTACACTCTCACCTTTAGCTCTGCCACCTTGCTGGCAGTAGCTCAGGCCACAGGTACCCTGGACAGTGGAGGGCTCGAGCAAGACCACATCTTCCACAGGTAGATGATTCCCAACTCACAATCTCTTTTCTCAACCCCAGAGTTTTAGTTCCCATTCCCTGGTGCTGCTGGATGCTACTGCCAAGGTCTGGACAGGGGGACATGGAGGGACACTGAAGGTGACGGATGGAGATGTGGGAAAGAGATTTGTCTCTGCTCCCAAAAGAAGCAGGTGAAGGGAGGTTGGGACATTTTGACTTTGAGGTGTCAGTGGTCCCAGGTTCAGCCCACTCTTTGTCTTCTCCATTTTTTCTTGATGGCCTGAATGTTCTACTTGTCATCCAGGCCCCAGTGAACAAGCCAGGAATCAAGCTTGACCTCTCACTCTCCTGTTTGCCCCAAAGAAGGCATGCCTCCCAGGAACGTATGCACGTGCACTTCTGTAGCTTTCTTCTTAGAACTTTGGGCACCAATCTTTTTCAGCTGTTTTTATTTCTTTCATTTTATTTTTACGTGGATCTTTTCAGCAAACATTCTAGAGGCTTCTTGAATCCTATTCAATATCATACTTGAGCCAAATGGTAACAAATTAACAAAAAGACAGCAAATTATTAATATTCCTCTCAATGTGCATTGTATGTGGATTGGAGATTTAACTGTTAAGATCTAAAGGTCCATGACTTTAACCTCATTGCTCATTGATTCAGGACACGATGACATACTTCAGGTCGTTAGGTGGATTGGTTAAGAAAGTCTTCCTGAAGTTCTAAAGAGCGTGCCCCTCTGGAGTGGGTGACAGCTGCATAGCTCGTCTGCCATGCTTTGCCCGAATGCTGTTTTCACATGGCGTTTCTTCTCTCTTTACTTTCAGGTAGAAATTGAGAAGCTGGATTACCATCATTATCTGCCTCTGTTTTTTGATGGGCTTTGTGAAATGACATTTCCCTATGAGTTTTTTGCTCGGCAAGGAATCCACGACATGCTGGAACATGGTGGGAACAAGATCCTACCTGTCCTTCCACAGCTCATTATCCCCATAAAAAGTAAGTGAACAGGTAAAAAAGCATCACTGAGTTTATACGGTGTTGCTTTTTGACAACTTGCTAATTAAGCAATAAAACATAACAGACTGAGGTGATCCTCAGGTTTTGCAGGAATTTTCATAAATTGACTTAGGAGGCCAGACTACCCAAATCTCCAAAAATATATCCCATCATCAGTATTTCACTATGGCTTAGCCACATAAATAAGCCAAATTCCATGGGGTTTGTGCTAATTTAAAATGCCTCATAGTAATGACATAAGCATTAACATTAACTTATGCATCCAGAGGTCTTTACCTGCTGCTGCTAACTTCCAAGTCTTTTTTTGTAAGTGGCATCTCTAATTTTTAAATTATAAACACAGTTGTGTTGAGTATATTTGAGGTAGTAGGATTCATAATTTTAAGGAAGGGAAGCCCAGCGGCATAGGTGAAAAGAAGAATGTTTTTAAATACCTGAAACTTTTAATCTACAATAGGTAAGCTGGGTGACTCTGCGGTAGCCCTGTGATTGGCTTTGTCTGTCTGTGAAATGAGATTGTCCTTCCTTTCTGCATGCACCTTGCTCACATCATTGCACGGCCCCTTGGACTAGTTGTCTAAGAACCTGAGGTTGTCCCACGAGACAGCCTTCTGGGGTTCCAGAACACTCTCTGGCCATTCTTACCTTGCTGCCAGTTGAGCCACCCTGATGGGCATGCCTGGCATCCACCGGTACAGGCTCAGGAAGAGGATGGCCTCTCCTCAAGTCAAGGTGGCAGGCCTGGCCCCTCTCACCCTCACCAGCACACCCCCTCCCCAACCCCAGAATTGCCCACCTGTCCTGCATTGCTACTGCTGCTACTGCCACTACTAATTAAAAGCAGATGATCGGTGCCTCCTCTGAACACTCATTCTGCAGATGAGGGAGACCCTACCTTTTTCTCAGCCAGAGCTGCTCCAGGCACTTTCACCCCCTGGATCCAGGCCCAACTGCCCATGGCTTCGAGGGGTGAGGTGGCCCCTGCTCCCCCCGCCCCAAGTTCCGCCTCATCTTCCACTCCAGGATGGACAGCTTCCCAAAATGATTGATAGGATGCTTAGCTAGTCTTCTAGGTTGGGGAACCCCACCCTCACTGGCTCAGGTGAGCTCTTGCCATGTGGTTTCATCAGAATAAGAACAAACTAGCTCAACATAGGGTCATCTCCCAGAGTCTTATCCATGGTCACCATTTTTATTCATTCATTCGAATTTATCCATTCATTCGAATGTATCATGATCAAAATGCTAGATTTCCACAGTTCTGCTCTTATTGCTTGCATCAAATCAACTCTGAAACTCTCCCTCAGATCTTTGAGGTCTCCGTAGAGATCTGTAACTGACCACACCACATTTCCACCAAGACAGACAGAGTGAAACCAAACCAAAGGACGGTGCTACCTGACGTGAAAGTAACATGGAGAGAAAAGAGACTCTGAAAAGGGGCTTATTAAATAGCAGCTTGCTTCCCTCATCCACAGCTGCAGGAAGGCAGGCTCCTTAAAGGCTGTCAGGGAGGGTGTAGAGTCCTGAGCCACATTAAAACCTTTTCCAAAAGTAATTTCTTCTCTCAGATGGGTCACATTTTTGAATACATTAAATTCTACTTGAACTGCCACATTTCTAAAGGATGATATGTAGCTTTCTCTGATAAACAAGAAAGGCCCAGAATATTCTCTGCAGGAAATATCTGTTCTTTGCCTCTGGCAGAATAGCAGCAATATTCGGACATATATTCTTTTTTTTTTTTTTTAAATCAATGCTTCATGTTGGGATCACTGCCTTCTCAGGGGTCTCTCCCTCAGAGCCCACTGGAAGACACTGACAGACAGAAAAGGAATTGCTCAGTAATATTTTGATTATGTTGTCTGCAATTAAAGCATACCACACTGGAGTTTTGCAGGCCAAGGTAAAATGATTTTCAGTTTTGTTTGATCTGTATTTTGAAGATACATAAATGAGTAAAGAGAGGAGTGATGTGACTAAATTTACAGTACACACATGCTAGAGGTCATCTGCTGATGAGTGAAAATGTTATCAGGAACTCAGTAAACATGGTTTGTCAGGGAAAATTAACTAGATATGAATTTGATGATTTAGGGTTCCGGAAGCAATGCCAATTTATCTTGGTTGATGCCATTGCGTGGCTTTCAGCACTTCTGCTATTCAATACTGATCCTGAGTCTAACTGCTCCTTCCTTCTCAATCTGTTTATGTCACTAAAAGCCAGACTTTTCTCAGGAAGAAATGCTGATTACTTACGTAAGGTCATGCACAGTTCCAGCACAGTGTGAAAAATATTATGTGCATAAAGAAAATCTTTCAGGAGGAATTCTGGAAGGAGGCTAACAGGATCTAGAAAAGGGCTGATGTACATAATTGACATAACGTATAACATCTCTGTGTATTTTATTTTCACACCATACCCAGTATAATTTTGACTCTATCCAGGGGCAAAAATTAACCTCACCGTTACCAGCAAGCAGACTAGAAGTTGTTTTTGTTTTTTTTTAATTCGAACTAATATCTATGAAAACAAAGCAAAATGTATAAACTCACTGTGAGGCAGTGAGCTAGGATTAGCTGCCCTTGTATTTCTGGAACCTGGGTTGATTTCAACAAATTAGAAGGCTGATAATACTGGAATGAGAAATTGACACATTTAGTGGCTCTGGGGTTTCTAATATGATAACAAACAAGAATCCACCGTTCTTTCTCCTACTGCTGCTTGGTTCAAGCCCCTAAGTTCTGGAATATCCTACACGGTGAGTCCCGGACACCTTTTTCACTGATGTTGTTTTCTGGCACAACTACTGCTGCTCCCTTTTCCCTCCCACTTTTCTGATTTCCATCTTGAGTTATTTTGGGTCAGAAACTCCAAAATCATGCTGACATAAAGTTCTCAGGGTTGGTGATGGAGCATTGATTGCTGGGAGCAGCAGCAAAACCTCATAGGGGAGGCTGAGAAAAGAGCAGCCCTCTTACTTGTCTGGATCGGGGATTACAGATTCACATTTACTCCATCCAGTAGGCAAAGACAAATCCTTCTCAATCCATCAGAGTGAAACCAGGAGGCAGTGTCTGGAATCTCCGCATATGAAATTCAGAAGAGGATTCTTCCGAAATAGCGGTCAAGAGGGCAGAGAGGGTCCAAGAGCAACCGGCAAACTCTAAGAATCTCTCTCCTCAATAAAAGTGAGAACAGTAGCAACACTGCAGCCACAGAGGGCCATGGGAAAAATCTCTACACACAGGGAAGGAAGTATTGTGCACAATCAGAGGAAAAGAATACCTCAACAACATTTGGCATAAGAACCAGGAGAAACTTGTAGAAACTTGTTTGACATCCTCAGGATTCAGGAAGACGTGGCCTCTGAGAAACAGAGGCAGAAATCCAGGAGAGGAGATTAGACTCAAATAAAAAGAAGTCCATTTTGTACAGGACAAGGCAAACTGAAAATGCCGTAGTAGAACTAAAATCTCTATAGAAGTATAGGGAATAATCAGCTGCACAAGATCAATTATAAATGCAACGTTAAGGCGCTCTCTCAGAAAAGACAAGTGTATAAAAATAAGGCCAGAAAAGATATTAAATCGGAGGACATAGAACGCAAAAGAGTTAAAAGTTAGGTGTTCCCAAGAGGAACTATCAGAGCGACAGGAACAGCAACCATAATGGCAGAGGTGATTCGAAGAGATGTTCTGGGAGGAAGAATTGTCTCTTATTATGCAGGTAGAAAATACTTGCAGCAATCTAAAGAAAATCAGTGAAAACAGACTCAGGTGGAGGCACAATTTGCCAAAAAGTTTAAATTATAACATAAAGAAAAATCCTTCAAACGTCTGGACAGGGGAAAAAGCTATACACCAAGAAATAATACTAACTGAGGCTAAGATTTTTTGCAAGAGTAAATTCCAGACAACAGAGCACCTTTTAGAGAATTGGGGAGAGACATCTTGGGCATGATTTTACCCTGGTCATGTGAAGAAAAACACTGTGGACGCAATGACTGCAGTATCCCTCTGTCCTTCATCCAGAAGGTGACTGGGATGCACTCCAGCTCACAGCAAGTAAAGCACAGTGAGAGTCCCCAAGTGAGGACAGTGTAGTGTGAAAAGCAGTCAGCACTAAACCTAGGGTTATGTCTAAATAGTGGAGGGAAAAGTTTCAAAGCCACATGAAGTGTTGAATGATAATTTTGCAGTAATGAGTCTTAAAAATCCCAGGAAAACTGGGGTCTACACCCTCAAAGTCAATGCAGAAGATAAAGGTAGTTAAACAGATTCTGTCTATTAAAAGGACAAAAGCTGAGTAGACAGCAAGGAAGGGCTAAGAACCAAAAGCACAAAACAGGATGAAGAATGTAACATCCAATAGATCAGCTACGAAAATTAACTTTAAAACTGAAAAAACAAAATCTGTATGTAAACTCTCTAAAAAATAAAATAATACTTAAATATGTTCAAAGATATATTGGAATAAATAAAAAAGCAGAAGTAGTGATTTTAATTTTAGAAAAGTAAAATTTAATTGTAAAGAGTTTTCAAGTGTAGAAAGAGGATCAATTGATAATGATTAAAATATTCACAATAAAAATTTAATAGTCATGACCCATTGTGTACTGCAAACTATGACATCATATTTCAGAAAGAATCAGCTGCTGCTACTCATCGTTTTCACCCTGGAAGGAAGGTAGACTTCTTGACTGAGAGCTAAAAAGATCCCTGTCCTTCCTCCGCTGCCTGACCTTTGACTTTAAGATCTAGGATCTTCACCAACCCAAGTGAACAGCCTGCCTTCTAAAGCACCACTTCCCAGGCTTCAGTGTGCATCCGCAGGCCTTGGTAAAATGCAGGCTCCAGATCAGTAGATGCGAACGGACCCGAGATGCTGCATCTCTGACAAGCCCGTGGTCGATGCTCATGCTGTCGGGCTGAGGCAAGGCCTGCCAGGGCACAGAGGATGCTTGGACGCCCCAGCCCCTACCAAAGAGTCCTGGACAAGAGAGCCAGGTGTGGGACATGGGTGGGAGGGGAAGAGATGAATGCTAATTTTCTCCCTTGTATGTGGGATCAGGAGATACTGCATTGTTCATAATGTGCATGATTAGAGAAACACAACTTTAAGATTTTAGGCCTTAAATGTAACCATTAATGGATTAAAATAGATAGTATGTCATATGAGGTATAAGTGAAAGAAAAAACACTTTCAGTAAGGCAATCTTTTTTTAAAGAAAGCCAAGATAACTTGTAAAAAAAATAGAAATACAACAAGAGGACAAAAGGAAAACCAAAGAATCTGTTGTTTCCACAAAGGATTGGGAGAAATAATTCACTAGTCACAAGGAAAAAGTCTTGATTTGGAAACTCCTTTGAAAGACTGCTTTTAGCAGGGACTGCCAGTCACCTCATATTGATTAGAATTTAACTCCCCTCCACAAACATACCTTCTTCCCCACTAATTTATGATCACATAAATACTGTTCACTGCAAGTCCCACGTCTGCTATGATTACTTTTCTAATACAACTTGTTCTTCTCAGCATTGATAATTGCCTCTCATTTTGCATGCTTGATTTTTATATACTTCTTAATTTTCTTCAAGTATTACAAGATCTGTCAAAAGAATATTATTTTCGAAATGTTCAGAACATTAAATAACCCAGATTTATCTGATTTCATCTGAAATTAATTTTATTTCCCTTTCTAGAGACATTCACTACTCCACCCTCCATCCATCCATCTGCTCCAATCTGGACCGCATATTGTCTTGGCCTGACACTTCCTGTTACTCCTCTTTTATGTTCAACCTCTTTCCTTAGCTCTTTGTCTTGTTTTCCTCATCACTGTTACAGTGCGCATCTTCTAGTAATTTCCTGGAAGCATATGAAAGGTATATTTTTTAGTTCTTGCATATCTGAACATTCTATCATCAAGCTTGATTATGAGTTTGCTTTGTTGAAAACCCTTTTCATTCAGAAAAGGGAGGTCACGTCTCTTTCGCCTCCAGAGTCTTATGTTGCTTTGAAAATCTTGATGCATCTGAATTTCTAGTCATTTGCCTGTGACCTATTGGCTTCCAATTTCTGAACATTTTTGAATCTTTATCTCTGGTGATATGAAATTTTATGTGGATATACTTTGATGCGGTTTTTTTTTCATCAGTTTTCCCAGGAAATTTCAATTTAGAGACCTATGTCTTTCTGCACTAAAAACTTTTCATGTGTTACTTCTTTAACAGTATCTTCTCTCTGTTTTGTCTTGGTTTTCTGATGTAATTCCAGCCAGTCATCTATAATGCCTCCCAGTGGATTCTCTTAGTTCTTTAACTTATTGTTGATTTTTTCCTACTCTGTCTCTTAGTTTTATTTCCTGGGAAATGTCCTTGACTCTATCTTCCAAAATTATGAATATTTCACTTCAGTTATTGTAACTTTCCTTTCCTCTGACTGTTCCTTTTTTATACTATTTGGTTATTTTATGTTTATTCTCTTATCTTTCTGTGAATATTTATTATAGATTTGTAGGGCTTTTCTTTGGGGTGAAGGGTATTTAGCAGTTTCTTTTTGGCTTCCTGTCTTATTTTTTTTTTTACTTATTCAGTAAAAATAAATTTTCCCTTTGCTACCATTTCAGACTTTCTTTATCCTGCTTATAGATCAACAGGTAATATACTGGCTAAGAGCATAGCCTGGAATCAGACTCACCAGTTGACCAACAAGGCAGTACCTCTATGAGTCTGCAGGAATCTGAGCATTACTGGGCTTGCAGTGCTCCCGCTGCAGATACAGCTTAGACAACAATACCCAAGTCCTTTCAAATATCTGAAAAGCCTTCCAAAGCAGGATAGGTACGAATAAGCCCAGACTATGAAGACCACAGTACCTAACTTTTCAATGCCCAGACATCAAGCATCAAGACCATCCAGGAAAACATGACCTCACCAAAAAAATAAAAATAAAAATAAAAACACAACCTAAGTTGGGTACCAGGTACCAATCCTGGAGAAATAGAGATATGTGACTTTTCAGACGAGGAATTCAGAATAGCTGTGTTGAGGAAATTCAAAGATATTCAAGATGACAGAGAGAAGAAATTTAGGATTCTATTAGATAAATTTAACAAAGAGATCAAAATAAAAAGAACCAAGCAGAAATTTTGGAGTTGAAAAATGCAATGACATACTGAAGAATGCATCAGAGTCTTTTAATAGCAGAATTGATCATGCCGAAGGAAGAATTACTGACCTTGAAGACAAGCGAAAAACACACTCAGGAGAGAAAAAAGAAAAAAGAATATAAAATAATGAAGCATACTTACAGGATCTAGAAAATACCCCCAAAGGGGAAAATCTAAGAGTTATTGGCCTTAAAAAGAAGGTAGAGAAAGAGATGGGGTAGAAAGTTTATGCAAAATGATAATAACAGAGAACTCCCCAAATCTAGAGAAAGATATTAATATCCAAGTACAAGATGGTTGTAAAACACCAATCAGATTTAAGCCAAAGAAGACTACCTCAAGACATTTAATAATTAAACTCCCAAAGGTTAAGGATAAAGAAAGGATCCTAAAAGCAGCAAGAGAAAATAAACAAATAACATTCAATGGAGCCCTAATACATCTGGCAGTAGACTATTCAGTAGAAACCTTACAGGCCAGGAGAGGGTGGCATGACATATTTACAGTGCTGAAGGAAAAAAATTTTAACCTGGAATATATCCAGCAAAAATATCCTTCAAATATGAGGGAGAAGTGAAGACTTTCCCCAAAAAACAGAAGCTGAGGGATTTCATCAACACAAGACCTGTCCTACAAGAAATGCTAAAGGGAGTACTTCAATCAGAAAGAAGAGGATGTTAATGAGCAATAAGAAATCATCTGAAGGAACAGAACTCACTGGTAATAGTAAGTACACAGAAAAACAGAATATTATAGCACTGTTACTGTGGTGTATAAACTACTTTTAAGTAGAAAGACTAAAGGGTGAACCAATCAAAAAAACTACGACAACTTTTCAAGACATAGACAGTACAATAAAATATAAATAGAAAAAAAAGTTAAAAAGCAGGGGGACAAAGTTAAGGTGGGGGTTTTTATTAGTTTTCGTTTTCCCCATTCATTTATGCAAACAGTATTATCAGCTTAAAATAATGAGTTATGAGATAATATTTGCAAATTTCATGGTAACTCAAATAAAAAAACATACAATGGATGTGCACAAAATAAAAAGCAAGAAATTAAATCATATCACCAGAGAAAATCACCTTCCTTCACCAAGAGGAAGACAGGAAGGAAGGAAAGAAGGAATAGAAGATCACAAAACAACCACAAAACCAAATATCAAAATGACCATAGTGAGTCTTTACTTATCAATAATAACATTGAATGTAAATGCACAAAAATCTCCAATCAAACACAGAGTAGCTGAATTGATTTAAAAAAAAAAAAGACCCAATGATCTGTTACAAAAAACACACTTCACTTATGAAGACACACGTAGACTGAAAATAAAGAGATGGAAAAAGATATTCCATGCCAATGGAAACCAAAAAAGAGCAGAAGTTGCTATACTTTTATCAGACAAAATAGATTTCAAGTCATAAACTGTAAGAAGAAACAAAGATATGATGATAAAGGGGTCAATTCAGCAAGGGGATATAACAGTTGTAAATATGTAAGCACCCAACACTGGAGCACCCAGATATGTAAAGCAAATATTATTAGAGCTAAGGAGAGAGACAGACCACAATACGATAATACCTGGAGACTTCAACACCCCACTTTCTGCATTGTACAGATCTTCCAGACAGAAAATCAACAAAGAAACATTGACTTAATCTGTACTATAGACCAAATGAATCTAGTAGATATTTACAGAACATTTCATCCAATGGCTGCAGAATACACATTCTTTTCCTCAATATGTGGATGATTCTCAAGGACAGACCATATGTTAGGTCACAAAACAACTCTTAAAACATTCAAAAAAATTCAAATAATATCAAGCATCTTCTTGAACTACAATGGACTAAAACTAGAAATCAATAAGAGAAACTTTGGAAACTATACAAATGCATGGAAATTAAACAATATGCTCCTGAATGACCTGTGGATCACTGAAGAAATTAAGAAGAAAATTGAAAATTTTCTTGAAACAAATGATAATGGATACACAACATACAGCAAAAATATGAGATACAGCAAAAACATGACAAAGAGGGAAATGTATAGCTGTAAGTGGCTACATCAAAAAAGAAAAACTTGAAATAAATAACCTAACAATGCATTTTAAAGAACTAGAAAAGTAAGAGTAAACCAAACCCAAAATTAGTAGGAGAAAAGAAATAATAAAGACCAGGTCTAAGTTGGAAAAAAAAAGACCCAAATAAATAAAATCAGAGATAAAAAAGGAAACATTACAACTGATACCACTGAAATTCAAAGGATCATTAGTGGGTACTATAAGCAACTATATGCCAATAAATTGGAAAATCTAGAAGAAACTGATAAATTCCTAAACACATAAAAACCTGCCTAGGTTGAATCATAAAGAAATCCAAAACTCAAATAGACCAGTAACAAGTAATGTAGGCAAAGTATAATAAAAAGTCTCCCAGCAAAGAAAATCCCAGGACTCAATGGCTTCACTCTTGAATTCTACCAGACATTTCAAGAAGAACTAATACCAATCCTACTCAAACTATTACCAAAAAAAATAAATAAATAAAGGAGAAGAGAATACTTCCAAGTTCATTCTATAAGGCCAGTATTATCCTGATACCAAAACCAGACGAAGACACATTAAAAAAAAAAAAGAAAGAAAGAAAACCCAAGCTAATATCACTAATAAATATTGATGGAAAATCCTCAACAAAATACTAGCAAACTGAAATCCACAACACATTAAAAAGATCATTCATCATGACCAAGTGAGATTTATCCCAGGGATTCAAGGATGTTACAATATAGCAAAGCAATCAATGTTATACAGCATGTCAACATCATCAACGTATGAATGAAGGACAAAAAGCCTATGATCCTTTCAATTTGTCCTGAAAAATAAAAACAAATGTTTAACATCCCTTCATGATGAAAACCCCTCAAAAAACTGACTATCAAAGGAATATACCTCAGCATAATAAAAGCCATGTATGACAGACTCACAGCTAGTATCACACTGAATGGAGAAAAACTGAAAGCCTTTCCTCCTAAGATCAGGAACACGACAGAGCACCCACTTTCACCACTGTTATTCAACATAGTACTGGAAGTCTTAGCTAGGGCAATCAGACAAGAAAAAGAGATAAAGGGGATCCAAATGTGAAAAGAAGAAGTCAAATTATCCTTGTTTGCAGATGATATCATCTTATATTTTGAAAAACCTAAAGACTCCACCAAAAAACTATTAGACCTAATAAACAAATTCAGTAAAGTAGCAGGATACGAAATCAACAAATAAAAATCATTAGCATTTCTACATGCCAACAGTGAACAAACTGAAAAAGAAATTTTACAAGGTAGTCTCATTTACAATAGCCACAGATAAAACTAAGTACCTAAGAATTAACTTAACCAAAGAAGTGAAAGATCTCTACAATAAAAACTATAAAACATTGATGCAAGAAATTGAAGAGGACACCAAAAAATGGAAAGATATTTTGTGTTCACGAATTGGAAGAATGGATTTTATTAAAATGTCCATACTACCCACAGCAATCTACAGATTCAATGCAATCTCTATAAAAATACCGATGACATTCTTCACAGAAACAGAAAAAAACAATTTTAAATTTTACATGAAACCACAAAAGACCCAGAATTGCCAAAGCTATCCAAAGCAAAAAGAATAAAGCTGGAGGAATCACATCATCTGACTTCAAATTATACTACAGTATGGCATAAAAAACAGAAGCCCAGACCAGTGGAACAGCACAGATAAGAGAGAAGTCAGAAATAAGTCCATACATCTACAGTGAACTCGTTTTTGACAAAGGTGCCAAGAACATACATTGGGAAAAGAAAATCTCTTCAATAAATGATGCTGGGAAACCTGAATATCCATATGCACAAAAATGAAACTAGAACCCCCATCTCTCACCATATTCAAAAATCAAATCAAAGTGAATTAAAGACTTAAATCTAAGACTTCAAACTATGAAACTACTACAAGAAAACATTGGGGAAAATCTCCAGGACGTTGGTCTGGGCAAAAATTTCTTGAACAATACCCAACAAGCACAGGCAACCAAAGCAAAAATGGACAAATGGGATTACATCAAGTTATAAACCTTTTGCATAGCAAAGGAAACAATCAACAAAGTGAAGAGACATCCCACAGAATGGGAGAAAATAATTGCACACTATCCATATGACAAGGGATTAACAGCTAGAATATATTAGGAGCTCAAACAACTCTATACGAATAAAATCTAATAATCCAATTTTAAAATAAGCAAATATCTGAATAGACATTTCTCAAAACAAGACATGCAAATAGCAAATAGGCATATGAAAAGGTTCTTGACATAATTGATCATCAGAGAAATGCAAATCAAAACTACAATGAGATATCTTATCCCAGTTGAAATGGCTTTTATCCAAAAGACAGGCAATAACAAATGTTGGTGAGGAAAAGGGAACCCTCATATGCTGTTGGTGAGGAAAAGGGACCCCTCATATGCTGTTGGTGAGAATGTACATTAGTGCAACCACTATGGAGGACAATTTGGAGGTTCCTCAAAAAACTAAAAGAGAGCTACCATGCAATCCAGCAAGCCCACTCCTAGGTATATACTCAAAAGAAAGGAAATCAGTATATCAAAGAAATATCTGCACTCGTGTATTTACTGCAGCACTATTCACAATAACCAAGATTTGGAAGCAACCTAAGTGTCCATCAACAGATGAATGGATAAAAAAATATGGTACATAAACACAATGGAGTGCTATTTAGTCATAAAAAAGAATGAGATCCTGTCATTTGCAACATGGATGGAAATGGAGGTCATTATGTTAAGTGAAATAAGCCAGGTGCAAAAAGACGAACTTCACATGTTCTTACTTATTTTGGGGTGCTTAAAATTAAAACAATTTAACTCATGGAGATAGAGAGTAGAAGGATGGTTACCAGATGTGAGGGGAGTAAGTGGGGATGGTTAGAAGGTACAAAAAATAGTTAGAAATAGTACGACCTAGTATTTGCTAGCAAAACAGGGTGACTATAGTTGAAAACGATTTAATCATTCATTTTTAAATAACTAAAAGAGCATAATTGGATTATTAGTAACACAAAGAATAAATGCTGGAAGTGATGAATACCTCATTTACCCTGATGCGATTATTACACATTGCATGCCTGTAACAAAATACATATTGTAACCTATAAATATATACACCTACTATGTACCTACAAAAAATAAAAGCAAAAATAAATTAAAATACATGCAGAAAACCACCATACAATTAAGGGAATCAAAAATCAAATGATGGTTGGTTCCTTTAAATTACTAATAACATTGATAAATATTTGGTAAACTTAGAATTAAAAAAATTAATTAGCCGGATGTGGTGATGCCGCCTGTAGTCCCAGCTACTAGAGTGGGAGGCTGAGGTGGGAGGATCCCATGAGCCCAGGAGCTCAGTGTTACAGTGAACTATGATTGGGCACTGCACTCCAGCCTGGGTCACAGAGTGAGACTCTGTCTCAAAAAGTATATATATATATAAATAAATTTAAAATGAGATAAGACAGAAATAACCAATATCAGAAATAAAAAAGGAAGTGTCACACAAATCCTGCAGATATTGAAAATATCATGATAGGCTATTAAGAACAACTTATCCCTAAAACTTTGAATTTTTCATGAAATGATCAAGGTGGAAAATATAACTTACCAAAACTGACACCTGAAAAGTAGAAAATAAGTTAAAATACAAACACTAATACAACAAATGAAGAAACTAAGTCAGTAATTAAAATCCCCCCACACAACAATAGCTCAAGGCTCACATAGCTTCACTGGTTAGTTGTACCAAATGGCTAAAGAAAAAAATAATTGTCATTTTGTACAAATTTTTCCAGACAATAAAACTGGAGAATACACACTTCAACTCATTTCATAAAGCTAGCACAACCTTGATACCAATAATATTCATGGATATTATAAGAAAGGAAACTTCCAGGACAATCTCACTCATAAACATCAATGAAAATTTATTAAACAATATAACTAACAAAAAGAATCCATCAATATATAAAAAATGATAACACCTCATGACAAAGTTGGTTTTATTTCAGGAGTATAAGACTGGCTTAACACTAGAAAACTCAATCAAGCCAATTTACAACATTAATGAATTAAAAATGATTAATAAATGGTGAAAAAGCATTTGATAACATTTAACATTCATTCATGTTTTTAAAACAAACTGAAAATAGAAAGGAATTCCCTTAATCTGATACAGGGAATTTTATCAATCAGAATAAACTAGGTTACATTTCAATAACAACCAATCCCAAAAATCTTAGGGGCTTAAAACAATAAATTACTTAAAACATTAACAATATAGATTTCTGACTGTGCAACCTGTCTGTTGCAGGTTAGCAGCAAGGTTCTGTTCATTGTCATTGCTTAGGGACCCAGCCTGATACTTGTTGCTGGTTCAGTACCACAGGAAACAAGAGCTCAGAAGGTCCACCCTGGAAGGGGCACATTTCACTTCTACTCACGATTCATTGGCCAGACATAGTCTAGGGCCCATCCAACCTTAACAGGGCCACAACGTGCAATCTTACAAGGGCATTATGAATACATTTTAGAGCCCCTGGATTCCATTATGTTCCTCTGAAGAGTGTTGTTTCTAATTCTGGCAGACAATTAATTGGACACAGACTCCAAACCTTGTCTTCCCTGTGGTGGACAACAGCTGAAGTTCTTCCATTTTCAGTTTTTTCATCTTCCAGCTTTTGCTCGCCATCTGGGACTACTGAGAATCTCCCCATGTGTGTAATTCTTAGAGGTCAGCTAAGGCAGAGCATACATGCAAATTTCAGTTTACACCCTCTGCGAGGCCCTCCCTCCCAAGATCCCCTCTTCCAATTTTCTCACTGCTCTTCCAGCCCAGAACTCTCTCTCCAAGTCAGTTTACCTGCTTTCTGCTGCCCCAGGCCACACAACTTAGCTCTTAGGGGAAAAGCTTTCAACTCACCTTATCAGGTGCATTTCCAAATTTTAAGGGCAGACTCCTCCCCAGAGTCGGCCTACTTTAAATTCTTTGGCATGACTTTCAAGCATTCCCACTATCTGGCTGAAAATTTTGTTTTTGACTTTATTTCTTACTATTTCCCTTCCTTCACCCTGCGCTCTAGCCAAACCGATTGTGCCATAGAACTTGCCTTGCACTTTTCTAATTCTGTGTCTTCACTCATTTTTCAGAATGCCCATTCTCACGTCCCCAGAGGCCTAAACATTAAGTGACCTTCGAAGCCCAGCTCCAGTATGAATTGTTCTGTAAAGCCTCTTCTGATTCACCTTTCCACTCCCTACCCTCAACTCCAGTCCTATCCCCACTCTGCCTTCCCTCCCCGACGTAACTTTATAGCTCCTCTCTTATGTCACTTAGGACATAATGTTAGAAAGTAATACATCCCCACAGCATCTAATGTCCTGGCTAGTACACAAGAGATGCATCAAAATATTTGCAAGATTAATTTAATAAGGTACATAACTGCTGTCTGTACTGAAATCTGTATAGGTGCCATAATCAAAAGCATGAAGTGGCCATTTGGGCCTGCCACTGTCTATATATTCTATAAAAACTGTCGCATAAGACTGTCTCATATGAAACAACAAATGAAGGGTATAATGATATAGTGCTTTCCATTTATTGGGAGAATTATTTAAGTGGTGAGAGTACATTTCTGTTGATTCATCTACATTCTGTCACGTGATTCTATCATAAGCAGCAACATACTTTTGTGGGATGGCCTACTAGGAGGAAAGGTGCCCCTGGTTGCCAAAGAATTATGGAAATATCACTGCTTTACAAATAGACGGGCCGTAACACGGTGGCTTCATTAGGAGAGTTCTAACGAGGTGATGTCATCCGGCAGTAAAGGGCAGGCGTGCACAGACACAGCGGAAGAAACCTGAGCAAGAACATTTTACCAAGCAAAATATTATGTTAAGGAACACCCAGTGGGGAAAAACACTACCAAATAAGAATGCAATATGAGAATCCATATCACAATACAAAAATTACTTTGAGAATTCTATTTACTAAGAAAGGAGCAAGTACAACTGAAATGCATTACCCTTTACTCATGATCTAATAATTTTGCTTATCTTGACGTTTTCTAAGTAAATTATTCTGAATGTGATCACAATTATTTTAAAAGTAATGATTTTTAATTTTGGAAAAACAAGTCTCATCTGTTTAAAAAATATTAAAAACAGGTGTCTGACTTAGGATTATTTTGGTTACCAGATACAGAAAGAAAGTGGTTTCAAATTGTCTTAGACAGTAAAGTTTGCCTGGTCACTCACCAGAGGAAGGAATCAACATCAGGCCTCGCCCTGTATGAACGGGGGAATGAGGAAGGGTGATTCAGCACCCACGATGGAGGCGGCAGAGATGGAGGGAATGGACAGCTTAGCTGTCCCTGCCAGCAAGGCACAGTATGTTAAAAGACAGAACCAGCTAGATGCATTTTCAAGCAGAATCTGCCATGCATTAACTGTCCCTTTCCCACTCTCAAATAAATAAATGAACAAACCAATCCTATCACTCTTCTAGTGTAATGTGATGTTGAGGGGCAAAAGCTCTGAAGTCAGACTACCTAATCAAAATTCCGACTCTACCGCATAACTGCTATCATCCAAGTTAACTACCTGGAGACTCAGGGGCCTAACTTATAAAATTGAGGCAATAGGACTGGGCACAGTGGCTCACGCCTGTAATCCCAGCACTCTGGGAGGCCGAGGTGGGTGGGTCACCTGAGGTCAGAAGTTCAGAACCAGCCTGGTCAACATGGTGAAATCCTGTCTCTGCTAAAAATATACAAAAATTAGCCAGGCATGGTGGCGGGTGCCTGTAATCCCAGCTACTTGGGAGGCTGAGGCAGGAGAATCACTTGAACCCGGGAGATGGAGGTTGCAGTGAACTGTGCTGCGCTCCAGCCTAGGCAACAAGAGCGAAACTTTGTCTCAAAAAAAAAAAAGGGGGAGGGAGGCAATAATGACATCCAATTTATTGGGCTATTTCAGTGATTAAATGAGCTAATACATAAGGTTATAAATGTTATCATTGTCATCATTATCATCATCATCATCATTCTCTGCCTTAATTACGGCAACATTTTTTAGTCACCCCGGCTAGAGCCTCAGACTGAGACTCTTCACTCCTTGCTCCCATGTGGAGGCTGAGCTGTAGTCATGAATAGCATTACTGCAGTGCCCCCCTTGCTCTTCAGAAGGTGCCGTGAAACCCCACTCCATCACTATTAGTAGTGGCTTATTCCTTAAGCCACCAAAGCACAAGACACAGTAGGTGTCTCGACTGCCTGCTCAAAGTCCACACTAGATTCTATGTTTGCTGTGCAGCTTTGAACATTTCTCATGAGCACACGCCAAGTTGGCTGTACACCAGTATCCCATGCCTGTGGGTACGCTGGGAGGGTGAGGAGCCTAAGCATGTTGAGTGTGCAGACCAGATCCCAGCTTGCTACTAACTAGCTATGTGATCTCAGGCCACTAACTCTTTTAACTGTCCCAGGGCATTAGAAAACTCATTGCCCAGAGACATTGTAAGGAGTAATGAGATTATACAAATGGAACATTTAGAATGGTGCCCAATCAAGGTAGCAATAAGAATAAATTATTTTTATATCCTTGGTTTTCCTTCATGGTTATGTCTCTGCAGATTTCTAAATTGGGGTCATCAAAAAAAATTGATAGATTTGGATTCTATAACATTCATCCAAGTTACAGTAAAAACTTTAAATGGAAACTGGACTCGGTCAAATATAGATACATGAGGTATCCCACTCAGGGCTGTACAGGCTGGTACCAAATCATTAGTGCATATTACTTGGATACAATTGTTCACAGAGTTAAAAAAAAAAAGAAAAGAAAGAAAGAAAAAGCCTAATTTTTCAACCATTCCTGTATCTTCCCTACAAGGAAAACCATAGAGGCCTTGCCAGATGCTTTGCTGATACAGTTTATTTATGATCTCCTTTATGAGGAAACATATTAGAATACATGAGGTTAGCTCTGCTGGCCTTATTCCAGAGAGCTCACTCAGACTCCTGGTAACAACTACTATTTTCCTAGGAGCTCCCGAATCACCTGCTTAAATAATCAGTCCTAGAATCACACCAGTTATTGATGTCAGGCTTAGCTGTGTGTAGTTTTCAAACTCCTTCTTGGAAATTGATCTGTTTACCCATCTTGTATTTTGTGCACATCTTTTGCCTTGTTTTGTGAAGAGCCTGTGCACATTGTATCTTTCTTTACACTCCACTACTTCTAAACCCTGTGGAAATGTAGATACCTTTTCTCAACCAGAAGAAGAAATGTAGCAGTCATTCTTTTTTTTTCTTTTTTTTTTTTTTTTTTGAGATGGAGTCTCACTCTGTCACCCAGGCTGGAGTGCAGTGGCACGGTCTCGGCTCACTACAACCTCCGCCTCCCGGGTTCATTCCATCCTCCTGCCTCAGCCTCCCTTAGTAGCTGGAACTACAGGCGCCCACCACCATGCCCAGCTAATTTTTTGTATTTTTAGTAGAGACGGGGTTTCACCGTGTTATCCAGGATGGTCTCGATCTGGTGACCTCGTGATCCGCCCACCTCGGCCTCCCAAAGTGATGGGATTACAGGCTTGAGCCACTGTGCCCAGCCCTAGTCATTCTTAGAAGTAGTGGTGCATGATGCAGCATTGTCTTGGTTTTTACTCTGAAAATGGTGCTAACTCCTTCCTTTGGTCACCCTTTCAGTTTTCACCCCAATCTTTGCAGATGAACTGAGACAGCAGTTTAGGTACAGAGGAACAAGGTGCTCCAAAGACACGAACCTGCCCCGCCTCTGACAGTGCCACAGTGCTGATGGGTTTACTCTCAGTTGCTGTGAGATGTGCTCATACGTGTGTAAGCAAGTGCAGGCCCAACCGGGGCAATAAGACTAAAAAGGAGTATGTTGGATGACATGATGCTTCAGGTTTCATTCTCTATGTATGGAATATGGGGAGTGTCAAATAGATCATGCTAGGGACTGCATCATGGAGACCATTTTGGTAACTGAATACTTTCATATACTCAAACAAATAGCATTAATTATGTATCTACATTTAAAACAAAGTATGTCATGGAGAGAATGGCCAAACACTTTCACCAAATACTAAATTATATTCTACAGCCATGAAAGAATATATTTTGATCTATTGAAAAATTGAAACAGAGTCAGCCACTTGTAATGGCAAAACTTTGATGGAAAATCTGAGTTTTGCATAAAGATAGTTACATGGCATGTTATGGTATTTATATATTTTACATATTCTATATGTGTTGAGAGAAAAATCAATATTTTTTGTATAACATTTACTTCAAGTAGGAGAAACTTGAAAACAATGAATTAAAGAAAAAAAATGTAACCCTTATTATAGGCTTACCTCATGTCCGTAATAGCTGATCTAAATCGATCATACTTTAATTGCCTAGGAATATGATAAATCAGGCTGTGTCATATTTACTTATATAGCAGTTGAGCTCTGTTATGGAAGGAGAAAAAATTCTACAATTTTGAAATCTAAATTTGGTTTGAAAATATATTTTGGATTCATTCTACTCTATAAAATAGAAAATTATATGGTTGGTACTCCTAAACTGGCAAAATTTATATCCATTGTAATCTAATTCAACTAACGCTATAATGGGCCCAAAACATCAAATATTCATTAAATATTTTAACTTCAGAAAAAATAATAAAATTCTATGAGACACTATAATAGACAAATTCATAAAGACGAAAAGTAGATTATCAGGGACTAGAGCAGGGGCATGGAGAGTCTTTGCTTAATGGCTACAGAGTTGTGGGTGATGAAAAATTTTTGGAAAAAGATAATGGTGAGACTTGCACAACATTGTAAATGTAATTAATGCCACTAAATTGTATACTTAAAAAAGGTGAAAAGGCGTGGTGGCTCACGCCTGTTAATCCCAACACTTTGGAAGGCCAAGGAGGGCAGATCACTTGAACCCAGAAGTTTGAGACTAGCTTGGGCAACATAGTGAGACCCCACCTCTACAAATATAAAAAAATTAGCCAGGCGTGGTGGTGCGTGCCTGTAGTTCCAGCTACTCAGGAGGCTGAGGTGACAGGATCACTTAAGCCCAGGTGGATTAAGCTACAGTGAGCTATGGTCACGCCACTGCACTCCAGCTAGGGTGACAGAGTAAAACCCTGTCTCAGAAAAAAAAGTGAGGGGGAGTAAATGCCGTATTTTATGTTATATGTATTTTACCCACTAAACAAAATAAGGTATTAAAATACATAAGAATGATAAAAAAAAAAAACTAACATGCCTGCTCTCAGCACTATAATGCTGTATTTTCTTTTAGAAATTCTAGCCTCTGTCACCTGACCAAAAAAGGAGAGATAAATATTAGAAAGCAAACACAAATTTAACAATATTTTTGGTAATATCATTACATATAAAATCCAACTTAATTCACTCAAAAACAATTAGATCCAGTAAGGGAATTAAATAAGTTAACCTGTTAACAAAGTAAGTGTACAAAAGTCATATACTTTTATGTGTATATTATCAATAACCTTTAGGAAGAATATTGGGATTAAATAATTTTACACAAATAACAACAAAATATAGAATTTCTTTGAGTATATCTAACAAAATTATGCAGGATCTATGTGAAAAAATACTATAAAACTTTTCCAAGGAACTTAAAGACAAGGAAATTGAAGAGATATCATGTTCCTAATGGAAAGATTCAGTAGTAAAGATGGCAATTGTCTGCCAAGTTATTCTCGAATTTTACCAAAGGTCCAAGCACGTTTTCAGTTTCAACCAATTATCTTAAAGTTTGTCTCAAAAAATAAAGGGTTAAAAATAATCGAGAGAATATGGAGAAAGAACAATGAGAAAGGGATTGAATTCTGATCTATTAAAATACAAAGTTACAATCATGAAGAATATGTAATAACAAAAAAATATACACTGTATATTGATAATTTTTTAGAAAGCAGTTTTTAAAAGCGCTTATCTTTTAGTGGAACGTATGTCTATGGAAAAGATGGTCCCTCCTGTTAGCGTCTCAGTACACAAGTTTCTAGTATTTATTCAGTTTACATTCTATTTTATAAAATGAGGTCCGAGTGCAAATATGCTTTATAGTTTACTTCTTTAGTCACTTGTGTCTTAAACATTTTCCTATTTTAAACTATTTTTTCTATTAGATGACTAATAATTTTATAGTTTTTCATTGTGTGGATATACTATAGTTTACTTAAACAATTGTTGTTCTTAGAACATTTAGATTGTTTCTAATTATCAATAATACTGGGCTTAGCATTCTTTCCTACAATGCTTTGTGCACATTTGCCTAAATCCTTGGACTGACTACCCAGAAATGAAACTGCTGGGTTAGCTGTTGTATGCATTTTTATGGCTTCTAGGTTTATTGCCAAACTGCTCTGTAGAAAGGTTGGAATAGTTTATAACGTGGTGTCTATGAGGGCGTCTCCTCTTTTCTCTTTTCTCAAACCTGTTTCCACAGTGACAGTGTTAAATTGTCAACAACTCTGTGTTAACATGATATTAAAAATTACCAATGAAGTTTGTGAAAGGAAAATATCTTGGGCCCCCAAAATCACTCAGGAAAAGTCAAGCTGGAAACTGCTTAGGGCAAACCTGCCTCTCATTCTATCAAAGTCACCCCTCTGCTCACTGAGATAGATGCAGATCTGATTGGCCTCCTTTGGAGAGGCTCATCTGAAACTCAAACGAATGTAACTGTTTGTGTATCACCTCTCTGTGACCTGGAAGCTCCCTCCCCACTTCCAGTCTTCCTGCTTTTGCTTTAAGTTGTCCTGCCTTTCCAGACCAAACCAATGTACATCTTACATATATTGACTGATGTCTCATGTCTCCCTAAAATGTATAAAACCAAGCTGTGTCCCAACCACCTTGGGTACATGTCATCAGGACATCCTGAGGCTGTGTCACAGGTGCGTCCTCAACCTTGGCAAAATAAACCTCCTAAATTAACTGAGACCTGTCTCAGATTTTCTGGGTTTCACAAGTTGAACATTCCAGAATAGTAAATGTTCATTTTTATGTATTAATTTGTGCATTGTCTGTTTATGTGCCTTGCCCATTTTTTTAATTGGAAGATTCAATCCTTTATTGGGTTGTGATAGCCATTTGTATATTAAGGCTATTAACATTTAAAGCATATGTCAAAAATATTTTTTAGAATTTTGTTTGCTTTTGCCTTTTGTTTGGTGTTCCTTGTTTTAAAAGAAGAAGCAGAAATGTTTCCTTTTTTCCTGATACCACAGTAGTGAATGACATCTAATAGTAGAAAAAGTCCTCACTTTGCAAAAAAAATCATAAAATAGTGGATTTTATGCCTGAGAAAATTATACATGTAGCATATAACCATTTAAGATAAATAACTTTTACCACCCTTGACTTTAAATTATTTTTTCCTTATTCTTCAGCAATTTCTCTATATCTGAGGCCTCTATCTTGTTTATTATACTTAAAGCCAGTAAGCAGTACGATAGAAATCCAATTTTCTGAATAGAAAGGTTCCATTTGTTGATCTATAATGTCAGTAGACTCCTCATGTTAGAACCTTTTCAAAACCTTAAATCTTGAGTTCAAAGTCCTCACTTATGTCTTGACAATAGCTTTCAGGCCCATCAACAAAAGAATAAACACATTTCTTCTCTTTCAAGCTACAAAATCATATTCTCTTTATACCTGTTAGCATACTTTTTCAAAGGAAAAGAACTTTGTTTCAAAAAAAAATCTTTTTGCTTTAATTCCACTGTGACAGTAAGAACAAAAAGACTTCCGACTTGATGGTGTATCTTAATTCTCTGAGAATGAAGAAGAGAAATAGAGGAACTGAAGAGAAAATGGGCAGTGTAAGAAATCCCTGTTGGATGAAGCTAAGAGGCTTTTAAATAGTGCACATCCTGGCTTTGTTTCACAGCCACTGCAGAAGTTTTAGAGCCATTACCTGTCCATTTAGGAGGACTTAGAGCTCCATTTTAGATGCCATTACGCGTAATAGTTCAGGCATTTTACTTCTTGGTCACTGTCAATCCCATAACGTTTATCACAACCATGTTAATTCAGTCAAGATTTCCTAATAGCTAATATCTAATCTATGTCCTAGTAGTTAATATCATTATCCATCGTGAGAGAGATTATTAATGCATGCCCAAATGATCAATTAGGTATAGACATAGACATAAACCTAATACAAATTTAATGTTAGTGTTACTCACATATCTCATATATCCATATGTGTGCATGCGTGTGTGTATATATATATATAATATATATATATGTATATAAATTTACTCCTTGATACCAGTATATTCTACAGGGCAAAATTCTTCTCTCACATTGGCAGTAGATCAGCATACCCAGGCTGTTTTATTGCAACCTTCGGCGGGCACACACTAAAAGAACAACACTGGGATAAGCCAGCATCCAGTGACTACAACGGTCACCAAAACCTTTTCTGCAATTACCACATTCAGGTAGTAATCGCTTTGTTACCTTCCACAGGCTCTCCTACTTATGACTTCATAGTGTCAACAGAACAGCTTTTTTGAAAACACAAAAACAAAATCTACGAAATGGAGTGAGGACTGTATGTGCTCAGTCATACATTTCTTTTAATATATACAGAAATGCAAACAACACACCCATGTGGTTCTGTCTAATCCTTCCTCACTAAGCAGTTTCTAAGACATTTAGCTAGCTGTGGCTCTGAGTCCTTTTTAAGGAGTGGGATGGGAGGGAGAGATGAATAAAGAGAAAAGAAAGAAACCCAGGATCTCAAACATCTGATTCTGTTTGGTTGATACGGCAAGGTGGGACCCAGGGATTCTTGAGCTTGGGAAAAATCACTACAGCCTCACCCTCCTTTTGTACACACCTCCATACTCCTCCCCAGCACTTCCAAACGATCCCAAGAAAGACACACTCCCAGTGACACATCCAGTCAGGGTATCTTTCTACTATCTCAGGTCTTGAACCCCCCAGGGGAATCTCATGCATCCAAGCTGGAGCAGCCCCTGCAGTGAAAGAACTCCTTGCTGGGAAGCTAGTCCCTAGCGCGCTGCTTCCTCTCCTGGAAACTCTTCATGTAAATGACATCTACTCAGCCCTGGGGTTTGTTCCTGCATCTGGGAGCCTTCCCTTAACCCTAGACTGGGCGCGGGACTTGATTGCTTAAACGCCCTGTCCTTCTTATGTGTAATTGTCACATTTGTCATACTTGTTTAATATCTTCTTCCATACTATTTTACAAACCCCAAGAGGTTGGTACCATACTTGCCTGATTCATTTCCATCTTTCCAATTCCTAAAACAGTGATGGGCATGTAATACCTGCACTCTCAATAGACATTTGGTGAGGGAAGCCTAAGTAAGTTAATACAGGTGAAGTGCTCGGTTTAATTCCTGTCACATGGAGGTGCTCACTACATGTTAGCTACAGGTGCTGTGAATCACACACAGAGCTGTGCAGTCCTGAAGCCTAAATCCGTTGAGCATAGTTGGTAGACTTTTTGAAAGAATGTCAACTGCCCCCAATCCTCAGAACATTTCTGGCCTCCCAGTTCTCCTGGTAACCTGAGCTTGTCAGTACATAAGGCTCACTAACCCCTGACATTCTAAAAAGGCAAAACAGCTTTTAGATCGGATAAGACCAGATAGAGAGTCTCTACTGCTGACTGTACAACACGCTGCGTGCCTTCTTCCTCCTCACCTTCTCATGGTGATCTGAAACCTTGTTCTTGAATATCTCATGACTCCAGCTCTTAAGCTAAATGATAGCATTCTAATTTTAGTTGTTTTTCAGCAGATATATTTTGTCCTGCAGTGTGTCTAACTGCTGCTGTAATGAACCATCATGCTGCTGAGTTCTATGGTTATATTTAGGTTGGTTCCCTGAGTGAAGGCTGAGCCGTGTCTTTTCATTACATTTGTATTTACTCTCAAACTAAACAAGAACAGAGTCTGGACTGGACCAGAAGTTGTTGGGGGCTCTGAAGTGTTTTCATACAACAAACCCTAGTTCGTTGCTAGCGGGGATGAATCTGACCACACTTTTAAAAAAAAACTTCCTAGTGATTCCAGAGGAAATGGCTGTGAAACCGCTAAATGATACCTTATATTCTAGGACTTTTAACACAGGATTCGGTTTAGTTCAAACTAGCCAGGCATAAAGGAAGCACTTAGGATAAGTTTGAACTAAACCAAATCCTCACTTATAAGTCTTGGAAAATAAGGTATCATTTAGCGGTTTTGCAGCTATTTCCTCTGGAATCACTAGAAAATATTAAAAAATAAAGTGGGGTATGATTCATCCCTTTCAGCAACAAACTAGGGGCTGTAGTATAAAAACACTGCAGAGCATCCCACAACTTCTGTAGCCAATGGAAGTGGGTAGGGGGCTCTGAGCAACTTTAGCAGGTGGTGAGATGATCAGCTATGCTTGAGGGAGGTTAACCCAGCAGTACCTTGAAAGACAGGTTGGGGAAGTGGAGAAAGACAGAAAGAAAAGAGATCCATACAAGAGCAGGCCAGTGCTCCAGTGAATGGATCCCAAGGATCAGAACCAGAGGAGTGGCAATAAGAATGGAGACCTGGTGGAGAGAAGGTGAGGATGGAGAGTGAGACCAGAGAGAGAAGATGAGGATGGAGACTGGGACCAGAGAAGAGGAGGTGAGGCTGGAGATAAGGACCAGGGGAGAGGAGGTAAGGCTAGAGACCAGGACCAGAGGAGAGGAGGTGAGGATGAAGACCAGGACCAGAGAAGAGGAGGTGAGGATGGAAACAGGAACCAGAAGAGAGATGGTGAAAATGGAGACTGGGACTGGAGGAGAGAAGATGAAAACAAAGACCAGGATGAAAATAGAGAAGGTGAAGATGGAAACCAGGACCAGAGGAGAGGAGATGAAGATGGAGAGTGAGACCAGAGGAGAGGAGGTGAGGATGGAGACCAGGACCAGGGGAGAGGAGGTGAGGATGGAGAGTGAGACCAGAGGAGAGGAGGTGAGGATGGAGACCGGGACCAGGGGAGAGGAGGTGAGGATGGAGAGTGAGACCAGAGGAGAGGAGGTGAGGATGGAGACCAGGACCGGGGAGAGGAGGTGAGGATGGAGACCAGGACCAGAGGAGAAGAGGTGAGGATGGAGAATGAGACCAGAGGAGAGGAGGTGAGGATGGAGACCAGGACCAGATGAGAGGAGGTGAGGATGGAGACCAGGACCAGGGGAGAGGAGGTGAGGATGGAGACCAGGACCAGGGGAGAGGAGGTGAGGATGGAGACCAGGACCAGAGGAGAAGAGGTGAGGATGGAGACCAGGACCAGGGGAGAGGAGGTGAGGATGGAGACCAGGACCAGAGGAGAAGAGGTGAGGATGGAGAATGAGACCAGAGGAGAGGAGGTGAAGATGGAGAGTGAGGCCAAAGGAGAGGCAGTGAGGATGGAGACTGGGACCAGAGCAGAGGAGGTGAGGATGGAGACTGGCAGTGGAGGAGAGGAGGTGAGGATGGAGACCAGGACCAGAGGAGTGTTGGTGAGGATGGAGAGGGAGACACAAATTCAAGAGATACTGCAAAAGGAAAACCAGATGATTTGGTAACATGAGGATTGTGAAGGAGGAGAAACAGGCTTTGACCTGGAGTGACTGGGAACAAGGTTTATCTTTACTAAATATGAGGAACATAGGGAAGAAAAGAAAGTTCAGGGAGGAAATTTAGTCTTTGGAACAAACTGAATTTGAGGTTCTGACAAGATCCAGGCTGATGGAAATGTGAGCTGGAGTTCAAGAACATTGTGAGGACTGCCTCAGAGATGTATTGACCAAAGCGTCATTTCTTTTTATAGCCTGGGTCCTTTTGTCCCTTCACAGTGGCATCTGCTTTAAGGTCATAGTCAATCTTTTTCATTAGAAGGTAGAACATCTTACAAATAAGAGCCTTTGACTTCTTCTTGGAGTCATCTGAGGCATCACATTTTATTAATCACACTTTTGACCTTCTATAATAGATGTTTTATCTGGCTCTTCTCCTTAAACCATGGTACTTTTAGCCACCTTAGAAAGTGCATTACAGGCTCCCATGATTGAAGAAACTGGGGCCAAGAAAATGCCAGTAGGTTAGCCAAGCTCACACAGCCAGTTATCAGCATCCTGATTCCTGGCCCCTGCACTTCCCACTGGGGCAAATGGTGCCTTTCAGACCCTACCTGGTGGCATCTCTTGCTCTGTCTCTGCAGTACAGCTTGTTACTTTGTACTCAGAACTGTTTCTTTAGAACTATCATATTCCTGTGGTCTCTTATAGCTTATATGTTGATTCCTTCCAACTGAACTTTAAAAAATTTTGCTTTTCTTTCCTACTTTCTTAAGGGCCTAAACATAGTCACTTTATGTTCACTTCTACCAAGAATATTCTCGGTGTTTGTAACCAGCCTATAGTTTTGAACACCACACCCCACCCTTCTTCCCGAATAAATGTTTGTTCCATGTTAATGGTTTTAAGAATGGTATGGATTGTTGCATGAAAGAGATTGCTGCATGAAAATATATCTGTTGTCAACCCGCATGGGTTCCTTTAACTCCAGCGACACTAACTGATCTTTTGTCTTTCATACTGCATATCCAACTCAGAGCCCCGGCCTCTTCTGTGAGGGGAAAATGAGCTGCATTCCTAGGGCTGGTGAGAAATTAGTGGCGATGGCAAGAATAAACAGTAATCAGACAAGATTCCATTTAAAACATTAGGGTTGCAATGTGTCATCCAAAGCTGTAATAATAAAGGCCCATTGGTCCCCAGTAGAGCACAGTTTAATTAAATGCATTCACAAGACAACTTTACCTTAACCTTGTAGAACTGATGCTTTCCATTAAAATATTTTCTGCTTGGTCCTTCTTTTACCGTATAGATGCCTTGAACCTCCGAAACCGACAGGTCATCTGTGTCACTCTCAAGGTCCTCCAGCATCTGGTTGTGTCAGCTGAGATGGTCGGCAAGGCCTTGGTGCCTTATTACCGTCAAATCCTCCCTGTCCTGAACATCTTTAAGAATATGAATGGTGAGTGAGCCCACGAGTCAAAATGTCTTTTAAGCCAAAGAAAAAGGGAGTGGTTTGAAGTAGAGTTAATTAGCAACATGTTTAGGATTTATTATTGCATATAAACCATGATCCATTTGGAGATCTAAATAGCATATTCCCACCCCTTCTCCAGCTACTCCCTAGGGAAACAGTAAAATTAACAATTTCATTTATTACTCCTCACGTACAGCTTACTTACTCAGTACAGAAGCGCTGAAGCAGTTCTATAAGCTTCCAATAATTAAATTGTGAAGTTTTTTTAATGATCTTTTGAATACATTAGTAAGTTTTGAGTTTGTTCTTTTTCTTGGTAGTGATTCTACCTTTAGATACTTCCTGTTACAATTTCAGTCAGTTTTTTTCCATTGGTTTAAGATGAATTTTTAAGCACTATTATTAAAATGTGATAAATGGTTTTGATGATTCATTTTTTTTGTAGTATTATTCTGTAAGCTTTGGAAAACACAGATGAATTCAGATGGCTCTATTTTACCCTAACAAAGATATTAGCAAGATTTTGGTGACCCTTGGCAGGCAGCGGATGCACATCTATTCATTAAGAGTGTGATTTCCTTGAAATGATGAGTCTAATTTTCTTTTTTGTTGTTAATTTTGAAGTTCCATACTTCTCACATGCATGGTATAAGTCAACATTGAAGGTATTTCCTGACAGTGGTATCAATAAGTTAGCAATTTAATGGAGCACTGAATGAAACTTTTGCAACATGATCTGCTCATCGTACATTCAAGAAAAAAAATCAAACAAGAAGCTGAGTTTACGGCAGCTCCTGCCACAAACAAACTTTTGTTTGAAATCACTATTTTTTATATTATTACTCAATTGCTATTATGTTTGCTCCAGGCATAGACTATTCAGGAAATCACGGAATTCTCAAAAAGCTTTTAGCTCTCTTTCAATAGTAGAACCGGCTTATATGTTAAATACTATAAATATTTAGAAAAAGGACTTCAAACTGGAGTTATAGGAGCTTACAAATGCCTGTAATGGAGTGCTTGCATGATATTCTGTTCAAATTATCTGAAGAGCTGTGGGTAAGGTGAACATTGAGGCAAGATGGTTAGTCTTTAAGCAAAGTAATAACTGGATTTTAATAATTGACTCTCTTATTGTCAAAACTTAATGTTTTAGTAACAACATTCGTACATTTGGAAAATACTTATTTAAATAGTCTTCATTCATAGTTCATATTTTTACCATATAGTAGCAGCAAATATCCATGAAGTTGTGGGAGACTCCTGATGTGCACCTTGTTCAATTAAGGTCCATAAAAGAAACTCTAACTACACACCTTATATTTAGATTCTAGTAACTTGAGGGAGATAGAGATAAAGATGTTCTGATAGAGATGAGAGCATTATTAAAGAGATGGAAGCATCAGAGAACAGCCACCCCCAAATGTCTTAGTTAACATTTTTGAAGTGTGCGATTCACTAATATTTCCTCAGTAATCCTCATGCAAACCTATGATGCATGTACTAGTACTATTTCCATTTAATAGTTGTAAAAGTTGCCTCTTGTAGCTTTTCTCCCATGTGAACATTTGTTTCTGTACTTGATGATCATGGAAGATGAGCCTGAACACATTTCTCCTTTCTTGCCTGAGTATCTAGGAATAGGTAGCTACTGCAACACTGCTTTAATGCTTTTGTTGGTCACACAAGAAAAGCTAGAACTTATATCTAAGCATCATTCTGTATCCCTGTATAAAAGTAGAAAATCAGTGATGTTCAAAGGACAATTAGAATCTTTCTTTATCCTCAAGGAAATCTATAAAGATGGATAAATATTGCTGCCACAAAGACAGATAAATCTTGTTGGGAGCTCTAGGCTATTAAATAAAACAATTGGTTTCTACTGCTTTCTCAGTATAGTTTTTCTTTAAATCTTTAACTCACAGGTGTTCATATACTTAACAAAGAAAATTATTGACTTTAAGAATAAATCCCTAGTAAGATTTTATCAATGTGGGACATTTAAAGTTCATACTAGAGTCCTTAATTGGTTCCAAACTCAGCTAATTCTTTTGGAGTCTTTCTAAACGCATGCACCAGGAATTCTACATTTAAATTATTTTTCTCCTTAACATTTTTCTGACATTTGAAGGGAAAAATATTATCTTCCGCTTCATTTTCTACTTATCTTAGAAACCTGTCACAACAATGCCAGCCTGCAGTTTGCTGTATTTTCAGAGGGTCCTATTACAAAATTGGAGCATTCTAGCTATAAAAACTTAAAACTGTTCCTTAAAGTAGCTATGTTACCCCAGATCCAATTCTTTCAGAAAAAAAAAGCTCATCACAGGATTTTCAATTACATTAGAATTTTCACTAGAAAAATGATTTAGCTTTAATAACATTTTAATAAAGCCTGCTTTATGATATACATCACAAAATTATATATACTTATTTTATGTAAGCAGATGTCCTTAGTAACAGATATAATTATTTACAATTAAAATTACATTAGAAATTGACAGTATGTAGCAGTAGAAAAAACTTATCTTAAATTTCAATGTATTTGAGAACAATTGCACATTTCTGTATTCCTCTTTTTTTTGTATTTCTCTTTTATGTAAATCAATGTCTCGTTAAACTCAGATTCACAAATATTTCTTTCAAGTCCCACTACAAAATTCTTTTTAGAATGAGACCAGATACAAGTGACAAAAAAGAATGAGAGAAAATATTCTTTCAAATAAAATGACCTGTCTGTCTATCAGCATCCCCTCGAAGAGCAAACATTAGATCAGTTCTACTGCCTGAAGTTTTTACAATGTCTCCTGTTTTAATGTCACATGAACTTCCTCTGAAATAAGCAATGGGGGTTGCAGAGCCAGGGACCTGGACATTGGCACAGTGGCCCATGTGAGGAGCCCAGGCTTCCAGTCTTTTCAATGACTAGTTGGAAATCAGGTAGGGCAGGGAGGAACAGTCCATGCTTACAGCACCAATTCAGGCCCCATCTACACGATCAGAACAACGAAAACTTAGAGCCAGCTGCACTAGATCATTCTTGTTCTAGCACAGAAAGTGGCTATATCCTCTTGTGTGTTCATAATATTTTTCACAGAGTTTAATTAGGCTATAGTTAAAACAAGAACAGATAAATCTGAGATGTGAATGGTAGTGTAGACTAAACAGTAACATTTTGGAGCCAGAAAAGCTGTGCCTTCAGGCAAATCCCTTAAAGTCTCTAATCATCAATTTTTCTGTCTACACAAAATATGCATCGTAACAACTTTTCATTAGGGTGGGCATAATTAGAGACAAGGTGTTCAGGGCACCTTCACATGGAGCCTGTCCATGACCAGGTATTAATGAGAGAGCCATTATTATTACACAACATTATATACATATACAATAGTATATATTATAGAAGAATATCATGCTTTATCAATTATTATGTAACAACACAACCAGGCAACTGAAAGTGTTGTGTGTGACCCATAGCGCTCTCTCGTTGGGTGACCTGTCGCTTGGCCCTCTGTGAGCCTGTGAGTGGCATGTGGCCTCCCAGTCTCACCAGCTGCGTCAGTGCCTTTGCTTCAAATGGTTCATTTTGCCTCTAATTGCCAAATGCAGGGCGAGTGGCCAAATAAGTGAAAGACTCAGATTCATTCACTGGTAACAGGTTTTCAAATCCATCCTTTCCTGGCATAATCTTTCAGCTTGAATATGTGACTGGTGTTTAGGGAGCATCGTATTTACAAAAGAGAAATCTCTTTCCAGCACAGACAAGGAAAGCCTGGGCCAGGGTCCTCTTCGAAACAACCAAACTGCTATCTAAGCTTTTGAGCTTATTTCCTTGCATTCTAAACAGTGAATTTTGGACGTAAAACATGCTGTCTTTCCACTGACTGCTTTGAGGGGAAAGAGAAAGGGGAGCTCCTACAAAATATTCCTTGAATGCATTTGTCATACAGCCAATAGCAATTTATTCTTTCCTATGTTCTTTCACAACTGTTATTAAAGGTTACAGAAAATTAAAACAATAGGAATCTTCAATTTATAGCTTTCAGAGATGAAACTACCAAATTAATATTGCAGAGTATTACATTTGAGGAGCATGAGCCAATAAATGCCATTAAAGCATTTACAGCTGGAATATGGGCTCCGCCAGCAGATTAGGGCTCTCCGACAGGCCTGTTTACCATATTTTGGTTCATTTCTAACAGTACCAATAGTTCTGAAACAATCCCTACCTGAAAGATTTCAGACTCCAGATATCAGAGACTCTGATAATGTTGTAAATTTATGTCATGAATTATGCAAAAGTGAACATAATAATAAAATATCACGTCCCCACATTTGTAGAAATCAAATAGCTTGGCTTTATCTAAGATAAATCTAAGATGTATACCATTATAGACTAATAAAAAGTTCATTAAAGAGACTTAAAATTTTAATTCAGATGCAGGCACATGAAAACATGTAGGGAATGAAGATGCCTGAAGTTTGCAAAATTTTAGGATGTTTGTACAAGGTCTTTGACCTGTAATTTAAATGGCTTCTAAAAAATAGAAGTAATTATTTTATGTTGATCATCTTTTAAAACAAATTCTAAGGAGAACCTAGGCCTTGTAAGTCAACCTGATTCAAACCCTCCTTGATAACCCTCTTTGATATTCGTGTGAGTTCTCTGGGACCAATTCTTATGCTCTTTTCAAACGTTGATGAACTTCTGGGAATGAATTGTCTACCAGACAACAGCAGCAACAAAACTTTCAGTTTTTCTGTCCCATAGTTGATGTATATAAAGGTTATTTCTCCTCACAGAGATTTACATTTAATTTTGGAATTAAAGTTCATTCCCCATGGAATTCTGAACAATTTTGCATTCATGATTTACATTTTAGAAATTTACTTCAAAGTCCCTTTGAAATGGTTAAATGTGTTAAATTTGAACCATGAGATTATCCTAAATTCACGGAGGAAATTATTAGAACTACAGCCCCCCACATTTCTGAAAGTTAGATTTGGAATTGTCATGCATATATCTAGTCTCTCTGAGCACTTCCTCCACGCACGCTGAACTCATTTGTCTACAGAGAATCCTGAGATTATAAAGATGGAAGATCCATGTAGGAGTCCTTTGGTCTAAGAATATCTCCAATTTACCAAATTATACAATCATTACTTCCACGAAGGCAAAATGTTTGTGTTGGTCTTTCCTTTTCTTATGTGGAGCTTGGCACACCTAGTAGAATCAGGTGCCTAATATGTGCTCGTGTGAAATTAGTTCACTAACTCAGCCTACACAACCAGTACTTATTTATTCCATCTTGTCCAAGCAGCCTCACTACTTCAAGGGGTAGCCTGTTCTACTTCCAAAGAGAAAGGCAGCTCCTGTTTTGAAAGGAAATTTACACCTAACATTTCCATCTGGTTCACCTCTCTCGTCTAAACTACACAGCACAATGGTTAATCCTTTTCCACATATAGCAAGCCCTCGGGAAATTATAGAAAACTTTCCTTCCCCCTCGATTCTCCAAGTGCAATATCCCTACTTCTTCCAAGCATTCTCTATAAGCAGAGCTCCCAAAGCCTGGAAAATCTTTGACGATGGGGACAGAGGACTCATTTCTACAGAAACAGATGGTTGTGCAATGATCTAAGTGAGAGGGCAGCCCAGGACAGCAGGTGGTCCTGGGAAGGGCTCAGGCCTCCCTCCCTCACCTGTTGCCCCCACGCGTGGTCAGCCCATAAAGACCTCTTTACCATGGTGAAACCTACACATGCTTATGAGGTTAAACGCCTTTCCTCTTCACTGAGACTGCTACATTTGAGTCTATTTTCAACCCAAATCCACTTATAAAAAGCATCAAGGGAGTGGGGTCAGTCACAAACTGTAAATTACGTCTCTATGTGCTGTTCTCTGTAGACCTCCCTGGTTGCACCTGCCCGGAGGGAAGGACTATTCTGAGTTGTCTGTAACCTGGTAGGGTGATGACTAAAGAAATCAGAATCCAGCTCTGAAGGCTGTGTCTTAGCTTCCTGGAGCCACGTAACGAATTACCATACACACAATGGCTTCAACAACAGAAATGTATCATCTCCCAGTTCTGGAGGCTACGAGTTAAAGATCAAGGTGTGGACAGGGTCGGCTCTCACTGCAGGCTCCGGGGAAGCCTCCTTCCTGCTGCTTCTGGCTTCCTGAGGTGCCAGCGTCCTTGAGCTTCCGGAGATGCCAGCCATCCTTGAGCTACTTGGCTTGTGGATGACATGTCACTCCAGTCCCACCCCATCTTCATGTGGCCTTTCTTCCTGTGCATCTGTCTCTGTGTCTCTTCTCTTCCTATGAGAATACCAGCCCTCATAAGGATTGGATTAAGGGCCCACCCTACTCCGATACTCCAATATGACTTTATCTTAACTACTTACATTGGCAATGACCCTATTTCCAAGTAAGGCCACATCCTAAAGTTCTGGAAAAGACAGGAATTTGGGGGAGACACTATTCAATCCAGTCCAGATGATATAACTCTTTCCTATAGCCTGTGGAGAGAAAATCTCATCTTTGATAAATAAAGGTAGAGGTTTTATGTTCATTTCACTCCTTCACATTGCTGTAACTACTGATACTGAGCCTGCTCTGCGCGGACTAATGAAAACTCCCCTTTCAACAACAAAAATGTCATGCCTTTTCCTTTCAGCAGGAAGGGTTTGTTTAGTTAAGAAAGAAACTGGACCTGGATAAGTTTTGAGTAGGGGAGAAGCAGGGAATTGATGTTTCTCTTCTTCTTCAGTAATGCTGCAAACTAACCAGAGATGGAAGCTCACACTTCCAACAGCTCTGGATGCTGCCCTGGGGATCCCATAGCAGCACCCCAGGGTGCTGCTGCACCAGCCCAGTCTCCAGGGACCTGGCCACGGTGAGGCCGGTTCACCTGGGCCTGTCCCGGCCCAAACCAGCTGGGCAGGAGGCTCAGGCCCCTCTGTGCCCGAAGGGGTTTGTACCAATAAATGCGGGTCACCTGGTGGACAAGGCAGGGGAAGATGCTTTGGGAAGATGGAATAATTTGTGGAGAAACAAGAAATGGGACAAAGCATGCAGCTGCCGAGCACAGCACTGAGGAGCAAAGGCTCTGGCTGCAGTTTTTCTGGGTTCAAACTCTGTTTGCCAGCTGTGGCTTTTGACGGGTTATGTAACAACTCGGTGCCTCAGTCTCCATAATTTAAAAATGAAGTTATTGGGAGGATTAAAGCAGCTCATTGACTTGCAGAGAACTATAAGAAGGTCATTTTTCAGGAGTATCTACTTGGAGAGAAGGAGGGGAATTAATTGTGGAATCGAGTGTAAGTGCTTTGAAACTAGCGTGTTAGGTAAATGTCTCCTACCCGCAGCACAGGATTTATGGAGAGAACCGAATATATGTGGCTTTATGTGGTCCTTCCAAGAAAATTAAGTGAAATTTATATAAGTTAATATCATAATTAACATCTAAGATGATTAGATATGAAATAAATATTCAAGAATCAATACCTTTCCCATATGCCAGCAGTCAGAAATGCAATGCAAAGTTCATTTCCTAGATGCTACTAATTCCTAATTGCAAATATTCCAACCCAGACAAACTTTCACTGCTCAGCTCTCCCTTCCCCTGAAGACAGTTTAGTTCCTTCCTTGGCCCTCTCACATCATTGCAAAGAAGGGCTGAGTAGTGACCTACGCACAGGGCTGCATCAGCAGGTTCACTGGCCTGCCCCAGTGAAGTGGTGAAATCCCAACCTCTTTCCACTGTGTTCTGTTTTCGATTGGCCCTTATATTTGTGGTTTCTCTGTATAAATCTCCAAGTTGTCGTGTCCAGGTTTCTCCTGGACATCCCCATTTCACCAGCATCTGGCTTTACCACTGTCCCCACTTATGCAACTTTACCTGAAGGGATCAGACTGCCAAGAGGATACTGAGTTGCAGACAGGTTCATGGCCCAGGCACATCCCCATTGTTTCTGGACCAGTGGCAAATGTGGTGTATCTAGAATGGCTTGTGTAGGAGAATCCCATTCATTGGTTCTGAAATGGTGATGAAAGGTGTCGACAAAAAGACTCACACTCTGTAAAATATTTAAAGAGGCTTATTCTGAGCCAAATATGGGTGACCATGACCCAAGGCACAGTCTCAGGAGGTCCTGAGAAGATGTGCCTAAGGTGGTTGAGTTACAGCTTGGTTTTTATATGTTTTAGGGAGACATAAGACATCAATTGATATGTGTGGGGTATACATTGGTTTGGTCCAGAAGGGTGGTGGTTTACAGGTCATAGTGGGTTCAAAACTTCCTGATTGGCAATTGGTTGAAAGAGTTAAGTTATTGTCTAAACACCTGGAATCAACAGAAAAGAGTGTCAGGGTCAAGATAAGGGGTTGTGGAAACCAGGTTTCTTATTATATAGATGAAGTCTCATAGGTGGTACCCTTAGAGAAAATAAGTTTTCAGATGTTTCCTAATCAGACCCTTAAAAGATGCTGGACTCTCCGTAAATCTCTTCACGACTGGAAGGGCATGGAATGGGGAAAGATCTATTCTGTTAACAGAGATTCTTTATAGATACAACTTTCTCCCCACTAAAATGAGTTTTCAGGCCATTTCAAAATACAGCAAAGAAACACATTTTGGGGTGAAATATTTTGATTTTCTTCTTTGTCTGTCATGTGAGGTTATGCCAGAGTCAGCCTGGAAAGTAAGCCACATTATATAGGGTTAAATGAAACCCCTCTGATGAGATTTTATGGTTTGTGGGGCGTGACTCTCCAGGTCCCTTAGATAGGAATTTGGGCAAGACAAGTAAAAGGTCAGAGTTCAGTCCTCAAAGGGAACTGCAGTATGGAAACAGCAGCTCAGGATGGAGCTAGAACTGGCATGCCCCCTGCCTGTGTGTGGAACAGGCCATGTGATCTGAAGCCTGCTTCTCAGCCTGTGAGCCACCCTACTGCCAGTCTAGGGACCTCTGGGAGATATCTCTGCTCTTCCCTCCAGATCCACACTCAGATATCCCATCCTTTCAGTAACCTCCCCTGACTCCGCCCCCACTAGCAGAAGAGAGGGCTCGCCCCTCCGGTTATTCCCAGTCTGCCTTGCTGGGTAGAGGTCCTATTTCTTGTATCCCTCCTCACCAGGCGGGAGAGCCCAGATGCCAGGTGACAGTTGGGACAATTGGCTTTTGGCTGGACCTGTTTTCAAAGCCATGTTTGGAATGTGTGCTTTTGTTACAGGAAAGGGGTCCTGATCCAGATCCAAAGAGAGCGTTCTTGGATCTCACGTGAGACAGAATTCAGGGCAAGTCCATAGAGTAAAGTGAAAGCAAGTTTATTAAGAAAGTAAAGAAATAAAAGAATGGCTACTCCATAGACAGAGCAGCCCCAAGGGCTGCTGGTTGCCCATTTTTATGGTTATTTCTTGATGATATGCTAAACGACGGGTGGATTATTCACGTCTCCCCTTTTGAGACTGTATAGTGTAACTTCCTGATGTTGCCGTGGCGTCTGTAAACTGTCATGGCGCTGCTGGGAGTGTAGCAGTGAGGACAACCAGAGGTCACTCTCATTGCCATCTTGGTTTTGATGGGTTTGGGCCAGCTTCTTTACTGCGACTCATTTCATCAGCAAGGTCTTTATGACCTGTGTCTTGTGCCAACCTCCTATTTCATCCTGTGACTTAGAATCCCTTCACTGTCTGGGGATGCAGCCCAGTGGGTCCCAGCCTCATTTTACCCAGCATCTATTTAAGATGGAGTTGCTCTGGTTTAAACGCCTCTGACACCTTGTCACCCCTCCACCCCTCTGAGGTACCCCAACAGGGATCCACAGACAAAATGGCTGGGTTGTGGCTGGTTTCCAGTGCTTGGCCAGTGACATCCCTCCTGCTAACTGAGAACTGGTACATTTCCCAATCAGAGATTGCCACCAATTCAGCTAAGGCCTTACAGATCTGCCTAGAGAAATCTGTATAATATGCTTTAATGTATTTAAATGCTCAAGATGGGCCCCAAATGAGCAGGCATGCAGATATTCGCCCAAGAGAAAACAGCGTTCTTTTCTATTTATGCAACAGAAAGTTTTACTTAATCTGAGCAAGAAAGCAAATAGCAATTTCTAAAGCTTTAATTTAAGGAGGCTTCTCTATTCAGTCAGCTCATAATTTGTAGTTTTAAGTCCCCTAAAATATCACCTATTCTGGATTTGCTGATAATTAAGAGTTCATTCTGATTTTCCTTTATATGCAAATCTTCCATGAGCACCAACTAATGACTTTTTAAAGGCCTCTTTGTGGACATTGCAGAGAAAATAAGAATGTCACCAAGTGTAATTGTTATGTTGAATATCACTATTCATGCCATCGTTAAAAGGTCCGTTTAAAGGGGGTGAGAGACAAAAGCTAAGCTTGACTGGGTGGAGGAGCCTTTCCCTGCCACTGCGGAACCCCTCGCAGGGGTGGGTAGTGAGGGTGAGTAAATTGTTCTGCCCTCCCCTGAGTTCCCAGGCTCCTTGAATCACACGTGCTCTCCGGGAGACTGATGGGAACGCGCAGCTTGCTTCGCTCTCAGACCTTCTCTCCCCTCCCAGCGCGGACGGGCTCCAGGCTAGGAGCTCGCAGAGGGACAGGCTGTGTCGCCTCGCCTCTCCCTGCCTCCGTGTAGGAGTTCCCCGCCGCAGAGGTCAGGAGGGCGGGAATGACGCGGGAGCCGTGGCTGCCTGGACTCCAGGGCGGCCCCAGGGGCCGAGGACAGCCCGGTGGAGGCGGCTACGGCTGGGTCCGAACTCACCGCGGCCTCCCCTGCAGGGACCTGTGTCCAGCCTCCACGGCCCTGCAGCTGCATTCGCCTCAGCCTCTCGTGCTGGGATCCCTGGGCCCTTCTAGATTCCTATCACACAGGGTCAAAAATGCCCCCACCCGTGCACGCTCGCCGTGAGAAACCCACTCCCATGCCGAGCCCTGATCGCCCGGCGTGCTGCCCGGCCTCCAGCCCTGCTGCCTCGGCCTTTCCATTCTGCACCGCAGGGAAGGCCCAGGCGTCGCGCGGCCAGCCCCTAGGGACACCTTCAGGCTGCTCGAGAGGGTTCCAGCTGCCGGGTCAGGAGCAGAGCACAGCCACCAAGCCCTCCGAGAACACCAAGGCACGTCCCGCCGTCCCCCCAGCGCGTGGCCAGTTCCCCGCGACTTTTTAAGCAGTTCTGCTGACGGCGGCCCCCACACCTGCCTGGGCCCACAGCTCACCCAGGTCGAGGGACCCTCGTGTCAGCTCCCTGCCACACCTGTGCTTTGCTTTCTCCAAATAGGAGACTGTTGGAGAAATGTTCCACTTAGTATGAAATCAGCTCTCCATTTTATTGCCTTTCTTAAAAATCTGTAATTTTTACTTTGACAGAATGGAATATAAATGGCTCAGAATAAGCTTAACCATCAATAAATATGGAGTTGAAAAATACAATGGACATATTCCCTAGAAAAACTGCCAATATTATTGATATTTTCTTGCTTGCCTGCTTTCTGTATTATATTCTCATGTACATCTTGAATTAATGTTCCAGGTAATAAAGAAGAAAGGTAATGATGGCAACGTTATTATGACCAAGTTCTATTCAGAGCCCTCGAAGATCAATTTACTTTTTTTGCTCTTAAATACAGTACTTTAATATGAGCTTTAGTGAGCATATTTATATTCATTTTGAGGTGGTTATACAATGAAATTAAAAATCATTCTCCATTCAATGACTTTTAATTTAGATTTTGCATACTGATTACAACTCTGCCTCTGCCCCCGCTCCCGAAAAACCCTACATTTCATCTTAAGTTCATTTCTTGGAGGTATCTTTGTCACAAACTAAAAAACGAATGATACAATACTGAAATTTAAAAAACAAGAATGTAATTGGCCCATAATGACAGGATTATTGCCTGGTAATTTTCCCACTATTTTAAGCTTTGTGTTTGACCTGCATGCTAGTTGGATATTTATTTGTGTATATCGGGTTTTGAGAAGTTTATAGTTTTTCTAACAGAAATCACTGAATGTAGCATATATTTGTATGTGTCTTTATTTATTATAAATATGGTAAACAATCACCTAACCAAATGTCTTAGATGTTGTTCTTTCTGGAAGCATATTTTGTCCTTCCAAAGTTTCTTAAAAGCTGTGAGTGTAGGATAATGATATTCAAAGAGAATCAGTACCGTTTCTATTTTTTTGATGACCAACTAAAATTTCTAGAAGAATTTCTGTTAGGACCATAGACAACCGTGGAGTGAGGAGAAGGAGTGTGATGTCAGGCCTGTAAAAACCTGCTTAAAAAACAACCTGTACATTCACCTTTCTTCATGTACCTGCTGAGCTAGCCACTGGCGGCTGTGGAACATGACGCCTTCCTGCTCTCACCTTAAGCCTGGTTGCGCTGCCTACACAAAGATGCACCAGGCTACCTCCAAAAGCATTAGAGAGCAATGTGGTTTTTATTGAAACCACATATATGGTTCTTATGAAAGTTTTTTTTCGGGGGGAATGCCAAAGAGAAAACCACATAGTACATCCTTCACTGATTCATTTAAAAAAAAAAAGTTGAGTGCTTACTGTGTGCCAGCGCAGCAAAGCTTCCTAAAAAATCCTTTAAAAACGGACACTATGTGTCCACACAGTCATTTCCAATTTACCAAATACCTCAAAGACTTCCCCAGAGCCTCGCCCGGTGAACCTGAATCAATGCGTACAGCCACGGAAGGCCTGAGGGATGAAGGAGGTTTTCACTACCATCGGGAAACAAGCAGGTCTAGAAAAGGATGGGAACCTTGCCACACATGGACACCATCCTGCAAACTTTATGTTCCTTCTAACCATACATCCTTACCTTCTACTCCTCTCTTTAATAACCTGACTCTGAGGTCAGGGTACAACTTGGAACAGTAAAATCCAGCACTGATGGCAGACTTACTGAGATTGCTAAATGGCAAAAAGAGTGCTGTTTAGGCTTAATGCTCTCTCGGCTAATGAAACAGTGAAGAACTGCAAACCAATCTCAGATTTTCCACCATCAACATAATCCTCCTGCAGAAGAGTAGGAATGTCAGCTTCATCAGTGCTACTAACATGCTTTGCATCCTGGGAAGATCCCAAGGAGAATCTCCCTCTCTGGGCTACCTCCAAATACTGTCCATCAGGTCTCTCCTGAAATTTCTAAGGGTATATTTTTTCCAGAACTTTGCTAGGAGCTGCAATGTATATGATTTTTGCTAAATCTTTGCTAAGGACCACATGATGATATGTATGTCTTGCTTATAAACCCAACCAAAGCGCGTTAGAGACCATTTGTCCTGAAGCTACCAACCAACTAGATTTGCGAGTCCACCCAAATGTGTATGACATATGGTCAGGGAGGATGATACATCACCTGGTGCATTTCCCATCATGAGGACTGCTTAGTAGGTCTAGTCTTGTTCTAATCTAATAGGCCTGTGAGATCAAACAGCAATGAGCTGAAAGCTAGCATTTGTTTATTTGTTTGTTTGTTATTTGTTTTAATGTAGGTATTGTTACTAAATGTAAATTCCATGAAGGCAGGGACTTTTGTCTTTTTCTTCACTGCTTTATCACCAGCTCAGCAATTGTTCTTAGCAGTTCCTGAGATCAATAAATATTTGCTGAATGGGTGGATGGAGGGAGAGTGTATTGGTTTTCTATTGTCACAAATTTAGCCGCTTAGGACAACACCCACATATTATCTCACAGTTCTGCAGATCAGAAATTCAGCAGACTCAGCTATGTAATATGATTCGAATCTAATAAGGGGATCAAAGTGTCAGTTGCCCTGTGTTCCTTGTAGAGATTCTGAGGAAGAATCTGCTTCTAGGCTTATCCCAGGTGTTGACAGAAATCAGTTCTAATGGTTGCAGGACTGAGATCTCCATTTCCTGGCTGGTTGGCAGCAGTGGGGAGCTCTCAACTGCTAGAGGCGGCCCATATTCCCTGGCCCATGACCATCTCATCTTCAAAGCCAGCAATGGAGGGCTACTTATCACTCGGCCTCCCCTTCTTCTGCAACTCATCTGCCTTCCTCTTCTGCTTTCAAGGGCTCATGTGATTCCCACCCAGATAACAAAGAGTATTGCTCAAGCAGAGTGTTAACTAACCTTCTAAATTTGTTCCACCTTTTTTTTGTTACAAGGCATGCAATTATGTGGAATAATCCCTTATTTTAAGGTCAGAAGATTAGTAACCTTAAATCTGTTTGCAAAGTCCTTTCACAACAATACCTTGATTCATGTTTGATTGAATAACAAGGGGACAGAAATATTGGAGGGACATCTGTAGAATTGAGGTTTTGGAATGAAATCATCAAAAAATTGATGCCTGGATGACCATGACTGGGAGCTTGAAGTACATGTTCAAGAGGATACAAAATTAACTGCCAACATTTAGCGAAGGTAGCGCAGCTTGACACTGTATTATTTTTGGAATTGTTATTCTTACTTTACAGATGAAAAATCTGAGCATTGGATCAAATGACTTGTCCAAGGTCATAGGGCAGGAATGAACCAAAGCCAGCACCCAAGAAATAAGCAGGTCCTCCTTCCAAACCTGAGTGGCAGGTACTCTGGAAGTGTAAATTGGATTGCCAGAAATAGCATTTCTAAGGTAATTCTGATCAAAAGATTTCTTTTATTTAAGGTACTGAAGTAAATGGAAGTTTCATTGATCCGATTTAACAACTATTATATGCTGGCAGATCAAAGTAGCTGTTGCTGATCTTCACAAATTCTTATGCATTATGAAGTAAAATGTTTTCATATCATCAATTTCTATTGTGGAGTAGTGATCAATAATATCTTGAGAAAAACTCTAAACACAGAAAACTATCAGCAAGTTCACCTAATTAAAAACATCAAACAGAATCTTCTTTGTTCCACTTTTTGTGTTAGAAGGCATGTAGCCACATGGTGTGCATTCAATTTTTTTTTTAATTCGAGCCAAATTCCTTCTCAGAGTTATGGATAGAATCTGTGTATGGAGCTGTCTTAGTCCATTTTTGTGTTGCTATAACAGAATAGCTCAGACTGGGTAATTTATTTTTAAAAAGAAGTTTATTTGGCTCATGATTCTGGAGGCAGGGAAGTCCAAGATTGCACAGACCATTTGATGAGGGTCTTGTGCTGCTTCAACTTATGGGGAAAGTTGAAAAGGACGTGGGCATGTGCAAAGAGACCAGAGTCTCTGGGAGTCTCATGGGGAAAAATAGTAACTCACATGTGATTCATTTGTACAAATTTTAGTAAGATATAGAGCAAGCTTACACCTTACTCTTTTAGGCAATTTAATTTACACAATGTTTTCATTTCTAAACACAATTCTTTGCTAAAAGACCATTTGTTTTAGGTGCAATTGTTCACAATCTCTTTTCCTAACTAATCACATAGTTCTCCCAACAATTCTCCCAAATATAATAGGTAAACACATTAAAAATTGCTTTTGCCGTGTATACTTCAGTTACCTTGCCAAATTAATATTTCGAGTTAAACACGGTTGTATATTATACAGAGAAGAGTGTTCTCCTAGTCTTAATAATAACTCATTGAATAAGTACTCTTATACTATTTATGAGGTAATTCAAAATAAGGCATTAATCTACATTTACTAGTACATTATGGAGAAGCACTTCTATGACCCTATTCCTGAAAATCAGCCTACTTTTTCTTAGAAATTTCTACCTACTTTTACTAGAAATTTATTGCACTGATAAATTTTTCTTGGTTTCCTATATTTAAAAAAATAATTCATTGCAAATAAAACCTTTCCTGAGTAATAATCACTTAGCATATAAATGATTTTAGTATTAATATAATTCTCTCTAAATAAATAACTTCCAGACCCAATGCATAATGTACCAAGCACACCTATTAAAATGATAGTTTTGTAATGTGAGAATTTCCATTATAAAAACCTGCAAGACACAATCTAGCACATTTAAAGAATGATCACTTTTAGATTGTAATTGGAAGATAAATTCTAATTACTGTTTAATTTCTTGGTTGAACATCTTTGGCATGTACAACATAAAATTGACTCTGAAATTATGCAGTTAATATTATCAACACTTAGCTATTCTGTTTGAAGCTGCAAAGGTTTAATTTGCTTGGCTCAAAGAATATTCAACCAGAAAAAAAAACTGCTTAAAGTTTGGAAAGTTTAAAAAGTGGCTATCGATATAGTTAACTAATCTATAATAAGCTATGTTCAGTGAAATGGCTCAACATTGGGTCATTGAAAAAAATAGTATATTCTATAGAAAGTATGCTATTTGAGGTGTTCTAGACCAGGAAGATAAACATGTTTTTAGAATTCTATTATCAAAGCTGTGGGTTAATATCCAACATTGTGACATGATCCTGTGACTTTAGTCAAATCAGTGACGGAAAGTTAGAAATCTCCTCCCTTAAACATTGAGGCATTCTTAGAATTAATTGCTTCTTGCCTAAACTATGTTTTTCAAAAATCTAAAACTCAGAGAGTTGTTCTTCCAGTCACATTGCTGGAGTAGAGATTTATAATGTTTTAAATTTTTAATGAGATTATTGACATTAATTTTTAGATTATTGACTTATTAATTTGCTCCAAGTTCTCTTGTGTTAACTGTCTTAAAAATGGCTAACAGTTATTTAGCGCTTTTTGTAGGCTAGATTCTGGATTAAGCTGTTTTCATGAATCATCTCGTTTAATCCTCACAAACCCAGGAGGAAGAAAGTATCCTTCCTCTAATTTAACAGATGAGAAAATGAATGCAGAGAGATAAAGTAATTTTCAAACTGTCAATCAGTTAGTAAAAGGGCACTTATAGGATTATTCAAATGGAAAGAGAGATAAAAAGTGATAACTTGTGTAGTTTTCTCCATCCATAAATACTGAGTGCTTCAACTGCACCTAATGGGGTATTTAATTACATTGTTATAGACAAATCATTCAGCTATATTGATTTAATCTGCCAGTGTTTAAACTAGCAGTAACAAACTAATAACATTCCTAAACTTTCAGTTTCTTCTGAAGTTATTTTTATTTGTGTTACTAAATTTAAAAAAATAGTGTTCAATACTAATTATTTACTGTGATCTATTTTTTAAAACATCTGAGTGGCATTATTCTTGGACGAAAAGTAAATCCAAATTCAGCCTTTATGTAATAGTATGAAATTTTTACTTTTGGAGTTTATAAAAGAGTTTAATAAATGTATAATATAAGCAATAATCAAGATTTTTATTGCATATGTTTATTAAAGCTCATTTATAGCTAGTTAATAGAGTATGCATAGATTTTGCTGAGTTAATAAATCCAGTGCAAAGTACCACTTGTACGTGATGATGTAGATAGCTTCACTATAGCTATCCTGAAGCATGGAGTTCTTCATGCATAATAGTTTGTCCTTTGTGTGAAAAGATAATTTGCTGACCATTTCTGCACAGAAGTCCTCATCATCGGCGGGACTTAACTTGAGATGATTCAAGCCAATTGCAAGAAATGCTCTTTAGAAAGAAGAATTTACAAGACTTGCTCATTAAACTATGTAAATTAATTGTAACTTGAAAAGAGAAAAAAGCTCTAGTTTCACTTTTTTAAGTTTGGGGAAGATGAGTTGCAAATAATGATCAAGAAGAAAGTCATTCTGTCTAAATTAGGGCATGGTGGATCTTCAGCTTGAATGTTTATCTTGAGACAATGAGAAAGAGAAACAGAGAGAGGGAGAGAAATAGATAAAGGAAAAAGAAGGTCAATGAATATGACGAAAAGCACGAGGTCATTTTGGTAGGTAGAGAGATTAAAACCTAAAACCATGAAGGTTCTTTCATATTTTTTAAAATCTAAGAGAAATATGAGAAAGAGAAAGATGTTGAAGATATACAGAAAGAATATCAAGTACAGCCATTGATCTTAACTATAAATATAAGGCAGAGATGCATTGAAAATAAAGGCCACAAAATGCAAATGAATGAAAACACTTAGTATGTCACAAACATGACAAACAAAAAGCTCCTGGAATTTTTCAGACTAAGATGGCCTTATTTCATTTGTAGTGGATCCCAGTTGAGTGTCATCCCTCAACGAGTGGGCACAGACCCCTGCCTGAATCTCCTGAGTCACATGGTGCACACTGCATCCCATTAGGACTGATAGGGCTGATACTGTTTTGCAACAGCTTAGCTAATACAATTTCAATATTTAACCAAAATCTGCTTTCCTGTAACGTTTCCACTGGGGGCTTCATTTGGCTGTCTGGACCAGGCCTCTCTACTTCATGAGCTTCCATAGATTTCTTGTGCATCTTGTGCATAAATATTCTTCTTGTGCATCCTGTTCTTTGATGTATTGATTTTCAACAACACATCAAAATCAGGTACAAGGCAGACCTTTTCTTTGTTGGATTGCAAATGTACAAAGACTCAATCTTGATTACATCCTAATGCTGACATTTCTAGACAATATTTATTTGCCATTCTTTGTTTCCCTTTGTTTCTCTTGCTCTATAAATTTCTCCAAAATCCTAACATGTTGTTTGAAATTTGGTTGTTTCTTCTTATACAAGTTTGCATTTCAAGTTATTTTATAGCCTAGATATATAGGAATCCTGCTTTCCTGCAAATGTGTAAAAATTAATAACTGTTAATAGTCTTCTGCTATCTAAGTTTTAGGCTTGACATAAGGGATGCTGTTTGAGGCTGAAGCCGTCTGATGTGGTTTGGCTTTGTGTCCCTACCCAAATCTCATGTCAAATTGTAATCACCCATGTTGGAGGAGGGGACAGGTGGGAGGTGATTGGATCACTGGGGTAGATTTCCCCCTTTCTGTTCTCATGATGGTGAGTGAGTTCTCACGAGTTCTGGTTGTTTAAAAATGTGTAGCACCTCCCCCTTTGCTCTCTTCCTCCTGCTCCAACCATGTAGAAAGTGTCTGCTTGCCCTTCGCCTTCTACCATTGTAAGTTTCCTGAGGCCTCCCCAGCCATGCTTCCTGCACAGCCTGTGGAACCGTGAGCCAATTAAAGCTCTTCTCTTTCTTTCTTTCTTTTTTTTTTTTTTTTGACAGTGTTGCTCGGTTGCCCAGGCTGGAGCGCAGTGGTGTGATCTCCTCACATTGCAGCCTCTGCCTCCCAGGTTCAAGCAATCTCAGGCCTCAGTCCCTGAGTAGCTGGGACCACAGGCATGTGCCACCACACCCAGCTAATTTTTTTTTTTTTTTGTCTTTTTAGTAGACACAGGGTTTTGCCATGTTGGTCTCAAACTCCTGGCCTCAAGTGATCCACCCACCTCGACATCTCAAAGTGCTGGGATTACAGGCATGAGCCACTGTGCCTGGCTGAACCTCTTTTCTTTACAAATTATGCAGTCTTGAGTAGTTCTTTATATTAAGTTGTTGCGCCAACCTATAGCAATGTGAGAACAGACTAATAACACTGTCCATACAAATACAGGAAATGTAGATCTCTTGTACATTTGGAACCCAACAAAGAAAAGGTCTGCCTTGTACCTGATTTTTACGTATTTATCAAAATCAATACATCAAAGAACAGGATGCACAAGAATAATATTCACCAAGAAACCTACGGAAGGCCATAAAGTCTCTTGTTTCTTCAGGATAAAACTTTAGATCACTGTTTTGGCATGAAAGCAAAGTATCACCTTGGCAGAAGACTGTGTCAACCCTCCAGTAGGCATGCTGACATCTTGATTGTTTTCTGCTCTTTTGCTTCTCATCATTTTATTGGACAGGGTATAGCCCAGCTAGCTGGATTCAGTGTCATGTTTGATATTGGCAAAGAAAACTTGTGATTGGACGTAAGGTTTCTCTACCAGACAACTTTTACAATGGTGCAATCTTTCAATAATTTATTTCCCTTGCTCCCCAAAAGTCAATCATTTACCAATCTTATTACTTGTTCATTTGCAACTGTGTACCCACCCCACTGTTGCCAGCTGCCCCTACCATGCTGTAACAGTGAGTTCAGAGCATCACTATCACACGTTGTCTATGATAGCAAATTCTTCCTTGTTCTGCATGCAGCAAAAATTCCATCTGTTGTCTCATCTCGATTTGAAAAACCTCTCTGCAATTCTAGGAAATGGTAGTCACCAGTCTAAAAGAATGCTGGACAAAATTGTAGTAGTAGTTTGTGGATTTCTTTTCTTCCTTTTGAAATATTTCTATCTTTATAATCTCTTAACATTATCTGAGTCCTATCTAAGGCATTTTAGTAGGTAGGGCATTTTAGTAGGAAAGAGAAAAATCAACTTCCTAAGCACCTCCTCCCCTCAATGCTTTGAAGGCTCAGCACATACGCTCATGGGACAAATGACACTTTTGTAAAAGAAGAAACAGAAAACCTGCCAATTGACTGAATATTGGGAATAAACGAGCAGGGATTTCCACTTTTAAAAGAATTCTTCACTTTGTTAAGAATTTACATGATGACTCTTTCTGTGGTACTATAGAGCCTCCTCCACAGTGAAATTGAGAAGGAGATTGGGACTTGATATGCAAACTCAAGTATATAACTGGTTGATTAGAGAGAAATGAATGATAAATATCAGTTTCATGGAGATGGCAGGAAAATCACAAGATAGAGCTTGACCACTGAGATTTCTAGAGCTTGACCACTGAGATTTCTAGAGCTTGACCACTGAGATTTCTAGAGCTTGACTACTGGGATTTCTAGAGCTTGACCACTGGGATTTCTAGAGCTTGGCCACTGAGATTTCTAGAGCTTGGCCACTGAGATTTCTAGTGTGGAGATATTATATGCTGGTAGCAATTGTACAAAGATATATTTATGGATAGAAATCCAGGGGAAAGAAGAGGTAGTTCGCTTTCACAGATTCTGACTGAGAAAGGGCAGAGGAAAACACAGCAATGTCTTCTGAAGGCTGCTAGGCCACTGTTTCACCTTGTGCAGATTCATGACGCCAGTCTGGGAAGAGTTCGCTTCCTGGTACCTGGTACAGATGGTGTTATCCCACCTCTTCTGACACACATGCCATAGAAAAAACCATTCATTCCTCTATTTCATTATTTTTACTGAATATTTTATATGTGCCAACCACTGTGCTAAGCACCAAATATAGAATAGTGCATGTAAATTAATAAAAGCACAAATATATATAATTACACTCACTGGAGTTCAAAGTGCCAGTGACAATAATGATGATGATAGCAGCCAACAGTCACTCTGCATCCCCTCCACATGAGGCACTGCGCTAAGTGCCTTTATCTGCAGTATCTGAACAAACCTCACGCCAGGCAGGAGAGCACAGCTCAATTTGCTTCATTGTTGTCTGAGACTCCCAGTGGTCACATTGCTGTCTTCACCACAGAGCCCCTTGCAGAGCCAAAATACCATGGTGAGGGAGAGTGGATACAAAACATTCACTTTGCACACCTTCACCTTCCTCTAGCAGCCCCTGGGCTGTCACCGTGGCAGCACTTTGATGCTCAGCCCCTCAGACGTGTTGTGTTGGCGGGAAACCAGCTAACTGAAGCAGAGTAAATGAAGCAAACACCTCCTCTTGAAAGGGCCATGGTATAGCTGATGAGGAGACCCAGGATCAGTTACTGCTGTCTTAATAGCTTGCATGACTGCAGACCAGTCATTCAGTCTGTCTGTGTGTTTCTTCATCTAGCAAGTAGGAAGGAGAAGTACTCATATGTCCTCAAATCCACATGTGTCAAATCCAAATATGCTCTTCCGTCTTCCTGCCGGACATTCTGTGATGCAGATTATCCTTCCCCTTCTCACATCTGTTTTTCTTTCCTTCAACCTCAGTGCGTGTTGTCATTTATAGTCAAGCAATTCATTCCTACTTCTTCTCACCACCCACTTTGTGCAGAGCCTTTTACTCTAGAACCTGCCCAAGAACAGAAAGACCTGGGTTCCATTGCGGATAACCCCAGGGTTCCTTCCCTCCCACACTGTAGTTAATCTCAATTGCCTGGCACCAACTCATACCTGAGCTGTGGAATCAATAATTTCTGGATTTTATGATCCCCTTGTAAATGCTGGCAAAATCAATGAGATTTCCATACCAGAGGGTGGGGAACATTGAAGTAGATGCTATTGATAATTAGTTCTTTTATAGAAATGCAAGGTAAGTACAGGGTGTTTATGCCACTTTTATGCATAATGAGGCATTTATACAAACAACATCCACACAGCTAGTTGAACTGCCTGGAGCAAAATAATATTCAACCTTCAAACTTAATAACTGCATAAACTTAGAACTGATAGGATGCTTTCTGCTCTGGTTTTGAAGTGCCTAATTAAGTACATTCAAGAAGGTTATTTTGTTTTGTTTTGCTTTTAGCCCCCTCCCTTTGAAACCTACTTGTGGTCAGTGTTAGACAGCTGATGGTTTTCTTAATGTGTCATTGTTATAGAACATGCCTGTGATTCTGTATTCTTTAGTGTAATACCTGTGTTTCTGTGAAATAATCTGTGAGATTTCATGCTAAGCATTGCTCTTGCTCTTTTCTATTTTTATTCTAAGTATATTAACTGATTTCCTTGGAGGGACGTGCTTGCAAGCTTGGGTGTATCTCGGTTTATCTAATAAACATGTTCCTGGCACATATTGTGTAAATCAAATTTTAACAAATTGAATCATATATTTAAATGCCTGAGGGGCACTCATTTTAAGAAATTAATCATATTCTGAATTTTCAGGGAATTTTTACACCCAAATTTTATTTTCTGATAATCTAGGTTTTCACTTGATTTGCTTTATTTAGGTGACACTGTATCAAATTATTAAATTCATTGAGGATTTTTTAAAAGCAAGGCATTGAGGGAAAGGATTCTGGGAAGATGGTAGAGTAAAAAGCACCAGGCATCTGCCTCCCTACCTAGACAACAATTGCATTGACAGAATCTGTCTGATGGAACTTTTTTTGAAGTCTGGCATATATTCTAAGGATTGAAACATTCACAGAAAGGTTTAGAAGGTAAATTGTGGTTAATTTCAGTCATATAAGCTGGTAGCAAAGTGGCAGCTAACCATCCCCCAGTCCTATGGCAGGGAGCTGTGCACCTGTTCCTAGAGTAGCTTGCACACAGCTTGTGGGAGCCAGTGTAGGTGAAAAAGACCCTTTCCTCCAAAACTTGGGGACCTGTGTACTGATTGCTGCTTCTGAATGTGGAGCTGCAAACACAGAGGGGGCAACTATTGCTGTGTCCCTCCCTCATTTGTTGCAAGCCCCTCCCCCTCTGGTTGAAGCAATTTCCAGGGAACTTATATGGCCAGTAACCCCCTTTTTCTTTTCTTCTCCTTCCCCCTCATTTTTCTCCTTTGCTTATTTTGGAAACCAGACATTTAAAAGCAGTCACATGTGCAAAGGCATCTAGAAAGTCACTATGCATGCCCAAGGAAAGGCACAGGCCTAAAGAAGACCTGAGAAGACCTTGGGTTTACACCTCAGGCTGGTCACCAGCACGGATACAACAGAGAACAATTTTTTTTAAAGAAAAACCTGGGGAAGGGGGTAGTCTGATTTCCAGAGTTACTATGTCATTAGATCAAATATCCAGTTTTCAACAGAAATCACAAGGCATACAAAGAAACAGGAAAGTATTGTCCATTCAAAGTAAAAAATAAATCAATGGAAACTGTCCCTAAGAAACAACAGATAGTAGACATTTCTAGACAAACGCTTTAAAAACAACTATCTTGAAGATGCTCAAAGAACTAAAAGAACATGGGGAGGAAGTCAAGAAAACAATGTATGAACAAAATGAAGATACCAATAAAAAGATAAAGTCTAAAAAGAAACAAGCTTCACAACTGTAACTAAAAAGGACAGTAACTGAAAGAAAAAATTTATCAGAAGGATACAAAAGCAGGTTTGAGTGGACAGAAACATCATCCATGAATTTAAAGATAACACAATAAATTACAGAATCTGAGGAATAGAAAGAAAAAGGATTTCTCTTTTGAAAAAGTGGACAAAGCCTGAGGGACCTGTGGAACATCATAAAGTGGACCAGCATGTTCATTGTGGGATTCTAAGGAGAAGAGAGAGAGAAAGCGGTAGAGAGGTTATTCAGAGAAATAATGGCTGAAAACTTTTGAAATATGATGAAAGCCATGAATGTAAACATCCAAGAAGCTCACCAAACTCTAAGTAGGATGAACTCAAAGAGAACCACACTGAGACATATTATAATCAAACCATCAAAAGACAAGGAATCTTGAAAGCAGTGAGAGAAAAAGGACTCATCATGTGTACAGAATACTCCAAAGATTAACAACTGACTTCTCATTAGAAACTATGGAGGCCAAAAGACAATGGGCTAATGTATTTAGCAAGGAAAAATAAAACAAACAAACAAACAAAAAAAATTGTCAACCAAGAACCCAATATCCAGCAAAACCGTATATCAAAAGCAAAGGGGAAATTAAGACATTCCCAGGTAAGCAAAAGCCAAGGGAGTTTGCTACTGCTACACCCACCCTGCAGAAAACACTAAAAGGAGGCCACAGATTGAAATGACTAGAAATTAGCTTGAAGCCATATGTAGTAATAAAGGTCTTGGTAAAGGTAAATACATAAGCAATTATAGAAACTAGTATTGTTTCACTTTGGTGTGTAACTCCACATTTTGTTTTCTACATTATTTAACCTATTAATGCATAAAAAATACAAGTTCATGTTTTTGGACATACAGTGTATTAAGACGTAATTTTGTAACATCAATAACTGATCCCAACACTTTGGGAGGCCGAGGTGGGCAGATCATTTGAGGCCAGGAGTTTGAGACCAGCCTGGCCAATATGGCAAAACCCTGTCTCTACTAAAAATATAAAAACTAGCTGGGCATGGTGGTGCGCCCCTGTAATCCCAGCTACTTGGGTGGCTGAGGCACAAGAATTGCTTGAACCCGGGAGGTGGAGGTTTCAGTGAGTCGAGATTGTGCCACTGCACTTCAGCCTGGGTGAGAGAACTGAGACTCTGTCTCAAAAACAACAACAACAACAAAACCTGAAAAGGGTGAAGGTGCAGTTGCATAGGAGCATTTTTTGTGTGTGTTATTGAAGTTAAGTTGGTATCAATTCAAACTGGAGTGCTGTAACATTAGGATATTAAATGTAATCCTTAGGGTGACCACAAAGAAAATAGCTATAGAATACATACAAAAACAAATGAGAAACAAATTAATTCACTGTACAGATAAAGACTAAGAATGAAGACTGAATTCTAACATGCGTATATATATATGCATGTTATTCAGTCTTGGGAAAAAAGGAAATCCTATCTGGAGTGTCATGAATGAACCTGGAGGACATTATACTAAGTAAAATAAGCCAGACACAGAAAGAAAAATATTACATGATCTCACTTATATGATGAATCTAAAATAATCAAACTTAAAGAAGCAGAGAATGGAATGGTGGTTGCCAGGGGCTGTGGGGTGGGAGAAATAGGGAGATGTTGGCTAAAAGGTACAAAGTTTCAGTTATAAGATGAATAAATTCTGGAGAGCTAATGTACAGCATGGTGACCACAATTAATTATACTCTACTGCATACTAGAAATTTCCTGAGAGTAGTTATCAAGTGTTCTCAGCATAAAAAAAAAAATGGTAATGATGTGAGGTGATGAATATGCTAATTAGCTTGATTATGATAATCATTTCACAATGTATTCATATATCAAAACATCATGTGTACAACTTAAGTATATATAATTTTTATTTGTCAATTATATCTCAGCAAAGCTGGAAATAAAAGAGGAAGCTTCTTTAAAAATGTGTCTATGATTTCCCATGACATGGACAATTTAGGATCGTAATCAACCATTGAAATTGTTAGTTAGCCAACTAAATCTCTTATGTACAAATAGAAACCTTGAATCTCGTAAAATCAATACTTAACGAATACCTACTGCATGCTGAGTTCCAGAGACACATGAATAAAGACGATATAGGCTGTGACCTTATTATACTGGGCTGGATTCTGTGGGGTGGGACTGAGAAGAGGGGATGACTCACTTTATCTGGGGGCATTGGAGAAGGCTTTCTAGGGGACCAGTCTGGATCTTGGAAAAAACAGAGAGCTACTTTATGCTTTAATCTGCATTAAAATTGTCCAGTGGTAAAGCTTTATATGCTGTGTAGATGGTAAATGTTTCTTACTTAATCAGAAAAGCATCCTAAGAGTGATGGATTCTAACTTGATTTTTACTGCAGTGGATGCATACAAAATGAATGAAGGGAATTAGTCTATAGTTCCCCCACGCCCCTACCCTAAGAGATAGTTTGTGTGAAAGATTATACATGAGGGAGGAAACAACAGGGCCAAACCTGAAGGATGAAAACTGATTTGACGGACTTGAGTTGAAAATAAAAACAAGCAGGACGAGGCTGCGATTGCAATGTGAAGTCAGCACGCATCTACTGTAATTGATTCAAATCCAACCAGGCCCAGAGAGCAGGCCAGGCCCCCTTCTGTCCACTCCGCATTCCATGCTACTCTTGGGTCCACACTCTGGAGAGACCATGAGATCAAAGATAAGAATCCTGCGTTCCTCTGTCAGTTTCAGCTCCTCACCTGCCTCTGAAGTGTAGTAATTACGTCACGGCCCCCCAGTGCAACCATGCCCTAACAGAAGCGAGCCACTTCAGCTGCTGCATCTATTCCAATGCTGGAAGAAAAGCTATTCATGCCTGTGGGCATTTGGGGCCTATAGGACCTTAATCCCTGCTCGCCCTCCCAAGCTGAGATACAGTTACACTTCTAGAGGACAGGGAAACTTCCTGAGGGGTGTATTAGTGCATTCTCGCACTGCTGTAAGGAAATACCTGAGACTGTGTAATTTGTAAAGAAACAAGTTTGATGAGCTCACGGTTCTGCAGGCTGTACAGGAAGCATAGCGGCTTGTGCTCCTGGGCTTCTGCCTCAGGAAACTTACAATCGTGGCAAAAGGCAAAGGAGAAGCAGGCCTGTCTTACATGGTTGGAGCAGGAGCGAGACTGGGGAGCAGATACTACGCACTATTAAATGACCAGATCTCAGATGAACTCATACACTATCGCGAGGACAGTACTGAGGGGGAAATCCGCAGCCATGATCCAATCACCTCCCACCAGGCCCCACCTCCAACACTGGGGACCACAGTTCGACGTGATATTTGGGCAGGGAAATAGGTCCAAACTGTATCAATTGAGGGGGATATGTCTGGGTGGAGGTGAGTCTTTTATATATTTGGAGTGATTGAGAGAGTCAGAACAACACAGTGTGTGCAGAGAGCTCTTGGTTGCAGAGACCAGCAACAGCAGTCCAGGTATGATGGAAATGAAAATGTTAGGCATGGCTTAGCAAAGTTCTTTTGAAAGAAACAAGTGAGTGTAGATGTTTGCTCATGGCACTATTTCTAGGGCTTAGGTCAGGGGCTCAAGGGCCATTCTCAAGGGTTTGCACCAGGGTAATGGAGAGGAGGAAAAAGCCTGAGAGATGGCACCTTAAAATCAGCAAGACTGAAGAGTTCATTAAGTATGGGCTGCAGAGAAGAAGATGATTCAAAAATGACTGAGAAGCTTGGGTGTTAGGCTGGTGATGCCATTTTCAGCACTGGAGAACACAGGAGATGCAGGTGGTGCATTGAGTCCTGGACATGGTGAGTCGGAGGTGCTACAGGGATCCCCAGGCGAGCACTCACAGAAGCAAGTTGGAAGGGCAGGCTCTCCATGCCTGCCCCATGGCCAGCATCATTTCTCTACTCCCTGTCACCCTCGGAGGAAGAGTTTCATCCAAAAGCTGGGTGAGCATGCCCAGGTACAGCTAGGAAAGTGGAAAATCAGAAAGCCAGGAGAGGAAAATCAGAAGTTGAATAAAAGGAGGATGAATTCAGGGAACACTCATCCCACACTGTCTAGCGTTACCCTTCAGGGTCCCTGCAAACCATCTAGGAAAGAGCATCACAGTGGAACTCGCAGTCACACTTGTGAACGTGGAACCCTTCTTGGTGCCAGCAACAAGTACAGAATTACTGAGTGGCCCCTGTGCTGCGGCTTCAGCTCACTGCTCAAGGGCAGGGGCCACCTAGAGACTGAGGCCGCCTGGCTCAAGCCACTGGGGAGGTTTCCTACCCCAGCACTAAGGGGGCTGGTGGTGAAGGCTCCCAGGAAATCAGAAAGGTCATGAAAGGAGTGGAGGTTTTGAGATTGCAAAAGAAAATTTCTGGCCAGGTCCAGTAGCTCATGCCTGTAATCCCAGCACTTTGGGAGGCCGAGGTAGGTGGATCACTTGAGATCAAGAGTTGGAGACCAGCCTGGCCAACATGGTGAAACCCCATCTCTACTAAAAATACAAAATAAGCTGGGCTTGGTGGTGGGAACCTGTAATTCCAGCTACTCAGGAGGCTGTGGCAGGAGAATTGCTTGAACCTGGGAGGCAGAGGTTGCAGTGAGCCAAGATTGCACCACTGCACTCCAGCCTGGGCGACAAGAATGAGACTCTGTCTCAAAAAAAAAAAAAAGTTTCTAATGAAAAAGGGAGGCAAGGTCACTATGTGGAGATTAGATAATCAAACTTTGAAACTGTTCAGCTGGGTAGAAGAAAGCAAGATCATGGATGTGACAATGTGTTGATGTTCATGCTTGTTGTCTTACTCGCCTAATGTACAGGCAGAGAATTGACAACATGGCTGATCTTAAAATTAGGTTGAGGTTTAAGAGAACTAAGCCTGTAAGAGTGATGAAGGCTGACTTAAGCATTCCGTCTTAACTAGGACATAGAAAACCTCGAGTCTGCTATTGACTCTGTCAGTAATTCATTATGTGGCATTATATATATAGTCTCTGTGCATTAGGGGAAAAACAGAGGTGAAAACAGTAATTATTTACTCAGAGCACACTGACTGCCAAGGTATTTATACACTGCACAAGGAAGAGGAAAATAATACTTGCCACCTACCTACCCATTAGGGATGACGTCTGGAGGGAGGCATTCAATTCTTGGATGAACGGGTGTATGAATAGCAGCATATCACCTGCTTCTGATCTGTCTTATTTTTGCATCAATTCACCTCCTGAGTGACAGTGGCAATGGTGCCACTTGTCCTTTGAGTCACTGATTCCATGTCTCCTCACCCAGGGCATGTGGAAGGGAAGGTTTGAGAGAAGTGAGGCCCCATTCTTTAAGGTGTGATAGAACATTACTAATTAAACACAAAAAACATATTTTTTAAGCAAAGTTACTGCATGGCTAATGTATTTTATTTATAGATCCCCATTTCTGGGTCCTTTAAAGGAAAATTGTTATTCATGTTAGGCTGATCCTACCTTACCTATGTCACTTGCTAACTTAGTAAAGAACTCTTTTTAAAAATTCAGAGAGTGTCGTATTTATTTTCCATACATCTTGTCATTTACTATGTATGTTTGTAAACAAATATGTTCCATTTCTTAGGAGACATCTGGTTTCTAACTGGTTTGACTTAATAAGGTAACAGAAGTTCCATGTTCAATCTGCCTTCAAGGGTTGCATTCTCTTAGTGATTTAATGCTTCAAATAGTGTTTCATTCAAGGGCAGATTCTGATTCTCTATTTCTCTCCTCTCACCTCCTCTTTCCTTCTCAGACATGTGGGAAGTGACCCTTGCATAGAGACTCACAAAAACTCTAAAAACAGAACACATAAAGCTTTAGGATATTTTCAATGACCCATTCCTGTTCTTTCCTTTACTTGAAAAAGTTCAGAAAGTCCAGGTCTAGGTCACATTCTAAGAGAGCTCACCCAGAGTGGACTCTGCTTAACCAAAGCCTTCAAGGGGCTCTTTCAGGCATGAGCAGGAAAATACATCCACAACAGTCCCCCTGCATGCAGATCCCAGGGCCATCTGACGTGCTCTCAGAGATGCTCATTGTTGTCATTTAACTGCGAGGGCCACAGAGGGGACAACTGCAGATTCCCGCTCTACAGCCAGACTCCTGGGGCCCAATACAGGCCACAGCTCTTCACAGCCATGAGATATGCGAGCATGCTGCCTAACTCATCTGTACCACCATGTTCTCATCTGTGAAACTTGGGTATTAATAGTACTTACCTCACAGGTTTGTTTCAAGGATTGAGTCAATATTAGCAAAGCATTCAGGACACCACCTAGCACCCAGTGAGTGAGACGTAAATAGTAAAGAAATTGGCTTTTCCTGGCGTGATGATCAAGTGATTGGTGCCCAGTGGCTCTAAGCAAACTGTCTTTGAAGGGAGAGAAGAAGCCCCAGCAGAGTTTGTTCAGAGCAGCTCAACGTCATGCAGGAGTTGCTCAGCTACACCCATCTTGGGATGATGGAGACTCCAAGTGTTATGTATTTTGCAAGCTTCATAAATCTGACCAGATATAGACAGAAGATTGTAACCTGTGCTTTTTGTTTATGAATGTTGTATTGAGACGAGTTGTTGAAGATGGTTAGGACAATTTAATGTTGCATAAAAACCACTTCTTGTAACATCTTAATACTGAGAATAGGAGGCTCAAGGCAAGAAAAGTGCTGAGAAAACAATCCCCCCAAAAAGTTCCTCTCTTAATTTCAACATCATTTTATGTATTTGTTGTTGTTGTTGTTGTTGTTGGTTTGTTTTATAGCTTTAAATGTTAGGATTACATTTTGGGGCTTATTATTCGAATCAAATACCTGGCACCATTCATTTTCTATTTCCACATTTGAAAGACCAAATGTTCATCATTTCTGGTGTCGGTTCAGCCTCTGGCCTCCTTTCTAAGACACATTTTGTAGAGTATTAGTTTTCCCATTCATAGCACGAGAAAAGTAATACATTCCTTTTTTATAATAGAAATGTGATTTGAGGTTGCTTACAGAGTAGGTAGAGATTTAGGGGGAAGGGCTGTGTTTTGTGTGGCTCTAGGATGAATTATGTGAAATAAGATAAGAGGGAAGGCTATAGTGGGTCACTTGAATACTGACCTAGTATTCAACTGTTTTTGAAAATAAGTTCTGCTCTGCTGTAACTCCTGCTGGCCTTCCAGAAGCATCAGCTGTGTCATACTACAAGTCTTAAAGGATCTCCCTTGTTTCCACTGCACATCTGCCCCCATGAATAAACTAGACGGGAGACATGGTCATGCTTATGTGTTCTTAGCTACTCTGTCCTCAGTGTGTGAAATGCCCACCTTTAGGGGCGCTGTTGGGGTGAGGCATTTTAGCTCCCAAAGGATCCTATTAGAGTTTGAAGGCCCTGAGACCAGACAGCCACACTGCACAGAGGGGCAGCCTGGACCCACGGGACATGAGATGAGTTAATCCACAGTTAGCCAAGAGGTTACCGCAGAGATACAGACATTCACTTATTCAACATTTAAGTGCCTACTATGTGCAAGGCAGAAATCTGCGTCTACTTTCTCCTCATCAGCAAAAGTAGTTCTACTTTTGTTTTTGGTTTTTCTTTTTAAGGAAAAAAAACATACTGTGGACTTCTGTATAATACTCCTTTTAGCCAAAGAATTCTGCAACTGAAGAGTTTGAGTCAGTCTCCATGGCATCCCTGGATGAGTTCTGGTCATGAAAGAGCTCAAATGATTCTTGTCAGCCAGGGGAATAAGCTAGACCCAGGCCCTCCCATGCCTGGCCTCATTCCTTTTTCATGGGAACAACGCCATACCTCACTAGACCCTAGCTATACATTCCTCCAGCCAAATGCCAGGAAGCATCTGACCATGAGACTTTAAGAGCAAAATGTTGCTTAAAGAAAAAAATGGGAGCTGTTCTAAATTCAAGAGCTATTAGATATACTCTTCCATTTTCTATGGTCAAAGTCATAACATAAAAACATCACTACAAATTTAAGAAATAGCTACAGTTAATTCAGTAGATATTGTTGTAGTGATTGAATGCCTGAAATGTGGTTTGAGGATCACATATTTAACCTCATCAAACCTCAGTTTATTCATCAAAAAATAGAAGTGATCATTGTTTTGTTGTGAAGAACAAATATTATAAAGGACCTTATAAACCATAAAGCATTATACACAGTTTATTCTTCTCTTTTCCATTCCTCAAGCAGGACTGTCAGTGCAATTGCCTTATATTTTAGTGCTATGGAGTAAATATTTTTGCTAAATATTACAAATCCTTTTGCTTACAAATTAGCCTGTGTCACTTCTATTTGATGGATTATCTGTCTACCTCGGGGCTACTGTGATGCACAGAGTCATGGGCTCACTCTCTTTGGCTCATCTTGTAGGTTTGCGATCACTCTTACAGCTGTCACTTCCAGCCGATCCAGGACTGCTGTAGCCTCTCTGCTCTGAAGTACACCTAGTATGTGAATTTCACATCACTTCTCAGTCATAAAACAGACCCATCAGAAGCTCATTTTCCTAAGTTTATTTTAAATTTATAGAGCATTCATTTCATCCTTCTCGGTAATTTTTTTTTTTTTTTTGAGACAGAGTCTCCCTCTGTCACCCAAGCTGGAGTGCAGTGGCGCGATCTCAGCTCACTGCAAGCCCCACCTCCTGGGTTCACACCATTCTACCTCAGCCTCCTGAGTAGCTGGGACCACAGGCACCTGCCACCATTCCCGGCTAATTTTTTGTATTTTTAGAGAGACAGGGTTTCACTGTGTTAGCCAGGATGGTCTCAATCTCCTGACCTTGTGATCCGCCCGCCTCGGCCTCCCAAAGTGCTGGGATTACAGGCGTGAGCCACTGTGCCTGGCCGGTGATCTTTTTTTCTCTCTCTTTTTTCTTTTCTTTTGCTGCTAATCTATACATGCAGAGGAGTTTTTGGAAGGAAAAGAGGGCGCCTTATTAATGGTCATTTTCTACTAATGGTGATTTTGATACTATTAGATACCTAATGTGGGCATTTAAATTGGTATCTAGTTCCACTGAGAAGAGTAGAAAAATTTCTAGTATAAGTACATTCATAATGTTTAGATAATATCTTGAGAAAAAAATAGACAAATTCACAAGTTCTTCTTTGACTTGATAGATTTCTGAGTTCTCGTGTGTTTGTCCATCTTCAATCTGCTTTACCACATTTAAACACACACACACACACACACACTTCCTTTTCTATTTGTTCAGCTTTACCGAGATGTAATTGTGCTATAGTTGGTTTGTGTGACCCCTCCGAATCGCATGTTGAAATTTGATCCCCACTGTTAGAGGTGGAGCCTACTGGGCGGTGTTTGGGTGTTAGGCAGATCCCTCCAAATGGCTTGGTGCCCTCCCCATGGTAATGGGTGAGTTCTCACCCTACTGTTCCCACAAGAGCTGTTTGTTTAAAAGAGCCCGGCACTTCCCCCTCGCTCTCTCGCTTCCTCTCTTGCCACATGATCCCTTCACAACAGCTCCCCTTCGTCTTCCACTGTGAGCAGATGCAGCTCCAGAAGTAGACACTGGTGCCACGCTTCCTGTATAGCCTGCAGAATCGGAAGCCAAAAAAACCCCTTTTCTGCATAAATTACCCAACCTTAGGTATTATTTTATAGCAACACAAATGGACTAAGACAAATTGGTATATGAAAACCACACATAATTAATGTGTACAATTTGGTGAGTTTGGAGGTATACATACACTCATGTTACCATCACCACAACAAGGAGACAAACACATCCATCATCTCCAGAAGTTTCCTTTTGTGTGTCTGTGTGAGGAAAGGAAACTTAACATAAGACTACTGATACAGCTCCAATGACTGGAGAAACACCAGGGTCCTTTGTCTCATGCCAATGCTATTAATGACAAGGACACCCGTGGAGTGGTTTTAAGGAGCGGAGAGTTTATCAGGCAAGAAGCAAGAAAGAAGAAAACAATTCCCTGGTATAGAGGGAGCTGGGCTCCGAACGGAGAAAAACCCTGTGTGCCCAGCAAAAACAGTTGTTTATACCTGGAGGCTGGAGGAGGCGGTGTCTGATTTGCATAGGGCCCAGGGAATTGGCTTGACCAGGTTTGTCATTCACATAGCCAACCTGGCCCTCCCACCCTAGCCTTTTAATATGAAAATGTGGGTCGCCATGATGTCCTGCACACGTGGTGTTATCTAGAGGCAGCCATGACAGCTGTGGTGACAAGGAGAAGAGACCGCCATGTCAGGTGGACCTGGTTTTTAGCTGTCGGCATTTGCATATCAATGTTGCCAGCCTGGTTTTTCAAGTTGCTTTCTTTTAGAAAGGAAATGGTTTGGGGGGTCGCTTTTTATTATAGGAAAATTCCACCAAGAACTCTCACCCTTTCTAGCTGCCTAAAAATTATTTCTTAATAACTCCTATATTACTACCCTCCTAACAGAATTTTAAGTGCACAATACCTTATCGTTAACTCTAGGCACCATGTTGTACAAGACGTCTCTGGAACTTACTTATCTTGTGTAACTGTAATTTGATAATCCATTGAACAGCAACTCTGCATATGCCCCCTCTCCATCCACTGGTAACCACCGTTCTATTGTCTGCTTCTGTACGTTTGACTATTTTCAGATGCTCCATATAAGAGTAATCACTCAGTATTTCTTCTTCTGCGACTATTTCACCTAGCATGATGTCTTCCAGATCTGTCCGTGTTGTCACAAATGGTAGTATTTCCTTCTTTTTTAAGCCAAGATAGTATTCTACCATATGCATATACCACATTTCATTCATCAGTGGACATTTGGGTTGCTTGCACATCTTGGCCACTGTGAAGAATGCTGCAGGGAACATGGGAGTGCAGATGTTTCTTCGAGATCACAATTTCAATTCTTTTGGGTATATACCCAGCAGTAAGATTGCCCACTTATATAGTATTCTATTTTAATTTTTTGAGGAACCTCCACGCTGCTTTCCATAGTGGCAGCAGTATGCATTCTTTGGAGAAATGTCTATTCAAGTTCTTTGCATGTTTTAATTGGGTTATTTGGGAGTTTTCACTAGTGAGTTGTAGGAGCTCTTTGTATATTTTAGAAATTAACTCCTTATCAGATATACAGTTTGCAAATATTTTCTCCCATTGCATAGGTGGCCTTTCCACCCTGTTGATAGTTTCCTTTGCTGTGCAGAAATTGTTGCCAGGGGTAAAGGGAGATTTGAAGTATAGGCCAACTTCAGAACAATTTGACTAGGCCTTTGCTAAGTTTTTTTAAATTAGGAAAATATATAGAATGTGACTTTAAAAAAAAATCAATTATCTAAGACCTTGTCTACTGAGTCTTAAGTTGAATTTCTAAATTCTGGAGCCAACCATGTGACCTTGGGCACATGAACAAAAGTTAATTCTATAAACTAGTTTAAATCCTCTAGGAATATAACATTATTTTATTTTATTTTATTTTTCTTAAGAACTTTTTGGAAAAGAGGCTGAGGAGGTTAGGAAAGAGCCTCTGATTTTATGAAGAAATGTCCAGCATTTCCCCAGGAATGGGATCCCACACAAGCACAACAGCTGGAGCAGTGCCGTAGAGTCGAAGGAAGGAAGAGGCTGCAGTTCAGCGCCAGTGGGGAAGCCAAGGGCATCTTGCGTGCTGGCGCCTTTGAGAGGCCATACAGCTGGAGGGTGCACTTTGCACTGCCTCATGTAGGCTCTGTAATTAATATGGCTGTAAATTTTGAAAAACTGTTATTCTGACAGTCAAAAATAATCCCCTATATATAGGCATCATGTAAACTTTTAAAATGTCTTTCACATCCTTCAAAATATATAATCTCATGACTTATAGTCTCATGAAAAAATAGCAAAGAAATATTTGGAATTATAAGAGAGGAAAAAGTAAAGAAGAGAAAAGTATTTGCCCTACTCCAAACAAAGCAATGCAATTGTGCAATGGAAGGATAAGTCATAAGAATACAGTAGAGACTTCAGAAAAAACTCCAAGAGTGTATGTGGGAATGTAGAAATTCAATAAAGGTGATATTTTAAATCAGTAAGGAAAGACTAGATTATTTAATAAATGAAATTGAATTAAATGATTCTCCGTTTAGAAGAAAATAAAGTCAGGAGGTATGTCTCATAGCAGTCTCCAGATACTTTTAAGGATGTTTAAAGATTTAAGTGTAAAAATATTAAATCTATAAAAGTACTAGAAGAAAATATAATTTTGTTAAATAATTTCAGAGTGAGGAAGCCATTTTCAACCACAGAACAAGTTCTAGGAAGTATAAGGAAAAGACTGATGGGTCTGACTATATAATATAAACTTAAAACTCACATACCGTGAAAAAACTCAATATAGAGCTGCACAGCAAATGGCAAATTGGAACAACATAATCTCAACACATACAGCAGTAAAGGTGTAATGCCCCAGACCTATGAAAGACCCCTAAATAGCTGTAAGAAAAAGACACACAACTCAATAGAAACAGCAATTCAGAAAAGAAGCATAGTCAAAAACAATGAAGAAATGAGCTACCTCACTAACAGTAAATTCAAACTGCTATGAAATATAACCTCCAATTTTTATGAAATTCCAAGGAAACGGACATTCTTGTTAACAGTTGATGAGAAGGCAAATAAGCATGATGTTTCTGAAAGATAATTAACTTTCTTTTAATACTAAGTGTGTATACCATTCAACCCCTAAACTCTACTTCTAGGAAACTATCCCACAAGAAATAACAACACAGATGTCAAAATAGTAAAAATTTCTGAATTTTCTGAAATAGTAAATATTTCTGTGCAGCATTTTAATCAAATGATACATATGTTCTGCCTTAGGAAAAAGGAGCACAGTTTATTGTAACATAAAACATGTACATATACATACAAACGCTTACACATTGCAGATCAAAATGAGCTGTCTACGTTTATCTGACAGATGGTCTGTGTGTCCGTATGTGTGTACATACATACAAAAACACTTATGTGTATCCTAGTAACAGCATAGGAAAAAGATTGGATGAACAGGCACCTAACTGTGATGATTCTTTGGGGGTCAGGGGATTGCTGGGATGAGAGATTTTTGTTTCAAACAAAGTATGCCAAATGATGTTTTCATTTATAAGATACCAAAATACAATGGCATTCAATTTCACTCAGTAGCATATGCAAAGAATTGTCTCATTAACCCCTGAATCAAGCCTTTCACCTTTTGCTGGAACGGCTGACCTTGAGACCAAACACTAGAACCACCCATGGAACACCTGTTGAATACATTTAATCCCACTAGATGAGCCTTCCCACTTCTGTTCATTTCACAGAACTAATTTCTGTGGCATTTTATTTTTACACAACATTGAAACCAAGATTGTCTTTGGTATTTATGAGGGCATTTACAAAAGGAACAGAGCAAATGCGGTTGAGACAGGTCACAATAATTCTCTCTGTCTCTCTGACACCCAGTGTTTCAAGCTTCACCTTCCTTTTACACATACTTAATTAAATTAAAATACAGCGTGCAAAGAGAGCAATGGCAAAAGAATCTGAAAGGGCACTGCAGAGGTGAAAATCAAATAACCTCATATAAACCTTTCCTATTAAGAGTGAATATATTTAGATTTTTAAAAATAAAAACCCAGAATAATTATGAAAGCAAAATGCCACAGATCCAGATAGACAGGAAAAGAAAACAAAGGTGCTATAAGTCCACAAGGCCCATGGTGTTCACATTTCTTCTTGTTTTGCTCAACTCTGAGCTGCTGGCAGTTGTTGACCTGAGGGGGAGTCTATCCAGGCACCCAGGTAGCGCTGCTGGCCAGGTCAGATGCCATTGGAGGGAGGGTGGACACACAGGTCAAGTGCTCTTGAGCCCCTCCCCACCTCTCACCCCAACTCTTCATCGCTAAGTAGCTGGGAACTGACTATGTAGCATCAATTACACATGTACAACTCTGAGGAATTGTCAGACTTTAGCCCTAATAGTGCCTTCAGTTTTTTTTTATACTATGTAAATAAATGCCAACAGGGTCAATGAAGTGGCAAGTGCCATTTCTAACATTTAACAAAAGTGGTGTCATTTCCAGAGCTCTGCCCAGCTCTGACTCTTTCTCCCGGAGGGTGCAGAAAGAAAAACAGAAACTTTTCTCGAAGGCATCATATTTCAGACAAGTATTGTTTCAATTATGACATTTTGTCAAATTGTGAAGTTCGAAGGACAAATTGCCTTGGCCTATTCCTGCTTAAGCCTTTTCATGCCACTTATGGAAAATAGCCTGTGCTTTTAATGGGTATTTTGTCAGTTAATATTGCCATGGAGAGAGAACAAGCTGTAGCTTCCTTCTGCTGAGACTTGAAGCCCTACGAAGGAGAGACTTGTCTGTTTTGTCCACTGCTTCTCTCTAGGTCCGCCGCATAACTGTGTCCTTCACGTTCGCTATTGTTAAATAAGAATCTTCAGGTCGCCTATAACTGCATACCCTCAATTGGATTAATTTTTGTTAGTTTCTCCTTCCTGGGCTATAGAATTAGGTTAGTCATGACACTGAAGTTGCAAAAGGCTTGACCACACCTAGAAAAGTGTGTATGCTCTCTGTCATATATGAAGAAGTCTTTATCTTTACATTTATGGAAATAGTTTATTGTAAAGTCTTGTCATTTGAGCCTCACCATGTCATCAGGACACGATGTGCCATAACTTCCACACACACTTGTAGCTCAGAGTGCACAGTTTAGCCTGATGACAGCCTGCCGATTATTTATAAATTAACAGATCCAGTGGAAATATTGTATCTTTTGTTTGGCAGAAATATATATTTTAATATGTCTCACTTGTTTTTGTAATCCATCTCATAACAGGAACTGTAGAATATGTACTATGTATTTTTAAAGGTATTTCTTTGCTCCTTGATTGCGGTTTATTATTTTTCAAACAGCTTCAAAATTTCCAATTTCCAGAAGATTTTTAAATTTAAAGTGTAATTGTTTTAAAATACCAAAATTGGTGAGATTATTGAAGAAGATGATTCTCTATACTCAGGAAAGCCACTTAAAATTGGATGAAATTGAGGAAGTACAGCAAAAGCTTAATTCTCAGGATATTAATCTAGGCTTTCTTTGGAACAAGAAGCAGGGCTGAGAAATTGCCCTCAGTTGTAAATGGAAAATGAGTTTAAGCATCCTCCTAAAGAATCATAATTTAGTTCTAGTCAGAAGTAGCTGAGCAGGAGAAAACTTGATTACTTAAAGGCACTAAGTATATTAGGAAACGAAATACAAATACCTTCAACCAGGGCCGCTGCTGCAGTCTGGCTGTGTAAGGTCTGGTATTCTGATGGAAACTGATAGGCTCCATTATAGATGTCTATCATGTAGAAAATGAATTTAGGATGCCTTTGTCATTTCTCTTGTCTGTAGGCTGAGTTTTTTTAAAAATTGAGCTATATTCATGCAAGTTATATAACTTAATTTACTGCTGAAATGGAACCTAAAGTGGTTAGTGCAGTGATATTCAGCCTCAGAGGCTTTAAAACACTGGCAGATTGTTCACGCAGAATTGTGCCTGATTTGCCTGATGCATGCCATTAGGATGATCATGGACACGATCTCAGACTCTCATTTAGCCAAAACTGTGTACATATTATGCATAGAACAACTCACCCAAAATTGATAGCTAATGGGAAAGTTTCCAACTAAATAAAGATTTGGAATCCATTTACCGCTCAGTAAGCTATTTTTGCTCCATATCATCAAGTTTCCAGAAGTAACTGCTCCTTACATATATTCTAAAGAATGTATAATAAAAAAGCCCAATGAAAAAATTTGATTTGATATATATCTCATCCATCTGGTTTTTTTGGTAGAAACCTAGGTGGTATGTGTTAAATGTTAAGTATAAGAGAATTCTCAATATTTTAAAAATAACTCAAAATATTGAGGAAAACACCAAAAACCCATTGATGATTGTGGTAACTCAGGCTCTAACAGTTTCTTAAAATGTGTCTGTGTACACACTGGGTTAGAATCACTGTTCTCATTTACAAATAGAGCTTCCTAGGCCCCAGGATTCTCATTCATTCCTTAAATGAGAAAGGTGGGGGGTGGGGGGAAGTAGGGGAAGGGTCTGGAATTTGCACTTAAACAATTTGAGTGCGATTAGCACATGCATTCAAATTCAAGAACCACTGCTTTGATATTATGTCAATCATTTTGGAGCCAGATTTAGTCCCGTCACAGGACGTTGTTGTTTTTTATGTGCCCAGGTTTCTTGTGACTTCATCCAACAGATGGCATGTACAGTACCTGAGTACCTGCCACTGGGCAAAAAGATGACCAGGTGAGAGATGAAGGAATGAGACTGCAGCCCTCACCATCAGGGCACAAACACCCCAGTCTCACATTCCATCAAGAGTCGTTCTATTCCTTACATGTCATCCACTCTAGACAGTGCCTACATTTCAATGTTGAGCATGTTCCTTGTTTTCTTATGATTAGAGGTGACACAGTACTCTGTGTCCAGTGGCCGCCCAGGTTTTTGAGATAAGCAAACACTGTCCTGATCAGCAGCCTCCATCTTCCTATTGATCACAGGGCAGCGTGGCAGTGGTTAGGAGCACGGACTCCACCTCTTTCCGACTGTATGTCCTTGGCCAAGGCATCCAACCTCACACTGTCCCTCAGTTTCCTCATCTACATAATAAGGATAACAGTAGGTTTGGCTGTGAGGATTAAATGGGTTTATATTTACTGAATGCTTAAAACAGTGATTGGCAAATTATAAGAGCTTGTTTGGAAAAATAACAAGATTAGAAGGGGTGGATCATTCCAGAAAATTAAGGAATCAAAGAGAAAGATGGAGAGATTAACACCAATCTGGCAAAGGAAGTGCTTTCCAAAGAAAAGTGTACCTCATGTGTCTCTTATGGTTCCTGGGGACATAGTGGGACAAAAGAAGTAAAAGGAGAAATGGCAAAGGCAAAATAAGCATTGTCTTAGATAAGGAATGAGGGAACAATGAAGAAAACAGGGCTGCATCGTCACTTCTATAACCACAAAGCCACTTAGTCCTATGTGTGCCTTGACTGTGTGTATCCCACTGGAATGAAGGTGGTTGCACTGAGCACCTTTGGGGGTGGAGGATGCTGAACAATGTTAGCAAACTGCATTGGATATCACACCCAGTTTCCCTGCGTCTGTCCAGAGAACCCTCCTTTCTCCTGGTCTTCTAGGCCCAACATCTGGCTATTTCACTTTATTTTTCCTCCTCCCTTGGCCTTAAGTCAGGAACTAATTTTTTCCCACTTTGCCCTTCCTATGTCATTATTCTTTCCTTTCTTTCCTACTTCCTTTTCTGGTACCCTATTTTGAATGTGTGTCACCTTTAACCTCAAGTACTTGAACAAGCTCTTAGCCAGTCTTTGGAAGCATCTGACCGCACCACCTCCACCACTTTTCTGTGCAAAACCGTTCAATGACCCTGCACGATAATGTCAAAACTTTATCAGTGGTTTTCAAAGATTTTTCCCACTTTGGGCACAACGTGCCTTTCTAGCATCATCTCCCACTACTGGGCCCCTCCCCCATACCTAATCCTCCTCCCACAAGCCCTGCTCTTGCCAGGCTCAGCAAGCACGTCCATGGACTCAGAGCACCTTTGCACTTAGCGGGCCCTTTGCCTGGGGTTCTGTCTGATCTGGCCCAGGAGCAGTTAGGGAAACTTTACTGAGCCAGAAGCACTGCAGGTGGGTGTACTGAGTTGAAAAGTCTCCCTGCAAGATCCATGTCCTTCCCAGAACCTCAGAATGTGACCTTCTTTGGAAATAGGATTGTGTAGATATAATTAGTTAAGATAAGGTCCTACTGGAGTCGAGTGGGTCCTAATTCCAATACAACTGGTGTCCTCTTAAGAAGAGAAAGTACAGTCGGCTGGGCGCGGTGGCTCAAGCCTGTAATCCCAGCACTTTGGGAGGCCGAGGCGGGTGGATCACGAGGTCAGGAGATCGAGACCATCCTAGCTAACATGGTGAAACCCCATCTCTACTAAAAATGCAAAAAAAAATTAGCCAGGCTTGGTGGCGAGCACCTGTAGTCCCAGCTACTCGGGAGGCTGAGGCAGGAGAATGGCGTGAACCCGGGAGGCGGAGCTTGCAGTGAGCTGAGATTGAACCAGTGCACTCCAGCCTGGGCGACAGAGCAAGACTCCGTCTCAAACAAACAAACAAAAAAAAAAAAAAAAAAGAAGAGAAGGTACAGTCACACACAGAGGGAAGATGACATGACAGTCACACACAGGGAAGAATGCCCCTTGAAGATGGACACAGAGAGGGGCCGATGCAGCTTCAAGCCAAGAAATGCTAAGGATTGCTGGCAACTACCAGAATTTGGAGAGACACATAAATTCTTCTCTTAAAGTCGTCAGAAAGGGTGGCCCTGTTGAGCCCTTGATTTTACACTGTGAGACACTTGTTTTTAGTCACCAGGTTTGTGGTATGTTTTAAGTCACCAAGTTTGTGGTACGTTACAACAACTGTAAGAAACTAACACCGCGGCTGTTGAATGTTAAGAGCCCTCAGCTGTGAATCGGAGCGATCCTACCTCCCTCACCACCGAAGAGTGTTGCAGGGATCAAACGGGCTAAGACGTGAGCGTGCTATTAGATGTGTAAAATTCTACACAAGGGTCGTGTAAACTTTGACTTATTTTTTGAAAACCCTCTCATTCCCTTGCATAACCCCTACCACAATACTTTACCCATAAAATGCGTTCAATAGGCACATGTTGAATCTTTTCATTTATTCATTTACTATGTCACATTAATTTTATTTTAAAAGACCCAAACTTAGTCATAAGTAACATGGCTCATCTTCAAACTACTGTGTAGCCATTTGTGTGCAGCTTTGACTGCATGTGGCGTTATTTCAGAAAGATGTGATTTGGTTTGTCTAGCTGAATATAAGTAATACATTCATTATAATACTAGCTTACTATATATTAATTTTAATATACTCATGAAGTTAAATATCTATAGATCTGAAAATAAGATTTATTTTATTTAAGATGAAAAAACTTGTTTTGACAAGATTGGCTGGTTTTATTTATGCCACTTACTAGAAATCTAATAAATACATATTTTATTTAACATGACTTTTTAATAGCATTCCTTTGAATTTGCTCATCAGTAAATTTAATCAGTCACCTTTTTAAGAAACAGAACAAACTTTCTAGTCCTAGCACCATAAAATAATCTCTTGCAAGGAAGTAAAGAAGAATCCAAATTTGAGTGCCAGGAATCATTATTGATAAGGTGAAGGAGAACAAGTCTCCCTTTTGATTCCCAACTTCTACTTGAAATACGACACCCAGAATGTGATTCTTTCTATATCCGTTTCCTCTAAGAATCTTTGAGCAATTTGCGTGTGCCCTGTGGTTAATACAGCCTAGTCATAGCCCGGTGAAGCTGTCAGCAGTCCTGCTTAGAGCAGAAACACAGACCATGACAGTTACAAGCATGTGATCCACAGAGCCAGGAAAAGACCCTGAGACATAACCCACTCCCGCACCTCCTCAGTAGGAGCTATACTCAACTCATGAATTAATTTTGAGCTCTTAGAGAAAGGTCGGGTTACCCACAAAGGGAAGCCCATCAGACTAACAGCAGATCTCTCAGCAGAAACTCTACAAGCCAGAAGAGAGTGGGGGCCAATATTCAACATTCTTAAAGAAAAGAATTTTCAACCTAGAATTTTGTATCCAGCCAAACTAAGCTTCATAAGTGAAGGAGAAATAAAATACTTTACAGACAAGCAAATGCTGAGAGATTTTGTCCCCACCAGGCCTGCCCTAAAAGAGCTCCTGAAGGAAGCACTAAACATGGAAAGGCACAGCCGGTACCAGCCGCTGCAAAATCATGCCAAAATGTAAAGACCATCAAGACTAGGAAGAAACTGCATCAACTAATGAGCAAAATAACCAGCTAACATCATAATGACAGGATCAAATTCACACATAACAATATTAACTTTAAATGTAAATGGACTAAATGCTCCAATTAAAAGACACAGACTGGCAAATTGCATAAAGAGTCAAGACCCATCAGTGTGCTGTATTCAGGAAACCCATCTCACGTGCAGAGACACACATAGGCTGAAAATAAAAGGATGGAGGAAGATCTACCAAGCAAATGGAAAACAAAAAAAGGCAGAGGTTGCAATCCTAGTCTCTGATAAAACAGACTTTAAACCAACAAAGATCAAAAGAGCCAAAGAAGGCCATTACATAATGGCAAAGGGGTCAATTCAACAAGAAGAGCTAACTATCCTAAATATATATGCACCCAATACAGGAGCACCCAGATTCATAAAGCAAGTCCTGAGTGACCTACAAAGAGACTTAGACTCCCACACAATAATAATGGGAGACTTTAACACCCCACTGTCAACATTAGACAGATCAATGAGGCAGAAAGTTAACAAGGATACCCAGGAATTGAACTCAGCTCTGCACCAAGCAAACCTAATAGACATCTACAGAACTCTCCACCCTAAATCAACAGAATATACATTTTTTTCAGCACCACACCACACCTATTCCAAAATTGACCACATAGTTGGAAGTAAAGCTCTCCTCAGCAAACGTAAAAGAACAGAAATTATAACAAACTGTCTCTCAGACCACAGTGCAATCAAACTAGAACTCAGGATTAAGAAACTCACTCAAAACCGCTCAACTACATGGAAACTGAACAACCTGCTCCTGAATGACTACTGGGTGCATAACAAAATGAAGGCAGAAATAAAGATGTTCTTTGAAACCAACAAGAACAAAGACACAACATACCAGAATCTCTGGGACACATTCAAAGCAGTGTGTAGACAAATTTACAAGAAAAAAACAAACAACCCCATCAAAAAGTGGGCAAAGGATATGAACACACACTTCTCAAAAGAAGACACTTATGCAGCCAAAAGACACATGAAAAAATGCTCATCATCACTGGCCATCAGAGAAATGCAAATCAAAACCACAATGAGATGCCATCTCACACCAGTTAGAATGGCAATCATTAAAAAGTCAGGAAACAACAGGTGCTGGAGAGGATGTGGAGAAATAGGAACACTTTTACACTGTTGGTGGGACTGTAAACTAGTTCAACCATTGCGGAAGTCAGTGTGGCGATTCCTCAGGGATCTAGAACTAGAAATACCATTTGACCCAGCCATCCCATTACTGGGTGTATACCCAAAGGACTGTCAATCATGCTGCTATAAAGACACATGCACACGAATGTTTATAGCGGCACTATTCACAATAGCAAAGACTTGGAACCAACCCAAATGTCCAACAATGATAGACTGGATTAAGAAAATGTGGCATATATACACCATGGAATACTATGCAGCCATAAAAAATGATGAGTTCATGTCCTTTGTAGGGACATGGATGAAATTGGAAATCATCATTCTCAGTAAACTATCGCAAGGACAAAAACCAAACACTGCATGTTGTCACTCATAGATGGGAATTGAACAATGAGAACACATGGACACAGGAAGGGGAACATCACACTCTGGGGACCGTTGTGGGGTGGGGGGGAGGGGGGAGGGATAGCATTAGGAGATATACCTAATGCTAAATGGCGAGTTAAGGGGTGCAGCATACCAGCATGGCACATGTATACACATGTAACTAACCTGCACATTGTGCACTTGTACCCTAAAACTTAAAGTATAATAATAATAAAAAAAAATTGAGCTCTTAATGTCATTTATTAAATCCAGAAGAAAAATACCTAAATAATTCTTACTTATATTTAATAGCAATTTAGATTCCTGCAAGTGGGGTCAAAAGCTTTATTTCACTTCCAAATGGACTTCAAATAACATCAATTGGATGTGCACTAGAAAAATATAATTTTAAAAGGTGTTCCCAAGAATTAGTAAAGAAGAAAAGTCATGGGAATTAGGGAGAGTAATTTCTAGGTAATTTTTATTGGCTGCTTTTGTCCACATGATATTTACAGTGTATGAGTTAGGTTAAGCTAGACTATGCCAAAGTAACAGAATATACTACCAAGTTTCGGTGGCTTAAGAATCAGTAAGTTGATTTATTTTTCAGGTTAATAGGCCAGTATTGGTCAGGTGCAGATGACTTGGGAGAAGAAGGATTTGCTCCATGCAGTTGTAGGGACATGTGGCCTCATGATTCTAGTCACAAGGTTGATGTTGTGGAGGAGGTTTTAATAGGCCAGGTCTGGAAGGAGTATGTATCACTTATACTTCTTCCATTGGCTAGAACTCAGTCACATGACCACACCTCACTGTGCAGGAATCTGGGAAATGTAGTTCATCAAACACTCAAGATTAAGTGGAGCTGAATTTTAATCAATAACTACAAGTCTCTGCATCAAGGAAAAATGTGTACCTGATGTTTATCATGGAAGAGAAGAATAATTAGTTGGCTTTTTGTGTATAATCCCCAAGCAAAAGAAATCTGATTCATGCTAAATCTTCCTAAAACAGAAGTAGATCATTTGTGGGGAATATGTTATTGAAACACCCCTAGAGAGAAGCCTATTACCCAGCTTCATTTTCCAGCTTCATTCTCTTGGCAGGAGACATATTTCTGTTTCTGCCTGTCCACCGAGTCTGTGCCACAAGCATAGAGATGCTGTATGTCTTGCCTATAAAGCAGGGCTGGGCTGCAAAGCTGTCAAGCCCAGTGCAAAATGGAAATGTGGAGCTCTTGATTCAAGAGCAGGAAAGCAATGTTACTAACTAAAATACAAAGCTTTTTTCTTTCTTCCCCAGTCTCTCAATTTGTCATAGTGTTTTTTACTTGCTATTTAGCTGCATTCTAAGAAAAATTAAACATTTAAATATTGGCATGAATTTTACCATTCATCTTAATATTGTGCAATTCCAATTTTAAACACAAACATTTAAAACACAGTCTAACTCATACGTGCAGTCACTGAAACTAACTACACAGTTTGAATTTCGTAACTTATATATGTGCATATGCACTTTGTTCTTGCAAGAACAGCAGACGTGTTGCACAAAACCAGTTCACTTGTTTTTATTTCACTTCTCAAGACTCACACATTCTACCTTCAGCTTACTGATGAATAAGGAAGAATGGAAAGGGAAAGAACTATGGGGTCCCCTCTCTTTCCCTTCTGTTCCATGTCATCATTTCCTGCTTCAGTTGCTGGCTCCAACAAGAAAAGCACAGGAGTAAGAAAGGATATGATAGGGTTCATCGGTCACTATGTTTCTTAGAATGCCATTGCCTTCTTTCTGCATTCAAAGCAAGTTCTGGTTCAAATGAAAAGTTTGGCATCTCAGGGCTGTAAGTACCCCTGCTTACTCAGTAGGAGATGTCACACATTTACCTTGACCTCTGCACACTATGGTTCACCAAAATTCTGTCTCCAATGGGCAGTGAAGAGATTTAAGCCACACATAGAGCCCTTCTAAGTGCAGGGCCTCAAGCAACTTCATGTTCTGTACTATACTAAAGTTCTATACTAAAAGACACATATTTAGAGGAAGGATACCACAGACCGACACTGATGTCTTCAGCAGCAAGAACTGTAGGACATGCCATCAATTTTATAATGGCTTTTAAGGGGAAAAAAATACTCTATTAATGTACATCTTAATTGGAAGGTGCATCCTAATTTCAGAAAATGTAAAATAACAGGAGAAAGCTTCAATTCCTAGAATTGCAGCACATCACATTCTTTTCCTTAGTACCTACCTAACAACAACTACTACTAATGGACTAATATATGTTTTTAAATATTTCAAGCATCTAGAAAAACATTGAGTCTGATCTATGAATCCCTGTGTATCTACCAATCAACTTTATCAAATCTCAACAGTTTTTCCACATTTGTTTCACAAGATTCTTAAGGGGAAAAAAACATTTCGAGTAACACCAACACCACCTGTGGACCCCTCCTGTACTTATTTGACCTCTCCTCCCTACTCTGAGGTGATGAGTTTCCTGAACTCATTCTTTATCATTCACATTCATACTTTTTTACCCTCAGTATATATATCTGTAACCATAAACAATACATTTTTCACGTTGTGAATTTGATATAGAACAGTATAATAATACTGTACATATAATTCTTCAACATGCTTTCTTATGCATCATTATTACTTTGAGATGTGTATTTCTACCTGTGATTCTAGTTAAGTCATTTTTTTTTTTTAATTTTAGACAGAGTCTCGTTCTGTTGCCTGGGCTGGAGTACAGTGGCACAATCTCGGCTCACTGCAACCTCCACCTCCTGGGTTCAAGTGATTCTCCTGCCTCAGCCTCCCAAGTAGCTGGGACTACAGGCACACGCCACCATACCTGGCTAATTTTTGTATTTTTAGTAGAGACGGGGTTTCACCATATTGGCCAGGCTGATCTTGAGCTCCTGACCTTGTGATCCACCTGCCTTTGTCTCCCAAAGTGCTGGGATTCCAGGCATGAGCCACAGCACCCAGCCTTAGTTAAGTCATTTTAATAACTAACTAGTGTAATTGCATAAATATACCCCAATTTATCCATTTATTTGATTGTCATTTTAAATGTTTCTCCTTTTTCTTTATTATAAACAATGATTCAGGAAATCTTCTTCCACATTTCTCTTAGTATATGTGAGCTGGAGTTTTTTAAGGTAAATACCTAGAAGTAGAAATGCTGGGCTGAAGGTTATGTACATCATATCTTTAACTTTTCTACATGTGGCCAAATGGCTCTCCGATCTACAAGCCCAGAGGTAGTGTGTGAGACGCATCCCTCCACAAGCTGGCTGACGCTTGTAAATGCCCAACATTTGAATCCTTGTTAAACATATAAGTGCAAGATGTATCTTTAAATTTGCATTTTTCCCAATGACTAGTGAAGTTGAGCATCTTTTCTTGTATTAATCGAGTTTCTTTTCTAAAAATTGCCTATTTCAATGCTTTGTTCATTTTTTTCTGAGTTATGTATCTACTTTTTATCAATTTGTGGTACTTTGTTCATTACGAATACTACTGTTTGGTTATATATGTTTCCAGACTTTAGTTTTTGGCCTATTTATTGGGTCTTTTCCAAAAATAAGATTCTAAGTTTAATGTCATTAGATTCATCAAAATCCTCCCTTTGTGGTTTCGGGTTTTTGTACCTTGATTAAGACAGCCCTCCATTCCCTGACATAGTAGTGCCATTGTCCCAATCTTGATTATTGACAGCACCACCCTAACTCCCTGCTCTGCCTCTCTCTGATGTGAAGTTTCCCTTTGTGCATGTGTTTTCTGCTTTTCTTGTTTTACCCACTACAGGTATACAGTCCCTCCATCTCCTTCAAAATTATCTGACCTGTTCTTAAACCTTTGTGTTTCTATTTGAATTTGAAGATCAGCTTGTCAAGATCCATTTTAAAAATCTTGCTGGAATTATTTTTTGGAATTGCTTAGATTTACAGATCAGTTTATGGGAAATTGCCATGTTTAAGAGATTGAATTTTCCCTTCAGAAACAAAGTGCATATCTCCATTAATTTAGAATTTTTTATACTTCATTCATGTTTTAAAATTTTTTCCATAAAGATTTGCACAGCTTTCGTTAGTTTCAGGGTTCATTTTTTAAAAACACTTTGCTGTTTACTACAATCCTTAGATTTCCTCTGTAACATAATCTCTTAAATTTATTCATAGTTATAACTGAAACTGTTGTACTACACCTTGATTTTTTGCCAATTTAGGGATTACTGAATGAACTAGTGCAAAATCCATTTTATGCCAATCTATACACTTGGTTTTGAATAATTTATTCAACTAAATACTTTCTAAAGAGAATCGTATGCGATGAATAAAAATATCTTGAATAGATTGGAAATGTTCCTGTTTTGTTTTCATTTTAAATGCATACTAAATGCGTTAACGACATAGAAAGATTCTGGGTTCTATTAGATTCCTCAAATATAAAGACTTTGGATGCATCAGTGTTTCAAAAGAGGAATAGTTTAAACGGAACTCCTATTTACAGCCATGTTTCCAAATGCATTTTTTACTTTAACTATTCTGAGATATAAAAATAAGCACAGAGATTTTGTGATAGCTTTGCAGCTAGCAGTATTTTTGAAACATGAAATAGGCGTTTTGTCTGGAGAAGCCTTATCTATCACAGTCCATGTCTGAAATCACAGTTGTTTAATGAGCTCTGTTTTATGGAAGCTGACGATGCCTCATTCGTAAGTCTCCCCATTCTTTCCAATGTCACACAGACTTTGGAGATGAATTTAAATTTCATCATTATCCATGACCTACAATGTTTGCGTTGACCATACTAGATTTTCCCTTTTTGAATATATTCCCAACACTGCACCTCCCTGCCCTGCTTTATTGTTCGCTTGCCAGTCCTCGGCATCGTTTTATTCCTCCGGCATTTTAAACAAAATAAAGATCCAGGCTTATGCTGAGGCAGTGCTGAACGAACCCACCCAAATCCTCAGAACTCCATCCGTTCAAAGGGGAGCGCCAGGATTTCCCATGCGACAAGAACAGGGATTGCTCTCCGACCCTTTCTCCGTCCCCCCAACACTGCCCTGGCTCTCGAGAACACCATCACTGCTCCCTAATACGCCGTGCTCCAAATCCGGAGCTCCAAATCCACCCGGCCACACTCCAAGTGACAGCAATAATAGCTGGTGTTTCTAAAGTGCTTACTGGTGCCAGGGGCTGCATCCGTGTAGACTCATTTAATCCTCAGAGCCCTAAGAGAGACACGTTTGACAGATGGAGAAACTGCTCCGGGATACTCCGTCGGGGAATGGCAGGAGCTGGCCCCACAGCCCGGCCTGGCGCCACAGCGCACTGCCTGGACCCTGCAGCTTGGAGCAGGCCCTGAGTGGGCTCCCTGCAAATATTCTCATGCTCCCTTCTCACTACAGCCCTGCAAGGGGCATGGCACTGAGCTCACCGTTTTACAGGTGAGGAAGCCACGGCTCAGCCTTCCGACTCTCCTCTACCTGAGCCTCAGCGCCTGGCTCAGAGGCTCTGTGCCCAGAACGACAGCACATATGAAGGAGTGGGGGAGACTGTCGGAGCCGCCTGGGGCATTAGCAGATCCAAGTTCCAAATATGGAAAACTTAAAACGAGTTACAAACCTGTCATCAATTTGACAGTAATGTTTTTATAATTACACATTGTGATACTTATCTGAATTATAAAGCAATTTAAATGTTGTTTTGTTTAACACCTCAGCTTGGATCTGGACGTTTTTCTAACTTAAGAACCAGAACAAGGGTCACAAACGGGCTCCTGAAGAATAAGCTTCAGAATGCTCTGTTCACAACCATGGGGAGCGCATCTGCCACCTCTGCCCCCAAATGGACACTCTATCATTGTGATAACCCATCTCCTAGGATGGTAATTAACTCGAGAGAGGCAGTCCCCAACCTTTTTGGCACCAGGGACCAGTTTCGTGGAGGACAATTTTTCCAATGAACAGGGGAGAGCGTGGTTTCAGGATGAAACTGCTCCACCTCAGATCATTAAGCATTAGATTCTCATAAGGAGCAAGAAACCAAGATCCCTCACATGCGCAGTTCACAATAGGGTTCATGGTCCTATGAGAATCTGATGCCGCTGCTGACCTGACAGGAGGCGGAGCTCAGGCGGTAATGTGTGCTCGCCCACTGCTCACCTCCTGCTTTGCAGCCCGGTTCCTAACAGAACATGGACCTGTACCACTCTGTGACCTGGGGGTTGGAGACCCTGCTTGGAGATGTTCTCCTTTATCCCTACCTGTTCATTGCAACACTGAATAAAAATGTAACTGAAATGTTCATTATAATTCACATGCATTCAAATACTTGGTTGTACGTGGGTAACCGTCAGAGTTTCCTACATTACCTCACTGCTCTAGCTTTGTCTTTTGTTCCATTCCATACATCACTTCTAGACTAATCATCCAACATAAGTGTTAGAACATGAGTTTAGAGTCACATAGACCGGCCATATTCTGACTCCATCCTACACTGCCCATATTAGTCTCCTGTGGCTGCCGTAACAGATGACCACAAACTTGGTGGCTTAAAACAACAGAATGTGTTCTCTCACGGTTCTGAAGGCCAGAAGCTCAACATCAGCTTCACTGGGCCGAAAGCAAGCTGCGGGCAGAGAGAATCCATTCCCGGCCTCCCCCAGCTTCCACTGCTACCGGCATTGCTTGGCTTGTGGCCACACCGCGCCAGTCCCTGCCTCGTCTTCACATTGCCTCCCGCTCTGCTGTGCACTGTGTCCAAATTCCCCTCTGCTTCCCTCTCATAAGGACACTGTGCTTGAATGTAAGGCCCATCTGGGTAAGCCAGGATCCTCTTCCAGGATCCTTAACTTAATCACATTTGCAAAGACCCTTATCCTAATAAGGTACATTTACAGGTTCTGGGAGTTAGGACCTGACATCTTTCTGACCATGGGTCAACCTGTGTGATTGCAGGGAAATTATTTAATCTGTCTATATTCAATTGTTTTCGCTGTCTAATGCGTATCTGTTTCACAGGGTTGCCTGAGGCTCAGAGGAGACAGTTGACATAAAGCACTTACTGCAATGCTTGGCAAAAAAAAAAAAAGACGGAAAGCTTTTAATCAATAACTATTTGTTTTGTTTCTATATGCCAAAAGTTCAGCATCTCTCCATTACTTTATGTCTTAATCCCTTAGTCTATTAGGTTGGTGCCAAAGTAATTGCCATTAAAAGTAATTGCCATTAAAAGTAATTACAAAAACTGCAGTTACTTTTACCCCCACCTAATAGAAATCCCTATGTCCATCATCTAGTTCCAACAGTTTTCCCAACCTTGTCTTTTCCTGTTTTCTTTGTAGACTTTCTAGTCTAACTAGATGTGCTTGCTAAGGAGTCCTTCAACTGAATGTTCTTGCTTCTCCCCTTTGTGTCTTTATTCTTTGTTGCTCCTGCCTGTGAAAGTTGACTCCTTCCTCTTTGCCTATCCAGATACTGTCCCTTCTGCCAGGACGAGCCCCATTCTCATCCTCTCCTTGAAGCTTTCCCCAGTCAGCCTAGCCCAGGCTGGTCTCTCCCCTTGAGGATGATCAGCTGCTCTCCACGATGCTGCCTCACTCTTACCCTGATGACTCTATACACGTAGACCAAGCTGCATATAGACATCTACATGCTATGTACGAAGCGCGCAGCAATGATGGATAAACCATTGCGACAGAGAACCCCAGGAAGTCAGACCTGGGCTCAGAGACTAAATTAACATCTTAGATCCCTAGGCCAGAAACAGAATAGGCAGTGAGGGGGCCTGAAGCCTCAGGCCTCCTGAGATCTCAGTTGAAAAGCAGTCCATGGTGGCTGAGAGCCCGGCCTCTGTGGGGTAGAGAGGATGAGAGTCTCCCTGTGGAGTGGAGCACCAGGCCAGGCTTGCTGCTTAGAGGCAGAGGCCAGAGTGGAGTCTTTCACTAAAAATAAAAATAGAAATAAAAATAAAAATCTGCTGCCAATGCTGTCTGCTGCTGGACTGGCGGCTCTAGGAGTTAAGTGCAGTCAGCCACAAAACTACTAGATGGGAAAGAGAGAGCAATGATTGAGAAAGAGTGAAAGAAATGGGGAAAAACCCTTTTCCTTCTAAAATAAGTCTGCAAATAAAAAATTTCATAACCCATGAAGAATTTCCATGCTAAAAAAGGCAGCCCACAAAATAAAAATTTAGAACACGTGTTCATTCTGGATTAAAATAAATTCCTATAACAGCATGAGAGGTCCCGAAATGATGCTAGATATCCAAAGAAATAAATAGAATAAGTTCATAAAAGTAAAAATAAATTATTTTTTGAAAAGGATAGAAATCTTGAAACAAGAGCAGATGAATTTGAAGAAGAACAAATGATAAATTTGGTTAAATAAAATGGGAAGCTGCCCAGGGAGGATGAAGTTTAATGGCATCATGATGGGAGAGACGAATGAGCTGAAAGCTGCTCTTCGAATTGGAAGTGTATTTCTAACTGAGAAAGATTAAATATGTAAATTGTATCATAAGCACAGTGTGATAAAACTGAAAAACATTAAAGCCAACAAGAAAATATTTAGGCCACCAAAGAGAAAGGGCAGACACCACAAAGACTCACTGGATCGTCAGTGGAATTATCAGCAGCCCGAGACACAAGGCAGTGGGTTGATATCTCGAGTGCTGAGAAAAAACAAAACCAACTACCTAGAATTTTACACACAGTTAAGATATCACCCAAGAGGGGAGGTAAAATAAAGACAATTTCAGACATACAAAGATGAAAACAGTTTGCCAACTCTACTTAACCCTAAGTAAAATTACAGCCGAAGTGAGTACATTAGTAAGAAGAACAAACCCACAGCTAAGACTGAGATACCAGAAATAATGGCAAGTCCCAAAATTGATAAAATGTCAGTAAGATTTATGAACTATGGGATTTTTGTAATGTATGTGTTTTTTTTTTAAAGCCAAACTAACACTCCAGACAACAATGGCAGGATGTCAGAGGAATTTTCAGTCGTCAGCCAAAGCTTTGTTTTATCTGGCAGAAAGTTAAAAATATTTAATCACCTTGGAATTTCCATACCTAAAACCATGCTAAAAGATTTAAAGAAAAAAAATGAAAAATCCATATTAAGCTAGAGAAACATAAGGAGTAATAGTAAGATCAGATTTTTAAAAAAAGCATTAATGGAGAAAAGAGGGACATCATAGGATAAGAAGAAGCAAAATCCACCAAAATGACGTAAAAATCATGATCCTGTATTATCCTAACAATATAGCAGAAATATGTAAAGTAAAAGCTAACATAATGATAAGAAAACTGGACAAATCCACAAAGTAAAGGATCATAACTCTAACAGATCAAATAAAAAATTATTGAGGATATGGATGATTTTTAGTAAGAAAATTAACAGGTGAGTTTTGACATATAGAGAATTCTGCACCCAGTAGCGATAGTCTTTTGTATGCTCCTAGAACATTTACAAAATTGACCATGAAGAAGATTAAAATTTCAACAAATTTAAATTATTTATATTATTCAAATGATATTCTCTAGCAACTAAAAAAGGTACAACTAAAAGTATAGTGTTTGAAATGAATTTATAATTCATAAGCTAAAGCACTAGATGAAAATAAGTGTAGACCATTCAATTTAAGAATTAGAAAGTGAGCAACAAGGTAAATGCAACAAAAAGAGAAATAAACAAAAGAGCAAACATTCATGAAATAGATGTCAAGGAAACGGTAAAGAGGATCTGCAAAACAAAACCAGGTTCTTTGAAATAGCAAATAAAATACACGTTTCACCAAGACTGAGCACAAGAAAAAAGTCACAAGTAAACAGTAGCTCATTCATAAATCAATGCAAATGAATTTGGAATTTAGTTGAAAGAAATAATTTACTAGAAACATATAGATTACCAAAAAATAGAAACCCAAAATAAGCCAATAAACATAAAAAAATGAATAAATAATCAAAAGCTTCCCCACCAAAAAGAAGCCACATACCCAGTTCATTTTACAATCAATTTTTTCTAAGTATTTAAACATCATTTCTTTCTCTCAAACTATTCCAGAGAACTGAAAAAGAAGAATCGAAGAAGAAGGCAGGATAACTTATGAGAGCAAAAGACAGAAAATATATGAACATAGTTGCAAAAATCCTAAGTAACATGTTGTCATATTTAAAAAATTCTAATAGATCAGGGTGAAGTAGGACTGTCCTTGGAATGGACGTGATCACTGTGTTCCCAGAGCCTTGCTATGGTGGTTTGAGAAGGGCACTGCACCCTGTAATATTCTCTCCATAAAACATAACTCCAACTTCATGATGAGAAACTCATCAGACAAACCCAACTAAAGAAATTCTACAAAATACCAGGCCAGTATTTCTCAAAACTCTGAAGATCATGAAAAATAAAGACTAAGAATCCGTCCTAGAACAGAGGAGACTCTGGAGACCTGATAACTAAATGCAGAGCTGTATCCTGGTGGAATCCGGAAACAGAAAGAAGACAGCGGTGGAAACGTTGGTGAAATCCAAATAATATCTGAAGCTTAGTTAAAAGGAATATGTTAACGTTGATTTCTTAGCTTTGACAAATACAAGATGTAATACAAGATATTAACATTGGAGAAACTGGGTGAGGGATGCAGAGAGCTCTCTGTACTATCTTTGCAACTCTTAGTGTTAGTAAATCTAATACTATTCCATAATAAAAAGTTTATAAAAAAATAAAAATAAAACACCTCAACACCTACTCATGATGGAAACTCTTAGCAAACCACGAAGGGAAAGGTGTCTCAGCTTGATGATGGTGTCCATCATTGCTTCGTGGTTTCCAACGCATAAGTAGAGGTTTTATTTCACATGTTGTAGTGAGGATTAAATGAAACAATATGTATGCGATGACTTATGAATTAGTATTATTATTCCTGTGATCCCAACAAGCCCAGAAGTCGGCTTGTTGCTTTAGCGCAGAGTTCTTGGCCTTCTTTATGCCATGCAGTGCTTGGACAGCCCAGGAAGGCCTTCAGACCGCTTCTCAGAATGTCTGCCAATGCATAACATACAATTCATGTAGTTACTCTGTGTGTACATATACAGTTGTTAAATCACAATAATACTTTTTTTGATATTGAACTAAACTTCCATTCTAAGGATAGCCCTATTTGGTCACCATGTGTGGCTGAGAAATCAACAGGCCTGGGCGATGTCAGCAAGGAGGTGAGGCAGAGAGAAGAATCCATGTCCAGTGTCAGGGCTGGGTCTCCTGGGTGGGTGGGAAACTCAGGGCAAAGAGATCCTGAGAGGGGACGGGGAGGAAAGACCAAGAGGTCAGTGTGGGAACTTGTTGAGTTTGAGTTGAATGATGTTTCCAACTGGATATTTTTCATAATTGCATAATCTTTTCTGAAAAGTAGTTTTTAGGCCAGGTGCGGTGGCTCACATCTCTAATCCCAGCACTTTGGGAGGCCAAGGTGGGTCCTGAGGTCAGGAGTTTGAGACCAGCCTGGCCAACGTGGTGAAACCTCATATCTACTAAAAATACAAAAATTAGCCAGGTGTGGTGGTGCATGCCTATAATCCCAGCTACATGGGAGTCTGGGGCAGGAGAATAGCTTAAACCTGGGAGGCAGAGATTACAATGAGCCGAGATCGCACCACTGCACTTCAACCTGGGAGACAGAGTGAGACTCCGTCTCAAAATAAAAAAAAACAAAAAAAAAGGAAAAGTAGTTTTTAAATCTTTTGACTGACCATGCACTCACTCCATCAGTTTAAAAAATTATGCATGAAAAGCAACACACTTACAAACACACACGTACACACGCATACACACCTTATATTACTGCAGTGATGTGTATTAGTAATACGTAATGTATATTACAGTATTAATGTTTGCATAATGAAAACACATGAATAAAAATTGTAAAGGATGATGTTAAAGGTAAATACAGGCCGGGTTCAGTGGCTCATACCTGTAATCCCAACACTTTGGGAGGCTGAGATAGGTGGATCACCTGAGGTCAGGAGTTTGAGACCAGCCTGGCCAACATGGTGAAACCCCATCTCTACTAAAAATACAAAAATTAGTTGGGCATGGTGGCGCATGCCTGTAATCCCAGCTACTCAGGAGGCTGAGGCATGAGAATCGCTCAAACCTGGGAGGTGGAGGTTGTGGTGAGCCAAGATCACGCCACTGCACTCCAGCCTGGGTGACAGAGCGAGACTCTCAAAAGAAAAAAAAAAGTAAGTACAGATATAAGCATTTTTCTCTCTGCATCCCTTTGATTTAGTGAGCTCCAGGCAGTAACATCAGGTACAGATGTAAAGTTTGAAAAAAACAGAGGAGTTGTGTCTGCAAAGGATCACTTTCATAATGAAAGACTAGAGCAGGTAGAGAGATTGGGGACCCCTCCCACCCTCTTTTCTCCATCCCCTCTGAGCCCTGCTGATGTTGAAAGGTAGCTGATACCTCATGTTTCAGCTCTGAGCTTTACTGCTATTGATGCTACATCTCAGTGAGTTCTGGCTTGGAGACCACTGGTCCCACCCAACCCACCATGAGAGATGATTTGTGAAAAGAGCCCAGAGTCTGGAGTCTGAAGGCCTTGGTTTGATTCCGGTCTCTATCCCTTTCTAGCTAAATCTTACATCTTAGACAAATCATTTGATCACTCCAAGCCTTGGTTTTCTCGTTCATAAACTGGAGGTTGTATATTTCTTTTCACAGTGTAATGAGGATTAAATGAGACAATGTAAATCAAAGTGATTTGTGAGCTAGAATGCCAGGAACTACACCAGCATTTGTTGTTACTTTTTGTATAATCAACCCTAGTCATGCAGTGTACATTTTCCTGTCTACATCTTCCATCAACTATAAATACAATGGGTCATATTCCTCCTAGGTCCAGAGGTGGCAATAATTCTGCAATCATTAGGTTACCTTTTCCTATCCACAGCACTTCTTTTCCTGTCCTATGCAGAACACTGGTTTTCAAGCGGGGATGATTTTCCCTCCCAGGGGAGGTTTGGTTGCTCCCAGTGAGGGTGGGGATACAGTACTGGCTTCCAGCAGGTAAAGGCTGGGCATGCTGCTAAACATCCTACACTGCACAAGACAGCACCGCCACAAAGAACAGAAAGCGTCAGTATACCTGGAGTGGTTAATCCGTCCTCTGAACCGACTGGGATGACGGGCATGGAAGTTTTGGTTGTTGATCTTTACTCCTGCAGTTGAATCCCATTTTCTGGTAGAGGTCACTTACCTACATTAGCAGAAGGCCGTGGCCTGGCTTTGGGTGTGTCTAGGGGGCACTGACGCCTACTGGAGATGGGAGAGGAGAAGGAGACCTGCAGGGTAAGATGAGAGGCGGTGCAGGAGAGAGAGCTACCAGCTCTGCCTTCACTTACGAATGTAACCTTTTTAACATATATTAAGTCTCTGGTGGTGAAAACCTTAAAATTATTGAATTTCAGTTTTGTGTAAGTAGCAGTCACATTTTACTGCTTTCCCTTCTTCTACTGTTGTCTTCTCCCTTCTGTTTAGTTCTTCTGACTCTTTTGAAGTCCAAAAAGCCTTATGTACCAGATCATCACTCTTCCGTTCTCCCTCTTCTCTCTTTTATAAATCTTTGTGCTCGACACACATTAATGACCAGGAGATGCCGTCGGTAGCCTTGTGTCCATTTCTGGAATCCCAAGACTTGGCTTTCACCACCGCTTCCCGACCACAGCAAGCAGTTACCAAGGGCAATGGAGATATGTTCATTCCTACCCTTGGCCACTCACCCTGATGCCTTCTGTTGATTTTCAGAATCAGAAGTTGAGTTGATCATCTGAATTATGAGTTATTCAGTCTAATGGCAAGGAAATTAATAAGACAAAGTCGTGAAACTCCCATCTGTCTCCAAGCTATCTACTTGTAGATGTTTATCAAGCTAAGAAACTTGCCATATGTGTAACATATTGTCTGAAGGAAAAGAAACTCTCTACTTTTTTCTAGAAAATCCTGACATTGTGTGTTGTGTTTTTGTTCCACCTTATTAAATGGCCTTCTCTTCTTGTCGCAGGTAAATAAAATGGCTTCATCCTATTCATCTTTCTCTGTTAGCTTTCCATAACAGTAATATGAATGGTTTCTGTTTACATGGGGTGTTCAACCTCACTCCTCAAAGGATCTAATAACATCTTTTAAGTTCAATCTGTTCTTATATTTTGCCTTACAAACTAACATGTTTTTAAATGTCTTTTTAGAAAGATAAACTTGAATTTTTCTCATGGTGGCTTTCGTCCAAACATCTCTAATTGTTTTGGAGATAATATCCTATTCATTTTCACAATATTCCTCTGAAAATGTAGGCAATATTATGCCACCTTGCGCATGGTCAGACCATAGCATGTGGGAGTTGATTAACTCTCTTTTTGCCATGCTTCTACATTGCTCTGTTAGCACATGGATGCTATCAATTCTCTTCTAATCATCCTTTGCAGTTAGCTGAATACGCCTTATGAAGTTTATCAGCCTCAACTCCTGTGATAGTTACTTGAGGACATCTTATCCTCCTTCATTAGCCTGCAGGGTCAGTCTCCTTCTCTGATTGGTTTAGGACCATGTACTGAACTCTGCACATATGATCCACACAGTTCAACGTATATAATTACAAAAATGTCTAAGATCCAAATTAAAGGAAGGAATGTGAGCATTACAAATGGATGCATCATTGAACACACATATATTTATTTCTTGAATATAGAAAAATGAAAATGTAGCATTCTTATAGGATGATAGTAATATATTTGTTTTCAATGTGCTTTTCTTATTTATTTAATCCTCATGAAATCTGACTATATAAGCAGGGTTGCCATGCCCAACTTAAAGATGAATGAACTGAGACTCAGAGGCTGGGTTGCCATCCCAGTGTCTCCAATCTTACAGGAAATAGAGTATTTCCTAACAAATTCCAGTGATCACATGGCAGTTCTTTCTATTCTGACTATAATATTTTCTCTGAAGCTCTACTCACCAATCTTGCCTTCATGTTCACCTCCCTCATATCTCACTTTCCTAAAACCCACCTTTTATCACGTCTTCCCCCAAATCACCAATAGTTAGCAAGTGTTCCTCAGAGGGAAATAAAAAGTATTGAGCATGTGAGTTACAGCCTTCCATAACATGTGAGTTTTGTTCTCCTAGACCTTCCTCTTGCACAGCCTTTCTTTTCAGGCACACTGGGCTGTTCACTATCCCAGCCATGCTTCACACCTCCCAGCCCCAGAGAAGACGTTACCCCCTTGGCAATGCCCCTCTAGCACCTTTCTTTACCAACCAGAATAGAAATGGACTCACAAAGACTCATTCACTGCCTGTTTCTTCAGCATTTTATGCCCCGTTCAATCCTCCGTGCTGCCTCATACATTTCTTCTACACAGTAGACATTTGGTTAATACTCATTACCTGGTTGATACCACTGAAAATACGAAATTAGGCAGAAAACTCACTCTGGGGACAAGACGATGTCTACTGTAATCCACCTGCAGACGTGTTACAAATTTGCACTAAGTCACAGATGCTTATAGTGTGTGTGTGTGTGGGGGGGTTATTCTTACCAGATTTTTCTTTAATGCTGCAAATTGGCAGCCTGAGTGTTTTGAGCGTCCATGGCCATTAGAGGCAGTCTTTCAAGGGGAGTTTTCACGTCAGTCATCTCTGTGCCCTCCGACTGTACTGAAAACAGTGTCTGGTATGTATTATGCACTGTAGGAATATTTTTACATTTTTTTCATTGAATAATTCATTTAAATTTGATATAAAAAGGGACAGATCCAATGCAAACTTTCATTGAAAGGCGCGATCCTGGAGCCTGGTATAATGTGTGCAGGCCACATCTGGCCATCACGGGCAGGTTGACATCTCGCACAGAAAACATATCTAGCTAGAGAGCTGCATGGAAGCCCACCACCCTTCCCTTGAGAACACACTGCTTTATGAAAGAACAGGACAATGGCACCTCAACATCCATACATTCCTCTTCAGACTCATATGGTGGCATACCCAGTATTCCACTACAGGATAACACTCAGAACATGGAAAATCGGTCCCAGTGACACAGCTTTTCTCTGCACAGTAGCCAGCTCCTCTCCAGCTCTTTCCCATCTGGCTTCAACTTTGCGTGTCCATTTCTGCGTGAGATGGAACATGCGAGAACATACAGCACACAGACCCTAGGCAGCTCCCAACACTGGAAATACCTTCCTCTCTCCTGGACGTGCTCTGTGCAATTGCAATGAGAGATTCCAGCGCCACTGGTAACTTACACTTGGCACCAACCCATAACTGGCTGCGGCACAACTGACCGGTGATCCATGCACAGTATTCTCGTGGAAGTGAATGAGGGTTTTGTGAAAAATCTATGGCGGCGGGGGGGGGGGGGGGAATGTCCCCGACGTCTGTTGAAAACAGCCAGGCCCTGCTGGAGGGAACTGTGTCACTGTCGACTGGCTCTGTTAGGAGGAAACAGTTTCCAGGCCCTGCCGGGCCGTGGCTGGTTTCCTTCCCCTTCCTTGAAGCTCCTGCCCCGGCTCTGCCACCTCCCGCAGACCGAACCCTTGCTGTCACCTCCTCTTCTGCACAGTCCAGGCCGGTCGGGTGTCCTCACGCCCTCCTTCTCCTGCAGAGCTTCCGGAGGGGACGCCTCCCGCGGGCGCTGGCCCCTTCCCAGGCCCTGGCCCTCCCCAGGCCTCTCTCCCCAGGCCCCGGCCCTCCCCAGGCCTCCCTCCCCAGGCCCCGGCCCTCCCCAGGCCTCTCTCCCCGAGGCTCCGGCCGGCTCCCCCTTCCATCCTCCCCAGCGCACTGGCCCGTCTGCCCTCTTCACTCAAGTCTCCACCCGGAAGATGTAAAAAGTGAAAAGCCAAGGCCACGTCTGTGTGCGGCCTCTCCCTCCTTCCCTGCGAACCCTGGAGATCACGGCCTTCTGATGAAACAAACCCCAGTCTCCTCGCTTTGCATGGGCTTTTCTATCCACGGCGAGCTGAAACTTCTCCCTAAAGCAACCGCCTCTCCAGACTCCTGGGCTCTTTCGCTTCCGACTCCCCGACCCCGCGAGCCTCCCTGCAGGCCCCTTCTCCTCCCTCCCCCAGGCTGCGGGTGGTGCCCGCGCAGCCTCCGCCCTCTGGGCGCTCCTATCCTTCGCGCTGCAGACCCGCAGCCCCAACGCAACACCTGTGAGCTCCAGAAGCTGTCTCACCCCACCCCGGGCCAGCCTGGAGCCCCTGCTGCGGATCGGATCCCCGGTGCAGGCCTCCCTGCCAGCAGCGCAGATCCTCCTTCCCACCCTGCGTTTCCCACCTGGGTCCTGTTGCTCCAGTTGGCTTACCGGGAAGGAAATTCGGTCTCATTTCCATTTCTTTAAGAAACTCAGGGATGCCTGGGACTCCTCCCGCCCTGAGACTCCTCACTCTCCGTAGTTCACACAATTTAAAGTTCCGCATTTTTAATTTTCCCTGCGGGACTGTCTAGCTGTGCATTAGTTCAATCCTTCTTTCGATGGTTTTCTCACTGAGATTCCTGTTGCTAGTCCTCTCCCTGGCCCTCGATCCGCAAACCGGCGATGTTATTCCTGACGCCGGAGTGACCTCTACCTCGCAGGCTGTGGAGGTCTGCCACCTGCCAAGTAACACCACGTGTTTCTCAACCTGCCCCTCAGTTTGATCATCTATGCAAAGGGGGAGTGATCACATCTAGCTAATACGAGTATTGTGAGGATTCAGTAAGTTATCACAAATCATGACCCAAGGGCATCCCGGAGCTGAACAAGGCTAGGTAGGAGTTAGTGCTGTCCCACTTGTCAGATCCCAGCAGGACACACCAGGCCGGCCACTGGCTGGCTCTACTCCTCCTCTACAGGCTTCTGTCCCTCTGGGACCTTACCTTCCTGCTCTCTCGCCTGTGCTCACACTGGCCCACTCCTTGTCCCTTGACCTTGGGGCCGTCTCCATGCCCCTGTTTCTCTCGTCCTTCTCTTCTCTGTCAGGAACATCTCCCTCCTATCCCCCAGCCATGGGAGTTCAAAGTCAATTCAATACCACCTTCTTCAGGAATCCTTCCAGGCTCAAGTCCCCGCCTCTTACCCTCTAAGAACAGGAAAATCCGTGGAATTATTTGCTCCCTCTGTGCTCCTACCCATACCCGGGTCATGATTTCAGCCCAGCACTTGTAAGGATGCATTGGCGGTTACCCGGCTTGGTAGTGACTGCTTTGACCAGTGAAATCTGGATCCATCAGTCTTGAAGGTCACTAGACCACTGAAAGGCGAGCAGTAGGTGGCAAAGAAATACTGGCTAAATTTAAATTTTTGAAATTATAAATTTTGGAAATCATGACCTAGGGTAATGTTTTCTGTGCTGGGTTTTGTCTATATTATTATTAGTTTGGGGTATTTGCTCTGCCCTGGAACTTAAAAAACCAGTTTCTGACCTTCTTTTAAAAGTAAATCTCTTACTTAAGATTGAAATATATTAAATTCCTTTATTTTTGATGAGGAACCATAAATAAACAATGGATGGATTTTTAAAACTTTTACATCTCAAAGAAGACATGAAAATTGAAAAATACCCACTTTGCTTTAACATGACTGCAATTTGATAAATATTTTGGACTTTTATTTGCAAAAGAATATATAGAATCTTTATTTTAAAGACTTATTTGGTGGAGCTGAAATATCACCATTGTACTCCACTAGAATGAAACATTTGTTGGCCTGGATCTTGGTTTTGGTTGTTGTTGTTGTTGTTGTTAATTCCTTGCTCTTTAGACTGTTGTTTAAAATCTTATGTTTTTTAATGTGTTACCAAGGAGAAAATGTGAGAGCAAATTCCATAGTGTAGAATGGAACGCCTCCCCCTGCCCTCCCCAGCAACACACACTTAACGATGTCTGCATATGTTCCCATCCTCATCGGCAGGCTTTTGTTCCAGTCCTGAGAAAGACAGCCTCCCACTAAACAAATAAGGCCTCCAAAGCATGTGTTTTTCTTTGGTGTTCCTGCAAATTAGCACGAATCTGTGCTATGTTGTATGAAATTTCAGAGAGACATTTTATTATTTGTCCTCGATAGGAAAATGTGCAAAATCCATGGTTTGCTTATTCCAGATAGAATTATCTCACTTTTCTTTAAATCAGCATCAGTAAGCATGAATTTAGCCACATAAATGACTTTACTTTTAAAATCATGAATAAAAGTTGAGTTTACCCACTAAAAAGTATCCTTTGATCCAAAGAATATCAATTACATAGCCTTAATTTTTTAAAGGAACTTAAATATTATCAAAGCTGTATATCTAGAATGAAGAATGAAATGAATCAATGTATTAGAAATTTGCAGATATGTTACATAACAATCACTTCCTAACGAATGCTTAGAAGATCCTATTTATACTTTTGAGCCCTTAGATTCTACCCCAAATATGTCTTCTTAAATCCAGTGTTTTTCTTTCTCTTTAATTTCAGTTTGTTTGGTTTAATGATAGCTACTGAACATAAATGCCAAATTACAATGGCACTTCCCAGCTGTGTGCAGAACTTTATATTTTAAGTACCAATTTGTGATGAAAGAATGCTTCCAGCTCAATTCTCATCAGCATTAGAGGTTTTAGCAATTGCCAATTATTTTTCTAAATTACCTATTTTAATTAAGTAAAATATTGTGAATTTAAGATTATGAAGTGTTCAAGCATTATTTCATCTTTAACTAATTAGCGAGAAAAAGGAAATTCTATTTTGGGACATTAAGTGGCTATTTTTAGAATAAAATGCTTCTATGGTTTCAATGCCTTAAATTAACAGAAAATGCACAAACTTCTCTTGAAATCCTGTTACATCTGGGGTCTTTGAAGTACACCTTGAACTGATCATTGTTCTAATGTAACATAAATTTGTATATTAATTAGAGCCAAAATGCCCAAGAGATTAAGCTTGGTATCTCCCTTGACTAATTTAACACATCTAGATCCCTCAGCAACATTTTAAAACTACCCGTTTCTATTTTGCCCTCATGGAACAAAGCCTGGAACGTAGGAAGGACCCCAATGTATAACTATTGATATGACTGTCATCCTTAGTTCAGTTCTGAGATTTCCATTCCTAACTTATCATTGGATCTACGTTCTATTTCTTACAAGGGCACTTCAAGAGATATGTACAGATGACGGAAAATTGGCACCAAAATCTGCCTGCCTAGCAGCTTACAGCAATATTGGAAGGCGTTGAAAGCCATTATTAACTGACATTGGCAAAGTGATTTTGAAAAATCTTCGTTTTATATGTCAATGCAGGCTATGATCGTCCCTAAACTGTTGCTTCAAGGCAGAGATCACAAACTTTTTCTCTAACAGTGGGTCTCCCAGCATTCTGCCTCCTGAACACGGCCCATTAACGGTAGTGAGCTCCGGAGGGGAAAAGGGTTAGTCAACAATTCTGCTTGGCTGCTTCAGGGGAGAGCCAGTGTTTTGCAGTCTAGTGAACTAATTATGCACTCTTGATGAGATCGTTAAAGGACAATAAAGGAAAATGGAAACAATTCACAATATGTATAGACAAATTTCTATATCGAATAATTTTTGTTTGTATTCAAATGTTGGGTAGAAACTTTTCTATCCTGAGTAATGGTTGGTTTAAAAAAAAAAAAATCTTCAGATTGAAACTTATCCTTTAAGCACAAAAGTATAGTCAGGAATTTTTAGTCTTTATGACTAACACAGATGATACCGATAGTTTGGTATCTCCGATCTGATCAATAAACTCTACTCTTACAATGGTGTGGTGCCGTGTGAGGGAAGGGGCGGGCACTCCTGGATCCCCCTGAGCATTTTCAGTGCTTCTGTTTCATTCATCCACCTTATTCTGGAAATTCAACTGGAAGATTTATATTTTAGGTATGTTTTTATTAAAATGCTCCTTTCAGAATTGTTTTCCAATTTATTCAACAGGCAATATTAGGTAATATATTTGAAAATATAAAAAATGGTGAATTTTATCATTGATTCCTATGTAGTCATGTGAATTCTTGGAGTTTCTAAAAGGGGATTTTTTTTTACATTGGTTTACATCCCATTTCACTTGACAATTTGAAGCATCCAAAATGATACAAGCGAATTGGATGGATTACTCAATTAAATACAATGGAAGTCAATAAAGATAAATGCAAAGTAGTGTCTTGAACAGCAATAATCCTATAAATACAAACTAAGAAAGAAACCAATTAAATTTAGAGTGGGAAAAAGATGAAGAGGTTTTGATAAGTGAAAACAGTACAACTGAAAGAACAGCCAACTATTTCATGACATGTCAATACTATCGCTATTGGGTGTAAAATGCATGAGTCCGTCCCCCCCGAAACCACCAGCTCCTGCTGCAATGTAAAGCTCTGTGGGGTGAACAGTCTGGAAAGAAGAAAGCAGTGATTCCCAGCAATGGTCAGAATCCAAAAGCTGAGAGGCCCTAAGAGGAAGAACAGCGGTGATTTTGCACCAGCGGTCCTATGTCTCTGGGGGAAGGGCAGCATTTAAGAGTCTGTGGAAAGAGGGTTTTAACATCTCCTTTTCCCAGGGGGGATGTCCCGGTCTCAGAACTGGGATCCTTCTGGCATCAGGATGACCAGAATTGGGGTGCCCTTAACAGCCAGCCCTGGTACAGCCTCCTCTGCAAAGCTGGGTGTGCCCCCAGGGTTGCTCAGCCAAACAGAAGGATCGAGACACAACATGATAGGTGCCTAGGATGTGGCTATAAAAGGTTCTTGTGGGCACTGTGTGATCCTTCATTCACCAGTGCCACCGCAGGAATGATGAGGAAAATGGCCAGCAGTCGAGATATTTAGGTTGGACGTTAGCTAAGGGGCTGTCTTGGCAGCTCCAGGAGACGGTCTGATAGTTCATCTTAAAGGTTACAGACCCTTCCTCCTTGCGGCATAGAATCCTAAGTGAAGCGGCTTTCCAGAGGAATCCTGGCGTCCCCAGTATTGAGACAGACAAAAGGATTGGAAAGCCACGGGGGAGAAAAGGAATTAAATAAGCCACACTGATTTGCCAGAAATCACTCCATTCTGTGCCTAGATGTTGCTCTTGCTCATGTGCTATGTAGGACTGCCAGATTTCACAAAGAAAAATAAAGGATACCCAATTAATCTGAATTTCAGATGAACAAGAAATAATTTTTTTAATATAAGTATGTGTCTTGAAATACTTAAGACATGCTTATACTAAAAATGTTTTTGTTACTTATGTGAAATTTAAAGTTAACTGAGCATCTGTGTTTGATCAGGCAACTACAGCGAGAACCACATGCCTCACACATACATGGTCTATGTCCTCTTGCCACCTGCATGTGATATGCTGAAACTATCACATCAAAAAAACAAGCCCAAAGCTCTTAACTCTGAAGCACTGGGAGTTAAGTTACTACCTTAGAGGAGATGAGCACTTTTTAAAAATTAAATGTGGAAAAAAAAACATGGAATACTCACAATGCAAAATGACTTATCCTTGGCCTCCAAAGCCCTCACACCTAGATTATTGAATTAATTTTTCACTAGTTCTTCCTACTTTCCACTTCTTCCCCATACCTCTCTTCTATACAAAACTCTCAAATCAACTGGTGTGAAGGCTGCTTTCCTAACATGACTGGGTCCCCTTCGGGCATCCAATGAATGCCCAAACAGGCATGAAAGACCCTTCCCGAGCCCCCTTTCCAAAGATACGTCTGCTTCTTCTGCCCTTGAATGGTACCCTCGGCTAGGAAGTTACAGACGAGGCCAGTGAAGACGAGGCTCGTCCCTCCATAAAGCGGGGAGGGTCATTCCAACTCAAGGGATCAGGGAACACTTCCGGAGGGAGATACCATTTGGGCTTCGCTTTGAAGAATGAGTAAAATTTAGGCATGGGAAGCTGGGGAGAGAAAAGCCTGGCTGGTCTAGGGCAAAGGCCCTGGATTAGGAAGGTCTTGTGTCTTCTGAGAGCGAGAGGCCCTATTGGCTGATGGTTAGAGGATGCCCAGATTCAACAGACTACTGACCTGTTTGTAATCTCTAGAAACTTTTTTGAGTGCCATGTCATCATTAAGGCCATGCAACAGGGAAAGTTATCTGCAACGATTTTAAGCATCAGAAACTAAGAAGTTCATTTAAAATATTTCTGATCTGTACCTTTAAAAATTCATTTTCAGTATCACTATAATCCACTCAACTGACTCTAAATCTCATGCCCATTTCAGAAACCCTAGCTGAGTCTCTATCCTGTCCCAACCCCACTCCGACTGAAGGTAAGATTCTAATGGCTGATCTACCTTTGTGCCCACGCACATCCTCTTGCTTTACTTACTAGCCTTCTCAGCCTCCTCTAGATCTCTGCACACACCGTGCTGTTCAGGGGCCTTTTTATATGCTGTTCCCTCCGTCTGGAATGTCCTTTCCCCTCTTTTCTCCAAGTTCATCCTTCAGGATTCAAGCTAAGAATTGTCTCCTTCAAGAACTATTCCCTGAGCCCCGAGACAGGCTGAGGGGCCCTTCGCAGCGCTCTCCTGTGGAAGCCCTCACTTCCACGTGCGGAAAGCTGCCTTCGGAAAGTTTCTCCCATCGGGCCCTGAGCTGCCGCGGTCTCCTCTGGCTCTTGGCTCCTGCAGCCTCTTCTCCATCAGGGCTGTCAGCCAGTCTCTGGGCTTCAGCCACCGCCTTTAAGCTCATGACTCCGAAATTTCAGTTTGCCTGAGCCACAGACCTATATATTGAATTATCTTTTCCTAAAAGCCTCAAGGTCACTCCCAACTCAACATGTTTAAAGCTAAACTCTCATCTTCCCCAAGCCTGCTGCCCGTCCTACATCACTTCTCCATCCCTGAGCACCAGAGGAGCCTGGAGGCCGTTTTAGACTCTTCTTCGCCCTTCTCCTGAACCAGCACCCCAGCCCAGTGCGCCACAGGTCATATCTGAGCGGTTTCCCTACGACCCCCACGCCCCGTGACTCCATCCCCTTCCACTGCTGCTGCCTGGGTTCCCACTGAGGAGCTCTCTCCTTGGGAGCCGTGCCCCTCCCACTTCAGTCCTCCCCAAGCCATTTGTATTTATTTTCTATTGCTGCCAAAACAAATTTACAGAGTTGGGCGCCAAAAACAGCAGAAATGTATTATCTCGCAGCTCAGTAGTGCGGAAGTTCACACAGGTCATCCAGGACGAAAATCGAGGTATCTACAGAACCGTGTCCCCTCCTGGGGCTCTGCTGGAAAGCCTGTTTCCCGGCCTTGTCCAGCTTTCACTCCTTGGCTGGCGGGCCTCTTCAAAGACAACTTCTTCAAAGCCAGCAGCGTTGCATCTCCCTGACTGTTTTTCCTGTCATCTCTAGCTGTCATCTTGTGCTTCACTCTGCCACTTTAAGGACCATCGTGATTATACTTGATCCACCCAGATTATCCAAAAGGATCTCCCTATCTCGAGGTGTTTAATGTGAGCATGTCTGCGAAGTCCGTTTTGTCATGTAATGCAACATAGTTAAGGGTTCAGGAATTAGGTTACGGTCATCTTGGCGGTGGTGGGCAGAATACTCTGCCCACCACACCATGGAGTGATCTTCCTAAAACACATCTCTTCTCCTGCTGACAATTACTACCTACTACCTGTGGAGTCAAGTCCAAACTTCCTGTTTGGGCATAATGGTCTCCATCCACTGTCCCGTGTCCGGTAGTGCCTACATTCAAGAAACCACTGGCATTTGCTCCGTAGCAGTGTGACTGCCTCTGTGTCTACCAGTTCTGCTCTTTGACCTTGAGTGGCCTTACCTTCCCTCAGCTCTCATGATCATTCCCAAGTCACTACCTCTGCAAAGCCTCCCAAGACCCACCCTCTGAGGTGGAAAGGCACACTCCCTCTAGGTGCTTGCTGTCCCTACACCCACATCTCTCATGTCACCTCTCCCTCTTTATTGCACCTTGCTGGTTACCAGCAGAGCTCCCTGTGAACAGGGAACTTGTCTGTCCTGTTGCTGCATCCCCAGCACCAGGCATAGTGAATTACAAATGTTAGTTGGATGGGCAGATGAATGCACATTAGGCTGCAGAGCTCGTGGGCTGTTCCTGGGGCCCATGCTTGCTCTCGCACTAATATGAGAATAGTTATCCAGCCAGCTGAGGATGTCAACAGCCACTTCTCAGAATGAAAAAGGACACGAACCAATGTTTCACTTTACTATACCACTAGTGAATTAAACGAAGTCACAAGCACTCGGCTGGGAGGATTCTATCATTCCTTATGTTCTGTTCCCCACCGTTTGGGCCACTTAGTATTTTCCTCAGTGAACCTTTCTTGAGTGTTCAATAACACTATGAAAGTTGTCATTAGACCAAGAACAAATGAGGTTTAGTTTACTCCTTAGTTGACAACTAATGAACATTACCAAGCTGACAGGCTTAACTCTTGACTTTTCTATTAGGACCTAAAGAATCCATAGAAATGATCTACAGTTCTTGGAAAGAAATGGAAAACAAAATATTTGTGGGTTCATGTGTAGACCCTTATGGATAACACCTCTTTTATTTCTCACCAGGACCATGTGAGGTGGTAGCGCTGAGAGAATGGGAAATGCTCCCAAATTCTTAGGTACATGAAGGAAACAAGATTGGACCTTCACCTATGTTTTTTCTGCTTCTGTAGTAAAATGAGGCTGCTGACTGTATTAAGAATTGTACCTACAGGGAGTGGCCACCTTGATTTATGTTTGGGCTGAGAAAGATATTGAGATGGGCATGAGTGGAGAATTACATTAAAAGCAATCCCAGTGATGTGGAGGAGGGACCGATGGGTTTTAGTAACTGCTTGTGCATGCCTGGTTGAGCTGAATCACTAAACCTCTTTCACCCATCATTACTTGTATCTTAGGATAGGGAATGAGCTATTTGAGCTGATGAACCCTTAAAGATCAAAGCTTCCATTTTTATGCAAATAGCCAAGAGCAATAAAACCTAGGAAAGAAAAGTAGGGAACGTGAATTACAGTAGGATGTGTGTCATTAAAAGTTACAGCAAGCTGGGTGGTTATTCAGAAGTAAGCTCCCAGCAAGGACAACTTTTCAAATTTGTGTTTTAAATTATTTTTAAATGAGAAGAGGTAATAGCAAAATATAACCCTGAATTTCATTGGTTCTTTAATACATCACAATGTTAAGATGACATAAATATGCAATTTTGAATTAGACATTACTAGGAAATAATATTGCACACTGACGTGCCAGGTACCTTCTCACACTGCAGCAGGCACAGGGCTTTGGTGCTGGAAGCCCTTGGAATCTGACTTAAGTACCACTCTCAAACTAAACATGCCTTCTTTAGCTTTTTTTTTCGCAATGGGATTGCAAAACCCATTTTACAATCCAGGTATTGATCGTGCTGCCGTATTATACTGCGGTTCTATGTAAGAAACCACATCCAGATCCTTCCTGAATAGACCTCTATCATGTTGCTTGGGGGTAGAACATGCCTTTAAGAACAGGCTGCTTTGAATGCCATGAGCACAGGTTTTGGACTGAGAGAGCTGGGTCCAGTCACAGATCTCCTGCTTCCAGGCTGTGTGACCTCAGGCAACTTAGAGAACTTCTCTGAATCCACATTGTCACTGCACACTGTTGTTGTAAGCGTTACATAATGTAACCTTTTGAAAGAATTTAAATGTTGTATCTATCTGGCATTTAGCTAGAGTTTAAAGAGTTTAAAGTTTCATTGTAGCTAAAAATAAATACTGTTATTTATTTTAATATTAATCTATTAGTTCTTATATATGTTATATAATATATAATTTATTATATATTTACATGATTTTAGCTAAAAATAATGAATGATTTATTATAATATAAAATTTATTGTTATATTAGTTCTTATTTTTAGCTAAAATGAAGTAAATTCATGTGCTGTAAAGGAAGAGTTGTTCTACCGTTATTATAATTGCATTTATACAATTTTTAAAAACTAATGCTGAATCTCTAGTGGAAAGAGTACTGGACTGAGTCTCGCATTATGGGTTTTAGTCCTGATTCTGTACTCACTAATTTTTTCTACCTTCCTCAGCCACTGTATTCAGTATTTAATATAATGAGCGTTCTGGTAAGTTCTTTACATACATTGTCTTATTTACTTTTACAAGGTCAGGGGTGACATTGACCCAATTACTTGTCCTTTCTAGGTTCTTCTTCTGCTTTGATAACGGTGTCGAATGTTCTCCCGGTCCCTTCAGCAATAGTATTCTAGAGGAATGCCTCGCACAAATTGTTTTCTAATTTTACTTTGAAGAATTCCAGAGATGACAGTCCTAGGGTGTTCATGACACTGGTAGACACCTCCCCCTCCCCTTCGGTGGCCCCGACCCTCATTCCGCCTCCACCCCTGTGACTTCCTCTGCTGCCTCCTCCCAGGATGGACAACCCACTCTCAGCCCCGCTCTCTCCTTGCCAGCCCTGCTCCGACAGAGCCTGGCTTTCCCCGTCAGGTGTTGGTTAGCCTTTCTCTGTACTTCTAATTATTTTTCATTTCGATTATTTTCGCTGTGTGTCTGGGAATCACTATTAGGTAGAGAGAACCATATCAAAGACCTTACTCTGCATGGATCTGTCCTCTGTCAAGTCCAAGACATGGATTCGTTGTCATCTCTTATATTTTTTGGACACAAGTTTGATGAGGTTTCTTAATTTTGACAGAGTTAATGCTTCCAAGAAACTTAATAAAGATTCTACAGCCATTTTAGTAATCAGGGAACTATAGTGGAAATATATCTCTGAGTAATAAAATCCATCCCCTGGAAGCTGTCACCAAAGACTCAATAATCATGTTCCCCACCCAGCATCCTTTCTGGACCTCAAGATGTCTTGTCAAGTGTACTTAATATCCAGGATATTTAATTTACCACAGAGTTAACTCAAGTATATTTGTATTCATTTTCATGCAGAGTTTTGGAAGTCACCAAGACTTAAGATAATGGAGGTTTTGACCTCTAGGTGAACAATTACTTTATTTCTTTTCATGTACTGAACTCATGAAAATATATTAATGAATTAATAAATGGCATACCTTTTATACCCAATTTTAACAAAATAACCTTAATAGAAGCTTGAATTGCTGCGTGGACAATATTGACATCATGATAGGAAAGTGAGGCATTTTAGTAATTAAGTTGAACAGTTATTTTGCCCCCACAACTCAGTTTTCCTTCCAATTTTCCAACCCCAATTCAGAATTACTGAACCTGAAACTTGCTGAGAAGAATAATATGTAGTCAGCTTAATTTCCCCCCTTGAATATGCTTAAGGGAACAAAACCCTCTCTTCTTGGAGGAATTCCCACCGTGCTCTCTGGTTTTTCCTTTCCCCCTCAACTACCATATTAAGCATTTACTCTCTTGGGCATTCTGCTAGGCTTCTTGTAAATATCATTTTATTTGCTCACAAGCACTTTATGTGAATATGAGGCACCTGGAGCCCAGAGCTACCGCACGCCCAAGGTGACAGTTAGGGAGCGGCAAAGCCAGGATTTAACCTGTGTGTTAGAAGTCCATGCTCTCATCTGTTCCACTAGAAAATGTGCTGCTCTTGACATCCATCTTCTGGGTCATGTAATCAACATCACGTATACTTGGCTCTCTGTTACCTTTTGCATTTCAATACAATCCCATAGCCTGGAGTTCAAGGTCCTCCAGGATTTCAGTCCTACCTACCATCTCCATTTTGTCATCACTCCAGAGGTTGAATCTTCATCAGGAAGCCTAAGGTTTTTATCCCCACTGAGATGTGCCTGCCGTATTTGCATTCTTGATAAAAACCTTATTTAGGATTATTCATTTTCAAATCTTCAAGTGGGTGAACTGTTGTTTGGTTTGGGTTTGGTTTACTGTGTAATGTGATGCCTCGCAGAACATGCCATATTAGGGCATTTTGATGTATTCATTTGTTCAAAGACTGGATGCATTCCTTTGTACTGGTCTGCACATATATGTAACTAGTTCCTTCCTGATGGACATCAGGTTATTTTGAGGATCTTGCTATTGAGAACAATATCATAACTTATATTTTGTACATGTGCATATATTTTTTGCACTTGTGTGTATATATCTGAAAAATACAGTCTTAAGAATAGAATGTGCATGTTTCATTTCAAAAGAGATCAACCCTGACCCCCTCCAATCCTCCAGAAGTTGAAAAGGTTGTCAAGGTCCTCATTTTCTTAATTTGGTGTTTTACCTTTGGGTGTCCTCTGACATCGGGGTTCAAGTGATCCATGGCTCCATTGCACTACCCAGCACCCAATAGCGTTACTAAAAGCTGCATGGACCTCTCAAAATCCAGGGGCTACTTGTCGAGTATTTAGAAAGGGATTGAAATTGTAGGCATGTTGTAGCCATAAAAGTGTCTTCGCAAATGTATTTGCATGAAATTTTAAGTAAGTCTAGATCTTTTGAGTGGAACAGACTGATATGTACCTGCCAGAGAACAGATACTGAAGAGTCAAATACAGCTCATTAGAAGACACACAGAACTGCATGGGGAGAAAACACCTGTCCCACAGCCTTGGGTATGGGGCTTGCTGGAGCCTCCACATCCTGGACTCTGCTGGAGGAAAAACTGAAAGTAACCCACCAGCTGCCAGGTCCCACTCCCAGCCTGGAGAGCCAGGACAGCCAGGTCTTGGCGGGTGCTGACCTACAAAAAGGACGATCCTACTAGGTGAAGTGTGGTCAGGGAGAGGCAGCTGCAGGTGATCTTGGAAATCAATGCTCATTAATTATCAACGTGGCTAGTAAAGCTCTGGTAGGACCTTGGTTCTCAATCCTGGCTGCACGTTGAAATCACGCGGGACGTTTTAAAAGTTCTGACGCCAATTTCTAATCCCACTTGTTGTGCAATAACCCCAGTCCCCCTCAAATGCCTCCAAATAATCTGAGTCACATGTGCTTGACACAGGCTTTTCAGCTTTCATTTGGTTTCTGCCAATTTCTTCCTCTCCTGCTCCATCTGATGCCACAAGAGAACAGCCTCTGGATTGGCAAGTGCAGACTACCAGAGTGGTAAATGCTTGCCCAAGAAAGACCCCAGTTCACACTGTCAGAGGGTGATTTCCTCCACCTTTCTGGTCCTGCAAGAATTCAAGTGTCACATCTGGAGCTTAGCTGGGCAATTTTACAAGCTTCCCAGGTGGTACATGCAGCCAAGGCTGAAAACAACTGTGGTAGGGCTGCAGCCAGGGCGAGGCCCACTGGGTCCAGCCCCCAGAGCTGGCAAGAGCTGGCCAGCGGTAAAGTCCCTAGCAAAGCAGGGCATGGTGGTCTCTAACTTTGACTATGAAACTGGTGAAGAAGACAGAGCCAGTCCTTCTGGTTTTCGGTAGCACAGCAGGGTTGTCAAGGGCTGCACAGAGCCAGGGAGATGGAGCTGCTGTAGGACTCACCAGAGACCACACAGCAAGACAAACTCCAAATCGATCAGCCTGGCTGCTAATGGAATCCTGTCCTAACCAAGTTTCACTAGGAAATGTGTGCAGCTCCACTGCAGGGCATGGCTCCAGCTGGGAGGGACTGCAGGAAATCAGGACCCGACCCACCTTTTTCTTTCCAATTAAGTGGATCCAGCCTGTGTACACTGCCCGGGATGTGGCTGGCAGCTCCCACCTGGGGTTTTCAACTATTGCCACACCTACTTGCTAATTCAGCTGCTTTATCAGCTCCACATGTTTTTTTGTTGTTGTTGTTTTTTTTTCTTTTCGAGACAGAGTCTCATTCTGTCACTCAGGCTGGAGTGCAGTGGCATGATCTCGGCTCACTGCAGCCTCTGCCTTTAGGGTTCAAGCGATTCTCCTGCCTCAGCTTCTCCAGTAGCTGGGATTACAGGCAACTGCCACCACACCCGACTAATTTTTGCATTTTTAGTAGAGGCAGGGTTTTGCCATGTTGGCCAGGCTGGTCTCAAACTCCTGACCTCAGGTGACGCGCCTGCCTCGGCCTCACAAAGTGCTGGGATTACAGGCGTGAGCCACTGCACCCGGCCTTCAGCTCCACCTTTGAGCTAGATTTAAATGCCGAGGATTTTATTAGTATAAAAAATAATATAGTCCATATTTTTGTATCATGTTATTCTTGTATCTAATTGTGTTATTGTATTTTATTAATTTAGAAATGGTTTATGAGTCATTCAAAAAGTGTTTAGTAGCATATTAAATATTAAGATTATTAAGGCAATTTATACCCAAGTAGATTTAGACTTTCAGTCTGAATTCCTTTTGGTGTAATAACTTTTATTATAAAATACAAAGGTTGATAAATAATTGTGAAGATACATTTTCAAAGGGAAAAAGAATTTGTAGACCTGAATGATTATTTTAAATCTATAAATAATATATTTTAGAGATAAATAGATATTGCAATTTATTTTTAAGCTGTCATGAATTAAAGAACAGCCTTTCTCAGATAAGCAGAAATTGATTAAAATAGACATTATTTCAGATTTTTATTTATATTATTTTTCTGTTCTCATGCCTAATCATGAAGTTCTATAAAGTTCCACATTTTAAAAAAATGTTTGGCTTAAAAAAAATAAAGTGTAAAATATTTGTTTTTGAAAACACTAAGGCCATATCAGGAAGGGTAATTGGGAGGAAAAAATTAGGTCACAATGAGTAACAAAATAGTATTTGTTTCTATTCGCACTTGCTCTGCACTAGCCATAATCTCCCTCAAATTCCTTTGGATATCTCAGTCACATGTGTTCCTGGCACAGCCTTTTCAGTTTCCATTTGGTGGCTGCCAATCTCTTCCTCTTCTGCTCCATCTAACAAGAGAATATCCTCTACATTGGCCTCTAAACTAAGTCCCCAGTTCACACTGCCAAAGTGTGAATTTTCTCCCAGGTCTGGACAAGACTCTGCCTCAATTCCCATCCAGCCTCTATGTCAGTCCACACTCAGTGGGCGCTGGGGATGGTTGTTAAGGGACCTCGGGCTCTTCCCTCGCTTGAGTTAAGAAGCTGCATAGGAGAGATAGTAGAGCTACCTTAAGATCTCTTTGAACCTTTCACTCCTCCAGGAATGATGCGGGCTGGATTGCAAAACTATCAGATTAACAGATAATACAGTTCTCAAATTCATTCCGCCTCTCAGCCACTGGCCCGTTTTTGGGGCCTTAGTTCAATCTGGGCCCCCATCACACTTGAATTCCAAACATTGTGAACTAGATAGGCCACATGGTTTAGAGACAGAAACCTAGATTTAAATCCCAGTTAGTAACGTTAGCTGAGTGGCCTTAGGCAAGTACGTGGACCATTCTGAGGTTCATGATACTGACTTTATTTCCTGGCAGAACTCCTGTGGTGATCTGGTGAAGTAATGCATGCTCGGGGTATGTATGTATGTACATAAACCAAGGGTTTGCAATGGTGATTTTTTTTAACAGAGGTTAAAAAGCCAAAAGCATGTGTTGAGCCTCTCCTAGGTGCCTTACACGTATGCTAGGGTCTATGGGAGTTTAAAAAAAATACTAACACCAGGTCCCTATCCCCAAGGGCCAACACTCTACCAAGGACACACATGTGGCAAGTGCTACATGGTCACATACAGAATGCAGACAAAAGCTTTAGAAAGGTCTGATGAAGAAAAGCCCTCCAGAGGGGTGACAGTTTCCGGAGATGCACGTTAAGTGCAGTCTAGGGCCAGGAACAGCATAGCAGAGGCACCAAACAGGGAGGCCGCGCTGCCTGCGCAGGAAACGGTAAATGGTTTGGTGGAGCCAGCGTGGGGCAGGGGCTGGTAGGGGGCGCTGAGGACAGCAGAACAAAAGGGCCCTGGGGGAGAGAGGTCTGACTACAACCCAAAGAACACACCAGATCTCAGTGAGGAACAGCGGATGGGGAGTGACATCACTCATCCCATCAGCCAGTAGATATTTATTGGTTGCCTGGAGGAACCAATACCAAGAATACACCCATAAAGAGGTCAAAGCCCCACCCCTGTGGAGACCCCTGTCTCAGGGGGAAAAAAGGGGAAATGACCAAAACCTCCATCCTTGTGATAAGTGTTGAGATCCGAGTAAGCACAGAGCACTAGGGTAACCCAGGGGAGAGGCGCTGGTCCGGCGTGGGGTGAGCAAGGAGGGAGCTCAAATTCAAGCCTTCAAGACAGTTCACCCTGTCCAGGCTTAGGGAAGCTAACTGGAGGGAGAGAGCCTGGCAGAAAGGGGAAAGCTGGGAGGAGAAACATCACTCAGAGACCTCTGTGACGGGCCCAGGCGAGGGGCCAGGGAGGCCTCATTTAGGACAGTGAGGATGAGAATGGGGGCACAGGGAGAAAGAATGAATGAAAGGGCATCATTGCACCTAAGGCACCATTAGCCATTCTTTAAAAACTTCCTTAAATACAGAATTATTTTAAAAACGTTATGATTCTAATATAATACAATTTTTCTTATTTGAAATCTTCACTGGTTTTGCCAACAAGCGCCCCGATTTCATCTAAACACAAGTGTAATGAAAGACAGACGCATTGTGTTGAGTAACACAGAAGCTCCAATTCCTCGGCTGCAGGGGTTGGCGCGGGGTTTCTGGGCAGCGTCGCTTGCGCCCGGCACATGTGAAAGGGTTTTGTGCTCGTTTCCTCTGCATCTGCTGAGGGCAACACTGAATCTGTCTTCTCTCCCTGCTCTCCTCTTTGACTGTTTTGTTTGTTCCATTTGTCCCGCTCAACAACAACAACAAAAAAATGTAGATTAGAATCGGCCCTTTATTTCAACAGCAGTGAAAGAATTATTTTGTTAATTGGTATATTGATACCCCAAGAACTGCTTACTCTGCCAAGTTATTAAGAATCGGTAGAGGAGGGGCAGATTAAACTTTGAATCACCTGTTCCTTTGGGCAAAATACATAAACCAAATTGACTGCAACCAAATGTCATATTATTTACGTGGCGTGCACAATTTATTTTCTAAAAATGTGCTCAACAAAAGATTTGAATTTGCTCTTAAGCGTATAATGGATCCCACTTAATAGTGAAGCTCTCTCATGTGCCCTTCTCTATAATTAAATCATATGGAAAAATGTCACAAAGCAAAATAAAATGTATTTATTTCAGCCATATCTTCCCAAAGCATGACATGAAGTCTGAAAAAAGAATCACTAAGCATTTTTATGCCATCTGTGCTGGTAGGGGATACGTTTACCAAGTATGTCACTGTAAAATATTCCATTTTGAATTAAGCATAGTCTACTTATTACTGTATAGTGTCTGGCTGAATGAGTACAAAATTGGACAAAATTCCATATCTGACAAAATACTCTTTTTATTTGTTATTTTGTTGCAAACCTAGTCCACCATAACGTCCTTTACTGAATTCCAAGAAATCCAAAGAAAGAATCATAGATTATATTTGTGTTAAAAATCTGCATGCTTTTCTATCCAAATAAAGTTCAGATCATCTTTTCCAACAGTAGAAATTACAGCTTCTCATTAGCAGAATATGTCTCACTGTGACAACTTGGATGACGATGCTATTGGCTCTGTTAATCTCTATTGCAAAAGGAGAGCTAAAACGTCTGCACAATCAAAAAACTGTTGTTTCAGTTTGCTGGTAAAACACAAAGTTATATCCATTATGATTTCCACCTACCAGACAGAAGAAACCTTAAGCTTATAGTTTGCCATTATTATGACTAAATTTTATGAATACTTGTAGAATTTTTATTTCCTATATGCGATAAGCCCTCTTTGTAGTTTGTTAATGAGATGTAAGAATTCTGTAAATTTTTCAGAGGGCAGTTTGATCGCCTCCAGAAAGCATCAGAGGGTCCCAACTTAATCACTGATTCATTAAGTAACCCTGATCTATGCTATCCTTCAGGGTTCTTTGCCAAGTTGATACATCATGGCATTGTTTTGAGACTCGTGTGAATAATAAAATGTAACATAGTTTACAAATGAAAATACTTTATAACTATGTTCAGCTCCTTCTAGTTGTAAATCTTCCCAAGTCAATAATATTCATAACAAAATTTTCGAATCTAGCTAAATGAAGGAGATGTGACTTGGTAAAAAGTAATGACACAAAATTGTATCATTTTGATCATGATTATATAGGAAAGCTATTATTTTTCTAAAATGAAAAAAATAGAAATTTTAGTTTGTCATAGAATCAAGGGCCAGATTCACTTAATAAATTATCTTGATTCTGCTCAAAACTCTGAAAAAATTTAAAGCTCTGTAAGGTTTTTGAAGTCCCACTTCCTTTCAAACCAACCCCACTGTCTCCCTGAAGCCATTTTTGACAATAACTGCCTGTGAATGTGATTTGTAAACTATTAGACAACACACAAAAGTGAACTGCTGTCACTAATCATATAACTATCATTCAAATTGTGGCAGCTACTCTTTCCAATAGTTCCCATAGGTTTCCAACTGAACATAGTGTTTTTTGCTGTGGTGTTTGTTTTATCAATTGATTGTATGTATTTTCATATTCTTCTGTACACTGTCTTTGAACTGACCTTAAATATTTTCTGTCCATGGCATGTCCCTTGATGTGATTACAGGTCAAAGTCCACATCATAGATGCCTAAAGTATCCTGTAGGAAAACAGAATAGGCACTCCAATAAACATTTATTAAAGCATTTAGCCGGGTGTGGTGGCTCATGCCTGTAATCCTAGCACTTTGAGAGGCTGAGGCAGGTGGATCACCTGAGGTCCAAGACCAGCTTGGCCAACATGGTGACACCCTGTCTCTACTAAAAGTACAAAAATTAGCTGGGCGTGGTGGTGGGCACCTGTAATCCCAGCTACTCAGGAAGCCGAGGCAGGAGAATCGCTTGTCCCCGGGGCCAGGGTTGCGGGTTGGGGGTGGGGGTGGAGTTTGCAGTGAGCCAAGATCGCACCACTGCACTCCAGCCTGAACAACAGAGCGAGATTCTGTCTCAAAAAAAGAAGAAAAAAAATTATTAAAGCAATTGCAGGAAATCTGCTTTAACTCCTATTCTAATAAAACAACAACAAGAACTCTGAAAATGACTTTCACCATAATTAGTTGAAAATGTTACTTTCCTTTGGCCCAGCTGTATGTAATTCATTATTTTATCTATGTCTGAGACTGAGTGTGGGTTTTCAATATAATCAAAGGAAAGACCACCTTCACCAAAAGAACAAATTTCAAAGTTCTTTTATTCCTGTGAACCATATTCTCCAATCACCTACACTGAATATTTTAAATGGGAATTTTTGAAGTGTTAAATATTTATCACCATGTTTTTCTTTCCTAATTTATATGGAGTACTGGAGCTTGTGGCCATAATATTCTAATGCAAAATATGGATCAACTTTCAGTCTGAAAGTTTGAAAGTTAATACACTGATTTTACCACCTGCAAAAGATATCCATATTTGAATGAAAGCGACCAGAAGTCAAGCTAATCAATTTAATAACACATGCAGTTATTTCCTCTTTCTTTTAAAACCCAGAAAGAAAGTGGGGTCCACATGGTCCTAATTGTGTTATTAGTTCTTAGTTTTCCTCTAGGTGCTCTTCTAAGTCTTCTTTTGAGCAAATATCACGAAAAGCTCAAGATGAAAAGCAGTGTTGATTTGAATGAAAGGCTAATCCCAGTTGTCCTTTTTTTAATTGATAAAAACCATGATGATCAGGATGAGTCTCACTGAAGTGTGTATTATGATAAAGTGAACTGCGGTTGGTGGAGTCACATTTGATGTTCAGGGATCTCATCTGAGAAGGAAAGAGAGCACCTTTCCTCAGCCCGGAGAAGATGAGGTGTCGGTGGGTGCAGGCAGAGCTGCATCTGCCAGTGTGAGTGAGGAAATCCATGTCTGATTTTCCAAATGAAGTCAAGATTTGGGTCAACTGTGGGGCAAAAGAACAAAGATACCACCGGTGGTTCAGGATGAGAGGTGCGGGTTGGGAATAGCCATGGAGCTGGACGTGTGGTACTGACCAGGGATGGGGGAAATGTTGTTGGGGGTGTGGAATTGGCCCCACTTCACACGGCTGCGTGCTGTGCTCCTACGGCAGCCAGGCTGTACAGCAGGAATTCTCATGTGACCACTGGTTTGGTTATCCCAGATTAGGAATTAGCAGGAGGAGTGTGGCAAAGGCCATGTCTAGAATGTGCTAGGAGGAGCTGGCCAGATGGCTCGGGAGAGAGAGGCCGCTGGGCAGGGTGGGCGGGGAGGGGCCATACAGACTTGGGGAGCGCCTTCTTCTGCTCTGGTTGCCCAGCCAGCCACAAACTGAGTGGCTTCCACAACACTCGTGTCCTTTCTCACAGTGCTGGAGGATGGCAGTCCAGGGTCTGGGTGTCAGCAAGATCGGTTTCTCATGGGGCCTCTGTCCTTGGCTTGTGGACGGCGGCCTTCTTGCTGTGTCCTCACAGGGTCGTCCCTCCGTCTGTGTGTTGTTATCTGTGTCCTTATCTCTTTTTATAAGGACTAGAGCCCACCTATGTGACTTCATTTTACCCCAATTACCTCAAAGACACTTCTCCAAATACAGTCACATTTTTCGGAGGAACTGGCAGTCAGGGCTTCAACACAGGAATTTTAGAGGCTGGGAGGACACAGTTCAGCCGGTAACCAGAAAAAGGCAGTTGCCCTGCGGGGAAGGGAACTGTTGAGGGGTGAGACTGCTGGAGGGAGAGGAGGCCGTGGCTTAGAGCGGGGAACAAGAGGTCCCCCAAGAGAGATGGGACCTGAGTATGAGTTGAAATGGCCTGTTCCGCGTTGTTCTCACCCTGTAAAATCCCCAAGGACAGGAATCAGCTTTCTGCATGTGTGGTTGCCTGGCCCACCGTCAGCTCGGAGCATTAAACTGTAGGGACTCACCCCTGTTGAAAGTCTTCAGATTGAGGGTCATGTGCCCGCAATTCTCTCCAGGCACCACTAGAGGGCGAGCCTCCATTTTTTCGAAAACTACCCAGAATCACCTGCTCCCGCTGGGGTCAGGACAACCCGGACTCTATCAAAGACTCACCCTACTCAAGGACTCACCCTGCTCTCAAGGACGCACCCTGCTGTCAAGGACTCACCCTGCTCTCAAGGACTCACCCTACTCTCAAGGACTCACCCTACTCTGTTGTGCCACACAAGCCACTGCCACAGGGTTCCCCCTTTTATTCTAATTCTTCTTCTGGTCACTTGGAAAATAGCATGGCATCCGATAAAAACAGCCCTCAAGTGGCCCAGCTTCCCCCACCTTGCACTGCCGGGCAGTCTCTATTTGCTGTCAATTACACGCAGCCTATGCATCTGGGTTATTTTCACTTTTCCAAAACCAACTCTCAGCCTATTCACTGATCTTCTACAGGGTTGCTCCAGTTCCTACTTCTTTTATCGCTTAGACCTTTCTTTCTATTCCCTTCTTCATTCTCCCACTCCTTTTCATCTGTAGTCTCTTCTTACCAGTACAAGTCCGTGTTACTTCATATGTAGCTCCTAATGTCAGCTCATCAAATGAACTATAGTGAAGTAAAAGGATATTGCCTAGTGCTAGATTATAGCAAAATTCTCAAACAATTAGACTTGCTTTTCTGCAAAATGTGAGCATGTAGACTTTTGCATCAACTCATAGTAAACTTTAATTTTGTTTTGATGTCTCAAAAGATTTAAAATGCAGGTTCGACCATAATTTTTAAAAGCAAAGTAGAACATGTTGGTGGCTGCATTATGAATCCATTCAGTGACAAGTAGCATTAGTGACTAAATGGTCATTATAATGTAATGTTAGCTGCAGAGAATTGTGAAGAAAGATAAAGAAGCTTGCCACCTAGTAGTCAAGATGAGAAAAAAAAAAAAAAAATCACAAATCAAAGGGGGAAGTCCCAAGAGAGCATCCCCACAGTGCAATAGCCAAGAAGAGCTGGCAGTGACTGAGTGCTGACTGGGCACCAGGCTGTGTGTCCACTAAGCCGTTTATCTGCTTTTGCTCACTTATTGTATATCTTTGCCACTCCGTGAGGCAGGTGTGACTGTTCTGCCCATTTTACAGATGAGGACGCTGAAGCTCAGAGCAGTTAAGCAATTTACCCCTGACCACACAACTATCTGATCTAAAGCATAGGCTCCTATCTACTCCCGATGATGTACCAATCCTAGCATGATTATAGCTCTTCTCAAGTGCAAAAAGGTTCAAAATTAATCTGGAGATAAAATAACTTTTCCCCCCAATTTCTCATGAGAGTAACTAAGCCTTTCAGTCAGCTGTGGCCAACTGGGCAGTGATAAGGTAGTAGACGTATACAGAGGACTGAAAAGAGGAGAAGAAACACAGACAGACTGAAAAAGAATTGTCTTCTCTCTGGTGGAGCATGAGCCCATGGGCCGGGACCCTGGACTGCAGCTGGCCCAAGTCGGTAGCACTGCCTGTGGGGACCCCTCCTGAGAGTGTGGCAAAGTCAGCTTTCCCCTGTGAGAGCAGCTGGGTGGGGAGGGGACATTTTCCATCACAGACTCTACCATGGATTTATTTTTATACCAAAATAAACCAGAAGTCCATCAACCTGGCACACAAAGTTAATGGACCTGCCCCCAGCTAGGGCCCTGTCTGCCTGGGGTCTGGCCCCGTAAGTGTGCAAATTACAGAACAGGCTGCCAAACATAGAAATATCTTTCACTGTAATCCCAGGAAGCTCTCAGCTTCTACATTTTATTAAGCTGCAGTTATTATTTTAAAACAATGCCAAGTGCCTCTTGGTATATATTTAGAACCTGCAAATTGCTTTTTAATGTCTCAGACTTGTAGCCAGCATTGGAAATTTCCAGTTCCTCTACCTTGATCAGCTCAGACATTTCCACCCCCTCACCCTAAATGAGCAGACCTTAACTTTACACCTGATTCTCTAAAGAAAGCTACCAAAAATACAACAAAGGTAATGGGATTTTTGTTACTTCAGTTATTTTAATTGCCAGAAATTATATTTTGCTTAAGCATTAGGAGAAACAGCAAGTTGCCCCAGAGAAAGCCTCTTTGATTCAGGCCATGGAATAATTTGTTTTAGTGTACACACGCACACACACACATACATACATGCACACACACACACATACAACCTGAGGATGAGTAAACACTGTTGCAGATTTTTCTTTTCTGGGAACAAGAATGCAGTGTTCATTGACTAACACAATTTCTTGCTTTCTTGACTTCTGCTGGATCCTGAAACACATGTAAGAGCTCACACCTGGGGGCAGGGGAGCTGGGCTCAGGACACTGTGTGACACTAAGAACTGTGCAGTCTCCAGAAAATTCTAAATGTCATTGGCCTCAATTACAAATCTCTAAAACAGAGACTGGTGTGCCAATTAAGTTTTAAAATATTCAAAAACTTGACCTAATCATTTTAATTCTAGGAGTTAAACCTAAGGAAATATTAAAGATAGAAAGAGACTTGAATGCCTAGATATTTCAAATCTGTTTTTAATAATAGTGAAAAATGAAAATAAGTTAAATGTCTACCAATATGGAAATGGCTAAATCATGTTTTATTCTCATAATGGAATATTATATCATCATTTAAATGAGTGGAGAATATCTAAGAACATGATAAAATCATCATGATATAAAATTAAGTTAAAAAAACAAGGTATAAAACCATATAATACAGTCTTAGTTGTGTAATAATATGTGCTTGTGTGAATACACACGTTAGGAAATACACCTAAGTGGCAATGATGGCTATTTCTGAGGAGTGAGATTACACAGGATCATTTTTCTTTATCCGTCTCTGTTTGCCATCTCTTCCATAATAAACTGCATCATCAAAAAACTAAGTTATTTTGAAAATAAAAACAATGGATTGGTCTAGATTATCTCTAAATTTCTTTATAATATAAACCTCTATTCCATTTATGAACCAATTAAAAACAAAGTAGAAAATAACAGGCAGGTTTTGGCATTTCCAAAAACAGTGGCTCCTTGGAGTACAGACCTTCCACGCCTGATCTCATCCCATCCAGGCCAAAACCATAGAGGATTTGCAGCCAGGGTTATAAAGATACTGCAACCCATTTTAGAAAAGGAAACATGAAATGTCCCCCTTAGAGGCATAGGTGGTTTCTCCTCTAGACCATGGCTTGAGGCTTTTGAGCCCTGCAGTAAGGTGGGCTTGTCCTCACTGATGCGAGAATCACGCTCTCCCCCGCTCGTTGCATATGGTTTTTGCCTCAGGGCCTCCAGAACGTGGGTGTGGCTGAAGTTGCTGCTTCCTTTTCCATAGGAAATATTTTCAAGGTCACCCTCTCCACCCTGAAAACCAGAGGGCACCTCAATGGGTGTCTGCAAGTTCCCAGCTCAGGAGCTTTCACCTCTATTTGACAGGCTCTTCATAAGTTCCTAGTTAAAACCTTGGGGTTAGAGTGTTGGTGCCTTGTCTGCTCCATAGCCAAAGGCATCGCTCTGTGCTCTGGGCTTCAGATGTTAAGGAGAGGTAAATCCTAAAGCACGTACCAGCTGCACATTTATGACTCAAGGCACAAAATCTGAAGTAATCAAGTCGTCCTTTGACTACTCTGCAAGAAAATGCATAACTCAGAAAAGTGTAGCCGTGCATCGCAATTTTTTCAAATAATTCTACTCAGCTGGAAGTGATTTTTTATGTAGAATATCATTTCATGGTTACTTTAGAGCAGGAGTGCCCAATCTTTTGGCTTCCCTGGGCCACACTGGAAGAAGAATTGTCTTGGGCCACGCATAAAATACATTAATGTTAGCTGATGAGCTAAAAAAAAAAAAAATTGCAAAAAAAATCCCATAATATTTTAAGAAAGTTTATGAATTTGTTTTGGGCCACATTCAAAGCCATCCTGGGCCGCAGGAAACTGAAAAGTTTCCTTTTCAGTCTGGGCATAGAAGAGAGAAGTGGGAACTTCTGAATATGACCCAAAACTTCATGTTCCCAGTGCCTGGTCATAGAGTCACAGACACCTTATTATTTTGAATATCACTTTGTTTTTACCATAGAGACAATCAATGGAATCATAGTGCAAGAAAGTGCCTTCAAAAGTGAACCAGTGTATCTCATTGCCTTCAAGCTAAACCATACCAAAGCCATTGCTAACTAGTAAGTAAGGGTCTCTGTTTTAGGGACCATCGCAGGAGAATCCCAGACTCGTACAGAGTTTATCAATCATCATTCTTGGGAAACTTTTTCATATATTCAACTTAAACCTCTCAGAAGAGTTTGTCAATTTCTTCTTATTCAATTCTCAGTCAAGGTGAAAACAGCTGGGTACCGTCTCCATCATCATCATCATTTTTGTTACTGTTACCACCACTAATGCCACTGCTACCACCTGAGACACCTAGGACAGTAGGTGCTTTGCCTCCACTGTCTCATTGAGTCCTCACAGCAAACATAAATAAATAGAGGGGTTTTATTTCTACCTTTGATACATGAAGAAACTAAGGCTCAGAAAGACAAAATGTTTGTCCACAGTACAGCTTGTTGTAGCAGAGCCGAAATATCAACCAGGTAGACTTTTTCTACAGGGCCATGTTACTGCGTCATCCACGTTGTATGATTACAAACTTTCTTAATCTTCAATAGGTGAAATTATTTTAGCCTCTCATCCTGTTTCCTAACCCAGAGCTCTATACCTCTCAGAAATGGTTGCTGATATCTGTTTGACCACTAGGAAAAGGGGGAACTGGGCTAGTATTTTCTACTGCATTCCGATCTGCCCTTCTAAGATAATTAGGTTTGAGCTGGGGAGGGAAGAAGAGCTAACTTTAAAGCTTGGGGAACAATGTCACCTCCCAAATATCTTAGGGGTGGAGCCATCTGTTTGGGGGGACCTGAAGAGTCTTCTCTTGAAGCTTTGTTTGTTTGCAGAGGGAGAATAGAGTGTTTACTCAGATGATGCATTCATCTGGGGTTGGCTCACGGGGGAGTGGGACCTGTGAAGGCTGGGGGGAGTGGTTAAAAGACACCCCCCCCCCCCCCACCCAGCCACCTGTAATGCTACTGCTCCTGAGGGATTGTGGTAACAGTGATTTCTGGTGGGATGCCACCGAGGCTTTCTGGTAGCCCCGGGGTTGTGTAAAAGCTCTGGGTGCTGGGAAGTGGTGAGCAGCTGCTGGGGTGCATAACAGGGAGAGGGGAGGGACAGAATGTTAGGGAGCAGGTGAGCTGCAGGTGGAACCAGGGTTTCCTGAGACCTGGCCTGTGATACCGTGAAACATCAAGGAGTGTGAGTCCAGGGAGATCTGAGCAGCACCCATCAAAGGAGGAGAAGGAGGAGGAGGAGGAAGAGCTCTGCTTCTTCAGGCTCTATTTCCACTGAGGAATCTCAGCATTTTTAACTCATAACCCAAGCTTTTGCCTCTGGGTCATAGTGGATCAAAAGATAAATGGGCCTTTTCAATTTTGTATTTCCAATCTCAGATACTCAAATCATTCCTTATCTAAAGCACAGTTTGTGTTTCAGTTCTCTGGTGCATAGCCCAGGTAATGAGTCTATTCTGTTTATTTATCTAGTTCAGAGATTTGGGCATCTAGTCAAAGTAACCTTATACAAAGAAACAACAAAACACAAGTAGACCAGTTAAGAGCGATTGTAAGATGTCAGTTTCTCCGTCTTACCTGCCCCCCACCCCCCAACTTGTGGGGGTTTCTTCTATAGTCTGCACAGAGAATCTCACTTTTGCCTTTGAACGGCCCCTTTATTTCTTCAGGCAGTCATGACTGTTCTTGGACACAGAAAGTGATCAGAACAAAGATACTAACACTTCACTGGTTCTCTTTTCCTGCTCACAGTTGCTTCAACAACAAAAATTGTGCAATCTTGATCTAAGTCACAAAGTGTAAAACATTCCTATTCTTTCATAAGTGACACTTTTCCCCATTAATGGAGAACAAAGGAAGTAACAACCAGGCAGAAGAAAAATGCTCACCACACAGGCAGTAGACCAGCCTCGTCATGCCCTTGACTCTTTTGCTTTTGATTATCATTTGTTTACTCAAATATTTACTGAAACCTACCAGGCTAAAAAGCATTATGCTAAAGCTGGAAAAGAAAGAAAGGGGGGAGGGAAAGAGGAAGGCAAAAGAGGGGAGAAACTCAGATGAAATTCCTGTCCTTAAAGAGACTGCAGTCAAGTTTGCAAAGTTACATATGTAGAGACCGTGAGAGTGATTCAGATGAAATGCTCTCGGAGCCTGGCTCTAGAGATGAGAGAAGGTTTCATAAGACATTTCACTCGGACTTCAGACACTGGGCAGGTGGAATAAATATATTCTAGGCTAAGGAAATAGCGTGAGTAACGTCTTTGAACATAAACAACAAATTTGCAGCCGAAGTTGCATGGAAAAGGCTGGAGAGAGGGAAAGTCGAGAAATAATGGAAGGTGTTTAATGACAAGCCCAGGAATCTGGGACAGTCAGCGGTCATTGAATACTGACAAATAGGCAAGTGACATCATCACACACGGGCTTCTGTTTGGAGAGTAGTGACAGCCCTCCGTAAGGAGTTTAGGGAGTTGAGGTGGAGTCAGGTGAGCCAGGCTGGAGACTGTTGCTGTATCCAGGACAAAGAACAAGAGGCAGAACTAGGACAGTGGCAGTGGAAACTAAGAGGAAAATAAAATGCTTAAAACCGTGCACAGAAATAACAACATAACAGACGCCCCCAGGCACACACAGCTTAGCAGTTAGTTACACATAAGGCCCAGGGAGATAGAAACAGACAGAGATATTTGGGAGAGTCCACATGAAACCAGTAACTGGAAATGTTAAACTGAGTACAATTACCAAAGATCTTCTGGTAATGAAGGAAAGTGAGCCAGGAACAGCCCTCTGTTTTGGAGCATGTCCATTTGAGAGAGGGATGGAGACAGAAGATGAGCCTGAGGGTGACTTAGAAAGTCAGAGCTGGGAGGAGAAACCTGGAAGAGTATCACATCAGAGAAACCTAGGGAACAGAGTTTTCAGAACCAGGGTCTGAGTGACAAGGTGGAGAGCTACAGAAAGGAAAGAAAACAAAAGACCAAGCATGAAGAAGGGCTCCAGGCTGTAGCGGGTTTGTGCTCCACAAGTTACAGGAGGCTGCGGGGACAGAAGCCAGGCAACAGTGCCAAGGTGTGGCCTGGGGAGTGACGGATCATAAAGCCCCCTCTCATGAGAAACTGGGATAATGGAAGGAGAGACTAAAAGAGTGTTAGTTAAGAAATTAAGAAATTAGAAAAGGGATTTTTTTTTTTTTTTTTTTTTTTTTTTGCGGGTGAGATTCGACCATGTTTTTCTGCAAGGAGAAGAGTCTGAGAAACGTGCCTTAGGTCTGTGCAGGTTCCGTTCCAAGCACCTCCAAACAGCACACATGCTTCCAAACAGCACACGTGCTTCCCTCCATGCACCCCCAGGTGGGAACCGTGGCCACAGGTCAACGCTTCTCTTCCCTGCTGGACCATTTGTTCACCACAGGCACAAATCTGCTGTCTTGTTCACCACCTGACACTTAGAAGAGGCTCAAACCTGGTCATTGGCTGGGGGCTCAAGACAGAGCAAGGAGCATTCCCACTACAAAGCTTCCAGAAAGCTTCCAGAAAGCTTCCAGAAAGTTGGACGGAGAGCAGACGGGGCTCAGCCAGGAGAAACACGAGGCCAGCTGAAGCCAGTGGGCCTGTGAGAAAGAGGGCTCCCTGCCTGGCACCAGGGCTGCAGTCCCTTGTTGAAGTGCACACGGAGGCAGGGTCTGGGAATGCTCATTCCCACCTTGTTGCGTCATGAGCACGCCCCATGCCATTCTGGGCACCACCCTCAGCAACAAGACTAGCTCTCAGCCACCCTCACAGCTCAGCATGGCACAGACATGCTGATCTTATGGCCAGAGGGACAAGGGGAAGGGCTGCATAGACTCCAACTGGCAGGGGCGGATCTTTTGTCCTTTCCTTCTCCTTCCTGCAGCCTGGAACTGAAACAAGAAGGCCTGGGCTCCGGCAGCCACCTTGGGCTATGGAGTAATCTTGAGACACAGACACATGCAGGAAACTTTAGTATTCAAGTAGGAGAAGCCTCATTCTTCTCTGACTTCATAGAGCCCTTGCACTTCAGGGTAGCCTTGTTGCTTCCTTCTGGACTTTTTCTGACAGGAGAGAAATTAAACACCTGTCTTACCTAAGCCAGTATTATGTTGAATTTTCTGTTACATGCAGCCCAACTTAATCTTTACATTAATGCTGCAACATTAATGAAACTGCTAGGAGAAGCTGCCTTGCCAGGCTCCCCGGTGGGTGCCATCACATCCAGCACCCGGTTTCTCAAACTTTCCCACACCCACTACAGAAAAGCAAGAACTAGGTACAGTATCTGGCATTCTGTAGGCGCTGATGGTCATGGAATTCAGTCTCTCTGGTGTATTTTAAGTTGCCATTCAAAAATAAAGCACTCAGGTAATATAAGTGAATTTTGATAAAATTACATGTAAAATTCCTATTTGGGTTGATAGAGCTCTTTCTTTAAAAAGGCTGAATTTTATCTCCTTTTATAGAATTAAAGTTTTTACTTTTCATTTGTGATGAGCTGAATTTTCAGGCTGATGAAATAAGTCACTGATATTTACCACACAGGACTTAATCAAAAAGAAGCTTAGGTTTCTACGGTGGGTTTCCTTTTTGGGCATGGACCATGGTTTTATAGTAGAAAGCTTTGTAGCTTGGCTCACACTGATGTCCTATTGCTCCTCACATGTGCGTTTCGTCTTGGAGGCTGGGCTCCTCTGTAGGTTCTCCTGCCAACAAGCGAGACAGAAAGGAGGCAGCAGTTGGGGGAACTCAGCCTTCCTTCCCACCACGCCTACACCTTGCTGAGCCACTGCTCCCAAGACGAGGCACAGAATCCCCAGAGCAGCCTGGCTTCAACCTACTCATTTGGTGTTCTTTAAATAAAAAAAAAAAAAACTTCTGGCAGAGCGTGGTGGCTCACGCCTGTAATCCCAACACTTTGGGAGGCTGATGAGGGTGGATTGCTTCAGCCCGGGAAGGAGTTCCAGGCCAGCCTGGGCAACATGGTGAAACCCTGTCTCTATAAAAGAAATACAAAAGTAATCCAGGTGTGTTGGCACGTGCCTATAGTCCCTGCTACTCGGGAGCCCGAGATGGGAGAATCATCTGAGCCCGGCAGTTTGATGCTGCAGTGAGCCAAAATTGTGCCACTGCACTCCAGCCGGAGCAAGAGAGCAAGATCTGTCTCAAAAAAAATAATAAATAAATAAATAAAAAAGAATTTTCTTATATCACTAGTTTTCTTGCATGGCGTTTGAGTTCCCATCCACTCTGTAAGCCTTTATAACTGTTATGGTGGGATCCAAGTATAAGCTCTGAGTTACTGTCTCATTCTCCCCCATTCACTTACAGATGACATTCTTGCAGACCAGACCAGCAAGGCTCCTTGCCCAAGGCCACACAGGCAGGAACCGCCAGGCAGCCCGTCCAGTGTCCCAGCCGAGCCCTCCTGGGAGGTTCCTGTGTGCTGGACACATGCCTGGCTGGCTATTGCCTGTGCAGTTTATCCCGTGGTTACACTCACTTGAAGTGGTCTTTCTGGAGACGATGTTGACTTTGAAATTACTTGCATTATCCAGTGATCAGCTCTGATCATTGTGATCCTTTCCAAGCCATACATAATTTTGGGTTTTGCTGTGGCTGCTGACCAGCATCTCTGTTTAAGAGACTGAGCTTTGTGCTAGAGATTCTGGTTTTGATGCATTTCCTAGGCACGCCCACTTCTCCGGTAGAAAGCTAAGAGTGAGTCCGTCACCTAGCTGATCCTTGTGAAGATGAACAGTTCTCTCCATTTGTGTTTAGTGACAAGTATACTCATTAAAATATCATGAAGCCTTCACAAGATGTTCTACTAACTAGTTCGAGACACAGCTTGTTTACTCTGCACTGAATGAGTTTGCATAGGTTGTTACATAGATTATCATATGCCTATAATAAATAGATTGTGGAAAACACTGCTAAAAAGTTTCAATGAGGACCAGGTGCGGTGGCTCACACTTGTCATCCCAGTGCTTCGGGAAGCTGAGGCAGGAGGATCGATTGAGCCCAGGAATTCAAGGCTGCAGTGAGCTATGATTACGCCACTGTAGTCTAGCCTAGGCAACAGTGATACTCTGTCTCAAAAAAAATAAAAATAAAAATTCATTGAGTTTAAGAGGGGTTTTTTGTATGGTCACAAACAAATGGCAGTTTAATTCCTTTACTTTTATGAGCCACTTATTTGGTTCTTCAAACATGTAGAGGCCAAAAAGGCACTGTTTCTTTAGGTTAAAAAAAATGGGCAAAAAATCTGATTTTACGTTTCTTTTCTCAAAAATTGTTCACTAATTATTAACAGCAAACGCTGCATCTCCTGGAGTCACCAGGCGCCGAGCGCTGTGTGTGTTTCACCCGTGTGGCATTTTCATTCTCATTTCATGTATTTGAAAGCTGGGGCTCCGTACAGTTATGACATTGACCCAGGGTCACTCAGATTGCAAATGACAGAGCCAGGGTGTGAACCCAGATAGGTCAACCTCAACCTGAGTGTCTCTAACTCTTCAGGTTAACAGCCTTCTCCAGATACCAAAGCAGCACTAAACCATCTATTCAGTTGTGCGGGCACCTGTGTGGGATAGAAGGGGCTGAGGGATCCTGCTGCCACATTGATAACTATCGCTGGAACCAGGGTCTGAAACCGAGTCAGACTGACCCTGAAACCTATTTGCCCGACCATTTTACTCCCACACCTTGGGCTATCTTGCAAAGGAAGGGTTAAAGAATACATGACGCAACCTCCTGAAACAGGCAGCCTAGGAACTTTGACCCACACACTCAGCCCTGATTTCTGTGGCCACCTCCGTGATCCAGACAGCCGCTTGGGGACAGCAGAGGCTCAGGGGCAGTGAAAAGCAGTGCCGGGGCTGGAGATGAAAGAGCCAATTCTCCATTCTTCTGTGAGTCCCTGGAGATGAACACTGTGAACTTGTTCCCAGTCTCTGTGTCTCGTGCCAGCGGCCCTCCCGTCCCCATTCCAAGGACAAGTCCACTCCCAGAGGATTTGCCCCTGGAAGTGGGTCCTCATGGACGGGAGAATCAGAGGTTATTTGCTTGAGGTGGCAAAAAAAAAAAAAAAAAAAAAAAAAAAAAAAAAATACAGACACATCTCCAGCCAACCCTTTTTATAGATGTATTTTTGTTTTTTACAAACCAAATAGCAGAGTTTCATTATTAGTACAGTAGTTTGGGGTTTTTTTCTCGTCATTAACCACTTAGTTACTATAAATGTGTTTTTAACTCACGGGGAAAAAGTACCAGCATACCATAAAAACCTGAGTCCCACCTAGTCAGCTCCAAATGGAAGGCTTCCAAGGCCCGGGAGGCGCGCTCTATCAAGTTGCTGATTCGGGAGATAGCAGTGAATCGGGGTTCCACCACGCCCCCAGAATACTATTCACAGCAGCTTTGTCATTGACCGTTCTCCCTTTTGGACCAGATCTGAAACAAAGCTTCCAATCACTTCCGATCCTAATAGCGTTACCTCTCTTAGGTAGGGTTTAAGGATTCTTAGTCAAATTTCAACTCAAATAGGTTACCTAGGAACATTCTTAGGGCTTAACCTACTTAATTCTTCTCGTGGTTTCAATTGAAAGTGATAGACTCTTCTAGGCTCTTTGTGTTCCACTGTTTGGTGGTGAAATCACTGCTGTCTCTACCTCCTTAGAGAGCCCACTGCTTCCCACCAATGAGTTAAGTAATTTTTCTTGCCCATTTCTGCAAATTTGTGTTCATAAAATCAGCTGATGGATGAAAGTTACTGAAGAAATTGCTAACAATTTCGAGGCTTTCCTTAAATTGATAGTTTGTTTTACTTTATTCTAGTTCTCAGTGGAAACAAAAGGCAAGAATGATCTTTGGAATGTTCTGTTTACAAAATCAACCCAAACAAGATATAGATGAGACATTGTCTTCCTCCAGAATAACAATCGCCTTTAATTTCTGTGCTGCTGAAACAGTCACAAGAAGCATGATAGATCCAGAAAGAGACCCTTGGTGCTTCATGTGGTATCTTTCTTTAGTACGGGTCTCTTTTACATTCAGCAGATTTCATTAGAAAAAAGAATTTCAAAGTATTTCTTTAACAAAATTGAGAAAATGCGTATTTAAACATTGACATCCTTATGAAAGAGTAATTTCTTACATAAATGTAGCATTTTCACCTATGTTACCTCATTTAATCTTCAGAACTAATCTTAAGATGCAATTTCACAATTTTATAGACAAGGAAATGGAAACTCATAGATGTTAATTCACTCGTACTTTTTAGGTGTACTTTTTAGAGCATAGTCTTATTTAATGTCTTGACTCTAAGTCCAAAATAGAGGCCTCCACTTTGCTGAGCACCAAAAGAGCGGGAGATGAGTCAGTGTGTGAGTCCCAAGAGGAAGAGATTCTGCGGGTCCTTAGCAGTTAAGGAAGCGTCATGAAACATTTCTTGAAGAATGGATAGGATTTAAATAGTTTAGAAGATGCAGTCTTGAAACTATGTGGGTGATCCAGGTTGCATGAGCAACAAATACTTGTTGGACAAGTGAAGAGTGAATGAATGAGGATGGAGGGTGTCTGAGATCAGGAAAATGATCTGGGAAGGTATGAAGGCAAACATTCCCACGACGTGTTCGGGGAACAATGAGTAGGAGCCACTGGCTCTAAGAGAGTGTCCATCTGGACAAGTAGAGAGGGATGGACTGCCGGGGGTGCTCTGGGAGCTTGAAGGGCGTGGAAGGGCAAGGAAGGCCAGGCTAGAAAGTATTGACTTTGCCTTACAGATTAGGTCAGGGCTTCACTGCTTTTGACTAAGGAACTTTATCCTGAAGACAAGATCATGGGAAATCATTGACAACTTGTAGGACATGATATGACCAAACTCAGTGTTTTAGGAAGATGAACAGGGAGTGAAGCACAAAATAGATGAAGAGTGTGTGTTGACTCTGGTTTTAGGAACTCACCCTGTGCCTCTGTAAAGCTTCTGTCAGCTCTTCCCATCACTGGGAAGCAGATTTAAAGGCCAAGCTGCCTAGAAGACATAGGGTTAAAGAAAAAAAAAAAAGGAAGAAAAAGAAATGCACCTTTAAAATTTCCCAATCTTGATTTATACCTACAGAGATGTATGTGTGGTCTCTCCTTTTGTTAGGGTTTTTAAGCTAATCGGTAGGCTTGACTAAAGAATTGTAAAACTTTCACTACAAGAAAAATTAAAAGAAGTCATTTCATGTATCTAAAATGATCACGTATACTTCTGAAATTAGGAAAACGCAGGCCAATGATAAAAATATAACTGTAACGAAACTGTAGGTTTTTTACTGATTGTATTACACAATATTTCCTTTTGGATTCTTAATACAAAGCAGTGAAACACTGATTTGGTTTAAAATAAAATATGGAGAGATTCTTGTCCTGTAGGAAGCTCATCACTCTAATGGGTGTCTTACTCACTGGAACAGTATTTTGGCTGTACTGGAGCACATCGAAAGGAATGAGATTTAGCTTTGCCAAACTTCCACTGTGAAAGAGTTTGCTATAACAGTGTTTTATTATATTCTTATTGAACTTCAGCCAGTTGAAAATAGAATCTCCTCACCATCCTTTTAAATTAGCCTTAAGCTGCAGATAAAAGACAAAAATCAATGTGCAAATTTAGCTCCTTGTGCTCGGTTCCTTAAGAAATTTACCCCAGTGCTAATACGCAGGACACATAGATAATAGAACATAGAGTAACTGGAAGTTTTAAAGTAGCATTTCTTGTTCAGTTTAGGTCTACTTAAGAGTCTGGTAAATCCTGTACATAAATTGTTTCTTTAATGCTATAGATTATAGTGCATCTCTTTATACTGTCCATACTAGCTCAGTAACACTGCCCCTGATAACATTTCATGTGGCCATGACAAATTATGGTGAAATTTTCAGTGTCCAGTTGGAATGGAAATTGCTAGAAAAAAAGCGGTGCCTAAATAATGGTGCAATTCTGTTTACTCCATTTCACTAAGAATTACTAAGGGCTTCGAAAACCCAACTCGAAAAAGGAAGCACATAAACAATGTTCATATTGGCCATACCAGCTTGAATGTCTCTAACTGTTCTAAGTGGTACAGGTGCTATGAGCTCCTAAGAATATCCCTGTGTTTGAGAGGAGTTAACTCAGAGCCTTGGGTTGCTTGCTGTCCTGCCGCACGGCACAAGAAAGGTTAGCAACATAAAGAAATGCAACTTTGCCTACTTCAGGCATTAATATAAAGAAACCTACGTACAAGCACCCAGAGACACACAAAGAGAGAGAAAGCTCACCATTCTTGAAAAAGGCAGTTCTGCAGGCTCCACAAACAAGTACACCAGTGAATGGGAATGATAAGAGGAGAACAATTTGGTTACATTCAGAGACCTGGTGGGCAAATGGAAACGGGACAAGCAGTGGAAATTAGGCCAGATCATGGAAGATTTGTTTTCATGGCGTGACACCTGCAAGGCCAGGAAGGCTAAAGCCAGAACACCAATGCAATTAATTAGCAGAAACCAAAAAGTAATTAATTTAGCACGCCACCGTATAGGGCAGAAGCAAATACTGCTGTCCGTAGCCACGGATGGGGAAAGGATCTAACCACACTCCAGGCACCTCTGCACATGGCACCACAGACAGAAAGATGGAGGAGGAGTGCAGCCGTACTCTGAGAGTCATCACAATTGTTTTTTACCGAAAAAAGCAAGTGGGAACAATTGGCCAAAATAAGCCTGGATTGTAGTAGAAAATGAAACTAAGAAAGAAAGATGAGGGGACATTGTGATAAAACAATCCACGTAATTTCTATAACATGGATCCATCTTAATAAGATGTCCTGAAGTTCAGCATGAGTAAAGTTCTAGGCCAGTTCAGGGTTGTCATAGGACATCTACATTTTTCAAATTAACAGGACTTAAAGATGTTACATACTGTTACTTCAACAGTTGGTAAATTTCACTGCAAATATATAAGCCATTTTAAAGGAAAATATTAGATAATCAAAGAATTCGTTAAGAAAAAGAACAAATTGAGTGCCCACAATATAAATGGTGGCCCTGCTGCAGATTCGTTCCTGATGCCGGAGATAAGATGCTGGAGAAAATCGCTGCATCATCAATTTAATCCCGCACAAAATGCAAGCGACCACCTCAGCTTAGTTGCGGTTGTAGTGGGCATGGACTTTACGGGGGCATAACTGAAGGCCAAAATTAAATATTCTTTATTTCTCTGTATCTCAGTGTAATGTCCTGATCCTGAGCCCCAGACTGCCTCATGGGTCCAGTAGGGATGCCTCTCAGCGGGTTGTGCATCGGGAGAATTTTGCTACGTTGAGCTCCAGAGCTGCTTCCCTGTGTTTCCTCTCCCACTGCTGACCCCACCCCCATCTACTCTAAGCCCCAGCAAATCACCCCAGCACTCCCAGGCAGCGAGTAGGGGAGGGCGTGCCCCCTCCTCTCTCTGTTTTGGTCCAACGTATATGTCACAGGGCTTCTTTAAAGGGTGACTGGGCCTTTCTGCTGGCCTTCACTTAACTCTCAGCTCAGCTTGCAGGCACCCTCTGAGACGCAGGCACTGCCCCCTTATAGAATCTGCATAGTGGGCTGCCTAGCCAGGGGGCTTCGTTGTGTGGCCTTTTCTCTGGCAGGCTTTCAGATTTCCTCCTTCCCCCAAGAATGGAGCCAAGGGGTGGACCCCAAAATAGCCTGCTGGCTGCAAGGCTGCACACGCCTGGAGAGCTGCTGTCCAATGGCAAATGGAAGCAACATTCTCATTGTCTCCACTCTCAGACACCCTCAGATTACTGAGGGAATTCTCTCGTGTGCCCCCTTCAACACACACACAGACACACATACACACACAGAGACACAGACACACACACAGACACACGCAGACACAGACACACACACACACAGACTACTTGTCATTCTAAACTTGTCACCTCTATCCTCAGCATGGGGCCAGTGTGGTGGAGAGGCCTGTTTTGCCTGGCTGTCTCATCTCTCCCAACTTAGATTCTTACTAAGAGTTGGAACTCTTGATTCCTCTGGCCGCTTCTGGCAGCCTCTTCCCCTGGACACACCCTATCTCCCTGCCCAGTGGAGCTGTCGCGTGCAGGTGTGCATCTCTCACTCCAGCCGGACAAGGCGCTCCCTGGCCCCATCTCACAGACTAAAACATGAGGCCGTTCCTTTGCTTCCGAGTAGTTTAATGTCATTCAACCCAGCACGCATTCCCTCCCCACTGCTCTGCTCCCTCCCTGGAGGTGCTTCTGTTCCTACCCCCTGAGGGGCACAGTCAGGAGGTATTTAGTCGGCCTCCTTCGCCCTCACCACACACACAAGGCCAATTTGACGGTTGTTTGGGGGCATCCACTCCTGGGGCTCTTGACTTATTCCCCGGGCTCTGTGCCATCAGCGCCCTTTCCTGCCCCCACTTCGCGGGCTCTGCCTCCTCTCCCGGCACCTGCTCTGCAGGGAGGGAGACATCCCCGTCCTCAAGCTCCACAGGGTCCCGGGTAATTTCATCCGTTTCCGTTCCCTATCAGTGGCTCCCAAATCTGTTTTTCTCAAAGTCTGTTTTCTTCTGAACACCAAATCACAGTTTCAACTGTATTTGATACAACACCTGAACCTCAGGATGGCCTAAATTGAACTCATTATTGACTTCTCACATCCGCTCCTCCGTTGTATGCCCAACATCCCTCCATAGACTGATCTGTTCGCAGCCTCTGCTGGAACCTTAGTGCCACCTTGGACGCCACCCTCGCCCACACTACCCACGCCAGTCAGTGCACCCAGGCCTGTGCAACTGGCCTGTGAAAGGCTCCTGTGCTCGCCGCCCACCTTTGCCAGTGGCTCAGGACTGGCCCCATCTCTTTGCAGCACTGCTGAGAACGCCTCTCCACTGAGAGCCCGCGCTCCTCCCCTCCATGAATGTATCTGCTTTCCACCCCAGACCTCATCCTAGTGCTGCAACGTTGACAGCCCCGTCACCTGCAGAACCATCCAAACCCATCAGCAGCACACAGAGACCCTGCTAGATTTCCCAGCCCCGAATCCCGCCTTTTCTACTTCACCCTCTTTTCTACCTCACTTAGTGGGTTTCCCATCCCAAAGTGGATTCTCACCTCCATGGTGTATCAAAGTCCCACTCCTTATCCCAGGTCCAAAAGAGCTTCTTTGGGGAAGAACCCCAGCATCCCAGGCCATGAGTCAGGACTCTCCTTCAGCACTGCTGTGACGCGGCACGTAACCCCACCTGCGCACTTAGCACCTCCTGTTACGCGCCTGTCCGCTGATCTGCCCCTGTCATCACATGAAGAGCTCCTGGGAGGCCGGGCTTTCTCCCAGTCCCCTTTATATTCCTCGGGTCTAGGGCATGCCTCACACTAAGTCAATACCAAATAAACTGTATTTGGAACCAAGGAAACTTGAGGGGAGAGTTAAAAAGTCCCAAAATGAGCATATCTCTTTGAAACACCCCTTACAATATTAGTTTTTAAAATTCTAGTTGTTGAGCTATGTTGGAGTTGTGTGCGTTTATATGAGTATCTTCGCCTACAGGGAACTATGTGATCTGTGCAAACAGAGTCCCCCCACACAGGACTGGTTTGCATCAGAACATCGGGGAGGCAGGAGCCCTAAATCAACCATTCTTTGTATAGAAAAAGCTCTCCCAAGTCATTCTTTTCTTTGGCATGTATATAGTCATCTTTTACCAAATGTTTTGTCAGTATCAAATTCATTTGCTACTGGAAAAACTGTTTTGATGACAGTTGTTGCTAAAAACCTGTACCTGATCAAAATGATTGAGCTTACTAACTCTAAATTAGGAAGTGTCTGTTTAAGCCCCTGAAGCTACAGTAGAAAATCTAACGTCATCTCTTAGAGGTGACCTTGTTAAAATACTAATGTGATGCCTTTGTGAGTCCACTGTCTCATTTATAAGAATCAGGCCACTGATCCTCAGGCCTGAAGGCTTATCTCTTGGGAAATAGAGGTCACACCAAGGGTTTGGCCCGTGAGTGAGAAGGTCATCTCCAGCCTAGAAAGGTGAAGACTCTTTGATTCTACAGTTCGAAAGGGTGGCCAAACCATTTTATTTTAGTGGCCTTTCTCACACTTTGTCTAGTTTCTTTTTTGTTACATAATCTGCATAAAAATTCCCTCAGTAGTTACAATTGCAATTTAGTTCAAGTCTGACTTGGTGTGCCGTTCTGCTGTGTTTGAGATCTGAAAAACTGTCGTCATTGCCCATCCAGATAGCATTCAGTAGAGGGGAAAGGATTCCTTTGTACAAAGCAAGCATGGGCTTAGGATATTTCCACATACTATTCATTTGCAGACATTGACTAAGAACAATTAGGAATGTATGCTAGAACGTGAAAAACGTCTTTTACATTTGGATCCATCTTGTAAGTGACCAACATACTTTTCTTTGAAAAAATAGAGCCCATACGTTTGTGGCCTAACAAGACATGAGAGGATAATTGATTAAAATGTCAAAGGTGGTTGGGGAATGCTGAGATGGAATGATACTGCAGGAAAGATTTCGCAAAAACAAATTAAAGTGGAAATTACAATTCATGTATAACGCCCTTTGTATGATCAAAGCAGGCATCATCTGTCCTTCTAAGTTCTACGTATAACATAGTTTTGTTAAAGAAAAATCAGGCATGAGATGGGCATAAGGGATTTGCTCACAAATGCATAATAGCTCTAATGACTAATTTTGGTCTTAGTTAGTGCAATTCTGTAGGTGGACGTTCAGCCAGTTTGTTAACATGGTGTTTTAAGAATGTCTTCCAGGACAATTTTAAAAAAGAGAGAATTATCTTCTCTTACAGAACAATGAAAAACAGAATTATCTATCAGGGATGGATATTTATTACATAACCTATTGGAGAATAATGGAAGGGAACTAGATGCCTTATGCCCTGCTTATTCATTATCTGATGCCTTTAAAGGCTGAATGGCATTGCCAATTATTCATTGTGGCAGGGGCTGCCATCAATTTTTAGCTTACAGATTGCTAGTTTCTCCCATGTTCTCTTTTCCATGAAACAGCAACATACACCATTTTGTTCTCTATTTTAAAATGTTACATTGCAGCCCTCCAACAAACTAATTCCATTTAGGTTTCTTCAGGAAGAGCTACAAATGAGTTTTGTGAAAGTGTACTTAAATGCAGCCATCCAGCCGTCAGCATCAACAGGCAGTCAGCTGTGCCCAGTGCCATGCGCCTGATGCCCATGACTGACAAGGGCCCGCATTCACTGTCCTGGGCTTATGTGAATGCTGACACACTGGTCACCGCAGGGCGTACTGCTTGTTGCTGCTTAGTTCATGCTTGCACGGGCAGACCCCCAGGTGGCCTGTCATTTATTTCTATAAGCTAGGTGTGGTAACACCACACAAGCAGTAACATTCATTTATATGAAGGAGAAGTAACATAATCCAAAAATCAGAAAAATTACTTCCGATAGAAGAAACTAGGTTTCAAATGCAGGTCTTAATAATACAACTGGATTCCGATTGCATTACATTGGTTTTCTCTTCCAAATAATTGGCAAATGAGGAAAAACAGCTCATCCCCATCCTAACAGGAAGGTCTGAATCTGAAGCCTTACCATTGGTGACTCATTAGGATCCCATTAAGAGCCAGAAAACTTGCCTAAATATAATACAAATCAAATCTCAAATGAGGACATACACATTTGTAAGCTAAACTTGAAGTCCCCAAACATCTACAAGTACATTTGTTCTTCATAAGTACAGTCGTAAAGAAAAGCCCGGTCAGTGACAGTCGACCTTGAGCAACGTTGGAATATGAGGTTTCTAAAGTGAAAATACAGGTCGGGGCACAATCTAGTTGGTGCAGAGAGTTGCATTAGACACAAGTAGTCAGTGACCCCGATGCACGGAGGAAATTCTGAAGGTTCAACATCTGTCTGAAAATAATAGACAGGCCCTGCCTAGCAGCACAAGGGACTTTCAAGAATGGGCTTTCTTGTAAATTTTGGGTTTCTTTTCTTAGAGAAGGTAAAAATGACCTGCTTTCTACTTTTCTTCTGATTGAACTGCAATGGCCAAAAATATTTATAAGAATAAAAGTTAACGAAAACAATCTAACCCCTCAGTTCAGAACCCCAGTAAAATTTGTTTTGGAGCCTAAAACTAGAATTGGGCAAAAGTGTAGAGCTCTTTCTCTTATACTAAAAAGCCCACTCAAATGTTCTGTAAGCCCGCTCCAAAGATAAAGTCAGAAACAACTTAACAACTTCGTCTTCCTTCACTGATTACTTCCCTCGTGTTCTGTCTATTGCTAATAACGTCCTGACAAGCAGCTCCACGCACACTCACCCAGTGCCCGTGTGCAGCATGCAAACCACTTGTCACCCAATCCATTTCTTAGGGATGACTGTGTTCCTGAAACAACTGAAATCAGAAATCCCTTATTTAGCATTTATTGGAATACTGAATTTAAAATATTACTTACATATTATCATTTGAATGGTTTGGGGAAAAAAAAAAACACCTGTTACTTAGATTCAAGTTAAAAGAGGGACTATGTATTAACCCTTATCCAGGAGAACAGCTTAAAATATAAGCACCTTTTCCTAAACCATTCCACTTAAATGGACACTGGACCTCAAAATTGCAAACAATAAATACATAAATAAAAGCAATAATTAAAAAACTAACTTCACCATCATCCCTCCCCGCCACCCCCCAAACCTACTTCCTTCCCAGGCTTCAAATGAAATTTCTGTGAATGACCCCACCCAGTCTCACTCCTCAGCTCAGTGTCAAGTTCCAGTGTCCTCTGAACCTCCCTTTCTCTGACCCCCACACCTTTTTGGCGAGTGCCCCCCCAACACCACGAGGCCTTTCCCCTTCACTGCTATGGCCGCTTTCTGCACCACCCTTGGGGGAGGTCACAGCCCCTCTGTGACCTAAGCGCTCTCCTCTCTAAAAAGAAGGCATCCACTTAGGTGGTTTATAAGCTTTCTCCTAGCTCAAGGATCTTGAGTGTATCTTTGAGCTAAGATACACTCATGAGCTAAGACCTCATGATTCAGGCACTGTGGCTGCACTCCACCAGGTGACTTATCTGTGGACCACACTCCACGTGGCCATCTGTGCCTATGCTCTTCCTCCACCCATCCACCAAAATGCCACCTTCTCCTCCACTCCCACTCCCAGCCATGAAGTCCCTCTCTCCCCAGGTTGTCCAGCATCCTCTCATCTTCCATTTCCAGCCACCTTTTTTCTCTAAACCCTGTCACACTTCATAGGAGTCTCTCCCAATGAAACCCACACCCTGCCTGGTGTCTCACACCCCAAAGCAGACTGTAAGCTTCCTGAAGACTGTCCTGCTCCTCAATGTCCCATCCCCTCCCTAACTGACCAGTGGTGCCATCAACGGGGAAGCACCAGGGCAGTTGTTGTTGAATTGATTTCAGTTAATTCAGTTTTTAACTGAATCAAGCAAAGGATGTCACAAGCTGGCTTTTATAACTAAAGAAAGCACAGTTGTGCAGCTGCCTCCAGAGTCTCTGGGGGTTAGAGGGAATGAAATAGGGAAAGTCCCCAGAAGCCAGCTGACTGCTGCTCAAACCAGGTGCAGGTTGGGAGAAAATCTATAGTGAATGAAGGAAAATGAAATGCACAGTGGAAAAGAATACCAACATTCTTGCAAAGGAACCTTAAAGTATTATTTTTGCAAAGAATGCAAGGATTATTTCAGTTCCCTTGTTGACTAATTTGTATGTTCTTCCTACAGATACTTTCAGAAAAAGATCTATTGTTTGTTTTTCTCTGTGCTGACACAGTATCCATTGTTTAGAACTGTAATCATAGCACACATAGTTGAAAATGTGGGCTCAGGGACAAGCTGTATTTTCCCCTCTGGTTCTTTAGACAGTGAATACTGTGTTCTTTATCTCTTACCACAGCTCTTTTGTCAAACATTTAATGATTTTTTCCCCCAGACAAATTTGTAGTTTGTTATCAACCATAAAAATGTCTATTGCCTCATTTTTAAACATTTAAACTTTGGTAAGTGTGTCTCAAGATGAGCATGAATTAAGGTGTTTATTTCATTTTAAATACATTTTTTTTATCATAGTGTACAAAGCTAGAGTTCTCCGACATGGATGGCTTATGTGGATCTCTATTTAGACTTGATGAGAGAACATTTTATTTTTGTACTGTCTGTATTTGCAGGGAGGATGGTTAGGCCGACTGGCTCCCAGGTTGGGTGTGTTGGGAGCATCTGTCAAGGGTTGGACAGGTGCAGACATCTGTGACTTCCTGCAGTAGGCAGCCGTCACTCGATTTCCTGCTTAAAAAGATCTGACACACTTCTCCACTCTTTGGATCTCCATTTTTCCAAATGCCCGATACTTCTTACTATTCTACAACCCTTAAACCGGATCCCAAAGTCTGTGAGAGATAAAAGCCTTTTTAAACCCAATAAATAGTCACTCTTTGTTGTTCCTGGTTTTAAAATGACAATTTATTGCTTGATACAGACATTTGAAGCCTATAATTCAAATGAATATTTATAAAAAGAAATTTCAAGCACACTGGCATGTAACTGCAGGGTAATCTTTAAATATTCATTTTTAAGGTGGTGATAGAGTCTACAAAAATTTTAATGTGCCATATCATATTTTATAAATATCCAACTATAGAAATATGCCTTGTGTGCTAATCATTTCCATAAGGCTTCACTTAGATTGAGAGAGTGAAAATGGGTGTCAGTCTTTCAAATGTCCAGAGGAAAAACTTTCATTTTGTTTTAAATTTGTTTTTGAGGACTGAATTTAAACTTAAGACAATGTATGAAGAGTTAAGGTCAGAATTGGTACTTTCACCACTATTCTATTTGTATTGCTTTAAATTCTCTGATTAAGTGTGGAAAACTATCAACAAGGTAATTGTTCCCAGGGGCTGCCCGGCCAGAAATACCGAGACTGACCATTTTTAAGAACCCAGTGCTGTGTATGGAACAGTGCGGCATGGTGGCCTCCTGAGAACTGGGAGGGAAACACTAAATGAAGACGTGAACACATGGGATTTTTTTCTTTATTTTTATTAAATAAAAAATATTTTTATTTTATCATATTGAACTTGACAAATTTTCCTCAGAGATAATTTTTGTTTCAATATTCAAAGTTAGAAATTGTACCAGCCCATCAGTTTGAAAGTATTCCTAAAAGTATTTCAAATAAAAATGTATTTTAAATGTAGTACACATTTTAAACATATTGGAGAAAACATAGAATCAGAGACTTTTTCAAATCCATGTTGGACTGGGAAACTGTTTCTTTTTGTTTCTTTTTTTTTTTTTCTGAGATGGAGTCTCACTCTGTCGCCCAGGCTGGAGTGCAGTGCCGCGATCTCGGCTCAGTGCAACCTCCACCTCCTGGGTTCAAGCGATTCTCCTGCCTCAGCCTCCTGAGTAGCTAGGACTACAGGTCTGGGCCACCAAAGCTGGCTAATTTTTGTATTTTTAGTAGAGAGAGGGTTTTGCCATGTTGGCCAGGCTGGTCTCAAACTCCTGACCTCAAGTAAGACTGTTTCTTAATGCTAATCAGATCTGACAACAGATGAGGCCGTCTGTGATGGAGGTTCTGCGCCCGATTCCACATTCCCCTGTAGCTCATAGACTCAGTGCTCCTTTCTACAGAGGAGACATTCCACAGTCAGTGTTCCTGGGGTTCTGTTTTCACTCTTGAAGTTCCAGAACTTAGTTGCAGTTCTTCCTCTTGATGTCACTCTTTCGTTCTCTCCCCCTCTCTCCCTCCCTCCCTGTCTTTTCTCCTGTCTCCCTGTCACCCTCCTTCCCTCCTTTCATATCTTTCTTTCTTCATCTTGTTATTGCCATCTGTCTGCCTTTCCCAAGGCAGGAAATCCCGGTGCCTCCAGGCTGGTGGTGTCTGGCTCTGGGCTGTACAAGCCACAGGCCACCTGCCATCAAGCACAGAATGGGCTTGACGGGGACCCTGACTGCCAGTCGTTCCTGGGACTAGATAGGGTGCAGCCGGGGTGTCCGAGGTGTTTGTAGTCATAGTGGCATACTGACACTGAAGAGGACAGCTTTTTTGTAAGCGGTGGTTGCTTCACTCATCAAAATAGCCTCTTGGTGAAGGCATCAATGTGCAAGTATTTTGGAGCAAGTAAAATCAGTCCTGGAGATTAGAACACGCAGGCCTGCTGCGCCGCAGGAACGGGGCTGCCTGTTGAGACTAGAGTGCACTGCCCCCCAGCCTCACACCTGCCGTTCTTCCCTCTGCTCTTCTCCCTTCCCACCTCCTTCACTCTCCCCTCCTTCCCCACGCCCCTCCCTTTTGGTCATCAATGCACTTTGCAGGCATCAGATATTTGGGGCTTTTCAAGTGCCTCCCCTCTACATTGGTGCCCACCGGATTGCTGAACCGTGAGCCTCTCCTCCCTTCTGGGACTGGTCCTCTTCAACTTGAGCCTTGATCTGGAGTTGATGGTAGAGGGAGTCCACTTCTCTTGACCCCTGACTCTCACCATGTTAAAAGGAGGTGATGTTTCCAAAGGTAGCAATTGAAGGAGCCTCTTTATCCCTCCATAACAGAGAGAGCATCAGGGATGCCTTGGCCTCTCAGCCACGCATTGATGATTGGCATTTGATTGTTTTCACATTTCGTTATCATGAACTACTAATAATGTTGGCTAATTGTTTATTTCATTTATAATTCCTTAAATCTCCATCTAATCTTGAAGCTGTTGCATCCAAAGAGAGTGCTGCCAAGGAGAAGTTTAACCACAGGTGCTGCCCTAACCACACTTCCAAGACTATCTCCTGATGTGTGTTCTCCTTACATCATACATTTGACCGTGAAACCCGTGAAGACAGGAGTCCAATGGAGAAGAGTGTTGGAGGCCTCTTCCCTGTCAACATTGCCTTAGAGCCCAGTGTTTTCAGTGTGGTGTGACTCCCTTTTCCAGCCGCGAAATCGTTCCCCCCGCTTCCCAGAAGTGTGCTTTAAAGACATTTTGTGATAAGGGAATGCAGGTAGGAAGGGGTCTAACCTCCCCCAGGGCTCCCTGCGCCTCGGTGGCTGAGGAGGTGGCAGTGGAGGCCGCCCGACCCCCTCTCAGCCTCCCTGTGCTGCGTTCCCTGCCCTGCCGGGGAAACGGAGATTCTGCCCCTAAACACACACAATCACGCTGCTTTCAACGTTTCCGTTCCCACGGCCATTCTAAAATGGCCCCTGGAGAGCTCTGGCTTCCTCCTGCGCCCCTTCCCGCGCCCGCCGAGCCCTCCTCCCGCGCCCCTGCGTGTCCCCGCAGGCTCCCGAGCATCTCCTCCCAGCTCGGGGATCTCTCTCACTCATTCCTCCCTCCCTGATTCTCGCCTCCATTCTCCCGCTCTCCAGCAGGGCGCAGCTCCCTCCTGCTCTTTCTGGAGAAGCAGGGATCCCAGAGATCCCCCACGAGGTGGTCCCGCCCAGACCCCGTCCCTCCAGTCGCTGGCTGAGTTTCCCTCAGTTTCCTCCAGCTCATCTCCTGCCCACCTCGAAAGCAACAGGTCCAAGATCCCAATCAGCATTTACCGCACGGCGTTACCGCGAGAACGTTCCCTGATCATCTAGAGTTAGGGAAGTAGAACCGTGCCCTGCACATGATAAGCACATGGAGACTCTCATCAATGAGAGCTACTCTGATTGCTGCTCACGGACAGCGCCCAACAGCTCTGTTGTCCATGCTAATGACACCGTCGTCCCTCCCCTGGTCAACCACGACCCAAATGTTAAAGTGACCTTTCACTCTTTTCGCCAACATATATCCACTCCAAGACCTCTCCTGTCCTAGGGCTACTGGGAGCTTTAACTGTGGCCTCACCTGGCTGTGCAGCATTGGGGAGTTGCTGCTCCACGCCTTAATGATGTCAAATGGGAAGAGTGACAGCTACTTCATCAGGGTTTGAGGCAACATTAGGCAACACAGTGTAAATAAATAACATACCAATCTGCTTGGCACTTAGCGATGGTTCAATAAATGTTACCTATTGTCATCCTGATAACTGTTGACAGAATTCTGTATGAGACTTCAGTGATGGTTTCTTGAAAGAGTTACTTATCATATTCTGCAATCAAAGAAGGGAGGCCAAGAAGTATACAGATAAATGTGCACATGACGCAAGACCCGGGGTGAGCAGATGTTCAGAAGATAGAGAGAAAGAAAGACTAGAGAAACAGACAGACAGACAGAAAGACTAGACAGACAGACAGACAAATAGACAAATAGACGGATAGACAGGTAGATAGACGGATAGACATGTAGACAGACAGAATAGACAGACTAGACAGATAGATAGATATAGATAGATAGATAGATAGAGGCAGACAGAGAGATAGCTTGGTAAATGGGCAAATGATAGAAAATATAAATAAATATATGAAGCAGAGAGAAAACTGAAGCAGAAAAAAGTAAGAAGAATTTGTGGTCATTTTACTAAACTTTTAAAAACTTGAACCTAAAATTTTCAAGATAATTTTTTTCTGCCAGGAAAAAATACGTATATTAATAGAATGTGTCAATACCTGATTTTTTCCACAGTAAGAACATTTCCCTTCAAATACAGTCATAACTGGTTCTCCGTTAGTAGTAATCACAGCTCATCTCTGTGGATATTGTTGGTGCTTTCAGTTGCTCCAGTTCACATCTATTTTGAAATCACCTTTAGCTATAAAGGAAGAAAAAAGAAATATCATCTGTAAATGCTTGGTCTAGAGGTGTATCATAAAAATACAGTCCCATTAACCTACTGTCCTTATGAAACTGGTGGCTATTTTCTTTTCTTTTTTTTCTTTTTTCTTTTTTTTTTTTTTTTTTTGTGAGACAGGGTCTCACTCTGTTGCCCAGGCTGGAGTGCAGTGGCGCTATCTCGGCTCACTGCAAGCTCCACCTCCCAGGTTCACGCCGTTCTCCTGCCTCAGCCTCCCAAGTAGCTGGGACTACAGGTGCCCACCACCATGCCCAGCTAATTTTTTTTTTCGTATTTTTAGTAGAGACTGGATTTCACCGTGTTAGCCAGGATTGTCTCGATCTTCCGACCTTGTGATCCGCCTGCCTCGGCCTCCCAAAGTTTTGGGCTTACAGGCCTGAGCCACCGAGCAGGCCGGCTATTTTCTATTCTTATGTTAAATGTTCTCTCTTTACCTTCCATTTTAAGGGAATTGACAAGGGAGCAATTCAGAGAAGGGGTTATCTTATCTTTCAAAGGAACAGAACTGGCCACATCCCAGTAGAAAGTAGAAAGGATAGCATCCCTGTCCATGTCAGGACCACAAAACAAAAAGTACAAAAATTGTGATGTAAAGCAATCGAAACTTACAAGGCAGTACATAGGGATATAATGACTTCATCATCACTGATGCAAAGAGAGGTTTCTAGATACGTGTTTATCTGTGAGCCCCACATCCCCGCTAATCTGTGCTGATGTCTTGAGGAAAATTGGAGTGGGTGTAAAAACTTTGATTCACTCACATACTTTCGTTTTTCAGGTAGCCATTTCAATCTAGCCTTGGACATGCATTAACCAAATGACTGGAACTAGTTATTCACTAAAATGACCACAGATTTTTAAAATAATCTGTATCAACTCTTTTGATTATGAGAATTTTACTTCTCTTTTCTTGCTAATATAATGAGTCAAGATAGCTCAGTAAGTTAAAAAATATTCAGAGTTTGATTATTTATCATTTGTTCAAAAAACACCATCAAATACCTAGATTATAAGATAAATGAGGAAATCATAGCACCATCTCCATACTGCTTATGCATCAGGCACTTGCTCTCAGCACTTTATATGTGTGTATGTGATTTACAGTTGTGTGAAGTGGATGGTATCATTGTTCTCACTTTACAAATGATGAAAGTAAGGCCCAGAGATGTTAATTTGCCCAGGGTCACACAGTGAGAACTGGTGGATCGGATGGGCACCGAGGTCGTCTGGCACCAAGGATCTGTGTTCCTGTTTTGCTACACGTAGAAAGTGTGTTGCCTTGCCCATTAATGAGGTCCCAGCATCTGCCCCGGTGTTTGATGATAATAAGGGCTTAATGATCGTGAACCCAGAAAATCTGAGACAGGTCTCAGTTAATTTAGAAAGTTTCTTTTGCCAAGGCTGAGGACATGCCCATGACACAGCCTCAGGAAGTCGTGACATGTGCCCAAGGTGGTTGGGGCACAGCTTAGTTTTATATACGTTTTAGGGAGACATGAGACATCACTCAGTACATGTGAGAAGTACACTGGTTTGGTCTGAAAAGGCAGGACAACTTGAAGCACAGGCAGGAAAACTCCAAACAGGGAGGGGGCTTCCAGGCCACAGGAGATGAGATGAACGGTTACATTCTTTTGAGTTTCTGATGAGCCTCTCCAAAGGAGGCAATCAGATATGCATCTACGCCAGTGAGCAGAGGGTCACTTTGAATAGAATGGGAGGCAGGTTGGCCCTAAGCAGTTCCCGGCTTGACTTTTCCCTTGAGCTTAGTGATTTGGGGGCCCCAAGATTTATTTTCCTTTCACTTGATCATGTATGGAATAAATAAATGGATGAACACCCATGATGTTCAATGTACTCAACGAAGCTCTGAGTACTTAAAGAATAAGCATGATAAAATGTTTCCTGCCCTCATCTAAATTGCAGGCTGATTCTTGCAGCTCGAGCTAATTCGTAAGAAACTAGAGATTCTAATCCACTTTCACCAGAGGGCCTTCAGCTAAGACAGAGGCTCCTCCAGGGTTTGTGTCAGCCGCTGTTCCAAGTGAAAAGTAGTGCTTTGTGTCTGTTCATTCCTTCAAGGCTCATGACAACCCTATACCCCAGGGGCTATTATCATCCCGTTTGCCTGGGGAGGAAACCCAGCCACAGAGAAGGCAAGGACCTAGGTCTTGATCACACAGGCAGAAAAGAGCTGATCCCAGATTCAAACTCAGGCAGCGCAGCCCAGGAGGCCTCACCCTTAACCGCCAAGCTTGGCCGCCTCTCAGGCACCTAATACTTTCCTAGAGGAGTAAATGGTGGAGGTGGGGCTAGAGAATGGCCAGATTGAAACTCCACTGAGAAGGATGCCTGGGCAGAGCTGTCTTCCTTTGAACTCCTCCCAGAACTCATTCTTTAACTTTGCCCCAGAGGCAACCACAATTCAGTGTGGTTCTTTTGTTTGTTGTGTGTCTGTGTTTGTGGGTGTGTACAGATATGTATCTATGTGTCTATATACATAGATAGCTATAAACACAAATACATATTTGTATATACTGTGAGGGACATATTTGTATTATATGTAATATATGTCTCTATCACTGCCTAGAGGAAGGTCTTGGACATTTTAAACATCATTAAATGGCACTATAGTGTATTTATCTTTCTGCAGACTTGCTGAAGAACACACAACATTTGACTCTAAAAAGTGACTTTGCTCACTTTTTAATTTTAAAATGTGATCAGAGATATAGTACTTGGATGGGCAAAAAGTGAAGGAATTTGCTTTGATAAAGACTGGCAACCAGAGGAATCGTTTAGTCTTCTTTATCTACTGCCAGTCTGAGCCTACAAATACTTTTTATTAAAAATACAGAAAAAAAGGCAACTTTTTTTTCTAATATAGAAAAAGAAATGTCCTAGGTCTTTTAGTCTCCTAGGACCCTTGCATCAAAAAATCAGAAACTGGGACATTGGCACCTCCTGAGGATGGGACCACCCAGTGTGGGCTTATATATATGTGCACACACACAGCACACTTGTCCCAATGTCTACAGGATGTTCTACTCCATGATCCAGACCATTTGCGTGACCTCGCGCAAAGGCAACAGTACTAACCTTGGAGTCTAAACACCAAGGGTATGAACGTGGGCACGTGTCACATACTTCTCAGTTCATGCATACTTTCCGAACAACACACAGCCATGAGTGGGAGAGGGGAGAGGATTGAATTTCGTGAGCAGCATGCAAGATGTATTGACAGAACTGCACCGAGAGTCTTTTCTCCAAGGAAGGTCAAATTTTAACCTTTTAACATTCGAAGTGAAGACATCTGATATGATCCTTGACAAACCAAGGAATACTAAAAACCCTCAGGAGTTGAAGCATTCTTTTACAATCCTTGCTTTAGATACCTTTTTAATAGGGTGACCAATTGCCCCAGTTTGCTCAGCACTGAGAAGTTTCCCAGGACGCGGAACATTCCAGGCTGACACAGGATGCTTGGTCACCCCACTTCTGCACATCAGCGTGCTTGGGAAGCGCCCTGCACCATCGGCATTCCTGGGCCCCAGAACCCAGGCACTGGGCCGGATCAGGCCCCAGACCCCAGGCACTGGGCGGGATCTGCAGAACGTGGGTCCTGCCTCTCAGCGGTTCAGGTCTCTTCACATTTCTCAGCCTCCTATAGCCAGGGTTTCCTGTGCTCTGTTCACGTTTTTCAAATGTGATATTTATTATTTCTTAACTTGTAATGTGTCAAACAAGTATAAGGAAAGCTAACGAGACAGAAACATAGGGAAAAAAAATATTTTTAAAGCAGTATTACAAGAAGAAAGTGAATACTTAAGCAGAATTGGTGAAAACCTTTAATTTACAGAAAGTGTCACAAACCCACTTCCACTTCATTAGAGTACATATATTATATCAATTCTTAATAGTAGTTATAAATTGTAATAGGAACCCGGAAGACTACAACATTTATCAGTTCACAAGTGGATTTTTCTTAATCCTGCTGTCTTCAGGTATACATTTATGTCCCAATTTCTTTAAGACACAGAGTCATAAAGAGATTCGGGTGTTCCCTGAGCTACAAAGCAGAAGAGCCTCCCTCAGCCCCTGGGGAGCCTGCTCAGGAATCGGGCTGTGTGGGGAGAGTCTCCTCACCTTCGGGCATGAGGTGGGGCTGGGCAAAGACCACCTAGCTCCCTAATCCCTACTCATCCACCTCCTGCCCCAGTTCAAATCAATAAATATTTACCGGCAGCTACAGGTGTCTGGGGAGGCAGAAAGGAACAAGTCATGGGCCCCCACCCAAGGAGGGGGCAGGATGCAGTGTAAAAACCTGTGCTTGGTCACTGAGGTGCTTGGCCTCAGGCCACCACCTCACCTGTGCAATTAGGTACATGGTAAGAGCATGGTGATGGTTCTGTCTCCGCCAGGGTGACATGGGGATGTTAGGTGACCTCGAGGGCCATTGACACAGTCAGATGTGGGAGCCCCGGGTCCATTGCAAGTGGATCCAGTCTAATGGGGGAGACAGACCTGCCTTCCTGACACGACGGTGGCCAGCCTCGACGTTAGATTTGGGGGAAGTTCAGAGGAGTGAGCGGGCCTCCCTGGGGGGCTTCCCAGAGGTGGGCTTAAAGCCAGACTTTGAAGGGCAGGCAGGGTTAGAGTCATGAGCAAAGGGCAGAGGAAGCAGTGCGAGCAAAGGCGGGGATCTGAGCAGGCCTGTTGGGGCAGCAGGAGGGCAGCAGGGGTCTGGGAAGCAGGGGGAGCCGTTCTGTCCCCGCTGGCTGCTGGGAGAAGGTGGGAGCAGAGGGGAAAATGGTGGGAGACTGGTGCTTCCGTGTCCACTGGTCAGGGGTGGGAGCTGATTAGTAACTGAGGGAGAAAACATAAGATCCTCTCTGAGTGGAAACTCTCTAGCGGTGACTATCTCTGAGTCCTTCTCCAGTCCCAAAGCTCTGCCATTTCTGCCTTTGCTGCTATGAAATAAATATATATATATATATATATGTATATACTGTTTGTATGTGCGTATGTGCATGTGTGTGTGTATGTGGGTGTGTATATGTGTGTATATATGTGTATATGAGCATGTATGAGCATACATATGTATATGTGTGTGTATATGTGTGTATAAATATTATAGATTCAGATTTTCCCATATTTCCCCACATTCTGCCAACAGTAATAGAACAAGCTACATAAATTGCCACAAACTGTCAAATGTTCAGGATTCTCTATTCTCAGAGTTCAAAGAGAAGTAGTTATAAGGATGGTTTTCATATTGAAATGAGAACTACTAAGCTAAGCTAACCTAGAGAGGCTTCTAGCAAATAGATCTTGGATTGATTCCTTGCTTGCAATTTATCTAAGCAATCCATACCAAAAAAAAAAAGTAATAAATATGCAATTTTGCCTAAATCTCATGAATAACTGAGAAAAAGCTAGATTATCTGGGCTTCAGCAAGTACTTTCACATGGAGTTACAAATACAGAACATTGAAGGAATGATCGGGAGGCCAGGATCCCAAGTCAGACTGAGAATTCAATCTCTGGGTGCCTTTTCATCTCTAGTCTGATTGATAGACTGTGGAGTGCATTCTCCAAAAACAAGTTTTAGGGGAGCCACAAAGTTGGAAAGGGCTGTGGGGGAAGCACCTTAGGTTGCCTGCTTGCCACAGCTGCTAGTAAGGAAATAGGTACATCAGGGCTGTTCCTCATCTTCCTGGCTGGCTGACCCACAATTATCTTCACTCAAAAACATTGTAGATGGGACCAGGCATGGTGGCTCACACCTGTAATCCCGGCAGTAATCCCAGCACTTTGAGAGGTTGAGGCAGGCAGATCACCTGAGGTCAGGAGTTCAAGACCAGCCTGGCCAACATGGTGAAACTCCGTCTCTACTAAAAATACAAAAATTAGCCAGGTGTGGTGACACGTGCCTGTGGTCCCAGCTACTCAGGAGGCTGAGGCAGGAGAATCACTTGAGCCCAGGAGGCAGAGGTTGCAGTGAGCCAAGATTGAGCCATTGCACTCCAGCCTGGGTGACAGAGTGAGATTCTGTCTCAAAAACAAACAAACAAACAAACAAAAAAACCCACCAAACATTGTAGAAGAAGGAAACACCCTCACTGTGGATCACATGCATCACTTCTGAAGATTTATTTTGTTAAGGAAAGAAACTTTGTTTGCCTCGGGTTTTGGGCTGGTGATGAGTTTTCCTCGTTCAGCCCATTAGCCCATAGAACAACTGCTTCAGCGCATCACGCTGGCAGGGCCCTGAAGGAGAAGATAATCCTGCTCTTTCTGAATCCATAGGACAATAATAGCAAATTCTGAGTTTATTAAAATACATGGTGTCACCAGCTCATCAGAAAGGGCCACAGGCAGTATACCAACGCAGTTCTGGTCTTGTAGTTTCAAAAGACTAATTACTTTTAAAATAAAATAAAGAGAACTTACCTGTCATTTAGCTGATGCACGTAAAAGCTCTTTCTAGCTAATAGAGGTTTCTGCAAATGATTCAGTACACATTTTCCACAATGTTTCACTAATCATATTGGGGTATAGTTGTTGGCGGCGTTTCATACCTGAGTGAGGTGTGATCATGTTTTAATTAGGATCCTGTAAGGTGAAAATAGACTGCACATGCAAATAGTCAGAACTAATTGCCTATTTTCATGATACATAGTGATTTCTAAGAAAATTATGACTAATTTTAAATGAACTAAAAATATGAAGTGATATCCAACCTGAATCCTGTGATAGGGTTTGGGAGTTTCTTACCTAAAGGGCTACATCTTTGTCATTTCATTTATAGCCATTCATGAACACAGGTAATAGTGTTTGCAGATCTTTATAAAAATGTGTGACATGGATTGTTAACATTAGCTTGGCCTCAAGGTAATTTTCCTCTAGAAGTATTTATATATTTTAATAGACAACTGACAGACTATTGGGGCTTCAAGTCCTTTCCTTATAAGTTTGAATCCACCTTTATGTTATTACCGTATTCAATCTTCTCTAGATTATATGTGCCAATACAAAAGTTCTAACCTTTTCCCCTTGGTTTAATATTTTTCTGTGTGTTTTTATATGCATATGGGAAACACTGACAGAGATGAAACACCCATCCCATCTGTTATCCTTGTCCTCTTTCTCTTCTCCTCTACCCCCACCAATCACAAATGGGACCCTGGAAACCCGGGGCTGTAATGCATGAAAGATCTAGAAACGAGGAGACGTAGAACACACTAATAAGAAGAGCCCATGGTCAGAGCACTCCTGCAGATTGTCAGGAGCTAAGAATGGAGGAAAAGAGAGACTCATTAAGCCATGCCCCATGAAGAGGTAATGGGAGGTGCATAAGAAATGTTTCTGGAAGTCCTGACCAGGGCAATCAGGCATGAGAAAGAAAGAAAAAAGAGAGGAAGTCAAACTATCCCTATTTGCAGACAATATGATTCTATACCTACAAAACCCCATAGCCTCTGCTCAAGACCTCCTTGATCTGATAAGCAACTTTAGCAAAGTTTCAGGATATAAAATCAATGTACAAAAATCACTAGGTTTCCTATACACAAACAACAGCCAAGCTGAGAGCCAAATCAAGAACACAATCCTATTCACAATAACCACAGAAAGCATAAAATACCTAGGATATAGCTAACCATGGAGGTGAAAGATTTCTACAATGAGAATTGCAAAAGACTGCTCAAAGAAATCAGAAATGACACAAACAAATGGAAAAATATTTCATGCTTATGGATGGAAGAATCAATATTGTTACAATGGCCATACTGCCCAAAGCAATTTACAGATTTGATGCTATTCCAATTAATCTACCAATGACATTCTTCACAGAATTAGAAAAAACAATTTTAAAATTTATGTGGAACCAAAAAGAGCCTGAATAGCCAAGGCAATCTTAAGCAAAAAGAACAAAGCTGGAGGGAACACATTACCCAGCTTCAAACTATATGACAAGGCTACAGTAACCAAAACAGCATGTACTGGTATAAAAACATACACATAAACCAATGGAACAGAATAGACAGCCCAGAAATAAGGCTGCACACCTACAACCATCTGATCTTTGACAAACTTGACAAAAGCAATAGGGAAAGGACTCCCTATTCAATAAATGGTGGTGGGATAGCTGGCTAGCCATATGCAGAAGATTGAAACTGGACCCCTTCCTTATACTGTGCACAAAAATCAACTCAAGATGGATAAAATACTTAAATGTCAAACCTAAAACTACAAAAACCCTGGAAGATAACCTCAGAAATACCATTCTGGACATAGGATCTAGCAAAGATTTCATGACAAAGACACCAAAAGATGTTGCAACAAAAACAAAAATTTACAAATGGGACCTAATTAAACTAAAGAGCTTCTGCACAGCAAAGGAAACCATTGACAGAGTAAACAGATAACCTACAGAATGGGAGGAAATATTTCCAAACTATGCATCTGACAAAGGCCTAAAATTCAGAATCTATAAGGAACTTAAAGGAATTTATGAGCAAAAACCAAACAACCCCATTCAAAAGTGGGCAAATGACATGAACAGACATTTTTCAAAATAAGACACAAATGACCAACAAGCATATGAAAAAATGCTTCACATCACTGATCATTACAGATATGCAAATCAAATCCAAAATGAGATACCATCTCACACCAGTCAGAATGGCTATTGCTAAAAAGTAAAAAAATAACAGATGCTGGCAAGGTTGCAGAGAAAAGAGAATGCTATACACTGCTGGTGGGAGTGTAAATTAGTTCAGCCATCATGGAAAGCAGTGTGGTGATTCCTCAAAGAACTTAAAACAGAATTACCATTTGACCCAGCAATCTCCTTATTGGGTATATACCCAAAGTAATATAAATCATTTTACCATAAAGACACGTGCACATGTATATTCATGACAACACTCTTCACAATAGCAAAGACATGAAATCAACCTAAATGCCCATCAGTGGTAGACTGGATAAAAAATGTGGTACATATATGCCATGGAATACTATGCAGCCATGAAAAAGAATGGGATCATGGCTCTTGCAGCAACATGGATGGAGCTTTTATCCTAAGCAAACTAACACAGGAACAGAAAAACAAATCCCACATGTTCTCACTTATAAGTGGGAATAAACAAGAACATATAGACACAAAGAGGAGAACAACAGGCACCAGGGATTACTTGAGGCTAGAGGCTGGGAGAAGGGAGAGGATCAAAAATCTACTTATCAGGTACTATGCTTAGTACCTGGGTGACAAAAGAATCTGTACACCAAACATCTGAGACACATGTATCCCTGAGCCCAAAATAAAAGTTAAAAAAAAGAAGAAAAGGAAAGTAAACCCCCAAAAAAGAAATATTTCTCAGACTCTTGGAGAAGCTCTCCCCTCACAGGGAATGGGGAGAACAGAGTAAAGAGAAAAGGTTCTCTTTTTGTTGTCTCTTAAGTTTCCCAAGAGAAGCTTTGTCACAAGTAATCTCAAATCCAGATCTGGTTGAATTCTCTGAGAGAGAAAGAAATGCAAAATGAACACTTAGGAAGGTTGATTAAGAGAAGGTGCTAATATTTGTTTTCCTTTTCCTCAATTCTGAAAATATCATACTTCATTTTTTTTCTTTTACCGATGTTTATAAGTATGTTCATTTTGCTGTCAGGTCAATTTGGTTTGTGTTGGACATTTCGCTAGGATTTTATTTCTTTTCTTAATAAATAGTCAATATTTGTCAACATATCACTTTTGACATTCTGTTTTTTAAATAGGCTTTGTAGAAAGTGAGAGATTTCTTTAAATGAATTGATTTTAGTCGCAGAACACGCATTTGTCTTTAATCTCTGGTCCCAGTGGTATTTATCTCTTACTAAGAAAGCAAGCTTTCCTTTTAGAAAGTGGTCTGTTCCCTCGTTGTTTTATTTATAATTTAGAGTATGGTTAGTCTCTGTCTGCTGAAATGAAAATAATGACCACAGCCTATTAAGTTTTTCCAAATGGAACAGGTGATACCCAGGGTTTCAAAAGTCTGAAAAAAACAAATGATCAATGAGCAAAGAAATGAAGGTATAAGGCCTAAAATTTGCAACATAAAATAAACACATCCTCAAGAAATACTGAAATCGATTTTTATTTCCTTGGCTCACATTTGTGCTCATTACACATCAGACATTTCCATGATATTCAACTCCCTACGGTTTAGATGTGAGAATAGCACATGGAAACAAGGACACTCACACCCAGTTGTGTTTCCCATCCCTATTTTCTGGCTCATCACTACATGATGAGCTGCTTGAGGGAGCTGCTCTTCACACTTAACGCCCAGCACTCAGCGTGTGCCCAGATAGAATGGAGGCATGGATGGTAGCCTGCTCCATTTTGATATTAGATTAAAATGCAAGCATCTCATTTCTTTCTACAAAATTAAAATACAAGACTGTCAGGATCCATAAGTGTCTCTTATAATGAAAGTGGAAGAATTAGAATCCATAATCTTATTTTTGCAATAAAAATATGAATCACTGTTCACAAATATTCAGCGCAATAGAATACCAAGTGAGATTGTGCATGTCTTAGAAAGAAAGGCAAGCTCTCAATCTGTGGATACCATATGGATGTCGCTGAGAAGGAGTGGGGACTTGGGCAGCAAAGCTGTCAGGCGTTCGGGAGCATATGGAAGTGGCCTGTTTGGGGCCACAGACGGTCGGGCAATGCTTCCTTCTCTCTTCACAGTTGTCTAACATATTGCCACTGTCTACATGAGCATAACTTAATAGCCAATTTGAATTCTATTGTAGTTAAACTTGGTGTTATCCTGTTAGTAAACTAGCTTATATTGCACAATCGAGTCCAAAGATTATTTTTGCTTTATTTACTACATAAAGCAAATACTCTGTAAAAAACTGAAACCACTTTTATTCATAGACTATATTGGAGATTTTCTTTTCTTTTCTTTTCTTTTCTCTCTTATTTTCTTGTCCTAAGACATAACATAGTACCTTCGATGAAAATGACGGTGGTAGTGCTAGTATAGTATACAAATTAGAAAAAGGATAATTGCAGAGATCAGAATCTAAGCTACATTTTACTTTTTTTAAAAAAAAGATTGTCAGGTTATCATGTTAAAATTAGCATCTTCTCTATATTAATAAATCAATTCTGTGATTGAAAGTCCAGAAATAAAATAACAAATAAATGTGCATTTTATTTAGCTATTTTTAGTGTGCTATTGGCTTTGAAGCTAATTTGGGTAAGCACACGTTTGGATTTCCATCTTTTTTGGTATCACTTCCTAGGATTTTAGTGCAGTGGCTCCTGAAAAGAATGCTCAAATATTACTTATAATCCCCCAAGATATATCTTCTTTGCATGGAATAAAATGTGAACTAACTTGGAGAAATGAACACTTTAGACATACATTTCATTAATATAAATATCCACCTCAAACTATGTTGATTAGCATCTCTTAGAATTGGTGTTACAATGCTAACAAGAGAAAAAGAAAACAAAGTACCGGTCTACAGAAATATTTGTCTAATGCCTAATGTTAGATTATTGAACAGAAAAGCACATTAGCTAATGTGAAATGATATTTTTCTCCAAATTTATTACATTTTCCCCCCTGTTAAATTTTCTTTAAAAGGAGATCTCACAGGAGTGGATAGGCAAGCTGGATCTGTGAGCAGCTACAAATAGAAGCACAAAGAGTACTCTATAGGCTGGCACTCACATTCATTTACTAAATAAGGTCGTGAGCAATATTAGGCACATTTTTCTGACACCTTTCCCGGTTGACAAGAAGTTGAGTGCATTTAGGAAAGGAAGTACACAGTGAACTATTGTTAGTATTTATCAGGAAACGTGATGAGTGGCCCTGAAATAGAGCATCTTACCCTTATGAATAGTCAGTAGCCTTAGTACAGACTAGCTGGAGTAGATCTAAGCAGTATTAATGGGGCAGTCCGCCTCACCATGAAAGTGGGGCTTTGCAAAAGGACCAGAAATGGATTTGGATGGGCAAGATTGAAAGTAGTTGTAAGTTGATCTGGCATTTTATATTTCATTAATCAATTTCTAAATCTATAATTAAAAGAAAACTACATTGAGTGGTTGGGCATAAAGTAGAGATTGAATGATACCCACAACAAATAATTGTTAATATTGACAGGTTATGCTACAGGGATTGCCTAATTTCACAGATGAGGATAGCACAAAATGAGACAACTGCTACATAATGTTTATTCTAAAGGAATATTGTGACATTACTGAGTTTTGAATTTTCGTTTGTATTGACTTTTTCATAATACATGAAATAAGCATACATCAACCTAGTTAATACCTGAACAAGACAACACATCCAAACCCTAATTTGATGTAAAGCATGTGACACAAAGGAAATATCATATTGTAAATATCGTATTGTAAACTAACAACTGAAAACTTCCATATGTCTAAAGTACACAAACATATTCTTTATTTTACCTTCACATTCTTTCTTTTAAAGAAAGAAAAGCCATTGCAACTCAGCAGTGAACAAGGCAAAGACAGTCAATTGAAATCAACCCTCCATTGCACAGTAACAGTATATGTGTGAAGTTCTTGAGCCGAGCCCCTAAAAGTCTCCATGAACATCAAACCACGCCTGCTGGGGGACCTCAGTTCTCGACCAAATGTCTTGTTAATTGAGCTTTGGCAAATGTCTCCGTGAGGACCATTGTCACCCGTCAAGCTCATGAGAGTCATGGCCTGTGCTTCCACATATTTTTAAACATCTTATTAAAGATTACAGAGCAGTCAGGTGAGTACACAGACAATTACATCCAGACTATGAACAGAAGGACAGCATAATAATGTACTAACTTTCTGCTCTTTAATGGACTTTACCTGTGACCCAAATATATTCCTTCTAAAGCATTTATAGAACCATCAAAGTTTAGATATTTTAATACCAATGTGTAATCCATTCCATAATGCAGAATATCTTTCTAAAATGTGAAAAAGTGCCAAGTATTCAGTTCAACACAATAAGTGTTGAACATGAGGACAAAGAGAATTCACTGGAGGGCCTTCATTAAGAAATATCCCCACTGAGAATAAAGCAGAGACCACCAGAGTGGACAGAGCACTCACCATGGCCTTAGAAGGTGGAGCTCCCAAGCGGATGCATCCATTTCTACGGGCTGAGGACCGTAACCTCTGAGCATTAACTTCCTCTTCCAAAGCATGTGGATGATATCTACTGCAGAGGCATGTTGAAGGGATTAAATTGGTTAATGCATACCGAAGTAGCCACTAAATTTCTCAGTTAAGTACATGTATCTCTTCCCCTTACTTTTGCTGAGAACAAAATAATTTCTGTTCTTTGTTGCACCCAGTTTGTACTGAAGGGCATAACCTTGAATATTTGAAAAGTAAAACTCTCTTCAGTTCAATGGAAGATATAGGACCTGTTAAGTAAGAAACAGCAAGCTCTTTAAATCAGTGAATAGCTGTATTGGGGGGAAAAATGTGGTTCATCCCAAGGCAGCCAAAAGTTGACCTGGTGAACTCTCTGGTTGGTTTTATGCCCTATTTAAACACACATTAAACAGATCTGAAGTTTCTTAAAATGTAAAAATGTCTTCCTTCAAGTAATAAGAACTTAATAAAATTCTTCATTACTTCACTGGAGCCTTATTTGACAATACTAAATTTTTTCTCCTAGGCTTACATGATAGATTCTATCACAGAATCTTTCTCTCCCACCACCTTTTTTTAAATTCCCTTTGGCTCTTAACTCTACCATTATGACAGCAACACTTAAAGCTGACCTTTTTCTGACAGAGTTAGAAATTCTCCTCCAGGCAACATAGTGATTCTTCAGTGTTTATGTGTAAATTATGCAACTGTCTCATACTTCACAGAAACATTTTATAATCCTGTGTACTATTCCATCATTGGTTTAATGAAAACATTAACACTTGGTTTCATAATATTTTCCATATGGTAGAGTCACTGTTTTATAGAGTAAAGGGACAGATAGCTGAGGTCAATTTAAATAATTGTCTTAAAATTCCCCATGATGAACAAATTTTTTAAATTTATCTACCAATAACATGGAAATATCAAGCTTATATACACAGGTGGACTTGCACCTTTACCATATTTGATTATTTTTCATAACTTAGAATCTAGGCATATATCTATATAATGGAGCTTTTTACAGAAGTCTTTGGACAAGAACACATTTGTTGTGATTCTCAGTATTTAAATCAATTGCACATAATAAAATGACTCATGAAAACATTCTACTTAATATGTTATATCTTACTATAGTAAAAGATGACTTCCTAGTTCCTTCCCCTGTAAGAGTTACCAATGTAAGCAGTCGAAATCGTTGAGCCTCTTGGTTTTGCACTCCTGCCAAGTCTGGTTTGTAACTAGGAAAATAAGCAAACAGGTTATGAGGGTATGGGGGGAGGGTACCATAATGCAGTGCTCATTCTCTTCCTCTTCCTCAATAATTCAGCCCAAAGCCACCAAGTGGAGCTGAGCACAGTCAGCACCCACCTGCAGTGGCAGAGGGAGCCACTGTGGTCCAGAGAGTGGTGTCAGGGCCTAAGAAGAGTGAGGAAGACATCTAAGTGGCTGGGAAGCACTGCCAATGGCCCCGCAAGTGGGATCAGAATACCAGAGTGATCAGAAAGGCATCTGCACTGGGATGAAGAAGGAGTACAGAGCAGTGGGATATTGGTTACATACGGGGGTAGATCAAATAAATAAATATAAAAAGGATAATGGGAGCCAAGAGAGTTACAAATATGAAAAGATAGATAGTTTGAAAGTACTCTGGGGTGTTGGATTAGAGTTGAGATATTGGTGTAAACTCATGATTTTCATTATAGATAAATGTAGCTGTGGAAATGAGCATGGTTGTAACTATGTGTATGTGTGTATAGCTATGTTCACTGTGAGGGCCTGGGAGCAGTGGCACCCCAAAAGCAATGAGCACATCTGGTACTTGGATTTTTGTTTCTAAGTACCATTCTCCCTAAAAAGGAACCAAAGCTCCTTGGAGAAATGGCCAATTCCGGAACTAAGGCAGGAAAAGTCCAAGAATGATCCTGGAACAGAGCCATGTCAAAAAGAAAGACAATGCTTAAAGAGCAAAGGGGACATGATGCTGGCTCAAAAGGGTTGCCCAATTGCCAAGTCAGGGACCCTTTGAGCTTCAAAATAAATGATAGTAAAATGGGCTATAACCCACAGACTACATTAGGAATTAATGACTCCATATTAATATAAATGAATAAGTGAATAAAAGTTTGATGAAAAATTATATATTTACCATTATTTCATATTATCTCCCAACAAAATACACATTAATTATAAAGGGAAGAAGAGTAACTTTACTTTGGAAACTAATAATCTTTTTTTTTTTGAGATGGAGTCTTGCTCATCGCCCAGGCTGTAGTGCAGTGGTGTGATCTTGGCTCACTGCAAGCTCTGCCTCCCGGGTTCATGCCATTCTCCTGCCTCAGCCTCCCGAGTAGCTGGAACTACAGGCACCCGCCACCACGCCCAGCTAATTTTTTGTATTTTTAGTAGAGGCGGGGTTTCACTGTGTTAGCCAGAAAGGTCTTAATCTCCTGACCTCGTGATCCACCCGCCTTGGCCTCCCAAAGTGCTGGGATTACAGGCATGAGCCACCGCGCCCAACCAGAAACTGACAATCTTAATTGAAGGATCAAGGTTAACATGGCCATGAAATGGACAAATTAAAAGCATGTGGCAGCTGATGGAGCACAGTGGGATATATCTGCCAGAAATGCAAAACCTCACTGTAATCATTAGGAAGTATCAGACAAACCCCAATTGAGGGATGTTCAATTTTTAAAAAACAAAACTGCCCTGTAACCTTTTAAAATGTCCAGGGCATGAAAGTCGAGGAAAAAAACAAAACAAAACTGAAGAACTGTTTTAGATAGGAGAATAAAGAGATCACAAATAATGCAACATGTGATTCTGGATTGATCTTTTTGCTTTCAAGGATGTTATTGGGACAACTGGCAATATCTGAATGAGTTGGGGATAAAATAGTAGTAATATACCAGTGTTTGTTGCATTTCAGTGCTTGTGTTACTATTATGTAGGAGAATGTCCTTGTTTGTAGGGAATATACACTGAACTATTTAGGTTCTTTTTGGTGATAAATGAGGTTTAGTATCTTTTCATGTGATTATTGACCATTTATACTTTTTTTATGAAGCCTCTATGTATATCCTTTACCCATTTTTCTATTGTTTTGGTTATTTTTTTCTCATTGATTGGTATTAGTTATTTGTAAATTAAGGAAATTAGCCCTTTGTCAGTTATAGGTATTACCAATACCCCCACTTAAAGTTTACAAATAAATCCATTGATCTTTTCCTCAAGGACAGTAAGGGATTTTGCTTAATTCTGTTTTTACATTTTAATTATTTGCTCTATCTGAAATTTACATTGGTTTAAATAATGAGATAAAGATCTAGCTGTACATTTTTTAAAATGATTAGTCAATTGCCCCAACACCATATAAAAAGTAGCCTCTCTTTTTCCCGCCTTTGAAACACAACCTATATCACAATCTAAATTCTACTTTATTTTGACCTAATTTTGGACTCGTTTCTGTTCTTAACTATTTCTTCTCCAGGGCCAACCAAACTCTTTTCATTAATAACATGCTTTGGTAGAGTATTGTCCAATAGAACCTTCTACAATGATGAAAGTATTCTCTGTTTACTGTGTCCAGTATAGTAGCCACCATCACATTGAGCCTGGAGAAGTGGCTAGTGCGACTAAGGACCTGAATTTTTTATTTTATAAATTTCTAATTAATTTAAACTTAAATTTCAAATAGCCACATGTGGCTAGTGGCTACCATATTGGACAGCAGAGTTTTATTATCTTACTGGGGAGTTTCTACCCATTCTTTCCACAGTTTTCCAAGATATTCTCACATGTTTATTTTTCCTTCTCATAAGAAATCTAGATTTTCTGGTTTTCCAGAAAAGGTCACATTCAATTTACAGAACACTTTGGGTACAATTGTTATACTTTTAAAGTATGACATCATTAAGCCTTCTTTTAAGTCTCTCAGTAGAGTTTTAAAGTTTTCTTTATATAAATTTATACATCATCTTTTAAATCCATTTGTATATATTTAATCTTTTTTAAATTTTTATTTTGTTTTATTTGTTTGCTGTTGTAAATGGTATACTTATTTCAATGTCTTTTACTATATTTTCTCACTGATAATTATTTATATATAGTGCAGCTATGTAGGTATATTTTGTAATCTTTTGGGTAATTCTCTTTATGTTTTCAGGTTGTTGTAATTCTTCTTTCCAGTATTCAAACTTTCTAGTTACTTCTCATTTAACACCATTGGCTGCCATTTCAACGGCAGTTTTAAGTAGTTGTAGCAATGGTTAATATCCTCGTCTTGTTCCACACTTTAGTAGGTATGTTTTAGCATTTTATCATTAAGCAAAAAAAAAAATCTGTCAATTCTTGCCTTACCACTGATTTTTAACATCAGAAATGAATGTTGACATTTGTTAACATGCCTCTTCTCCTACCTTCTATGTAAGTTATATAATTTACCTCCTCTAACATATTACTACTATATATTAATTTGACCCATTTGTAATTTTTTTTTATCTACCCATGTATTCAGGAAATAAATGCCACTCAGTCACGGCATTTTTTTTGTGCAATGTACTGCTAAATTTCTTTGGTAATTATGTAAAGATTTTTGTAATATTCAAGATAATCATCTATTTTAGAACTATTCTATCAACTTTCAGTGTCAGTGGTATGCTGTCATTATTTAAAAGAATTTTGGAGGATTCTTTCTATAATAGTTTAAATAAGCTTAAATAGAGAAATATCATTCCATGGAAAGTGGAATTAATTTGCTTCTAACGCCATCTTGGCATGGCATATTTTTATGTTAATTTAGCAATAGCTTTAATAGCATGCATTGTTATATTGTTCTGTTTTCTGTCTCTTCTGGAGTCAATTTAGTAGATTCCATTCTCCTTGACTAGTTTCATCCTGATATCATTAATCTAATGCCAAATTTAGAAAGAGGATGTTTTAGAGAAATATGATGATTTTATTTTCAGTTCTGTTGCATTTAAGATGCTTATGGGACATCGAGGTAGAAACAGCCAATAAACAAATAGAATATACGTCTCAGAGCTATTTATGAGCAATAGCCACATGCATGACCGTGGTGGTTAATGAGATCACCCAAGGACAACATAAAGCAATGATGAGCAATGGCCCCTGGTGGAACCCTGGAAATGCCAACATTTAACGGGGTAGGAAGAGGAAAAGGCTTGAGAATGACAGGAGAGACAGAAAAGTCAAGAATAAAAGATCAAAATTTCCCAATGCTTCAGAAAGGACAAATAGATAGATACTGAAGCATACCCATTGGATTTATTGTTTAGGAGATCAACAGTGGCCTCAGCAAAAGCGATTTCCAGGAAGTGTTTGAGACAAAGCCTGCTTTTGGGTGGCTGTAAAGCGCACTGAAGGTCAGGAACCGCAGCAGTAAGCGGAGGGTGTGCTTATCAGAAGCTCGGCTGGGAAGAGAAGGATCCATGAGTCTTAAGTAATTTTAGAGATCATTTTTCAATTGAACACAGGAAATGTAGACTTTTCCCTCTTTTCTCTCTCCGGAGGAGTTTCACATGAGAAAGAAAGTTTTTCCTGTGTTGTCTAATAGAGAGCTGGCCGTTGTAAAGAGCATCTGGGGACAGCTGCCTTGCCATGCACTTTGAGGGATCTGGGACACCAGGGTGATGTGGAGACGTGAAAGGAGGGCCATAAAGCAGTGTCTGTCCCCAGTGGAGTCAGCACCAAGGGCAAGGGCTGGAAACCGAGGGGCTTGCACATCACTAAGGAAACCAAAGTGGAGGAACTTAGACAAAAACCTGGTGGAGGATGCTCAGGAGACAGTAATGAAACCATCGATTCACAGGCTGCTCTCAAGAGAAAAGGGGAAGAAAAATGAAGAGGAACACAAACTGAAGGCAGGATTTTTAGGGAAATATTTACAAATGCTTGAAAACTATAATTAATGTAAAGCAAGGATAGCTGATAAATAAAATATCTAAAATGCAAATGAGAGCTTCATGGCTTAGAAAAATCAAGTTGAGTCTGACTACTTCACTCAGCCCTCAATAAACACCATCCATCTACCCTTCAGTGCACCCAGCCCCCGTACACACATGCGTGTGCATACATATGCACACGCACACACAACGCAGAGATACAACTTTATCATAGTGTGAAATGCTGTCGTATTTGGCAACATTGCTATATTTTCCCCCAATTTGCTGTCCAATTTATTTTAATTATTTATATTTAGGAAACCCTCTTCCAAGAACAAAACCACCTATTATTTAAGGTTCTGCTGTTATTAACTAGCACTGCAACTTTACAATATTCAATGTGCTTGCTTTCAACTTGCATTGTCTAATTAAATCCTCCAATAATCCATATAAAAGCAATGATCATTTATACTTGCTGTATCTACAGAATTACATTCTCCATGAGGAACTTTGAAATACCCACAAGCATTCCACCAGCACGCCTTTGCAAGTGAATCTTCCCAATTTTCATTCAAAACTTCCGTTGAGTCCTAATAGGACTGGGGTCTGGGCGCAAGTGTGAAAGACTCTGGGATGGGCAGAACCAGGCTTGGCGATAGAGGCTTAGCCTGACTAAATAAGGCCTGGGAGTGTACCGCTCCCTGCAGAAGCTAGGGGTGCAGCCCAATTGTTGTAGGTATGATGCCCAAAGGCTAAAACAAGCTCCTGGCAAGCACCAAAGGAAAGCTGAGACTCAGGAAACTCACCCCCAACAGGGGCCCAGCCCCAACAGAGCAGGGGATAGGCAGGTCTAGGCATACACCAGTCCCCAGACAGGAAGGCCGGGGTTCCAGGGGAGGCCCAGTCACAGATACAAAGCCCATGTCCATGCAGTCTGCTCAGGAGGAGAGGAGGGGCATCTGCTCACTTGCAACCTTTGATCATGATACTCAAATACGCAACAATCTTTCTACATACCCCTAGGGTAGGGGTTCCCGGGGTAGGGGTCTCCAGCCCCTGGGTGATGGACTGGCACTGGTCCGTGCTCTGTTAGGAACCAGCTGCACAGCAGGAGGTGAGCAGTGGGCAGGTGAGCAAAGCTTCATTTCATCTGTATTTAGGGTTCCTCTCATTGCTCACTTTACTGCATGAGCTCCACCTCCTGTCAGATCAGCAGCAGCAGTAGATTCTCACAGGAGTGCGAACTGTGTTGTGAACTGTGCATCTCAGGGATCCAGGTTGTGTGCACCTTATGAGAATCTAATGCCTGATGATCTGCCACTGTCTCCCATCACCCCATGACAGATGGGACCGTCTAGTTGCAGGAAGACAAGCTTAGGGCCCCCACTGATTTTACATTATGGTGAGGTGTATAATTATTTCATTATATATTACAATGTAATGATTATAGAAATAAAATGCACAATCAATGTAATGCACTTGAACCATGAAATCTTCCCCTACACTGGTCCGTGGAAAAATTGTTTTCCATGAAACTGGTTCCTGATGCCAAAAAGGCTGGGGCCCCTGCCCTAGGGAATTCATATTTGCACACTTAGGGGTGTTTTATTCTTCATTCTTTGCGAATAAATTAGCTTCGTCTTTTCCAAAAGAAAACAGAAACTATCACATGAAGACTAGCACATCTTCCCACTGAAAACTTTTATCAACTTACCTCTCTCTGTCCTCATATCTCACTTTCCCTCCTCGTATGATGGATACAGCAATCTCTGTGCAGTTATCTAACACAGATAGATACTGAATTCTGGCTGTACTGAATTCCATCCTCTCTTATCTACCCAAGAAGTTAATTTCTATAATTATTCCACTTTCTACTGCAATTTTCATGCTAGAAATAAATTCCTTTTTGCCACCACATCCCCTTATGGGTATCGCCTCTTCTCTGCTTCTCTCTTCACAGAACTCCTTCCAAGGGCTGTTAGTGCTTTCCATGTCCATGTCCTCAACACTGACCCTGTCCCCTCTGCAACCCACTCCAGTTATCTTCTGTCTCCTTCTATCCATTGAAAGGCCTCATGTCAGGGCCCCCGGCAGCCTCAGTGTTGCCAAACCCAAGGTTCTGTTCTTTGTCCTCCTCTTACTCAAACTCCCAGCAACATTCATCCCAACCATCTGCTCTGATAACAGCCTTGTCTACCTGCTCCTCCAGCTCCTCCCAGCTCACAGGTCGCTGCCCCATCTCCTGGGGTGGCTCCTCCTCCTCCCTCTCCCGCAGGGGCAGGGCTCAGGCCACTCTCTTCTCCAGCTGCACTCTCTCAACATGTATATAGTCCAGTGGCTCGCAATAGGGGACAGCTTTGCCCTGCAGGGGTCACTTGACAATGTCTGAAGACACTTTTGTCACAAGGTGGGGAGATGCCACAGGCATTCGTGTCTGGAGGCCTTGGATGCGGCCAAACATCCTCCAACACACAGGACAGCCCCCACTGCGCTTACTCCGCATGGAAGGTCCACAGTGCCTGTTCTGTCCAGCAACCCTATTCTAGTGCATGGTTTTAAGCCATTTTATACACAGATGACAGAGTCACAGGTTGATATGCCCAGCACTAACCACCCCTCTAATTTGTATGTCCAACCGCCACCTCACTATTCTTATTTGAATGTCTAAATAGGTGATTTAGAATTAACCTCTGACACAGCTCTTCATTTTCCTCCAAAGTCCACTCTTTCTTGGCCATTTCCATCTCAGCCAATACCACCAGTTATATAGACCAAAGCCCTAATAGTCAATCTTTATTCTTCTCTGATCCTTATAAGACACAGCCCATCCAGCAGCAAAGCTCATCGGCTCTGCCCTCATAACCCACCTTAAAGCTGAGCATGTCTCACAGTATCCAGAATGTGTCTCCCCAAGCCTTCACTGTCTCTGGGTTGAATTTCTGCATTTGTCTTCTAGTTCTCCTTGCGTCTATTCTTAAAGCCTGAAAATCTGCTTTCTATGCAAAAGAGTTATCTTTTCAATACATTAATCCCATCATGCCATTCTCTTGCTTAAATACCTCCCAATGGTTTCTCATTGAGCTGAGAGTAAAATCCTCCTCCCCACTGCGGCCTGCAGCTCAGCCTGAATTTCCCACCTGCCTCCTCCTTCAGCTCAGCCTGCCTTTCCCACCTGCCTCCTCGTGCTGCCTCCCTCCCTCCTACCAGCCTTTCCCTAAGCCTCAGAAACACCAAGGACATTTCCTATTTGCAGCCTTTACAGTTTCTGCTCGCTCGGCCCGGAGCATCCTGGCCCCGGTCTCCATGGGGTGCTCACCGTTGTTGAGGTCTCTGTCCAAACATGCCTCCCCAAAGAGGCCTTCCCTGGCTGCCCTATGGAAAGGCTGCACGCCCTCCTCCCATATCTTACCTTGCTTTATTTTGCATCACAAAACACACTGCTATTTGAAACCAAGTCATCATCTACTATTTAATATCAACGCATTAGCTCTCTTTCTCCCTAGCATGTGAGCCCCAGTCCAAGCAAGGATGCTGTCTTTTCACCACCTCCTGCCCAGAATCCAGAACAGAGCTGCATATAAAAGGAGCTCCCAATACATGCAGAGTGACTTCTGTGTCTTCTGCGACAGATAGAGTCAGGACAGAGGGCGGGGGTGGGGGAGTACAGGAAGGAAAGGGTGTGCTCCGTCTTTTTAGTGATTACGCTCATGCTCACAAAACCTCGTCTGTGAGTTTTTCCATACATTGTCTCATTTATCCAGGGGTGTGGTCCCAGTACTCAGGCCTCTCGGCAGGGCATTCTGAGACAAGGGACAGAAGGACTGACTGCTAAGTGGGGGCAAGTGGGGCTGAGATGTAGATTTGCACACGCCCTCTCTCTTTCCATAGTAGACCTGAGAACAAGGGTATGAGGCAGGAGTGAGAGCCAGGCTCTAAGGCGGAGAAGATCACACAGAAAAGACAGCGCTTGGGAAAACTCACAGAGTGCCATAGAGTTTCCATACTATATGATATATTAAATTAGGTAAGAAAATTGCAGCCCAGTACTTAAAGACCACTTTTTGAAACTTCCAGATGTGTGTGATTTGGAGATAAATATTTGCATATCTTTCCTTTAATTACGTTTTTTTAAGAGAGTATGTGGAGAAGTTAAATACTCATGATTGCACGTAAATGTTACCAAAAGTATATGGAATGTCTAATCATCATTAATAATGGCTAAACTGTATTGCATGTTTACCAAGTACCAGGAACCATCCTAAGGGCTTACCTGGATTTCTTTGTTAAATCCTTACAACATCCCTATGAGGTAAGATTCATTATTGTCCCTGTCATTTGAGAAAGGAAGACCTAAGCTTACAGATGTTATGCAACTTGGGCTCTGCATCACTTTTCTGTCTTGTTCCAGCAATTTCACATGAGAGGCAAGACACAGTGAGAATAAATCATATAGTTCAGGAGTAAAACAAGCTTTAGTGTCTGCAGATTACTTTTAAAAAAATCCTAATGGAAATCAAGCATTTTGAAGAGAAAATACATAAGAAAATACTGTAGTGGTCTGTCTCAGTCATCTAGAAAGCATTTCATTATCTTGGAAGTAAATGGTACATGATAAAATAAATACTCTATTTCCCTACATCTGGCTCAGCATCGCAGTTCTCCTAGTTATTTGTTCCTGTATTCCCAAATGAAACAGAGTCCAGAGATAGGAATCTTCAGGAAGCCACTGGGTCCTTAGAGTCTGAATCTGGGTGTTGCGGGAAGGTTGACGCCACTTCTCTTCCGTGCGGGCAAAGGCAATGAGAAGAAGGAGCCAAGCTCCCTGCAAACTTTGTACACGTGCCTTTGTGCCTTGCCTACACCTCACTGTGACTCTGTGAAATAGACATTACTCTTTGATTAATTTCACTGTGTGCAGCTGAACCACTGAGTCTCAGGGAGGTACTTTCATGGTTGCAAAGCAAATCTTACGTTGAAGCTGGAATCCTAGGCTTCCGCCTGATTATCAGAAAGGAGGGTATTTGCAGACAAGGGAACTATTTGAAAATAACCACAACTTTAAATAAACAAGCAAGAAAACATAAATAAATGAATAATATTCCAAAGAATGCCAAAGATGTGTTGTGTCCCTGCAAGTGTGCTGAACTGTACTGAACTGACCAAGGCACTCCAGTTCAGTGGGCTTGCTGAGGACCCAAAGCTCAATGTCATTCACTCACTGTTGACAGCAAGGGCTTTGCCTATTAAAGGTCTTCCCCACCAGGCACAGGTGTGTATTGGAGAGAAGAGCTGAGAATACTGGGTCATGGGACCTTGCACAGCCAGACTGTTAAGGACTAGAAGAATATTTTCTAATCCACAGCTCTGGGATCTATAAAATCTGCTAGAAGCTATGAGAATACAGACAGGCTACACCCTGATCACCTGGCAATATTCAGATGCAGTGCAGGAGACACTGAATTCAGAAGCTGATGGAACATTTTTCCTAAATAAATCAAGTTGTTCAGGTGAGCCGACCAAATGACAAAAAACTGTAAAGTATTTTTTAAACTTTTATTATAGATTACGGTGGTAATTGAAAAGTCAAGAAAATTAACCCACTATAAAAAAATATTTGAGCATGTAACTATATTTACAAGAAGCAGGTTGGAATTTTCAGGGACAGCTTGTGGAAATGAAGGTCCCCCATGGTCCATCGCAACCAACCGTGTTCCTGACGACGCTGTGAGGGTGCGTGAGATGGGAGCGTGCATCCAAAGAAGGATGTGTGAGGCCGAAGTGGGTGGATCACCCAAGGTCAGGCGTTCGAAACCAGCCTGGCCAACATGGTGAAACCCCATCTGTACTAAAAATACAAAAATTAGCCGGGTGTGGTGGCAGGTGCCTGTAGTCCCAGCTACTTGGGAGCCTGAGGCAGGAGAATTGCTTGAATCCGGAAGGCAGAGGTTGCGGTGAGCTGAGATCGTGCCACTGCACTGCAGCCTGGGCGACAGAGTGAGACTTTGTCTCACTTAAAAAAATATATATGTGAACAAAAGCATTGCACGGAAAACACTTTTAAACACGTTCACAAATAACAAGGATGGGGTGGAATTAATGGCCATCCTAAAAGAGCTGAAGCATTTTCTCAATCTGCCCAAGAAAGAAAAATTAAGAGATTTGAACCACTAAGAAATAATGTAGATTCTGCAGAACCCGATATTGACATCAGATAAATAAAGAAACAGTTATAAGTATTCACATATATAAATTACTGGGTCCAAACTGCCTCCATCCCAAGTAATTAAGAGAATTGACTACAACATTTCAAATGTTACTTTTGAAAAATCATGTAGAGTTGTAGTAATATCACAATGCCATAGAGAAAGTTAATGATTATGGAGCTCAAAAAGGCAAAGTAAATGAGACTGTAATATTGTGATTATTTAACTTAGTGTACAGATTGATCTTGCCTTAAATAATTACCAATTAACTTCTGCTAAAAAATGTAGTAGGTATGATATGTGTATAACATACCTAGGGAAAAAGAAGTAAAATAAAAGAACATTGACCGGGCACGGAGGCTCGTGCCTGTAATACCAGTAATTTGGGGGGCCAAGGCGGGTGAATCACCTGAGGTCAGGAGTTGGAGACCAGCTTGGCCAACGTGGTGAAACCCTGTCTCTACTAAAATACAAAAATTAGCCGAGCATGGTGGCAGGCACCTGTAATCCCAGCTACTTGGGAGGCTGAGGCAGGAGAATCACTTGAACATGGGAGGCAGAGGTTGCAGTAAGCCGAGATTGCGCCGTTGCACTCCAGCCTGGGCAACAAGAGCGAAACTCCATCTCAAAAATGAAAAATAAAAAAATAAAAGAATATTAAGGATAAACTAAAATACTGAGAATAAAAATGTGTGTGTCCCATTGAGAAAACATTTTATGAGTGCCCACTTGAGCTCCACACACAATGGGAAAGCAGAAGAAGGATGGAAGTGGTAGAAGCTTGCATTCTGGTGAGAGAGTTAGACGACTCAACTGTAATGCACAGGAAAAAGTAAATGCTATAAAAGAAGGAGCCTAAATCAAGGGTTACAGGAGGACTTAATTTTGGAAGAGGGAACAGGAAACAGAAAGTGGTCAGAAAAGGCTTGAGGGAGACTGCTTTTTGCTGGCTTTAGCATGTGGTGGGCTTTCCACTGGCTGAGGACCAGGAGAAACATGCTTAGGGAGAGGGAGCTGGTCCACAAACAGGCAGAAAGGTATGCATTATGAAGACGTGCCTTGCTAATTGAATTGCTTTTCTAAACAGTGGATAAAAAATAAAATAGAAACAGAGTGATTCTGTTAGTTAGGTTCCCTAGAAATAGGCTCTGAGTTGGAGATTCTTGCACAGAAATAACACCTATAAGAGACTGAGAATGCTATCCTTATCAAAATTCCAATGGCATTTTTCACAGAAATAGGAAAACTATCCTAAAACATATATGGAACCAGAAACACCCTGAATAGCCAAAGCAATGTTGAACAAAAAGAACAAAGCTGGGACCAGGCATGGTGGCTCACGCCCGTAATCCTAGCACTTTAGGAGGCCAAGGTGGGCGGATCACCTGAGGTCAGGAGTTCAGGACCAGCCTGGCCAACATGGCAAAATCCCATCTCTACTAAAAATACAAAAATTAGCCAGGCACAGTGACAGGCACCTGTAATCCCAGCTACTCAGGAGGCTAAGGCAGGAGAATAACTTGAACCTGGGATATGGAGCTTGTGGTGAGCCAAGATCATGCCACTGCACTCTAGCCTGGGCAACAGGGTGAGACTCCATCTCAAAAAAAGACCAAAGCTGGAGGCACCACACTGCCTGATTTCAAAATACACTACAAAGATATAATAACCAAAACAGCATGGTACTGGCATAAAAACAGACATGTAGACCAAATAGAACAGAAAAGAGAGGCCAAAAATAAATCCACACATTTATAGTCAGCTGATCTGCAACAAAGCTGCCAAGAACATAACACAGGGAATGGACAGTCTCTTCAATAAATGGTATTGAGAAAACTGGATATCCACATGCAGAAAAATGAAACTGGGCCTTATCTCACAACATACAAAAGTCAACTCAAAATGGATTAAAGATTTAAATATAAGAGTTGGAACTGTAAAACTACTAGAAGAAAACATAGGAGAAAACTACATGACATTGGTCTTGGTAGTTTTGTTGTTGTTGTTGTTGTTTTTGATATAACCCAAAAGGCATAGGCAACAAAAGCAAAACTAGATAAATGGGATTATATCAAACTAAAAACTTCTGTACAGCAAAGGAAATAATCAATAGAGTGAAGAGATAACCTACGGAATGGAAGAAAATATTTGCAAACCAAAAATCCTATGAGTTAATTATACAAAATATATAAGGAACTCAAACAATTTGATAGCAAGAAAACAAATAACCCAATTTAAAAATGGGCAAAGGATCTGAGTAGACATTTCTCAAAAGAAGACATACAGATGGCAAACAGGTACATGAAAAAATGGTCAGCATCAGTAATCATCAAGGAGATGCAAATTAAAACCATGATGAGATATCTCTTCACACCTATTAGAATGGCTATTATCAAAATGACAAAAGATAGCAAGTGATATGGTTTGGCTGTGTCCCCACCCAAATCTCATCCTGAATTTTAATCTCCATAATCCCCACATGTCTAGGGAGAGACCTAGTGGGAGGTGATTGGATCACAGGGGTGGTTACCCTCATGCAGTTCTCATGATAGTGAGTGAGTTCTCACAAGATCTGATGGCTTTATAAGGGGCTCTTCCCCCTTAGCTCCTCACTCACTCTCTCTCACCTGCTGCCATGTAAGGTGTATCTCTTCCACTTCTGCCATGACTGTAAGTTTCCTGAGGCCTCTCCAGCCATGCAGGACTGTGAGTACTTTATACATTACCTAGTCTCAGGTAGTATCTTTATAGCAGTGTGAGAATGAACTAATACAGCAAGTGTTTGTAAGGATGTGGAAAAAGAGAACCCTTACACTCTGTTAGTGGGAGTGTAAATTAGTACAGCCATTATGGAAAACAGTATGGAGGTTCCTCAAAACTTTAAAAATAGAGATACTGTATAATCCAGCAATCCCACTTCTGGGTATATAGATGCAAAGGAAATTAAATCAGTATGTTGAAGAGATATCTGCACTTTCATTTTCATTGCAGCATTATTCACAGAAGCCAAGACATGGAATCAACCTAAGTGTCCATCAATCGATGAATGGATAAAGAAAATGTGGTACATATACACAATGGAATACTATTCAGCCTTTAAAAAGAAAGAAATTGGCTGGGCACAGTGGCTCATGCCTGTAATCCTAGTACTTTGAGAGGCTGAGGCAGGAAGATCACTTGAGTGCAGGAGTTTCAGACCAGCCTGGGCAACATAGCAAGACCATGTTGCTACCAAAAAAAAAAAAAAAAAAAAACCAAAATAAAAAGAAGGAAATCCTCTCATTTTTGACAACATAAATGAACCTGGAGGACATTATGCTAAGTGAAATATACCAGTCACATAAAGACAAAAACTGCGTGATCTCACTCATATGTGGAATCTAAAGTCAAATTCATAGAATCAGAGAGTAGAACGGTGTTTAGCAGGAGCCTGGGGAAGGAAAGTGGATTGGGAGATGTTGGTCAAAAGGCACAAAGTTTTGATGAGACAGGATGAATGAGTTCTGGAGATCCACTGCAGTATGGTGAAGCTGGTTAATAATAATGTATATTTGAAAAGTGCTAAGGGAGTAGGTCTTAAATGTTCTCACGACAAAAACATGAGAAGCATGTGAGGTGATGGATATGCTAATAAGCTTGATTTAATCATCCCACAGGGTATAGCATGCGTCTGTGGAAACATCACATTGCTCACTGGAAATGTATGTAGTTTTTATTTGTCAGTTAGGCCTTAATAATGCTGGAGGCAGGAAGAAAGAGGAAGAAACAGGGCTGGGCAGGAGAGGTTAGACTGCCTGGAGGAGGTCCCAGGCAATCTCCACTTGAGGCCAAGGGGCTGGGGTTTTGTGCCTGTACATTAGCCAGCCCATTCAGGCTGCTGGAGGAAGGGGTAACCTTGAGCGAAGCAGCTCCTGTCTGAGGCGGAAGGCAATTCCCAGGGTGAGACCCAGCCATCAGTGGCTCACATCCCAGTGCCTGGGGAGAATCTGTTCTGTAGGAGGGTTGGGGCAGTACTCATCAGCAGCCTCCACAGTGACCCATGATGTAGTAAAGGATAAACTCCAAAATGTTTGAAAGTGTTTGCATCATCGAGGTCTATTTTAATTAAAAGAGCCAATGGGATTAAAAATCATGGTAAACTGATCCTTTGTAGTTCATAAGCGTGATGAGTAGGATTTCACACTCATGTGTGAGATATGCCTCCCTCAAACCTTATAAATGATGACGGTATGTTAAAAAAAATGGTAAACCACATAAGATTCCATGGGAATTTTTGTGGCATGTAAAAACATGACTTCCTGCTTGTATTAGGCCATTCTTGCATTGCTATAAGGAAATACCTGAGGCTGGATAATTTTTAAGAGATTTAATTGACTCACAGTTCTGCAGGCTGTACAGGAAGCATTGTGCTGCCATCTGTTTCTCAGGAGGCCTCAGGAAGCTTCTACTCACGATAGAGGGCGAAGTAGGAGCACGCACATCACAAGATGAAAGCAGGAACAAGAGGGAGGTGGGGGGTAAGGTGCCATGTACTTAACAACCAGACCTCACCAGTACTCACTCACTAGGGCAGGGATGGCACCAAGCCATGAGGCATCCACCCCATGACCAAAGCACACCTCCCACCAGGCCTCGCCTCCAACACTGGGGATTCCATTTCAACAAAACATTTGAGGGCTATCAAATATTCAAACTCTAGCACTGCTGTTCTAATGAGTTAGAAGTTGAAGATGCACCAATATATGTAACGGAAAGATAACAAGAGGACTGTAAGCCATTCCCATGGGTGTGCTGTCCTTCATGAAGGAGCAGGGCCAGCAGCCTACCCATCATTGCAGGACTTGCACTGAGCCAGGTCAGCAGGAGCAGAAACAGCTTTATACTGATGGGGACTACAAAGTTTTAACACCCAGGTCCACCAAACATTCACCCTCACACCCAGACCCTCATACACGTTTGCAAGACTGGACAAGATGGGTCTGCCTGTTCCATCGAGACGAATTGCCCTCCCTGTGGCGAGAATGAAACCCACGACTTGGGTGTTATTAGCACAACCTCTCATCAAATTGACACCACCAGCCATAGATTACGATAATAAGAAAATAAGGCAAATGCAGCTAAGCTGATATGTCCAAGTTGGAAAAACTAATTTCAGCTTAGAAAAACAGCACACTAATGAAGCTTTTAAAAATTAACTTGTGATTAAAGATCATACAGAGAGGCAATGTTGGTGAAAAACCACAAAGAACATCAAAACAAGCATGAGTTCAGAGTCTGGAAATGTAACCAGAAGGTTATTGTTTTTAAATATACAGAGAAGACACATATTTGTTTCCTGTTTATGATATATATATATATTAGAAAACAAGAAAATTATTTTTTGTCAATCTACCACTAATCAGTGTGACAAAAATCCATGACCCTCCAGGAATTTGACCAGCTCTCCAGGCAATGGATTCTTCAAATGAGAGCAAGTTGAAGTACTTCTGGTATCAGAAGATGTAGTCAGAGTCCCTGAGCCCAGAGGGGGTTCTTAATCTATGCCTGAAAATGATTGAAATGGACATCAGTGGAGGCAGATAAGCTTTGGAAATCTTTAAGCAGACAAAAAAAAAAAAAATTGAATAAGTAAACCTAGAAGAGTACCTGGCACACAGCGGAGGCTCAACATGTGCTGGATTAATTCATTAATTCATTCAAAATTATGCTGGCAGTCAGTTTATGACAAATAGATTAAGACAGCGCACTGATGCACTGCCATTAGGGTATGATTAGTAAACCAACTTTATACCAAAGAATTCCTTTTTATGGAAAAAGTACAGTCAATTTTTTAAAACTTTAGGCAATACTGCAGAAGTAAAGGAACCATGGTGAACGAACATGATTATTTTTATAACATTTCCCAAAGTAAAAATTTCAGCTGAAAATAAAAAGAAACCTTTATAAATTGGAATAAATGCAGACTGGAGTGATTCTCTAGCACAGTGACCAACATTTGGACACATCACATAAGTCTTAAAGGTCACAGAATGAGTCTAGTTATATATGTTTTTCCATTCCAGACAGCTTGAAATTTAGTGTCTAATTCAAAAGTCCAAAACTATAAAACTCCTGAAAATAATCTTTCCAAATGACTAGTTTACTTTCTCCCTGGAACTGAAAATAGGATGGAAGGGAAGTCTAATTCTGAGAAAGTAGAATCTCCTTCTGATGTTTTGTTTCTAAAAATAGTAAACATTTTACTTAACCAGAAAGGGCTAAATTTCATATCTCAATTTAAAAGTATTTGCAGGCCAGCCATAGTGGCTCACATGCATAATCCCAATGCTCTGGGATGCTGAGGCAGGAGGATCACCTGAGTCCAGGAGTTCAAGACCAGCCTAGTCAACATAGTGAGACTACCGTCTCTACAGAAAATTAACCAGGGGAGAGGTGGTGTGCACTTATGGTACTCAGGGGGCTGAGGCAGGAGGATCACTTTGAGCCCAGGAGTTAGAGGCTGCAGTGAGCAATAATCGTGCCACAGCACTCCAGCCTGGGTGACAGAGACCCCTGCCTCTAAAAAAGACAAAACCACCACCACCACAGCCAAAAATCCAGTATTTGTGATCCCTTTCAAAGCACTGATTCTTCTGCTTCTCAGAGCACTCAGATTGCATCTGATCTTTGCTTGCCAGAATCATCATTTTATGGTTTAGCAAGGAGCTGTCTGCAGGCTTTGCCCCAGTAATAGTTCCAAAGACGTTCAGCCACAGCTTGAATAACCTGCACCTGAGCACAAATGTGGCATTCGTAGTCAAGCACCATCGTTCCCCTTCAGTTCGGTAGTCTCGTGACTTTTTTAAGTAGTAATTCCACACCTGTCAAATGCTGTTGGAAGAGACCCTTGAATAGTTCTAGGAGAACCCTCCTCTGGGAAGAAATCTGGGACAGAAGAATTTTTCTTAAGAAGGAAGAAAAGATGGATGAGGAAAGCGCTGACTTCCTCTCATGAGGACCAACAGGCTCCACAGTTCCTTTAGTGGCTGTGTCAGCAAGATGCCCAGAACTGTCTCCAGGCGACAGCAGAGGTCAATTTCAGGTCCACAGAGTCCCACTGAGCTCCTATAATTTAGAACCTAATTCAATTCTAACCTGATGGTGAAATTATCCCACAGTTTGCTTCTGGGCATTGAAATAAATAATAAAAAACAGCAAATTTAATACTGCCATTGTTGACATTCTCTACAGTGGCATCAGAAACTCCTCAAAGTCCTATTTACCTCCAAGTAGCCATCTTCATAGTACATTGTCCTTTGTGAAAGCTCTTTGCAAAGAGAACGTATGTCTATATATGTAATATTTGTACCATGCATTACAGTTTTTAAAGAGCTTAATATGAATCTTCTTTACTACACAGCACTCCTTTAAAATAAAGCATTCAATAACCAATTTTTAATCTCTTCACTGTAGCACAGGTAACTGTGTCCTTATGTTAGGAAATTATGCCCCTTAGAATACCAGCTATTCCAATTTATCAGCCTAAAATGTATATGGAGTACTTACTATAAGTCTACACACATAGCATTTTTTAGTGTAATAAAATATTCACTATTTTAATGGACAAAACATCCGAAAGAGATTCTACTTTCTCAGAATTAGACTTCCCTTTCCTCCTCCTATTTTAAGTTCCAGGGAGAAAATAAACTAGTTATTTGGAAAGCTTATACTTAGTGGAGTTTTATAGTTTCGACTTTTGAATAGACATTAAATTTCATGCCATCTAGAATGGAAAAACATATATAACTAGACTCATTCCACAGCCTTTAAGACTTATTTGACGTGTCCAAATGTGTCCAACTATGTGTCTACATGTCTGTTTATTGCTGATGAAAACAGCAACAGTAATTCACCTTCAAAATCCCTAAAATGTGGTTGAATAAACAAGTAAAGAACGCGGGATGGTGTATAATGCCGAACTGCTGTAGGTGCAGAGTTAGGGAGGGAAAAACCCAGAAGGTTATCAGAGCCTCAGACATTCAGAAAAGACTTCCTGGAGGAGAGAGGCCTTCAACTAGGCCTCGAAGGACAGTATTTGGAGAGAGAGGAGGAGGTAGGTAAGGTGTCCCTGCCAGTAATTACAGCCTCGTGAAAGAAGCCTGCAGGGCAGAAATGAATATGGTATTGAGATGGCAGAGGAGAGAGGTCAAGGGTGCCGCAATCTTCAGGCACAACTAAGAAGATCCCTGCAAAGGCAACGGCTCCTCTGGGCCAGCAGAGAAAGTGGAGACCCCAAACAGGGGCTCTCAAGATAGGATGGGACTGCGGCTGGGAGCGGCACCACCTTTGGGAGGCTGGCAAGGCGGGCAGGCCCACGGGGGAGCCGTGGCTTGCTGGCTGGGCTTTCTCCTGCCAGCAGCACTGGCGTCCTCCAAAATTGCTTCCTACGGCTTTTCTATTTCTCTTAACTTCATCCACTATCTCTTCTTGTGTCCTGTGACCCACTCACTGCCATGCCACTGAACATGCTGTTAGAACAAGAAAACAGTAGTCTATGTCATGTTAATCACATCCTGCTCGATCCTGGCCAGAGTTCCCTGCCCATACCCTTTATAAAGCAGTGGACAGTCCCCAGATGGGCTTGCTGGAAGTCTGCACCGGCACTGCATGCAGGAGAGCCCCGGGCTGCTCTGACCACACTGACATGCTGGGTTGTCACACCCTGCACGGATGCAGATAATTCCATACAGAGGGGCCAGCAATTTTGCAGGTCTTGACAACTATGAGCCCAGATCTGCTGAGCCAGGATGCCTCAGCAAAAGGTGACTTCACATAGGGTGGCTTGAAAAGGGAAGCAATCCTGGCTGACTGCATCCCTTCCCCAGGACCAGCACCCACCAGGTGACTCCTTTTACCCTTAACAAACTCCATCTGCCAGTCAGAGCCCCTTATCCACGAGCTTGCATAGTTTCAGAATCACTCTCAACAAGCAGAGATCCATTTGCCTCTCTGAGGTGGGACCGTACAGGTGCAAGAGCCTCTTTAGACCATTGGTTGTAGATTGGCCATGATAAACAGCCTCACCCAAGAATGCTGAGCACGTGGTTACTGCATGTAAACAAGTCCCGGCTTCACTCTCAGCTGGAGCTGGCACTACGTTGGTATTTATGTAACGCTGCATTGGCAGACATTTCATCTGCAGTATATGTTGAAATAGACAGATAATGATTTAGAACAAATAAAATAAGCTACTTCTGAAGATGACTTGAAGTGGGCACTGACTTGCTGGGACTCTCAGGCCAGCCTCTACCACCCAAGGCGGCCCTCTGCAGAACACAAAGGTCCAGCCTAGAAGGGAGTGGCTGAGGTGAGTGCCTCAGGACAGGCCAACGCAGTGATGTTCATTCCAAGCATATTTATGATGAAGAGAACCCAGGAGAGCTGAAGATTAGCGTCACACTTTTATAATAGAGAAGAGCTCACCTGCACCAGGTGCCGTGTCCCTCTGGGGCCTGGCTACTCCAGAGGCTCCTCCGCTGCTTCAACGTGCCCGAGCCCCAACCTGCAAGTCCTCCTGATAGAGTAGCTCTTAGCTCCAGCCTGCATGTCAGACCAAAGCCCACACTTTATCCACTTCTTACTTTGTTTAGTAAGAAGGGAAGGAAAAAGGAAAAAAAAAAGAGGAAAGGAGGAACAAAGGAAGAGGAGAAGGAAGAAGGCAGTGCAGTAAGGGAAGGGAAAGGTGGGAAGGTGTGGAAATAAGGAGCAGAGATGGGAAGGGGCAGAGGAAGGTGGCTCTGTGGTCCTGGGCTTGTTCATGGCAAAACACACTTATACTTTGAGGGTGTTCCGCTTCCCTAAGGCACACTGGGGAAGGTCAACAGTTTCCTGTGGACCAGCGAGAAGAGGAGCCCTGTTCAGGAACAGCAGGCAATAGGAAGAGACAAAAGTGATTGATTCCCTGAGGTGCCACAGCAGGAAGAACAGTCCAGGCATGGCCTCAGAGCACAGCAAGGTAAAGAGCACACCTCACCTACCCCCCCAGCCCACGCTCCCAGCAGGAGGCCCTGGCCCTGCACAGCCAGCCCCTCCACCTCTCCTCCAGGAGCCTCCACCCCTGAAACCAGCCCTCAGCCCTCTCCCAACTCTGCTCCTCCAGCTGAAATACTGCCCCTCACACCAGGGCTGCATCCCTCTGGGACTGCAGCTGGAGTGGCCCTGCCAGTGTAGCAAAGGGCATCTCCCGGGAGGAGATGGTCTCAACAACTTCAAACACATTTTCTGTTTTCTCTTGTATTGTGATGTTACAGAACACGCTCAGCAGGAATTTGTCCCCCAAGAAGTATTCTTTGCTGCAACCCATCTTCAATTCACAATGGGAATAACCTGCTCACTATCCTTTGTATTTTTCTCACCTACTTTCATGTTTTTTACATCTCTGTTAGGAGATTTAAATTATTTAGGGACAAAGATGAAGGTGTGTGAATGGATGGATGAAGAGATGGCTGAACTGATTGATGAACAAAAAGTTCACCTGCCAGTAAAAAACAGAGGAGTGGAGTAGAATGCAGGAGGCTGGAGGCTGCAAGCGGCATTTTACAGTTGACCTAGATGGTAATTTGGAGAGAGAGAGAGAGAAATGACACCAGCCTTGAACTTGAGAGATGCCATTTTCTAAATTACCCTGTGTGGCTAAATGACTTTTGCATGCTAGCCCAAAGAAATAAGTGCCATGCATTTCATTGTGTGAGAAAACATATTATGAGTTCAAGAAAATAAGAGGAAACATTTTAACATCAAGATGGGAAGGGATAAAGACAGTCCAAGAGGCCATGGAGGGGGCTGGATACAGCTGTCCATGTGAGAAATGGCAGTGACTTCTGTGTGTTAGGGGCAGAGGAGATGGAGAAAATGGAAATATTTGAAAAATATTGAAGACATATAAAGGACAGGTCTTAATAACAGAGAATTGTGAGTGAGGAAGAAGGATGGGTAAAAGATAACTCCTGGATTTCTGTTCTGAAAACAAAATTCTGAAAGGGGAAATGGAATGAAGAGCAAGTTTGTAGGGGGGGAGGGAAATTGTAAGTTGCACTGTCCTTCATTGTTAAGATTTCACCAAATGAGAGACATTCAAATAGAAATATTCCCTAAATAATAAGACATTTTGTCCTGGGACTCAATAACAAATGCCTGGTGGGAAATAATAGATTTTATTCAGCCATTTAAGAGTGTTCAGGTCTTAGGGGATAACTATCATCATTAATGGAAGAGCACTCTTGTCATTAATGATGGAGATGGTCCATAGAAAGTGACACAGAGCGGGGACAGAAGATGATCTAGGGTGCAGTTCTGAGTCTCACCCTCTGCTATGGTTTGGGTATGGTTTGGATAGAGCTTGTTTGGCGCTGCCAAGTCTCATGTTGAAATGTGATCTGCAATGTTTGAAGGGAGGCCTGGTGAGAGGTGTGTGGCTCATGGGGGCAGATCCCTCAGGAATGGCTTGGTGCCATTCTCAGGGGAGTGACTTCTCATGGGAGTGGATGAGTTCTCACTCTTAGTTGCTGCAGAAACTGGTTGTTGAAAAGAACCTGGCAGCTCCTCCTCTCTCTCTTGCTTCCTCTCTGGCCATGTGATCTCTGCACACACCAGCTCCCCTTCATCTTCCACAATAAATGGAAGCTTCCTGAAGCCCTCACCAGAAGCAGATGCTGGTGCCATGTTTCTTATATAGCCTGTAGAGCCATGAGCCAAGATAAACCTCTTTTCCTTAAAAATTATCCAGCCTCGGCATGCCTTTATAGCAGCCCCAACAGACTAAGACACCTACATTTAAGGGACAGACGACTCCCAAAGGAGACCAAGCAGATGTAGCCACAGATGTAGGTCAAAAACCATGAGAATTTACTTCTATGGGCACCAAAAAAAGAATGTGTTTAAACAAAGAGAGTCAAAAATTTCTCTTGGAGGCAAAGTAAAATAAAGGCTGAAAAATGTCCATTGAACTGAGCGACAATGCTGTCTTGGGTAAAGCAGTTTTCATATAGAGGTAAAACAGAAGCCAGATTATAATGGGTAAAAAAATAAATGAGAGTTGAGGAAGACAGCAAGTACAGGCAACTATTTTTAAAAAGTTGATTTTGAAGAAGGAAAGTGGAGCCAAATGTTGGTGGCGTTTTGGGTTAGACAGAGACTTGCTAGTTTTAAGACGAAAAGACACGACTATGTTTAAATGAAGAAAGATATGAGCTCCATGAAACTGAAGGTACAAAAAAGAAAGGCTATAATCTATTGTACAAGGCCCCTGAGGAGGTGGGAAGACATAGCGGAAGAATTTGCCTGAAATGAGAAGGGGCTCACCTCTTCCATCGTAAGCCGGCCGAATGGGAGTTGTGGGCATGACTGGAGCAGTTCAGACGCACCACATTTCCTGCTGCTCTAATCTCCCCCAACCTGTCATATTTCCCCTTTTGCATGTGACAGTCTAATGATAATCCTGAAGCATATACAGATATATTTCTTCTCCATTGATAAAACATCATATAATCTTCTGGAGACACAGGCTCCATTAAAATAATTTCTCAATTTCCCCATTGTACGTAACTGCCTTCCATGAAGCTTGCCACTAAAATATCACTTGACTGAGAGGAGGTGGTGTTGGTGACTAGAAAATGTATGACTTGAGAGCATGGTGTTCTTTTACTTGTGGAATATGAAATATCTGCTTCCAAATTCCTCAAGGTCCTTCTCCTTGGAGAGGGGGTTTTCCTCTTGCCAGATCATGCCATTCATCCCCTGTGTTAATGTCTATAGACTAGCAAGGAAATGTGACTAAAATTCAACAGCTTGCCAGCACCTAAGAGAAATTATCAGAAATATTGTCCACTTCCTCTTATATATTTCTCTCTGGAAAGTTTTTTCAATTTCACAAGGTTTTATCATCTATATTATAGGGATTTGTTTTTAATTCTTCACAATTTCCTTACACTCCTCCAAAGGAATCTTTAACATGTACAGTTTTCTTTTTCAATTCTGCCCTTGGTGAGTCAATTTATAGTGTGGTTTGATATTTTATTATTGTCAAATATTGCTTATAAGAGAGAGGTTTTGGTTTGGTAACAACTAAACACTAAAATAAAAAGAAAGGAAAAAAGTTGTTGTTTTTTTGTTTGTTTTTGTTTTTTTAAAGAGAGGCTTTGGGAAAACTGGCAAACTTTCTGCTCTTCCAAAGGTTACTTGTTATATGACTGATCTCCAAACATTTGTTTATCTGGAAAAATCTGTTTGTGTTTCTGCCTATGTTAGGGCAACAATGGCTACAAGATACTTTGAAAGATGGTGGGATATGCCACACACGGTGCTGTACAAACCTCAGGGTAAATCATGTTAAATAGAACTATTCTCCTCCCATTTGCCAAAGCACATCTGTTTTTCTTCAAACCAAAATGTAGTTTGATCTCCAAGTAGGTTTCCTAAACAACCTTGCCCTTCTCCATTCCTCCTAGTGCCACCTTGAGCTGGCCTTCTTCTGAATACTGTTTCATTTATTGGTAATTGTGACTTATGTATATTTATGCTTTGCTAGCTTCTTTCCTCTTTTGGAAATTAATCTCAGAAACTGAGTTGAATCTCTTCTATGTATTCCTAAGCATAGCTGTCCTTTGAGCACTCCATAAATATTTGTCTACTGACTGGTTGAAGATTTAGTCTCACACAAGTGCAGGTGAACTTCATCTCATTTTAGAACTCTGATGGGAAATATGACTGTGTTACACAAGATTCTGGGTCTTTTCCTACCCTCAGGTGAATAAAGAGACATAATCAATTAAAAATGTCTGCTATGGGACTGAAAAGATGGCAAGAAGAGGTGGAGACTGTGCCACTGTACCAAGAGTTTGCCAGTTCTTTTTAGTGGGGCATTGAATGGTTGATTGTATTAGTCTGTTTTCACACTGCTATAAAGAACTACCTGAGACTGGGTAATTTATAAAGAAAAAAGGTTTAATTGACTTATAGCTCTGCAGGCTGTACAGGAGGCATGGCTGGGGAGGCCTCAGGAAACTTACAATCATGGCAGAAGGTGAAGGGGAAGCCAGCTCATCTTACATGGCTTGAGCAGGAGGGAGAGAGCAAAGGGGGAAGTGCTACACACTTTTACAACAACCAGATCTCATGAGAACTTACTATCATGAGAACAGCAAGGGGAAAGGTCCTCCCCCATGATCCAATCACCTTCCACCAGGCCCCTCTCCCAACATTGGGGATTACAATTCAACATGAGATTTGACTGGGGACACAGAGCCAAACCATATCATTGATGGTTTGATATAGGCTTTTGAGATACATAATGTGTCGCTATTTCCTTTAATTACTTAGCATGATGAATTTTATCAACCTAAATATATATCAGTGATTTGATTGGTTAGTTGGTGGGTGGGGTTTTTTTGGCGGGGGGTGGATTCACCCTCCATTTCTTTAGTCTTGCAGTATAACTTTTGGTCACACGATTATTTCATAAACTATATTGGGATTGCATACATACATCCTAATTTGCAGTAATTTTATTTTCTTGATACAGTCTTCTGTAAATGGATTTTTATCTTAGCAAGTATTTTTTATATACATATTTTCTACCAATGTAGCTAATTTGACTAGATGTTATTAAATAGGGAGAAAATCTAGCTCTAGTTCATGTTTTCTTTTGCTTAAGGAAAACAAAAATGCTCAACTTTTGTTGAAAATGAATGTAAGGCCAATGGTAACATTATTCAAAATATAATAATGTCCTTTTTAAGATAAAGTAAATTGGAGTTGTCTCTTTGTCACCCCAGTTACTGTCTCTAAAGCCACATTTCTGTTCTCATAAGACAGGTTATATGAAAAGAAATTGAAGCACCATAAATTACATTAGTATAAGGTCACAAATTAATCACTTTATAACCTATTTTCTCTTGAAAACTCTTTCTCTATAGAAGTTCTACCAGAAAATGGCTCACACTATTGAACTTAATAGGTTATTACTACATGTTTTGCTCAGTATTTTAAGCCAAGTCATCAGGAAAAGATTATAGTTACCAGCTCCCATTGTCCTGTTTGACATCAATGAGAAGATGCTTTGTTTATATTTTCATGTGTTATTTATTCCTGTCAGAAGATATATCCATTTTATATGCAGCTAAAATTCCTGGGGCTTTTCATTAATCAACTAAACACAGGATGTGCTTTAAGGAAGAGCTGTGGAAGGGAGTATTGCCCTGCTGTGGAAGGGAGTATTGCCAAACCCTTTTAGTAAAACTGAAATTATATTTTCTTGGTTAACTGAAAAAGAAAATGTTTATGATGGTGTGGACTAGCATCACAATTAATTTTACTCTACAATTGAATTTATGGTCAAAGTGTCATATTCCTATTATTTAAGAATGTATTGTATTATATCTTAAATAAAATTTATTAGCTGAATAAATATTTATATGCATGGTATAATGGAATAAAAGAGGGAGCAATGGAGACTTTATTTCAATAAGTGAGTTTTATATACAACAGTAAATAATTAAATCCAATTGATTCCAGAACTCATAAGGCACTTCTTTTATAAGGATAAGTGCAGTATTGGTGTTAGATTGAGTCTATAACTTATAACAGCATCATACTTGGGAGGAAGAATTTGAATACAAGGGCAGAACAGAATCTGAATCTAGTTTAAATGAGAGAAAATCTTTGTAAAATGCTGGCATAATGAAGGAAGAAGTGATTTGACATTGGCATAGATTCTCTCTGCTGTCAAAGATCTGAAGAAGTTGTTTCATCCCATTGCCCCACACTGGGCATTTTAGCCAGTTGACTGCTGGTGGTCTCAGACAAAGAAGGAACACTTTCAACACCACCATCAAGGACTTTTGTAGTCTTGATTCTTATACTTTGAATAACTCTTCTTTGAGTTCTATTAACATTCATCTTTATTTTTCTCAGTATTGTAGAATAGAATGTTTAGACTTCCCAGAATTTTTTTTTCTCATGTAAAAGGCTCAAAAAAATGGTGTCTCTTCTGTATTTCTATCAGTCACTCTTTCTTCTTTGTCCTTCATACTTGAGTTAATCCATCTCATGCTTCAACGTCACTTTTGACGTGTAATGACTCATGTTGTTTTGCTATCTCTAATGATGGAAGTGAGTTTGGTGGAAGCAAAGATGGAGTTTGTCTGTGTCTATATCCCCAACTACTGATCTAGTGGTCAGCACTTAGCATGTGGTAAAAGCTTGTGAAAGAAGCATTTCAAAGTTTAGTTCCAAATCCCATCACCTCGATAAATTACTGAACAAGGCACTTATTCTTTTTGAATATTTTTCTCATTTATAAAATGAGGCTAATAATATCTTCTCTCTGGGTTTTCATGACAAGCAAAATAATGATTGAAAGATTTGTACCATGTAAGATATGATTATTTTTCTAACCTTCAACTGGAGGAAATTCTGTCAAGACACGGTTTTAAGTTTCCAAGTAGTATATTTCTGTGCATTCTGTTGGCATTCAATACTTACTGCCCACTGAAATGAGTCTTCTTCTTTTATCATAATATTCTTAAGATGCTTGCCTGGCGTCTTGGTTTTAAGGACCACCTCTATAAGAGACTCCACAATCTACACTTCAACACTTGATCATTTACCTCTGCCCAGAATCATGTCTGTAAGAATTAGCTCCATCAGAATTTCGTCCAGGAGTCCCTAGGTGGACACCTTGCTGCTTCTCCCTGCTACAACTCAATCTCTCCAAGTGCAACCCCTGTCCTTCTTAACATCACCTGATGGTGTGGGCACAGCTGGCTGTTCATTGCCTCTCCTGCTCCCACGGCTGCCCCAACCCCTACACACACTCACACCCCCCACCCCTACACACACACTCACACTCCCACATACACACACTCACACTCACACATGCACACACACTCACACCCCCCACCCCTACACACACATGCACACTCCCACATACACACACACTCACACTCCCACATGCACACACACTCACACCCCCACCCCTACACACACACGCACACTCCCACATACACACACACTCACACTCCCACATACACACACACTCACACCTCCACCCCTACACACACACACTCACACATTCACATTCCCACTCCCACCCCTACTTCTACAAACACTCACATACACACACACACTCTCACACTCCCACCCCGACATACACACACACTCTGACACACACACACTGTCACACTCTCATACTTCCATCCATAACAAACTCACACTCCCATTGTCACATACACACACACTCACACCCCCATGCCCACATACACATACACGCATCCTCACCCCTACTTCTACAGACACATACACACACACTCACACCTCCACCCCCACACACAGACTCACACACACAACTGACGCTGGTTCACGCACATGCTATTCCCAGAGCTCTGCTTCCGAGACAGTGGTGGGTCGCCGGGGCCGCACCTGTGCCTCCGCCAGGCCTGTGGGGTGAGTGGGATGCTAACGCCTGGCCTTGGAGAGAGAGGTCTGGGAGGAGGCGGGGGGGACATGCAAGGGACGATGGGGGGTGCATTAAGAAAGAAACCCATGGAATATGAAAGCTGTGACGGGGACAGAAAATTTAAGAAAAAGCAGAAATTTTGTTTAAAGATTTAGGGAAAGTGTGGCTGTTTAAGAGACAAGCTCTGTACTCCCCTCCTCGTGAAGACTTCCATAAAATCTATACTATTTGAAGCTGCTTTTGGTGTAGAGCGTTGGAGTCTGTGAGTACAGGGTGAGGTCACGGGGTCAAATGGTCGCCTTGCCTGCCGCCCTGTGGGGTGACTCCCACCTCCTTGGTCCCCTCCTCCCCAACCACCTGGCTGGGAGAGGGCTCGTACCCTCCTGCTTTGGGCTGCGTTCTCACTTTCACCCAGACCTCACGCTCCTAAACACCTCCTTGGATTTGGGCACATACGCGGTGGGGCCTCTTCAGCTGTAGAGTCATTAACCCTAAACTCCTTGTTCATGGAATCAACAGCCGACTGTGCTGTCCTCATCCTCGGGGCGCTGCCCCGTGGAGGAAACGTGGTCCACTCTGGAGCGCAGCTCTGCCCACGTTTGCCCGGTGACCTCGACCAGGATCCCCCCTCAGGTAAACGAGGGCTGCAGCAGGCTTCCCTTCTCGCCCGTAGCAAGGGGCTTGCCCTTTTGCTTCTGCATCATAAAAGCACTCATGTTCCAGAAAGACTTCTCATAACATCTGCTTGAAATTTTACCCCCGAAAATTGGACTTTTCTTATTAATTTCTAATTCTTCTCAAAAGGCAACTCAAGTCTGTCTATGTGACATATTTATCTGCCAGTCTTTCTCCAATTCTTAATGTAAATTATACAGAAAATTGATATTTGATATTTTTAGGCATGTTTCCTAGTGAAAGATAAGATTTTATATACTGTGTAAATTTCATTACCTGAGAGAGGGGAAGAAAAAAGGTGAAAGGTACTGCTGAACCTGTACACTGCAACAGTTTAATTTAAATTTATGATATGCTGTCATTGGGGAAAAATCAGTAAAATATCCAAATGTTCACTTAACATATTTTCAACAAAATCTCATTTTTTTCTCCTCAAGTCTTTATTTGATTTACACACCAAGAAAAGCAGAAAGGATGGTAGGTTCAATTACAAAGCTAAGTCTTGAACTTTATGGTCATTTCGCTTTTAACAGGTGTGTGTGTGTAATACACAGCCCTTCCATGATCATCTGACCTGGCCGTCTTGGGAGATGTGGCCCAGGCTCCAGGTGCCCTCGTACCCTGCACTGTTTTGACACGATACATGCCTGGGGACCGGGGTTTCGGAAAAAGGACCTGGAGGGCTGAGCTGGCAGCTGAAAAGGCAGGGTACCAGGAGCCACCCCTCAATGGGCTAGGGCTGGGGACAGAGCTGGGAGCCACTCTACAGTTTGGTCTGGGTAGATGTGGGGGGTGATCTGAGTTGAGGTACATGTTTATAGCTTTTGAATGGAGAAGGTAGGAGGCTGATTTCTAGCAACCAGCTGAAAAGCATAAAGTGGGTGTGTAGAAGGCGAAAGGGGGAAAACCAGGTGAATGAGAGGCCGTGGTAAACCCAAAGGAGGGGCACGGGCTGGGGTTGGAACAGAGGAATCCATTCTAACGCCAAGTCCAGCCCCCGTCTGGCATTCCTGACATTCATACCCATTTGTGAGTAAATCTGGCAGAAAAGAAAGTGAAGGGGGAGACGTGAGGGTGGGCTCAGACTCAAAAACAGTCATGTCACTGCCTAATTGCTTTTATCCAAGTTAAAACAATTTTTTTAAACCAATGATGTTAGCCGAGGCAAAGCTCTTTAAAAGAAAAAAAAGATTTTTTTTAAACTTATTGAGCTATAATTTGTTACTGTTTTCATCCATGCAACAAAAAACTTGGGATCAAACATTAGAAAATTAAGTTAGGTTCATTCACAACCAAAGATCTCTTCTCTTGCCCTATGGACCTGCTGAGTCGAAATTCCATTTTCCGTCTCCTCACAGCATTTCAGAGAAATGATTATCATCTGATGAATTGCACTAAAAGCAAATCACTAACAGATAGATCAGCACCATTCTTCTATTAATTAAAGCCACTGTGTGTTGTGTATGTAACAAATGCAAATTATCGAATAGGGCAACATTGATTTTCTTTTCCATGCATTCCTCAGTACAATTCAAATGCGTTTTGGAAACTGCCCTGGACTGGGAGATTGCAATCATTGTAGCGTTTTCCTCTTGATTTATAAGGCTCAATTATCTTTCTTCGGTTATATGAAATGTCTTTTCTAATAAAAGAGTCAAAAAGTGAGAGACAGCATTTCTAGCATCAGGCACAGAAGGGTGATGGGATAATATCAAATTTCCTATGGTTTAGCAAACGTTGACAAATAGGGGAAATTAGGATTGCTCATCCAATGTGTTTTGGCCTCAAAGGATTCAGCTAATAAAGTAACTAGAAAAATTAAATATGTGTAAGCCGCAGCACCTCTAGAATACTTAACAGATTACCGAGTTCTGTCATTTATGGCAATGAATGTTTCCAGGCTGCAAGCAAAAAATTTATTTTTCACTTTACTTGAAAAGAAGATGATGCCTCCAAATATAACAGGGAATTGTTTCTTTTGTGTCCAAATGAGTTCAGATCTAAACCAACATTTAAATGGGCTTCAATCATCAATTGCAAAATGCAGCTGAAATGAGTGTTGTTTTGCTGATAGTTTAGTCTGAAAGCAATTGTCTTTTTCCCTACAGGTACAGTGCCTCCTTGATTAAGTGGCTTTTAGTTATTTTTTCATAACAGGCCATTATTTTTTTGAATAAATAAATTAACCTGGGGAGACCAACCATGACCCGCATTGGACTTTTCTGTCTGTAAGCAAGGCGTGGTCCAGGAGTCACAGGTTACATGATGTGTCACTGGCTGGTGCCACTGACTCCACTCTGAGTCCTGAAGCTGTGGGCCTGTTATTAAACAAATGTCCCGAACACCCAAGTCTCCCTGGGCCCCCAGCTGGCTGTTGCTGACAGTGCCACGCAGTCACTGTGAGGACAGAAGTTCCATGGAGAAAGGGGAGGGGCATGTGCCTGGCACCAAGTTATGCCTTCAGTAGAAATGTGTCCAGCGTGTGAATGTTCACATACACTGTGTTTGTGTTGCCCAGTGGTACCCAAGCGTGTGCCTGCACCCCCAACAAGCTTCTTGGGGTTTTCATTAAGGACATTTCCAAGCTCCCAAGTCACTTTCTGTGTGTGTCAGAAGTGGCTCTTTTCATTTCCAAGACTGTGTAGCTGGTTGGCATCTACATGTACCCACACGCCCACACACACAGCAGGGGCCATGGGATGGTGGGCCACCCCTCAGCTCCTCCTCTCTGGGTCCTCAGTCACCACCTAACCCACCCCAGTGGTCTCCTCCAGGTTCTGGTCCTATCTGTCCATCTGCTGAAATACTAAAGATGCTTAGAATATAAAAAAACTTGAGTGAAACCCGAAACACTAACCTGACGGAAATTTATTATCTAATTTAGAAGAGAAGCAAGTGTCTTAATTGTCTCTTTGTTTTAACCAGCAAAAGAGATTTCACCTGGGTCTCCAAGGCCCAGCTGCTGAGAATTAGTAACTGAGGCTAGAGAAGCTATCTCACCCTGGTTAAATAAACAGGGTCCATGATTGATGATGTCTGTACAAAAACGAAATGTAGTCAAACAGAGTAAGCAGAGACTGAGCAAGCATTTACTAACATGTGGGCATCTGACAAAGCATTCTTACATTTGTAGTCTTTAATTTGACACAGAGATTTTGTCTGTAATGTCTTTGGCCACTTTTGTGTGTTCATTCAGTGATTCACAAAGACGAATGATTTCAGTGCCATGTGTGATTGTATTTCAAACAAAACCGAGTGTCCTAATCTGGAATATAGTCTCCATTTCATTTTGTAGGAAAAGATAGAGCAGTTTATTTCATACCATTCATTTAAATCTTTTTTTTTCCTAAAAGAAAAGCTTTCTTAAGTCTCTTTCTTAATTTCTTCAGCTGCATTCCGTTTGGGTGGAGCTGACTGATGACGTGTTTCTGTGTGAGCTTCATCGAGGATCTGTGCTTGAATCATCTAGTATTTTCTGTAATGTCGGGCCAAGGAGACCTAACATGTGCACTTCACAAGCACATGTTGGACACTGAAAATACAATTGCCGTGCCTTGCAATTGCACAAATCATTTAAGAGCCCCTCTGTCATGGGAATAAGCTGCCCCCCTTTGTCATGCTCTGTGTTCTGTATTTTACAAAGGAAGGCCCAGCACTGACCATATTTCCTCCTACAAGGCCCCAGCCCATCAGCACAAGAGCTTATGAGGCTGAACTCAAGCCCCGGAGATCAAAAGTCCCATACTGTGGGAGCTTTAAGTATCTCATTTAGGACTCCATGAAATATTGCTTCATTTCTCAATATGCCTGTCCTCCGAAGGCTCCAACTCATTCAGTTGCTAAACTAATTCTTCATTTTCATGTAATCTTTTGGGAGAATAAAAGTGAGCAGTACTAAAATGAAAGTGTTTTTTAAACAATAATGGTGCCAGAACATGAGATTTTTAACCTTGGCAAACAAAGTATTTTAGCCACTAAAAAATTGCAGAGCTATAAGAAATTGCTGAAAACTTCAATAGAGAAAAATTAATTCCCCATTATGCTTCTCTTTTTAGTAACCCATCGACAGAGAAGCGAATTGTCCTCCATGTTAGCGAAGGGGGGTGGTCCAGACTTGCTCCTTGTCTTTCTACCATTTTCTACCATCATTGTTTGTAAAAGTCTAATCTTTATTTTAAGTCAGTTTATGCTTCCCAGACTAAACTCTGCAACAAATAATACGAATGTCACACATTTCATCATTTGTAATTAATTCCAAACTAAGTAAAACAAGGAGTTGTGAAAGTTGTTTTTCCCGGAGGATGTTCTACATACATTTAGTAATAGTTTATTATGGCTTTATCTTTTAAAGTCTACTTTCGGGGCACTTTTTAACTTAATTCTGTTAAACTACTCTTGGAAACTATCGATTCTATAAACTCTTCCTTTTCCAGAAACATAAAATTTTGTGCCTGAATTATAATTATAGCCTAAAGCCAAATATAATTTAGCACATTATCAGACTGGGGGTATTTTTAATACTCATCAGGGAGGACCCTCACTAAATATGGCTTTGTTCATTCAAAAATCGCATAGAGCAGGCGTCTCCGTGACAGGTTTGGAGAGCCGCATGTAAATATGGTTAGTTGTAAGTCGGCCATTAAGGAGACAGAATGAATCACGGGGTTCATAGAGATGCAGCCTCAGTCCTCTTCCCCCATTTATGTGCATTCATTCCCTTGGCCATCTCAAATTCAGCCTCACAGTTTTCAACACCGTCTCTGCACTGATGTCGCCCACATTTGACACCCCTCTCCCCACCACACACTCTGAGCTTCTAACTCCTGTGTCCGACTTTCTAATCAGCCGCTGTGCTTCGATGTCCAGTAGGCCTTTTAAACTGGAGGTGCTCAAGACAACTCTTGACTCGGTCTCTGGGCATTTTCTGCCCCCACTCAGGTCTTTGGCCACCTAACTAAATGGGACCACTATCTATGATTTACGAAGAACCGTAAAGTTATCTTGAAGTCCTCATTCTTTCACCTTTACCTCCTACCTCCAAATTCTGCAGCAGCAAAGCGCTGCTCTACTCCATGGTCTTCATGAATCTGCTCACCCCTCCGCGCCTCCACCTCTGCCTCTTGCCTGGATTGCTGCAACGGCTTCTAAAAAGTCCCTCTGCTTCCAGGACAGCCCATCGTCCACTCAGTAGCCAGAATGGTCTTTCCCAAAGTTCAATGAGATTTTGTCACTCCCTTGCTTAACATCCTCCAATGATATTCCATGACGCTTAGAATCAATGTCAGTGCCCTTGCCTTTGCATATAAGACGTAACATCACCTGACCCTATGTATCTCCCTGACCCCATCTCGTCTCTTTCTTATTCAATATTCTCCAGTTGCAGCAGTGGTCTTGCTGCTCTTCCAGCACACCAAGCTTGATGCTGCCTCAGGGCCTTTGCACCAGCTCCTTCTTCTGCCTGGACACTCTCGCCCTGGTTCTCCGCATGGCTCCTTTCTCCTTTTTGTTTGGATTGCTGCTCAAATGCTACCTCCACATGGAGGCTTTCTAAGTGATCCAGACCAACAGGCTCAGGCACACTCTATCCCGTCACTCTGTTTTCTTCTTCATAGTATTTACAACCATCTGAAATATGTAATGTTTACATAGCCATTTGCTTAATACCTGTAAGATTCCGCCAACTAGAGAGGCAGCATGTGAGAACAGGGGCTCTGTCTCACTCCGTGTCAGCTGCCTCTTGCCCAGAGGGTGCTCAGTAAGCATTTCTGATGATTACGTGACGTTAGAAGCCATCACTTACATACAAATTTTCTCATTCCTTGTTCAACATTTACACATATTTATTTTTTCACAAAGGATTTGAAACAGCTTTAGGCAAAAACAAATACAATAAAAGTCAAAAATAGAAAACCTAGCACCAAGGAAAAAAGTACAGGAGAAAAGAAAAACCCAAAGCAAGGTGGCCAGTTACAACATTATCGAGAAAGTAGGTAAGCAGAAAGTATACCGTGCTTTAACAGAATAAGACTTTTCCTAAGATAAAATTCTAAGTGAAGGTTACACAGTACAGGGCAATGTCCTCAGCAGTATTTGTAAAGCAAATGCAGTGGGCCTTTTCAAATGGCTGTTTCTTTGGTCATGGCCAAGGGCCCAAAAGAAAATGCAGTATAATGAAGGGGGATCATTAAGGGGCTGAGTTCATACGCTCCAAGAATAGAGTGCTCTGGTATCCTTACTTGAACCAAGAAATGACTTCCATTCTAGAAGGTTTACCTAATAACATAACCAGCATTTTTTATTGCTAAGAATTAAAGGGAGTTTCATAATTCCATGAAAATAAAGCATTAAAGCAACGCTAGTGTAAATATGTGTCCACTCATATTGCTCTAGCTAGAAACCCTCAACCTGCCACAGGCCTGCCACAGCCCTGGAGGAGCTCTCGTTATGTGCTTTCTGTGAATGTTCTCCCGTATATTTCCTACTCCCTTAGAAAAATATGGGATAAAGCTTAAACCTGGTATACTTGCTTCCATCAAGTCCTCCATTTCTGCTCCTTGTTTATGATTCTAGTCTTAGTTTACTTACCTATAAAAATAGGTATTATTATTATTAAAAGCATTAAGAGATATTAAGAATTGCAATGTACTTTATATTATGTAGTTTATCTTCTAAAAAATTAAAATGCAAAATTATCATCATGATGGATCTTCTGTCACATATAGATTGTGAAGTTCAGGAGTTGGTATTGAGCAGAACCTGCTTCTAACAATATTGAGCATTCCTTTGACCACAGTTTGATCAGGTCCCAGGAGCATGCTCTATTTTTAAAAGCATTACTTAAAAAGCACTCCTGGAAAGTCTTCAGTGAGCCTCAGGTCAAAGCCGCGGTCATTTCTGTTAGGACCCCCCTCCGTAACAAACAATCTTTAACAGACACCAACAAGCCTGCTGTTAACACAACCTCCTACTTCACCGTCTACCTGCCACTGTCCCATCTCATCAGTAAACAAGCAGCTATTTGTTCCTTTCCCTTAAAAGCGCCTACCCCCAACTTCAATCAGATTATGAAAAATTCTTTTCTACTTTTTCCCTGTGAAGTTGGTTTTCATTCTACATATTAAAACCAGGGTCCTTTGAAAGATACACTTCTGTAACATTGGCACGGAAGAGACACAACTGCATGTTGACGAAGTATATAACCTCTCCTTCCAGCAACACCACAGACTTCCAGGTAAAGCCAAAGATTAGTTTTCCTATGCTGCAAAGCCATCTCCAAGAAAATGCTACCTCCATGCCCCAGTGAATGGCAACAAGCATCATCAATATTTTGCAAAGGGCAAATAGAGAATGGCAAGAAAGAGACACACAGTGCCAGGCGGAGAGGTTGTTGAATGTTGCATGGGTGGGGTGAGTAGCCTGTCACAATCATGTGCCCTGCAAGAAAAAGATTCCCTTCTTTGTTTCATTCAGCTGTCGCTGAGAATCAAAGAATGCATTAGTAATTGCTATTGTTTGTAGCATTTCTTGTGGTTCATAGCCAGATGACCATCCTTTACTGAAAAGCTTATTGTGTGGGGATTGCTCAGCACCCTTTCAAGATATCTAGTGTTGGTTTGGGGGGCAAGCGGAGAGTGCATACTTAGTGCAAAAAAAAAAAAAAAGATTTTGTGCTACCACATTCCTCAATTATTCTAATATTTGTATTAGAAATATTTCCTCATAATGCAAACACGCTATTCCGAGAAGCAGAATACTTTTCTGGATCTAAGTTGTCTGATGCTTTCTCTGGGTGATGTGCTGCACGGCAATCACTTTCCCATGAAGCCATAGAATTCCCCATTTCCAACCGAAGCCCAAATCTAATCCAAAACTCGATTTGACATCAGACAGCTATTAGGTTTTCTGATAGTCTTGAGTAAGCAATGACATGTGCTCCTTTCTAGAAAAAGGGCATGACCCTCTGTCCACTTAAGACGAAGCTGAGGGAGGCCGAGGTGGGCAGATCATGAGGTCAGGAGTTTGAGACCATCCTGGCTAACACGGTGAAACCCCGTCTCTACTAAAAAAAAAAAAAATACAAAAAATTAGCCTGGCGTGGTGGCGGGCGTCTATTGTCCCAGCTACTCAGGAGGCTGAGGCAGGAGAATGGTGTGAATCCGGGAGGCAGAACTTGGAGTGAGCCGAGATCGCGCCACTGCACTCCAGCCTGGGCGAGAGAGCGAGACTCTGTCTCAAAAAAAAAAAAAGACAAAGCTGAGAATCTGGTTTGTTCTTAATGAAACCGGTAGAAAGTCAGTCACTTAAGTTTTCAATTTATAGTGCTTTCTTAGCCATAACAGAAACATGTTTTGATAATGTCTAGTGGCCTGTACACTGAAACGAGGATGCACGCAAAGTCTCTGGGTCAATATTATGTTGCCTGTAGAGTGAGGTTGCCCTCAAACTCAAATTTCTCACTGCATTCCAACATTATGGAAATGGCATGGCTAATCATTTCAAAAGATCTGAAAACACTAATACATTTTCAAATATAGAAATTGTCCATTTAAAAAAAAACATGTGCCCATTATCCAGCCTTTAAATATGATTAAATGCATTTGTTACATTTATTCAATTTGTTTGGGGCCAAAATAGCTGGCTGGCAAGTGCATATCACCAGTACAAACTTTAAGCTATGAATATGACTGAAAGATCACAAGTTAATTCTAGTTAAGGGCATGAGCCTTTCAGAAGGGGGATCCTGATGGGCCGGAAGTGGAGCCAGCTCTCTCGCCTCCTGTGCCTGCTTACATTCCTGGTTTGGAGCAAGTTATGAGATTCCGTGGGACCTAGTGGTCTCCGGGTGCTGTGGAGATTGTGTCGGATGCCAGGACACGAAGACTTAGCAACCAGCGAAGTTTCTGTGGTTTCCTGGCAGCAGAAGTTGACAGTGAATTGTGAGTTTGCTTGGATGACGGGGCACCCGGCTCCGTGGTGACCGGCTTCTGGGTTGGCTTCTCAGTGCAAACTGAAGTTTGAGTCAGAAAAGGCTGTTGTTTAAATTGGAGTGTCTTTTATGCCAAACCAACATGGATCCTCCTTTGTTCTCAAAAAGGAAGTGACGCCAGCTGGCCAGTCTGAGGCTAAGTATCTGCACAAAGGCTGACCAGATGACACACACTCCTTCCCCATTGTGGTTCCCACCGCAGGGAACGTCCATGGCAAACTCTCCGGAATGATCCTCTAGGACTGCCACTCTTGTGAATAGTTGGTGGCATTCTTCCAAGTGGTCATAAGGTGATAGACACATTTTTCTGATCATCACATTTTCCATTGCAGGAAACAACAGTTGCACCATTTATGTAAATGGGAGCTAATGAAGCAACACAAAGTTCTGATAAAATAAGAACAGAGGCAACAAAGCAACAGACTGCCCACTTAATGGCACCACCAAAATGTGCTGTAAGATTGAATTTGCATCATAACAATTGAAAAATAGGAAGTACAAAACCGGAGATTTTTTCCTTCCCACTGATTGCCTGGTCATGAGACAGACTGGAACAGTGCTTGGCTATAAATTTGTTAGCAGCTGAAATGCTCAGGGGCCCCATGCACCAGAGTTCTGCTCCTCCACACTGCTTCTGCAGAGTTAGGAGAAAGCATTGCATTTTGCTATCTTTTAAAATTATGAATATTGGAAACTTTGCTGAATTCTTTTATCAGTTCTAGGAGCTTTCTGGAGAAGTCTGTAGGTTTTTCAAGGTAAACGATCATATTGTCGGCAAACAGTGACAGTTTGACTTCCTCTTTACCAATTTGGATGCCCTTTATTTCTTTAAGACCTAGAAGTAGAACCACCATTTGATCCAGCAATCCCACTACTGGGTATCTACCCAGAGGGAAAAAAGTCACTATTAGAAAAAGATACTTGCACAAGCATGTTTATAGCAGCACAATTCACAATTTATGTTTATGTTTATAGCACAATTTATATTTATTTTATAGCACAATTTTTATTTATGTTTATAGCAGCACAATTCACGATTGCAAAATTGTGGAACCAACCCAAATGCCCATCAATCAACGAGTGGATAAAGAAATTGTTGTATATATATATATACACTATGGAATATTACTCAGCCATAAAAAGGAATGAATTAACACCATTTGCAGCAACCTGGATGAGACTGGAGACTAATATTCTAAGTAAAGTAACTCAGGAATGGAAAACCAAACATCATATGTTCTCACTGATATATGGGAGCTAAGCTATGAGGATGCAAAGGCATAAGAATGATACAATGGACTTTGGGAACTTAGGGGGAAGGGTGGGAGGGGGTCAGGGACAAAAGAATACATGTCGGGTGCAGTGTATACTGCTCGGGTGATGTGTGCATCAGATTCTCACAAATCACCACTAAAGAACTTACTCATGTAACCAAATACCACCTGTACCCCATAACTTATTGAAAAATAAAATATTAATAAAATTTAAATAAATAAAATTATGAATATTGGAAAAGAACTGGGATCATGCAGCCTTTATTGGGAACTTCTGAAACCTTATCTCTGCACTTTTGAGGTCGTTGCACATTCGATAGTCTATGGGGAACACGTCGGGGACTTCCCGGAATGTGATGATTATGTATTTTAGTGGATCTTAAACTGGTTTCCCAATATTCAATCAAAATCTTTGGCAGCCTAAGTGGCAGAAACATTTGCTTTCTATGCGTCCTGATTTTTAGCTAATATTTTGGGAACACTCTTAGTGTGTATTAATCGTCCTCTTCTTTGGCCATAGCTCATGAGGTCAACAGTAGAAGGGATGAGAGTGAAATCCCTGTTACTCATCCATTCTGTATTGCGCTGCTCGGACCTCCACAGGAGAAGTTAGGGCACGAAATCCAAGTGGCAGCTCATTATTGGCATGCGATGTAAAATACAAATTCCAGGATGCTCAGACTTCCAGGACATCTGAGATATAGCCTTTGGAAAATAAGAACTGGGCCTGCGATCATAGTTAGTTATTACTACTGGGGGCCTTGGGACCTGAGTTGGAGTCTTTATCATCTACTAGCTGAGCGACCTTGGGTAAATTGCTTAACTTTTCCATGGTACTTCAAATGGAATAATAATAATATCAACTCTGACTGTTACATGGTTCGATGTAATGGATGAATGTTGAAGGAGACAAGGCACCTTTTAGCTGGTCTAAGCCACAGCTAAGCACGGTGTCTCTGCACAGTAAATCCTCCCGAACTGTCTGGTGATCAGTGTTGCCTTTTGTGTTGCTTCTCCATACCACAAAGCGCTCCCATGTGCATTTCCTGCCTGCCTCACAATGACCCCACGAGAGAGGTGCGCTGCATCTCACAGAGGAGGAAGCAGAGCCAAGAGACAGGCCTGGTGCACATGAGGGCCGCAGCCCCTGCTGCTGTGAGCACACCTTCTGCACCCAGTGAATATTCCCCAAGGATCGCTGACGCTCAGCCAGGCGCCGGCCCTTCATTCCTAGGCTGTCATCTCTGGACAAGGCAGACGCAGGCCCTGCCTTCATGGAGTTTAGACGAGCAGCAGGGGAGCGACAACATCGGGGAAACAAATCGCTGCAGGGATGATTCCAGGATGGTAACTGCTAGGAAGAGAATCCAGTTCAGGCAGGGGCTGGAGAGGGCTGGGTCCCGTGGCTCTGACTGAGGAGGTGACGCTTGAGGTGGGCGCTGCTGAGAGCTGTGACGGACAGAGGGGCAGTGGTCCAGGCAGGGCTCACCGTGCAGAGTCCGTGACTGTCATCTTTCCACTCCTAAGTTTTGGCTTAGGGATTGTGAACTAGATGCTCCACCTTTCAATTTGTCAACTGGTTTATCTCCTAACGGACACCTCACCAGTATTTTCCTCACACATTCACAAAGACACTTTTAACCTGTTGGCAAGAGGCAGATTTAATTGGAAAAGGGTCTGATTCCTAATAGAACAAAAGACAAAATATATTCCATGTAGTGACTACATTATACTCTTGTGCAGTCGCTTACAACTTCAGGCTGGGTCACCAAGGAGATGGTGAGTGAGCTTTGAAACTAAAAGTAAGCAAATTCTGACTACGAATCACGTCCAGTGACTGTGTATGTGTGTGTGTTTCTTCTCCATTGCTGCTCTGACCTATTCAGATGTCAAGAACTACAAAGAAATAAGATGCTAAAGAAATCAGAAAATCTGGCCAGGCTTGGTGGCTCATACCTGTAATCCCAGCACTTTGGGAGGCTGAGGCAGGCAGATCACTTGAGGCCAGGAGGTCGAGACCAGCCTGGCCAACATGGCGAAACCCTGTCTCCACTAAGTAAAATACAAAAATTAGCCAGGCATGGTGGCGCGTTCCTGTAATCCCAGCTACTCGGGAGGCTGAGGCAGGAGAATCATTTGAACCCAGGAGGCAGAGGTTGCAGTGAGGGGAGATCGCACCACTGCACTCCAGCCTAAGTGAGAGAGTGAGTGAGACTCTGTCTCAAAAAAAGAAAGAAAAAGAAAGAAATCAGAAAATGTAAAAAAATAGATAAGCTCTTGTGATATTTCTAAGAAATATAATTCTATTAATAAAATCGAACTGGTTGGAATCCAAAGGCATTTTAAAGTTTCAGAACAAATTAAACTTTTTAAAGTTTCAGGACACAAGTCTAAACGTCTATCTATCTAAAATTTATTTTAGGGGTAGGAGGGAAATTGGAGATTGTCTATCTAAACCCTCTTATTTTGCAGGAGAGGAGACTGAGGCCCAAAGAATTTAGCCATGTTGTGTAAGGTCGCTCAGCCAGGTGGTGGTCAAATGTACCCTAGAAAGAATGTTCCCCATCATCTGGCCCAAAAGCTGCACTGTCAGTTTTATAAATAGAATGCACGTTATCAGGACCAGAGTAATATTAGAAGAGATTAAGCCACACAAAACTATCTTCCCTCACCAGGTGCCTCCTTGAGCCTGAAATTCCACTCTTGGATAATCATTCTTGGGGCACACACTTCCGAGTTGGCCTGCTCCTCCAAAGGATGTGCTCCTGGCCCTGCAGTCACTGAGTGTGGCTGGAGCAGGGCTCCCAGCTCTGAGAGGGAGGGGCTTAGTGTTCCTGGAGACCCCTGAGGGGGAGCCCGGGTGGAAGGCTGCAGTGGCACCCCAAGCTCACTGGAAGCCTTGGGGACAAGGAAGGATCCAGAAGAAAGGGACGGGTTAGAGCAGAGGGCAGAAGCGGAGGGCCAGCCACTTCTCCTGCCACCACCAGGGCCAGCCCTGCCTCTGCATCTTGGGCATCAGGACAGCAGTAATTTCAACATCGCCCTGAGCCAACTTAAAATGCAACAGCACTTTTAAAAAAATCTCATTCATCATGTAATATGTCTGATCTTAAAACTGGCATCTGAGTTTTTAAGGCAGCTGCTCTGGAAGAAATTTTCTGTGGATCGCAAGAGTCTGAAGCCCTATGAATGACCAAAAATACGCGCCTGAAAGAGAATTGCGCTGATGAAGGGGGAGGAGGATGGGAAGGGAGACTCTGAAATTGTTTCTCACTTTAGGGAAGAGGCACAACAATAAAAAACATGAGGCCCCATTGAAGTAGGACTTTAAATTCCACCCGAAAACAATCCCAACAAACAGATCCATTGTTAGATGTTTTGCTACAAGTAATAGACAAAGCAATTGTGAACCAGGACCAGAGCCCTCCCGTCAGCACATAGTCTGGGTTCTTCAGCTCGTGAGTGGGCTCAGATGGCCTCAGAAATGTAGTTTGCTCTCCCCTTTAAGGTCACTGTCCAGGACGAGGTGAGGTAAACAAGGGTTCCAAGTAAGCCATGTATTACCCATAATTGATCAAGAGAAGATAACAGCCGCGAGGCTGTTCTGGACCCCTGCCCGTGCAGCAGGGCAGAACCATTGCCACTCTGCCCAGGAGGTGCCCCCTCCTCGCTCCCTTCTCTGGTCCACCCCATAGGCCAGCAGGATTTGAAGGAAGGAAAACAGTTACAGCTGCACCACTGGGCTTGGCTTGCACTGTGCTGATGTTTTTAAAGCGTGGGCTATAACAGCAGAGATGATCTTCAGCCTCACTCTTTTCCTGGTGCCTCCTCATTATCTTAACACCTTCTTTTTCTATCAACTATTTAATTACACAAGCCATGGGCTTTCTACATCAGGTTCTCCCTTACAGAAACCGAGGCTCATGCAGCACATAAGAAACAACGTGTTGCCCTGAGAGGTTAGCAAGTTAACCTGGACTTAGACCCATCATCAACCAAAGAACAAGAAAGACCCAATGTCCATGGCAACATCCAGCTAGAATAGCACCTCTCCCTAAAACTGGATTTTGCCCGACTGCAGAGTTCTGTGCTGTCTACGTAGAATTGTTGGTGTCACCTGGGAGGCTCAGGAAAGGAGAGCCCAAATAAAGAGGAAGAAGAAACTGCAATGTAGCTCCCCAAGCCCAGGACCAGCCTGAGAGACCAACCTGGCCAGGCTTGGTGTCAAAGGGTACTGCAAGGATTTCCAGGCAGGCAGGCAGGTGACCTGAATCCAGGTACCTTCAATGTCCAGGAGGTGACTGACGGGCAGCAGCCACTCAGGTGTTTGCATAGAGGCAACTGGACACCCTCCTGCAGGCCAAGAGGAGGTCTGTGCACAGGGCAAGAATACAGGCTCTGTCTGAGGGTCAAGCAGGACGGCAGGTGGTCAGGCACAGTCAGCAGGTGGGCAGCCAGTGAGAAAGAGAGACCGGGGCCTTGGGGGCGACCCAATCACCTGGGAACAACAACAGGTCCTGATTCTTTTTCTTCTTCTTCTTCTTCTTTTTTGAAACAGAGTTTGAGACAGAGCCTCACTCTGTCGCCCGGGCTGGAGTGCAATGGCATGATCTCAGCTCACTGTAACCTCTGCCTCCCGGGTTCAAGCAACTCTCGTGCCTTAGCCTCCCAAGTAGTGGGACTACAGGCCTGAGCCACCACACCCAGCTAATTTTTGTATTTTTAGTAGAAATGGGGTTTCACCATGTTGTCCAGGTTGGTCTCAAACTCCTGGCCTCAAGTGATCCACCTGCCTCGGCCTCCCAAAGTGCTGGGTTTACAGGTGTTAGCCACCATGTCCAGCCCCTGATTCTTACTGGAAGCAAGGGGGCACAAATGGTACAAAATTTTTAAACAGCAGAATGTATCACTATTAGCTTTATAACTTCCCCGACTGCTTTCACTCTTTGAAAGTTATTATCCTTCCAGAGGCTCATGTACTGTTCTACGTTCTGCTAATTTTTCTATGAATTTTTAAACATATTTGACTTTAATTTTCTTTTAGTTCACAGGATAGGATGTGTATCTAAAATTAATTTTTCTCTAATGTGCTATATCTCAAAATCAGCTATTAATCCTCCCCCACTGCTTTGTACTGCTTGTTGTATTGTAGATTCCATTCTGACGCACAATTCAGTCTATTTACATTAGTTTAACAAACACATGCTGAGTCCCCACCACGTGCGGGGCACTATTCTGGGTGCTGAAGATGCAACAGTGAACAGCTTGGCTGACACATCTGTACTTACAGAGGATTCTCGTTGGAGGAGACAAGATAAACAAGGAAATAAACTATAATCTATCACATCCTGATACATTTCATGAAGAAAAATAAAACAAAGAAGGGGAATAGAAAATTCCAGCCGGGTGGTGAGGTGCAGCCTAAAGCCAGGTGGTTAGGGAAGGCCTTACCAAGAAGGGGACATTGACAAAGACCCCCAGGGATGACGGATCTGTCAGGAAAACGTTCCAGCCCACAGAAAGCACATGCAAAGGCCCCAAGAAGGGACGCGTTGGTGCCTTGAAGGAGGCCAGTGCCCGAGTGAAGGCGGGAGTGGTAGGAGGTGACAGGGAAGGTGGCCGGCGGTTCATGTAGAGACTTCACTGTGAGGACACTGACGGTGACCCTGAGTGAGATGGGAGATCCATGTCCTGGGGATGCTGTAACTAATGACCACAACTTGGTGGCTTAAAGAAATAGACATTTATCCTCTCACAGTTGCAGAGGCCAAAAGTCCAAAATCAAGGTGTTGGCCATGTCGTTTCCTTCGAGAGGCTCTGAGGGAGACTAAAGGCAGGGAACCCTGGATCCTGGCAGTTGCAAGCGACCTTTGGTGTTCCTTGGCTTGTAGACACATCACTCCAATCTCTGCCGCCATCTTCACGTGGTCTTTTCTTGTCTGTGTCTCGGTGTCTCTGCCTATCTGTCTCTTATAAGGACACAAGTCATTGGATTTAGAGCCCACTCTAACTAAATCTAGGATGTTCTTATACCGAGATCCTTAATAACATCTGCAAAAACCCTATTTCTAAATAAGGGCACACTCACAGGTATGCAGGTTAGCAGTGGGGTGCATCCTTTGGGGAGACACAATTCAACCCCGTACATGTGGGAAGGGTCTTTGAACACAACAGAGCAATGATCTGTGTTAAAGGGGTGGTTCTGGGGGCTGTATGGATAGGGGTAAGGGGGTTCAGGCAGCAGCAGAGAGCCCAGTTAGGAAAGACTATCCCAGTTATCCAGGTGAGAGGTGCAGTTGGTTGAACAAGTCAGTGGTGGTATAAGTAATAGTTCCATGAGACTAATTACGTAAGACACAGAAGGAGCCATTATTCAAAAGGTGGATTCTGATCCCTTAGTCAGTTCCACTCATTTAAATTGTTATTTTTTTACAACTATCAAACTACGTTCATTGCTGTTTCTCTATGTTTTTAAATATCTCATAGAGTTAATCCCCTTCTTCCTTTTCTTAGTTGGATTATATAAATCTATTAATTTGCTTGAGACAATATTTTGCCTTCTCCTTCAGGAATACTTATATATGTAAATGTATGAACAGATAGATTGATTGATGTCAACTTATTCAAGTCTTTTATTATCTTTTAAATATTTTTTAATTTTTTTATAGCTAGGACACATGCCTCAATAGATTTATTGCCAAGGGTCTCTTGTGGAAAAGGGGTTGATATTGTGGACAGGATTTATATTTTTATTACAACAACTGGTGCCAACTAATAATTAACAAGGCTATTAATTTTGGTATGCTTAGTTTAGATCTAGTACTTTATCGAATCATTTTATTAAATATTATTATTTCTGCTGATCCCTCTGCACATTCTGGTTTTCCATTATATTAAGCACAAATAATTATCTTTTCTCTCTTCCCATTATTATACCTCTTTATTTTTTTATGTCTCATTGCATTAACTAGAGTTTTCAGAACACTATTAAGGAATCATTCTTATTTCCATTTTTAAACAGAATTTACTTCATCTATCCATTAAGCACAATATGGGCTCTTATTTTCCACAACTTTTTATCATGGTAGAAACAGTAGACTCTATTCCTAATATTTTAATATTTTTGGAACCTTATTAAGTGTTATCAGTTGTCTTTTAGACTTGTCATTTATTTTAATTTAACCCATTAACATTGTATACCTTATTAGTGTATGCTGTCATGTTGGATTTCTTGCATTGTGGAATATACCTTCCAGCAGACTCCTTTAGATGGGCTTGAAGCAAGATTTCAGGGTGTTAATTTTTGCATTTCTTTGTTTATTTTTATGATTAGGGATCTGCTTGATTTGGGTGACATCTTCATTAAAATCAATATTCTCGCCAGGCGCGGTGGCTCACGCCTATAATCCCAGCACTTTGGGAGGCCAAGACGAGCAGATCACGAGGTCAGGAGATCGAAACCATCCTGGCTAACATGGTGAAACCCCGTCTCTACTAAAAATACAAAAAATTAGCCGGGCATGGTGGCGGGCGCCTGTAGTCCCAGCTACTCGGGAGGCTGAGGCAGGAGAATGGCGTGAACTCGGGAGGCGGAGCTTGCAGTGAGCTGAGATCACACCACTGCACTGCAGCCTGGGTGACAGAGCGAGAATTCATCTCAAAAAAAAAAAAATCAATATTCTCATATTATAATGTTCGTAAGAACTATGACACCATGGGAGAGGGTCTTGTAGAACTGGCTACCAACAATTTTTATTAACACTTCTGGCAAAAGCACTAGCTTTGGGTATCAACACCATTATGATAAAAATGCGTTTATGAAATGCCTCTAATAATCACTAATGCTTTGGTGTGGTTCCGAATAGCTCTTGTCCCCGAGGAACTAACAACACAATCTGTAGATTGTGTCAGATTTTGCAGTACATAAATCGTCTCCACATCGATGGTCACGGGGCAGCATTATTAGGCATTTTTACAAATAAGGAATCTGATACTGACAAGAATAGGAATTTACATAAGATCATTAAGCAACCAAGACAGGCACAGACAGAACTTGAACTCAGGAGTCCTGATCCCAACCCCGTGCTCCTTTCAACATGCCACACTGACTCAACGCCCAGCAACTATCAACATTCAGCAAAAGCATGAGAAGACATGATGTTCTATGCTAAGACTGGCTGATAACTGCTATGGGGAGAGATTGGAAAGGGTTCTTCTGGAATCCCCATGCTCCCCAATGCCGCTTCCTAACCATTATCCCCATTCACCATGTAGAACCCCATTGCTCCTTTAACATTCAGGCCAGTTAATGGTATCATCCTGTGTCCCTCTCACTGGTGTCACCTGCTGACCTCTTCAGCCACTGAACCATACTGATTCTAGCATCTGGCCCAGAAGCCTCCTCTCTGTCAGTTTCTCATTATCTGAGGTGACCTGGTGTCCATACGGAAGACAGCTCTGAATTCTTCCTTGACCTCTTTGGCTCTGCTGGTCATTTGGGCATCACTTCAGCCACCCAGACCCACGGCCTCACTCTGGACCTCAGGAGGACCTCACCCCGAAGTATTAAGCTCTGACATCCTTCTCTCTGACCATAATGTCTTAACCTTCATCTCTCTACAGTACGCCTTCCCAGCTGTTCCCTCACCCAGGTCTTTCCCATGCTGCCCCATCTGTGGGCCCTTTCCTTGCCTTCTCCAGGCTGGGTCTCAGGGTCGATCGCTAGGACTATAAGAGACCTCCCATCTGCCCCCCTCAACCCCCAGAGGCTGAGGGATGAGGGGCGGGCAGTGGAGCTGATGGAGGAAGGAGAACAGGATTCTCTGAGGAGCTGCTTCAGGCTGAGGTCCAGTCCTCTGAGGATATGCTGGTTTCAGAGTTGGAAAAGGGTGTGTGCCTGTGTGTTCCTGATGTCCTGATGAGGGTGCCCCAGAGCACACGAGGGCCATCCCGCCCCTCCAAGCCCCAGCCCCTGGCTTATCCTTGGTGCCTCCAGATCTCACTCCAGCTCTCATCCCCCTTCCCTTCCTGGGTTTTTCCCTGCAGCATCTTCCAGTCCCCAAGCACTTCCATGGAGCTCTGCTCACTGCCATCTGGGCCACCAGCCAGCGCCTCGGCAGCCCCTTCAGCGATAGCTGGCATGGGCTCTGACTTGGTCTCTCCTGGTCTGACGCCAACCCGGCCGCTTCATTTCCTGCAAGGGGAGCTCTCTTCAGCTCCCACGTTGGTCCAAATTGGTTTGGTCTCTTCTAGGCTTCAGAGCCCATACACAAAGAACAAAGGCCAGTTAGTCTCCCACTCTGCAATTATTCAAAGTTCGGGCTTTAAAACGGAGAGATTTTTCTGCTTCATCTACCCACAGCTCAGCAACTGTATTTCTACACCTATTGTTATTCTATTTCTGTTCCTAATTGCTATTGTAGAAAACCGTGCCTAGCTGAAGCTTCGGGAGTTGCCAATCTGTGGGCTCCCTTCAAATGTAAATGTGTTATGCAAATGTCTTCTGAGGCTGGGAGTGGGATCCTGCGGTCTTCCCTGGGTGGAGACAGGGAAAGAATACTGCTGGGATGGCTGGGAAACAGAAGACAATCCGCTGCCCTCGTTATTTAAACGCTCACTGTTCTGAGATGGTTTCCTGTCTCCAACTTCCTCTCCCGCTCTAGCAGCTGAATTTAAAATACTTGCTACAGAACACTGCTTCTTCTGGGCAGGGAACACTGCTGCTTAACCCTTCCATGCTCGTTCCCTGTGGGGACACAGCGTGTTGGCCAGCTACACCTCTCCCAGGGTCTCAGGACCATGTCTGTAAGGTAGATGCTATTCGAATCTAGGAACCCTTTTTTTTTTAATATGGAAAATCACCTATCTAAATAATGCATTGAAATGGACCCATTGTCCTCATTAGCAAAACCTTAAAGCATCAGTACTGGTGGAGACCTTGCCATTCCAATCAGAGTTCGAATCCTTCCAAAAAACAGCCACGACGTCAATACAAATGTTTTCCAGGAGTTGTTAGTCCCATCGTGAGAGCTCCTTCCCTCCTCCCTCTGTCTTCCCCGCTCCCCATGTTCCTGAGCCCAGAGCTGACCTCCGCCTCTGCTGCCCTCGGCTTAGCTGCCCATCATCATGCCAGGCAAGCACTGGATTTTCTTTTCTTTCTTTTTTTTTAATTTTGCTTCTGGGATACATGTGCAGACAGTGCAGGTTTGTTACATAGGTAGACATGTGCCATGGTGGTTTGCTGCACCTATCAACCCGTCATCTAGGTTTTAAACCCCGCATGCATTAGGTATTTATCCTAATGCTCTCCCTCCCCTTGCCCCCACCCCCTGAGGCGCTGGATTTTCGCTGTCCTGAGATTTTCACTCTCCCTCATACCCTCCTTGCTGGTCTCCCATTATCACCAGCAGCAATTTAGTCCAAAGAAAGTTCTCAGCTTCTGAATGATTGAGCCCTCAAATCCATGAGCTCCTTGACTCAGTGCTTATGCTGTGCTGAGCCAGGCACTTGCAGGACACTCGGCCCTGCTGGTCAGCCCTGCTGGCCGGGGGCTCCACATCTGTGGATTTGGCAAAATGCAGATCTGAAATATTTGGGGGAAAAATATGCCTGTACTGAACATAAACAGACATTTTTTCTTGTCATTGTTCCCTAAACAATAAAGTATAACAACTATTTACATAGCCTCACGTTGAACTATTGTTAGATATGATAAGTAATATAGAGATGATTTAAAGGATACCAAAGGTTGTGCAGGGGTTATACGCAAATACTGCACCATTTAGTATCAGGGACTTGAGAATCTGTGGATTTTAGGATCACCCGGGGTCCTGGAACCAATCCCCCAGGAATACAGCGGGACAACTATATTAATTAATTAACCTCTTTTGCGTTTATCAGTAGCTTCTGTGTTCAATATTGTATATTGCTGCTATTTCCAAAATGTGGGGAAAAGGTGACCACAAATATATAGAAATGTATTCTGTGCATTCTAAAATAAATTCTAAACTATATGAAAGCAGAGGGCAAAGCAGAAAATGCTGGAAAAACGGCCCTGGCCCATGACTTTTAGCTGTTTGTCTTTCGTTTTTCACACTGTCATGTTACTCAGTAGTCCTGGCAGCTCTACTGTACCATTCTGAATTTCAGAGAAAGAAAGAGGAGCTAACTCTGCCCTGGAATATTATTTATGTTCTAAAGTGCTAAAAGTACTTTCAAGCACAATTAGCTTATTTAAGAGGCAGAGATTATGTTGTTCTCTGCCTACCTCATCGGGTCACTGGGAGGACCACAGGCGTGGGGAATATATATTTGTGTTTGGAGCACAGTAGGAAGAAAATCTCTGTGTAAATTCAGGTTGGCTTTATAATGATCCAGCAAGATTGGAATATCTGATCAAAGCGAATCACTCTGATCCACTCAGTTACAACATGATCTCCTTTTTTTTTTTCGGATCTAATAATATATCACAAATTGACATGTGCTTATGAGAATGATTTATGGTTGATCTAGATGCTCAGACATGGCCATTGGCATTCCAAGTATTCCCTCCCCTTTACTTAATTTCATTACAGACTTGCCCCATAGCCCATGGTTCTATAACAGTCTCTGACTTCATCACATTTTTATCAGGAAACAAATGGATCACTGGCTTGCACAAAATACAAATTTAGGCCAGGTGCAGTGGCTCACACCTGTAATCCTAGCACTTTGGGAGGCTGAGGCGGGAGGATGACTTGAGCTCAGAAGTTCGAGACTAGCCTGGGCAACACAGTGAGACCCCATGTCAACTAAAAATTTAAAAAATTAGCCAAGTGTGGTGGCACACGCCCAAGTAGTCCCAGCTACTCAGGAGGCTGAGGTGGGAGATCTCCTGAGCCCAGGAGGCTGAGGCTGCAGTGAGTATGATCACACCACTGCAGTCCAGCCTGGGCAACTGAACAAGACTCTCCCTCAACAATAATAGTAATATATAAATTTGTCTGCAATTGTGAAAAATAAATAAATTTACATACTAGATTCAAGGCCCTGAGTTTTAACTTGATAACTGGGGCCAGGTATGTTACAGCCCTGGGCCCCAGGAGGCCTTTCAAACCCGTGACTTGTGTCATCATGCCAAGGGGCTGAGAACCCTTCCCTTCCCATCCCGAGAGCCCAGAAAGAATTCTGCAACTGTCTGTGAGCCAGCCGGACTTGAACAGGCTAACCGACCTGCTACTCAGGAAAGAAACATTAGCCTGCTCACAAGAGCTTCCCTCACAGGCTTGGTACAGAAGTCTAAGGATCACGTGGCGGCCGCAGCCTCCGTGTTTCTGTCCCCTGAGTCAGCACGTACAGAACACGCTGTGCGCCAAGGACCAGACCCTGCTGTGGAGAAAGCTACAGTGAAAGGTCAAGTCTGTGCAGAAATATGTGACTATTGAACACCCTCCTCTTCTCGATCACAAAAGCTCTTTATAGTTCCTCCTCTGCAGGAAAAAACTGTGGGAAACTCTCACATTAGGCAGAATTTTTTTCTGACAATATCTGGAACCAAAGACCCACTGTCAGGTTAAAAATCACATTTTCATTGAAACAATTTATGAAAAGCCTATTACCTAGCAATTTTATATTTGAATGCAATTATGTTAATGTTATTAGTACATTATGAATGGTACTAATATGATTATTGTTTTGTGTGGTATTACAGGAAATTAATTCAAATGGATTTACATATTTTTTAGATAAAGGGCACTGCTAACACGGATGAATAAGAAGCCTGACATTACTATAAAAAAAAAAAAAAAAGCACTGAGAAAGCCAGGTTGTGACTTCATTTGTAATACTAACACACCATTTTTGTGCTTTTTTGTTGATGTAAATATTTTGCAATTTCCAAAGTGTTTTTCTTGTTTAATGCAGCAATCTGAATTAATTTCCCCAGCCTCTGCCAATGTGCCTTTAGCCCATTTTATACTTCAGGGAGTTGAGAGTCAAGGGAAGGAAACTCGCCCCAATTTATACCCAGAATCCAGACAGTGCAATGTACAAACTCAAATAGCCAAGAACTCAACTCCTACTGTTAGATCATCGGGGAATGTAACTTTTCACGTCAAATCATTCAGAGTTGTAATTAAATAAGGCTGGACCTCTGGAAGCTCTCCTTCCCTGGATTTTGGTGAAAGGAAATACTTGTTTCTGCACTGGGCAAGGCTGATTTCCATCTCACGGTACACTTTCTGCATCTCCTGCTTATCCAGAGGAGAACCCCACCAGCCTCCCGAGCTCCATCGTCCCTCAGAGTCGCTCCACATTCACTGCGCACTGCTCTACACACTGCTCTGGGCTATTCACACTGTGCTGCCGGAGATACAAGTGTGAGCACAAAACAAGCCAGCAGCAGGGGACACTTTGTGCACTCGGCCCATGCAGACAGTAGGTGCCAGCCGAAGTCGTTCAAGGGCGACAGAGCGGTCACAGGTGTGGTTGAGAAAAGCTGCCCAGAAACAAGTTCTGGGCTGGGCCTAGACAGAGATTCGTGGGGCAGCTGAGGTGAGGGGAGCTGTGGGTGCGAAGGCAGAAGGCAATTTGCAGGGCATATCCACGGTGAGGGCAGAGCTTCCGCTGGTTGGAAAATAGGGGGTGAAAGTGAGTTGGGGACAAACGGCAGATGACCTCTGGGCTTAGGATGGAGGGGTTACTGCCAACTTTTAAACACCTGAAATTGACAAGGGAGACGCTGCCTCTGCCAAAACCAATCTGGCAACTGTGCACAGAAAAATGGGTTAAGAAACGAGTCTTTTGCAAGTATGTAGGCCTGGGGTGATAAAGGCCTGAACTACCTAGGAGGGATGGCCTCTGCCCCAAGCCAAGGAACACTATCGAATCTGATAAACTAGTAAGCTGGGAATCATAATTTTATGGTGATAGATCCTAGCAATGGATGATTTGCTTTTAAACTGAAAGTGCTTTGAGGACCAGTACTCTATCTTATTTGTCTATTTTCAGCTTGTAGTAAAGAACCGGCTTCCACTCTTGCTGGGTGAATGAACACATGCATGAACGAATGAATGCAGGCACGTGCAAATGAGTGGGCTCTAAAGATAATATGTTGTAGATAATTTCCTGACTAATGACAGGGATTCCGACCCTGATAGGCTTACAGGAAGCTGCCTATCAGTCGGTCCTGGTGTGGGTGGCTCCATCACCTGTGCACAGGCCCCCTCTGGTCCACATCCTTTTCCCTGAATGAGGAAGGCCTGCAGGCTGACAGTGACAGGTGTTCCTCCAGTGCCCGTCAGGAATGCCCGGGCTCCCTTCTTCTCCAGGGATGGGGGTGGCGGGCACTCTTCGGGCCCGTAGGTATTTGTTTTAATGGAAGAAATGTGGGTAAATACAGTCTCCAAGCACAGAATGAAGTGAGGAGAATATTAATTACTACCTTCGGTGATTGTTGTGAGGATTAAATGAGTTAATATATATGCATAGAGTAGTCGCTGATGTATAATAAGCATATGGTGTTAGCTGATGTTATTATTATTTGTTATTAATAATCAAACAAATTGTCCCACCTATTAAATTCTTAATATTTCCATTCTAGAAATAAGCTAAATAAGAGCAATTCCTTAAATTCTTTCAGCAGTACCAACTTTCCTACTTTCCCTTAAAACCACAGTTAATTTCTAAGTAGCTAGTTGACATGTTAATGATCGAGGTTAAATATTACATCAGGATTTTATTTTAGTGATTAAAGAAAATAAACACCTAAACTTTTATATTGAGCATTTACCATAATTCCGAATCAAAAATTAATATAATATTTTGACTACTGTACATTTCACTTCTGTAAATAAAAATTTGATCCATAAATTTAAATGGATGTTGGTGCATCTCCAACTATTTAGCATTAAATTCATTCGTCAACACTTTCCAATTATCTTCTCATAAGACAAATAGTAATAGACCAATTCCTAAAAAGTCATTTGTGTTTAATTGAATTCGTAGTTGTGTTTGATTGAAATGTGTTAAAGCCATTATAAAAATCAATTCTTATCACTTATTGGTGAATTTTTCTACCTATGCTGTCAAAATGGCTAGAAATATCAATTACAAACTTTGTGAATGGGAAGTAGAAATGTCCATTCTTTATTCTTTCAGAACAGATAAAAATACTGTAAAATCAGAAACAGGATATGGATTTTAAAGACTATAGGTAAATAGTACTGGTAAATAGGATATCTTGTAATGAGGAAATGGACTGTGGCTTAGGAATTTAATGAAATAGAGGGGAGGGGTAATTTTGAGTCCATTTAGAATTTTACTGACCTGCTGTTCAGCAAGAGGACTTAGATTAAATTATTGGTTTTCTGTGAACCTGAATTTCCTGGTCTGTGTTGTCAGGACAGGGATGGAACTTTGGGGAAATGTGTGGAACAGATGTGTGGGAGAAGCCAGACGGGGCCAGGATCTTGGGTCTCAGAGAGCTTTCTGTGAACTCTGTAGTCTCTCACGCTCATCTAACCTCCTTCTCCTGATTTTTTTGCTGACATTTATTGATCATTTACTCTGTGCAAGACAAAATTCTGTGACTTTTGCATGTATTACCTCTCAATCTTCAAAACAGCCCACAAATTAACTGCTTATGTGACCCTCATCTGACAGATGAGGAAACTGGAAGCTCAGAGAAGTGGATGCTTTGCCCGGGGCTGGAGAGCCAGGCTGGTGCTGATATCCCAGCCATCAAATGTCAGGCTCCTGCTCTAGACCGTGGCCACAAGATTTGGGGAAACTTCCCTCTTTCCAGGCAGCACCAGTTTTAAGAGCACGTTCTTCCTTCTTCCGTCCTGCCCAAATGTATAGTGAGCCCCTCATCAAATGGCTTAACTTCAACATGGAACATGTCTGTCACACAGGAAGCTGCATGCCCAGAGCCTGCCCAGAGAACCAGGGGTCAGGGGCATGAAAGCAGAAAGGCAGAGGGTACTAAAGACCCCAGGAGCTTGATGCCGAGGCAGTACTCTGGTTAAGTAACTGTAGGGAAAAGTGCGCCACGTAAACTAAGCTTTTCCTGAAGCTTTCACACTGGGAGATGGGGTCTGCCACTCAGTGGTGCTGGGTAGGCAGAACTCTTCATCCTGGGACCACAAATGACCCCCGCATTCTTCCATGAGATCTGGGCTTCGTTGTCAGCACAGTCTCTTCAGTGAGGAGTCCCCACCTCTTCCTAACTGCATGATTTATCTTGGCTCATTCATTTACCAAGAAGCCATTGAATGCCTACTAAGTGCCTACTATTCAGCAGTTGTTTATCAAGAAATGAGCCAACATACGAGAACAGAAGGCAGCCTGCTTCTAAGTCCTAGTTTTCTAAAGTATTTTTAAGATCAGTCATATCCAGTGGGACCATAATATTTCACACCAATTCCACAAAAAGCTACATTCAATTAATGAAAAGCGTAAGTTATCAAACATTTAAAAAGTACCATTTGTTTCTTTGAAGTATCTAAGTCAAATTTTATTAATGAGACATTACAGATGACCTGCCTCAAAGGTTAGATTAAAAAGTATTTTTGCATATCAATTCTATGTATATGTGCAGATCTTCTAACCTATTCTAAGGTGTCATAAAATGGTTTATTCTTAGAACAATCGTATAAATCCCCTGTCACATTTAAACAATTTACTCTGTAAGTAAAGGCTTACTAAGCAAGGAAACTCCCATATGGTCCCTAATAAATTATTAATTTCAAATAAATGTAGTCTTTCTCTCCCAATGGCTCACTTTCTGATATTTCTCATGCTTTTCAGCACTGCCAGATCTGAGAAATAAAACAAAGTAACACCCAAATGAGTTACTTTTAATTCTGAGAAGAATTTATAACTAACAGATAAGATGTTGATATTTTCAATATGTGGCTTTAGAAAACATTAAAGTAATTTAAAAAGAAAAACTTAGCTAGCTTCCATAAAAATTTAGCACATTAATTTAAATGAATAAAATTTACCAGAAAAGCAAAAGTACGTTATAGATACTTTGAAAGTGTTGAAATTTGCCGGGCGCGGTGGCTCACGCCTGTAATCCCAGCACGTTGGGAGGCCGAGGTGGGTGGATCACGAGGTCAGGAGATCGAGACCATCCTGGCTAACATGGTGAAACCCCGTCCCTACTAAAAACACAAAAAAAATTAGCCAGGCTTGGTGGCGGGCACCTGTAGTCCCAGCTCGGGAAGCTGAGGCAAAAGAATGGCGTGAACCCGGGAGGCGGAGCTTGCAGTGAGCCAAGAACGCGCCACTGCACTCCAGCCTGGGCGACTGAGCGAGACTCCATCTCAAAAAAAAAAGAAAGTGTTGAAATATAGTAGGATATAAGCTTCCAAACAACTTACAGTTTAAAATCTCAAAAATAAAAATCTTTTACTAATGTGGTATAATTTATTACTTCATATTTCTGACACTATAGTAGTAATATTAGCTTTTTTTGTTCCATAAGAAAGCCCTAAACGGTCAGTTTGCTGTTCATACTTTTTCTGATGGCCAAATCCTTACTTTTTTTCTTCAATTGTTTAATGGTTCTATCAGCTATAACATCATATTTGCTGATTTCATTCTAAATCTTTCCAGGTCATGGTTTTGCCTGCTTTTATGCAATATTCATTTGTGTTTTATTTTTATCCATGCCTCCTTGAAAAGCAGGAAATTCAATTTGGATCGCTATCATGTTTTTCTTTCTTTGAGTGGCTCCCCGTAGCTTCCTTTTTGCTCCGTGTTTCTCCTTTACCATGGACCCTGTGTGCTGCTGGCCTGGGTGGAAACACCAAAATAATGTGCTTCTGACTTCTTCCTAAGTTTGTGATTATAAGGTTTTCAAATTACATGCAACTTTCTATAACAGCCTTCTCATCTGGCAGATGAATTAAAATATTTACTGATATTGTCTCAATCCTAGCAACAGCCAATTGGAAATTTCAGTTTTTAAAAGATCCTATCGAGAGTGTCAACCAGAATTGGGTAACTCCTCCAAGTAAACTTAGTAAGATATCTGCAAGACCTCTATGAAAGAAACCATCTGAGAAAGATACAAAAGATTGGAACAAATGGAGGCACACATCCTCCTGGCTGGAAGGACTCATGTTGTTGATTTTGCCCATCCAGCATCTGGTAACGCATGCTTAGTTTCTCTTTACAGTCTCAGTGGGGTGGGCCTGCCAAGGAGCCCTTCCCATCCCTGGCCAAGAGGTGAGCATTTGGCCCAACTTAGGCCAGTTGGGCTCTGCCTGGGGACTTGAAGCTTGACTGAGGGTCAAAGGGCTGAAAATGTTTGGAGACGATTCTTCTGGTTGACAGGTTCTGTAGATAGCCCCTACATCATGCCACCTGCGTCCATGAAGCTTCCCAAATTCCTGCCTCTTTCTGAGACCTGGTTCTTCACATTGTTCTTTGATTCAGTTCGCTACCTCCTACCTTTCCAGTAGGTTCTCTTTATGTTCCAGTTATCTGAAGTTAGTTTCCACTTCTTGTGAGCAAAAAACTCAACTGTTACAATTCAATATGGTAAAGATATCCCACCCCACCAAGTTAAGGAGCCAATGAGAGGCTTTTATGGATCTTCAAAAAAGTGATTCAAGTATCCATAGGAAAGAAAAAAATGGGTGAGAATACCACTGAGGGGGAAAAGAAGAGAGAGAGAGAGAAGGAAGGAAGGAAGGAAGGAAGGAAGAAGAAAAAAAGAAAGAAAGAGAGAAAGAAAGAAAGAAAGGAGGAAGGGAGGGAGGGAGGAAGGAAGGAAGGAAGGAAGAAGAGAGAGAGAGAGAACAGGCATTTCCTCCACCAGATATTAAGATAAATTTAAAACAACAGTAATTAAAAATGTGTGGCCCCAACAATAGCATAGACAGATCAGTATAACAGAAATAAATCCAAGAATAATTTTAAAGTATTTAATATTTTATAAAGCGAGCATTTCAATTCACTGGAATAATAAAAGATCATCTCATAGGAGGTCTAGGTCGGCAGGCTAACTCCCTGGGGAGAAAATATTTTTAAAATTATTAGGACCTGTCTCACATCATCACAAAAACTTAAAAATACATATGGCTTACTTAACAAATTAAATGTAAAACATAAAATGATTTTTTTTTTAAATTTCAGTGATAAGGTCTCATTTTTTTGCCAGACTGGAATGCAGTGGCACAATCATAGCTCACTGCCGTCTCAAACTCCTGGGATCAAGGGATCCTCCCATCTCAGCCTCTCAAGCAGCTGGGACTAAAGGTATATGCTACCATGCCTGACTAATTTTTTTTTTATTTCTTGTATAAAGAGATCTCACCATATTGCCCAGGCTGGTCTCAAACTCCTGGGCTCAAGCAGTCCTCCCTCCTTGCCTCCCAAAGTGCTGGGATTACAGGCCTGAGCCACCACACTCAGCCTGAAACCATTTTTTTAAAGCCCAAATATAATATGGGCATATAACATAAAGAAAGAAATCAAAAGGAAAAGATAGATTTGATTACATAAAAATGAAAAGATTCTGTCAAAATCACCACAAATAAAAATAAAACACCAATGATATGAGAGTGACGATTTCCCTAAATCTTCTCCAATAGAAAATGGTAGCAAACTTCTGAATTGGTTGTATATTAATCAGGGTTCTCTAGAGGGACAGAACTAAGGATAGATGAATATATGAAGGGGAGTTTATTAAGGAGTATTGACTCACACGATTACAAGGTGAGGTCCCACAATAGGACGTGTCTGCAAGCTGAAGAGCAAGGAAGCCAGTTCGAGTCCCAAAACCTCAAAAGTAGGGAAGCCAACAGTGCAGCCTTCAGTCTGTGGTTGAAGGTCCAAGAGTCCCAAAGCTGAAGAACTTGGAGTCTGATGTTCTAGGGCAGGAAGCTTCCAGCACGGGAGAAAGATGAAGGCCAGAAGACTCAGGCAGTCTAGTCTTTCCACATTCTTCTGCCTGCTTTTATTCTGGCTACACTGGCAGCTAATTAGATGGTGCCCACCCAGATTGAGGGTGGGTCTGCCTCTCCCATTCCACTGACTCAAATGTTAATCTCCTTTGGCAACACCCTCACAAACCCCACCCAGAATGAGGGTGGGTCTGCCTCTCCCAGCCCACTGACTCAAATGTTGATCTCCTTTGGCAACACCCTCACAAACGAACCCAGGAACAATACTTTGCATCCTTCAATCCAATCAAGTTGACACTCAATATTAACCATCACAGGTTTGAATGAATCTTTTTCTTTTCATTGCTTCTGGAAATTGAGCCATAGTTTGATGGGCCTTCCCAATTCATGTTTATAAAGGGACTTGCCTAGATCTTTTGGGACTTTACTTTCATATTTAAATTCATTTGGAATTATCCTAATGCAAGGTGTCAGGTATGAATCCAAATCATAACATCAGGTGTCCCAACATCACTTATTAAATAGTTCATGTTTTACCTATTGGTTTGAGATGACACATGTATATCAGTTAAATTCCTGTATGTATGTTTGCCTGCATATTTTAATATCTGGTAGTTCTTATCCACTCCAAACATCAATTATTGGTCTTTTAAACAATGTTCCTGGCAATTGTTGCTTATGTATTTTCACATATGAAATCTGAGACCAATATGTCTAATTACAATTAAAAACCTGGCATTTCTATTGGAATCTCTTTAAATGTAAAAATTAACTTAAGTAGAATTGCTATCTTTGTAATGCTCAGTTTCCCTGATCCCAGAACATGATGTGACTTTCCACTTGCTCCTGTCTTACAGGCCCGTCAACTGTGTTTTAAAGTTTTCTTCATATAGGTCATATAAAAACTATTGAAGTCTGTGTATTCATTTTCTTTTCTTTTCATTTCATTTCTTTTCTTTTTCTTTTTCTTTTTTTTTTTCAAGATGGAGTCTCGCTCTCTCACCCAGGCTGGAGTGCAGTGGTGCAATCTTGGCTCACTGCAACCTCCACCTCCCAGGTTCTAGTGATTCTCCCGCCTCAGCCTCCCAAATAGCTGGGACTACAGGCGTGCACCACCATGCCCAGCTAATTTTTGTATTTTTAGTAGAGACAGGGTTTCACCATGTTGGGCAGGCTGGTCTTGAACTCCTGACCTCGTGATCTGCACCCCTCGGTCTTCCAAAGTGCTGGGATTACAGGCATGGGCCACTGCGCCTGGCCTGTGTATTAATTTTCAACTCTACTACCTTACTGAATTTGTTTGTTTATTCAGTTAATTCTCAGGTTTTCCAGGTGTAAATTTTAGAAAATTTACATCCTCCTAAATGTGACTATATTACCTTCTCCTTCCCAAGTTTTTTACCTCAAATTTATTTTTCTTGTAATAGCATTGACTATTTCCTATAGTAATAGCATTGTGTAATTCTTGTAATAGCATTGACTGTTTTCTATAGTATAATGTTAAATAACAGTGAAGATAATGGTGAGGGTGGAACTTTATTGAGCATATTTATGATATGTCTCCACCAAGCAGGGTGCTGGCTTTTGGACTGAGATAGATATATTTTAAATTATAAAGGCAGTATTTCACTCTTTGTATTTTGTTTTTATCAATGATGGTTGTTAAATATTGTCCAGTGCTTTATCAACATCCACGGAAATGATCATAATATTTTTTACTTATACCTTTAATATGATAAAACGTATGAATAGAATTCATAATAATGAACCATCCTTACATTTCTGAAACAAACATTTGGTAATGATGCATCATTCTTTTGATATGTGGCTGGATTTATTTTGCTAATATTCTGTTTAAGGATTTCATAAATGACATTGGTCTATTGTTTGTTCTCTAAAACGTTTGTCTTTCGGTATCAATGTTATACTTCCTCCAGAGAAAAAAAATCTTAAGGTGTTTTTTTTGTTTTGTTTTGGTGGTTGTTGTTGTTGTTGTTTCCCTAAGCTCTAGAAAAAGCACTTAATTTGTGGTATTCTCATGTCTGGACCTAGGGACTTTTTCTTTTTGATTAGACAAGAATAGCTTTTTGATAACCTTCTGTATTTTTCCCATAGAAATAAGACTTTTTAGATTTTCCGCTTCTTCAAGGGTCAGTTTTGACTAATTATATTTTCCTAAAAATTTGTTCAGTTTATCCAAATTTCAAATGTATTTGCACAGAGTTAAACAAACTTATGTCTTGTGTTTCTTTTAATTCTCTTAATTTTCTGTTACTTTCCTCCCCCCTTGATATTTCCTGTTTGCACATTCTCCATTTTTTTCTTGATTAAATTAGATATTGGCTTATATATTTCACTACATTTTTGTCTTTTAAAAGCCATCTTTTGGACTTATTTTGTAGTTCTGCTGTTTGGGTTTTCTAGTTAATTAATTTCAGCTTTTAAAATTTCTCATGTTTTAACTCCATTTATTTTGTTGCTTCTTGCCTAACTTTTTCAGTTAGTTTAATTCCCTTTAAATTCTTAATTGTTAATTAAATTAAAATGTAAAGTAATGCATTTTTCTCTGAGCATTTTAGTGGCATATGATAACTTCTGATATGCAGTATCTTTATTATGTTGTTTTCTTTTTTTTTAGTTTTTTTTAAATTATTATACTTTAAGTTCCAGGGTACATGTGCACAACGTGCAGGTTTGTTACATATGTATGCATGTGCCATGTTGGTGTGCTGCACCCATTAACTTGTCATTTACATTAGGTATATCTCCTAATGCTATCCCTCCCTCCTCCCTCCACCCCACAACAAGCCCTGGTGTGTGATGTTCTCTGACCTGTGTCCAGGTGTTCTCATTGTTCAGTTCCCACCTATGAGTGAGAACATGTGGTGTTTGGTTTTTTTGTCCTTGCGATAGTTTGCTGAGAATATGGTTTCCAGCTTCATCCATGTCCCTACAAAGGACATGAACTCATCCTTTTTTTATGGCTGCATAGTATTCCATGGTGTTTATGTGCCATATTTTCTTAATCCAATCTATCATTGATGGACATTTGGGTTGGTTCCAAGTCTTTGCTATTGTGAATAGTGCCTCAATAAACATATGTGTGCATGTGTCTTTATAGCAGCATGATTTATAATCCTTTGGGTATATAGCCAGTAATGGGATGGCTGGGTCAAATGGTATTTCTAGTTCTAGATCCTTGAGGAATCACCACACTGTCTTCCACAATGGTTGAACTAGTTTACAGTCCCACCAACAGTGTAAAAGTGTTCCTATTTCTCCACATCCTCTCCAGCACCTGTGGTTTCCTGACTTTTTAATGATCGCCATTCTGTTGTTTTCTATTCATTCTATAATTTGGGACTGTATTTCCTCTTTGATGTAAAAGTTGTTTAAATAAAATCAAGTTACTTGGTATGTACTTTTGCTTCTGTTAAAAATACTTCTTTTTCTTTTCTTTCTTTCTTTTTTTTTTTTTTTTTTTTTTGAGATAGAGTCTCACTCTGTTGCCCAGGCTTGAATGCAGTAGCGTGATCTCAGCTCACTGCAACCTCCGCTTCCCAAGTTCAAGCAATTCTCCTGCCTCAGCCTCCCAAGTAGCTGAGATTACAGGCATGCACCACCAGACCCAGCTAGTTTTGTTTTTTGTTTTTTGTTTTGTCTTTTTAATAGAGATGGGGTTTCACCATTTTGGTCAAGCTGGTCTCGAACTTCTGACCCCAAATGATCTGCCCATCTCAGCCTCCCAAAGTGCTGGTATTACAGGCATGAGCCACCGTGCCCAGCCCTTTTTTTTTATTATTTGATATATCTGCTTAAAATAATGTTCTTTAATACCCAATTATTGCAAATGAGGCAGCAGCAAATTAACTCTATTCTCCATCTTTTTCTCCCTTCCTCCTCTTATTTTTTTTTAGCAGCATCATTTCTACATTACCAAAGCTTTTCATATGTATGTTCTGTTTTGCCACCCACATTGTTTTCATCTTAGCTCTTCAGTAAATATAGTCAATATACTCAGCACTGATCATTTTTGTCATCGCTAGGTTGCCTGAGTATTGTCCTCTAGTCATTTTCTCATAAAGGCAAGAAATGATATTTCCCAAATGTCACTTTTTTTCAAAACTGTTTGCCTTTAGACTTTTCATTTGAAGAACAGTCTTACTGGATCTAAAATTTCTGACATATTTTATTTTCTTTGGTTTGTATAGATATTTCTCTACTGTCCTTCGACCTAGAAGGTAGCTGTGGAGAATTCTGAGACCAACATAAGTTTTCTCCCTTTTAAGTGACTTGGTCTTTTTTTGTCTGGCTGTTCAATTATTTTTATTTATATTTAAAATTCAGTAACATAGGATATAGCTTTGTGAGATAATATAAAGGATCAGATTTTCCAAGTAAGCTCTCAAGAATTAGACCTGCCTCCTTGTTAATAATTCAAAGGACATAGTAACTGCAAGAGACAGGGAAAGCACTAAGTCAAAGTGTCAGTGCGGCTCCTCAAGTCCTTTCCTGCCACACTGGGACATTGTTCCCAGCTGAGCAGTTGAGGACTCCAGGTGATATGCGAAGAGTACTACTTTCTTTTTTTATTATTCTTTTTCTTTCTTTCTTTTTTCTTTTTTCCTTTTTGTTTTATTTAGACAGAGCCTCACTTTGTCACCCAAGCTGGAATGCAGTGGTGTGATCTTGGCTCACTGCAGCCTTGACCTCCCAGGCTCAAATGATCCTCCTGCCTCAGCCTCCCATGTAGCTGGGACTACAGGCGAATGCTACCACGCCTGGCTAATTTTTGTATTTTTTTGTAGAGATGGGGTTTTGCCATATTGGCCAGGCTGGTCTTGAACTCCTGGGCTCAAGTAATCTTCCCTCCTCGGCCTCCCAAAGTGCTGGAATTATAGTCATGAGCCACTGAGCCTGGCCTTAAAATAGGGTATTACTTTCAATCATGAAACAGCACAAGGTATATCCAATAATTGGCATTTTCCTTCATTTTGTTTCCCCTAGGTTTGATGTGACCATTTCTCTTTTCCTTCCTTTCTCCCCAGACATCCTCAGGGTAGAGAGAATGAGGTACAGACCAGCTTCTAACCCTTCATTCCTACCTGGTGTTGATCATTCTGGGTCAGTTTTCCTTGACATAGGGTGTGCTCTTCCAATATGTAGGTTGCCGTCGTCGGAATGTTTGTGTGACTCCAAAATGCATATGTTGAAATCTAATGTCCAATGCAAAGTATTAAGAAGTGAGGCCTTTGGGGGGTGATTAGATAATGAGGGCTCTGCCCTCATGAATGATATTAACAACCTTAGAAAATGAGCTTGAGGGAGCCCTTTTTGCACTTTCACCATGTGAGGACACATAGAAGCAACCATCTATGAAGAACAGGCCTTCACCAGACAATGACTCTGCTGGTGACTTGATCTTGCACTTCCCAGCCGTCAGAACTGTGAGCGAGAAATTTATGTTGTTTACAAATTACCCAGTCTAAGATGTTTGGTTATAGCACTTCAAACTGACTAAACAACAGGTTCAAGTCTTCAGTTATTTCAAGAATAATTTCTTCAATGAAATATTTTCATATTCGTTCTGTTTCAGTGTATTGGCTCTCCTCAGGAACTCCAAGTATGCATGTTTTTAAAATCTCTATGCCTGTCTTCTTTATCTCTCACTTTATCTTTCATCATTTTATTTAATGTTTAAAAAAATTTTTTTATTTCAATAGTTTTTGGGGAACAGGTGGTGTTTGGTTACATGAATAAGTTCTTTAGTGGTGATTTCTGAGATTTTGGTGCACCCATTACCTGAGCTGTGTACACTGTACCCAATGTGTAGTCTTGTATCCCTCGCCACCCCACACCCTTTCCCCTGAGTCCCCAAAGTCCAAGGTATCATTCTCATGCCTTTGCGTCCTCATAGTTTAGCTCCCATGTATGAGTGAGAACATATGATGTTTGGTTTTCCATTACTGAATTACTTCACTTAGAATAATAATCTCCAATTCCATCCAAGTTGCTGTGAATGCCATTATTTCGTTCCTTTTTATGGCTGAGTAGTATTTCATGGTGTGTGTATATATATATATATATATACACACACACACACACACACGTATATATATATACACACATATATACATAAATGTATATATGTGTATGCATATGTCTATTTTGTCTATATATGTATACATATATATACATACTTTGTCTATATATGTATACATATATACATATGTGTATATATACACATATGTGTATATATACGTGTATATGTGTGTGTGTATATATATATATATCACATTTTCTTTATCCACTAGTTGATTGATGGGCATTTGGGCTGATTCCATGTTTTTGCAATTGTAAATTGTGCTGCTATAAACATGCATGTACAAGTATCTTTTTCATGTCATGACTTCTTTTCCTTTGGGTAGATACCTAGTAGTGGGATTGCTGGATCAAACCGTAGATCTACTTTTAGCTCTTTAAGGAATCTCCACACTGTTTTCCTTAGTGGTTGTACTAGTTTACATTCCCACCAACAATGTAAAAGTGTTCCCTTTTCACCACATCCATACCAGCATCTATTATTTTTTTATTTTATGATTATGACCATTCTTGCAGGAGTGAGGTGGTATTGCATTGTGGTTTTGATTTTCATTTCCTTGATAATTAGTGATGTGGAGCATTTTTCCATATGCTTGTCGGTCATTTGTATATCTTCATTTGAGAATTGTCTATTCATATCCTTAGCCCACTTTTTGATGGGATTGTTTGTTTTTCTCTTGCTGATTTGTTTGAGTTCTTTGTAGATTCTGGATATTAGTACTTTATCAGGTGTATATAGTGTGAAGATTTTCTCTCACTCTGTGTGTTGTCTGTTAACTCTGCTGGTTCTTTTGCTGTGCAGAAGCTTTTTAGTTTAATTAAGTCCCATCTATTTATTTTTGTTTTTGTTGAATTTGCTTTTGGGTTCTTGGTCATGAAGTCTTTGTCTAAGTCCATGTCTAGAAAAGTTTTTCCAATGTTATCTTATAGAGTCTTTATGGTTTCAGGTCTTAGATTTAAGTCTTTGATCCATCTTGAGTTGATTTTTGTATAAGTTAAGAGATGAGGATCCAGCTTCATTCTTCTACATGTGGCTTGCCAATTATCTCAGCAACATTTGTTGAATAGGGTATCCTTCCCCCACTTTAAGTTTTTGTTTGCTTTGTCAAAGATCAGTATGCTGTAAGTATTTGGCTTTATTTCTGGTTCTCTATTCTGTTCCATTGGTCTGTGTGCCTATTTTTATACCAGTACCATGCTGTTTTGGTAACTATGGCCTTATATTACAGTTTGAAGTCAGGTAATGTGATGCCTCCAGATTTATTCTTTTTCCTTATTCTTGCTTTGCTTATGTGGGCTCCTTTTTAGTTCCATATGAATTTTAGTGTTGTTTTTTCTACTTCTTTGAAGAATGACATGGTATTTTGATTGGAATTGCATTGTTTGTAGATTGCTTTTGGCAATGTGATCATTTTCACAATATTGATTCTACCCATCCAAGAACATGAGATGTGTTTCCATTTGTTTTTGTCATCTATGATTTCTTTCAGCAGTGTTTTGTAGTTTTCCTTGTAGAGGTCTTTCATGTTGTTGGTTAGGTGTTTTCCTAAGTATTTAATTTTTTTCTTTTTGCACCTCTTGTGAAAGGGGTTACGTTCCTGATTTGATTCTCAGCTTGGTCGCTGTTGGTGTATAGCAGAGCTACTGCTTTGTGTACATTAATTTTGTATCTTGAAACCTGGCCGAATTCATTTACCAGTTCTAGAAGCTTTTTGGATGAGTCTTGGGTTTTCTAGGTATACCATCATATCAGCAGCAAACAGCAACAGTTTGACTTTGTCTTTACCAATTTGGATGCCTTTTATTTCTTTCTCTTGTCTGATTGCTCTGGCCAGGACTTCCAGTACTGTGTTGAATAGATCTTCAATCATTTTAAATTCCCTATTTCAATTTGACTTTGCTTAATTTTTTTAATTTCTGGTATGTATCTGTTTACCAAGTTTTCCCTAGTGCAATTCTTCCTTTGCTCCTTTCAATTTGATTTCCATTTATTATTTTTTTAGCTCTTTCCGGAGTGCTGTCAACTTGCTTTTCATTTTCTCCAGTAGTCTTGCTGTCTGTGCCCTGAGATCTTATGTTTTTGCTTTAAGGGCTCTTTAATATTGAATTCAATCAGAGGTTTAATATTCAATAAGGGATTTCTTGGCAATTGTGTCTGTGAGTATGTGTGAATATCCTTCCTCTAATAATTTTCACTACCCTTTCCTATATTTTTATCTTATTATATCAATGCTATGCTGGCTTTGGTTTCAAGTTATTCACTATCAAATGAGTCATATTTTCCAGCTAATTGAAAGAGCTTGCTTGAAGGGAGAGTCAACTCCATGAAGATAAATTATTCCTATGTTATTGAATTACCTGGGAAGAATTATCTTCCCAAATCAACCTAGGAGGGCATCCACCCTCAGCCTGCACTGCGCATCCTTGTTTTGGGATCTGTTGGTCTGTCCTGAGGTTCATCCTTTGCACTGGAAGCTTCTGAGTGAGCCCTCCCTCCAGAGGCAGAGATTGTTTTCACTCGGGTCTGCTGCCACCCGGCCAGCTGGCCCTTCCTTCACCAAGCATCTCTGCTCCGCTTCCACTCTGCATGGCGTCTGCTCAGTCTCCTTTCCATCCTCCCAGATCTAGCAGCTTGCACTATGTGCGTGGGATGTGGAGTTATCACTTTAGGGGGTGAGTCCGCCACCTCCAGAAGCTGTGTTGTTGCTGCCGTGTCCTGAGCCCTGCCTCCTCTGAACGTCCTGCTCTGCACCCCCGTGCTAGCACCACCACAGGTCCCCAGTTGTGGCTCTTGAGCTGGCCCCACCTGTCTGGGCTGTCTCAACAGTTTTGGGTTTGCCCTGATTTCACTGCACCTTGAGCTGGTAGGGGTTATACTGTGCACCACCCCATAGGCACACACAGAGCCAGGCAGTATGGTGAACAAAGGCAAATGTTCAATGAACACTCATTTCAAGGTCTTCACTCTAAATAAGAAGATCCCATCTATCCCATGTTGTCTTGGTCTGCTCAGGCTGCCATAGCCAAATACCAGAGACTGAGCGGCTGGAACCACAAAAATGTATAATCTCACATTTGTGGAGACAGGAAGTCCAAGATCAAGGTTCGGCCAATTTAGCATCTGGTGAGGGCTCTTTTCCTGGCTTGCAGGTGACCACCTTCTCACTGTGCACTCACATGGCCTTTCCTGGATGCATGTGCACAGGGAGAGAGCGGGAGCAAGCTCTCTGGTGCCTCCTTATGAGAACATGAATCCTATTAGATCATCTGACCTGGTTTGGCCTTAATTTCTTCCTTAGAGGTCCCATCTCCAGATACAGCCACACTGGGAGTTAGGACTTCAACATATGAAGTTGGGGAACACAAACATTGGTTTATAACACATGTAAACCACAAATTATGGCAGGAAATGATGCCATGAGAAGTAGAATTAAAATCACCAAGGAGGGAATGGAAGAGAAGATGCTCCTTCCCGTCAGATCATGAAAAGGGTATCATTTGAACTGAGATGAGCAGGATGGGTAGGCTTTGTACATCCGGAGATGGGGGGATGCTCCAGGTGCAGAAGCCAGTGCAAGCACAAGTGGGCAAACATAAGGCACTAGACTCTGGGCTGGAGCGGTGGAGAGGTGGGGCCAGCTCAACAGCCACAACTGGGGACCTGTGGCGGTGCTAGCATGGGGGTGCAGAGCAGGACGTTCAGAGGAGGCAGGGCTCAAGAAACGGCAGCAAGGCTACTGGGAAAAACACCCTCAGGAGTGAGGAAGAGCAGATCATTGCCATCGAGGAAGCCCTTGGCTCCTGTGGAGAGATCTGAGACTTTGCCTCAGCACAGTCTTCAAAGGTATCTGCATGGGATGGGAGTGGGGTGGCAGCAGCTGGCATGGCTGGAGCTGTACCTTAGAAAGGGTAAGCTTTCAACACAATGTAAAATACACTGGACCGTAAGGCCAGATCAAAACATTGGCGTACAACTGCTAAAAAACAACAATAGCCAAAAATCAAGATGAATTTTTTTTTTTGCTATATGAAATCTAGATAGTGTACATTTAATTTCATTTAATTTCAGAAGTAGAAGTCTATGGCAAGATCTCTAGTAAATGAACCTTCAAATTTATCATTATGAAGACAAAATTTAAACATCTTATATTCAATAATTACCAATTCTAAGCAAAATACAGAATTCATAGGTAATAATATATAATTGAAATACAGTGTATATGAGTCAGGCTACATTGAGCTAATCTTTTGATCTAGTAATTCAACAGCATAGGAAAAGGAATGAGGCCCACTCAATTTTGGCATGCATTCCAAATTCAATTAACTTTAACCGATATCTTGACAGCATTCTTTCTTTTCTTATTAAAACAAAATCTCTTAAATGTTCAAGATAAAATCAGATGAGTATCATGTGCACAAGAAGCAGATCAAGTTTTTCAAGAATCTCTAAAAATAATGTAGATTAAATCAATAGAAATAGAAGCATTAATTTGAATACTCAGAACTTTTTAAAAATTCTTGTTTGGGTCACTTGAAAAAAAGTGCAATTTTCTTTTCCCCATTGAATAAAGCATTTGGATAATATTAAGACATTTAAAGTAAGCCACCAGAGAAGAAAAATTTCACCATAGTTACGCTCATTGTAAGTCAAAGACTTTGAGGTGATATACAAATTATACTAATGTTAATATACACACAGGCTTAAGAAAAAGAAATTTTCCCACCCCACCAAGTAATTAGCAGGTCAAATCTGTCCTCTTAGAGCCAAAAAGTGAAAATCTAAATGAAGTCCTTGATCAAGAAGTCTTGACTGAAAAGCTACCTCCTGTGTCTCCAATTTACCCCCTACAAAAATACTTATTTCTCTTATCTCTTTATCAAAAGAAATTCATCTGGGCCAGGTGCAATGGCTCAGGCCTGTAATCCCAGTACTTTGGGAGGCCGAGGCGGGTGGATCACCTGAGGTCAGGAGTTCGAGACCAGCCTGACCAACATGGTGAAACCCCGTCTCTACTAAAAATACAAAAAATTATCTGGGCATGGTGGTGTGCGCCTATAATCCCACCTACTTGGGAGGCTGAGGCAGGAGAATCACTTGAAACCGGGAGGTGGAGGTTGAAGTGAGCTGAGATCACACTACTGCACTCCAGCCTGGGCAACAAGAGTGAAACTCCATCTCAAAAAAAAAAAAAATGAAAAGAAATTTATCTTAAAGGTTTTGGATTTAGCCATGACAAGACTTACACCATCCAGTGTGTACTTTTCTTCACTTTCTTTTAGACATAAAAAACAATGGGAAGCAACAATTTATTTCTGCAAACACATGGCCCCAAATTGCTCAATCATCAAGCCCTTCTACAAGGAAGGCCTTTGCACGCATTGCTACAATGACCTGCCACTGGGGCAAATTTTGTGTAAACATGTAAATTTTAGTGATTTTCATTTTATTAAAAAAAGAAGCTCTTGAATGTTTTTTACTACTGATTCTCGGCATTCTGTGTCTTTTGTGTATGTATAATTTAAAAATCACTTTGAGCATTTATGCACATTACTATATGACATGATAATTTTCATGCAAAAAATCAAAATCAAGTTTTAGATTAATTTAAAGGATATCTGTAATATACACTCAGTTTATAAATGTGAGTGATGTGGATGTAAAGAGACAGACATGACCTTTCCTGACTGGTTGGTGGTGGATGTGTATTTTAGTGTCTGAGTTTTCCAGCCATGAACACAACATTCCTGATGATTTCCAAAGGGCGCTTAACTCAAAGATGTGGAAATTGCAGTGAAGGAATCAGTCCTTCTAACTTGTAACCAGCAATTATATATCCAAAAAGATTGGAACTAGGGATCAACCTGAACAAAGAAATAGATATGCAATTTGATTAAGATTATGTTTTTCAGATTAGGATGCCATAAACACAATGTTACGGATGAATCAATGTGTTAGGTTTTTCCAATAATAACAAATTTAGGCCAGATGTGGTGGCTCACACCTGTGATCCCAGCACTTTGGGAGGCCAAGGCAGGTGGATCACTTGAGGTCAGGAATTTGAGGCCAGCTTGAACAACGTGGTGAAACCCCGTCTCCACTAAAAATACAAAATTAGCTGGGCATGGCAGTGCATGCCTGTAATCCCAGCTACTTGGGAGGCTGAGGCAGGAGAATCGCTCAAACCCAAGAGGCAGAGGTTGCAGTGAGCCAAGATTGCACCATTGCACTCCAGCCTGGGCAACAAGAGCAAAACTCTGTCTCAAAAAAAAAAATTAAATAGGGTTTAATAAACAGATTTATTTTGAATTTTTAATTATTGCAATCCAAAGAATTATAAAATTATAAAACTGTAGGTTATCTGAAAGATTATCTTGTCCCTCTTGCCATCTTGCATAAAAACAAGCCAAGGTTCAGAGAGTTTGCTGCCAGCCCAGGGCCAGGCCAGCAGCTGCTGGATGTTCTGACCTCAGTCCCAGACTGTCAGCTCCTTTAGAGGGGAGTCATCTTCCGTTCCAGCCTGTATCACTGCCCTCTGGCCCCACAGAGTTCACGGGCATGCATTTCTTCCATGCACATGACGAAGAACAGTGGTCTGGCAGAGAGCCTTGAACTAGGAACTGGGAGATGTGAGTGATTATTAGAAAATTGCTCATTAAAACTCATAGTGTATTTAACAGATTAATGTTATTTTATTTTAGATATTTTTATTTTAGATTTTTAAAACCATCTTATTCTAGATGTTTTAAAGCCAGAAATAAAACCGGTATTGAAACAGATGACATCATATAAGTGCTCTTCCAGCATCTTGATGGTATTTGAGTTCCGGATGTCCAGAGCTGCCCCCAACCCCCCGCTCCCTGCCTCCCTTCTGATGCCTCTCAGGGACTCGGCCTTCACGTGTCCAAAGGCAAATTCCTGCCCTTCTATCTCCTCAAGCCTTTGTCCTCCTCTGTTGCCCCTGCTAAAGCTGTTGCCATCTATCCCTTTGCACAAGCAGAAATACGGGCATCCCTCTCTCTCACTTTATCAAATTCAACACCATGTTCTAGCTGTTTTTTAATTTTCCAAAGTAGGTCTTCATTTCTCTACCACCCTAGACCAATCCACTATCATCACATTGCCTGGGACAGTGCAGTAGCCATTGACCTTCACACCCATCAAATATTGTCCAAACAGCAGCCTCGACTCAAAATCAGTCATGCACTGGTCCACTTGAGCCTTCCTTGGCCTCCTTTTGGCCCTTAGAATAAGGTGACCACCCATCCCAGGGACCTCAGGGCCAGCATCACCTGACTCCTGCCTGCTTGTCCAGCCTCCCCCAGACACCCTTCTCCCCACCCCACCTGCAACTCCACCGGACTCGTCTCTGCTTCTGAACAGATCCAACTCTCCCCTACCGCAGGGCCTTTGCGCAAACCCTTCTCTTTGCCTGTGATCCTTTACGCCCCTGTCTCCTTCCTTATTCCTCCCTCCTGCTTCCCCTGAAACATCCCCACTCAGGCAGCACCCCCACCCCACCAGCCCCAGTCCAGGCTAGATCTCCCGTCTAAGCTCCCATAGCACAGTAGCAGTGATGATTTATTTAAAGCTCCTCTTCCCTGCTAGAGTGAGTCCCCATGAGGTCAAGGACCAGATCTTTTCTGTCAACCACTGTATCCTCAGTTCCTAGCACAATCCTGACATCTTTAATCTCTGCTTCACATCATGGCGGGAGAAGCCAAAGGGCTGCGGAGATATTTGCCAGAGAAGCAATTAGGAAGATGGCCCAGCCCAGAGAGCTGGAGCAGAAATGAAGTCCAAGGAAAAGAATGCACCATCCGTGATGGGGAAGGAATAATAACCACAGCTCCTGCATAGGCAGAGCAGCTCGGATGCCTGTGTCATAAGGAGCAGAGCTGTCACGGATGCATATACTATGTGCGGCTCTATATAAATTCCTCTTAGGTAGATGACAGCACCTAGCAAAGAACATTGCCCACAGTAGGTGCACCATCTGCCTCGACCGGTTTGATTGGACTGTAGACTCTGAAAGGAGCCTCAATGTTCAGCTAGGCTGCTGGAAGGGACTGAATGACACAGCACTCTATCCCTTCGTGACAGAGGCTCCTTGTATCTGCCTCCCTCTTGAACTTGGAGGAAAATGCTTTATTGCATGGTTCTGTCGTGTAAATCACTTTTAAAAATTATTCTTCCCTCTATAAAAGTATGCATATTTTGGAGCATGATCTATCTTTATGCAAGTGGAGGGGTGAACGGAATATTTCATCAGGATAACTATTTACTGACAATTCATGCTATTTTATAGTCCATGTCTTTTGGAATGGATGGGAGTTTGTTATTCAGTGGTTTATAAAATCTTCCAGACTGAATGATGAGCTTGCATCTGTTACAATTGGTATGGAATGTAAAACTGGCGTGAGTTGTCCATAAATATTTATTGTCAGGAAATATCAGTATGTACTGCTGTTTTTAGGAAAATAATGCCTATTTTATTATTGATACATAAAGTGTGACATTTATGTTTACTACACATAATAACACAGATAGTAATAAAACAATATTCTGTAAAGAGTATCAGAGAGGCAGAAACAAAGATGAAATTTTGGTTTCTAAAGCAAGTTTTACAAAAACATTATTTAAAGACCATACTACTATTCTCAATCCCTTTTAAAGTGTTAAAAAAACTTTAAGTCAGTCAAGAATTGGCAACTAATTTTCAGAATCAATAATATGATCATAATTTCTGCCATAGAAAATGGCTTGCTGTCAAAGACCATCTTGAGAATAGGCAGTATATCCATGCTGAATTCAACAGTTCTTACCTCCTAATGTGAGCCTTGGTTATCTGTAAAGAAACAGGCTCCTTACTGAGTCCCATATCGTCCCTTCCTGCTCCCAAAAGGCTTTTCTGAGGGAAAACTTTCCACAACAGGTCACTTTAAGACTACATAAATATGTATATGTGGTATGTAAGTGTATGGATGTTTATGTACATGTGTGTATGTATATGCATATGTGTATTTATGTGTGTGTTTATGTGTACACATGTGTAGATGTATGTGCATATATGTAGGTGTGTGTACGTGTGTGTATTTGTATATGGATATGTATGTGACTGTGTATGTGTGCTTGCATATGTGTAGATATGTGTATACGTGTGCTTGTGTATATGTATATATGTATATGTACATATGTGAATGTGTGTGTGTGTGTCTTGACTCAAAAACTATTTGATTATTTTTCCCATGGAGCAGATAGCACATGAGTAGTTTGCACCTAACTTTTAAAAGTCTTATGCGTATGGTTGGTGGCTGTCGGAATGAAAGTGATTTTTCAGGACAATGTCAGGCTGCAGAATCAAGGGCCCTGAGGAGAGAAATGGCAGGCAAATGCCGGGGTCGCATTTGCTTTGGTGTTCCTTGCAGGTCAGAAAGACAGCAAGCTCTCGCCTTTCACTTTGCAAAGTCTGAACATTTTGGAAACCTGGTCCCCACTGCTCTTACAGAAGGGAAAGGGAGCCCTTGCCAGGAAGAGCCAGTTTCCCAACCCCAGAAGCCGGGGACCCTCAGCCCTCCCAGCAGACTTTGCCCCCATGCTTGTCCCCACAGGCCACACACACGGCCATGCTCAGTTCCTCCTGGGGAGGTTGCCCAGGCCCCTCACAGCCTGCAGGATCTGGGTCACACCTGAGCCAGCTCTGGGGACACTTCAAGGTTCTGCATTTCTTACATGTTTCTTTTCAATCCTGACCTTCTCTTAGATCACCCCAAAAGGACACCCCAAGCCCTGACCATTTACACAGATAGTCTTTTAACACTCGGAATGGAAGCGTTTGAGCAAAGAACACCAGAAACAGAACACCAGCCAGTCTCCTGCCGATGGATGATATTATTTTCCACTCATTTAATGGAGAAAAATAATTGAACGAGGAACCCGGGTACACGTGTTGTTCTGAGTGTGGTGTGCACAACTGGGAAGCCTCGGAACAGTGTGGCCCGACCGTGGCCATGCTGAGGGTTATGTGGTCTGGAGGTTCCTGGAGATTTTCAGGATCTCACATTCAGAATCCCACATTTTCAGAAACACCACAGAAGAAGCTATTTATTTGGCTTTGTTGTTTTCTTAAAAATTAAGGAAATGATTTGGAGAGACTAGGCCTCCGGGTTCTTTCTTTTCTTTTCCCCACAGAATTTAGACATTATTCAAACATTTATTCTGTATCATCTTTTTAGTTTGTTTTTCAAAAAAGACATTTATCTTGTGATAACGGCTAGTTGCAGAATCTCAGTGAGATTCTCAGGTTTTCTTAATTGCAATTTCATCTCGTGTGCTTGAAATGCCAAGCACTAATGGTGTTTGAAGTGGGGCTGGCGTCTGATTCACCTTCAGAGTTATCTTGAGCTTTCAACCACAAGAATTTTAAACCTGACAGTAAAGTAAAAAGTAAAGGGTAAAGAAATGCCCTTCTTTCCTGATTGCTCCGAGTGCGTGGTATTCTGTAACCGAGGTTATTAAAGGTAGGTGTCACAGTGGCAAGAGCCCGACAGGCCTGTCTTCTGGTGTGCCACCTCCATGCTTTGGGACTTACCTGTTACAGTTTCTTGGCCTTGATTTCCTCATCTCGAAAACAGGAGAATAAGCTCTGTTATGCAGGATCAGTACAAGGATTAGATTCACTTATTAACATTCTCCTACATTTGAAATTCTAAATGAGCATAAAAGAGTTTCACAACTGTCATACCTTTGAATGGGAACTAATAAAACTAAAAATTCCATGTTGCCAAGTTTATAATGCTGGTTCATTTCATGCATCACTTTGCCTGAAGTTTCAGCATAAAATCTGCTCTCGATTATCTAAGAAAAATAATGCATAGAGAACTTTTTATGAAAAAATACTCTTCTATACCACTCAACACTTTTGAATGGCTTTTCCCAATTACCTTCCCGGAATATACAGGGAACATAAATTAGTTCTACAGAATATCTAAAATAACTACAACTTAGGGGGTATGTGTGTAGCAAAACATCATGGAATGCACCCTAAAGAGAAATACATGTGAATTCAGATTGCATGTTCTTCAGGAGGGACTTATTCAGACGCTGCCCTTCCTTAGTGCAATTAACTGTGAACCGCCACAGTGAGATCAGAAGGTCATGCCCAGCAAAGGTGAAACACGGTGATAAAAGCAGTCTCTCCATCGGCGAGGACAGGCTCAAGGTCAGCCAGTTGCCATTGAGATGCTAGACTGTGGCATACAGATAGGAGGCTGGAACTGCTCGCTGGAAACCACACCAACAAATTTGGAATTCCGTGCACTGATATCTACCCCACATGAGCAGAGGCTGAGTTTGGCCATGGACCGACTGAACCCTGCGCCAGTTCCCGTGTGTCAGGACTCGCTGGTGTGCAGAGTATTTGCTGCTGCTTTGATCTCATTGTTTGTTTTAGTTTACTGGCTCTCCTGATTTGGCATTAAATGCGTTAGAACCTAATCAGTTCCAAGATGGCTTTCACGATGCGGTTCCTTTTCCTAACTATTTCCAAATCACTTCACTTAGGGACATTATAGGTTAAGAGTAGTTGTTGTTCTCATACGAATCTCGGGTCAGTTTTTCTTTTGTAAATAATTTAATTCTTTTTCATTGACCTCAATATTTCTTTCTAAATATTTTTAATTTTTTTAAATACTTAAGATTTCATTTGAAATAGAATTAAATGAAAGTTAAGGAAGCCTTATCATGAATCCAGTTCTGCAATGTCATTCTATTAATAGCTGCAGTCTAAATACCAGCCCCAGCCATCACAGCAGTCCATCGGGTAAATCCTCACTACGTGTGGCGCATGTTGTCCTCCCCAGCCCTGTACTAGTCCAGGAGGGAGTTATTCTGTTCCCTGCTTTACCTGTGAGGAAATGAAGACCGGGAGCGGGGACACGGGGAGCTGGTGCCAGTGCTTTGCCCCCCACCTTGACCACAGCACCACTCACTCCTCTTCTGTTTTTTTTTTCTTTTTCTTTTCTTTTTTTTCTTCTTTTTTTTTTTCTGTGAGGTGGAGTTTCACCCTTGTCGCCCAGGCTGCAGTGCAGTGGCACCATCTCGGCTCACCGCAACCTCCGCCTCCCAGGTTCAAGCGATTCTCCTGCCTCAGCCTCCCGAGTAGCTGGGATTACAGGAATGCGCCACCACACTTGGCCAATTTTGTATTTTTAGTAGAGACTGGGTTGGTCAGTTTATAATGACCATGTTAGTCAGTCTGGTCTCGAACTCCTGACCTCAGATGATCTGCCCACCTCGGCCTTCCAAAGTGCTGGGATTACAGGCATAAGCCACCATGCCCGGCCTCAGTCCTCTTCCAGTTACCCACTACCCTACCCACAAGTCACGGCCAATCCCCACCCTGTGCCAACTCCAAATTCACTTAATTATCATACGCACATGTGCGCGTGCACGCACGCACACACGCACACACAAACACACACACAGAGCAATCACTGAGTGACCATCTTAATGGGGATTGGGTTACATTCATAACCTATTTTGTAGGAGAGAATTTTCCAAGGGACCAAAAACGTTGACCAGACCCAAATCTAAAAAGTATTGCTGCCCCTGCGGCCTGTGAAAATGCAAGGGACTAAGCCAATGGGAAGAAGGTGGGGAGGAGGGGCTGAGCGCCCCGCAGCCTGCCCCACCCCTAGACCTGGGGCTGCCTCCACTTACTCCTGGGAACCTGGGCAAACCATTTCACTTCTCTAAGCCTCCATTGCCTCAACTTTCAGTAAGGATGCTAATCATAGCACCTGCCTCACAGCTGAGTTACTAAGATTAGATGAAATAATGCATTTAGGCACAGTTCAGCTCCTAGCAATAGAAAATATTCTACGGTGTTAGCACTGTCACTATTACTGTGTCATGACTCAATAGGAGAGCACTTAAGCTAGTGCCTTCCACACAATGGTCACTTATACATGCCCTTAGTTAAATGAAATCGGATGCGCATGAGCTCAGCGTGAGGTCCGGGTCAGGGAGAGGAAGGGGCTTTGGCGGGTAGGGTTGCGTCGGTGGGGCCTCCTCTCTGCCTCTGACTGGCCTCTTTGCCTCTCTGCTTTCCTGGTCAAAGGTTCGTAAGCAAACGGTTTCTCCCACTCCTCGGAACATGGACTTGCTTTCTGGGAGGCACTGGCCTGGCCATTTACCTCAAATGCGTGTGCTCCTGGCTTCAGTGCCCGGCTGCCCAGCGGCCTCTCCCTGAGTCTGGGTTCTCAGGTTTCTGCTCCGCCTCCAGATGACCCCTCTGCCTGCCCGAGCTGGCCTGCGGGTCACCCTGCAAGATGACCCCTCTGCCTGCCCGAGCTGGCGGGCGGGTCACCCTGCAAGATGACCCCTCTGCCTGCCCAAGCTGGCCTGCGGGTCACCCTTCAAGATGACCCCTCTGCCTGCCCGAGCTGGCCTGCGGGTCACCCTGCAAGATGACCCCTCTGCCTGCCCGAGCTGGCGGGCGGGTCACCCTGCAAGATGACCCCTCTGCCTGCCCGAGCTGGCGGGCGGCGCACCTGCAGCTCACGGATCCAGAGACCCGGATGCAACTGTGGGCCCGCCCCCTTTCCTCAGGCAGCTAGATTTCTCTTCATATTCCTTTTCCAACAAACATCTCTTGAACATCGACTGAGTTGATAGACACCACAGAGGATTCTAAGATGGCTCCCCTCTTCAAGGAGCCTAATTCTTGTAAATGAGATATTTTCACAGTAACTTCAGAACGTGGTATTTGTCAAGGGCCTCTAGAGAAGCACCAACGTTGCTGGCGCTTAAAAGAAGGACAAATGTCTTCTGACTCTGGTGATTCAGAGATCAAGGCACCTTCACAGATTTTCATAAGCAGAGGCTGGGGAAGGAACCCCAGCAGGAAGAAATGACTCAAGCCCAGATGAGGAGGTGGGGAGGCCCTGACTCTTGTCTGGGGGTAACAATCGTGGTTTAACTGGAGCCTGATGTTGCTGTGAGGGAGGATTTGAAGACAATTGGCCTGAAGCCCATCATGTAGGGCTTAATGCCAGGCCAAGGGAGCTGAAATTTATTCAACAGATAATGGTACATTTCTGAAGGTTTTCCCCAGTGGAGAAATGCAACACGAGCTGAGCTAACGAAGGTTTAAGTAGGCAGTGGAAAAAGGTGAATTTAAAGGGATAGAGAGAAGGAAGGAGAGGGCGATGGGGAGGTTATTCCAACAGGAAGGTAAATTTGGAGACAGACCATAAGGGACAAAGTGCGGTGGTGGCAACAGAAACAGAAAGGAAGACCAACCTCGACAATCGAGGGGCTGGGGGATAGGATGGGCTTAAGCCAGCTCTTCCTACACTTTTACAAGTGGCAAGACCAAACTCTTTTGGTAGCATAATCCAATGTCTTAACATTTTTCATGGAACAACATTTTCACTAAAATGAAGCATAAGAAATTCAGAATGGAGGAGGAATTTTTATGGGAAACTATCATTGGGCCCATGGTTTTTTTGTTTTGTATTTTTGAGATGGAGTCTTGCTCTGTCATCCAGGCTGGAGTGCAATGGCACGATCTCAGCTCACTGCAACCTCCACTTCTGGGTTCAAGCGATTCTCCTGCCTCGGCCTCCTGAGTAGCTGGGATTACAGGCATCTGCCACCATGCCCAGCTAATTTATTTATTTATTTATTTATTTATTTATTTATTTATTTGTAGAGGTAGGGTTTCACCATGTTAACAGGCTGGTCTCAAACTCCTGACCTCAGGTGATCCACCCTCCTTGGCCTCCCAAAGTGCTGGGATTACAGGTGTGAGCCATCATGCCCAGTCCCCAATGTTTGTTTTAAATGGCACACAATTTGAAAACATCTAAATTTCCTGACCATTTGGCTAACCTTAATACTCTTTAATAATATTGAGTAATCTAAGCCAGATTAGTTCAAAGTTCTGTTTCTTTCGATTTCTTTAAAAAGATTTTCCTCCATTCCTTGTGCGTTGCTATTACAGAAGACGGATGTTACCTTCTGATCGATGAGCAGGCAATCTCACAAACTTGCAAGGATTTTTTTCAAAGATAGAAATAGATATAGATTGATCCTGAATGTAAACATCAAGCATAGGGCTAATATTTAGACATTTTCCCAGTGTATCCAGGGATTATTTGAGTCACCAGAAAAGATTTTTCGTGACTTTCCTTTATTCTTAACATGAAAAGTTTAGCAGCAAGTCAAGTTTCTGGAAAATCCAATGAACCATCTTTTTCTTTGGAGAGCTTAACGACACCTAGGTCATCAACGACAATCAACAATGAACTATTGATTTTAGCTGTAATGATCAGATGGCAGTGCCTTAAATCCTTCCTGGCAGGGATGGCAGCATTGCATGCACATGTAAATGCGCACGTGCCAGGGTAAGCCAGTGTGTGGGCACCAAAGTTACCTCTGTGGTTTGGAACATCCAGAGGCCCAAAGCCAGCCCTTAGCTCCATGCAGGTAAAAGGGTAAGAAAGTGCAACAGTTAAAGCAAAACAACGGAGTGAAGTCTCCTGTGCTTATTTCTGAGTAATCAAAGCAGCTGTATAACCACAAGGCAGCTGTCCCAGGCCAACTGCTGACCGTGTAGCTGACAGTTACATCATGAACTATGGGAATGTGATTTTTAGAAATTTCACTTATTACCTACCTACCCATAGTTCATGAGATGAAAAAGATTTGTAACTAAAAGATGTAACTTCCACATAAAGAATCGGGGAATTAAGAGGACATATAACAAGGTAAACATGCATAATGACAGTCCACATTACCATTAGAGAAAGTGAACATAAATACTCAAATATTAAAGTAAGGTATACAAGGAATATAGGTAATACAGTGTTGTGATTTTTAAGTGGAATTTTTAATCATTTTTGGAAACTAAATAAAAATACAGAAGAAAGCATATGTTTTCTCATCGTAAATATAAAAGAAATAACTGTGAAAAGAAAATGACAATACTAACCACATTTTGATACATTCTCATAAAGTCTAGTAACAATAACTTCTAGCACTTTAAAGTTTTCTACTTCTGACCTAGATTTTATTTTTGCCAAGATACAGCCTAGCCTGATAGCTCCAATAGCAATTACAGAATATGACCCAATTATTTCTTTACCCCCAAAAAATGAATTAACATTTTTTTGGTTAGGTAACAGAAGATATTTTAATGAAAATGATCTAAAACAAAAAATGCAATTGTGGTAAAATAGATGAGGAAATTGTACTTCTTTGTATTAAAATATTTTTCATAAAACATTAAAAATATATTAATGAGAATTTAATCTCATATAAGAAAGTTAATATGCTATAATATTGTTTTATGTATGTTTATACAAAATTTCAGGGAAGTAAAACAAATTATGTCATCATAATATTATTTTGTATCCCCTACAGAAATATTTTTGTAAAATCACTAAAAAAGTGTATTACAGACTTAGTGAGGAGGCTACCTGTAAACAAATTATTTTCATGGAGAAGCAAGGAAAATTACTAAAAACAAAATTTACATTTAAAATGTAGTCAATAAAGGTCAGGTGGTCAATGTTGGTGTCAGTTTTCCCCCAATGTAAAATGGCAGCCCAAGAAGAAGAGAACCGTTGGAGAAAATTTGAAAGGAAAGACATATTTTTAAGGATCAGTTAGGAACAACTTTTTATTTTCTTTTATAGTAAATTTTCTGACAGCCATATCCTTGCATTTAAATTCTACCAATCACAGTGACTCAAAATTATAATTTGTAATTATAATTGTTAATTGCTTAATGAATAATTAATTTCACAGATAATTTGAAAGCTATAGATGGATGATAGATTAGCTAGATAATAATAGAGAATTTTAAGATTAGAAGGAAAACAGTTTTCATTTGAATAATATGTCCATTGTAAAGAAATGTTTTTAAATGGTATTTTTTATTTCACTTTGTTTTCATATATATCACAACTGCATTTCTCAGCCAGAGCATCTATAAAGACATTTCATTATTTTGCATATGGTGGTTTCCCTTTGATGTTTGGTAGTTGAACTTAACCTTTCCGTACCATGGGCTCCTCATCTGTAAAAATGTGAGCAGTAACATTATCAACTTTTCAAGATTGTTGTGGGGATTAATGAGAATTCAAATTAAATAAGCTAAGTGTACTTAAATGCTTAGCATAGTGCCTGACACACAGTAAGAATTAAAATTTAGGTCAAACCACATGAAATTGACATTTTTTAGCCAAAAATAGTTGAATATTGATAATGTTATCTGGTTCATTATAAAGCAGTATTCACTTTTATAATTGTTCTAGGCTACATGCCTATTTTTAAAAACATAAATGATACAAAAGAAAAAATGACACGGACCAAAATGTATTTTAAAACCAAGTAATCCAAAGATTAGGAGGAACTCCTGTCCTAAAGTGATAACAAGGGCAACCATAGGGAATTTCTGTGTTCATTGGGTTTGGCCGCACCGACCCTGAGTGCCCTTAGCAAGGAAGCCGACTGTAATGGAAACAGCCAAGGCTTCAACTTTAGGTTGACCTGAGATCAAATCCCACTTTGACAATTTGTTCATCCGTACAGTGGGTTGATTTGGAATATTAATGAATGCGCCATGAACTCCTTGAATTGATCTTATTAGGGAAGTGAAAGAAACTAACATTTTTTAGTACCCGATAATTGCCAAGCTTTCGGCTAGGTGCCGTCTACAAATTAATTCATTTAATTGTTAGAACTACCATGTAAGAAGCACTGATACTGTTATTATAATAATGATTATAATTATAGCAAACTCTGCTGCAGGACTTACTAGTAGATAGCAGCTGCTTTGCATGTATACCCTATTTAACCTTCACAGCCACATGCTAACATAGATCCCTGGGAGGAGTATTCGAGAGTTTTTACCATCATCTTCAGCATCATGGCCAACCTCATAGAATTAAGGATTAAATGAAGGAGCATGTATAAAACTCCTAGCCTGATGCCTGACACCTTGCTTCCTACAGGGCCAATTCAGGGTCCTTGTCCTGTGCCCTGAGGCCCTGAGTAGCCCCGGCCTTCTGCTGTCAGAAGGGCCTCCTTAGCAAACCCCAGGCAGTTCTAAGCTCTATAACCCAGAGCAGCAGGAGGCTGTCTTCATACCGCAGCCCCTTGGGGGTGTTAGGAGACTCGTGGAAACCCATTTTACTTTATTCTTCGGGAAATATAGACCCCCAAAGTTCTATTTCTTGCCAAAAGCTCTAATTTGCTACCTTATAGTGGTCAGGTTTTTGCGGTAGAATAGTAGAACTAATTAAAAAGGGAGTCCATTGAGTTCCTTCAAGCAGAAAACAATCATAACAGGACTTAAAGGAATTTAGTATTTTGAGTAATTTTCTTCACCTTCAGGCATTTTTTTTTTTTTTTTTTTTTTTTTGAGATGGAATCTCGCCCTGTCGCCCAGGCCAGGCTGGAGGGCAGTGGCACAATCTCCGCTCACTGAAAACTCCACCTCCCGAGTTCAAGCAGTTCTCTGCCTCAGCCTCCCAAGTAGCTGTGATTACAGGCACCCGCCACCACCCCTGGCTAATTTTTGTACACACCCAGCTAATTTTTGTATTTTTAGTAGAGACAGGATTTCACCATCTTGGCCAGGCTGGTCTTGAACTTCTGACTGAGTGATCCACTTGCCTCGGCCTCCGAAAGTGCTGGGATTACAGGCGTGAGCCACCGCGCCTGGCCCACCATCAGACTTTTTACATGGAGAATGTTTGGGGGCCCAGTGATGTAGTTCTTTATGGGATTCATAAAAGGTTTCCTGACAGACACACTTCTTGAGTAATGACTGTAGCACGCAGAGATATGTGCAGCCCAGCCATTTATTTCACGCATTTTAATGTACTTTGGTCTTTCAGATAGGGCAATAATTAGACCTGCCAGTAGCTTTTCGATATGAGAAAAACCACTTTAAATGCTTCACACTGATTTCTGTAAACAGCTTGCTTTTTCTTGATTTATAATGTTATCTCTTCTAACAGGCCATAACTACATAAAAGGACATGAAAAAAGTAAAAGAAATACCCAGATAATTCACATGTACTGAACTATCTATCCAAACCATTATTTTACCTTAACTTGAATAGCTGTCAATTGTCGATCTGATTTTGCAATAGCTCACTGCCTATCAGAAATTCCAAATCTTTTTGTAATGTTTGTTTTTAACTTTCAAACCTGCTCCCAATGTAATATCTTTCTTCCTGCGACAAAGCTTTGTTTCCTTAGTTAAACTGAAGTAAGACTATGTAAAGACTTTATCTCCCTATTATTCACTAAAGAGGGTGAACAAAATCACCAGACCTCAAAACAAAATTGACACCACGGTGCTTACTGGTGCTTAAAGGGGATGTCAGCACACCCACTGAAATACTTCTCCAGTGGAGGTCACGGTTCAGGTTGCTGGCATGGTTTTATAAGGAGGCTCGTGTTGCAGCTGTCTGCACTGTCCCTAGCCTGAAGATAAATAGCAGACTTCAGTTTCCACTGCTACTGGTCTTTTAACCTTCAATAAGAACAAATGCTTCTGCCTTAGCTTCGTCTGCCTCCTCCAAGTTCATCTCCCAGGACCTAGTGAGCCATCTCTTATCTATTTCCTTCCCAGCCTTCAGCCTGGGCTTCCTAGAGGTCAAGAGCATCCCAGCCCACTCTTATCTTTAGAGGCTCCCCATATATTAAAAAATGTAGAAATGCCAACACAAGTTCAAATCAATTGCGATATATCATGAATGTTTACATTGAACAAATTCACACTTTTCACATGCAAACCAAAATAACAATGACTTTATGTGTAGCCTCATTGAGACTTAATCCAATTTAAGACACTTTGTAAACCTGAGGGCTGCACCCAGAAGTATGATTTCTTGCCTCTGATTAGCGACCCCTCACAGCCACCTGATGGGTGGGTGGGTGTGCAGTCATAAGGATGTAAAGCAAGCTTTTTAGAAACCTAATTCACTGTAAATGTGCCTCCTTCTGTATATGACCGTCCATTCAGCTTCTCACAATGATGGACTGACCGTGCAGTGTCCTCTGCATTGCTTAACACAATCCCTGCAATTCTTCGGTGCCCAGGGTGCTGCCCGGGGTCACCTGGGCACCTTTAGAAGTGATAGTGACTCTTCAGCACATCTCTCTGCTCTCTGAAATAGTGCTTATTGCATCGGTCAAAAAGAAATGAATGCTGGAGTAGCTTGTGCACACCAAAAAATCTAACTTCTGAGATCTTCTGGTCCACTCCCTAGCTTCCCAGGGTGATAAGATGAGACTTTGTTTCTTTTATAACTGCTACCCAGTAGACAAATAGGCCAAAGATAAGAACAAATCACTCTCACAAAGGAAAAAAAAAAAAAAGCCCACACAGCAAAATAATACATGGGAAAAGGTTAACCCTTCTTAGTAATTAGAAAAATGCTAACTAAAGCAACCTTAGAGTAGCATTTTATAGACACTGGATTAGCAAACACAATTTTAATTCTAACACCCAATGCTGTGATAAAGCAGGCACCCATATGTGTTGCTGGAACATCATACACTGGCCTAACCTTTCTGAACAATCAATGTGGCAGCCTATACCAGTAACCACAAAATGTTCATATTCTTTGAAGCAGTAACCTCACTTTTGAGAATTCTTTCAAGGAAATAATACAACTAAGGAAAAAGACTTTATGCACAAAGATGTTGATTGCATCACTAACAAAAATTGTGCAAATCTGGAGGTAGACTTAATGTCTCTAGCCAGAGAAGAAGAGCTGAGTAACTTGTATTCCTTCCACTCCATAGCTATTAAACAGCCATGACAAATGATAATTAGGTGTAGCAGATACCAGTGTTGAAAACCCCAGATGCCATAACTTGGTGAAATCATCCTCTCCGGTAACAAGGCATTCCAACTTCAAGGTCTTTGCCTTTGCTGTTCTGCACTGCACGTCCTTCTCAAGCTTATTTCTTTCTCCCAAGCCGACTTCTCCACACTAAGATGTCAGCTTAAATTTAATTTTCCCAGGGAGATCTTCTGGATCATCCTGCCTGTAGTGGCCCCCCGAGTCCATCTGTACCACATCACCTTCTTTCCGTTCCTTGCCAGGACTTCTCACTCTGAAGTACTCTTATTTAATGGTTGGTTACCTGGCATATTACCGGACTCCTCTGCCAGAATGTGAGCCCCCAGTCTACATTCCCACTCTAGTCCAATAATCTATCCTCAGCTGCCGAAGCTCTAGAACACAGCTGGTCTTCTTGAAATCACAGAATTTGGATGATGACATCTGAGTTCATATTAGAAGCTGGATTTATTGCCTTGTTCTTTTATCCTCCGACTGGGAAGCCAGTTTACAAACAGACACTGATCTAAGCACTAAGCAGGCCATGTGGCCAAATGAAGAGAGCTGTATTTCACCAAGGCAAATGCTCCAGCTGTTGCTCTGGGGGTCCTTCCCACCACCCAAGCCCCATAGACATGTCAGGAACCATCAGCCTGACCTGCCCGCCCTGCCCTGCAGCCAGAGCCTACCTGTGATGAGGAGACTGGAGGATGGAGTCGGTGTCCTCAAGGCCAGGAAGGTTGCCTGTCCCTCAGCACTTCCTCTGCCAGACTACCTTGACTCCCCAAATTCCCACCACTGGATCTGCTCCTTTGAGCCAAAGGTGTCTGTAAAAACTAAACATAGGCCGGGCACTGTGCTCATGCCCGTAATCCCAGCACTTTGGGAAGCTGAGGCGGGTGGATCATGAGATCAGGAGTTCGAGACCAGCCTGGCCAACATAGTGAAACCCCGTCTCTACTAAAAGTACAAAAATTGGCTGGGCATGGGGGCGCGTGCCTGTAGTCCCAGCTACTCAGGAGGCTGAGCCAGGAGAATCTATTGAACTGGGGAGACGGAAGTTGCAGTGAGCCGAGATCGCACCACTACACTCCAGCCTGGGCAACAGAGGGAGACTCCGTCTCAAAACAAACAAACAAACAAACAAACAAAATATATAGCCTAGACTGAGGACCCACCATCACATGGCAAGTCTTTAAGTCCAGGGTCTTGCTGATAGAAGCACGTAGGGGGCACAGAGCTCCCAGTACAGATATTTCCAAGAGGCTGGAACTAAGTGGAATGACCTATCCGGAGGCCTTGGGCAGGTGAAGGACAACGGAACTCTGGGAGGCAACACCGGGGTGAAGCCAGAAAATCAGTTGAGCCCTTTGCCCAGGTCTCCATCAGCCTCTGGAGGTTTACATTTTCCAGATCTAAGGTGGCAGGCGCCAGACTTAGTGGAAGCTTGGTGAGTGAGCCTGCGTGCCAGAACATTTGCCTCAGTTTACTCGGCGCTCTGAGTCTACTCTGCAGACGACTTTGAATTTGGAAGCCTGGTCCGGGGCAGGAGCTCTGATGTCTACCCCATCCCAAAGGGCCTAGGACCATGGCGCTGAAGAGTCTGGAAGAGGACAGAGGGTTTCTTTGGGCTCAGAGGCCAACGTAGCAATCTATGCAGAGAAGGTGGCGGTAGATGCGGGGATTTTCGCCTCAGTGGAGAAGCAGGAAGGAGTCTCCTCGATGCCTCCGCCCTCACTCTCTTCCTGCAGGGAAAGATGTGAGCCAGGATGCTGCCAATGCCTCTTTCTGTCTCCTGCTTAACGGGGCTGTCTCCTCATGGCCAGCAATGGGCAAGGAGATAGTCTCTCTGTCAATTCAGCTACTTGTGTGAGACAAATTGGAATTATAACACATGTATTAAGTGCCTTTGGATACCCTGCCTCAAAACACAAAATCAGGAAACAGGAATATAAATTATTTTGCAAATATTAAATCCCATAGTGATACTACAAAAGAATGACCTTTTTGTGGCTTGAAGCACAAGTATCAGGTGTGCATTTGAAAATAAAATCTGCTTCCTCCTGTGAGTTTAGTAGGTCCACATCCGCTGCTTCCCATGAGTTTAGTAGGGCCACATCCGCTGCTTCCCATGAGTTTAGTAGGGCCACATCCACTGCTTCTCATGAGTTTAGTAGGGCCACATCCGCTACTTCCTCCCATGAGTTTAGTAGGGCCACATCCACTGCTTCCCATGAGTTTAGTAGGGCCACATCCACTGCTTCCTGTTGGCTTATCAGGCCTGCATCTCTCACAGTCAGCCAGCAGTCTAAGGAATGGGCCAGTCATGAGCTGTGCTCCTAAATTTGGAAAAATCAGGACTTTGTGGAGACAAAAAGGAAGTAAACAGAGCTACCATCCTTCAGATGACCACGTCTGGGTGCCATTTGCAGAAGAAGAGCCAGTCTTTTCCCCATTCAGTTAAGCACCAACATATTGAACTATATCTGACAGAAAACGGAACGATTAAGTGTAAGCTTAAGCTATAAATTGTTTGCTCATAAAGTCCTACAATCAAGTATCTTAATCAGAGTTGTAAGCAGGGTGCGAGGTACCAGTCTAGACTAAAAAAACTCATAAAGGGACATCCCAAAGATGAGGGCTCCAAGTTCAAGGTGAGTCCAGATAACAATGTCCTGCTCTCCCTCATGGCCTGAGGATGAAGCAGCTGCTCTTTAAAAGTGTTGCTCCTTTGTGAGGTTGTAGAGTAAACCCATTTTATTAAACAATAAAGCAAAAAACACTCCATGGCGTTCTGTGGGGCTACACTTCCTGTCCTTTCCCAGATGAGAGTTATATGATGGCCAGTCTACTCTTACCTGGGAGCTACAGTATAGACAAAATAGCAGCTGCAGTAATAATAATTGTCGAAATTTATCAACAGCATGTTAAATTAATATAAACGTAATGCATATTATCTTATTTTTGTCCTGGAACCTGTCCTTACAGATGGATATTATTTCCCCTGTTTCAGTGAAGCTGGGATGCATGGCCATTTGTGTTCAACAAGAGCATGCCTCCGCCCCTCAGGGGTCCTGTTGTTTCATTTCCAAGCTGCCTTTGTCCAGACTAATCTTAATGCCCTGATTCAGGAGAAAGCCATCGGGTACACTAAACTGAGGAATTTTAAGAGATAAAAATGTAACTCGGACAAATAAATATCCTTTATTCAAAAGTATCAAAAGTCAGCATATTTCACCTATCAACATTTCCAACAAGCTTCAGTGTCTATTGTGCAAACCCAATTTTGCTGCTGTGGCAAATTAAATGGCCACATTCAAAATTCCCCCCCACAGTTTAGATACTGTTCTCTCTCTCTCTCTTTTTTTTTGTTTTGTTTTTGTTTTTTGTTTTTTTGTACGGTGTGGCCAAAACTTTGATTGGGCTTTAAAGCCTTAAACATTTGTAAAAATATCAGGCAAGCTCAAGCATTTTCAGACTGTGTCCTGCATTAATATACTTGGGGCAAAATGGATGTCTCTTGCCACATTTAACTCACCAGTGTAGAAGCTGATAAAGGCTGATAGCCAGAGCTTGGAAAGATATTTCTAGGTTATTTTTAACTAAGACAGTTGTAAAAGGCTTGATGGATTTAACTCCGTCACTTTCAGAGCAGTTAACTGAGTTCAGCCGGCAGACTGCTTTGATTTGTTCATTAAATGTATTATGTTTGCATTACTTGAGTTCATTTGATGAGATATTCCCACTCTGTAAAATATCCAGCTAAGGATTTGGAAATCTATTCAAATTTTGCACCCATTAATTCATTTTAGAATTTTCAAAGAGTGGGTACTTTAGGCAAGCTGAGATATATCCCAAATATTCAGGGAAACATCCAATCTACAGAAATGGTGTAGCGTGTTTTTTCATCGTAAGCACGATTGGTGAGTTTATCCGTTTAATTATTTTTCTCAATAGAACAAGCAGTACATCAAGGCCATGAGAATCTTTTACTTTGTAGCTCTGTGCCCTGCTGTGCAGCCCAGTCACCTACAATGATTCAGCCCTATCTTGTTACAATGGTGAGCACTGGGATGGCTATGCAAAGGCTTCTAAGTTCCGAGTTCACCATTTTAGAAATGCGTTTCCCCATAATTCAATGTGTTTGCTGATAACATTTATTGGAAATCTGAGATGAGCAGGGTGAGGGGGCCAAGCCTGTAATCCCAGCACTTTGGGAGGCCAAGGCGGGTGGATGACTTAAGTCCAGACGTTTGAGATCAGCCTGGGCAACATGGCAAAACCCCGTCTCTACAAAAAATAAAAAAATTAAGCAGGCGTGGTAGTGCTTGGTCCCAGCTACTCGGGAGGCTGAGGCAGGAGAATTGTTGGAGCCCGGGATGCCGAGATCGCAGTGAGCTGAGATCGTGCCACTGCACTCTAGCCTGGGTGACAGCGTGAGACCCTATCTCACAAAAAAGAAAAAAGACATCTGAGATGAATTTTTATTTTTGTGCCTCAATTACAGAAAAAAAAATCAGCGCTGAAAACGGGTTGTATCTGGTATCATTAACATTACCTGGAAATGGAGAAGTCTGATAGCAGCTGCCAGGCTGGCTCATTTTTAAAAGTTTTCACCACCAGTGTAGAGGTGGTTACAATTATTTCCAGTAGGTTTTATCACTCCTGAGGGCAGCCATCAGTAGTTCTTTTCCAATCAAAATCATCTATTTTGCTGTTTTGCGAGCTGGTTGAAAATTACCATGTAGCTATGAAAGAAACCATATAAAACAAAACTTAGATATTAAATGAAAGCACTATAAAAATCCAACATGTTCTTCTTCTTGGAGCAAAAGCTGCTAAAAAGTAAATGGGGCCAGGTGCAGTGGCTCATGCCTGTAATCCCAGCACTTTGGGAGGCTGAGACGGGTGGATCACCTGAGGTCAGGGGTTGGAGACCAGCCTGGCCAACATGGTGAAACCCCATCTCTACTAAAGAAAAAAAAAAATACAAAAATTAGCCAGGCATGGTGGCAGGCACCTGTAATCTCAGCTACTAGGGAGGCTGAGGCAGGAGAATCACTTGAACAGGGAAGGTGGAGGTTGCAGTGAGCCAAGATTGAGCCGTCGCACTCCAGCCTGGGTGACAGAGCAAGACTCCATTTCAAAAAAAAAAAAAGTAAATGGGATAATCTCATTTTTCACTTTGAAAAAAAAGTTTTTTTCTTCTCAAATATAAAGATGATCCAGGTAAACCCCACTTTAAGTTGAGTAGTATATTATTGAAAAGCAGACAGATGAAGCTACCTAGCTGTAGAGACCCTCCACATATTGAAGCTCATTTGATCAAACATTTCCAAATTCATGTAAGTGCTATTTCCATGGATAACAACTCACAAATATGTAAATAGTAAACAAAGAATTGGAATTAGGCACATGGTGGCCACTACACCTACCATACAGTTTATTTAGAACTGAGTTTGCTTATATCAGTATCTGGACCCAGTAAACCCACAAGGTAGCAATTTACTTATACTTTCATTCATTCATTTTGCAAGTGCCCAATTTGAATTTGATGCCCACGATGAGGTTTATAACATAATTACAATGATCCTTTCCCCCCACGAGGTGGTAGAAGGCAAAAGGGCTAAGTAAACAGGAAACATCTATGAAGGGTTTTAGAGTAACCTGGAAATAAGCAGCGAGGGGACTACAGGCTAGTGCTCCAGGAATTCAAAAGAAAGAAAGATGATGTGCATGCAAAATCAAAGAGGAAGTAACATTAGCCCTGAACAAAGGTAAGCTTGAGCTTACCAGGAGGAAGAGGGGAGCATATTCCCATGGGGGATTTTAGGCATGAATGAAAATTTCACGCAGTGGTGTCAGTAGGAAATCCAGCCTGAGTGAAGCAGGAGGTCCCACTGTAGAGGAGAATGCAAGTGACTGGCTTCATGAGGGAGATGAGATCACACAGGGGCCAGACTACTGGGGATTTGAATCTGATCCATTATAGAACATGGAGACACTGGTTATTAACCAGAAAAGAAATGATGAGATAAATTGTTCTGCGGGGTAAATTAGGAAGAGGAGGCTTTGAAGATGGAAAGATAAACAGCCTATTAACTATAATCCAGGAGGAACTGGAGTGGGAGGCCTGGCCCCACCATGTCCCACACAGCAGCAACTGCACAAAGAAAGGAGGGCCGAGGGCAGCCTTTCACCTTCCGAGCCCACACTCGGTGCCTGCGCTCCTCACAGGAGCCTTCCACACTTACCAGGGGGCCATCTGAGGGCCTCCACACCACATTCAATTCCAGCAAGGACTGTTGGAGAACCGCAAGAACCCTTTCCTGAAGGAAACCCAGAGACTCTCCTACTCTTTGTAGAAAATGGGAAGCTTCAACTTTGATTGCTAAACTTTCCCAACATAAGTGACTTCAATGTGGCTTTCTGGTTTGTTTCTTAGGACCATTCAAATACTTGGAAGGTTCCTCCTTTTTACCTTCTCACCCTATTCCTGCGATCCCACAGTTATAGGTTCTCCTCGTGCCTCTGGTCCAATACCAGACGTCCGTCCACTAAGCAGCAATGACGTCCCTGGGCAGTCATGCTCAGCCTGCTCGTCTATCTTGTATATATTAAAGCCTTATAATTTCCTCTTCTAGAAGACTATGTAACTAATATCTACCAGACTAAAAATAAATCATAATAAATGCCCATAAAGATGGGGGGTATGAAATGTGAAATTGATCCTAGACTTTGCCCATACTGACCATGTATTTATGGCACTGAGAGAAAAGTCCTTGAAATCAATCGGCCTTGATTTTTGTCATCCTGCCTGTATCTCTGTGAATGATACTATTTTAAGGACCTGTAATGAAGTAAAGGTAGTGTAATAGTCTATATCATAAAAAATGATATTTTTTGTCGTAGCAATTGACTATCCTAGGAAACACTACCCGATTGGTTGCAGCAGCTACAGTATCTCCCCATCACTTACTCACCTGGAACCTCTCTGCTGATGATACGGGGCTAAAGTTCTTCTGTAGGTAGCAAATGTTCTGCTACCTCCTGCTCTCGCTGTGATGACATGTGACACTCGGACCTCTCTTTCTGAACCTTCCCGCCATCATTCTTGCACTTCAGCAGATTCTTACTTTGATTTCTCTTTTTCAGGATCCCAGTATCACTTACTGCTTACATCATTTCACTATGTTTTCTCACCTCTCAAAACCTCAATTTTCTCCCCTGTGAAGGGGAATAATAATAGTATTTAGCTCATAGGGCTATTCTTAGTTTTAAATGACCTAATCTTTGTAAATGACATTATATTGTTGTTATTATTGCTCCACCATGAGATAAGACAGCGAGAAATAGATTTAACACAGACAGCTGGACTTAACTCTCTGCTCCTTTTTTGAAGCACTCTGTTCCCCGAATCATGTCGGCCAATAAGAAAAGAGATGAGCTTTTACTTCACAAGCTTGAATTCAGCTTAATTCAATGATGACTGAATCTATTGTTATAATTATCCAGTAGAGGGATAAATTGATGAACCCACCTATTTTTCTTAGTATAACTTTCAGGTCAAAACAGTAATTAATCAGAGAAGACCTTAGCTTGCCTTTTTGTAGTCTTGACCAAATCATTGTCAATTGGTATGTAAAAAAGAAATTAACCCATATAATTGGTCTTTAAAAGCTATATAGACTTACTGAAATAGCAGAATGTAATAGCATTTGGTGTAGGGTGTCAACAAATAATATGAGTTTTGCACAGTGCACTCTTTCTTAACTAGAATTAATTATATAAACATTTGGTCTTTTCAGGTTTTCTTAGAACTTGACTTGACACCTGATTTTGATGCTTATGAGGTTTCTGACTTACTTTCAAGAATTACATAGTTGCTTTGTGATCATCTTTTCAGTTGAAATACAGGCATCCATTGAATAACTGTCATTTCTAAATGCTTATTCCAAAGTTATGTTGCGATATTATAAAAAGTAATGTTAGGTGAATAGAAACCAGAGAGCATCCAAAGTTCAGTCTTTATTCAGAGGCAGTAACTGAGATTCAGAGAAGTTAAATAACCTGCCCATAGTTAAATATCTAGTGAGTTATTGAATATTATAGCTACTAAGTTATTGAAAATTATATCTCAGGCTATTTGCCTTGAAGTCCAGTATTCTTTTCACTATATCAGTATGATCCCATTGTTAGTGTTGTACATTTCATAGATAAATGAATCTACTTTGCAGTTGGACAATGACAATTGTTTAGAAATTGTCATTGTCTGTGTGAGGGAAATTTAGATATTGAATTGACTGTTAGGCCAAGATTCATGATCTCTTCAAGTGACCAATGGCCCCATTCAGAAGATGAAAACGTTTCCTCGAGCTTAGTAGCCTAGTGCTTTAGTGACCCAGCCTTCGGTGTCAAGAAGAGAGAAAGAGAACGAGACATCCAGCTGGGAATCGAGGGCTTACTTCAAAGCTTTTATCTTCAGAGGAAAGAAATCTTGTGAATTTCATTAATGTCAACGAGATCTGAGAAGATTTGAAGTGGGTAAGCCCTTGGGCATCTCTAGCATGCCAGATGCTGTGGTTATTGTAAGTTTTGGTTGAAAAACCACTGCAACTTTGATTCACACACCCGTGAACCAAGACTTTGGAAATATCCATTGTGAGGTCGTATTTAAGGGAATGTGGGGAACCTTCGGTTTCCAAGAGGACATGAAGTCAGCCAAGGAAGCAGTGGCTAAGCATGGCCCAGACACAGAAACACCCAGGATTCCAAATGGGGAAACACACATTATGGTTAAGGGAGAGAAAAGTTGAGTCCCCTCAAAGTTACATAGCAAAGCTAAAAAAATAGAGTGAAAGAAGCATTTCTTTAGGATTCTAAAAGCAGATAACCTCACAGCTTCTCCACAAAAGGCTCTTCTCTTACTCATTGTTTAAAAAGAAAAAAAATAAATTTGGTCCTAGGTTTTCCCCTGCCTCCTTCTTTTCTTTCTCTCTCCTTCACCTCCAGAAAAGACCAGATTGGAATTCATAGCTGTTTCCCTATAATTATCCAAACTTTATGGGAGAAAACTCTTATTCTTAAATAGGTAACACTATTTCTATATAGTAAATTCAGTCCAAGCTAACCCAAACAAACACATTTCTGGCAAAACAAATGGTGACAATTTAATCTAGGTATTGAAACTGTAAATATCTTAAAAGATAAAATATACCTGTAGCCTTCCTTTTCCCCTTTCTTAATTCATATTAAAAAAAAAACTCAAAAGCAACCGTTTCTAAATTCGCAAACATTATGAGTTATTGTTAATGACTTTTTTTTTAGTAATACATTATCTGTTGAATAAATTTCTTTTGAAAATTTTTAGTTTTATTTCACTAAAATTGACATTTCTGCTTAAAAAACAGTAAATACAAACAAGGAGTTTCTGTTTTGGTCATCTCAATCTTTTAACTGCTAAATCCAATAAACACAAAGGGAAAATTTGGCTGGGTGTGGTGGCTCACGCCTGTGATCCCAGCACTTTGGGAGGCCAAGGCAAGCGGATCACTTGAGGCCAGGAGTTCGAGACCAGCCTGGTCAACATGGCAAAACTCTGTCTCTACTAAAAATACAAAAATTAGCTGGGCATCGTGATGCACACCTGTAATCCCAGCTACTCAGGAGGCTGAGGCAGGAGAATCGCTTGAACCTGGGAGGCAGAGGCTGTAGTGAGCCAAGGTTGCACCACTACACTCCAACTTGGACCACAGAGTGAGGCTCCATCTCAAAAAAAAAAAAAAAAAGGAAAATTTATTCAGAATCATCCAACAGAGAATCTGTGATGGCTTAGTGTCATCAAGAAACATGATAATAATAAATGCAGTGAGTTCCACCCGCACAAACCTGCCAAGACCTGAGCCAGGCCCCCAGGGCTCGCTTTCTCTCTCACCACAGCGGATGACATCACTACAACCCAATCAGAAGAAAGCCAGCTTTAGCTGTGACTGATGACGTCAAAGGTTACAGGTCTTAATAGGTGAAAATCCTTTTACTTGGGCCTTAAAGCTCTTGAATTTTTTTAGTTCAGCATTTGAGAATCAAAAATATGCCTTTTCTGGTCCAGAAAGAAACTATTTGATTTCTTCTGTCAGCATTTTTTTTTTAAATTCCACTGAGTGTTGCTTCAGCAAGATTACCTGGCCCCAGTGGAGAACACATGGCAAGCTGATTTCTGCAGTCGGCTTGATTCTGACAAATGCTGGGTACGGAAAGAGCTTGGATCTGGCCTGGGTTCACTCAAGCGCCACGTATGCAAAGTGGCTACGCCTGGCAGCAAATGCTCCACATGCCAACAGCCGGAGCACAGCCCTAGACCAATGGCGGCGCGGCTGAACCACGATGCCTCCGCAGCTATTTATTTCAGAGCCTCGGCTTTACGGCTGTCATTCAGCCTTGGATGCGTGGAAAGAGTCAGTCTGCCTGAGTCAATGTCTCGTGCTCCCTGCGGCTAAGGGGAATGTTGTTCTATCAAGATAATCGTCATGTATTTGTCTGAGATAGTTGCTAATTTCTACAGTCAGTTCTACACTCTAGCTATTGTGTACCTAGGAAGTAACACAAACCATTGTTGTTACTGAGCCTGGAGAGTTGCATCATAAAATTCAAGCTTCCGAAAGCAGGTGAATAAAGACTGGTAATGATAGTTTTATCATCATCTCACTCACCACTTAACCATTTCCTGATTCACTCAGGTGGTTTTTAATGGAGTTTCCCAAGTTAGTGTTTCCTGGGAGAATGTTTGGTTCGTTGCCTTCTAACAGCCTCCAGCCCTTCAGGCATCTCAGGCACGAGAGCGTGTTGGGGCCGGGACTCTCCTCCCGTGGACCTGACAACTCTGCCTTCCCCGGTGTGGTCTCGCTGTTCCCTTTGAGAGTGCGATGCTGCCGCTTCAGCCAGGACGTTCTCAAAATTGGCAGAAGGGCTTCCTTCCTGAAATCATGCCTATTTAGGATTTTCTTAGTCATTATGCAAAAGTATAGATAGAGTTCATAAATGACTTCATCTGTTCGGTATCAAATGAACAACACTTCAGGCATGTTGAGTGAGCAATCTAAAGGAAGCATTTATTTGTTTTATTTTTCCAGTGCCTTCAATAAGGCTTTCATTTCCAAATAACTCCTTTGTGTATTGCTGTTCATACAATGGCTATATATTTACCATTTAACAGTATTGCCCCAAAGCATAAGAGTGAGAAAAATCCAAATTTGAATTAAACTCTCCCTCAGCCTCGCAGTGGCCGTCACGCGTTCCCCTCCTGCTTTTCGCGTCTCTAGGATCTCCGAGTGTCTTGACTACAACAAACCGTTCAGAGTTCTCAAGACGCAGGGCTCGGTGGCAAGCAAAGCGCCACGGGGGACACACAGCGCGTGGAGGCTCTGGAAGGAGTGGGGTGCGTGGGCCCAGACGTACTTCCATGGAGGAGAAAGTGAGCACTGTATCCTACAGCAAGCGTGGCTAATGAGGCTTCCTCAGCTGGATGGCAAGCTCCCGGGAAGGCAAGGGTCTTTTTTGTCTCGCATTGCCCTATAGCGCGGAGTAGATGCTTAGTCTACAGGGAGGACAGCCTGAGAAACAGCTACAGCTGCTGCCACGACCCACGGCGTTCTGCAGGACCGAGGAGCAACGCGTCAGCGCACGTCCCGGGAGTGACGTGGGAAGACCTCGCTCTGGCCACCAAAGCTGTCCTTCCTTTCTGTCTTTGCTTCCTTCGCCTTCGATTTTTTCCTTTCTCCTGTAATAGTCATAATTAAAGAAAGTAGAAGAAAGAATGAAGTTTGCACACAGTCTAGAATTGAAATGGAGAATACATCATCAGAATCCTACGTCATCCAAGCCTCTTGCTGGTCCATGTCCACGGAATGGCAGATACCTCTGTGAAATGTAAATGTGTCAGGTGCAGCTCCCCACTGCGGTGGCCCTCGGTGACAAGGTGCACGGCTGTCCTTTCACAGCCGCAAGCTGAGTTCACGCAGCCGGGAGGATGCCATCGCTGGACAAGAGACCAGAGACCGGGATAGACACGTGCGTCCCAGTTCTGAACAAAATGGTATCCGGAAAGAGAAAACATCCGGTGGGGACAGTTTAAGGAGGTTTAGATAGAAAAATGAGTGTGCATATTATTCATGCTTAAACTGCTTACATCATCAAAAACACCAATATTCAGAGGAATAAATGCACTTAAAATAATTCTTAACCAAGAACAACTTTGAGGCAGTAGGTCGCATGCCTCCTGCATGGAGGGATCTCCAAGAACAGAAACTAAATCCCTCGTTCTCCTCTGCCTGCCTGTCATCTTTCCAGAAGCACCAAGTATGGTTTAAACCATTGCTTTCATCCTATTTCTTTGATTATAAATAAAACATATCTTTTCCATCATCAATGTATATTTTCTAGCTCCCAGACATAAAATCCACTCCTTGCTTTCTAAATTGAAATGTCATTTTCCTAATCAGAATTGACAATTGTAAATAACCATTTGGGTTTATTTGTTTTAATGTCCTATTCTCACAAACGTATTTTTCGACAGTGTCACATGTATTTAAAATGGCGAGTTCAAACTTAATCATCTCAATTTCAGGCTCTCAAAAAACTGTCAATGTAGCAGGTTTGAAATGGAGACCTCATGACTCACCTGCTTCTCAACATAGTTAGACCCCAAACCATGCAGGGTCATTGTTTCAGCATGAAAAGTAAGGGAGGTGTTCCTTTTTTGGTCTTTTTTCTACCCCAATGATACGCATTCTGCAACTACAAATATTCCAACTCCAACTCACTTTTTGAATAAGCAACTCCTATTGTGTTTTGTTCTTTTATCATTTGAGGTTATACACTGTGGAAAAACAAAAAAAGCTACATAGTTTACTTACTCCTATGGTCAAATATTTTTTTAAAAGTAAGAACATGAGATAAAGTTCTGCTTGTCATTGCTGCCTTCTGGGGCAGTGGAAAAGCAGGTGCCTTAAGCTTTCCATTGTGTGCAGATCTTCCACGCCCTTTCCCTCCATCAGGAAAATATGTCTGTCTCCTGGTCTATTCAGCTCTTGACCTTCTGACTAATATGCCAACAAAAGGCACCATTTATGAGTGACTAATGTATGTATCTTTGTCCATAAGGAACTTGATCACAGCAGCCACAACTCAGCATCATCATCAACTATCTTTTCCGTGTGCCCTCCAGGGGTTTATGCAATGGACTCTGTCCTACACAAACAGGCCATGCCACCTTCTCCCTAGGTCCACCTCTTTCATGCCTAGGAGGAGTTTATCAGCTATAATTTGGGGAGAAGGGGCACACAAAGATAAGCCCAACTCTGAGGGGACATTCGTCCCTGCTTTGGTTGGAATCCTGGAAAGCTGAAGTTGTTTCTAAAAATCACGTTCTCTGCTGCTGACCTCCTCTGTCACACATGGTCCTCCCACCAGCACCTGTGATCAAATCCCCTGTTGCTTTTCCTCCTGCCCACCTTCTTCCTTAACATCTTTTCTTTACACCTGTAACAAATGTCGACAACGCCTCCTCCCAACACGAGCTTCCTCCTCCTCTCTCAATCCAACTCAAAGCCCTTCGTGGAAGGCTCCCCCACAGCGGAGCCACAGGGCTTCATCTCCCCCGTGCAGCCATTCCTGCCTGCACCTTCTCACGCCTCCGAACACCATGTCAATCTTAAGAAATACAAACAGAAAAACCGGTGGACTTCAAATGTATATCTGTTTACATGTTTGTTTTTACAAAGTGTATCGTTGTTTTCCTCAAAAACAATATGGCAAGGACCCTTTTGTTTCAAAATCTTGTCTCTTGTTTATCTGATATATTCTTTTTGTTTTGCTTGTTTGTTTTTGAGACAGGGTCTCACTCTTTGCCCAGGCTGGAGTGCAGTGGCGCAATCTTGGCTTGCTGCAACCTTGACCACCTGGGCTCAAGTGATCCTCCCACCTCAGCCTCTCAAGTAGCTGAGATTACAGGTGCATGCCACCACACCTAGCTAATTTCTTTATTTCTTTTATAGAGATAGGGTCTTGCTGTGTTGCTCAGGCTGGTCTCAAACTCCTGGTCTCAAGCAATCCTCCCACATCAGCCTCCCAAAGTGCTGGGATTACAGGCATGAGTCACTGTATCCAGCATCTCTCTCTCTCTCTCTCTCTGTTCCTCTCTCTCATTCGTGTGTGTATATATATACACATATATATATGACATTTTGAATATTTGGGATGATCAAACTTTAAATAAATTGAAATCCAGCTTTACCTGTGACAGCACAAACACGTGTACTATGAGGAACGAAAAACCTACCTAATCACAATGGCTTTGTGAACCATTTTAAGGTCATTTATTATGAATAAATGACATACACTACAGTTGTGTGACTCACAATCTGTTTTTTTTTTCCTGAAAATTAGTAATATGTCTGCCTGCCTTCACCCTCACCAAAAGAATAAGGATAGAAATTTATTGTGCGTATATCACAGAAGACAGTGACATATCTCTAATAAGTTTCTGGAAAAATCAAGCAAAAGAACTGCTTCCCTATGCTGTGTAGGATTGTAATTGTTATATTTATTCTGGTCTGAACCATTACTAAGTCTTTTTTAAATGTCTCGAATGACTAATGAAGGATAAAATGTTGGAAACACCATTTTTTCCCTCTATTGTTTTCACATTCAAACAAGATAAACATTGTGGGTTTACACTTGAAATATGAATAAAATGAATTCTTTCTCTGGTGAAATGCACATTTTCAAGTTGCACTGAAGGTCCCTGGCCCCATGGCACCCTCTAGGCCTGAGCTGTCACCCTCATCCTACTGGGTCCTCCCAGCCCACCTGTGCACTTTCTTTCCAGCATAGGTAAGGCAGGACGCACTCATGACTTGCTTGCTGGGAGAATAAATGTCGTTGAAGCCCTTGGTAACCTGGGAGTGGAATACAACAGAAAGCGTGGAATGACTATCATTAGAGAAAACAATTGTGGAATATCTACACGCAGAATGGAAGCTAAGGGGCCCCATTTTTGTCAGACTCCCTCACCCTTGGTAACTCCTGCAGCTTGGATACAATCGCTATCTATTTCCTTAGTGATTTGAGATTGAGTTTGTGGTACAGAAGAGAGGCTCTTAGCCATAGGTTCCTGGCCTTTGAAGGCCACCCTAGGAATTGCTTCCCTCGTAGCATCTGAGAGGCAGCTGAAGCGGTCACTTCCAGACTCTGCAGATGACACACTCCCCGGACTTGGGGACTCCAAAACTAGCAGTGGCACAAACTCCCTGCAAAGCCCTGACTGCCAAATAGCTGTCATCCCAGCATTGAGTGATCGTTCAGGAGCAGCCAGGGCAGGAGAAGCAGCTTCCTCCTGTCCCACCTGCACCTGGAATGAGCAAAATGATTTCAAGGAACTGAACACTTGGATTACTGGGATTCAGGAGAAAGAGTTTGCCATGTGTTCAAAAGCAGCAGAGATGCGGGGGGAGGCTAAGCCTCATTCCAAAGCAGATCCATTTTAAATTACACGGAACGAACAGCCTGATCTCACAATAGACTGTTCCTTCTAAGTACGCCGTGCTGTGATTTTGGAAAACTCAGGCCCCAAGAGAACACTCTGTATATAATAGATCAAGAAAGAGAGTCCCTGACTTGTCATCTTTCTTGTAACTGTGATTCACTCACTTTTGTTTACTCTGTTATTCCTTTATTTTAGATTATTTTTCATCGGCTCCAATCTGGGACTATTTTTGTACAGTTGCCACTGCTTTTAAAACTCCGCAAGATTGTGTAAAAATCTTGCATGTTTGTGTCTCCTAATAAGCATTCAGAGAAAATGCCTAGACTGTGTAGGACTTTTCGGGAAATTGCAGAGAAATAACTGGCCTCTTTGTGTGTTTGCATGCACCAGTGAACTCCGGAGATGGCATTGACTACAGCCAGCAGAAGAGGGAGAACATTGGGGACTTGATCCAGGAGACGCTGGAGGCCTTCGAGCGCTATGGAGGAGAAAATGCCTTTATCAACATTAAGTACGTGGTCCCAACCTACGAGTCTTGCTTGCTAAACTAACAGTGGCAGCAGCTGGGACTTGAAGCCTCCCGTTGGTGTTGGGATCATCTGTCTCTGCTGCTTTTAGCATCTCATTCCTTGTGACTTCCACAGCTTTCTTTTCTACAGCTGCTAAAATAGTGGCTTATGGGCCATTGGACTGTTAGCCCTATTGAGAGCAAGGCTTTCCAATACATAAATAGTGCCTGTTTCTTAGATTACAATAGTGTACTGTGCTTATTTGTTCTATGAGAAGAATTGCTTCTTTATACAGCTCCGACAGAAGCAGGAGTCCGAGTTAAACCTTCAGTTGTATAGACAATAAACTATAATTTTCATATGCAATTCAGCAATTGCTGTTCTCTGTGTGCCTGCCCTGGGGGTGATGTCAGAGGTTGTAAGGGAAGAGTTTATGCTGACTGCTTAATAGGTGTTTGTCATGGAGGAGAAGCATGGGTTCAGCAGTGTCCCTCTAGCAGCTGTGCGGAATAATGTGCTTTGACATTCAATAAAACTGTTGAATCTATATTCCAATTACAGCAGGAAATTTTTGCAGCCCATTATAACCTCAGCTACAATTGTAATTAATGCCTCTAGCCTACTAGTGATCTGGGCTTCAGGGGCTTTTCAGTTTACATTTGGGTGCAGGTAGGGGAAGACTGGGGAGAGGATGGGGTCAGGGTTACGTGTGAAACGTAACTTGGCAAATATGTTTAAAAAAAAAAAAGGCTAGCTTGAATCCTCGTCTCTCCACCGTGTGGCACACTGCATCTCAGGACCTGGTGTGTTATTGATAAAAGTGTTATCTGGCAGTTTGTTTAGGGCTTGTAATTATTTTTGAAAATAACTGATATGTGTCTTAATGATTACTCCTTGAAACAGATCAAAATTCTTCCTTGGCAACTCTTCTTCCTTGCTTCCTCCCGCTAGTTGGATGACTTCTCATAGCACACAGTGGGTCTGATGGCCATATTTGGGGATTTTATTGAGACCAAAAAGGAAAAAGACAAAAAAAAAAAGACAAAAGACATGCACTTTTTCGTTCAATTGAAAAAGAAAAAAGTGCCCAAAGGGAAGAGCAACTGTGAGATAGTCAGCCCCGGATCGTGGCTCTTCAGGCACATCAGATGGGAGCTTCAGGCGTTTGAAACTTAGCCCAGAAAACTTCATAAAGACGGAACACTGACTTTGCACACCTGAGAGATGCTGTAACTGCTTAGAAATACATAGCCGAAAGTATCTCGTTCCTGTAGCAAAGTGCAACTTCTGCGTAAAATGAAGAAATGAGGCCAGGTACGGTGGCTCACGCCTATAACCCCGGCACTTTGGGAGGCCAAGGCAGGTGGATCAGGAGTTCGAGACCAGCCTGACCAATATGATGAAACCCCGTCTCTACTAAAAATACAAAAATTAGCCAGGCATGGCAGCATGCGCCTGTAATCCCAGGTACTTGGGAGGCTGAGACAGGAGAATCACTTGAACCCGGGAGCCGGAGGTTGCAGTGAGCCAACGTCATGCCATTGCACTCCAGCTTGGGCAACAAGAGCAAAACCCCATCTCAAAAAAAAAAAAAAAAGTGAAGAAGTGAAATGTGTTTCTCCATGCACTAAGCATCAGCCTCCAAACTGTTTTCACTGTCTAAGGCACAAGTTTCTAAAGGCAAACACCAATTTTGAAAATGAGCTCATCGTTCACTTCCCCTTATTACTGTCTCGGCATGTGAAATCTAGCATCTAAGGAGCTACTGTCCTGTTTCTGTAAGCATTTTCTATGGTGAAGGGAGAGGCGTGATTGGATAAGACAAACTGACTTTGTTTTTTGTTTTTTGAGATGGAGTTTTGCTCTTCTTGCCCAGGCTGCAGTACAATGGCGTGATTTCAGCTCACCACGATCTCCGCCTCCTGGGTTCAAGCGATTCTTCTGCCTCAGCCTCCCAAGTAGCTGGGATTACAGGTGTGCGCCACCATGCCTGGCTAATTTTGTATTTTGAGTAAAGACAGGGTTTCTCCATGTTGGTCAGGCTGGTCTTGAACTCCCAACCTCAGGTGGTCCGCCCTCCTCAGCCTCCCAAAGTGCTGGTATTATAGGCATGAGCCACCGCGCCCAGCCGACAAATTGACTTTGGTGCATAATATTTGGTAAAGGCACAGATAGAAGTAGACATCCACAGATTAAGGCAGGTTATTCTGCAAACTATGACATTCCGTTGCATCCATCAGCTGGCATCAGTGAAACAATCAAAAGGAACACCAAAGTCCATAAAGTTATTAGTTAGAAGGACCATGGCTTGTTGGCGCCTTTGAAAGCTGATACTGGAATGGCTGTGACTCTGCTCTGTTGGCAGCTCTGGCTGCTCATTCTTCATTATACTCATGAAAACTGCCTGGTATAGGAGCAAGAAGACCCGGCCACTTAGCCAAGAGCCCTAACTTTGGAATTAAAACATCAGGCTTTGGCCAGGCATGGTGGCTCACACGCCTGTAATCCCAGCACTTTGGGAGGCCAAGGTGGGCAGATCACCTAAGATCAGGAGTTCGGGACCAGTCTGGCCAACATGGTGGAAATGCCGTCTCTACTAAAAATACAAAAATTAGCCAGGCCTGGTGGCGGGCGCCTGTAATAGCAGCTACTCGGGAGGCTGAGGCAGGAGAATCACTTGAACCCTGGAAGTGGAGGTTGCAGTGAGCTGAGATTGTGCCACTGCACTCCAGCCTGGGTGAGAGAGCAAGATTCTGTCTCAAAAAAATTAAAAAAAAATAAAATAAAATCAGGCTTCATTGACTAGTTCTGTCACTTATTTGCTCTGCTGCCTTGAGCAAGATACTTAACCGCTCTGAAACTCACACCGCCTCAGCCGTGAAGTGGGGATGTCCCCTGAGTGCTGCAGGGTTATAAGCTGTAGGGGTAACCTATGAAAATTGCTACCAGAGTTTCTGATACCTGTCGGACTTTTATTTCAAAGAAAAACAAGTACAAAACATGACTAGTGTCTACCCGGGCAGAGCGATATATATATTTGAGAACTCCTCAGACAATATGATGCTTCTTACGTGCAATGGTGAGTTTCTTGTGAAAAGAGGATAATTTTGCAAAAACCCAAAATAACTATATAGATAGTATCATGTTCTCTGGAAATTAAAAGGCAAAATAAAACCCCAAAACCCACATTTTTGTTGTTTTAATAGAATTAGAAAAGACTGCTTTTCCGATGGTCAGCCCACCCAAGTCTGCCTTCTAAAATAATACCCAGGTCTCCTGCCAAATAATTTCTGATTAACTCAACATAGAAGGAGGAAATGTCAGCAGCTTTCCGGCCTCTGAGCAAGACAACAGCTTCTTCCACCTGCTACATTTATACACCGAAACCGCCTTTCTAAGACAGCTAAAGGAACGGAATGATGAAAAGCGGGAAATACTGGAGACTGAGTATTAGGCAAGGGTTTTTGTTTGTCTTCTTATGACTGTTACATTTACTCAAAGACACCATTCAGGTGTTCAAGTCAGTTAAGGGGGAGGCAAGGAATGAGACCTTGGACGCCAGGGTAAAGGAGCTGGGTGGGAAGGCTGGGCCGGTCACTCGGGAGCTGAACAGCCTGGAGCGAGTCACTCATCTTTCCTCGTCTGCAGGACAGCCTCTCTTCCCAGGTCACTGCGAGGACACGATGATAGATACTGCGGCATAGTGGTTCTAGTGCAGGAGTGGGAGCCCAGCAGAACTGTGTTTGAAGTATATTTCCACCACTGAGTAGCTGTCTTGGTGACCTTGGGCAAATTATGTAAATGCTCTAAAACTCAACTCCCCCTTCCAAAAATGGGCTGTATGATGTCGACCTTGCAGGTTTGTTACAAGCGTCGCACACATGCATGTTTGTTCAGGGCTCCCCAAGGTCCATGGCTGGATACCCGTGAGGATGGAGGGATGTTCCTGGGGAAGCAGCCAACCAAGTACCTGGAGAAAACAGGTGCTCCGTCATCGTGTGGCCCCCTAGGAGAGCCGGGATCTAATGTCTGCGGAGCCCTCATCGGCCGGGGTGGGTGGTCTCTGGCCCCCAACAGGCCCAAGTGAGACAGATGCCAGGATTTGCAGCCCACACGCCCTCCTGAAAGTCATCTCCATGGGCACACTCCTCGCTATGATAGTATCCTCCCCTACCCATTGGGTGGGAAAAATGGCACATGATTTTTATGGCCTGACTCTATATGAGAAATGTCAGTCAAAAATATGGCATTCAGGCTGGGCGTGGTGGCTCACACCTGTAATCCCAGCACTTTGGGAGGCTGAGACAGGTAGATCACCCAAGGTCAGGAGTTTGAGACCAGCCTGGCCAACATGGTGAAACCCCGTCTCTACTAAAAATACAAAAAATAAGCCAGGCGTGATGGTGGCAGCCTGTAATCCCAGCTACTCGGGAGGCTGAGGTGGGAGAATTGCTTAAACCTGGAGGCAGAAGTTGTAGTGAGCTGAGATTGCATCATTGTACTCCAGCCTGAGCAACAAGAGTGAAACTCCATCTCAAATATGTATATACATATATATATATAGAGAGAGAGAGAGAGAGAGACAGAGAGAAACGAGACAGAGACAGAGACAGAGAGAGAGAGAGAGTTAAAAAACTCTATGAAATGGTTACATCCTTAGGAAATATTATTTTCAAAGCTGAAGATATCTTAAACAACAGCAACAACAAAACCCTTAAGTCCTTCTGGAGTTGACCTCCATGGATCTCTAGCAAAGTTTCAGTATAGGTCATGGGACATCTCAGACTGCTAATTTAGAGAAGCTAAAACTAAAGAGTTTTAAGTCTGTTTCAACATGCACAGCCTCTTTTACTTCTGTTGGTTATTTTGAGAAGTTCATCACGAGCCTTTTGCAAGCAAAAGCTGGGAGGCTCAAAGATGGATCTTCTTTCAAAGAAGTAATATACCTGGGGAAATGCCCCATGGATATTTTTCTAAATATAAATTTCGATTCTCCAACAGGATTTTAAATGGAGTCAGAAAGCCTCAAATGCTTTCCAAACAATTCCCTCTATGAAAGCTTCCTTCGTTAGAAATGTATCCGTTGATCAAAGTTTGTCCAAAATGTGACATTTCCAAGATATAAGGAGGCTTTGCTTTCAGCAAAGTGAAGCTGACTTTGACCAAGTTCCCATTCACACCACGTCGATTCATGTCCACCAAACATCCAGGGCCCAGAAGGACCTTGGCGGTCACACAGCTTGTGGGTCAGCAGTGCCCAAGTCGCACAGAGGTAACCAGGGCGGTACCCATTCTCCAGGATCTGCCACCTCCACACAGGTGTCCACTGGAGGCTTGCTAGGCAGCTTGTAAAACATCATATTCTTTTTCAGACCAAGAAAAAAGAGCTTTCCCAAGCACAGCCAACCCCATTTCTGTTAAAATCGCCTGGTTGAAGGGACTTAAACTTTCTATTACCTTTTGTGGAGTAGATTCAGTATTTCTTTGCTCTCCTAGGGAATCTGAGGGAGTCTCCTGTGTGCTTGGAGGGAAAGGCCACTTTAAAATGGGCACTCTATTACGATTATTTGTAATCATGACGTTGTAATACAAAAGGAACTGTCAGCCTCCTCTCTGTCCTGCAATGGGAAGACAATAATACAAGTATACTTGGCTTAATCAAGAGCACTTTGCAACAGGAAGATATGTATTGGTGTTGAATCCGATTCTAAAAATATCTCCCATCATCTTTGTTTCTTTTGCAGTCTTAAATGTGTGGATGCAGGCAAGCTGCATGGAAATCCAAAACAGAAGTCAAGCTTTGTTTTGAAGAAACCCTAACTAGCAAACCCTAGTTTGCTCTCCAGTTCAAGTGCTGATGATGATATTAAAGAAGCATGTAGTAGCTACAGAAGAAAATTTCTAAGATTCCTTCCATGGTTGCCTCAATAAGGAATGATTCTATTCCTTTTGCTCGCACAATCTTATCCAGTTTTAGATCTCACTACTGATATAGCTCAGTTCTTCTTACAAGTAACTTGGCAATTACCCAATTCTCCTATCAGTAGTTAATGACATGGACAGATATGTGGTGGAAAGTGCCTTTTGCACATTGATTGATTTGCATTTCTCTGTTACAGAGGTTGACTTTTGCTTTCCCCAGTGGGAATATTTGTAAGGTACTTGGATTCTTTATTCATTTTTACTTTGCCAAGTTTCTGTAAGTTTAAATCTGGGTGAAAGGATTTTTTCTCTTCCTGTGCTTGATAAGTGTAAAAATTTATTACTTTAGCTTCTTTTTTATTTAGAAATTATTGGGAAATATTCCCTAGCATTGCCTTAAGAATCTGTTGGAAACTCTGCACCCTCTACCCAGATAAGTGCACGTGACATACAGTATTTTGAAGATAATTTCAGGGCATTTACAGATGTTGTAATTCCCATCTAAGAAATGGCAGTGCTTCCATTAAGAGAAGGAGAAGAGAGAATGTACCATCCACCTGCTTAGTGACAACCACCCAGGGAGCCTGAGGGCCACTGCAGTAAGGACAGGCCGTGTTGTGTGGGAGGTGCGTGCATGCTGAGACGGACTGCTCCTTCTCAGTCGCCTTTGCTGCGTCCTTCTCCTCTTCATCACCTCTAAACACCGCAGGCCTCCCAACTCAAGCCTCCGCCTCACCTCTGTTTCCACCAGGTGACCCGACCAGTCCCGTGGATTCACATGCCGTCGTCTGTGCATGGCCGATTCTCACATTTGCTCTCTGGCCCCAACTTCCCCAGCGCCTGCTGGGCATTTCCCCCAGGATGCCGAAGAGATCCATCCAAACCGAATGCATGGACCCACCTGACTCCCGCCACTCTCCGACCCCCGCACCCTCCCCACGCGGAGGGCTCCAGCTCAGTGAACAGGAGCTCACGTCGCCACGGGGTCCAAAATGCCAGGATTAATCCTCCTTTTTTTCCACGTCTACACCCAATCCAGTACAAATCCTGTCTACGAAACTTTCAAGATCTGCATCTGACCAAGTCCTAGCCCCTCCTCCTCGCTCTAGTCCGGGTCCCCGGCTCCCCTAGCTGACCCCCAACCTTGCAGGGGGTGGCAGGATCCTCTACCCAGAAGTCAGTGACCCTTTAAACGCTGGTCAGGTCCCCATGCTCTCAACCCTCCAATGGCTTCTGCCTCCCAGCTGGGGCACATTTCAGACCTCTGCTGTGGGTGATGTGCCGCCTGAAGGATGTGGCACTGGTTCCTCCTGAGCTGTTTCTTCCTGGCGGTGTTGGGCCCCTCTGTGGGCAGAGGCTGTGCCGGCCTCCTCCCTGCTCCACCAGCACTCCCAGCATATCCTCCCCAGAGAGCGGGGCCTGGACACCCCCCACAGTGTTCACTGAGCCTCCTCCCTCCTCTGGCCTCACTGTAGTCTCTGCTAAGTGTCACTACCTCAGAAGGGCCTTCCTTGACGCCATACCTCTTAATCTCTGTCCCCTATGGCTTTACTTGCTTCAAAACATGGACGAGTGTCTGACTGCAGTACCTATATGCTTGATTTTTCACTTATTTCTTTATCATGTGTCTACCCTAGGGCATGAGCTCTGTGAGAGCAGGGAGCTCCTTTCACTATGACATCTCCCTCGCCAGGAAGCACGCCCTGGGTCTAGTCAGCCTTCAAAAGACATTTGTTGGCTGGGCCCGGTGGTTCACGCTTGTAATCCCAGCACTTTGGGAGGCCAAGGCAGGTGGATCACCTGAGGTCAGGAGTTCCAGACCAGCCTGGCCAACATGGTGAAATCCCGTCTCTACTAAAAATACAAAAATTACCCAGGCATGGTGGTGCTCGCCTGTAATTCCAGCTACTCAGGAGGCGGAGGCAGGAAAATCTCTTGAACCCGGGAGGCAGAGGTCGCAGTGAGCCGAGGTCCCGCCACTGCACTCCAGCCTGGGCAACAGAGTGATACTCCTGGGCTTTGCCGTCCTGTCTGACTTAGGCAGGGTGCTGGGCTTTGCCCTCCTGTCTAACTTAGGCAGGGGCACTGGGCTTTGCCCTCCTGTCTGACTTAGGCAGGGGCGCTGGGCTTTGCCCTCATGTCTGACTTAAGCAGGGTGCTGGGCTTTGCCCTCCTGTCTAACTTAGGCAGGGGCACTGGGCTTTGCCCTCCTGTCTGACTTAGGCAGGGGCGCTGGGCTTTGCCTTCCTGTCTGACTTAGGAAGGGGCACTGGGCTTTGCCCTTGTGTCTGACTTAGGCAGGGGCGCTGGGCTTTGCCCTCCTGTCTGACTTAGACAGGGGCGCTGGGCTTTGGAGGGTGTCCTGTGTCAAAGGTACTGCTGTCTTGAGGGAAGAATTATCAGCCCAAGGTAAGATTCCTTGGAGACACTCAGGCTTTGGGAGACACTCAGGCTTTGGAAAACACAAATAGATGCTGCTCTCATGGAAAAAGGTGTTCATTATTCTGTTTAAACCAAGTCAGAGGAAAGTATTTTAAATACCTTCCAAAGCTCCCGGAAATGCAGGGCCCACCTGTCTGTTCAAAGACAGACCAACGTCCTTCGTGTGAGCTGCAGCCTAAGCAGGGGTCTGGTGTGGGCGCCGCGTCACACAGTCACTGTCTCCTCCGGATTTCTCACTGGGCTCCTCCGGGGACCATGCAGGACCCGCCTTAGGTGATCATCACTGAGGCTGCAAGCCAGTGTGTAGACCCCTTCCAGACACTCCCCCACCGTCCAATGTGCCCTGTAGGGGACTCAGTGCAAATGGCCTCAAAAGGCCATTCACATTCACATTCTCAGTGAGACCAAAGAGAAGGAGACCTAGGCCCCAGCACACCCTAGGTCAGCAGTTCTCAAAGTGGGCTCCCGGGGCAGCAACCTCAGCGTCACCTGGGAGCTTGGGAAGAGGAGCTTGTGTTCTTAGGGCCCTCCCTAGGGCTGCTGAATCAGAAACTTTGGGATGGGGTCTGTCAATCTGTGTTTGGACAAGTTCCCCAGTGACTGTCACACACCATGAAGTTTGAGAACCACTGTTCCAAACCAAGGCTTCTAACTGGATGTTCATTCCCAGCCATTTGGAAGGCTCAGCTGAAAGCCAGTGAGCCAGAAGCCAGCTCCACTGATCCTGCTTTCCAGACTGGCCATTCTCGCAATGTTCCATTAGGCAATAGGGCTCTTCGGGGAAATTAATAGAATGTAGGCTTCAGGAATCATCGGAAAGCTTCAGCTTCCCTCGTCAGGGAAGCTGACATCTACATCGTCCTCAATCTAGAACAAGAATAATAGGTGTACCTTAGAAAAATGTGGTTTTGGTCCATCAGTAAAAAGCCAATATTGTAAAAACCTATTATCTTTGCTTCAAGTGTTATCAAAAAAATAATAATAATAAAATAAAGGCTTAGAAGTTTCACTGTTCAACATGGCATTTTGAAATATTCAATGTAATTGTTGTCTTTACATTTGAGACTTTTTTAAAAAAACGAATCATTTCCATTAATACAGAAAGAAATCTTTCTAGAGGCTCAAAATTCAAAGAATCAGAATCAGTTCTTCTAAAACGACTTACGTATAATCTTGTTTGCCGGACACTGAAGTAAGATGTCTGTATTAACATTTTCTCCATTGCCGCAGGTTTCTGTCTCTGTGGGTTCATGAAAACAACCTACAGCCAAAACTATGTCCACATACAGCAAACCCACATGCCACTTGATTTCATTAAATGCATAATAGGGGCATTCTAGAACTAGAGCTTTAAATGGCCTTTTTGTCTCCTTCCTCATACATCTGGGGCAGCGAACATGACATTAAAATGCAGCCAGAAAAATGTCCCATAAAGAACTTTATTGACAACAAGGTAAATTTTTAATAACCCTTCAGTAGGCTTCATTCAAGAGGGGGTAATATGTCATATGAGTAGGATTTTTACAGCTCTCATAGGAATTCCCCATATTAAAAGAATGTTTGCAGTTTAGAGAGAACCCAACTGCAAAACATTCCTGAACTGTGACAATATTTGTCTCAATCTAATATTATGTGGTGGATCTTTGTTTGTGGAGAGGGGAGAGGCTGCGTCCTGCTGGAGTGATTTTTCCATCAATTCAGGGCTCAGCAAATATGACCCAAACAAACAACCAAATTGATTAAAATGCTTTATTGGGAAGGAAGAGATTGAGTCTTGGAGACATGCTTCAATAGCTACTCACGTCACCAGCACGGCAAAGGCCACATAGCTGACAAATACCACCACATCCCACAGAAGAGGCTGAGGAGTCCTGGCCGAATAATGCTTTATTCTGGAAAAGATCTGTACAAATCTGCAAAGCAGTGAAAATGTGTGGACGGCTTGTGGACGGCTTCTGGACGGCTTCTGCTTCTTCAGCCGCGAGGGAGGCCACCCTTCATTGCAGGAGGAAGGCCCGCCCTCCCGGCTGTGGTTGCTGTGGAGCTCACAGGGGTGAAGGCATGTGGAAATTCACAGCACCATGCCAGCCTGCAGGACTGGGAGCGTAGTTCCCACTAAAGAGCAAACACTGTACTGTTTTTCCAAAAAAAAAGTTAAAATCTGAATCCCAGTGTTTGTTCACAGCAGGGCTGTAAAACAAGTAGACAAAGATCTCGGGGGCTTTGTGACAGCATGGTGGATTGGAGTTAAAAAGAGGTGGTGTCGTTTGGATACACAGATAGTCTAGGCAAGCCTTGAGAGCAGAGAAACTGGCCTCCAATCTAAAACACAAAATGAGGGCTAGAGACCGGTGCGAGGTGGAGAGTAAAAACCCTTTGGTTAGGATTCGAGGCCAACTAAACTGCAGCTCCGCCTTTGCTCTCCAGCCTCGCTTTCTCCATCTGAAAAATGGGAGGGAGGCATTGGAGGTATTTTGTGAAAATCACTTAATACTGTGCTGACACGTAATATTTCACTAGAAGATATGTGAAACATATAAATATAAAATATGATATAAATAGAGAATAAACAAGGTGAACAGAGGCCAGGCGCAGTGGCTCATGCCTGTAATCCCAGCCCTTTGGGAGGCCAAGGCGAGTGGCTAGCTTGAAGCCCGGAGTTCAAGACCAGCCTGGTCAACAGGGTGAAACCCCCATCTCTACTAAAAATACAAAAATTAACTGGGAATGGTGGCACGCACCTGTAATCCCAGCTACTCGGGAGGCTGAGGCACAAGAATTACTTGAACCCAGGAGACAGAGGTTTCGGTGAGCACTCCAGCCTGGGCGACAGAGCGAGACTCCATCTCAAACAAAAACAAACAAAACAATGTAAACAGAAACCTATACACTCCACTCTGAAATCCCAGACAAGTTCATCTTAGATGATGTGGCCATTTGGGTCATCAGGGGAAACAACGCTGTGACCAGCCTGCCTTCTGTGACGTGGCACCAGTTTCCAGTGTCATGCAGATGTCACAGCCCTGACCAGGTTCCATGCACACCATGGAACCTGTTTGTTTATGTTTGTTTATGGCTTTGAAAACCAAGACATGAAACTTAAATGTTTTCCACATTACACACCTGAGAAGTGATGTTGGGTGTTAGCACAGAATACCAGAAAGCATTTCTTTTTGGCCACAGTGAACATAGACTCTATTACTTTGAAGTTTGTTTCCTCCGCATTTTATTGGTGAAAATGTCAGCTTGGTTCAGTCCATCCTTCAAAGACGTGTGGCTCCTTTTATTCACAAACATCCTGTAACTCCTCGCTGCCAACAGCCACACCTGACTTTCTTCTGTCTCCTGTGTTCCAACGTTACATTCTTTTTTCAGAGACCTCCCAGTTACTCCTGGTTTTTAAAACCTGATTGATCATCAGTGGCCGGACAAACGCTTTTTAATTTCCCAAGAACCACAGATAAAAACCAGGGTGAGAGGCCACTGGGATTTAATCACAGATGAGATTTAATCTGTTTATTTTTAGCTTCTTTATGAAAGTTGTAATTTTTTTCCTTCAAAGCGACCCAAGGAACCCTACTTGCATGGTTGGAGTGTGTTGAGAACACTGCTTGTCCTGGGCTTAGAGGGTTCTGGTGAGATTGGCTCATATTTCCTTCACCAGACTCAGGACAGAAGCTCACCATGGCCACGCCAGGCATCTTCCCCTCCCCAGAAGTGAGGTGATATCGTTTGGAGATTTGTCCCCACCCAATCTCAGGTTGAGATATAACCCCCAGTGTTGGAGGTGGGGCCTGGTGGGAGGTGCTTGCATCACGGGGCAGATCCCTCATGGCTTGGTGCTGTCCTCACCATGGTGAGTGAGTTCTGGAAAGATCTGGTCCTTTAAGTGTGTAGCCCCTCCCCCGTCTTACACCTGCCCCCGCCATGTGACCTGCCTGCTCCTACTTCCCCTCCTGCCAGGAGTAAAAGCCCCTGAGGCCTCCCCAGAAAGCCCAGCAGATGCCGGCACCATACTTCCTGCACAGCCTGCAGAACCGCAAGCCAATTAAACCTCTTCTGTTTATAAATTACCCTGTCTCAGGTGTTTCTTTACAGCAGTGTGAGACAGGCCCAACATGTGAGGACCCCCTCCTGAGCAGTGCCCTCAGCGGGGGAAGGACACGGGGTCCCCAGCCTGTGCGCCCTACCCATGGGCCACAGTCATGGCTCTGTCATGGCAGTCTCTTCGTGGTTGGGTATCTGGGTCTTCCTTGCTCTCCCATTTCCTCTTCTGCTGGGTTTGAGCCTCCTGGCTGCTTGCAGGGCCACAGCCCCAATGCAGCAGGAGAGGAGCCTAAAGCAGCCTCAGGAGCAACCCAGGGCCTGGGATGTGTGGGTGGACAGGGTGAGCAGAGGCCAGAGACCAACATGATGCTCTGGGCCCTCTGTGGAGATTGTTATTGCTGCTCACAACAGCCTGTTGAAGCAGCTATGTTGTCTGGGGTAAATACCTGGGGTTCATTGTCTCACACCAGGTAAACTGAGGACACGGACACACATGAGGAGTTTAGGAATGGAGGTTTAATAGTTTAGGAATGGAGGTTTAAAGGAGAGAGAAAGAAAGAGAAAGGAAAACAGCTTTCTCTCTAGTGAAAGAGAGGGGACTTCCCAGAGGAAAAGGCTGGCCGGCAGATGCGCTGGATTTTATAGTCAGGTTTGAGGAGGCAGTGTCTGGTTTACATTAGGGCTCACAGATTGGTCCCATCAGGTATGACGTTTATATAGCACAGGGGGAAGGCTGGCTGCCCCACCTTAATCTTATTATGCAAATGAACTTTCCCATTGGCTAGGCCACCTTGTCTGCCCCTTACTGTACACGTGGCTGACAAAGAGAAGGGAAGATGGAGCCACCATCTTGAACGTGATTGGCACAACTGCTGGCATCTATGTCTGCAGCTTGATTTTACAGGCTGCTCTTTGTTAGAAAGGAAACTAATTTGGGCCTGCTTTACGTGAAAAGGAAAACCTTACTGAGGACTTCCGTACCCTTACTATCTGCCTAAGTAATTTCTTCTTAACTCCTGTATCACTGTAAGGCCGGCGTCGCTTCCATCCTAGAAGAGAAAGCCTGCATTCGGGGAAGTGAAGTGCTTTACCCACTCCATCTGTGCACCACACGCCAGCCTGGAGCCGGTGCAGCAAGGCCAAGTGTGTTCTGCAGGCTCCAGGAACAGAATCCCACCCGCAGTCGCAGGGTGCACACCCAAGGTCCTGTGTGGCAGTTAAGCCCGACTTAGGGCTGCTTCAATGCCTAGAACTGGGAAGACGTTCCTGCTCTCCAGAAGCTTCAAGAGGAGTTAATGGCCACAGTCAGAAATGCTCAGGGACTTCCATACTGGGCAGGAAGCTGACCTACCCAACCCCAGAGTCCCTCACAACACTAACATTCCCCGAGTGCACGAAAGCAAAATCGAACAGTTCAATAAGTTGGCTAAACTGCACCAGGCGCAGTGGCTCACACCTGTAATCCCAGCACTTCGGGAGGCCAAGATGGGCCGATTACTTGAGGTCAGGAGTTCGAGACCGGCCTGGCCAACATGGCAAAATCCCATCCCTACAAAAAAAAACAAAAATTAGCCGGGCATGGTGGCTCATGGCTGTAATCCCAGCCACTCAGGAGGCTGAGGCATGAGAATTACTTAAGCCCGGGAGGCAGAGATTGCAGCGAGCCAAGATGGCACCACTGCACTCCAGCCTGGGCAACAGCATGAGACTCTGTCTCAAAAGAAAAAAGAAAAAGTTAGCAAAACTGTAAAGAGCAGTTTATCCAAAGGCCAAAGCAAAGGGAGGCAAGGACACCTTCAGCTCCCACTCCCTCTAAAGTCAGCATATCCCATCTCCATGCCATCCAGCACTCTGCATCCCTCCCCTACTCCACCCTGCAGTCGGCATCCCATCCCCACTCCCCTGCAGTGTGCATCCCTCCCCCACTCCCCCTACAGTCAGCATCCCTCCCCAACTCCCCCTGCAGTCAGAATCCCTCCCCAACTCCCCCTGCAGTCTGCATCCCTCCCCCACTCCCCCTGCAGCCAGAATCCCTCCCCCATTCCCCCTGCACTCAGCATCCCTCCCCAACTCCCCCTGCAGCCAGAATCCCTCCTCCACTCCCCCTGCACTCAGCATCCCTCCCCAACTCCCCCTGCAGTCAGAATCCCTCCCCAACTCCCCCTGCAGTCTGCATCCCTCCCCCACTCCCCCTGCAGCCAGAATCCCTCCTCCACTCCCCCTGCCCTCAGCATCCCTCCCCAACTCCCCCTGCAGCCAGAATCCCTCCCCCATTCCCCCTGCACTCAGCATCCCTCCCCAACTCCCCCTGCAGCCAGAATCCCTCCTCCACTACCCCTGCACTCAGCATCTCTCCCCAACTCCACCTGCACTCAGCATCCCTCCCCCACTCCCCCTGCAGCCAGAATCCCTCCCCCATTCCCCCTGCAGTTAGCATTCCTCCCCCACTCCCCCTGTAGTCTGCATCCCTCCCCCACTCCCCCTGCAGCCAGAATCCCTCCCCAACTCCCCCTGCCCTCAGCATCCCTCCCCAACTCCCCCTGCAGCCAGAATCTCTCCCCAACTCCCCCTGCACTCAGCATCCCTCCCCAACTCCCCCTGCAGCCAGAATCCCTCCCCAACTCCCCCTGCAGCCAGAATCCCTCCCCCATTCCCCCCACAGTTAGCTTCCCTGCCCCACTCCCCCTGCAGTCTGCATCCCTCCCCCACTCCCCCTGCACTCAGCATCCCTCCTCCACTCCCCCTGCAGTCTGCATCCCTCCCCTGCTCCCCCTGCAGTCCACATCCCTCCCCCACTCCCCCTGCAGTCTGCATCCTTCCCCCACTCCCCCATTCAGTCAGCATCCCTCCTTGGCACTTTCCTTTCTCCCCTTCCCCCCTATTCCCAGAAAAGCAGGACAGCACCCTCCTGGCTCAGAAGTGTCCCCTGGTTCCCATCTCTCTGTGTCCCTTTCCTTCCAGGTGGTGTGAGGGTCCCACTCTGAGCTAGGATCTAGGAAACAAGAGTTTCCAGCCAGATGCTGCCACTGAACAGCTGGAGGTCTTGGCTAAGTAACTTCAACTCTCTGGGCCCCAGTTTCTCTGTCTGTAAAATGAATGGTGGGGCCAGGCTTGATCTCTAAAGTTTCCCCCAAGCACTGGAGTTGGGACTGTGATCCGTGATCTAGAGAATCAGGTGCTACTTCTCCCACGTAGCATTTTACCACCATCTGCCTCCGCGGGCCTTTGGAGAGGAGTAAATACAGCCAAGGCGACTCCAATCTGGGGCACTCTCCGCAGGGGGGAGGGAGCTGACTCCTGGAGTGGGATCGCCCCACAGAGACGCTGCAGGTCGCCTCCCTCCCCTGGCTAAAGCGTTTCTCAGGGAGGAAATGGGACTTGGCCCAAGGTTGTCCGCAGGGGCCTGGGAATGAGTCACCCTGGAGTGTGGCCCTTGTGGAGAGCATCCTGTGCCAGCCTCGCCCCCTCCCAGTGTTCTGGGGCCCCTCTGTCAAGGCTGCTTTCTCTGAGGCTGAAAGGGCCCTGGCGCTTTCTCACAGCTCCTCTCTGCTGGGAGCCCCGCTTGCCATGGCCACCACGCCAGGAGGCTCTTTCCATGTTTACTCGCTTTCTAGCCCATGAGACCTTTCTCTTCTCCCTCTAATCCTTTCTGGCCTAGGCAGGCATCCCTAAGAGGCCTCAGTTCTGTCCTTAATGACCCACAGCATGGGACCCCATGCTGGCTCTGTCACACCGAGTGGCCTCCCATCTTCCTCATTATTTTCCTTGCATTTTACAACTTATTTTCTCTGGAAAATCTTAAAATTTGAATTGCTGCTTTGTGGGGACAGTTTCAAGTTTGAGTCAGGCAGGATCAGAGCACTTTATTCTTATTTTAATATGATAAATCTTTATTATAACTTCTATTTTAGGGTCTGGGTACATGCGCAGGTTTGTTATATCGGTTAACTGCATGTCACAGGGGTTTGGTGCACAGATAATTTCATCCTCCAGGTAATAAGCCTAGTACCCAGTAGGTATCTCTTCTGATCCTCTCCCTCCTCCCACCCTCCGCCCTAAAGTAGCCCTGGTGTCTGCATTCCCATCTTTGTGTCCATGTGTTCTCATCATTTAGCTCCCACTTATAAATGAGAACATGTGATATTTGGTTTTCTGTTCCTGCATTAGTTTGCTAAGAATAATGGCCTCCAGCTCCATCCACGTCCCTGCGAAAGACACCATCTCATTTTTTTATGGCTGGGAAAGATTCCATGGTGTACGTACACCACATTTTCTTTATCCAGTCTACCACTGATGGCCATTTAGGTTGATTCTCTGTCTTTGGCAGCACCTGATTCTAAAGGAATAAGGAGAGTAGTTTGATCCAGTGAGAAACGAGACAAATGTTGGGGGCATCTTTTCCGAATGGTGTCCCCACTGCATAAGCAGAGATGTGTTGCAAGGGATCTCTGGATTATAAGCTCCTGTTTTTATCATGTCCCCTTATGTGTTGACCAGGTGCTGCTTGCCCAGCATGCTGTGAACCTGCACTGAGAGGGAAGGTGGTGTCTCCGGGGGTGGGAAGCAGCAGCTTCACTTTGCTGGCAGGGCCCTGAGCACCTAACCCAGGGGGGAGCGCCTAACCCAGGGGGGAGCACCTGACCCAGGGAGGCGTGCCTAACCCAGGAGGGAACGCCTAACCCAGGGAGGGGCACCTAACCCAGGGGGGAGCGCCTAACCCAGGGAGGAGTGCCTAACCCAGGGAGGAGTGCCTAACCCAGGGAGAAGTGCCTAACCTGGGGGGAGCACTTAACCCAAGAAGGAGCACCTAACCCGGGGTGGAAGCAGACACCTCTCACGGGTGCTACCCCAAACTCTGCAGAAATCATCTGAGTCCCTTTCTTCCTCCCCTTCTCTTTCACCCTTTCTTCCTGAGCCTTTTCTTAATCCAGCTTCTTTTTATCTCCTTTTCCTCTTTCTCCGTCGCTGTGGCCTAGTCCAAGGATCTCTAGTGGAATTCCGGGGCAGCTATCGGTCCACAGAAACAGAGCAGTGAAGTCCTCCAACAATGCAATGAGTTACTGCAAATGAAGGGAAGCACGTGGGTGGGAACAGGCGGGGGCGACCCAGGGAAGGACAGAAATGGGGCTGATAAAGGAAGAAGAAGGCCACGCGTGGTGGCTCATGCCTGTAATCCCAGCACTTTGGGAGATGGGCAGATCACTTGAGTACAGGAGTTTGAGACCAGCCTGGGCAACATGGCAAAACCTCGTCTTTACAAAAAACATAGAAAATTAGCCAGGTGTGGCGATGTGCACCTATAGTCCTACCTACTTGGAGGCTGAGGTGGGAGGATCACTTGAGCCTGGAAGGCAAAGGCTATAGTGAGCTGAAATCACATCACTATACTCCAGCCTGGGCAACAGAGCAAGACCCTGTCTCAAAATTTTTTTTCAAATATTAATAATAATAGAGAGAAACTGAGTCTGAATGCCCACTCCCCCCCTCCCCAGGGCAGGGAGAGGGGACGCAGGGCCAGGCCATGCTGGACCCGGGCCATGAGTGCCCCTGGGTACCTGGTGGCTCTGAGTGGTTGTCTTCTAAACCATCTGAGCTGGCTCAAAGGAGCCTCTGCTAAGTGGGGTGACAAATGTCATTCTCCATTGAAAGAAGGAGATCCTCTGCCTGACACATAAAGAAGCTCTTTGGCATCACGACTCCCCCCTGGCCACTAATCCAACTCTGGAGGCCGTGCTTCACTTCCTCCCTGGCCTCAGCTGTGATGCCTGCACTTTCACTCCCTTCCCCACCAAGACCCATAAGCTGAGCTCTTTAGAGCAAAGGGCTATTTTCTGCCCTTTCCCCCACATCCAGTATGCCTATCCCCTGATGCGTCAGCACCCCCCTCAACCCCACTTAGAGGACATCGTGTACACTGCACAGGCCAGCAGCACCTCACCGCCTGGCCTCCCACATCTGCTTCATGATGAGGCTGCCAGCGTCCCAGAGAGTGGAACTCAGGTACAACATGATCAAGGGGCATGACTCAGCTTTTTCTCAAAGAATTCTCTTTGTATTGGTTTGCATATCTTGGACAGTCTTCACTGAAGGGTGAGGATGGGGAAGAAATTCAATTCATGTGTTGAATGCCTATTTGACTAAGTGCAATGACATTTCACAGTGCTTATTAAGGAAGAGAAATAAAAATTAATTTTAAAAAGTTAGGGTCACAAAAGAATATACACAAATGACCAAAAAGCATGCTAAAAAACTTCTTGTTTTCATAAATCACCAAGGAAATGCAAGTCAACCACATTAAAATACACCACACATTCCCCAGAAAGGCAACAAATAGACTAGGTCACACCAGGACTCAGACATTGTCGTGGGGGAGTAAAATGCTGCCATCATTTCAACTATGACCCACTCATTTCACTCCTGGATATTTATCCAAGAGAAAGGAAAACATTCATACACAAAATTACTTGTGCAAAAACGCTCAAACAGCCAAAGTGTCCGTCAATAGGAGAAGGAATGAAGAAACCGCAGTATGTTCCCACAATAAAGGAATAAAAGGCAGCGAGCTAGGCCAGGGGTGCAGTGGCTCACACCTATAATCCTAGCACTTTGAGAGACCAAGGCGCTCGAATAATTTGAGGTCAGGAGTTCGAGACCAGCCTGACCAACATGGTGAAACATCATCTCTACTAAAATTACAAAATTAGCCGTGTATGGTGGTACAGGCCTGTAATCCCAGCCACTTGGAAGGCTGAGGCAGGAGAATTGCTTGAACCCAGGAGGGAGAGGTTGCAGTGAGCCAAGATTGCACCATCGCACTCCAGCCTGGGCAACAAGAGCAAAACTCCATCCCAAAAAAAAAAAAAAAAAGCGGCAAGCTAGGGACATCTGCACCACCGTGGATGAAACCCGAACTTCACTGAGTAAGACAGCGTGCTGCAGATTCCATCTACACAAAGTTCTAGAAAAGACAAAATAGTCTATGATGGAAAAAAACAGGAACAGTGATGATGTTACTTCTGCGTGGTCAGAGATTGACTGGGGCAGGCCCCCGGGGAACTTTATGGAGTGATAACTTTATGGGGTGGTGGGAATGTTCTAGATCTTGACAGAAGTTTGGGTTATAAAAAGTGTTTGCATTTGTCAAATCACCAGCAAATATACACATGAAATTTGTGTTTCCTTGTAAATTGTTCCTCCAAAGAAAAATAAACCATAAAATGTTGGATTAAAAAAGTCATGGTCCTTCACGGAAGCGGTGTAGGAGGGAAGATAGGCGAGTGTGCAGCTGACCCCGTGTGATTGCAGCCTGCTGTGTGTGAGACGCAGGTGCAGTGAGGAAAGCACGTGCCCTTCACTGCACATTTGTGGACAAAATGTCAGGAATCCAAGGAACACTATTCTTAGAACTGGACGTTTTGGGCCAGTCCCTCGGTACAATCCTCAAGGGCAGTAGCCTGGGCTGATCCGAAGACCCTGCCACGCCCCCTCTCCCAATGCCGCTGCCACCAGAAAAGACAACTATCAGAAGCTTCCAAGCTGAAAATCCTCAGTGTTGCAAGGGGCCAGTCGAGGTCATCTTGACACACTTCCCACCCAGTGCAGGAACGCCTGGACCTGGCAAAACCCTGACGCAGGTCAACCAGATGTTTTGTGTCTTCTGACCTGCAGCAAGTAGATGTCCCTGCAATGCTTTCTGTCCAGCAACGTTTAACTCAAGGCCGTCAGCGGTTTAGCTATGAGCGCCAGTTTACAGGCAGTGCAGGGATTGTGCAACATAGCCGGCCCAAAATAAGCCAATACCATAAAAAGAGGACTTCAGCGACACAGCCACCAGTTAACATGCATGGCCACGGACTGGTTATTGGTTTGAACGAAGAAAGCAGAAAGAACACACAATTTGAACACAGACCAGGTATTAGAGAAGAAATTTGGCAGACTAGGAAGACGGAGACCGTTGTGTAAAGCAGGCTACCCAACAGGATACACATTCTGTCTCATTCTGAGACATGGTTTTTCAGGAGGATGTGCCCTGAGCTAGTCACAGTGACGATCTCTGAGCCGTAGAAATGTCGAGTTTTTACTCCTTCATTTTCTGATCATCTCTATTTTCTAAGTTTCTACCATCCGTATGTGCCACATCTGTCACAGGTTGAACTGCGTCCCCCAGATTCATGTGTTGAAGTCCTAACTCCCAGAACCTCAGAAGGTGACCCTATTGGGACAGAGGGTTGTCGCAGGTGTCATTAGTCAAGTTAGGATGAGGTCATACAGTAGGGTGGGCCCCTAATCCAATATGCCTGGTGTCGTTATAGAAAGAAGGAATGTGGACACAGACCCGCACGCAGGGAGATGCTGTGTGAAGATGAAGGCAGAGACCAGGATGATGCTTCTACGTGCCAAGGAACGCCAAAGACCACCGGCCACCTCCAGGTGCCGGGGCGAGGCCTGGGCCACGCCTCCCTCGGGGCCTCAGCAGGACCCAGCCGCGGCTGCACCTTGGCCTATGACTTCCAGCCTCCAGACCCTGCGCGGTGCATTCTTGTTACTTAAGCACCCAGTCTGTGGTAATTTACGTTGGCCAGCAAACTAATACTAATATCTATAACCATAAAAATGACTTGAATTTTTAAAATAAAGTGGCCCGAGTGGGGCCTGCATGGGATGCCCGGAAGACAGAGAGCAAACCCTTGCCCTGCCAGGGTCTCCTGCCTCCCAGGACGGTGGCTGCCACACCAGAAGCAGCTCCGGTCACCAGAACCTTCTTCCTCCCACACTGGGAAGCTGCAGCCGGGCTCTCCCCACGTGGCTTTCCCGGGTCAGTCTCCTGGGGGTTGCTTTTCTCTGGGAGCTGCGTGAGGAGCTGCTGTTCATGGAGGGTCCTGGGGCATGGCAGGGACACCAAACGGGCGCTCATGGGGCACTCCAGGTCCTGGGGGACACTGAGCCAGGGCAACCTGACGTCCTCAAGGAGCCGCCAGCCTGGCCCGGAGAGCCTGAGTCTATTATTATAAAGCAAAGCCTCACCCTCCCATGACGTGGCCGGCCTGGGTGCAGAAACCTGAGCTGCTCTGGGCCCAGCAGATGGAAATAACCTCCAAGAATAACCGGCCTGCACCGCACGCCTCTCCTGCCACCGCGGCGGGGCCTGCACTTCCTTCCTAAACTCCCCGGGACAGCAATCCCGCCTCACAGACTGAAATGCCATCAGCGGGAACAATCGGAGGAAGTGTGGCGCTTTCTCCATGCAGGGAGCGAAACAGGGACCCTGCTTATCAAAATGACAAGATTTATTCAGTTGCTACAAACTCCCAAAGACTTCCTTTCCCAAAAGAAAGGCTGGGGGGGAAGGTCATGTCCTTCGGCCACCTCCATTGAGCCAAGAGCACCATCTGCTTTGCTTCAAGCACATCGGTGGCTGACGCCCCGTCCCCCAGCTCTGCCTGCCTGGAGGGAGGTTTGCAGTCTCTCAGAGAGGGGCTGTGTAGGAAGGAGCAGCCAGCTCTCAGTCCCTGAGCACGGGAGGCCAGCACCACCTGAGCCCACCGAGTCATCAGCACACCTGGGAAGGGCAGGGAGAGAGGGAAAGGAGGGGAGGGAGGCCTGGCCAGGGAAAGGGAGTTCCGCAGCAGCCCTCACCTGAGCTCCTGGCGGCCTCTGGTATGAACCCCCAGCATGGAGCCAGCACCCTCAGCCCGACACTCACCCCCTCCTGGATGGTTCTCTGCCTCTCTGGATTCCCTCCTCTCCCTCCCACCCCCAGCAGCCACAGGAGTCTTCCTTAAAGTTTCATTTCCCTCAAGTCCGTAACCTCCTCCAATCCTTCCCTACTTCTCACCCCTGAGTAGAACACAGACCCTGGGCCGGGCAAATGGGGCCTCAGTCACCAGGCCCCAAGCAAGCCCTACATCCTGTCCCGGCCTTTGTTCAGGCCGCTCCCCTTACTTGGGGTTCCCTCTCCTTTCCTGTCCCCAAATGGCCAGGCAGAGCCACCCGCCAAACCCTTCTAGGCCCAGTCCTGTCCTTCTCCAAGCGAGCCTCTGCTTCTTGGCTCTGCAGATGGCACTCTTCATTTTGTGATGTTTATCCTGTGCTCACCCAACAGTGTCCAGGTGAGCAGAGAGCATTCCTAGACCCGGAGGGACTAAAGGAAACCATTCCCTAATCAGAACCAGCAACTCCACGGCACACGGAGCAGATCTGCAGGGGGCCCTTCACATCTGAAGGGGCCACGCTGAACGTGGGCCCTGAGACAGCGTTCCCCAGGGTCACAGCATCACGTCTGTGCACCTGGCCCTCTACCACGCTATGCGTGCATCAGGCTGATGAGCCAAGTGCCAAGCAGAAAGGTCACACTCTTCCTCACAGGATCCAAAAAAGGACACATGTCCGAGACTGCCCACCACTGTCCGAGGAACAGGAGACCAGCTGGTATTTCTGGCGCCAGCTTGTTAGTTGACAGAGGGAGACAGCTTCAGATAGCGCCACCCCATCCCCGGAGGGTGCCTGTCCTCAGCCTCAGAGACCTATTTATTTATTTATTTATTTATTTATTTATTTTATTTTATTTTATTTTTTAGACAAAACCTCACTCTGTCACCCAGGCTGGAGTGCAAGTGGCATGATCTCAGCTCACTGCAGCCTTGACCTCTGAGGCCAGGTGATCCTCCCACCTCAGCCTCCCAAGTAGCTGGGACTACAAGCTCGTACCACCATACCTGGCTAATTGTTTTTATTTTTTTGTAGTGACAGGGTCTCACCACATTGCCCAGGCTAGTCTCAAACTCCTGGGCTCAAGGGATCTGCCCATCTCAACCTCCCAAAGTGCTAGAATTAAAGGCGTGAGACACTGTGCTCAGTCAGAAGACGTTTTTGAGCAGAACAGTCTATCAAAGGGAGTGGGGCATTTTCCAGGAGATAGATGAACCCACTTTTGAAGTGGGTATCTGCTTTGAAGGGGCTCCCTGAGTCTCCTGATCTAAAAAGCCAAGAACCAGACCCTAGACAGGGGGGATGAATCACTGGCGTGAATGCCTCGATTCTTTCCATTTGTATCCATGGGACACTTAACTAATAATCAAGGCACAGTTTCCAGCTAAATATGGACACAGCTTCAGAATCCTTCTTAACACTACAGCTTAGCCAGAGTGGGTGCAAAAGCTTAAGTCCATCTACTCTACAGGCCCTTGATAAGGAGGATTCTTTCTTGTCTACCCAGTGAAGAAACACCCACACAAACAGCCAGCTGGTCCCCTCTTGGGCATCTCCCTGAGCGTGATACTCTTAAGACCTTGCTTGGTCTAACATCCAGCCCTCTCTGAGTTGCTCTCCCATGTCTGGCAGCACTGGGCAGTGGACTTGAGTGGGAGAACAACACACTCCAGTTGGCCAACCTCCTCTAGACAGGCCTGGCAAGCTCCCTTGGCACCTGGATGACTCAGCGGCACTTCCAGCGATTCTCTGTGTGCCAATCAACCAATCAACATTTAACTGGGCACCTTTTATGGGCATCCTTAAGCCTGAGCAGAGACTCAGATCCAGTGGATCACCTGATGAAACTCTAAAATGCTGCACTCATGTTAAAAGTGCCTTAAGAAATAGAATGTTTATTATATCATGTAACTAGAAGTGAATCAGTCAGGACTGGTTAGGACAGTGCTCGGTCAAAGAGGAAGGCCTAGGTGCTCCCCACTTCTTCCTCTGCCCTCTTGTCCCATTGTCAGCCTTGGCCTCTGGTCCTGGAAGGGCTGTGTCTGCTCTAGGCATCATTCGTGTAAGAGCCACGGCGTCTGATGAAGAAGTGGGCTCCCTACCCTCACTCAGAAATCAGAAGAAGAGACCTCCTTCCCAGAAATGCCCGGCAAACTTCCCTTTGGATCCCATGGGTCTGCACCATGTTGAGCCAAAGCTGAAACTAATCACTCCAGAGGGAAGGAGACCACCACGATTCGCTAAAACCCCCAGGAGGCTTCTTAGGAGAAAGCAGCTGCAGAGTCCCCGCTGTCAATAGGCCACAGCGCACACAAACTTTGCCTACAATTTTGGGGATTTATATACCCCCTAAAGTCTCTCCATAGACCACCCATTAAGATCCCCTGACGGCCTGTGGGGCAGGCACTGTTAACATGATGAACTTAGCCCATGGAGAAGCTGCATCCAGCTAGGGAGAGACATCACACAGGTGCAGGTCGACTTTGTAGACAGAAGCTGACTCGCTAAACATGATCACAGTCAGTGTAAAAGCACAAAGAGCAAGCCCACCACTGCCATGCAGATCAGGCGGAGGTATGAGGCCTGGAAGATGCGGACAAACTGAGTTGACTGAAAGGATGGACATGATTCCAGGAGGAGGAGAGGCAGGCGGAGCTGGGACCAACAGGCATTCCACACCCAGAAAAAGCCAAAAGTTTTCACATGACAAAAGAGTTTGCAGCTGCGGTCACAGCTAAGCCATGGCAGGCTGGTTGCAGTGTTTGTATTGAGTCCTTTTGATGACAGCATGAATTCTGAGAACAAAGCTTCCAGGCTGTGGATGTGTAACTGGAACCCAGAGACAAAAATAGCTTCTCTTCTCATGCATATGTGAGGTCTGATCTGTAACTTTGAGAAAGAGTTTTTGCCATTTATAAAACTTAGAAGATTCCTCAACAACCACAAATCCCATGAATGAACATTTTTATTTGGCTGGATCCATCAGATTTAATATTGTTTCAGCTATTTGGTAGCTGCCTAACTTTTCCTTCTCATTGAAAAATCCAGTGACTTTTGAAGCTGTTTTGAGATATAAGAATAATAGAGAGTGATTTAGCAGATTAAAAGATTAGAGTTCTTATAATAACATTAAAGAGAGTATCAGGGAACCAAGTAGTCTTGAGAGAATAAAGCTTTCCTTAAAGAGACAACTCTACACGCTCAGCTGATATTTCTAAATTGAGTCAGGAAATGTTCCAGAGAGGACACAGCTAGCTTGTGCCTTAATTCAGTGCCTGATTTAGATTTGTATACTCTTGTATAGGTCAGTACAAAATGAATCACGGGTAGTCGTGTATTCATAACAGGTGATACAGAGAAATTAAGATAATTTAGTTATATGTCTTTTAACGTACTTATTAATAAAATAACATACATAGTTGTATCTAAGTTCCTCTACCTACATCAAATAAGTTGCATTAACTGATAGCTTCATCTCATCTTTAGCTATATATTTTAAAAATATCTGTAATTAATTATTTCAATAAATTGTATTATAAAATAATGTTAAGACAACATTATTTTATATACACTCTCATTTTAATCACCGTGTAATATGTTATAGAATTAGTATTCTTATGACAAAGTAACCATTTCTGTTTTAGGGGATGCTAACCTATTTCTATTCTCATAATTCTGACTACGTGTCTCATTATAAGTGTAGCTTTCTCTTAATCGGAATTATTTCATTCTCAGGAAGAGAATGATGAGATCAAAGTGTAGCGTATTATGGCTTTTGATGAGAATTACCAAATGGTCTTCCAAAGTAATCAAACACATTTGCACTACCGTCAGGAACTCCTGGATATTCCTGCTTAACTGTCGGGACCAGCGTCAGTTTTTACCGTGTTTCTGAATTCTCGATCATTTCTCAAGTGCTGTCAAAATGGTGTTGGACACTTGCATTACTTTGTGCTTCGTCACTAATTAGTAACGGTTTTCTTCCCCTAATATTCATTGAATTCATTCATTTACTTTTTTTCCATTTCTGTGAACTGTGAACCCTTCGCCATTTGTCTTTTAGGGACTTTTATGTGCTTGGAGATTTGTAAGAGCCCTTTCTATACTTTTCACATTGGGTCTCTGTCCCTTCTCACAATGATGCCTACTGTTACCATATTATTATTATCCACCACTCGTTGTTATGAGCACATGCCAAGCCCTGTGCTGAGTAACTTCATGACCACAACCCTACAAGGAAGTACTGTCATCCCCATTTCACAGTAGAGAACATAGAGGCTCCCCACTCACACATTTTGCTGGCATCACAAGGCTAATGGCCTTGGACTTGACTCGATGGCTCCTCCGGCCCTCCAGTCCCACTCCACAACTGCCCCAGCATTGTCTGTACAGCTGCTGTCTACGCTGATGCATTTTGTGTCCTGGGGTTTTATGACACGGTGGGTTTTCAATCTATATAACCATATATGTTCATATTGTTTTAAGTTTTCTCTTTCTCTGCAACCATAGTTACCACTAAGTATATATTTGTCGACTTTTCTTAATGTGGCATTTTCACGAGCCCTATTGGTTCCTATTCTTTTTTTATAGAGAGATTTTAATGTTCTTGGTGTCACTCGAAGTTGACCGTCACCTCAGACGTGGAGACCTTTTTGTCGCAGGCAGAATTTCGCTGTATGGGGATTTTTTTCATCCATCTATCTATCTTCATTTTTAAATTTAAGCAATATGATTTTCCACATGGGAGAAGAAAAATGAGGCCTTAAACAGTGGTGTTTTGGTCAAAAGAGTCAAAGTGAAATAAATGTGAGGGATTTAGGCTGCTTCTTCCTAGCTATGGTGCTAAGCGGCTGCTGCCAGCGCCAGACAGAAAGCCATGCCTTTGAGGCTGATGACAAAACCATGCTCTTGGGGCTCAGTCCTCCAATGTTGCCATTCATGGGAATGAGACACTGCTTGCCCCCCTGTGCTCCAGGATTTTGTCTGCTGTTTACCTCCTGTCAAATTCAGACACTACCCTGAGACGGTGGCTGGGGTTTGTCCTGCCCATTGGAACTGTCCCATCTCATCCCAACCGGGCCCCTGGCTCCATCCACTCTTGCCTCGTGAACCCCATCCTGATGTCCTGCACCCCTCTTAACTGCCAGCCAAGCCTCTCTTTTAGATACATACTGTAGCCCTAGGGCTGGTAACCCAACCAACCCCGAGCAATGAGAGCCGTGGCTCCCGGCTGCCATGTCTCCGAGGTGACCAAGAATACTGTCACTGTGGAATGCAGACTGTTGGATTTTCAAGCAGCTCCCACTGCTGCAGCTGTTGTCATTTGAGCAATTCTAATGAGGGAGGTGCTCATTTAAAAGTCGGTTCTTTCAGTCAGCCAATAGGTGAGAAAAGAAAAATAAAAAAAAGTCAGTTCCTACAATTATCCTAAGTAAGAGACCAGATTCCGAACAGCTGGTTCAAAGGAGGAGGTGACCGAGGATGCTGACACTCCTCAGGTCCCCTTTGCCCTGCATGACGCTGCCTCTGGAGACGTCTGGCCACTCTCTGCGGTCTTCGGGAGCCCAGCACACACAGTGCCCACGCTCTGATTTCCTGCTTTAACTTCTTGGACCACAAGCCTGAGCCTGCCTTTTATTTCAGACTTCGCTACTTTTCGGGAGCTCTTGCATCTGCTGATTTACAGGCCTTGTGCACTCTTTTCTTTTATTGCTGCCGGCATTTCCCTGGCCATCCACATTGGTCATTTCCACCGCAAGTCTATTTATTTCCCAGTGGTGCACATACGTGTCCAGCTCCAGGCAATTTTGCTTTGTCTGCCTACCTGGTTCTGCAGTCTCTGACTTGCACAGCCAGCCCCTGCTGGGGACCTCATATGAATGTTCTTTTTTTGGCTTGCAGTTTATTCTGTGGCTGTTAAGATCTCCAGCACATCCAATATATGACAGTCATCATCTATGATATTTATCATAACGAGTGAAACTGGCTAGGGCTTCCTAGGGCTGCCTTTACAATGTACTATAAGCCGGGGGGCTTAAAACAATAGACAATTATTCTCTCACCGTTTGGGGGCTACCAGTCTGAAGTCAAGGCGTTGACAGAGCCATGCTCTCTCCAAAGCCTCTAGGGAACGGCCCCTCCTCGCCTCTTCCGGTTCCTGGTAGCCCTGGTGTTCCTTGGCCTGTGGTAGCATCGCTCCAGCTTCTGCCTGCTTCATCACACGGCCTTCTCCCGTGTGTCCCTGTCTCCTCTTCTTAGAAGGACATCAATCCTATTAAATTAAGGCTCACGCTAATGACCTTATAGTGACTTGATTCCATCTGCAAAAACTCTATTCCCAAATAAGGTCACATTCACAGGTATCTGGGGTTAAGACTCCCTATCTTTCGTGGGGACACAGTTCAGCCCACCCTACAGGCAAAGGTGGTCCTTGGCCTCCTTTCCCATCACCCCACCCGACATCTCCCTTCCCAGCTTCCTGGAACCCTTCCTTTCTCTAGCTCCTTTCCCTGCTCCCAATCCTAATTAAAATCTACCCCAGCATGAGGCAAGGGAAGAACCGGTACCAGCTCCTGTTGGGGTGGAATGAAACGCTACTTATGGAGCTGCAGGCATCAGTGGAGAAGGCGGAAGTGGGAGGCAGGTGTTTGGGGGGACCTGGAGACCATTTCAGGGAGGTATTTTCTTGGTTTGCTGACGCGAAGACCGGCTTCTACCCGGAAGCCCAAAGCCCTCCAGGATCTGGGCTGGGGTTGCCCTTCCTTGCATGCTCAGCTCCCTCTCTCCTCCCGACAGTGGCTCACCCCTTCAGGGGGAGTCGATCGTCAGGGAGAGAAGATATCTGAGCAGAAAATGACCCCAGACCTACGCAGCACAGGCTGATGGGGAGGTCAAAGGTCACTTCTGAAGGAACAGTGGCAGGCCCAGAAGGTGTCGCCCCCATGCTCCTAGCTTTAACAGAGGAACACACTGGGGCTGCGGTGCAGACAGGAAATGAGAGGGTCCTGGCTGGGAGGACCACAGAGGATGCTCCTGTGCTTGGGCTCCCTGCCAGCACCACGGCTGAAGTGACTGATGCATCCATCAGGGGTGGCCTGGGCGCAGCCTTGAAATCCTCCCCAGACAGTGCTCAGGGTAGCACCTGCGGTCAAAAGACAATGCGGGAATGAAATCTGTGCCATCCCTTGTCTGGACCATCTGTAAGGACAAACATCCGCACATTCTCAACAGAGCTACCTTTGACCTCCATGGCCGACCTGACTGACAGATCTCCTGTCCTTCCCGCTTCCAGTGAGTGGGGTGAGAATGACTCTGAGAAGCACCCGAGCCACACTACTCTGGGCATTTGGAAACCTTCCTGAGCCTCCTTCAGATAGGGGCAGTGAGGCCGGCCAAGGGCAGCCTGGATGGCATCATTCCATGGGCTTTGTCCTCTCCTTACAGTTAAAATAAAATCCTGCTGGTTCGAGGTCTTGGCTTGAAAGGCTACTGGCCAGAGGAGGAAGTTGGGAGTGCTCACACGACCATTTGGGAAGTATTTATCATTGGAGGATGTCATCATACCTGCAATATTTTGGAATCGGCCATCTCTCTCCAAATTACATGTGTATCCTGTCTTTAAAAATATGCTGCGTCAGGCCAGGCACAATGGCTCACGCCTGTAATCCCAGCACTTTGGGAGGTCAAGGTGGGTGGATCACCTAAGGTCAGGAGTTCAAGACCAGCCTGGCCAACATGGTGAAACCCCGTCTCTACAAAAATACAAAGATTAGCCGGGCATGATGGTGGGTGCCTGTAATCCCAGCTACTCAGGAGGCTGAGGCAGGAGAATTGCTTGAACCCAGGAGGTGGAAGTTGAAGTGAGCCGAGATTGTGCCACTGCACTCCGACTGGGCAACAGAGAAAGACACCCTCTCAAAAAAAAAAGTGCTGCATCAAAATTCAAAGTTTTGATGCTTACTTCAGAAGTTTACTTTCTAAAAAGAATCATTGTTTTCCTTTAAATAACTATCTTCCAGCACATCTGTAAAGTGTATTGATAGCTGCTGGTTACTACATAAGTTGCACAGAGTAAGCAAACTCAGCAACTGCCTGTGTTGACTTACTTCCCCAAAGCCAGGTTGGGAAATAGGGCAGCCCACTGCATATTCAGACCCCCGACTTGAACATATGTTTGGAAAAAAGGAAGGGAAAGTTTCCCCGGCGTTTGGTGTTTTGGGTTCCTCAGGTTCCAGCCTGGGGCCCGCTGATTGCTCTCCACCTCCTCGGTGGCACAGGGCAAGGCCTCTTTCCTTGTAGACCCAGCCGCCCACCTCCCATCCCAAGCTCGGGCCTGGAGTTCCATAGAGAATTCAGAAGCTTTCTCCATCTGTAATGCACTCAGGGCCCAGAAATCACTCTGGTCAGTTAGAGTTTCCAAGCTCATTCCCAGCTGCATCGGCGTGTCCATCGAAGGACAGAGTGGGAAGCGGCTCTCCGTGCAGAGTGGGAGGGCAAGAGACTTCCTGGGGGACGACACCTGGAAGAGATAAAGGGGAGGATCGGGCAAGGAAAGCCTCAAAGTGCGGTGCAGATCCGACCAAGTCTCGGCCAACCCAGTGAGGGGCCCTGGAGCTAGATGCCCATTGGAGGAATCCAGGGATGAGCTGGGACATCCAGGTCCCCAGACATCGTGGCTCCACTGAGCTCCATTTGACAGGGGCAGCCCAGGAAGAGTGTGGCCGTGGCCTAGAGCTGAGCAGGTTGTGAAGGTGCCAGCAGCTTTTTGAAAGATGATGGGGCCATCCCAGGGGTGCAGGTCCACAGCCACCACAGCCAAGACACTTTGGGGGGTGTGTGCATGTGTTTTGTTTTGCTGCTTTTTAAGTTTCTTTCTAAAAAGTAACCATCTTCTCCCCTCCTTGCCTTTGGCCATGAATGGGAGCCAATGCAACCCAGGTGTCCCTCCTCAGCCACATCCAGCCAGTGCCACTTCTGCTTCAAAGTGCAGACAGGATCAAACTACGTTGAAAATTAGGCTCAAGGCCAGGTGTGGTGGCTCATGCCTGTAATCCCAGCACTTTGGGAGGCCAAGGCAGGCACATTGCCTGAGCTCAAGAGTTCAAGACCAGCCTGGCCAACATGGCGAAACCCTGTCTTATATTAAAAATACAAAAAATTAGCCAGCTGTGGTGGCAGGTGCCTGTAATCCCAGCTACTCAGGAGGCTGAGGCAAGAAAATTGCTTGAACCTGGGAGGGAGAGGTTGCAGTGAACCGAGATTGTGCCACTGCACTCCAGCCTGGGGCGACGGAGTGAGACTGTCTCAAACAAAAAAAAAAAAGAAAAGAAAGAAAGAAAATTAAGCTCAACTCCTAACTGCATCCAGTTAGGGAATCCCAGCTCAGCCTCAGAGGGGATGGGCTCCTCCCCAGTGCAGAGAAGCCCCTATGTCGGCCCAGACCATAGAAAGAAGAGAGCAGGAATTCTGGGAATCTTTCTGAGTGTGCAAAAGGGGCCACCTCCATGCAATTCAGGCATGGGGGCCAGGGCAGGTCCACAAAGCCTTGACCACCCGTGAAGACCAGAAGCCCTGGCCTCGCTGGGGCCACTGAGTCAGGCTCATGGTCCTCGCCCCATTCCCCTCCAGCAGCCCTGTGGCTCCACCTCCAGCCTCCCATCGTTGAGACACAAGGACAGGGATCCACGCCATGAATCAGCTCAAGGGCTTCTTGGCTGCACAGGCCGAACCCTCATGTCTGAACATCCCTAAAAATAAGGGCTGATGTCAAGAGGTGGCAGAGAGAAACTCTGACACTGACACAGAAAGTAAAAGCACAGCCCAGGAGCCCCGTTCACATCAAAGTTGCTTTTTCTGGGGACGCCGAGGAACAGAGTACAAGCAAACGGTGCCCTTCACCTTCAGAAATACCCCGATATGCCTACTTTCCAGTTGAGATGACACAGCAGGAAACTTGAAAACTTTGTTTCTTCTGATTGGAAGGCTCCTCCCGGCCACACACCCACCGTCCGGTTCCCGCTCCCTGAGTGCCAGGCAGTCCAGAGGCTCCAGGGGTTCTGCTTGGACATAACCGGAGCTCCTCTGACTCCCCAGGCAAGCACTCTGTCATTATCTTCGAGACTGTTCTCATAGATGCCCCGCAAAAGAGCACAAAAGCAGCCACCAGAGGCCTGGAGCCCCGCCAAGAGGACAGGGCCCCCGGGACAGAGGGACAGAGGGGGGCTGTGCCCAGGTGGCCCTGAGGCTGCCCAGGACTCACTGGCTCCTGCTGCTCCATCCACACAGCAGACAGAGAAGCTTCCAGTCGGCAAAGGGCTGGGAATGCTGCAGCGCCGGCGCTCAGAATATTTTGGTTTTCTGAATGTTAACACACTGGAAGCTCCTAAGGCAGCCAAGAGGCTATGGGCTCAAAAGCTTTGTGAGAGCTTTTCTCGGAGGGCTCGTTAATGTGGTCATTTAATGGCATAGTCTTGAATCCCAATCCTTAACTGGAGCTTTAAATAGGACTGATAAGTGCTCCACAGGCTTTGGGGAAGCAGATCAGGCCCGCGTGCCCTCCTCGACCAGGGACACTGTTTGCAAAGACCGCATGTGGGGCAGGGGCACAGGGGGAGGAGACCCACAGGCCAGGGCTGGGCAATGCGGATCTTGGCATTAAAAGCACAGGCCGGGTAGGATGGCTCCGTGTCCAGAGAGCGGCTTAATGGAGTGGTAAGAGGCACATTCCGATTGCCTCGCTCCCTGGAGCTGCCTCCAGCACTACCATTAACTTGGATGAATCCCATAAATTCACCCGACCATGAGTACAAGTGCTGCTCAACCCACCCAGCCACCCCACCCAAAGGCCAAAAATACGCGGCAGCACTTGCCTAGTGACTCACATCCTCTGCCTGGGCCCCGCCCCTCCTGCCTATAGTCCTGCTTCGTGCGACCTTCAGGGAATATATAGAGTTGGGGGAGATTTCTCGAGATATTTTTGGGAGACAGCTGTTTGTGATTCAACTTGACAGTTATGGGTGGCTATGGCCAAAAGGGGGCGGGGCGCAGAAACTAGAGCTGGGGAACGTGGGCAGGGAACCTGTGGACATGGAATTCCCAGTATAATGTTGCCTTATATACACTTACTAAGCACATGGATGGGTGAATGAATAAGTGAAGGATTGACTTCTCTATCTGCCTTGGAGGGTGGAGTTGAGGTCAACCAAATCCTACTCAGAAATTTCAGACATGAAATATCAGATCCTAAATGAAGAATTCCTCTTCTGCAGTGTCACGGCACGGCACGTGGTGGCCGGCAGAGAACGATTCTCCCCTGTAATCTGTTTCATCCCCAAACCTTGGTGAGATGTAAACGTGCTCATCCAGGCCTTGACTTCCGCAGTTGGGCCAAAATGTGCTTCCTGAGCCTGTGTCACCACTCAATCCTGAAATGTCCATTGGTTTCATGGGGGGAAATGGAGGAGGGGGGATCTTGTTCAAACAAGATTGGGAAACACTATACACTACATTTCCCTCTTAGATTTTACAACATCCATTAACACTGAAGACTAAAAAGTCGGCCGGGCACGGTGGCTCACGCCTGTAATCCCAGCACTTTGGGAGGCTGAGGCAGGTGGATTACGAAGTCAGGAGTTCAAGACCAGTCTGGCCAAGATAGTGAAACCCCGTCTCTACTAAAAATACAAAAATTAGCCGAGCGTGATGGCGGGTGCCTGTAAGTCCAGCTACTCAGGAGGCTGAGGCAGAGAATTGCTTGAACCTGGGAGGCAGAGCTTGCAGTGAGCCGAGATCGCGCCACTGCACTCCAGTCTAGGAGACACAGCGAGAGTCCATCTCAAAAACAAACAAACAAACAAACAAACAAAAAAACAGACTAAAAACTCCTGCAATAAGGAAAACTGGTTTTTTTTTAAATTTAACCCAACATGTTCAAAATGTACTTGTCCAAGAAGAACACATTTTTGCAAAGTGTCGGTGTGGTAGAGAGAACAATGCCCCCTCCTCCACCAAAGACGTCCACGTCCTAATCCCCAGAACCTGTGAATACCTTACTTAGCAAAAGGAATTTTGTCGGTGTGATTCCGTTAAGGATTTGGGGATGGAGGGATTGTCCTGGATGATTCAGGTGGGCCTGATCTACTCACAAGGATCTTTAAGAGAGAGGCAAGAAGATTAAAGTCAAAAAAGACAGGACGATGACTACAGGACGAGTTTTGAAGATGGAGGAAGAGGCCACAAGTCAAAGAATGTGGGTGGCCTCTAGAAGCTGGAAAAATCAGGGAAATGGATTCTCCCTTGGCATCTCTGCAAGGAACACAGCCCTGCTGACACCTTGATTTTAGGACCTATTTTAGAGTTCTGACCTTCAGAATTCAAAGAGAACCCATTTGTGTTGGTTTGAGCTACTAAGTTTGTGGCGATTTGTTATGGCAGCCATAGGAAATACATATTGATTACTAGAATTTGGGAAGTGAGGACACCCCTGCTTAATGATCACACATTGTGAATATGTGTCCCCAGCAGCACATCTGCTTCTCAGCTTCAGGCCCTCCTGGAGTTTGTGTTTGTGGATGTGGTAAAAGCTGTTGAAGGATCGCATCGTTGAATAAACCAGTGTCTGTTATTACCTCTTTTTCTCAAAGCTGGTCCCATAGAGCTGGGACTAAGGGGCTGAGCTCCTGTTTTCATGGCTGGCCCAACACAAAACTGTGAAAACTGTGTCCGGACACAAAACTGTGTCCGAGGGGACACAGCTGGGAAGAGCACACGCCAATGTTCTGCCCAGGAGTGATGAGTCTCTAAGAGTTAAGGGCCCTGCCGTGAACATCCTGGCCTTCTCATAGTTCAGGGACAAATCTAATTAAAGAGACACTGTCACACTTCTCAGGCTTCTCCACAGAATCCTTTGGGAAACCAGTTCTATGTCAGTGTTTGGGGCCAAGAATCAAAGTGACCAAGATTATCAGAACAAGCCCCTGATGGATGTTTTGATGTAAAGGTCAGAGAGGTTGAAAAAAAAATGTAAGAAGCATAAAACCATCCTGCCAAAAGTTTTGCAAAGGAGACCTGCATCAGAAATGAAATTGCTGCGTCAGAAGAATACCTCCAAATTCTTTATTCTTCACCTGTTGGGTCTTTAATACAGAAATTCCGGAGTTTGTTGAAACCCATAGTTCACTTGCTTTGGAAGCAGTTACAATGTACTGTTCTTCAGGGAACATCCACCCGAGTGACACAGTGTGCAGTGTCACACACAGGCCCCATTGTGTGCCTGCCCCCAAGTCTCTGGGTTCATTGTTTCCTTTGGAACACTCGCCTCAACCTCCACGCATCCAAGGCCTGCTGTCTCCAAGGCCTGTGCCTCCAATATGCCGCCCTGGCTCACCAACCAGAAACAATCTTTGGCTCCCTAGAGCAGTGAGTCACCCCAGGCCCTGGTCTTTCTGGGGGTGCCTTAGTTCTGTGCATGCCCTGCCTCCTTCCTCCGGTCCTATGTCCAGGGAGGGTTTGTCCTCATCTGGATCCTTTGCATTGCACCTACCAGGAACACAGTCTACCTTATGAAGGAAACATGCTCAAAGCATTCCGGTTCTTTCCGAGTCCCAGCAAAGACTTTGCTGCCTGGCTGCACAGCATCTCTCATACTTGTCTCCCTGAGTGCATTGGTTTCCTGGGGCTGTCCTAGCAAAGTACCCCAGACTCAGTGGTTTAAATGACAGAACTCTCCCGGGTCTGGAGGCTGGAAGTTCCAGGCCAAGGTGCAAGTGGGGCTGGTTCCTGCTAAGCCCCGAGGAAGGCACGGCCCAGGCCTCCGCCTGGCTCCTAGGGGTGGCCAGCAGTCTTTGGTATTCCTTGGCTTGTAGAAGCATCACCCTGGGGTCTGTCTTCCCCTTCACACATCATCTCCCTGCATGCGGATCTGTGTCCACATTTCTTCTTTCTGTAGGACACCAGGCATAGTGGATTAGGGGCCCGCCTTACTCCTGCATGACCGCATCCTAACTTAACTAATTATACCTGCAGCAGCCCTGGATCCCCATAAGGTCCCCATCTGAGGTACTGGAGGCTAGGACAACATACACATTTGGCAGAGGGCAGGAAGGGGAACATAATTCAACCCGAGACACTTTGTGGCAGAATCCTCTTTTTGATTGAGGTGGCAACGTGGCCAGCCAGAAATGCTTCTCAAAACTCAGCTCTGGTTGGGCGTCATGGCTCATGCCTGTAATCCCAGCACTTTGGAAGGCCAAGGCAGGCGGATCACTTGAAGCCAGAGTTCAAGACCAGCCTGGGCAACATGGCAGAACCCCATCTCTACAAAAATTAGCCAGACATAATGGCACGCATCTGTGGTCCTAGCTACTTAGAGGCTGAAGTGGGATAATTGCTTGAGCCCCGGAGGGTGAGGCTGCAATGAGCTGTAATTACACCACTATACTCCAGCCTGGGTGACAGAGTGAGACCCTGTCTCGAAAAAATAAATCAATAACAACAAAAAAAACACCCAGCTCTAACAAATGAGATGTAAGTGAAATGCTATTGGGTGGGGCTTCTGGAAAAAAAACTCGTGTACCTCTCTTCCCACTTGCCCCTTCTTCTCTCCTCAGTGTGGATGGGATGCAGGAGGCAGAGCAGCTACAATGAGGCTGAAGCCACAAGCTATAAATGGAGGCAGAAGCCAGAAGGAATCCAGGCTCAGGATGACTTTTTTGAGCCACTACACTGTCTCTAAACTAATTCCTTTTCACCTGAGAAAAATAAACTTTTCTTCATTTAAGTCAGTGGTTGTCAACCAGGAACAATTTCCTGCCCCCAGGAGACATGTGGCAATGTATGGAGACATTTTTGGTTGTCACCATTAGGGACAGTCCTACTGGTATCTGGTGGGTGGAGGCAGGGACGCTCCTTAACGCCCTGCGGCACACAGGACAGCCCCCAGAATAAAGAATTATCCAGCCCCACATGCAATCGTGCTGCAGTGGAGGGACCCTGGCTGAAGTCACTGCTGACAGGTTTTTATACGTGAAATCCAAACAGAGAGAGGGAGTGCAGCAGGGCCAGAAGAAGAACTGGCAGCAGGAACTGGAAACATTGGGAATGAAACTGGATTTTCTCCTGTTCTCCGGGGCCACCCAGCCTCCCCTTTCCATTTCTCTCTGCAAGTCTGTGCTATTCTTTTCTCTGCTGGCCAGGGCTCTTTGCTCCTCAGTAAGTCCGTAGCCAAATGCAATGTTCCTGCATCCCTTGAGTGTATGTGTCCTCCCGTTGGAACTGCAGTTGAAGCTGACTTGTATCTCTGAATCCAGATGCCTAATTCTTGGAATACAGAGTTTGACTGGCCCATCTTGAGTCAGGTAAATTAACTTTGCTCGGGGAAGCAGGTCATGCAGCTAAATGTGGCTGCTATGTCCCTGGCTTAGGGGGTGGAAGAAGAGGCTAGAAGAAGGAGTTTGCTAAAAATGGGGGTCACTGGCTGAGAAGGCTGCCCAGTAGGTGTCTTCTTCAATGAGGGACACAATTTCTCAGTTTTTATTCTTCCTAGCACCCAGCAAAGTGCCTTAAAAACAGTAAGTGCTCAGTGAACAATTGAGGGGTGGTTAAGATGAGAAGAAAATAGCAAAATGCTCTGTATCTAAGGCCCTGTGACATCATATCATTTATCCAGGAGCCCCAGGTGCTGGATGGTTAGGAAGGCCCCTCTTACCTATCAGTCTACAAATATTGGTCCAGTACCATATGATAAGTGCCTTCCACTCACACCTGCTCCACATATATTTACTATTTTTTTTTCTGGGTTTCCAGAATTCTTTGACACCTGTAGCATATTTACTGTAGTTTATTATTATTATTTTTTACACATTGACATTTGGACCCATTGCTTCAAATGTAAAATTCCTTACCTAGAAAGTTATCAGAAGTTAAATAAAAATACAGGCTGGGCTCAGTGACTTTCGCCTGTAATCCCAGCACTTTCGGAGGCGGGTGGATCGCTTGAGCTCAGGAGTTCAGCCTACACAAAAACTCCGTCTCTACAAAAAATACAAAAATTAGCTGGGTGTGGTGGCTCATGCCTATAATCCCAGCTACTCGGGAGGCTGAGGCAGGAGGATTGCTCAAACCCAGGAGGCGGAGGTTGCACTGACCCAGATCAGCCACTGCACTCCAGCCTGGGTGACAGAGCGAGATCCTGACTCCAAAAAACAAAGAATACAATGAGCATATTATGTGCAAACAACGAACATTGTTTAAAGATAAATGTGTCCCCTGTCTCTCAGCTCTTTGGGCACTGTGAATATTTTATAATTTAGTCTTTAAGCCCCTACCCCCTGCCCACTTCCATCCACCCAGCTCATCTGGGGCCAGGCCTCTTCCTTTCTGTTCTCACACCACCCCTCTAAACTGGTCTGTCAGTCTGTCCAGTTGTTAGGGCTGACTGGCTGACTTGATAAACTTGTTCCACCAAAGGCGTTTCCCCCTGGGCAATTCGTTTCTTTCCCAACTCTCTCCCCCCAGACCCTGGAGGATGGTTTGTGTCTTAACAGGAGCATTCCAAGGACAAAATCTAATGACCCAGTGGTGGCAGGAGTTTTGTTCATGGACACAGGTCAGTGGGGAAGAGCATTTTAATGTAGGGCCTTTCCCAGGACTGACCAAATCTTCATAGTAATCCCCACGTGTTGAGCACCTCTATGTGCCAGACACTATGATATGCATTTACAGTGGCACAGCCTCACAAAGACCCTAAAAGATGGACATTAGCATCTGCATTTTGCAAACAGGAGCAGAGGGTCACAGAGGTTAAAAACAATGTTCTTCCTCAAGGCAGCAAAACAAATAAAAACTAGCCCTGAGGTCCAAACCTGGAGTCTTTTCTTTTACCCCATGCAACCTCCCTACCCCTCCTTATATCCCACTGGCCTCTCACCGTGTTCTACGGGACCACAGCCCTTCGAGAGTAGACATGCATGTCCCCAGCCAGCTCAGGAGGAGATCACAGTAGCTACTTAAAGGTGGCAGAGGAAGGACCCTGTCAGCCACAGGCCTTCTGCAGTCTCCCTCCTTGTCTCTCATGGACAGTCCCTGGAGGAACTGCTGTGTCCATGGCCACATCCCAGTGTCCCATCTGCAGTTACTAAGAGAAGACTTGCTAAGATGTTCAGGGAAGAAAGGACATCATTCAGTGCTAGAACAGATTCGCCAGCACCACAGCTCTTCTCCTGCCTCTGTGTCTCAACATTCAGACTGAAACTCTGAGTTCTGCAGCCCAGGAAGGGACTCCAGGAAACTGGGGGACCACTGTGCCTACAGGCTCCTTTTCAGTCCCACCCCTCAGCCCTCCCAAGAAAATCCATAGAGAGTGGAAACTGGGGGACCACTGTGCCTGCAGGCTCCTTTTCAGTCCCACCCCTCAGCCCTCCCAAGAAAATCCATAGAGAGTAACCTTCAGTATTTGTGACAGGGGAACCAGGGGACCCTCAGAATCAAAAACCCGTGGCCAGGCTGAAACCTCACGCTTCACTTTCCCTAGAAATATCTACATTGAAAGAAGTTTTGCAAATCAAATCATAAGTACATTGGAATTAATGATATACTATTAAATCCACTGTGGTAGCAAAGTCTTGGAAAATGAACTTTGTGTAATTTTTAAAAACACACTTCAGCTCATCTCTTTCTTTCTTTTCTTTCTTTTTTTTTTAAGACAGTGTCTTGCTGTCGCCCAGGCTGTAGTGCACTGGCACGATCTCATCTCACTGCAGCCTCCACCGGCAGGGTTCAAGCAATTCTCCTGCCTCAGCCTCCCTAGTAGCTGGGATTACAGGCGTGCACCAAGCCCAGCTAATTTTTGTATTTTTAGTAGAGATGGGGTTTCGCCATGTTGGCCAGGCTGGTCTTGAACTCCTGACCTGAGGTGATCTGCCCGCCTTGGCCTCCCAAAGTGCTTGGATTACAGGCGTGAGCCACCACACCAGGCCGTCACCTCATTCTCTTTACTTTCTATACCATCCTCTGAATGTCTGAAGGTGAGGCACATTCTCAGGCCAAAAATCTTTGCCAAAACCCAAGTTTAAAAAAACTAAGAAAAATTTGGTAAACTGGAATTCCTGACCTTTTCTAAACATCGTCAGCAACGAGTCTCAGCCCTTATTTTTCTGCCTGAAGAGCTCAGGGCTCCTCAGGGTCAGGAGTGAGGAAACCAGAAGAGGATGAAGAATGTGGGGTGCTAATGAGATCATTTCTGTCCTGTAGTTGGAAACCCAGCAAGAGTCAGAAGATCTGGGGCAAGAAATGAACCGAAATCTTCACTGAGTGCAGCAGCGACAAGCTTGATGACAGAGCCTGTGTATTTCACTCCAAGGCTGCACGTGTCTGTAAGAACGGGCCTCGCCCATCTTATGCAATTTGCATAGGAATCTGAGGAATATCAGCAACTCTATACCATAACTAAACAAATGTTTTTCAGAGTAAAAATTTGTTATGGAGCTTAAATAAAGACTGACAAAACATTGCATTCCTTTTTCCTTGAGCTTCTTTCAGACTAGTGGGCATCAAAATGTATAATAATGGAGCTCTCTTTGGAAAATGGTGACAAGGCTGAGGTTTCTGATTATAGCTACAAATGCTTTAAATAGCGATCGTAATTAATTATTAAGAGATGTAGTCTTCCTTTACACGTAGGAGACTAAAACTGTAAGGAAAAAATAGGAGATGTCGGTACATGATCTCTTCTAAGGCACTAGAGCTTTAAGTGAGATTAATGTCGGTCAGCATTTTAGGAATGGAGATGTCACTTTTGAGGAAGTGTCTCCAGGAGGTGTAGTCGCCCTCACAAAGTCATGGTGAAGGAAATGCTGTGCTTTTCTTTGAACTGGTGCTACCCAATGCTGGGGGAAGAGGAGGAAGATCAGACACTTGCTCCGTGTATCTCCTCTCTGTGGTTTGCAGAAAACATGTGCCAGACACAGGAGAAACTGTCTCCTTATTAGCAGAGACACTAAAGGGTCTAGACGGTGCCCAACGGGGGTGGCATGTGGTATATGAAGGGATGAAGAAAGGAATGCAGCTTGCTAGATTCATTTCCCTTTTCGATTTTCGGCAGGCTGACTCTCATTTCCCCAAAGGACATGCAGAGTTGGCATGGAGGCTCCCGGCCTGGCCAGCCCCTGGCAGGAGCTGTGGACAAAACTCTGAGATTTGGGGCTAAATGTGCAGAAACAGCAAATGCTGATAACTCCTCCAGACCTGCTGGCATTCTGCCTCCTGGCCACTCACTCCAGCAGCGTGGGAGGACCGGGTAGGGGACAGACTGAGGGAAGCCTGTGCAGGCATGCATGTGTGCAGAAGTGCTGGTTTGCACACGCATCTGCGTGTGGCTGTGTAGGCTGTGCTGTGTTAGCAAGAAGAAAGGAGCATTCAGACGCCCTTCAGCCGGACATGCAGCTTTTTCTTCTTCTTCTCCTTCTTCTTCTTCTTCTTTTTTTTTTTTTTTTTTGCCTGCTTGGCTGCAAAAGTTCAGAGGAAGTGAATCCACACTTTGCTGATGACCTCATTTCCACCCCTTCCCAGCAACCCCGCCAGCCTCTCAGGCGGAGGCTTACTCAGCCAGCCACTGGGGACTGAAGGGAATGGAGAGTGGGGAGAGCAGGCCTGCAGCTGCACCCCAATTCCACTCCGCCAACCCCTACTCCCACCTCTCCCATCACGGGTTGCAGCTGGCCTCGTCATTCTTAAGACAAGGGACTCAGGTGATAGTCAGACTGAGTAATGAGGGGCCTACAGACAGGATCCAGCCGACAGGCTGTGGTTGTAAGTTCTGTACAGACAGACTGGACTGTGACAGGAACAAGTTTCCTGTGAGCATGCCATGGAAATTAGTCACCCAACAGAATCAGCAAGACATCTATTATTGATGATATTTGCCAAACTGGAGATAAATTGAGTGCTTTGTCCTAACCAGGGATGATGATATGTGACTTTTATTAAATCAATAGATCAATTTAAAGCCAATAAGTGAACTTCCAGAGATTGATCAAAGCTATGGATAACCCAGGGAGCTGAAAGGTCAACTCCCCACGAAACAGCAGCTTGTGAACAGCGGAGACAGCCTGTGAATTTGCAGAAAGTTAAACACCACATTCTTTTCCTTTCTCCTCTCATTCCTTCAGTTTCAGAGAAAAGTAGAAAGACGCTATATTGTGCAGCTATGTATGTGGCACGTACATTGTTTAAAGATGTCATAGGCATTGCTGGACCCTGGGGAGAGAAACTCTCTGTGACGTTCAAGTGCTTTACACCAACAAGGCCCCTCCAGGCACATTTCCACGTCCTTCAATATTCACATTTGTAATTTGTCGCCCTTATACAGATTAGAAAGTTGAGGTTCCTGGAGGGGCTAAGTGACCATGCTTGAAATGGGAGGGAGAAACGTGAAGCACAGATGTGGGCATGATTCACAAACTTGCTGCCAAGGAAGGCCGCAGTGTTGCACACAGGCATGAGTTGCCCGCAGGGCCACACTGGATCGGAAGCTGCGGACTTAGAATCGCCTCCGGGTTGGCCCCGCCCCCTCCTGCTCGGCCCCGCCCCCTCCTGCTCCCCGCCCGGTGCCACCCTCCTCCCCAGGCCTCTAGGGTAGAGCCAGCTGGGAATTGTTTCTCTACATATACACATGTGTGCACACACAGAAACACATGCTCTCACACACATAGACATACACACATGCACATACACAAACACATAAACACACACTCCTACACATAATCACACACTTTCATGCATCATCACACACTCCCATACATAATCACACACACATACACACTCACACACACAAAACCACATAAAAACACACATACACACTCTCACACACAAAATCACATTCACACACCATAGACATACACACTAACACACACATAAATACATAACTACATACACACAATCACACATTCACAGACATCATCACACACATACAGACTAACATATACATAAACAAACATGCATACATAAACACACACATAAAAACATAACACTCACACACACATAAACATACACACAGAGACACTCATGCACAGACACATAAACACACACTCACAGACATACACACAAACACACACAGAGACACACTCAGACACTCACACACATAAACACACACAGACACTCATGCACACTCATAATAAACACTCCCACACACAGACACTCACGAACACAGTCTCTCACACACAGAGGACACAGGGCCATCCCAGCAGCACTCAGTGGAGATTGCAGGGCTGCATCCCGCTCCTCACGCTCACCCCATCCAAACGTCCTGTGCAGCAGGCTCAGGTCACAGTGCAGAGATTGAAAAACACCATTTTCCTGTGAACATTCAGAGAGGAACAGAGAATGTTAGTACAGGATACGCAGTGGCAACATTGAAATGAGAAAAAATACCGGATTCTGCTGGACATGGTGGTTCATGCCTGTAATCCCAGCCCTTTGGAAGGCCAAGGTGGGTGGATCACTTCAGGTCAGGAGTTCGAGACCAGCCTGGCCAACGTGGAAAAACCCTGCCTCCACTAAAAATACAAAAATAAGCCGGGCGAGGTGGTGCATGCCCGTAATCTCAGCTACTAGGGAGGCTGAAGCAGGAGAATCGCTTGAACCCGGGGGGTGGAGGTTGCAGTGAGCTGAGATTGCGCCACTGCACTCCAGCCTGGGCAACAGGAGCGATACCTGGTCTCAAAAATAAATAAATGCAAAAGTACTAGATTCTGAGAATGGCCTTTCTGTATATTAAAGGAAAAGACATTGCTTGAGGGAGCTTGGTAAGAGTGGCAACCAATCGTCAAGAAGAAAAGGAAATACTATGACAGCTTCTTTTTTTGAGGCAGAGTCTCGCTCTGTCACCCAGGCTGGAGTGCAATGGCGCCATCTCTGCTCACCACAACTTCCGCCTCCCGGATTCAAGCGATTCTCCTGCCCCACCCTCCTGAGTAGCTGGGATTACAGGCGCGCGCCACCATGCCCGACTAATTTTTGTATTTTTAGTAGAGACAAGGTTTCACCATGTTGACCTGGCTGGTCTCAAACTCCTGACCTCAGGCGATCCGCCCACCTTGGCCTCCCAAAGTGCTAGGATTACAGGCATGAACCACTGCGCCCGGCCAGACAGCTTCTTTTAAAGCTTGTATCTGGAGAAGGGTCGATCTTTGAAGTGTGGGTTGGGTTTACCAAGTACAAACTGTGCTCTGAAAACTTAAAGTCTTTTTTGATAGTGTTATAGAACTCACAGATCAAGGGAACAATGTCGATATTCTATTTTATGCTTGTTCGGCAGGGCCTCTCCTATGGGGTCTTGTGGGGCTCTCTTTGCACAGTTAGCTCACGTTGGCTTGGGTGCATCTCAGGCTGGTGGATCAGGCCCTCAGGTGAGAGGAGGCCACGTGGGTGCTGATCACGTAGACAGTGTGAGTCCTGGTGTCCTGAAGAGGTGGCTCCAGGGGCACTGCAGGGTCTGCGTTTGAAACTGTCTGCTGTAGAGAAAGATCAAATCCTGATCAGGCAGCACCAACTTTCAGTCAGTCCACGGTGAAGGTCGCACATTTACCAAACTGAAAAACTAACATTTTTAACTGGACACTCATTGTGTTAAGTAACACTTCATCAGGCTTCGTGTTTAGACTGGACACTCATTGTGTTCGAGTAACACTCTATCAAGCTTCGTGTTTAGAAAAAAAGTTGTTCAATTAACATTTTACCGTACTCCATGTGTATAAATAAGTTGTTAAAGGACGCAGAGCCTGAACCCAAAAAGCTTACATTCAAATAAGGTACTGAAAACAAGAATTACAGAAACAGAAGAAACATATTCTTTATGGCTGTTCAGAAATGTCAAGGAGTCGCTAAAATAGCTGGGGTGACGTGGAGGCCTCAAGACAATTTGAATCAAAAGCCTCTTCAAGGAGTGTGAAGAAGAGTGGGAGGGATGTGAGTTTGTGTCCAGGAGAAACGAGGGAATGCCAAACAGAACATCTCGCATGAAACAAGCTGAGAGGCAAGAGTGGCCAGGGCCCCATGACAGGACAAGTTTGGGGAGAAGACAGAAGAGCCAGCTTGGACTACATCTGCACCTTCGGCGGGAAGGGACCCCGGTGGAGGGCTGTGGAGTCTGGGCCAAGAGCTGCAGGTTTTATTTGAATGGAAATGACAGACATTGAGGCTTCCAAGGAAAATGGTCCAAGGGCCAGGGAAGTTCTGCGGACACAGGATGGGGCAGGGCGTCGCCTTCGGTAGTTCTGGAAGTGGAATCACCTGCTGTGCGAATGGGAGATGGAAACAGGTGACGGGAAGCAGCTTCACCGGCAGGTCAGAGACGGGCTGAATCCTGGGGACAAAAGAAACCCTCAGATAGCCCAGAAGTGATTAGTCCAGGCTTCAGGGGTGGCAGGAGTCTGGTAACAGAGACACAGAGAAAAGATGGGCGCACGAGGGCAGCCTAATGCGGATCTTGGATTTAGATGTGTGTAGCTTGAAATGTGAGTGGATTTCTAAGTGGAGATTTCCTACCCCTGCCCCCCACCAAAAAAAGTTATAAATTATGTCTGGGCTCAGTGTAGACGAGTACAGCAGAAACCATGGCCTTGGAAGTACCAGCCTCTGGCACTGCATTTGCCCTCACACTGTGGCAGAAGAGACTTGGGTGCCCAAGACACAGCTTCGACAGCTGGAGAAGCCCAGCCTGGGGGGTTGCCTAGCCCACAAGTAGGAAGATCCGTGGTCGATCCAATTCAGTGGAAGAATGCTGATTATTGCATTGATCCCTACGGACAGAGGTCACCAGTAGAATTCCACTGGATTCTTGCTCTTGTCCTATGGGACATTTTTTGTTAAAATATATATATATATGCTCTTTATGCTCCCTTCTCTCTCTCTCTTTTTTTGCGACAGGGTCTCACTCTGTTGTCCAGGCTGGAGTGCAATGGCACCATCTCGGCTCACTGCAGCTTCAAACTCCTGGGCTCAAGTGATCCTCCCACCTCAGCCTCCAAAGTAGCTGGGACTACAGATGTTCACCACCACGCCCGGCTAATTTTTTAGATCTTTATAGAGACAGGGTCTCCCTGTGTTGCCCAGGCTGTTCTTGAACTCTTGGGCTCAAGCGATCTTTCCACCTCAGCCTCCCAAAGTGCTGGGATTATACACATGAGCCACCACACCCAGCTTCTTTTTATTTTTAATAATCTTGGGGGGAATAATCTTAGATATACAGAATAATCATGAACATTCTACATTTGTTGTCATGTTTCCTTAGTCTCCCCTGCTCTGTGACTTCTCATCTGCCCTTGTTTTTGATGACCTTGACAATCTTGAGCACTACTGGTCAGTTACTGTGTAGAATGTCCCTCAAGTTGTTTTTCTTTTCTGATGTTTTTCTCATGAATAGACTGCAGTTAATGGGTTTGGGAGGAAGATGCAGAGGTAAAGTGTGATTCTTGTCACGTCACACCAAGGGTACATGCTCTCTGTGTGGTTGGCCACTGATGACATCGGCCTTGGTCCTCTGGCTGAGGAAGTGTTTGCCAGGTTTGTCCAGAGTAGCTACTTTTTCCTCCTCCCTACGCTATCTTTGGAAACATGTCACTAAGTCCAGCCAGCCTCAGGGCACAGGTAGGGTGGTGGGTGAAATCGCACTCCACAACTTGGATGGGAAATATCTAGTAAATAATTTGGAATTCTATTATAAGAAATATGTGTTCCTTCTCTCCCATTTATTTATTCAATCATGTATCTATGTCAATGTGAGCTCATATATTTGTTGTATTCTTTACGTTATGACACAGTACTATGTCAGTTTCTTTTTTGCTCAAATTCTTACAGCGTTGGCCATGCGGAGATTTTTCAGGTTGGCTCTTGCGCCCCTCTGACGTGCCCCCATCCTCGTGTTATTTGATGGCTTTCTTGCTTTTTGCCACTTCAAGATCCTGCAGGCTCATCCTGTATTTTCCCTGACCCAGCCCTAGAATGAGCCATTTATCCAAAGAGCCCTGGTTCCCCTCACTGGAGAATTGTGTTTGGAAACCAAGATGTGGGCTCAAGATGCGCTTGAGGCAGCTGCACTTCCTTGCTTCTAGGCCCTCTTGGCAGACAGAGCTAGACATCGATTCTGCACACCCATCGGTGTATACACACGGCTTCAATTATTTGTGTATTTATCTCCTGGCATCTATGCTAAGATACACTTGAGTTCACACCAATGTCTCTGATTTCAATCCAGCAGCCTCTCCCCTTCTGCATCTGTAACTTCCCTCTCCAGTGGGGAGAAAGCTGGCTTCCAGCATCTGCCACTCATTTACTTCTTTGCTTGACCTCAGTGTATATGTCAAGCTGACACTGAATTGCTAACCTGTACCCCATTGAGAACTTTCATCTGTGCTCTTGACACCCAAAATGTTCACATATTAATTTGTACACAATAAAAACATGAAGGCAGCATAAAGGCACATGAAAGAATCAGGATTCAAAAGGATTCCAGCGATCAGCTAGAATAACGAATCCAAGTAAAAATACAAATAAACACAAGACGCAAGAGTTCAAAAATAACTAAATGACACAGGCAGAAAAGAATAGAGACCAAGTGACAGGGGGAGAAGGGTGGAGGAATTTTGTTGACCCCAAGCTCAAGGTATGAGTTACTGCTAAAGACAGCCAAGGGATATGAGTCTGCACTGATGAAAATAGAATATTCCAGTAAAAGAAAGAAAAAGCCCCACTGGCCTGCGCACAGGTCAGACAACATCTCTACCGATGCATTTATATCCATCCTTTGAAAGGGTGCGTAGGAGGCCGGGCGCGATGGTTCACGCCTATAATCCCAGCATTTTGGGAGGCCGAGGAGGGCAGATCACCTGAGGTCAGGAGTTCGAGACCAGCCTGGGCAACATGATGAAACCCCCCATCTCAACAACAACAACAAAAAAAAACCTAGCCAGGTGTAGTGGCGGGTGCCTGTAGTCCCAGCTACTCGGGAGGCTGAGGCAGGAGAATTGCTTGAACCTGGGAAGTGAAGATTGCAGTGAGCCAAGATCACACCACTGTACTCCAGCCTAGACTACAGAATGAGATCCTCTCTCAAAAAAAAAAAAAAGAAAAGAAAAGAAAAAAGAAAGGGTATGTAGGAGAGAGAGAAGAGCTGTACAGGAGGGACAGGATCACACTTTCAAAAGACTAGCAGTGGTGAGATGTACCCTACCCCGCTCCAGAGGACAGAACTGAGACCAGCGAGCCTAAGGGTCACTCCCTGCCTGATGGGGCTGAGAAGGATGTGGCAACTGACCAGTCCCATACACTCCTGATTTGGGGGACAGCCCACTGTCTGCACAATTAAGATCCACAAGACCAGAGGGCAACACTAGGAGTCATACCCTAGAGAAAGCTTCAAGAAAAAGCTGCAGAAGACAGTCCATAGGGGTGGTGAATGACAAAGTTTCAGTGAAAATGCAAATGAAGTCAGGAACCAAAATAAGGCAGGTCAAGGGACTAGGAAAGCTGAGATCAAGGGTCAGGGGGAGAAGTGGCCGGGAGGAGATGCCTGAGGATAAAAATCCCACCTTCTGTTCAATGCCAGCTATTGTTTGCCCGCAAGCTGTGTCTGCTTGAAGGGCACAGAGCAAAATGGGCATAATGAGGATGATGAGAAGACAGAGCTTGTTTGATTAGAAGATAAATTTCCTAACAATTACTGTTGTCAAAAAATAAAATCTAACCCCTATCCAGAGAAAGTTTCAAACAGAGTGGGACAGGCAACACTAGCAGTGGAGACTGCCAAAGACCATCTAGTGCAGACACGGCTTGACTGTTAGAGATCAGCACATCCCGGCTGGAGCCACTCTGGGCTCTGTTGGGTTTGGAGGACAACTAAACCAGGGTGAACAGACAGGGTCCCCGAGGAAGTAAATGATAATAGAGATTCAAGATGCCTGGGATGAAATAGCATGTTCAGATGCCATACGACACTGGAAACATGTATGATTTGACTTGGCATTAGAAATTTTTTTTGTTCTTTCTTTGACACACATATTTTTAATTTAAAGAGATAACCTCAGCTGTCTGGGCTGGAACCTAGTTGGCCTTAACATGGTTGAATGCACCAAGAGAGTTGGAATCGTTGGTAAATACGGGACCTGCTACAGTGCCTCCCTCCAGAAAACGGCGAAGAAAATCGAAATCAGCCAGCACGTCAAGTATACTTGCTCTTTCCATGATCAAACTGAGATGAAGAGATGAGCTGTGGGGATCTGCACTGTGGTTCCTGCATGAAGACAGTAGCTGGCAGTGCCTGGACCTCTAACACCACTTCTGCTGTCACAAGAAAGTCCACCATCAGACGACTAAAGGATTAAAAGACCAGTAGACACCCCTCTCCTCTTTGAGACATCACTAGCCTACAATAAATGGGTTAATTTATGTTTAAAAATAAATAAATAAATAACCGGCTGGGCATGGTGGCTCACGCCTATAATTCTAGTACTTTGGGAGGCTGAGACGAGTGGATCACCTGAGGTCAGGAGTTCAAGACCAGCCTGGCCAACATGGAGAAACTAAAATACACTAAAAATGTATTTTGTATTTTTATACTAAAAACACAAAAAATTAGCGGAGCATGGTGGTGTGCACCTATAATCTCAGCTATTCGGAGGGTTGAGGCAGGAGAATTGCTTGAAACCAGGGGGCGGAAGTTGCGGTGAGCTGAGATGGAGCCATTGCACTCTAGCCTGGGCAACAAGAGTGAAACTCCATCTCAAGAAACAAACAACAACAATAAAAACCTTATAAAAACCCACACGCTAAGTTGAGGCCAGGAGTCCAGAATTCTTTTTATTTATTACGTTTTTATTTTCTATTTTGAGAGACAGGCCTTGCTGTGTCACTCAGGCTGGACGGCAGTGGCACCATCATAGCTCACTGCAGCCTGGTTGTGGCACCATCATAGCTCACTGCTCACTCCTTGCCTCAAGCATTCCTCCCACCTCAGCCTCCTGAGTAGCTAGGACTACAGGTGTGCGACACCATGCCCAGTTAATTTTTTATTTTTGTAGAGCCAGTTTCTCACTATATTGCCCAGGCTGGTGTTTCAAACTCCTGGCCTTGAGCGACCCTCCCACCTCGACCTCCTAAACTGTCAGGATTATAGGCATGAGCCACCTCGCCCAATTAGGAGTACAGAGTTCTAATCCTGACTCAGGCATAGACTCCTTGTGAGATCTCAGGCCAATTGCTTCCTTCTCTAAACCTTGACTTCTCAACCCATAAACTAAAGGGATTGGACCAGGAGATTTCTAAGGTCTCATCTAGTTTTGCAATTGTATGAGGAGACAGTCCGCCACCCAAGACAAGACTACATAGTGTTACTTTCCTAGAATGTAATGAAGCCCCTTTTCCAACCCTGGTTATAGTTCCTTAAATATCTTTTTTAGCAAGAGGAAAATGGATTGAAAAACACAAGACAGCCGTCTACATCTGCCTCCCCACCAGGGACAGAGTTCAAATAGCCATGAGGAGAAAAAATATGAATGGATTCAAAGCTTACAAATAAAGGAGCCAAAAAAATCACCTTAGATCTCTCACAGTCCTTCACAGTGTGTGCCATAAAGAGGCCGGGACGGACGAGAGGTGAGACTAGACATGATGTCAGTGTGCATTTAGAAAGGAACGTGGCACACAGAGGCTGGCGCTATTTTGGTTTGCACATGGAGAGACATCCTGTCACGGGATATTATATTCTGTGTGGGCACCTCCAAGTGCAGGAACCAGAAGGACTCCCGAGGGGTGACAAAAGGACTGAAAGCCAAGAACCAGCACCGGGGCTGACGTATGAGCAGGGTGAGCCCAAGCCTGGCACCTCGGAGGTGTGCAGCCAGAATAAGTAACTCAGAATGAACAGTGGATGGGAGCGAACGGCAGGTGAGGAAATGCTTAATTTGAGAAATGTGAATACACATACATCCAGGGTGAGACCAGCCCGGTCAACAGATACACATTAGTCATTGGGAAACTGTAAAGCCAACTCGTGGACCAAGATTCTGAGCAAAAGATTTTAGATAAAAGTAAATGTATCCAGAATCACAAACAGAAAGTGCACACTGATTACCAGGGAATGGTGAGATGATTTGCCAGAAGGATTACCAAGAGCACCATCAAAAACCATTCCATTTGCACGTGGTGGGAATAATCCTTCTCAAACCAGGAGTTTGGCTAGAGCTGCTTTGTGGTCCTTCCTGGTCTCCATAGGTCTATGCGTGTCTCTAGAGTTGACCATCTGTGTGGTCAGGCTGCGGCAATGAGCAAGGAGATGTTGGTGACTTGAAGAGCTCCTTTCTGACCTTGCAACTCTAGGATGTGGGGAAGGAATGAAAGAAAAGGCTTAGGTTTGGGAAATTTTGATCATTCTGTTAGTCTGTCGGCAAACTTCTTGAGCTTCTAAGGTGGACAAAATACTGAATTAATGAAGGGGTTGAAAAAGGAAAAGGAATGTTCTTTTGAAGCTCAAATCACAATATAATTAGTAACTGTAATAAGTGTTAAAATAACAAAACAAAGAGATGTACAGAACTGATTTGCAAACATGATACATGCTTATTGGACATTCTGGGGTGCCCAGGGTGAGTTCAAACACAATGGAAGAGTTTTCCTTGGGAAGGAGTTTGGAAGGCTGAGGGTGGAAGCAGGCCTTTGTCAAGCACCTTACAAGACCAGATGTTCTGTGTGTGATCTTCTGTAACCCCAGGAGTCCTGGAAGCAAGGTAAGTAGGGTCAGTCCTGGTTTGCAGATGACGGAACAGCCTCAGAGAAGTTAGCCACTTGCTCGCATTACAGCTAATGAGTGAAGGCTCACAGATTCAAATCCAGACTGGCTTCTCAGGGCAAGCCCTTCCCACCAATCTCCATGGCCGCATGATGCACCTAAATGATGGGGTCAAACGGAAATCGATTTTAGAATGTACCAGCTGTGGACAACGGTAAATGAGAAGCTGAGAGATGCAAGCTGAGAAAGCTTCCCGTGGGAAGTCGATTTCGAATGCCACATTCAGCGAGCTCTGCCCATGGGCTGCGAGTTCACTGGCAGATTAGCCCTGATTCTTTTTAATTTTAATTTTTAAAAATTTGACAAATAATCATTGCACATATTCATGGGGGGACATAGTGGTGTTTCAATACCTCTCATGCATAGTGATCAGATCAGGGTAATTAGCATATGCATCATCTCAAACATTTATCATTTCTTTGTGTTGAGAGCGGTCAATATTCTTCTTCCAGCTGCTTGCAAGTACATAATATATTATTGCTCACTCTAGTCATCCTGCAGTAAGACAGAGCACTAGCCCTGGTCTTGAGGAGAGCTTGGCACCGCCTTTCACAGGGCTTTCTTTTACTGCAGTGTCCTCAAGCAAGATCTGCCCGAGGACCCAGGGGAAGCCTAGTGGGAAACACTGCAGGTGTATTGGTCACACTGGGTTTGAACAGGGAAGACAGCACACCCTGGGGGGTTCCACCTATTCCACTTTCCAAAGATTCTGCCTGTAAATCAGAGATTGGGATCCCAGAAGCAAAAATGTTTTAAAGGCTTTCTTTACTCTTTGCTAATTTGGGACAAAAAGAGTTGTCAGAACCCAAGGGCTATTGCCTGGTGTCCCTGCTCCCAGAGAGGGAAAATCTGAGGCTTCTGGTAGACCTGTTTTCCTCTCTCCGGCTCCATTTTGGTTTCCATTGCCATTTCTTCTTTGCCACGGAGAACAGGGCAGCCTGGGTTATTAGTTCTAGAGATGAAAACTTTATCTTCTCCCAGAGGGAACTTGCTGCAAGCATAGGGTTGAACTGGAGTCAATTCTGAATGTGAATGTCATGTTTAAGAGCCTTGAAGGTTCTGATAACACTATATAATATTGCCACATTGTAACATCAAGCTCTAGAAGTAAAAAATGGGTCAAAATGCAACTCTTCAGTATCATGGTTCCCATGGGGACCCTATACTTTGGGCCCTCGAGCCTTTCAGAGGCCTTGACTCACCAGCCCTAACCTGGCCCGGGGTGCCAGATCTGACTCCCAGCCTCGACTATGTGTCACAATATGACATAGGAAAAGCCACTTAGCCTCTCTGTGCCTCAGTTCCAGATCTAAAATCTGGAAATTCCGTGACCCAACTTCCAGAGCTCCAGCTACAATGCTTTAAATATGGCATTCTGCATTAGACGTGGACATGGGTAATTAAACACCTCATTACATACCTGTAGAATGAATGAAAGAATGAATGAATGCCAGTCAAGGCTCCAAAAACCATTCCCTTTCCTTGAAAACTTTGAAAGAACAATCAAAGGCAAAGTTCAGCAACTAAAAGCTGGAGACTTTGATTTGCAGTCACTGAACAAGTCGAAAAATCTTAGTAAGAGACACTTGAACATTTTAAGTATCATCTTGTGGTAATAATGACCTCTCATGCATATTTATGTACTTAGCTTTATAATAACCACTTGAAAGACTAGGTTTCTCCCCCCCAGGGAATGAAGCTATGTGAAGTGTAACAAAATATTTCAAGTTCAAAGGTCCAAATATGTAAAATGTAAAATGCTGGAATTCCTTCCTCGAGTAGAAAGCACCTTGATGCTCAAGCCAGCCCAAAGACTTGTTGATTCGGGGAGCGTGTGGACATTCAACTAAGCCTGGAAAGTCCTCAAACGCATGTCTCCCCCACACCCAGTGTTCTTCCTAAGGAGCACTGGCCGGTCTTGCCGATGTGTGTGCTCTTAGTCTGAGTCAAGACAGGTGAGGCTTGCAGGGGAGCAAGCTGGTTATTAGTCAGGTGTTCAACAGAGAATTCCAAACAGGCTCCACCGCCAGAGCTGCTCTGCAAAACCCTACTGTTACAGTTACTCAATGTCATTCATTACTCTCTCAAAGTAAAATCATATGACCCCATTTCCTCAGTAAGTTAATTATTTTATTCCTTTGTATGAGGCAAAACACTACTTTTATTTTTAATTAATATACTAAAATTAGGTTATACCATTCTGGACATGTAAAATTGAGTTTAGCACTTTCAAATATATATTTTTAAAGGCGGCTAAAAATAAATGGCTTAGACGTCTTTTCTTTTTCCAACTGAGCATAAATTTCCTTCCTGTGAAACTCCATCTCTTCCTGTTGTTATATATGACGTAATGCCATTTGTTTTTCAAAGGGAGGGGAAATCATAATAATGAGACCTTCAGTACACATTTCAAAATTGAGATATTTAATAGTTGAGAAAAAATAAAAAAAACAAAAAATGCAACAAAAGAGAATCACCCATAGGTTTCAGGAACAAAATCATTAAATGGAAAAATGAGAAGAATTCTTTATTTTTGGAAAAATTTTAGGCACTTAAGAGTTTTCTTTTCTTCCTTTCCCCTTGATCAAAGTGAAGATATGATAGGGAATTCAGAAATTTCTCTTCTTAAAGAAAAGCAGAGATAATGTGTCCATCCTAGCAAAAGAAAGCACAAACAATTCAGCTGACAGTGGACACAAAATGACTTCTTCATTCTCTCAGTTCTTTCTGCTGTAATGAAATTCCACCTGATACATCTAGCCATAGCACACTGTTAATTACTTGTCTATTTATTCAGTAGCTCTACAAATGGAAAGCAATCTATTGCCAGGGAATTGTTCGACTCCTATGCTAAGTAGATGGCATTCCGATCCTAGGAAGTTGAAGACAGCCAAAGCCTAACTTTATGTCATTGCCAGGTCAAATTAGCACCTAGCAGGCCCTAAGGGATTTTTTTTTTTTTTTCCTTCACTGCAAAAGACCAATAGTCCTTAGAAGTCAATAAACTAACCCTGGGCCTTCTCTGCTTGTTTTATCAGCCCCTGCTTCTTTTCCCCTGAAGATGGAAGGAAGGAGTAAATGTAGAGTTACACGGCATGGGTGAGGGCTTTATGCTAGATCTAATGGTAGGGTCTTAGCCTTTCAATCCATGATGCACGATGCACTTTAAAAAAATGTGCTGTGTCTCCCAGAGATGAGCAAAAGCGTGAGTTCACATCTAAATAACTAGGAGGTTTACAAGTCCACAATATGACTCTATTCCTTTGCATCAGCCTTTCATCAAGCAAATGTGTGAATCTGTGGCCACATTAATAGGAGCCTGATGTGCCTTCTTCACTCTGGGGTCATTTGGTGGTCAGCTGAAAGGAAAACAGAGGCAGAGTTAAGACTTATCTTTGCAACCCCCTTGGGGTTTTCCAGGAGCTGGAGAAGCAGCAGCAGATGCTGTGGAGGTCCAGCTAAAGGCAGTTACTTAAACAAAGAGGAAGAAGCACAAATCTGATGACAATGAAAGATTAACCCACATTTCTCTTCCCTCTAACAACAGGGTGAGGTCTTTTAGGTGAGGACCTCTCACTATACAGAGTAGAAAATAAGACCCTGTCTCCATGTCAATCTTCTCTCATCTTGCTCTGCTTTTTCTGTTTTGTTTGTTTGTTTTCCAGGAAGATTGCAAGATGCCTGGTCTTTTTCTGGAAGAGTAAAATAAGCCCTGAGAAGAGGGGCAGGTATAGGAGATCAAGAGAAAGACAAGCTAGCATCGAACACTCGACTTCTCGTTTCCACCTTTTGGTTAGACTCACTCCTTTATTCAAGTCATCAGGTCCACCGAGTGCCTCGGTCCAGCTCTGTCCCCTCTCCAAGCCTTCTGGAGCCTGCCCAGCCTCTGAGCCCCGGCTACTGCCCTACCCCTGTGTGGCTGTGGCTTCTCCGCCATGCACTCTCTCAAGGCCTCCAGCTTTGCGAGGTGATGCCCTTGCTCCTCTGCCTTGAGAAAGGCCTGCCCTGCCATCGTTCCTAGCATGTGTCTGGTCTCCTGCAGGACCTGGTGTGACACCCTGTGACCCATAACCTCAGCAAGGGAAAGGGGGGCCAGGGCACTCGTTCTCTCTCTAAGCTCCCTGTCACCAGATGTCAAGCCCTCACCCCATCCCGCTGCACTGTGGATTCCCTTTCTATTTCCTTCCACTTGCTGTGTGGCAGGGAACCTTCCTATCCTCTTTCTTTCCTCTTCCTTCCACTTCCTGTATGGCAGGGACCTTCCTGTCCTCTTTCTTTCCTCTTCCTTCCACTTCCTGTGGGGCAGGGACCTTCCTGTCCTCTTTGTTTCCTCTTCCTTCCACTTCCTGTGTGGCGGGGACCTTCCTGTCCTCTTCCTTTTCTATTCCTAGCTCCCTTGCTCCCTGCTGTAGAACTGGATCCCATCCAGTTCTGCAATAAAGCCTATTTTTAGGGTGTCCACTGAAGCCTCTAAATGATGGGATGTGTCCCATCAACTTTCTGAGACTCCCTTCCCCGGGGCTGACTCCTCATCCGTCTCCCCTTCTCTCCTGACTTGGTGGTGCTAGCCACTCTCCCCTATCCCTGACCCTGTCAATGTGGACAGACACCATCTCTTTATGGGAATGTTACTTTTGCCAGGGCTACGATTAGACTGTCTCTCTCTTTTTTTTCCTCCTGGTGGGAGAGTCAATTATGCATCAGAGTCTATTAATCTTATAAACAGTTATGGAGCTGAAGAGGCTGAATCGAACAGCTGAGGCTTTCAAGAAGTTGGAGTACCAGGGCTATTATTATAATGAAGTTCGGTGATGTATAATCATGTCTCTGGGTGACCAGGCACAATTCTTTAAGTCTGAGAAATTGTAAATGATGTGAATTGTTTACAAAGTTTACAAAGCAGCCTCTTCAAAGCTTGTGCTCGTGGCCACGAGCCCCCAGGTCCCCACTCTGGGGGGAGCACCTCCCTAAGCCCAATCAGCCAGTCTCTGGCACCCTCATCCCTGATGAGCTGGCAAATTCAATGGACTACAAGGCACTTCCTCCTCCTCCTCTTCCTCCTCCTCCTCCTGTCCTGCCCACACAGGGCCTGGGAAAGAGGACAGCTGGGCTGTGGATGTGATGCTGTCCTCTTCTACTGAGACCTGTTTGTTTGTCTGTCTCTTAAATTTGGTTCAGTGGCATAAAAAAAGGGAATTTATCTTTCTCCCCAGATGCAACAAACAGATGCTGGGGAGCAGAGACCTTGCATAGTCAATAAAAGATAAGTTATAAAATCTATAAAACTGCTGAAAGAAATCAGAATTTCAGCAAATTCTGTTTTTTGTTTTTTTTTTTTTTTTTTCAGGCTGCTCCTTTTGATCAACAATGGGGAGAGGGGGGAAAAGCTAGTCGTGCATAAACTTCCATCTGTTATTACAGCGTGGAATGAATGTGGTTAGAAGAGGAACAGAGGACAGAGTGATATTTGAGCTGTGATATTGACAGAGTGGAAATGGAGAATGGTGCCAGTGATAAAGACAAAGCTGTCATAATCAATTAGCATTTAACTTTTCGTAAAGATCTTGGAGGCGATGGGTTCTTTAGATTTTAATGTGCATCTTCAAAGTAATTTTGTAAGCTATTTAAATGATGCTCCCTTTTTACAACTCTACATAATTTGATTATACAAACCATCCTGCAATCCTTGGATATGCAAATGCAACATCAAAATGATTTTTTTCCCATATTTTGATAGAATTTGATGTTCGTTGCAGTGATAAGAAGTGACACAAATTGCAGCAAGGCATCAGCAACCCATTCATCTGGCACACTTTGGACATTCAGATTTTCAATGCCTGCTTGTTGAGAATCACCCTTAAGAATAAAAATTTAGGCTGGGCGCGGTGGCTCATGCCTGTAATCCCAGCACTTTGGGAGGCCAAGACAGGCGGATCACGAGGTCAGGAGATCGAGGCCATCCTGGCCAACATGGTGAAATCCCATCTCTACTGAAAATACAAAAATCACCTGGGTGTGGTGGCGTGTGCCTGTAATCCCAGCTACTCAGGAGACTGAGGCAGGAGAATCACTTGAACCAGGGAGTCAGAGGTTGCAGTGAGCCAAGATGGTGCCACTGCACTCCAGCCTGAAGAAAGAGTGAGACTCCGTCTCAAAAATAAATAAATGCATAGGATAAAAATGTAGAAACCGAAGGCAGGGCAGCAACTTGTGTTTGGAGAAAATTGCCTTATATTCTGATCCCAAGGCTACCAAGATGCTGAGCTTGTAAATGAGACTCTCAGAGCCTCAGTTTCCCGACCTGTCAAATGGGAATAATAAGCTGTAGCTCACAGAAAAGTGGTGAGGGTTAGCAGTTAGAGTGAAAACACCTGGCAGGATATGGAGAGATGCTCATATGGCCCCTGCAGCTGTCATTACTTTAACACTACTACCATGTGTACAACCACTAATAAAAATCTGAGTTATTTCCTTGGCAATTCCTTGGCAAAGTGAGGTTTCTTTTTTTCTTTCTTTCTTTCTTTCTTTTTCTTTTTTTTCAAGTGGAGTTTCACTCTTGTCACCCAGGCTGGAGTGCAGTGACACGATCTTGGCTCACTGCAATCTTCGCCTCCTGGGTTCAAGCGATTCTCCTGCCTCAGCCTCCCGAGTAGCTGGGATTACAAGCATGAACCACCACGCCCAGCTAATTTTTGTATTTTTAGTAGAGACGGGGCTTCACCATGTTGTCCAGGCTGGTCTCGAACTCCTGACCTCAGGTGATCCACCCGCCTCAGCCTCCCAAAGTGCTGGGATTACAGGCGTGAGCCACCCCAACTGGCCGGCAAAGTTAAGTTTTAAACAAGTATCACGTGGTGTAGTGATGCTGAGATTAAGACAGTGGCTGAGCTCTTGGGTGATCTGAGAGGACGGAACAATTGTGATGCTTATTTGAGGAGTCCTTGCCAGGGGAATCCCAGCCTCCAATGGCCGATCACCCATTCACCCATTTGTTCTGCATTTTCTCAGCTCCTTCAGTGGATCAGACAGTGTGCTAAGTGCTGACAATGGAAGCATGCACAATTGCAGGCATACTCCTTGACCTCTAGGCATTCATAGTCTAATGGGGGTGGACAAACAAATTACATTACCATGAAAAAGCACCAAATGAGTGCAAACCAACCAAGTTCCATAGCTGGCAGGGCGAGGACAACTAATCTGCCTGGGGCAGTCACAGAAAACCTCACAGGGGAGGTAATGTTTGCGCTGAGGCATAAAAGAGGAGTCAGATCACTAGAGAGAGAGCCTCAAGAAGCCTGTCCCCATCCGAGCAGGGCTAGAAATAGGGGCGGTTTGACCACAGGGGACATTTGGCATTGTCTACAGACATTTCTGATAGTCCTGACTTGACGGTGCTACTGGCCTCTAGTGAGTCAAGGCCAGTCAGGGACACAGCTACAATGCACAGGACAGCGCCTGTGCAAGAAGAGTCATCCAGCCCCAAGGTCAACAGTGCCCAGGTGGAGACACCTTGAGTTACAGGAGCCAGGTGTGCAGGAGCGGCAGGTCCGAGGGCGCACAGGGCATCTCAGGGACTCAGTGTGGCCCCGAGGCCTTCCAGTGCAGGGAGAGGAGGCTGTGCATGTGACAAGGTCAAACCTTGGAGGGCCTGGAAGCCATCAGGAGTGAAGGTTTTGTCCTGTTTCTCCTTACACTTCCCCTAAAGAAGCCCCATTGTTAGAGGAAACTAAACTCAGTCCCCCTTAACAGGTAGCAATAACATGAAGAGCCAAAGTTCCTGTATTATCCTAGAATTCAAGGAAATTTTGCTTTTTTCCATAATTAATATGAAAAATAATGGTGTCGTCTTTTTTCCACTAGCACTTTAAATAAAATCAATCCTTCAGGAAGACAAGTGCTCACGTGGAACCCAGGATGAGATGCGTGAACAGGCACAGAAAAGCCCAGAAGGGTTTGGAGCAAGGGGTTGGCCTGAGCAGATGTGTGGGTTCGTGTCCTTCTTCCCACAGGCGGCACCAGAGTGGGCCAGCTCAGGAGAGCTGACAAAACCCACGTCCCCAAAGGACTGACTCGTGGTTGGGTGCCTTTGAGATCCGTGGTTATAGCTCTACCTTTGAGCTGTTCCCAGCAGCAGTGGGACCAGAGGAGTGGGTGCGTTACTACAAAGAACACTGTGCTGAGATGCCGGGAGCTCTAAAGACCTGGGTGTGAAGAGCCCCGAGGCTCCTGGCTCTAAGCCTTTCTGGTAGGTGGTCACATGATGATGTCAGCTGGGGAGTCAACTGAGTCCTGGCTGGCCCCTGCACACCAACAGCACAGTTCTGGGCTGGAAGGAGGCCTGGTGGAATTGAACAACAGTCAGTTTGATTTTCCACTTCCTCAAGTTCATTCCTTTGAGTCTTGAGAGGTGTTTTGGCCTTCAAAAATCCCTTACGATACAAACCTCCCAAACCCCTTATCAGGCAGTGTTCTAGGCCTCAGAGAACTCTTTAATATGGATTAACAAGAATGAACCTAGAACAGAAAAGAGAAGGCAGTTTGCTTTACAAAAGTACAAATACCATTAGTATCTCTACAAATATCTTTATTTATCTATTTATTTAGGTAAGACTCTTTCTCTGAGCTTCTAAAGCATTTTACCTTATGAGAAGCAGATCTTTTTTCCCTGTCCACAGGGTTCCAGGGTTGAGCAGAAGGCACTGGAAGAGAGAAGAGTCATGGAGCCGCGTGCCTGTGTTCCTCCTTCCCAGCAGGTGTCACAGGTTCAGAAACATCTTCTTTGCTGTCCACGTAATAGTCACAAAGTCCTTCACTCTTTCCAGCCTAGTCCCTCAACTCTACATCTAGGAGTTGAAAGCGGCGACCTGCACAGCTCCTTCAGCTCTAAATTTCTAAGACTGTAAGAGGCGAGCCAGTGGCTGAGAACTGGCTCTATGGTAAAAACTGGGGGGCGGACCCAAAGGTCCACCCAGAATGTCACTCTGGTTAGCAAAAACAAGGCTGATGCAGCAGGAAAATTAGACTCAGGGCTGCTCTCTGTGCATCTCTGGGTGAAAGAGCTGCCACTGCTCAGTAAATATGTGCCCATAGCACTGGGGTGATGAAGAGGAAGGATGGCCCCACTTTGAAAATTATGGCATTGCGGGAGGCTGAGGTAGCAGAATCTCTTGAACCCGGAAGGCGGAGGTTGCAGTGAGCCCAGATTGCGCCACAGCACTCCAACCTGGTGACAGAGTGAGACTTTGTCTCAAAAAAGAAAAGAAAAGAAAATTACGGCATTAAAGAAAGAAACCCTAATTAAACTAAAGAGCTTCTGCACAGCAAAGGAAACTACCATCAGAGTGAACAGGCAACCTACAAAATGGGAGAAAATTTTCGCAACCTACTCATCTGACAAAGGGCTAATATCCAGAATCTACAATGAACTCCAACAAATTTACAAGAAAAAAACAAACAACCCCATCAAAAAGTGGGCGAAGGACATGAACAGACGCTTCTCAAAAGAAGACATTTATGCAGCCAAAAAACACATGAAAAAATGCTCACCATCACTGGCCATCAGAGAAATGCAAATCAAAACCACAATGAGATACCATCTCACACCAGTTAGAATGGCAATCATTAAAAAGTCAGGAAACAACAGGTGCTGGAAAGGATGTGGAGAAATAGGAACACTTTTACACTGTTGGTGGGACTGTAAACTAGTTCAACCCTTGTGGAAGTCAGTGTGGCGATTCCTCAGGGATCTAGAACTAGAAATTCCATTTGACCCAGCCATCCCATTACTGGGTATATACCCAAAGGACTATAAATCATGCTGCTATAAAGATACATGCACACGTATGTTTATTGCAGCATTATTCACAATAGCAAAGACTTGGAACCAACCCAAATGTCCAACAATGATAGACTGGATTAAGAAAATGTGGCACATATACACCATGGAATACTATGCAGCCATAAAAAATGATGAGTTCATGTCCTTTGTAGGGACATGGATGAAATTGGAAATCATCATTCTCAGTAAACTACCGCAAGAACAAAAAACCAAACACCGCATATTCTCACTCATAGGTGGGAATTGAACAATGAGAACACATGGACACAGGAAGGGGAACATCACACTTCGGGGACTGTTGTGGGGTGGGGGGAGGGGAGGAGGGATAGCATTGGGAGATATACCTAATGCTAGATGACGAGTTGGTGGGTGCAGCGCACCAGCATGGCACATGTATACATATGTAACTTACCTGCACGTTGCGCACATGTACCATAGAGCCTAAAGTATAATAATAATAATAATAATAATAATGATAATAATAATAATTAAAAAAAGAAAAAAAAGATACCCTTTTACGTTGGAAAGGCAAATAAAACAAGCTAAAGCAAATTAAATTACTGTAACTCATAAACTAGCCTTGTATGGAAAATGCAGTCATTCTGTTCAATTTTTTGCTCTCTGCCTATGGAAGCAATGCTTTAAATTTTCAGCTTCTTAGTGCTGAACCCATTTATTTGACTTCTGTGTTACTGAGATGTCCATTCACAGCATTGTGTTTGAATAAAATCTTTTAAACTAAAAAAAAAAAAAGAAAGAAACCCAGAGCGCCTTGTGTGGGAGTGGGTGGAGTCCCGGGAGGAACAAGGAGGAGGACAATGAGGCCCCAGGTGGCTTGAGAAGACAACCACTTTGCATCGGAGTTGCCCCTTGCACTCACAACCATTCTGTCCCCAGGAGAGTTTTGTAAAACGCGTTCTTCTCTTTTCATCCATGTGTTGCTGTGGTTATTCTTCAAGTAAGCAATGCCTGATCACATCAGGGCAGTTTTCAAGGGCAGCGCACACAGGCTGAGTGCATGGTTTCGTGTCCCCTGTGTGTGCATCAGTGCATCTAGCATTGCTCCTTTAATTGGATCTGCTGGTAAGTTTGTCCTACACACCCCAACCTCAGAACAGCCCTGGATGGATGAGCCCGACCGGCTCTTAGCGGAAGGAAGCTGGATCCACGCGTCCCCGTGAGCTGGCCCTGGAGCTGGCCCCCAGGGGGATGTGTGCACTGCCGCTTGCAGAGCTGCCTCCAGGTTCTGGGGGCTCCAACTGAACTGATGCCAGAAAGAGATTCAGGTCAAACGCATATTGATGGACTTTTGATCCTTTTTTCTTTTTTCTTTTCTTTTCTTTTGAGACGGAGTCTTGCTCTGTCACACAGGCTGGAGTGCAGTGGCACAATCTCGACTCACTGCAACCTCTGCCTCCCAGGTTTAAGCGATTCTCCTTCCTCAATCTCCCTAGTAGCTGGGACTACAGGTGTGCACCACCACGCCCAGCTAATTTTTGTATTTTTAGTAGAGACAGGGTTTCACCATGTTGACCAGGCTGGTCTTGAACTCCTGACCTCAGGTGATCCACCTGCCTCAGCATCTCAAAGTGCTAGCATTACAGGCATGAGCCACCACGCCTGGCCACTTTTGATCATTTTTGAGCATTAACAACTTGGATTTGTTATACATGAAATATTCATAAATTGGCTTAATTTCACATTTTTATTGATTGGTGCAGAGAAAGATGTATCTCAGCAATACCAGTTATTTTTCCCATTAAAAAGATATTTTTCTGATCATCATCTTTGCTGAGCTACCAGATTGCATCTCATTCCACAGACTGTTACCTTAGCAGCTCCTGAGAACAAAGCCCACAGACCCCCTCCGCTGCACAGCCTGCCAGCTCAGGCCCCTCCCAGTGGCGGCAACTTAGCTTTAGTGCCCCTCATGGAGCCAGAGCCTTAGTGGGGACCTCTGGGTCCTAGGGACAGTCCCAGGCAGGTCCTGTCCAGCTGCCACACCTGGGATCTGATGCCTGCGGGCTTCTTCTGGCAGCGAGCTGTGTACATCATACTGAAAGTGTTTTGACTACATACTACCTGCGATGCCCTGTTCTAGGAACAAGGAGGAGGAGAAAGAGGGATTGTCTTTTTCATCCTCCCAGTGGCTCAATGAGGACAACACCATTATTACCTCATTTTCAGCTGAAGATGTGGAGGCACCAAATAAGAGGCCTGCAGGAGCAGACACAGTAGAGCAAGTTTTAAACTTAGGCAGTCTTGCTCCCAAGCGCAGGTTCCGGGCCACCTTGACAACGGCTCCCCAGACATGGTCTGGGGAGTCTAGGCACGGCCCTTTCAGAGGGTCTTCAAGGTCAAAACCCCTGCTAAGTCACACTAAAATGTCACTTGCCATCTTCATTCAATACTCTCGGGGGTAGCCTGGCGTCTCCCCAGCTGCTAGAAGAATGGTCACATCGTCACTCCAACAACTAACAGAATGTGTGCTTGTGTGTTCTTGTATCTTTAAAATGTCTCTGTCTTTATTTCGAATGAGGTGAGTACTGAGAGATACAGGCTACCACCTTGGGGTCCTCAATAATTTTTAAGAGTGTAAAGAGGTCTCTCGACAGAGAGGTTTGAGAGCCAAGGCTCTGTGCTGCTCACCTCCAGACCTGCTCCTTCTCTGGCCCGTGTCACCCCTCCCAGCCTTCCTGCCTCCAGGCCCTGCAGCCCGAAGCCCAGTTCCCAATCCCAGGCCTTCGCTGAAGCCCTGTGCCCTTGGGCCACCTCCTGCCCACCTAACTCTCGAGAACGCTGTCCTAGACTCCAGTTGGGGTGACGTCTCCAGCTTCCAAATATGTCCAAAGTGTCCATGTCTATGCCAGGCTGATCAGTCCTGAGCCAATCACACTCTCTCTCTTAGGAATCTGCAACTTGAGTGGGGAGAGAGCCTGGACATCCTTGGCATGGCAGCATGGTAACGGCAGCATCGCGGAAAGCAGCAGAATCTAGCCTACCTCATATCCAGCTCTGGCTTCTGTTTTGGTTCCTGAAGTGGATTGTTCAGTTCTGCTGTGAATTCTCTGAGCTACTCCGTTAGTTTCATATATCCTTTTATCACTTAAGGTTGCTCAGGGGAAAAAAGGGGGAGGGAAGCTTAACTTATAGGAAAAAGTTAGTATACCTTCCCATTCTCTCTCCTTATGATAATCTACGAATTTACTGTTGGACCCTGTCACCTGCCAAATCCCTCATCTCCAGCCTGGAAGCCACCATGTGTCTCTGTCACTGGCACTACCCACATGGCCACAAGTCCCATACTAGCCTCGCGGCACGGCAGGCCTGCCCGCCCTCGTGGTGGTCAGCCTCCTCCTCCTCCTTGCTCATCCCACATGTCCTGAAAGGAAACATTGGGCCACCTGCATGGGTGTTAGGATGAGACCGGGAGGTCTTCGGTATGACTGATCTGCGTGGCCCTTAGAATAATGTATCCATTTGGCCCAACCTCCCACCGAGAAAGCTGAGCACCTCCTTCCCTGGAGCAGCGCAGATGACTGGCACAAAATCCTCCCCTAGAAATAAGCTGGCCCTTATGCAGCAAGAGAAAGTTTTTTGTTGTTGTTGTTGTTGTTGTTGTTGAGATGGATTTTTGCTCTTGTTGCCTAGGCTGGAGTGCAGTGGCATCATCTTGGCTCACTGCAAGCTCCACCTCCCGGGTTCAAGCAATTCTCCTGCCTCAGCCTCCGGAGTAGCTGGGACTACAGGTGCCTCCACCACGTCTGGCTAACTTTTTGTATTTTTAGTACAGACGGGGTTTCACCATGTTGGCCAGGCTGGTCTCGAACTCCTGACCTCAGGTGATCCGCCATGAGTGTTCCCTTCCTTCTCTTTACCGTGGAGGGTGGGGGCTGTTGAATGGTAACTCCCAAAAGACTTCATTTCCTCATCTCAGGAGCCTGGGAATGTGGCCTTATTTGGAAAAAGTGCCTTTGCAGACGTAATGAAATTAAGGGTGCTGAAATCATGGTGGGTTACCCAGGTGGGCTCTAAATTCAATGACCAGTGTCCTTATCAGAGGCACACAGAGGAGAGACAGAAGAGGAGAGGCCCATGTGAAGAAGGAGGCAGACTGGAGTGGGGTGGCCACAAGGCAGGGAACGCATGCAGCCCCAGAAGTGAGAAGAAGAGTTAGAGCCTCTGAGGGAAGCTCAGCCCTGCCGACACCTTGATTTCAGACTTCTGCCTTCTAGTACTGTGAGAAGCTAGATTTCTGTTGTCCAGGCCTAACACAGTGGCTCACACTGGTAATCCCAACATTTTAGGAGGCCGAGGTGAGAAGGACTGCTTGAGCTCAGCATTTCCAGACCAGCCTGGGTGACACAGTGAGACCCCATCTCTACAAAAAAAAAATTTTTTTTTTAATTAGCTGGGCATTGTGGCAGATGCCTTTGGTCCCAGCTACTTGAGAGGCTGAGGCTGGGAGGATGACTTCAGTCTGGGAAGTTGAGGTTACAGTGAGCCGAGATCATACCACTGCACTCCAGTCTGGGTGACAGAGTGAGATTCTGTATCAAAATACGTAAATAAATAAATTTCTGTTGTTTTAAACCACCAAGTTTGTAGCGTTAGTTACGGCAGCTCAAGGAAATAACGCATCCTCTAAGATTGGTGGAACCTTGTGACTCCAGGCACGCCCGCATGCTGGTCGACCCTCTGCTTCTATGCGGCGCCCCCACACTGCCATGCAGTGCTCTGGGCAGCCCTGGCCGTTCCACTGCAGCACTCACTCACCAACACAGGATGATTCCATCCCCTTCCTTCCTCATAGCTGCTAAGAGGACAAACCCTGCCATGTGGCCACCTTCTCCTGATGAGCATAAAACTCCTTTCCATTTTACTGCTTTCTGCAATGCTCTGGACTTGCCCAGTGATGCCCACAGATTCTTTAGTTACAATGACTATCTAAACTTTGCTTTCAGTATTATGATTATTATTATTATTTGGGTACAACTATCATGACCCATGTGAGTTTCAGCAAAGAACAAAGGGGAATTTATTCTTGCGATAAACAGGAGCTGAGGGTCGGAAGCCCTGCCAGGCCTTCCAAGGCTGGAGAGCCAACAGTGAGGAGCCCCCCAGGCCCAGTCCCTGGGCTCCCCTCAGAGCGCTGTTCCCTCTCTGTGGCCCAGCTTCTCTAATCTCTGTCCATCAGGTAACGATGGCCACCCCACCACACCCCGATTTCCCCTCAGCTCAAGTAAGCAGGAGGGAATCAGCACCTGGAAATTCCATTTCCAAATCGGTGGAGACATTCCCATTGGGAGAGGCCCCAGATGAGGCAAAATGGGCAGAGACGTGTGGTATAAACATGGCTCCTGGGGCCCCTTAGTGGGGAAGCAGGGTGGCTCTCAGAAAGGGGGTCTGTGGAAGTGTTAGACGTAACAAAGTTGTGCAGAAGGACAGGATGGTGATGGCGATGTTTCTAGAAGCTGCAGCCCTTGAATATGGGGCCTCATCAAGGACCTCCTTGCCTTGAACCTCTGCACACAGAGGCCAACCTGGAAGCATCCATCTCCGACCACACAGTGTTGCTCCTCACCTTCCAGTCCCTTTGAGTTGTTCCCTGCTAGGCACATGCATAAGAAATTGTTGAAGAAACTACCCTTGGCTTCATTACCTTCCTCCAACCCTGCATCCTCCCAGCACCCCCAGATCAGGGTGAGCATCTGTTAGTCGAGAGTCCCCTCCAAAGCATGTGTGCTAACCAGCCCTGCCCCCTGGGCCCCCACCAGTGCCCTGCTCTTCGTCTCGTTAGACACAGGTACAAACAGGGAAAATACCAACGTGTTAAGCCACCACGCTCCTCCCCATCCCAGGGGCATGAGTTAGTTTGTCAGTCTTGGACTGAAGGGACAGACTCAATGTTAAAATCTCTGGAGTGAGCAGAAGTTCCATAGTTTCTCAGATGTGTATGACAAGCTAAGCAAAACTGAGCTAGAAAAACTGAAGTCACAGATTCTTACAAAGCTGCCAGAAGAAATGGAAAGGCAAAATACATGATTGGGCTGGGCGCACTGGCTCACGCCTATGATCCCAATACTATGGGAGGCCAAGGCAGGTGGATCTCTTGAGGTCAGGAGTTTGAGACCATCCTGGCCAACGTGGTGAAACCCCCATCTCTACTAAAAAAAATACAGCCAGGCGTGGTGGCTGATGCCTGTAATCCCAGCACTTTGGGAGGCCAAGATGGGCAGATCACCTGAGGTCAGGAGTTCGAGACCAGCCTGGCCAACATGGTGAAACCCCCATCTCTACTAAAAAAAATACAGCTGGGCATGGTGGCTTATGTCTGTAATCCCAGCTGAGACGGGCAGATCACCTGAGGTCAGGAGTTTGAGACCAGCCTGACCAACCTGGTGAAACCCTGTCTCTACTAAAAATACAAAATTAGCCAGGCATGGTGGTGCATGCCTATAATCTCAGCTACTCGGGAGGCTGAGGCAGGAGAATCACTTGAACCCGGGAGGCGGAGGTTGCAGTGAACTGAGGCACCATTGTACTCCAGGCTGGGCAACAAGAGCGAAATTCCGTCTCAAAACAACAAACAAACAAACAAAACCCAAAAATTAGCCGGGGGTGGTGGCAGGCGCCTATAATCCCAGCTATGCGGGCGGCTAAGGCAGGAGAATCACTTGAACTTGGGAGGCAGAGGTTGCAGTGAGCCGAGATAGTGCTGCTGTGCTCCAGCCTGGGTGACAGAGCAAGATTCTGTCTAAAAAAAAAAAAAAATACATGAATGAAGATTGATTTGTTAATATACATGTAATGTCTTTGTGTAAAGTAATTTTTACTGCCATATTATAGTTAAAATAAATAATTAAATGCTAAGAAATATTTTTATTAAAAAGAATGAGGGTTCTCATTCTAAGCTGATCTCTAGGTACACATGCCTGGAGACTCCTGTTGATACCCCCTCGATATGAGCACAGAGGGGCTCAGGGCCCAGGGCTCCACCTTAGCTGACCAGAGGTCAGTGACGTGGATGTTCTTTGATTCCTGGGAACTCTAAAGAAAAAAACAATCCTGGCTTTGTGCATGAGCATAGCTGTGCAGTTAAACACGCAGCACAAAAATAAAAGCCTGAGTTCCCAATGAAGTGAGAGAAGCAAAAACAGTCAAAGGGGAAATGGAAAGCACTGCCTGTGGCAACTCAGGTGGGACTCCCGCATTTCCCTCTACTCCTTGGGCACCACGCTCCGCTGCTCCTGCCTAATGGAATTGGAGAGGGCCTCACAGCCAAAGGGCAGAGCACCCTGTTAGGTGCAAAAGTGAATAATGATAAACCCCAGGCTTAGTCCTGGTTGGATAAGGACAAATAAAATTAAAATTCAGAAATTTGCTTTAAATGGGTTGTTAATTGCTGTTGAGCTTTAAATATTTGAGTTTATTAATTTCTCCCTCAGCCCCTGAATTATATTTCAGCAGCATTCTCCTTCTATTAGGCTATTAAATCAGACATATCAAAAAGGAAGCATTTATTTATATCTTCAGAGACATGTACATCTAATTAAGATAGTGTTCCTGTGCATATTTTATATAAGGCAAATGCTGCCTGTGATTTCAGTTTAATCAGCTCTGAAGGGCCTTAGTAAGTGTTTGGAAGACGTGACGGTGGCTGGAGGAGGAGGACAGCCTATATCTTCTGAACGTTAATTTCTTGAGGGCCCGCACCATAAAGATGTAGCTGTTCCTAGACACTGTAAAGCCTCCTCTTAAAGAATTCACAATGGAAACCTCCAGGAAACAAAAGATTTACAAATTGGCTGTACTACCAGAATGTTCGTGTTCGTAAAAATAAACTAACTAGCCAACATTAGAGACCACTGACTTCTAGATGGATTTATTACCTCATGTCATCCTCAAAACAGGCCAACGGGAGGGTGGTATTTTTGTTGTTGTTGTTGAGATGGAGTTTTGCTCTTGTTGCCCAGGCTGGAGTGCAGTGGTGTGATCTCGGCTCACTGCAACCTCCACCTCCCGGGTTCAAGTGATTCTCCTGCCTCAGCCTCCCGAGTAGCTGGGATTATAGGTGTTAGCCACCATGTCTGGCTAATTTTTTTTTTTTTTTTTTTTTTTGAGATAGAGTTTCACTCTTGTTGCCCAGGCTGGAGTGCAATGGCGTGATCTCGGCTCACTGCAACCTCCGCCTCCTGGGTTCAAGTGGTTCTTCTACTCAGCCTCCTGAGTAGCTGGGATTACAGGCATGTACCACCACGTCCGGCTAATTTTGTATTTTTAGTAGAGACGGGGTTTCTCCAGGTTGGTCAGGCTGTCTCAAACTCCTGACCTCAGGTGATCCGCCTGCCTCAGCCTCTCAAAGCGTTGGGATTACAGGCGTGAGCCACTGTGCCCGGCGAAGGGGGATATTTTTATCCCCATTTTGCAGATGAGCAAAACAGGCTTACAGAGATGAAGTCCTTTGCCTAAGATGCAGGGCCAGGACTCAAACTGAAGCCTGCCTGATGGGGGCACCCACTTTTTCCATTTTGTCCCTATTCATTGCCAGGAAAAGTCCATCCATTCTAGAACATCCTCAACCTCTTCCTAAATGGTGCTCCTTTCCCCCTCAAGGTGATGAAAATTGGTTCTTTGGGAGCAAAAAGTCACATTCTCTTTATGTATAAGGCACAGGTATACGTAACAGATGTACACAAAGAAATATCTGATAAACTTATAGTATTAAAGCTTCAAAAGAGGAGGCGATTAGAAAAAGACATCGGGGGCTGGGTGCAGTGACTCATGCCAGCAATCCCAGCACTTTGGGAGGCTGAGGTGGGAGGATCACTTGAGCCCAGGAGTTTGAGACCAGCCTGGCAACATAGTGAGACTTCATGTCTACAAAACAATCCAAAAAAAAAAAAATTAGCTGGGCATGGTGGTGAGCGCCTATGTTCCCAGCTTCTTGGGAGGCTGAGGCAGGAGGATCTCTTGAGCCTGGGAGGTCGAGTTTGCAGTGAGCCATGATCATGCCACTGCAGTCCAGCCTGGGCCACAGAGTGAGACCCTGTCTCAAAATGAAGACAAAAATAAAAACATGTCTGAAAAGGCACTTTGGGAAGCTGCCCAGGAGAAAGGCTGGGAAACACTGTTCTAGAGCATCTGCAGTGGCATCCTGCCCCTGCACTCACTCACTCATCCTCAGGCACAGCAGCAGGCATCACCATCCTGCATTCCCATTCCTGCTATTATTTTATTTTTACGGCTCAGATATATGGGATGTGATATGGTTTGGCTGTGTCCCCACCCAAATCTCATCTTGAATTGTAGCTCCCATAGTTCCCTCCTGTTGTGGGAGGGACGTGTTGGGAGATAATTGAATCATGGGGGAGGTTTCCCCCATACTGTTCTCATGGTAGTGAATGAGTCTCACGAGATCTGATGGTTTTATCAGGGGTTTCCCCTTTCTCTTGGCTCTCTCGTTTTCTCTCTTGTCTGCCACCATGTAAGATGTGCCTTTCACCTTCCACCATGATTGTGAGGTCTCCACAGCCATGTGGAACTGTGAGTCCATTAAACCTCTTTTTCTTTATAAATTACCCAGTCTTGGGTATGTCTTTATCAGCAGTGTGAAAATGGACTAATACAGGATGTGAACTAATTGTTAGCACCCAATGACAGTATAGAACCGAGTGCCAGTGCTGGTCTGCAAATTTTATTGGACTGTGGTAAGTTTCTTATCTGGCGGACCTTTGTCAAAAGGCAGTAGATTCTCTCCTGTAAAGGGTGATCAAATTCCCCACATGATATCATCTCAAATCGTGGAAATGATCATTTGATACTTCCATTTGCTTATGTTTTAGGGCTTCTTTAGCCCAAGGTTCTTGACCCTTTTTTCTGTAATGTGGTACAGGAAGAAGGTGGAGAAGGTATGAATTTGGGTTACATCAGCAGAACTCAGGGCTGAATCATGGGTCCACCCCTTTCAGTGCATGACTCCTTGGGCAAGGTATTGAATTTCAAAGAGTCTGTTTTTTTCAGTAGTAAATCCAAATGCCTACTTCATGTCCAGCATTCTACACCTATTTGACCCTAGGCCCACACCGTTCAGTTATGGTAACCACAAGTCACGTGTGGCTATTTACATGAACAGTCATTAAAATTAAATGAAATTTAAAATGTAGTTCCTCAGGCATCCTAAACACATTTCAGGTACTCAATAGCCACATGTGGCTGGTGGGTACCAGTGGGACAGTGCAGAAAAAGAATTTTCTCTCAACACAGAACATTCTGCCGGTAGCACTGATTTAAAAACTGGAAGCCCCAAGAAGACACGGGCCATGTCGGCAAGCAGGGGGGCTATTTTCCATTGAGATCATTGTCCTGATCTAAGCACAAGAGAGGATTTGTAATCAAAAGAAAATTCTTACCCTTAAGGATGCGTTGCTATTAATATTTCAGGTCTCTGTGACTTTTCTAATGAATGAAGAAGTCGAGTACATTGCTCAAGGATATTAGCATGGAGTCAGAGCCACTTGTCTTTGAGTCTGATCTGAATGATATGGGTAAATTTACCTACTCACTCTGAGTCTTAGTTTCCTCTTCTGTAAAATGGGTACACAAGCAACTTCACAGGACTGTTGCAAAAACTTAATGAGGAAATTGATGTAAAGGGTGTAACACAATGCCTGGCACAGTAGGTGTTCAAAAAGCTATGGCTCACCTTATTAAGATAAGAATCAGTTCACCAATTCCTAGTTTGTTCATACACTAGGAGATGTCCCCTGCTGTCTGGAATTTATTGATTTGCTATTAAGTCTTCATCTCAGGATGTTTCTAGAGGTGATTTGGTAAAATGCTACTAGTCATGCTCAAGGTGCCATAGGAATTCATTCCTTAATTCACATTTTAGAATTAATTGCTCACATAATAATTTTAACATTCTTGCTGGTGTTGATTGCTATAATTACAGAGTCTTGGAGCTTGAAGAAATAGGGAAAAAAGAGTTGAATTCATCTCTTATAAAGAAAGTGAAACTCAGGGAGAGGGAGTGATTTGCCTAAAGTCACACAGCTATTTAGCGGCACAAGGACTAGAACCTGAGTCTCCAATCACCCAACACAAAATCTTAGCATTTCAACAAATTTTCTTCACTCTCTAGCTGCTTGGCAGCTGCTCTGCCTCCCAAAGGAAAGTTATAATAAACTCTTGGTCATCTATAAGGCAAATAAAGCTTCCTCATCTCTGGATGTCAAAGTGGGTGTTCATTTAAACTAATACAGAAGAGGGCCAGGTACGGCAGCTCTGTCTGTAATCCCAGCACTTTGGGAGGCAGAGGTGGGCAGATTGCTTGAGCTCAGGAGTTAGAGACCAGCCTAGGTAACATGGCGAAACCCTATCTCTACAAAAAATCAAAAAAATTCACCAGGCATAGTGGTGTGCCCCTGTTGTCCCAGCTACTTGGGAGGCTGAGGTAGGAGGATCACTTGAACCTAGGAGGCAGAGGCTGTAGTGAGCTGTGATTGTGCCACTGCACTCCAGCCTGGGCAGCTGAGCAAGACTCTGTCTCAGCCGGGCGCAGTGGCTCACGCCTGTAATCCCAGCACTTTGGGAGGCCGAGGCGGGTGGATCATCTGAGGTCCGGAGTTCGAGACCAGCCTGACCAACATGGAGAAATCCTGTCTCTACTAAAAATACAAAATTAGCCGGGCATGGTGGCACGTGCCAGTTATCCCAGATACTACGGAGGCTGAAGCAGGAGAATGGCTTGAACCCGGGAGGCGGAGGTTGCTGTGAGCTGAGATCGCGCCACTGCACTCCAGCCCGGGAGACAAAAGCGAAACTCCGTCTCAAAAAAAAAAAAAAAAAAGACTCTGAGACTCTGTCTCAAAAAAACAAAACATCAAAATAGCATAGAAGGCAATTCCTGGGAAAGCACTTGGGATTACTGCGTGAATCCCTGCTATCTGCGACAGCCCCATGGCCCACGAGCCATTCGCCTCCCCTGTTTTGGTCTGTTACCTCTTTTCTCCCTATAAGCCACATCCTGGAAGGGTATTGTTTTCCCTTTTCTGTTATTCCATCTGGAGAGTGTTTGGTGTCACCTAAAAGGAGATGAGGCAGAGGGTCTCCTTTTTTTTCTGGTCATTGGATAGAAAAGAATCTTGTGCTTCACCCATTTTTAGTGAAATTTTTGACATGCTCAGATTTTGATAGAAAGGGAACTGATATTAAGAGAAATCACACTTGGGTACAAGGGAGGGAATAAAATCCTCAACTGGGTTTGAACTTTCCTGCCAGAAAATAAAAGGTTTTTCAAAAGTGATAAATTTTACTCAATGGAAAATGAGGTTGTGAATAAAGAAAGCTTTTTTTCCCCTTAAAAAAGGACTTTTTCTTGCTTTCTTCTCCTTCAGAGTCCAAAACTTTCTTTATATTCCCATTAGAAAGCACAGAGAATGAAAATTACAGCCGAGTCTGGATTAGTCATAGGCCGCCTGGATCTTCTTCATCCCCTGACATCTCCCGAGTCTCCACCCAATTACAGAGCTCAGGCCTGGGAGGGATAAGGTTCCCTCTCCTCGCCCCCATCCTTCTCTGGCAGAGGAAGGGAGGGAGGAGAAAAGTGAACAGCGGAAAGGACATTTCCCCCTGAGCTGTGGCATTTCAAAGCCGAATAATAGAGAAAGTCCCTCAAACCCCAATCGATTGAAATTACTAATGTGTGCAGACTTCAGATAGCCATATACATATTTAATTTCTCTGTCAGAAATTTTTTTTTTAAGAATTAAACAATCTAGTGCATGAGTAGCAGGCAGCAATACAGTTCTGCCTTTGTAGGAGTCAGACATGCAGTTACAGACCAACAGCTTTGTAGAAGAGAGTGGAGTCATACTTGGGTTTGAAATGTTACATTTTTTTTAAGTGTACACTTAATTTCTTTTCTTTTCTTTTTTTTTTAGATGGAGTCTCGCTCTGTTGCTCAGGCTGGAGTGCAGTGGCACGGTCTTGGCTTACTGCAACCTCTGTCTCCTGGGTTCAAGCGATTATTTTGCCTCAGCCTCCAGAGTAGCTGGGATTACAGGCATGTGCCACCACGCCTGGCTAATTTTTGTAGTTTTCGTAGAGACAGTGTTTCACCACATTGGCTAGGCTGGTCTCGAATTCCTGACCTTGTGATCTGCCCGCCTCAGCCTTCCAAAGTGCTAGGATTACAGGCGAGAGCCACCACGCCCAGCCAAGTGCATGATTAATTTCTAAACTGTGATTGAATTTGTAACAGAAAGCCCAGCCCTGCAATTGGACTCTGATTTAGACAATCATAAAGGGCTCATATTTCCTCTGGAATCTTATGGCATGTGGCATGTACAAAAATGTCCCAACAGGAAGAGGAGGGAAGAGGAGGAAGTGTATGGATAGTTAGATAAAGTATGGAAACTGTCATAAACTTGCCTCCCATCCCTTCCCGCTTCACACACACACAGAGTGATCAACTTCTTTTTCCCATATGATGATAGCACTCGTAACTGCTGGGGCCTTGCTCTGTGCTGAAGCACTCTGGATGTTCTGCAGAGCTATACAAAAATGGGAATTGATTTCTACTTGGATAAAGGTAACATGCTTAAACCTCAAATTGGCTATGTGAGTATCATGACTTGTTTGGGATTAGGATAACTAAAGAGTAGAATTTCCTACCTGTTTCTGACGAGCTTAAGAGGACAGAATTAACTTGGGGAATCCCTGGGGACCTGTGGACTAATCTAGCACACGAGCAGTCAAGCTTTCCCCAGCTGTCTGAGGGGCCCAGCTCCCTTCCGGCCCCAGCAGGCCCAGCTGCCTGCAAGACCATGAAGGGAAGGCCCTGGAAGGCCTTGGGCAGCGTGGCCGGTGGCACTGGCTCCCTCTGGACACTCGTGGCTCTCCCTGTGGCTCCACACCACTCATTTTGGCTCCATTAACTCAGCTCCCAGTTTTCCAAGAGTTGCATTGATTTATGAGATGGTTTGGACTCACTCACTGGCCATGGCCTTGGCCCTCACCCCAGGATAGTATTTCCAGCACGTATCCTCTGCATCTCCCATTGCAACCATGTGCAGAAGGCACTCATCCTTTCACGGCCCCACACCCAGCCCAGAGAGACAAAGGCCAGGGCAAATGGATTCCATTCCCTGGACCCCAGTTTCCAGCAAGGTCAGGGACCCAGGTGGGAAGTGGGCAGTGGGATGAAGTTGCCAGGGTGTTTCTGCTGCACGTCCCACTTTTACCATGATGTCCTGCATGCTTTTCTTCTGGAAGCACCAAAGGTCACTACCCACTCCTCCTGCAGAGAAACTTGGCACTCACTCAGGTTTTAATCCTTTGGAGGGACAAACATACATATGTAGCAATTTGAGAAGATGCGCAAAGCTGTGTGTGAGAAGTGCCTGTGAATGCAGTCAGATCACATAGTCACAGAAAACACAAAAAGGCTCCACAAAGGAACAGGGCCAGAGGAACCGATGTCCTACAGCAGTGGGCTTCAACCGGCCTTGAAGGGTACAATGGACCTGGATGGACAGTGAGATAAATGGAGATGCATTGCAGGTAGATGGTGCCCACATGAACCAGCACAGAGCAGCCGGATCTAGCTGACACAGTGAAGTAACCAAGTACAGAATGGAAGTCCCCCATGATAGGGCCACAAAGAACTCTGCACAATGGGCATAGGTATTGTCAAACAGACACAGGTTTCATAGTAGCAGAGAGTCACCCCGGAGAAAATTGCTCAAGAATGGAAGACTCTGCAAATAGACCTGAAAGGAAGAAGCAGAACATTTATACTAGTATAGTATCAAAGAATCTGTATTTGTGTTGTTATTCTTGTGTGGTTTCTTTAGGTAATATTCTAAAACATAGTCAACCGTGTGTGCATTATAAATAATGTATTTTGTAATTTACATTTTTCTAATTGAAAAAATTTCAGGGATCACCCCAAGCAAATCTCATGCATGATTTAACAGGTGATGAATACAATTTTAACTGTAAAAAAAATCTCTGAAATAGTGCTGTTTCTCAACCAAACAGAGCTAGAGAGTGGCCTTAATCCTTGCTTCTGAACTTTCACGAGATTATAACCTACCTAGAATGGTTTGCATTACAGGAACTGACCAAATGCAGGGAGAGAACCAGAATAACTTAGTTTACCTTTCATTGCTATCGCACTTTAAACTTTGAAAGACCACTTTAAATCTTCTGAAATCTGTTCGTCACATCACCACGTAAGGCAGAGGCAGGTTTTATTTTTGCCACTTGACAGAGAGCTTAATCAATTTGCTAAGGGCACCCTCACTAGAGAGTGGCAAGAAGAAGGCCAGACCTTGGGTCAACCCTCTTTTGAGTGAGCATTTATTGCTTTCACAACCTTGGACCCTTCCTCTTTTCTGAGGACACCACCTCTCTTCTTCAGGAAAACTGCTTCTCTCACACTGTAACCATCAGGTACAAAGGATGGCTACCAATCATCCACTCCCATCCAGGACCTCTGACCCGGGCGAAGCCAACTGGTCTCCTGGGACTCTTCAGCTGGCATCAAGCTTGGGGTAAGGAGGTGGGCAATTTTAGCCAAGACGTTCTGTTTTGTTTTTTCTTGTAGCAAAGTTGTGAGATGTGAGGGCAGGAGTAGCTGGTGGCTATGCATCCAGCCATGTGCAGGAAGTTTGTCTGAGAAAATGAAATAACATGCAGGGGGAAGAGAAAGGAGAAAGTCTTGTTAGCACTCCAGCCCCTGGTTCCAGTGGTTTCTAAGGCTCAGTTGCTTCCTTGCCCTTTCCATGGTTATTTGAGACTTTCAATAAAAACCTTTTCTTTCTTTGCTTAAGCTATTTCAAGTTGACACTGTGGGAGGCCAAAGGGGGAAACACCTGAGGTCTGGAGTTTGAGATTAGCCTGGCTAACATGGCGAAACCCCCATCTCTATTAAAAATACAAAAATTAGCCCAGCATGGTGGTGGGTGCCTGTAATCCCAGCTACTTGGGAGGCTGAGGCAGGAGAATCACTTGAACCCCGGAGGCAGAGGTTGCAGTGAGCCAAGATCGTGCCACTGCACTCAAGCCTGGCCGACAGAGCAAAAAAAAAAAAAAAAAAAAAAAAAAAAAAGAACAAAAACAAAAAACAAAACAAAAAAAAAATATTTCAAGTTGAATTTTGGTTACTTAAGAAAACAAAAGGCCGGGCTCAGTAGCTCACCCCTGTAATCTCCGCACTTTGGGAGGCTGAGATGGGCAGATCACCTAAGGTCGGGAGTTCAAGACCAGCCTGACCAACGTGGAGAAACCCCGTCTCTACTAAAAATACAAAATGAGCTGAGTGTGGTGGCGCATGCCTGTAATCCCAGCTACTCAGGAGGCTGAGGCAGGAGAAGCACTTGAATCTGGGAGGTGGAGGTTGCTGTGAGCCGAGATCGCACCATTGCACTCCAGCCTGGGCAACAATAGCGAAACTCCGTCTCAAAAAAAGAAAAGAAAGAAAGAAAAAAGAAAAGAGTTGTAAGAAATCTATCTGTCCTCAAGGTTATGCTGCAATATCACTTCCATCCACTTCAATACCATTTTCATATATGAAGAAATATAGGCTCATTAAAGACAAAAAGGTCACCCCAAATCCTACATTGAGTTATTGGTATAATTATGTTATTCACCACTGCATGTTATTTGGATCCTATATGTGTAATCAGTAAAATTTCACATCCACTACCTCCTTTGATTTTTATGACAAAATGGAAACAGATGGAACAAGCATTGTTAGCTGTAATTTTAGGAGAGAAAAGTAAGGTTCAGAGAAGTGAGGTGACTTCCCCACTGTCAATCAGCCGGTGAAGAAACAGGACTTGAAGGAATGTTCATTCCAACCATACCTCATTATACATCTTACATACACACAAACACACATAGACACGTGTGCACACAGAGGTTCATTTCAATTAAGAATAAAAATAAAGGCCGGGCACGGTGGCTCATGCCTGTAATCCCAGCTCTTTGGGAGGCTGAGGCAGGTGGATCACGAGCTCAGGAGTTTGAGACCAGCCTGGACAAAATGGTGAAACCCCATCTCTACTAAAAATACAAAAATTAGCCAGGCGTGGTGGTGGGCGCCTGTAGTCCCAGCTACTCAGGAGGCTGATGCAAAAGAATCGCTTGAACCCAGGAGGTGGAGGTTGCAGTGAGCCGAGACTGTGCCACTGCACTCCAGCCTGGGCGACAGAGCAAGACTCTGTCTCAAAAAAATAAAATAAAATAAAATAAAATTTAGTGAAATCACTATCCTTCTTAAGATTATGTTTAATAAGTGTTTTAAGGTATCGCCCATAATTATTTGTTCTTTTGCATCCTGCCAAAATATTGATGTAGGAATCACCTGGCTCTTCTGCAGTTCTAACTGGCATAAACTATTTTCCATTATCTTGAGACTTGATAAAATATAAATAGCTCGTACTTTGTCTCTCTTGGTTTTGATACCTAATGGAATGTGAAAAAGCAAGATGACACATAAAAAGAGAGCAAAAGATAACTAATGCAAAGATTAATTTTGGGAAAGCTCCAGAATTAGATCATGTAATTAGTTCACAGTTTAGAAGCATTTGGTGGAATCACATTTATGCAAACAAATTCCATTCACATAGTTCAGGGAAACTGAATGATTTTATAGATGAATTATCCTTAAAATGTAAGGTTATGTAAGTCTTACTCCTCATTTTCTTCCTGATATCGAGCTTAAACAGTCAAGAAAAGCCAAGATCTGGCACTCGGTTTTTTATGGAAAAATCGATGGCAGATACTAAAATGGTGGAAAGAAGGCTGCCACTAAGCTAAAGTACAGCAACTCTTTAAACGACATAAATGCTCCTTGAGGGCAAGTAGCCAAGGTTGGTAGTCTCCAAATATGATCTGTGCTGGTTTCCATGTCTTTGTGCAATGCTGTACAGGGGTGAATTGAGTAAAAGGCTAGAAGGGATCTGTGGTTTTCAAGTTGCATTTTTGTTGTTGTTGTTTTAGGGAGTGACACATACAAAACTATTAAAGGTGGACATTGTAGGAGTCAGGGAGGGAATGCGGAAGCCCAGGGCTCTTCCATAGCCTCCAGGTGAAATGAGTTCTGTGACTCACTTGAAGTGTTTATGACACAATATTAGCTGCATTTACCATACGCTTAAATATTGATTACAGTAAAATGATTGTAATGTAAAACATCACTCAGTGGGACTCCTTCCTTAGGTTATGAAAATTCAGATTTAAGATTCAACTATGTAGATAGCACAATTCACCAAAAATAATTAAGTGAACTCATTACAAATTTAGAAAAGAAAATGTTTGTTTGTTTTTTCCTCCAGCTGAATTGACTGGTTGTTTGTCGGTATGGACAAAATAAAATGATTATTTCATTGTGAGAATACTTCTTGGATAGCTTCTCCCCTGTTTACAAGCCAACTCTTTTCAGACAAGCTTGTACACGTACACACTGTCAGAGAACAGAGGAAGACAGGTCAGGGTAGTTTTGAATTTGGCACTTAGCCAGTAAACTTTTAATTTCGTTTTGGATTCAGGCTTAGCTGTGAAACATGTATGTCTCAGTCTAGGGCAGTAACAGTTTCAGGCTGGAGAAATCTCACAATGCATAACTGCCACTCCCAGTGTCTCCATGGAAACAGCTGGGGGCTGGTCTGCCAGTTCCTGTCATGTTTGAGAACCATGTGTAATCACTTTGAAATAGGCAGTATTTTTAAACTTTGCAGTGAGTTGGGCGAAAGCTTCAGGGATCAAATATTTGAAAATGTCTGAGGAGTAAAAATCATGCCATGAGATAAAGCTTTGTGAGAAAGAGACAACGCAAAACGGTCACTTTTAATATTTCAGTTCTCAGTTAAGACTTCATATAGATATTTTCATTTATTCCTTGCCATTTTAATACAGATTCGGATAGGTTCTTGTTTGAGAAAAGAGGTTCTGCAAAGCTTTTCTACTTACCTGAAACTCCATGGTAATGACGCTGTACTAGAAAAAAGAGAGGTTAGATAAAAGATGAGGTCTCCAAGTTTCAGAGTGAAAATGCGAAATGTTGCTTATATTTTGTGTGTATTTAGTTGTGTTTAAAAAGGTAAATGAGAAATCATTTGTATACTGGTTTCTGAAAGATATATTTGAATTTATTAAAACTTTCAGATTTTGTGTACTTTACTCAATGCATCACTATTTCATTGAAATTCTCACATTTTTGTTTTGGTGTCTGGAGAGGCACTGTTTTGACAGTATTTGCACATGGGATTTACCTCCATCCTTGGATGTATTTCTGTGACACCAGAGTAGTTTCCATGAAGGTCCTGGAAAGGAAATTTTCAATCAACAAACAGCAAAGGACCATGGGCACACTTTTTTTCTTAACAAATATTATTGCTGATGTCTTATCACATAATGAATTCATTATAGAAATTACGGCTAAGCAAAATAAAATAAAACCACATTAATAAGATAAAAATTGTACGTTTTTCTATTTAAAATAAAAATATTACTATAACTTTACCCTTTCATGATTATTTCTACAAAATAAATTCCCAGAAGTGAAATTATAGCCCCCCAATACAACAACCTAAATCTTTTGATAACTATTACCAAACTGCCTTGCAGAAACCTCCCATCAATTTATAGTATTATCATCAGTACATGAAAATGTCTGTTTCCTCTCCTTGTTAACCATGGATGATATAATTAAAACATACTTTTCAATTTTATACATAAAAAAATAGTTTCGTGTTAGTTTCATTTTCATGGATAAACTTCAACACTGAAAAAAGTTTGTCCCCAGCTCCCTCTGCCCTGCTGGTCACTTCTCTTGTGTGCTACCTTACACCTCTCCATTCCCTAAAAAAAACCCTGTATCTTGGCTTTCAGGGAACCCTATTCCAGTACATTCTAGTATGTGCCTCCACAGAACACTGTTGCAAGGGCCTGACCTTTTCCTTCCTTTGTGGATTCTGTGTTTTAAAATAGAGCTGGGCTGGGCACGGTGGCTCACGCCTGTAATTCCAGCACTTTGGGAGGCAGAGGCAGGCAGGTCACTTGAGCTCAGGAGTTTCAGACCAGCCTGGGCAACATGACAAAACTGCAACTCTACAAAAATACAAAAATTAGCCAAGTTTGGTGATGTGCGCCTGTAGTCCCAGCTACTCGGGAGACTGAGGCAGGAGGATCACTCAAGCCTGGGAGGCAGTGGCTGCAGTAAACCATGATTGTGCCACTGCACTCCAGTCTGGACAACAGAGCAAGACTCTGTCTCAAAAACAAACACAAATGAAAAACAAAAAACAGCCTTCTTTTTTCTTTCTTGCTCAGGTTATTCCAACCTCTAATTTTAGTCAGAGGTTAGCACTTGATAATGCCATCCACCCAGAAGATATATATATATATATATATATACTCACATATATACTATCTATATATTAAAGGTTAATAACTTTAATTAACTCAGCAAAATTAAACTTTAATTTTAATTCTTAAAATTTCCATGACTAATATTTTTGTTAAAAAGAAGTAAAGTCCACTGGCTCAGAACATATTTTTAGCGAAGAAACCCTTCTTGGAGACCCTCAGCTTACTCCACGCAGATCAGGACCATCCACTGTGCACAGTTAAAAGGCCAACTCCACCGTTTTCTGTTGAGTGTCAGCCGGGAGGAAGCCAGTCTCTGTCTAGACCTGTTGATGGATGTGGGGTGGTCCCTTCACACCAGGCAGCAATGCCTCCCCCAGAGCCGGGAGCCACTTGAAGTGTGGGACACACTTGAGCTCAGTAATCCACCATCAGTAGAGATAATAGTTCTGTTTATGTATAGATATTTATTTATGCATAAAATGACGACTAAGTGTGTGTGTGCATTTAATTTACTTGATCAAAGCCATCCAACATTCACTCAAAAATATTTACTGAATACCCACACTGATTCCCAGAGTTTTCTATAAAATGCACTTCTGAAATGCCTTCCAAGCAATGCATTACCTCCCCCAGGAGGAATCTGGAACAATTTTTTGAACTCTTTCACTAAATTTGTCTTTAAAAAACATAGATACAGTTTTCTTTAAACTTAGATAGAGCCAGGTACCTATTCAGACAAGTCAGTAATAAATGACTAGGAAATAATGCTGAGTATGATAATTCCCTGTCAGTGTAGCAGATGAAAGACTGAACGCTTTCCGCGTGAACTTTCCATCTTAGTTTTTATTGATGAAACATAAAGACACCTTGGTTGTAAGCTAAGAATGTGTAATGCTGATTACAACAATAGTATCAGAGTCGGTTATTTATGTGGACTTCAAATAACCAGATTTTGTTTGGGGTGGGGGCTGGGATGGAGAATAGAGTACGTTCTGTACTTTCATGTGAAAGAAATATTATCTGCAACTAATTTTCAGTTTGTCACAAAATGCATAGGGAAGCCTTCCATATGCTTCAGGGAAGTTGGAGATTTATTTCTGCTTTGCCTCCCTTCAGCTAGAGAAGCAGTGTGGGCCTGAAGCAGGATTTCCCAATCTTTTTGTACCCTGTGAGGATGAATGAAGAGAGCTACGCTAATTATTCATTGCTTGAATCAAGAAGGAATTTTTGAAAATAACAAAATCTTCATATTTTAGTATATTAAGATCTAGAAATGAAAACCAGTATCCGTTGATGGGTTATATTAAAAAAACACACACACAGAAAAAATACACTTTTCAACCTACTGTCATGATACACAAATTTGAAAGATAGTGACAGAGCCCCGGGCCCTTCCGGACCAGGGTCTGATGGGCTGTTTGGGCATTCTGTATTCACTGAGAACAGAAAGGAAGGGGCAGGCGAGGGAGATGATTAAAGGTTGGAAAGATGACTGTTTCTGGCAGTGTGATATTAAGGCCATTAATATGTCTGCACCTCAGTTCCAGTGTGCTAATATATTATCCTATGTGTTAAAATATCATAAAGATTACCTATAATTAAAGACGATTTACACTCTAAGCCATAACTCGATATAATTTCATGCAAACACATTTAGGGTGAATTCATCTTAAAGTGGAATTTAGCTAGCCTAAAGAAAACAGCATCTAAAAGGCACAGAAGAGACAGAGGGAAAAAGACAGCGTAAAGGGCGGTATAATATAAACCTTAACAACTCCTTCTGGGATCCAGACTCACTCGATCTGTGGTGAAGGAATTTGCATAAAGCCCTGCTTAAAGAAACTATTGATGAGTTCTTTATTTTCAAATTTACAACTTATTTCCAACATTTAAACTCTGTCCTTAACTTTTTCTTCACCACTGGGAAGAGCCAGGCCAGGCAGTTCTGCGTTTGCAATGGCCTTGTCTTATTTTACATTGGACTGACTGGAAACAACAGTTACATTTGCAACTCCAGAAAGCAAAGATGAAACTTTGTACTTTCTTTTGTATCAAGCTGTACCATTTATTTCTCCCCTGGCAACAGATTTTAAATCTCTCCTCCTCCCCCTCTCTCCTTCCTTCCTTTTCATGGGAACTGTTTGGTGAGTGCCGAAGGAGGATCTGACAAAGCTGATTGTGTGTGTGTGTGTGTGTGTGTGTGTGTGTGTGTGTGTGTGTGCGCGCGTGTGTGTGTGCAGGTGCGTGTGTGTGTGTGCATGTGCGTGGCTGGTTTCTGGGTCGGTGTGTGCGGGCACGCATTAATTAACGTAATTCCTCAACATCCAACAAGAGCGCATCAGAAACCCGGGAGAAAAAGCCTCATGCATATTTAGATGAGCCTTCTACCTTCCAACCAGCGTGAAAAGAGTATTTAGAGAGGAGTTGGACTGGGCTAATCTGCATGTGAATCAGGGGGGTGGACAAAAGGATGAAAAGGTGGTGGAAACTCGAACACAAACCCTGCGGTCTCCAGGGGGTCATTCATCTTGCCCCGGTCGACATCCTCGCGGCCTGGCTTCCTTCTGCGCATGAGCGAACAGAGCCTTTTCCCAAAGACAGTTGGCAAAGGGTGCGTGTGCTTTGTTCTGTCGGGCACTTTTTTAAGAAACAAAATTTCTTTACCCGTTCTATTTGACTGACTTCTTCAGGCTTCTTAGCTGCTGCTATCCATAGGAGTGATGCAACTATATTTAGTAATTTATCCAAATATACAAGACAGAAAGCATGAAGATTTTTTGTGATAAAATATACTTTAAAATTACCATTTGACCATTTTAAAGTGTACAATTCATTGGCATTAACTACATACACAATGTTGTGTAACCATCACCAACGATTTCCAGAACTTTGTCATTATCCCTAGCAGCAATTCTGAATACTTTTAACAGGAACTCCCAGCCCTCCCCTCCCCACAACATGAACAAGATTGATTAGGACTCTGTTCTTACAGACTCTTCACGGAGTTAGTCTCCTGACATTTGATTTCGGAGGAGCTGGGGTGTGCAGAGCAAGGGAGAGTGAAGGAAGGCAAAGTTCAACAGATGAGAGGAGGGTAGGAAAGTCTTTTTTCCTTAGTGTGGTTTCACTGGAATAATGAACTCAGAGCCTGGAGATGAATATGGAGAAATAAAACCTCAATGTCAAATGGCCAGGCTGGTTTTCACCAGCATGAAAGACGACGAGAGTGACAAAGTTAAGCAACTTTTGAAAATTTCTATTTTGATAAGGGATTGGTTTATACAAGTAAGAATTTCAAAATAAAATCCAAAATAAAATTCAAAAATACAAGCCTGGTATTCTAGTGTTTGAGACACAAGTGGAATATACACTTTACAGAACTATCCCATCAAATATTTGGGGATAGCCTGTTTATTTAATCAAAAGACTAAAGCGAAGGCTGGGAGGATAGTCTGCATAACTAATGGTAAAAATTAATTTATATTTCTGATTTGGTGAATCTCTGGGGTTGCAACTATGTTGCTTTAAATGAAAAACAGATAAAAATATCATTAATTAAATTCTAGTACAAGGAAACACATTGTGAAGGAAATTTGCAAAGATTTCCAAACTCCCCAAATTTACCATTTACTTTTAAAAATCTTTAATAGGACAAAAGTTCAGCACAATAAAACAAAGGGGCAGTTCTACTGAGTTCATGCTAATGGGACCTTGTTTGTTCTAGTGTATATGGCAAGATTCCCTTCCTAAGAAGGAGTATTATCCATGGAGACCATGTGTGAGTGACTAGTACTCTTCTCCCCTCAGTGGAAGCTGTGCCTGTTACAGTCACTGATTATTTAAGGAATTTTAATATTTTATGTAATGTGAAGATGAGATTATCAAGACAGCTCTCAAGGCAGGTGTTAGAGGGAGTGGGGCTGAGGCCCAGGGAACTGGAGGTAATGGGCAAAGCTGGTAAGTTGGGAAGTACTGGGAAAACTGGCTTTAATCAGCTTAAACACAAAGGAGGCTTATTACCCAGGTAACTGAGGAAGGTGAATCAAACATTAATGGATGCTGGAGTTGAAATGACGCCCTAAGGAACTGTTCTTCCACATCAGCTCTGCTTCCCCTGTGCTGGCTTGTTTCTCTGAAAGGATCCATAGGATATCTGCATCCTCTAAAGCCAGCAGTCTCACCCAAAAGGAGAGATCCCCTCCTCCTGAACGCTTCAGCAATAATTGATTACGCCACAGTAACTGATTGTGGGTCAAGAGGCTGCCCCAGAACTAAGCATGTGGCCAACGGCTCGGAGCCTCCGCTGTGTGTGCACTGCCTGCCGACTTGGTGGTGCAGAAATGAAGCCACAGAAAATCATGTTGTAGATTCTCACATAAGAGAGGGAGTTTCTTACGGGGAGGAGAAGGAGGAAGTAGAACCTGCTGGGCAGACCACAGCTGTATCTCCCACAATGCATTGCAAGGCTGGCCCTTCCCTGAGCTCTGGACATACACGTGTTAGCAAAAGCTGGCTAGGCTGCTCGCCAAGTGTGTGAAGGCTTGTTTCTTATTTAGGCAACGGAACTGTGCAGTGGACAGGCCTGAAGGATGACCTTCTCCATGCTCTCATTTTGGGACTCACATCTTCAACACATCTCCCTTCCTCTGGCCTGAATGAGACAGCTGATGGTGAAGGCAGGGGCTGGATTTGTAGGCCAGGCTGGAAGGAGTACAGCTCCTATTCCATAGGCTGGCACTCAGGCACATGGCTATATGGGAGGTGGGAAATGGAAATTAGTTATGTGCCCAAGAGCAAGAGAAAACCAATTTCAAACTCCTATCAATCTTTGCCTCTTCCCACTACTCTGCAAATGGGTCAAACATCTAGAGGCACTTGGCCAGGCGTGGTGGCTCACGCCTGTAATCTCAACACTTTGGGAGGCTGAGGCAGGTGGATCACCTGAGATCAGGAGTTCGGGACCAGCTTGACAAATACGGTGAAACCTTGTCTCTACTAAAAATACAAAAATTAGGTGGGCGGGGTGGTGGGCACCTGTAATCCTAGCTACTCGGGAGACTGAGGCAGGAGGATTGGTTGAACCCGGGAGGCAGAGGTTGCAGTGAGCCGAGACCGTGCCACTGCACTCCAGCCTAGGTGACAGAGGGAGACTCCATCTCAAACAAACAAACAAACAAAAAATTCTAGAGGCACGTGCAGTGGCACAGGAATAGCAGTTACTGAGTTCTTACCATGTGCCGGTGACTGTTCTAAGGGCTCTGCATATATTAACTCCCATCGCCCCCTTGTCAACCTGTGAGGTGGGCTGGGCATCCCCTTTGGAAGATGAAGAAACAGAGGCACAGTGAGGTTACTTGCCCAAGGGCCAATGTAGAAACTGTTTGGAGCCGGGATTTGACATGAGACGAGATGACTACACAGGATTACTTTTGAGAGGACTGCATGAGATGATGTTTGAAAGGCCCAGATTGTGCCGGGCACATGGAAAGCGCTCAAACAGTGCGAGTCATATAATTGATAGGTTCCTCAGGTGAAGCACTGCGCCTCGAAGGAAGGCTCTTCTGGAGGTAGAGCTTTGAAGCTGAAGAGATGGATGTTCACAGAAGCAGGCTCCAGAATGTTGTTCTCTACTGAGTCTGCATGACTACTAAGGAGACTGGATCCACAGATTAAATTAGAACAACTGTTGTACCAGCCCAGGGCCATGGAGGGCACCACCAGCCATCCCCGCTGACTGCACCCTCGGTTTCCCCGGGCAGGACCTTCTTTCCTCCTTCCCCCTGTGGCAATTCCCTTCTGGTTTTGTCCAGTCTGACTCTCGTCAGCTCCTCTAGGAGTCTTCTCTCCACAGCCTCTCCCTGTTCTAGTCCTCAGGTGGAGTTAGTTGCTTCTCATCCAACATTCCCACAGGAGACCAAGGATATTCCCATTGCAAGACCTAGCTCGTTGTTCTGTAATTTCTGGTACTTGCCCTCTTTGCCACTCTGCAGAACTCCTGGAAGGCAGAGACAATTACTTCCCGTTGTACCCCCATTGCCTCACATTGTGCGTGATGAAAGAAGGCAGTCTAAAGGTAGTCTATTTTTTTTAAGAAAGAATGAAAATCAGTGAGCAGATTGATTTTTAAAAAAAGACATTAATAAGAATTATAATAAGAACCAGTGTTTATTGAGCAATCACTGTATTCCAGGCATAGGTCGGGGCTTATCATTGCCCAATGTCATCCTCACGGTAGTATGATAAAGTGGGCATTATTATGTAAACCAAAAAGTTTTGGAGACAGGTCTCAATCAATTTAGAAGTTTATCTTCCCAAGGTTAAGGACGTGCCCAGAAGAAATAAACATGGAATCACAGAAACAATCTGTGGTCTGTGCCTTTCTCCAATCATGATTTTGAGGGCTTCAATATTTAAAGGGGAAAAGAGAAAAGGAGCAGGTAGGGGAATCGTCGTTACGTATTCCTCTCTACTCAGTAAATCGTGCTCAGTAAATTGGCAATTTATGTAACATAAGGTGAACACAGAGAAGCTACCTGTGGAGATGTTGAAGCTTTTATCTGTAGCTCTCTGCTTAGGAACAAAAGGAAAGGCCGCATCTTGCATGACTCAGCTTTCAGCTTCATTTTTCTTTTGGCAGAGTGAATTGTGGTCCCAATTTTTAATTTCCCTTTCACAATTACCATCCCCATTTTGCAGCTGAGAAGACTGAGGACTGCGGAGCTCAAGCTGCCTGCCCGATGGCACCCAGGCGAGACACAGCTTTTCCTCATTGTGTTGTATTGCCTCACTGGGCCAATTTTCATTCAACGACAAAGACCCGCACCGTGCTGTATGCCAGAGGCACAGAGCTATCCGGGAGGAACACGGAAGACAAGTGCAAGGGAACAATGGCCCGGAGGGGACATCTTTGTGGGGGAGGGGTAGGAGGGCATATCCCTAAGACCTCAACCAAGAGGCCTCCATGATGGACCCTGGTGGCAAACTGAAGGTCAAAACAAGTAGCCTAAAGCCCAAGGGAGAGGCCTTTGTAGGGGAGAAGGAGAAGTGTCTTCCTTGTTAAAGGGTCAGGGATTGGGCTTGGACCCAAGAGCTAGGCACAGCTCGGTAACAGCAAACGTGCGCAGACCAACCTCTAGCTACACGAAAGATGAATAAGAATGCTTCGGAAATATTCAAAGCAGTTGACCCAGGTCTCCATTGAAACATAAATGAGGTCAAGCTCTGGGAACCACTGCTGGTAGTTTTTTCAGATTCTTTAGCAACCTTGTAATTTTCCCAATGTCGGTAATTTTTAAAACTCTTTGACCTTTCTATAACCAAAACTCCTTTGTCCTTTTTCTAATTTGTGTTTGTTTTGGAGGCAGCAGGGATGAGGAGAGATTGGGGAAGCTGTGCCTGGCTCTGCAGTGGGCCCTGGAAGAGGCTGGCAGAGACACTGGGCGCAGTAGGCACCTCCATGCTGGGGGCTGGCCGAGGAGAAAAGAGACAGGTGGGAGGGGGCTGGGTGGATGGCAGCTCCCTGGAGACGCCATAGGACACAGGGGATGGTCGCAGTTCTTTGTAGACTCCCAGCACTTCACTCTCAGCCCCAAGGAGGATCTGTGTCATATAGAAATTCGTGGTAGCATTAGGGAGAAGCCGCGCACTTACCTCTTTATCACAAGTGCAGTTTAAATTAAATTAGGAAGGAGAGACTACAAGCTTTGCAAAGCTCCCTTGTAAGAATCTGGGGATCAGAGACACTTGACAGCTGAAATCACCCGAGGCTTGTTATTGCCAAGGGTGAGCACGGGTTCCTGAAATAGTTGGTTGAAACTGCCGGGCCCAGGAAGCTTCTGGTTACCGTGCAGGTCAGGCCCAGGTAGAACAAACGGTGAAGTTCACTTAGTAGGAAGATTTCTCCCCAGCTCTGGGGCTTCTTGTTGATTCTTAAAGAGGGAAAAGATATGGTGAATGACAAAGATTTTTAGTTTTGTGATGTCGACCAGTAATTTAGTTCAATTCCAATAAGAAATAAATAACAGATCCAAGGACCCTCTTATTTTGAAATGTTTTCTAATATTTTCCAGTGGTTAGCATTACTCAGAAGCCAGGGTATTTTCCTTAACAATTCAGATCTTGGAAATGATTTCAAACGGGGCACAGAATCTGAAGCTGCCTGGCACCAACACGAACTCTAGGACATAAAGGAGGGCTGGACCTGCCTGACACTATGGGGTGGAAAAACAAGCTAGACCTTGAGCCGGCAGGGCGAGAAGTGGTGCACAGGCCATGAAATACTCTGTGTGTGTGTGTGTGTGTATGTGTGTGTGTGTGTGTGTGTGTGTTTAGAAAACTGTTTTGAAAAGCAAAACTGCTTTTAGGTTCACTTTCCAGCAAAGGAGAATTTTTTGTTGGTGGGAGGGGAGGACAATTTCCTTTATTGAAATTTTTTCCTTCGCTCTCTTTTTCCTCATGTAATTCCCGTTTCCCTTCTTGAATGAATGCTGTAAAGATAAAGTTGAGACTATGAAATACAATGTCAAATGAAGGGTAAATAACAATGAGAAATTATATGTTAGTAATATTTTTTTTTTGAGATGAGGCCTCACTCTGTTGCCCAGGCTAGAGTGCAGTGGCGTGATCTCGGCTCACTGCAGCCACCACCTACTTGGTTCAAATGATTCTCCTGTCTTAGCTTCCTGAACAGCTGTGATTACAGGAACCCACCACCCACGCCCAGCTAATTTTTGTATTTGTAGTAGAGATGGGTTTTGCCATGTTGGCCAGGCTGGTCTCGAACTCCTGACCTCAAGTGATCCACCTGCCTTGGCCTCCCAAAGAGCTGGGATTACAGGTGTGAGCCACCATGCCCAGCCGGTATGTTGGCAATTTTTTAAAAAGCTGTATTAAGATGCTAGGAAAGTCTTACATCCAGGAAGTTCGACGATAGACATCAAGAACGAGGTTATGGGGTGTTCATGTTGCACTCATATGCATATGTTATATTATACATAAGAAATTCTATCACATCACACCAGCAGGTTTCAAGTTTAGTGTAACTCAGGGCCCCTCAGAAACTCTGCATGGAGAGGCTGTGGGGAGGATGGGAAAGGACCCACAGACCACGATAAGGACAGAGAGAATGGGAGAGGGCTGAGGCAGGAGCTGCTGAACTTGAGGCTTGAGGCAGGGGGAAGCAAGAAGAGGGAAGGCTTTGTGCTGAGTTCAGATTTGTGTGGCTTACTAAGTGAACGGCAGCTCAGTGCTGTGATGGTGATCTTGCTTTGGAGAAATCTGGTGTGAAAATAGATCATCTAAGTTTTTGCTGTGGTCTCTGGCATTACCCTTACTTAGTGCATTATCACTGCATACAAGGTACACAATAAGTCACTTTTGTAAAAATAGATTTCAAGAGGAAAATTCTTACCAAGTTCCTTATAATGTCAGGGATTCAATTATAGTTCAGACTGAAGCACGTCCCCAGGTATCTATTGGTAATGCGTTGCCCTCTTGGTGAGCAAGAAAACATATGACGCAAATAGAAATTTTGTTCAAGATTAGTATTACAATGGGGTATGTGATTCGCAGTGAAGCAAGACTCATAATTGAATCTCAGAAATGTTTATTTGAAAGTTCCTTTTTCCCTTCAACTACCTTGATTTAATTGTGTGTGTCCTGGCCTTCATTTGGAGATGAGGCTCTGAAAGCCACATTGTTACCTTGAAAACCACTGAGAGAAAGTCCTGACTCCATTGATAAGTTTTCTGGAGGCTACAGGTGTGGCCCAGGGGCTGGGAGGTGGTGACAAGACTAGGAGGTGCAAAAGTCATAATTTTAGGGACCTAGTCCTATTGAAGTGAAATTTCTAGGGTGTTACCAGGAGAGATGAAGCTGATTTCAAGGCAGGTGCAGGGAAGGTAGAAGGAGCCACTGCTGTCTAGCTGCTTCCTGCATGATCTAGTAAAACAAACTTGCAGAAGCCACTAGTGAAGTACGTATATTTTTCTCTCTCCATTTTCAGATTTTAGGTGCTTCAAAACAAGGGCTATGTTTTCCCATGGTATCTGATTAAAGCTTGTTGCTATTGCTTTCCAAGTATCTAGTGAAGTAAGTCAACAGCATGGTTTGCTGAGTGGGCAGGTGGGGCAGACCCCCTTCTGGCTCCTTCACTCTCTTACACTTGCTGCGGTGGCCACCTCGGGGCAGGGATTGGAGAAAGCCCTTGAGCTGGCGTAATGCAGCCCAACAGTTGCTTGGACATCACAGTTTAAACCCTGGGTCAGCCCACAACTCTCTGTGCTAGACTATCATCATGGAGTCTAACAGGCGTGGTGAGCTCCTGGACCTTCCAGAAGACGGGATCTCCTAAGCTCCCTCCGCTAACTGCCAGGCCCACTGTTTCTAGGGCAGGTGCAGGAGGGAGGCAGCCTCTCCTTTTCCACTTGGTCCCACAATGACACAGGGGCTTTCAACACTGGGTCTTGGTGGCGACCCCTGGCCAGCTTTAGAGCAAGTGTTGTTGCTGCTGACAATGGGGCCAGCCCAGGACTGAGGCTCCTTTTCATGAGGCTGTTTGTCCCTTTACTTCCTAGTATCAGCAGTCCTGGGAACAGGAAATGGTTTGTGCAATAGGAAGCAGCAGAAAACTGATGACTAAATACTTTTGAGCTTTGTGGAGAAAATTTCAACGTAGAGAGATTGCACACATTCCAAAATACGTGTGTACGAACTGGAGCCCTATCCAGGCCTCCTTTTCAATTCTTAAAAGGATGCTATTTATTGAAAGCTTACTGTGTCCCAGGCATGCAGTGAGGCACCCATGCCATCCTAACATCCTTATGTTGCACCACCTTACCTTACAGGCAAGAAAAGAGAGGTGCAGAGAGTTTACGTTGCTTTTAGCAAGTGACAGGGTCGAGATTTGAACCTGGGACCTCTTCAGTGACTTTTCTGGATCCTCCTGCTCTGCAGCTGCCTCGGAGGACCAGCAAATTCTTCAGGAAAAATGTTTCAGGACTTTCCGTCCTTGTTTCAGGACCGCTCCTTTGCATTATCTGTGAGAAGCGTTTCTATAGTCTTGGCACATGGTTATGCTGTGGGGCTAAGGTATTATTATTTCATATTTCAGTGCAGAAAGAAGTACTTATTAAAAGGCCCCAAACCAGTTGTCTGAGCCTAGAGATGAAAGGCTTCCTTCCCGCACCGGCCTGGGTGCTGAGTGGCCCTGACGCCAGGCCAGCCTGCCACTTACAGTCTGAGACTTGTGTCTGCTCCCTCTTCCCAAACACAGAGGCAGGGCCTGGCTGGGGCCATCTGATGAAGTGCCAGTGCGCCTTCATGAAATCAGGCATGGGACCGACTGAAATGCTGAAATCTGGTGAGCTGAGGGGGAGGAGAAGGTCAAGTCTGGCTGTTGGTCTACAGAGGTCAAGGACCTGGCACAGAGCAGGGCCTGCTGCCTCTGCCACCAACAGCCAGGCACCCAGAGAGGAACTGGAGGAGAAGGCGGCTCGCTGCTGGCAGGTCAGCTGATGGGAGAGTTTACAAGACTGTCTTTGAACTCCTCGCATGCAAGCCCTTCTTCTCCTTCCTGATTCACATTTAAGTTTGCGTTCCTGATCCCCTCACATTCTTTCTGCTCCTTTAACAGCTTCACCTGGACACAGAAAGGACAGAGGCAGGACCAGGGCCACGTCCCTCTGTCGATCACAGCTGTAGCTTTCAGTTTCTCACGGCTGCTTAATTCCCAGCTCACACTATCAATATAGGGCACGCATTTTAGAACTGCTAAATAAAAACGGCTGCTCATTTCACTATGCCACATTTTCCTTCCAACTCAAAAGGATGCTCACTACCAATGGATACTGAGAAAAATACAGTGTCATTAATGTCAGTTAATCAAGTTGGTGGTCCTTGAAGATCTATAAAATGTAACTGTGACACATTTTACAGATTGGCTTAGACAGAATAACTAGGAAATAATAAATGCTAGCATCATCAGTATTACTTGTACAGCTCAGCAAAGGAACGCGAATGGCTACACAGGACTGGGGAAGAACAGAACAGAGATATTTCTTTGTGTGAAATACAGAGTTTATCATAAGGAGGAGAATGAATCACTTTTCATCTCTGGCAGCAACCTGTTTTTTTAACATATTATTTAGGGAAAATAGAAAGCAAAACTGAAGCCTTTGGTATTTCATTGTCACTGGATAAATGTCATTTGTATAAACCTTTCTAAATTTGGATATATACCCAAAGAACCTACATGTATCTTAGACAAAAAACTATCCACTTTCATTACATTTAGTAAAAACTCATAGCTCAGGATTAATGGACATAAAGATACGAAATAAAATAATTTTCTAAATATGCAAAGAAGCCCATACAAACAGAAGTAATAATCAAAAAGTTGTAACAATTGGTCCAGCACAGGCATAAATGATCAGTGTCTGCCAGCCCCGACGGGGGCAGGGTGCCAGGCATCTTGCCTTTGGTTGCTGGGTTAGGGGGATCCCGGGGCTCCGGAACAGGGCCTGGGGAGTATAGCTCAGAGCAGTGACTGCTCCCTGAGTGGGGTGGGAATCTTTCAAAATTTAAAAACTGAAAAGGCTGTACTGGTGTGTACTGCTTGAATCTCAGTGCTACAAATAATTGCTTTTAATCTTTTTTTTTTTTTTTTTTTTTTTGAGACAGGATCTTGCTCTGTTGCCCAGGCCGGAGTGCAGTGGTGCAATCTCAGCTCACTGCAACCTCCATCTCCTGGGTTCAAGCCATTCTTGTGCCTCAGCTTCCCAAGTAGCTGGGATTACAGGCGTGCGACACCACACCCGGCTAATTTTTGTATTTTTTGGTAGAGATGGGGTTTCGCCATATTGGCCAGGCTGGTCTCAAACTCCTGACCTCAAGTGATCCACCTGACTCGGCCTCCCAAAGTGCTGGGATTACAGGCATGAGCCACTGTGCCCTGCCTGCTTTTAATCTTATATCTGAATAAGTAGTGAACAATTCTGATAAAATATCATTGCTATACAAACTCTTCAATGTTAAAACCAGAGGCACTCATTTTCTAACCTGTTATAGATTCAGAGGACTATGGATTCCCTGGCCTAGTTGCCACAAATGCTGTTTCCTGCTGAGTAAGACATTGCTTACACTCCAAAATACTTCGCAAGAATCACTGAATTACATTGCAAAATATGAACACACAGCATCAAACACTACCTGTCATTGAAGGCAAAGAAATCTTTTGGATTTTCAGACGCTATGAGCAGCTTACATGGCTGCTTCCTCTCCTTAGAGTCCAAGTATGTCTCTGTGTTTCTTCCTTTTTTTCTTTTGTTCATTCAAAGAAGTAATTATTTAAAGTAGACTACTTGTAAAGCATTTTAAGGGCAGAAAGAGAAATAAGACCTGAATTCTACCTTCAAGGAATTTGAATGCTCTACTTGTAGTAAGTTTCTTCATGAAGAGCTCTAGATGAAATTTTTTAGTGTTCCACTTTCTATTAAGTTGTAGTATGTTTAAAAAAATAAGAAATATTTGATTTTAATTCTTTGGAAATTACAAAAATGTAACATTTTCAGCCAAATGTGTTGCCTAAGGGAAATAAAAATTCTTAGCGTGTATATATATACACGCTAAGAATTTATAATTATAATTCTTTATTTATATAGTTATAATATATATAATATACATAATATATATTATATATACATATCATTTATTACTTATTTCAACAAGTTGTGCAAAATTGGACACCTAAAGGTTTTTATATTAATTTCTTATTGCTATTACATAACCATCCATCTGCATACAGGGTTATCCTGGGTGCAGATATAAAATTACAACAAGCTCAATTTGCTAATCTTAGTGAGGATATTTTATTTAGAATCACAGAATTTTAAACCTTCGAATGACTTTGGAGATCACTTAGTTCAGCTCGGATTCAGGGTTACTTACGCAGTGCTACACAACTTGTTAGCATAGAACAAATAAGGCTTTTTATACCTAGCACAGCAATCCTTTTTCTACACACCATCAGCTAGAATACTGGAAAAAAGAGACTCAAACGCCACAGGTATTTTGCTTATTAAAGTACAGCTCCTGAGGTACCCAAGTTTAACTTACAGAAAGGTCAACAGTGTGCCTTCCATCACTCAGGTCTCCGAAGGTCTGCCTTGAATCCTGTCCTGAATTCAGTAGCTGCCACATGAGTCACATTATGTAGTTAACCCTCTCAGCCTCCGCTTCTTCAGCGGTAAAATGAGGATAATTATTAACTCAGAGTTGCTGCGTACTCAGTAACTGAAGTGCCTGAAGGTTGATCGGGACTCTATAAATGTCAGTCTTTTTTTTGGTCTTTCCTTGGTCTCACTGGGAACTCAGTTAATAATGCATTAATATACAGAAATTACTGGAAAAGTACATTTAGGCTCTAAGTTAAATTTTAGTAAAGGATAATGGCATTTGATTAAATGTCTGGGACATGAATAGTCATTCCCCTTGTTGGTAAAATGGTCACCCATTTCAACTTTTAAAACTAACTCATAGACTATCAATCCAACATATCCATTTAGTATGTTAAAAAAAATCTAATCACAGATGCATCCTAAAGGGTCCCAATCCTGAAGGAAAAAAATAAAATAAAATAACAATCAACCCAATCCAGGAAAGCACCTGTGAAATTGTCTTGCAATCATAAAACCAAGCATCAATCTGGGAGTATATCAAAACAAAATGCATTTGTAACTCACTCTCACCTTCCTGTGACTGACAGTTATTTTTTTGGTGGTTTCTGTTTAAATATGGAATGAAGGTTGGATTATATAGCACAAGGACCTGCATCCTGGCTGAGAATGTTTTTACCTCTAAAGTTTCATTTAGGGTCAAATGAGTAGAAACCTTACACTGTCAACTTAAGGAGATTTTGGGCTGAGACAATGGGGTTTTTCTAGATATAAATCATGCTGCTATAAAGACACATGCACACGTATGTTTATTGCGGCACTATTCACAATAGCAAAGACTTGGAACCAACCAAAATGTCCAACAATGATAGACTGGATTAAGAAAATGTGGCACATATACACCATGGAATACTATGCAGCCATAAAAAATGATGAGTTCATGTCCTTTGTAGGGACATGGATGAAATTGGAAATCATCATCCTCAGTAAACTATCGCAAGAACAAAAAACCAAACACCACATATTCTCACTCATAGGTGGGAATTGAACAATGAGAACACATGGACACAGGAAGGGGAACATCACACTCTGGGGACTGCGGTGGGGTGGGGGGAAGGGGGAGGGATAGCATTAGGAGATATACCTAATGTTAAATGACGAGTTAATGGGTGCAGCACACCAGCATGGCACATGTATACATATGTAACTAACCTGCACATTGTGCACATGTACCGTAAAACTTAAAGTATAATAATAATACAACAAAATAAAAAAAAAGAAACCTTACACTGTCAGTTACCTTTTAACCGTTATGCAGTAGTTTAAGCTAAATGTTAGTACTACATCTGGAATGATCATGTCAGTGGCTTAAAAAAGCAGCACAGTTAACACTAGAACAGCTGTGAAGAGCAATGCCTTTCATTTTACAAATGTTGTATTTGTACTAGTAGATATAAATAAGGTTCACTCAGAGGAATCCATGTTACTATCTAATTTGTTCATTTCTTTATATTAAAAAAAATTCCTTTTGAGATCAGCCTGGGCAACAACCTAGGGAGACCACCTCCCCCCGACCACCCTCCGCCCCTGCCGCCATCTCTGCCCACTCCCCATCCCAACACACACACAAATCTCAAGGCTCTTCCCCTACAAACGCTCTAGCTTGGTGTTCGAGGCCAACCAAAATCTGGCATCAAATACTCTGTGGAAACTCCTACCCTAACATCTGGTACTTTTCCACTTCCCAAGTTCTGTCATTGCTGTCTCCCAACACTCTTTGCTCCGCCTCGAGATCAAATCCACCTCCCCGGTGTGGTCTTGCAATGGCTTCTGGGCAGGCAATGTTGGTGCTCACTGGTATTTTTACAGCATTTTTGTCTTTAGCCTTTACTTGGCAGTTATTAGTCAACTTTTTAAATGTACCTGCACATGCTATTAACTCCCAGCTCAGCCTATAAATGCCTTAGGGTTAATGATATGCATTTACATATAACAGGTACTGGAAATATTTAAGATATTTACATTTGAAATGTTTCATTTTCAGTCTTTTAAACAGTACCTGATAAGCCATCTCACAATTTAAAAGTAAAAAAAATTTTTTAAAGTAAAAAAAAAAAAAGCCATCTCATAATTTAAAATGATGCTCAAATCTATTAAGACAATAAACAATTATTTTGCGAAGACACCAAGAATGCCCCAATTCCTTTTAGGAAAATCTAAAGACTAAGATTTTTAAAAAGAACATTGGGACAAAAAGTCATAAAACCCTGAATCTCATATCCAAGGAACATTATAGTTCTTTCAAGAACTCTGTGGTAATAAAGAAAGGTTTGGAATACTGCAAATTTCTATTTTAAATGTTAAGAATAGCAATAAGCAAATAGAGCCAATGAAATTTAACAGAATAGAAAATATGTTTCCACTCCTGGTTAATTACTGATATTAGAATGTGGAACCATTTTTAGCATCAACATATTAGATGACAATTTTTCACAGTGAAAAAACCTATTATAGGGATCTTCAACTGGAGGCTCATTCTGTATATATACTTACTACATGTTGTAATTTATTTTCAATACTGTATTAAGATAACATTTTTGTAATAACGTAATTATTACAAAGTTAGTCTTTCTACTTTTTTTTTTTTTTTGAGACAGGGTCTTGCTCTGTTGCCCAGGCTGGAGTGCAATGGTGTGATCACAGCTCACTGTAACCTCTGCCTCCCTGATCCTCCCACCTCAACCTCCCAAGTAGCTGGGTCTACAGGTATGTGGCACCAGACTCTGTTAATTTTTGTATTTTCTGTAGAGACAGGGTCTCACTATGTTGCCTAGACTGGTTTCAAAATCCCGGGCTCAAGTGATCCACCTGCCTTGCCCTCCCAAAATGCTGGGATTACTGGCACAAGCACGGCACCCGACCCTCTACAGCTACTTACTACTCCTAAGCATCAGCCCTCTCATCTCTGAAATATGGCTCTTCCTGCCTACCTCAAATATTGGCTGTAAGGATGAAAATAAACAATGAAGATAAGGGTTTTGCAGAGCTTCTGGTCCATAACAAGTACTTAATACTTCTTTTGGACACATATTTAATAAGTGCCTACATGTACCATAGGCTGATCTAGGTGTTGGAAATTCCTAATAGAAGAAACTCCTTTTTCTCATGGAGCTTACAATGTTGATGCCAGTGGCAAACAAGTTGACCCCTAGTTAGGTGGAAACAAATGGTATGAAAAGAACCTGGGGTAAGCAGATGGAAGAAGGGAGGAGGTGTTTGCGTGCACAAAGGCGCCATTTTACATAGGGTGTTAAGGGACACCTTCTAAAGATAAATAGGAGCAGGGGTCGCCGATGTATGGGGATAAACTTTCCAAGGAGAGCAAACACCAAGGGCAGAGTCCTGGGGAGGGTAAGCATGCTTGGAATGTTTAAGGATCCAGACGGATTCCACGGGGGTGCAGACAAGTGGGCTGTGGGAGGAGAGGAAGGACATAAGGTCAGTGATGCACCAGGGGCACACCTGTCGTCTTGCAGGCCTTGGTAAACTCTTCGGATTTTTTCTTTCTTTCCTTTTTTTTTTTGAGATAAGAAACCATTGAGGGACTGTCAGGAAGTGAGGTGATCTACATAGATTTGAAAAGGTAACCTGCCAGGCACGGTTGCTCACGCCTGTAATCACAGCACTTTGGGTGGCTGAGGCAGGCGGATCACCTGGGGTCGGGAGTTCGAGACCAGCCTGATCAACATGGAGAAACCCCTGTCTCTACTAAAAATACAAAATTAGCTAGGCGTGGTGGCACATGCCTGTAATCCCAGCTACTCGGGAGGCTGGGGCAGGAGAATCACTTGAACCCGGGAGGCAGAGGTTGCAGTGAGCCGAGATCGCGCCATTGCACTCCAGCCTGGGTGACAAGAGCAAAATTCCGTTTCAAAAAAAAATTAACACACAGTAGCTATTATCAAATGATGTAACCGTAAGTGATTTAATACATAGGAAATGAAAATTGCCTATCATTATTCTTTAATCTGGTTTAAGTGGTTGAGCCTTATGACACTGCCGTTTCGATGAGTCAAAAATGGTGGAATATTGTCATAAAATTCAACCTTATTTAAAGGATAGGGCAAGGAAAAAAAGCAAAAAAAAAAAAAAAGCTTTAGAATAAAATATAATTGGATCATAATCCCAGACACAGGACTCACTAGCTATATTCTTGCGCAAGTTACTTAACTTCATCTTTCTTGGGTTTCCCCTTATTTGTAAAATGGGGATAACAGTTTAACCTAAGCCCAAGTTGTACTGATGATTAAATGAGATATGCATGTAGGGCATTCAGCATAGTGCCTAGGAGCTTAATAAATAAGCAGGCCATTAAGAAGGGGATTGCATCTTTTACACTAGCAGCATCAAAACCTTGATTTTGATTTTTCTAGGTACTGAAACAGCCTTCATTACTTAGAGACCATAGCTTTTTTGCAAGTTACTATTCCCTGCATTTAGAAAGTTCATCTTTAAACAGGCAATTCAGTAAGTAAATATTCTATGGCTCTAAAACAGATAACGGCTGTTGGAGAATTTAAAACATCTGACAGTTACATTTTCAATGTTGTCTACCAAGGCTATTACATTTCCTCTGTCAAAGTAACTTAATTTTAAAAACGAACTCTATGCTTGTTAAACGAAAAGGCCAGAAGCTACTGGCTACTCAGCGTTCGTTTGAAATTCTTATAGCGCCTTCAGTACAATTCAAACTTAGAGGTGATTCTCAGAATTCGTGTGAAGCAACATTTTACAAAAAAAATCACCTACGTTCACTGTTAAGTCAGAAGACTGATTAACAGAAAATTTCAGCCGCGAATTACTCTCACGACGGCCAACTGGATATTAAATAACTTTGCATTATTTTAATGGAATGTTATAAAGGATTTGCAACAAAATGCAGACGTAGATTTAGGGACTGCCGACTTCTATAGATCAAGGACTTCATTGGTGCAGCTCAGGAAATTCTTCCAAACAAGTCTAAATGTTGGAAATCCACCAAACCGCAGAGAAAGACCTCTTGCCTCCGTATTCTTTCTTCATCTGTAAAAATGTTGACTTCTGCTTTTCAGACTACGCGCACAGGCTCTTTATTTCCTACTGCGGCTTCATTCCCTCACGGAACACTGACGCCATCGCGAAGGAAGCATTTCGAGCACGATTGACGCTCCCTTTATTATTTGCTAAGCCGCTGCGCTCGGGTCTCGCTACGATTTGCTTTCAGAATAACGGGAAGGTGCAACAAGATCGCTTCCCTGGAGGCGCGTCGCCCGCGTGGCCCGGACCCCCCACGCCCGCCCGCCGCCCCGTGGGTGCGCACGCGTGTCCGCGCAGGCTTCCCGCCTGGCGAGCGCAAGGCTCCTCTCCGCCGTGCTGCTTTCCAGCCTCTCAGCAAATCACGAACACCGAAAGAAGCCACGGCGGCAACGGGAGGGGTGTCGCGCGTGCTTCCCTCGGCGACAAAGCGGGAGCCGGGCGCGCCGGCCGAGGGCGCCCGGCGCAGAGTCCCGCAGAGGCGGACGCCGCGGCACGCGCCTCGAAAAGCCTCAAACTCCTATCCTCGGCTCCCCCGCCCCACCCCCGCCCCGCAGCCAGGACCCGCGCCGTTGCGGGCCCGACGGCCAGGGAAAGCCCACCAGCCTTCCGCACCGTGGGCAAAGGGCCAGGACCCGGCCCTAAACGGCCAGACCCAGCCCCTAGGCGGCCACCGCCCCCAGCCCCGCCCCCGCCCCACGCAGGCGCGCTCCGTACCCTCCCCTCTCCTACCGCGCGCTCGCGGGGCCCGGCGGGGGCGGAGCGACCCTCGGAAGGGGCGTGGCCACCGGGCTCGACCCGCGCACGCGCTCTGGAGCCCCACAGCTACGTGTCGGGCCACGTGATGCCCACCCCGAAAGTCCCCCGTGAAGCAACAGGACGTTAAAAAAAATTTCTCTTCTGCGGGGTGGATGAGAGGTTCTGAAAAAACTATAGTAACGGGAGGCAAGGCGGAGGCAGCGCTGGCGCGTCCCGCTGGAATTCCTCTCGCCTGCCGCGCCAGCCCCGACCGCGCCCGCGGCCCCACCTGCCCCGTGCCGTGGAAAGCCCCGCGCCCCCCCGCGGCCGTCGGCCCCGCAACCCACACCCACCCGCCCGGGGCGCCCCGCACGGCGGCGACCCAGTCCCTGCGCCCAGGCCCGTGGCGGCCGAGCGCCGCAGCCCGTCACGCGCCCGTTGCCCCCGTCGCCCGCCCCGCCGGGGAGGCAGGGAGGAGGGGGCACGGCGCCGGCGGCTGCTTGGGTCAGGGGGCGGCGGGCAGCGGGCAGCGGGAGCGCGCCGGCCGGGCCCCGCTAACGGCCGCCCTGCGCGGCCCCGCCCGCCGCCCGCCCCCGGCCCTCCCCGCGCCGCCGCCCCTCCCCCCGTCGCCGCCGCCGCCGCTGCTGCCGCCGCTGGCAGCGCCGCCTGAACTGAGGCGAACTCCGCCGCCAAGTGAGTGAGGAGGAGGAGGAGGAGGAGAAGGAGGAGGAGGAAGAGGAGGAGCGCAGTCAGAGCGCGGCGGCAGCGGCAGCGGCAGAGGCGCCGCGGCGGGGACCAGCCCAGAGAGACCCCCGAGCCCGCGGCACAGGCGGCGGCGGCGCTGAGCGGGCTCGACCAGCCGAGCGAGCGGCGGCCCCGGCTCCTCCTCGTCCGGCGCCAGCAGCCCGCGCCCCGCGCCCGCACTCGGCCAGCCGAGACCCGCCTCCCGCCCGCCTGCCGGCCTCGTGAGGGACGCGCCGAGCCGGGCGGCCGAGAGCGGCGGCGGCTGGGAGCGCGTCGGGCCCGGGCGGAAAGTGCCTGCGGGGGGCGGGCGAGCGCGCGGTGCCGGCCGCCCCGGGGCTCGGCGCGGGAGCCAGAGCGGGAGCCGGCGCGGAGCGGGACGCCGGGTCCCGAGCGGCCCGCGGCCGGGGCTCGCCCCCGCCCCTCCCTCCTCTCCGGCGGCGGCGGCGGCGGGCGGAGTGAGCTGCGGAGCCTGGAATATGGTCGGGGAAATGGAAACGAAGGAGAAGCCGAAGCCCACCCCAGATTACCTGATGCAGCTGATGAACGACAAGAAGCTCATGAGCAGCCTGCCCAACTTCTGCGGGATCTTCAACCACCTCGAGCGGCTGCTGGACGAAGGTGAGCGTCTCCAGGGCCCCGGCCCCGGCCTGACCCCCGCTGGGGCGGCCCCTTTCCCCGCTTGGGATGGTGGGGAGGGCGGGAAGGTCACGGCCGGGCGGGACCGAGCGCCAGGGGGACGGGGAGGCCGGGAGGGCGCACAAAGGAGGCGCCGGGCCGGGCTTGCGGCGGGCGGGCAGACCGGGGTGGACCCGCCGGTGCCGGACGCCCCCTGCCCGGCCGGGACCCCGCGTCGCTGGCGTCCAAGTTTGCGCGCTGCGGAGGGCTGCGGGGTGAGCCCTGCGGCCCCTCTAGCTTTGGCGGTCATATTTCCGAGAGGCCGGCGGGGGCTGCGCGGACTCGGTGGTCCTCGCCGAGCCCTCCCGAGAGCAGGCCCACGCCGCGCCGCCGGCCTGGAGGACGCGTGTCCCCGGCGCGGGCCCCGCTCCTCCGCTCGGCCTCCAGAGCCTGCTCTGAGCGGACCCCCACTGCCCCGCGTTCGGGAGCTCTCCCTTCCTGTGAGGACTAAAGCGGGGTTTCGTACTTGGGGAGTTGGTGCAGCTGGTAAATACTAAGTGGAAGTCAGCGTGGGGCTCGTTAGTTTAAAGAAATTCCGTAGGAGACCGAAATTATGCTGGCGTAGCCGACAAGGACTAAGTGACGGTGAAAAGCACTTTTTTCCCTTTTGTTTGGGGAAACGACAACTGTTAGGGAGTTGAACTTCACTTTTCGGGGGTGGGGGGGGTGGAGTGCGAAATAACGCGATGACAGATCGGAGCGCAGCCTGAGTTAGAAGAACTTGGGCGGAGGGTTTGCTCCCGGGGACGCAGCCGCCTGAGTTTGTAGGACAAGGGAATCGAGACGTTTGGAAAGGGCGAAATAAAATTGAGCCAAAGTTTCCAAAAAGCTTTATGGAGCGCTGTGGGGAGTGAAGAATGACAAGAAGATTAATGTTGACCAACTCTGGAATTTCCTTAAGAAGTTCTCATAGCAGTACCTGAAGTATTAATTTATGGTAGCTGTGGGTTTCTGTGGACGCCTAGAGAAAAAAAAAAAGACCACAAAAAAGTCTGTTTCGAAAATCGACTAGCCAGGAGTTTTGTTTTTCTTTTTTTCTGCTTAGAGGCATCACCGGAGGACTGTGTAAAGGAAACTGAAAACTATAGGTTGAAGAGATGAACAATGGAGTTTAGATTTTTCGCAGGAATTTCGAGATTTTAAAAATAGAGTCGGGGAACAGGAGTTTGAAGCTTGGGGAGTTGGAATGTCACTAGAGAACAAAAGGCCGGAAATGTTTCCATGATAAAAAATGGTTAAAGAAAAATCCCAGGAGTTCTGTTGTCTTGAAAGTCATAGAAAACTTAAAAGTAGAAAATGGTTAGGTGTTAACGGCTTTCTAGTCGTTTTGCTTCCGTATGTTAAACATACAGCACTCACCAACATTGAAATGGGCATTTTCCACTGTTGGAACAGCAAATCTGTTAGTTTCAAGTTGCTCCAGAGAAAACCTGAGCTGTCCCTTTAAGGGGTTCTGCTTTTCCTATTTGTGTTGGCATTTGAAAGATTGTGGAGGCAGAAAACTTTCTGGAATGTCAAAAAAAAAAAAAAAAAAAAAAGCTGTAACTCTTAAATTGAGTATTTCCAAATGTGAGCGCTAAGGGGCGCCAGTTATTTTTTAACCATGGAAATGGTTGGAACAAAATGTGTAACATACTCAATCTGACCTGTATTAAATTTAGTTGAAACTTAAATTATAGATTATTTGATTTGTCATCATGTGTTTATATAGTGTTTTCGAACATTGAAAATACTTAAAATTATTGGCACAACTTTATGACGTTTCGAAAATAACACTCTATCTTCTCCTTGGCATATTTTGGTTAAGTTAAAGTTTTAGTAGTATTAGTAACAATTTCTGGTGAAAGTTTTTTTCTTGAGTGTAGTTGTTTAGAAGGAATCCTTTATCGACGATAAAATGAAAATAGGCCTTGACAATATTTAGGGTTAATTAAAATTAAATTGCATTGCTGAAATGTTGAATTCAAAGACTATAGGAGATTCCAAAAAAAAGTTTGAAAATACTTTCACGTTATGTATACTATTTAAAAGCTGCATATTTTTGAGTTCTTTAGTTTTAAAAGGCTTCTTGTGCTTTTATGTTGATCTAAAATCTCTAAATTTAGAGCTGATTCTTTGTTATCAAGTTTCCAACCTTAGGCTTTAATAATTTTTAATCTTTCAAATTCAGAAATTTCAATTATGTCATTGTCTCTAACAAAGGCTTATTTCTCTCTGGTTGGAAATAGTACTCGTTTGCGTTTTAAATGTAGGAGACCACTATGATATCTCCTAGATAATGTTTGTTTCTCCTTCCCCGTTTAATGTGGTTTACTCCATCTCTCGTCTTACTCTATCTTTAGTTTTAGCCTTGTCAATTCCCCAGTGTAAAGATTGCTTCTGTGTGGCATATAGTATGTTTAAAATGGGCAATATAATGACTAGGAAGTTTGATTGTTTTTTATCAGACCAGTACAAACATGCAGGAAAAAGGGCTATTCCTTAGTGTGGAATAAGCTGCTTCCTGTAATTGTTAGCCTTGTTATAAACTTAATTTGACTTAAGAAAAATATTGGTTTCTGAAGTCCATCACATTTTTTTTTTCTGTATGATTTAATTGTGAAATTTGGCATCTTATGCTTTACCCCTTTGTGGTTTGTCATTGTCCAAAACAAATTAATCATGACTTTTGTTTCTGGTTAGGCATTACTTTTTTTTTTTTTTTTTTTTTTTTTGCCCATAATGCTTGGCTGAAAAATTACTTTTAAATTTAGATAAAATTTAGTAAAAATTTTACTTTAGTGATTGGTTTAGTGAAGTTAACATCGTACTTAGAGTAGATGTATTTTCTGATAATTAGGAGTTTTAAATGAGATTTTAAATTTTTTATTTTAAAATATTTTTCAAAGAATAAGCTTTTAAAAAATGTGCTTGTCAGCCTAAGAATTTCCATTTGGCTAGTTACAAATTTGAGGATTAAGTGTGCTGGTTTTCCTAGTTGATGAAGACTTGGACGTTTTAGAATGAGTATTTTAATTCCTTGCCAAGTTAACCTTTAGTCTGTATCTTGACTGTGGACAGTCCTTTTGTTTTACTGCTTGTTTTTGTTTTGTTTTTTGTTGTTGCCGGTGGTGGGGGTGTGTGTGCCAGCTCTTCCACTGAAGTATCTTCAACACGGTTGTTTTTTAAAGTTGTGAATACATTTTAGGTTGGGCCCGTCATATAATATAAAGGACATAAACTTGAGTTTGAAACCTTTTATTGAAGATAGAGATGATTATAGGATTACACATAAAACCTAGGTCTTAAACTGTTCTACCTTTAGAGAGACGTTTTCAACTGAACCCTTAGAGCAGTTAATATATGGTTTTTAAAAAAACAAACTTTTTTTGTCATGAGAATGAAACAACAGTAGTTGAATGTAAATTGTTTTAATAAAGTTTTGTAATTTAGAATCGAGAAGGTGAAGAGTACAGTCTATTAGGCTTAACAATCCTGTATTGGAAAGTGGAGAACTAGTATTTTAAAAGCAGATTTTGAGTTTTCAATTTTTTAGGTGGAGGAGGGGTTAAAGCTGCTGATGGGGAAATAAAAAATGTGTAATGAGGAAGAACAGTCTAAATCTTTTTATCGTGGATATCAGAAAAATTAGTGTGTGGCTCAGAAAAAGGGAGCAGATGGATTAGAATGCCGTATTCCTGATTTGAAAATATATTTTCATTTTCTGATGGTCTTTTTGTGTTTACAATAAACTTTGTCTGATTTCAGTTTAGTTTGTACCCTGCCTGCTCCCTCTCCTTTAAATATATGAGTAAAAATATTTTGTTAAAACTTGCTTAAATAGTTGCTATTTTTTCATGTTAATGTTTATTTTCACTTCTTTTGCCTCTGTTATTGGATGTATCATAAGATTTTCTTACCATCATTTTTTTTCCCCTGAGAATTCATTTACAAAAGCCTTGACTTAAGAATTATATGGTTGTTGGTATTGAGAGGACTCTTGCTATAGAGATTTCTTACAAAAAGGTTTTCTTTTTGTCTGAAGAAGCAATTACTGTTGTCAGTAATCATCATCTGTAACAGATTTTAAGGTGAAATAATCTGTTCTTTAGGAACTAAGATTTTGCTTTTGTACACAGCCCTTGAATTAGTTGTAGCAAGAAGGAAGCTACTATTTATAATCACTTCTTTCCATTATCTTTTCTCACCCAGGAGGTGTCAGCAGCTATATATTGGCAGTCATGGAAAAGATCAGTTGTATCATTACGGGGCGTTTATTAAACATTCATTCTGTACTTTTAAAGCTAAATTCCCCGGTAGGTGGAAGGTGATTCCTTTGGAAACTGTATCCAGTTTACATGTTTTGTAGTAGAAGTTGTATCCGACTGTAACACAGTTGACTTGAGAGAAATAGGTCTCTTTGCTAGTCACATTTGCTGGCATATTTGGGATGAACATTTTTTCTTAAATGACTGAGAATGTCAAGTTAAATAAAATTAATTTGACTTCTTAAATGCTTTATGCACATTATATTTCTGTTAATGCTTCACTAGTCACTGTCGCTATCCTGGAGCTGATTGAAATTGGTCAGTTTCCCATAAGAGCAAATGGTTTTTGGTTTCCTTTTTCAGGGAAATAGATTTCTGGGATGAAAGAAGTGAAGTATAATAAAACCCTCACGCTTTGACCTGGCCTTCACTGAAGCATGATTCAGATTCTTTTTTTGAGGCCAATATACTTAGACATGTAAGGGCTTTTCTTTTTTTTTTTTTTGGTGGTTTTTTCTTTCCTTTTTTTTTTTTTTATGGTTTGGTTTGGTTTTTATATCAAGGGAATTACACCAGTGTGATCATAGGAGCAACTTTTTATAAACTGACTGGAACTACAGTTTAATTTACTTGAGAAATTCAGTGTAGCTAATACATTTGTTTGATTTATTTGTTTGATGTTGCAGTTGTAAGCAAAACTTGCCCTTCTCTGTTGGAGATGGAAAATGCTGTGACATTGTTGGTTTTTGTTTGTTGATAACTTAAAAGGCAGCCCACTGAGCAACTTTCTGCTATTGGTATGTCAGCTGTTATGAACATATCCAAGGTTCTATTTTAAGGCTAAGGGATGGGGAGTGGTGAGTGGGCCTATGTTAGGAGGTCACACATATATACCAGCTTTTTATTTACATGATCAACGGGACTTCATTTTTTTCTTCAGTCCCTCCTGTATTTGACATTAAGACAGCTTAATGTGAATTTTAAGTGCAATAATGTGTTGTTTACCCTTAATGATAACTTTCAGAGAATATTTATACCCCTTTAAAAAAGTTTTGGGCCCAAAATAGCTAGATTATTTCGTGTTTTACAGTTACATTTTTTACTTAACAGAAAAGCACAACTAACAATAAACTTTTATGGTGAATATAGTTTGTTATCTTAGTGGGACTGTTAAGAAATTTGTTTATAACCCCAGTCTGTGTTAGGTACTACCTTCTATGGAGTGATCATTATAGTTAGCATTGGAATATTATTATCTGTCTGCCCTCTTAAAATTACTTTCTTGAAGGTGCCTACCTTAGAGCCTGGCATACACTTCTCAGATGTTTGTTGAATTAAACATGTTGACATCTTACCTCCTTTTTTGATTTCTAGTTTCTCAAAGATAGGGTGTGTGCACATACATCGTTTAAAAAAAAAATGAAAATCCAGAGGTGACATTAGAAATATTGTCTAATTTTAAGAAATGAAGCAGTTGTGTGATTGTTGATAGTTTTGTGCTCTTAGAGGAAAACGCACTTGTATTTTTTCTTAAAAATAACTTAAAAAAAGTCATGTTATTTGTAGTACTTGCTGCCAAGGTGCTTAATTTTACTTTACTGTCATTGTTGGGAAGGAGATTTAGGAAGATAAAATTGCTTTACTTAAATAGTATAGTTTCTTGTCAGTCCTTACACCAAAGGGTATCAATTCATAAGCAGAGAAAAACTACCAGTGCTCATCTCAGCTCTTGGAAAATTTTGGCATTTATGGAATTATATAGGTAAACTTTCCCCACCCCGTTAGTTATCCTTTTAAAAGTCCTCATATATATAGTTCTTGTACTCCATGCAGGGCACAATAGATAGGAATGATTTCTTGTCCCTAAGTGCTGCTTTGGTGTGTTCAGGATAAAGACTCTATTTGAGTGATTTTAGTTTAAAAGAAAGCTGAGTATAATTATATGTGGCTGATTGTCATTTAACACAAATAGCTATGTTTCTAAACACAGGTGTGTCTTTAATTTTAAACAGTGCTATTACTTAGAAAACTGATAAATTGAAGCTTTCACTTAGCTGAAACTTAGCTCTTTTATTTCTTTTTTCTTTTTTTTTTCAGTTGGAGTCTCGCTCTGTCACCCAGGCTGGAATGCAATGGCGTGCTCTCGGGTCATTGCAACCTCTGCCTCTTGGGTTCAAACAGTTCTCCTCCTTCAGCCTCCCGAGTAGCTGGGATTACAGGTGCCCGCCACCACACCCGGCTAATTTTTGTATTTTTAGTAGAGATGGGGTTTCACCGTGTTGGCCAGGCTGATCTCGAACTCTTGACTCCATGATTTGACCACCTTGGCCTCCCGAAGTGCTGGGATTACAGGCGTGAGCCACCAAGCTCTAAACTGTTTATTACTGTGCTTTAGCAGTAACAGTGTTTGAAAATCTGTGATGAATTTTTAAAAAATATATTGCAGAAGTGATTTATCTAGAATTCTTACAGTTAGCAAGAAAAGGACTGCACTTAATGTTTTCGTCTTCAGTTTCTTGATGGGGGAAACCGTAGTTTGAAAATCCAGCAATCCTATCAAGTCTAACAAATTATGTTCATAAAGTTGCTTCATGTATTAGTCTAATATTTTTATAGAACTAAATTTTGAGTCTGGGGAAATGAATCGATTGTAAGATTTATTTCACATTATTTATTATAAGCAGAATGTGTCATATTCTGCTTAGCAGATAAGAAGATATTGAAGTATCAGAAAGAACATAATTAGTCGGGTGTGGTGGTGTGTGCCTGTAGTCCCAGCTACTTGGGAGGCAAAGGAGCAAGGATTGCTTGAGCCTAGGAGGTCAAGGCTGCAGTGTTATGATCGTGCCACTGCACTCCACCTTGGGCAACAGTGAGACCCTGTCTTAAAAAATAAAATAAAATAAAACATCAAAATGCGGTTACATCCATAAAGTGGCTCCACATTATGGTCACAGTGTAAGTAAAGGGCATGTGTGTGCAGGCATTTATATCTGTAAGTGAAGACATGCAGTGAATGTGAGCTGGACTTTGTGAGTACTGGGGCTGGTTAAGTTCCAGCTGAGAAAGGTTGGCCCCGGGGTTGAATAAGTAGCAGGCCTTAAGTAAGCACCTTGCTTTTGCTTTAGTGCAGGAGAGGTCATTGTAGAGACTGGGCCTGGTCTCCTGGTCAGTAGCAAATCATTGGGGAGCCCTTGGTTTTTAAGCTGATTTTATAGTTTGAAATATATAGGAAAAAACGAACAAAAAATAGGACATTTTAAGAGTAGAATTAGGGAAATGCATAGTAAAAAAACAAACATGCAATTTTAAAATTTGAAACCGAGCCAGGCGAGGTGGCTCACGCCTGTAATCCCTTTGGGAGGCTGAGGCAGGTGGATCACGAGGTCAAGATTTCGAGACTAGCCTGGCCAATATGGTGAAACCCTGTCTCTGCTAAAAATTAGCTGGGCATGGTAGAGTGTGCCTATAGCCCCAGCTACTCGGGAGGCTGAAGCAGAAGAATCGCTTGAACCTGGTAGGCGGTGGTTGCAGGGAGAGGAGATTGCGCCACTGCACTCCAGCCTGGGTGACAGAGCGAGATTCCATCTCAAAAACAAATAAAATTTGGAACCTTTTTCGTAAACTGTTCAATGTCATAATTTTACAGGGTCTCAAAATTACCTTGCAGATTATATCAGAGAATTGTGTTTTAGAGCTGCAGGGGACCTGAGAGTTGGGAGTATATCTTCATTTCATAGGTGCAAAGACTAAGACCTGGAGTGGTTGTGATTTGCGTTTGTCTCAAGACAAGTTGGCAGCAGAGCTAGAGGAAGACACTCACTTCTCCCCTCTGTTCCATTTTGTGGCGTGCCTCTCCACAAGGGGAACTGGAGGGAAAAACCTGGAATATTTCCATATGCTAAAAAGCTGCTGCTGTTGCCTCAAGTTGTGAAGGTAAAGAAGAAAAAGCAAATGGTTTTTTGCTAATTCTGTGATATGCTGGTTTTGAACAAATGATGGTCAGATTCTTAGAACTAGAATTTATTTTTAATGATAACTTTGTAATTAAGAGGCTAAAAGTGAGAAAGCCATTTTTAGAGGATTTCAGCTCATTCACTTCTTTGTAAGCAAAGACTAGAGCCTCAGTTTTTTGAATAATGTAAAAATTGTTGCTGCTATTATTTTTACTACTCAAGAGGAAACATTTTTGGTTGGGTGATTTAATAGAGAAGTATACTATTGCTAAGTGATTCAAGTCAGGAATGTATACTTGTATCAGTTTTAGATTAGCCTGAGGTAAACAGCCCAGTGATATATCAGGTAGATAACTGAAGAGTGGCACCCAGGAGGTGGATGGTTATGAATTGAATGGAAACGGTGCTGCACCAGGTGGCCACCATGTAGCTACCACATCATATTCCTGATGCCAGCATCTGGGGGATGATTGCTCATTTCAAGTAATTCAAACAAATTAAATGTAAGCCACAGTTCTTTGCTGTGTTACAGTAATTGTATCCCTTTGATGCAGTTGTTACATGGCAGGTGAATACATTTTTTTAAGAAAAAAATTTCAAACTGGGATCAAAAAAATTACCCTGAAACCGCATCTAATTGTCTATTGTTGCTGATTCCACCACGGTTGCAGTGATGCCATTATCATGAGAGTATTCAAGTTTTAACTCTGCATGTGTGCGCGTGCACACGCGTGAGCCAGCATAAAGATGAAATGAATGTATGTTTTTGTGCATATGCTAATGAGACCCTGTGGTGAAGTGGTAAGCATTCTTGTACTATAGACCTGGGATCTAATCATGACTCTGCAATTAACTGGTTTGGCGATCTTGGGCGAGATAACTAATCTCTCTGAACCTCAAGCTTGTTCATCTGTGAATGAAATTATCAACTGCCCTGCCAACCTCAAATCCAAATACTCTGAAGTTGATGGGTATTCAGAAGAGCCTCTCATACTATAAAGTAGCAGCATCACTGCTTGCTTTTTTTTTTTTTTTTTTTTTTGTGAGTCTTGCTCTGTTGCCAAGGCATTGGATCTTGGCTCGCTGCAACCTCTGTCTCCCAGGTTCAAGCGATTCTCCTGCCTCAGCCTCCCGAGTAGCTGGGATTATAGGCGCACACCTCCATACCCGGCTAATTGCTGTATTTTAGTAGAGACAGGGTTTCACCATGTTAGCCAGGCTGGTCTCCAACTCCTGACCTCAGGTAATATGCCCTCCTTGGCCTCCCAAAGTTCTGGGATTACAGGTGTTAGCCACTGCCCCCGGCCTGCATCATCTGCTTTCTATCAACATTTTAAAATAGTTTATGATAGGATAAACAATTAGATAAGCAAAACAGCTTTTAGAGAATGAGAAAAGAAAAAGATGATGTATCCATGTAGGTTTAGCTAGTTTTTATGTGCATGAGAATCACTGCTAACATTCTGGTAGTTTAGAGGATGTCACTTTGAGCTGAACTGTCTAGTTATGTTTATTTGAGAAGTGGAACCTGAGTTGGTACTAACAGGTGGTATGATTTAATGAGGTGGAAGGGAAGGTGCAGCGGTGCCGGCACCATGGTGGTGGGCAAGGCTGAGGAAATAGGTGCGAATTTAGTTAGTTGGAATGGCACATGCATAGATGGAAGTAGTGGGAATAGAGAGAGACTACAGAAAGCAGACCAGGTTAGGGCTAGATCGTGGTGGGCCTTGAAGGCCAGAACACATAGTCTGAATTTTATTCTGAAGGTTGTAGGGAATCTTTAAGGCTTGGATTATTTGGGGGTGTCAGAATGAACTCTTTGTGCATAAACTGAGAATGTATGCAATATATATGGGTTTAAAGTAGACATTGGATGAAGTGTGAAGAGTCAAACTATTGTATATGTGGTTAACCCATTAGGAAAATTTTTTGAGTAGTAATATTTTCTCAAAATAGTATTAATAAAAATATTTATTTTGAGTTTTCTGTATTTTAAACTCCTTAAAGATTTTTTAAAGTGTGTTTTAACTAGAAGCAAATCTTTCTTTTCCTTACCTACAGGTTAGTGTATTCATCCTGAAGGATTGAGAACGTGTGGGGCTCATTTGTTTAGCTGTCAGAGCCCAATTTTTAGTTAGAAAATTGAGCTTTCATTTCTGTATGAGCTAAAGACAATTGAGACTCTTGGAGAAAATCTTAGGAATTCTTGAATGAATTTGCCTTGAAGAAAATTTTGTCCCAATTTCAGAGATCCTTTAAATATGTTTTACCAAATTTGATGCGGACTTTTAAAGTTTAATTGTATTAATTTTTGTGTTTAGTTATTTTAGGTAGATGAGAGATATCTTGACATTCTATCCGTAGAGAGATACATATTTGTGTATCTTTAAAAGTTAACACTTCCTTACATAGTGACATTATGCTGAGCAAGATGGATTAATCCTACAGATAATGTAATAACCAGTCCATGTTCAGATTTCTGTAGTGGATCCCCCGATATTCTTTATAGCTGGATTGTTCAAACCAGAATCTTACTCAACACGGCTCATTAAATCTGGTTGTTACGCCTTTTTAAATCTGGAACCATCTCTTTTTTTTTTTTTTTTCCAAATGACATTGATTTAACTTGTTTAGGGCTTGTTCCTTTATGCCCTGTGTATCTATTACATTGGAAGCTAGTTCTAAAGTAAGTTCAAGTATAGCATCTTCCACTAGAGTACTTCATAGGTGCTGCTGTGTACTTTGTTATATCACATCAGGAGGCACAGTAACTGGTTCTGCCATCAGATAAGGAAACATTGATACCTGGATTAGAGTGGTGATAGATGGATCCTTGTACTTTAAAGGTAGTTTTTTTGGGGGGGGGTTTTCCCTCTTGGAACCAGAAGGTGCCCCATCGACCAAGAGTGCCCCATCAACATTCACACCATGGTTTTGACCAGTTTTTTGCCTGAATCAGTTTCATTAGAGCTTGCACCATGATGATACTTTAATTCTGCCATTCTTTCTGCAATTACTTGGCATCCTTTGAAAGGTACAGCTTTCTGACCCCAATACGGAAATACATTGCGATTTTGAAGTGAGTTTCTAATGGGGCAAGCCAGATATATGCTGCTGCTTATTATTATTTGGTTCTCAAAGTAAAGTGTTGGTTTGCTAGCTGCTTCAAATGGAGACCAATGAATTTTTTCTCTCTTCTAATCATCATTGTAGACTCATGGATTTCATAGATTAAGTGTACTTAAGTCAACTATAATTAATTTTGATGTTAAAATTATTACAACTTTAGCCATTGATAATTAAACTGGCTCCTGTGTCTGTTGAACTCCAGGCTCCCCTTGTGCCTTGTCTGCCTTGCCTGTTCTGGTGCTAGACTTGGCCATTTCTCCAATAGGAATGGTATGAAATACTTGAATTTAGGTGTTAAACATGTTCATTACTCTCAGGATGTGATTACTTCTGAGCCATTTTCTATGGACAATATTGACTTTAAAATTCATTCATTCATTTTTATATTTTCAATTCAATTTTTTAACATAATTGTTAATTTTATATACATATCTTTTTTTTTTTTTTTGCCGGCCACAGCTAAACTAACGTTGTTCTTGATGGTGACATACTTATTTGCTTTATTCTACAATATTAAGGAAGATACTTTCAAAATAACAAAATTAATAATATTACTAATAGCAGTAAAACTATCTTTAAAATTTTTAAATTTGTTTTAGACATGTTACCAATAATAGATATAGCCAGTGACCCATTTTTCTGGTTGATGACAATTATTTTCCTTTTTTGGGGAGGGTCCTCATTCTGTGTATACTAAGTTTTAATTTCTGCTGAATCTTGTTTTTGACTTTTTGATGCTGTCATTTATTAGCTGTGTTCTTTTGTTGTACTTACTGCTTCTATTAGCTTTTACCTTATGCTCAGCAGACATGGAAAATACACATATATTTTAATGTCAGGTGCGTGCGTGTGTGTATGCGCGCGTGTGTGTGCGCGTGCGTGTGTGTGATGGCAATATGATCCAGAAAGATAACTTATAAGGAGATGGTTGTTTATACTAGTGCTTTGTATCTTAAGCACGAAGGGTAGGGACAAAAGAATATGACAGGCAAAATGTTTCAATTTAGTGAATTCTTCTGAATAATATCAGTGAAAGAATATATATAGATCTTTAAAGCTTTTAAAGTCGTATGAAGTGGGGGAAACCTCATAGGCAGAAAGTAAGTCTTAAAATTGTATTTCTTAGTAGTTGCAAAATCTCTACTGCAAACTTGTTGTCATTAAGAACTTTTAGTAGTAAGGAACGTATGTTCCAGCAGATGGGGATATTAGTACACAAAAGAGAGCACTCAGTGATTAAAATGTGTTGAGAAATAACCCTTTTGCCAGAATAGGAAAATGTTCTCCTTTAGATTGTAAGGGAAGAGTTGCTCAGGAATATGACAAATGACAGTTACCTAATTGAGTATTTTCATTGGCATGTGAAAAAGTTGTCATAGTTCTTTAAAGAACTTGTCTCTTTAAGAGACTATATGTTGGTGTGTTGACCATATTAAATGTAACTAGTTTAGGACATCAGATTGATTGCAGCTATTTTCTGAAATAGTTTCTGCCTTTACAGCTCAGTTGTTTGAAGGGTTTTTGTTTTGGTGGGTGACTGAATCACATATATTGAGAGGTATCCTGTTTGTACATTTTCTTTGTAATTATAAAGTCTTTAACCAGGCATTTTATTTCTGTTTATTAAAATAAATCAGAAGAAAATGTGTCATAGTTTACTATATGTTATATGAAGAGAAAGTTCTTTTGGGGATCATAGTTTTATCATAGTAATAAAAAATTATCAGCAGTAAAAAGATAATCTTATCTCACTTTTATTATAGTTTATAGCATTACGACATACTTTGTTAGTTTTTTTAGTAGGTAAATACTACATAGATTGCTTTAACATATGCTTTGCAGTTGTTGAAATACTGCTCATTTAAGTTCCTTCTTAGATGTGATTCAGAAGTGTACTTTTATTTAATGTATTTATATTTTCCTAGTTCAGTTATATTGAGCTTTTTTTTTTTTTTTTTTTTTTGAAACTGTCAAGGCAATTTAAAATACTCTTGCGTTCAATGACTTGAAATTGAACTCTGCACAGGAGAGAAAAATATGTCTTGTTTCTATATAGAGAACCAGGGAGGAAGAGGTTGACTTTGCCACCTTTGTAACTGATAATAACTTGAATTTTAGTCCCTGTTCCCCAGCCCCACTTTTTTCCTTTTCTGTTATTCCTAAAATGTAGAGAATTGGAGATCGATCCACAGATTTTCAGTTCATCTTTGACAGTAGCATGGTTTGTAACTTTTTTCAGTCCTGGGAGAGGCAGTGATGAGGGCACAGAGATAGCGTAGCACATTGTCTTTGAACCTTAATGGGAATTACTTCTTTTCAGGGAAATACAGGGATGGCCAATTTTGTCTATACATTTTAAGATTGTTTCTTATAGTTGTTAGAGAGTTTATGAGAAGCTTGAATTTCTTTCAGTAATCCTAAAGAACTGTTATAAAGAACTTATTTATCATAAGAAATATTCCTTATTGGGAAAAACTAAAATATATCAATTAAAAAGTTAAAAGTACTCATCATGCACTGATAGCTGCTCTTAATGTTTCCTTCTAGTCCCCCCCCCACCAGTGTTTATGGATGTAGCAAAATTGGAATTACGGTTTTTAAAAAAAATTACATCATGAGCATTGTTCCTTGCCATTTCATATTCTTTGCAGATATAATGTTTATAGTAATATATTTCATGCTGTCGAGGTATATTATAATTAACTAATCTGTTGGACTTGCCACTTTGCTTTCAGGAAATGTGTGTAATGATAGCATTAAGTGGCTTCAGAAGTTACTTTTTTAAAAGCCTTAAGTTACAAAATATTGTAACTGGGCATTGTGAAACCAAACTCTTACTTTTGCAATGTAGTTAATCTGAAATAAGCGTTTTATGTTGCATTGCAGTAGAAAATGGTTGTTAGGATGCAACGTGTGATTTTCGAATAATGTCAGAGTTGCATATTTCACGTATTAGTTTTTAGTGATTTAATATACTTAATTGAAACTTTTCATTCTATTCTAGGCTGTTTGGTTGTATGCTATTAATATGTGTGCGACGTTATGAGGGACACACTAAAGCTTCAAATTCATTCCTTCAAGTTATCTCAGTAGTTTGAAAGAATATAAAAATAAAAGTAACAGGAAATATAAACATACCAAGAAGACTAAAGACTGGTGCTAAAGAGGGTGCTTTTGGCTGAGGAGGCTATGGAATGTTTCAGGAGAGGAGGTAAAATTTCACCTGGCTCTTAAAGGACAGGTAGGATTGAAGTGGAGAACAGGTAAGGGAGTGGCATTCTAGACACAGGGAACAGTGTTCTTGAATGTAGGAACATTCTCTCTAATAGAGAAGGTAAATAATTCTCTATTAGAGAGAGCTTTTTATACCTTTGGTCTTAGCTTTTTCCGTTATCTGCCTCCATATTTCTGTTTTTAGTCCAGGTTTTCTTATCTCTATCCTGTACAGGCATTACATTATAGAGTGATATATTAATGTGGTAGATTGCTGTGATTGCTGCTGTCCTTCTTTTCCCTTCATTTTCAGATGTTCTTTTTTCTTGACTTTGACTCTCCTTAGGTTTTTGGAGAAGAGGGGTATCTTACTGCCTAACTTTTTAACTATTGTTTATCTGTATGCTTAATTTGGCTTTTTATTTTTTTTGGTTTTCCTACCACATTTGGATTTTACTTAGCTTTTATTATGAAGCCATGTGTTTCCATTTTTTTCTGTATGTGTAGGTGATTGTATGGGCTTATGAATTGATCAGGAGCATGGAGAAAGAGGTACATCTGAATTAGTGAGTGTGTGAATTCTTGAGCTGATGGGCCTAAGCTCTAAAGGATAGATTAGTTGTCAGCATATTCTGGTCTAGATAGTATGGCATAGTTTTTACCAGTATGCCTTCTTTTCCCCATCTTCCCAGTTTGCTTTTTACTCTAATGGCTTGAAAAAGTATAGGTTAGGTTGGAAGTGAGAGAACAAAAATCTGCTAATTTAACTCTGAACAAGGAAGGCTTTAGGCTGATGTTTGAAAAGTGTGTTCCATGGAATACTGGTCTCCTGAGATAGTCTGAGAAAAGAAGGGTTCTGTAGTCCAGGAAGTTCTGCATACTCGTTTTATGAATTCAGGATGTGTTGCCATATTAAGTCTCCAGGATTTGCAGTTAAGAAAGTTAACTTGGTTTAACTGAGCATTTTCTGAAATTACTTGGTTAAGGAAATATGTTTTTTCTTTCTTTTATTCTTGGTACTAGTTCTGAGGATATGTTACGGGAAATTTTAGGGGATTGTTAAAGACCTGTGTATCCTTGGGTGGAGGCAGGTTTAAACAATAATTGTTTGGGAATCTTAATTTTGAATGAGAATGCTGGCTCAAGTCAAATCAAAGTACCCCTTGGAAAAAAAAAAAAAAAAGTTACATTATTCCACTTAGGTTGGGCTTCAGGTTTCAATTGAAAGGAAGCAAGAAAACTGTCCTTGTCTGGCTTTCATTAAATAACAATTCAGCCAAATGATTTCAGTAATGAATTTTGTTTAACTCATATGCATTTGTTATTTAAATAAAAATTAAGATGTGCTGTTTTTTTAAAAATATAATTCTCTAAATAAAAAAATTAACATAGAATCCTGCCAGCTTAAACATCAAACTGAAACTTACTTTAAAATAGGTATATACAGTGAAATATGCTCATGTTGTAACTCATGCCTGGTTTACATCTAAATTTTTTAAATTTGGGAATGACTGAATTGTGAGGTGAAGAGGAATTAGTAAATTTTGGAAAGAAAAATACTTATCTTTGTTAGGTCATTTAAACAAACATTAAGATGCAATTTTGTGAGATCTGTCAGTAACACAGGTTGAGTGTTTTCTGTGAACTTAGATTTTAATCTATTAATAGAATATATTATCTCCCCTCATTCAGTTATATCATAAAGTTTTGGTGACCTTTGTAGCCTTTATAAAAGGGAAGTCTAAGGGTGGATAGTAGAATAGCATTTTATTTGGAAGGCCCTAAAGATTTTTGTAAAAAAAAAAAATGGTTCTTATTAAAAAAAAACCCTGTAATTCTGCAATTTTAAAACGGGCGTGGATTTTAGAGATCGTAGACCCATTCTTCATTATATATGTAAATGTCGTTCCTTTACAAAGGATATGAATACATTTTATAGTTTGGAAACTGCTGCTTTCAGGCATGTTAGATCATTTGGCTCTTGGGACAGAAATATATTTAAGTTACATTATTAACAAGTAAGAGTACCTTTGGGCCTGATCCCCTCTAAGCAGAATAATGTCATGACTGATAATTGTGTAATGTGGCTACCTTCTGTTGTGAATAGTCTTAATTAATTTAAATCTGTTTTGTTGCTGGAAGTATCTACCCATGGTATTTTAAACTCTTCCTCCAAATAAGAATACAAACAAGCATCTAACGCACAGTCATATTATCATTAAATTGATGTTAGACCAAAGACAAAGGCTCTCCTAGGTAGTGTCCATTAGCATTTTCCAGCAGGGTGAATCTAGGTCTAGGAACAATTCACTGAATATTTGCCTAAGGGTTTTCACTGTCCATGTTTTACACAATATAAATAATTTAAAATCTTTTTTTTTTTTTTTTTTAAAGAGATGGGGTTTCACCCTGTCTAGGCTAGAGTGCAGTGATGCTATCATAGCTCACTGCATCCTCTAACTCCTGGGCTCAAGTGATCCTCCTGCCTCAGCCTCCAGAGAAGTAGGACTGCAGGGGTGAGCCACCATGCCTGGATAATTAAAAAAATTTTTTTTTTTGGTAAGAGACAGGGTCTCATGATATTGCCCAGCCTGGTCTTAAACTTAAGGCCTCAAGTGATCCTCCTGTGTCAGGTGTCAGCCAGTAATTTAAAATGTTTTGTTAAGAGTAGTCTCTTTATTTCCCCACTTCGTTATAGATCTGAGTCATTTGCTTTGGAATAATGTGATAAAAGTCTAAGATAAAGGATTGCTAGACTAATATTTAGACATGTTTGTGTTGATGTTCTGTACAGGTTGTAGTTTTATAGGCTAGAATAGACTAAATTTTGAAGGGTGATTAGTTAAGAATAGACTAAATTTTGAAGGGTGATCTGAAAAGACTTTATATTGTTCTTTTGTAAATCTTGAGTAAAAGAAAATAACCAAACAGGGTAGTGAGTAGAGCGATAAATGAATCCCTTAAGAGAATGATAGTAATAAAGGCAGGTGGAAGTAAGATCAGAGTTAGAAAATCTTAGATTTGTTTTAGGTTATAGGAAAATTGATTTATTTTACATGTTGGTAAAAGGCACAAGAGGCTTATTTTAACATTTTACTTTATCAAAGTGAAACTTTTTCATTTGATTTTTAAATTGGAACACATTAACTGAATGGCATAGGATATATCATAGTGATGTTGTTTAGGTACATGGTAACTGCAGATAGGTCTCAAGTTGACCACATTTGAATGTTACATTGTTACTTCGTAGATATTTAAAGACAGATGGCTTGAAGCCTGAGAAGGGGGAAGGAGTGAAAGTATAGGAGCAAGTGGTGGTAATTTAAGAAGATCCTCAAGTAGAAGCCTGATTTTGTGATTTCAGAGTCTCTTTGATTGTTAATGTTACTATTATTAAATGACAGGTACATATATCCTAACAGTATAAATATGAACCAGAAAAATAGCGTAAAAATGAACCACAGGCCGGGCGCAGTGGCTCATGCCTGTAATCCCAGCATTTTGGGAGACCGAGGTGGGCAGATCACGAGGTCAGGAGTTTGAGGCCAACATAGTGAAATCCCGTCTCTACTAAAAATACAAAAATTAGCTGGGTGTGGTGGCACGTGACTGTAGTCCCAGCTACTGGGGAGGCTGAGGCGGGAGAATTGCTTGAACCTGGGAGGTGGAGGTTGCAGTGAGCTGAGACCACGCCATTGCACTCCAGCCTGGGCAACAGAGTGAGACTCCTCTCATAAAAAAAAAAAGAATGAACTACAAAAGGTGTAGCATGCCTTGCACTTTTAAAATGCTACCTATAAGGATATTTTGTTATGAACTTAAGATATGCACATACACATTTATATAACTCAACAATTGAAAGTTTCATGAAATAATACTTGTCTGTACTGCCGATGATGCAGTACACTATTTTTCTATTCTATTTCATTTTTAAAGAGGTTGGTTGTGATTGATAATATTGATTTAGTGGCTTGTGTGCTGTGCAGTCTCAGCAAAACTGATGTCGACTCCTGTAATTTAGTTTTCAACAAACTTTTTTTTTTAATCCAGCTCTTTGCTGGGTGCTGGGGGGATACAAAGATGGATAAGACATAGTCTAGTGCTCAAGGAGCCACACAATGGCATGGAGAGTAATGAAAATAGAAGCTGCAATGCTCTAACTGCTCTAACAGAGGCATGCCCAGCCTGAGATGGAAGGGGCCACATCATTTCCTAGCAGGAAGATGGCAGTTTCTTCTAGGTTCACAGATTACTACTGCATATAATCTGATAATCACTCTTACGATGGGCTTACCTTGATGGGAAAGTTAGTTTTTTACCTAGATTTTATAAAAACTAAACAATATCAAGTTTACTTCAAAATAAGATACTTTTGAGCTTTTAGCTTTACTGGCCAATTTTGTTAAAAAGTAAATATTAATCTTGGCACTTTGGGAGGCTGAGGTGGACAGATCATGAGGTCAGGAGATTGAGACCATCCTGGCTAACACAGTGAAACCCCGTCTCTACTAAAAATAGAAAAAATTAGCCGGGCGTGGTGGCGGGCGCCTGTAGTCCCAGCTACTCGGGAGGTTGAGGCAGGAAAATGGTGTGAACCCGGGAGGCGGAGCTTGCAGTGAGCCAAGATCATGCCACTGCACTCCAGCCTGGGCAACAGTGTGAGACTCTCAAAAAAATAAAATAAAATAAAATAAATGTTAATTATATAGGTAATCTTTAAAAAAATTAAATTTTACAAATGAGTAATATTTTCCTAAATATGTCATAGGAACTAGCTTTAATATTATTATTGGAGAAATTCTTCTTTCCTGACCTTTTCCTCCCTCGGTATTGTGACTTATTAAGAAAGGTAAAGTCAGGTAGAAGTTTAATAATAAAAATATATTTGATTATTTGTACAGATGGTCAATTAAACTGTAAAACCATTAACTTTTAAATAATGGAATAAAAGATGGATACTTAATTATCCAACACTTAAAAATGATTTTTTTTTTAAATTGCAACTTGTGTATATTCTGTATGTTGACTTTTTAATCTCACGGTGAATTCACAATAATACTGAATCTAGAAGTTAATAGATTAGTTGCATATTATCCAAAAAACATAAAGCATGACATTTCTATAGAATTTAGTTTCTGTAAGTTACGCAATTGTTACAGGTTTTTCCTGTGAAGGATAGGCTACTACATCAGGTTGAAGAAGCTAATGTCGGAGTGAATGTGGTGGTTGCCTTAGAATGATTTTGCCGGCAGCAGTGAAAAATGTTTTCCTTATAGTTCTTGTGCAGCAGGCCATGGAGTAAAGCACATTTTTATAATAAAGGTGATGAATTTAATCGCAAACTGGCAGCCAAATGGAAATTGCAGACCTTGATACTGGGAGAAAATTGCCTATAAAGCAACTCTTGAGAGAACAGGCTTTAAATTTATCCACCCATTTCGACATTGAGGAGAACATTGGAATCATAGGGTATTTTGCTTGGCCTGCTTAGTTCAGATGAATGACACTTGAGTATTCTATTTAAGTGTTAGAGATGGTTTAAAGTTAAGTTTTATACATTAAAGCCTTTAGCACATGCATTTTTTTATTTTATAAAGTATTTAAGATTTTGCTGGTTTTTAACATTTTAGTAGATGATATGCCTAATGAAATCCATTTGCCACGTTTCTAGTCATATGTCGTGTATTTCATGTTTCTGCTGTATATATGAGGAACTGCAATCTTAAAGGATATAGAATATTGTGGGCTTATAATTAACACTATTGACAGAATGTTTGTCATATAAATGATCAGTCTTTACTGTTTTCTATTGTATTTAAGCCATTTATATTATAATATTTAAACACAGAATGGTAGAAAATTTCTATTACAGGAAAATCTGGGTTTTTGTCATTTTTTACTCTAAGTGACTAATGTTTGTAATTTCTAGGAATAACCAAACCCATGATTCAGTACACACTATTTAAAGTGTTTAATCCAGAATTTAGGTGCATTGTAGTGTGTATTTTCAGATGCCTGTTCCGTCCTGCAGTATACATGCTTGTTAATGGATAGCTAATGTCCAAGTTCAGAGAATTATCTGTGGCTATTGGAAACATTTACCCATCCAAGCAAGGTAAATGTTTACAATGTAAAAATGCTGATGTAAAATATAAAAATAACATTTCTCATTATACTTATTGAAACTACTGGGGTTTAAAGGGAAAGAAGTGTTAACTTGTAGAAGGTTATTAGATTTTGCTTCCATCCACAACCCTGATTCTTTGACTGTATTTTTGGGTAGCATGGTAAATTACGTAATAAGGGTATAGCTGTGGTAGATCTTTGTTCTCTTTAGGTATAGAATTGTAGAAGTTTTAGTTTAAAGCAAGTATGAGAGCTTAATATTTTGATGGAGAAAGCAAGAAAAACGTTTTACAAATTCTCTATTCAGGGAACAACTTATCGAGGTGGTCATGAGACTGAAGGTATGGAAAAGGAAGAAATGGCCAGGTGCAGTGGCTCACACCTGTAATCCCAGCACTTTGGGAGGCCGAGGTGGGCTGATCACTTGAGGCCAGGAGTTCAGGACCAGCCAGGCCAACATGGTGAAACTCCATCTCTACTAAAACTACAGAAATTAGCTGGGCGTGGTGGTGTGTGCCTCTGTAGCAGGAGAATCTTGAACCTGGGAGGCCAAGGTTGCAGTGAGCCAAGATCACGCCATTGCTTTCAAGCCTGGGTGACAGAGCCAGACTCCGTCTCCATTTAAATAAAATAAAAAAAAAAAAGGAAGAAGAAATAGAAGTATTCCTTTTCTTGCTAAAGCAAGAACCAGTAAATTGTATCTTTTTCATTGAAAGTAGTTCCATCTAAATTACTTTAAGAGCCTGACTTTTTGGAGAATGATTACATTCATAGGAGAAGAGCATGGAATGTTAGAGATAAATTTGAATGTTTAGCCATCTCTAAATTTCCATGGAGAGGAGAGTTCAAAATAAATCAACTCTTTAATTCCCTTATTGGTGACATAGATACTTGGCCATTTGTTTTATTTGGCTGAAGGAAACTGTGGCAAGTTGAGAATTCGGAGGTAAAGCCTTTGTGAGAGAGATGATGTAGTTTAATTATTTTAACTCTAGTTCTCCTGATCCAGGAAAGCTTTATTTTTACTTTCAGATGAAAACTAAAATTTGTTGCAATTTAACGTGTAACATGAAGCTAGAATAAGGTATAAACGTAAGCTATATATGTATATAATTTAAATGATATAAGTGATGTATGTATACATATAGTACTTATGTTAAAATTCTACTGTTTTTCTGTAACAGGCTGTAAATTTAGTGTATTGATTATCAAAGTATAATTAGCTGAATATAATTATTTGTTTATGAGATGATACTAAATTCAGTTCCCATAGATACTGGTGGTGATTTACTTTTTAAAAAGAGATTTTCTTGTTACGTGCTTAAATCCACACCCGAAATGTAGCCATAATTTAGTTCAAGATTGTTTATGCCACAGTCTGAAAAACACCTGAAGTAATTGAGATTTTTGAGTGGTTGTGAATGGATTTTAGAATCATGTGTTGAACAGTGACATCACTAAATTAGCCATAGTAATGTTAGTGTTTCACATTGACAGTTTCAGGTGTGATGCTTTTCAGTTTTTTGTTTTTGTTTAGATAACTATTTTAGGGTTTGAGTTATAGTTATGCAAATTTACATTACAGTAATGCAAATATACCTTCCAAATTTGTGTCAATATGTATTAGAAGCTAAAATGCCCTCCCTTCCCATCTCTGTTTCCCTCAAATTATTCATTTGTGGTTAAACTAATTTTAAACTCCGGAAAAGTGGTTAAGCCAAAAAAGGTCAGATCCTGGAAGAAAAAGCTCTGACCTTTTAAAAAGAGTGTTGGAAAAGTATTTGACGGTCATTTTCATAAGCTAAATGTACTGTGAGGTTTGTGTTTGAGTAGCTTTTAAGGTTTTCTGGATTATGTGGTCGAATTTTAAGGAGGAACTTAGTAAAAATGAGTTGGGAAAGTTAAGCTGTTACATTCTACCTTCCTTTTACTATGTATAGTAGATCTACATGGGAGAAGTCATTTGCAAACAGCATTTGTTAGGTGTCTTTTCTAAGTATTTTTTATGCCTATAAAGTCTGGGAAAAGACCATTTTCAGATTTCAGATAAATAATTATCAGATCAGTAGATACTATCTTTCAGATCTATCAGAACACAGTATTTCCAGAATATATAATTTTACATCACAGTCATCATTTATAATGATATTGAGGACCAGTACTATTATTATTTTAAAGAGAAAGATATATATACACATACACATAAAGTCATGCATTGCTTAAAGACAGTGATTCTGATAAATGCATCATTATGCTATTTCCTTCTTTTGCGAACATCATAGGGTGTACTTGCATAAATCTAGATGGTATAGCCTACTACACGCCTCAGCTATATGGTATAGCCTTTTTTGTTCCTAGGCTGCAAACTTGTACAGCATGCTACTGTACTGAATACTGTAGGCAGTTATAACACAATGGTATTTGTGTAAACATAGAAATATTCTAAACATAGAAAAGGTACAGTAAAAATATGGTATAAAAGATAAAAAATGGTATACCTGTATAAAGTACTTGCCATAAATGGGGCTTGCAGGACTGGAAGTTGCTCTGGGTGAGTCAGTGAGTGAGTGGTAAGTGAACGTGTGAAAGTCCTAGGATACTACTGTGGATTTAATAAACATTATATTCTTAGGCTGCACTGAATTTATAAGAGATATTTTTCTTCAGTAATAAATTAACCTTAACATACTATAACTTCATAAACTTCTAAATTTTTTAAACCTTTGACTACAATTACAGCTTAAAGTACAAATACATTATACAGCTGTACAAAAATATTTTCTTTATATCCTTATTCTATAAACTCTTTTCTGTTTTTGAACATCTCTAATTTTTACTTCTGAAACCTTTTTGTTGAAGACAAACACACACATTAACCTAGGCCTACACGGGGTCCAGATCATCAGTTTCATCTTCTTTCCCCTCCACAGCTTGGCCCACTGCCAGGTCTTCATGGGCAAGGGCTGTATTGCTTACCAGTGTGTCTCCAGCACAGTGTCTGATACCATAGAAAGATAGGAACTACTGCATTAATAATAGCAGATTCTTGAGCATGTATTACATGCCAGACACCTACAAATATTTGTTGTTCAAGTGAAAGAATTTATTCTATCAAACTCAGAATTTTCGCTCTAGAATAATACTTCGTGGTTTTTTTTTTTTTTTTTTAAATGGAGTCTCACTCTGTTGCCCAGGCTGGTTTGCAGTGGCACGATCTCGGCTCGCTGCAACCTCCGCCTCCTGGTTTCAGGTGATTCTCCTGCCTCAGTCTCCCGAGTAGCTGGGATTACAGGTGCCCACCACCACACCCGGCTAATTTTTTTTTTTGTATTCTTAGTAGCGATGGGGTTTCACCATGTTGGCCAGGCTGTTCTCAAACTGCTGACCTCAGGTGATCCACCTATCTCGGCCTCCCAAAGTGTTGAGATTACAGGCATGAGCCACCGCGTCCTGAATCCTTTTTTTTTTTTTTTTTTGAAACAGAGTCTCACTCTGTTGCCCAGGCTGGAGTACAGTGGCTTGGCTCCCTGCAACCTCCATCTCCAGGGTGCAAGCAATTCTCATGTCTCAGCCTCCCGAGTAGCAGGTATTACAAGTGTGTGCCACCATGCCCAGCTAATTTGTGTATTTTTAGTAAAGATGGGGTTTTGCCATGTTGACCAGGCTGATCTCAAACTCCTGATCTCAAGTGATCTGCCTGCCTTGGCCTCCCAAAGTGCTGGAATTATAGACGTGAGCTAGTGTGCCTGGCCTAGAATAATCTTAGAAGTCCTCATGGATGAGTAAATATGGATGGCGAAAAGCTTAAATGAGAATGTCTTGTCTGATTTTCATTCCACTTTTAATTTTAATATACCATTTCCTTCCCCCCCATTGTATATGTCTCTACTTTTTTGTTCTTTTCTTTATTCATAGTTCTAATTTCTACTCACTGTCCCATCTTTTCCCTCTTCTCTATCTAGCTCTTACCATCTGTCATCACTGCTTTTCCCACTGTCATGATCACTCACTCTAGCAGCAACCAAATTTAACTTTGGGGATGGAGCAATAGTGCTGGAGAGGCCAAATGGTATGAATAAAAGAATACAGCTTTTGGAGTCAGCTAGATTTTCATCTTTATGTGGTCTTTGGTGAAAGTACTTAATCCCCAAATCTCTCTTTCCTAACTGTGAAATGAAGGTGAAAATATTACTTACCTGTAAGGGAATCTACCTGATAATACTGGAATAAAATGCTGACTTCCACTACAGAGTTCTTGGGGAGGCTTTTTATGTGGAAAGACATTAGACTTCGTTGCTCTGAGTTCTGGATTTGTATCTCCTAGCCATATAGACTGAATGACTGTAGAATCCAACATAATGCTTTTAATATTGGCATAACTTCCTTAGTTTAAGTTATATGATGACATGTAGAAACTCAATAAAAGTAAAATTATTCTTTGTGTTATGAAGTATGTTTAGAGGTTTCTTTTAAGAGGTCATATTTTGCTACTCTGCTTCAACTGTAGTTTTTGTTCATTTAGTTTGTTATAGAACTGGGACCATGTCTGTATTTGCACATGACTATATTCCTAGGGCCTTGGCCAGTGCCTGGTACATAGTAGGTGTAAAATACATAGTTGTTGAATGCATATATGAAAAAAATCATTATATTGTATCATTGATAAGACAGTTTTTTTTTTAAAACAAGTTATACTTTATTCAGGTCAGTTCAATTTTGTTAAGTTTTTACTTTTAGGAAATTAAAAAGCTTTTATTTTATGTTCTGAATATATTTTTACTAAATATGCTTTGAGTACAGGGTTAATTAGGACTGTGCAGGCTATGAATATAGGGTTTATGATAAAGCTCAGGAGTGGATGATTGCAGTCCTTTCGTGCAATCCTGGCAGGAGCAGCCTTTTCCTTATTGGCTTGGTTTTTTTCTTAAAGCCAAGACTAATCACATATTTAGATGCCTGTACATTTTATTTTCTCATGTGATGTAAGATACACTGGAAGAATTTAGCATTGATGTGATGAACATATGTTATTAGCAAAGTGTTCTAAACTTCTAAAGTCCAGAATAAAGAGACCAAGCCATTTGCATAAGAGCACTGTGCATTTATATTACTTTAAAGGGAAGAGGAGTAAGCTAGCTAAAATTGTCAAGCAGATACCATATTGATGCTTGAGTAAAGTTACAAGAAATGTTTTTGTAGCTTTCCATGTTTTTGTGCTAATAGTCCTAATATTTGTTCAAAAGGTGTTTTTTCTCCAAGGATGTAGATGTTACAAATATAGCAAAAGGCAAAAACAAAGCTATCTGCACTCTCAGTTAACATTCTAATGTCAACAGGCAATAATCAATAAACAAGTACAGTAACATATTAGGAAATATGAATTATAGAAATAAATTGAAGGGTAAAGGGGATCTGGGGTGTTCCTATGGATTGAGGCAAGTTGCCATTTAAAAATAGGAAGATCAAGGTTGGACTCCTTGAAAAACTGGAGCAGAAATCTGAAGGAGGTGTTCGTGTGAGCCGTACTGCTCTCTGGGGAATAGCTTTCCAAGGCAGTGAAAGAGTTAGTGCAAAACCTTGAGGGCAGGACTAACAATTCCTTGTGTGGACTGTAGCCAGGGACGGAGGTTAGGTTGGTTAAGGAGATTAGGTCAGAAGGGCAAAAAAGGTGAGGGCAAGGGGAGCCTGTGTGGATGCTGTAGTCTATTATTTATCTTTGTAAGGACCTGGGCTTTTATATCAACTGAGATGGGAAATCATTAGAGCAGTGGTTCTGGGCATCCTTTTAGGGAATCTGTGAAATCAGACTATCTTTGTGATAATAAGATGTTATTTGCCATTTTCACCACCATTTACATACGAATGTACAGTGGAGTTTTCCAGAGATTGTGTGCTGTGTGATATTGCAGCAGATTGAATTCAAGAGAAGAGAGAATCTAGCTGTCTTTATTAAAACAGACATTTAAAAGATTGCGAAAGTATAAAACTGACTTTTTCAGTAATTTATTTAGTTGGAAAATAGGTTATTTTCTGTAAAATGTGCATTTTTGGTTAATATGTAATAAGTTTATTAGTATTTTAAAATGAAAAAATTTAAACATTTTTAGTTTTAATTTCTAGTATGGTAAGTTTTATTAGACATAACTTTCATGAACAGGGATCTCTTTGGGCTCCTCCAGTTAATTTTTAGAGAGTGGAGTCCTGAAACCAAAAAGTTTGAACAGAGAGTGACATCTCACTTGGATTTCAGCGGGCTAACTCCAAAGAATAAAGAATAGACTGACCAAAGTAGTGGTGGAAGCAGGTAGACCGATTAGGTTAGGATTAGGTAGGAAATGATTGTGGTTAGAGCTGTAATGTTAGGGCTTGTGGTGGTGAAGTGAAATTGGGGATATAGTCTGAAAGTTGAGTGCACAGTATTTGCTAGTGGATGGAATATGAAGTGTGAGAAGGGACTTGACATTGTGTCATTGCCCGAGATCAGGAGGAACAGATTTTGGGGAAGGCTTAGGAGTTTGGTCTTGAATGTATCAGATAGGTTGAGAAGGGAGTTGGTGATAGGATATCAGTGTGGAGGGTTGGTCTGGAATGTCCATTACTAGGGTTTTTGTTGGATTGTATTAGTAATATATATTTTTAAAATATAGTATTTAGCTTCTATTCTAATCAGTTATACTTTTATAATCTCAACACAGAGTGCTGTATTCTGCATTGAAAAACTGATTGTTTGCTTTCCAAGAATGTTGTTATATGGTAGAATGTACATTTGAAGAGGCAGTAAAAAAGTAATAAATGTATATTTGCCAGTAGCATGACATGACTTAGATTTTCTGAATCTTTGTGAAGTAAACCAACTGTGGTTTAATTAAAGGAGATCATATTGCTTACCATATTAAAATAATGTTTTCAATACCAATTACTTTGACATTTGAAGGCACTGTGTAATATGTTGCTCTTGTTACAGACCAAGATATTTTTGCTGAAGTTTTATTTTTCGAATTCAGTGTCAGTGCTTGTTGCAGGTCCTTTTGGAATATTGTGTATAGTAGGTTGTTTCTTAAGCCTTTAAAAAACTCTTCACCGGGTATGGTGGCTCACGCCTGTAATTCCAGCACTTTGGGAGGCCAAGGCGGGTGGATTACGAGGTCAGGAGTTCAAGACCACCTGGCCAAGATGGTGAAACCCTGTCTCTACTAAAAATACAAAAATTAGTTGGCGTGGTGGCGGGTGCCTGTATTCCCAGCTACTTGGGAGACTGAGGCAGATAATGGCTTGAATCCGGGAGGCAGAGGTTGCAGTGAGACAACATTGTGCCACTACATTCCAGCCTGGGCAACAGTGCGAGACTCCATCTCAAAACAACAACAACAACAACAACTCCTCTTGGCTTTTTCATAGTATGAGAGAATTCTCTTGCAACACCTGTGAATGTCTTTTGACATGTATTTTCTTTCCTAAAAATGTCATAAAGTGACAGACATGTATTTGCTTTGTTTATGGAATTAAGATGATACTGAGGTAAACCTATGCTACATGATTATAAACCTTAGGTTCTTTCTGTATTGAACTTAGGTGAAATTTTGAATACAATCGAAAAGGTTAATTAAAAAACAAATAAATTATTACCTAGGAAAAAGCGGTTTACCCCCACCTCCTACACAGACATAACTCCTTCAGAATTTTTGGGGCATCTGTTTCATTTTCACTCTGAATTACCAAATTCCTTTTAAAGCCCTGAGGGATTTGGAACTTCAAGAGGGCGAAATACATAGGTACAGACCTTTCCCCACTTCTTCAAGAACAAGTGTGGAGGAATCTAATTACATGAGGTTTTGGTGTTTTACAAGGATGTAATTTAAAGTAAATTCTGGTGGCCAGTGGTAGTTTAAATTTTAGAATATGTAGTTCTGGCAGGAGTAGGATTGTCTCGCCTGGAGTTCTCAACCAGTCATTGAGTTTATACAGCCCTTGCCTGTAGGGGGTCAGTACAGAAGGAGCACAAAATGGAATTCTCTGTAAGAAGATAAGGAGATGCATTTTAGGGCAGATAGAAGCCATAAATGTGATGTGGTCTAACGTGCTCATTTTGCAGATGAAGAAAATGAGACCCAGAAGGTTCAGTTCGAAGGCACACAGCTCAGCTTAATCATGCCGGCGAAACAGGAGTAAAATCCAGGTTGTGTAAACTCAAGGCCAGTGTTTTTGCCTTACCACATGTATTAGGAGGATAGGCTTTTTATAGAAAGGTCATTGTTTTGGATTGTAATCTTTCTCCACCTTCTTTAGGGAAGGTTCAAAGTGTGTGTGTTTTCTTTTAAAGCAGTATATTAAAGAAAATCTCATTAAAATGTATAGATAAAGTTTACAAAGCTTTTGCAAGGAAAGTCATCTGTAGTTGAGGTTAACAGATCTTTTATCTGTGGATATTTGTTTTGGAGGAGAGTAACAAATATATTAAGCACTTATATTTAACATATATTTTGGATGATTAGTAATGATTGCTTATTTGAAGAAAGCAAATGTGTATAATTAAAATTTTAACAACATTATTTAAACTGTAGAAGATATTATTTTGAGTGATTTTTTTTTCCCCTCAGTTTTATCTTTTTTCACAGCTTTCATACTTTGTCACAGTTATTTCTCCCCTTCCCTCATTAGAATAACCCCAAAGTCCAAAGCAAACACTTTTTAATTATTATTATTATTATTTTTGAGATAGGGTCCTGCTCTGTCACCCAGGCGAGTGCAGCGGAGTGATCATGGACCACTGCAGCCTCTACTTCCTGGGCTCAAGCGATCTTCCCACCTCAGTCTTGAGTAGCTGGGACTACAGGCGCACCACCACACCTGGTTAATTTTTGTAGAGATGGGGTTTGCCATGTTGCCCAGGCTCACTTTTTAAATTTTAATTCTTTATTTTGAAATAAATTTAGATTTACATAACAGTGGAAAAAAATAATGTGGATGTTAACTCATATAATCATAGTATAGTTATGGGAAGCAGGAAATGAGTATTGATAACAGTGCTATCACTAATCTGCAAATCTTACTCAAATTTTACCTGTTTTCCTACTCAGTTGGTTTTTCTGGTCCAGGATTCCACATTGTATTTAGTAGGGATGTCTGTTTCATTTCCTCCAATCTGTGGCCATTTCACATTCTTTCATGAGCTTGACACTTTTGAAGAATGCTAGTTATTTTATAAAAATGTTCTTGAATTTGGGTTTGTTTGATGTGTTCTCATGGTTATAATGAGGACCATTTTTGGCAAAATAATCACACACAAGTGCTGTTGTGCCCGTCTCAGTGGATCATGCTGTGGAGTATATGTCTTTTTTTTTTTAGATGGAGTCTTGCTCCGTTACCCAGGCTGGAGTGCAGGGGCGCCATCTCGGCTCACTCCAGGCTCCGCCTCCTGGGTTCATGCCATTCTCCTGCCTCAGCCTTCTGAGTAGCTGGGACTACAGGCGCCCGCCACCACGCCCAGCTAATTTTTTGTGTTTTTAGTAGAGACGGGGTTTCACTGTGTTAGCCAGGATGGTCTCGATCTCCTGACCTCGTGATCCGTCCACCTCGGCCTCCCGAAGTGCTGGGATTACAGGCGTGAGCCACCGAGCCCGGCTGTTGTGGGGTACATGTCTTAATACTGGTGATATTAACTTTGAGTAGTTGGTTAAGGCGATGTCTGTCAGATTTCTCCACTGTAGTTTCTCCTTTTTTCCTTAGTAATTAATAAATGCCTTACAGGGGAGATACTCTGAAACCGTACAGCTATCCTTTCATATTTTTGCTCACTAATTTAGCATTCATTGAATGATTTTTGTTTGCATTGATTGTTACTAATTAAAATTCTTTTAGGAAGATCTATCCCCTTTCCCGCTTGTATTTATTTATTCAGTTATTTATATCAATCTTTTCTTATGGGTTGTAATTCATTACTATCACTATATAAGTAAAAACTTTTAAGAAAAGTTTCTGAAAAGTTAATACATTGAGATAATTCAAAATTCAGAGACTCGTAAGAGTACATTTTCTTCTATCCCTGTTATCTTGGGTACTCGTTTCCATTGCTAAGAGTTTATTTTTATTCTTTCAGAAATATTAAAGGATTGGGAAAAGAGTTGTTAATAATAATTGCTGGATTCTCAGGTATTTCTTTTTACCTGGATTCTGATGATATCAAACCAGCTTGCTGTTGCATCTTCTTCGGATATTCATTAAAATGTTACTTAACTAGTTCGCCGTTAGATTTAAATTTACATTTTAATACAGTGAATATTATATATAGATGGGGACTGGCTTCCCCTGAGTATCCTAAGAAACGACATGACCAGAAGACCACATTTTCTATTAAATAAATAATAGTTACATATTAACGTGTAAAACTGAACAGGTTTAAAAGTAAACTCCTTTTTGGTAAGTTAAAACAAAAGTCAGTTTAAATGAGAAAGGCTGCCTATCCAATTAAGTAACTGGTTTTTCAAAAGTGAATGAAGGCCCTCCCCACCAAGTCCCCCGCTCTGTTCTGTTCTTTTCAGTGACCTATTTTACTTTCTGTGTCTACCGGCAGTATCCGTTTATTCATTCAGGATGTCACTTTAGGAACCTAGACCTGGAGTTCATCCACAGAACTGTGTTCTGTTAAAATGGAGTGAAAGAAAAGGGCTAAAAAGACTTTTTTTCACACACTATTAAAACAGTGAACATACTGGTCTACACTTATTATAGTACAGCCAGCAATACATCAAAAGGTGGCTTGTTCCATTTTATTTCCATTGTCTAATTACCGTTTCTTAAAATGAATTTTAAGAGTTTCTTATGCCAGGAAATCCTCTATGAAACTCTAAGTAAAGCTGGTTAGACTAGCTATGACTTGGTCCAGTTTCTTTTGTTTTTCTGATTTACCTTTTGTTTATTTTTATTGATACATATTTTACATATTTATGAGGTGCATGTGTTTTTTTTTTTTTTTTTGCTACATACATAGAATGTGTAATGATTAAGTCAAGAGTATTTGAGGTCTCCATCACATTGAGTATTTATTATTTCTGTGTGTTGGCGATAATTCAAGTTCTCTCTTCTAGCTACTTTGAAATATACAATGTATTAGTTAACTGTAGTCACTCTAATCTGCTGTTGAACAGTAGAATTCATACCTTTATCTAATTATATGTTTGTACCTATTAACATACTTCTCTTCATCTCTTCTACTCATCCATCCTTCCCAGCCTCTGGCATCTATAATTCTACTCTGCCTTTATGAGCTGACTTTTGTAGCTTCCCTGTATGTATGATTGAGGACATAACGATATTTGTTAATTCTTTAATCACTGAGCATTAGTTGTTTTTTTTTTTTATTTTGAGGGGACAGTAAAAAGGGTATTGTAGTATATCCTCCTTCAGATTCTGGCGAAGACCAGTTGAGTCATGTAAAAAATAACTAGATTGCTTTATTTTTAGAGTTGGGAGGCAATGAATTATAACATCTTTATTATGCTACTGTTTTTATATAGGCAGTCCCATGCTTGCAGTGTTTTGATGTAAGCTTTCTGCTTTCTACTCTCCTAATAGGTGATTATTGTAAGAAAAATTTATATAATAACATGAAAGCTAAATAGTCCTTGTAAATTCATCTCCCAGAGACAATTACTGTTAATAGTTGTATCTTTTTTGACTTTGTTGTGTCTACCAAAAAAAGTATACTTAAATATAAATTTGATCATATGGTAGAGGTTCTTTTCTATAACCCCAGGAACGTGTGCAACTTACTGTTAGGTACTTCTGTAATACAGAACTGCTGCTGAGAGCAATCAGGGAAATTGATTAACATTGTTACAATGTTTTTGCTGTTTTGTATTTTTGCATGTGAAATTTATCGCCAATTGTGGACAATTGTTAGTTTTGGTAGTACAAAGAGGAGTTATGATTAATTTAATTTTGTAGTTTTTGTTTTTGGACTTAGGATTGTGAAGTACAGAGTACAGTTTAACCCCTGGAATAAGGTTCCATCTAGAGAATTACTGATAGCTTGGGTTTTTTTTCTTGCCAGTTTGAAAGCAGTTGCTTTGAAATTAAATCAGATTTATTTGGTTGTTAGAGTAAGCAAACATATTTCACTTAATAGTCTGTACTCTAGGCCAGGCGCAGCGGCTCACGCCTGTAATCCCAGCACTTTGTGAGGCCGAGGCGGGTGGATCACCTGAGGTCAGGAGTTCTAGACCAGCCTGGCCGACATGGTGAAACCCCGTGTCTACTAAAAAAAAAAAAAAAAAATACAAAAATTAGCTGACCATGGTGGCGGGCACCTGTAATCCCAGCTACTTGGGGAGGCTGAGGCAGGAGAATCGCTTGAACCCAGGAGGCGGAGGTTGCAGTGAGCTAAGATTGTGCCATTGCACTCCAGCCTTGGTGAAAAGAGTGAAACTCCATCTCAAAAATAAATAAATAAATAAATAATACATACTCTAGTAACTTGCTTTTTAATCTAGTTGCTGTCTGTACCTTGTGAACTTGGCCTCTTAAAAAGAGCACAGTGAAGTTAAATTCCATGGGTTGTTCTCAGCTCAAAAATAACTTTAAAACTTTCTCTGTATTTAGTCAAGCCTTAATAAAAATTTATTTCTTTTTACAGAAGAGATTGTTGTTAACCCTAAATTCATAAGGTTACGTACCAGCCACCTCTTTATGAAGTGGCAGTTCTTCAGTTTTAAATAGATTACTAATATTATTGTTTTAAGATTTAATGAGTATTATCTAAATAAAAATGAGTAATTTGTTATTAAGACCTAAAATAACTAAATCTTACTTTGCTGTTTGTGTTAGTGTGCTACTTTAATGTCTAGCAAGAGGTAGGGATTGCAGACAGTGTGGAAACACTGGAGCCTATTTAAGCTTCAGATGAAAGCAGTCATTTTAACTTACCTCATAAAATGTATTTTATGTGTATCAAATTATGTATGTGTTTATATATACTTGTCGTTTTACTGACAACTAAGATTTTCCATAAGTTAATGGAAAATGTCAAAAAGCACAGTTATGGTCAAACGACACAATGACCTTTTCATTCCTTTATTAGCTCCTGCTCTAGTACAATGATAAGGCAGATTTTGTTGATGGATTCAAATGTACAAAGAAACAGCAGATACCCAGTGAAAAAATATATATGTCTATAACATCAGCATTGCACGTTGAGCAATTGAATCAGCTACCACAACACTAAGTATAAGATGCATTTTATGTGAGTTTTTCTTCAGTGTTTTAAAACTGTTTTTTTTTTTTACAAATCCTGAAAGTAATTCTTTGGTGCATTTTGGCTTTGAATTTTACTTTACATTAATATTTTGTTGCTTATGATTGAGTTAGTAAATAGTTTTCATGTTTCATTTCCTAATTTTGATTTTCTTAGTTTAAATTTGCTGAAAAATTTCTAAACCAGAAAGTAATGTAGAGCTGTATTTGATTCTTTGGCTTTCCAACATTGCAGTATTGATTTTATACACAGCCTTAGCTATGTATTTATATATTTTATGAAATGACTGCTCAATGCTGTAATTTAGATTTCTCACCCCATTTTTTTTTGTTCTCTTAACAGTTTTTCCTGTTGTCCTTAATTCCAGTGTTCTATATTCCAGAGTGATTGATCTGTTAGTTAAATCCAATAATTCATATATATGTAATTGGATTTAACATATATATGTATAACATATATGTATAACATATATAACTTAAATACGTGTGTGTGTGTGTGTGTGTGTATATATATATATATATATATGTATTTTTTTTTTGAGATGGAGTCTCACCGTGTCACCCAGACTGTAGTGCAGTGGCACGATCTCAGCTTACTGCAGCCTCTGTCTCCCGAGTTTAAGCAATTCTCCTGCCTCAGCCTCCTGAGTAGCTGGGATGACAGGTGCCCGCCACCACACCTGGCTAATTTTTGTATTTTTAGTAGAGATGGGGTTTCGCCATGTAGGCCAGGCTGGTCTTGAACTCCTGACTTCAAGTGATCTGCCTACCTCGGCCTCCCAAATTGCTGGGATTACAGGCGTGATCCACCACGCCCAGCCCAGTAATTCAGATATTAAAAGGATGTGTACAAAAGTAGCAGAGTGCACGTACAATAATTTGGATACAGTAAAAGAGTAGTGGTAATGGAAAAGCCAAAGACAAACATGAGCTGAGGCTGTTGAAACATGAGACATAAGAATGACTTTAAAACCTCTTAGTGAAATCCATAGTTGGGTGAATTAAGGGGAAAGAGAAAGGAATAAAGGTCACATAAAACAGAACTGTGCAGTGACATCGGAGCAGAATTAACTGACAGTTGAGCCTTAGTTTGGAAAATAAAAAAAAAATCAAGATAATTAAAGCAGAGAAATGTGACGAGGCAGTAAGTAGTAACAGGTTTTCAGGCCTAAACAAAAAATAGTTTTCAGCATAGTGAAATTCGAAAAAAAAAAAAAAAATTCAAAGAATTGTAGAAAATGGGAGGAGCCTAAATGCTGTAAAGGCAAATACTCCCGAAAGCTGAAAAATGTATATTCTAAACTTGATGGCATAACCTGTAGATTCCTAAACAGATTATTTCCTATTTAAACTGGTGGCTCCAGAAGGAGGTTCTGGTCCCATTGTAGCTTGGGATTTCATCAAGTAGTAGATAAAGATGTGCCTATATTTTGGGATCTGGGCCAAAGAAATCTGTGCTCTATAAAATTGCAGTTGGATTCTTGACTCGGAGACTATTCATCCTTAAAGAATATCAGCTGATAGATTAATATCAGTCTGCTGAAGGGATATGTGTAGCAGAAAATAACCAGTAAAAAAATTGAAATCTTCTGTTGGTGTCTAAACAAACAGTTGTGGAATTATGGAATGGTAGAGACTTGTCTTAACACCATTAGCAAAATGTCAGCAGTGTGCTGTGTTTGCTAAGGAAGTAAAGATATTCTTAAACATCATCAACTCTTAAACAGTGATTATGGACGGGGCAGGGTTTGGGACTAGAATTTGATAGCCTCGGTTGGCTTACCCATTGATCGTTGTGGAATGTTGTGTACAGTATAGGGTTTTGCATATTAAAAGGGACCTAGACAAATCAGAGTGCATCTAAACAAGTGGGAGGGTATAAAACCATGTCATTGGTTTAGGGAAGAGGACACTTAGATATTTTAGAATTTTTCAAATGTTTGTGGGGCTGCTGAGTTGTGGCCAATGGTAGAAATTTTAGGAGAGCAGATTTTGGTTTATTAAAACAAATTTATAATATTTAAGATCTTTAGAGATGTCTAAAAATTTCTCTTGATATTGGGGATGTTTAGATAGAAAATACATGCCTGGGGTTCATGTTGGGAGAGTTTTTGTACTACGTGTGATTAAGCAAACGATTCTGAACTTTTAGTTCTCTGAACAACTGCTGCGGGTTGTTGAAGGTAGTGCGGTTGGTGGTGGGGCATTTGAGTGTTGTAATGTTTGATACAGCAAAATAGTGTGTACAACATATTAGTTATGAAGCATTCCTATGTTTCATGAGAACACCTGTGAAGCTATTACTTACAAAAGGACTAAAGCATTTCCCAAACCCGTACTCGTTGCATGTTTCCATAGTAGTTTGGCTATAATTGTATCCTCCTGCTAGGATAACATTCCCAGAAACTCTGATTGCCACGACTTACAAATGGAAAGTTTTAAAGACAAAACTTTTAAAAACAGGATTGTGGAGAAAAAGAATAAATGGGGCTCTTGCATACTAAGATTGGAAACCAGTGGATTCAGTTCATTCATTGAGTAAGTATATGAAGCACAGACACAGAGAGGTTGTAAGAAAGAGACTTGTCTAAAATCACGGTTACTGTTAGAACTGGAATCAGAACTTGTTCTGACTCGAGTGTTCCGAATAACACCAGGAAGTGCTGATGATTTTCTGCTTTTTTCCCCTGTTTTTAAAGGTAGTACATAGTTCGCCAAACTCAACAGCGAATAAGATTGTAAAGTCCTTGAGGACTGGAACTATGTCTTAGTCACCTTCTCATTCCCATCATTACTATCTTATACATTAATTTGTGTTCTGTTATGAAATTGAGTGATATATCTTAGAGACTGAAAAAAATCATGGTAGAAAGACTTCTTATCTGTCTTCCTTATTAGAATAAGTTCTTCGAGAGCTGGAACCATGACTTGTTTAACTTAAATGCTCCAGAAACCTAGCTCTTTCTTGCCTTTGTTTACTCCTACCAAGTATTTATTGAGGGCCAGCTGTGTTCCAGGCACTGTTCAAGGACCTGCGGACACAGAATCTCATGGAACTTTGTGTTATTAATCAAGGAATCACATAGGTATTTATAAAAATACAACTTAAGTGGTAAATGGATTGTAACAGAATCTCGTGGAACTTTGTGTTATTAATCAAGGAATCACATAAGTATTTATAAAAATACAACTTAAGTGGTAAATGGATTGTATCATCTAACTAGATAGATGCTTATATAGGAGGACTGTTGGTTTTATACATTTTATTTTTATTTTTTTAGACAGTTTTTTGCTCTTGTTGCCCAGGCTGGAGTGCAATGGCACCATCTCGGCTCACTGAAACCTCCACCTCCTGAGAAAAAGCGATTCTCCTGCCTCAGCCTCCTGAGTAGCTGGGATTACAGGCATCTGCCACCATGCCCAGCTAATTTTTGTATTTTTAGTAGAGATGGGGTTTCACTATGTTGGCTAGGCTGGTCTTGAACTCCTGACCTCAAGTGATCTGCCTGCCTTGGCCTCCCAAAGTGCTGGGATTACAGGCATGAGCCACTGCGCCTGGCATGTTTATTTAATTTTTTAATCTAGTCATTTTATCCGAATTTTCTGATAACTTGCAATAGATTCTTTTGTTTTTTTTTCTAAGTTTGATAAATTTGTTTACCTGGAAAATCAGTATTTTTTCTTCCTTAGATTTATTATGTTACTATGGTTACTTATAATAGTAGATTTTTCAATATTGAACTATTCTTGCACTAAGGGTATAAATTCTACTATGTCTTAGTGCATTTTTCTTTTTCTATTTATTTCAGATGTTTGCATCTATATTTTTAAGCAAATTTTATCTGTAGTTTTCTTTCATGCTGTTATTCTCAGGCTTTGATATTGGTGTGGTGCTATGTAGTAAGAATAGGTAGTTTCTGAAGAAGATAGTTAAATGATAATTATGTGGAAAGTGCTTTTTTAGTCCAGAGACCTGGCTAAAGGATGTATGTGTGATTTTAATTAGATTAAATTTTTCTAATGCCCCTTGGTTAATTACTTGCTGTAATTATGTAAATGATGTAAATGAGCATTTTTGTTTAAATTATTACTTGGTTGTTGAAAACTTGATTTGAGAATTGCTGTCATATGCTAATTTAAGACAAACACCAATTTTGATACTGGACATTATTAGGAAAGATTTAATTATGAAGCCAGAAGTAGAAAAAGAACCTTAGGAAATAATAAAATTCTGCCCTTATCATGTAGTCAAATCCAAGGTAATCTCTAGATTTTTGTTGATTTTATTTGCTATTCAGAGAAAAGCATTTGGTAAGCTTTGACAAGCAAATTGTTATTTAAGAGAGAAAATTTGTAATATGAATATTGGTATCACTGAAGCAGAAAATGTATTACAGTGCCTTTTTTAATTGATTAAGATTTTATAACTGAGTAAGAGTACCTTTGATCCTGCCTTTTTGCTGTGTTGGATTTTATTTAACCGAAACTGATTTAAATAACTAGTTAGAAAAATTAAAGAGTGCCTTCATATTATTGAACTTCCCCATGTTTGGAAAGCATACAAAATACATTTAAAAAATACATTTTAGTTTTAAATACTAATGGATGCAAGCCTTTCTCCCAAGGAGGACACAGTCTATAGGATAGAGAGACATTATATCTGCATCTGGCTAACCTTAATAATGACAACCCTTATTAGGCAGTATGTTCCAATGGACAGGAGCCTGTCTTCTGGTGCATACTAGAAGCTTAATAATTTTTGAAAAGATCCATTTTCTTTATGGGACTCGGCTCATTAAAATAGAATTCTCCTACTTTTAAAAAAAATTATATGTATATCCAAGAACAGTAATACAGGTCTTTAAAAACAGGTCATTGATTTTAGGTATTGCTACTTCCTTTTTTATATTTAATATTTCAATCATTAACCCAGTGTAGTTTGATCTGTTACCATCTTTCCCTTGAAACTTCTCTGATCACCAGTGGCTTAGTGGTCAAATCCAAGGTACCATCTTTTGCTGTTTATCTTACATTCTTTGGTAGTATTCGATACTGTTGATCACCTGTCCTTGAATCTGTCATTTCTTAGCTTCTATAACACCTCTCTTCTCTAGTTCTCCTGCCTACCTCCATTTCTTCTTGGTTTGGATCTTCTTTTCCTTACCCCTTCCTTTTTCTCAAGTGCATTCCGTCCTTCTTTCTCCCGTTACTTGCTCTAAGACATCTCTTCTGATAGCTTTAACCATTAGATTTGTGTATGAAACTCAGACTTCTGCTGAACTTGCAGTCTGTTCTCTTTTGAACATCTCTGTTTGGATATTCCAAAGATATCTAAAAATAATCGAAGTGGTCCAGTTTAAATATCCTTCGGACAAATTAGTTCTGAAGTACAAAAGAGGCTTTGCTATTAGTTTTGTCTGACAGGCATTCTTACAGTTGTTTACTGAAGCTATCATTTGGAATGACTGGCCTCGTTTAGACGTGGAAAAATTAGATAAACTAACAACTCCATATTATACCGGTTAGGAAGGAGCTCGGGCTTTGAAGTTAATTTGATAATGTATGTTATTTGATTTGTACAAAAATTGGTTTGCAGTAGAAATTAATTAAGGCTATAGTCCTGTTAAACATGGGCTTAATCCAGAGAATGATAGAATAGGCCAGGAGCTCTTTATTTGAGTTTTAACGCTTTATCAATGAAACCCTCCCCTGCCCTCTCTTTTTTCCTCTGGACTAGCAAGAATATTTTTTTTGTCTAACACATTTAAAATTTTTACTTTTAACAGAAATTAGCAGAGTACGGAAAGACATGTACAATGACACATTAAATGGCAGTACAGAGAAAAGGAGTGCAGAATTGCCTGATGCTGTGGGACCTATTGTTCAGTTACAAGAGAAACTTTATGTGCCTGTAAAAGAATACCCAGATGTAAGTATATTTTGTTGTTTTATTCAATTTTGTTCTGCTTCACATATTTTGGGAAGAGATATATTTGGTGGTAAATACTTAAGCATTATTAGCCACTTTAAAAAAATGCAGTCATCAACTGAAGTGTGAATAATTTGGCATGATAATTTAAAAAATTTCTCTCTAAATATGTTTCCATTTGATTGCTGCTATGTCACTTTGGAAATGCACATGGTATAGACTCTTGGGTTTCAAAACTGGATGAGGAATTTTGGAAAGCACTTTGGCCTGTCACAGAGCACCAAGCACAACATTGCTCATCTTTAATCTGACCTTCAAGAAGCCACAGCTTGGGCCACAGCATTCTTTCTGTAAAATGAAGATGTTGGACTATAAGGTTCCTTTCAGCTCTAAAATTTTTGTTGAAACCACTGATTGTAATCTGATTTCCCCCCATCTTAGTCCATTGTTGAACTATTCTCTATAAGCATCTTGTTGTGAATAGCCTCCTTGTCCTATATCTGTTAATTTCTAAATAAATCCAGATTCTTTGCTTTTTGTTACAAAGCCCTGTATGATACGGTCCATTCTAGTTCTCTGGCCTCATCTTAAATGATTTTCCCTCTTCTTTACCACACTGTAGTCACATTTGGCTGTCTTCTGGCTTTTAGAAGAAGTCAAGTCTGTTCCCAGTCTTAGGGACCTTTATGTTGTGCTCTGATCTCTACTGGCTGGCTGCTTCTTGTCATTAAGAATTTAGCTCAAATGTCACTTCAGAGAGGCTTCCCCTGACCTTTATATTTAAAAGCCATCTGTCTAGCTACTCACTGTCTTTGCAACAGCACTTATAATCGGGCATTTTTCTGGTTTATTTTCCCTCTCTCTGTCTCCCCGGAAGAATATAAGGTGTACATAAAATAAGAACCTTGTCTTTGTTATTCACTGTATCCCTCATAATATTGGCAAATAATAGGTAACAATACTTGTTGAATAAACCAAGAAAAGATGATGGCTTTTTGCTAAGTTTCAGAGGTCTTTTATGAAAGCAGATGAAAAAAGGAATTATTATAATGTCAAAAATATGATGTTGTGCTCTATGATTCATTAGTTATATGGACAGAATACTAGTCTGTAGATGAGAAGTGTCTTAAGTTGAATCAATAGGAAAAAGCTTTGATATTTTACAGTTATATTACAATTTGCAAAAATTGATCTGATACTTTTTTTTAAAGGTTATATACATTTACTCTGGTTTTATAGGTATTTTTGGTTGCAAATACACAAATAATCTTGGATAATGTAGGAAAAGAGGAGTTGGTTGGAAAATAATATATTCAGTAACACAGAGGATTAAAGGAATAGCTGGAAAACAAAGTGCCATGTTAGGCTAGGAATCAGGGCATCTGAGAACTTGAGCAGCAGGAGTTTGTGGAGCTTCTCGGTTGAGAGCCTTGCTGACGTAACTTGGCATTGGTGCCTCCCAAACTTTATCTTTAAAATTCAGATTCTTAGAAGAGTGAATGTGTTTTGGGCCTTTCTGACTGGGGAAGTGAGGTTACCTGCCATTACCTAGACAGGACCACTGTGAGCCTACCCTAGGTATTAGAATTATTCCTAGAGATGGGAAATTGTGATTTGGGCAGCTGTTCCAATTGGGGTCTACTGCTGTTAGGTTTTTCACTATCCTGAAAAGGATAGCAACTGTCTGTTTTGCTTATTTAAACGTTAAGGGATAATGTTTCTGCAGTGGGCATTAACATAGAATATGTAAGACCACAAGACCTTGATAGAGAATATAATGTAATCTGTCTGGTTCCATCTCTTAAAAAAAGAAATCCTATTCAAGGAAGGGGTATTTATGCATTCTTTAAAAGACATGGGTTTCATACAGTCTTCTAAGTCAGGACTTGAGTCTAGAGGGCACCTGTTCACTATGTTCCTTTCCTTCCTCCAGTTGTGACTTCTTGCCACGGTGAACTACTATTACCGACAGGTGTGTTGGAGCATGGCATTTGTCTTGATCGGTGATTCTCAAAACACAGTCCTTGGACCATAGTATCTACGCTTTCTGGGAACTGTAAATGTTCAAGCCCCTTTCCATACTTATTGAATCAGAAACTCTGGGGTAAGGGCAAGGCCTAGCAATCTGCCTGTTAAGCCCTGTAGATAATTCTGATGCATGCCGAAGTATGAGAATCACTCCTCTAATTTTTTTTTTTTTGGAGTGGGGACAGGGTCAGCCAGGCTGACAGGTACCTGGTCATTTTGCCAGGCATCGTTTCAGGAGGCCTGAAATGGTAAGTGGTGAAGTGATGAATTAAACAGTGTCACTGGTCTCGTGGAGTGGACATTTCAGTGGCAAAGACAAACAGTACACAAATGAATCTATAGCTGTAATCAGTGTTATGGAGAAACATAAAGTGGGGTAGACAGATGAATAGTGACTGTGTATGGAAGGAGGTATTCATTTTTAAGGGTGATCAGGGAAGAAATCTCTTACAATATGATGGGAATGGAAAGACAGGAACAGAATGATGGGAGGAAGGCATGAAAACCATCTGGGAGAAAAATATTCCAGGCAGAGTGAACAGCAAGTACAGCTGACTCAGGCAGGAATGTGCTTGGGAAGTGTTGTAAGATGTGAGGTTAGAGAGTTAGCGCAGGGGCAGTGTCATGCTGTGGTCAAAAGTAGGAACTCAGATTCAGACTTCTAGCTAGTTTTGCTGCTTGTTTTGTGACTTTGGTACTACACTTGATCTTAACCAAAAGGCCGGGAAGTGATGATGTTTTGTGACTTTAAGCAAATTACTTTTCATCCCTGGTGTTCAGTTTTCTCATTTCTGTAATGGAGATATTAAACCTCTCACAAGATTATGAAGACTAAAGAGTTAATATGAGTGAAGCAGTTGGAAAACATATTTATGCTATGTGTCACAAGAATGTAAGCTCTATGAGGGCAGGAATCTTTTTCTCTTTCAGTGCCGTATTTCCAGTGCTTAGAATAGTGTCTGGTAAATGGTGTATGCACAATAAGTATTTGTTGCGCATATTTGTATGAAACTCATTCTTTCAAATATTGTTAAACTTTTCTTTTTCTTTAAACCTGTTATCTTTTGCATTTGCACATAGCACCTTACTTAGAGAAGTCAGTGTTGTTAGAGATGTGTTTTGGACTTAGCAGTGCAGAGCTCTGAAACTGATACGAGAACAAAGTCTCAGACTCAAGATCTGAGAAATGAAGCAGTGCTATAGTCTGTAGCCCTTTGCAACGTTTTTGAAGTTTGGCCTCATGATGTGAGAATGAGAGGCTAATATGAATAGGCCACTGAAAATGTATTAAAATTTTTACAGAATTAATATTTATTAATAAAGCAGACTTCTATTGCACCTCTACTGTGTACCAAGCACATCCTGGGTAAGAATATTTAATTCTTTTGAAAAAACTCTTTGATATAGTAAAGACAGTAGGTTTTTTAGACAGGCCTAGGTTTTGAATTCTGGCTTATCCTCTTGTTGGCTGTATTTGTCAACAGTTGCCACCACAATGCTCCATGATAAAACACTCTAAAACTGGGTGGCTTAAAAATAATAATCATTTATTTCTGTGCTCATGGGTCTGTATGTTGGCTGAGGGTCTGCTGATTAAGGTGGAGCCTAGCTTGATTGAGGCTAACTGTGGGTGGGTTTAGATCTTCTCCATTTATGTTCCTCTTGGACCCAGGCTAAAGCGGGCAGTGGCTGCTTAGGGCATGCTATTATGGCAGGCCACTGGAATGCAAGATCCAAGCCAAACTGCATAAGCATGTATAAGGCGTCTGCTCTTGTTGCTTTCCATTAGCCCAGTGATTCTCAGCTGGTGGCAGTTTTACCTGTGGGGACATTTGACAGTGGCTAGAGATACTTTTGGTGTCTAAACTTGGGAGAGGGGGTACTATTGGCATCTAGTGGGTAGAGTCCAGGGATACTGTTAAACATCCTGTAATGCACAGGGCAGTCAGCCTCCGTGCACCTCCAGTCCCCCAACAAAGAATTATCTGGCCCCAAATATCAGTAGTGCTGAGGTTGAGAAACCCTGCATTAGTGATACCAAGTCACTTCATTTACAATGAGAAGGGGACTGAAATAAATATTTGCCAAAAAATAATTGAGATGATCACATTGGCTTTGAGCATACGCTTCCTTTTTAGAATCTGTTTCTTTGTCTATGAAGTTATAAGGTTCACTTCATAGGATTGTTTGGAGGAGTAAAGGTGACAAATGTGTGACACCTGATAGAGCAGGCACTCTATGGTTTTTGTGATTACACATAAGAAAAATAATCCTGTTCTTGAAGGAGTTTAGTCTTGTATGAAGGATAAAAGATTAAATTATTTAAGACTTTAAGTTTCTCATGCATTCATAAAACTACAGACATGAAAGGACATTGAAGTTATATTTAGACCATCAAATTGTTTATTTGGCTGGTCAGGTTTTCTTGTTTGAATCCATGGAGATGTGTTATAAATGATTATGAATAGAGTTAACTGATTTATATAAGTAAAAAGTGTTATATTTTGATGAGTCAGTAATAATTTTGTCATTAAATTTGCCTAGTTATCAATTTCAAGTTGTTAGAAATTGTTCTATAGGATCTGCCAGAGTAGTAGACTTGATAAATATTGACAAGGTCTAGCTGTTGATGATACTAGTCGTGCTGTTAAATACATGAACAGATTAGATTGGTAAACTGCTTCCTTTGGACATGATTTGACAATTAAATTGTAGTGAGACTTCATGAAGTTTTATATGAATATAATTCTGATTTTCTGATGTTTTTAAAATGGGCTTTAATTTCAAATAATAGCTTTGAAAGGCATCTCTTGGGTCTAGGCCATCATGAATACCCATATTGTCAAAGGTTTTGTAAGATAGACAAATGTCTTTTCAAGGATTGTGTTTTCAGCCTGTAGGATCCCAGCCTGATTGCTATAGTTAGTAGTTTAGATTCATAATGTTATTCACAGTACACTCCACTGTCTCTCTTATAATAATACATGTTGATGATGGAACATGAGTTGTAAGTTGTCTTTCTGTTTCATTTTCCTGGGTTTGCAAATCAGCTTAGGCTAGTCATATCTTCTGAGTTAGTTAGCATAGAGTTGTTATTTGTCAGCAGTCTTGAGAAGTTAGTGTCATATTGGATGTTGAGCTGGCATTTGTTTTACAGGGATTATGGGGAGAGGGGCCAATTCAGTAAGTTATCTTTCCTTAAAGTCTTTGTTCCTTTGACCATTGTGGCCTTCTTGTTGTTGAAGGATTAATCAAGAACCTCAGGAGTCTTGATGTATACTACTTTCACTTTCATTCTTCTGAATAGCAAATGATATTAAATCAAAATTTAATGATATTCAAAGTCTCCTTTTTCAATACCCAGGTTAACACTTGATTTTTGCCTGAATATGATCATATTTTGTGAGTGAAAATAACAATGCTTTAAAAATACGATCTGCACATCTCTCTTTGATAATTTGTACAGAAATCTATTTAAAGGTAGTTTTTCTCATAAGGTTAGTATATATTTGTATTCAGTGGAGTTGTGAAGTGATTCAGATTACATATTAAAGTTTTAATTTAGCAGTGTGATTTGATAATATAGGGCATATCATTATGTTTTAGGTAGGGAAAACTTATTGTTGATGTATAAGTTTAACTAGATCGGTTTAGTAGAAGCCAATTTATGACTCTTTGTTTTGTTTTGAAGTTTCCTCTTTATTTCACTCTGTAAGGGTATATTTAGGGCCTGTTGTGTACCAAATATTTCATAGGCTTTTTATGGTTTGGGATATACCAGATTTCTTAGGATGTTAGTAAATAATTACAGAAAGGGTTACAGGACAGTCTGAAAACAATACATTTTGTTTAGCTGATATTTTTCCAACGTTTAACATTTCTTTAATAAGGCCTCTCTGAGTTTTAAAAATGCAGGCACTGTCTTTTATAAATAATATGTTTTAATATTTGATAGGAACTAGTGCTTAGAAGAACAAAATAAAAGATGGAGTTGTTAGGGAAGAATTAATTCAGATTAGACAGAAACGTTTGTCTATGGTTTATCTAAAAAGAGTTTAATGTTAGGATCTACTCTGTTAAAATTACTGCTACAAAGGACTTATGGATAATTTGATATCTACTTATAGGTATTCAATCTCCGTATCTCTAAGATTCTTGCTGAAATAGCCAAAGTATGTAATATGGAAATCGAGGAGAAATCTGCTTCTCAGTGCTATCCATATTCCAGGAACATTGAACTGTTTCTGATAAAGATTAAAGGAAAGCTCAAGGTGATGATCTACTTTCAGCCCAATTTGAGAGAGCAGTGTCTCCAGGAGTAAAATGGTTAATAACAGAATCTTCCTCATCCTAACCCCTCAGAATTGTCACACATGAAATGGGCTATGAAGCAGTCAAAGGTTATACTGCTTGAACTCTTCCATTCATTTCAGTTCCTGTTTATAAGTAGGTGACCTAAATTTATTTTGTAAGTTAATGAGACTATGTTTTCTTTTGATATCAATTTGGGCAGAAAAGTACCTTAGTTTTTGAGATCACGTGCCTTTACTTTAGGGATGTTGAGGTTGAGTTTTTCAGCTACTAGCTTTTGAGCTAAATTCAGTTAATCATTTCATTGGGAAAAAATACATATATGTTTAAGTAATTTTTGTTTTGTTTTATCTCAGAGACAAGGTTTCACTGTGTTGCCCAGGCTGGTCTTGAACTCCTGGGCTCAAGCAGTCTTCCTGCCTCGGCCTCCCAAAGTGCTGGGATTACAGGCAGGAGCCACCGCGCCCAGCCGGAAAACATATTTTATGTCTTAATAAACCCAGGATTTACAGCAAGGTAGCTTACAGATAAATTGGGGATTTCTTGAAATCTTGTTTTGTCTGGCCATAGAACACTGCTTTTCCCAAGTCCAAAATCAGTGAAATCAATAAGCAGCCTGTCTATCATAAACTTGAGCATCTCCTTGTTTCATATTGGTATAATATTTTCTTTATTATTTGGTAGGGAATTGATTGACTTTGAAAACTTCTATGCTGTATTGTTTGGGGTTACAGAACAGTGATTGTTTTGATTAGTTTCTTTCCTTTGTACTTTTAAGATTGTATATAAATAGTATAAATTTGCCATGTTAAGGACAGATTAAAACAAAACTCTTAAAATTTGAAAAGTAATTAGAACTTGAACACTAAAAAGGATATCTGAATATAAAACAGCAAAATTTTGGTATCATTTCTTCATCCTGGAAATGTTTGTGTGTGGTCTGTGCTAGGTAACAGGACACAGGAATATGAAAAGACATAATTGCTGTCATGGTACTGATATAGCCACAATCCAGGTATGGAATAATGAGAGCTTGAACTCAGGCAATGGCAGTTGAAATGAAGAGCACAGATTAAATAGGGAGAATCTTAAGATTTCTTTATCTTTTACATGTGCAGGCTAAGAATGAGGGAAGGGCCTTGCTGGTATTGCCATTCATTGAGAATAAAGATGTATGTGATGACTGTTAAAGTGGTGACAATCAGTAAAAGATATGAAAATATTGAGAAACCAAGATGTGATTATCTGAAATGATACAGTAATGATACGTTTGGGATACATGTAGATGGGGAAGAAATGATAAAAAACACAACTGGACTAATTCTGAAAGTAAACTTGGATTTGAATAGAGTTTCTATAAAGTGAGTACTAAACATTTTGAAAGATTAACAATAATGAGAAAACTAACCATGAATTTTTGTTGTTATCAGGGTATATGTTAAGGTCTTTAGAAGAGAGGCATTATACCGTGTTAAGTGTCTGAACTCTAGAATCAATCTAGGTGTTCTAGGATTTGGGCTACTGATGTAACCTCACATGTATTAGATGTAGGTGGTAGTGGTAAGCACTGTGCAATGGTGTTTTGAGGATTAAGTGACCTAATGGATGTAAAATACCCAGCCCAGAAGTTGGCTCATACTTGAACACTCAAAACATACTGCAGCATACTCAACACCTAAGAAATGTTGAATAACGTATTCCTTGTACTCGTGATACTTCCATTTGACACCAGCAGCAAAGGGGAAAAATTAATAACCAGTTATAACCAAAATTTGAAATCTATGATATGCGAATTTGGATATCCTAAATTACGGTGTATCATTCTTTGAGTACCGCTATAACTGGATAATAAGCTGAAACCATTCAAAACAAATTCAGGTGAGGAAGATAGATTATCACTCCAGATGCTAAGTAATAATTAAGAAAAAGATTATTTAACCAATTAATAAAAATACGAAGGCAATAAAGGTCAACAAGTGTTTTATGACAACAGCAGAAGACAGTATTTGTGAGAGTATGAGATCCAGTACACAAGACCTTTTAAAAGATCCCAAACTGCTTTTCAAGCCTTTATTTTTGCTGCTACCCATGTTTTCCAGCCAGCTAAGCAATTCACTCTTCTGTAAAAATGGCAGGTACTTTTAATTTTTCTTCCCTGTAACACCTCTTTTCTTATTTCTTCCTTCCCACCAAACATGCTCAGCTCCCCCTCATCCCACAATATTGAGCTCTAGTGCTCCTTTTGTTATTTGTATGTGCTTTGACTCCTACAGACAGTTGTTTCCCCTTAGAGCACTTTGTACCCACCTCTTAAGCTGTTATCACATGGTATGCAGTGATCTGCATGATTCTTGCAGGTCATTCCCTGAAGTCAGGAACTCGCTCTTAGTCTTTTAGAAATCTATTTATATCTCGCGCAATACATAGCCCATAGAAGAAACTATGTAGTGAAATTACATAGTGATTTTTCATTCTCGCAGTAAAAATTTCCTGGGATTTTTTTTTTTTTTTTTTAATGGGTGGGAAACTACCTGGAAATAGTGGATGCCAGAGGCTTAAACAGAAGGAATGAAATAATAAAGATCAGAGCAAAAATAAATGAAATAGAGGCCAGGAATACAACAGAAAAGGTCAGCAAAACTGAGAGTTGGTTTTTGAAAAGGTAAACAAAATTGACAGACCTTTAGTTGGACTAACCAAGAGAAAAAAAAAGTCAAAATAAATGAAGGAGGAGACATTACAACTGATACCATAGAAATAATAAGATCATAAAAGACGACTCTGAGTAAATATATGCCAAAAAATTGAACAAACTAGAAGAAATGGATAAATTCCTAAAACATACAACCTATCAGGACCACATCATGAAGAAACAGAAAGTCTGAACAGACCCATAATGAGTGAGGAGATTGAATCATTAAGTGAAAACCTCCCAACAAATAAAAGCCCAAGAGCAGACAGCTTCGTGGGCAAATTCCTCTGAACATCTAAAGACGAATTACCACCAACCCTTCTCAAACTTGCAAAAAACTGAGCAGGAGAGAACACTTCCCAGATTCATTTTATGAGGCCAGCATTACCCTTGACCAAAGCCAGATAAGGACATTATAAGAAAATAAAGTTACAGACCAATATCCTTGATGAACAGATGCAAAAATCCTCAACAAAATACTAGCAAACTGAATTGAATAGCACATTAAAAGGAGCGTACACCATGATCAAGTGAGATTTTTCCTCTGAATGTAAAAATGGTTCAACATATGCAAATTGTTAACTGAGCTACACCAAATCAACAGAATGAAAGATAAAAACCGTAAGATCATCTTAAAAGATGCAAAAAAGGCATTTGACAAAATGTAACATCCTTTCACGATGAAAATTCTCAACAAATAAGGTATAGAAGCAGTATGCCACAACATAATAAAGGCTATGTGTGACGAGGCCACAGCTAACATCATACTTAATGGTGAAAAGCTGAAAGGTTTTCCTCTAAGATCAGGAAGAAGACCCTTGCCACTTCCATTAAATATGGTAAGTTCTAGCCATAACAGTTAGGCCAAGAAAAAGAAATAAAGGCAGCCAGGAGTGGTGGCTCATGGCTCTGATTCCCAGCACTTTGGGAGGCTGAGGTGGGCAGATCACTTGAGGTCAAGAGTTGGAGACTAGCCTGGCCAACATGAAACCCTGTCTCTACTAAAAAATACAAAAATTCGCCGGGCATGGTGATGCATGCCTGTAATCCCAGCTTATTTGGGAGGCTGAGGCAGGAGAATCACTTGAGCCCAAGAGGTGGAGGTTGCAGTGAGCTGAGATTGCACCATTGCACTCCAGCCTGGGCAATAGAGCAAGAGTGTCTCAAAAAAAAAAAGTAAAAGACACCTAAATCATAAAGGAAGAAATGAAATTATCTTTGTTTGCAATGGCATAATCTTGTATGTTGAAAAACCCAAGACTCCATCAAGAAATGTGTTCATTTAGTCAAGTTCTGGGATACAGAAATCAACATACACAAATCAGTTTTCTGTCTATACATTAACAACAAACTATTCAAAAAAGAGATTAAGAGGTCAGGTATGGTGGTTAACACCTGTAATCCCAGAACTTTGGGAGGCCGAAGCAGGCGGATCACCTGAGGTCAGGAGTTTGAGACCAGCCTGGCCAACATGGTGAAACCCTGTCTCTACAAAAAATACAAAAAAATCAACTGGGTGTGGTGGCGCAGGCTGTAATCCCAGCTACTTGGAAAGCTGAGGCAGGAGGATTGCTTGAGCCTGGGAGAGATGGAGGGTGCGGTGAGCCGAGATCACGTCACTGCACTCCAGCCTGGGTGACAAGAGGGAAACTCCATCTCAAAAAAAAAAAAAAAAAAGCTATCTCATTTACAATAGCATCGGAAAGAATAATATAATTAGAAATAATACCCAGGAGGTAAAAGATGCCTGCTCGCTGAAGACTATAACACTGATCAAATAAATTAAAGATGCAAATAAATGGAAAAATATTCCATGTTCGTAGATTGGAAGATTATTGTTAAAATTTCCATACTTCCCAAAGCAATCTATAAATTCAATACAATTCCTGTCAAAATTCCATTGGCATTTTTCACAGAAATAGGAAAAAACAATCCTAAAATTCTTGTGGAACCACAGAAAGCACCTAATCGCCAAAACAATCATAAGAAAGAACAAAGCTGAAGACATTGCAGTTCCTGATTTCAAATTATATTAAAACAATTTGCTTCTGGCATAAAAACAGACACATAGACCAATGAAACAGAACAGAATCTCAGAAATAAACCTATGAATGTAGAGTCAACTAATTTTTGACAAGGGTACCAGGACTACACAATGGAGAAAGAATTGTCTCTTCAACAGTTGGTGCTGGAAAAACTGGATATTCACATTCCAAAGATGAAAGTGGACCCTTATCTTACACCGTACATAAAAATTTAGTCAAAATGGATTAAAGACCTAAATGAATTCCCTGAAACTGTAAAACATGTAGGAAAAAACACTGAATTATAATGGTATTTGATACTGGTCTTGGTAATGATTTTTCTAGATATTACACCCAAAAAACACAAGCAACAAAAGCAAAAATAAACAGGACTACATCAAGCTAACATGCTTCTGCACAGCAAAGAAACAATCAACAAAATGAAAAGGCAACCTACAGAATGGGAGGAAATATCTGCAAACCTTATATCTGCTAAGAGTTTAATATCCAAAAGATATCAGAATATTAACTCAGCCCAAAACAACAAAACAGAAAAAAAAAAAAATCACGTCACCCAATTTAAAAACAGGCAAATAACTTTGACATTTTTTCAAAAGAAAGTATACAGATGTCCAAAAGGCTTATGAAAAAGTGCTTAACATCTCACACACACACACGTGTGTGTACATGCGTGGGCACAGTAGCTGTGTGGGTGATAGATGTGTTAATTAGCTTGATTGTGGTAACTATTTCACAATGTATACCTATATTAAATCATCACAAGTTAAACCTTGTTCATTATATCTCGGTAAAGCTGGAGGGAGGGATTCAGTCACTAAATCGTAAGTTGTATGCAGCACAGGAACTCATACGTTTAGAAATTTCTCATATAATAAGCCTGACTGGCTGTTCTCAGGATAAATCCCAAAGGACAAAGTCAGTAATAAAAAACAGTTATTATTTCCACTTTCTATTTCAGCATGGAAGTATGCAGCTTTAAATTTTTGTTTGTTTTTACATAGCCTTGTAAGAAACCTTTTCTTACACAGCACTTGTACATAACATGTGCCATGTGTGCTATGAACAAAAATGTTTATAAAGGCCTAATATGTGAAAGGTTTTGCCAAATGTTTCCTGTAATGTTAATTATATTTTATAAATTAGCTATTTCTCCAGGAGATATATTTAGCCACTTATTAATTTATAAGAATTAATATGAAGGTAACAAGGCGTAAGATGCTCATTTTCCCTCAAAACACAAGACATTTTGGTATATAGTCTCCAACTTATAATGGTCTGACTTAGGATTGTTTACAATGGTTCAAAAGTGATATGTTTTCAGTATGCTTCTCAATTTATGATGGGGCCATCTCCAGATAAAACCATTGGATTGAAAATATCCTAAATTTAAAACTGCACTTTCAACTCAATGGTGGGTTTATTGGGACTTAACTCCGTTGTAAGTCAAGGATCATCTGTATTCATTCTGTATTTTTAATTAAAAACAGTTGTGCTGTTAATATATAGACACAACTCTTCTCTCATCTTACATACTTGTATAAGATAGGCCCACTGGTGTTGACTAGATTGGGTGTGGTCCGTTTTTTGTCTTCTGCTAAGTAAAAGACTTCAAAAAATATACATACACGCTTCTGTGAATGTATTGGTTTCATACCCACTGTGTTGCTTATATGATATAATGGAAGATTTGTAAGGCATCTAAATAAAATCACCCTAGAAATAACTAGACACAATATTTAAAAACAGATTATCAATCTGTTGAGCAAAAAGCAATCCAAAAAAGTACATTTTTTAAATGAAAACTTGGTCTCTCCCCTCGTCCCCAAATTTTAGGCACAGATTACACTTTATCAGTTCTTAGAAGTGTTTCACTTGTGCTTTTGGAAATCCATTTTTAATTATCTATTGTGATAATGTGTTGCAGGAGTTTATCTTTAATTATGGAATTTTAAAAAGGTTAATGGAAGGAAGGGTTTTCTATAATGCTTTACATTTTGTCATTGGGAAGAATCTATCATTTCCATTTAAAATGAAGTGTGAGCAGCAATGAACAGCATTAGACATAATTGTTGTTAAACCTCTTCTTTGTAAATTAACATGCCACTTGGCAGAAATATAATTGGTGAGCCACAGAGAAGGTCTGTATTTAAACAGTAGGGTTAATGAATATCTTTTTTTCCCCTTTTTCTTTCCCTTCTTTTGGCCTTTAAAGTTGCACTTAGCTCAGGCTGTTTGAAATGATTTTCTTTGGAAGTGTTGTGACATTGTTTTAATTGAATGAAGCTGCAGAACTGGCGTGATAAATCAACACAGAATGAATTTTAATGCAAGGCAAACGATATTAACTTGGAAATTGGTTGCAGTAGACAAAGCAGCTGCTATGATTAGTTTTTTTTTTTTTCATTCTCTACTTACAACATTTTGAGAAGGATGACCTCGACAATTTCAGCTGTACTAGAGTCCTGATGGCTTGCACCTTAACATCCTTGAGCTGTTTGTGGGTTCTTGGGGCAATAGTGATTGTTTCATTTTTTAAGGTTAGTAAAATTTTGTGTCACAGATTTAATGTGATTTTAACTGTTTTACAAACATTTTTAATTTAGTAAATAATAATTGTGAGGATTAATTAGCTGTGGTAGAAGCCCTTTTCTATGTAATCTTGTTGTGGTTCCAGCCAAGGAGGGTTAATACATGAAAAGGGTGGGGTGTGCCAAACAAGGCTCAATATGTGGTCACAGAGTGTAGGGCAGCTGGTTTCACAAAGGGTATGGGTCAAAACCAATTACATATTAGTTATTTGTGCTAAAGTATCTCTGTTCATAATGCGTTTTTCCAGACATTTTTGGGCCACATGTGAAGTATATAATGTGTATCTAGTTTGTGACAATTTGGAAAAAGATCTGTATAGAGTACAACTATTATTGAAGAGTAGCTGGCAAGGTTACTTATTTAAAGAAATAGCCAAGGTAACAAATATAGTAGAGGCATTTTCACAGACTTCTTGAGAGCAGAGTTTCATTATTCTCAATCCTTCACATTTACTTCACTCCTTGCCACATAATAAGCCTTAAGTAAATGTTTTGTTGAATTTGAAAATGAAAGGCTGTTCTCTATTTTACTGAAAAATAGTGGGTGAGTGATAGCACGTAAAGATTCTTATCTCTGTCCAGGTTAGGAGCGGGGAAGTGAAATTTAATGTAATCTGTGACTTACATAAACTGGTTAAGTGATGATGATGTAGAAAAAAGTAGGAAGAGCTTATTGGAGATGAACATAAGGCCAGGCATGTTGATAGATTTTCTGTTATGTTTCTTTTTTCTTTTATTCAGATCCTCATTTCAACACATTGTTATACCATACTACCTTATGTCAACTCTAGACCTCTTTAGATTAAAAAGCAACTGCTCAAAAAGTGCCAGTAGACTTGTGTTTGTTAAGGACTGACAAGATAATGCAGACTAGCTGAGCAATTCCAGGAAAATAGGATACAATAGGAAAAAAAATAACCGAACACATGAGAGACCCAGCAAGATTGTGAAGAATTACTAGTTCATGGTCTTCAGGAGGTGAGATGATCAAGGATATAACCCTGTTTTGGGGGATCTCTTTTTCTGCTGAGCATGTTTGTAGAATCTGGAGAGGACAGACGAAAGGCTGAGCTTTGGGGGACAGCGTTTGGAGTCTATAATTTGTCTATGTGAACCTCCCTTGCCATGCCCAGCCTAGTCTTCGCTTGGGGTAGGGACACTGATGGATATGTACTTCAGGAGTAAGAATGAACTAGGAGGTTGCAGGTCCTCACAGAGACACTATCTCAGCTCAGAATTGTCTCTCTCAGTAAGTGAAATTGCATTGATCCTGGGTTGCTAGTAATAATAGTAGGTGCCTGGCAGAAGCTGATATGTGTCTTTCCTGGAGAAAGATATTATTGTCTTTGGCCTTATATTATTTTTATAAGCTATTTAGTAAGTGTATTGTCTGACACACACTAGAAAATAACTAAGCACACAAGGAGACAAGATGACATTAACAAAAATCTGAAGACACAGTCTGAAAAACAATAGGAAGAAATTCACAGATAGTCTAGATTTTAGAATTTCAGACCCAGACTTTATAAGATCTGTAAGTTTTCAGTGTGGAAGGAGACAGAAGAAAAGGAAGAGAAATGGAAGCTATAAAAGAAAAACTAAGCCAGAAAATTATTTACCTACTGTTAACTCAACAGGTGGGTTTAACAAGATTAGAAGCATTTGAAGAGAGAATTAGTATACTGGAAGATAGCTCAGAAGAAAATTTTCAGCATGGAGATGCAGAGGGATGGAAAAAAGTAGAAGGGAATGTGAAAAGTAAAAGGAATATAGTGAGAAAATTTAATATATGTAGTTGTAGTATTAGAAGAAGAGGAGAGGTGGAATGGGACAGAAGCAGAGTTTGAGGGAAGTGTGTTTCAGAACTATAAAACCAAAGAAAGAAATAAAGTCACAGATTTGTGAAATTGTGGTTTTCTTTATATTTATCATACTTACTGATAAACATGATAAAAGAAACCACACCTCGGCATGTGATAATAAAACTACTGAAAAGTAATGATGAGAAAATCTTAAAGCAGCTAGAAGAGAGAAAAGATCACCTTCAAAGGAGCAGCGGGAACACTCAGTTCAGTTCCATTAGTAACAGTGGAATGAATCCAGGAGATGGTGTGTAAAGAATCTTTAAGGTGCCCTTCAAAAATAAGACATTTTCAGATAAGGAAAAGTGGAGAGAGTTCATTACTAGAAGTCATTCACTAAAGGAAATGCTGAAGGTTGTTTTTCAGGCAGAGAATGATGACTATTTGAAAAGTTGAAGGTGCATAAAGGAATAAAGAGCAACAAAAATGGTAAAATTGTTGATAAACCTAAATGCATATTTGTACAAAGTGAAAATAATGGCCTGTTGAGTTCAAAATGTATAGAATTTGAAAAACAAAGGCATATAAACTGGATTGAGGATAAATATTACACTTTCTGAAGTCCTTGTATTTGTATGGGAAAAGAGTAAAAGTACAAATGAACATTAATGTTTGATAAGTCAAGGAAGCATGTTGTAAATACTAGGGTGAACAAGCATATAACTTCCAAACTAATAGAAGAAGAGAACGAAGAAAATATGTTCATATGCAACCCTCCCTCCACCCACATCCAGGAAAAAGAGGCAAGAAAGAAAAGGAAATAAGTAGAGGACATAGAAAACACTTAGTAAAAAGATTTAGTAAACCATGTGGTATAAATTGGCTGTTCCTGTTAAAATTCAATGAAGAAGCAACTCATTTAGATGATTTTTACAGGAGTCTTGTTTAAAATAAGGATAACAAAAGTTTGAAAGTAATAGATAGGATCAAGAAAAGACACATAAGAAAAATTAATAAAAAATTCTATCTATATTAGTATCAGTGTAAGCTTAATGGCAAAAGGCATCTCTAGAGATAAAGAAGGCCACTTCATAATGACAGAAAGATAGACACTTGACCCTTAAACAACATGGGGCTGAGGGGCACTGACCCCCTTTGCAGTAAAAAATCCACGTATAACTTTTAACTACCTCCAAACGTAACTACTGATAGCCTGCTGTCAACTGGAAGCCTTACCGATAACATAAACAGTCGATCAACACATTTTGTATGTTAAATGTATTAACACTGTATTCTTACAATAAAATAAGCCATTGAGAAGAAAATGTTTTTAAGAAATCATAAGGAAGAAAAAATACATTTTTTATTCATTAAGTGGAAGTAGATCACCATAAAGGTCTTCATCCTGGTGGTCTTTACATTGAGTAGGCTGAGGAAGAGGAGGAAGATTCAGGTTTGGTCTTACTGTCTCAAGGGTGGCAGAGGCAGAAGAGGTGATGGAGGTGGGAGGGGTGTCATACTTGGTGTAATATTTGTGGAAAAAAAATGTGTAAGTAGACCCACATAGTTCAGACCTCTTGTTTAAGGGTTGGTTGTAATTGCCTTTACCTATATACAGCAAAAATAGAAGTAAAAGGCGAAACAGATAAAATTTAATCACACCAGACTTTGCATTCTTTTTAAGCACCTATGGAATATTTACAAAAATTGACCATATGCTATGCTGAAAAGCAAGTTTGAACAAATATTAAGGATGGCTATTACATATAATATATTTGCTGATTACACTGTAGGAAGCTAAAAATCAAAACTATAGGAAATTATTGTGTGTTGAAATGAGAATAATATATTTAAATATTTAGTAGATGTCAAATTACCTTGACCTTGAATGAAAATGAAACTGCTCCCTATCTGAATTTGTGGGATACAACTAAAACCAGCTTAGAGGTATATGTAAATCTTTAGATGTATATGTTAGAAAAGAAGGAATACAATAAGCAAAATATTCATTTCAAAAAATTGGAAAAAGAACAGCAGATTAAACGAAGGAAGTAGAAGGAAGGAAATAATTAAATGAAGAGTAGAAATCAATTAAAGACAAACACAAAATGAAGTAATTCAATATATCAGCTAGCTATCTCTGCATTATAATAAATCACTCCAAAAGCTTAAGTAAACCACTTGTTGAGCTCCTCAGTCCTTCTTCCAATCAGCTGTAAGGTCAGTCAGGTGGTTCTACTTATGGGAGTTGCGTGGTTGCAGATATTGATGATGACTGGGTCACTGTGTTTCATTCCCCAACAAGTTTTAGTCCAAGCTTGTTTACATGAGGGAAAGGGGCTCTAAGAGAGTAGAACCATGTAAGACTAACACTGAGGCATATCATTCTCACCACTACATTGTATTGGCCACAGCAAGTCCCAATGCTAGCCTAGGTTCAGGAGGTGGGAGGAGGTGCAGATTCCCTTTGCAGATGGCATGGACACAATGAGGGGCAGAGAATTACGGCCATTTTTGAAATCAGTCTACCTCAGTCAACAAAAGCAGGTTCTTTTAAAACACTTTTGAAGACTGATCAAGAAAAAGGAACATACAGGTAGCCAGTCAAGAATAAAAAAATGGGACATCGTTTCAGATCTTATTGGTATTAAAAATAAATTAGACATCTATTTTAAATCAACAAATTTGAAAATTTAGACAAAATGGACACAACTTAAAAATTGACATACGAAGGAATAGAAAGTCTGAATCCATAATTTAAAACCTTCTGTAGAGAAATCTCTAGGCTCAGGTAGCTTCACCAGTGAATTTTATTGGTTATGTAAGGAAGAAATAACAACAGCCATATACAAGCTTATCTGGAGAGTGGAAAAAGGAGGAATACATTCCAACATGTTTTGCTACTAGAATAACCTTGATACCAAAACCTGAGACGTGTATTATGAGAAAGAAAAATTGTGGGCCAGTTCTATTTATGAATGGACATTTCTTAAAAAAAAAAAAAAAATCACCAGAATGCCAGGAAACAATTTGCTCAAGTTGAGTTTGCTTTAGATTGGTTTAACATTTGAAGTTGAAATTCAGTTTGAAATTAAATTTGAAGTTGAAGTTGGTTAACATTTGCAGTTGAAATCCACTGCAATAACAGAATTAAGGAGAAATGTTGTTGTTTTAATAGATAGTGAAAAATGATAAATTTAGATATCCACTTGTAGTTGAAAACTCTTAGCAAACTAAGAAATAGAAGGGAATTTTAATGTGATAAAGTGTATCTTCAAAAAGTTTAAGATTAAACTTTATGGTGAACTGTTGAAACCTTTATTCTTGAAATTTGGAACAAGTCAAGGATGATACACTTTTGTTTGGCTTTGAACTCAAGGTATGCTGACCAGTACTATAAGGATAGCAAGAAAAAGAAATAAAAATACATTATAGGAAAGGAAAATAAATAGAGAACTGTCATTATTTGCAGGTGATGTGATTGTTTAGCATCCAAAAGAATCTACAAAAGATTTATGAAAGTCAGTAATGCAGAAATGCTGGTTGTAAGGTTGATAGAAAAAAAACCAATTACATGTTCATACACTAGAAACAGAAAATGAAAACTTAAAATTATGATATACAGTAGCAGAAAAAGCCCTGTAAATTTGTAGGAATGAATCTAACAACAACAAAAGTAAAAACAAGTAAAGGCACAATCAAAAAAGCTCTACATTTTTGAGGCTGGACGTGGTGTCTGCAGCCTGTAATCCTAGCTCTTTGGGAGGCTTAGGCACTGGGGTGGAGTGAGGGTGAGGAAGGTTTGAGTCCAGGAATTTTGAGATCAGCCTGGGCAACATAGTGAGACCTGATGTCTACAAAAAAGTTAAAAAAAAAAAAAAAAGCCAGGCATGGTGAGGCTGAGGTGGGAGGATTGCTTGAGGCCAAGAATTCAAGGCTGCAGTGCTCTATGATTGTGCCACTTGCACTTTAGCCTAAACAAAAATAAACTTGACGTTATTGAGAGAGATGAGAAATAACTTAACCAAATGGAGAAATTTTACCATGTTTATGGTTTTTGAAGAGTCTATATTATAATGTGATCTCAGTGAAAATTCTTGCAAGTATTATTTTAGAAATTGACCGACTTATTCTAAAATATGTGGAGATGTAAAGGGCCAGGAATAGCTAAGCCACTCTTGAGGAGGAGCAAGAGGGAAGAACTTGGTGTACCATATAATTTACCATAATTAATACAGTGTGATATTAAAGCAAAGATAAATAAATGGAATAGATAAGAGAGCTCCAAAACAGACCTAAGTACTGTCGGCTCTTTGTATCCTCAGGTTCCACATCCGTGGATTCAACCAACCTAGGATCAAAACTTTTAGGGGGAATATTTCAAATGGTTGCATTTGTACTGAAATATACAAATTTTTTCTTGTCATTATTTCCTAAGCAATGCAGCATAACAGTGATTTACACAGTATTTACATTGTATTAGGTATTTTAAGTAATCTAAAGATGATATAAATTATATTGGAGGTTGTGCATAGGTTATGTGCAATTATGACACCGTTTTATGTAAGGGACTTGAGCATCTGTGAATTTTCGTATTTGTGTGGGGACCTGTAACCAATCCCCCGCACCCCAGATACCAAGGGACGATTGTGTAGATAAATATTTATGACAGTGATGACATTGTGGAGCAATTGGAAAACAGTAGTCTTTTCAATAACATTTCTATTCAGTAACATTCGTATATTTAATAACATTTGGATATTCATGTGAGAGAAAAAAAGAAAATTATCTCATAACACAGACATCAATTCCTGGTACACTGTAGATGTAAATTCGAAAGACTTAACAATAAAGCTTCTAGAAGATAACACCAGAGGGTATCTTGGTGACCTTAGGGTGGGGAGAGACTTCTTTTAAACAGGACACAGAAAACACTAACCATGAATATAAGGTTGAAAATTTGAACTGTGTTAAAATTAAAAACTTTCAGTCATCATAATACACCATTAAAGAGGGAGAAGACGAGCCACAGGATGGGAAAAATACTTGTCAGTTGTGTAACCACAAAGTAGAAATCAATAAGGAAAAGATAACACGATAGAAAAATATAGGAAACTTCAAATGTCCTTCAAAAAATGCATATCTAAATGGCCAACAAATGTGAGAAAATGCTTAGCTTCATTAGTAGTCAGAGGATTGCTAATTGAAACATTTAATACATACACTAGAATGGTTAAAATATAAAAACACTGATAATAAATATTGGAGAGGAAGTGGATCAAAATAAATTTTTATACTATACGGAGGATAAAAATATGTACAACCATTTTAGAAAATAATTTAACACTATGTACTAAAGTTTTTTTTTTTTTTTTTAATCATCTTCTTTGTCCTGTAGTCTTTTTTTTCTCAAAGGTCAGTCTCTTGTTCTGCTTCTTTATCTTGTCCTGTCTCTCTCATGATAGAGCCCTTCCTGAACCTTTGGTGAACATTGTTTAAGTGTGAAACAATGAAAATTTGAATTAGGAGCTTGTGTTCACGAACAGAGCTGTCTGCTGCCAACCTTAATTTGGGATGACCCCCTAAAGTGCCAGTCTTTGAGATGGAAGTCATGTAATGGAACACAGAATTCTTTTCGTGGGTTATTTTAATTTTTCTAGAGAAAAAACTAGCCCATTACCTACAAGTCAGAAGCCTGGCCTTTGGTGTTCTGTGGGCAGTGATGGTCGCTTGTTCTATACATTAGTTCCACCTTTTCATACTTGTTTTCTGCAAAACTCAGTGTCTGAGTGTCCAGTCTCTCTGGAGTTCTGTAGGGCAAATTTGCTGCTGATCACATCTCCTTCTAGAAATGACATTCCAAGCTTAATTAAGAGTAAGAGCCTGAAGTTTTAAGCAAAGGATTTGTATTAGACTTGGTAGGCTATTGTGAACTATATGGCACACTTTTTACTGGACCTTGTGTATGTATTGTGCTATACACATACATGTCTGTACATGCCATCATCACTATAGCTGTATCAGATAGTATTATCCCCATTCTGTAATTGAGGCTTATTTGATGTGACTTTCAGATTCCTTTTGTTTGTTTGTTTGTTTGTTTGTTTTTGAGGCAGAGTCTTGCTTTATTGCCCAGGCTGTAGTGCAGAGGCATGATTTCAGCTCACGGCAACCTCCACCTCCTGGGTTCAAGTGATTCTCATGCCTCAGCCACCCAAGTAGCTGGAATTATAAGCACGCACCACCAAGCCCGGCTAATTTTTGTAATTTTAGTAGAGATGGGGTTTCACCATGTTGGCCAGGCTGGTCTTGAACGCCTGTCCTCAAGTGATCCACCCCACCTCAGCCTCCCAAAGTGTTGGGATTACAGGTGTGAGCCACTGCGCCTGGCCAATTTTCAGATTCCTAATACTGTTTTCATATTTGAGCTTGGATATCAGCTAGAATCTGTGTGCTTTCAGAGTTTAAGCACATAACCGTAGTATACTACTTGAGTTTATTTAAATTGGAGATGTGGGAAGGTTAAGTTGATGCGTCTCTAAATTGGAAGTACTTTGTTAAAATGGATCACGGTGGGGGTTTAGGTTGGGTAAAGAGGTAAAATTACTATATACTGAAGCACTGGGCAAAGATAAGGGACTTTATTTGAATATAAAGAGCTATTAGCAGATTTCAGAATCTAGGATCTTGAAGAGCTAAATTAAGTGCTTATAGATGAGTCTGTGAGTCTCAACAAAGGGTGAAATAAGATGTATGAAAATCCCCTCAGAGACTTTGTTCGAATGGTATAGGCATACTACCTACCACCTTTCGTTTGAGAATCACTTTTCTAAGGTGTGGCAATGCAAAATAAGAGCCAGTGGAGTACAGATGATACCAGAAGTACCCAGCTTCTTAAGCCCTGACGGCAGTGGATTTTCTAGCATGTTACTTTTATGTAATGATATACTAAAAGTTGGATAAATGCAAGAAAAAAGTAGGAGACCATATGCATAAGAATCAGTACCTATTTGATTGAATAAGTAAATGAAAACCACCTGTGGAATTTTGTGGAACTGATAGCAAACTCTTATATTTTGGCCTTTATGCAGATAACATGCAAATGAGGAAAATTTACTTTTCACGATTTAGCCCGTTTTTCCTATTGGCCTTAAAGAAATAACTTGTATATATGAATACTAGGAATTTCTGTTGAGGGATGGTAATTTTTTTTTTTTTATTGTACAATTTTTTATTTATACAATTATTGATATCACTGTCCTATTTAGTGATATTCAGAGTTTAGGTTTCTTATAAGTTAAAGGTAGAAAGGAATATGTACTCTTAAGACACATTTAGCATGGCCAACCCATAATTTTTGTAACATATTTCTGAACAGTTGCTTTGGAGAAAGTATAATTTTTCTTAGGTAAATAAAAGAGGACTTTCCCCCAAGGATTTTGGTAGAAAGGGCAGTCCGTAACAATTTCTTCAACACTGTCATTACAAAGAGACAGTTGGACATTTTGTGGAAGGGACTTGTATTCTTGGCTGGCATCTAATATTTTGTCAAACTCTTTAATACTCTCTGTTTTAGGTTATTTGTTGATGGACAGTTGTATCTATTCTAGCTGTATACTGTTCCCAGTTCATAGTTTGTGTTAATACTTGTGAAAATGTCATGCTAAACGATGAGCTATTGTAATTAGACCTGAGACTTAGCAAGAAATTCATAAGGGCTCTAGATTTTATTTCAACTTAGTATTAAAAAGACATTTAACTTCAGTAAGTAAATGTAGATATACTTTATATTTTAAGAGCTGTAAGTTCCAGCAAGTGAATAGTGTATGGTGATCCTTTTTTTTTTTTTTTTTTTTTTTTTTTAGTTTAATTTTGTTGGGAGAATCCTTGGACCTAGAGGACTTACAGCCAAACAACTTGAAGCAGAAACCGGATGTAAAATCATGGTCCGAGGCAAAGGCTCAATGAGGGATAAAAAAAAGGTAAGTCCTTGAAAATGGCCTAAGTCTTCATGTGAGTAACATACTGTACTTCTACATCGTAATAATAAAATTTCCAGATTTTTTTGTGCTTAAAACACTATATTGCAGGCCGGGCACGGTGGCTCACGCCTGTAATCCCAGCACTGTGGGAGGCCGAGGCAGGCAGATCCTCTGAGGTCAGGAGTTCAAGACCAGCCTAGCCAACATGGTGAAACCCTGTCTTTACTAAAAAAATACAAAAATTAGCCGGGCGTGGTGGCGGGCACCTGTAATCCCAGCTACTCAGGAGGCTGAGGCAGGAGAATCACTTGAACCTGGGAGGCGGAGATTGCAGATCGTGCCACTGCACTCCAGCCTGGGCAACAGGAGTAAAACTCTGTCTCAAAAACGAACAAACAAAAAAATCCACTATGTTCCATGTCAGGAACTTTTAAACTTTTTAAAGATGTTCCCTTGTTTTTCTTTTTTGTTTGTTATTTTTGAGACGGAGTCTCGCTCTGTCGCCCAGGCTGGAGTGCAGTGGTGCAATCTTGGCTCACTGCAGCCTCCGCTTCCTGTGTTCGAGTGATTCTCCTGCCTCAGCCTCCTGAGTAGCTGGGATTACAGGTGCATGCCACCGTGCCCAGCTAATTTTTGTATTTTTAGTAGAGATGGGGTTTCACCATGTTGGTCAGTCTGGTCTTGAACTCCTGACCTCGTGATCCACCCACCTCAGCCTCCCAAAGGGCTGGGATTATAGGCGTGAGCCACCATGCCTGGCGATTTTCCCTTGTTAATTATCATTTTTTACTTAGCAAATTAAAATATCAGTTAATCATGTTGCCTTCGTTGTTTACTTTTGGGAAGCTGCCAGTTTGGAAATTAGGCTGTAATGTGTGTAAAAGTCTATAAAAGTTTTGAAAAATCTGAAATATTTCTTTTGATGAGATTTAAATAAGGAATGGTCAAATAACTTTGGATGTATGTCAGATCACTGGGAGAGTTAGAAGACAGAAATCTATTAAAAGGAAGGCTATCACTAGCCGTATGAGATACACTTTGGGTTTCTTCAACATTTTGTTGATTTTACATTTTAAAGTATATTGTTTATGTTTCTGTGGGTTTTTTTCTCCTGCCATTTCTTCTTTTGCTGATTTAATTAGTAAAGACCCAACTATCTAAATATTATTGTTAGGAAGATTTTATTTACCTAGTTTGTCTTATCCAGCAATACTGTGAGGCAGGATAGTTTTGAATTTCTATTCTTGTAAAAATTGGCGGATTTAAAAAAATAGATTTTGATGGCCAAAGATTAAAAGTGTTTTAGGAAGGTTTGGGCTGTCTGTCTGTCTGTCTCTCTTCTCTGTCTCTCTTCTCTGTCTCTCTGTCTGTCTCTTTCTCTCTCTTTCTTTCTTCCTTCCTTTCTTTCCATTGACTTGAAGGAGCTATCTGGGAATAGTGTGTGGTTAGCTGTGTTAGACCAGTACACTGAATCGCTTTGTGGAACTTACGGAATGAACACCAAACCCACAGGGTATCTGATAAACTTGTTTTCTGAGCCCTCCGCCTCGTGTCTTTTAAGCCCTCACATAAGCTGACTGGATCTCATTTTTGCTCCTCATCAATGATTTAGTAGCCAAGAAATTTGGGCAAAAAGTTCTCATAATATTGATTATTTAAAAATCTTATGATGTATTCTTTGTCAGCTGTGTTTAAAGATATGTTCATGGGAGTCTGTGAGTTCTCCTTGAGCAGTTTTAGATGTATTAAATTTTTTTATTAGAATCTTAAAAAAAATGTGCATATTTTGAATCAGTTGAGTGGTAATCTTTTCAAATGAATGTTGCCATGAAGTTTTGGTTCTCATGTTTGGACTTAGGATTATGTGGGCATTAAGTAATACTAGTTTAATTGCCTATGGACGATGAATGAAGTCTTGACAACTGACAGATATATAAATCTGTACAAAAAGATTAGTATATAGTCATCAGTTAAGCTATTCTGTCAGCCAGTTAACAAAACCCCTTTTTCCCTGCTTCTGGGTTTCTATAAATTCTGCGGTAATGGTCCCCCACTCACCTTTCTTACTCTTTCAAGCCCTCACAGACAATGAGCATTAGCGCTTGTAACTGTGTGATTATACTGTTGCACTCTTATAAGTGTTTACAATAAAAGTAAAGTCAGAATGGAATGCTTGGCCATTTGGTAAAGAACATGAAAAGAGATGGAAACAAAAAGAAGTATTGATGTAAGTAATAAAGATAGCTCATTGAGATGTATTTCAGGAGTTCAAGAGGAAAAGTCATTTGCTTTAAACTTTTCTACAGAGTTGTCCATATATATATAGACATGTGTGTGTATATATATATATGTGTGTGTTTATATATATAATGTGTATATATATATGTGTGTATATACTGATTTCCTGTTTTACTTTTAACAAAAAATGCTATGATGGGAATGGTGTGTGCTGGTCTGAATCCTTCCCTACACTGGTAAACTCAGTGAGAGCCTACCATGGCTATTTTATGGAGTATTAATTTCCTTGGTGTTTGGTGAGTACCTGGCACAGAGTACAGGCACTTGAAAAAATACCTGTGAAAGGAGTGACTAGTTCAGGTAATAAATGAAAGGTTTAGGTGTACCTTCCCTCATGTTCCCCGAAAAGGTTGGTTAAATAAAGAAAATTGTAAATGCTATGTACTTCTAATGCTTTGGGGAAGATAGGACTATATTATTCTAAGCTGCTGGTTTTAAGCAAGTAAGTTAATATGCCACTTTAATTTTCATTTTCTTGGATTGTTATTATTTCAGCATTATTGATGGGCTCAACAGCATTGATTTAGTGCATAAATACCCAGTGGGATGGTACTAGTTAAGATCATGGAACCAGGGCTTGAAAACTATTATGAACTTCTTGTCTGTACCAGCTATTTTGTAAATGAAGAGACCAAAGCCTTGGGGAGGTTGAGTAATTTGCCAAAGGTCACACGCCAAAATGTGGCAGTCAAATTTGAAACTAGGCTGGGCACCACACCTGTAATCTCAGCACTTTGGGAGGCTGAGGCAGGAGGATCCCAGGAGTTGAAGACCAACCTGGGCAACATAGTGAGACCCCCATCTCTACAATAAAACTTAAAAAATAATTAGCCAGGTGTGATGGCGTGCACCTGTAGTCCCAGCTGCTAGGTAGGCTGAGGAAGGAGGATGCTTGAGCCCAGGAGTTGAGGCAACAGTGAGCTATGATTGTGTGCCACTGCACTCCAGCTTGGGTGACAGAACGAGACTCTGTCTCAGGGGAAAAAAAGAGAAACTGAAGTCTGAGTTCTATTCTGTGGTACATTATTTTCTAATTATAAACCATTTCTAAGAGTGATAACTTCAGACATATTAGAACAACTTGAATATTGAGTATTAGAAACTTTGACTACCATTTCACACACCACTCAGTACACTTGTGACCCCAGATGTTGTGAGGGTTTCTCCCCACAAACCAAACAAATCTCCAGAAAACACCATCTGAATGTCCTCTCATTCAGTTCAAAACTGGGAATAATGTCACATACCACACGTTGAGGGCTCAGTCCCCTAAGACTGTCTCCACTTCAGATGCCAGTTGCAAGCCCCAGTGATGACCTGTGCTTTTGACCGACTAGCTGTAAATGTATTTTTTTGCAAGTCCCTCGTCATGTTCAATTAATTTGCTAGAGTAGTTCACAGAACTCAGGGAAGCACTTTACTTATTTATTGTAAAGGATATTGCAAAGGATACCGATGAACAGCAGATGGAAAAGATGCATAGGGCAAGACGTGGGAAGGGGCTCAGAGCTCCCATCCCTTCTCCAGTATGCCACCCTCCAGGTGCCTCCATTTGTTCAGCTATTTGGAATCTCTCCAAACCCCGTCCTTCTGTTTTTTTATGGCGGTTTCATTATGTAGGCATGACTGATGTTCATCATTGGCCATTGGTGATCGACTCAACATTCAGCCTTTCTCCCTTCCTTAGAGGTTGGGGAATGAGGCTGAAAGCCTCAGCCCTCTATATACTTGGTTAGGGTTTCTCTGGCAATCAGCCTTGATCTTGAGACTATCCAGGGCCCCCACCCATTTGTCACTTCATTATACAGAAAGACACAAACAGGTTCCAGACCACCACAATAAGGGAACATTGCAATAAAGTTAGTCACACTTTTTTTTAGTTTCCTAGTGCATATAAAAGTTGTGTTTATACCATCCTATAGTCTATTAAGTTTGTAACAGCATTATGTCTAAAAAAATATACATACCTTAGTTTAAAAATACTTTATTGCTGAAAAATGCTAATCATCTGAGCCTTAAGGGAGTTTTAATCTTTTGCTGGTGGAAGGCCTTGCCTGGATGTTGATGGCATGTTGATGGCTGCTGACTGATCAGGGTGGTGGTTGCCAATGGTTGGGGTGACTGTGACGATTGCTTAAAATAAGAACAACGAAGTTTGCCTCATGGATTTGCTCTTCCTTTCACAAAGATGTCTCTGTAGCATGCAGTGCTCTTTGATAGCATTTTATCCACAGAACTTTTGCTGTTGCTTTATAAACTAAGTTTATGTAATATTCTAAATTTTTTTGTTGTCATTTCAACAGCGTTCACAGTATCTTCACTACAAATACATTTCATCTCAAGAAATCACTTTCTTTGCTCATCCATAAGAAGCAACTCCTGATCAAGTTTGATCATGCGGTTGCAGCAATTCAGTCACATCTTCAGGCTACACTTCTAATTCTAGTTCTCTTGCTCTTTCCACCACATCTGCAGTTTCTTCCTCCATCATACTCCTGAACCCCTCAGAGTCATCCTTGAGGGTTGGAATTAACTTTTTCCAGACTCCTGCTAATGGTGATATTTTGACCTCTCTTCATGAATCATGAATGTTCTTAATGGCATTGAGAATGGTGATTCCTTTCCAGGAGGTTTTCAATATACTTTGCCCAGATTTATCAGAGGAATCACTATCTGTGGCAGCTATAGGCCTATGAAAGACATTTCTTAAATAATAAGGCTTGAAAGTCTAAATTACTCCTTGATCCATGGGCTACAGAATAAATGTTGCGTTAGCAGGTGTGAAAACAACATTCATCTCCTTGTACGTCTCTACCAGAGATTTTGGGTTACCAGGTGGATTGACAATGAGCAGTAATATTTGGAAAGGAATCTCTTTTTCTGAGCAATATGTCTCAACAGTAGGCTTAAAATATTCAATAAACCTTTCTCTGCTGACATCCAGGCTTTGTTGTTCCAATTGTAGAGCACAGGCAGGATACATTAGCCTTTTTTTTTTTTTAAGACAGAGTCTCACTCTACCGCCCAGGCTGGTGTGTAGTGGTGCAATCTCAGGTCACTGCAACCTCTGCCTTCTGGGTTCGAGCGATCATGCCTCAGCCTGCTGAGTAGCTGGGGTTACAGGCATGCACCACCACACCCAGCTAATTTTTTGTATTTTTAGTAGAGATGAGGTTTTGCTGTGTTGGCCAGGCTAGTCTTGAACTCCTGGCCTCAAGTGATCTGCCCACCTTGGCCTTCCAAAGTGCTAGGATTACAGGTGTGAGGCACTGGACCTGTCTCATTTAGCATAATTTTTAAGGGCCCTAGTATTTTTGGAATGGTAAATCAGCATTGGTTTCAACATAAAGTCACCAGTTGCATTAGCCCCTAACAAGAGAATCAGCCTGTCTATGGAAGGTTTGAAGTCAGGCATTGACTTCTCTCTAGCTATGAAAGTTTCAGATGTCATCTTCTTCCAGTAGCAGTCCAGACACACACAGTACTTGTCACTTAAGTTCACTGTCTTATATGGGCATGGTTTGGTGTACCCCAGAACAATTACAGTAATAATTTCAAAGATTACTGTCTACGGGTCACCATGGCAGACATAATAATAATAGAAATGTAAAAGTTTGAAATATTGTGAGAATTACCAAAATGTGGCTTGGAGACACGAATTGAGCACATGCTGTTGGAAAAATGGTGCCACAAGATTTGTTTGATGCAGGGTTGCCATAAGCCTTCAATTTGTAAAAATGCAGTATATGTGAAGTACAATAAAAGGAGGTATGCTTGTATTACTTGGGAGATTCAGGGGTTTTAGGAGATTTGTGCCAGGAAACAAAGACCAAATATATTTATTTCGTCATAAATCACAATATCATACTATCATTCCTTTCATTTTTCAGGAATTCTCCCTAGAGGATTTAATCCCATGTACCTAATGGAAATCTATATGCTTGAGCAGATTACAAATGCTAGAGGAGTAATTTTAGATGACATCGGGTGCATTCAGTGTGGTGTGGTGTAGACTACAGGATTAATTTTAGGAAAAGAAAGTAATTACGGTATTTCACTTGAGGTTGCAGAGGCCGTATCCAGCGCTGTGAAAGAAATGTATTCATGCTAGGAGGCATGGTCCACCTTTAGAAACAGGTGGGAGTCAGCTGGTTCTAATGTAGCAAATGAGAACATGTAAGCCATTAAAACAGAACAGTGTTTTGCTCGTAATCAGGTACTTGGCAAATTGTTGTGGAGTGACAAGTAGTACATTGAAGTTCACCCTTTGGGTATATATATGCATGGTCATTGTAGGGGACACCATTTGTGGATTTATCTTATCCGTCTGCAATTTGTCAGCTCTTCTGAGATCTCCCTTCTCATAAACAAGAGGAGAATAAGTAGCCATGCTTGTGAGTTCCTCCTTCTCACCTCCTTTTTCTGTCCTTCCTTCTCTCCCATTGTGTTGATGGGTGAAATGTATGCAGTTTATCAAAGCCGTGTCAGTCACATGTTGCATCATCTGGAAATGTGCAAAGACTTAGCAGTTCCAGTTCGAGTTCTTTGCTTAAAATGAGGGGATGTGCACTCTTCTTCTAGCCATTCCAGGGCTGCTAATAACAGTGGCTAGAGCAGGGGTGTCCAATCTTTTGGCTTCCCTGGACCACATTGGAAGATGACAAATTGTCATGGGCCACACATAAAATACACTAACAATAGCTGATGAGCTAAAAACAAACAAACAAACAAAAACCTCTTAATGTTTTAAGAAAGTTTACGAATTTGTGTGGGGCCACATTCAAAGCCTTCCTGGGCCGCATGTGGCCTATGGACCGGGGGTTGGACAAGCTTGGGCTAGATGGTATCAGCCACTTTTACTATCTGTGCTGCATCATGTTCAGACCATGGGACAACCTTGGAAAAGAGTTACACTCTTCTAATGGAAATGGAGGCTTAAAGAAGTGAAGTAACCCACCCAGTTTCTCATTTCTACCTAAAGAGTACACAAAGTAGAAACTTCCATCTCTCACTGGATATTCAAATTCAGTTGTACAAATCATTCTTGTCAGAATGTGGGCTTTGAAATAAATTGGTAATAGTTTTTAACTTAATATTTGTTTCCCAAATGTATTTGGCCATAGTCTCTCCTTTTTTGAAGATGTCCCTATAACTCCTTGAAGAATTACTGTGTTTTGTGGAACATGACTTATGAAATGTTATTAGAGTCATATTGTATAATTGCAGACATAGGTGGAATTCTTGAATTTTGTTTTGCAGGACTTGTTTAGGTAGAGCATTTAATAACTTCTTTTATGTGATACTTTTCATATACATTACAAATTGTTAAGTATCTCTTATAGCAGAGATTTCTTAGCTCTATTTGTTATGCTTAAAATATATTTTAATTGGTCAATATGTTATATTTTTAGAAAAGTGAGAAAGTCCCAGAGGGTCTCAATAAAATTAAAGGCTCCTGACATTCCATTAGTTTAGATACTACCTTTGTTTATAGTTTGGTATGTCTTGTAGATTGTTCTTCATGCAGTTATAGATATGTACACATATGGTATATTAAGTGGATCATATTATATTTGCTGCTTTACAATCAGCATTTTTTTCCTGCAACTCTGTATCCTGTCCTATGTCAGTTCACCAAATAGTAGAGCTTTATGCCTAAGACTGTTTTAGGTGATAGGAAAGTACACTTAAAGGACATTTCAAGGCAGCATTCATAGTGATATGCAAAAATAAATTTTCTTGAATTTTTGGGTGGGGGAACTTACAAGATTTTATTTTTATGAAATATGTTGCTGTTGTGTCAACGCTTTGAAAGATAAATTAATTCAGTCTTGTGATTGATACACAATCACAAGAGTGGCTTTGGCAGTTGGTGGCATGACATCAAGTACAAATAGGGTTCCAAACAGCCCGTTTTATCGATCTTGTTGAATACTTAGCTCTCTGACAAGCTCTAGCTAGCATGGATATAGTTTTTTTTTTTAAGTTTTCATTATGCAAAATTTTAAGCAATGGAAAGACAAGTAGTGTAGTGAACTCTAATTTACCCATCACCCAGGGTCAACATTGCCTCTCTTCTTTCAAGAGGGAGCTTTCTCATTCCCCATTGCCTCGCTCCACCTTTTGCCTCCCAGATTATTTTAGAAGCAAATTCAGACGTATAATTTCAACTGTAAATATTTTATTAGCTATCTCTAAAATAGAAGAACTCTAATGATAATGTGTTTTTGTTTTAATATCTAGAAAATTATTTATCATCAAATATGTTGTCAGTGTTACTAGTTTCTCTGGTGTCTCATAAATATGCTTTTAAAATAATTTGTGTTAGTGAGCATACAAATGAGGGTCATCTACATTGTAATTGATAGATCTCTTAAGCCACTTCCCAAACCTCCATTTCTCTCTCTTGGCTTCACTGGGTGATTTGTCTTGAATTCCCGTGGATTTTGCTGGTGGCATTTTCATGGTGGTGTTTAACATTTATCTCTGTTCCCCATATTTCTTGTAAATTGGTAGTGACAAAGGTTTAATTAGATTCAGCTCTCCCATCTTCTCTTCCTCATTTCTGTTCTTTTTTGAAAGAATATTTCATAACTAGTGTTGTGATGGTAGTACATAAAGTCTCATTTCCTCTCTGTGATTTTAGCAATCATTGTTGATTGTTTTCTAGGTCCTTTTTTTCAGTGGGAGTTGCAGAATAGCTATATTCTATTTCTTCATTCATATTAGGTAGATACAGTTTTTATCAGAAAGACGGAATAAATGTTTAATTCTTTATTTGCTAGTTTTTAAATAAATAGTGAATTGGTTCCCAGGAATCCTCCAGACTGAAAGAATGAGTGTCCCCCCCCGCCTTTGGGTATCACTACGAATGCATTTAAACAGTTTTGTATGTTTCCGTTCATTGAAGATACTATTTTCAACTGGCGCTCAAGTTGTTTGGCCATTGGAGGGACTTCTTCACATTGACTTCTAAATCTTTTCAACATAATCCTAGTAGATGGGAATAGTAACTTTGCCTTCTAGTGTAGTGTGATACGATAGTCTGCACTCTTGTAAGAATTCCTCCACAGACTTAGAATCAGCCAATTTTTTAGGGAAGCTTTGTTAACAAAAAGTGACTAAAAAAAAAAAAAGAGAGAAAGAAATAGTGCAGAGATTATAGTCTGGGCTCTAGTGACGCTCATTATTGTAGGCTTTTCAGAGCTGTGAAATACACACGAATATTTTCACAAGCTCATTCTCATTAAATTTAGAACTATAATGTTTTTATTTAATCTTGTATCTGTATCTTCTTTTCTCACTGAAAATTCTGGTTCCTAATGACACAAAATAATGGTTCATTTGCTTTATTTCAAAAAAGGAATACAAAGCAGTCTCAGAATAACTATAAACACTACTACCAGTGATACAGTTGGTGAAAATTTTACACTGAGCTCTTACTGTTTTGAGGGTATATCCACTAGATACAAGTTACCATCTTTTAAAGCAGTTGGAATAATTTTTACTATGTAACAGTTATGCTAGTATATAGATCCATGGTTAGGTTCATTTGTTGCACTTGGTTTTCTAGTTGTGGAAATTGCATAAAATATTTTCCTGTTTTCTACCTAAAATATTTACATGGTTCCAAAGCAAAATATACAAAGCAGAGAATTTTTATAAAGTATGGCTTTTATCTCAGGCCCATTTATTTACCTAGTCCTCCCTTTCTGTTTGGGTAGATTTTTTATTTTTAGTTTTTGGTTTATCCTTCCATTTCTTTTTTTTTTTTTTTTCCGACATAAACAATTATGTAACAGTTGTTTTGTGTGTGTATGTGTGTATAATTTCTCACTCCTTTCATGGATTATTCTACTCTCAGCACTTTTTAATACCTTTATTATTTATTTTCACTTAACAGTATATTGTGGTCATTTAATGAGAGTATATAAAGAACAGCCTTTATTCGTTTTTTTGCCGTTACAAATAGGAATAGTGCTGTGTTGAAAGGTGTTTCTTGAAGTTGCTAGTTTATGTTTGGATAGAATTGTAGAAGCAGGATTGTGTGTGGTTTTATTAGTTAGTGCTAAATTCCTCCGTCTTAGGGTGGTGGTTTGCATTACCATTGGCAGTGTATGAGAGTAGCAGTTTCCCCACAGCTTCACAAAACTTTGCTCTGTTGTGCAGGAGATTGAGCATCTGTTAAAGGCACTTTCAAAGAAGTTACGCTCTGTGTGTGTGTGTGTGTGTGTGTGTGTTGTGTGTTAAAGTCATTACTGTTATGAACACTGTTACCATCTTCAGTTTCCCAACCATTGTTTGTAGTGCGTTTTTTAATATTCTGACTGAAGCAGTTTATAAATAATGGTTAGACTTATTTGAAATGGTACCATTACAACATGTCTTAAGGCACATCGTAGTTGTAGTAACTTCTGGCTGGGCTTAAGAAACTACTTACTACTTAAATGTTTTTAAGTGGAAATATGCTTTGATTTTTCTATAAGCTTACAAGCTTTTCTCAGCTAGGGTTCCTCATCTGAACCACAGAACATAGGAATTATTTCATTTTATTAAAGATGACTCATCAAGAGAACCATTGTAGTTACACAGGAGAGAAGTTACCCACATATAATTTTTATGTCTTGGGCTGGGCATTGAAATTTGATTCTCATGTGGAATTCTTAGTTGAGAAAGGTGTACCCTGTGAGAAATGGTTTTTTTCTCGCATTTTATATTACTGCCTCACCATCAAACCATGTATATCTCCCCCCCTTCCTTCAGCCTCCCTTATTGGTACCATTTGACGAGATGATTAGGGAGTAGGAACTGTTACAGGTTGTTTGTTAAAGGGTTAATCTTACAAATTGCATACTTATCAACTTTCATGAATCCAATTGAATAGTAGAATTCGCTATGAAAACAGATGAGTTGCTTTAGAAAAGTGGCAATGAAATGTATACTCTTGTATAACCTGGTTTAGAGGGAACCTTATTAAGTCATCGAGTCTAAACCATATTTGTGATACTTAATTCCGTGATATTTCAGTAAGTAGTACTACAAATGACTGTTAGTCAGTTTTCATTACCTTCTGCCAGTTAATTTAATACAGTCTGAGGCAGCAGTTATGTTTTTGAATGCCTGTGATTTTTTGCCCTCAAGGAACTTTCACCCCTGGAAGACTGATATATTGACAGTGAAGTAATGCAACGGAGATGATATATACATTGTGCCACAGGAAGTCAAGAAGTAATGTGTTCTTTGAAGATTGAAGGTTTTTTAAGGAAGCTGGAGAAGATTGAAGTAATACCAGGCAAATAAGTAAAATGGTATTCTAGACATCAGAAATAGAATCAAGTAGGGTATGTTGCTATGTGGATGCTTGGTGTGTCTCAGTGGAAGGTATGGGGCACAGTGGAGTGTTGGTATTGGAGATAAGGCTGAGGTCTGAGGATAAAGGACCATGAACCTTATATCCAAATTTATTTCATTTTGAAAGCAGTGCATTGACACTCTTTTCTTTTAAAGATGAGAAGTTATATGACATATTAATTGTTTTGGAAAGGTAACTTGACAGTAGTGGAAGAGAGGGACAGAAGTGGGAAGTGACTAAAGGCAGAAGACAAATGATCAAGTCTCAGACAACTCTGCCTAGAAAGTTCTTTCTTGTGTTAGGATAAAATCTTTGAAACTTCAGTCCTCTGATCTTAATCTACTTTGAATTCAAAACAAATATAATCTCTTAAGCTTTAGAGACTTTGACATATTTAATGAGAGTGCTTGTCTTAAAGGTGTTCTGCCTTAGCTAAAAGTTTATTGCCTAGTAGCCTTAGTTCTCTTTTTTGCTAAGATGTCATGTGATATGGTGTTGAATTCAACTTCAAAAGTGGTAGATTGGTTTGTTTTTAAAGAGAAAAGAAAGCCCGCCATGCTTTTCAGTGCTTTTCAAACTGTCTATGGTAAGAGACCCACTAAAAAAATTCAATCCATTATATCTTTTGGTGAAATACAATAAAATTAGTTATCAGAGAAGTGGAATTTTAAAAAGACATATACTTAACCCTATTTAAAACTTTCTTTTATCAAAAGACATAAAATTATCCTGTCAGAATGCTCAAAGAGTTTCTGAACAGGCTTGATTTCTGTACTTCTAGGTTGCACTTCCGGCCACAGTGGTTTAAATGCCAACTGTGACGTGGTATGTTTGTTTCAGGATTGTAAACTAGCTCCCTGGTGTCCCTCCTCCTCTACTTTTGTTCTTCTCACCCCCTCATTTTTTTTATTTTTTATTTTTTTGCTCTGTGTTTATAAAATAAAATTCATTTTAGATTATTGACTAGATTATTTTTAAATTTGATTTCTGGTTACATGTTCATTAAAGACTCAAATGGCTTAGCTTTGTTTTAAGATAGAAGAGTACAAAACAGTGCAATAAAGATCAAATGTTTATTTCCGGGTTGATAATATCTCAATATATTTATAGAGTGGAGTCACTGCTTTTTGCCCGTTGTTAAGAAAGATTGGGAAGACTTGAAATAAAAAATTTATTTGAAAATACATTTATTAAAATTTGTGAGACACCCTTTGAGAGGTAAAAAGATGGACCCAAAGAGAATAGACCTTTGTTTTTATTAGTAAAGTTATACTTTAACCTGTAAAACTTCATCTCATTACTCAGCCATAGATATAACTCCAGGATGAGTTAATTGTCCATGTCTAATGAAATGAGACATGAGTCTCAGTGAAAAGGGAGAGTCCATTTTATCACTAGATGCTCTTAATGAGCCTTTTAAAATTAAGTCTTGATTGGATTGCAGTCAATTTTGTTAAGGAATATTTGAGCATCTTGTAGTTGTGTCTTATGTAACAAATTTTCTTCTTAGAGGATTCAGCTCTCTGTTGACAGAATGAGTAGTGGGATGTTGCTGATGTGTATTTATGCTGCAGCAATTGATTTTTTCAAAACCCGTTAACCTTAGTTGGAAATGCTTTTTCAGTCATATTAACAACAAATTATTAGGCAGTTTCATAAGCCTAGGGAGCCATCCTATTCTATCCTACTAGTTTTAGTTTTCTGCTTATTTCTTCAGTTATGAGAGACCACTATGAAATTATTTTGTTGTTCTTTAGATTTTAAAACATGTAATTGTTAACTCTTGATTTTAAATACATATAATTTTTAGTTTGGTGTTTTTAAATCACAGGTTGTTATAGGACACAGTTTGTGGGGCTGTGTTTAATGTTTAACAACAATTGTGAATCTCAGATTGTTGAAGTTATTCTTCATTTTGTGAATTGTTACATGTTTAACTATTTTTAAAAACAGTAATAGAAATTATAGCAGATAGTGAAGAATGTTTTTTAAAAGGTCTGCAAAAACTTAAGATTTTTGGTGAATTAAAATAACTATAAGGTAATCTAAATATAGAGGACTAGTCACTTCAAATAGAAAAAAATTTTCTTAAAAAATCTAATGTGAAGAAAATTTTGAGTAATTTTATCTTTGTAACTAATAAGATTAATGTTTGAATAATAATTTGTGTTACCTCAGTAGTGCGATTATTGAATAATAAGAAACAAGTGAGTAAACGGATGCCTATATGGATGCTTCAGGATGTGTAATATGATCAAGTGTTACAACAGCACATTGTTTAGAACGTTTAAGATTTAAGACAAGTAAGTATTTTAAAAGGAGTCAAAAGAAGTTAAAGCAAATACTGAAGCTCATCTTTTATAACATAAAAATGAATTTTTTCTTAATTATGAAAACCTTTCACGTTTAGTGTAGAAAAAATTTAGATAATTCTGGTATTTTAAAAATCTAATCTTCCCCATTTAGCACTGTTACTCATGTGTTAATACATGTTTTGAGACCTATGTATTTGTGACCTGATATATTTTGTTTAAGTACATTACATACTAAAAACTCATCTACAATACTTTTTTTTTTTTTTTTTTTTTGAGGTGGAGTTTTGCTCTTGTCGCTCAGGCTGGAAGGCAGTGGGCGATTTTGGCCCACTGCAACCTTCACCTCCTGGGTTCAAGCGATTCTCCTGCCTCAGCCTCCTGAGTAGCTGGGATTACAGGCGCGTGCCACCACTCCCAGCTAATTTTTTGTATTTTTAATAGTGACAGGGTTTTAATGTTGGTCAGGCTGTTCTTGAACTCTGAACTCAGGTGATCCACTGCCTTGGCCTCCCAAAGTGCTGGAATTACAGGCATGAGCCACCGTGCCCGGCCTACAATACTTTTTTAATGGTTATAAGTAGCATTTAATTGTACATATGTGTATTGAGGTATATTGTTTATTGAAGTTTTAAAATAATTATTTTTACTATGAAAATGCTGTGAAGAATATCTGTCCTTTATCATTAAGATAAATGTGACTGGGTGCCATGGCTCATGCTTGTAATTCCAGCACTATAGGGGGATTCCACCACTGAGGTGGGAGGGTCATTTGAGCTTAGGAGTTCGAGACCACCCTGGACCCTTCTCTAACTTAAAAGTACAACACAAAAAAGATAAATGTGTAGAATTGGTTGGTTGAAAATGCATTTCAAAATTGCTTTTCAACTTAACTGTTTGAAATTGTAAGCTCCCTCAGAAAATGAAAATGCTTATGTAATGAATCTTCTAAAAAATCACTTTTTTAAAGGGACAAAAATATAGTCAAAAATATAGACAAAAATATAACAGAAACATACTTCTGGTTAACAAGGTTAAAGCTTATCTATTTCACTTTTTTATTGCTTGACATTGCTGCCATCTCTAAACCCCCACTTTGTATTTTCTTTTAATCCTCATTTTGAAAAAATAAAAAATATACCTACAGAATAATTACAAGGCTAACAGAGTGAATTTGTGTATACCTTCAACCTAAATTTGCTGTATACCTTGGCCCTCCGTACTGCAGGCCCCACATCCTCCAATTCAGCCAACCACAGATCAAAAATATTCGGGGGGAAAAATAATAAAAAATAATAATACAACAATAGAAAATAATACAAATAAAAAATATGGTACAATGATTTACGTAGTCTTTGCATTGTATTCAGTATTTTAAGTAATCTAGTGATTAAAGTATATGGAGAATGCGCCTGAGTTCTGTGCAAATACTGCACCTTCCTATATCAGTGACTTCAGCACTGGTAGGGAGGCGGTCCTGGGACCAATCCCGCAGGGATACTAAGGGACAACTGTAGTAACGTTTTGTTCATTTGTGTGTACACACAGTGTTGATTTTTTATTTGGAAGTTCACCTAATTGCTGAAACTTATCTGTAACCCTCAAATCATTACTGGCGACACTTTCACGGTCATTCACAGACACGCACACAGTGGCAATAAAAATCTGAGTCACCCAAATGCTCGTTTGATGTTGAGATGGAACAAGATGACACACCACCACCTTTTTACTTCAGTTCATACACTATTTAAAGTTCTTTTCATGGTCTGCTTAGTGTCACGTTTTGGGGTTTTTTTTGTTTTTTTTTTTTGTTGTTGTTGTTGTTGTTTTTGTGTTTTTCAACTGTTTATTATGATTTCGCTGTTTAAAATGTCCCTCAAACACAGTGCTGAGGTGGTGTCTAGGATTTAGGATTCCTAACAGCAAGAAGACTGTGTGTGATGTGCCTTATGGAGAAAATACTTAGGTTAGAGAAGCTTAGTTCAGGCATGAGTTAGTGCTGTTGGCTGTTGAATGTTAAAGAATCATAAAGTGTCTTTTTTTATTATTTGTTTATTTTTTTTGAGACAGAGTCATACTCTGTCGTCCAGGCTGGAGTGCAGTGGCGCGATCTTGGCTCACATTACCCTCTGCCTCCTGGGTTCAAGCGATTCCCCTGCCTCAGCCTCCCAGGTATCTGGGATTATAGGAGCGCGTCAAAACACCTGGCTAGTTATTCTGTTTTTGGTAGAGACAAGGTTTCACCATGTTGGCCACGCTGGTCTCGAACTCCTGACCTTAAGTGATCTGCCCGCCTCGGCCTCCCAAAGTGCTGGGATTACAGGCGTGAGCCACCGCGCCTGGCCTAAATAAGGTGTCTTTGAACAGAAACACATATAAAACTGAATTATGTATTGATGGTTGATGAAAATGTGACCAGAGGTTTGTGGGAACCAGCCCTATATTTCCTTGAGGAGCAGTATTGGCTAATTCAGTGTTCCTGGTGACTTTACCACAAATAATGAGAGTTGACTTGCGTGTGTGTGTGAGCGCGCACATGCATATGTGTGTGTATGTGTATGTATAAAATAATTATTACCGTTTGCTGAATCATTTGAGAGCAACTTGCAGACATTATGATCCTTCATCCCTGTCTTAGAGTGCATTTCCTATAACCAAGGACATTCTTTTACATAAAATTACTTTATCAAATTCTGAAAATCTAATATTATTACAATGTTGTTATTTGATGGACATTCTAAATTCAGATTTTTCCAATTTTTCATTAGTTGTAAGTTCTTTCTGATTCAGAATCTAGTCCAGATCACAGATTACATTTATTCGCCCTGTCTCTTACAGTGTAATTTGGAACAGTTCCTCAGACTTTTCATTATCTTTTATAATTTGGGTGTGTCTTTCTTCATGACTAGATTCAGGCCATGCATTTTTGGCAAGAATGTTTTAAAAAGTGATGTTGTGTCCATCTCAGCCATCACATTAGCAGTTAGATGATGTTAATTTGCTTCATTTTTGATGCTGGTAACTGATCATTTGGTTAAAATAGTGTGAGTTATGTATTGTCACTGTAAAGGTAACTTTTTCCCCTTTTAAATCATATCTGAGGAGAAATACTTTGAAACTTTATAAATATTCTTTCCTAACAAATTTAGGATTGTAATGTCTCTTGTCCAATTTTCCTATAATTCCCTTTACATTTGTTAGTTGACATTTAATTGTAATGAATATATTGTCTGTCATTTCTAATAGGTTAAGATCTCTTTCTGTATTACATGTATTCTTCCATATCCCATTCGTTTGTTGATTTTAGAGTCTCTCTCCTTGACTTTTACACTGCTTGATATCTTTACTTGGTTAGGTGGTGATAGTAGTGGTTGTGGTGACAACAATAAGTTGATGTTGTTATTGTTAAGGGCTTCAACACACTGAGCTTTGATTTAGGCATTGTTATCAGTCCATGTGAATTAACCCATTTAATCCTCTGAAAGCCCTATGAGGCAGTTATTGTTCTAATTTTATAGATGAGGAAATGAAGCGTTAAGGAGGTAAAGTACCTTCTGTGGCTGGTGAGTTGCTTGGCTCCAAGATATGAACCCAGGCTGGCTTGAGTTTAACTACTACATTGTGCCTTTCCTCTAAGTAGTCTTCTGATTTCCTTATTTCCATTCTTCCGCCCTTTTCTCTTTTCAGCAACCAGAGTGAATTTAAAGAATAATCTTCTAGCGTATTTTCATGTAGTCAGAGTCAAGTCTTTACAGTGGCTAAAGGCCCTACGTGGCCTTGTAGCTTGCTCCTCCGTAGACTTTTCTACTCTTTGCCTCCTCTTTGTGTATTCCTCGAACATACACATGCTCTCATCATAGGGCTTTGGTGTTGCTACTCCCTCTGCCTGGAATACTCTGCCCTTATGTATGTGTAAACTTGATTTATCCTTTTATTTCAGATCCTGTTGAATCTCACTTTTCAGAGAGACTTTCCATAACCACTTGGCCCCCATAGAGTAAACCTTCTTGCCCTTTTGCTCTCTTGTATTTTTCATCTTACCATCAACAGCCCTGATATGTTCTACATATATATTACTACCACCCTCACTTAAGGGAATATGTTCATTGAGAGCAGAATTGTCTCTTTTATTCATTGTTCTGTCCTCAGTAATAGAATTGCACATACCTGCCATGTAGTTGGTACTCAGTAAATATGTGTTGAAGGAAGGAGTAGTTTGTCTTTTAATTTTGCTTATAATTATTTTGCATAAAGACATTATTAATTGAATAATTTTAAAGTATATTTTATTGTGGTTTTGTGGATTCTGTCTTTAGTGTCGTGCTTTAAGGCGGCCTTTACCTTGTTCAGTAGTTTATATAGATATTTGCCATTTTGTGCCATCATTAGTTTTGTTCTAGCGTTTTTTCAGTTAAATCTTAAATTCTTTTGGAAATTCATTCTCTAAGGGAAGATTGGAAATTTCGCTCTTTATCAATTATTTTGCTTTTTTAAACAATTTTATTGACTTAAAATTTTTAAAATTACTTTTAGTAATTATGTAGTTTACTTTTTTCTGTACATTAAAAATGAAAAATTCACACTTGAAATTCTTAATTCAGTAGCAATTTTTTTTTAACTTATTAAAGAATTATTTGGTGCAGTGTTTTAGTCTTTGGAGGAATTTGCTCTTACTGCATAAATAAGAATTTACTCAGACAATTAGTTCTGTTTTATCTAGATGTGCTATATTTATTACCTAATGACCTGGGAAAAAATAAGAGTAGATATTGTTTGTTAAAAAAAAAAAAATCCATGTTTTTGTTAAAACCCTATTACCTTCATATTTTGATAGCATGCTAAATTTTTCTTCTCAGTAAAGCTTTTTGGAAGAGTGACATTAAGTTTTGATTTGCCTAGGATAGTTTTAGTTATATTTATTGTCTAGTTGTAATTACTAATAGCATCTCCATTCACTTCCAAAACATTCTGGTTGGGATGAAAACTTACATAGTCACCTTCACATTTGGGTGTTGTTTTAGTGTTTGTGACTTCTACAAAACACTAGTGTCATTCTTAAATCTACTTTTGTTACTAGCTATCATGGGATTTGTTAAGAAGTGATACTGCGGCTTTATGAAGTTTTTGATATAAAACTAAAATACTACTTTAAAAATTTCTGTTACAGTATTGCTGTTAGAATAAAAACTAAATTTTGTATCATCCTTGAAGAAAATAAATTATGGAAAAATATGTAAACCAGTGCATCTTTTTGTCCTCCAGTAGTCTTATTTGCTTGTAGGATTTAATTCATGTTCTTCATTAGTTTGCTCCTACTGCAGCCGTGGTAAAAAAAAAAATGTATATGTGGGAGGCATCCTCAACTCCTTTCTGCCCTCAGTCATTTAACAAATTTGCACAATTGTACAGCACAGATAAAGACCATTCCCAGTGTTAAAGTTTTATTGGACAATGTTGGTTTAGGCAGAGCAAATTTATACAGAAAATTTGAAGAAATAAAAGTTTGGACAAATAATTCCTGTTTGTAATTTTATGTTTTGAAATAATTTTAAACTTGCAGAATTATAAAAATAGTACAAAGCTCTCCTACACACCTTTCACCTCAGTTAGCCATGTGTAGCATTTTACCATATGTGACTCTTGGTGCATTGGCCGCCATGTTTGTGTCCCTCATCCCCCTTCACTTTCAGGCCCTCCCTTCTTCCTTTTGTTCTTATGTCTGTCTCCCTCTTTCCCTCCTCTCCCCTTTTAAGTTGGAGTAATTCCCCAGACTGTTTGTTTTTTTTTCCCTCACATTGTTTTGAAGAATATTACACTAGTTTTTACAAATAATTTTTTATGATTAAAAACTGATTCTAGATATTTGACAGGTTTGTACGTGTGTCTGCTGTTAGAATATAAAACTAGACTCTAAGCGTGCTCATCTTATTTTTCCATTGCCTTTGATATCATATGAATTTAGTTATACAGATGGAGCATCTGAAATGCTTGGGATCAGGAATGTTTCAGATTTTGGGTTTTTTTGGATTTTGGAATATTTGCATATATACAGTGAGATATCTTGGGGATGAGACCGAATACTAAACATGAAATTCATTCATGTGCACATAGCCTGAAGGTAGTTTCATACAGTATTTTAAATTTTGTGCATGAAACAAAGTTTGTGTATATTGACCTATCAAAGGGCAAGGGTGTCAGGTGTGCAGTTTTACACTGTGGCATCATGTCAGTGCTCAAAATGTGTCATTTTGGAGCGTTTTGTTTTTTTGGATTAAGGATGCTCAATCTGGGCTCAATTAGTCACTGATTTCAACGTGTTTTCTCTTGCTGAAAAACTCTTGAAGTATTAAAAATAATTCAGGAATAGTGATGATTGAACTTATTTGACTTTTATTCATGTTTACCTACATATATGACATATCTTGGACCAATTTGTAATATTTAGATAGGCCACTGATAAACCAAAGCTAATCTACACACAGCAAGTGAGTTTTTTTTGACGATAAAGAGATGAAGATAGTCATTGACTCATCACTTTTGAGGAATTCTCCTTTGATGATATGATTAAACGTAAAAGAAGAACATTTTATCAAGTTGGCAAGGAAGACTAGGACACTTTGTGACATTAAGTGCTAGGCTTGATTAAATATATGCTAAAACGTGAATTTGTTTTGTTAGCATCTCTGACAGTGTACGTTTAGTTTAACATTTAATGGCAAGTAATTCAACCAAGTCCCTTGTCTCCTTCATACAATATTTCCAGTATCTTTTGTGATGTCAATCCTGTCCTCACCTTCTAAAAAATCAAGCTATCTTTATTCCTTTCACATGTTCTACCCACCCGCCACCCCCTAGACTATTCTTTCTTCTACTTTTCAAAGTTTGTTAAATAGTAAGTATTTTTTATTTCCTACTCTGGACTAGACGCAAAACTGGGAGGTTCTTGCTCTCATGGAGCATAATTTAGGAAGACAGAAGCTAAACAATTAAATGAACAAGGTAATTTCAGATAGGGGTAAGTGCCATGAAAATTATAATAATGCCAGGCAATATAAGTATGGGTTGGGTGGAAGGCTTTTAACTAGGAGGTCCAATGAAGGACTCTGAGGAAGTTACATCTAAACAGAGACTCTGATGGGTGGTTGAAATGGGGAGGTCTGCAGACTGAATGTTTCTGGGTGAAGTTAGAGCAAAAGCTCTCAGTTGTGAATGTGATGGGACTGTCCAAGGAATAGCAAAGTCAGCATGGGTGGAAAGTGGGAAGAGAAGACGTTTATGTCCCTGTCCATATGCTTCTCTATAGGCTTGGTAAAATTTTATTGGAAGTACCAGGAAGTCAGTTGATGGTTTTAAGCAGAGGAGTGATATGATACTTATTTTTAGCAAGAGTTGTCTTTAGCAATTAGAGACATGTATGTGTGTAGGGAGTTGGGCAAGAGTTGAAGGAAGGGGATTCATTAGTTGGCTGTTGCAGTTGTTGAGGCAAGAGATGGTGGCATGGACTAGGAATCGTCTTCAGATTCGTTTTATTTCCATGCTGTTAGAATTCTTCAACATTTGCTAATCTTGGCTGAATTTCCAAAGCACTTGTTCTCTAAATATACAATGTAATGTTTATATTTATTGTTTGCTTTTGTTTCCTTACCCAGGCTGTCTTCTTCAGGAGGGACTAATTTATATTTCCGA